>NC_134688.1:347586444-350076444 GCF_050947455.1 Rhinoderma darwinii
ACCCCGGCAGGCATCTGCCAATAAAAAGGGTCAATTTTTGGAGGGCTTGTCAAAAGCCATTGCTTGTTGCTTTTACATCCATGTATGGAAGAACCCCGGCAGGCATCTGCCACTAAAAAGGGTCAATTTTTGGAGTGCTTGTCAAAAGCCATTGCTTGTTGCTTTTACATCTATGTATGGAAGAACCCCGGCAGGCATCTGCCAAAAAAAGGGTACATTTTTGGAGGGCTTGTCAAAAGCCATTGCTTGTTGCTTTTACATCCATGTATGGAAGAACCCCGGCAGGTATCTGCCAATAAAAAGGGTAAATTTTTGGAGGGCTTGTGAAAAGCCATTGCTTGTTGCTTTTACATCTATGTATGGAAGAACCCCGGCAGGCATCTGCCAAAAAAAAGGGTCAATTTTTGGAGGGCTTGTCAAAAGCCATTGCTTGTTGCTTTTACATCTATGTATGGAAGAACCCCGGCAGGCATCTGCCAATAAAAAGGGTCAATTTTTGGAGGGCTTGTCAAAAGCCATTGCTTGTTGCTTTTACATCTATGTATGGAAGAACCCCGGCAGGCATCTGCCAAAAAAAAGGGTCAATTTTTGGAGGGCTTGTCAAAAGCCATTGCTTGTTGCTTTTACATCTATGTATGGAAGAACCCCGGCAGGCATCTGCCAATAAAAAGGGTACATTTTTGGAGGGCTTGTCAAAAGCCATTGCTTGTTGCTTTTACATCTATGTATGGAAGAACCCCGGCAGGCATCTGCCAAAAAAAAGGGTCAATTTTTGGAGGGCTTGTCAAAAGCCATTGCTTGTTGCTTTTACATCTATGTATGGAAGAACCCCGGCAGGCATCTGCCAATAAAAAGGGTCAATTTTTGGAGGGCTTGTCAAAAGCCATTGCTTGTTGCTTTTACATCCATGTATGGAAGAACCCCGGCAGGCATCTGCCAATAAAAAGGGTAAATTTTTGGAGGGCTTGTCAAAAGCCATTGCTTGTTGCTTTTACATCCATGTATGGAAGAACCCCGGCAGGCATCTGCCAATAAAAAGGGTACATTTTTGGAGGGATTGTGAAAAGCCATTGCTTGTTGCTTTTACATTAATTTATGGAAGAACCCCGGCAGGCATCTGCCAAAAAAAAGGATCAATTTTTGGAGGGCTTGTCAAAAGCCATTGCTTGTTGCTTTTACATCCATGTATGGAAGAACCCCGGCAGGCATCTGCCAATAAAAAGGGTCAATTTTTGGAGGGCTTGTCAAAAGCCATTGCTTGTTGCTTTTACATCTATGTATGGAAGAACCCCGGCAGGCATCTGCCAATAAAAAGGGTAAATTTTTGGAGGGCTTGTCAAAAGCCATTGCTTGTTGCTTTTACATCTATGTATGGAAGAACCCCGGCAGGCATCTGCCAATAAAAAGGGTAAATTTTTGGAGGGCTTGTGAAAAGCCATTGCTTGTTGCTTTTACATCCATGTATGGAAGAACCCCGGCAGGCATCTGCCAATAAAAAGGGTCAATTTTTGGAGGGCTTGTCAAAAGCCATTGCTTGTTGCTTTTACATCCATGTATGGAAGAACCCCGGCAGGCATCTGCCAATAAAAAGGGTAAATTTTTGGAGGGCTTGTGAAAAGCCATTGCTTGTTGCTTTTACATCCATGTATGGAAGAACCCCGGCAGGCATCTGCCACTAAAAAGGGTCAATTTTTGGAGTGCTTGTCAAAAGCCATTGCTTGTTGCTTTTACATCCATGTATGGAAGAACCCCGGCAGGCATCTGCCAATAAAAAGGGTAAATTTTTGGAGGGCTTGTCAAAAGCCATTGCTTGTTGCTTTTACATCTATGTATGGAAGAACACCGGCAGGCATCTGCCAAAAAAAAGGGTACATTTTTGGAGGGCTTGTCAAAAGCCATTGCTTGTTGCTTTTACATTCATGTATGGTAGAACCCCGGCAGGCATCTGCCAAAAAAAGGGTACATTTTTGGAGGGCTTGTCAAAAGCCATTGCTTGTTGCTTTTACATCTATGTATGGAAGAACCCCGGCAGGCATCTGCCAATAAAAAGGGTAAATTTTTGGAGGGCTTGTCAAAAGCCATTGCTTGTTGCTTTTACATCTATGTATGGAAGAACCCCGGCAGGCATCTGCCAATAAAAAGGGTACATTTTTGGAGGGCTTGTCAAAAGCCATTGCTTGTTGCTTTTACATTCATGTATGGTAGAACCCCGGCAGGCATCTGCCAAAAAAAGGGTACATTTTTGGAGGGCTTGTCAAAAGCCATTGCTTTTTGCTTTTACATCTATGTATGGAAGAACCCCGGCAGGCATCTGCCAATAAAAGGGGTAAATTTTTGGAGGGCTTGTCAAAAGCCATTGCTTGTTGCTTTTACATCTATGTATGGAAGAACCCCGGCAGGCATCTGCCAAAAAAAGGGTAAATTTTTGGAGGGCTTGTCAAAAGCCATTGCTTGTTGCTTTTACATTCATGTATGGAAGAACCCCGGCAGGCATCTGCCAATAAAAAGGATACATTTTTGGAGGGCTTGTGAAAAGCCATAGCTTGTTGCTTTTACATCTATGTATGGAAGAACCCCGGCAGGCATCTGCCAAAAAAAGGGTAAATTTTTGGAGGGCTTGTCAAAAGCCATTGCTTGTTGCTTTTACATCTATGTATGGAAGAACCCCGGCAGGCATCTGCCAAAAAAAGGGTAAATTTTTGGAGGGCTTGTCAAAAGCCATTGCTTGTTGCTTTTACATGGATATGTATGGAAGAACCCCGGCAGGCATCTGCCAAAAAAAGGGTAAATTTTTGGAGGGCTTGTCAAAAGCCATTGCTTGTTGCTTTTACATTAATGTATGGAAGAACCCCGGCAGGCATCTACCAATAAAAAGGGTCCATTTTTGGAGGGCTTGTCAAAAGCCATTGCTTGTTGCTTTTACATCCATGTATGGAAGAACCCCGGCAGGCATCTGCCAAAAAAAAGGGTCAATTTTTGGAGGGCTTGTCAAAAGCCATTGCTTGTTGCTTTTACATCTATGTATGGAAGAACCCCGGCAGGCATCTGCCAATAAAAAGGGTAAATTTTTGGAGGGCTTGTGAAAAGCCATTGCTTGTTGCTTTTACATCTATGTATGGAAGAACCCCGGCAGGCATCTGCCAAAAAAAAGGGTCAATTTTTGGAGGGCTTGTCAAAAGCCATTGCTTGTTGCTTTTACATTAATGTATGGAAGAACCCCGGCAGGCATCTACCAATAAAAAGGGTACATTTTTGGAGGGCTTGTCAAAAGCCATTGCTTGTTGCTTTTACATCTATGTATGGAAGAACCCCGGCAGGCATCTCCCAAAAAAAGGGTCAATTTTTGGAGGGCTTGTGAAAAGCTATTGCTTGTTGCTTTTACATTAATGTATGGAAGAACCCCGGCAGGCATCTGCCAATAAAAAGGGTCAATTTTTGGAGGGCTTGTGAAAAGCCATTGCTTGTTGCTTTTACATCTATGTATGGAAGAACCCCGGCAGGCATCTGCCAATAAAAAGGGTCAATTTTTGGAGGGCTTGTCAAAAGCCATTGCTTGTTGCTTTTACATCCATGTATGGAAGAACCCCGGCAGGCATCTGCCAAAAAAAATGGTCAATTTTTGGAGGGCTTGTCAAAAGCCATTGCTTGTTGCTTTTACATCTATGTATGGAAGAACCCCGGCAGGCATCTGCCAAAAAAAAGGGTCAATTTTTGGAGGGCTTGTCAAAAGCCATTGCTTGTTGCTTTTACATCTATGTATGGAAGAACCCCGGCAGGCATCTGCCAATAAAAAGGGTAAATTTTTGGAGGGCTTGTGAAAAGCCATTGCTTGTTGCTTTTACATCTATGTATGGAAGAACCCCGGCAGGCATCTGCCAAAAAAAAGGGTCAATTTTTGGAGGGCTTGTCAAAAGCCATTGCTTGTTGCTTTTACATTAATGTATGGAAGAACCCCGGCAGGCATCTACCAATAAAAAGGGTACATTTTTGGAGGGCTTGTCAAAAGCCATTGCTTGTTGCTTTTACATCTATGTATGAAAGAACCCCGGCAGGCATCTCCCAAAAAAAGGGTCAATTTTTGGAGGGCTTGTCAAAAGCTATTGCTTGTTGCTTTTACATTAATGTATGGAAGAACCCCGGCAGGCATCTGCCAATAAAAAGGGTCAATTTTTGGAGGGCTTGTGAAAAGCCATTGCTTGTTGCTTTTACATTTATGTATGGAAGAACCCCGGCAGGCATCTGCCAATAAAAAGGGTCAATTTTTGGAGGGCTTGTCAAAAGCCATTGCTTGTTGCTTTTACATCCATGTATGGAAGAACCCCGGCAGGCATCTGCCAAAAAAAATGGTCAATTTTTGGAGGGCTTGTCAAAGGCCATTGCTTGTTGCTTTTACATCCATGTATGGAAGAACCCCGGCAGGCATCTGCCAATAAAAAGGGTACATTTTTGGAGGGCTTGTCAAAAGCCATTGCTTGTTGCTTTTACATTCATGTATGGAAGAACCCCGGCAGGCATCTGCCAATAAAAGGGGTACATTTTTGGAGGGCTTGTTAAAAGCCATTGCTTGTTGCTTTTACATCTATGTATGGAAGAACCCCGGCAGGCATGTACCAATAAAAAGGGTACATTTTTGGAGGGCTTGACAAAAGCCATTGCTTGTTGCTTATACATCCATGTATGGAAGAACCCCGGCAGGCATCTGCCAAAAAAAGGGTACATTTTTGGAGGGCTTGACAAAAGCCATTGCTTGTTGCTTATACATCCATGTATGGAAGAACCCCGGCAGGCATCTGCCAAAAAAAAGGGTCAATTTTTGGAGGGCTTGTCAAAAGCCATTGCTTGTTGCTTTTACATCTATGTATGGAAGAACCCCGGCAGGCATCTACCAATAAAAAGGGTACATTTTTGGAGGGCTTGTCAAAAGCCATTGCTTTTTGCTTTTACATCTATGTATGGAAGAACCCCGGCAGGCATCTGCCAAAAAAAAGGGTCAATTTTTGGAGGGCTTGTGAAAAGCTATTGCTTGTTGCTTTTACATCTATGTATGGAAGAACCCCGGCAGGCATCTGCCAAAAAAAGGGTCAATTTTTGGAGGGCTTGTCAAAAGCCATTGCTTGTTGCTTTTACATCCATGTATGGAAGAACCCCGGCAGGCATCTGCCAAAAAAAAGGGTCAATTTTTGGAGGGCTTGTCAAAAGCCATTGCTTGTTGCTTTTACATTTATGTATGGAAGAACCCCGGCAGGCATCTGCCACTAAAAAGGGTAAATTTTTGGAGGGCTTGTCAAAAGCCATTGCTTGTTGCTTTTACATCTATGTATGGAAGAACCCCGGCAGGCATCTGCCAATAAAAAGGGTCAATTTTTGGAGGGCTTGTGAAAACCCATTGCTTGTTGCTTTTACATCTATGTATGGAAGAACCCCGGCAGGCATCTGCCAAAAAAAAGGGTCAATTTTTGGAGGGCTTGTGAAAACCCATTGCTTGTTGCTTTTACATCTATGTATGGAAGAACCCCGGCAGGCATCTGCCAAAAAAAAGGGTCAATTTTTGGAGGGCTTGTCAAAAGCCATTGCTTTTTGCTTTTACATCTATGTATGGAAGAACCCCGGCAGGCATCTGCCAAAAAAAAAGGGTCAATTTTTGGAGGGCTTGTCAAAAGCCATTGCTTGTTGCTTTTACATCCATGTATGGAAGAACCCCGGCAGGCATCTGCCACTAAAAAGGGTCAATTTTTGGAGGGCTTGTCAAAAGTCATTGCTTGTTGCTTTTACATCTATGTATGGAAGAACCCCGGCAGGCATCTGCCAATAAAAAGGGTCAATTTTTGGAGGGCTTGTGAAAAGCCATTGCTTGTTGCTTTTACATCCATGTATGGAAGAACCCCGGCAGGCATCTGCCAAAAAAAGGGTACATTTTTGGAGGGCTTGTCAAAAGCCATTGCTTTTTGCTTTTACATCTATGTATGGAAGAACCCCGGCAGGCATCTGCCAATAAAAGGGGTAAATTTTTGGAGGGCTTGTCAAAAGCCATTGCTTGTTGCTTTTACATCTATGTATGGAAGAACCCCGGCAGGCATCTGCCAAAAAAAGGGTAAATTTTTGGAGGGCTTGTCAAAAGCCATTGCTTGTTGCTTTTACATTCATGTATGGAAGAACCCCGGCAGGCATCTGCCAATAAAAAGGATACATTTTTGGAGGGCTTGTGAAAAGCCATAGCTTGTTGCTTTTACATCTATGTATGGAAGAACCCCGGCAGGCATCTGCCAAAAAAAGGGTAAATTTTTGGAGGGCTTGTCAAAAGCCATTGCTTGTTGCTTTTACATCTATGTATGGAAGAACCCCGGCAGGCATCTGCCAAAAAAAGGGTAAATTTTTGGAGGGCTTGTCAAAAGCCATTGCTTGTTGCTTTTACATGGATATGTATGGAAGAACCCCGGCAGGCATCTGCCAAAAAAAGGGTAAATTTTTGGAGGGCTTGTCAAAAGCCATTGCTTGTTGCTTTTACATTAATGTATGGAAGAACCCCGGCAGGCATCTACCAATAAAAAGGGTCCATTTTTGGAGGGCTTGTCAAAAGCCATTGCTTGTTGCTTTTACATCCATGTATGGAAGAACCCCGGCAGGCATCTGCCAAAAAAAAGGGTCAATTTTTGGAGGGCTTGTCAAAAGCCATTGCTTGTTGCTTTTACATCTATGTATGGAAGAACCCCGGCAGGCATCTGCCAATAAAAAGGGTAAATTTTTGGAGGGCTTGTGAAAAGCCATTGCTTGTTGCTTTTACATCTATGTATGGAAGAACCCCGGCAGGCATCTGCCAAAAAAAAGGGTCAATTTTTGGAGGGCTTGTCAAAAGCCATTGCTTGTTGCTTTTACATTAATGTATGGAAGAACCCCGGCAGGCATCTACCAATAAAAAGGGTACATTTTTGGAGGGCTTGTCAAAAGCCATTGCTTGTTGCTTTTACATCTATGTATGGAAGAACCCCGGCAGGCATCTCCCAAAAAAAGGGTCAATTTTTGGAGGGCTTGTGAAAAGCTATTGCTTGTTGCTTTTACATTAATGTATGGAAGAACCCCGGCAGGCATCTGCCAATAAAAAGGGTCAATTTTTGGAGGGCTTGTGAAAAGCCATTGCTTGTTGCTTTTACATCTATGTATGGAAGAACCCCGGCAGGCATCTGCCAATAAAAAGGGTCAATTTTTGGAGGGCTTGTCAAAAGCCATTGCTTGTTGCTTTTACATCCATGTATGGAAGAACCCCGGCAGGCATCTGCCAAAAAAAATGGTCAATTTTTGGAGGGCTTGTCAAAAGCCATTGCTTGTTGCTTTTACATCTATGTATGGAAGAACCCCGGCAGGCATCTGCCAAAAAAAAGGGTCAATTTTTGGAGGGCTTGTCAAAAGCCATTGCTTGTTGCTTTTACATCTATGTATGGAAGAACCCCGGCAGGCATCTGCCAATAAAAAGGGTAAATTTTTGGAGGGCTTGTGAAAAGCCATTGCTTGTTGCTTTTACATCTATGTATGGAAGAACCCCGGCAGGCATCTGCCAAAAAAAAGGGTCAATTTTTGGAGGGCTTGTCAAAAGCCATTGCTTGTTGCTTTTACATTAATGTATGGAAGAACCCCGGCAGGCATCTACCAATAAAAAGGGTACATTTTTGGAGGGCTTGTCAAAAGCCATTGCTTGTTGCTTTTACATCTATGTATGAAAGAACCCCGGCAGGCATCTCCCAAAAAAAGGGTCAATTTTTGGAGGGCTTGTCAAAAGCTATTGCTTGTTGCTTTTACATTAATGTATGGAAGAACCCCGGCAGGCATCTGCCAATAAAAAGGGTCAATTTTTGGAGGGCTTGTGAAAAGCCATTGCTTGTTGCTTTTACATTTATGTATGGAAGAACCCCGGCAGGCATCTGCCAATAAAAAGGGTCAATTTTTGGAGGGCTTGTCAAAAGCCATTGCTTGTTGCTTTTACATCCATGTATGGAAGAACCCCGGCAGGCATCTGCCAAAAAAAATGGTCAATTTTTGGAGGGCTTGTCAAAGGCCATTGCTTGTTGCTTTTACATCCATGTATGGAAGAACCCCGGCAGGCATCTGCCAATAAAAAGGGTACATTTTTGGAGGGCTTGTCAAAAGCCATTGCTTGTTGCTTTTACATTCATGTATGGAAGAACCCCGGCAGGCATCTGCCAATAAAAGGGGTACATTTTTGGAGGGCTTGTTAAAAGCCATTGCTTGTTGCTTTTACATCTATGTATGGAAGAACCCCGGCAGGCATGTACCAATAAAAAGGGTACATTTTTGGAGGGCTTGACAAAAGCCATTGCTTGTTGCTTATACATCCATGTATGGAAGAACCCCGGCAGGCATCTGCCAAAAAAAGGGTACATTTTTGGAGGGCTTGACAAAAGCCATTGCTTGTTGCTTATACATCCATGTATGGAAGAACCCCGGCAGGCATCTGCCAAAAAAAAGGGTACATTTTTGGAGGGCTTGTCAAAAGCCATTGCTTGTTGCTTTTACATCTATGTATGGAAGAACCCCGGCAGGCATCTACCAATAAAAAGGGTACATTTTTGGAGGGCTTGTCAAAAGCCATTGCTTTTTGCTTTTACATCTATGTATGGAAGAACCCCGGCAGGCATCTGCCAAAAAAAAGGGTCAATTTTTGGAGGGCTTGTGAAAAGCTATTGCTTGTTGCTTTTACATCTATGTATGGAAGAACCCCGGCAGGCATCTGCCAAAAAAAGGGTCAATTTTTGGAGGGCTTGTCAAAAGCCATTGCTTGTTGCTTTTACATCCATGTATGGAAGAACCCCGGCAGGCATCTGCCAAAAAAAAGGGTCAATTTTTGGAGGGCTTGTCAAAAGCCATTGCTTGTTGCTTTTACATTTATGTATGGAAGAACCCCGGCAGGCATCTGCCACTAAAAAGGGTAAATTTTTGGAGGGCTTGTCAAAAGCCATTGCTTGTTGCTTTTACATCTATGTATGGAAGAACCCCGGCAGGCATCTGCCAATAAAAAGGGTCAATTTTTGGAGGGCTTGTGAAAACCCATTGCTTGTTGCTTTTACATCTATGTATGGAAGAACCCCGGCAGGCATCTGCCAAAAAAAAGGGTCAATTTTTGGAGGGCTTGTGAAAACCCATTGCTTGTTGCTTTTACATCTATGTATGGAAGAACCCCGGCAGGCATCTGCCAAAAAAAAGGGTCAATTTTTGGAGGGCTTGTCAAAAGCCATTGCTTTTTGCTTTTACATCTATGTATGGAAGAACCCCGGCAGGCATCTGCCAAAAAAAAGGGTCAATTTTTGGAGGGCTTGTCAAAAGCCATTGCTTGTTGCTTTTACATCCATGTATGGAAGAACCCCGGCAGGCATCTGCCACTAAAAAGGGTCAATTTTTGGAGGGCTTGTCAAAAGTCATTGCTTGTTGCTTTTACATCTATGTATGGAAGAACCCCGGCAGGCATCTGCCAATAAAAAGGGTCAATTTTTGGAGGGCTTGTGAAAAGCCATTGCTTGTTGCTTTTACATCCATGTATGGAAGAACCCCGGCAGGCATCTACCAATAAAAAGGGTCAATTTTTGGAGGGCTTGTCAAAAGTCATTGCTTGTTGCTTTTACATCTATGTATGGAAGAACCCCGGCAGGCATCTGCCAATAAAAAGGGTCAATTTTTGGAGGGCTTGTCAAAAGTCATTGCTTGTTGCTTTTACATCTATGTATGGAAGAACCCCGGCAGGCATCTGCCACTAAAAAGGATCAATTTTTGGAGGGCTTGTCAAAAGTAATTGCTTGTTGCTTTTACATCTATGTATGGAAGAACCCCGGCAGGCATCTGCCAAAAAAAGGGTAAATTTTTGGAGGGCTTGTCAAAAGCCATTGCTTGTTGCTTTTACATTAATGTATGGAAGAACCCCGGCAGGCATCTACCAATAAAAAGGGTATATTTTTGGAGGGCTTGTCAAAAGCCATTGCTTGTTGCTTTTACATCTATGTATGGAAGAACCCCGGCAGGCATCTGCCAAAAAAAAGGGTCAATTTTTGGAGGGCTTGTCAAAAGCCATTGCTTGTTGCTTTTACATCCATGTATGGAAGAACCCCGGCAGGCATCTGCCACTAAAAAGGGTCAATTTTTGGAGGGCTTGTCAAAAGTCATTGCTTGTTGCTTTTACATCTATGTATGGAAGAACCCCGGCAGGCATCTGCCAATAAAAAGGGTCAATTTTTGGAGGGCTTGTGAAAAGCCATTGCTTGTTGCTTTTACATCCATGTATGGAAGAACCCCGGCAGGCATCTACCAATAAAAAGGGTCAATTTTTGGAGGGCTTGTCAAAAGTCATTGCTTGTTGCTTTTACATCTATGTATGGAAGAACCCCGGCAGGCATCTACCAATAAAAAGGGTCAATTTTTGGAGGGCTTGTCAAAAGTCATTGCTTGTTGCTTTTACATCTATGTATGGAAGAACCCCGGCAGGCATCTGCCACTAAAAAGGATCAATTTTTGGAGGGCTTGTCAAAAGTAATTGCTTGTTGCTTTTACATCTATGTATGGAAGAACCCCGGCAGGCATCTGCCAATAAAAAGGGTCAATTTTTGGAGGGCTTGTCAAAAGCCATTGCTTGTTGCTTTTACATCCATGTATGGAAGAACCCCGGCAGGCATCTGCCAATAAAAAGGGTCAATTTTTGGAGGGCTTGTCAAAAGCCATTGCTTGTTGCTTTTACATCCATGTATGGAAGAACCCCGGCAGGCATCTGCCAATAAAAAGGGTCAATTTTTGGAGGGCTTGTCAAAAGCCATTGCTTTTTGATTTTACATCTATGTATGGAAGAACCCCGGCAGGCATCTGCCAAAAAAAAGAGTCAATTTTTGGAGGGCTTGTCAAAAGCCATTGCTTGTTGCTTTTACATCTATGTATGGAAGAACCCCCGGCAGGCATCTGCCAATAAAAAGGGTCAATTTTTGGAGGGCTTGTCAAAAGCCATTGCTTGTTGCTTTTACATCCATGTATGGAAGAACCCCGGCAGGCATCTGCCAAAAAAAAGGGTCAATTTTTGGAGGGCTTGTCAAAAGCCATTGCTTGTTGCTTTTACATCCATGTATGGAAGAACCCCGGCAGGCATCTGCCAAAAAAAAGGGTCAATTTTTGGAGGGCTTGTCAAAAGTCATTGCTTGTTGCTTTTACATCTATGTATGGAAGAACCCCGGCAGGCATCTGCCAATAAAAAGGGTCAATTTTTGGAGGGCTTGTCAAAAGCCATTGCTTGTTGCTTTTACATCCATGTATGGAAGAACCCCGGCAGGCATCTGCCAAAAAAAAGGGTCAATTTTTGGAGGGCTTGTCAAAAGTCATTGCTTGTTGCTTTTACATCTATGTATGGAAGAACCCCGGCAGGCATCTGCCACTAAAAAGGATCAATTTTTGGAGGGCTTGTCAAAAGTAATTGCTTGTTGCTTTTACATCTATGTATGGAAGAACCCCGGCAGGCATCTGCCAATAAAAAGGGTCAATTTTTGGAGGGCTTGTCAAAAGCCATTGCTTGTTGCTTTTACATCCATGTATGGAAGAACCCCGGCAGGCATCTGCCAATAAAAAGGGTCAATTTTTGGAGGGCTTGACAAAAGCCATTGCTTGTTGCTTTTACATCCATGTATGGAAGAACCCCGGCAGGCATCTGCCAATAAAAAGGGTCAATTTTTGGAGGGCTTGTCAAAAGCCATTGCTTTTTGCTTTTACATCTATGTATGGAAGAACCCCGGCAGGCATCTGCCAAAAAAAAGAGTCAATTTTTGGAGGGCTTGTCAAAAGCCATTGCTTGTTGCTTTTACATCTATGTATGGAAGAACCCCGGCAGGCATCTGCCAAAAAAAAGGGTCAATTTTTGGAGGGCTTGTCAAAAGCCATTGCTTGTTGCTTTTACATCTATGTATGGAAGAACCCCGGCAGGCATCTGCCAAAAAAAAGGGTCAATTTTTGGAGGGCTTGTCAAAAGCCATTGCTTGTTGCTTTTACATTCATGTATGGAAGAACCCCGGCAGGCATCTGCCAATAAAAGGGGTACATTTTTGGAGGGCTTGTCAAAAGCCATTGCTTGTTGCTTTTACATCTATGTATGGAAGAACCCCGGCAGGCATCTGCCAAAAAAAAGGGTAAATTTTTGGAGGGCTTGTCAAAAGCCATTGCTTGTTGCTTTTACATCCATGTATGGAAGAACCCCGGCAGGCATCTGCCACTAAAAAGGGTCAATTTTTGGAGGGCTTGTCAAAAGTCATTGCTTGTTGCTTTTACATCTATGTATGGAAGAACCCCGGCAGGCATCTGCCAATAAAAAGGGTCAATTTTTGGAGGGCTTGTCAAAAGCCATTGCTTGTTGCTTTTACATCCATGTATGGAAGAACCCCGGCAGGCATCTGCCAATAAAAAGGGTCAATTTTTGGAGGGCTTGTCAAAAGCCATTGCTTGTTGCTTTTACATCTATGTATGGAAGAACCCCGGCAGGCATCTGCAAAAAAAAAGGGTCAATTTTTGGAGGGCTTGTCAAAAGCCATTGCTTGTTGCTTTTACATCTATGTATGGAAGAACCCCTGCAGGCATCTACCAATAAAAAGGGTACATTTTTGGAGGGCTTGTCAAAAGCCATTGCTTGTTGCTTTTACATCTATGTATGGAAGAACCCCGGCAGGCATCTGCCAATAAAAAGGGTCAATTTTTGGAGGGCTTGTGAAAAGCCATTGCTTGTTGCTTTTACATCTATGTATGGAAGAACCCCGGCAGGCATCTGCCAATAAAAAGGGTCAATTTTTGGAGGGCTTGTCAAAAGCCATTGCTTGTTGCTTTTACATCCATGTATGGAAGAACCCCGGCAGGCATCTGCCAAAAAAAAGGGTCAATTTTTGGAGGGCTTGTCAAAAGCCATTGCTTGTTGCTTTTACATCCATGTATGGAAGAACCCCGGCAGGCATCTGCCAAAAAAAAGGGTCAATTTTTGGAGGGCTTATCAAAAGCCATTGCTTGTTGCTTTTACATCTATGTATGGAAGAACCCCGGCAGGCATCTGCCAAAAAAAAGGGTCAATTTTTGGAGGGCTTGTCAAAAGCCATTGCTTGTTGCTTTTACATTCATGTATGGAAGAACCCCGGCAGGCATCTGCCAATAAAAGGGGTCAATTTTTGGAGGGCTTGTCAAAAGCCATTGCTTGTTGCTTTTACATCTATGTATGGAAGAACCCCGGCAGGCATCTGCCAAAAAAAAGGGTCAATTTTTGGAGGGCTTATCAAAAGCCATTGCTTGTTGCTTTTACATCTATGTATGGAAGAACCCTGGCAGGCATCTGCCAATAAAAAGGGTCAATTTTTGGAGGGCTTGTCAAAAGCCATTGCTTGTTGCTTTTACATCTATGTATGGAAGAACCCCGGCAGGCATCTGCCAAAAAAAAGGGTCAATTTTTGGAGGGCTTGTCAAAAGCCATTGCTTGTTGCTTTTACATCTATGTATGGAAGAACCCCGGCAGGCATCTGCCAATAAAAAGGGTAAATTTTTGGAGGGCTTGTCAATAGCCATTGCTTGTTGCTTTTACATTAATGTATGGAAGAACCCCGGCAGGCATCTGCCAATACAAAGGGTAAATTTTTGGACGGCTTGTGAAAAGCCATTGCTTGTTGCTTTTACATCCATGTATGGAAGAACCCCGGCAGGCATCTGCCAATAAAAAGGGTAAATTTTTGGAGGGCTTGTCAATAGCCATTGCTTGTTGCTTTTACATTAATGTATGGAAGAACCCCGGCAGGCATCTGCCAAAAAAAAGGGTCAATTTTTGGAGGGCTTGTCAAAAGCCATTGCTTGTTGCTTTTACATTCATGTATGGAAGAACCCCGGCAGGCATCTGCCAATAAAAGGGGTAAATTTTTGGAGGGCTTGTCAAAAGCCATTGCTTGTTGCTTTTACATCTATGTATGGAAGAACCCCGGCAGGCATCTGCCAAAAAAAGGGTACATTTTTGGAGGGCTTGTCAAAAGCCATTGCTTGTTGCTTTTACATTAATGTATGGAAGAACCCCGGCAGGCATCTACCAATAAAAAGGGTCCATTTTTGGAGGGCTTGTCAAAAGCCATTGCTTGTTGCTTTTACATCCATGTATGGAAGAACCCCGGCAGGCATCTGCCAAAAAAAAGGGTCAATTTTTGGAGGGCTTGTCAAAAGCCATTGCTTGTTGCTTTTACATCTATGTATGGAAGAACCCCGGCAGGCATCTGCCAATAAAAAGGGTAAATTTTTGGAGGGCTTGTGAAAAGCCATTGCTTGTTGCTTTTACATCTATGTATGGAAGAACCCCGGCAGGCATCTGCCAAAAAAAAGGGTCAATTTTTGGAGGGCTTGTCAAAAGCCATTGCTTGTTGCTTTTACATTAATGTATGGAAGAACCCCGGCAGGCATCTACCAATAAAAAGGGTACATTTTTGGAGGGCTTGTCAAAAGCCATTGCTTGTTGCTTTTACATCTATGTATGGAAGAACCCCGGCAGGCATCTCCCAAAAAAAGGGTCAATTTTTGGAGGGCTTGTGAAAAGCCATTGCTTGTTGCTTTTACATCTATGTATGGAAGAACCCCGGCAGGCATCTGCCAATAAAAAGGGTCAATTTTTGGAGGGCTTGTCAAAAGCCATTGCTTTGTTGCTTTTACATCCATGTATGGAAGAACCCCGGCAGGCATCTGCCAAAAAAAATGGTCAATTTTTGGAGGGCTTGTCAAAAGCCATTGCTTGTTGCTTTTACATCTATGTATGGAAGAACCCCGGCAGGCATCTGCCAAAAAAAAGGGTCAATTTTTGGAGGGCTTGTCAAAAGCCATTGCTTGTTGCTTTTACATCTATGTATGGAAGAACCCCGGCAGGCATCTGCCAATAAAAAGGGTAAATTTTTGGAGGGCTTGTGAAAAGCCATTGCTTGTTGCTTTTACATCTATGTATGGAAGAACCCCGGCAGGCATCTGCCAAAAAAAAGGGTCAATTTTTGGAGGGCTTGTCAAAAGCCATTGCTTGTTGCTTTTACATTCATGTATGGAAGAACCCCGGCAGGCATCTGCCAATAAAAGGGGTACATTTTTGGAGGGCTTGTTAAAAGCCATTGCTTGTTGCTTTTACATCTATGTATGGAAGAACCCCGGCAGGCATGTACCAATAAAAAGGGTACATTTTTGGAGGGCTTGACAAAAGCCATTGCTTGTTGCTTATACATCCATGTATGGAAGAACCCCGGCAGGCATCTGCCAAAAAAAGGGTAAATTTTTGGAGGGCTTGTCAAAAGCCATTGCTTGTTGCTTTTACATCTATGTATGGAAGAACCCCGGCAGGCATCTACCAATAAAAAGGGTACATTTTTGGAGGGCTTGTCAAAAGCCATTGCTTTTTGCTTTTACATCTATGTATGGAAGAACCCCGGCAGGCATCTGCCAAAAAAAAGGGTCAATTTTTGGAGGGCTTGTGAAAAGCTATTGCTTGTTGCTTTTACATCTATGTATGGAAGAACCCCGGCAGGCATCTGCCAAAAAAAGGGTAAATTTTTGGAGGGCTTGTCAAAAGCCATTGCTTGTTGCTTTTACATCCATGTATGGAAGAACCCCGGCAGGCATCTGCCAAAAAAAAGGGTCAATTTTTGGAGGGCTTGTCAAAAGCTATTGCTTGTTGCTTTTACATTTATGTATGGAAGAACCCCGGCAGGCATCTGCCACTAAAAAGGGTAAATTTTTGGAGGGCTTGTCAAAAGCCATTGCTTGTTGCTTTTACATCTATGTATGGAAGAACCCCGGCAGGCATCTGCCAATAAAAAGGGTCAATTTTTGGAGGGCTTGTGAAAACCCATTGCTTGTTGCTTTTACATCTATGTATGGAAGAACCCCGGCAGGCATCTGCCAAAAAAAAGGGTCAATTTTTGGAGGGCTTATCAAAAGCCATTGCTTTTTGCTTTTACATTAATGTTTGGAAGAACCCCGGCAGGCATCTGCCAAAAAAAAGGGTCAATTTTTGGAGGGCTTGTCAAAAGCCATTGCTTTTTGCTTTTACATCTATGTATGGAAGAACCCCGGCAGGCATCTGCCAAAAAAAAGGGTCAATTTTTGGAGGGCTTGTCAAAAGCCATTGCTTGTTGCTTTTACATCCATGTATGGAAGAACCCCGGCAGGCATCTGCCACTAAAAAGGGTCAATTTTTGGAGGGCTTGTCAAAAGTCATTGCTTGTTGCTTTTACATCTATGTATGGAAGAACCCCGGCAGGCATCTGCCAATAAAAAGGGTCAATTTTTGGAGGGCTTGTGAAAAGCCATTGCTTGTTGCTTTTACATCCATGAATGGAAGAACCCCGGCAGGCATCTACCAATAAAAAGGGTCAATTTTTGGAGGGCTTGTCAAAAGTCATTGCTTGTTGCTTTTACATCTATGTATGGAAGAACCCCGGCAGGCATCTGCCAATAAAAAGGGTCAATTTTTGGAGGGCTTGTGAAAAGCCATTGCTTGTTGCTTTTACATCCATGTATGGAAGAACCCCGGCAGGCATCTACCAATAAAAAGGGTCAATTTTTGGAGGGCTTGTCAAAAGTCATTGCTTGTTGCTTTTACATCTATGTATGGAAGAACCCCGGCAGGCATCTACCAATAAAAAGGGTAAATTTTTGGAGGGCTTGTCAAAAGTCATTGCTTGTTGCTTTTACATCTATGTATGGAAGAACCCCGGCAGGCATCTGCCACTAAAAAGGATCAATTTTTGGAGGGCTTGTCAAAAGTAATTGCTTGTTGCTTTTACATCTATGTATGGAAGAACCCCGGCAGGCATCTGCCAAAAAAAGGGTACATTTTTGGAGGGCTTGTCAAAAGCCATTGCTTGTTGCTTTTACATTAATGTATGGAAGAACCCCGGCAGGCATCTACCAATAAAAAGGGTATATTTTTGGAGGGCTTGTCAAAAGCCATTGCTTGTTGCTTTTACATCTATGTATGGAAGAACCCCGGCAGGCATCTGCCAAAAAAAAGGGTCAATTTTTGGAGGGCTTGTCAAAAGCCATTGCTTTTTGCTTTTACATCTATGTATGGAAGAACCCCGGCAGGCATCTGCCAAAAAAAAGGGTCAATTTTTGGAGGGCTTGTCAAAAGCCATTGCTTGTTGCTTTTACATCCATGTATGGAAGAACCCCGGCAGGCATCTGCCACTAAAAAGGGTCAATTTTTGGAGGGCTTGTCAAAAGTCATTGCTTGTTGCTTTTACATCTATGTATGGAAGAACCCCGGCAGGCATCTGCCAATAAAAAGGGTCAATTTTTGGAGGGCTTGTGAAAAGCCATTGCTTGTTGCTTTTACATCCATGTATGGAAGAACCCCGGCAGGCATCTACCAATAAAAAGGGTCAATTTTTGGAGGGCTTGTCAAAAGTCATTGCTTGTTGCTTTTACATCTATGTATGGAAGAACCCCGGCAGGCATCTGCCAATAAAAAGGGTCAATTTTTGGAGGGCTTGTGAAAAGCCATTGCTTGTTGCTTTTACATCCATGTATGGAAGAACCCCGGCAGGCATCTACCAATAAAAAGGGTCAATTTTTGGAGGGCTTGTCAAAAGTCATTGCTTGTTGCTTTTACATCTATGTATGGAAGAACCCCGGCAGGCATCTACCAATAAAAAGGGTCAATTTTTGGAGGGCTTGTCAAAAGTCATTGCTTGTTGCTTTTACATCTATGTATGGAAGAACCCCGGCAGGCATCTGCCACTAAAAAGGATCAATTTTTGGAGGGCTTGTCAAAAGTAATTGCTTGTTGCTTTTACATCTATGTATGGAAGAACCCCGGCAGGCATCTGCCAATAAAAAGGGTCAATTTTTGGAGGGCTTGTCAAAAGCCATTGCTTGTTGCTTTTACATCCATGTATGGAAGAACCCCGGCAGGCATCTGCCAATAAAAAGGGTCAATTTTTGGAGGGCTTGTCAAAAGCCATTGCTTGTTGCTTTTACATCCATGTATGGAAGAACCCCGGCAGGCATCTGCCAATAAAAAGGGTCAATTTTTGGAGGGCTTGTCAAAAGCCATTGCTTTTTGCTTTTACATCTATGTATGGAAGAACCCCGGCAGGCATCTGCCAAAAAAAAGAGTCAATTTTTGGAGGGCTTGTCAAAAGCCATTGCTTGTTGCTTTTACATCTATGTATGGAAGAACCCCCGGCAGGCATCTGCCAATAAAAAGGGTCAATTTTTGGAGGGCTTGTCAAAAGCCATTGCTTGTTGCTTTTACATCCATGTATGGAAGAACCCCGGCAGGCATCTGCCAAAAAAAAGGGTCAATTTTTGGAGGGCTTGTCAAAAGCCATTGCTTGTTGCTTTTACATCCATGTATGGAAGAACCCCGGCAGGCATCTGCCAAAAAAAAGGGTCAATTTTTGGAGGGCTTGTCAAAAGTCATTGCTTGTTGCTTTTACATCTATGTATGGAAGAACCCCGGCAGGCATCTGCCAATAAAAAGGGTCAATTTTTGGAGGGCTTGTCAAAAGCCATTGCTTGTTGCTTTTACATCCATGTATGGAAGAACCCCGGCAGGCATCTGCCAAAAAAAAGGGTCAATTTTTGGAGGGCTTGTCAAAAGTCATTGCTTGTTGCTTTTACATCTATGTATGGAAGAACCCCGGCAGGCATCTGCCACTAAAAAGGATCAATTTTTGGAGGGCTTGTCAAAAGTAATTGCTTGTTGCTTTTACATCTATGTATGGAAGAACCCCGGCAGGCATCTGCCAATAAAAAGGGTCAATTTTTGGAGGGCTTGTCAAAAGCCATTGCTTGTTGCTTTTACATCCATGTATGGAAGAACCCCGGCAGGCATCTGCCAATAAAAAGGGTCAATTTTTGGAGGGCTTGACAAAAGCCATTGCTTGTTGCTTTTACATCCATGTATGGAAGAACCCCGGCAGGCATCTGCCAATAAAAAGGGTCAATTTTTGGAGGGCTTGTCAAAAGCCATTGCTTTTTGCTTTTACATCTATGTATGGAAGAACCCCGGCAGGCATCTGCCAAAAAAAAGAGTCAATTTTTGGAGGGCTTGTCAAAAGCCATTGCTTGTTGCTTTTACATCTATGTATGGAAGAACCCCGGCAGGCATCTGCCAAAAAAAAGGGTCAATTTTTGGAGGGCTTGTCAAAAGCCATTGCTTGTTGCTTTTACATCTATGTATGGAAGAACCCCGGCAGGCATCTGCCAAAAAAAAGGGTCAATTTTTGGAGGGCTTGTCAAAAGCCATTGCTTGTTGCTTTTACATTCATGTATGGAAGAACCCCGGCAGGCATCTGCCAATAAAAGGGGTACATTTTTGGAGGGCTTGTCAAAAGCCATTGCTTGTTGCTTTTACATCTATGTATGGAAGAACCCCGGCAGGCATCTGCCAAAAAAAAGGGTAAATTTTTGGAGGGCTTGTCAAAAGCCATTGCTTGTTGCTTTTACATCCATGTATGGAAGAACCCCGGCAGGCATCTGCCACTAAAAAGGGTCAATTTTTGGAGGGCTTGTCAAAAGTCATTGCTTGTTGCTTTTACATCTATGTATGGAAGAACCCCGGCAGGCATCTGCCAATAAAAAGGGTCAATTTTTGGAGGGCTTGTCAAAAGCCATTGCTTGTTGCTTTTACATCCATGTATGGAAGAACCCCGGCAGGCATCTGCCAATAAAAAGGGTCAATTTTTGGAGGGCTTGTCAAAAGCCATTGCTTGTTGCTTTTACATTCATGTATGGAAGAACCCCGGCAGGCATCTGCCACTAAAAAGGGTCAATTTTTGGAGGGCTTGTGAAAAGCCATTGCTTGTTGCTTTTACATCTATGTATGGAAGAACCCCGGCAGGCATCTGCAAAAAAAAAGGGTCAATTTTTGGAGGGCTTGTCAAAAGCCATTGCTTGTTGCTTTTACATCTATGTATGGAAGAACCCCTGCAGGCATCTACCAATAAAAAGGGTACATTTTTGGAGGGCTTGTCAAAAGCCATTGCTTGTTGCTTTTACATCTATGTATGGAAGAACCCCGGCAGGCATCTGCCAATAAAAAGGGTCAATTTTTGGAGGGCTTGTGAAAAGCCATTGCTTGTTGCTTTTACATCTATGTATGGAAGAACCCCGGCAGGCATCTGCCAATAAAAAGGGTCAATTTTTGGAGGGCTTGTCAAAAGCCATTGCTTGTTGCTTTTACATCCATGTATGGAAGAACCCCGGCAGGCATCTGCCAAAAAAAAGGGTCAATTTTTGGAGGGCTTATCAAAAGCCATTGCTTGTTGCTTTTACATCTATGTATGGAAGAACCCCGGCAGGCATCTGCCAAAAAAAAGGGTCAATTTTTGGAGGGCTTGTCAAAAGCCATTGCTTGTTGCTTTTACATTCATGTATGGAAGAACCCCGGCAGGCATCTGCCACTAAAAAGGGTCAATTTTTGGAGGGCTTGTGAAAAGCCATTGCTTGTTGCTTTTACATCTATGTATGGAAGAACCCCGGCAGGCATCTGCAAAAAAAAAGGGTCAATTTTTGGAGGGCTTGTCAAAAGCCATTGCTTGTTGCTTTTACATCTATGTATGGAAGAACCCCTGCAGGCATCTACCAATAAAAAGGGTACATTTTTGGAGGGCTTGTCAAAAGCCATTGCTTGTTGCTTTTACATCTATGTATGGAAGAACCCCGGCAGGCATCTGCCAATAAAAAGGGTCAATTTTTGGAGGGCTTGTGAAAAGCCATTGCTTGTTGCTTTTACATCTATGTATGGAAGAACCCCGGCAGGCATCTGCCAATAAAAAGGGTCAATTTTTGGAGGGCTTGTCAAAAGCCATTGCTTGTTGCTTTTACATCCATGTATGGAAGAACCCCGGCAGGCATCTGCCAAAAAAAAGGGTCAATTTTTGGAGGGCTTATCAAAAGCCATTGCTTGTTGCTTTTACATCTATGTATGGAAGAACCCCGGCAGGCATCTGCCAAAAAAAAGGGTCAATTTTTGGAGGGCTTGTCAAAAGCCATTGCTTGTTGCTTTTACATTCATGTATGGAAGAACCCCGGCAGGCATCTGCCAATAAAAGGGGTAAATTTTTGGAGGGCTTTTCAAAAGCCATTGCTTGTTGCTTTTACATCTATGTATGGAAGAACCCCGGCAGGCATCTGCCAAAAAAAAGGGTCAATTTTTGGAGGGCTTATCAAAAGCCATTGCTTGTTGCTTTTACATCTATGTATGGAAGAACCCTGGCAGGCATCTGCCAATAAAAAGGGTCAATTTTTGGAGGGCTTGTCAAAAGCCATTGCTTGTTGCTTTTACATCTATGTATGGAAGAACCCCGGCAGGCATCTGCCAAAAAAAAAGGGTCAATTTTTGGAGGGCTTGTCAAAAGCCATTGCTTGTTGCTTTTACATCTATGTATGGAAGAACCCCGGCAGGCATCTGCCAATAAAAAGGGTAAATTTTT
Organism: Rhinoderma darwinii; assembly: GCF_050947455.1. Lineage (NCBI taxonomy): Eukaryota > Metazoa > Chordata > Amphibia > Anura > Rhinodermatidae > Rhinoderma > Rhinoderma darwinii. The sequence goes on from NC_134688.1 coordinate 347,607,903, forward strand.
GGAGGGCTTGTCAATAGCCATTGCTTGTTGCTTTTACATTAATGTATGGAAGAACCCCGGCAGGCATCTGCCAATACAAAGGGTAAATTTTTGGACGGCTTGTGAAAAGCCATTGCTTGTTGCTTTTACATCCATGTATGGAAGAACCCCGGCAGGCATCTGCCAATAAAAAGGGTAAATTTTTGGAGGGCTTGTCAAAAGCCATTGCTTTTTGCTTTTACATCTATGTATGGAAGAACCCCGGCAGGCATCTGCCAAAAAAAAGGGTACATTTTTGGAGGGCTTGTCAAAAGCCATTGCTTGTTGCTTTTACATCTATGTATGGAAGAACCCCGGCAGGCATCTGCCACTAAAAAGGGTAAATTTTTGGAGGGCTTGTGAAAAGCCATTGCTTGTTGCTTTTACATCCATGTATGGAAGAACCCCGGCAGGCATCTGCCAAAAAAAAGGGTCAATTTTTGGAGGGCTTATCAAAAGCCATTGCTTGTTGCTTTTACATCTATGTATGGAAGAACCCCGGCAGGCATCTGCCAAAAAAAAGGGTCAATTTTTGGAGGGCTTATCAAAAGCCATTGCTTGTTGCTTTTACATCTATGTATGGAAGAACCCTGGCAGGCATCTGCCAATAAAAAGGGTCAATTTTTGGAGGGCTTGTCAAAAGCCATTGCTTGTTGCTTTTACATCTATGTATGGAAGAACCCCGGCAGGCATCTGCCAAAAAAAAGGGTCAATTTTTGGAGGGCTTGTCAAAAGCCATTGCTTGTTGCTTTTACATCTATGTATGGAAGAACATCTGCCAATAAAAAGGGTAAATTTTTGGAGGGCTTGTGAAAAGCCATTACTTGTTGCTTTTACATTAATGTATGGAAGAACCCCGGCAGGCATCTGCCAATACAAAGGGTAAATTTTTGGACGGCTTGTGAAAAGCCATTGCTTGTTACTTTTACATCCATGTATGGAAGAACCCCGGCAGGCCTCTGCCAATAAAAAGGGTAAATTTTTGGAGGGCTTGTCAAAAGCCATTGCTTTTTGCTTTTACATCTATGTATGGAAGAACCCCGGCAGGCATCTGCCAAAAAAAAGGGTACATTTTTGGAGGGCTTGTCAAAAGCCATTGCTTTTTGCTTTTACATCTATGTATGGAAGAACCCCGGCAGGCATCTGCCAAAAAAAAGGGTCAATTTTTGGAGGGCTTGTCAAAAGCCATTGCTTGTTGCTTTTACATCTATGTATGGAAGAACCCCGGCAGGCATCTGCCAATAAAAAGGGTAAATTTTTGGAGGGCTTGTGAAAAGCCATTGCTTGTTGCTTTTACATCTATGTATGGAAGAACCCCGGCAGGCATCTGCCAAAAAAAAGGGTCAATTTTTGGAGGGCTTGTCAAAAGCCATTGCTTGTTGCTTTTACATTAATGTATGGAAGAACCCCGGCAGGCATCTACCAATAAAAAGGGTACATTTTTGGAGGGCTTGTCAAAAGCCATTGCTTGTTGCTTTTACATCTATGTATGGAAGAACCCCGGCAGGCATCTCCCAAAAAAAGGGTCAATTTTTGGAGGGCTTGTCAAAAGCTATTGCTTGTTGCTTTTACATTAATGTATGGAAGAACCCCGGCAGGCATCTGCCAATAAAAAGGGTCAATTTTTGGAGGGCTTGTGAAAAGCCATTGCTTGTTGCTTTTACATCTATGTATGGAAGAACCCCGGCAGGCATCTGCCAATAAAAAGGGTCAATTTTTGGAGGGCTTGTCAAAAGCCATTGCTTGTTGCTTTTACATCCATGTATGGAAGAACCCCGGCAGGCATCTGCCAAAAAAAATGGTCAATTTTTGGAGGGCTTGTCAAAGGCCATTGCTTGTTGCTTTTACATCCATGTATGGAAGAACCCCGGCAGGCATCTGCCAATAAAAAGGGTACATTTTTGGAGGGCTTGTCAAAAGCCATTGCTTGTTGCTTTTACATTCATGTATGGAAGAACCCCGGCAGGCATCTGCCAATAAAAGGGGTACATTTTTGGAGGGCTTGTTAAAAGCCATTGCTTGTTGCTTTTACATCTATGTATGGAAGAACCCCGGCAGGCATGTACCAATAAAAAGGGTACATTTTTGGAGGGCTTGACAAAAGCCATTGCTTGTTGCTTATACATCTATGTATGGAAGAACCCCGGCAGGCATCTGCCAAAAAAAGGGTCAATTTTTGGAGGGCTTGTCAAAAGCCATTGCTTGTTGCTTTTACATCCATGTATGGAAGAACCCCGGCAGGCATCTGCCAAAAAAAAGGGTCAATTTTTGGAGGGCTTGTCAAAAGCCATTGCTTGTTGCTTTTACATTTATGTATGGAAGAACCCCGGCAGGCATCTGCCACTAAAAAGGGTAAATTTTTGGAGGGCTTGTCAAAAGCCATTGCTTGTTGCTTTTACATCTATGTATGGAAGAACCCCGGCAGGCATCTGCCAAAAAAAAGGGTCAATTTTTGGAGGGCTTGTGAAAAGCCATTGCTTGTTGCTTTTACATCTATGTATGGAAGAACCCCGGCAGGCATCTGCCAATAAAAAGGGTCAATTTTTGGAGGGCTTGTCAAAAGCCATTGCTTGTTGCTTTTACATCCATGTATGGAAGAACCCCGGCAGGCATCTGCCAAAAAAAATGGTCAATTTTTGGAGGGCTTGTCAAAGGCCATTGCTTGTTGCTTTTACATCCATGTATGGAAGAACCCCGGCAGGCATCTGCCAATAAAAAGGGTACATTTTTGGAGGGCTTGTCAAAAGCCATTGCTTGTTGCTTTTAAATTCATGTATGGAAGAACCCCGGCAGGCATCTGCCAATAAAAGGGGTACATTTTTGGAGGGCTTGTTAAAAGCCATTGCTTGTTGCTTTTACATCTATGTATGGAAGAACCCCGGCAGGCATGTACCAATAAAAAGGGTACATTTTTGGAGGGCTTGACAAAAGCCATTGCTTGTTGCTTATACATCTATGTATGGAAGAACCCCGGCAGGCATCTGCCAAAAAAAGGGTCAATTTTTGGAGGGCTTGTCAAAAGCCATTGCTTGTTGCTTTTACATCCATGTATGGAAGAACCCCGGCAGGCATCTGCCAAAAAAAAGGGTCAATTTTTGGAGGGCTTGTCAAAAGCCATTGCTTGTTGCTTTTACATTTATGTATGGAAGAACCCCGGCAGGCATCTGCCACTAAAAAGGGTAAATTTTTGGAGGGCTTGTCAAAAGCCATTGCTTGTTGCTTTTACATCTATGTATGGAAGAACCCCGGCAGGCATCTGCCAATAAAAAGGGTCAATTTTTGGAGGGCTTGTGAAAACCCATTGCTTGTTGCTTTTACATCTATGTATGGAAGAACCCCGGCAGGCATCTGCCAAAAAAAAGGGTCAATTTTTGGAGGGCTTATCAAAAGCCATTGCTTTTTGCTTTTACATTAATGTTTGGAAGAACCCCGGCAGGCATCTGCCAAAAAAAAGGGTCAATTTTTGGAGGGCTTGTCAAAAGCCATTGCTTTTTGCTTTTACATCTATGTATGGAAGAACCCCGGCAGGCATCTGCCAAAAAAAAGGGTCAATTTTTGGAGGGCTTGTCAAAAGCCATTGCTTGTTGCTTTTACATCCATGTATGGAAGAACCCCGGCAGGCATCTGCCACTAAAAAGGGTCAATTTTTGGAGGGCTTGTCAAAAGTCATTGCTTGTTGCTTTTACATCTATGTATGGAAGAACCCCGGCAGGCATCTGCCAATAAAAAGGGTCAATTTTTGGAGGGCTTGTGAAAAGCCATTGCTTGTTGCTTTTACATCCATGTATGGAAGAACCCCGGCAGGCATCTACCAATAAAAAGGGTCAATTTTTGGAGGGCTTGTCAAAAGTCATTGCTTGTTGCTTTTACATCTATGTATGGAAGAACCCCGGCAGGCATCTGCCAATAAAAAGGGTCAATTTTTGGAGGGCTTGTGAAAAGCCATTGCTTGTTGCTTTTACATCCATGTATGGAAGAACCCCGGCAGGCATCTACCAATAAAAAGGGTCAATTTTTGGAGGGCTTGTCAAAAGTCATTGCTTGTTGCTTTTACATCTATGTATGGAAGAACCCCGGCAGGCATCTACCAATAAAAAGGGTCAATTTTTGGAGGGCTTGTCAAAAGTCATTGCTTGTTGCTTTTACATCTATGTATGGAAGAACCCCGGCAGGCATCTGCCACTAAAAAGGATCAATTTTTGGAGGGCTTGTCAAAAGTAATTGCTTGTTGCTTTTACATCTATGTATGGAAGAACCCCGGCAGGCATCTGCCAAAAAAAGGGTAAATTTTTGGAGGGCTTGTCAAAAGCCATTGCTTGTTGCTTTTACATTAATGTATGGAAGAACCCCGGCAGGCATCTACCAATAAAAAGGGTATATTTTTGGAGGGCTTGTCAAAAGCCATTGCTTGTTGCTTTTACATCTATGTATGGAAGAACCCCGGCAGGCATCTGCCAAAAAAAAGGGTCAATTTTTGGAGGGCTTGTCAAAAGCCATTGCTTTTTGCTTTTACATCTATGTATGGAAGAACCCCGGCAGGCATCTGCCAAAAAAAAGGGTCAATTTTTGGAGGGCTTGTCAAAAGCCATTGCTTGTTGCTTTTACATCCATGTATGGAAGAACCCCGGCAGGCATCTGCCACTAAAAAGGGTCAATTTTTGGAGGGCTTGTCAAAAGTCATTGCTTGTTGCTTTTACATCTATGTATGGAAGAACCCCGGCAGGCATCTGCCAATAAAAAGGGTCAATTTTTGGAGGGCTTGTGAAAAGCCATTGCTTGTTGCTTTTACATCCATGTATGGAAGAACCCCGGCAGGCATCTACCAATAAAAAGGGTCAATTTTTGGAGGGCTTGTCAAAAGTCATTGCTTGTTGCTTTTACATCTATGTATGGAAGAACCCCGGCAGGCATCTGCCAATAAAAAGGGTCAATTTTTGGAGGGCTTGTGAAAAGCCATTGCTTGTTGCTTTTACATCCATGTATGGAAGAACCCCGGCAGGCATCTACCAATAAAAAGGGTCAATTTTTGGAGGGCTTGTCAAAAGTCATTGCTTGTTGCTTTTACATCTATGTATGGAAGAACCCCGGCAGGCATCTACCAATAAAAAGGGTCAATTTTTGGAGGGCTTGTCAAAAGTCATTGCTTGTTGCTTTTACATCTATGTATGGAAGAACCCCGGCAGGCATCTGCCACTAAAAAGGATCAATTTTTGGAGGGCTTGTCAAAAGTAATTGCTTGTTGCTTTTACATCTATGTATGGAAGAACCCCGGCAGGCATCTGCCAATAAAAAGGGTCAATTTTTGGAGGGCTTGTCAAAAGCCATTGCTTGTTGCTTTTACATCCATGTATGGAAGAACCCCGGCAGGCATCTGCCAATAAAAAGGGTCAATTTTTGGAGGGCTTGTCAAAAGCCATTGCTTGTTGCTTTTACATCCATGTATGGAAGAACCCCGGCAGGCATCTGCCAATAAAAAGGGTCAATTTTTGGAGGGCTTGTCAAAAGCCATTGCTTTTTGCTTTTACATCTATGTATGGAAGAACCCCGGCAGGCATCTGCCAAAAAAAAGAGTCAATTTTTGGAGGGCCTGTCAAAAGCCATTGCTTGTTGCTTTTACATCTATGTATGGAAGAACCCCCGGCAGGCATCTGCCAATAAAAAGGGTCAATTTTTGGAGGGCTTGTCAAAAGCCATTGCTTGTTGCTTTTACATCCATGTATGGAAGAACCCCGGCAGGCATCTGCCAAAAAAAAGGGTCAATTTTTGGAGGGCTTGTCAAAAGCCATTGCTTGTTGCTTTTACATCCATGTATGGAAGAACCCCGGCAGGCATCTGCCAAAAAAAAGGGTCAATTTTTGGAGGGCTTGTCAAAAGTCATTGCTTGTTGCTTTTACATCTATGTATGGAAGAACCCCGGCAGGCATCTGCCAATAAAAAGGGTCAATTTTTGGAGGGCTTGTCAAAAGCCATTGCTTGTTGCTTTTACATCCATGTATGGAAGAACCCCGGCAGGCATCTGCCAAAAAAAAGGGTCAATTTTTGGAGGGCTTGTCAAAAGTCATTGCTTGTTGCTTTTACATCTATGTATGGAAGAACCCCGGCAGGCATCTGCCACTAAAAAGGATCAATTTTTGGAGGGCTTGTCAAAAGTAATTGCTTGTTGCTTTTACATCTATGTATGGAAGAACCCCGGCAGGCATCTGCCAATAAAAAGGGTCAATTTTTGGAGGGCTTGTCAAAAGCCATTGCTTGTTGCTTTTACATCCATGTATGGAAGAACCCTGGCAGGCATCTGCCAATAAAAAGGGTCAATTTTTGGAGGGCTTGACAAAAGCCATTGCTTGTTGCTTTTACATCCATGTATGGAAGAACCCCGGCAGGCATCTGCCAATAAAAAGGGTCAATTTTTGGAGGGCTTGTCAAAAGCCATTGCTTTTTGCTTTTACATCTATGTATGGAAGAACCCCGGCAGGCATCTGCCAAAAAAAAGAGTCAATTTTTGGAGGGCTTGTCAAAAGCCATTGCTTGTTGCTTTTACATCTATGTATGGAAGAACCCCGGCAGGCATCTGCCAAAAAAAAGGGTCAATTTTTGGAGGGCTTGTCAAAAGCCATTGCTTGTTGCTTTTACATCTATGTATGGAAGAACCCCGGCAGGCATCTGCCAAAAAAAAGGGTCAATTTTTGGAGGGCTTGTCAAAAGCCATTGCTTGTTGCTTTTACATTCATGTATGGAAGAACCCCGGCAGGCATCTGCCAATAAAAGGGGTACATTTTTGGAGGGCTTGTCAAAAGCCATTGCTTGTTGCTTTTACATCTATGTATGGAAGAACCCCGGCAGGCATCTGCCAAAAAAAAGGGTAAATTTTTGGAGGGCTTGTCAAAAGCCATTGCTTGTTGCTTTTACATCCATGTATGGAAGAACCCCGGCAGGCATCTGCCACTAAAAAGGGTCAATTTTTGGAGGGCTTGTCAAAAGTCATTGCTTGTTGCTTTTACATCTATGTATGGAAGAACCCCGGCAGGCATCTGCCAATAAAAAGGGTCAATTTTTGGAGGGCTTGTCAAAAGCCATTGCTTGTTGCTTTTACATCCATGTATGGAAGAACCCCGGCAGGCATCTGCCAATAAAAAGGGTCAATTTTTGGAGTGCTTGTCAAAAGCCATTGCTTGTTGCTTTTACATCTATGTATGGAAGAACCCCGGCAGGCATCTGCAAAAAAAAAGGGTCAATTTTTGGAGGGCTTGTCAAAAGCCATTGCTTGTTGCTTTTACATCTATGTATGGAAGAACCCCTGCAGGCATCTACCAATAAAAAGGGTACATTTTTGGAGGGCTTGTCAAAAGCCATTGCTTGTTGCTTTTACATCTATGTATGGAAGAACCCCGGCAGGCATCTGCCAATAAAAAGGGTCAATTTTTGGAGGGCTTGTGAAAAGCCATTGCTTGTTGCTTTTACATCTATGTATGGAAGAACCCCGGCAGGCATCTGCCAATAAAAAGGGTCAATTTTTGGAGGGCTTGTCAAAAGCCATTGCTTGTTGCTTTTACATCCATGTATGGAAGAACCCCGGCAGGCATCTGCCAAAAAAAAGGGTCAATTTTTGGAGGGCTTGTCAAAAGCCATTGCTTGTTGCTTTTACATCCATGTATGGAAGAACCCCGGCAGGCATCTGCCAAAAAAAAGGGTCAATTTTTGGAGGGCTTATCAAAAGCCATTGCTTGTTGCTTTTACATCTATGTATGGAAGAACCCCGGCAGGCATCTGCCAAAAAAAAGGGTCAATTTTTGGAGGGCTTGTCAAAAGCCATTGCTTGTTGCTTTTACATTCATGTATGGAAGAACCCCGGCAGGCATCTGCCAATAAAAGGGGTAAATTTTTGGAGGGCTTGTCAAAAGCCATTGCTTGTTGCTTTTACATCTATGTATGGAAGAACCCCGGCAGGCATCTGCCAAAAAAAAGGGTCAATTTTTGGAGGGCTTATCAAAAGCCATTGCTTGTTGCTTTTACATCTATGTATGGAAGAACCCTGGCAGGCATCTGCCAATAAAAAGGGTCAATTTTTGGAGGGCTTGTCAAAAGCCATTGCTTGTTGCTTTTACATCTATGTATGGAAGAACCCCGGCAGGCATCTGCCAAAAAAAAGGGTCAATTTTTGGAGGGCTTGTCAAAAGCCATTGCTTGTTGCTTTTACATCTATGTATGGAAGAACCCCGGCAGGCATCTGCCAATAAAAAGGGTAAATTTTTGGAGGGCTTGTCAATAGCCATTGCTTGTTGCTTTTACATTAATGTATGGAAGAACCCCGGCAGGCATCTGCCAATACAAAGGGTAAATTTTTGGACGGCTTGTGAAAAGCCATTGCTTGTTGCTTTTACATCCATGTATGGAAGAACCCCGGCAGGCATCTGCCAATAAAAAGGGTAAATTTTTGGAGGGCTTGTCAAAAGCCATTGCTTTTTGCTTTTACATCTATGTATGGAAGAACCCCGGCAGGCATCTGCCAAAAAAAAGGGTACATTTTTGGAGGGCTTGTCAAAAGCCATTGCTTGTTGCTTTTACATCTATGTATGGAAGAACCCCGGCAGGCATCTGCCACTAAAAAGGGTAAATTTTTGGAGGGCTTGTGAAAAGCCATTGCTTGTTGCTTTTACATCCATGTATGGAAGAACCCCGGCAGGCATCTGCCAATAAAAGGGTCAATTTTTGGAGGGCTTATCAAAAGCCATTGCTTGTTGCTTTTACATCTATGTATGGAAGAACCCCGGCAGGCATCTGCCAAAAAAAAGGGTCAATTTTTGGAGGGCTTGTCAAAAGCCATTGCTTGTTGCTTTTACATCTATGTATGGAAGAACATCTTCCAATAAAAAGGGTAAATTTTTGGAGGGCTTGTGAAAAGCCATTACTTGTTGCTTTTACATTAATGTATGGAAGAACCCCGGCAGGCATCTGCCAATACAAAGGGTAAATTTTTGGACGGCTTGTGAAAAGCCATTGCTTGTTACTTTTACATCCATGTATGGAAGAACCCCGGCAGGCCTCTGCCAATAAAAAGGGTAAATTTTTGGAGGGCTTGTCAAAAGCCATTGCTTTTTGCTTTTACATCTATGTATGGAAGAACCCCGGCAGGCATCTGCCAAAAAAAAGGGTACATTTTTGGAGGGCTTGTCAAAAGCCATTGCTTGTTGCTTTTACATCCATGTATGGAAGAACCCCGGCAGGCATCTGCCACTAAAAAGGGTAAATTTTTGGAGGGCTTGTGAAAAGCCATTGCTTGTTGCTTTTACATCCATGTATGGTAGACCCCCGGCAGGCATCTGCCAAAAAAAAGGGTACAATTTTGGAGGGCTTGTCAAAAGCCATTGCTTGTTGCTTTTACATTCATGTATGGAAGAACCCCGGCAGGCATCTACCAATAAAAAGGGTACATTTTTGGAGGGCTTGTCAAAAGCCATTGCTTTTTGCTTTTACATCTATGTATGGAAGAACCCCGGCAGGCATCTGCCAATAAAAAGGGTCAATTTTTGGAGGGCTTGTCAAAAGCCATTGCTTGTTACTTTTACATCTATGTATGGAAGAACCCCGGCAGGCATCTGCCAATAAAAAGGGTCAATTTTTGGAGGGCTTGTCAAAAGCCATTGCTTGTTGCTTTTACATCTATGTATGGAAGAACCCCGGCAGGCATCTGCCAAAAAAAAGGGTCAATTTTTGGAGGGCTTGTCAAAAGTCATTGCTTGTTGCTTTTACATTAATGTATGGAAGAACCCCGGCAGGCATCTGCCAATAAAAAGGGTCAATTTTTGGAGGGCTTGTGAAAAGCCATTGCTTGTTACTTTTACATCTATGTATGGAAGAACCCCGGCAGGCATCTGCCACTAAAAAGGGTCAATTTTTGGAGGGCTTGTCAAAAGCCATTGCTTGTTACTTTTACATCCATGTATGGAAGAACCCCGGCAGGCATCTGCCAATAAAAAGGGTCAATTTTTGGAGGGCATGTCAAAAGCCATTGGTTGTTGCTTTTACATCCATGTATGGAAGAACCCCGGCAGGCATCTGCCAAAAAAAGGGTCAATTTTTGGAGGGCTTATCAAAAGCCATTGCTTGTTGCTTTTACATCTATGTATGGAAGAACCCCGGCAGGCATCTGCCAAAAAAAAGGGTCAATTTTTGGAGGGCTTATCAAAAGCCATTGCTTGTTGCTTTTACATCTATGTATGGAAGAACCCCGGCAGGCATCTGCAAAAAAAAGGGTCAATTTTTGGAGGGCTTGTCAAAAGCCATTGCTTGTTGCTTTTACATTCATGTATGGAAGAACCCCGGCAGGCATCTGCCAATAAAAGGGGTACATTTTTGGAGGGCTTGTCAAAAGCCATTGCTTGTTGCTTTTACATCCATGTATGGAAGAACCCCGGCAGGCATCTGCCAATAAAAAGGGTCAATTTTTGGAGGACTTGTGAAAAGCCATTGCTTGTTGCTTTTACATCCATGTATGGAAGAACCCCGGCAAGCATCAGCCGCCTAAAATGGTTAATTTTTGTACCTTTTTTAACAATGCATTAAGCATACAACATGCACAAGTGCAGTGGTTTCTGTTAGTTATCACCGTGTCCCATCCGTTTTCCTAGAGCCATACATGTTGGCGTAACTTTGACACTAACTTTGCCTTAACCCCTTCCCTCTTTAGCCACTTTTGACCTTCCTGACAGAGCCTCATTTTTCAAATCTGACATGTGTCACTTTATGTGGTAATAACTCCGGAATGCTTTCACCTATCCAAGCGATTCTGAGATTGTTTTCTCGTGACACATTGGACTTTATGTTACTGGAAAAATTTGCTCGATATGTTCAGTATTTAATTGTGAAAAACACCAAAAATTAGGGAAAAATTGCAAAAATTAGCATTTTTCTCAATTTAAATGTATCTGCTTGTAAGACAGGCAGTTATACCACACAAAATTGTTGCTAATTAACATCACCCATATGTCTACTTTAGATTGGCATCGTTTTTTGAACATCCTTTTATTTTTCTATGACCTCACAAGGCTTAGAACTTTAGCAGCAATTTCTCACATTTTCAAGAAAATTTCAAAAGGCTATTTTTACAGGGGCCAGTTCAGTTGTGAAGTGGTTTTGAGGGCCTTATATATTAGAAACCCCAAAAAAGTCACCCCATTTTAAAAACTTCACCCCTCCAAGTATTCAAAACAGCATTTAGAAAATGTCTTAACCCTTTACACATTTCACAGGAATTAAAGCAAAGTAGAGGTGAAATTTACAAATTTCATATTTTTCTGCAGAAATACATTTTTAATAAAAAATTTTTTATAAAACAGAAGGTTTTACCAGAGAAATGCAACTCAATATTTGTTGCCCAGTTTCTGCAGTTTTAGGAAATATCCCACATGTGGCCGTAGCGTGCTACTGGACTGAAGCACCGGCCTCAGAAGCAAAGGAGCACCTAGTGGATTTTGGGGCCTTATTTTTGTTAGAATATATTTTAGGCACCATGTCAGGTTTGAAGGGCTCTTGCGGTGCCAAAACAGTCAAAATCAACCAAAAGTGACCCCATCTGGGAAACTAGACACCTCAAGGAAATTATCTAGGGGTGTAGTGAGCATTTTGACCGCACAGGTTTTTTACAGAAATTATTGGAAGTAGGCCGTGAAAATTAAAATCAACATTTCTTCAAAGAAAATGTAGGTTTAGCGATTTTTTTTCTCATTTCCACAAGGACTAAAGGAGAAAAAGCACCACAAAATTTGTAAAGCAATTTCTCCCGAGTAAAACAATACCTCACATGTGGTAATAAACGGTTGTTTGGAGACACGGCGTGGCTGAGAAGGGAAAGAGCGCTATTTGGCTTTTGGAGTTCACATTTAGCAGGAATGGTTTGCGGAGGCCATGTCACATTTACAAAGCCCCTGAGGTGACAAAACAGTGGAAAACCCCAACAAGTGACCCCATTTTGGAAACTATACCCCTTGAGGAAATTATCTAGGGGTGTAGTGAGCATTTTGACCCCACAGGTTTTTTGCAGAAATTTTTGCAAGTAGGCTGTGAAAATGAAAATCTACATTTTTTCAAATAAAATGTAGGTTTAGCTAATTTTTTTTTATTTCCACAAGGACTAAAGGAGAAAAAGCACCATAAAATTTGTAAAGAAATTTCTCCCGAGTAAAACAATACCCCACATGTGGTAATAAACGGCTGTTTGGAGACACGGCGAGGCTGAGAAGGGAAAGAGCGCTATTTGGCTTTTGGAGTTCACATTAAGCAGGAATGGTTTTCGGAGGCCATGTCACATTTACAAAGCCCCTGAGGGGATAAAACAGTGGAAACCCCCCACAAGTGACCCCATTTTGGAAACTACACCCATTGAGGAAATTATCTAGGGGTATAGTGAGCGATTTGACACCACAGTTTTTTTGCAGAAATTATTGGAAGTAGGCCCTGAAAATGATAATCTACATTTTTTCAAAGAAAATGTAGGTTTAGCTAATTTTTTCTCATTTCCAGAAGGACTGAAGGAGAAAAAGCACCACAAAATCTGTAAAGCAATTTCTCCCGAGTAAAACAATACCCCACATGTGGTAATAAACGGCTGTTTAGACACACGGCAGGGCTTAGAAGGGAAAGAGCACTATTTGGCTTTTTGAGATCACATTTAGCAGGAATGGTTTGCGGAGGCCATGTCACATTTACAAAGCCCCTGAGGGGACAAAACAATGAAAACGCCCAAAAAGGGACTCCATTTAGGAAACTACACCTCTTGAGGAATGCATCTAGGGGTGTAGTGAGCATTTTGACCCCACAGATGTTTCATAGAATTTATTAGAATTAGGCAGTGAAAATAAAAACAATCCTTTTTCTTCAATAAGATGTAGCTTTAGCGCAAATTTTTTCATTTTCTCAACAAATAAAGGAAAAAAAGAACCCAACATTTGTAAAGCAATTTCTCCCGAGTACGGCAATACCCCATATGTGGTCATAAACTGCTGTTTGGGCAAACCGCAGGGCTCAGATGGGAAGGACCGCCATTTGGAGTGCAGATGTTGCTGGATTGGTTTCTGGGCACCTGTGGGCCCAAAACAGTGGAAACCCCCCAGAAGTGACCCCATTTTGGAAACTACACCCCTCAATGCATTTACCAAGGGGTGTAGTAAGCATTTTAACCCTGCAGGTGTTTTGTAGAAATTAGTGTGCGCTCAATGTTGCAGAGTGAAAATGGGATTTTTTTCCATAGATATGCCAATATGTGGTGCCCGGCTTGTGCCACCATAACAAGACAGCTCTCTAATTATTATGCGGTGTTTCCCGGTTTTAGAAACACCCTACATGGGGCACTAATCTTTTGTCTGGACATATGACAGGGCTCAGAAGTGAAGAGTACCATGCGGAGTGGAGGCCTAATTTGGCGATTTACTAAGTATTGGTTCACAACTGCAGACGCTCAGATGTGAAATAATAAAAAGAAACCCCTGATAAGTGACCCCCACTATGGAACTGCACCCCTCAAGGCATTTATTAAGGGGTGTAGTGAGCATTTTCAACCCACAGGTCTTTTCCATAAATGAATGCGCTGTGGATGGTGCAAATTAAAAATGTATATTTTTCCCTAGATATGCCATTCAGGGGCAAATATGTCATGCCCAGCTTATGACGCTGGAGACACACACCCCAAAAATTGTTAAAAGGGTTCTCCCGGGTATGACGATGCCATATATGTTGAAGGAAACTGCTGTTTGGGGACGCTGCAGGGTTCAGGGCCGAGGGAGCACCATTTGGCTTTTGGAGAGCGGATTTTGCTTGGTACTATATTTGTTTGAGTATTGCTGGTGTTTTATAATGTGGGGGTACATGTAAGCGGGGCGGAGTATATAAGGGGCATAGTCAGGTGGTATAAAAAAATAAAAATAATCCATAGATGTGTGTTACGCTGTGAAGCAATCCTTTCTGCACAGGCCAGTGTCGCACTGATAAATGGTGTCATTTCTTATCCCCCTTTTGGTCCACACTCCGCACCTTTGTAGTTTGGGGAATTTTGCTGGGAAAGTATTATCCTGGTATAATACGGGCACCGTCGCTTCCAGCGGATATGTTTGGGCCCTCCCCTTCCTGGTTCCCTAATTTTAGGTCCTTGATAAATCGCCTCTTGAAACTGAAGAAATGTTCCCCTCGGGCACAACTGCATATTTTTTTATTTCCTGACTTATTGGAGCCATAACTAATTTTATTTTTTAAACAGGGGAGTTGGATCCAGCGCTGAGAGTGCAATATCTGTTAAAACGGGAGTCTGATCCCAAGTTTTATTTCGTCTTAATTAAAATCGTAGCAGAGAAGCTACGAGCAGCAGTTAGTGACAAGTGGGTATCGTCCAAAGTGCAGAGGGAATAAGAAAAGATAGGAGGTAGCCTACGCGTTTCAGACCTTCTCTAGGTCCTTAGTCATAAGCCATGACTAAGGACCTAGAGAAGGTCTGAAACGCGTAGGCTACCGCCTATCTTTTCTTATTCCCTCTGCACTTTGGACGATACCCACTTGTCACTAACTGCTGCTCGTAGCTTCTCTGCTACGATTTTAATTAAGACGAAATAAAACTTGGGATCAGACTCCCGTTTTAACAGATATTGCACTCTCAGCGCTGGATCCAACTCCCCTGTTTACGAAGTATCTCTTGCGTGTGCCGACACGAGGATCCGTGTGCTGATTCCCATACCCTTCTTGTGACAAGGTGAGCTGGAGGATTTTTTTTTCACATTTTTTTCTGTAATTTTATTTTTCATAGACGTAGCGGTATGAGGGCTGGTTTGTTGCGGGACGAGCTGTAGTTATTATTGGTACCATTTTGGGGTACATGCGACTTTTTGATCACCTTTTATCCTATTTTTTGGGATGCCAGGTAAACAAAAAAACGCAATTCTGGCACAGCTTTTTTTGTTTTTTTTATACAGCGTTCACCACGCATTATAAACTACATGTTAACTTTATTCTGTGGGTCAGTACGAGTCCGGCGATACCTAATTTATAGCACTTTTTTATGTTTTACAACTTTTTGCACAATAAAATTACTTTTGTAAAAAGAATGTATTTTTTCTGTCGCCAAGTTGTGAGAACCATAACTTTTTAATTTTTTTGTCGACGGACGTGTATGAGGGCTTGTTTTTTGCGGGACGAGCTATAGTTTTTATAGGTACCATTTTTGGATACGTGCGACTTTTTGATCACTTTTTATTGTAATATTTGTAGGGCAAAGTGACCAAAAAACAGAAACTCTGGTAACGTTTTTTACGGGTTTTTTTTACACTGTTCACCGCGTGCAATAAATAATATAATATTTTGATACCTCCGGTCGTTACGGTCGTGGCGATACCAAATACATATGGTTTATTATTATTTTTCAATAATAAAGGACTTGATAAGAGTAAAAGGGGGATTGTGTTTTATTTGATTACTTGAAACTTTTATTGTTTTCAAACTTTTATTTTTTGCACTTTTTTTTACACTTTTTTATACTTTTTTTACACTTTTTCTCAAGTCCCACTAGGGGACTTGAAGGTCCAACGGTCAGATTATTTTTTTTCTAATACATTGCACTACCTATGTAGTGCAATGTATTAGATCTGTCAGTCATTCACTGACAGCAAGCCGTTTAGGCTTCGCCTCCCGGCGGGGCCTAGATCGGCTTCCGTAATGGCAGAGCAGGAGACCATTGTGTCTCCTGTTGCCATAACAGCAGTCGCCAGTCCCGATTGCCTGTCAGGGCTGGCGATCTGCTAGTAACCGCTACGATGCAGCAATCGCTTTCGATTGCTGCATCGAAGGGGTTAATGGCAGGGATCGGAGCTAGCTCCGGTTCCTGCCGTTACAGGTGGATGTCAGCTGTACAGTACAGCTGACCTCCACCGCTGATGACGCCGGATCAGCTCCTGACCCGGCGCCATCTTGCCGGCAGCTACGGAAGCCGATCAGGCTCCGCCGCCGGGCGGATCTTGACCTGCTTCGGTGCTAGGCAGACCGGGAGGCCAGTATTAGGCCTCCGGTTGCCATTGCAGCCACCGGAACCCCGGCAATTTCATTGCTGGGGCTCCGATGAGCTGCAAACACCTTAAGTGCAGCGATCGCGTTTGAGCGCTGCACTTAAGGGGTTAATGGCGGGGATCGAAGCTAATTTCGGTCCCCGCCGTTACAGCCGGATGTCAGCTGTAAGATACAGCTGAGATCCGGTGATGATGGCACCGACTCAGCTTCTGAGCCGGTTCCAAACGTTTGACGTACATGTACGGCATTTTGCGGGAAGTCAATGCTTTCCATGACGTACATGTACGTCAAATGTCGGGAAGGGGTTAAAGACAGCTCAAAAGTACTTGGATACAGTCATGGGTGACCTAAGAGTTTTATACAGGGCTTCTAGGGCTTTTAACCGGTTAGTGACCGACCCATCGTGTTTCTACGTCGGTCACTAACGGGCCTTATTCCGATGCCATAGACTTTTTACGTCGCGGCATCGGAATAAGTAAACAGAGCAGGGAACTGTCAGATCTCCCTGCTCTCAGCTGCTAGAGGCAGCTGAGGGCTGGGAGCGTCCCTGCTCTGCCGTGTGAGATCGATATTAGTATCGATCTCACACGTTTAACCCCTCAGATGCGGTGCTCAATAGCGAGCACCGCATCGGAGTGGTTTTGGAGAGAGGGAGGGAGCTCCCTCTCTCCCTCACCGACACCCAGCGATACGATCGCCGAGTGTCTGTGTCTGTAATGGCAGCCGGGGGTCTAATAAAGGCCCCCAGGCTGCCTGGAGTGAATGCCTGCTAGATAATGCCGCAGGCATGACCTAGCAGATGCCTGTCCGTGTTAAACGGCCAGGCAGTAATACACTGCAATACAAAAGTATTGCAGTGTATTATAATAGCGATCGCAGAATCGCATATTGTAGTCCCCTAATGGGACTAGTAAAAAAGTGAAAAAAAAGTTAAATAAAGTTAATAAAAAAAAAAATGTGAAAAAAAATGAAAAACCCAGCTTTTCCCCTTACAAACTGCTTTACTATTAAAAAAACAAAATAAAGTTAAAAAGTTACACATATTTGGTATCGCCGCGTCCGTAACGACCCCGACTATAAATCTACTACATTATTTAACCCGCACAGTGAACGCCGTAAAAAAAATAATAAAAAACTATGGAAAAATTGCTGTTTTCTGTGAATACTGACTTTAAAAAAATGTAATAAAAAGTGATCAAAAAGTCGCATCTACTCCAAAATGGTACCAATAAAAACTACAAGTCGTCCCGCAAAAAAACATGGAGACACAAAAACAAATAATTTTGAAAAAAAAGCGTTTTTACTGTGTAAAAGTAGTAAAACATACAAAAACTATACAAATTTGGTATCGTTGCAATCGTAACAATCCGCTGAATAAAGTTATTGTGTTATTTATACCACACGGTAAACGGCGTAGATGTAGGACGCAAAAAAGAGTGGCAAAATGTCCGATTTTTTCTATTCCCCCCAAAAAAAAAGTTAATAAAAGTTAACCAATAAATAATATGTACCTAAAAATGGTGCTATTAAAAAGTGCAACTTGTCCCGCAAAAAACAAGACCTTATACAGCGATGTCGACGCAAAAATAAGAAGGTTATAGCTCTTGGAATGCGACGATTGAAAAACGTAAAAAATAGCTTGGTCATTAAGGTCCAAAATAGGCCGGTCATTAAGGGGTTAAACAGTGTTATACACAATTTTTAGGGGCTTTCTTGTATTACAGGTTCGGTCAGAACTAGTTCGGTCCAAATCGAACTTTTTCACGAAATTCGGCGAATCTGCCGAACCGAACTTTTCATAAGTTCGCTCATCTCTAATTGTGACTAAAGAGTAAAATGTATATACTTTATTAATATCTCGCTAAAATCAGGGGTACAATCACCACCGTGACAAAAGCCCAATGTGCTCAAAAATTTATTTGAAAATGATTTTATATTTTATTCACTGATTCTATTGTAAACCCTGCAAAATGAATATTTTCGTATGATATATGGTGTTAGAACGTTTAAACATTGGTGTAACAGTGAATCACTCCCAGACATGTACTGGAGTAACCAGGAAAAGGATTCCTGAGAACCAGAGTGTCAGGGTAAAGATATCGATAACACTGCCACCTACGCTAAATTCCCCTTCTCATATTGAACCTACATGTTTCTATCTCAACATTTCATCAGGGGTCTTATTCATTATAGAGCTAGCTACTAAGCCAGCAACATTAAATTGTGCAAACATTTCATTCCATATGCACAAACACAAAGCGTACTCACATTGATATTAGCGGCACGCTTCTCTCTGGGCTATATATAACTTATACTCCGCCCCCTATGCTGAGGCCAAGCCCCCATATCGACCAATCATCGTCACATGCGCAAGCAGTGACTTGCGGATATTTAATGCCGGGCGCGTCATGTGACATGCCCACCATACACATCCACCATACACGCATGCGCAGAGTAGGGGAGCGGGGCGTATCTGGCTGCAGCCTCAAGCCTTTCCTATCTAGAAGGAGGAGTAACCTATTCCTATGGGAACAAAGGACGCTGCCCAGCTCCAGACAGCGTCCTGGCACACCACTATAATCCGTGCATAAGTAATCCGGCACTATAGGAAGTGAATTAAGAAAGGTATTAAATTGACCACCAGTAGATTAATCACAAGTTGATTAACCACTAGTATTGGGGAACCTAGAAGATAGACATAGATAAAGCCCCAAAACCAATACAGAAGGATAGGCAAATATATAAATGACTGGACTCATATAGATATGAGTTTAGATAAAGCATGTATAATTTATCTGCTCGTTTAGCCCATCTGGTTGTATACATGCTAACCTATAGATCCACTGGGCTTCTTTTCGCAGGATCAAGTTGTCCCAATCCCCACCTCGTTTAGGTGGACACACCAATTCTATTGCCTGAAAATGAAGACATTCAGCGTTTCCTTGATTTTTCTCATGTACATGTTTGGATACGGGGGTATCACTTGTATTTTTCACGTGCCCTACATGTTCTCTAATACGCCAATGAAATTGCCAAATGGTCTTACCTACATAATTCAGTGGGCATGGACACGTGATCAAATACACAACCCCCGCTGTTCTACAATTAACAAAGTCCTGAATGTCGTATTCAATTAAGGTGGCGACACTTTGGAATTTCTTACAAGTCTGAATAAAGTTACAGGCTGTGCAATCCCCACATCTATATGTGCCCAGAACCTTCCGGTCCAATCATGTTCCATGACCAGAGTGTCCTCCCACCAGCCGAGGTACAGATTAGCATAAGTAGGTGCTGCTGGACTCCCCATCGCCGTACCCCGCTGCTGATTTAAAATGCGATCTTAGAAGACAAACATGTTCCTTTCCAACACCAAGTGCAGTAGTTGAAGGACAAAGTCATTTTGAGCCACATATTGAGTGCCTCTTTACATAAGAAAATAGCCCACTGCTTGGCAGCCCAGCCCATGTGGTATCGAGGAATATAATGCCTCTACATCCAAGCTTGCCAGCATAGTTCCTCTTTCCAAAGTAATACCATCAATTTGTTTAAGTACGTCCATCATATCACATACATAAGATGTCAGACTAAAAACAAAAGGACGCAGGACTACATCAATATATGTGCTGACATCCTGGGTTAGATTATTAATGCCTAACACAATAGGCCTACCACGTAACGGGGGATAACCCTTGTGGATTTTTGATAGACTATAGAAACATGCCATAGTTGGAAATTGTGGAAGGAGAAAACTAAGTTCACTGGGATTTATCAGTGCATTACTTTTTGAGTTGAGTAGTATGTCCTCACACATCTTTTTTGTAATCCTCCCTAATCATAATCACGATATTCCCACCCTTATCGGATGCTTTTAAAATTATACTTTGCTTCTTCTCTAACACAGTTAAAGCCTCACGTCGCAACCCAAATTTTTTTTATAAAAAGTGACCAAAAAGTTACATGTAGCCCAATAAAAACTACAGCTTGTCCCGCAAGTAACAAGCCCTTGCACAGCTTTGTAGATGAAAAAATAAAAAAGTTATGGCTCTTAGAATATGGCAGCCTAAAAAAGATACGATTTATGTGGTAGCGCTGTAAAACATTAAAACCGATATACATGGTATCGCCGTAATCCTATCAACCCGCAGAATAAACTTAATATGTCATTTATAGCGCATGGTGAACGCCATAAAAACAAATAAAAAACATTGCCAGAATTGCTATTTTTTGGTTACCTTGCTCGCAAAAAATTAAATAAAAACTGATCAAAAAAATCGCATGTACCCCAAAATGGTACAAGTGAAATCCACAAATTGACCCACAATAAATTAGCCCTCACACAGCCCGGTGGAGAAAAAATAAACAAGTTCTGGCTCTCAGAATATGAAGACACAAAAAGTGCAAAGTATATTCTAAAAGCGGATAAGATCGTGCACCATTTATCAGTGCGACACTGGCCAAACATCTATGAATTATTTATTTACTGCATTATTATACCCTCTTATTAAATACTGATGTACTCCGCACAGCTCACATATGCCCCCACATTATAAAATGAAATGTCAGAAAAACCCCAAACAGAACAACTACCAAGCAAAATCTGCACTCTAAATGCCAAATGGTGCTCCCTCCCTTCTGAACCCTACAGTGTGCCCAAACATCAGTTTACGTCCACATATATTAAATCGCCATACCTGGGAGAACCCGATTAATAGTTTATGAAGTATTTGACTTCAGTGGGACAAACTGGGCACAACATATTGTGCACTTAAATGGAATTAGTGGCCATTTTCACTTTGCACTATCTGCTACGCATTAATTCCTACTTGATAAATGCCAAGAGGGGAGTAGTTTCCGAAACTGGGTCACTTCTTGGGGGTTTGTTTTACTATTTGACCTCGGATCCCTGAAATTGTGGAACATTGCTGTGAAAATAACCAATAAAGAACTCCAATGTGCATGGTGCTCTTTCAATTCTGAGCCCTGTCATACTTCTAGGCAAATTCTAAATGCCTTCAGCGGTGTGGTTTCCAAAATTGGCTCACTTCTCGGGGCTTTTATCACTGTACTCTGGTACCTCAGGGGCTTTGAAAATATTGTATGGCGCTCGAAAGCTATCCAGTAAAATGTGAGCTCCAAATGCCAAATAGCGCTCCTTCCTTTCTGAGCCCTGCCATGTGCCCTACTGCCATACTCGGGAGATATTGCGTAACATATCTTGGGGTGTTTTTCTCCTATTACCCCTTGTGAAAAGGAAAAATTAGGAGCTAAATCTAGATATTTTTGGAAAAAATAAAAATTTTAATTTTCAATGCCTAATTCTAATCAACCTAGGAAACACCTCTGGGGTCAAAATGCTAACTACACCCCTAGATGAATGCCCTGAGGAGTGCAGTTTCAAAAATTGAGTCACTTCTCTGTGTTTTCTACTGTACTTGTACCTCAATGGTTCTGCAAATATGACATGTCGCCTAAAAAACAATCCTGCAAAATCTGCAGGCAAAATAGTGCTCCTGCCCTTCTGAACTCTACCGTGTGTCCAAACAGCACTTTAAAACCACATATGGGGTATTAACGTACTAGGGAGAGATTGATTTACAAATGTGTGGGAGGTTTTTCTCCTTTATGCCTTGTAAAAATGAAGAAATTCTACAATTTAGTGGAAAAAGTGTAGAGTTACATTTTCACGACCTAATTCCAATAAATTCTGCAAAAGACATGTGGGGTGCTCACTATATCCCTGGATAGATTTCTTGTGGGTGTAGTTTCCCAAATGGGGTTACTATAGTTAAATACACAAATGGGACCAGGTTTATCGGTTGCAGTATTTTAGCTGGAACAGACCTTGGCGGTTACAGTTTCAAAGTGGTACAGGCGGTTTTTGAACTGTAAATACGCATGGCGCAACTCATTTCATTTTCGTTACACAGACTCACGACACGTGAGACACTCTCCTTGACTGAGCTTCTGGCCACTCTCTATTCGACAAGTATCCACAGCCTCCGCCTGCCTTAGTTCAGGAGCTCTTTCCCTTAGGAGGAGGTCCGTAACCACATGCAGCAGACACAAGATCTCCCAATCAAAAGTCACTCGGATCAGCCGGTTTTGGTCAAGGTTACTGGTGCATACCGCCCAGCAGGATTTTATCAGCAATAAAAGCTTGCACAACTAACTCCTTCCAAAATCCTTTCTGCTGTTTCGGTTCCGCCGCCAGTCCCATGCAGTATTTCATCCTCACAGTTGACAGAATGCTCCACTGTACTCTCTCAATCAAGAACCATCACTCTCCACTGACGTGCTCTCTGCAGCCAACAACAACAATGAAGCATGGCACACACTAAATCACCTCCTTATATAGAATTAGCTCTGCC
Source organism: Rhinoderma darwinii (assembly GCF_050947455.1). Classification (NCBI taxonomy): domain Eukaryota; kingdom Metazoa; phylum Chordata; class Amphibia; order Anura; family Rhinodermatidae; genus Rhinoderma; species Rhinoderma darwinii. The sequence goes on from NC_134688.1 coordinate 347,630,327, forward strand.
TACTTACAAAGTCTGTGCAGCATTATCTCAGGTGTCCACATCAAGACAAGAGTCTACCAACATCTCTCACATGCCTACCATATTGCCAAATCATCACAGCTTTAACCCCTTCCCGACATTTGTCGTATGGATACGTTATGGAAAGCCAGTGCTTCCCGCAAATTGCCATATCCATATGACAAATGGATGGCACGGATTTAGAAGTTGAGTCAGTGCTATCATCCCTGGTTGTCAGCTGTATGTTACAGCTGACACCATGATATAATGGCGGGGACCGAAATGAGCTCTGATGTCCGCCGTTAACCCCTTAAATGCAGCAGTCAAAAGTGACCGCTGCATTTAAGGTGTTTGTAGCCAATTGCCTCCCCAGGTGGCGAAATTGCCAGGGGGCAGATGGCTGCAATGCCAACCGGAGGCCTAACACTGGCCTCCCGATCTGCCTAGTACGGAAGCCTCATAGGCCCCACCTGGAGGCGGGTCCTAAATGGCTTCCGGTACTGATGGGAAGAAAGAGCTGGCTCAGAAGCTGAGCCTGCGTCATCAGTCGTGGGTGTTAGCCTAATCGGCTTGCTATCAGTGAACGACTGACTGTTTTAATACATTGCGCTACATAGGTAGTGCTATGTGTTAGAAGATAAATCAGAAATTAGACCTTCAAGTCCCATAGTGGGTCTAAAAATAAATGTAAAAAAAGTTAAAAAAAAGTTGTAAAAAATAAAATAAAAGTTTCAAGTCATAAAATAAAACACAATAGCCTATTTTCCCTTATTAAGTCCTTTATTATTGAAAAAATATATAAACCATACATATTTTGTATCGCCGCGTCCGTAACGGCCTGAACTGTAAAAATATTATGTTATTTATTCTATGTGGTGAATGCCGTAAAAAAATTAATATAAAGAACAATACCAGAATTGCTTTTTTTTGGTCACTTTGCCTACCAAAAATTGGAATAAAAAGTGCTTAAAAAGTCGCATGTATGCAAAAATGATATAAAAACTATAAAAACTATAGCTCAGCTTGCAAAAAACAAGCCCTCATATAGCTCCATCAACGAAAAATTAAAACGTTATGGCTCTCAGAACATGGTGACAGAAAAAATATTTTTACTAAACTAACTTATTTTGCAAAAAGTTGTAAAACAGAAACAAAGTGCTACAAATTTGGTATCGCCGGAATCGTACTGACCCGCACAATAAACGTAACATGTAATTTATAATGCATGGTGAACGCTGCATAAAAAAAAGGAGAAAACTCTGCCAGAATTGCTGTTTTTTGGTCACCTTGCCTCCCAAAAATAGGATAAAAAGTGATCAAAAAGTCTCATGTACCTCAAAATGGTAGCAGTAAAAATGACAGCTGGTCCCGCAACAAAACAGCCCTCATCCACTACGTCTATAATAAAAATAAAATAAAATTAGGGAAACAGGAATGGGAGGGCCCAAACATATCTTCTGGAAGCGAGGACACCTGCATTATACCAGAACACTTCCCAGCAAAATTCCCCAAACTGCAGAGGTGTAGAGTGTGTACCAAAATGGGGATAAGAAATGACACCATTTATGAGTGCGACACTGGCCTGTGCATAAAAGATTACTTGACAGCGTAAAACACATCTATGGATTATTGTTTTTCTATTTTTTACCCAATTATTATGCCCTGATGTACTCCGCACAGCTTTCATGTACCCCCACGTTATAAACTGAAACACCAGTAATACTCCAAACAAAACTACTACCAAGAAAATTTCAAATGGGCGCTCCCTCCCTTCTGAGCCCTACAGTGTGCCCAAAAAGCAGTTTACTTACACAAATATACCCGGGAGAACCCATTTAACAATTTTTGGGTTGTGTGTCTCCAGTGGCACAAGCTGGGCACAACATATTTGCCACTGAAATGGCATATCTAGGGAAAAATTGCAATTTTACTTTGCACCATTTGTAGCGCATTAATTTATAGAAAAGACCTGTGGGTAAAAATGCTCACTACTTTACTACTTTGTAAATCGCCAAATTAGGCCTCAATTTTGCATTGTACTCTTTCCGTCCTGAGCTCTGTCGAATGTCCAAGCAAAAGATTAGGGCCAGATGTAGGATATTTCTAAATCTGGGAATCACAGCATAATAGTTAGAGAGCTGTCTTTTCATGGTGGCACAAGCTGGGTACCACATATTGGCATAGCTATGGAAAAATTGCCATTTTCACTCTGCAACATTGAGTGTACACTAATTTCTGGAAAACACCTGCAGGGCTAACATGCTGACTACATAACTAGGTGAATAACTTGAGTGGTGTCATTTCCAAAATGAGGTCACTTCTGGTGGGTTTCCACTGTTTTGGTACCATAGAGGCTTTGCAAATGCGACATTGCGCCCCGATACCAATCCAGCAAAATCTGCACTCCAAAAGCCAAATGGCGCTCCTTCACTTCTGAGCCCTACCATGTACCCAAACAGTAGTTTATTACCACATATTAGGTATTGCCATATTCGGGAGAACTTGCTTTACAAAGGTTGAGGTATTTTTTCTCCATTTTTTGTTAAGAAAATAAAAATGTTGCGCTAAATCTAAGTCTTATTGGAAAAAAATGAAATTTTTATTTTCACTGCCCAATTCTATTAAAATCTATAAAAGTCCTTTGGGGTCAAAATGCTCACTACACCCCTAGATAAATTTGTAAAGGGGTATAGCTTCCAAAATGGAGTCACTTTTGGGAAGTTTCCAAAGTTTTGGTCCCACAGGGACTTTGGAAAAGCAACATGGTCCCAAGAAAACAATCCAGCAAAATCTGCGCTACAAAAGCCAAATCGCACACCTTCCCTTCTGAGCCCTGCTGTCTGCCCAAACAGCAGTTTATTACCACATATGGGGTATTTCCATACTCTGGAGAAGTTGTTTTACAAATCTTGGGGGCTTTTTCTTCTTTATTCCTTGTCTAAATTGGTTTTTTTTCAGCAAAAATGACATCTTTATTTTCACGTCCAAATTCTAACAAATTCTATGAAGCACCTTTGGGGTAAAAATGCTAGATGAATTTCTCAAGGCGTGTAGTTTCCCAAATGAAGTCACTTTTGGGAAGTTTCCATTGTACTGTAACCTTAAGGGGCTTTGCAAATGCGACATGGCACCAAGAAACCAATCCAGCAAAATCTGCACTTAGTAACTATTTTGTGTGGTATAACCATATGTATTACAAACAGATACATAGAAATTTGTAAAAATGCTTATTTTTCGCAAAATTTTGGTGTTTTTCACAAATAAATACTGAATGTATCTACCAAGTTTTACCAGTAACAAAGTCAAATGTGTCACGAGAGAAGAATCTTACAATCGCTTGGATAGGTAAAAGCATACAAATATTTGCTAAAATTGACATGTTTGGAGGATTGACATGTCCTCATTAAATCCAGTGACTCACAGGTGACGTCTTCGCTGATTGTAGACGTTCTCTTTCCTTTTCTTCCCTTTCCAGCCAAGATTGTTATGACGACTTGCCATAATAAATGCAGAGTCTGCTGCCCAGACTATTTTGGCCGATTGCTTCTGCAGCAATTCCCAGCATTTTAAGTAACAAGAATAAACTCAGACCCCAGACCAAACACCAAAATTAATTCATACCCCAGACCAGACCCCTATATAAATTCAGAATTTAAACAGGACTCCTATATAAATTAAGATTCCAAACCTTACCGCTTTTATAATCCAATTCCTAACAAGACCCCTTAATTTTAATGGGACAGGGGTGCAATACCGTGCATAGCCACTAGAAATGTAACAGCACGTGCTAATACGAACGAGAAGGTAAACCATGAAAACAATGAAGAGGCTGCAGCTCTCATACAAGGGTTGCAGACCCTTCAAATAGCTGATCGGCGAGGGTGACAAGAGTCGAACCCACCCCGCTCTAATATTGACAGCCTATCCTAAGTACAGGCCATCAGTTTTAAAAACCCAGATAACCCCTTTGAATAATAAAATTCCTGCTTTCTGCAGCTGTCACTGTGTACTGTTTGCTGTATATAAATTTATATAACTTCCACTTAGTGCAATGCAACATGCAGTAAATCCATATACAGAAAGCTGCCCTAGTTGTACCTGCAGGCACCCAGAATGTTATTATTTCAATAAAGCTGTGTAAAGGGAAGCAGGGAATAAACTCTCTATCAGAAATACGAAGCTTGGCTTAGAAAGATAATTGGTGCATTTCTGGGATCACATATAACACCACTAACTTGAGAAATATAGAAACATTTATGCCCGATAAACATTATTATGACAAATTATTCACTTAATTAATGACTAATAAAAGAAACACCTTGAACCTTCTACATGCTGTGGATTTCTCAGGTATTAATGGGTTTCATACATACTGTAGTTATATGAGGTTCACTGGCAACCATTGGATGATGAGGACATGAGACATTTGTAAATCACTTAAGCATTTCTTGATGTCGCTCCCTGTCTTTACAGTTTACCTAATGGGCCAGCAATGGTTTTAGGAGTGACCCGGATTAAGGAACCAGGCAGGAATTCTTTGGTCCTCTTGACTTCAAATGCTGCAGAGAATGTGGTATCCATAAAATTATCATGCAGCCATTTTTCATGAATACATCTGGGTGTTGGTCTTCTACCCCCTCTGGGAGGCCTATGATTAGAGATGAGCGAACTTATCAAAAGTTTGGTTCGGCTAGTTCGCCAAATTTCACTAAAAAGTTCGATTCGGACCGAACTAGTTCGGACCGAACCTGTTATTTCCGTGCGCCGAGCATAGTACTGTCCAGGGTGCTGATAGAGTTAATGGGCTGCACTAACTCTTTCAGCAACCTTGACAGTACATGCTCGGCGCGCGGAAAATAAAATTTTAATGTAATAAAAAAAAAAATAATACGTTCATACTTACTTTCCTCCTGTCCGGCCTCCAGCGATGACGTTCCATCCATGTCGCCGCTGCAGCCAATCACCGGCTGTAGTGGCGGTCACGCACGTCAGGATGACGTCAGAAGGCCGGCCTCCAGGGATGACGCTTCATCCCACGTGACCGCCTCTGCAGCCAATCACAGGCTGCAGCGCACTCTACACTACACTACACTACACTACATTACAAATCTTCGTGGGAATGTCTTAGGTGAGTTTATGTATGTATGTTTGCATGTATGTATGTTTGCATGTATGTATGTTGTCATGTATGTATGTTGTCATTTATGTATGTGTATATGTGCATGTATGTTGTCATGTATGTATGTTGTCATGTATGTATGTTGTCATGTATGTATGTGTATATGTGCATGTATGTTTGCATGTATGTATGTTTGCATGTATGTATGTTTGCATGTATGTATGTATGTTGGCATGTATGTATGTTGTGATGTATGTTTGTATGTATGTTGTCATGTATGAATGTATGTATGTTTGCATGTATATATTTGCATGTATGTATGTATGTTTGCATGTATGTATGTTTGTATGTATGTTTGCATGTATGTATGTTGGCATGTATGTATGTTGGCATGTATGTATGTTGTCATGTATGTATGTATATATGTGCATGTATTTTTGCATGTATGTTGGCATGTATGTATATATGTGCATGTTTGTATGTATATTTGCATGTATATATTTGCATGTATGTTTGCATGTATGTATGTATGTTGTCATGTATGTATGTTGTCATGTATGTATGAGTATATGTGCATGTATGTTTGCATGTATGTATGTTGTCATGTATGTATGTGTATAGGTGCATGTATGTTTGCATGTATGTATGTTGGCATGTATGTATGTTGGCATGTATGTATGTTGTCATGTATGTATGTATGTATGTATGTATGCATGTTGTCATGTATGTATGTATATATGTGCATGTATGTTTGCATGTATGTTGGCATGTATGTATATATGTGCATGTATGTATGTATATTTGCATGTAAATATTAGCACGAATATATTTGCATGTATGTATGTATGTTTGCATGTATGTATGTTTGTATGTATGTTTACATGTATGTATGTTTGCATGTATGTATGTTGGCATGTATGTATGTATGTTGGCACGTACGTACGTTGTCATGTATGTATTTATGTAAATATGTGCATGTATGTTTGCATGCATGTTGGCATGTATGTATATATGTGCATCTTTGTATGTATATTTGCATGTATATATTTGCATGTATGCATTTGCATGTATGTATGTATGTATGTATGTTTGCATGTAAGTATGTTTGCATGTATGTATGTTGGCATGTATGTATGTTGGCATGTATGTATGTTGTCATGCATGTATGTATGTATGTTGTCATGTATGTATGTATATATGTGCATGTATGTTTGCATGTATGTTGGCATGTATGTATATATGTGCATGTATGTATGTATGTATATTTGCATGTAAATATTTGCACGAATATATTTGCATGTATGTATGTTTACATGTATGTATGTTTGCATGTATTTACGTTGGCATGTATGTATGTATGTATATATGTGCATGTATGTTTGCATGCATGTTGGCATGTATGTATATATGTGCATGTTTGTATGTATATTTGCATGTATATATTTGCATGTATGCATTTGCATGTATGTATGTATGTTTGCATGTAAGTATGTTTGCATGCATGTATGTTGGCATGTATGTATGTTGGCATGTATGTATGTATGTATGTATGTATGTTTGCATGTATGTTGGCATGTATGTATATATGTGCATGTTTGTATGTATATTTGCATGTATATATTTGCATGTATATATTTGCATGTATGTATGTTTGCATGTATGTATGTTTGCATGTATGTATGTATGTATGTTTGCATGTATGTATGTTTGCATGTATGTATGTTGGCATGTATGTATGTTGGCATGTATGTATATATGTGCATGTATGTATGTTTGCATGTTTTTATTTTTGCATGTATATTTGCATGTATGTTTATATATATGTGCATGTATGTAATTATGTTTGCATGTATTTACGTTTGCATGTATATTTGTGCATGCTTGTATATATGTATGTATGTATGTATGTATGTATGTATGTATCTTTGCATGTTTGTTTGTATGTATGTTTTCATGTGTGTGTGTGTATGCATGTATGTATGTATGATAGTTTGCATGTATGTATGTATATATGTTTATGTTTGCATGTATGTATATTTGCATGTATATATGTGCATGCTTGTATATATATATGTATGTTTGTATATATGTATGTATGTATGTTTGCATGTATGCTTGTTTGTTTGTATATATGTCTGTATGGCCATGTATGATACTGTCTGCTGGCGCCCTGTATCTAAGTCAACTTCGCGGCAGGCTTCTATACATGGTATAACAGTCAGTATCACACATTAAACTGAATCTAAGAATACGACATGTTTTATTTCATTTTTTTTTATTTATTTTTTTACAGGTTTGGTGTTTGGACTACGTCGGTTTCGAGGACTACTTAGATGATGGTTTTTTTTTCTACAATAAAATGGTTAATGAGGGTTGTGTTGGGGGTGCTGTATTTCAATAAAATATTTTTCTTTTCAAATTTTATTGCTACCACTTTAGTAATGGCCGCTGTCTGAGTGACAACATCCATTACTAAGGCGAGGCTTAGTGTTAGCCGGTGCAGAGGCTAACACTAAGGGTATGTGCACACACACTAATTACGTCCGTAATTGACGGACGTATTTCGGCCGCAAGTACCGGACCGAACACAGTGCAGGGAGCCGGGCTCCTAGCATCATACTTATGTACGATGCTAGGAGTCCCTGCCTCTCTGCAGCACAACTGTCCCGTACTGTAATCGTGTTTTCAGTACGGGACAGTAGTTCCACGGAGAGGCAGGGACTCCTAGCATCGTACATAACTATGATGCTAGGAGCCCGGCTCCCTGCACTGAGTTCGGTCCACTACTTGCGGCCGAAATACGTCCGTCAATTACGGACGTAATTAGTGTGTGTGCACATACCCTAACCACCATTATTACCCCGGTACCCACCACCACCAGGGGTGCCGGGAAGAGCCAGGTACGATCCAGTACCCGACCATCTGTTGTGATGGCTGGGATCTGGGGCGGCCGCAGGCTGGTATTATGAGGCTGGGAAGTGCCAAAAACAGTGGATCTTCACACCCTTGTAATGCTAGGCTGCTGCTGCTGTGTTGTATCTGGCTGGTTATAAAAGTGGGGGGGACCCCACGTCATTTTTTAAAATTATTTATTTTTTTTTTTTATTTTTTTTTTAAAAAAGACATGGGGTTCCACCCAATTTATCATAACCAGCCACATACAACACAGTGTTATTAGCCTGGGAATGGACAAAACCAGTGGCCATTCCCACTCATGTAATGCCAGACTGCTGCGGCCTTGTATATGGCTGGTTATTAAAAATGTGGGGGACACGTCTATTGTTAAATTTTAAAAAAAAAACGACGTGGGGGTCCCTCCCATTTTTATAACCAGCCCGATACAACACAGCAGCAGCAGCCTAGCATTACAAGGGTGGGAAGGTCCACTGTTTTTGGCCCTTCCCAGCCTCATAATACCAGCCTACGGCCGCCCCAGTACCCGACCATCACAACAGATGGTCGGGTACTGGATCGTACCAAGCTCTTCCCGGCACCCCTGGTGGTGGTGGGTACCGGGGTAATAATGGGTGGTTAGTGCTAGCCTCTGCACCGGCTAACACTAAGTACCGCCTTAATAATGGACGCTGTCAATCAGCCAACTGCCATTATCTAGGCACTAATAAAGTTTTAAAAAAACCACAAAGACAATTCTTTTTTATTGAAATAAGAAATCCCCAACAAAACCCTCGTTAACCATTTTATTAAAATTTGAAAAATGTAGATCTACGCAGTAGTCCAACGTATCGAAGATGTAGTCCAATCGGTACATCAAAATCTGCAACAACATAAAAAAACAGTTATCAATGTGAACAATACCAATACTTCTACTCACCTACACACATATATACACGCACACACAAACAAACAACCATACACAAACATACACATATATACACAAACACAACAAGATATACACACACACACACACACACACACACACATATAAACAGACAAACACACACACATATACACGAACTAACACATATACAAACAAAAACACACATATCCAAACACACACATATACACGAACACACACATATACACAAACACACACACACATATACACAAACACACACACATATATACACAAACACACACACACACACACACACACACACACACACATACACAAACACATATACACAGTTATACACAAACACAACAAGATATACACAAACACACACACATATACACGAACTAACACATATACACAAACACATATACAAACAAAAACACACATACCCAAACACACACATATACACAAACACACACATATACACAAACACATATACACAAAAACACCCATATATACACAAACACACACACACATAAACACACACCCATATACACACATATACACAAACACACACATATAAAAACACACACACACAAACATATACACAAACACACCCATATATACACACACATATACACAAACATATACACACACACATATACACAAACACACATATAAAAACAAAAACAGACAAAGACACATACCCAAACACACATATATACACAAACACACACATACACAAACACACACACACACTGTTTCTTTTAAATGCTGCTGGGGAACCCGCTCGATCCACTATATAAGGCTGCGCTACAGTGCAGCATTTAAAAGAAACAGGATCCTGACCTGTCCATAGAGTTTAAGGCAGCACAGAGTATTTCAGGAGATGAGCGTGCAGATTCAGTGCTGCTGTGAACTCTGCTCTTACCATTACGTAGCTCTCAGTCTGTTACCTCTCCTCCACTCCTGTCCTCAAGAACACCTTCACATGATTGGCAAGTCACCACGTAATGGTAAGAGCAGAGTTCACAGCAGCACAGAGTATTTCAGGAGATGAGCGTGCGGATCTTGTGCGGGGTGGTGACTTGCCAATCATGAGAAGGTGTTATTGAGGACAGCAGTGGAGGAGAGGTAACAGACTGAGCTACGTAATGGTAAGAGCAGAGTTCACAGCAGCACAGAGTATTTCATCAGAGGAGCGTGCAGATTCTGTGCTGCTGTGAACTCTGCTCTTACCATTACGTAGCTCTCAGTCTGTTACCTCTCCTCCACTCCTGTCCTCAATAACACCTTCACATGATTGGCAAGTCACCACGTAATGGTAAGAGCCGAGTTCACAGCAGCACAGAGTATTTCAGGAGATGAGCATGCGGATCTTGTGCGGGGTGGTGACTTGCCAATCATCTGAAGGTGTTATTGAGGACAGGAGTGGAGGAGAGGTAACAGACTGAGCTACGTAATGGTAAGAGCAGAGTTCACAGCAGCACAGAATCTGCATGCTCATCTCCTGAAATACCCTGTGCTGCTGTGAACTCTGCTCTTACCGTTACGTGGTGACTTGCCAATCATGAAGGTGTTATTGAGGACAGTAGTGGAGGAATCGAAAGGAATAAAGGAGAAAAATCACCCCAGCATTTGTAAAACAATTTCTCCTGATTACGTAAATACCCCATATGTGGTAATAAACTGCTGTTTGGACCCACACCAGGGCTTTTGGAGCTCAAATTTAGCTGGAATAGTTTTTGGGTGTCATGTCGAATTTGCAAAGCCCCTGAGGTACTAAAACCGTGGAAACCGCCCAAAAGTAACCCCATTTGGGAAACTACACCACTTAAGGAATCTATCTAGGGGTATAGTGAGCATTTAGGCCCCACACGTCTTTTGCAGAATTTATTAGAATTAGGCCGTGAAAATTAATATCAACATTATTTCCACTAAAATGTTTAATTTTTTCAATTTCACAAAGGATAAAGGAGAAAATGCACCCCAACATTTGTAAAGCAATTTCTCCCGAGTACGGCAATACCCCACATGTGGTCATAAATGTTTTTTCATTAGAAAATAAATTAACCCTTTCCGGACTGATCCATGTTTTGCTTTTTCTTTTTCGTTTTTCCTCCCCGCTTTCCGAGAGCCACAACGTCTTTATTTTTCCGTCAATAGAGCGGTGTGGGGGCTTATTTTTTGCGGGACGAGCTGTAGTTTTTATTGGTACCATTTTTTGGTACAGAAGACTTTTTAAGCACTTTTTATTACATTTTTTGGTAGAGCGAAGGTGACCAAAAAACGGCGATTTTGCCATTTAAAATTCTTTATTTTTCACGGCGTTCACCGTGTGAGTTAAATAATGGTATATTGTAATAGCTTGGACTTTTACGGACGCAGCAATACCAATTTTGTGTATTTTTTTACATTACTTTAGAGAAAAAATATGAAAAGGGTTTATTTTTGGACTTTAAATATTTATTTCATTTTTTCCACTAATAATAACTATTTACTTTTGTTTTTACACATTTTATTAGTCCCGCTGGGAGACTTGAACCAGCAATCATTAGATCACTGGGAGAATACACTGCAATACTAATGTATTGCAGTATATTGTGATTTTTACATGATCCTGTAACAGCGCGATCGCTGTTTCTGTCCGTTAGTCCCGGGTATCAGCTGTAATATACAGCTGACACCCGCAGCGTATGGCGCGGGCTCAGCGCGTGAGACGCTCCATATATCACCCCCCACACCACGACATGCTATTAAGTCATGGTGCGCGAAGGGTCTAATGCGCAGCCGATGGTGGAAAGTGAAAATTACAATTTTCCACTGATGTGCCATTTTAGTGCACTATATGTTGTGCCCAGTTTGTGCTACAAATACCACAAATAAAATATTAACAGGGTTCTCCCGGGTATGGCGATGCCATATCGGTGGACGTAAACGGCTGTTTGGGCACGCTGTAGGGCTCAGAAGGGAGGGACGCCATTTGGCTTTTGGAGCGCAGATTTTGCTTGGTAGAAGCTCTGGCGTTTTGCTGGTATTTCAGTTTATAATGTGGGGGCAAATGTAGGTTGGGCAGAGTACATCATGGGCATAATAAGAGGGTATAATAATGGGGTAAATAAATAATAATCCGCAGATATGTGGCCAGTGTTGCACTTATATTATAAATGGCGCCCGATCTTATCCGCTATTGGAACGCTCTGCACATTTTGCATCGCCATATTCTGGGAGCTGGAACTTTTTTTCTTTTTTCACCACCGGAGCCGTGTGAGGGCTTATTTGTTGCGGGACAATCTGTAGTTTTCATTGGTACCATTTTGGGGTACATGCGATTTTGTTGATCACTTTTTATTCCATTTTTCGGCAAGCAAGGTGACCAAAAACCATCAATTCTGACAATGATTTTTATTTATTTTTTACAGCGTTCACCCTGGGCTATAAATGACCGTTATATTTTATTCTGCGGGTCGGTTCGATTACGGCGATACCATATGTATATAGGGTTTTTTATGTTTTGCAGCGTTTGCGCAATAAAATAACTTATTTAGAAAATTATTTATTTTCTGTGTCACCATATTCTGAGAGCCGTAACATTTTTATTTTTCAGTCAAAAAAGCTGTGTAAGGGCTTGTTTTTTGCGGGACGGGTTGTAGTTTGTATCGGTATAATTTTGCCGTACATGCGACTTTTTGATCACTTTTTATTGTATATTTTGTGAGGGGTGGTGACCAAAAAATAGTGATTTTCGCTTTGTTTTTGATTTATTTTTTTTGCGGTGTTCACCGTGCAGGATAAATAATATTATAGTTTTATAGTTGGGGTCGTTACGAACGCGGTGATACCAAATATGTTTACTTTTTTTTTACGTGTTCATTTTTTTTCCTATAATGAAAGACTTATTATAGGAAAAAAAGCAGTTCATGTTTATGTCACTTATAACTTTTATTTTTACACTTTTTTTAAAACATTTTTATCCTTTTTTTTACTTTCTTCACTTGTCCCACTAGGGGACACTTAGACTTGCAGCTCTGATCGCTGCTGGAATACATTACACTAGACACGAAGTGTAATGCATTCCAACTGTCATTGTGACGTAACAGTCACACTGACAGGAAGCCTACGACGACCACCCTCGGGGTGGTCCTCATAGGCTTCTGTACATGGCAACCCGGAAGCCATTGTCTGGCGTCCGGTTGCCATGGGTACGATCGCCAGCCCCCGTGATTTCACATGGGGGCTGCCGATCGAGGCTAAACACCTTAATTGTGGCGTTCAAATCGAACGCCGCAATTAAGGGGTTAACTGACGAAATCAGCTGCGACAGGCCGCTGATCGGCAACGGGGAATGCAGGGCAGACGCCCTGCACAGTTAACCGCCGCTGCGGTGTAGCGCCCATTATGCACGAGACCGTAAAAACACCCGTTATTGCGGGTCGTAATTACGACCCGCAATAACGGGCTCATAGACTTCTGTTACCCATGGGTACCTTCCCGTTTTCTCACGGGAAGGTGCCCGTGCCGTTAAAAAAATAGAACATGTTCTATTTTTCTATTTTACGTGCCGTGCTGCTATACATTATAATGGAAGCACGGCTCTCAAAAGCGGCTGGCTGCCCGTGGCCGGCCGTCCCCGGCCGTGCTCGTAATTACGAGTCGTAATTACGAGCATGGCCCGTAAAATAAAAAAATACAACATGTTCTATCTTTTTAACGGTACGGGCACCTTCCCGTGAGAAAACGGGAAGGTACCCGTGGCTAACAGAAGTCTATTGGCCCGCTATTTCGGGTCGTAATTACGACCCATAATAACAGGTTTTTCTACAGTCGTGTGCATGAGGCCCCGTAATGACGGGTGACTACATGTGTGCACCCGCATTACGGCAGCGTTGCTAGTCGACGTCAGTAAATAGTCACTGTCCAGGGTGCTGAAAGAGTTAACTGATCGGCAGTAACTGCTTCAGCACCCTGGATAGTGACTACCGATCACAATATAGAGTAACCTGTAAAAAAAAAAACACGTTCATACTTACCGAGAACTTTCTGCTTCCTCCAGTCCGGTCTCCTGGCCGTTGCCTTGGTGACGCGTCCCTCTCGACATCCGGCCCGACATTCCTTGATGACGATGCAGCCCATGTGAGCGCTGCAGCCAAGCACAGAATGCAGAGGCCTCTGCAGCCAATCACAGGCTGCAGAGGCCTCTGCAGCCAATCACAGGCTGCCGCGTCAGAAAAGAAGGTCGGACAGGAGGAAGAAGAGGGACTCGTCACCAAGACAACGACCAGGTACGTATGAAATGCTTTTTATTTTATTTTTAATCAGCAGCCCCTTTTCTCTATCAGTGATTGATAGAGACAAGTGGCTGCCGATTTTTATAATATTTTTGACCGGGTTCGGTCAAAACGGGTTCGGCCAAACCCGGTAAAGTTCGGATTCGCTGCAAACAGAACTTTTCCGGAAGTTCGGACCGAAACCGGGTTCGGTTGTCCCGGTTCGCTCATTTCTACCTATGATCTATATACTATTCCAACTTAGTTGGTTCCCGAAGTTATTCGCCTTCTGGTGCCACAGATCTACTTTTTAGAACAGGAGAGCAACTGGCAGAGATTATGTGCAGTTATCTCTGAGCTATTTATGCTGAATACGTTCACATCAGGTCTGACCGTCTCCTCTCAGGATGAATAGATCAATTCTTACCACCTCTTTATTCCCTCGAGAGCTGAGCACAGGAGATGCAGCATGTAGGATGTTCTTACTGGTGCAGAGCCCCAGCACCTTATGAGGGTCTTCAGGTTTTTAGTCATATTTATTACAAAGATTATGTATTTTAATATAATATTAATTGTTTCCTCAATGTCACACAGACAGAAATTATTATCTATCAAATGTTCAGCAGCTGCAGATCCGTCCAGATTGTAATAACTAGACACACACTAAACCAACTGTGAGAGATGAACATTACAAGTTCCATGCACCAAGACTGAACCATATCTCCGACTTTTACAATTTATTATGGGTTTTAATTCTATCCCTGATCTCCTTTCTTGGCAGTACTGGGTAAGAGTCTGTCCACGGAAACATTATGAATATAGAAACTACATTCAAAATATAAATAACAATCAAACATTAAAAATATTGTTAAAGCCATACTGAAATATGCAAATTATGTGTGTGGTCATAAAAGCAGCTCACGCCGGGTATATCTATTGTGATGTCACTACTATTAATGATGGTAAATCTATAATTGAAATATGCAAATTATGGGTGAGGTCATAAAAGCATCTATTGTGATGTCATAGAGCTTGGGTATATGCAATGATGCTGGTCACAGAGCTGTCACTCAGTTGGATGTGACCGGTAAGTTCTCTATCATTTCTCTATCTGTACCTGACTCTGATCGATCCATTATATTAGGAACATTGAATCCATGTCTTCAAGATATGGTTTATTAGAGGTTGTAATATCTTTTTTTGTTTCATTATACAATTGAATTGCTTAAATATCATAGAAAGAACACAGGCTGTAAGAAATGGCAGCCTACATTCAGCCGATAATAGATTTGCAGGGTAACAGCACATCATTTTGGTTCCCTGCAGCCCTGAGAACTTATTTTGTCTCTCGATTGTAAAGGAGAAATTACAGTATGGTCATATTAGGGGACTGTTATGTAGTAAGTCCTTATATTAGTGTAAATTCCCTAAAAATAATTCCATAAATTAACACAATGTAATAAAATTCAGAATTTTGATCAAGTAATATAAAAAAAACATGTAAAAGCCATTGAAAATGCCATATTAAGATCTGTAAGTTATAACGAGTGTAGTTAGGTAATCCACCTACACTATATGGCCAATAGTATTTGGACACCTCTCCTAATTATTGAGCCAAGAATCAGCTGGATGGGTGTAAAACACGTCGCCGTTGAATTTTGGAGCATGGGAAACATGTTCTGTTGAGTAATAAATCACGGTTCACTATCTGGCCATCTAATGGACGAATTTGCGTTTTGTGCCTGCCCGGGAAATGCTACCTACTGGACTGTATAGTGCCTATTATAAAATGGAGTGAAGTTTGTATAATGGTCTGGATTGTTTGTAAGGGGTTGGATTAAATCCCCATTTTTCCAGTAGGGGTTAATAAGACTTTTAAACAATTGTATGCTTCCAACTTTGTGGTAATAGTTTGGGTAAGACCCTTTCCTGTCCTAGTATGACTGTGCCCCTGTGCACAAAGAGGGTCCCTAAAGACATGGTTTGACAAGTTCGATGTGGAGGAACTTGCGTATCTGCACAGAACCCGGACCTCAATCCCAACAAAACCTTTGGAGTGAATTGGAAAGGCAATTGCGAGCCAGACCTTTTTGCCCAACATCAGTGTCTCAACCATTGGTGTCCATATACTTTTGGCCATATACTGTAGTGTACCGAGTGTATATCTATTGTGATGTCACCGAGCTTAGGTATAAAGTATAGTGCTGGCCAGAGGGCTGTCATTTATCAGGTGGATGTGATCGGTACGGTAAGTACTTTATCATTGCTACGTCTCTAGAACAGTCTCATCTATCAGTCTCTTTATGAATATTGGATTCTTACATGTAATTCTAGTGTTTGTCGTGTTATTTTTGTTTTTTATTTGGAATACTTATACACTAGGAAATTGCTTAAATAGCAATATTGTGGCCTGTCACATCTGCTCCATAGACAGAATGCAGATTGCAGACAGAAATTGGTGTCTGTATTCTGCTGGTAGATTCATAAAGCAACCACAAAGCAAAGAATGTGAATCTCTGGGAACTTATTATCACACCCTCCAGTTTATAACACCAGTAATTCTCATAATAAATGTTTATAAGGGAATTCATATTTATGAATTTTAGGTTTTCTGTCTGTAGACTATACTATTTATATATCAGGTCAATCCTGAATATTAGCTGGTATGGCTATGCAACCAACCTACATCAGGTGCCGCTATTGTGATGTCTTGAGATGAGTCTAGATAGCCGTGTTTCTTACTGCGTCTATGGTAGTATTGGTTTTATTACAAGATTTAAACTATTTGATGTTTGAATCATGTACATAAATAAATGATTATAAGGAGTATTGCTTTTTTTAAAAAAAATTTTTAGTAATAAAATATTAGTAAGTCCAGGAATAAACAGTCTAATAGCATTTGTCAGACTAAATTGTAGGAGGATAGTGCTAATCCCCTGGAAACGTGTCCTTATTAACAATTGAAATTAATAATTATGTATATAATCATAATAATAATAATAATAATAATAATAATAATAATAACAATAAAAAAGCTAACAATAAAAAGTATTTATTACTAACTCCAATTACTTAGGTTCTAAATTCTGGTTATCAATTAATATAAAAAAAAATTCAACCCTTTAAAATGCCATATGGTCAATTTAACAACCAATACATTGTTTCAGCTTCCAAACCTAATACAATGTTATCAACAGGGGCTCCCAGGTCATGTGATCCTCTGACACTTATGAGTGACAATATTCTGTTATAGGAATACCCTATTTAATAACTAATTTTTCCAGCTAGTTTCATCACAAGTAACGACTCCCTTATAGTTTTCTGGTCTTTCTAGGTCTTGCTGTTGGATTGACACTGTGTTACTTACTGTGTTGCTTATACGGTTAGCGATTTGTCCTATTTTCGGAGAACTAGAGGCGATTAGTCAAATTCTATCTTGACTGTCTCCTGGTTTTCTACCAAGGACATTGGTGCAGATTTGCACCCGGGCATTAAACAACCATGCCCTTTTGGAAAAAATCTAAGAAATATCATGTCTCCCAAATTCCTGATAAAGGAAATCTGATGGGAGACATACCAACTATGGAGGAGCCTAACATCTCGCTCCAGAAGTTTTCTGTCATCAAAGATATGGCAGATGAAAAATCCAGCGATCTTAGTCACAGCAAATATTGTGACATTACGTCAAAGAACACCAAGAAGAGCGCATTCAGCCTGCTGACCCGCCTGCGCTCCAAAAATATCCGTAAAAGGTATGTAACTAATAATTCTCATACATTGCTCAGATATCCAGAGCTGTGGTATAACAGTCACTAGATCTTTAATTCTCCCCATATCTTCACAGAAACTTTGGCAGCAGCGCTGTGATCGGCGCTAGAGAACTGGATCGCTATTTCCCAGATAGACGGTTGAGACTATATGTTGCCACCTGGAATATGGAGGGAAAGGTGAGAAGTAATGTACAATATTTATTGTGACCCATCAGTGTGCCCGAGCTCAAGTTGGATGAAATGGGCCAGTAACCATGTCTCTTTAGTTTGTAGTTGAATATCACATAGACAGGTTATATTCTACCCTATGTCAGTTGAGTTGGCGCTCTTTGTATACAATATTAATGTTTGTATATTTTGAACAGGATTACCCGCAAAATGTGGAGGATCTGCTGTTACCATCAGATGATACGAAAGACATTTATGTTATTGGCGTTCAGGAAGGATGTCCAAACAGGTAAGTCTTCTCAGGTTGTCTTACACCAGCCTATGACTGCAGATGGACAGCAGGGCGGCTGATACAAATTCTCTCTCAATGCTCTACTTATTGTATTATCACTCCTTAATTTTCAAAATTCAACACCAGAGGTTATTATATGGAGTGTTGATACAGATGAGTTGAGTATCTTAATCTTGTGTCATTTATTAATATGTAAATCTGAAATTGTGTCTTCTTGTAGACGGGAATGGGAGATAAAATTACAGGAGACCCTTGGACCACACTATGTATTATACCACTCCTCCGGGCTCGGAGTCCTGTATCTCACCATCTTTGTTCGACGGGAACTAATCTGGTTCTGCTCAGGTAAGATTCACATTCCTACATCTACATAAGAAGTCTTGAATGTAGTCATTAGCTGGAACATCTTATTTAGTTATTAGAATTAGATGCCTAAGAGCTTGGCTCTCAGATTCTTGACTTCTGAGTATTGGAGATCTAAAAGTTCACACCACAGTTACAAAGTATGAAATTATGTTCTAGTAATATTTCCATAGTTTAATTGGAAATAATTTCTATTCCATTGTTGCATGTAGTACTCTTAACCACTGACCTGTCTTTTTGTGTTTAATTTCTTATACAGAGGTAGAGCACACCCATGTAACAACCAGGCTATTCCACCATGTGAAAACTAAAGGAGCCTTGGGAGTTGCCTTCACCGTCTTTGGAACATCTTTCCTTTTTATTAATTCACATCTGAGATGTAAGTATTTACAATATTAATATATGACCATGTACAGTTTTACTTTGTATAAAATTGCTGCTATTTGATAATTAACTGAAATATATGGGATGATATGAAGAGATCTGTACTAATAATGTTTTGGTAAAAATAAAAGGTTTGTTCCAGTTTGATCAAACTTTTTCTAATCTATCAATCTCATTCTATGTTGTGAGTGGCCAGTAATACAGATACACGCAGGTACAATTAGTGCAGGAGGGGGTGGCGGCGGCTGGATTCAGTTGCGCCGCCTCCCCCTCAGGGAGGCAGCAGGGCGGACGGTGCGGCCGTATAATCCCTCACACCCACCCCTCCTCTCCATTAGCGGCGGTGGCGCGCTGCAATGTGTTTTTTTGAAAATAATATGCGATTCGGGCCGCCCATATGATCATCCGCCACTGCTAATATGTATTTTTTTGTTGGCAGTTGGGGCAGTCAACAAGAGGATCCAGGACTATAAAACCATCACTGAGGGTCTCCGTCTGCCTCAAATTATTCCGGAAAGAATCAACTCCAATGCCTGTGAGTATTACTTATGTGGTTGAACCTATGGATCCTTTTATCTCTCTATTTGTCTCCGTTGAGTCTAATGCAGTCATGTGCTATAATTTTTTTATTTATTTTTATTCTACAGTGGACGTCACCAGCCGCTTTGATCGGGTGTTTTGGTTTGGAGACCTCAATTTTCAACTTAAAGAGGACAGAAAAAATGTGGAATCTCTTCTGCAGAAGATCCAAGGAAAAGATATGTCCAGTCTCCTCAAACACGACCATCTGAATGAAGCCAAGAACAATGGTATATTTACTAGTAGACCAGTATATCATCGGTGCGGGTCCGACACCTGGACGCTGCACTGTTAAGCTGCTCCAGTGGCCTGCGGGCACCGGATGTTATGCCACACAATGCTATTTACGGAGCCGGAAGCAGTTGGCTCCTTACATAGCATAGCTGCCATGATGCATAACTGCAGGTCTGCCTCCTATTCACTTGAATAGGAGCAGAGTTGCAGTACTGCAGCTCGGCTGCAATTCCGTGGCCGGCGCCAACTGCATCCGACATGTACATCCGGTGCTCAAAGGCACCGGACCAGCTGATTAGTGCAGGGTCCGGGTGTCGGACAACCACAGATCATGTACTGATGACCTATCTGGTGAGTATGTCATCAGTTGTCAGAAGTTGGAAAACCCCTTTAATACCACAACCACTTCCACAGATTAATACAAATCACTGACATGATGGTTGATATGTTCCCCAAATTCTTATATAGTGCTAAAATTATCAATTGTTCCTTTTTTTTTTTAATACTGACAACTTTTTTTTCTTTCAACTTAAGGGTCCATATTTCTAGGGTTCAAGGAGCACACCATTGATTTCCTTCCTACATATAAGTTTGACATTGGCACAGACACCTATGATACATCAGCAAAGCAGAGAATTCCATCATATACGGTAAGATATCTTATTTCCAGGTCTACAGAGCTTGAGAGACAATAGAATCCATGGGCCAGAGCACCCATTATATAATGAATCCCCTCCCCCAATGTAATGAATTGTTATTATTATAGCTGGAAGAGTAATTTCTTATGAACAAAGCTTTCAGTTAATTTTACTTTTATGTAGTGAGTTTGTCATCACAGTTTCCCAGTGTAATATGTCGTTGCCCAGTATGGGTCAAGGATACTTATTTAATGAAATCTGTGTGACCAAGTCAAACCTAAAATACAATAAAGTCTCAATATTCTGCAATATAAATAAAGTAGGCCCAACATTTAGGTCTGTGTTGTTTTGCAGTTTAATAATATATTATAATATGATTTCACTAATGATATTTGTTATTTTCATGACCTCTACAGGACAGGGTGTTGTTTAACCCCTTAAGGACGCAGCCTAGTTTGGGCCTTAAGGCTCAGAGCCCATTTTTCAAATCTGACATATTTCACTTTATGTGGTAATAACGTCGGAATGCTTAAACCTATCCAAGCGATTCTGAGATTGTTTTCTCGTGACACTTTGGGCTTCATGTTCGTGGTAAAATTTGGTCGATATATTCAGTCTTTATTTGTGAAAAATTGCAAAATTTAGAGAAAATTTACAAAAAATAGCATTTTTCAGAATTTAAATGCATCTGCTTGAAAAACAGACGGTTATACCACCCAAAATAGTTACTAGTTCACATTTCCCATATGTCTACTTTTGATTGGCATCGTTTTTTGAACATTCTTTTATTTTTCTTGGACGTTACAAGGCTTAGAACATAAACAGCAATTTCTCATATTCTTAAGAAAATTTCAAAAGCCTTTTTTTGAAGGTGCCAGTTCAGTTCTGAAGTGGATTTGAGGGGACTATGTGTTAGAAACCCCCATAAAACACCCCATTTTAAAAACTAGACCCCTCAAAGTATTCAAAACAGCATATAGAAAGTTTTTTAACCCTTCAGGCATTTCACAGGAATTAAAGCAAAGTGGAAATTAAATTTGCAAATTTCATTTTTTCTGCTGAATTTCAATTTTATTCAATTTTTTTTTAGTAACAGAGAAGGTTTTACCAGAGAAACACTACTAAATATGTATTGTCCAGATTCTGCAGTTTTTAGAAATGTCCCACATGTGGCCCTACTGCGCTCGTGGACTAAAACACAAGCCCTAGAAGCAAAGAAGCACCTAGTGCATTTTGAGGCCTCTTTTTTATTAGAATATATTTTAGGCAGCATGCCAGGTTTGAAGAGGCGTTGAGGTATCAAAACAATGGAAACCCACCAGAAGTGACCCCATTTTGGAAATTACACCCCTCAAGGAATTCATTTATGGTTTTTGTTATCATTTTGACCGCACAGTTTTTTCACAGCACCTATTTGAATTGGGCTGTGAAATGAAAAAAATGATATTTTTTCCAATAAAATGTCATTTTTGATCAAATTTTCTTATTTTCACAGGGAACAACATACCCCATTTTGTTGCCCAATTTGTCCTTAGTGCGGCAATACCCCATTTGTGGTGATAAACTGCCGTTTGGGCCCATGGGAGGGCTCAGAAGGAAAGGAGCGCTATGTGTTTGTTGGAGTCCAGATTTTGCTGGATTGGTTTTCGGGTGCCATGTCGCATTTGCAGAGCCCCAGAGGTATCAAAGCAATGGAAACCCACCAGAAGTGACCCCATTTTGGAAACTACACCCCTCAAGGAATTCATTTATGGTTTTTGTTATCATTTTGTCCGCACAGGTTTTTCACAGCACCTATTTGAATTGGGCTGTGAAATGAAAAAAATTATATTTTTTCCAATAAGATGTCATTTTTGATCAAAATTTCTTATTTTCACAGGGAACAACATACCCCATTTTGTTGCCCAATTTGTCCTTAGTGCGGCAATACCCCATTTGTGGTGATAAACTGCCGTTTGGGCCCATGGGAGGGCTCAGACGGAAAGGAGCGCTATGTGTTAGTTGGAGTCCAGATTTTGCTGGATTGGTTTTCGGGTGCCATGTTGCATTTGCAGAGCCCCAGAGGTATCAAAGCAATGGAAACCCACCAGAAGTGACCCCATTTTGGAAACTACACCCCTCAAGGAATTCATTTATGGTTTTTGTTATCATTTTGACCGCACAGTTTTTTCACAGCACCTATTTGAATTGGGCTGTGAAATGAAAAAAATGATATTTTTTCCAATAAGATGTCATTTTTGATCAAAATTTCTTATTTTCACAAGGAACAACATACCCCATTTTGTTGCCCAATTTGTCCTTAGTGTGGCAATACCCCATTTGTGGTGATAAACTGCCCTTTGGGCCCATGGGAGGGCTCAGAAGGAAAGGACCACCATTTGGCCTACTGGAGCTTTTCTGGTGCTAAGTCATGTGTGCAGAAGCCCCTGAGGTACCAGTACAGTTGAAACCCCCGAGAAGTGACCCCATTTTAAAAACTACACCCCTTAAGACATTCATCTAGAGGTGTAGTGAGCATTTTGACCCCACAGGTACTGTGTAAAAGATAATGCGCAGCAGATGGTGCAGTGTGAGATTTGCAATTTTATATATGTATATGCCATTTCAGTGTCCAATATAGTGTGCCCAGCATGCGCCACCGGAGATATACACCCCTTAAATTGTAATGTGGGTTCTCCTGGGTACGACAATACCCTACATGTGGCTGTTATCAGCTGCCTGGGCATACGGCAGGGCTCAGAAGGGAAAGATGAGGGGGGTAAGCTGTGCGGAGTGCATCAGGGTAAATTGAAAATCAAGGGATGTATGATACATTTTAAAACAATCTTTTATACAGAGCCCTGGTTTTTCGGGACACGTGTCACATTGGTATATTGTGTTCTTCCTTATCCCCCTCTTATAGCAGACTCTGCACCTCTTTTGACTCTTTCCCTTTCCACCGGTTTGGGGACCTTCTCCTGGAAAGTGTTGCCCTGGTACGATGCGCCCCCCCTTCCTGGTCCCTAAAGATTAGATCTTGAAATTCCAGGAAAGTTCCCCTCTGGCCTGCACATCGACGTAGCACATACGCATTGTACAAAGCCATCTGTATGATGTGCCCGGCCAGCTTCTTATACCTCACCGCATGGCGCTGTAGGGCTTCAGGACTTGATTTGACAAGTCCATCCCTCCCATGTACCTATTGTAGTCCAGGATGCAGTCTGGTTTGGGGGTGGCCTTTCCTTCATATATCCTAAACCTGTAGGTATACCCTGATGCACTCTCGCAGCTTATACATCTTCACGCCATACCTTGCCCTCTTACCTGGCAGGTACTGGCGGAATTGAACCCTCCCTTTAAAATGTACCAGGGACTCATCAATAGAAAAACACTTCTCGGGGGTGTATGCTTGGGAAAACCGGGCACTGGAACGGTCTAATAGGGGTCTCCGTTTATACAAACGGTCAAAACTGGGGTCATCTCGGGGTGGGCACGGCTCATTATCAGTATAATGTAAGAAGCGAAGTATTGCCTCATTTATTTATTTTTTTAGGTTCCAGTTCATTTCTGAAGTTGCTTTGAGGGGCCCATATATTAGAAACCCCTATCAAACACCCCATTTTAGAAACTAGACCCCTCAAAGTATTCACAACAGCATTTAGAAAGTTTATGAACCCTTTAGGTGTTTCACAGAAATTTAGAGCAAAGTAGAGGTGACATTTACTCTTTTTATACCATTTTTTTTATAACACAAAAGGATTTATCAGAGAAACGCAACTCAATACTTATTGCCCAGATTCTGCAGTTTAGAGAAATATCCCACATGTGGCCCTCGGGCGGTAATGGACTGAAGCACCGGCCTCCGAAGCAAAGGAGCACCTAGCGGATTTTGAGCCCTCTTTTTTATTAGGCACCATGTCCGGTTTGAAGAGGTCTTGTGGTGCCAAAACATTGGAAACCCCCCAAAAGTGACCCCAATTTGGAAACTAGACCCCTTGAGGAATCCATTGTAGTTTTCTTGGGGTGCATGCGGCTTTTTGATCAGTTTTTATTCCATTTTTAGGTGGCGTGGTGCCTAAAAAACAGCAATTGTACTATTGTTTTTGTATACTTTTTTTTTTACAGCGTTCACCGTGCGCTATAAATGATATATTAACTTTATTCTGCGGGGCGATACGATCACGGCGATACCAGATGTTTATAGTTTTTTTTTATGTCTTATGGCGTTTGCACAATAAAGTACGTTTTGTAAACAATCATTCACTTTTTGTGTTACCTTATTCTAAGAGCCATAACGTTTTTATTTTTCAATCAATAAAGCCGTGCGAGGACTTATTTTTTGCGTAACGAACTGTATTTTCCATCAGTACCATTTTTCGGTACATGCGACTTTTTGATCTCTTTTTATTCCATTTTTTGGGAGGTGAAGTGACCAAACAATTGTGATTGTGGTACGGTTTATTATTATTTTATTTTACGGCGTTCACCGTGCGGGATAAATAACAAAATATTTTTGTAGTTCAGGCCGTTACGGACGCGGCGATACCAATTATGTATAGTTTATTTGTTTGTTTATATATTTTTATTAATAATAAAGGCCTGATAAGGGAAAAAGTGGGACTTTTACTTTTATTACTTTTAAAACTTTTATTTTCTTATTTTTACACATCTTTTTTTAACTTTTTTTTTACTTTATTACTTTGTCCCACTAGGGGACATGAGGGCAGGAGGCCCTGATCGCTATTCTAATACACTGCACTACATGCGTAGTGCAGTGTATTAGAACTGTCAGCTACTCACTGACAGCAAGCATAGTGGGTCCTGACGTTGTCAGGACCCACTAGGCTTCCGTCTATGGCATAGCCGGACGCCATTGTTTGGTGTCCGGTTGCCATAGTCACCATCGCCGGCCGCTATCGCGTAGCAGGCCGGCGATGGCAGCTTAACCCCTAAAAAGCCGCGATCTCTATAGAACGCGGCTTTTAAGGGGTTAATCAGCGGGGACACAGCGATCGGTCCCCGCTGTAGGAGCTGTGACAGCTGCTGAACAAGACAGCAGCGTCACAGCTCCTGTATGTGTCGGGAGGACGGCCGAAACGGCCGTTACTCCCGAGACGTACTATTACGGCATGGAGCGCGAACGATACAGCTGCCATGACGTAATAGTACGTCAAGGAGCGGGAAGGGGTTAAAAGCCAATGTGAGGGAGATGTGCGAGTCCTGAGATACGACTCTTGCCCTGTTTTGAAGACCTCAGACCACCGACCTGTTTTTGGCATCTTTGAAGTAAAGATCAGGCCCGGTTCAGATGAGTAAGTCATGTTTTCCTCCATGTTGTTGGTATGATACTTTCAGTAGCCGTCATTACTACATGGTCCTTATAGCCAGAGCTCACACTTTGGGGCAGGTGGCTGTACACCTTGGTAACAGTACTGGAGGATTATAGGATGTGAAACTAAGCAAAGTGTGGTTACCTGCTAACATTATCATATGTCTTACATAAATATATTTCTCATTCCAGCATCCCCTTGGCTGGTGGACGCTTTGATCGTAAAATCTATGTAACGGGCATTAGGAGGAAAGGACAAAAAAAGTAGCTGCATCTGTTCATGTCCTTACAGGTAAGAGCTTTGTAGTTGTCTATTATGTTTGCGGTGAAAATGTTCTTCCATCTCTTAGGTTTTCCTCTGTATCTGTAATTTATTTTATCAACTAATTTAACTAAAGTGTAAATAAGTATTTTCAATCTTAAAATTCCAACTCCTTGTATTCAGACACGTTTTCATTTCTGAATGAAGGTTGTGGGCTTTGGGGAACAACTTCCCCAACTGTAAGCATGTATGTAGTATAGTACAATGAGTTTCCTAAAGGAACCGGTCATCTGAATGGATGGAACAACTGGATTTTATGATGCATTAGCTTCTAAGCAAAAATGATGGATACAAGGAACATTGCTATTGATGGAAGACATTACTTGGCATCTTGCAGGACTCCTAAGGAACAGTTACAATCTCCGGGGCATAAAACATCGGAACATTAGAAAGTTCCCGTAACATGCTGAAGAGCGCAGCTCTAGGTCAGACCCACTGCTTGCATCAACCATCTTCAAGGTTTGTAGTGTGACGCCAAGGATCAATTAAGAAATGTATTTACCTCAAATCACCTTAAAAAGTCTTCTAGATTTTGTGTCTGCTAAGAAACACACATTATAGAACATTAATAGCAAATATTTGTCTTGCAGCATAAACATCAATTCCGCAGTACATCTGGCGAGAATAGCGCTCCCTGTCACCGGAGGAGCCACCATCAATGCTGATAGAAAGGTAAGTTCCTCTGGATGTGTCCCCTCTCTATATTTATCAAGCAGCCTGAATGATCAATATTTAATAGGGTTGTGTGCTTCTCCCCCCAGAACAAGTCAGCAGATATCAACAGAACATCAACACTAATAACAACCAAGGGCAGAATCCGCCATCTTACAAGAATTCCAATGGCGAGACTTAACATTTCTACAACATCTGTCACAGAAGAGACATCAATGTGGTCACCAGGGCATCAATATCACGCAGAAGACCAGGTTCAGAACAGGACAATATGTCATCTCTACTTGTGTCTGTGGAATCCAGATTTTCCACCCCTTACTGATACTACAGTATATACTGTGACATATACCGTAGTTTTTGCTGGATCTTGTATTACCATCATCTTTACCATTATATATTTTGATCCACAAAAACCTTAAATAAATCTTTAACATCAATCCATAAGTGTGACTGGTAATTGTTATGTGCGCGGCTGCAAGTTAACACAGTGTATACATTTCACCTAACCGACCCTTCACAGCGCTATTTGTGTGACATCGCGTTTAATCCAGTGGTAGGTGACAGGACATTGTATCATATGTACACAATACAGAGTGTATGGAACGTGCCGCCATATGTACTGGATTATATACTGTAGGACAAAGAGTGACAGGAGATGTAAAACATTGATATATTTGATAGTTGCTTAACCACTTAAGGACGCAGCCTAGTTCGGGACTTAGGGCTCAGAGCCCATTTTTCAAATCTGACATATTTAACTTTATGTGGTAATAATGTCGAAATGCTTAAACCTATCCAAGCGATTCGGAGATTGTTTTCTTGTGAGACATTGGGCTTTATGTTAGCTGTAAAATTGTGTTGATATGTTCAGTGTTTATTAGTGAAAAATTGCAAAATGTAGAGAAAATTTAGAAAAAATAGAATTTTTCTAAAGTAAAAAATGCATCTGCTTGTAAAACAGATGGTTATACCAACCAAAATATTTACTAGTTCACATTTCCCATAATTCTACTTTAGATTGGCATGATTTTTTGAACATAAACAGCAATTTCTCATATTTTTAAGAAAATTTCAAAAGCCTTTTTTTTAAGGTACCTGTTCAGTTCTGAAGTGGCTTTGAGGCACCTATGTATTAGAAACACCCACAAAACTTCCAGTTTTAAAAACTAGACCCCTCAAAGTATTCAAAACAGCATTTAGACAGTTTTTTTTAACCCTTTAGGCATTTCACAGGAATTAAAGCAAAGTGGAGGTGAAATTTGCAAATTTCATTTTTCTTGCTGAATTTAATTTTATTCTATTTTTTTCTGTAACACAGAAGGTTTTACCAGAGAAACACTACTAAATATGTATTTTACAGATTCTGCCGTTTTTAGAAATGTCCCACATGTGGCTCTAGTGTGCTCTTGGACTAAAACACAAGCCCCAGAAGCAAAGAAGCACCTAGTGCATTTTGGGGCCTCATTTTTATTAGAATATATTTTAGGCAGCATGCCAGGTTTGAAGAGGTGTTGAGGTGCCAAAAAAGTAGGAATCCCTCAAAAGTGACCCCATTTTGGAAACTGCACCCCTCAAGGAATTCATTTATGGTTGTTGTTACCATTTTGACCCCACAGTTTTTTCACAGAGCGTCTTTGAATTTGGCTGTGAAATTAAAAAGATGAAATTTTTTCCAATAAGATGTCATTTTTGATCAAAATTTCTTATTTTCGCATGGAACAAAATGCCCCATTTTGTTGCCCAATTTGTCCTGAGTGCAGTAATATCGCATTTGTGGTGATAAACTGCCGTTTGGGCCCATGGGAGGTCTCAGAAGGAAAGAAGCGCTATGTGTTCTTTGGAGTCCAGATTTTGCTGGATTGGTTTTCGGGTGCCATGTCGAATTTGCAGAGCCCCAGAGGTATCAAAGCAATGGAAACCCACCAGAAGTGACCCCATTTTGGAAACTAAACCCCTCAAGGAATTCATTTATGGGTGTTGTGACCATTTGGACCCCACAGTTTATTCTCAGAATTTATTTGAAATGGGCTGTGAATTAAAAAAAATGTGTGATAAACTGGGCCCATGGGAGGGCTAAGAAGGAAAGGACCACCATTTGGCCTACTGGGGATTTTCTGGTACTAAGTCATGTATGCAGAAGCCCCTGAGGTACCAGTACAGTTGAAACCCCCGAGAAGTGACCCCGTTTTAAAAACTACACCCCTTAAGGCATTCATCTAGAGGTGTAGTGAGCATTTTGACCCCACAGGTATTGTTTAAAAGATAATGCGCAGCAGATAGTGCAGAGTGAGATTTGCAATTTTCTATACATATATGCCATTTCAGTGTCCGATATATTGTGCCCAGCATGCGCCACCGGAGACATACATCCCATAAACTGTAATGTGGGTTCTCACGGGTACAGCAATACCCTACATGTGGATGTTAACAGCTGCCTGGGCACACAGCATGGCCCAGAGTGTAAAGATGAGCGGGATAAGCTGTGCGGAGTGCATCATGGTAAGTAAAACTGGGGTAGATTGAAAATCAACGGACGTATGATACATTTTAAAACACTTTCATACAGAGCCCTGGTTTATCGGGACACGTGTTATATTGATATATTGTGTCTTACCTTATCCCCCTCTTATAGCAGACTTTGCACTTCTTTTGACTTTTTCCCTTCTTGCCAGTTTGGGGAACTCCTCCTGGAAAGTATTGCCCTGGTACGATGCGTGTTGCCCTGCTTCCAGAAGTACTTGGTGCCCCCCTTCATGGTCCCTAAAGATTAGGTTCTTGATAACCACCTCTTGAAATTCCAGGAAAGTTCCCGCCTGGCCTTTACATCGATGTAGTACGTACGCATTGTACAATGCAATCTGAATGATGTGCATGGCCAGCTTCTTATACCACAACGCATGGCACTGTAGGGCTTCAGGACTTGACCTGACAAGTCCACCCCTCCCATGTACCTATTGTAGTCCAGGATGCAGTCTGGTTTGGGGTTCTCTGTACTGGTACCTCGTACAGGTACATGGGCACTGGTATGGCCATGTATTGTTGTCAATACAACGACATCTCTCTTGTCCTTGTACTTAACACACAATATGTTGCTGCTAGAATGTGCCCTGCTTCCACCCCTTCTTGTTTGCCCAAGCAGTGTCTTAGGGAGGTGTAATGTCAGGATAGGGAGACAGACAGGTGAGCCCTAATCTATCCGCCACTCAGACCCTGCCTACTTTCACAGCCCGTCCTAGGCGACGGCGTACAAATGGGCGACGGTCCATACGCTCAATATGTGCACGACAGACAAACAAGACAAGGGTACACAAAAGCAAAGGGAAGTGGGGCAGTTGCCCACGGCAAAACCGTGAGCAACAGAGTAGTGGATGAGCCGAGTCAAACCAGGAGTGTACGTGGTAACAAATGCAGAGCAGGAGAATAGTCAGTCAAGCCAGGGTCAATATGAAGCAGAGGTCAATGGTAACAGCAGGAACAGCAGAGCCAGGAAACAAGAGAATCACAGGCAAAGGACAAGCATCAAATTAAGTTATAAGTAGACCAAGGGCGGGAGCTAGAACCGTCTGGCCAGGCTGCGATAGGCTCTCCCACTCCTCAGCCTACCAGCCTGAGTGGTAGCAGATCGAGTCACTCTAGCAGACCTAGACACAGATGCAGGCTTATTAACCACGGGCGTTGACACAGAAGCTGTGTCAGGCAAATCCTTCACAGGAGGCCTCTCCGATTTCTTCTAGCAGTGCCGCATGCCACAGTACTTCTGGAAGCGAGGCACTTGAAGAGTAGGACGCTGGTATAAAAATTATCCAGTTAGAGGTGGTAAACCTGGTCCAGCAGTGGGTGCACCAAATCCCACCCAATTTTTGCGTTAACTCCCAGTAAGGGGAGGCATTCTAAGGGCTGAATACTGCTGTCCTTGTAAG
This sequence comes from Rhinoderma darwinii, assembly GCF_050947455.1. Taxonomy (NCBI): domain Eukaryota; kingdom Metazoa; phylum Chordata; class Amphibia; order Anura; family Rhinodermatidae; genus Rhinoderma; species Rhinoderma darwinii. The sequence goes on from NC_134688.1 coordinate 347,661,153, forward strand.
TATACCCTGATGCACTCTCGCACAACTTATACATCTTCACGCCATACCTTGCCCTCTTACACGGCAGGTACTGGTGGAATTGAAGCCTCCCTTTAAAATGGACCAGGGACTCATCAATAGAAATACAATTCTCGGGGGTGTATGCTTTGGAAAACCGGGCACTAAAATGGTCTAATAGGGGTCTCCGTTTATACAAACGGTCAAAACTGGGGTCATCTCGGGGTGGGCGCTGCTCATTATCAGTATAATGTTAGAAGCGAAGTATTGCCTCATAACGCATCCTGGACACGGCCATACAGTACATTGGGGTATGGTATAAGAAAAAGCCTCTTTTTTTTTATTTTTAGTTACCAGTTTAGTTCTGAAGTGGCTTTGGGGGGGCCTATATATTAGAAACCCCTATAAAACACCCCATTTTAGAAACTAGGCCCCTCAAAATATTCAAAACAGCATTCAGAAAGTTTATTAACCTTTTAGGTGTTTCACAAGAATTTAAAGCAAAGTAGAGGTGAAATTTACATATTTCTGTTTTTTTGTAAGAAAATTGTTTTTATTCCTTTTTTTTCTGTAAAACAGAAGGTTTTACCCCGAGAAACACTACTCAATACTTATTGCCCAGATTCTCCAGTTTAGAGAAATATCACAGATGTGGTCCTAGTGTGGTAATGGACTGAAGCACCGGCCTCCGAAGCAAAGAACCACCTAGAGGATTATGGGGCCTCCTTTTTATTAGGCACCATGTCCGGTTTGAAGAGGTCTTGTGGTGCCAAAACAGTGGAAACCCCCCAAAAGTGACACTATTTTGGAAACTAGACCCCTTGAGGAATTCGTTGTAGTTTTCATGGGGTGCATGTGACTTTTTGATCAGTTTTTGTTCTATTTTTTTTATTTTTTTAAAACAATCCAATTTTATTGATACGAACACAGAAATGAAATAACACATTAACATTCACATTACAATTTTCCAACATCGTATACAATAGTGACAGCATATCAGGAAATCCCCAACTTCCCCCCTTTCCCCCCTCCCTGCACAGCCCCCCACTATATCTCCGCCCTTTGTTTCTAGTACCATTCCTGGTCAGAGCACATGTCTCTTATCAAGTTTCCCCACCACCCCTTCTTTGCTCCAGACTCTATCACCTCCAGTTCCTCAGACGACTCTCGCACTTAGTCTGCTCAGTTCAGGTGACAGCACCTCAGGACAGGCCAACCATCTGCTCCATTGTTTCTCAATTTTTTTTTCCGTGCCCCTTTTAGAAAATATCTTATGCTCCATCAGGATATTATAGTTCAACATTCCTACAATTTCCCTCATCCTTGGTGGCTCCGCGTCCAGCCAGTGTTTAGCAATGCATTTCCTCGTTTGATATAATATCTTGGCAATTGCCAGGCTTGCCATTCTGTCACTCTCCAATTCTCCCACCGCTCCCAACAACATAACTTTAGGGTCTGCCGCCAATTCCCGACCATACACCTGCTTTATCAGGTCCAATATTTCCCCCCATAGGGTCCTCAGGGCCTCACATGACCAAAACATATGCAATATGTCTGCCTTCTCCTCCGTGCACCTAGGACATTTAGCATCCGCTCTAATACCCATCTGTTTTAATACCCACGGGGTGCGGTACACTCTGTGTATCAGGAAGAGTTGTGATCTCCTCTGCGCCAGACTGAGCGTTAAGTGACATGTGGACGCTAATATCTCCTCCCACTCCTCCTCGGTCAATGGACCGACATCCTGTTCCCATTTCGCTTTTACCAGCACCATTGGGTTTCCCAAGTGTTTGGACAGTAAGCTCCTGTACGCCATTGAGATCAGGCCTTTGGTCGTGTCAGCCCGTCCCACATACTCTAGGACCCCAAGAGCACAGACCGTCAGGTCCACCACATGCGCCTGCGCCTGTAGGGCATGATGGATCTGCAAATATTGGTAAAACATATTGTGCTCCAGTGGAAATAGGTCTTTCAACTGCTGAAATGATCTCAGCCCGTTATCATCATACAGGTGTTGTAATCGCCTAACCCCTGCCGATTCCCATTTTTGCATGCCCTCTAATTGGTATAATTCCCACAAGACCGGATTATGCCATAGGGGAGTATATTTGGTACACATTCCCACTCCCAGTATCTGTTTGCACTGCCACCATATTTTATGTATCAGGAGTAACGTTGGTTTAGCACTCGCCAATCTCTTAAAGGTATGCGCTTCCAGACCCTCTAGTGGGTTGAGTCCTCCCCCCAAATATGACAATAAACGTGCACTGGAGCCCCAGGTCTCTGTGTCCTCCCACCCCTTAAATTGTTGGCTCTGGGCAGCCAGGTAATATATCCAGGCATTTGGCAGCGCTACCCCCCCTCGTCTTTAGGCAATTGCAATTTCTCCAATTTAATCCTTGGAACCCATTTTTTCCAGACCAGATCCCGAAAGAGATTGTGCAATCGTCTGAACCAGTGCTTAGGTATCCATACTGGGGAGTTATGAAGAATATATAAAACTTGAGGCATAAGGATCATCTTGATTAGATTAGTCCTCCCCAGAGCAGAGAGCGGGAGCCTGTTCCAGGCATCCACCTTATGTTTCACCTTGAGCAGCAGTGGTGAAACATTCAAAGACATATAGTCTTGGACCCTAGCCGTCACCTTATCCCCTAGGTACGTAAATTCAGAGACTATCGGAATCCGGGGTCCCACTCCAGTATCTACCATATTCACCGTGTCAAGTGGCATCAGAGCAGACTTGGTCCAGTTAATATTTAATCCCGAGAACTCCCCAAACCTTGTGATCGTATCCATTACTACCTTCAGTGTATTCTCAGTGTCCGTCATATATATTAAAATATCGTCTGCATATAGTGAAATTTTTTCCTCCATTTCTCCATATTGCAAGCCTCTTATATGCTCCTCCTGCCTTATGAGGCACGCCAGTGGCTCTACCGCCAAGGCGAATAGCAATGGTGACAGTGGGCACCCCTGGCGCGTACCCCGGGCCAGTGAAAATTTCTCGGACATTGCACCATTTACCCGTATGCGGGCTTTAGGGGCCACATACAACAACTGTACCCACTTCACGAAGTTAGGGCCGAATCCCATCTTTTCTATTACTCGCCATAGGTACCCCCATTCTACGCAGTCAAACGCTTTTGCGGCGTCTAACGTTAGCACCGCCCTTCCTCCTTGATCATCCAGTGTCGCCTGAAGTTTTAAAAACAGCCGCCTGAGGTTGACAGCCGTCGATTTGGAGGGCATGAACCCCGATTGGTCTTCATGCACAACATGCTGTACCACCCTGTTCAGCCGCAGGACCAATATCTTTGCCAAAATCTTGACATTCGATGTCAACAAGGATATTGGTCTGTAGGACTCCGGTAATTGACTGTCTTTCCCCTCTTTTGGGAGAACCACTATCGTAGCCTCATATAGGGAGTCTGGTATTTTACCTCTGTCAAAACTATCCTGCAAAGTACTCAAGTATTCTGGCGCTAGTTCCGTCCCATATTCCTTATAGATTTCCCCCGGTAACCCATCTGGACCCGGAGCTTTCTCATTTGCCATATCCCTTATCGCCTGTTCCAACTCCTCCAGTGAAATAGGTGCCTCCAAGCTTTCACAGTCCTCCCGGCCCAAGGTAGGCAAATTAATGTTTCCCAGGTACTCGTCCAATTGCTGTGTGTCGTAATGCACTTTGGATGTATACAGGTCAGTATAAAACCGCTGAAATATTTGCAAGATTTGCCCCGTGTGTGTCTCCACCCTCCCCCCTCCCCCCTAAGGCCATGAATGAAATTATTACTCCCATGCGGCTTTGCCATCCTAGCGAGTATTCTCCCCTGTCGTTTCCCCTTCTTCATAATATTTCTGTTTAAGGAATAATCGTTTATTATCCACCATTGTTAGTTGGTGATTTTTTAACAACGTCTGTGCCTCCACCCAATGTCTAAGTGTCTCCTCGGACCCCTCTTCTACATGTCTCCCTTCTGTTTCTGTCACCCGAACCTCTAAACTTTCTCCCAATTGCCTAGATTTAGTTTTAATTTGTTTAATATGTTGAATGAATACTCCCCTCAACCATGCTTTCATGGCATCCCATAACACCCCTCGCAGCACTGACTCAGTATTAAAATTTAAATATTCTTTAACCAGGTTCCGTATTTCCCCGCCATCTATCAATCTTAGCCAAAACGCATTCAGCTTCCAATTCCCGGGGTTCCTGGTATGCCTTACACCCACTTCCATCGTCACCGCCATCGGAGAGTGGTCTGACAACGCCCTCTGTAGGTATTCAATTTGCGCTATGTACGGCACTGCTGAAGCTGAGCATGCTACCAAGTCCATTCGCGAAAGTGACTGAAATGTGGATGATGCACACGAGTACTACCTCACCCCTGGAAGTTTATCTCTCCAAATATCCCGCAGACCCAATTCCTCCATTAATCTTCCAAAGGCAGTCAGGTCTCCTCTTTGCCCCCTCCTCCCCTATGAAACCTATCCAACCCTTCAGACATCACTGCATTAAAATCCCCCATCACGATTAGCGGTACCTCAGGCCACCTGGAGAGTTTCTCCGTAACTCGTTTCAGTACAGTGCTAGAATAAGGCGGAGGGATATACAGCACTACTAGAATACAGTTTTTGTTCTATTTTTAAGAGGCGTGGTGACTAAAAAGCAGCAATTCTTCTATTGTTTTTTATTCTATTTTTTTTACAGCGTTCACCGTGCGCTATAAACGACATATTCACTTTATTCAGCATGGCGATACGATTACGGCGATACCAAATGTTTATAGTTTTTTTTTATGTCTTATGGTGTTTGCACAATAAAATAATTTTTATTAAAAATCATTTACTTTTTGTGTTGCCTTATTCTAGGAGCCATACAGTTTTTGTCTTTTTTTCCATCAGGAAAGCCGTGTGAGGACTTGTTTTTGCGTAACGAACGGTAGTTTCGATCAGTACCATTTTTAGGTACATGCGACTTTTTGATCTCTTTTTTTTCCATTTTTTGAGAAGTGAAGTGACCAAAAAACTGTGATTCTGGTATGGTTTATTATTATTTTCTTTTACGGCGTTCACTGCGCTGGATAAATAACTAAATACTTTTGTAGTTCAGGCCGTTACGGATGCGGCGATATCAATTATGTATAGTTTATTTGTTTATTTATTTATTTTTATTAATAATAAAAGACTGATAAGGGAAAAGGGGGGATTTTTACTTTTGTTACTTTTAAAACTTTTATTTTCTTATTTTTACACAACTTTTTTTTAACTTTTTTTAACTTTATTACTTTGTCCCACTAGTGTACTTGAGGGCAGGAGGCCCTGATCCCTATTCTAATACACTGCACTATATGCGGAGTTCAGTGTATTACAGCTGTCAGCTACTCACTGACAGCAAGGCTTCCATAAATGGCATAGCTGGATGCCATTGTTAGGCGTCCGGTTGCTATAGCCACCATCGCCAGCCGCTATCGTGTAGCGGGCCGATGATGGCAGCTTAACCCCTATAAGCCGCTATCGCTACTGAAAGCGGCTTCCAAGGGGTTAATCAGCGGGGACACAGCGATCAGTCTCCGCAGAAGGAGCTGCGGCGACTGCTGTACGAGTTAGCAGCTGTTGCAGCTCCTGTATGTGTCGGGAAGACGGCCGAAATGGCCGTTCCTCCCGCGACATACTATTCCAGTGCTGAGCGCGAACGATGCACTTAGCACGAAGGAATAGTACGTCGCTGAGCGCGAAGGGGTTAAGCATCAGTTTCCTAAAATGTAATATTAGACTCCCTTTACAAGCGGCGACAATACGATTAAGCAAATATTTTCTTTACGTTTCCCAGTATATAATATGGTACAATAAATGGTGCCGTGAAAAAGTACAACTTGTCCTTCAAAAAACAATCCCTCATACGTTTTTTTGGGACCAAAAAATAAAAACTTATGGCTTCTGGAAGTTGGGGAGGAAAGAGCGAAAATGAAAAACCAAAAATAACTGTAAAAGTCAGGGGTTAAATATGAGGTTATAGGTAACATAAGTAATAATTCATGGCGTGATATATTTAGTAAAGTCCAGTTCATCTCATTCCACTATTGGACAGGAATAGTTGGTACACTGAAACTTGTAGAATTTCTAATTCTCTTGATGTAGGGATAGGAATCTTGGACAATATGGGTGTAAGTATTAAAGGGGTTCTCTGCAAATAAACCTTGATCACTGTAAAATAAAAAATGTTATACAACTTTATAATATCCTTTGTGCTAAAATTTCTGTTTTAACCTTTGCTGTAATGGGATGAAAACACGGAGTGAAAACCCAAAGAAGCCAAATACTTCTCATGGATAGTAATATGCTACAATTGTATCCAGCCTAAGCAATCGTCTGTAAACTAAACAGCATGAACTCTAAGGCCTCATGCACACGACTGTAATGGCTTTTATTCTACTCAAATACGGATCCCTAGTCATCCAAAGTCATCTGCGACTCATTCGCATATAGGCACGCTGTCCGCAATTACGTACCGTCATGCATCCTTAGTACATCCGCATTTACGGATCCGCAAAAAAAAAGAAATGGGAGTCTACAAATGATGTCACCACTATGTCGCAACCCCTTGAAAAGGTCACATGATCGCTCTGGCACCATTTTCTCTGGCATTTGTGCTTTGTGAGAGCTCTGTTGGAATCCTCGGCTGATATAACTTTGGTTTCTGGCATTTCTTTCGTTGCAAGGATGCACTACCCACGTGTGGTTCATGCTCTCATGCTCTTCTGGACTGGCTCGTCTCTCGGCGATTCGGACAGTAAGCTATGCTGGAAGAAGAACCGAAGAGGAGGAGGAGGTACTGGGTTCACCCCATTGTCTCCCAACAGCCCAGAAAGGTGCATTTCCATACCCTGTATGCAGACCTGCGGCAGCACCCGGACAAGTTTCACAACTTCTGCTACATGTCGATTTCCAGCTTTGACCGACGGTGCATCTCGGAGGAACGGCTCATCGTTTCTCTCAGGTAAGAACACCAAATGTCCCTTTTGTCCATTGCTGCCATGTCACCTTGCTACAGGTAGTATAACCGTAGTTGTCCCCTGTGCCCATTGCCGCAATGTCTCACTGCTACAAGTAGTATATAATTGTAGTTGTCCCCTGTGCACATTGCCGCCATGTCATAATGCTACAAGTAGTATATAACCGTAGTTGCCCCTGTGCCCATTGCCGCCATGTCACTCTGCTACAAGTACTATATAACCCTGGTTGTAGCCTTTGCCCATTGCCACCATGTCACCCTGGTACTGCTAGCACTAATTATTATAAATATTTTTTTCACAGATTCCTGGCAACAGGGAACTCATTTGCATCACTGCATTTTGAATTTCTACTTGGGTGTTCCACCATTTCACAGATCATCTGTCTGACCTGCGAAGTCATCTGGCAGCGACTGAGAGCGACGATGATGCCACAGCCCAAGGCACAAGACTGGTTTCGGATTGCCGAGGGCTTTTACCAACAATCACAGTTTGCCAACTGTGTTGGCGCACTGGATGGTAAACACATTAGTGTGAAGAAGCCACCTCACTCATGGTACCTAGATTTCAATTACAAGCAGTATTTATTGGTGATGCTGTTCGCCTTGGCTGACAGCAACTACCAGTTTGTAATTGTAGATATAGGGGCCTATGGGAGCTCTTCAGATGCTGGCATCTTCAGGGCTTCCAGAATGGGTGAACGGCTTCAGTCCAAACAGCTCTCCGTTCCAGAACCGAGACAACTGCCTGGATCTACTGGACCTCCTGCCCCATTTCTCATCGTGGCAGATGAAGGATTTGGACCATATATTCTACGTACAGCACACATGGAGCTGAGCCTGCACCATAACCAATGGGCTGAAACTCTCCTGTAGCGGCAGGGACCAGACTGAGGTCTGATCTCCGGCAATTAACTCCCTAAATGGTGCGGTCAATTGCAACTGCAGCATTTGGTTGGTTTGTACGCTATCTGGATCCATGTGACGCAATTGCGGGGGTGGCGATGTTTGCTATGGCAACTGTAGGCCTAACAATAGCCTACTGCTTGCCAAGTACAGAAGCCTATTAGGACCTGCTTAGATGCGGGACCTAATAAGCTTGCTGTCAGTTTATGACTGACAGGTCTAATACACTGCACTATGTATGTAGTGCAGTGTATTCGAATAGCGATCAGGTCTTCAGGCTTTCAAGTCCCCTAGTAGAAAAAAATATTTGAAAAAAAATAGTTTAAAGTTGCATAAACTAAAAAAACGCCTTTTTTCCCATAATAAAAGTTTTATTATAGGAAAAAATTGAAAACATTAAAAAAGTACACGTATTTGGTATCGCCGCTTCCTTAACGTCCCCAACTATAAAACTTTAACATTCATTTTCCTGCATGGTGAACGCCATAAGTTTTTTTTATAGAAAACAATGCCAGAATCACAGATCAGCTCGCCACCCAATTCACTGATTGTGACTAAAGAGTAAAATGTATATACTTTATTAATATCTCGCTAAAATCAGGGGTACATTCACCACCGTGACAAAAGCCCAATGTGCTCAAAAATTTATTTGAAAATGATTTTATATTTTATTCACTGATTCTATTGTAAACCCTGCAAAATTAATATTTTCGTATGATATATGGTGTTAGAACGTTTAAACATTGGTGTAACAGTGAATCACTCCCAGACATGTACTGGAGTAACCAGGAAAAGGATTCCTGAGAACCACAGTGTCAGGGTAAAGATATCGATAACACTGCCACCTACGCTAAATTCCCCTTCTCATATTGAACCTACATGTTTCTATCTCAACATTTCATCAGGGGTCTTATTCATTATAGAGCTAGCTACTAAGCCAGCAACATTAAATTGTGCAAACATTTCATTCCATATGCACAAACACAAAGCGTACTCACATTGATATTAGCGGCACGCTTCTCTCTGGGCTATATATAACTTATACTCCGCCCCCTATGCTGAGGCCAAGCCCCCATATCGACCAATCATCGTCACATGCGCAAGCAGTGACTTGCGGATATTTAATGCCGGGCGCGTCATGTGACATGCCCACCATACACATCCACCATACACGCATGCGCAGAGTAGGGGAGCGGGGCGTATCTGGCTGCAGCCTCAAGCCTTTCCTATCTAGAAGGAGGAGTAACCTATTCCTATGGGAACAAAGGACGCTGCCCAGCTCCAGACAGCATCCTGGCACACCACTATAATCCATGCATAAGTAATCCGGCACTATAGGAAGTGAATTAAGAAAGGTATTAAATTGACCACCAGTAGATTAATCACAAGTTGATTAACCACTAGTATTGGGGAACCTAGAAGATAGACATAGATAAAGCCCCAAAACCAATACAGAAGGATAGGCAAATATATAAATGACTGGACTCATATAGATATGAGTTTAGATAAAGCATGTATAATTTATCTGCTCGTTTAGCCCATCTGGTTGTATACATGCTAACCTATAGATCCACTGGGCTTCTTTTCGCAGGATCAAGTTGTCCCAATCCCCACCTCGTTTAGGTGGACACACCAATTCTATTGCCTGAAAATGAAGACATTCAGCGTTTCCTTGATTTTTCTCATGTACATGTTTGGATACGGGGGTATCACTTGTATTTTTCACGTGCCCTACATGTTCTCTAATACGCCAATGAAATTGCCGAATGGTCTTACCTACATAATTCAGTGGGCATGGACACGTGATCAAATACACAACCCCCGCTGTTCTACAATTAACAAAGTCCTGAATGTCGTATTCAATTAACAGGTTCCCGACCGCTGGCCGTAAATATACGGCCAGCGGTCAGGGTCTCTAAAGTCCGGCGTATAGTATATATACGGCCGCACTTCAGAGACTGTGCACGCGCGATCGCGTGCACACAGCTCTATGCCCTGGCTGTTGCTAACAGCCATGGGCACTGGGCAGAATGTCAGGGGTCAATCTTTTGGCCCCTGAACATGTGATCGCTGTGACAACCAATCACAGCGATCACATGCATTTCTGCATAGAAAACAGTGTGCACGCGATCGCGTGCACACAGCCCTGTGCCCTCGCTGTTACCAACAGCTCTGGGCACTGGGCAGAGTATCAGGGACCAATCTGATGGTCCCTGAACATGTGGTCGCTGTGACAACCAATCACAGCGATCACATGCATTCCTGCTTATAAAACAGTGTGCACGCGATCGCGTGCACACAGCCCTGTGCCCTCGCTGTTACCAACAGCTCTGGGCACTGGGCAGAGTATCAGGGACCAATCTGATGGTCCCTGAACATGTGGTCGCTGTGAAAACCTATCACAGCGACCACATTTGTTTTATTTTGACTTTTCTGGCAGTAAATCTCCTGCCTCTTTTCTTCTCCTCAAACATTGTTTCAGTTTGAGGAGAAGAAGAGACTCGGGAGAATTGCTGCCAGAAGAATACAGTTACAGTTACAAAAAAATACAGTTACACTCTAAAACATTCTCTGTATAGATAGATTTCTATCTATCTATACAATCTATCTATCCATCTATCTTTTTTTCTATCTATCTACCTTTCTTTCTTTTATTCTATTAGAATAGGCAGGTAGGGAGTATATAATTATATATATATCCACATATATATAATATATATAGCAATAGCGGTTTATTTTTTTGTTAGCGGTAGTGTAGATATATATACCAGTTAGTTTGTGTGTTTTATAAAAAAAAAAAAAAAAAAAAAAATTTGTTTAGTTAGTGTTAGTGTTAGTTACGTTATGGCGAGGAAGTTGTTTAGCGCCGAGGAGGCATACGCCATGCTGTGGTCTGAGTCGGAGACCGCATCAGAGATGGCATCCGAGATGGAACCTGTTTTAGGTAGTGACGATGACAGCGTCACTTCAGGTTCATCTTCAGGGGACGTTGTCCCTGATGCAGTCGAAACTGCAGAACATGAAAGCGCAGGGCCAAGTAGCGCTGTGGCACGGGAGAGCCTGGTCCCTCCAGTCCAGGCTCTTGTATGGGCACCTGCCCCATCTTTTGGGCCTAGAATCCACGGATTTAGGGCCACTCCTGGCATAACCGTGGACAATACAAATTTTGTCCAAATGGATTACTTCCATTTATTTATAACGGACGACATCCTAAATCAGATTGTCCACGAAACAAATTTATATGCCACGCAATATATAAGGCAGAAACCTTCATCCACCCATGCCAGAGATTGGACGCCCACCAATTTGCAGGAATTAAAAAAAATTTTGGGGCTCACCCTAAATATGGGTATTGTCAAAAAGCCCTCCATTAGGTCTTACTGGTCAACAAGACCCGCCCAAGCCACCCCAGTATATTCTGCAGTAATGCCCAGGTCTCGTTATGAGACAATAATGAGGTTCCTCCACTTCAATGACAACGCACAGGCCCCCCCAAGTACCGATGCAAACCGGGATCGGTTGTTCAAAATAAGACCGCTAATAAATTCCCTGAATAATTTATTTCTGCAACTCTACACCCCTGAGCAGAATGTAAGTGTGGACGAATCCCTCCTCAACTTTCATGGCAGACTTAGCTTTCGCCAATATCTACCTTCCAAAAGGGCAAGATATGGCGTTAAGCTCTACAAATTGTGTGAAAGCGGGTCAGGATATACCACCGCCTTCAGGATTTATGAAGGGCGGGACCGCACAATAAATGTTCCTGGATGCCCCCCTGATCTTTCCACCAGCAGTAAGATTGTGTGGGAGATAATGCAGCCTCTGCTTCACAAGGGGTACCACCTGTACTGTGATAATTTTTATTCTAGTGTGCCCCTGTTTAGGCATTTGCATGCTGCAAGGACTGGGGCATGTGGTACCATGCGCAAAAACCGAATTGGTTTTCCACAGCAATTAGTGGGGAAGCGCATGGTAAAGGGGGACTCCTGTGCTTATGCATCTGAAGAATTGCTGGCGGTCAAGTTCAGGGATCGCAAAGATGTGTATGTGCTAAGCACGATTCATACCGCAGGAACAGTGGCAGTGAGGGAAAGGGGGGCAACATCGGACAAGCACAAACCAGTGAGCGTGTCCGAATATAACAAGTACATGGGGGGGGTGGATTTAAGCGACCAGGTTTTACAGCCCTATTTAGTAAAACGCAAAACTAAAACCTGGTACAAAAAGGTGGCCATTTATTTGTTACATGTGGCCATCCACAATTCATTTGTGCTGTATAAAAAAAACAGAGGCAGAGACACATACCTGGATTTCCAGGAAAAAATTATTGAAGGCCTCATTTTTGATGTTCAGGACACCCGAGAATGCCCCCAGTCTGAGGATGTCACGCGACTGACTGAAAGACACTTCATCAGTCGCATTCCCCCAACAGCAACCAGAAGCAACCCCCAGAAAAAGTGCCGCGTCTGCAGAAAAGACGGGCACCGCAAAGATTCCCGATATTTCTGTCCCTCATGTCCCTCGCAACCAGGCCTGTGCATTGAGCCATGTTTTAAAAAATACCACACTGTTCTGAATTATTAGATTTTAGTTAATTTGTTGAAAATATATTTGCCCTACATTACGTTTTTATTTTTCCCATGATTTTACTCCAAGGGTGAGGGAGGGAATGGGTGGGTGGGGGGTGGATGTCATGTTTGCATATTCTCTAAAGTTCATCTGCTAGAGAGCTCCATTTGCATTAACCTGAAATTTCTTATTTTAGAAAACCCCAAAAAATAAATTCCCATTATACCCCTAGATGAATATTTTGGGATTTCTGCTTCAAGAGCAGATATTTTGGAAGTGTTATAGAAACTCTGTTGAGTTTTGTAAAACCAGCTTTGAAAAAAAGCGATATGTGAAATAATCTTCTTCTATCCTCCGCCCTCCTACATCTCTATGTGATAAATAAGGCCACATATTTGGTATCCCCATGCACGGGAGAAGAGGAAGAATGTGAAATGCGATGAATTTTGTCCGTGGTCTATGCTGTGTGTGAAAAATGCTAGCATAAACTGACGCATTTGCTAAAAAAAAAAGCTAATTTTATTTTGATCCATCTTATTCAAGAAACTTTCAGAAGAAAACTGGACTGTCTAAAAATATGATAAACCCCTTGAAGAAAACCTTGTGGGGTCTACTTGTGTGAATGAAGTCATTTATGGGGTGTTTCTAATCTTTCAGCAGCATTACGCCCACCAGAAAACAGTATGCTGCTATAAAATCAAGTGCAGAATTCCTGGACCAAAAAGCCTCCTTTTATGCCAAGCCCTGGCACATGCCCGCACAGTGAATAAGGCACACATATTTGGTATCCCCATGCACGGGAGAAGTGGAAGAACGTGAAAGGAGATGAATTTTGGCCGTGGTCTATACCGTGTGTGAAAAATACTAGCCTAAACTGACGCATTTGCTAAAAAAGTCCTGATTTTATTTTGTTCCATCTTATTCAAGAAACTTTCAGAAGAAAACTGGACTTGCTAAAAATATGATAAACCCCTTGAAGGAAAACTTGTGGGGTCTACTTGTGTGAATGAAGTCATTTATGGGGTGTTTCTAATGTTTCAGCAGCATTACGCCCCCCAGAAAACAGTATACGGCTATAAAATCAAATGCAAAATTCCTGGACCGAAAAGGCCAAAAAGCCTCCTTTTATGCCAAGCCCTGGTACATGCCCGCACAGCGAATAAGGCACACATATTTGGTATCCCCATGCACGGGAGAAGTGGAAGAACGTGAAAGGAGATGAATTTTGGCCGTGGTCCATACCGTGTGTGAAAAATGCAAGCATAAACTGGCGCAATTGCTAAATTCTTGCATTTTTTTCCAATTTTGCCCACTTTAGAGAAAAAAATAAAAATGATATATACTGACAAATGCCACTAAAACAAAGCCCTATCTGTCCTTTAAAAAGAGTGTAAAATTCAAAGATGAACTTTATTCACCTGCAGAGTTATAGTCATCTAAAGAAGCGCATAGCAAAATTGTGAAATTTGCTCTGGTCATTTAGCTGTAAAACAGCCTAGTCCTTAACCGGTTAAGGTGGCGACACTTTGGAATTTCTTACAAGTCTGAATAAAGTTACAGGCTGTGCAACCCCCACATCTATATGTGCCCAGAACCTTCCGGTCCAACCATGTTCCATGACCAGAGTGTCCTCCCACCAGCCGAGGTACAGATTAGCATAAGTAGGTGCTGCTGGACTCCCCATCGCCGTACCCCGCTGCTGATGGAAAATTCGATCTTCGAAGACAAACATGTTCCTTTCCAACACCAAGTGCAGTAGTTGAAGGACAAAGTCATTTTGAGCCACATATTGAGTGCCTCTTTACATAAGAAAATAGCCCACTGCTTGGCAGCCCAGCCCATGTGGTATCGAGGAATATAATGCCTCTACATCCAAGCTTGCCAGCATAGTTCCTCTTTCCAAAGTAATACCATCAATTTGTTTAAGTACGTCCATCATATCACGTACATAAGATGTCAGACTAAGAACAAAAGGACGCAGGACTACATCAATATATGTGCTGACATCCTGGGTTAGATTATTAATGCCTAACACAATAGGCCTACCACGTAACGGGGGATAACCCTTGTGGATTTTTGATAGACTATTGAAACATGCCATAGTTGGAAATAAGTTCACTGGGATTTATCAGTGCATTACTTTTTGAGTTGAGTAGTATGTCCTCACACATCTTTTTTGTAATCCTCCCTAATCATAATCACGATATTCCCACCCTTATCGGATGCTTTTAAAATTATATTTTGCTTCTTCTCTAACGCAGTTAAAGCCTCACGTCGCAAACCAAATTTTTTTTATAAAAAGTGATCAAAAAGTTACATGTAGCCCAATAAAAACTACAGCTTGTCCCGCAAGTAACAAGCCCTTGCACAGCTTTGTCGATGAAAAAATAAAAAAAGTTATGGCTCTTAGAATATGGCAGCCTAAAAAAGATACGATTTATGTGATAACGCTGTAAAACATTAAAACCGATATACATGGTATCGCCGTAATCCTATCAACCCGCAGAATAAAGTTAATATGTCATTTATAGCGCATGGTGAACGCCATAAAAACAAATAAAAAACATTGCCAGAATTGCTATTTTTTGGTTACCTTGCTCGCAAAAAATTAAATAAAAACTGATCAAAAAAATCGCATGTACCCCAAAATGGTACAAGTGAAATCCACAAATTGACCCACAATAAATTAGCCCTCACACAGAGGAGAAAAAATAAACAAGTTCTGGCTCCCAGAATATGAAGACACAAAAAGTGCAAAGTATATTCCAAAAGCGGGTAAGATCGGGCACCATTTATCAGTGCGACACTGGCCAAACATCTATGAATTATTTATTTACTGCATTATTATACCCTCTTATTATATACTGATGTACTCCGCACAGCTCACATATGCCCCCACATTATAAAATGAAATGTCAGAAAAACCCCAAACAGGGGGGCGGAGCTAGCTGTGCTTTGTGATGGTCGCTTGATCCCGGAGCTCCTCACAGAGACACTGACTTCTACAGCTGGAGGGCGATTAAACTGCACAAAATGGTCCGTACGAATAGAGAAAAGTCGTGTGAACCCCGGGGGATACCGAAAGTCGGAAAATCTCAAGCGGAGATGGAGAGATTTCTCCAAAAGAAACATGCTTCCCCGGCGGGTAAAAGCAAGATGGTGCCGGCACCGCTGAACCCGTCAGAAGAGATCAGGGGAGAGGACTCTGATGAAGACAGCTCAGGTACGCAATCTGATGCCGCAGGCAGGGTAGACCCTCTCCCTATCACTAGAACCTTTTTCAAAAAAGCCCTGGCCAGTGCAATGTCTCCGATCCTGAAATAATTATTCTCTATTAAGATGGACATTCAACACGTGGGGCAGAGGGTAGCGATATTGGAGGACACTCAGTCGGCCATTATACAGCAGGCAGATGCCTTACAGACCGTAGTGGCCTCGCAGTTCACCCACATGAACCAGGCATACTTGCAGTTAGAGGATCAGGAAAACCGCAGCAGGCGGAAGAATATCAGGCTGCACGGCATTCCGGAGTCTATCACTGCAGAGGATATTTTACCCACAGTGAGAAACATATTTACGTTGTTATTGGGACAAGACAAGGCAGCGCAAGTTATAATTGAGCGTGCTCACAGAGCACTGAGACCTAAACCGGCAAAGGAAGAACCGCCTAGAGATGTTATATGTGGGCTGCTTAATTTTCTGGATACGGCGGCCATTTTGACGGCTGCGAGAGGGTCTTCGGACCTGAAATTTCCGGACCACAAGATCATGGTCTTTCAGGATTTGGCGGCTAGTACCTTGGCCAAGCGACGAATGTTGAAACCCCTGACCGAAGCCCTGAGACTGCAGAAGATTCCCATTCGTTGGCTGTTCCCATTTGGATTGGCAATTTTAAAAGAGGGAAGGCAAATTACTATCCGCACTCCGGAGGATCTTGATAAGGCCTGGTCCAAATTGGACATGGAGAAAATTGTTGTACCAGATTGGATGCCGATACAAAGGGACACTCTCTCGCTAAAGGTACCCGACCCACATGGGTGGCAAAAACCCCAGAAATTCAAAGCCCCGCGCAGCAGGAAGAGAACGGACCCTCAGTCTGGGGATTGAATTGCATACCCGGAGCTCCTTGAAATGGGACTACCTCATTGATATTATTTTCAGCGTTGGTGATGTACGATTGATGCACTGAAAATGCAGTTTAAATTCCTGTGGTGGGATTCCTCCCACATGGTAATGGGAGAAGCTTCAAGACTCGGACGGGTTTGTTGTTATGTGCTCATCACCGGGGACGTTATCTGTTGCAATTTAGTATTGTGTGGGTCCCTTCTGGGTCACTTTTCTCTGCTCTCATCCCTCCATATATTGCTTTACCGCTATATTGCTATATTGTTATGTTTTCATTTAATTTCTATATTCACTTATACATAGAAGTCAGTGTTCTCCATACCTATCTCAAAAGGCTGGGTACCTACTCCCCCCCCCCCACTATGTCACTCGTGGGCTGTCATGTAATGGCTTGAACAGCGGCCTCTATGGGATAAGAGGCGCATTATTTATACCACATTTCACAGGATATGGTGCAGCCTCACTTTCTTCTCTCAAGTTCTCTATGTATATAGTTGATTGTATGTTTTATTTGTGTCCGGTACTACTCTCTTCACCACGATCAGTAGCTGACAAGGTCAGACGGGTAATATGTCACCACTTACTTACTTGACGCTTAATGTAAATGGGTTTAGCACACCCCAAAAAAGGTCCCAGGTCTTCTCTATGCTGAGACAGGATACGCCAGGGGTATTAATGCTTCAGGAGACACACTTTAGACACAACCTTGTACCCACTTTGCCTAGGTCCACATACAGTCAATGGTTCCACAGCACTCACACATCTGCCTCGAGGGGGGTCTCCATAGGTATTCAAAAAGACCTACCTTTTCAGGTAGAGTCCTCGAAAATTGATCAACAGGGCAGATATGTCTTCCTGAAAGGGTCCCTATGCAATACAAAAATGACCATTGCCAGTTTGTATGCTCCTAACGACAAACAAATAGCCTGGCTGCTAAAGGTTCTACGTTTATTTAAGAGGTTTGGAGAAGGTGGTTTGAGGGGATCTGAACTTAGTGTTAGATTCTGATTTCGACTGATTTCGACTGTTGTCTGACCCCTTCTCTATAAAAAAACAGCACTCGTCAGGGCTGCCCGCTCTCCCCAGCTCTTTTCATACTGACGATGGAACCTCTATTGTTGACTATGAGACAAATTGATGAAGTCAGAGGATTAAAAGTAGGAGATGTAGAACATAAAATTGTGGCTTTTGCTGATGACCTCCTTTTGTTAATTTCTAACCCACTATCAGCAATACCCCATATAGTTGCTCTATTTGACAAATTTGGTTTTATATCAAATTTTAAAATTAACCTTAGTAAATCAGAAGCACTTAACATTAACGTCTCGTCGCAGACTATCTCACAACTGCAAAGTTGCACTCCATTCAAGTGGCCTCCCAAAGCCATAAAATTTTTGGGGATTATGATCCCAGCTGACCTTGGGGAATTGTTCTCCATTAATTACAAACCCCTCTTTATCAAAATTCGTTCACAAATAGGGTCCCTTAAGTTGCCATTCCTCTCGTGGTTTGGTAGGAAAAACTTATTGACTACGTATATACTTCCACAGATCATGTACCTGCTGACTTCCTTGCCCATTGGGGTCCCGAGAAGCTACTTTCGGAACTTTAAATCCTTGTTTACATCCTTCTTATGGCATCCTAAACGCCCCAGACTAGCCTATAGCCTTCTCTCACAGAAAAGAGAACAGGGAGGTATTTCGCTTCCTGACTTGGAACTGTATTTCTATGCTAATCATCTCTCACGATGGACGCAGTTATCTAAAAGGGGGGATTTGAGTCCTATCACTAAGGGGATGGTTCGTGTATGTCATACTGCAGGAGCTCTGAACATGACGGGGAAACTCCTCTCCCCACTGGCGCAACTGAGTGTTCTACCGTCCTTCCTGGGTAGAAAGTCTGATAGAACGGCAGACTTTTGGAGGAGGCTGAACAACGTCAAGATATCGGTTCTCTTGGACCCATTGGGTCCTCCAAGCCTTGCACAGCTATTTGAGGAACAGGGGTTGAGGCGTCCGAATGCATTACAAGTTGCGGATTATGTAGCAACAACAGATATGTTCAAGGCTGTCTCCAGGACGCCTCAGGCTGATCCGACATGGTTAGAAAATTACATCCTATTACCAACTACCCCTGCAAAGATTCTGTCCAAATTATATAGAGGTCTTCTAATGGGTAAGTCTGAACAGAAACCCCATTATTTGGGGGCTTGGGAGAGGGAATTGGGGAAATTCTTTTCCAAACTTGAATTGGAATATGTATTGAAACATGCTCACGGTTTCTCCAGATGTGTGCGTATACAGGAGAATTCTTACAAACTTGTCATGAGATGGTATCGGACGCCTGAATCCCTTGCCTCTATAGGTCTAGTGAATGTCAATACCTGTTGGAGATGTCA
This sequence comes from Rhinoderma darwinii, assembly GCF_050947455.1. Taxonomy (NCBI): domain Eukaryota; kingdom Metazoa; phylum Chordata; class Amphibia; order Anura; family Rhinodermatidae; genus Rhinoderma; species Rhinoderma darwinii. The sequence continues at coordinate 347,680,160 of NC_134688.1, forward strand.
TGAGGGGCCAGGTTCTTACCCACATATATGGTGGAGCTGTCCTAGAATAATTAGTTTCTGGAAGGGGATTGAGAGTGCTATCAACACTATCTGCTCTACGCAGATTAAGTTAACGGCAGAGTTAGTGTTCTTATGGCTGCCTCAGCCTGGCTTTACACCCTCCATATACAACTTGCCGACACAGATGATCTCGGCAGCTAAATTGCTCATTCCCACATTTTGGAGACAGACTAACCCACCTACAGAAGAACTATGGTCGGATAAAATGCAACATATTTGCCGCATGGAGGAGTTGGCAGCTTGGGTAACTCAAACCAGGGACCGTTTTCTAAAAGTGTGGAGCCCATGGCTGTCCCAGTGCATAGGCAAGACGGGTTCTACGTAATGTTTAGACAACTCTCCACATTTCTTTACATCTAATGTCCATCCCTTCCGTAAGTCATTTGCCGGGCCGATATGCTGAATCTTGGGGTAGCATGAAGCATGAAGTGAGTTTTCCTTTATACAGAATTGATTAAAGGTGCTGTAGTACTGGAATTGTTATTTAATTGTTATTCATTTGTTATTCATTGTTTAATGAATTGTATGTGCTGTCACTCACAGTTATTAGATTATTAATATTCGTAAAGTGCAAGATTTAGTAAATTTCATGAGGGTAGTCTTGTTTGTCAGGATTCTATTGCCTTCGCGTCACCGACTGGTGATTTATTATTCTTTTGTCTTTACCCACATGCTAAACAATGTAAAGTTTGCAATCTTTGTTTATCTGCTTCTGGTCATGCACAATAATAACTGTTTGTTATGTATTATTTACTGTTTAATAAAAAGAGATTTTTCAAAAAAGAAAAACTCCAAACAGAACAACTACCAAGCAAAATCTGCACTCCAAATGCCAAATGGTGCACCCTCCCTTCTGAACCCTACAGTGTGCCCAAACATCAGTTTACGTCCACATATATTAAATCGCCATACCCGGGAGAACCCGATTAATAGTTTATGAAGTATTTGACTTCAGTGGCACAAACTGGGCACAACATATTGTGCACTTAAATGGAATCAGTGGCCATTTTCACTTTGCACTATCTGCTACGCATTAATTCCTACTTGATAAATGCCAAGAGGGGAGTAGTTTCCGAAACTGGGTCACTTCTTGGGGATTTGTTTTACTATTTGACCTCGGATCCCTGAAATTGTGGAACATTGCTGTGAAAATAACCAATAAAGAACTCCAATGTGCATGGTGTTCTTTCAATTCTGAGCCCTGTCATACTTCTAGGCAAATGATAAATGCCTTCAGCGGTGTGGTTTCCAAAATTGGCTCACTTCTCGGGGCTTTTATCACTGTACTCTGGTACCTCAGGGGCTTTGAAAATATTGTATGGCGCTCGAAAGCTATCCAGTAAAATGTGAGCTCCAAATGCCAAATAGCACTCCTTCCTTTCTGAGCCCTGCCATGTGCCCTACTGCCATACTCGGGAGATATTGCGTAACATATCTTGGGGTGTTTTTCTCCTATTACCCCTTGTGAAAAGGAAAAATTAGGAGCTAAATCTAGATATTTTTGGAAAAAATAAAAATTTAAATTTTCACTGCCTAATTCTAATCAACCTAGGAAACACCTGTGGGGTCAAAATGCTAACTACACCCCTAGATGAATGCCCTGAGGAGTGTAGTTTCAAAAATTGAGTGACTTCTCGGTGTTTTCTACTGTACTTGTACCTCAATGGTTCTGCAAATATGACATGTCGCCTAAAAAACAATCCTGCAAAATCTGCAGGAAAAATAGTGCTCCTGCCCTTCTGTACCCTACCGTGTGTCCAAACAGCAGTTTAAAACCACATATGGGGTATTTCCGTACTAGGGAGAGATTGCTTTACAAATGTGTGGGAGGTTTTTCTCCTTTATGGATTGTAAAAATGAAGAAATTCTACAATTTAGTGGAAAAAGTGTAGAGTTACATTTTCACGACCTAATTCCAATAAATTCTGCAAAAGACATGTGGGGTGCTCACTATATCCCTGGATAGATTTCTTGTGGGTGTAGTTTCCCAAATGGGGTTACTATAGTTAAATACACAAATGGGACCAGGTTTATCGGTTGCAGTCTTTTAGCTGGAACGGACCTTGGCGGTTACAGTTTCAAAGTGGTACAGGCGGTTTTTGAACTGTAAATGCGCACGGCGCAACTCATTTCATTTTCGTTACACAGACTCACGACACGTGAGACATTCTCCTTGACTGAGCTTCTGGCCACTCTCTATTCGACAAGTATCCACAGCCTCCACCTGCCTTAGTTCAGGAGCTCTTTCCCTTAGGAGGAGGTCCGTAACCACATGCAGCAGACACAAGATCTCCCAATCAAAAGTCACTCGGATCAGCCGGTTTTGGTCAAGGTTACTGGTGCATACCGCCCAGCAGGATCTTAACAGCAATAAAAGCTTGCACAACTAACTCCTCTCCAAAATCCTTTCTGCTGTTTCGGTTCCGCCGCCAGTCCCATGCAGTATTTCGTCCTCACAGTTGACAGAATGCTCCACTGTACTCTCTCAATCAAGGACCATCACTCTCCACTGACGTGCTCTCTGCAGCCAACAACAACAATGAAGCATGGCACACACTAAATCACCTCCTTTTATAGAATTAGCTCTGCCTACTTACAAAGTCTGTGCAGCATTATCTCAGGTGTCCACATCAAGACAAGAGTCTACCAACATCTCTCACATACCTACCATATTGCCAAATCATCACAGCTTTAACCCCTTCCCGACATTTGTCGTATGGATACGTTATGGAAAGCCAGTGCTTCCCGCAAATTGCCATATCCATATGACAAATGGATGGCACGGATTTAGAAGCTGAGTCAGTGCTATCGTCAGCTGTATGTTACAGCTGACACCCTGATATAATGGTGGGGACCAAAATTAGCTCTGATGTCCGCCGTTAACCCCTTAAATGCAGCAGTCAAAAGTGACCGCTGCATTTAAGGTGTTTGTAGCCAATTGCCTCCCCAGGTGGCGAAATTGCCAGGGGGCAGATGGCTGCAATGCCAACCGGAGGCCTAACACTGGCCTCCCGATCTGCCTAGTACGGAAGACTCCTAGGCCCCACCTGGAGGCGGGTCCTAAATGGCTTCCGGTACTGATGGGAAGAAAGAGCTGGCTCAGAAGCTGAGCCTGCGTCATCAGTCGTGGGTGTTAGCCTAATCGGCTTGCTGTCAATGAACGACTGACTGTTTTAATACATTGCGCTACATAGGTAGTGCTATGTGTTAGAAGATAAATCAGAAATTAGACCTTCAAGTCCCATAGTGGGTCTAAAAATAAATGTAAAAAAAGTTAAAAAAAAGTTGTAAAAAATAAAATAAAAGTTTCAAGTAATAAAATAAAACACAATAGCCTATTTTCCCTTATTAAGTCCTTTATTATTGAAAAAATATATAAACCATACATATTTTGTATCGCCGCGTCCGTAACGGCCTGAACTGTAAAAATATTATGTTATTTATTCTATGTGGTGATAGGAAGAAATTGAGACAGCACTCCAAAATATTCAAAAAATAAAGATCCTTTTATTCCACGTGTGTGCAACATTTCAGCTCAGTACGAGCCTTTCTCAAGCATGAGAAAGGCTCGTACTGAGCTGAAACGTTGCACACACGTGGAATAAAAGGATCTTTATTTTTTGAATATTTTGGAGTGCTGTCTCAATTTCTTCCTATCCTGACTGAGGGGTCACTCTTGGACTGTGACCTAAGAGAGAAATTATTGTCCTGTGCTGCTGATTTGTTTCTATCTATTCTATGTGGTGAATGCCGTAAAAAATTAACATAAATATCAATGCCAGAATTGCTTTTTTTTGGTCACTTTGCCTACCAAAAATTGGAATAAAAAGTGCTTAAAAAGCCGCATTTATGCAAAAATGATATGAAAACTATAAAAACTATAGCTCAGCTTGCAAAAAACAAGCCCTCATATAGCTCCATCAACGAAAAAATGAAAACGTTATGGCTCTCAGAACATGGTGACAGAAAAAATATTTTTACTAAACAGAAAAAAAGTGCTATAAATTTGGTATCGCCGGAATCGTACTGACCCGCACAATAAACGTAACATGTAATTTATAATTCATGGCGAACGCTGCATAAAAAAAATTAGAAAACTCTGCCAGAATTGCTGTTTTTTGGTCACCTTGCCTCCCAAAAATAGGATAAAAAGTGATCAAAAAGTCTCATGTACCTCAAAATGGTAGCAGTAAAAATGACAGCTGGTCCCGCAACAAAACAGCCCTCATCCACTACGTCTCTAATAAAAGTAAAATAAAATTAGGGAACCAGGAATGGGAGGGCCCAAACATATCTTCTGGAAGCGAGGACACCTGCATTATACCAGAACACTTCCCAGCAAAATTCCCCAAACTGCAGAGGTGCAGAGTGTGTACCAAAATGGGGATAAGAAATGACACCATTTATCAGTGCGACACTGGCCTGTGCATAAAAGATTACTTGACAGCGTAACACACATCTATGGATTATTGTTTTTTTCTTTTTTACCCAATTATTATGCCCTGATGTACTCCGCACAGCTTTCATGTACCCCCACGTTATAAACTGAAACACGAGTAATACTCCAAACAAAACTACTACCAAGAAAACTCCAAATGGGCGCTCCCTCCCTTCTGAGCCCTACAGTGTGCCCAAAAAGCAGTTTACTTACACAAATATACCCGAGAGAACCCTTTTAACAATTTTTGGGTTGTGTGTCTCCAGTGGCACAAGCTGGGCACAACATATTTGCCACTGAAATGGCATATCTAGGGAAAAATTGCAATTTTACTTTGCACCATTTGTAGCGCATTAATTTATAGAAAAGACCTGTGGGTAAAAATGCTCACTACTTTGTCGACAAATTAGGCCTCAATTTTGCATTGTACATTTTCCGTCCTGAGCTCTGTTGAATGTCCAAGCAAAAGATTAGGGCCAGATGTAGGATATTTCTAAATCTGGGAATCACAGCATAATAGTTAGAGAGCTGTCTTTTCATGGTGGCACAAGCTGGGTACCACATATTGGCATAGCTATGGAAAAATTGCCATTTTCACTCTGCAACATTGAGTGTACACTAATTTCTGGAAAACACCTGCAGGGCTAACATGCTGACTACATCACTAGGTGAATAACTTGAGGGGTGTAATTTCCAAAATGAGGTCACTTCTGGTGGGTTTCCACTGTTTTGGTACCATAGAGGCTTTGCAAATGCGACATTGCGTCCCGAAACCAATCTAGCAAAATCTGCACTCCAAAAGACAAATGGTGCTCCTTCACTTCTGACCTCTACCATGTACCCAAACAGTAGTTTATTACCACATATTAGGTATTGCCATATTCGGGAGAACTGGCTTTACAAATGTTGAGGTGTTTTTTCTCCATTTTTCGTTAAGAAAATAAAAATGTTGCGCTAAATCTAAGTCTTATTGGAAAAAAATTAAATTTTTATTTTCACTGTCCAATTCTAATAAAATCTATAAAAGTCCTCTGGGGTCAAAATGCTCACTACACCCCTAGATAAATTCGTCAAGGGGTATAGCTTCCAAAATGGAGTCACTTTTGGGAAGTTTCCAAAGTTTTGGTCCCACAGGGGCTTTGGAAAAATAAAAATGCATATTATCTGCCCAAAAAGCAGTTTATTACCACATATGGGGTATTTCCATACTCTGGAGAAGTTGTTTTACAAATCTTGGGGGCTTTTTCTTCTTTATTCCTTCCTCGTTTTTTTTTCAGCGAAAATGACATCTTATTGGAAAAAAATTAGTTTTTTATTTTCACGTCCAAATTCTAACAAAATCTATGAAGCACCTTTGGGGTAAAAATGCTAGATGAATTTCTCAAGGCGTGTAGTTTCCCAAATGAAGTCACTTTTGGGAAGTTTCCATTGTACTGTTACCTTAAGGGGCTTTGCAAATGCGACATGGCACCAAGAAACCAATCCAGCAAAATCTGCACTCCAAAAGCCAAATGGCGCTTCTTCCCTTCTGAGCCCTGCCATGTGCCCAAACTGCAGTTTATGACGACATATGGGGTATTTCCATACTGGAGAAGTTGCTTTACAAATGTTGGTGGCTTTTTCTTCTTTATTCCTTGTGGAAATTGATTTTCTTTTTAGCTAAATAACATCTTATTGGAAAATAATATGCATTTTTTATTTTGACATACAAATTCTAATAAAATCTGTGGGGTCAAAATTAGAGATGAGCGAACTTATCAAAAGTTCGGTTCGGCTAGTTCGCCGAATTTCACTAAAAAGTTCGATTCGGACCGAACTAGTTCGGACCAAACCTGTCACTTCCGTGCGCCGAGCATGCTACTGTCCAGGGTGCTGATAGAGTTAATGGGCTGCACTAACTCTTTCAGCAACCTTGACAGTACATGCTCGGCGCGCGGAAAATACAATTTTAATGTAATAAAAAAATAAAAATAATACGTTCGTACTTACTTTCCTCCTGTCTGGACTCCAGCGATGACGTTTTATCCCTTTCGCCGCTGCACAGGCTGTAGTGGCGGTCACGCACGTCAGGATGATGCTTCATCCCACGTGACCGCCTCTGCAGCCAATCACAGGCTGCAGCGGCGACATGGATGAAACATCATCGCTGGAGGCCGGACAGGAGGAAAGTAAGTATGAACGTATTTTTTTTTTTTTGGCATGTATGTATGTATGTTGGCATGTATGTATGTTGTCATGTATGTATGTATGCAGTATGTATGTATGTATGTTGTCATGTATGCATGTATAAACACCGAAAAAGGCCATACTTACAAATGGACACAGCCAGGTCAGAAACACTGATGAAGGCGAGTGAGCAGGTGCTTTAAATAATAATAGCCACTCCCACTAGTCTTGAGAGGAGTGGTATGTGGTGCATGGGATGTGTAGTAAGAAATAATAAATGAATAGTGTATGTGCAAGTGTAATAATGTAAGTGAAATATAGGGGGCAGTAATGAGTAAAGTGCCTAAAAAATAAATGAATAATGGGATGCAAGTGTGTGAAACATGGAGGGATAGTGTGTAAGTCATGAGGCGCAACGTGTCTAGCCAGGTAGAAGCCTATTTGTGACGCCTTGATAATTCATAGAGCGGGCTACCCTGCTTGCTAGGCCAAACAACAACACACCATGCTCTCCCAGCATCAAAGACCTGGCTGTTTCCAAAAGAAGCGAATATAAGTAATAATGAAAAATACCTGGGGTATTAGTGATCATTTTGGCCAAAAGGACGCAAGCTCGCAATCCACGACAAGGATCCCCAGACTTGCGAGTCCCTAACTGGAGCGAAAAGCTCCTGATGTACAGACAAAACAGATAAAAACAAGGACATTTATGCAAAAACACCGAAAAAGGCCATACTTACAAATGGACACAGCCAGGTCAGAAACGCTGATGAAGGCGAGTGAGCAGGTGCTTTAAATAATAATAGCCACTCCCACTAGTCTTGAGGGGAGTGGTATGTGGTGCATGGGATGTGTAGTAAGAAATAATAAATGAATAGTGTATGTGCAAGTGTAATAATGTAAGTGAAACATAGGGGGCAGTAATGAGTAAAGTGCCTAAAAAATAAATGAATAATGGGATGCAAGTGTGTGAAACATGGAGGGATAGTGTGTAAGTCATGAGGCGCAACGTGTCTAGCCAGGTAGAAGCCTATTTGTGACGCCTTGATAATTCATAGAGCGGGCTACCCTGCTTGCTAGGCCAAACAACAACACACCATGCTCTCCCAGCATCAAAGACCTGGCTGTGTCCAAAAGAAGCGAATATAAGTAATAATGAAAAATACCTGGGGTATTAGTGATCATTTTGGCCAAAAGGACGCAAGCTCGCAATCCACGACAAGGATCCCCAGACTTGCGAGTCCCTAACTGGAGCGAAAAGCTCCTGATGTACAGACAAAACAGATAAAAACAAGGACATTTATGCAAAAACACCGAAAAAGGCCATACTTACAAATGGACACAGCCAGGTCAGAAACGCTGATGAAGGCGAGTGAGCAGGTGCTTTAAATAATAATAGCCACTCCCACTAGTCTTGAGGGGAGTGGTATGTGGTGCATGGGATGTGTAGTAAGAAATAATAAATGAATAGTGTATGTGCAAGTGTAATAATGTAAGTGAAATATAGGGGGCAGTAATGAGTAAAGTGCCTAAAAAATAAATGAATAATGGGATGCAAGTGTGTGAAACATGGAGGGATAGTGTGTAAGTCATGAGGCGCAACGTGTCTAGCCAGGTAGAAGCCTATTTGTGACACCTTGATAATTCATAGAGCGGGCTACCCTGCTTGCTAGGCCAAACAACAACACACCATGCTCTCCCAGCATCAAAGACCTGGCTGTGTCCAAAAGAAGCGAATATAAGTAATAATGAAAAATACCTGGGGTATTAGTGATCATTTTGGCCAAAAGGACGCAAGCTCGCAATCCACGACAAGGATCCCCAGACTTGCGAGTCCCTAACTGGAGCGAAAAGCTCCTGATGTACAGACAAAACAGATAAAAACAAGGACATTTATGCAAAAACACAGAAAAAGGCCATACTTACAAATGGACACAGCCAGGTCAGAATCGCTGATGAAGGCGAGTGAGCAGGTGCTTTAAATAATAATAGCCACTCCCACTAGTCTTGAGGGGAGTGGTATGTGGTGCATGGGATGTGTAGTAAGAAATAATAAATGAATAGTGTATGTGCAAGTGTAATAATGTAAGTGAAATATAGGGGGCAGTAATGAGTAAAGTGCCTAAAAAATAAATGAATAATGGGATGCAAGTGTGTGAAACATGGAGGGATAGTGTGTAAGTCATGAGGCGCTTGTATGCATGTATGTATATATGTGCATGTATGTTTGCATGTATGTTGGCATGTATGTATATATGTGCATGTTTGTATGTATATTTGCAGGTATATACAGTGAAGGAAATAAGTATTTGATCCCTTGCTGATTTTGTAAGTTTGCCCACTGTCAAAGACATGACAGTCTAGAATTTTTAGTCTGTATTGGTTCAGAGCGCACAAGATAGAAGGAGGTGCACGGATAGGGTCCCAACCCAACTGTATATGTAGAAATATCCGGCACACAAACAAATGTGGTTCAATTTTCCGATTTTATTAAAGTTGATGCCATGGGCAATGTGCGTGCAACGTTTCGGTTCAACGACCTTCGTCAGGCACTAGATCCCACTTGGCGTATGATTCTTGAGTTATATCGCGCTGCAGTCAGTATGGCGGCTTGCTGCTTTGTTTTGGCACTCAAAACAAAGCGGCAAGCCGCCATACTGACTGCAGCTCGATATAACTCAAGAATCATACGCCAAGTGGGATCTAGTGCCTGACGAAGGTCGTTGAACCGAAACGTTGCACGCACATTGCCCATGGCATCAAATTTTATAAAATCGGAAAATTGAACCACATTTGTTTGTGTGCCGGATATTTCTACATAGTCTAGAATTTTTAGGCTAGGTTAATTTTACCAGTGAGAGATAGATTATATAAAAAAAAAAAAAAGAAAATCACATTGTCAAAATTATATATATTTATTTTCATTGTGCACAGAGAAATAAGTATTTGATCCCTTTGTCAAACAAGACTTAATACTTGGTGGCAAAACCCTTGTTGGCAAGCACAGTCAGACGTTTTTTGTAGTTGATGATGAGGTTTGCACACAAGTTAGATGGAATTTTGGACCACTTCTCTTTGCAGATCATCTGTCGCTTGGCAACTCGGATCTTCAGCTCCCTCCATAAGTTTTCGATGGGATTGAGGTCTGGAGACTGGCTAGGCCACTCCATGACCTTAATTTGCTTCTTTTTGAGCCACTCCTTTGTTGCCTTGGCTGTATGTTTCGGGTCATTGTCGTGCTGGAAGACCCAGCCACGAGCCATTTTTAACCCCTTCCCTCTTTAGCCACTTTTGACCTTCCTGACAGAGCCTCATTTTTCAAATCTGACATGTGTCACTTTATGTGGTAATAACTCCGGAATGCTTTCACCTATCCAAGCGATTCTGAGATTGTTTTCTCGTGACACATTGGACTTTATGTTACTGGCAAAATTTGCTCGATATGTTCAGTATTTAATTGTGAAAAACACCAAAAATTAGCGAAAAATTGCAAAAATTAGCATTTTTCTCAATTTAAATGTATCTGCTTGTAAGACAGGCAGTTATACCACACAAAATTGTTGCTAATTAACATCACCCATATGTCTACTTTAGATTGGCATCGTTTTTTGAACATCCTTTTATTTTTCTATGACCTCACAAGGCTTAGAACTTTAGCAGCAATTTCTCACATTTTCAAGAAAATTTCAAAAGGCTATTTTTACAGGGGCCAGTTCAGTTGTGAAGTGGTTTTGAGGGCCTTATATATTAGAAACCCAAAAAAAGTCACCCCATTTTAAAAACTTCACCCCTCAAAGTATTCAAAACAGCATTTAGAAAATGTCTTAACCCTTTAAACATTTCACAGGAATTAAAGCAAAGTAGAGGTGAAATTTACAAATTTCATATTTTTCTGCAGAAATACATTTTTAATACAATTTTTTTTATAACACAGAAGGTTTTACCAGAGAAATGCAACTCAATATTTGTTGCCCAGTTTCTGCAGTTTTAGGAAATATCCCACATGTGGCCGTAGCGTGCTACTGGACTTAAGCACCGGCCTCAGAAGCAAAGGAGCACCTAGTGGATTTTGGGGCCTTATTTTTGTTAGAATATATTTTAGGCACCATGTCAGGTTTGAAGGGCTCTTGCGGTGCCAAAACAGTCAAAATCCCCCAAAAGTGACCCCATCTGGGAAACTAGACACCTCAAGGAAATTATCTAGGGGTGTAGTGAGCATTTTGACCTCACAGGTTTTTTACAGAAATTATTGGAAGTAGGCCGTGAAAATTAAAATCAACATTTCTTCAAAGAAAATGTAGGTTTAGCGATTTTTTTTCTCATTTCCACAAGGACTAAAGGAGAAAAAGCACCGCAAAATTTGTAAAGCAATTTCTCCCGAGTAAAACAATACCTCACATGTGGTAATAAACGGTTGTTTGGAGACACGGCGTGGCTGAGAAGGGAAAGAGCACTATTTGGCTTTTGGAGTTCACATTTAGCAGGAATGGTTTGCGGAGGCCATGTCACATTTACGAAGTCCCTGAGGGGACAAAACAGTGGAAACCCCCCACAAGTGACCCCATTTTGGAAACTATACCCCTTGAGGAAATTATCTAGGGGTATAGTGAGCATTTTGACCCCACAGGTTTTTTGCAGAAATTTTTGCAAGTAGGCTGTGAAAATGAAAATCTACATTTTTTCAAATAAAATGTAGGTTTAGCTAATTTTTTTTCATTTCCACAAGGACTAAAGGAGAAAAATCACCATAAAATTTGTAAAGAAATTTCTCCCGAGTAAAACAGTACCCCACATGTGGTAATAAACGGCTGTTTGGACACACGGCGAGGCTGAGAAGGGAAAGAGCGCCATTTGGCTTTTGGAACTCAAATTTAGCAGGAATGGTTTGCGGAGGCCATGTCACATTTACAAAGCCCCTGAGGGGATAAAACAGTGGAAACCCCCCACAAGTGACCCCATTTTAGAAACAACACCCATTGAGGAAATTATCTAGGGGTATAGTGAGCGATTTGACACCACAGTTTTTTTTCAGAAATTATTGGAAGTAGGCCCTGAAAATAATAATCTACATTTTTTCAAAGAAAATGTAGGTTTAGCTAATTTTTTCTCATTTCCAGAAGGACTAAAGGAGAAAAAGCACCACAAAATTTGTAAAGCAATTTCTCCCGAGTAAAACAATACCCCACATGTGGTAATAAACGGCTGTTTGGACACACGGCAGGGCTTAGAAGGGAAAGAGCACTATTTGACTTTTTGAGATCACATTTAGCAGGAATGATTTGCGGAGGCCAGGTCACATTTGCAAAGCCCCTGAGGGGACAAAACAATGAAAACGCCCAAAAAGGGACTCCATTTAGGAAACTACACCTCTTGAGGAATTCATCTAGGGGTGTAGTGAGCATTTTGACCCCACAGATGTTTCATAGAATTTATTAGAATTAGGCAGTGAAAATAAAAACAGTCCTTTTTCTTCAATAAGACGTAGCTTTAGCGCAAATTTTTTAATTTTCTCAACAAATAAAGGAAAAAAAGAACCCAACATTTGTAAAGCTATTTCTCCCGAGTACGGCAATACCCCATATGTGGTCATAAACTGCTGTTTGGGCAAACCGCAGGGCTCAGATGGGAAGGACCGCCATTTGGAGTGCAGATGTTGCTGGATTGGTTTCTGGGCACCTGTGGGCCCAAAACAGTGGAAACCCCCCAGAAGTGACCCCATTTTGGAAACTACACCCCTCAATGCATTTACCAAGGGGTGTAGTAAGCATTTTAACCCTGCAGGTGTTTTGTAGAAATTAGTGTGCGCTCAATGTTGCAGAGTGAAAATGGGATTTTTTTCCATAGATATGACAATATGTGGTGCCCGGCTTGTGCCACCATAACAAGACAGCTCTCTAATTATTATGCGGTGTTTCCCGGTTTTAGAAACACCCTACATGTGGCCCTAATCTTTTGTCTGGACATATGACAGGGCTCAGAAGTGAAGAGTACCATGCGGAGTGGAGGCCTAATTTGGCGATTTACAAAGTATTGGTTCACAACTGCAGAGGCTCTGATGTGAAATAATAAAAAGAAACCCCTGATAAGTGACCCCCACTATGGAACTGCACCCCTCAAGGCATTAATTAAGGGGTGAAGTGAGCATTTTCACCCCACAGGTCTTTTCCATAAATGAATGCGCTGCGGATGGTGCAAATTAAAAATTAATATTTTTCCCTAGATATGCCATTCAGTGGCAAATATGTCATGCCCAGCTTATGACGCTGGAGACACACACCCCAAAAATTGTTAAAAGGGTTCTCCCGGGTATGACGATGCCATATATGTTGAAGGAAACTGCTGTTTGGGGACGCTGTAGGGTTCAGGGCCGAGGGAGCACCATTTGGCTTTTGGAGAGCGGATTTTGCTTGGTACTATATTTGTTTGAGTATTGCTGGTGTTTTATAATGTGGGGGTACATGTAAGCGGGGCAGAGTATATAAGGGGCATAGTCAGGTGGTATAAAAAATAAAAATAATCCATAGATGTGTGTTACGCTGTGAAGCAATCCTTTCCGCACAGGCCAGTGTCGCACTGATAAATGGTGTCATTTCTTATCCCCCTTTTGGTCCACACTCCGCGCCTTTGTAGTTTGGGGAATTTTGCTGGGAAAGTATTATCCTGGTATAATACGGGCACCGTCGCTTCCAGCGTATATGTTTGGGCCCTCCCCTTCCTGGTTCCCTAATTTTAGGTCCTTGATAAATCGCCTCTTCAAACAGAAGAAATGTTCCCCTCGGGCACAACTGCATATTTTTTTATTTCCTGACTTATTGGAGCCATAACTAATTTTATTTTTTCATAGACGTATCGATATGAAGGCTGGTTTGTTGCGGGACGAGCTGTAGTTATTATTGGTACCATTTTGGGGTACATGCAACTTTTTGATCACCTTTTATCCTATTTTTTGGGATGCCAGGTAAACAAAAAAACGCAATTCTGGCACAGCTTTTTTTGTTTTTTTTTATACAGCGTTCACCACGCATTATAAACTACATGTTAACTTTATTCTGCGGGTCAGTACGATTCCGGCGATACCTATTTTATAGCACTTTTTTATGTTTTACAACTTTTTGCACAATAAAATTACTTTTGTAAAAAGAATGTATTTTTTCTGTCGCCAAGTTGTGAGAACCATAACGTTTTAATTTTTTTGTCGACTGAGTTGTATGAGGGCTTGTTTTTTGCGGGACGAGCTATAGTTTTTATAGGTACCATTTTTGGATACGTGCGACTTTTTGATCACTTTTTATTGTAATATTTGTAGGGCAAAGTGACCAAAAAACAGAAACTCTGGTAACGTTTTTTCCGGGTTTTTTTTACGCTGTTCACCGCGTGCAATAAATGATATAATATTTTGATACCTCCGGTCGTTACGGTCGCGGCGATACCAAATACATATGGTTTATTATTATTTTTCAATAATAAAGGACTTGATAAGAGTAAAAGGGGGATTGTGTGTTATTTGATTACTTGAAACTTTTATTGTTTTCAAACTTTTATTTTGTGCACTTTTTTTTACACTTTTTTTACACTTTTTCTCAAGTCCCACTAGGGGACTTGAAGGTCCAACGGTCAGATTTTTTTTTTTCTAATACATTGCACTACCTATGTAGTGCAATGTATTAGATCTGTCAGTCATTCACTGACAGCAAGCCGTTTAGGCTTCGCCTCCCGGCGGGGCCTAATTCGGCTTCCGTAATGGCAGAGCAGGAGACCATTGTGTCTCCTGTTGCCATAACAGCAGTCGCCAGTCCCGATTGCCTGTCAGGGCTGGCGATCTGCTTGTAACCGCTACGATGCAGCAATCGCTTTCGATTGCTGCATCGAAGGGGTTAATGGCAGGGATCGGAGCTAGCTCCGGTTCCTGCCGTTACAGGTGGAGGTCAGCTGTACAGTACAGCTGACCTCCACCGCTGATGACGCCGGATCAGCTCCTGACCCGGCGCCATCTTGCCGGCAGCTACGGAAGCCGATCAGGCTCCGCCGCCGGGCGGATCTTGACCGGCTTCGGTGCTAGGCAGACCGGGAGGCCAGTATTAGGCCTCCGGTTGCCATTGCAGCCACCGGAACCCCGGCAATTTCATTGCTGGGGCTCCGATGAGCTGCAAACACCTTAAGTGCAGCGATCGCGTTTGAGCGCTGCACTTAAGGGGTTAATGGCGGGGATCGAAGCTAATTTCGGTCCCCGCCGTTACAGTCGGATGTCAGCTGTAAGATACAGCTGAGATCCGACGATGATGGCACCGACTCAGCTTCTGAGCCGGTGCCAAACGTTTGACGTACATGTACGGCATTTTGCGGGAAGTCAATGCTTTCCATGACGTACATGTACGTCAAATGTCGGGAAGGGGTTAATGTCCTGGTGGAGGGAAGGAGGTTGTCACTCAGGATTTGACGGTACATGGCTCCATCCATTCTCCTATTGATGCGGTGAAGTAGTCCAGTACCCTTAGCAGAGAAACACCCCCAAAACATAATGTTTCCACCTCCATGCTTGACAGTGGGGACGGTGTTCTTTGGGTCATAGGCAGCATTTCTCTTCCTCCAAACACGGCGAGTTGAGTTAATGCCAAAGAGCTCAATTTTAGTCTCATCTGACCACAGCACCTTCTCCCAATCACTCTCAGAATCATCCAGATGTTCATTTGCAAACTTCAGACGGGCCTGTTCATGTGCCTTCTTTAGCAGGGGGACCTTGTGGGCACTGCAGGATTTTAATCCATTACGGCGTAATGTGTTACCAATGGTTTTCTTGGTGACTGTGGTCCCAGCTGCCTTGAGATCATTAACAAGTTCCCCCCGTGTAGTTTTTGGCTGAGCTCTCACCTTCCTCAGGATCAAGGATACCCCACGAGGTGAGATTTTGCATGGAGCCCCAGATCGATGTCGATTGACAGTCATTTTGTATGTCTTCCATTTTCTTACTATTGCACCAACAGTTGTCTCCTTCTCACCCAGCGTCTTACTTATGGTTTTGTAGCCCATTCCAGCCTTGTGTAGGTCTATGATCTTGTCCCTGACATCCTTAGAAAGCTCTTTGGTCTTGCCCATGTTGTAGATGTTAGAGTCAGACTGATTAATTGAGTCTGTGGACAGGAGTCTTTTATACAGGTGACCATTTAAGACAGCTGTCTTTAATGCAGGCGCCAAGTTGATTTGGAGTGTGTAACTGGTCTGGAGGAGGCTGAACTCTTAATGGTTGGTAGGAGATCAAATACTTATTTCTCTGTGCACAATGCAAATAAATATATATCATTTTGACTATGTTATTTTTTTTATTTTTTTTTATATAATCTATCCCTCACTGGTAAAATTAACCTAGCCTAAAAATTCTAGACTGTTCATGACTTTGACAGTGGGCAAACTTACAAAATCAGCAAGGGATCAAATACTTATTTCCTTCACTGTATATGTATGTATGTATGTTTGCATGTGTGTATGTTTGCATGTATGTATGTTTGCATGTATGTATGTTTGCATTCATGTATGTTTGCATGTATGTATGTTGTCATGTATGTATGTATGTATGTATGTTGTCATGTATGTATGTATATATGTGCATGTATGTTTGCATGTATGTTGGCATGTATGTATATATGTGCATGTGTGTATGTATATTTGCATGTATATATTTGCATGTATGTATATATGTTTGCATGTATGTATGTTTGAATGAATGTATGTTTGTATGTATGTTTGCATGTATGTATGTTTGCATATAGTTACATAGTTACATAGTTTGTACGGTTGAAAAAAGACACATGTCCATCAAGTTCAACCAAGGGATGGGAAAGGGGAAGTGGGATGGGAAAGGGGAAGTAAAAAATTTCTACACATAGCAGTTAATATTTTTTTGTTCTAGGAAATTATCTAAGCCTTTTTTAAAGCCATCTACTGTCCCTGCTGCGACCAGCTCCTGCGGTAGACTATTCCATAGATTCACAGTTCTCACAGTAAAGAAGGCTTGTCGCCTCTGCAAGTTAAACCTTTTTTTCTCCAGACGGAGGGAGTGCCCCCTTGTTTTTTGAGGGGGTTTTACATGGAACAGGATTTCACCATATTTTTTGTATGCGCCATTCATATATTTATATAAGTTAATCATGTCCCCCCTTAGTCGTCTTTTCTCAAGGCTAAATAGGTTTAGTTCTTTTAATCTTTCCTCATAACTTAGATTCTCCATGCCCCTTATTAGCTTCGTTGCTCTTCTTTGTATTTTTTCCAACTCCAGGGCATCCTTTCTATGAACTGGAGCCCAGAACTGGACTGCATATTCTAGATGAGGCCTCACTAATGCTTTGTAAAGTGGTAATATTACATCTCTGTCCCGCGAGTCCATGCCTCTTTTGATACACGACAATATCCTGCTGGCCTTTGAAGCAGCTGATTGACACTGCATGCTGAAATTTAGTTTATGATTTACAAGTACACCCAGATCCTTCTCAACAATTGACTCCCCCAGTGTAGCTCCCCCTAGGACATATGATGCTTGCAGGTTTTTCGTACCCAGATGCATTACTTTACATTTATCTACATTAAACTTCATTTGCCAAGTGGACGCCCAAACACTTAGTTTGTTTAAATCTGCCTGCAATTCACAAACATCTTCCATAGTCTGAACTATATTGCATAGCTTGGTGTCATCTGCAAAAATAGAAATAGTGCTATTAATCCCATCCTCTATATCATTAATAAATAAGTTGAATAATAGTGGTCCCAGCACTGAACCCTGGGGTACACCACTTATAACTGGGGACCCTTCAGAGTAGGAATCATTGACCACAACTCTCTGGATACGGTCCTTGAGCCAATTCTCAATCCAATTACAAACTATACTTTCTAAACCTATAGTCCTTAATTTACCCATTAGATGTCTATGAGGGACAGTGTCAAATGCCTTTGCAAAGTCCAAAAACACTATATCCACAGCGGCCCCTCTGTCTAGGCTTCTGCTTACCTCTTCATAAAAACAAATCAGGTTGGTTTGACAGCTTCTGTCCTTTGTAAAACCATGCTGGCTGTCACTTATAATACTATTTATTGTCACATAATTCTGTATATAGTCCCTCAATAGCCCCTCAAACATTTTCCCCACAATTGATGTTAAGCTTACTGGTCTATAATCACCCGGCGAAGACCTAGAGCCCTTTTTGAAAATAGGCACCACATTTGCCCTGCGCCAGTCCCTTGGCACTATACCACTCATGAGAGACTCTCTAAATATTATTAAGAGGGGGACAGAAATAACTGAACTAAGTTCTTTAAGAACTCTAGGGTGTAACCCATCTGGTCCCGGGGCCTTGTGTACATTTATTTTATTTCATTTAGCTTGGACCATATCTACATTCATCCAATTCAGTATATCAACTGATATATTAACAGCACCGGCAGCGGCTACATCAGCTGCTCCTTCTTCTGTTGTATATACAGAGCGGAAGAACCCATTTAGTAACTCTGCCTTCTCTTGATCCCCTGTGACCAACTCCCCATTACCACTATCTAAGGGTCCTACATGTTCAGACCTGGGCTTTTTTGCATTTATATGCTTGAAGAATTTTTTAGGATTTGTTTTACTGTCCTTGGCCACCTGCCTTTCATTTTGTATTTTTGCTGATTTTATTATCTTTTTACAGATTTTATTAAGCTCTTTATATTTTACAAAGGCTGCAGATGTACCCTCAGATTTGTATTTTTTAAATGCCCTTTTTTTGTCATGTATTGCCCTTTTTACAGAAGGTGTAAGCCATGTGGGGTTTAATTTTAGTCGTTTATACTTGTTACCTGTAGGAATACATTTTGCACTATAATAACTCAAAGTAGATTTGAAAATCTCCCATTTATCATTTGTCCCATTATTTGACATTAGTTCTTCCCAGTCTATATCCTGAATTGCAGCCCTCATCCTGGGGAAATTGGCTTTCTTAAAATTAAATGTTTTTGCCCTCCCAGCCTGCGTTTGTTTTTTACAGTATAGGTAAAATATAACTATATTATGATCACTGTTACCAAGGTTTTCACAAACATTGACATTCCCAACAAGCTCTGCATTATTAGAAATGACCAGATCCAACAGAGCTTCACCTCTAGTCGGGTCTTCCACAAACTGGCACATAACATTTTCCTGCAACAGGTTGAGGAAATGTCTCCCCTTTGCAGTTGAAGCCGAACCATGACACCAATTAATATCGCGATAATTAAAATCTCCCATTATCACAACAGTACCCGCCTGTGCAGCCCGCTCCATTTGTTTATATATTTGACCTTCTATCTCTTCAGTTATATTGGGGGGTCTATAGATTACACCAAAGTAATTTTTTCAGTGTTTACTTCCCTTTGTAATTCCACCCACAAGGTTTCAACCTCCTCACAGTCTTCACCCTCTAATGTCTCATTTACACTCACCTTCATATCGCTTCTCACATACAGACATACACCACCGCCTTTCCTATTTGCCCTGTCTTTCCGAAACAGTGTAAAACCCTGTAGATTTACAGCCCAGTCATGTGAAGGGTCCAGCCATGTTTCAGCAACACCAACTATATCTATATCTTCTTCCAGTATTAAGGCCTCCAGCTCCCCCATTTTGCTTGCTAGACTTCTGGCATTTGTGAACATACACTTTAAAGAGGCTCTGTCACCAGATTTTGCAACCCCTATCTGCTATTGCAGCAGATAGGCGCTGCAATGTAGATTACAGTAACGTTTTTATTTTTTAAAAACGAGCATTTTTGGCCAAGTTATGACCATTTTTGTAGTTATGCAAATGAGGCTTGCAAAAGTCCAAGTGGGTGTGTTTAAGGGTATGTTCACACGGCCTATTTACGGACGTAAATCGGGCGTTTTTGCCCCGAATTACGTCTGAAAATAGCGCCTCAATAGCGCTGACAAACATCTGCCCATTGAAAGCAATGGGCAGACGTTTGTCTGTTCACACGAGGCGTAAATTTACGCGCCGCTGTCAAATGACGGCGCGTAAATAGACGCCCGCGTCAAAGAAGTGACCTGTCACTTCTTTGGCCGTAATTGGAGCCGTTATTCATTGACTCCAATGAATAGCAGCGCTAATTACGGCCGTAATGGACACGGCATTCAAGCGCCTGCAATTGCGGGTACGGCTGAAATTACGGGGATGTTTTCAGGCTGAAACATCCCCGTAATTTCAGCCGTAACGGATGCCCTCATGTGAACATACCCTAAAAGTAAAAGTCCAAGTGGGCGTGTATTATGGGCGTACATCGGGGCGTTTTTAATACTTTTGCTAGCTGGACGTTCTGATGAGAAGTGTCATCCACTTCTCTTCAGAACGCCCAGCTTCTGGCAGTGCAGACACAGCGTGTTCTCGAGAGATCACGCTGTGACGTCACTTCCCCAGGTCCTGCATCGTGTCAGACGAGCGAGGACACATCGGCACCAGAGGCTACAGATGATTCTGCAGCAGCATCAGCAGGTAAGTAGCTACATCGACTTACCTGCTAACGCTGATGCTGCTGCAGAATCAACTGAAGCCTCTGGTGCCGATGTGTCCTCGCTCGTCTGACACGATGCAGGACCTGTGAGTGACGTCACAGATCTGCACTGCCAGAAGCTGGGCGTTCTGAAGAGAAGTGGATGATACTTCTCATCAGAGCGCCCAGCTAGTAAAAGTATTAAAAACGCCCCGATGTACGCACATAATACACGCCCACTTGGACTTTTACTTTTAAACACACCCACTTGGGCTTTTGCAAGCCTCATTTGCATAACTACAAAAATGGTCATAACTTGGCCAAAAATGCTCCTTTTTAAAAAATAAAAACGTTACTGTAATCTACATTGCAGCGCCTATCTGCTGCAATAGCAGATAGGGGTTGCAAAATCTGGTGACAGAGCCTCTTTAACTTGCCTTTAAATGTTTCACTTTCAGTATCAGAAATGTGATTATTTGACATTTGGGCCTTTTTATTTTCACTGCTGTTTTGTAACGAAAGGATCTCCTTATCTTGTTGCCTAGTCCTCTCCCCACCGTCTGTTTCTCCCCCCACCAATATAGTCTGACCCCTCTCTAACCTAACTACCCCTTTATTTCCTACATTGGCCTCCCTCCTCAGCCCTAGTTTAAATACTCCGCCACCCCAGCTAGAATTCTCTCCCCCAGCACAGCGGACCCCCTTCCATTTAGGTGCAAATCATCTGCAGAATACAGTTTGTACCCCAATGATGCATGAATGTATGTTTGCATGTATGGTTGCATGTATGTATGTATGTATGTATGTATGTTGTCATGTATGTATGTATGTATATATGTGCATGCATGTTTGCATGTATGTATATATGTGCATGTTTGTATGTATATTTGCATGAATATATATGTATGTATGTTTGCATGTGTGTATGTTTGCATGTATGTAGGTTTGCATGTATGTATGTATGTTTGCATTTATGTATGTTTGTATGTATGTTGTCATAGATGTATGTATGTATGGATGTATGTTGTCATGTATGCATGTATGTATATATGTGCATGTATGTTGGCATGTATGTTGGCATGTATGTATATATGTGCATGTGTGTATGTATATTTGCATGTATATATTTGCATGTATGTATGTTTGCATGTATGTATGTTTGCATGAATGTATGTTTGTATGTATGTTTGCATGTATGTATGTTTGCATGTATGTATGTATGTATGTATGTTGTCATGTATGTATGTATGTATGTTGTTATGTATGTATTTATGTATGTATGTATATATGTGCATGTATGTTGGCATGTATGTATATATGTGCATGTGTGTATGTATATTTGCATGTATATATTTGCATGTAAGTATGTATGTTTGCATGTGTGTATGTTTGCATGTATGTATGTTTGCATGTTTGTATGTATGTTTGCATGTATGTATGCATGTATGTATGTTTGCATGTATGTATGTTTGCATGTATGTATGTTTGCATGTATGTATGTATGTTGTCATGTATGTATGTATATATGTGAATGTATGTATGTTTGCATTTTTTTTTGCATGTATGTTTGCATGTATGTTTATATATATATGTGCATGTATGTAATTATGTTTGCATGTATTTATGTTTGCATGTATATTTGTGCATGCTTGTATATATGCATGTATGTATGTTTGTTTGTATGTATGTATGTTTTCATGTGTGTGTGTGTATGCATGTATGTATGTATGATAGTTTGCATGTATGTATGTATATATGTGTGTATGTTTGCATGTATGTATATTTGCATGTATATATGTGCATGCTTGTATGTATGTTTGTATATATGCATGTATGTATGTATGTTTGCATGTATGTTTGTTTGTATATATGTCTGTATGGCCATGTATGATACTGTCTGCTGGCGCCCTGTATCTAAGTCAACTTCGCGGCAGGCTTCTATACATGGTATAACCGTCAGTATCACACATTAAACTGAATCTAAGCCTGACAGGTTTGGTGTTTGGACTACGTCGTTTTCGAAGACTACTTAGATGACGGGTTTTTTTTCTACAATAAAATGGTTAATGAGGGTTGTGTTGGGGGTGCTTTATTTCAATAAAATATTTTATCTATATCTTTGTCTTTTTCTTTTCAAATTTTATTACTACCACTTTAGTAATGGCCGCTGTCTGAGTGACAACATCCATTACTAAGGCGAGGCTTAGTGTTAGCCGGTGCAGAGGCTAACACTAACCACCATTATTACCCCGGTACCCACCACCACCAGGGGTGCCGGGAAGAGCCAGGTACGATCCAGTACCCGACCATCTGTTGTGATGGTCGGGCTCTGGGGTGGCCGCAGGCTGGTATTATGAGGCTGGGAAGGGCCAAAAACAGTGGACCTTCCCACCCTTGTAATGCTAGGCTGCTGCTTTTGTGTTGTATCTGGCTGGTTATAAAAGTGGGAGGGACCCCACGTCATTTTTTTTAATTTTTTATTTTTTTTTAAAGACGTGGGGTTCCACCCAATTTATCATAACCAGCCACATACAACAGTGTTATTAGCCTGGGAATGGACAAACCCAGTGGCCCTTCCCACCCATGTAATGCTAGACTGCTGCGGCCTTGTATATGGCTGGTTATTAAAAATGTGGGGGACCCGTCTATTGTTAAATTTGTTAAATTAAAAAAAAAAACGACGTGGGGGTCCCCCCCATTTTTATAACCAGCCCGATACAACACAGCAGCAGCAGCCTAGCATTACAAGGGTGGGAAGGACCACTGTTTTTGGCCCTTCCCAGCCTCATAATACCAGCCTACGGCCGCCCCAGTACCCGACCATCACAACAGATGGTCGGGTACTGGATCGTACCAAGATCTTCCCGGCACCCCTGGTGGTGGTGGGTACCGGGGTAATAATAGGTGGTTAGTGCTAGCCTCTGCACCGGCTAACACTAAGTACCGCCTTAATAATGGACGCTGTCAATTAGCCAACTGCCATTATCTAGGCACTAATAAAGTTTAAAAAAAACACAAAGACAATTCTTTTTTATTGAAATAAGAAATCCCCAACAAAACCCTCGTTAACCATTTTATTAAAATTTGAAAAAACGTAGATCTACGCAGTAGTCCAACGAATCGAAGATGTAGTCCAATCGGTACATCAAAATCTGCAACAACATAAAAAAAACAGTTATCAATGTGAACAATACCAATACTTCTACTTACCTACACACATATATACACGCACACACAAACAAACAACCATACACAAACACACACATATATACACAAACACAACAAGATACACACACACACACACACACACACACACACACATAAACAGACAAACACACACACATATACACAAACTCACACATATACAAACAAAAACACACATATCCAAACACACACATATACACGAACACACTCATATACACAAACACACACACACATATACACAAACACATATACACAGTTATACACAAACACAACAAGATATACACAAACACACACATATACACGAACTAACACATATACACAAACACATATACAAACAAAAACACACATACCCAAACACACACATATACACAAATACACACATATACACAAACACATATACACAAACACACCCATATATACACAAACACACACACATAAACACACACCCATATACACACATATACACAAACACACACATATACAAAAACACACACACACAAACATCTACACATAAACATATACACAAATACACCCATAAATACACACACATATACACAAACATATACACAAACACATATACACAAACACACCCATATATACACAAACACACATAAATACACACACACATATACACAAACACACATATAAAAACAAAAACAGACAAAGACACATACCCAATCACACATATATACACAAACACACACATACACAAACACACACACTGTTTCTTTTAAATGCTGCTGGGGAACCCGCTCGATCCACTATATAAGGCTGCGCTACAGTGCAGCATTTAAAAGAAACAGGATCCTGACCTGTCCATAGAGTTTAAGGCAGCACAGAGTATTTCAGGAGATGAGCGTGCAGATTCAGTGCTGCTGTGAACTCTGCTCTTACCATTACGTATCTCTCAGTCTGTTACCTCTCCTCCACTCCTGTCCTCAAGAACACCTTCACATGATTGGCAAGTCACCACGTAATGGTAAGAGCAGAGTTCACAGCAGCACATAGTATTTCAGGAGATGAGCGTGCGGATCTTGTGCGGGGTGGTGACTTGCCAATAATGTGAAGGTGTTATTGAGGACAGGAGTGGAGGAGAGGTAACAGACTGAGCTACGTAATGGTAAGAGCAGAGTTCACAGCAGCACAGAGTATTTCATTAGAGGAGCGTGCAGATTCTATGCTGCTGTGAATTCTGCTCTTACCATTACGTAGCTCTCAGTCTGTTACCTCTCCTCCACTCCTGTCCTCAATAACACCTTCACATGATTGGCAAGTCACCACGTAATGGTAAGACCAGAGTTCACAGCAGCACAGAGTATTTCAGGAGATGAGCATGCAGATCTTGTGCGGGGTGGTGACTTGCCAATCATGTGAAGGTGTTATTGAGGACAGGAGTGGAGGAGAGGTAACAGACTGAGCTACGTAAGGGTAAGAGCAGAGTTCACAGCAGCACAGAATCTGCACGCTCCTCTCCTGAAATATTCTGTGCTGCTGTGAACTCTGCTCTTACCATTACGTAGCTCTCAGTCTGTTACCTCTCCTCCACTCCTGTCCTCAAGAACACCTTTAAATGATTGGCAAGTCACCACCCCGCACAAGATCCGCACGCTCATCTCCTGAAATATTCTGTGCTGCTGTGGACTCTGCTCTTACCGTTACGTGGTGACTTGCCAATCATGAAGGTGTTATTGAGGACAGTAGTGGAGGAGAGGTAACAGACTGAGAGCTACGTAATGGTAAGAGCAGAGTTCACAGCAGCACTGAATCTGCACGCTCATCTCCTGAAATACTCTGTGCTGCCTTAAACTCTGTGGACAGGTCAGGATCCTGTTTCTTTTAAATGCTGCACTGTAGCGCAGCCTTATATAGTGGATCGAGCGGGTTGCCTAGCAGCATTTAAAAGAAACAGGATCCTGACCTGTCCACAAAGTTTAAGGCAGCACAGAGTATTTCAGGAGATGAGCACGGCCGGCCACGGGCAGCCATTCGTTTTTGCGAGCCGTGCTCCCATTATGCACACGACCGTAAAAACACCCATTATTGCGGGTCGTAATTACGACCCGCAATAACGGGCTCATAGACTTCTGTTACCCACGGGTACCTTCCCGTTTTCTCACGGGAAGGTGCCCGTTCGATAAAAATAAATAGAACATGTTCTATTTTACGGGCCGTGCTGCTATAATTATAATGACAGCACGGTTCGCAAAAGCGGCCGGCTGCCCGTGGCCGGCCGTGCCCGGCCGTGCTCGTAATTACGAGTCGTAATTACGAGCACGGCCTGTAAAATGAAAAAATAGAACATGTTCTATGTTTTTAACGGCACGGGCACCTTCCCGTGAGAAAACGGGAAGGTACCCGTGGCTAACAGAAGTCTATGGGCCCGCTATTTCGGGTCGTAATTACGACCCGTAATAACAGGTGTTTTTACGGTCGTGTGCATGAGGCCCCGTAATGACGGGTGGCTACATGTGTGCACCCGTCATTACGACAGCGTTGCTAGGCGACGTCAGTAAATAGTCACTGTCCAGGGTGCTGAAAGAGTTAACTGATCGGCAGTATATGTTTCAGCACCCTGGACAGTGACTACCGATCACAATATAGAGTAACCTGTAAAAAAAAAGACGTTCAAACTTACCGGGAACTCCCTGCTTCCTCCAGTCCGGTCTCCTGGCCGTTGCCTTGGTGACGCGTCCCTCTCGACATCCGGCACGACATTCCTTGATGACGATGCAGCCCATGTGAGCGCTGCAGCCAATCACAGGATGCCGCGTCAGAAAAGAAGGTCGGACTGGAGGAAGAAGAGGGACTCGTCCCCAAGACAACGACCAGGTACGTATGAAATGCTTTTTATTTTATTTTTAATCAGCAGCCTCTTTTCTCTATCAGTGATTGATAGAGACAAGTGGCTGCCGATTTGTATAATATTTTTGACCGGGTTCGGTCAAAACGGGTTCGGCCGAACCCGGTGAAGTTCGGATTCGCTGCGAACCAAACTTTTCCAGAAGTTCGGACCGAAACCGGGTTCGGTTGTCCCGGTTCGCTCATCTCTAGTCAAAATGCTCACTATATGCCAAGATGAATTCCTTGTTAGGTGTAGGTTCCAAAATGGGGACTTTTTTGGGGTGTTTCCGTTGTTTTGGCATCGCACCTCTTCAAACCTGACATGGTACATAAAATATAATCTAATAATAAGAAGGCCCCAAGATCCTCTAGGCACTACATTGCTTCTCAGGCCTGTGCTTCAGTAAATTAGCACACTAAAAACTGCAGAATCTGGGCAATAAATATTAAGTTGTGTTTATCTCGTAAAACCTTCCGTGTTACAGAGAAAAAAGGATTAAAAATGTATTTCTGCAAAAAAACCTGAAATTTGTAAATTTCACCCCTACGTTGCTCTAATTCTTGTGAAAGGTCTGTAGAGTTAAGAAAATCTCTAAATGCTGTTTTGAATACTTTGAGGGGTACTGTTTTTAAAATGGAGTGCTTTATGGGGGGTTGTATTGTATGGGCCCCTCAAAGCCACTTCAGAACTGAACTGGTCCCTGTAAAAACAGCCTTTTGAAATTTGTGTGAGAATGTCTGCTAAAGTTCTAAGCCTTGTAACGTCCTAGAAAAATAAAAGGATGTTCAAAAAACTATGCCAATCTAAAATAGAGATATGGGAAATGTTAATTAGTAACTATTTTGTGTGGTATAACCATATGTATTACAAACAGATACATAGAAATTTGTAAAAATTCGCAATTTTCGCAAAATTTTAGTGTTTTTCACAAATAAATACTGAATGTATCTACCAAGTTTTACCAGTAACAAAGTCCAATGTGTCACGAGAGAAGAATCTTACAATCGCTTGGATAGGTAAAAGCATACAAACATTTGCTAAAATAGACATGTTTGGAGGATTGACATGTCCTCATTAAATCCAGTGACTCACAGGTGACGTCTTCGCTGATTGTAGACGTTCTCTTTCCTTTTCTTCCCTTTCCAGCCAAGATTGTTATGACGACTTGCCATAATAAATGCAGAGTCTGCTGCCCAGACTATTTTGGCCGATTGCTTCTGCAGCAATTCCCAGCATTTTAAGTAACAAGAATTAATTCATACCCCAGACCAGACCCCTATATAAATTCAGAATTTAAACAGGACTCCTATATAAATTAAGATTCCAAACCTTACAGCTTTTATAATTCAATTACTAACAAGACCCCTTAATTTTAATGGGACAGGGGTGCAATACCGTGCACAGCCACTAAAAATGTAACAGCACGTGCTAATACGAATGAGAAGGTAAACCATGAAAACAATGAAGAGGCTGCAGCTCTCATACAAGGGTTGCAGACCCTTCAAATAGCTGATCGGCGAGGGTGACAAGAGTCGAACCCACCCCGCTCTAATATTGACAGCCTATCCTAAGTACAGGCCATCAGTTTTAAAAACCCAGATAACCCCTTTGAATAATAAAATTCCTGCTTTCTGCAGCTGTCTCTGTGTACTGTTTGCTGTATATAAATTTATATAACTTCCACTTAGTGCAATGCAACATCCAGTAAATCCATATACAGAAAGCTGCCCTAGTTGTACCTGCAGGCACCCAGAATGTTATTATTTCAATAAAGCTGTGTAAAGGGAAGCAGGGAATGAACTCTCTATCAGAAAAACGGAGCTTGGCTTAGAAAGATAATTGGTGCATTTCTGGGATCACATATAACTCCGCTAACTTGAGAAATATAGAAACATTTATGCCCGATAAACATTATTATGACAAATTATTCACTTAATTAATGACTAATAAAAGAAACACATTGAACCTTCTACATGCTGTGGATTTCTCAGGTATTAATGGGTTTCATACATACTGTAGTTATATGAGGTTCACTGGCAACCATTGGATGATGAGGACATGAGACATTTGTAAATCACTTAAGCATTTCTTGATGTCGCTCCCTGTCTTTACAGTTTACCTAATGGGCCAGCAATGGTTTTAGGAGTGACCCGGATTAAGGGACCAGGCAGGAATTCTTTGGTCCTCTTGACTTCAAATGCTGCAGAGAATGTGGTATCCATAAAAATATCATGCAGCCATTTTTCATGAATACATCTGGGTGTTGGTCTTCTACCCCCTCTTGGGAGGCCTATGATCTATATACTATTCCAACTTAGGCGGGATTCACACGACCGGGTCGGGTCCGAGCCCGAGTGCCGGCCGGTAAAATCGGCCATTCTGCCCGGCCGGTTTGCATAAAGTTATGCATCCGTGCCGGGCCGGGCAGATCCGGACAGTGACATCAGCGGCAGCTCCTGAAGGGGAATCCCCATGTGTTCGGGGATTCCGCTTCAGGAGTTTCCCCTGATGTCACTGCCCAGATATGGACAGAGACATCAAGCGCTCTGTCCAGGAGCGGAATCCCCGAACACACGGGGATTCCGCTCCTTCAAGGAGCTAAAGTGCGGCTAGCACATAGCAGAGCGGGGAGATACCTCCCCGCTCTGCTATAGTGGCGTCGCTGCAGTAGTAGCAGCAGCAGCAGCAGCTGCTGCTACTAGCAGCGCCATCGAAGGTGTCGCCGAGCCAGGGTGCTTTTAACAAGCAGGGGAAGGGAGCCAGCGCAGCGCTCCCTCCACCTGCTGTACACCCCGGCCCTGCAACACAGTGTGCAGCGATGCCATTCGTCAGAATGGCATCAACTCCTCCTCCTCACATGCACTCTGCGCTGTGAGGAGGAGGAGATAGAGCGCAAGCCACGGGAAACCCGGCCATCACTCGGAACACATTCCGGTGATGGCCGTGTAATACCCGGCCCCATAGACTTCTATGGGAGCCGGGCGGCCGGGTGTCCGGGCAAAGATAGAGCATGTCCTATTTTTTGACGGCCGGATTTTCCGGCCGTCAAAAAATCGGTCGTGTGAATAGCCCCATTAGGGGTCTATCATTCCTAATGCAGCCGGGTGCCGGCCGATTTATGAACGGCCGGCACCCGGACGGGAAACCCTGCCGTGTGAATGAGGCCTTAGTTGGTTCCCGAAGTTATCCGCCTTCTGGTGCCACAGATCTACTTTTTAGAACAAGAGAGCAACTCGCAGAGATTATGTGCAGTTATCTCTGAGCTATTTATGCTGAATACGTTCACATCAGGTCTGACCGTCTCCTCTCAGGATGAATAGATCGATTCTTACCACCTCTTTATTCCCTCGAGAGCTGAGCATAGGAGATGCAGCATGTAGGATGTTCTTACTGGTGCAGAGCCCCAGCACCTTATGAGGGTCTTCAGGTTTTTAGTCATATTTATTACAAAGATTATGTATTTTAATATAATATTAATTGTTTCCTCAATGTCACACAGACAGAAATTATTATCTATCAGATGTTCAGCAGCTGCAGATCCGTCCAGATTGTAATAACTAGACACACACTAAACCAACTGTGAGAGATGAACATTACAAGTTCCATGCACCAAGACTGAACCATATCTCCGACTTTTACAATTTATTATGGGTTTTAATTCTATCCCTGATCTCCTTTCTTGGCAGTACTGGGTAAGAGTCTGTCCACGGAAACATTATGAATATAGAAACTACATTCAAAATATAAATAACAATCAAACATTAAAAATATTGTTAAAGCCATACTGAAATATGCAAATTATGTGTGTGGTCATAAAAGCAGCTCACGCCGGGTATATCTATTGTGATGTCACTACTATTAATGATGGTAAATCTATAATTGAAATATGCAAATTATGGGTGAGGTCATAAAAGCATCTATTGTGATGTCATAGAGCTTGGGTATATGCAATGATGCTGGTCACAGAGCTGCCACTCAGTTGGATGTGACCGGTAAGTTCTCTATCATTTCTCTATCTGTACCTGACTCTGATCGATCCATTATATTAGGAACATTGAATCCATGTCTTCAAGATATGGTTTATTAGTGGTTGTAATATCTTTTTTTGTTTCATTATACAATTGAATTGCTTAAATATCATAGAAAGAACACAGGCTGTAAGAAATGGCAGCCTACATTCAGCCGATAATAGATTTGCAGGGTAACAGCACATCATTTTGGTTCCCTGCAGCCCTGAGAACTTTTTTTGACTCTCGATTGTAAAGGAGAAATTACAGTATGGTGATATTAGGGGACTGTTATGTAGTAAGTCCTTATATTAGTGTAAATTCCCTAAAAATAATTCCATAAATTAACACATTAACACAATGTAATAACATTCAGAATTTTGATCAAGTAATATAAAAAAAACATGTAAAAGCCATTGAAAATGCCATATTAAGATCTGTAAGTTATAACGAGTGTAGTTAGGTAATCCACCTACACTATATGGCCAATAGTATTTGGACACCTCTCCTAATTATTGAGCCAATAATCAGCTGGATGGGTGTAAAACACGTCGCTGTTGAATTTTGGAGCATGGGAAACATGTTCTGTTGAGTAATAAATCACGGTTCACTATCTGGCCATCTAATGGACGAATTTGCGTTTTGTGCCTGCCCGGAGAATGCTACCTACTGGACTGTATAGTGCCTATTATAAAATGGAGTGAAGTTTGTATAATGGTCTGGATTGTTTGTAAGGGGTTGGATTAAATCCCCATTTTTCCAGTAGGTGTTAATAAGACTATTTAAACAATTGTATGCTTCCAACTTTGTGGTAATAGTTTGGGTAAGACCCTTTCCTGTCCTAGTATGACTGTGCCCCTGTGCACAAAGAGGCTCCCTAAAGACATGGTTTGACAAGTTCGATGTGGAGGAACTTGCGTATCTGCACAGAACCCGGACCTCAATCCCAACAAAACCTTTGGAGTGAATTGGAAAGGCAATTGCGAGCCAGACCTTTTTGCCCAACATCAGTGTCTCAACCATTGGTGTCCATATACTTTTGCCCATATACTGTAGTGTACCGAGTGTATATCTATTGTGATGTCACCGAGCTTAGGTATAAAGTATAGTGCTGGCCAGAGGGCTGTCATTTATCAGGTGGATGTGACCGGTACGGTAAGTACTTTATCATTGCTACGTCTCTAGAACAGTCTCATCTATCAGTCTCTTTATGAATATTGGATTCTTACATGTAATTCTAGTGTTTGTCGTGTTATTTTTGTTTTTTATTTGGCATACTTATACACTAGGAAATTGCTTAAATAGCAATATTGTGGCCTGTCACATCTGCTCCATAGACAGAATGCAGATTGCAGACAGAAATTGGTGTCTGTATTCTGCTGGTAGATTCATAAAGCAACCACAAAGCAAAGAATGTGAATCTCTGGGAACTTATTATCACACCCTCCAGTTTATAACACCAGTAATTCTCATAATAAATGTTTATAAGGGAATTCATATTTATGAATTTTAGGTTTTCTGGCTGTAGACTATACTATTTATATATCAGGTCAATCCTGAATATTAGCTGGTATGGCTATGCAACCAACCTACATCAGGTGCTGCTATTGTGATGTCTTGAGATGAGTCTAGATAGCCGTGTTTCTTACTGCGTCTATGGTAGTATTGGTTTTATTACAAGATTTAAACTATTTGATGTTTGAATCATGTACATAAATAAATGATTATAAGGAGTATTGCTTTTTTTTTATTTTTTATTTTTTTTAGTAATAAAATATTAGTAAGTCCAGGAATAAACAGCCTAATAGCATTCGTCAGACTAAATTGTAGAAGGATAGTGCTAATCCCCTGGAAACGTGTCCTTATTAACAATTGAAATTAATAATTATGTATATAATCATAATAATAATAATAATAACAATAAAAAAGATAACAATAAAAAGTATTTATTACTAACTCCAATTACTTAGGTTCTAAATTCTGGTTATCAATTAATATTAAAAAAAATTCAACCCTTTAAAATGCCATATGGTCAATTTAACAACCAATACATTGTTTCAGCTTCCAAACCTAATACAATGTTATCAACAGGGGCTCCCAGGTCCAAGACCCCAAGTCATGTGATCCTCTGACACTTATGATTGACAATATTCTGTTATAGGAATACCCTATTTAATAACTAATTTTTCCAGCTAGTTTCATCACAAGTAACGACTCCCTTATAGTTTTCTGGTCTTTCTAGGTCTTGCTGTTGGATTGACACTGTGTTACTTACTGTGTTGCTTATACGGTTAGCGATTTGTCCTATTTTCGGAGAACTAGAGGCGATTAGTCAAATTCTATCTTGACTGTCTCCTGGTTTTCTACCAAGGACATTGGTGCAGTTTTGCACCCGGGCATTAAACAACCATGCCCTTTTGGAAAAAATCTAAGAAATATCACGTCTCCCAAATTCCTGATGAAGGAAATCTGATGGGAGACATACCAACTATGGAGGAGCCTAACATCTCGCTCCAGAAGTTTTCTGTCATCAAAGATATGGCAGATGAAAAATCCAGCGATCTTAGTCACAGCAAATATTGTGACATTACATCAAAGAACACCAAGAAGAGCGCATTCAGCCTGCTGACCCGCCTGCGCTCCAAAAATATCCGTAAAAGGTATGTAACTAATAATTCTCATACATTGCTCAGATATCCAGAGCTGTGGTATAACAGTCACTAGATCTTTAATTCTCCCCATATCTTCACAGAAACTTTGGCAGCAGCGCTGTGATCGGCGCTAGAGAACTGGATCGCTATTTCCCAGATAGACGGTTGAGACTATATGTTGCCACCTGGAATATGGAGGGAAAGGTGAGAAGTAATGTACAATATTTATTGTGACCCATCAGTGTGCCCGAGCTCAAGTTGGATGAAATGGGCCAGTAACCATGTCTCTTTAGTTTGTAGTTGAATATCACATAGACAGGTTATATTCTACCCTATGTCAGTTGAGTTGGCGCTCTTTGTATACAATATTAATGTTTGTATATTTTGAACAGGATTACCCGCAAAATGTGGAGGATCTGCTGTTACCATCAGATGATACGAAAGACATTTATGTTATTGGCGTTCAGGAAGGATGTCCAAACAGGTAAGTCTTCTCAGGTTGTCTTACACCAGCCTATGACTGCAGATGGACAGCAGGGCGGCTGATACAAATTCTCTCTCAATGCTCTACTTATTGTATTATCACTCCTTAATTTTCAAAATGTATCCCCAGAGGTTATTATTATATGGAGTGTTGATACAGATGAGTTGAGTATCTTAATCTTGTGTCATTTATTAATATGTAAATCTGAAATTGTGTCTTCTTGTAGACGGGAATGGGAGATAAAATTACAGGAGACCCTTGGACCACACTATGTATTATACCACTCCTCCGGGCTCGGAGTCCTGTATCTCACCATCTTTGTTCGACGGGAACTAATCTGGTTCTGCTCAGGTAAGATTCACATTCCTACGTCTACATAAGAAGTCTTGAATGTAGTCATTAGCTGGAACATCTTATTTAGTTATTAGACTTAGATGCCTAAGAGCTTGGCTCTCAGATTCTTGACTTCTGAGTATTGGAGATCTAAAAGTTCACACCACAGTTACAAAGTATGAAATTGTGTTCTAGTAATATTTCCATAGTTTAATTGGAAATAATTGCTATTCCATTGTTGCATGTAGTACTCTTAACCACTGACCCGTCTTTTTGTGTTTAATTTCTTATACAGAGGTAGAGCACACCCATGTAACAACCAGGCTATTCCACCATGTGAAAACTAAAGGAGCCTTGGGTGTTGCCTTCACCGTCTTTGGAACATCTTTCCTTTTTATTAATTCACATCTGAGATGTAAGTATTTACAATATTAATATATGACCATGTACAGTTTTACTTTGTATAAAATTGCTGCTATTTGATAATTAACTGAAATATATGGGATGATATCAAGAGATCTGTACTTATGTTTTGGTAAAAATAAAAGGTTTGTTCCAGTTTCATCAAACTTTTTCTAATCTATCAATCTCATTCTATGTTGTGAGTGGCCAGTAATACAGATACACGCAGGTAGAATTAGTGCAGGAGGGGGTGGCGGCGGCTGGTTTCAGTTGCGCCGCCTCCCCCTCTGAGAGGCAGCAGGGCGGACGGTGCGGCCGTATAATCCCTCACACCCACCCCTCCTCTCCATTAGCGGCGGTGGCGCGCTGCAATGTGTTTTTTTGAAAATAATATGCGATTGGGGCCGCCCATATGATCATCCGCCACTGCTAATATGTATTTTTTTGTTGGCAGTTGGGGCAGTCAACAAGAGGATCCAGGACTATAAAACCATTACTGAGGGTCTCCGTCTGCCTCAAATTATTCCGGAAAGAATCAACTCCAATGCCTGTGAGTATTACTTATGTGGTTGAACCTATGGATCCTTTTATCTCTCTATTTGTCTCCGTTGAGTCTAATGCAGTCATGTGCTATAATTTAAAAAAAAAAAATTATTCTACAGTGGACGTCACCAGCCGCTTTGATCGGGTGTTTTGGTTTGGAGACCTCAATTTTCAACTTAAAGAGGACAGAAAAAATGTGGAATCTCTTCTGCAGAAGATCGAAGGAAAAGATATGTCCAGTCTCCTCAAACACGACCATCTGAATGAAGCCAAGAACAATGGTATATTTACTAGTAGACAGATCTCTATCACTCCTCAACCTTCATTAAAGGGGTTCTCCACCTTCTGACAACTGATCACCTATCCACCGGATAGGTCATCAGTATATCATAGGTGCGGGTCCGACACCTGGACGCTGCACCGTTAAGCTGCTCCAGTGGCCTGCGGGCACCGGATGTTATGCCACACAATGCTATGTACGGAGCGGGTAGCAGTTGGCTCCTTACATAGCATAGCTGCCATGATGCATAACTGCAGGTCTGCCTCCTATTCACTTGAATAGGAGCAGAGTTGCAGTACTGCAGCTCGGCTGCAATTCCGTGGCCGGCGCCAACTGCATCCGGCATGTACGTCCGGTGCTCAAAGGCACCGGACCAGCTGATTAGTGCAGGGTCCGGGTGTCGGACCACCACAGATCATGTACTGATGACCTATCTGGTGAGTATGTCATTAGTTGTTAGAAGTTGGAAAACCCCTTTAATACCACAACCACTTCCACAGATTAATACAAATCACTGACATGATGGTTGATATGTTCCCCAAATTCTTATATAGTGCTAAAATTATCAATTGCTCCTTTTTTTTTTTAATACTGACTACTTTTTTTTCTTTCAACTTAAGGGTCCATATTTCTAGGGTTCAAGGAGCACACCATTGATTTCCTTCCTACATATAAGTTTGACATTGGCACAGACACCTATGATACATCAGCAAAGCAGAGAATTCCATCATATACGGTAAGATATCTTATTTCCAGGTCTACAGAGCTTGAGAGACAATAGAATCCATGGGCCAGAGCACCCATTATATAATGAATCCCCTCCCCCAATGTAATGAATTGTTATTATTATAGCTGGAAGAGTAATTTCTTATGAACAAAGCTTTCAGTTAATTTTACTTTTATGTAGTGAGTTTGTCATCACAGTTTCCCAGTGTAATATGTCGTTGCCCAGCATGGGTCAAGGATACTTATTTAATGAAATCTGTGTGACCAAGTCAAACCTAAAATGCAATAAAGTCTCAATATTTTGCAATATAAATAAAGTAGGCCCAACATTTAGGTCTGTGTTGTTTTGCAGTTTAATAATCTATTATAATATGATTTCACTAATGATATTTGTTATTTTCATGACCTCTACAGGACAGGGTGTTGTTTAAAAGCCAATGTGAGGGAGATGTGCGAGTCCTGAGATACGACTCTTGCCCTGTTTTGAAGACCTCAGACCACCGACCTGTTTTTGGCATCTTTGAAGTAAAGATCAGGCCCGGTTCAGATGAGTAAGTCATGTTTTCCTCCATGTTGTTGGTATGATACTTTCAGTAGCCGTCATTACTACATGGTCCTTATAGCCAGAGCTCACACTTTGGGGCAGGTGGCTGTACACCTTGGTGACAGTACTGGAGGATTATAGGATGTGAAACTAAGCAAAGTGTGGTTACCTGCTAACATTATCATATGTCTTACATAAATATATTTCTCATTCCAGCATCCCCTTGGCTGGTGGACGCTTTGATCGTAAAATCTATGTAACGGGCATTAGGAGGAAAGGACAAAAAAAGTAGCTGCATCTGTTCATGTCCTTACAGGTAAGAGCTTTGTAGTTGTCTATTATGTTTGCGGTGAAAATGTTCTTCCATCTCTTAGGTTTTCCTCTGTATCTGTAATTAATTTTATCAACTAATTTAACTAAAGTGTAAATAAGTATTTTCAATCTTAAAATTCCAACTCCTTGTATTTAGACACGTTTTCATTTCTGAATGAAGGTTGTGGGCTTTGGGGAACAACTTCCCCAACTGTAAGCATGTATGTAGTATAGTACAATGAGTTTCCTAAAGGAACCGGTCATCTGAATGGATGGAACAACTGGATTTTATGATGCATTAGCTTCTAAGCAAAAATGATGGATACAAGAAACATTGCTATTGATGGAAGACATTACTTGGCATCTTGCAGGACTCCTAAGGAACAGTTACAATCTCCGGGGCATAAAACATCGGAATATTAGAAAGTTCCGGTAACATGCTGAAGAGCACAGCTCTAGTATTCGGCACACAGACAAATATGATTCAAAACTTCTTTCGTTTTATTTGTATTGTATTCAAATGCCATGGGCGGAGTGCAACGTTTCGGTCCTAGAAGACCTTCGTCAGGCACTGGAACCCTGTTGGCGTGGATGTATCCTGCTGATGAGCACTGCTGTTCATATCGCGGCTTACCGCTCGTTTTTGGCGCGGTAAGCCGCGATATGAACAGCAGTGCTCATCAGCAGGATACATCCACGCCAACAGGGTTCCAGTGCCTGACGAAGGTCTTCTAGGACCGAAACGTTGCACTCCGCCCATGGCATTTGAATACAATACAAATAAAACAAAAGAAGTTTTGAATCATATTTGTCTGTGTGCCGAATACTTCTCTACATACGATTGGGTTGGGACCCTATTCGTGCACCTCCTATAGGTCTTGTGCACTCTGAACCAATACCGAGCACAGCTCTAGGTCAGACCCACTGCTTGCATCAACCATCTTCAAGGTTTGTAGTGTGACGCCAAGGATCAATTAAGAAATTTATTTACCTCAAATCACCTTAAAAAGTCTTCTAGATTTTGTGTCTGCTAAGAAACACACATTATAGAACATTAATAGCAAATATTTGTCTTGCAGCATAAACATCAATTCCGCAGTACATCTGGCGAGAATAGCGCTCCCTGTCACCGGAGGAGCCACCATCAATGCTGATAGAAAGGTAAGTTCCTCTGGATGTGTCCCCTCTCTATATTTATCAAGCAGCCTGAATGATCAATATTTAATAGGGTTGTGTGCTTCTCCCCCCAGAACAAGTCAGCAGATATCAACAGAACATCAACACCAATAACAACCAAGGGCAGAATCCGCCATCTTACAAGAATTCCAATGGCGAGACTTAACATTTCTACAACATCTGTCACAGAAGAGACATCAATGTGGTCACCAGGGCATCAATATCACCCAGAAGACCAGGTTCAGAACAGGACAATATGTCATCTCTTCTTGTGTCTGTCGAATCCAGATTTTCCACCCCTAACTGATACTACAGTATATACTGTGACATATTCCGTAGTTTTTGCTGGATCTTGTATTACCGTCATCTTTACCATTATATATTTTG
The DNA here is from genome assembly GCF_050947455.1 of Rhinoderma darwinii. Classification (NCBI taxonomy): domain Eukaryota; kingdom Metazoa; phylum Chordata; class Amphibia; order Anura; family Rhinodermatidae; genus Rhinoderma; species Rhinoderma darwinii. The sequence goes on from NC_134688.1 coordinate 347,718,199, forward strand.
ATCCACAAAAACCTTAAATAAATCATTAACATCAATCCATAAGTGTGACTGGTAATTGTTATGTGCGCGGCTGCAACTTACACAATACAGAGTGTATGGAACGTGCCGCCATATGTACTGGATTATATACTTTAGGACAAAGAGTGCTAGGAGATGTAAAACATTGATATATTTGATAGTTGCTTAACCACTTAAGGAAGCAGCCTAGTTCGGGACTTAGGGCTCAGAGCCCATTTTTCAAATCTGACATATTTAACTTTATGTGGTAATAATGTCGAAATGCTTAAACCTATCCAAGCGATTCTGAGAATGTTTTCTCGTGAGACATTGGGCTTTATGTTAGCTGTAAAATGTTGTTGATATGTTCAGTGTTTATTAATGAAAAATTGCAAAATTTAGAGAAAATGTAGAAAAAATAGAATTTTTCTAAAGTAAAAAATGCATCTGCTTGTAAAACAGATGGTTATACCAACCAAAATATTTACTAGTTCACATTTCCCATAATTCTACTTTAGATTGGCATGATTTTTTGAACATAAACAGCAATTTCTCATATTTTTAAGAAAATTTCAAAAGCCTTTTTTTTAAGGTACCTGTTCAGTTCTGAAGTGGCTTTGAGGCACCTATGTATTAGAAACACCCACAAAACTTCCCGTTTTAAAAACTAGACCCCTCAAAGTATTCAAAACAGCATTTAGAAAGTTTTTTTTAACCCTTTAGGCATTTCACAGGAATTAAAGCAAAGTGGAGGTGAAATTTGCAAATTTCATTTTTCTTGCTGAATTTAATTTTATTCTATTTTTTTCTGTAACACAGAAGGTTTTACCAGAGAAACACTACTAAATATGTATTTTACAGATTCTGCCGTTTTTAGAAATGTCCCACATGTGGCTCTAGTGTGCTCTTGGACTAAAACACAAGCCCCAGAAGCAAAGAAGCACCTAGTGCATTTTGGGGCCTCATTTTTATTAGAATATATTTTAGGCAGCATGCCAGGTTTGAAGAGGTGTTTAGGTGCCAAAAAAGTAGGAATCCCTCAAAAGTGACCCCATTTTGGAAACTCCACCCCTCAAGGAATTCATTTATGGTTGTTGTTACCATTTTGACCCCACAGTTTTTTCACAGAGCGTCTTTGAATTGGGCTGTGAAATTAAAAAGATGAAATGTTTTCCAATAAGATGTCATTTTTGATCAAAATTTCTTATTTTCGCATGGAAAATGCCCCATTTTGTTGCCCAATTTGTCCTGAGTGCGGTAATATCCCATTTGTGGTGATAAACTGCCGTTTGGGCCCATGGGAGGTCTCAGAAGGAAAGAAGCGCTATGTGTTCTTTGGAGTCCAGATTTTGCTGGATTGGTTTTCGGGTGCCATGTCGAATTTGCAGAGCCCCAGAGGTATCAAAGCAATGGAAACCCACCAGAAGTGACCCCATTTTGGAAACTAAACCCCTCAAGGAATTCATTTATGGGTGTTGTGACCATTTAGACCCCACAGTTTATTCTCAGAATTTATTTGAAATGGGCTGTGAATTAAAAAAAATGTGTGATAAACTGGGCCCATGGGAGGGCTAAGAAGGAAAGGACCACCATTTGGCCTACTGGGGATTTTCTGGTACTAAGTCATGTATGCAGAAGCCCCTGAGGTACCAGTACAGTTGAAACCCCCGAGAAGTGAGCCCGTTTTAAAAACTACACCCCTTAAGGCATTCATCTAGAGGTGTAGTGAGCATTTTGACCCCACAGGTATTGTTTAAAAGATAATGCGCAGCAGATAGTGCAGAGTGAGATTTGCAATTTTCTATACATATATGCCATTTCAGTGTCCGATATATTGTGCCCAGCATGCGCCACCGGAGACATACATCCCATAAACTGTAATGTGGGTTCTCACGGGTACAGCAATACCCTACATGTGGATGTTAACAGCTGCCTGGGCAGACAGCAGGGCCCAGAGTGTAAAGATGAGGGGGATAAGCTGTGCGGAGTGCATCATGGTAAGTAAAACTGGGGTAGATTGAAAATCAAGGGATGTATGATACATTTTAAAACACTTTCATACAAAGCCCTGGTTTTTCGGGACACGTGTCATATTGATATATTGTGTCTTACCCTATCCCCCTCTTATAGCATACTTTGCACTTCTTTTGACTTTTTCCCTTCTTGCCAGTTTGGGGAACTCCTCCTGGAAAGTATTGCCCTGGTACGATGCGTGTTGCCTTGCTTCCAGAAGTACTTGGTGCCCCCCTTCATGGTCCCTAAAGATTAGGTTCTTGATAACCACCTCTTGAAATTCCAGGAAAGTTCCCATCTGGCCTTTACATCGATGTAGTAGGTACGCATTAAACAATGCAATCTGAATGATGTGCACGGCCAGCTTCTTATACCACACCGCATGGCGCTGTAGGGCTTCAGGACTTGATCTGACAAGTCCACCCCTCCCATGCACCTATTGTAGTCCAGGATGCAGTCTGGTTTGGGGTTCTCTGTACTGGTACCTCGTACAGGTACATGGGCACTGGTATGGCCATGTATTGTTGTCAATACAACGACATCTCTCTTGTCCTTGTACTTAACACACAATATGTTGCTGCTAGAATGTGCCCTGCTTCCACCCCTTCTTGTTTGCCCAAGCAGTGTCTTAGGGAGGTGTAATGTCAGGATAGGGAGACAGACAGGTGAGCCCTAATCTATCCGCCACTCAGACCCTGCCTACTTTCACAGCCCGTCCTAGGCGACGGTGTACAAATGGGCGACGGTCCATATGCTCAATATGTGCACGACAGACAAACAAGACAAGGGTACACAAAAGCAAAGGGAAGTGGGGCAGTTGTCCACGGCAAAACCGTGAGCAACAGAGTAGTGGATGAGCCGAGTCAAACCAGGAGTGTACGTGTTAACAAATGCAGAGCAGGAGAATAGTCAGTCAAGCCAGGGTCAATATGAAGCAGAGGTCAATGGTAACAGCAGAAACAGCAGAGCCAGGAAACAAGAGAATCACAGGCAAAGGACAAGCATCAAATGAAGTTATAAGTAGACCAAGGGCGGGAGCTAGAACCGTCTGGCCAGGCTGCGATAGGCTCTCCCACTCCTCAGCCTACCAGCCTGAGTGGTAGCAGATCGAGTCACTCTAGCAGACCTAGACACAGATGCAGGCTTATTAACCACGGGCATTGACACAGAAGCTGTGTCAGGCAAATCCTTCACAGGAGGCCTCTCCGATTTCTTCTAGCAGTGCCGCATGCCACAGTACTTCTGGAAGCGAGGCACTTGAAGAGTAGGACGCTGGTATAAAAATTATCCAGTTAGAGGTGGTAAACCTGGTCCAGCAGTGGGTGCACCAAATCCCACCCAATTTTTGCGTTAACTCCCAGTAAGGGGGGGCATTCTAAGGGCTGAATACTGCTGTCCTTGTAAGTATACCCTGATGCACTCTCGCACAACTTATACATCTTCACGCCATACCTTGCCCTCTTACACGGCAGGTACTGGTGGAATTGAAGCCTCCCTTTAAAATGGACCAGGGACTCATCAATAGAAATACAATTCTCGGGGGTGTATGCTTTGGAAAACCGGGCACTAAAATGGTCTAATAGGGGTCTCCGTTTATACAAACGGTCAAAACTGGGGTCATCTCGGGGTGGGCGCTGCTCATTATCAGTATAATGTAAGAAGCGAAGTATTGCCTCATAACGCATCCTGGACACGGCCATACAGTACATTGGGGTGTGGTATAAGAAAAAGCCTCTTTTTTTTTTTTTTTAAGTTACCAGTTTAGTTCTGAAGTGGCTTTGGGGAGGCCTATATATTAGAAACCCCTATAAAACACCCCATTTTAGAAACTAGGCCCCTCAAAATATTCAAAACAGCATTCAGAAAGTTTATTAACCTTTTAGGTGTTTCACAAGAATTTAAAGCAAAGTAGAGGTGAAATTTACATATTTCAGTTTTTTTGTAAGAAAATTGTTTTTATTCCTTTTTTTTCTGTAAAACAGAAGGTTTTACCCCGAGAAACATTACTCAATACCTATTGCCCAGATTCTCCAGTTTTGAGAAATATCACAGATGTGGTCCTAGTGTGGTAATGGACTGAAGCACCGGCCTCCGAAGCAAAGAACCACCTAGAGGATTATGAGGCCTCCTTTTTATTAGGCACCATGTCCAGTTTGAAGAGGTCTTGTGGTGCCAAAACAGTGGAAACCCCCCAAAAGTGACACTATTTTGGAAACTAGACCCCTTGAGGAATTCATTGTAGTTTTCATGGGGTGCATGTGACTTTTTGATCAGTTTTTGCTCTATTTTTTTTTTTTTTTTTTTAAAACAATCCAATTTTATTGATACGAACACAGAAATGAAATAACACATTAACATTCACATTACAATTTTCCAACATCGTATACAATAGTGACAGCATATCAGGAAATCCCCAACTTCCCCCCTTTCCCCCCTCCCCGCACAGCCCCCCATTATATCTCCGCCGTTTGTTTCTAGTACCATTCCTGGTCAGAGCACATGTCTCTTATCAAGTTTCCCCACCACCCCTTCTTTACTCCAGACTCTATCACCTCCAGTTCCTCAGACGACTCTCGCCCTTAGTCTGCTCAGTTCAGGTGTCAGCACCTCAGGACAGGCCATCCATCTGCTCCATTGTTTCTCAAATTTTTTTTCCGTGCCCCTTTTAGAAAATATCTTATGCTCCATCAGGATATTATAGTTCAACATTCCTACAATTTCCCTCATCCTTGGTGGCTCCGCGTCCAGCCAGTGTTTAGCAATGCATTTCCTCGTTTGATATAATATCTTGGCAATTGCCAGGCTTGCCATTCTGTCACTCTCCAATTCTCCCACCGCTCCCAACAACATAACTTTAGGGTCTGCCGCCAATTCCCAACCATACACCTGCTTTATCAGGTCCAATATTTCCCCCCATAGGGTCCTCAGGGCCTCACATGACCAAAACATATGCAATATGTCCGCCTTCTCCTCCGTGCACCTACGACATTTAGCATCCGCTCTAATACCCATCTGTTTTAATACCCACGGGGTGCGGTACACTCTGTGTATCAGGAAGAGTTGTGATCTCCTCTGCGCCAGACTGAGCGATAAGTGACATGTGGACGCTAATATCTCCCACTCCTCCTCGGTCAATGGACCGACATCCTGTTCCCATTTCGCTTTTACCAGCACCATTGGGTTTCCCAAGTGTTTGGACAGTAAGCTCCTGTACGCCATTGAGATCAGGCCTTTGGTCGTGTCAGCCCGTCCCACATACTCTAGGACCCCAAGAGCACAGACCGTCAGGTCCACCACATGCGCCTGCGCCTGTAGGGCATGATGGATCTGCAAATATTGGTAAAACATATTGTGCTCCAGTGGAAATAGGTCTTTCAACTGCTGAAATGATCTCAGCCCGTTATCATCATACAGGTGTTGTAATCGCCTAACCCCTGCCGATTCCCATTTTTGCATGCCCTCTAATTGGTATAATTCCCACAAGACCGGATTATGCCATAGGGGAGTATATTTGGTACACATTCCCACTCCCAGGATCTGTTTGCACTGCCACCATATTTTATGTATCAGGAGTAACGTTGGTTTAGCACTCGCCAATCTCTTAAAGGTATGCGCTTCCAGACCCTCTAGTGGGTTGAGTCCTCCCCCCAAATATGACAATAAACGTGCACTGGAGCCCCAGGTCTCTGTGTCCTCCCACCCCTTAAATTGTTGGCTCTGGGCAGCCAGGTAATATATCCAGGCATTTGGCAGCGCTACCCCCCCCCCTTCGTCTTTAGGCAATTGCAATTTCTCCAATTTAATCCTTGGAACCCATTTTTTCCAGACCAGATCCCGAAAGAGATTGTGCAATCGTCTGAACCAGTGCTTAGGTATCCATACTGGGGAGTTATGAAGAATATATAAAACTTGAGGCATAAGGATCATCTTGATTAGATTAGTCCTCCGCAGAGCAGAGAGCGGGAGCCTGTTCCAGGCATCCACCTTATGTTTCACCTTGAGCAGCAGTGGTGAAACATTCAAAGACATATAGTCTTGGACCCTAGCCGTCACCTTAACCCCTAGGTACGTAAATTCAGAGACTATCGGAATCCGGGGTCCCACTCCAGTATCTACCATATTCACCGTGTCAAGTGGCATCAGAGCAGACTTGGTCCAGTTAATATTTAATCCTGAGAACTCCCCAAACCTTGTGATCGTATCCATTATTACCTTCAGTGTATTCTCAGTGTCCGTCATATATATTAAAATATCGTCTGCATATAGTGAAATTTTTTCCTCCATTTCCCCATATTGCAAGCCTCTTATATGCTCCTCCTGTCTTATGAGGCACGCCAGTGGCTCTACCGCCAAGGCGAATAGCAATGGTGACAGTGGGCACCCCTGGCGCGTACCCCGGGCCAGTGAAAATTTCTCGGACATTGCACTATTCACCCGTATGCGGGCTGTAGGGGCCACATACAACAACTGTACCCACTTCACGAAGTTAGGGCCGAATCCCATCTTTTCTATTACTCGCCATAGGTACCCCCATTCTACGCAGTCAAACGCTTTTGCGGCGTCTAACGTTAGCACCGCCCTTCCTCCTTGATCATCCGGTGTCGCCTGAAGTTTTAAAAACAGCCGCCTGAGGTTGACAGCCGTCGATTTGGAGGGCATGAACCCCGATTGGTCTTCATGCACAACATGCTTTACCACCCTGTTCAGCCGCAGCACCAATATCTTTGCCAAAATCTTGACATCCGATGTCAACAAGGATATTGGTCTGTAGGACTCCGGTAATTGACTGTCTTTCCCCTCTTTTGGGAGAACCACTATCGTAGCCTCATATAGGGAGTCTGGTATTTTACCTCTGTCAAAACTATCCTGCAAAGTACTCAAGTATTCTGGCGCTAGTTCCGTCCCATATTCCTTATAGATTTCCCCCGGTAACCCATCTGGACCCGGAGCTTTCTCATTTGCCATATCCCTTATCGCCTGTTCCAACTCCTCCAGTGAAATAGGTGCCTCCAAGCTTTCACAGTCCTCCCGGCCCAAGGTAGGCAAATTAATGTTTCCCAGGTACTCGTCCAATTGCTGTGTGTCGTAATGCACTTTGGATGTATATAGGTCAGTATAAAACCGCTGAAATATTTGCAAGATTTGCCACGTGTGTGTGTCTCCAACCTCCCCCCTAAGGCCATGAATGAAATTATTACTCCCATGCGGCTTTGCCATCCTAGCGAGTATTCTCCCCGCCGTTTCCCCTTCTTCATAATATTTCTGTTTAAGGAATAATCGTTTATTATCCACCATTGTTAGTTAGTTTAACAACGTCTGTGCCTCCACCCAATGTCTAAGTGTCTCCTCGGACCCCTCTTCTACATGTCTCCCTTCTGTTTCTGTCACCCGAACCTCTAAACTTTCTCCCAATTGCCTAGATTTAGTTTTAATTCGTTTAATATGTTGAATGAATACTCCCCTCAACCATGCTTTCATGGCATCCCATAACACCCCTCGCAGCACTGACTCAGTATTAAAATTTAAATATTCTTTAACCAGGTTCCGTATTTCCCCGCCATCCATCAATCTTAGCCAAAACGCATTCAGCTTCCAATTCCCGGGGTTCCTGGTATACCTTACACCCACTTCCATCGTCTCCGCCATCGGAGAGTGGTCTGACAACGCCCTCTGTAGGTATTCAATTTGCGCTATGTACGGCACTGCTGAAGCTGAGCATGCTACCAAGTCTATTCGCGAAAGTGACTGAAATGTGGATGATGCACACGAGTACTGCCTCACCCCTGGAAGTTTATCTCTCGGAATATCCCGCAGACCCAATTCCTCATTTAATCTTCCAAAGGCAGTCAGGTCTCCTCTTTGCCCCCCTCCTCCCCTATGAAACCTATCCAACCCTTCAGACATCACTGCATTAAAATCCCCCATTACGATTAGCGGTACCTCAGGCCACCTAGAGAGTTTCTCCGTAACTCGTTTCAGTACAGTGCTAGAATAAGGCGGAGGGATATACAGCACTACTAGAATACAGTTTTTGTTCTATTTTTAACCCCTTCCCGCTCCTTGACGTACTATTACGTCATGGCAGCTCTATCGTTCGCGCTCCATGCCGTAATAGTACGTCTTGCAGTTAGAACAGCGGTGCGCGCGCCCGGCGCGTTCATGCGCTGTGATAGCTGCTGTTTCTGACAGCAGGCTATCACGGCATAATGGGACGGGACCATTTACTATGGTCCCGCCTCGCCGATCGCCGCTATTGGCTAGTCAGTGAGTAACTAGCCAATAGCAGCGATCGGTCTCATTCAGCACAGCAGTGCTCGAGCCCGGCGTTCCTGAGCTGTGATAGCTGCTGTTTCTGACAGCATGCTATCACAGCATAATGGGCCGGGACCATTTACTATGGTCCCGCCTCGCCGATCGCCGCTATTGGCTAGTCAGTGAGTAACTAGCCAATAGCAGCGATCATTCTCGTCACTTCCTCTCTCTGACCTCACATCCTGCTGCAACCGCCCTGAACGCCCTGTTGGAGTTAGCGAGGCGTTGAGATCGGTTGTGAGCAGAGAGTCAGAGAGAAAAGAAGTGAAAAAAAGTGAAAAAAAGTTTCTAAAACAACGTTTTTTTTGCTTCCCACCACCCCATCCACTACCCACTCCTGTTCCCTTCCTCTTTGAGTTCTACCCACGTTTTTTGGTCAGTGATCTCCTATCACTGACCACTTTTCAGTCTTCAGGACCACATTTCTTGGTCCCTGGGGATTTTTTTTTCATTTTTTTCTATATAAAACATAAAACAAAAAAAAAAATATAAAAAGAAAAAAAAGAAACAAAAAAAAATAGTTAGTTTAGCCAATTTTGAAAATTTAACTGGTTAGTTTAGTATTAGCCCCTTCCCGCTCCTTGACGTACTATTACGTCATGGCAGCTCTATCGTTCGCGCTCCATGCCGTAATAGTACGTCTTGCAGTTAGAACAGCGGTGCGCGCGCCCGGCGCGTTCATGCGCTGTGATAGCTGCTGTTTCTGACAGCAGGCTATCACGGCATAATGGGACGGGACCATTTACTATGGTCCCGCCTCGCCGATCGCCGCTATTGGCTAGTCAGTGAGTAACTAGCCAATAGCAGCGATCGGTCTCATTCAGCACAGCAGTGCTCGAGCCCGGCGTTCCTGAGCTGTGATAGCTGCTGTTTCTGACAGCATGCTATCACAGCATAATGGGCCGGGACCATTTACTATGGTCCCGCCTCGCCGATCGCCGCTATTGGCTAGTCAGTGAGTAACTAGCCAATAGCAGCGATCGGTCTCATTCAGCACAGCAGTGCTCGAGCCCGGCGTTCCTGAGCTGTGATAGCTGCTGTTTCTGACAGCATGCTATCACAGCATAATGGGCCGGGACCATTTACTATGGTCCCGCCTCGCCGATCGCCGCTATTGGCTAGTCAGTGAGTAACTAGCCAATAGCAGCGATCATTCTCGTCACTTCCTCTCTCTGACCTCACATCCTGCTGCAACCGCCCTGAACGCCCTGTTGGAGTTAGCGAGGCGTTGAGATCGGTTGTGAGCAGAGAGTCAGAGAGAAAAGAAGTGAAAAAAAGTGAAAAAAAGTTTCTAAAACAACGTTTTTTTTGCTTCCCACCACCCCATTCACTACCCACTCCTGTTCCCTTCCTCTTTGAGTTCTACCCACGTTTTTTGGTCAGTGATCTCCTATCACTGACCACTTTTCAGTCTTCAGGACCACATTTCTTGGTCCCTGGGGATTTTTTTTTCATTTTTTTCTATATAAAACATAAAACAAAAAAAAAAATATAAAAAGAAAAAAAAGAAACAAAAAAAAATAGTTAGTTTAGCCAATTTTGAAAATTTAACTGGTTAGTTTAGTATTAGGGTTAGTTAGTGTCAGGGAACCGTCAAAAAGCGTAGTTAGGTATAGTGTCAGGGAATTTAGCGTCAGGAATCGGTCACCGTAGATAGGCTTAGCGTTAGGGATCCATCACCGTAGTTAGGTTTAGCGTCAGGGAAGCTCGGAATAATTAGATAGGTTTAGTGTCAGGCACCCGTCACCGTAGTTAGGTTTAGTGTCAGGGAAGCTTGAAATAATCTAGATAGGTTTAGTGTCAGGGAATCGTCGCCGTAGTTAGGTTTAGCGTTAGGGAAGTCCACATAAAATTTAGTTAGGTTTAGTGTTAGGAACCCTCGCCCTAGTTAGCTTTAGTGTCAGGGAAGTCCACTTGCTCTCTAAAAACAAAACACACATTTGTGCTAGTTGTGCTATCCTATTGCTCCCAGTTAGGGATTTATTTTTTTGCAGTATATAAATTTTGTCTTCGCACAACAAGCATGTCCCAACGGACATTTACTGCTGAAGAGGCGTATGCATTTCTGGCCTCCGACACAGACTCGTCGGATGGCGATACAGTATTTTATTTGTCTACCTCCTCATCCAGCGATGAAGAGGAGGGACCCCCTAGGAGACGCCCCAGGACCACCACCATAGTAGAAATCCCTGAGAGAAGTGACCCCACAACAAGTGATACCCCTGAGCGAAGTGACCCCATTTGGACACCCACACCAGACCATTATGAACCCCAAATCCCTGAGTACACGGGCAGCCCAGGCATCAAATTTAACACGGCAGGGTTCAGTGAGATGGACTTTTTCAAGTTCTTCTTCACTGATAACTTTATAGAGCTAATGGTCACCCAGACTAATTTATATGCCCAACAGTATATCACCAAGAACCCCAACTCATTTTATGCCCAATCCCAGAGGTGGACTCCTGTAAACGCAGCAGAGTTGGGCAAGTTCTGGGGACTGCTCTTGAACATGGGGCTTCTAAAAAAGCCATCCATTAGGACCTACTGGAGCACGGACATCCTATACCACACCCCGATGTACCGTATGGCCATGTCCAGGATGCGTTATGAGGCAATACTTCGCTTCCTACATTATGCCGATAATGAGCAGTGCCCACCCCGAGATGACCCCAGTTTTGACCGTTTATATAAACTGAGACCCCTATTAGACCATTTCAGTGCCCGGTTTGCCCAAGCATACACCCCCGAGAAGTGTATTTCCATTGATGAGTCCCTGGTACATTTTAAAGGGAGGCTTCAATTCCGCCAATACCTGCCAAGTAAGAGGGCAAGGTATGGCGTGAAGTTGTATAAGCTGTGCGAGAGTGCATCAGGGTATACATATAAATTCAGGATATATGAAGGGAAGGACAGCAGTATTCAGCCCCCAGAATGCCCCCCCTTACTGGGAATTAACGCAAAAATTGTGTGGGATTTGGTGCACCCACTGCTGGACCAGGGTTACCACCTCTACCTGGATAATTTTTATACCAGCGTCCCGCTCTTCAAGTGCCTCGCTTCCAGAAGGACTGCGGCATGCGGCACTGCTAGAAAAAATCTTAGAGGCCTCCCTAAAACACTGCTTGGGCAAACACTCAGAAGGGGTGAGAGCAGGGCACATTCTAGTAGCAACATATTGTGTGTCAAGTACAAGGACAAGAGAGATGTCCTTGTATTGACAACAATACATGGCCACACCAGTACCCATGTACCTGTACGAGGTACCAGTACAGAGACCCCCAAACCAGATTGCATCCTGGACTACAATAGGTACATGGGAGGGGTGGACTTGTCAGATCAAGTCCTGAAGCCCTACAGCGCTACGCGGAAATCGAGGGTGTGGTATAAGAAGCTGGCCGTGCACATCATACAGATGGCATTGTACAATGCGTACGTGCTACGTCGATGTGCAGGCCAGAGGGGAACTTTCCTGGAATTTCAAGAGGTGGTTATAAAGAACCTAATTTTTGGCGACCAGGAAGGAGGGGCACCCAGTACTTCTGGAAGCGAGGCCACACGCATCGTACCAGGGCAACACTTTCCAGGAGAAGTTCCCCAAACTGGCAAGAAGGGAAAAAGTCAAAAGAGGTGCAAAGTGTGCTATAAGAGGGGGATAAGGAAGGACACAACATACCAATGCGACACGTGTCCCGAAAAACCAGGGCTCTGTATGAAAGATTGTTTTAAAATTTACCATACATCCCTTGATTTTTAATTTACCCTGATGCACTCCGCACAGCTTATCCCCCTCATCTTTCCCTTTTGAGCCCTGCCATGTGCCCAAGCAGCAAATAACAGCCACATGTAGGGTATTGCCGTACCCGGGAGAACCCACATTACAATTTATGGGGTGTATGTCTCCGGTGGCACATGCTGGGCACAATATATCGGACACTGAAATGGCATATATGTATAGGAAATTGCAAATCTCACTTTGCACCATCTACTGAGCATTACCTTTTACACAATAACTGTTGGGTCAAAATGCTCACTACACTCTAGATGAATGTCTTAAGGGGTGTAGTTTTTAAAATGGGGTCACTTCTCGGGGGTTTCAACTGTACTGGTACCTCAGGGGTTCTGCCTACATGACTTAGCACCAGAAAAGCTCCAGTAGGCTAAATGGTGGTCCTTCCCTTCTGAGCCCTGTCGTGTGCCCAGGCAGCTAATAACAGCCACATGTAGGGTATTGCCGTACCCGGGAGAACCCACATTACAATTTATGGGGTGTATGTCTCCAGTGGCACATGCTGGGCACAATATATCAGACACTGAAATGGCATATATGCATAGGAAATTGCAAATCTCACTTTGCACCATCTGCTGCGCATTACCTTTTACACAATAACTGTGGGGTCAAAATGCTCACTACACCACTAGATGAATGTCTTAAGGGGTGTAGTTTTTAAAATGGGGTCACTTCTCGGGGGTTTCAACTGTACTGGTACCTCAGGGGTTCTGCCTACATGACTTAGCACCAGAAAAGCTCCAGTAGGCTAAATGGTGGTCCTTCCCTTCTGAGCCCTGTCGTGTGCCCAGGCAGCTAATAACAGCCACATGTAGGGTATTGCCGTACCCGGGAGAACCCACATTACAATTTATGGGGTGTATGTCTCCAGTGGCACATGCTGGGCACAATATATCAGACACTGAAATGGCATATATGCATAGGAAATTGCAAATCTCACTTTGCACCATCTGCTGCGCATTACCTTTTACACAATAACTGTGGGGTCAAAATGCTCACTACACCACTAGATGAATGTCTTAAGGGGTGTAGTTTTTAAAATGGGGTCACTTCTCGGGGGTTTCAACTGTACTGGTACCTCAGGGGTTCTGCCTACATGACTTAGCACCAGAAAAGCTCCAGTAGGCTAAATGGTGGTCCTTCCCTTCTGAGCCCTGTCGTGTGCCCAGGCAGCTAATAACAGCCACATGTAGGGTATTGCCGTACCCGGGAGAACCCACATTACAATTTATGGGGTGTATGTCTCCAGTGGCACATGCTGGGCACAATATATCAGACACTGAAATGGCATATATGCATAGGAAATTGCAAATCTCACTTTGCACCATCTGCTGCGCATTACCTTTTACACAATAACTGTGGGGTCAAAATGCTCACTACACCACTAGATGAATGTCTTAAGGGGTGTAGTTTTTAAAATGGGGTCACTTCTCGGGGGTTTCAACTGTACTGGTACCTCAGGGGTTCTGCCTACATGACTTAGCACCAGAAAAGCTCCAGTAGGCTAAATGGTGGTCCTTCCCTTCTGAGCCCTGTCGTGTGCCCAGGCAGCTAATAACAGCCACATGTAGGGTATTGCCGTACCCGGGAGAACCCACATTACAATTTATGGGGTGTATGTCTCCAGTGGCACATGCTGGGCACAATATATCAGACACTGAAATGGCATATATGCATAGGAAATTGCAAATCTCACTTTGCACCATCTGCTGCGCATTACCTTTTACACAATAACTGTGGGGTCAAAATGCTCACTACACCACTAGATGAATGTCTTAAGGGGTGTAGTTTTTAAAATGGGGTCACTTCTCGGGGGTTTCAACTGTACTGGTACCTCAGGGGTTCTGCCTACATGACTTAGCACCAGAAAAGCTCCAGTAGGCTAAATGGTGGTCCTTCCCTTCTGAGCCCTGTCGTGTGCCCAGGCAGCTAATAACAGCCACATGTAGGGTATTGCCGTACCCGGGAGAACCCACATTACAATTTATGGGGTGTATGTCTCCAGTGGCACATGCTGGGCACAATATATCAGACACTGAAATGGCATATATGCATAGGAAATTGCAAATCTCACTTTGCACCATCTGCTGCGCATTACCTTTTACACAATAACTGTGGGGTCAAAATGCTCACTACACCACTAGATGAATGTCTTAAGGGGTGTAGTTTTTAAAATGGGGTCACTTCTCGGGGGTTTCAACTGTACTGGTACCTCAGGGGTTCTGCCTACATGACTTAGCACCAGAAAAGCTCCAGTAGGCTAAATGGTGGTCCTTCCCTTCTGAGCCCTGTCGTGTGCCCAGGCAGCTAATAACAGCCACATGTAGGGTATTGCCGTACCCGGGAGAACCCACATTACAATTTATGGGGTGTATGTCTCCAGTGGCACATGCTGGGCACAATATATCAGACACTGAAATGGCATATATGCATAGGAAATTGCAAATCTCACTTTGCACCATCTGCTGCGCATTACCTTTTACACAATAACTGTGGGGTCAAAATGCTCACTACACCACTAGATGAATGTCTTAAGGGGTGTAGTTTTTAAAATGGGGTCACTTCTCGGGGGTTTCAACTGTACTGGTACCTCAGGGGTTCTGCCTACATGACTTAGCACCAGAAAAGCTCCAGTAGGCTAAATGGTGGTCCTTCCCTTCTGAGCCCTGTCGTGTGCCCAGGCAGCTAATAACAGCCACATGTAGGGTATTGCCGTACCCGGGAGAACCCACATTACAATTTATGGGGTGTATGTCTCCAGTGGCACATGCTGGGCACAATATATCAGACACTGAAATGGCATATATGCATAGGAAATTGCAAATCTCACTTTGCACCATCTGCTGCGCATTACCTTTTACACAATAACTGTGGGGTCAAAATGCTCACTACACCACTAGATGAATGTCTTAAGGGGTGTAGTTTTTAAAATGGGGTCACTTCTCGGGGGTTTTAACTGTACTGGTACCTCAGGGGCTTCTGCATACATGACTTAGCACAAGAAAAGCTCCAGTAGGCCAAATGGTGGTCCTTTCCTTCTGAGTCCTGCCATGGGCCCAAACATCAGTTTATCACCACAAATGGGGTATTGCCGCACTCAGGACAAATTGGGCAACAAAATGGGGTGTTTTATTCCTTGTGAAAATAAGAAATTTTGAACAAAAATTACATCTTAATGGAAAAAAATATCATTTTTTTAATTCACAGCCCAATTCAAATAGGTGCTGTGAAAAAACGGTGTGGTCAAAATGATAACAACAACCATAAATGAATTCCTTGAGGGGTCTAGTTTCCAAAATGGGGTCACTTCTGGTGGGTTTCCATTGCTTTCATACCTCAACACCTCTTCAAACCTGGCATGCTGCCTAAAATATATTCTAATAAAAAAGAGGCCTCAAAATGCACTAGGTGCTCCTTTGTTTCTGAGGCTTGTGTTTTATTCCACGAGCGCACTAGAGCCACATGTGGGACATTTCTAAAAACTGCAGAATCTGGACAATACATATTTAGTAGTATTTCTCTGGTAAAATCTTCTGTGTTACAGAAAAAAATGGAATAATATTGAAATTCAGCAAGAAAAATGAAATTTGCAAATTTCACCTCCACATTGCTTTAATTCCTGTGAAATGCCTGAAGGGTTAAAAAACTTTCTAAATGCTGTTTTGAATACTTTGAGGGGTCTAGTTTTTAAAATGGGGTGTTTTATGGGGGTTTCTAATACATAGGCCCCTCAAAGCCACTTCAGAACTCAAGAGGTACCTTAAAAAAAAGGCTTTTGAAATTTTCTTAAAAATATGAGAAATTGCTGTTTATGTTCTAAGCCTTGTAACGTCCAAGAAAAATAAAAGAATGTTAAAAAAACGATGCCAATCTAAAGTAGACATATGGGAAATGTGAACTAGTAACTATTTTGGGTGGTATAACCGTCTGTTTTACAAGCAGATGCATTTAAATTCTGAAAAATGCAATTTTTTCAAAATTTTCTCTAAATTTTGCAATTTTTCACCAATAAACACTGAATATATCGACCAAATTTTACCACGAACATGAAGCCCAAAGTGTCACGAGAAAACAATCTCAGAATCGCTTGGATAGGTTTAAGCATTCCGACGTTATTACCACATAAAGTGAAATATGTCAGATTTGAAAAATGGGCTCTGAGCCTTAAGGCCCAAACTAGGCTGCGTCCTTAAGGGGTTAAGAGGCGTGGAGACTAAAAAGCAGCAATTCTTCTATTGTTTTTTATTCTATTTTTTTTACAGCGTTTACCGTGCGCTATAAACAACATATTCACTTTATTCAGCATGGCGATACGATTACGGCGATACCAAATGTTTATAGTTTTTTTTTATGTCTTATGGTGTTTGCACAATAAAATAATTTTTATTAAAAATCATTTACATTTATGTTGCCTTATTCTAGGAGCCATACAGTTTTTGTCTTTTTTTCCATCAGGAAAGCCGTGTGAGGACTTGTTTTTGCGTAACGAACGGTAGTTTAGATCAGTACCATTTTTAGGTACATGCGACTTTTTGATCTCTTTTTATTCCATTTTTTGAGAAGTGAAGTGACCAAAAAACTGTGATTCTGGTATGGTTTATTATTATTTTCTTTTACGGCGTTCACCGCGCGGGATAAATAACGAAATACTTTTGTAGTTCAGGCCGTTACGGATGCGGCGATATCAATTATGTATAGTTTATTTGTTTATTTATTTATTTTTATTAATAATAAAAGACTGATAAGGGAAAAAGGGGGATTTTTACTTTTGTTACTTTTAAAACTTTTATTTTCTTATTTTTACACAACTTTTTTTTAACTTTTTTTAACTTTATTACTTTGTCCCACTAGTGTACTTGAGGGCAGGAGGCCCTGATCCCTATTCTAATACACTGCACTATATGCGTAGTTCAGTGTATTACAGCTGTCAGCTACTCACTGACAGCAAGGATTCCATAAATGGCACAGCTGGATGCCATTGTTAGGCGTCCGGTTGCTATAGCCACCATCGCCGGCCGCTATCGTGTAGCGGGCCGATGATGGCAGCTTAACCCCTAAGAAGCCGCTATCGCTATTGCAAGCGGCTTCCAAGGGGCTAATCAGCGGGGACACAGCGATCAGTCTCCGCAGAAGGAGCTGCGGCGACTGTTGTACGAGTTAGCAGCTGTTACAGCTCCTGTATGTGTCGGGAAGATGGCCGAAATGGCCGTTCCTCCCGCGACATACTATTCCAGCGCTGAGCGCGAACGATGCACTTAGCACGAAGGAATAGTACGTCGCTGAGCGCGAAGGGGTTAAGCATCCGTTTCTTAAAATGTAATATTAGACTCCCTTTACAAGCGGAGACAATACGATTAAGCAAATATTTTCTTTACGTTTCCCAGTATATAATATGGTACAATAAATGGTGCCGTGAAAAAGTACAACTTGTACTTCAAAAAACAATCCCTCATACGTTTTTTTTGGACCAAAAAATAAAAACTTATGGCTTCTGGAAGTTGGGGAGGAAAGAGCGAAAATGAAAAACCAAAAATAACTGTAAAAGTCAGGGGTTAAATATGAGGTTATAGGTAACATAAGTAATAATTCATGGCGTGATATATTTAGTAAAGTCCAGTTCATCTCATTCCACTATTGGACAGGAATAGTTGGTACACTGAAACTTGTAGAATTTCTAATTCTCTTGATGTAGGGATATGAATCTTGGACAATATGGGTGTAAGTATTAAAGGGGTTCTCTGCAAATAAACCTTGATCACTGTAAAATAAAAAATGTTATACAACTTTATAATATCCTTTGTGCTAAAATTTCTGTTTTAACCTTTGCTGTAATGGGATGAAAACACGGAGTGAAAACCCAAAGAAGCCAAATACTTCTCATGGATAGTAATATGCTACAATTGTATCCAGCCTAAGCAATAATCTGTAAACTAAACAGCATGGACTCTAAGGCCTCATGCACACGAATGTAATGGCTTTTATTCTACTCAAATACGCATCCCTATTCATCCAAAGTCATCTGCGACTCATTCGCATATAGGCACGCTGTCCACAAATACGTACCGTCATGCATCCTTAGTTCAGGTCTAATACACTGCACTATGTATGTAGTGTAGTGCAGTGTATTAGAATAGCGATCAGGCTTTCAAGTCCCCTAGTAGAAAAAAATATTTGAAAAAGTTATTAAAAATGTTGAATAAAAAAAAATTGTTTCAAGTTACATAAACAAAAAAACGCCTTTTTTCCCATAATAAAAGTTTTATTATAGGGAAAAATTTAAAACATTAAAAAAGTACACGTATTTGGTATCGCCGCTTCCTTAACGTTCCCAACTATAAAACGTTAACATTAATTTTCCTGCATGGTGAACGCCATAAGTTTTTTTTATAGAAAACAATGCCAGAATCACAGATCACCTTGCCACCCAATTCACTGATTGTGACTAAAGAGTAAAATTTGTAAACTTTATTAATATCTCGTTAAAATCAGGGGTACAATCACCACCGTGACAAAAGCCCAATGTGCTCAAAAATTTCTTTGAAAATGATTTTATATTTTATTCACTGATTCTATTGTAAACCCTGCAAAATGAATATTTTCGTATGATATATGGTGTTAGAACGTTTAAACATTGGTGTAACTGTAAAGGATCTGTCAGGCACAACTTCTGTGTATACGCCCATGGGTAATCAGTCTGCACCTCGTTCTATGTCTCTGAGACTGACTCCATCTTCCACCACTCAGGATGGCAGGCTTAGGAGTGGGAGAGCCTATCACAGCCTGGCCAGACGGAGCTAGCTCCCACCCTCTGTCTATTTATACCTGCCTTTCCTGTTCCTCCTTTGCTTGTGATTCTTCTCGTGTGGTTTCCTGGCCTTGCTGCAGCTCCTAGCTATTTGACCTTGCTTCATACTGACCCCGGCTTACTGACTACTCTCCTGCTCTGCGTTTAATACCTCGTACATTCCTGGTTTGACTCGGCTCGTTCACCTCTCTTGTTGCTCACGGTGTTGCCGTGGGCAACTGCCCCATTTCCCTTTGCTTGTGTCCCCTTGTCTGTTTGTCTGTCGTGCACCTACTGAGCGTAGGGACCGTCGCCCGGTTGTACCCCGTCGCCTGGGGCGGGTCGTTGCAAGTAGGCAGGGACTGAGTGGTGGGTAGATTAGGGCTCACTGCCTGTTTCCCTACCCCCCTGCCATTACATAATCACAAGCCCATATACCTAGGCTACCCTGGTCCCTCACTCTATTATGGACCCCCTTGAGACCCTGGCTCAGCAAATGCAGGGTCTCTCCCTACAGGTCCAGGCCCTGGCTCAGAGGGTCAAACAGCGTGACGCTACCATGGTAGTGCCCCTCACCTCACCTCTTGAACCCCACCTCAAGTTGCCTGACCGGTTCTCAGGGGACCGGAGGACTTTTCTCTCCTTTCGGGAGAGTTGTAGGCTCTATTTTCACTTAAAGCCTCACTCCTCAGGTTCTGAGAGCCAGCGGGTGGGTATAATTATGTCCCGGCTCCAGGAAGGGCCCCAAGAGTGGGCCTTCTCCTTGGCTCCTGACGCCCCTGAACTTTCCTCCGTTGATCGTTTCTTTTCTGCTCTCGGACTCATTTATGACGAGACTGACAGGACTGCCTTTGCCGAGAGTCAGCTGGTGACCTTACGTCAGGGTAAGAGACCTGTTGAGGAGTATTGTTCTGACTTTAGGAAGTGGTGCGTAGCTTCTCGGTGGAATGACCCTGCCTTAAGGTGCCAGTTTAGGTTGGGTCTGTCGACCGCCCTGAAAGACCTGCTAGTTAACTATCCCTCTTCTGACTCCCTAGACCAGGTTATGGCTTTAGCGGTACGACTTGACCGACGTCTCAGGGAACGACAACTTGAACGTTTTTGTGTTTTCCCCTCTGACTCCCCCATGATGCCTCCCGAGGTTCCGTTGCTTCGCTCTTCCACGGAAGACTCGGAGGTACCTATGCAACTCGGGGCCTCTGTGTCCCCCCGACAACGTAGAGAGTTCCGCAGGAAGAATGGTCTCTGCTTCTATTGTGGGGATGACAAGCATCAAGTGAACAACTGTCTTAGGCGTAAGAATAAGCAGCCGGAAATACTTCCACGCCTAAGTGATCATCGGGGAGGTCACTTGGGCGCACAGGTATTTCCCGTAAATATGAAACGTAATAAAATCTTGCTTCCCTTTCAGGTCTCTTTTGGTGGTAGGTCTGCTACCGGCAGTGCCTTCGTGGATTCAGGGTCTTCTGCTAATAACATGTCTGTGGAATTTGCTATGTCTCTAGCTATGCCTTTGATTGATTTGCCTAAACCTGTCCCGGTAGTGGGTATCGACTCCACTCCTCTTGCTAATGGTTATTTTACACAGCATACCCCTGTTTTTGAACTCCTTGTTGGCTCCATGCATTTGGAGCAGTGCTCTGTACTGTTGATGCAGGGATTATCGTCCGATTTGGTTTTAGGCTTTCCCTGGTTGCAGTTGCATAATCCCATGTTTGACTGGAATACTGGGGAGCTTACCAAATGGGGTAATGAATGCTTGACGTCATGTTTTTCTGTTAATTCTATTTCTCCCCCTGAGGAGGTGAACACGCTACCTGAGTTTGTTCAGGACTTCGCTGATGTTTTCTCTAAGGAGGCCTCCGAAGTGTTACCTCCTCATAGAGAATACGATTGCGCTATCGAGTTGGTACCAGGAGCTAAGCTCCCTAAGGGTAGGATATTTAATCTTTCTTGTCCCGAACGTGAAGCCATGAGAGAGTATATCCAGGAATGCCTGGCCAAGGGTTACATTCGCCCCTCTACTTCTCCGGTAGGTGCTGGCTTCTTCTTCATAGGGAAGAAGGATGGTGGTCTTAGGCCATGCATTCACTACCGTAACTTGAATAAGGTCACTGTAAGGAACCAGTATCCCCTTCCTTTGATTCCTGATCTCTTTAATCAGGTCCAGGGGGCCCAACGGTTCTCTAAGTTTGATCTACGGGGGGCGTATAACCTTATCCGCATCAAAGAGGGGGATGAGTGGAAGACTGCGTTCAACACGCCCGAAGGTCATTTCGAATACCTCGTCATGCCCTTTCGGTTGTGTAATGCTCCCGCGGTCTTCCAGAATTTCATAAATGAGATTTTAAGAGATTACCTGGGGGTATTTCTTGTAGTGTACCTTGATGACATACTGGTGTTTTCCAAGGACCTGTCCTCCCACATTGAGCATGTCAGGAAGGTGCTCCAGGTCCTTCGGGAAAACAAACTGTTTGCGAAAACCGAAAAATGTGTGTTTGGGGTCCAGGAGATAGCATTTTTGGGTCAAATCCTCACTCCTCATGAATTCCGCATGGACCCCGCCAAGGTCCAGGCTGTGGCGGAATGGGTCCAACCTGCCTCCCTGAAGGCGTTACAGTGTTTCTT
Source organism: Rhinoderma darwinii (assembly GCF_050947455.1). NCBI lineage: Eukaryota > Metazoa > Chordata > Amphibia > Anura > Rhinodermatidae > Rhinoderma > Rhinoderma darwinii. Next base: position 347,739,720 of record NC_134688.1, read on the forward strand.
GGGGTTCGCTAATTATTACAGAAGATTTATTGCTAACTTCTCGGTCATCGCTAAGCCTCTTACGGACCTCACTCGCAAAGGTGCTGATCTCCTCCACTGGCCTCCTGAGGCTGTCCAGGCTTTTGAGGTCCTTAAGAAGTGCTTTATCTCGGCCCCGGTGCTGGTTCAGCCCAACCAAATGGAGCCATTTATCGTGGAGGTTGACGCATCCGAGGTGGGAGTGGGGGCTGTCTTGTCCCAGGGTACCAGGTCCCTCACCCATCTCCGTCCCTGTGCCTACTTCTCCAGGAAGTTTTCTTCCACTGAGAGTAACTATGATATTGGCAACCGCGAACTCTTAGCCATTAAATGGGCATTTGAAGAGTGGCGCCACTTCCTGGAGGGGGCTAGGCACCAGGTAACGGTCCTTACCGACCACAAGAATCTGGTTTTCCTAGAATCTGCCCGGAGGCTAAATCCCAGACAAGCTCGATGGGCGCTATATTTTACCAGATTCAACTTTTTGGTTACCTATAGGGCTGGGTCTAAAAATATTAAGGCCGATGCACTGTCGCGTAGCGGAGGAAGATCCTGCTTGTATTTTGCCTCCTGGTATAATCATTTCTTCTATTGATTCTGATTTTGTCTCTGAAATTGCGGCTGATCAAGGTTCAGCTCCCGGGAACCTTCCTGAGGACAAGCTGTTTGTTCCCCTGCAATTCCGGCTAAGGGTACTTAGGGAAAATCATGACTCCGCACTATCTGGTCATCCAGGCGTCCTGGGTACCAAACACCTCATTGCCAGAAACTATTGGTGGCCTGGGTTACCTAAAGATGTTAAGGCCTACGTCGCCGCTTGTGAGGTTTGTGCTAGGTCCAAGGCTCCCAGGTCCCGACCAGCGGGTTTACTACGTTCTTTGCCAATTCCCCAGAGACCTTGGACCCATATCTCCATGGATTTTATCACCGATTTGCCTCTGTCTCAAGGCAAGTCGGTGGTGTGGGTTGTAGTAGACCGCTTCAGTAAGATGTGCCACTTTGTGCCCCTCAAGAAACTACCCAATGCCAAGACGTTAGCTACCTTGTTTGTCAAACACATCCTGCGTCTCCATGGGGTCCCTGTCAATATTGTTTCGGACAGAGGGGTAAAATTTGCTTCATTGTTTTGGAGAGCCTTCTGTAAAAAGTTGGAGATTGATCTGTCCTTCTCCTCTGCCTTCCATCCTGAAACTAATGGCCAAACCGAGAGGACTAATCAATCTCTAGAACAATATTTAAGGTGTTTTATCTCTGACTGTCAATATGATTGGGTGTCATTCATTCCCCTCGCCGAATTTTCCCTTAATAACCGGGTCAGTAACTCGTCAGGGGTCTCCCCCTTTTTCTGTAATTTTGGGTTTAATCCACGGTTCTCCTCCATTTCACCTGGTAGTTCCAACAATCCCGAGGTAGAGGTCGTTCATCGGGAACTGTGCACAGTCTGGGCCCAGGTTCAGAAGAACCTAGAGGGGTCCCAGAGCGTACAAAAAACTCAGGCTAAAAGAAGACGTTCTGCTAATCCCTTGTTTATGGTCGGGGATCTGGTGTGGTTATCGTCTAGGAACTTGCGCCTTAAGGTCCCGTCCAAGAAGTTTGCTCCCCGGTTTATAGGGCCGTATAAGGTCATTGAAGTCCTCAATCCTGTCTCCTTCCGACTGGAGTTGCCCCCATATTTTCGAATACACGACGTGTTTCATGCCTCCCTCCTTAAACGCTGCTCCCCGTCCTTGGCTCCCTCGAGGAAACCTCCTGTTCCCGTTCTCACCCCTGAGGGGGTGTAATTCGAGGTGTCCAAGATTGTGGACAGCAAGATGGTCCAATGCTCCCTCCAGTACCTGGTCCATTGGAGAGGATACGGGCCTGAGGAGAGGACTTGGGTACCTGCCCGGGATGGTCACGCTGGGGTATTGGTCAGGAAGTTCCACCTTCGTTTCCCCAATAAACCAGGTCCGCTTAGAAAGGGTCCGGTGGCCCCTCATAAAAGGGGGGGTACTGTAAAGGATCTGCCAGGCACAACTTCTGTGTATACGCCCATAGGTAATCAGTCTGCACCTGAGTCTATGTCTCTGAGACTGACTCCATCTTCCACCACTCAGGATCGCAGGCTTAGGAGTGGGAGAGCCTATCGCAGCCTGGCCAGACGGAGCTAGCTCCCGCCCTCTGTCTATTTATATCCTGCCTTTCCTGTTCCTCCTTTGCTTGTGATTCTTCTCGTGTGGTTTCCTGGCCCTGCTACAGCTTCTAACTATTTGACCCTGCTCCATACTGACCCTGGCTTACTGACTACTCTCCTGCTCTGCGTTTTGTACCTCGTACACTCCTGGTTTGACTCGGCTCGTTCACCAATCTTGTTGCTCACGGTGTTTCCGTGGGCAACTGCCCCATTTCCCTTAGCTTTGTGTACCCTTGTCTGTTTGTCTCGTGCACTTACTGAGCGTAGGGACTGTCGCCCAGTTGTACCCCGTCGCCTAGGGCGGGTCGTTGCAAGTAGGCAGGGACAGAGTGGCGGGTAGATTAGGGCTCACTTGTCCATTTCCCTTCCCCCATCATTACAGCTTGGTTCTGATGCTGTAATTACTTAGGATATATTTATAATAACAAAATTGCAGGGCAGATGGAATTGTTTTGAATTTATTGTATATTTAATGGGAACCTGTCAGGTAGTTTTACCCCCTTAAACCGCCGCCATGATGTAATACATGACCTGTCAATATTTCCAAACATTCCCCCGTATGTTTTTTTCAGATGCAGCAAAATCCATAAACTTTTAAAACGACACACATTATATGCTAATTACCCATTAAAGGGTCATGTGGTGGTGCCGCTATCTTGAAAAATCACGTAGTCCTGCCTCCAAACCCATATTTCCATGCTTGATTGACATCCCTCTAGCTGTTACACATCACTACCAGTCTCTTCCAACTTTCTCTTATGAGCCATTGCCTTGTACTCCTTGGGCACGCACTGTGCAGCGATGTGTACTCTGCCCAGCTGCACCGCACATGCCAGAACAAGGCAACGGCGGATCTATAAGAGTTGGAGGAGGCTGCTAGTGATGTAGAACAGCCAGGAGGATGTGAATCAAAATCTGGGAAGCGCCATTTCAATTTTCACCTCAGGCAGCAGAAAAGCTAGAATTGTCCCTGGGGGAGGGACAGCATTTGCAGGGCGGGATAGGGCTAGCAGGCATGTGTCACGATAGGCACATCTGCTAGTGGTAGAAGTTAGAACACGCCTCTTAGACGATGCAGGCACCCCCAGAGAGGAACAGGAAAGCAGGGTGGTGGTCATGCGATGTGGTTAGTGTGGTACTCGACTCCTAACTTTAAACTGATCAGCCGACGCTAGGGAGGGATTAATTATACACCAAGGGGGGGTCCATCTAACTTACTGCTGAGGACTCTATGGGGGATAATAATTTCCCCCCTTAGAGCACTCAACAGTCAGACGCTGAACCCCCCCTACTGTATAATAAATAATAATAATACTGAGGACTCTATGGGGGATGGGGGGATTATTCCCCCCTTCATAGTGTCCTCTGCAGTCACTTATATGGTTAAACCCCCTATTCAGAATAATCCCCCTCTTCCCACAGACGTCAGAGTCAGACACTCAGACCCCCCTATAGAGCCCCAAGCAGACAGTCAGACAATCTGACCTCCCCTTGAAATATAATCCCCCCCATACAGCCCTCAGTAGTTATTTTACTACAAGGGGACGGCTGTCTGACTACTTAAAAGGGTTTTTTCATGAGGGACATTTATGACATATCCACAGCATATGTCCTAAATCCTAAATGTCAGATAGATGCGGGTCCCACCTCTGGGACTTGCACCTATCTCTAGAACGGGGCCCCCTAAACCTACATCTTTCTGCTCTCGCTGCCTCCCGGCCACTTTCTTACTTCATGGTCGGGAGTTACGAAACCCTAAATTAATAGGTGAGTAAATAATGCTTCTTTTATTACATAGGTCAGATAATGGGTACGTGAAGAATTTGGAGAATAATATAGCGAGCTATGGTAAATTTACTAGATAAGACTTTTGAACATAACAACACAAGTATTGTTAAGTTCAAATAAAGGCCTCCTCCTCCCCTTCAGCCTTGCCTCTCCATCTCCAAAATTAGTGTCTTTACCAATATATCTTTTGTGTCACTTATTGTAAATAGCAGCAAATAGTAAAGTTCCCATAGTCTAGGACCACATCATCTAGAAAACAAGTCAGTCCAGAATTCTTAAATAAATAATTTTGAAACCCCTGTTGAAATCACATACTACTCTGTCTGGTACACAGAAGTAGAGACTGGTGGCAAATTTACCAACACCAAGTTCCCGTAGAGTCACTGGTTTCAAACACTAAAAAAAAGCTAGTGAACACCATCATGTAAAATCAACTCAGATGACTTCCTAACCAGCAAATGGTGTCATACCACGACACCTACACAGAATTTTGAAAAAAGCAGACCACTATACTCCCAATACCTTCCCAAGGTTATTGGTCTCTGGCATTTCCCTAAAACAAACATGATACCATCTCAGACCACACAAATGCACCTCGAGAGAGGAGCAATAACATAAGCATTACATCTCTCTTTATTGTCCTGACCAAATCCAGCTAAGGGGACCTGCCCTAAGTCATTCCACTACACATGCAGCACCAATATCCAAGAAGGGCATAATAATTGAACAAAACAAACCACTTCTGACCAGACATCTCTATTGGAAATTAGGTGAAAATAATGGAAATGACACAGTGACATGATAGCAATCTCATAATATTACCATTTTGACCATCATGATTTGAGGTACATCTAACTTCAATGTAACAGAATAACGTAAAGAAAATCTATAAAAAAAAATCTAATCACAGAAGAATTAGTTCACCCAGTAGTGTACAATCTAACTGTTTTATAGCTCTACAGATATAAAATGTATTGCTTCTTTAGTAACACACATGATAGCTACTCATTGGAAAACGTACAAGGCCTGGATATCCTAAATCTACAAAATTTATTTTCACACATAAGCTCTACTAATCTTCTTCAGTCCGGCTCCTTTATCTCTAAACCTATTGAACCACTAGAGGCATTGGCTTTAAAGAGACTCTGTCACCACATTATAAGTGCCCTATCTCCTACATAAGGAGATGGGCGCTGTAATGTAGGTGACAGCAGTGCTTTTTATTTAAAAAAACGATCTTTTTTCACAAAGTTAGGAGCGATTTAAGTTTATGCTAATGAGCTTTCTTAATGCCCAAGAGGGCGTACTTTTACTTTTGACCAAGTGGGTGTTGTACAGAGGAGTGCATGACGCTGACCAATCGGCATCATGCACTCCTCTCCATTCATTTACACTGCACTAGCTATATAGATATATCGCTATGTGCAGCCTCATACACAAACCCTAACATTACTACAGTGTCCTGATAATGAATACACATGAAATTCAGCCTGGACATCATGTGTACTCAGAATCCTGACACTTCTGAATCTTTTTTTGTGAGATTCCAGCAACGGATACGAAATCTCGAGAGATCACGGAGCTAAACGAGATTTGGTTTCACTTGCCGGAATCTCACAAAAAAAGAGTCAGAAGTGTCAGGATTCTGAGTACAAATGACGTCCAGGCTGGATTTCATGTGTATTCATTATCAGGACACTGTAGTAATGTTAGGGTTTGTGTATGAGGCTGCACATAGCGATATATCTATATCGCTAGTGCAGTGTAAATTAATGGAGAGGAGTGCATGATGCTGATTGGTCAGCGTCATGCACTCCTCTGTACAACGCCCACTTGGTCGAAAGTAAAAGTACGCCCACTTGGGCATTAAGAAAGCTCGTTAGCATAAACTTAAATCGCTCCTAACTTTGTGAAAAAAGATTGTTTTTTTTAAATAAAAAGCATTACTGTCACCTACATTACAGCGCCCATCTCCTTATGTAGGAGATAGGGCACTTATAATGTGGTGACAGAGTCTCTTTAAGCACAATATACATATGTGTCTCTAACCATTTATAAAACAGCTCTTGGAATATTAGGTGAATAAATAATGCTACTTCTATTATATTGGTCAGATAGTCGGTACGTAAAAAATTTGGGCAAAGAGATAGCGAGCTATGGGAAATTTACTAAATAAGACTTTTGAACATAACAACACAAGAATTGTTATGATCAAATAAAGGCCTCCTCCTCCCCTTCAGCCTTGCCTCTCCATCTCCAAAATTGGTGTCTTTACCAATCCTTTGCGTTACTTATTATAAAAATCAGCAGACAGTAAAGTTCCCATAGCCTAGGACCTTGTCATCCAGTAAACCAGTCAGTCCAGAATTCTTAAAAAAAATAGTTTCAAATTAGATATCACATACTACTCTGGTACAAATAAGTAGAGACTGGTGGCAAATTTACTAAAACCAAGTCCCTATGGAGTCACTGGTTTCAAAGACTAAAATAACATAGTGAAGACCATCATGTAAAATAAACTCATATGACTTCTTAACAAGCAAATGGTGCCATACCACGACACCTACATGGAATTTTGAAAAAAACATGTCTCTATTCCCAATACCTTCTGTTACGTCTATGGCCGGGGGTCGTCGTTCTGACTTACCCCTTGACGATCCCTGCCAAGGACGTCTCTCTTCTCTGCGTTCGCTCCCTCCAGTGAGACGCCGGCACTCTCTTCCCGGTCCTCAGACTGTGTCCCGCAGGGAGCGCGCGTTCGCGCGTGCACGGCCTTAAAGGGCCAGTACGCGTCCAGCTGTCTAAGATCAATTATCAGCCCAAATGGCTGCTGCACTATAATAAGGGGCCCTGCCCACTGGTTCCTTGCCTGAGCGTTGTTGTATACCCTAGTTTGTCTTGCTAAAGTTCTCCCAGTGTCTTCCAGTTCCCAGTGTTACCCGTTCCTGCTGCCTGTACCCTGTATCCCAAGCTATCGTTACCTGCTGTGAAAGTCAAGTCGTGTCTTCCCGCTGCATCCGCGGCATCACCTGCTGTGAAAGTCAAGTCATGTCTTCCCGCTGCATCCGTGGCGTCACCTGCTGTGAAAGTCAAGTCTTGTCTTCCCGCTGCATCCGCGGCGTCACCTGCTGTGAAAGTCAAGTCGTGCTCCTGCCACTGTCTACATTGCCTCAGGTACCCATTCAGAACTATAGACATTGTTTTGTACCTTGTTGGCCAGCTGCTACCCCGCTACGCGGTACAGCCCAGTGGGTCCACACCCCGCGCCGTGACACCTTCCAAGTTTATTGGTCTCGGGCATTTCTCCAAAACAAACATGAAACCATCTCAGACCACACAATTGTACCTTGAGAGAGGAGCAATAACTTAAGCATTACATCTCTCTATTGCCCTGACCAAATCCAGCTAAAGGGACCTACCCCAAATTATTCCACTACACATGCAGCACCAATATCCAAGAAGGGCCCAATAACTGAACCAAACAAACCATTTCTGACCGGACACTGTCCTCACTCTGACACTTAGTCCGCACTGAGCGACTGCTTTATAGCAACGTGTCAATCAGTCCTCTCACTGTCAGTGAACATTGGCGAAATTTTAAAAGTGTGTATGTTTTCCTTTCATTGTCCTTTTAGGAATAATTAATAAAAGTTATATTTTAGCCTACACTAATGCAGCTAGCCGTAAAATAGGGCTTTTGTTTGCTTTAATAGCAAATATGTTTACAATTTTGTGGTAATACCCAAGAAGGGCCCAATAACTGAACCAAACAAACCTGTTCTGACCAGACACCTCCTTTGGAAATTAGGTGAAAAAAATGGAAGTTACACAGTGACGTGATAGCAATTTCATCATATTACTAATGTGACCATCATGATTTGAGGTACATCTAACTTCAACGTAACAGAATAACATATACAAATATAATTTAAAAAATCTGAAATATGTGCAAGTTTAAAACAAAATTGAAAACTATACAAAAAAATCTCAACTTTTTTACAGTACACAGGAAAATGCAGATGAATTAATTTAGCCAGAAGAGTACACCCCTTTACAATCTAACTTTTTTTTATAGATCTACAGATACAAAATGTATTGATTCTTTAGTAACACACATGATAGCTACACATTGGAAAACAAACAAGGCCTGGATATCCTAAATCTACACAATTTATCATCACACAAAAGCTCTCAAAATCTGCTTCATTCCTGGTTCATTATCTGTAAACCTATGACACCACTACAGGCATTGTCTTTAACCGGTTAAGGACTAGGCTGTTTTACAGCTAAATGACCAGAGCAAATTTCACAATTTTGCTATGCGCTTCTTTACATGACTATAACTCAGCAGGTGAATAAAGTTCATCTTTGAATTTTACACTCTTTTTAAAGGACAGATAGGGCTTTGTTTTAGTGGCATTTGTCAGTATATATCATTTTTTTTTTTTTCACTAAAGTGGGCAAAATTGGAAAAAAATGCAAGAATTTAACAATTGCGTCGGTTTATGCTAGCATTTTTCACACACGGTATGAACCACGGCCAAAATTAATCTCCTTTCACATTCTTCCACTTCTCCCGTGCATGGGGATACCAAATATGTGAGCCTTATTCACTGTGCGGGCATGTGCCAGGGCTTGGCATAAAAGGAGGCTTTTTGGCCTTTTCGGTCCAGGAATTTTGCATTTGATTTTATAGCCGCATACTGTTTTCTGGGGGGCCTAATGCTGCTGAAACATTAGAAACACCCCATAAATGACTTCATTCACACAAGTAGACCCCACAAGGTTTCCTTCAAGGGGTTTATCATATTTTTAGCAAGTCCAGTTATCTTCTGAAAGTTTCTTGAATAAGATGGAACAAAATAAAATCAGCACTTTTTTAGCAAATGCGTCAGTTTAGGCTAGTATTTTTCACACACGGTATAGACCACGGACAAAATTCATCTCCTTTCACGTTCTTCCACTTCTCCCGTGCATGGGGATACCAAATATGTGTGCCTTATTCACTGTGCGGGCATGTGCCAGGGCTTGGCATAAAAGGAGGCTTTTTGGCCTTTTCGGTCCATGAATTTTGCATTTGATTTTAGAGCCGCATACTGTTTTCTGGGGGGTGTAATGCTGCTGAAACATTAGAATCACCCCATAAATGACTTCATTCGCACAAGTAGACCCCACAAGGTTTCCTTCAAGGGGTTTATCATATTTTTAGCATGTCCAGTTTTCTTCTGAAAGTTTCTTGAATAAGATGGAACAAAATAAAATCAGCACTTTTTTAGCAAATGCGTCAGTTTAGGCTAGTATTTTTCACACACGGTATAGACCACGGCCAAAATTCATCTCCTTTCACGTTCTTCCACTTCTCCCGTGCATGGGGATACCAAATATGTGTGCCTTATTCAATGGGGGGGCATGTGCCAGGGCTTGGCATAAAAGGAGGCTTTTTGGCCTTTTCGGTCTAGGAATTTTGCATTTGATTTTAGAGCCGCATACTGTTTTCTGGGGGGCCTAATGCTGCTGAAACATTAGAATCACCCCATAAATGACTTCATTCGCACAAGTAGACCCCACAAGGTTTCCTTCAAGGGGTTTATCATATTTTTAGCAAGTCCAGTTTTCTTCTGAAAGTTTCTTGAATAAGATGGAACAAAATAAAATCAGCACTTTTTTAGCAAATGCGTCAGTTTAGGCTAGTATTTTTCACACACGGTATAGACCACGGCCAAAATTCATCTCCTTTCACGTTCTTCCACTTCTCCCGTGCATGGGGATACCAAATATGTGTGCCTTATTCGCTGTGCGGGCATGTGCCAGGGCTTGGCATAAAAGGAGGCTTTTTGGTCCAGGAATTTTGCATTTGATTTTATAGCAGCATACTGTTTTCTGGGGGGTGTAATGCTGCTGAAACATTAGAATCACCCCATAAATGACTTAATTCACACAAGTAGACCCCACAAGGTTTCCTTCAAGGGGTTTATCATATTTTTAGACAGTCCAGTTTTCTTCTGAAAGTTTCTTGAATAAGATGGAACAAAATAAAATTACCTTTTTTTTTTAACAATTGCGCCAGTTTATGCTAGCTTTTTCACACACAAAATGGACCACGGACAAAATTCATCGCATTTCACATTCTTCCACTTCTCCCGTGCATGGGGATACCAAATATGTGTGCTTTATTCACGGGCATGTGCCAGGGCTTGGCATAAAAGGAGGCTTTTTGGCCTTTTCGGTCCAGGAATTCTGCACTTGATTTTATAGCAGCATACTGTTTTCTGGGGGGCCTAATGCTGCTGAAACATTAGAAACACCCCATAAATGACTTCATTCACACAAGTAGACCCCACAAGGTTTCCTTCAAGGGGTTTATCATATTTTTAGACAGTCCCGTTTTCTTCTGAAAGTTTCTTGAATAAGATGGATCAAAATAAAATTAGCAATTTTTTAGCAAATGCGTCAGTTTATACCAGCATTTTTCACACACGGTATAGACCACGGTCAAAATTAATCTCCGTTCACATTCTGCCACTTCTCCCGTGCATGGGGATACCAAATATGTGGCCTTATTTATCACATAGAGATGTAGGAGGGCGGAGGATAGAAGAAGATTATTTCACAAATCGCTTTTTTTCAAAGCTGGTTTTACAAAACTCAACAGAGTTTCTATAACACGTCCAAAATATCTGCTCTTGAAGCAGAGATCCCAAAATATTCATCTAGCGGTATAATGGGAATTTATTTTTTGGGGTTTTCTAAAATAAGAAATTTCAGGTTAATGCAAATGGAGCTCTCCAGCAGATGAACTTTAGAAAACATCAAACATGACATCCACCCCCCACCCATTCCCTCCCTCACCCTTGGAGTAAAATCAGGGGAAAAATAAAAACGTAATGTAGGGCAAATATATTTTCAACAAATTAACTAAAATCTAATAATTCAGAACAGTGTGGTATTTTTTAAAACATGGCTCAATGCACAGGCCTGGTTGCGAGGGACATGAGGGACAGAAATATCGGGAATCTTTGCGGTGCCCGTCTTTTCTGCAGACGCGGCACTTTTTCTGGGGGTTGCTTCTGGTTGCTGTTGGGGGAATCCGACTGACGAAGTGTCTTTCAGTCAGTCGCGTGACATCCTCAGACTGGGGGCATTCTCGGGTGTCCTGAACATCAAAAATGAGGCCTTCAATAATTTTCTCCTGGAAATCCAGGTATGTGTCTCTGCCTCTGTTTTTTTTATAGAGCACAAATGAGTTGTGGATGGCCACCTGTAACAAATAAATGGCCACCTTTTTGTACCAGGTTTTAGTTTTGCGTTTTACTAAATAGGGCTGTAAAACCTGGTCGCTTAAATCCACCCCCCCCATGTACTTGTTATATTCGGACACGCTCACTGGTTTGTGCTTGTCCGATGTTGCCCCTCTTTCCCTCACTGCCACTGTTCCTGCGGTATGAATCGTGCTTAGCACATACACATCTTTGCGATCCCTGAACTTGACCGCCAGCAATTCCTCAGATGCATAAGCACAGGAGTCCCCCTTTACCATGCGCTTCCCCACTAATTGCTGTGGAAAACCAATTCTGTTTTTGCGCATGGTACCACATGCCCCAGTCCTTGCAGCATGCAAATGCCTAAACAGGGGCACACTGGAATAAAAATTATCACAGTACAGGTGGTACCCCTTGTGAAGCAGAGGCTGCATTATCTCCCACACGATCTTACTGCTGGTGGAAAGATCAGGGGGGCATCCAGGAACATTTATTGTGCGGTCCCGCCCTTCATAAATCCTGAAGGCGGTGGTATATCCTGACCCGCTTTCACACAATTTGTAGAGCTTAACGCCATATCTTGCCCTTTTTGAAGGTAGATATTGGCGAAAGCTAAGTCTGCCATGGAAGTTGAGGAGGGATTCGTCCACACTTACATTCTGCTCAGGGGTGTAGAGTTGCAGAAATAAATTATTCAGGGAATTTATTAGCGGTCTTATTTTGAACAACCGATCCCGGTTTGCATCGGTACTTGGGGGGGCCTGTGCGTTGTCATTGAAGTGGAGGAACCTCATTATTGTCTCATAACGAGACCTGGGCATTACTGCAGAATATACTGGGGTGGCTTGGGCGGGTCTTGTTGACCAGTAAGACCTAATGGAGGGCTTTTTGACAATACCCATATTTAGGGTGAGCCCCAAAAAATTTTTTAATTCCTGCAAATTGGTGGGCGTCCAATCTCTGGCATGGGTGGATGAAGGTTTCTGCCTTATATATTGCGTGGCATATAAATTTGTTTCGTGGACAATCTGATTTAGGATGTCGTCCGTTATAAATAAATGGAAGTAATCCATTTGGACAAAATTTGTATTGTCCACGGTTATGCCAGGAGTGGCCGTAAATCCGTGGATTCTAGGCCCAAAAGATGGGGCAGGTGCCCATACAAGAGCCTGGACTGGAGGGACCAGGCTGTCCCGTGCTACAGCGCTACTTGGCCCTGCACTTTCATGTTCTGCAGTTTCGACTGCATCAGGGACAACGTCCCCTGAAGATGAACCTGAAGTGACGCTGTCATCGTCACTACCTAAAACAGGTTCCATCTCGGACGCCATCTCTGATGCGGTCTCCGACTCAGACCACAGCATGGCGTATGCCTCCTCGGCGCTAAACAACTTCCTCGCCATAACGTAACTAACACTAACACTAACTAAACAAATTTTTTTTTTTTTTTTTTTTTTTTATAAAACACACAAACTAACTGCTATATATATCTACACTACCGCTAACAAAAAAATAAACCGCTATTGCTATATATATTATATATATGTGGATATATATATAATTATATACTCCCTACCTGCCTATTCTAATAGAATAAAAGAAAGAAAGGTAGATAGATAGAAAAAAAGATAGATGGATAGATAGATTGTATAGATAGATAGATAGATAGATAGATAGATAGATAGATAGATAGATAGATAGATAGATAGATAGATAGATAGATGGATAGATAGATTGTATAGATAGATAGAAATCTATCTATACAGAGAATGTTTTAGAGTGTAACTGTATTTTTTTGTAACTGTAACTGTATTCTTCTGGCAGCAATTCTCCCGAGTCTCTTCTTCTCCTCAAACTGAAACAATGTTTGAGGAGAAGAAAAGAGGCAGGAGATTTACTGCCAGAAAAGTCAAAATAAAACAAATGTGGTCGCTGTGATAGGTTTTCACAGCGACCACATGATCAGGGACCATCAGATTGGTCCCTGATACTCTGCCCAGTGCCCAGAGCTGTTGGTAACAGCGAGGGCACAGGGCTGTGTGCACGCGATCGCGTGCACACTGTTTTCTATGCAGAAATGCATGTGATCGCTGTGATTGGTTGTCACAGCGATCACATGTTCAGGGGCCAAAAGATTGACCCCTGACATTCTGCCCAGTGCCCATGGCTGTTAGCAACAGCCAGGGCATAGAGCTGTGTGCACGCGATCGCGCGTGCACAGTCTCTGAAGTGCGGCCGTATATATACTATACGCCGGACTTTAGAGACCCTGGCCGCTGGCCGTATATTTACGGCCAGCGGTCGGGAACCTGTTAAGCACAATATACATATGTGCCTCTAACCATTTGTAAAACAGCTCTTGGAATATTAGCTGAGAAAATAATGCTACTTCTATTATATTGGACAGATAGTGGGTACGTAAAAAATATGGACAAAGAGATAGCGAGCTATGGGAAATTTACTAGGTAAGACTTTTGAACATAAAAACACAATTATTGTTATGTTCAAATAAAGGCCTCCTCCTCCCCTTCAGCCTTTCCTATCCATCTCCAAAATTGGTGTCTTTACCAATCTTTTGTGTCACTTATTGTAAATAGCAGCAAATATTAAAGTTCCTATAGCCTAGGACCTCATCATCCAGAAATCCAGTCAGTACAGAATTCTTAAAAAAATCGTTTCAAACCCCTGGCTATCAGATATCACACACTACTCTGGTACACAGAAGTAGAGACTGGTAACAAATTTACCAAAACCAAGTACCTGTGGAGTCACTGGTTTCAAAGACTAAACAAACACAGTGAACACCATCACTAAAATCAAATCAGATGACTTACTAACGAGCAAATGGTGCCATACTATGACACCTACACAGAATTTTGAAAAAAGCAGACCTCTTTATTCCCAATACCTTACAAGGTTATTGGTCTGTGGCATTTCTCCAAAACAAACCTGATACCATCTCAGACCACACAATTTTACAGAGAGAGAGAGAGTGAGAGAGAGAGAGAGAGAGAGAGAGAGAGGAGCAATAACATAAGCATTACATCTCTCTTTATTGCCCTGAACAAATCCAGCTAAAGGGACCTGCCATAAGTTATTCCACTACACAAGAAGTACCAATATCCAAGGAGTGCCCAGCAACTGAACCAAACAAACCACTTCTGACCAGACATCTCCATTGGAAATTAGATGAACATAATGGAAATGACACAGTGATATGATAGCAATCTCACCATATTACCAATGTAACTGTAATGATTTGAGGTACATCTAACTTCAACATAACAGAATAACTTATAAAAATATAGTAAAAGAATCTAGATAAAATCTCCATGATTATATACAACCAATCAAAACCAAATGAGAGGACAACATTAACATAAAATGTGTGCAAGTATAAAACAAAATTGAAAACTATACCAAAAAATCCCTACTTTTTTACAGTAAACAGGAAAATGCAGAAGAATTAATTCAGCCAGAAGTGTACACCCCTTTACAATATAACTTTTTATAGCTCTACAGATACAAAATGTATTGATTCTTTAGTAACACACATGATAGCTACACATTATAAAACTTACAAGGCCTGGATAACCTAAATCTACACAATTGATCATCACACAAAAGCTCTCCCAATCTGCTTCAGTCCGGGCTCTGTATGTCTAAATCTATGGCACCACTACAGGCCAATGCTTTAAGCACAATATACATATGAGTTTCCAAACATTTGTAAAACAGCTCTTGGAATATTAGCTGAGTAAATAATGCTTCTTCTATTATATTGGTCAGATAGTGGGTACGTGAAGAATGTGGACAAAAAGATAGCGAGCTACGGGATATTTACTAGATAAGACTTTTGAACATAACAACACAACTATTGTTATGTTCAAATAAAGGCCTCCTCCTCCCCTTCAGCCTTGCCTCTCCATCTCTAAAATTGGTGTATTTTCCAATCCTCTGGGTCACTTATTGTAAACAGCAGCAAACAGTGTCACGTTGGGTGCGTGGACCCACTGAGCCGTACCGCATTGATGGAATAGCAGCTAGCCAACAGGATACCAAGTCAAAGTCTATAGTTCGGATAGGTGTACCTGTGGTAACTTCAGACAGTAGCGAAGATTGGCTCGGATGGGACATTGGTAGTTGGCCCTTTAAGACCGGGCACGAGCTTGCGCGCACACCCTATGGGACACAGCAGAGTGAAGCAGAAGTGAGTGCTGGTGTCTCGCTAGTAGGAGATGCGGGCCAGAGCTCACTGATCCATGGCTGCGGCCATCAGGAAGTGAGTAATCCTGACGGTCCGTGGCCATGGGTGTTACAAAACGTGGGTTTTACAAACATGGGTGTAAATTTCCCATAGCCTAGGACCTCATTATTCAGGAAACCAGTCAGTCCAGAATTCTTAAAAAAATGATGGCCACGACCGCAGACCTCTCTTCTCCTGCCAAAGTCTCCCTCCCCGGAGACGCCAGCACATGCATTTGCCCTGCCCTGCAGATCAACCTGGACTTTTAAAAGGGCCCTTCTCTTTCATTCCTTGCCTGAGCGTTGTTGTGTATTCCCATGTTAGTCTTAGCAAGTGGTCCCTTAGTCGTATCCTATTACCAGTGTTTCCGTGCCCTGCTACCTGTATCCTGTATCCCATGCTGTGTTTGCTCCTGAGCCTTATTTAGTGTTGGAGTCGTGTTGTGCCACCTGTCACGCCTGCTGTCATACACCATGTATGGTGTCATCTGCCACACTTGATATCATTCGCCACATGTGGCGTCATCTACCTTCAACTTCCATCTGTGCCTACTGTCTGGACTATTTCAGGTAAACTTGTGCTGGGACTTTGTATAGACTGTTGTTTGGCCAGCTTCTACTCTGCTACGGCGGTGCGGCCTAGTGAGTCCACATACCCACATATCGTGGCAGTACACTCAGGCTATGGACCCCACTGGTCAACCGTATAGCATGACGACGTCACAAGTCATGCAGGCAGACATGCGAGACCTCCGGTCATGACAGGATCAAACCATTTAGGCGGTAAATGCCATTTCACATCGGTTGGATGCGCAAGCTGCAGTCTTCACAGCAACTGCTTCTATTGCTCCTGCTGTTCCTCTTGCTATGCCTCATGTCAGTACCAGTGTTTATCCCCGATTCTCTATGCCACTAGCTCCTTGCTATGACAGAGACCCGAGGACCTGCAGGGGATTTCTGAACCAATGCCAGATCCAATTCAGACTGCATGCAAGGCCTTTGCTTCTGATGATTCAAGGATCGCCTTCATAATCTCTCTCCTTACTGGCAAGGCCCTGGTATGGGCGAAACCCATTTGGGAATGTCAGGGACCAGAGACCCATGACTTACAGTGTTTCTTACAGACTTTTCATACAGTATTTGAGGAACCTGGGAGAGTCTCTTCTGCAGCTGCATCTCTGCTGACCCTTCGCCAGGGAGACATCTCCGTGGGTGAGTACTCCATTCAGTTCCGTACCCTGGCTGCAGAACTAACCTGCAACAACTAGGCCTTGCTGGCTAACATTTTGGCAGGGACATTCTTCAGGCCACCTGGATTGACATGAGGATCCAGTAACGGTCCCAAGAGGTTGGCCGGGAAATAAAATCCCCTCTGTTGGCTCCTACTTTCCAGCAACCCCTGCTGCCCTCATCCGTTGTTCCACCAGAGGAGCCTATGCAAGTGGACCTCCTCAAATTGTCAGTCCAGGAGAGACAACACGGACACACTTCGAGACTCTGTCTGTATTTCGGCCTCGGGGGCCATTATGTGCATTTGTGTCCCCAGAAGCCAAAAAACTCCAGTGCCTAGAATTGGTTGGAGAGACAACTGTAGGCGGAATGGCGCTAAATGAATAAAAATTGCTCCCAAACTGTCCATTCCCGTAACCATAGTGTCCGGCGAGAAGACGCACCGGGTCTCTGCCTACCTGGACTCAGGGTCCGTGGCAAACTTTATCCAACAAGACCTAGTGTATCATCTCCTGTTACCCACAATCCCTTTGGAGACGTCTCTGGCTGTTGCCTCAGTGAAAGGACTTCCTCTGCCTGATACGATCGTGTCTGAGACCAAGCCACTGAAGCTCCAAGTTGGAGCCGTTTATACTGAACTGATTCAATTTCTTGTCTTGCCTAAAGCCGTCAATCCTATTTTGCTGGATCTGCCTTGGCTCCGGTTGCATGCCCCAGCCCTGGACTGGAATTCCGGAGAAGTTCTCTAATGGGGCTCCAAATGTCTCCACCGCTGCCTGTTACAGATTCACCCTGTCCAGCCTCCTCTGTCTCATTCATTAGCAGCATTACCTCCTCATTTTGCTTAGTTTGCAGATGTCTTCAGCAAGAAGGAAGCTGAGATGCTTCCCCCAAATCAGTCTTACGACTGTCCGATTGAACTGGTCCCAGATGCTTCACCTTCCCGTGGATGGGTATACCCTCTCTCCTTGCCGGAGACCCAGTCCATGTCAGCCTTTGTCAAGGAGAATCTGGAGAGGGGCTTCATAGGAGAATCCTTCTCCCCGGCCGGGGCTGGGTTCTTCTTCGTTAAAAATAAAGACGGATCTCTTCGACCCTGCATTGACTACCGTAGTCTCAACCAGTTCACGGTCAAGAATAAATACCCATTGCCACTGATCGCCTCCTGTTACCTGCTGCTGGCCGTGACCACAGACCTCTCTCCTCCTGCCGACGTCTCCCTCCCCAGAGACACCAGCACATGCATCCGCTCTGACCTGCAGTGACTACTAGGGTGCGCGCTCTCGTTCCCGACTTTAAAGGGCCAGCGTGCGCACATGTAATTAATTATCCCCAGATCACCCTAGATTTTAAAAAGGGCCTTGCCCTTTCACTCCTTGCCTGAGCATTGCTGTGTATTCCCATGTTAATTTTAACAAATGGTCCCTTAGTCGTATCCTGTTCCCAGTCTTCCGGTGCCCTGCTACCTGTATCCTTTTGTTCTTGAGCCTTATTTAGTGTTGGAGTTGTGTTGTGCCACCTGTCAAGTCTGGTGTCATCTGCCATGCCTGATATCATCCTCCATGTGTGGCGTGATCTACCTTCAAGTTTGATCTGTGCCTAAGTATCTGCTACTTTCTGGACTATTTTAGGTAATCTTGTGCTAGGACTTTGTATAGACTGTTGTTTGGCCAGCTGCTACTCCACTACTGCAGTGCGGCCTAGTGGGAACACATACCCACAAATTGTGACAACTATCACGTAAATTCAAATCATATGACTTCCTAAATAGCAAAAGGTGTCATGCCACGAAAACTACATGCAATTTTGAAAAAAGCAGACATCTCTATTCCCAATACGTTCCAAGGTTATTGGTCTTGGACATTTCTCTGGCAAATTTCTATGATTATACACAACTAATCACAATCAAATGAGAGGTCAACATTAACATGAAATGTGTGCAAGTTTAAAACAAAATTGAAAACTATACCAAAAATCTCAACTTTTTTACAGTAAATAGGAAAATGCAGATGAATTAATTAAGCCAGAAGAGTACACCCCTTTCTAACCCCAATCTAACTTTTTTTTTATAGCTCTACAGATACAAAATGTATTGATTCTTTAGTAACACACATGATAGCTACACAATGGAAAACAAACAAGGCCTGGATATGCTAAATCTACACAATTTATCATCACACAAAAGCTCTACAAATCTGCTTCAGTCCGGGTTCTTTATCTATAAACCTATGGCACCACTACAGGCATTGGCTTTAAGCCCAATATACATATGAGTCTCTAACCATTTGTAAAAATGCTCTTGGAATATTAGCTGAGTAAATAATAATTATTTTATTATATTGGTCAGATAGTGGGTACATAAAGAATTTGGGCAAAGAGATAGTGAGCTATGGGAAATTTACTAGATAAGACTTTTGAACATTAAAACCCAATTATTGTTATGTTCAAATCAAGGCCTCCTCCTCCCCTTCAGCCTTGCCTCTCCATCTCCAAAATTTGTGTCTTTACCAATTCTTTGCGTTACTTATTATAAAAATCAGGAGACAGTAAAGTTCCCATAGCCTAAGACCTCATCATCCAGGAAACCAGTCAGTCCAGAATTCTTAAAAAAATAGTTTAAAATCCCTGCCTATGAGATATCACATACTACTCTGGGACAAATAAGTAGAGACTGGTGGCAAATTTAATCAAAAAACAAGTCCCTATGGAGTCACTGGCTTCAAAGACTAAAATAACATAATGAACACCATCATGTAAAATAAACTCATATGACTTCTTAACAAGCAAATGGTGCCATACCACGACACCTACATGGAATTTTGACAAAAAAAATATGTCTCTATTCCCAATACCTTCCTATATAAAACTTACTAGATAAGACTTTTGAACATAACATAAGAATTGTTATCTTCAAATAAAGGCCTCCTCCTCCCCTTCAGCCTTGCCTCTCCATCTCCAAAATTGGTGTCTTTACCAATCTTTTGTGTCACTTATTGTAAATAGCAGCAAATACTAAAGTTCCTATAGCCTAGGACCTCATAATCCGGAAATCCAGTCAGTACAGAATTCTTAAAAAAATAGTTTCAAACCCCTGGCTATCAGATATCACATGCTACTCTGGTACACAGAAGTAGAGACTGGTGACAAATTTATCAAAACCAAGTCCCTGTGGAGTCACTGGTTTCAAAGACTAAAAAAACACAGTGAACACCATCACTAAAATCAAATCAGATGACTTCCTAACCAACAAATGGCGCCATACTATGACACCTACACAGAATTTTGAAAAAAGCAGACCTCTTTATTCCCAATACCTTTCAAGGTTATTGGTCTGTGGTATTTCTCCAAAACAAACATGATACCATCTCAGACCACACAATTTTACTTTGATAGAGAGGAGCAATAACATAAGCATTACATCTCTCTTTATTGCCCTGAGTTGACCAAATCCAGCTAAAGGGACCTACCCTAAGTTATTCCACTTCACATGAAGCACCAATATCCAAGGAGGGCCCAGCAACTGAACCAAACAAACCACTTCTGACCAGACATTTCCATTGGAAATTAGATGAACATAATGGAAATGACAGTGATATGATAGCAATCTCACCATATTACCAATGTAACTATAATGATTTGAGGTACATCTAACTTCAATGTAACAGAATAACATATAAAATATAGTAAAAGAATCTAGATAAAATCTCCATGATTATACACAGCCAATCAAAATCAAATGAGAGTACAACATTAACATGAAATGTGTGCAAGTATAAAACAAAATTGAAAACTATACCAAAAAATCACAACTTTTTTACAGTAAACAGGAAAACACAGAATTAATTCACCCAGAAGTGTATACCCCTTTACAAGCACTTTTTTTTTACAAAATGTATTGATTCTATAGTACAACACATGATAGCTACGAATTGGAAAACGTACAAGGTCTGGATATCCTAAGTCTACACAATTTATCATCACACAAAAGCTCTCAAAATCTGCTTCAGTCCTGTTTCTTTATCTAAACCTATGGCACCACTACAGGCATTGGCTTTAAGCCCAATATACATATGAGTCTCCAACCATTTGTAAAACAGCTCTTGGAATATTAGGTGAGTAAATAATGCTACTTCTATTATATTTGTCAGATAGTGGGTACATGAAGAATTTGGAAAAAAAGATAGCGAGCTATGGGAAACTTACTAGATAAGACTTTTGAACATAACAACACAAGAATTGTTATCTTCAAATAAAGGCCTCCTCCTCCCCTTCAACCTTTCCTCTCCATCTCCAAAATTGGTGTCTTTACAAATTCTTTGCGTTACTTATTATAAAAATCAGCAGACAGTAAAGTTCCCATAGCCTAAGACCTCATCATCCAGGAAACCAGTCAGTCCAGAATTCTTAAAAAAATAGTTTCAATTCCCTGCCTATGAGATTTCACATACTACTCTGGGACAAATAAGTAGAGACTGGTGGCAAATTTAATAAAAAAACAAGTCCCTATGGAGTCACTGTCTTTAAAGACTAAAATAACATAATGAACACCATCATGTAAAATAAACTCATATGACTTCCTAACAAGCAAATGGTGCCATACCACGACACCTACATGGAATTTTGAAAAAAAAATATGTCTCTATTCCCAATACCTTCCTATGGAAAACTTACTAGATAAGACTTTTGAACATAACAACACAAGAATTTTTATCTTCAAATAAAGGCCTCCTCCTCCCCTTCAGCCTTGCCTCTCCATCTCCAAAATTGGTGTCTTTACCAATCTTATCTGTCACTTATTGTAAATAGCAGCAAATACTAAAGTTCCTATAGCCTAGGACCTCATAATCCTGAAATCCAGTCAGTACAGAATTCTTAAAAAAATAGTTTCAAACCCCTGGCTATCAGATATCACATACTACTCTGGTACACAGAAGTAGAGACTGGTGACAAATTTACCAAAACCAAGTTCCTGTGGAGTCACTGGTTTCAAAGACTAAAAAAACACAGTGAACACCATCACTAAAATCAAATCAGATGACTTCCTAACCAGCAAATGGCGCCATACTATGACACCTACACAGAATTTTGAAAAAAGCAGACCTCTTTATTCCCAAAACCTTTCAAGGTTATTATTCTGTGGTATTTCTCCAAAACAAACATGATACCATCTCAGACCACACAATTTTACCTTGAGAGAGAGGAGCAATAACATAAGCATTACATCTCTCTTTATTGCCCTGACCAAATCCAGCTAAAGGGACCTACCCTAAGTTATTCCACTTCACATGAAGCACCAATATCCAAGGAGGGCCCAGCCACTGAACCAAACAAACCACTTCTGACCAGACATCTCCATTGGAAATTAGATGAACATAATGGAAATGACACAGTGATATGATAGCAATCTCACCATATTACCAATGTAACTATAATGATTTGAGGTACATCTAACTTCAATGTAACAGAATAACATATAAAATATAGTAAAAGAATCTAGATAAAATCTCCATGATTATACACAGCCAATCAAAATCAAATGAGAGTACAACATTAACATGAAATGTGTGCAAGTATAAAACAAAATTGAAAACTATACCAAAAAATCCCAACTTTTTTACAGTAAACAGGAAAACACAGAATTAATTCACCCAGAAGTGTATACCCCTTTACAAGCCATTTTTTTTACAAAATGTATTGATTCTATAGTACAACACATGATAGCTACGCATTGGAAAACGTACAAGGTCTGGATATCCTAAGTCTACACAATTTATCATCACACAAAAGCTCTCAAAATCTGCTTCAGTCCTAGTTCTTTATCTAAACCTATGGCACCACTACAGGCATTGGCTTTAAGCCCAATATACATATGAGTCTCCAACCATTTGTAAAACAGCTCTTGGAATATTAGGTGAGTAAATAATGCTACTTCTATTATATTTGTCAGATAGTGGGTACATGAAGAATTTGGAAAAAAAGATAGCGAGCTATGGGAAACTTACTAGATAAGACTTTTGAACATAACAACACAAGAATTGTTATCTTCAAATAAAGGCCTCCTCCTCCCCTTCAGCCTTGCCTCTCCATCTCCAAAATTGGTGTCTTTACCAATTCTTTTCGTTACTTATTATAAAAATCAGCAGACAGTAAAGTTCCCATAGCCTAAGACCTCATCATCCAGGAAACCAGTCAGTCCAGAAATCTTTAAAAAAATAGTTTCAAATCCCTGCCTATGAGATATCACATACTACTCTGGGAAAAATAAGTAGAGACTGGTGGCAAATTTAATCAAAAAACAAGTCCCTATGGAGTCACTGGCTTCAAAGACTAAAATAACATAATGAACACCATCATGTAAAATAAACTCATATGACTTCCTAACAAGCAAATGGTGCCATACCACGACACCTACATGGAATTTTGAAAAAAAAAAAATGTCTCTATTCCCAATACCTTCCTATGGAAAACTTACTAGATAAGACTTTTGAACATAACAACACAAGAATTGTTATCTTCAAATAAAGGCCTCCTCCTCCCCTTCAGCCTTTCCTCTCCATCTCCAAAATTGGTGTCTTTACCAATTCTTTGCGTTACTTATTATAAAAATCAGCAGACAGTAAAGTTCCAATAGCCTAAGACCTCATCATCCAGGAAACCAGTCAGTCCAGAATTCTTAAAAAAATAGTTTCAAATCCCTGCCTATGAGATATCACATACTACTCTGGGACAAATAAGTAGAGACTGGTGGCAAATTTAATCAAAAAACAAGTCCCTATGGAGTCACTGGCTTCAAAGACTAAAATAACATAATGAACACAATCATGTAAAATAAACTCATATGACTTCCTAACAAGCAAATGGTGCCATACCACCACACCTACATGGAATTTTTAAAAATAAATATGTCTCTATTCCCAATACCTTCCTATGGGAAACTTACTAGATAAGACATTTGAATAGAGATGAGCGAATCGGGACAACCGAACCCGGTTTCGGTCCGAACTTCAGGAAAAGTTCGGTTCGCAGCGAATCCGAACTTCACCGGGTTCGGCCAAACCCGTTTTGACCAAACCCGGCTACATTTTTGGCGCCTGCCACATGTTACATCTAAAATGGAGGATTTCACAAGATCACCTGACATCAGGCTACCCCATAATGCCTTGCAAACGGCTCTCCCAGCCAATCGGGAGGCAGCATAGGGGCGGGCTCAAGCCT
Source organism: Rhinoderma darwinii (assembly GCF_050947455.1). NCBI lineage: Eukaryota > Metazoa > Chordata > Amphibia > Anura > Rhinodermatidae > Rhinoderma > Rhinoderma darwinii. The sequence continues at coordinate 347,763,648 of NC_134688.1, forward strand.
GCAATAAAAGTCTATGCACGGAGCTCAGCGGCCATTTTACAGACAGGAGCTGTAGCGATAGCATCTCTGTGCAGTAAGGGAAAGCTTTAGGAATCTAAAAGGCAGGAATCCAGAAATCGAAGGGGCTCATCCACTACTCACTACTCAGCCAGTGTGTGAATACGTTTTTATAAGGGGCTCATCCCTGTTGCATCCAACTTGCAATACAGGCAGCCTTTGTAGTAGTGGTAGTAGTAGTACTACAAGGCCCAGCATTCCCTGAGTGCACTGCAGCGAGGCTGATTGAAATTCTCATTCATTGCCATTTGCCAAGCCAGTGTCAGTGTGTGAATACGCTTTTAGAAGGGGCTCATCCCCGGCCGTTAACATAACAAACAACCCAACTTGCGATACAGGCAGCCTAGTAGTAATACAAGGCCCAGCATTCCCTGAGTGCACTACAGCGAGGCTGATTGAAATTCTCATTCATTGGCATTTGCCAAGCCAGTGTCAGTGTGTGAATACGCTTTTAGAAGGGGCTCATCCCTGGCCGATAACAGGAATAACAATCCAACTTGCGATACAGGCAGCCTAGTAGTACTACAAGACCCAGCATTCCCTGAGTGCACTGCAGCGAGGCTGATTGAAATTCTCATTCATTGCCATTTGCCAAGCCAGTGTCAGTGTGTGAATACGCTTTTAGAAGGGGCTCATCCCTGGCCGTTAACAGGAATAACAATCCAACTTGCGATACAGGCAGCCTAGTAGTACTACAAGGCCCAGCATTCCCTGAGTGCACTGCAGCGAGGCTGATTGAAATTCTCATTCATTGCCATTTGCCAAGCCAGTGTCAGTGTGTGAATACGCTTTTAGAAGGGGCTCATCCCCGGCCGTTAACATAACAAACAACCCAACTTGCGATACAGGCAGCCTAGTAGTAATACAAGGCCCAGCATTCCCTGAGTGCACTGCAGCGAGGCTGATTGAAATTCTCATTCATTGCCATTTGCCAAGCCAGTGTCAGTGTGTGAATACGCTTATAGAAGGGGCTCATCCCCGGCCGTTAACATAACAAACAACCCAACTTGCGATACAGGCAGCCAAGTAGTAATACAAGGCCCAGCATTCCCTGAGTGCACTGCAGCGAGGCTGATTGAAATTCTCATTCATTGCCATTTGCCAAGCCAGTGTTAGTGTGTGAATACGCTTTTAGAAGGGGCTCTGAAATGTCTGGGAAAAAAAAGGTTGTGAAAGGACGGGGTAGAGGAAAAAACACTCATGCCGTCTCCTCTTCCAGTCCAAATGTTGGATCTGTTGGTGCCACACCCAGTACCAGCATTTGTGGCACAAGACATGTGCCCAGTTCCACTAGTAGCAGCTGCCATGTGCCTGCTGGTAGCAGTATCAGCAAGCCAGACTTGTCCATCTCCTCCGGTGGGCAGGTTACTTTAGACAATACGGCCATTGTGGACTGGTTGGCTGGCTCGCGGTCATCTCAGCAGGAAGACTCTGACTATCTGGCTTCAAGCCAGGTTTCGTTGGATTCCAGATCCTCTACAGTTCCTTGGCACGGTGACAGTAGTAATATAGGTATTTCTAGCGTTTCCATTCCTTCATCTATGTCTTCGCTCCCCCTTCCTAGCGGGAAGCCATCTTTCCTGAGAGTCCTAAGAGACATCTCCTCGGGTGCGAAGGAAGATACTGAACAACATAGTGATGATGATGATGATTTGTTTTCCGCGAGTCAGCCAACGGAGTGTGTTGCAGCGGTGGTGGAGGTGGAAGCGGTGACCGAGACGCATAGCTGCGGTAGTGGGGGTGTTGGTGGTGGTAGCCGTGGTGGCAGACGCAGTAATGAGGGGGGGCATGGAGCCCGCCATGATGTCACATCACATTCACAACACAGTGACAGAAGTGGCGGGGATGATGAGGAAGGCTATGATGATGATGTTTTTTAGACAGGACGTGGGAACCAGGTGACGAGGTGATGACGGCGTCAGAGGAGGAGGGTAGTAGTGGCGGCACTGGACGTGATAAACAGCCAAGCCGAGGTAGGGGCAGAAGTCAATCTGCAAAACGTTGCAGCGGTAGGGTCAGCTCAGGAGCCGGTGACGGCGACACAGATGCTGGTGTAGGCTCCCGAAAAAAGCCTGCCAGACAAGGGGCAAGCTTGGGTGGTTGTGGTGGTGGTGGTGGTGGTGGACGTGGTACTACCTCTTTACGGTACTCTGCCGTGTGGCAATTTTTCTGTACCTTCCCGGAGGACGAAAACATGGCACAGTGCCGTATCTGCAAGCAGAAAGTAAGGCGTGGGCAGGGCAGCAATGTAGGAACTACTGCTCTACGTAAACACATGGAACGGCATCACAAGGCCATGTGGGACAATCAACATGCCCCACCATCATGTACATCTAATGAAGACCCCTCTTCCGCTGCTGCTGCTGCTGCTCCGCGTCCCTGTCATCTAAGTAGTAGCCAGGCCTTATCCACCATGTCGTTGTCATCATCATCATCACTGTCATCTAGTGCTCCTCCTACGTCCCGTCACTTATCCATTATGGAATCGTTGTCCAATAAGCAACAATATATACCCAGTCATCCACTTGTCGTGCGGCTTAATTCACACCTGGCTAAGATGTTGGTGGTGCAGTCGCTGCTGTACCACCTGGTCGACTCCGCCGGCTTCAAGCAATTGATGGCGTGCGCTCAGCCTAGGTGGCGAATACCTAGCCGACATTACTTCTCCAAAACAGCTGTCCCTGCCTTGCACAAGCATGTGGAGGAAAAGGTGTGCCAGTCCTTGCAATTATCCGTGTGCAGCAGGGTACATGCCACCGTCGACACGTGGAGCAGCAACTATGGGCAGGGACAGTACATGTCTTTCACGGCCCACTGGGTCAATATTTTGCAGTCCGATGCACCACCGCAGCAATGCCAGGCATTACCACCTCCACGCTTGTATCTTTCTGGTTCAACTCCGGACACCAGGCGCCTACCATCCTCCTCCTCCTACTCCTCCTCCTCCTCCTTCCCGTCCCCGACAGGACACAGCGTATCTTCCACTCCTCCTCCCTCCTCTTTTCATAGGTGCAAGGTGAAGCGCCACAACGCTGTCTTACACCTGCTGAGCCTGGGCGAGAAAAGCCACACAGGGCAGGAGCTGCTGCTCTGCATCAAGGAGGAAATCGCACGCTGGCTGTCTCCTCTGAAACTCACACTGGGCAATGTTGTCTCTGATAACGGCAAGAACGTTGTGGCTGCACTGGGCCTAGGTCACCTGACACACGCTCCTTGCATGGCACATGTGATCAATCTGGTCATAACACGCTTCTTAAAGTCATATGTTGGTTTGAAGGGTGTGCTGGCCATGTCCAGGAAGGTTTGCGTTCGCTTTAGACGTTAGTATGCATTTAAGCACGCCCTCCTGGACTTGCAGCGTCAAAACAATCTCCCAGAACACAGCCTGATTTGCGACGTTCCAACACGCTGGAATTCCACACTGCACATGTTGGACCGTCTGTACGAACAGCAGAAAACCGTGAATGATTTCCTGATGCAGCAGACGGGCAGCGTTTGGAGCCAGTGTAATTTCGAGCTCAGGCACTGGCAGCTGGTTAGAGACGCATGTCGCGTTTTGAGGCCCTTTGAAGAGGCCACACGATTTGTGAGCCGTGACGCTAGCGGAATGAACGATGTTATACCGCTGATATTCATTATGGAGCAAACGCTCACAGTGATGATTCAGCAAAGGATAGAGGAAGGATCACATCTGGCTATGGATGTTGAGGAGGAGGAGGAGGATGAGGATGAGGAAACAGGACCTGAAGAGGAGCCGGATTTGGAGATGGAATCACAGGAAGGGATAGGGGACGAGGAAGCCGCACAACATGACAGTGATGGTGGTGATGACGAGTCTGACGACGAACTTGATGATGGACAACCATGGCAGTATGGGGCGGAGAAGGAACCAACCGGGCCCTCTGAAACGCTGGCCAGGATGGCAAGCTGTATGCTTCGTTACTTGCGCGCTGACTGTCGTATTGTTAGCATGAAGCAAAGAGATGAGTACTGGATAGCCACATTTTTAGACCCTCGGTATGAAGCCAGAATGGGGGAGTTTTTTGTGCCTTCCGAGAGGGAGGCAAAATTGGCTTATTATCGAGAGAAGCTATGCAGCCAGCTTGTCACGGCTTTCAAACGGCAAACACCTGCTGCAAGCATGTCTGACCGGGGGGCCACTCTCCGCTCCCCACTGTCTCATCGTTCCACCGCCTCTGGCAGAGCTACCTCTGCAATAGGCGGCAGCCGCGGCAGCAGCAGCAGCAGCCAATTCAGTTTGGAAAATATGATGACAACATTTTTACATCCAAAACCCCGACCTGACACACATCGTAGTCACCAAAGGGATGTTCACCATCACCAGGTGCAGCACCTAAACAACCAGGTTCACTCGTACCTGGACTGTGCCCTTTCTCCGTCAGAAATGCTAATCCCAGACCCCATGGATCATTGGCAAGAACTGGCCCAGTTTGCCATGGGTGTACTGTCTTGTCCACCCTCCAGTGTAGCGTCAGAGAGGGTATTCAGCCTTGCCTCTCCATCTCCAAAATTGGTGTCTTTACCAATCTTTTGTGTCACTTATTGTAAATAGCAGCAAATACTAAAGTTCCTATAGCCTAGGACCTCATAATCCGGAAATCCAGTCAGTACAGAATTCTTAAAAAAATAGTTTCAAACCCCTGGCTATCAGATATCACATACTACTCTGGTACACAGAAGTAGAGACTGGTGACAAATTTACCAAAACCAAGTCCCTGTGGAGTCACTGGTTTCAAAGACTAAAAAAATACAGTGAACACCATCACTAAAATCAAATCAGATGACTTCCTAACCAGCAAATGGCGCCATACTATGACACCTACACAGAATTTAGAAAAAAGCAGACCTCTTTATTCCCAATACCTTTCAAGGTTATTGGTCTGTGGTATTTCTCCAAAACAAACATGATACCATCTCAGACCACACAATTTTACCTTGAGAGAGAGGAGCAATAACATAAGCATTACATCTCTCTTTAGTGTCCTGACCAAATCCAGCTAAAGGGACCTACCCTAAGTTATTCCACTTCACATGAAGCACCAATATCCAAGGAGGGCCCAGCAACTGAACCAAACAAACCACTTCTGACCAGACATCTCCATTGGAAATTAGATGAACATAATGGAAATGACACAGTGATATGATAGCAATCTCACCATATTACCAATGTAACTAGAATGATTTGAGGTACATCTAACTTCAATGTAACAGAATAACATATAAAATATAGTAAAATAATCTAGATAAAATCTCCATGATTATACACAGCCAATCAAAATCAAATGAGAGTACAACATTAACATGTAATGTGTGCAAGTATAAAACAAAATTGAAAACTATACCAAAAAATCCCAACTTTTTTACAGTAAACAGGAAAACACAGAATTAATTCACCCAGAATTGTATATCCCTTTACAAGCACTTTTTTTTTACAAAATGTATTGATTCTATAGTACAACACATGATAGCTACGCATTGGAAAGCGTACAAGGTCTGGATATCCTAAGTCTACACAATTTATAATCACACAAAAGCTCTCAAAATCTGCTTCAGTCCTGGTTCTTTATCTAAACCTATGGCACCACTACAGGCATTGGCTTTAAGCCCAATATACATATGATTCTCCAACCATTTGTAAAACAGCTCTTGGAATATTAGGTGAGTAAATAATGCTACTTCTATTATATTTGTCAGATAGTGGGTACATGAAGAGTTTGGAAAAAAAGATAGCGAGCTATGGGAAACTTACTAGATAAGACTTTTGAACATAACAACACAAGAATTGTTATCTTCAAATAAAGGCCTCCTCCTCCCCTTCAGCCTTTCCTCTCCATCTCCAAAATTGGTGTCTTTACCAATTCTTTGCGTTACTTATTATAAAAATCAGCAGACAGTAAAGTTCCCATAGCCTAAGACCTCATCATCCAGGAAACCAGTCAGTCCAATATTCTTAAAAAAATAGTTTCAAATCCCTGCCTATGAGATATCACATACTACTCTGGGACAAATAAGTAGAGACTGGTGGCAAATTTAATCAAAAAACAAGTCCCTATGGAGTCACTGGCTTCAAAGACTAAAATAACATAATGAACACCATCATGTAAAATAAACTCATATGACTTCCTAACAAGCAAATGGTGCCATACCACAACACCTACATGGAATTTTGAAAAATAAATATGTCTCTATTCCCAATACTTTCCTATGGAAAACTTACTAGATAAGACTTTTGAACATAACAACACAAGAATTGTTATCTTCAAATAAAGGCCTCCTCCTCCCCTTCAGCCTTGCCTCTCCATCTCCAAAATTGGTGTCTTTACCAATCTTTTGTGTCACTTATTGTAAATAGCAGCAAATACTAAAGTTCCTATAGCCTAGGACCTCATAATCCAGAAATCCAGTCAGTACAGAATTCTTAAAAAAATAGTTTCAAACCCCTGGCTATCGGGGCGTGGCCTAGCGCTGATGGTGGAAAGACGTGTTGAGTGAGAGCTCCGACCACGAGAAAGAAATCTCACTTCATCCGTCCAAGGAAATCACCCCCGGTGTTCCAGATACAACATGACATCTCCCTACCACCATATAACACCATTGCTGGGCCCATAGGAGAAAGTCTTACAACTTACCGCATAAGATTGAAACGGCAGCCTACTCCACACGCGGCTGTGGTAGTGGACTTCTGCGGACGCCAGACACTCGGGTCTCTGCAGCCATCCCCTCCTCCCCGGCAGCTGGTCCCGTACAACCGGAGGTACACTAGATAAGGACATAGTCCCAGCCTAGCGACAGCACACAGAAACGGGCCGGCACGCGTTGCAGGACTTTTCCGGTGAGTGGGGGAAGGGGACTGTAACCGGCGGCCATCTTACAGAGCGGCTGATTTGATTTACCTTGCTCTATACTACAACACTGTCACAAGCTCTAATACAGTGCATTAGCCTTTATACCATAAATCTCTGTGAGAGATTAATCCTGTAAACTTCGCTATACAGATGCTGGCTTGAATACTTACCTGTTACTGAAACCGCCAGAACATTTGATTACTCAGACCTTATTACGCTATAATGGTTAAAACGTCAAAAGATAAAATCCGAGAAGCAGCGCCTACCCCTAAGTCCCATAAAACGCAAGCAGATCTTGATAAATTCTTAAGAAAAAAGTTAACAGCTTCACCAGCTAGTAAATCTAAGCAAGCACAGTTACTATCTGATGATAATCCTATGGAGGACGACTCCGATATGGATAGCACAGGCGGTAACTCTGATACTGGGGATGACTCTCGTGTGGTTCCAGCATCAAGAGGCTTTATAAAAAGGACACTATACCAAGCTCTTACGCCACTAGTAAAAGACCTTGCAGATATCAAATCTGATCTTCGTAGCATGGGCACCAGGGTTGAAACTGTGGAAGATACGCAAAATGCTCTACTGCATTATAATGCAAAAGTCAAATGTGTTCTCGACCATCAACAAGATTGTATTAACGAATCTCTACTACGTATTGAAGACCAGGAAAACCGAAGCCGCAGAAATAACATCAGGCTCAGGGGACTTCCAGAATCAATTCTACACGATAATTTACCTCAACTAGCTCTGGATATCTTTTCTGACCTGTTAAGCCCTGAGGCGGCCAAATCCATCATAATTGAACGTATTCACAGAGCACTACGGGCCAAACCTCGCCCCAATGACCCTCCAAGAGATATAGTGTGCGGTTTGCTAAGTTATACAGATACCGCTGCAATTTTGAAAGCTGCAAGAAATAAGAACACATTGACCTATGGAACCTCTACGATTCAAATATTCCAAGATATTGCTCCTTCAACTCTAGCAAAGAGGAGAGTGCTCAAATCATTATTAGATGCTCTGAGAGAGAAAAAAATGCAATTTAAGTGGCTCTTTCCGTTTGGCATTGCCATATCCAAAGATGGTCACCAAATTATCATTAGAAAACCTGCGGATTTGGCAGCTGCGTGGGAGAAACTGGACATCCCGCCCATAGATATCCCGTCGTGGCTTCCGTCTACTATGATGGCCTTACCACCTTTGCCAAGTCCCTCATTTTGGAACCAAACCTCAAAAGCCTCTTCGCCCAAAACCAAGAAAGCCCAAACCCGTGCTAGACAACTGGACACCTGACTGTCTTCACAAAAGCCACCGAATGGATTCCTGACCGACCCGCTTCCCCGCTAAGTTTGTGGGAGAAGTGTGGTGAGTGACTCTCTTCCATACTATTTCACATTAAGTTTATGGTTCTCCTTCTCTGTTTCTCTTCTACATAATGTGATTTGAGCTTATACATGCATTAATATGTAACCTTTTACCATATGTTCTGGTATGTTCTTTCAGTGTAAGGTATACTTGTTGGTATATGACTAACGTGTATTCAGTTCCACAGGATTTCTATGTACCTCACGATTTTCTACTGTGGATAAGGACTAGCTACAATTTTACTATGTATTATTATTCTTGCAAATTGTTGCTGTCCTTAGGGGTGCTGACAACCCCTGTATTATTTTTCTTTTGTTTATATTCTTCTCCACTGATTCCTTCCCTCCCCTCCTTTCCTACCCCTTTTTTCCTATGAAAGTCAATAGGTGATTTCTACCATAAGACTATTGGTTATAGGTGCCGATCTGTTATTTCATTTACAAAGAACTCATGGCGGAACTAAAAATTACTTCATTTAATGTAAGAGGTCTGAACTATCCAAGGAAAAGAAGCCAAATTTGACACCAAATTCTTGTAGATAAAACAAAAATCGCCCTGTTACAAGAAACACATATTAGACATAACAAAATTCCAAATTTAAGGAAAAAAGTTTTTTCGAATGTTTACCATAGCACCTACTCATCCTCGCGTAGAGGAGTAAGTATACTTTTCCATACAAGTGTACCTTTCAAATGGGTTGCTGAAATGGTTGACCCAGAAGGACGCTATTTATTTGTTAAGAGCATCATAGGTAATACCCTTTACACGATTGCAAATTTATATGCACCTAACTCCCAACAAACCCAATGGATAGTTCAGACCTTACAACTGTTCAAACAATTTGCTGAGGGTGTTTTAGTAGTGGGAGGTGACCTTAATGTTCCCATAGACCCACTCTTGGATACCACAGGGAATCCTTCCACTTCATACCGATATACGACTAAATTACGTAAGACTTTAAATGCATTACACCTGTCAGATACTTGGAGACTACTACATCCCTCTGACCGGGACTACACCTATTTCTCTCATACGCACCATAGATACCACAGGTTGGACTATATCTTCATTTCTCAATCCCAAGTTCCTTTTATAATACGTACTGATATAGGAAATATTTTACTCTCAGATCACGCACCGATTCATACTACTCTGACATTAGCAGACATTCCTAAAGGCCAATGGTGTTGGAGGATCAATGATACTCTGTTGGCTGATCCCTCTCACCAATCTTCTATAAAGACACATATACAAAATTACTTTAACACCAATATTACAGCAGATGTCTCACCTGCTATCACTTGGGAAGCACACAAATCAGTTTTAAGGGGGGAGCTTATTTCATTATGTACATATATTAAAAAACAGAAGTCAGAGCTCTTAAATGCTCTCTTCTCACAAATCTCCTCGTTAGAAAACCTTCACAAGCGTACCCAAGCGGAAACCACTAAAGACAAATTATACTCTTTACGTAATAAAGTTAAAGATCTACTGAACATTAAATCAGCCAGACTGTTACAAATATCGAAGTTTAAATTTTATGCACATGGGAACAAAGGCAACAAGACGATGTCCGCTCTCCTTAAAACTTATCAAGATAAAGCATTCATTCACCGTATTGCACAAAAGCCAGGGAATTTTGTTACGGATACAACCTCCATTGCCACGGCATTCCAGAAATTTTATATGAACCTGTATAATCTTACAGATTCTACAGTAGCTGACACATCATCTACACCCACCAAACATGCTATACATTCATTTTTAGACTCCATTGACATTCCACGCATATCAGATGATAATGCCCAAGAACTGCTGGCACCTTTTTTCCCTGCAGAGCTGCTAAAAGTCCTTCATTCTATCCCGTCAGGTAAAAGCCCGGGCCCAGATGGTTACACCATAAACTACTATAAACAATTTAAAGAGTTATTAATAGCACCATTTACTTCTCTCTGTAACTCACTTCTCACTGGCTCGAAACTTCCTGGTCAAGCCCTAGAAGCACATATTACTCTTATCCCTAAAGAGGGTAAGGATGCCTCACAATGTGGAAGCTATAGACCAATATCACTCCTTAACCCCTTAAGGACGCAGCCTAGTTTTGGCCTTAAGGCTCAGAGCCCATTTTTCAAATATGACATATTTCACTTTATGTGGTAATAACGTCGGAATGCTTAAACCTACCCAAGCGATTCTGAGATTGTTTTCTCGTGACACATTGGGCTTCATGTTCGTGGTAAAATTTGGTCGATATATTCAGTGTTTATTGGTGAAAAATTGCAAAATTTAGAGAAAATTTTGAAAAAATTGCATTTTTCAGAATTTAAATGCATCTGCTTGTAAAACAGACGGTTATACCACCCAAAATAGTTACTAGTTCACATTTCCCATATTTCTACTTTAGATTGGCATCGTTTTTTGAACATTCTTTTATTTTTCTTGGACGTTACAAGGCTTAGAACATAAACAGCAATTTCTCATATTTTTAAGAAAATTTCAAAAGCCTTTTTTTAAGGTACCTCTTGAGTTCTGAAGTGGCTTTGTGGGGCCTATGTATTAGAAACCCTGATAAAACACCCCATTTTAAAAACTAGACCCCTCAAAGTATTCAAAACAGCAGTTATAAAGTTTTTTAACCCTTCAGGCATTTCACAGGAATTGAAGCAAAGTGGAGGTGAAATTTGCAAATTTCATTTTTCTTGCTGAATTTCAATTTGATTCATTTTTTTTTCTGTAACACAGAAGGTTTTACCAGAGAAACACTACTAAATATGTATTGTCCAGATTCTGCAGTTTTTAGAAATGTCCCACATGTGGCCCTACTGCGCTCGTGGACTAAAAGACAAGCCCTAGAAGCAAAGAAGCACCTAGTGCATTTTGAGTCCTCTTTTTTATTAGAATATATTTTAGGCAGCATGCCAGGTTTGAAGAGGTGTTGAGGTGCCAAAACAGTAGGAATCCCCCAATAGTGACCCCATTTTGTAAACTACACCCCTCAAGGAATTCATTTAGGGTTGTTGTTACCATTTTGACCGCACATTTTTTTCACAGCACGTATTTGAATTGGGCTCTGAAATGAAAAAAATGTCATTTTTTCCAATAAAATTTCATTTGTGATCAAAATTTCTTATTTTCACAGGGAACAAAATACCCCATTTTGTTGCCCAATTTGTCCTTAGTGTGGCAGTACCCCATTTGTGGTGATAAACTGCCGTTTGGGCCCATGGGAGGGCTCAGAAGGAAAGGAGCGCTATATGTTTGTTGGAGTCCAGATTTTGTTGGATTGGTTTTCGGGTGCCATGTCGCATTTGCAGAGCCTCAGAGGTATCAAAGCAATGGAAACCCACCAAAAGTGACCCCATTTTGGAAACTACACCCCTCAAGGAATTCATTTATGGTTGTTGTTAGCATTTTGACCGCACAGTTTTTTCACAGCACCTATTTCAATTGGGCTGTGACATTAAAAAAAATGTCATTTTTTCCAATAAGATGTAATTTTTTACCAAAATTTCTTATTTTCACAGGGAACAAAATACTCAATTTTGTTGCCCAATTTCTCCTGAGTGCATCAATACCCCATTTGTGGCAATAAACTGCCGTTTGGGCCCATGGGAGGCCTCAGAAGGGAAGGAGCGCTGTGTGTTCTTTGGAGTACAGATTTTGCTGGTTTGGTTTTCGTGTGCCATGTCGCATTTGCAGAGCCCCAGAGGTATCAAAGCAATGGAAACCCACCAGAAGTGACCCCATTTTGGAAACTACACCCCTCAAGGAATTCATTTATGGGTAATGTGACCATTTAGACCCCATAGTTTCTTCACAGAACTTATTTGAATTGGGCTGGGAATTTAAAAAAAATATATTTTTTCCAATAATATGTCATTTTAGCTCAAAAATTCTTATTTTCACAAGAAATAAAATACTCAATTTTGTTGCCCAATTTGTGCTGAGTGCGGCAATACCCCATTTGTGGTGATAAACTGCCGTTTGGGCCCATGGGAGGCCTCAGAAGGGAAGGAGCGCTGTGTGTTCTTTGGAGTACAGATTTTGTTGGATTGGTTTTCGGGTGCCATGTCACATTTGCAGAGCCCCAGAGGTATCAAAGCAATGGAAACCCACCAGAAGTGACCCCATTTTGGAAACTACACCCCTCAAGGAATTCATTTATGGGTAATGTGACCATTTAGACCCCATAGTTTCTTCACAGAACTTATTTGAATTGGGCTGGGAATGAAAACAAAATTATTTTTGTCAAATAATATGTAGTTTTGGCTGAAAATTTCTTATTTCCACAAGAAACAAAATACCCCATTCTGTTGCGCAATTTGTTCTGAGTGCCGCAATACCCCATTTGTTGTGATAAACTGCCGTTTGGGCCCATGGGAGGGCTCAGAAGGAAAGGACCACCATTTGGCCTACTCGGGATTTTCTAGTGCGAAGTCATGTATGCAGAAGCCCCTGAGGTACCAGTACAGTTGAAACCCGCAAGAAGTGACCCCGTTTTAAAAACTACACCCTTAAGGCATTCATCTAGAGGTGTAGTGACCATTTTGACCGGAGACCTACACCCCATAAACTGTAATGTGGGTTCTCCCGGGTATGGCAATACCCTACATGTGGCTGTTATCAGCTGCCTGGACACACAGCAGGGCCCAGAGGGGAAAGACGAGGGGGGATAAGCTGTGCGGAGTGCATCAGGGTAAGTAAAATTGGGGTAAATTATAAACCAAGGGATGTATGATAAATTTTAAAACACTTTCATACAGAGCTCTGGTTATTCGGGACACGTGTCACATTGATATATTGTGTCCTCCCTTATCCCCCTCTTATAGCAGACTTTGCACCTCTTTTGACTTTTTCCCTTCTTGCCAGTTTGGGGAACTTCTCCTGGAAAGTGTTGCCGCCCTGGTACGATGCGTGTGGCCCCGCTTCCAGAAGTACTGGGTGCCCCCCCTTCTTGGTCCCTAAAGATTAGGTTCTTGATAATCACCTCTTGAAATTCCAGGAAAGTTTGCGTCTGGCCTGCACATCGACGTAGCACGTACGCATTGTACAAAGCCATCTATATGATGTTCCCGGCCAGCTTCTTATACCACACCGCATGGCACTGTAGGGCTTCAGGACTTGATCTTACAAGTCCATCACTCCCATGTACCTATTGTAGTCCAGGATGCAGTCTGGTTTGGGGGTGGCCTTTCCTTCATATATCCTAAACCTGTAGGTATACCCTGATGCACTCTCACAGCTTATACATCTTCACGCCATACCTTGCCCTCTTACCCGGCAGGTACTCGCGGAATTGAACCCTCCCTTTAAAATGTACCAGGGACTCATCAATAGAAATACACTTCTCAGGGGTGTATGCTTGGGAAAACCGGGCACTGGAACGGTCTAATAGGGGTCTCCGTTTAGACAAACGGTGAAAACTGGGGTAATCTCGGGGTGGGCACGGCTCATTATCAGTATAATGTAAGAAGCGAAGTATTGCCTCATTTATTTATTTTTTTAGGTTCCAGTTCAGTTCTGAAGTTGCTTTGAGGGGCCCATATATTAGAAACCCCTATCAAATACCCCATTTTAGAAACTAGACTCCTCAAAGTATCCACAACAGCATGTAGAAAGTTTATGAACCCTTTAGGTGTTTCACAAAAATTTAGAGCAAAGTAGAGGTGAAATTTACATTTTTTTTTTGTCAGAAAATCCTCTTTATACCATTTTTTTTATAACACAAAAGGATTTATCACAGAAACGCAACTTAATACGTATTGCCCAGATTCTGCAGTTTTGAGAAATATCCCACATGTGGCCCTCGGGCGGTAATGGACTGAAGCACCGGCCTCCGAAGCAAAGGAGCACCCAGTGGATTTTGAGGCCTCTTTATTATTAGGCACCATGTCCGGTTTGAAGAGGTCTTGTGGTGCCAAAACATTGGGAACCCCCCAAAAGTGACCCCAATTTGGAAACTAGACCCCTTGAGGAATCCATTGTAGTTTTCTTGGGGTGCATGCGGCTTTTTGATCAGTTTTTATTCTATTTTTAGGTGGCGTGGTGACTAAAAAACAGCAATTCTACTATTGATTTTTTTTCGTTTTTTTTTACAGCGTTCACCGTGCGCTATAAATGACATATTCACTTTATTCTGCGGGGCGATACGATTACGGCGATACCAGATGTTTATAGTTTTTTTTTATGTCTTATGGCGTTTGCACAATAAAATACGTTTTGTAAACAATCATTCACTTTTTGTGTTACCTTATTCTAAGAGCCAGAACGTTTTTATTTTTCAATCAATAAAGCCGTGCGAGGACTTATTTTTTGCGTAACGAACTGTAGTTTCGATCAGTACCATTTTTAGGTACATGCGACTTTTTGATCTCTTTTTATTCCATTTTTTGGGAGGTGAAGTGACCAAAGAATTGTGATTGTGGTTCGGTTTATTATTATTTTATTTTACGGCGTTCACCGTGCGGGATAAATAATGAAATAATTTTGTAGTTCAGGCCGTTACGGACGCGGCGATACCAATTATGTATAGTTTATTTGTTTGTTTATATATTTTTATTAATAATAAAGGACTGATAAGGGAAAAGGGGGGATTTTTACTTTTAATACTTTTAAATCTTTTATTTTCTTATTTTTACACAACTTTTTTAAACTTTTTTTTAACTTTATTACTTTGTCCCACTAGGGGACATGAGGGCAGGAGGCTCTGATCGCTATTCTAATACACTGCACTACATGCGTAGTGCAGTGTATTAGAACTGTCAGCTACTCACTGACAGCAAGCATAGTGGGTCCTGACGTTGTCAGGACCCACTAGGCTTCCGTCTATGGCATAGCCGGACGCCATTGTTTGGTGTCCGGTTGCCATAGTCACCATCGCCGGCCGCTATCGCGTAGCAGGCCGGCGATGGCAGCTTAACCCCTAAAAAGCCGCGATCTCTATAGAACGCGGCTTTTAAGGGGTTAATCAGCGGGGACACAGCGATCGGTCCCCGCTGTAGGAGCTGTGACAGCTGCTGAACAAGACAGCAGCGTCACAGCTCCTGTATGTGTCGGGAGGACGGCCGAAACGGCCGTTACTCCCGAGACGTACTATTACGGCATGGAGCGCGAACGATACAGCTGCCATGACGTAATAGTACGTGAAGGAGCGGGAAGGGGTTAATACTGCTATAAAATGGTGGGCTAAAGCTCTGGCAGCTCGTCTCAGTCCCATGTTATCTAGCATTATTGGACCTGAACAGACCGGATTTGTCAAGGGAAGACAAGGATCAGATAACTCCTCAAGGGTTTTAAGGTTGGTACAATACGCTTTAAAATCTCGAACACCCTTAGTCCTGCTCAGTACAGATGCAGAAAAGGCGTTTGATAGGGTGGATTGGCCTTATATGATCGCTTCCCTGGAGAAATTTGGGATACCTCTTGCTTTTATACAAGCGATTCTTTCCCTATATAGTAACCCTAGTGCAAAGGTGAGAGTTAATGGGGTGCTCTCAAATTCCTTTACCATCACTAATGGTACAAGACAAGGATGTCCTCTATCGCCGACACTATTCGTGTTAGTCATGGAGACGCTGATCCAGAAAATTCGACAGGATCCTATTATTCATGGCTTGTCAATAGGCTCATTCACACACAAAACGGCAGCATTTGCAGATGACCTGCTGATACTCACTACTATCCCTGAGAGATCACTCCCACAGATCACAGATATCTTCTCAAAATTTGGAGAAATTTCTAATTTTAAAATAAACTTTAGTAAGTCAGAAGCCCTCAACATTTCGGTACCGCAAGATATTATTCTTCGCTTAAAAAAGAGTTCCCCCTACCTGTGGCCAGAAATGTCTATTAAATACTTAGGCATCCGCATTCCTAAAAACCCCTCTCTACTTTATAAACTTAATTATCTAAATTTGCTAGCTGACATTAAAACTTACTTACATTCCTTACACGTTCCCTTGATGTCATGGATGGGCAGGAGAAATCTTCTCAAAACATATATTGTCCCTAAACTCTTATATGTTCTTCAAACTGTACCTATCTGGCTTGCTAAGTCTTTCTTCCTATTAGTCAAGAAAACTTTCTCGGAATTTATTTGGAACAACAAACGTTATCGGTTAGCATATAAATACATTATAGCAAACTCCCGCTTGGGAGGCTTTGGCCTCTCCGATTTAATGTCCTACTATAGGGCTAACCATTTACGTCGGTGGACCATCTTAGCACATCATGACTTGAAAAATATCTATGCTTCTATGGAACGCTCTCTAATGTCAATAGAAGAAAAACAGGCCTTCTGGGGTTTGCGTCCTGCTACTGCAGGCAAATTTTACAATGAATCTTTACTCAAAGGCACCATATTAACTTGGCAAGAGGTGAATAAATCATCTGCGTTGTTATCCTCCCCATCCCCCCTAATGCCACTAAATTTACTGCCATGCCTTCAATGTAACTCTAACTCCTCACCCTCGGCCCCTTGGGATATTCCACATACTCTAACTATATCAGATGTTCAAAAGCTTTCAGGAAATACTGAAATAATGGATCTAATTGTGAAAGCTAATGTTCCTCCAGGGAATTTTTTATTAACACATCATATTCTTAAAGAATGCCAAAAATTAGGGACACCTCATACAATACCTCACACTAATACCTGGCTAGAAGATTTGATGGCGGTGACTCCATACACTACCCCGAAACTATCCCAATTATATCAACAGGTTCTGATGATGCGAATGGACTGCAAACCAAGATATATTGGGAGA
This sequence comes from Rhinoderma darwinii, assembly GCF_050947455.1. Taxonomy (NCBI): domain Eukaryota; kingdom Metazoa; phylum Chordata; class Amphibia; order Anura; family Rhinodermatidae; genus Rhinoderma; species Rhinoderma darwinii. The sequence continues at coordinate 347,780,704 of NC_134688.1, forward strand.
TGGGAGGATGAATTGGGGATGCAGCTCACTGAACCTGAACTGCGTTTTGTACTAGCAAATTCACATGGTTTCTCTAGATGTACGAGAATTCAAGAGAACTCCTTTAAACTTACAACAAGGTGGTATAAAACACCGATAATACTTCATGCTATAAATAACTCAGTTTCAGATCAATGTTGGAGGTGTAAAAGGGACATCGGATCATTATCACATATCTGGTGGCATTGCCCCCTTATTCAGCCATATTGGATTCATGTAGGGAAAGCCATAAATACTATATGCTCTCTCAATATCACATTGACTCCAGAATTGGTACTACTATGGAAACCTATAAGTGGCTTTATACCAAAAAAAAATAATCTACCAACGCACATGATAGCTGCAGCAAAACTACTGATTCCAATATTGTGGAAAGACACAGCTCCCCCTACTTTTACACAATGGTTAGATAAAGTATTTGAAATCCAGTGATTCGAAGAAATGGCACACTGGGAATCAAAGACAAGGGGCAAATATTTAGCTACCTGGTCCCCATTGCTAGATTTCCCTGACATCACTAGACTATGATGGTATCCCAAAAGGTAGAAATACAGAATCGACCAAGACCTAGCTACCTAGTGCAGAAGAAGAGTCATAACAAGGTACAAAATACAGATCACAATACCGTATAATGCTTTTACCAACAATTCATATACTCCAACAGAATTGCCTACTGACACACCCAAACTACCTACCCTCCCTTACTTTCCCCTCTCCCCCTTCGCATTTCTATATTTTTTGTTTTTCCCTTGTGTTATGTTATATTGTATTATTTTGTATTACCTGCTTATCCTTATGGATGATTAGCAAGGGCTCTGCGTAGCCAATGTTATAACAATTTGTTATATTCGCTTGTTCAAATTTATATAACAATAAAAACAGATTTGAAACAAACAAACCCCTGGCTATCAGATATCACATACTACTCTGGTACACAGAAGTAGAGACTGTTGACAAATTTACCAAAACCAAGTCCCTGTGGAGTCACTGGTTTCAAAGACTAAAAAAACACAGTGAACACCATCACTAAAATCAAATCAGATGACTTCCTAACAAAAAAATGGCGCCATACTATGACACCTACACAGAATTTTGAAAAAAGCAGACCTCTTTATTCCCAATACCTTTCAAGGTAATTGGTCTGAGGTATTTCTCCAAAACAAACATGATACCATCTCAGACCACACAATTTTACCTTGAGAGAGAGGAGCAATAACATAAGCATTACATCTCTCTTTATTGCCCTGACCAAATCCAGCTAAAGGGACCTACCCTAAGTTATTCCACTTCACATGAAGCACCAATATCCAAGGAGGGCCCAACAACTGAACCAAACAAACCACTTCTGACCAGACATCTCCATTGGAAATTAGATGAACATAATGGAAATGACACAGTGATATGATAGCAATCTCAACATATTACCAATGTAACTATAATGATTTGAGGTACATCTAACTTCAATGTAACAGAATAACATATAAAATATAGTAAAAGAATCTAGATAAAATCTCCATGATTATACAGAGCCAATCAAAATCAAATGAGAGTACAACATTAACATGAAATGTGTGCAAGTATAAAACAAAATTGAAAACTATACCAAAAAATCCCAACTTTTTTACAGTAAACAGGAAAACACAGAATTAATTCACCCAGAAGTGTATACCCCTTTACAAGCCCTTTTTTTACAAAATGTATTGATTCTATAGTACAACACATGATAGCTACACATTGGAAAACGTACAAGGTCTGGATATCCTAAGTCTACACAATTTATCATCACACAAAAGCTCTCAAAATCTGCTTCAGTCCTGGTTCTTTATCTAAACCTATGGCACCACTACAGGCATTGGCTTTAAGCCCCATATACATATGAGTCTCAAACCATTTGTAAAACAGCTCTTGGAATATTAGGTGAGTAAATAATGCTACTTCTATTATATTTTTCAGATAGTGGGTACATGAAGAATTTGGAAAAAAAGATAGCGAGCTATGGGAGACTTACTAGATAAGACTTTTGAACATAACAACACAAGAATTGTTATCTTCAAATAAAGGCCTCCTCCTCCCCTTCAGCCTTTCCTCTCCATCTCCAAAATTGGTGTCTTTACCAATTCTTTGCGTTACTTATTATAAAAATCAGCAGACAGTAAAGTTCCAATAGCCTAAGACCTCATCATCCAGGAAACCAGTCAGTCCAGAATTCTTAAAAAAATTGTTTCAAATCCCTGCCTATGAGATATCACATACTACTCTGGCACAAGTAAGTAGAGACTGGTGGCAAATGTAATCAAAAAACAAGTCCCTATGGAGTCACTGGCTTCAAAGACTAAAATAACATAATGAACACCATCATGTAAAATAAACTCATATGACTTCCTAACAAGCAAATGGTGCCATACCACGACACATACATGGAATTTTGAAAAAAAATATATGTCTCTATTCCCAATACCTTCCTATGGGAAACTTGCTAGATAAGACTTTTGAACATAACAACACAAGAATTGTTATCTTCAAATAAAGGCCTCCTCCTCCCCTTCAGCCTTGCCTCTCCATCTCCAAAATTGGTGTCTTTACCAATCTTTTGTGTCACTTATTGTAAATAGCAGCAAATACTAAAGTTCCTATAGCCTAGGACCTCATAATCCGGAAATCCAGTCAGTACAGAATTCTTAAAAAAATAGTTTCAAACCCCTGGCTATCAGATATCACATACTACTCTGGTACACAGAAGTAGAGACTGGTGACAAATTTACCAAAACCAAGTCCCTGTGGAGTCACTGGTTTCAAAGACTAAAAAAATACAGTGAACACCATCACTAAAATCAAATCAGATGACTTCCTAACCAGCAAATAGCGCCATACTATGACACCTACACAGAATTTAGAAAAAAGCAGACCTCTTTATTCCCAATAAGTTTCAAGGTTATTGGTCTGTGGTATTTCTCCAAAACAAACATGATACCATCTCAGACCACACAATTTTACCTTGAGAGAGAGGAGCAATAACATAAGCATTGCATCTCTCTTTATTGCCCTGACCAAATCCAGCTAAAGGGACCTACCCTAAGTTATTCCACTTCACATGAAGCACCAATATCCAAGGAGGGCCCAGCAACTGAACCAAACAAACCACTTCTGACCAGACATCTCCATTGGAAATTAGATGAACATAATGGAAATGACACAGTGATATGATAGCAATCTCACCATATTACCAATGTAACTAGAATGATTTGAGGTACATCTAACTTCAATGTAACAGAATAACATATAAAATATAGTAAAATAATCTAGATAAAATCTCCATGATTATACACAGCCAATCAAAATCAAATGAGAGTACAACATTAACATGAAATGTGTGCAAGTATAAAACAAAATTGAAAACTATACCAAAAAATCCCAACTTTTTTACAGTAAACAGGAAAACACAGAATTAATTCACCCAGAAGTGTATACCCCTTTACAAGCCCCTTTTTTTTACAAAACGTATTGATTCTATAATACAACACATGATAGCTACGCATTGGAAAACGTACAAGGTCTGGATATCCTAAGTCTACACAATTTATCATCACACAAAAGCTCTCAAAATCTGCTTCAGTCCTGGTTCTTTATCTAAACCTATGGCACCACTACAGGCATTGGTTTTAAGCCCAATATACATATGAGTCTCCAACCATTTGTAAAACAGCTCTTGGAATATTAGGTGAGTAAATAATGCTACTTCTATTATATTTGTCAGATAGTGGGTACATGAAGAATTTGGAAAAAAAGATAGCGAGCTATGGGAAACTTACTAGATAAGACTTTTGAACATAACAACACAAGAATTGTTATCTTCAAATAAAGGCCTCCTCCTCCCCTTCAGCCTTTCCTCTCCATCTCCAAAATTGGTGTCTTTACCAATTCTTTGCGTTACTTATTATAAAAATCAGCAGACAGTAAAGTTCCCATAGCCTAAGACCTCATCATCCAGGAAACCAGTCAGTCCAGAATTCTTAAAAAAATAGTTTCAAATTCCTGCCTATGAGATATCACATACTACTCTGGGACAAATAAGTAGAGACTGGTGGCAAATTTAATCAAAAAACAAGTCCCTATGGAGTCACTGGCTTCAAAGACTAAAATAACATAATGAACACCATCATGTAAAATAAACTCATATGACTTCCTAACAAGCAAATGGTGCCATACCACGACACCTACATGGAATTTTGAAAAAAATATGTCTCTATTCCCAATGCCTTCCTATGGGAAACTTACTAGATAAGACGTTTGAACATAACAACACAAGAATTGTTATCTTCCAATAAAGGCCTCCTCCTCCTCTTCAGCCTTGCCTCTCCATCTCCAAAATTGGTGTCTTTACCAATCTTTTGTGTCACTTATTGTAAATAGCAGCAAATACTAAAGTTCCTATAGCCTAGGACCTCATAATCTGGAAATCCAGTCAGTACAGAATTCTTAAAAAAATAGTTTCAAACCCCTGGCTATCGGGGCGTGGCCTAGCGCTGATGGTGGAAAGACGTGTTGAGTGAGAGCTCCGACCACGAGAAAGAAATCTCACTTCATCCGTCCAAGGAAATCACCCCCGGTGTTCCAGATACAACATGACATCTCCCTACCACCATATAACACCATTGCTGGGCCCATAGGAGAAAGTCTTACAACTTACCGCATAAGATTGAAACGGCGGCCTACTCCACACGCGGCTGTGGTAGTGGATTTCTGCGGACGCCAGACACTCGGGTCTCTGCAGCCATCCCCTCCTCCCCGGCAGCTGGTCCCGTACACTAGATAAGGACATAGTCCCAGCCTAGCGACAGCACACAGAAACGGGCAGGACTTTTCCGGTGAGTGGGGGAAGGGGACTGTAACCGGCGGCCATCTTACAGAGCGGCTGATTTGATTTACCTTGCTCTATACTACAACACTGTCACAAGCTCTAATACAGTGCATTAGCCTTTATACCATAAATCTCTGTGAGAGATTAATCCTCTAAACTTCGCTATACAGATGCTGGCTTGAATACTTACCTGTTACTGAAACTGCCAGAACATTTGCTTACTCAGACCTTATTACGCCATAATGGTTAAAACGTCAAAATATAAAATCCGAGAAGCAGCGCCTACCCCTAAGTCCCATAAAACGCAAGCAGATCTTGATAAATTCTTAAGAAAAAGATAACAGCTTCACCAGCTAGTAAATCTAAGCAAGCACAGTTACTATCTGATGATAATCCTATGGAGGACGACTCCGATATGGATAGCACAGGCGGTAACTCTGATACTGGGGATGACTCTCGTGTGGTTCCAGCATCAAGAGGCTTTATAAAAAGGACACTATACCAAGCTCTTACGCCACTAGTAAAAGACCTTGCAAATCTGATCTTCGTAGCATGGGCACCAGGGTTGAAACTGTGGAAGATACGCAAAATGCTCTACTGCATTATAATGCAAAAGTCAAATGTGTTCTCGACCATCAACAAGATTGTATTAACGAATCTCTACTACGTATTGAAGACCAGGAAAACCGAAGCCGCAGAAATAACATCAGGCTCAGGGGACTTCCAGAATCAATTCTACACGATAATTTACCTCAACTAGCTCTAGATATCTTTTCTGACCTGTTAAGCCCTGAGGCGGCCAAATCCATCATAATTGAACGTATTCACAGAGCACTACGGGCCAAACCTCGCCCCAATGACCCTCCAAGAGATATAGTGTGCGGTTTGCTAAGTTATACAGATACCGCTGCAATTTTGAAAGCTGCAAGAAATAAGAACACATTGACCTATGGAACCTCTACGATTCAAATATTCCAAGATATTGCTCCTTCAACTCTAGCAAAGAGGAGAGTGCTCAAACCATTATTAGATGCTCTGAGAGAGAAAAAAATGCAATTTAAGTGGCTCTTTCCGTTTGGCATTGCCATATCCAAAGATGGTCACCAAATTATCATTAGAAAACCTGCGGATTTGGCAGCTGCGTGGGAGAAACTGGAAATCCCACCCATAGATATCCCGTCGTGGCTTCCGTCTACTATGATGGCCTTACCACCTTTGCCAAGTCCCTCATTTTGGAACCAAACCTCAAAAGCCTCTTCGCCCAAAACCAAGAAAGCCCAAACCCGTGCTAGACAACTGGACACCTGACTGTCTTCACAAAAGCCACCGAATGGATTCCTGACCGACCCGCTTCCGCGCTAAGTTTGTGGGAGAAGTGTGGTGAGTGACTCTCTTCCATACTATTTCACATTAAGTTTATGGTTCTCCTTCTCTGTTTCTCTTCTACATAATGTGATTTGAGTTTATACATGCATTAATATGTAACCTTTTACCATATGTTCTGGTATGTTCTTTCAGTGTAAGGTATACTTGTTGGTATATGACTAACGTGTATTCAGTTCCACAGGATTTCTATGTACCTCACGATTTTCTACTGTGGATAAGGACTAGCTACAATTTTACTATGTATTATTATTCTTGCAAATTGTTGCTGTCCTTAGGGGTGCTGACAACCCCTGTATTATTTTTCTTTTGTTTATATTCTTCTCCACTGATTCCTTCCCTCCCCTCCTTTCCTACCCCTTTTTTCCTATCAAAGTCAATAGGTGATTTCTACCATAAGACTATTGGTTATAGGTGCCGATCTGTTATTTCATTTACAAAGAACTCATGGCGGAACTAAAAATTACTTCATTTAATGTAAGAGGTCTGAACTATCCAAGGAAAAGAAGCCAAATTTTACACCAAATTCTTGTAGATAAAACAAAAATCGCCCTGTTACAAGAAACACATATTAGACATAACAAAATTCCAAATTTAAGGAAAAAAGTTTTTTCGAATGTTTACCATAGCACCTACTCATCCTCGCGTAGAGGAGTAAGTATACTTTTCCATACAAGTGTACCTTTCAAATGGGTTGCTGAAATGGTTGACCCAGAAGGACGCTATTTATTTGTTAAGAGCATCATAGGTAATACCCTTTACACGATTGCAAATTTATATGCACCTAACTCCCAACAAACCCAATGGATAGTTCAGACCTTACAACTGTTCAAACAATTTGCTGAGGGTGTTTTAGTAGTGGGAGGTGACCTTAATGTTCCCATAGACCCACTCTTGGATACCACAGGGAATCCTTCCACTTCATACCGATATACGACTAAATTACGTAAGACTTTAAATGCATTACACCTGTCAGATACTTGGAGACTACTACATCCCTCTGACCGGGACTACACCTATTTCTCTCATATGCACCATAGATACCACAGGTTGGACTATATCTTCATTTCTCAATCCCAAGTTCCTTTTATAATACGTACTGATATAGGAAATATTTTACTCTCAGATCACGCACCGATTCATACTACTCTGACATTAGCAGACATTCCTAAAGGCCAATGGTGTTGGAGGATCAATGATACTCTGTTGGCTGATCCCTCTCACCAATCTTCTATAAAGACACATATACAAAATTACTTTAACACCAATATTACAGCAGATGTCTCACCTGCTATCACTTGGGAAGCACACAAATCAGTTTTAAGGGGGGAGCTTATTTCATTATGTACATATATTAAAAAACAGAAGTCAGAGCTCTTAAATGCTCTCTTCTCACAAATCTCCTCGTTAGAAAACCTTCACAAGCGTACCCAAGCGGAAACCACTAAAGACAAATTATACTCTTTACGTAATAAAGTTAAAGATCTACTGAACATTAAATCAGCCAGACTGTTACAAATATCGAAGTTTACATTTTATGCACATGGGGACAAAGGCAACAAGACGATGTCCGCTCTCCTTAAAACTTATCAAGATAAAGCATTCATTCACCGTATTGCACAAAAGCCAGGGAATTTTGTTACGGATACAACCTCCATTGCCACGGCATTCCAGAAATTTTATATGAACCTGTATAATCTTACAGATTCTACAGTAGCTGACACATCATCTACACCCACCAAACATGCTATACATTCATTTTTAGACTCCATTGACATTCCACGCATATCAGATGATAATGCCCAAGAACTGCTGGCACCTTTTTTCCCTGCAGAGCTGCTAAAAGTCCTTCATTCTATCCCGTCAGGTAAAAGCCCGGGCCCAGATGGTTACACCATAAACTACTATAAACAATTTAAAGAGTTATTAATAGCACCATTTACTTCTCTCTGTAACTCACTTCTCACTGTCTCGAAACTTCCTGGTCAAGCCCTAGAAGCACATATTACTCTTATCCCTAAAGAGGGTAAGGATGCCTCACAATGTGGAAGCTATAGACCAATATCGCTCCTTAATACTGATATAAAATGGTGGGCTAAAGCTCTGGCAGCTCGTCTCAGTCCCATGTTATCTAGCATTATTGGACCTGAACAGACCGGATTTGTCAAGGGAAGACAAGGATCAGATAACTCCTCAAGGGTTTTAAGGTTGGTACAATACGCTTTAAAATCTCGAACACCCTTAGTCCTGCTCAGTACAGATGCAGAAAAGGCGTTTGATAGGGTGGATTGGCCTTATATGATCGCTTCCCTGGAGAAATTTGGGATACCTCTTGCTTTTATACAAGCAAATCTTTCCCTATATAGTAACCCTAGTGCAAAGGTGAGAGTTAATGGGGTGCTGTCAAATTCCTTTACCATCACTAATGGTACAAGACAAGGATGTCCTCTATCGCCGACACTATTCATGTTAGTCATGGAGACGCTGATCCAGAAAATTCGACAGGATCCTATTATTCATGGCTTGTCAATAGGCTCATTCACACACAAAACGGCAGCATTTGCAGATGACCTGCTGATACTCACTACTAACCCTGAGAGATCACTCCCACAGATCACAGATATCTTCTCAAAATTTGGAGAAATTTCTAATTTTAAAATAAACTTTAGTAAGTCAGAAGCCCTCAACATTTCGGTACCGCAAGATATTATTCTTCGCTTAAAAAAGAGTTCCCCCTACCTGTGGCCAGAAATGTCTATTAAATACTTAGGCATCCGCATTCCTAAAAACCCCTCTCTACTTTATAAACTTAATTATCTAAATTTGCTAGCTGACATTAAAACTTACTTACATTCCTTACACGTTCCCTTGATGTCATGGATGGGCAGGAGAAATCTTCTCAAAACATATATTGTCCCTAAACTCTTATATGTTCTTCAAACTGTACCTATCTGGCTTCCTAAGTCTTTCTTCCTATTAGTCAAGAAAACTTTCTCGGAATTTATTTGGAACAACAAACGTCCTAGGTTAGCATATAAATACATTATAGCAAACTCCCGCTTGGGAGGCTTTGGCCTCTCCGATTTAATGTCCTACTATAGGGCTAACCATTTACGTCGGTGGACCATCTTAGCACATCATGACTTGAAAAATATCTATGCTTCTATGGAACGCTCTCTAATGTCAATAGAAGAAAAACAGGCCTTCTGGGGTTTGCGTCCTGCTACTGCAGGCAAATTTTACAATGAATCTTTATTCAAAGGCACCATATTAACTTGGCAAGAGGTGAATAAATCATCTGCGTTGTTATCCTCCCCATCCCCCCTAATGCCACTAAATTTACTGCCATGCCTTCAATGTAACTCTAACTCCTCACCCTCGGCCCCTTGGGATATTCCACATACTCTAACTATATCAGATGTTCAAAAGCTTTCAGGAAATACTGAAATAATGGATCTAATTGTGAAAGCTAATGTTCCTCCAGGGAATTTTTTATTAACACATCATATTCTTAAAGAATGCCAAAAATTAGGGACACCTCATACAATACCTCACACTAATACCTGGCTAGAAGATTTGATGGCGGTGACTCCATACACTACCCCGAAACTATCCCAATTATATCAACAGGTTCTGATGATGCGAATGGACTGCAAACCAAGATATATTGGGAGATGGGAGGAAGAATTGGGGATGCAGCTCACTGAACCTGAACTGCGTTTTGTACTAGCAAATTCACATGGTTTCTCTAGATGTACGAGAATTCAAGAGAACTCCTTTAAACTTACAACAAGGTGGTATAAAACACAGATAATACTTCATGCTATAAATAACTCCGTTTCAGATCAATGTTGGAGGTGTAAAAGGGACATCGGATCATTATCACATATCTGGTGGCATTGCCCCCTTATTCAGCCATATTGGATTCATGTAGGGAAAGCCATAAATACTATATGCTCTCTCAATATCACATTGACTCCAGAATTGGTACTACTATGGAAACCTATAAGTGGCTTTATACCAAAAAAAAATAATCTACCAACGCACATGATAGCTGCAGCAAAACTACTGATTCCAATATTGTGGAAAGACACAGTTCCCCCTACTTTTACACAATGGTTAGATAAAGTATTTGAAATCCAGTGATTCGAAGAAATGGCACACTGGGAATCAAAGACAAGGGGCAAATATTTAGCTACCTGGTCCCCATTGCTAGATTTCCCTGACATCACTAGACTATGATGGTATCCCAAAAGGTAGAAATACAGAATCGACCAAGACCTAGCTACCTAGTGCAGAAGAAGAGTCATAACAAGGTACAAAATACAGATCACAATACCGTATAATGCTTTTACCAACAATTCATATACTCCAACAGAATTGCCTACTGACACACCCAAACTACCTACCCTCCCTTACTTTCCCCTCTCCCCCTTCGCATTTCTATATTTTTTGTTTTTCCCTTGTGTTATGTTATATTGTATTATTTTGTATTACCTGCTTATCCTTATGGATGATTAGCAAGGGCTCTGCGTAGCCAATGTTATAACAATTTGTTATATTCGCTTGTTCAAATTTATATAACAATAAAAACAGATTTGAAACAAACAAACCCCTGGCTATCAGATATCACATACTACTCTGGTACACAGAAGTAGAGACTGGTGACAAATTTACCAAAACCAAGTCCCTGTGGAGTCACTGGTTTTAAAGACTAAAAAACACAGTGAACACCATCACTAAAATCAAATCAGATGACTTCCTAACCAGCAAATGGCGCCATACTATGACACCTACACAGAATTTTGAAAAAAGCAGACCTCTTTATTCCCAATACCTTTCAAGGTTATTGGTCTGTGGTATTTCTCCAAAACAAACCTGATACCATCTCAGACCACACAATTTTACCTTGAGAGAGAGGAGTAATAACATAAGCATTACATCTCTCTTTATTGCCCTGACCAAATCCAGCTAAAGGGACCTACCCTAAGTTATTCCACTTCACATGAAGCACCAATATCCAAGGAGGGCCCAACAACTGAACCAAACAAACCACTTCTGACCAGACATCTCCATTGGAAATTAGATGAACATAATGGAAATGACACAGTGATATGATAGCAATCTCAACATATTACCAATGTAACTATAATGATTTGAGGTACATCTAACTTCAATATAACAGAATAACATATAAAATATAGTAAAAGAATCTAGATAAAATCTCCATGATTATACACAGCCAATCAAAATCAAATGAGAGTACAACATTAACATGAAATGTGTGCAAGTATAAAACAAAATTGAAAACTATACCAAAAAATCCCAACTTTTTTACAGTAAACAGGAAAACACAGAATTAATTCACCCAGAAGTGTATACCCCTTTACAAGCCCTTTTTTTTACAAAATGTATTGATTCTATAGTACAACACATGATAGCTACGCATTGGAAAACGTACAAGGTCTGGATATCCTAAGTCTACACAATTTATCATCACACAAAAGCTCTCAAAATCTGCTTCAGTCCTGGTTCTTTATCTAAACCTATGGCACCACTACAGGCATTGGCTTTAAGCCCAATATACATATGAGTCTCCAACCATTTGTAAAACAGCTCTTGGAATATTAGGTGAGTAAATAATGCTACTTCTATTATATTTGTCAGATAGTGGGTACATGAAGAATTTGGAAAAAAAGATAGCGAGCTATGGGAAACTTACTAGATAAGACTTTTGAACATAACAACACAAGAATTGTTATCTTCAAATAAAGGCCTCCTCCTCCCCTTCAGCCTTTCCTCTCCATCTCCAAAATTGGTGTCTTTACCAATTCTTTGCGTTACTTATTATAAAAATCAGCAGACAGTAAAGTTCCAATAGCCTAAGACCTCATCATCCAGGAAACCAGTCAGTCCAGAATTCTTAAAAAAATAGTTTCAAATCCCTGCCTATGAGATATCACATACTACTCTGGGACAAATAAGTAGAGACTGGTGGCAAATTTAATCAAAAAACAAGTCCCTATGGAGTCACTGGCTTCAAAGACTAAAATAACATAATGAACACCATCATGTAAAATAAACTCATATGACTTCCTAACAAGCAAATGGTGACATACCACGACACCTACATGGAATTTTGAAAAAAAAAATATGTCTCTATTCCCAATACCTTCCTATGGAAAACTTACTAGATAAGACTTTTGAACATAACAACACAAGAATTGTTATCTTCAAATAAAGGCCTCCTCCTCCCCTTCAGCCTTGCCTCTCCATCTCCAAAATTGGTGTCTTTACCAATCTTTTGTGTCACTTATTGTAAATAGCAGCAAATACTAAAGTTCCTATAGCCTAGGACCTCATAATCCGGAAATCCAGTCAGTACAGAATTCTTAAAAAAATAGTTTCACACCCCTGGCTATCAGATATTACATACTACTCTGGTACACAGAAGTAGAGACTGGTGACAAATTTACCAAAACCAAGTCCCTGTGGAGTCACTGGTTTCAAAGACTAAAAAAACACAGTGAACACCATCACTAAAATCAAATCAGATGAATTCCTAACCAGCAAATGGCGCCATACTATGACACCTACACAGAATTTTGAAAAAAGCAGACCTCTTTATTCCCAATACCTTTCAAGGTTATTGGTCTGTGGTATTTCTCCAAAACAAACATGATACCATCTCAGTCCACACAATTTTACCTTGAGAGAGAGGAGCAATAACATAAGCATTACATCTCTCTTTATTGCCCTGACCAAATCCAGCTAAAGGGACCTACCCTAAGTTATTCCACTTCACATGAAGCACCAATATCCAAGGAGGGCCCAGCAACTGAACCAAACAAACCACATCTGACCAGACATCTCCATTGGAAATTAGATGAACATAATGGAAATGACACAGTGATATGATAGCAATCTCACCATATTACCAATGTAACTATAATGATTTGAGGTACATCTAACTTCAATGTAACAGAATAACATATAAAATATAGTAAAAGAATCTAGATAAAATCTCCATGATTATACACAGCCAATCAAAATCAAATGAGAGTACAACATTAACATGAAATGTGTGCAAGTATAAAACAAAATTGAAAACTATACCAAAAAATCCCAACTTTTTTACAGTAAACAGGAAAACACAGAATTAATTCACCCAGAAGTGTATACCCCTTTACAAGCCCTTTTTTTTACAAAATGTATTGATTCTATAGTACAACACATGATAGCTACGCATTGGAAAACGTACAAGGTCTGGATATCCTAAGTCTACACAATTTATCATCATACTGATACTGAGCAGCTGACGAGGGGGAAGGGGTTAACTGGACACAGATTCGTTCCAGCTGAGCAGCTGACGAGGGGGAAGGGGTTAACTGGACACAGGTGGTATAAATTAGTCAGCAGACCTCATTTTGAGCTTGCTCTTTCTGAGCTTGGTGGTTTAAGTGGCTTGTGAACTAAGTGGAGTTCTAAAACCGGAGTTGAAAAGAGGAGTTGAAGCCCCAGTAAGTACTCTTCTTTTTCTTTGACAATTGTTCGCTGTTTTGGTGTAACTTGGATAATGGATAGCAAGATTGGAGGTTTTCTTCAGTGCACAGTTTGCCATATGTATGCACGACTGGAGCCGGAGTTCCAGGGTGAATATCTCTGTGGCAGATGTGAGCATGTTGTTCACCTGGAAGCTCGCATTAGAGATCTGGAGGAGCAAAATGCAACACTGAGGAGGATAGACAATTTTGAGCGGAGCTTGCTGCTCACAGAGCATGCAGTTAGTGGGTTAGAACTGGAGGGTGAATACATGGGTGAGCAGGATCAGGTAAGTAGCTGGGTTAATGTAGTTAGGGGCAGTAGAAAGGGGTCAAAGACAAGGAAGGCCGATCCGGTTTCTGGCATTCCAAGCAAAATTGCCAGGTTGGGTGATGATGCGAGGGTGTCAGTCTCAGAAAAGGCAGCCCTAGTGGATACTGATCTCCCTAACAGCCGGGAGAACAGCCCAGCTAGTAGTCGGCGGGATGGTAATGCAGGTAAGCCAAGACAATTGATAGTTGTAGGGGATTCTATAATCAGGAAGACGGATAGAATAATTTGTCGCCAAGACCGCCTCAACCGAATGGTTTGCTGTCTCCCTGGTGCCAGGGTTCGGCATGTGGTGGAACGGGTGGACAAATTGCTGGGAGGGGCTGGTGATGATCCAGCTGTCGTGGTCCATGTCGGTACCAACGACAGAATAAATGGTAGGTGGAGGAGCCTTAAGAATAATTTTAAAGAACTATCATACAAGCTGAAGGGAAGGACCTCCAAGGTTGTATTCTCAGGAATACTGCCTGTGCCATGCGCATCACAGGAAAGACAGCGGGAGCTTAGGGAGTTAAATGCATGGCTGAAGTCTTGGTGTAGAGGAGAAGGATTTGGGTTCCTAGAGCACTGGGCTGACTTTTCATTGGGGTACAAACTGTATTCTGCAGATGATTTGCACCTAAATGGAAGGGGGTCTGCTGTGCTGGGGGAGAGAATTCTAGCTGGGGTGGCGGAGTATTTAAACTAGGGCTGAGGAGGGAGGTCAATGTAGAAAAAAAAGGGGTAGCCAGGTTAGAGAGGGGTCAGACTATATTGGTGGGGGGAGAAACAGAATGTGGGGAGAGGACTAGACAACAAGATAAGGAGATCCTTTCGTTACAAAACATCAGTGTAAATAAAAAGGACCGATTAATGTCAAATCACATTTCTGATAATAAAAGTGAAAAACTGACAGGCAAGTTAAAGTGTATGTTCACAAATGCCAGAAGTCTAGCAAGCAAAATGGGGGAGCTGGAGGCCTTGATACTGGAAGAAAATATAGATATAGTTGGTGTTGCTGAAACATGGCTGGACTCTTCACATGACTGGGCTGTAAATCTACAGGGTTTTACACTTTTTCGTAAAGACAGGACAAATAGGAAAGGTGGTGGTGTATGTCTGTATGTGAGAAGTGATATGAAGGCGAGTGTGAAAGAGACAATAGTGGGTGAAGACTGTGAGGAGGTTGAAACCTTGTGGGTGGAACTAGAAAGGGAGGTAAACACTGAAAAAATTACTTTTGGTGTAATCTATAGACCCCCCAGTATAACTGAGGAGATGGAAGGTCAGATATATAAACAGATGGAGCGGGCTGCACAGGCGGGTTCTGTAGTGATAATGGGAGATTTTAATTTCCGGGATATTAATTGGTGTCATGGTTCGGCTTCAACTGCAAAGGGGAGACATTTCCTCAACCTGTTGCAGGAAAATTTTATGGGCCAGTTTGTGGAAGACCCGACTAGAGGTGAAGCTCTGTTGGATCTGGTCATTTCTAATAATGCAGATCTTGTTGGGAATGTCAATGTTCGTGAAAACCTCGGTAACAGTGATCATAATATAGTTACATTTTACCTATACTGTAAAAAACAAACGCAGGCTGGGAGGGCAAAAACATTTAATTTTAAGAAAGCCAATTTCCCCAGGATGAGGGCTGCAATTCAGGATATAGACTGGGAAGAACTAATGTCAAATAATGGAACAAATGATAAATGGGAGATTTTCAAATCTACTTTGAGTTATTATAGTGCAAAATTTATTCCTACAGGTAATAAGTATAAACGACTCAAATTAAACCCCACATGGCTTACACCTTCTGTGAAAGGGGCAATACATGACAAAAAAAGGGCATTTAAAAAATACAAATCTGAGGGTACAGCTGTAGCCTTTGTAAAATATAAAGAGCTTAATAAAATCTGAAAAATGTAATAAAATTAGCAAAAATACAAAATGAAAGGCAGGTGGCCAAGGATAGTAAAACAAATCCTAAAAAATTCTTCAAGCATATAAATGCAAAAAAGCCCAGGTCTGAACATGTAGGACCCCTAGATAATGGTAATGGGGAGTTGATCACAGGGGATCAAGAGAAGGCAGAGTTACTAAATGGGTTCTTTAGCTCTGTATATACCACAGAAGAAAGAGCAGCTGATGTAGCCGGTGCCAGTGCTGTTAATATATCAGTTGATATACTGAATTGGATGAATGTAGAGATGGTCCAAGCTAAATTAAATAAAATAAATGTGCACAAGGCTCCGGGACCAGATGGGTTACACCCTAGAATTCTTAAAGAGCTTAGTTCAGTTATTTCTGTCCCCCTTTTCATAATATTCAGAGAATCTCTAGTGACTGGTATAGTGCCAAGGGACTGGCGCAGGGCAAATGTGGTGCCTATTTTCAAAAAGGGCTCTAGGTCTTCCCCGGCTAATTATAGACCAGTAAGCTTAACATCCATCGTGGGGAAAATGTTTGAGGGGCTATTGAGGGACTATATACAGGATTATGTGACAATAAATAGCATTATAAGTGACAGCCAGCACGGTTTTACTAAGGACAGAAGTTGTCAAACTAACCTAATCTGTTTTTATGAAGAGGTGAGCAGAAGTCTAGACAGAGGGGCCGCTGTGGATTTAGTGTTTTTGGACTTTGCAAAGGCATTTGACACTGTCCCCCATAGACGCCTAATGGGTAAATTAAGGACTATAGGTTTAGAAAATATAGTTTGTAATTGGATTGAGAATTGGCTCAAGGACCGTATCCAGAGAGTTGTGGTCAATGATTCCTTCTCTGAATGGTCACCGGTTATAAGTGGTGTACCCCAGGGTTCAGTGCTGGGACCACTATTATTCAACTTATTTATTAATGATATAGAGGAAGGGATTAATAGCACTATTTCTATTTTTGCAGATGACACCAAGCTATGTAATATAGTTCAGACTATGGAAGATGTTCATGAATTACAGGCAGATTTAAACAAACTAAGTGTTTGGGCGTCCACTTGGCAAATGAAGTTTAATGTAGATAAATGTAAAGTTATGCATCTTGGTACCAACAACCTGCATGCATCATATGTCCTAGGGGGCGCTACACTGGCGGATTCACTTGTTGAGAAGGATCTGGGTGTACTTGTAAATCATAAACTCAATAACAGCATGCAGTGTCAATCAGCTGCTTCAAAGGCCAGCAGGATATTGTCGTGTATTAAAAGAGGCATGGACTCGCGGGACAGGGATGTAATAATGCCACTTTACAAAGCATTAGTGAGGCCTCATCTAGAATATGCAGTTCAGTTCTGGGCTCCAGTTCATAGAAAGGATGCCCTGGAGTTGGAAAAAATACAAAGAAGAGCAACGAAGCTAATAAGGGGCATGGAGAATTTAAGTTATGAGGAAAGATTGAAAGAATTAAACCTATTTAGCCTTGAAAAAAGAAGACTAAGGGGGGACATGATTAACTTATATAAATATATTAATGGCACATACAAAAAATATGGTGAAATCCTGTTCCTTGTAAAACCCCCTCAAAAAACAAGGGGGCACTCCCTCCGTCTGGAGAAAAAAAGGTTCAAGCTGCAGAGGCGACAAGGCTTCTTTACAGTGAGAACTGTGAATTTATGGAATAGCCTACCGCAGGAGCTGGTCACAGCAGGGACAGTAGATGGCTTTAAAAAAGGGTTAGATAATTTCCTAGAACAAAAAAATATTAGCTCCTATGTGTAGAAATTTTTCCTTCCCTTTTCCCTTCCCTTGGTTGAACTTGATGGACATGTGTCTTTTTTCAGCCGTACTAACTATGTAACTATGTAACTATGTAACAAAAGCTCTCAAAATCTGCTTCAGTCCTGGTTCTTTATCTAAACCTA
Organism: Rhinoderma darwinii; assembly: GCF_050947455.1. Lineage (NCBI taxonomy): Eukaryota > Metazoa > Chordata > Amphibia > Anura > Rhinodermatidae > Rhinoderma > Rhinoderma darwinii. The sequence continues at coordinate 347,798,691 of NC_134688.1, forward strand.
TGGCACCACAACAGGCATTGGCTTTAAGCCCAATATACATATGAGTCTCCAACCATTTGTAAAACAGCTCTTGGAATATTAGGTGAGTAAATAATGCTACTTCTATTATATTTGTCAGATAGTGGGTACATGAAGAATTTTGAAAACAAGATAGCGAGCTATGGGAAACTTATTAGATAAGACTTTTGAACATAACAACACAAGAATTGTTATCTTCAAATAAAGGCCTCCTCCTCCCCTTCAGCCTTTCCTCTCCATCTCCAAAATTGGTGTCTTTACCAATTCTTTGCGTTACTTATTATAAAAATCAGCAGACAGTAAAGTTCCCATAGCCTAAGACCTCATCATCCAGGAAACCAGTCAGTCCAGAATTCTTAAAAAAAATAGTTTCAAATCCCTGCCTATGAGATATCACATACTACTCTGGGACAAATAAGTAGAGACTGGTGGAAAATTTAATCAAAAAACAAGTCCCTATGGAGTCACTGGCTTCAAAGCCTAAAATAACATAATGAACACCATCATGTAAAATAAACTCATATGACTTCCTAACAAGCAAATGGTGCCATACCACCACACCTACATGGAATTTTGAAAAAAAAATATGTCTCTATTCCCAATACCTTCCTATGGGAAACTTACTAGATAAGACTTTTGAACATAACAACACAAGAATTGTTATCTTCAAATAAAGGCCTCCTCCTCCCCTTCAGCCTTGCCTCTCCATCTCCAAAATTGGTGTCTTTACCAATCTTATGTGTCACTTATTGTAAATAGCAGCAAATACTAAAGTTCCTATAGCCTAGGACCTCATAATCCGGAAATCCAGTCAGTACAGAATTCTTAAAAAAATAGTTTCAAACCCCTGGCTATCAGATATCACATACTACTCTGGTACACAGAAGTAGAGACTGGTGACAAATTTACCAAAACCAAGTCCCTGTGGAGTCACTGGTTTCAAAGACTAAAAAAATACAGTGAACACCATCACTAAAATCAAATCAGATGACTTCCTAACCAGCAAATGGCGCCATACTATGACACCTACACAGAATTTTGAAAAAAACAGACCTCTTTATTCCCAATACCTTTCAAGGTTATTGGTCTGTGGTATTTCTCCAAAACAAACATGATACCATCTCAGACCACACAATTTTACCTTGAGAGAGAGGAGCAATAACATAAGCATTACATCTCTCTTTATTGCCCTGATCAAATCCAGCTAAAGGGACCTACCCTAAGTTATTCCACTTCACATGAAGCACCAATATCCAAGGAGGGCCCAGCAACTGAACCAAACAAACCACTTCTGACCAGACATCTCCATTGGAAATTAGATGAACATAATGGAAATGACACAGTGATATGATAGCAATCTCACCATATTACCAATGTAACTATAATGATTTGAGGTACATCTAACTTCAATGTAACAGAATAACATATAAAATATAGTAAAAGAATCTAGATAAAATCTTCATGATTATACACAGCCAATCAAAATCAAATGAGAGTAAAACATTAAAGGGAACCTGTCACCAGCATTTTAGCTATAAAGCCAGCAAAACCTGGTGAAAGTGGGTGAAAAATCATTGTCATCTAAGCTATAAATATGTTCTAAGTAAGTTCTGTACCTTTAGTATTCCGTTTTTCAGTGGTCCCACGCCGTATGCAAATGAGCAGAAAGAGTCAAATCTTCATCTGAAAAGAGTCAGAATTTCATTCCTCCAGAGTCTCAGAGTGGACTCCACCTCCTTCTTTTTGATTGACAGCTCCTTAGCCAGTCAGGGCCGGACAGGTGCCGGCGGAGGGCGGGGTTAAGAAGCTGCGTCCCACAGGGAAAACGAATTACCATAAAAGGCGAGAAGAGTTTAAACGACTACATTTACCGACAGAGGAGGACTTCAGGAAAGAAGAGAACAGGAATGAACTCTGGACAGCTGCGGCCATTGAGGGGTCAGGCGAGTTTGACAGGTAAGATGTTGATGACAGGAACCCTTTAACATGAAACGTGTGCAAGTTTAAAACAAAATTGAAAACTATACCAAAAAATCCCATTTTTTTTACAGTAAACAGGAAAACACAGAATTAATTCACCCAGAAGTGTATACCCCTTTACAAGCACTTTTTTTTTTACAAAATGTATTGATTCTATAGTACAACACATGATAGCTACGCATTGGAAAACGTACAAGGTCTGGATATCCTAAGTCTACACAATTTATCATCACACAAAAGCTCTCAAAATCTGCTTCAGTCCTGGTTCTTTATCTAAACCTATGGCACCACTACAGGCATTGGCTTTAAGCCCAATATACATATGAGTCTCCAACCATTTGTAAAACAGCTCTTGGTATATTAGGTGAGTAAATAATGCTACTTCTATTATATTTGTCAGATAGTGGGTACATGAAGAATTTGGAAAAAAAGATAGCGAGCTATGGGAAACTTCATAGATAAGACTTTTGAACATAACAACACAAGAATTGTTATCTTCAAATAAAGGCCTCCTCCTCCCATTTAGCCTTTCCTCTCCATCTCCAAAATTGGTGTCTTTACCAATTCTTTGCGTTACTTATTATAAAAATCAGCAGACAGTAAAGTTCCCATAGCCTAAGACCTCATCAGCCAGGAAACCAGTCAGTCCAGAATTCTTAAAAAAATAGTTTCAAATCCCTGCCTATGAGATATCACATACTACTCTGGGACAAATAAGTAGAGACTGGTGGCAAATTTAATCAAAAAACAAGTCCCTATGGAGTCACTGGCTTCAAAGACTAAAATAACATAATGAACACCATCATGTAAAATAAACTCATATGACTTCCTAACAAGCAAATGGTGCCATACCACGACACCTACATGGAATTTTGAAAAAAAAATATGTCTCTATTCCCAATACCTTCCTATGGGAAACTTACTAGATAAGACTTTTGAACATAACAACACAAGAATTGTTATCTTCAAATAAAGGCCTCCTCCTCCCCTTCAGCCTTGCCTCTCCATCTCCAAAATTGGTGTCTTTACCAATCTTATGTGTCACTTATTGTATATAGCAGCAAATACTAAAGTTCCTATAGCCTAGGACTTCATAATCCGGAAATCCAGTCAGTACAGAATTCTTAAAAAAATAGTTTCAAACCCCTGGCTATCAGATATCACATACTACTCTGGTACACAGAAGTAGGGGACTGGTGACAAATTTACCAAAACCAAGTCCCTGTGGAGTCACTGGTTTCAAAGACTAAAAAAACACAGTGAACACCATCACTAAAATCAAATCAGATGACTTCCTAACCAGCAAATAGCGCCATACTATGACACCTACACAGAATTTTGAAAAAAACAGACCTCTTTATTCCCAATACCTTTCAAGGTTATTGGTCTGTGGTATTTCTTTAAAACAAACATGATACCATCTCAGACCACACAATTTTACCTTGAGAGAGAGGAGTAATAACATAAGCATTACATCTCTCTTTATTGCCCTGACCAAATCCAGCTAAAGGGACCTACCCTAAGTTATTCCACTTTACATGAAGCACCAATATCCAAGGAGGGCCCAGCAACTGAACCAAACAAACCACTTCTGACCAGACATCTCCATTGGAAATTAGATGAACATAATGGAAATGACACAGTGATATGATAGCAATCTCACCATATTACCAATGTAACTATAATGATTTGAGGTACATCTAACTTCAATGTAACAGAATAACATATAAAATATAGTAAAAGAATCTAGATAAAATCTCCATGATTATACACAGCCAATCAAAATCAAATGAGAGTACAACATTAACATGAAATGTGTGCAAGTATAAAACAAAATTGAAAACTATACCAAAAAATTTCCAACTTTTTTACAATAAACAGGAAAACACAGAATTAATTCACCCAGAAGTGTATACCCCTTTACAAGCACTTTTTTTTACAAAATGTATTGATTCTATAGTACAACACATGATAGCTACGCATTGGAAAACGTACAAGGTCTGGATATCCTAAGTCTACACAATTTATCATCACACAAAAGCTCTCAAAATCTGCTTCAGTCCTGGTTCTTTATCTAAACCTATGGCACCACTACAGGCATTGGCTTTAAGCCCAATATACATATGAGTCTCCAACCATTTGTAAAACAGCTCTTGGTATATTAGGTGAGTAAATAATGCTACGTCAATTATATTTGTCAGATAGTGGGTACATGAAGAATTTGGAAAAAAAGATAGCGAGCTATGGGAAACTTACTAGATAAGACTTTTGAACATAACAACACAAGAATTGTTATCTTCAAATAAAGGCCTCCTCCTCCCCTTCAGCCTTGCCTCTCTATCTCCAAAATGGGTGTCTTTACCAATCTTATGTGTCACTTATTGTAAATAGCAGCAAATACTAAAGTTCCTATAGCCTAGGACCTCATAATCCGGAAATCCAGTCAGTACAGAATTCTTAAAAAAATAGTTTCAAACCCCTCGCTATCAGATATCACATACTACTCTGGTACACAGAAGTAGAGACTGGTGACAAATTTACCAAAACCAAGTCCCTGTGGAGTCACTGGTTTCAAAGACTAAAAAAACACAGTGAACACCATCACTAAAATCAAATCAGATGACTTCCTAACCAGCAAATGGCGCCATACTATGACACCTACACAGAATTTTGAAAAAAGCAGACCTCTTTATTCCCAATACCTTTCAAGGTTATTGGTCTGTGGTATTTCTCCAAAACAAACATGATACCATCTCAGACCACACAATTTTACCTTGAGAGAGAGGAGCAATAACATAAGCATTACATCTCTCTTTATTGCCCTGACCAAATCCAGCAAAAGGGACCTACCCTAAGTTATTCCACTTCACATGAAGCACCAATATCCAAGGAGGGCCCAGCAACTGAACCAAACAAACCACTTCTGACCAGACATCTCCATTGGAAATTAGATGAACATAATGGAAATGACACAGTGATATGATAGCAATCTCACCATATTACCAATGTAACTATAATGATTTGAGGTACATCTAACTTCAATGTAACAGAATAACATATAAAATATAGCAAAAGAATCTAGATAAAATCTCCATGATTTTACACAGCCAATCAAAATCAAATGAGAGTACAACATTAACATGAAATGTGTGCAAGTATAAAACAAAATTGAAAACTATACCAAAAAATGTCCAACTTTTTTACAATAAACAGGAAAACACAGAATTAATTCACCCAGAAGTGTATACCCCTTTACAAGCACTTTTTTTTTACAAAATGTATTGATTCTATAGTACAACACATGATAGCTATGCATTGGAAAACGTACAAGGTCTGGATATCCTAAGTCTACACAATTTATCATCACACAAAAGCTCTCAAAATCTGCTTCAGTCCTGGTTCTTTATCTAAACCTATGGCACCACTACAGGCATTGGCTTTAAGCCCAATATACATATGAGTCTCCAACCATTTGTAAAACAGCTCTTGGTATATTAGGTGAGTAAATAATGCTACGTCAATTATATTTGTCAGATAGTGGGTACATGAAGAATTTGGAAAAAAAAGATAGCGAGCTATGGGAAACTTACTAGATAAGACTTTTGAACATAACAACACAAGAATTGTTATCTTCAAATAAAGGCCTCCTCCTCCCCTTCAGCCTTTCCTCTCCATCTCCAAAATTGGTGTCTTTACCAATTCTTTGCGTTACTTATTATAAAAATCAGCAGACAGTAAAGTTCCCATAGCCTAAGACCTCATCATCCAGGAAACCAGTCAGTCCAGAATTCTTAAAAAAATTGTTTCAAATCCCTACCTATGAGATATCACATACTACTCTGGGACAAATAAGTAGAGACTGGTGGCAAATTTAATCAAAACACAAGTCCCTATGGAGTCACTGGCTTCAAAGACTAAAATAACATAATGAACACCATCATGTAAAATAAACTCATATGACTTCCTAACAAGCAAATGGTGCCATACCACGACACCTACATGGAATTTTGAAAAAAAAATATGTCTCTATTCCCAATACCTTCCTATGGGAAACTTACTAGATAAGACTTTTGAACATAACAACACAAGAATTGTTATCTTCAAATAAAGGCCACTTCCTCCCCTTCAGCCTTGCCTCTCCATCTCCAAAATTGGTGTCTTTACCAATCTTATGTGTCACTTATTGTAAATAGCAGCAAATACTAAAGTTCCTATAGCCTAGGACCTCATAATCCGGAAATCCAGTCAGTACAGAATTCTTAAATAAATAGTTTCAAACCCCTGGCTATCAGATATCACATACTACTCTGGTACACAGAAGTAGAGACTGGTGACAAACTTACCAAAACCAAGTCCCTGTGGAGTCACTGGTTTCAAAGACTAAAAAAACACAGTGAACACCATCACTAAAATCAAATCAGATGACTTCCTAACCAGCAAATGGCGCCATACTATGACACCTACACAGAATTTTGAAAAAAGCAGACCTCTTTATTCCCAATACCTTTCAAGGTTATTGGTCTGTGGTATTTCTCCAAAACAAACATGATACCATCTCAGACCACACAATTTTACCTTGAGAGAGAGGAGTAATAACATAAGCATTACATCTCTCTTTATTGCCCTGACCAAATCCAGCTAAAGGGACCTACACTTAGGTTATTCCACTTCACATGAAGCACCAATATCCAAGGAGGGCCCAGCAACTGAACCAAACAAACCACTTCTGACCAGACATCTCCATTGGAAATTAGATGAACATAATGGAAATTACACAGTGATATTATAGCAATCTCACCATATTACCAATGTAACTATAATGATTTGAGGTACATCTAACTTCAATGTAACAGAATAACATATAAAATATAGTAAAATAATCTAGATAAAATCTCCATGATTATACACAGCCAATCAAAATCAAATAAGAGTACAACATTAACATGAAATGTGTGCAAGTATAAAACAAAATTGAAAACTATACCAAAAAATGTCCAACTTTTTTACAATAAACAGGAAAACACAGAATTAATTCACCCAGAAGTGTATACCCCTTTACAAGCACTTTTTTTTACAAAATGTATTGATTCTATAGTACAACACATGATAGCTACGCATTGGAAAACGTACAAGGTCTGGATATCCTAAGTCTACACAATTTATCATCACACAAAAGCTCTCAAAATCTGCTTCAGTCCTGGTTCTTTATCTAAACCTATGGCACCACTACAGGCATTGGCTTTAAGCCCAATATACATATGAGTCTCCAACCATTTGTAAAACAGCTCTTGGAATATTAGGTGAGTAAATAATGCTACTTCTATTATATTTGTCAGATAGTGGGTACATGAAGAATTTGGAAAAAAAGATAGCGAGCTATGGGAAACTTACTAGATAAGACTTTTAAACATAACAACACAAGAATTGTTATCTTCAAATAAAGGCCTCCTCCTCCCCTTCAGCCTTTCCTCTCCATCTCCAAAATTGGTGTCTTTAACCAATTCTTTGCGTTACTTATTATAAAAATCAGCAGACAGTAAAGTTCCCATAGCCTAAGACCTCATCATCCAGGAAACCAGTTAGTCCAGAATTCTTAAAAAAATAGTTTCAAATCCCTGCCTATGAGATATCACATACTACTCTGGGACAAATAAGTAGAGACTGGTGGCAAATTTAATCAAAAAACAAGCCCCTATGGAGTCACTGGCTTCAAAGACTAAAATAACATAATGAACACCATCATGTAAAATAAACTCATATGACTTCCTAACAAGCAAATGGTGCCATACCACGACACCTACATGGAATTTTGAAAAAAAAATATGTCTCTATTCCCAATACCTTCCTATGGGAAACTTACTAGATAAGACTTTTGAACATAACAACACAAGAATTGTTATCTTCAAATAAAGGCCTCCTCCTCCCCTTCAGCCTTGCCTCTCTATCTCCAAAATGGGTGTCTTTACCAATCTTATGTGTCACTTATTGTAAATAGCAGCAAATACTAAAGTTCCTATAGCCTAGGACCTCATAATCCGGAAATCCAGTCAGTACAGAATTCTTAAAAAAATAGTTTCAAACCCCTGGCTATCAGATATCACATACTACTCTGGTACACAGAAGTAGAGACTGGTGACAAATTTACCAAAAACAAGTCCCTGTGGAGTCACTGGTTTCAAAGACTAAAAAAACACAGTGAACATCATCACTAAAATCAAATCAGTCGACTTCCTAACCAGCAAATGGCGCCATACTATGACACCTACACAGAATTTTGAAAAAAGCAGACCTCTTTATTCCCAATACCTTTAAAGGTTATTGGTCTGTGGTATTTCTCCAAAACAAACATGATACCATCTCAGATCACACAATTTTACCTTGAGAGAGAGGAGCAATAACATAAGCATTACATCTCTCTTTATTGCCCTGACCAAATCCAGCAAAAGGGACCTACCCTAAGTTATTCCACTTCACATGAAGCACCAATATCCAAGGAGGGCCCAGCAACTGAACAAAACAAACCACTTCTGACCAGACATCTGCATTGGAAATTAGATGAACATAATGGAAATGACACAGTGATATGATAGCAATCTCACCATATTACCAATGTAACTATAATGATTTGAGGTACATCTAACTTCAATGTAACAGAATAACATATAAAATATAGCAAAAGAATCTAGATAAAATCTCCATGATTTTACACAGCCAATCAAAATCAAATGAGAGTACAACATTAACATGAAATGTGTGCAAGTATAAAACAAAATTGAAAACTATACCAAAAAATGTCCAACTTTTTTACAATAAACAGGAAAACACAGAATTAATTCACCCAGAAGTGTATACCCCTTTACAAGCACTTTTTTTTACAAAATGTATTGATTCTATAGTACAACACATGATAGCTATGCATTGGAAAACGTACAAGGTCTGGATATCCTAAGTCTACACAATTTATCATCACACAAAAGCTCTCAAAATCTGCTTCAGTCCTGGTTCTTTATCTAAACCTATGGCACCACTACAGGCATTGGCTTTAAGCCCAATATACATATGAGTCTCCAACCATTTGTAAAACAGCTCTTGGTATATTAGGTGAGTAAATAATGCTACGTCAATTATATTTGTCAGATAGTGGGTACATGAAGAATTTGGAAAAAAAAGATAGCGAGCTATGGGAAACTTACTAGATAAGAACTTTTGAACATAACAACACAAGAATTGTTATCTTCAAATAAAGGCCTCCTCCTCCCCTTCAGCCTTTCCTCTCCATCTCCAAAATTGGTGTCTTTACCAATTCTTTGCGTTACTTATTATAAAAATCAGCAGACAGTAAAGTTCCCATAGCCTAAGACCTCATCATCCAGGAAACCAGTCAGTCCAGAATTCTTAAAAAAATTGTTTCAAATCCCTGCCTATGAGATATCACATACTACTCTGGGAAAAATAAGTAGAGACTGGTGGCAAATTTAATAAAAAAACAAGCCCCTATGGAGTCACTGGCTTCAAAGACTAAAATAACATAATGAACACCATCATGTAAAATAAACTCATATGACTTCCTAACAAGAAAATGGTGCCATACCACGACACCTACATGGAATTTTGAAAAAAAAATATGTCTCTATTCCCAATACCTTCCTATGGGAAACTTACTAGATAAGACTTTTGAACATAACAACACAAGAATTGTTATCTTCAAATAAAGGCCTCCTCCTCCCCTTCAGCCTTGCCTCTCTATCTCCAAAATGGGTGTCTTTACCAATCTTATGTGTCACTTATTGTAAATAGCAGCAAATACTAAAGTTCCTATAGCCTAGGACCTCATAATCCGGAAATCCAGTCAGTACAGAATTCTTAAAAAAATAGTTTCAAACCCCTCGCTATCAGATATCACATACTACTCTGGTACACAGAAGTAGAGACTGGTGACAAATTTACCAAAACCAAGTCCCTGTGGAGTCACTGGTTTCAAAGACTAAAAAAACACAGTGAACACCATCACTAAAATCAAATCAGATGACTTCCTAACCAGCAAATGGCGCCATACTATGACACCTACACAGAATTTTGAAAAAAGCAGACCTCTTTATTCCCAATACCTTTCAAGGTTATTGGTCTGTGGTATTTCTCCAAAACAAACATGATACCATCTCAGACCACACAATTTTACCTTGAGAGAGAGAGGAGCAATAACATAAGCATTACATCTCTCTTTATTGCCCTGACCAAATCCAGCAAAAGGGACCTACCCTAAGTTATTCCACTTCACATGAAGCACCAATATCCAAGGAGGGCCCAGCAACTGAACCAAACAAACCACTTCTGACCAGACATCTCCATTGGAAATTAGATGAACATAATGGAAATGACACAGTGATATGATAGCAATCTCACCATATTACCAATGTAACTACTATGATTTGAGGTACATCTAACTTCAATGTAACAGAATAACATATAAAATATAGCAAAAGAATCTAGATAAAATCTCCATGATTTTACACAGCCAATCAAAATCAAATGAGAGTACAACATTAATATGAAATGTGTGCAAGTATAAAACAAAATTGAAAACTATACCAAAAAATTTCCAACTTTTTTACAATAAACAGGAAAACACAGAATTAATTCACCCAGAAGTGTATACCCCTTTAAAAGCACTTTTTTTTCCAAAATGTATTGATTCTATAGTACAACACATGATAGCTACGCATTGGAAAACGTACAAGGTCTGGATATCCTAAGTCTACACAATTTATCATCACACAAAAGCTCTCAAAATCTGCTTCAGTCCTGGTTCTTTATCTAAACCTATGGCACCACTACAGGCATTGGCTTTAAGCCCAATATACATATGAGTCTCCAAACATTTGTAAAACAGCTCTTGGAATATTAGGTGAGTAAATAATGCTACTTCTATTATATTTGTCAGATAGTGGGTACATGAAGAATTTGGAAAAAAAGATAGCGAGCTATGGGAAACTTACTAGATAAGACTTTTGAACATAACAACACAAGAATTGTTATCTTCAAATAAAGGCCTCCTCCTCCCCTTCAGCCTTTCCTCTCCATCTCCAAAATTGGTGTCTTTACCAATTCTTTGCGTTACTTATTATAAAAATCAGCAGACAGTAAAGTTCCCATAGCCTAAGACCTCATCATCCAGGAAACCAGTCAGTCCAGAATTCTTAAAAAAATAGTTTCAAATCCCTGCCTATGAGATATCACATACTACTCTGGGACAAATAAGTAGAGACTGGTGGCAAATTTAATCAAAACACAAGTCCCTATGGAGTCACTGGCTTCAAAGACTAAAATAACATAATGAACACCATCATGTAAAATAAACTCATATGACTTCCTAACAAGCAAATGGTGCCATACCACGACACCTACATGGAATTTTGAAAAAAAAATATGTCTCTATTCCCAATACCTTCCTATGGGAAACTTACTAGATAAGACTTTTGAACATAACAACACAAGAATTGTTATCTTCAAATAAAGGCCACTTCCTCCCCTTCAGCCTTGCCTCTCCATCTCCAAAATTGGTGTCTTTACCAATCTTATGTGTCACTTATTGTAAATAGCAGCAAATACTAAAGTTCATATAGCCTAGGACCTCATAATCCGGAAATCCAGTCAGTACAGAATTCTTAAAAAAATAGTTTCAAACCCCTGGCTATCAGATATCACATACTACTCTGGTACACAGAAGTAGAGACTGGTGACAAATTTACCAAAACCAAGTCCCTGTGGAGTCACTGGTTTCAAAGACTAAAAAAACACAGTGAACACCATCACTAAAATCAAATCAGATGACTTCCTAACCAGCAAATGGCGCCATACTATGACACCTACACAGAATTTTGAAAAAAGCAGACCTCTTTATTCCCAATACCTTTAAAGGTTATTGGTCTGTGGTATTTCTCCAAAACAAACATGATACCATCTCAGATCACACAATTTTACCTTGAGAGAGAGGAGCAATAACATAAGCATTACATCTCTCTTTATTGCCCTGACCAAATCCAGCTAAAGGGACCTACCCTAAGTTATTCCACTTCACATGAAGCACCAATATCCAAGGAGGGCCCAGCAACTGAACCAAACAAACCACTTCTGACCAGACATCTCCATTGGAAATTAGATGAACATAATGGAAATGACACAGTGATATGATAGCAATCTCACCATATTACCAATGTAACTATAATGATTTGAGGTACATCTAACTTCAATGTAACAAAATAACATATAAAATATAGTAAAAGAATCTAGATAAAATCTTCATGATTATACACAGCCAATCAAAATCAAATGAGAGTACAACATTAACATGAAATGTGTGCAAGTATAAAACAAAATTGAAAACTATACCAAAAAATCCCAACTTTTTTACAATAAACAGGAAAACACAGAATTAATTCACCCAGAAGTGTATACCCCTATACAAGCACTTTTTTTTTCCAAAATGTATTGATTCTATAGTACAACACATGATAGCTACGCATTGGAGAACGTACAAGGTCTGTATATCCTAAGTCTACACAATTTATCATCACACAAAAGCTCTCAAAATCTGCTTCAGTCCTGGTTCTTTATCTAAACCTATGGCACCACTACAGGCATTGGCTTTAAGCCCAATATACATATGAGTCTCCAACCATTTGTAAAACAGCTCTTGGAATATTAGGTGAGTAAATAATGCTACTTCTATTATATTTGTCAGATAGTGGGTACATGAAGAATTTGGAAAAAAAGATAGCGAGCTATGGGAAACTTACTAGATAAGACTTTTAAACATAACAACACAAGAATTGTTATCTTCAAATAAAGGCCTCCTCCTCCCCTTCAGCCTTTCCTCTCCATCTCCAAAATTGGTGTCTTTACCAATTCTTTACGTTACTTATTATAAAAATCAGCAGACAGTAAAGTTCCCATAGCCTAAGACCTCATCATCCAGGAAACCAGTCAGTCCAGAATTCTTAAAAAAATAGTTTCAAATCCCTGCCTATGAGATATCACATACTACTCTGGGACAAATAAGTAGAGACTGGTGGCAAATTTAATCAAAAAACAAGCCCCTATGGAGTCTCTGGCTTCAAAGACTAAAATAACATAATGAACACCATCATGTAAAATAAACTCATATGACTTCCTAACAAGCAAATGGTGCCATACCACGACACCTACATGGAATTTTGAAAAAAAAATATGTCTCTATTCCCAATACCTTCCTATGGGAAACTTACTAGATAAGACTTTTGAACATAACAACACAAGAATTGTTATGTTCAAATAAAGGCCTCCTCCTCCCCTTCAGCCTTGCCTCTCCATCTCCAAAATTGGTGTCTTTACCAATCTTATGTGTCACTTATTGTAAATAGCAGCAAATACTAAAGTTCCTATAGCCTAGGACCTCATAATCCGGAAATCCAGTCAGTACAGAATTCTTAAAAAAATAGTTTCAAACCCCTGGCTATCAGATATCACATACTACTCTGGTACACAGAAGTAGAGACTGGTGACAAATTTACCAAAACCAAGTCCCTGTGGAGTCACTGGTTTCAAAGACTAAAAAAACACAGTGAACATCATCACTAAAATCAAATCAGATGACTTCCTAACCAGCAAATGGCGCCATACTATGACACCTACACAGAATTTTGAAAAAAGCAGACCTCTTTATTCCCAATACCTTTAAAGGTTATTGGTCTGTGGTATTTCTCCAAAACAAACATGATACCATCTCAGATCACACAATTTTACCTTGAGAGAGAGGAGCAATAACATAAGCATTACATCTCTCTTTATTGCCCTGACCAAATCCAGCTAAAGGGACCTACCCTAAGTTATTCCACTTCACATGAAGCACCAATATCCAAGGAGGGCCCAGCAACTGAACCAAACAAACCACTTCTGACCAGACATCTCCATTGGAAATTAGATGAACATAATGGAAATGACACAGTGATATGATAGCAATCTCACCATATTACCAATGTAACTATAATGATTTGAGGTACATCTAACTTCAATGTAACAGAATAACATATAAAATATAGTAAAAGAATCTAGATAAAATCTCCATGATTATACACAGCCAATCAAAATCAAATGAGAGTACAACATTAACATGAAATGTGTGCAAGTATAAAACAAAATTGAAAACTATACCAAAAAATTTCCAACTTTTTTACAATAAACAGGAAAACACAGAATTAATTCACCCAGAAGTGTATACCCCTTTACAAGCACTTTTTTTTACAAAATGTATTGATTCTATAGTACAACACATGATAGCTACGCATTGGAAAACGTACAAGGTCAGGATATCCTAAGTCTACACAATTTATCATCACACAAAAGCTCTGAAAATCTGCTTCAGTCCTGGTTCTTTATCTAAACCTATGGCACCACTACAGGCATTGGCTTTAAGCCCAATATACATATGAGTCTCCAACCATTTGTAAAACAGCTCTTGGTATATTAGGTGAGTAAATAATGCTACGTCAATTATATTTGTCAGATAGTGGGTACATGAAGAATTTGGAAAAAAAGATAGCGAGCTATGGGAAACTTACTAGATAAGACTTTTGAACATAACAACACAAGAATTGTTATCTTCAAATAAAGGCCTCCTCCTCCCCTTCAGCCTTTCCTCTCCATCTCCAAAATTGGTGTCTTTACCAATTCTTTGCGTTACTTATTATAAAAATCAGCAGACAGTAAAGTTCCCATAGCCTAAGACCTCATCATCCAGGAAACCAGTCAGTCCAGAATTCTTAAAAAAATAGTTTCAAATCCCTGCCTATGAGATATCACATACTACTCTGGGACAAATAAGTAGAGACTGGTGGCAAATTTAATCAAAACACAAGTCCCTATGGAGTCACTGGCTTCAAAGACTAAAATAACATAATGAACACCATCATGTAAAATAAACTCATATGACTTCCTCACAAGCAAATGGTGCCATACCACGACACCTACATGGAATTTTGAAAAAAAAATATGTCTCTATTCCCAATACCTTCCTATGGGAAACTTACTAGATAAGACTTTTGAACATAACAACACAAGAATTGTTATCTTCAAATAAAGGCCACTTCCTCCCCTTAAGCCTTGCCTCTCCATCTCCAAAATTGGTGTCTTTACCAATCTTATGTGTCACTTATTGTAAATAGCAGTAAATACTTAAGTTCCTATAGCCTAGGACCTCATAATCCGGAAATCCAGTCAGTACAGAATTCTTAAAAAAATAATTTCAAACCCCTGGCTATCAGATATCACATACTACTCTGGTACACAGAAGTAGAGACTGGTGACAAATTTACCAAAACCAAGTCCCTGTGGAGTCACTGGTTTCAAAGACTAAAAAAACACAGTGAACATCATCACTAAAATCAAATCAGATGACTTCCTAACCAGCAAATGGCGCCATACTATGACACCTACACAGAATTTTGAAAAAAGCAGACCTCTTTATTTCCAATACCTTTAAAGGTTATTGGTCTGTGGGATTTCTCCAAAACAAACATGATACCATCTCAGACCACACAATTTTACCTTGAGAGAGAGGAGCAATAACATAAGCATTACATCTCTCTTTATTGCCCTGACCAAATCCAGCAAAAGGGACTTACCCTAAGTTATTCCACTTCACATGAAGCACCAATATCCAAGGAGGGCCCAGCAACTGAACCAAACAAACCACTTCTGACCAGACATCTCCATTGGAAATTAGATGAACATAATGGAAATGACACAGTGATATGATAGCAATCTCACCATATTACCAATGTAACTACTATGATTTGAGGTACATCTAACTTCAATGTAACAGAATAACATATAAAATATAGCAAAAGAATCTAGATAAAATCTCCATGATTTTACACAGCCAATCAAAATCAAATGAGAGTACAACATTAACATGAAATGTGTGCATGTATAAAACAAAATTGAAAACTATACCAAAAAATTTCCAACTTTTTTACAATAAACAGGAAAACACAGAATTAATTCACCCAGAAGTGTATACCCCTTTACAAGCACTTTTTTTTACAAAATGTATTGATTCTATAGTACAACACATGATAGCTACGCATTGGAAAACGTACAAGGTCAGGATATCCTAAGTCTACACAATTTATCATCACACAAAAGCTCTGAAAATCTGCTTCAGTCCTGGTTCTTTATCTAAACCTATGGCACCACTACAGGCATTGGCTTTAAGCCCAATATACATATGAGTCTCCAACCATTTGTAAAACAGCTCTTGGTATATTAGGTGAGTAAATAATGCTACGTCAATTATATTTGTCAGATAGTGGGTACATGAAGAATTTGGAAAAAAAGATAGCGAGCTATGGGAAAATTACTAGATAAGACTTTTGAACATAACAACACAAGAATTGTTATCTTCAAATAAAGGCCTCCTCCTCCCCTTCAGCCTTTCCTCTCCATCTCCAAAATTGGTGTCTTTACCAATTCTTTGCGTTACTTATTATAAAAATCAGCAGACAGTAAAGTTCCCATAGCCTAAGACCTCATCATCCAGGAAACCAGTCAGTCCAGAATTCTTAAAAAAATAGTTTCAAATCCCTGCCTATGAGATATCACATACTACTCTGGGACAAATAAGTAGAGACTGGTGGCAAATTTAATCAAAACACAAGTCCCTATGGAGTCACTGGCTTCAAAGACTAAAATAACATAATGAACACCATCATGTAAAATAAACCCATATGACTTCCTCACAAGCAAATGGTGCCATACCACGACACCTACATGGAATTTTGAAAAAAAAATATGTCTCTATTCCCAATACCTTCCTATGGGAAACTTACTAGATAAGACTTTTGAACATAACAACACAAGAATTGTTATCTTCAAATAAAGGCCACTTCCTCCCCTTAAGCCTTGCCTCTCCATCTCCAAAATTGGTGTCTTTACCAATCTTATGTGTCACTTATTGTAAATAGCAGCAAATACTAAAGTTCCTATAGCCTAGGACCTCATAATCCGGAAATCCAGTCAGTACAGAATTCTTAAAAAAATAGTTTCAAACCCCTCGCTATCAGATATCACATACTACTCTGGTACACAGAAGTAGAGACTGGTGACAAATTTACCAAAACCAAGTCCCTGTGGAGTCACTGGTTTCAAAGACTAAAAAAACACAGTGAACACCATCACTAAAATCAAATCAGATGACTTCCTAACCAGCAAATGGCGCCATACTATGACACCTACACAGAATTTTGAAAAAAGCAGACCTCTTTATTCCCAATACCTTTCAAGGTTATTGGTCTGTGGTATTTCTCCAAAACAAACATGATACCATCTCAGACCACACAATTTTACCTTGAGAGAGAGAGGAGCAATAACATAAGCATTACATCTCTCTTTATTGCCCTGACCAAATCCAGCAAAAGGGACCTACCCTAAGTTATTCCACTTCACATGAAGCACCAATATCCAAGGAGGGCCCAGCAACTGAACCAAACAAACCACTTCTGACCAGACATCTCCATTGGAAATTAGATGAACATAATGGAAATGACACAGTGATATGATAGCAATCTCACCATATTACCAATGTAACTACTATGATTTGAGGTACATCTAACTTCAATGTAACAGAATAACATATAAAATATAGCAAAAGAATCTAGATAAAATCTCCATGATTTTACACAGCCAATCAAAATCAAATGAGAGTACAACATTAATATGAAATGTGTGCAAGTATAAAACAAAATTGAAAACTATACCAAAAAATTTCCAACTTTTTTACAATAAACAGGAAAACACAGAATTAATTCACCCAGAAGTGTATACCCCTTTACAAGCACTTTTTTTTCCAAAATGTATTGATTCTATAGTACAACACATGATAGCTACGCATTGGAAAACGTACAAGGTCTGGATATCCTAAGTCTACACAATTTATCATCACACAAAAGCTCTCAAAATCTGCTTCAGTCCTGGTTCTTTATCTAAACCTATGGCACCACTACAGGCATTGGCTTTAAGCCCAATATACATATGAGTCTCCAAACATTTGTAAAACAGCTCTTGGAATATTAGGTGAGTAAATAATGCTACTTCTATTATATTTGTCAGATAGTGGGTACATGAAGAATTTGGAAAAAAAGATAGCGAGCTATGGGAAACTTACTAGATAAGACTTTTGAACATAACAACACAAGAATTGTTATCTTCAAATAAAGGCCTCCTCCTCCCCTTCAGCCTTTCCTCTCCATCTCCAAAATTGGTGTCTTTACCAATTCTTTGCGTTACTTATTATAAAAATCAGCAGACAGTAAAGTTCCCATAGCCTAAGACCTCATCATCCAGGAAACCAGTCAGTCCAGAATTCTTAAAAAAATAGTTTCAAATCCCTGCCTATGAGATATCACATACTACTCTGGGACAAATAAGTAGAGACTGGTGGCAAATTTAATCAAAACACAAGTCCCTATGGAGTCACTGGCTTCAAAGACTAAAATAACATAATGAACACCATCATGTAAAATAAACTCATATGACTTCCTAACAAGCAAATGGTGCCATACCACGACACCTACATGGAATTTTGAAAAAAAAATATGTCTCTATTCCCAATACCTTCCTATGGGAAACTTACTAGATAAGACTTTTGAACATAACAACACAAGAATTGTTATCTTCAAATAAAGGCCACTTCCTCCCCTTCAGCCTTGCCTCTCCATCTCCAAAATTGGTGTCTTTACCAATCTTATGTGTCACTTATTGTAAATAGCAGCAAATACTAAAGTTCATATAGCCTAGGACCTCATAATCCGGAAATCCAGTCAGTACAGAATTCTTAAAAAAATAGTTTCAAACCCCTGGCTATCAGATATCACATACTACTCTGGTACACAGAAGTAGAGACTGGTGACAAATTTACCAAAACCAAGTCCCTGTGGAGTCACTGGTTTCAAAGACTAAAAAAACACAGTGAACACCATCACTAAAATCAAATCAGATGACTTCCTAACCAGCAAATGGCGCCATACTATGACACCTACACAGAATTTTGAAAAAAGCAGACCTCTTTATTCCCAATACCTTTAAAGGTTATTGGTCTGTGGTATTTCTCCAAAACAAACATGATACCATCTCAGATCACACAATTTTACCTTGAGAGAGAGGAGCAATAACATAAGCATTACATCTCTCTTTATTGCCCTGACCAAATCCAGCTAAAGGGACCTACCCTAAGTTATTCCACTTCACATGAAGCACCAATATCCAAGGAGGGCCCAGCAACTGAACCAAACAAACCACTTCTGACCAGACATCTCCATTGGAAATTAGATGAACATAATGGAAATGACACAGTGATATGATAGCAATCTCACCATATTACCAATGTAACTATAATGATTTGAGGTACATCTAACTTCAATGTAACAAAATAACATATAAAATATAGTAAAAGAATCTAGATAAAATCTTCATGATTATACACAGCCAATCAAAATCAAATGAGAGTACAACATTAACATGAAATGTGTGCAAGTATAAAACAAAATTGAAAACTATACCAAAAAATCCCAACTTTTTTACAATAAACAGGAAAACACAGAATTAATTCACCCAGAAGTGTATACCCCTATACAAGCACTTTTTTTTTCCAAAATGTATTGATTCTATAGTACAACACATGATAGCTACGCATTGGAGAACGTACAAGGTCTGTATATCCTAAGTCTACACAATTTATCATCACACAAAAGCTCTCAAAATCTGCTTCAGTCCTGGTTCTTTATCTAAACCTATGGCACCACTACAGGCATTGGCTTTAAGCCCAATATACATATGAGTCTCCAACCATTTGTAAAACAGCTCTTGGAATATTAGGTGAGTAAATAATGCTACTTCTATTATATTTGTCAGATAGTGGGTACATGAAGAATTTGGAAAAAAAGATAGCGAGCTATGGGAAACTTACTAGATAAGACTTTTAAACATAACAACACAAGAATTGTTATCTTCAAATAAAGGCCTCCTCCTCCCCTTCAGCCTTTCCTCTCCATCTCCAAAATTGGTGTCTTTACCAATTCTTTACGTTACTTATTATAAAAATCAGCAGACAGTAAAGTTCCCATAGCCTAAGACCTCATCATCCAGGAAACCAGTCAGTCCAGAATTCTTAAAAAAATAGTTTCAAATCCCTGCCTATGAGATATCACATACTACTCTGGGACAAATAAGTAGAGACTGGTGGCAAATTTAATCAAAAAACAAGCCCCTATGGAGTCTCTGGCTTCAAAGACTAAAATAACATAATGAACACCATCATGTAAAATAAACTCATATGACTTCCTAACAAGCAAATGGTGCCATACCACGACACCTACATGGAATTTTGAAAAAAAAATATGTCTCTATTCCCAATACCTTCCTATGGGAAACTTACTAGATAAGACTTTTGAACATAACAACACAAGAATTGTTATGTTCAAATAAAGGCCTCCTCCTCCCCTTCAGCCTTGCCTCTCCATCTCCAAAATTGGTGTCTTTACCAATCTTATGTGTCACTTATTGTAAATAGCAGCAAATACTAAAGTTCCTATAGCCTAGGACCTCATAATCCGGAAATCCAGTCAGTACAGAATTCTTAAAAAAATAGTTTCAAACCCCTGGCTATCAGATATCACATACTACTCTGGTACACAGAAGTAGAGACTGGTGACAAATTTACCAAAACCAAGTCCCTGTGGAGTCACTGGTTTCAAAGACTAAAAAAACACAGTGAACATCATCACTAAAATCAAATCAGATGACTTCCTAACCAGCAAATGGCGCCATACTATGACACCTACACAGAATTTTGAAAAAAGCAGACCTCTTTATTCCCAATACCTTTAAAGGTTATTGGTCTGTGGTATTTCTCCAAAACAAACATGATACCATCTCAGATCACACAATTTTACCTTGAGAGAGAGGAGCAATAACATAAGCATTACATCTCTCTTTATTGCCCTGACCAAATCCAGCTAAAGGGACCTACCCTAAGTTATTCCACTTCACATGAAGCACCAATATCCAAGGAGGGCCCAGCAACTGAACCAAACAAACCACTTCTGACCAGACATCTCCATTGGAAATTAGATGAACATAATGGAAATGACACAGTGATATGATAGCAATCTCACCATATTACCAATGTAACTATAATGATTTGAGGTACATCTAACTTCAATGTAACAGAATAACATATAAAATATAGTAAAAGAATCTAGATAAAATCTCCATGATTATACACAGCCAATCAAAATCAAATGAGAGTACAACATTAACATGAAATGTGTGCAAGTATAAAACAAAATTGAAAACTATACCAAAAAATTTCCAACTTTTTTACAATAAACAGGAAAACACAGAATTAATTCACCCAGAAGTGTATACCCCTTTACAAGCACTTTTTTTTACAAAATGTATTGATTCTATAGTACAACACATGATAGCTACGCATTGGAAAACGTACAAGGTCAGGATATCCTAAGTCTACACAATTTATCATCACACAAAAGCTCTGAAAATCTGCTTCAGTCCTGGTTCTTTATCTAAACCTATGGCACCACTACAGGCATTGGCTTTAAGCCCAATATACATATGAGTCTCCAACCATTTGTAAAACAGCTCTTGGTATATTAGGTGAGTAAATAATGCTACGTCAATTATATTTGTCAGATAGTGGGTACATGAAGAATTTGGAAAAAAAGATAGCGAGCTATGGGAAACTTACTAGATAAGACTTTTGAACATAACAACACAAGAATTGTTATCTTCAAATAAAGGCCTCCTCCTCCCCTTCAGCCTTTCCTCTCCATCTCCAAAATTGGTGTCTTTACCAATTCTTTGCGTTACTTATTATAAAAATCAGCAGACAGTAAAGTTCCCATAGCCTAAGACCTCATCATCCAGGAAACCAGTCAGTCCAGAATTCTTAAAAAAATAGTTTCAAATCCCTGCCTATGAGATATCACATACTACTCTGGGACAAATAAGTAGAGACTGGTGGCAAATTTAATCAAAACACAAGTCCCTATGGAGTCACTGGCTTCAAAGACTAAAATAACATAATGAACACCATCATGTAAAATAAACTCATATGACTTCCTCACAAGCAAATGGTGCCATACCACGACACCTACATGGAATTTTGAAAAAAAAATATGTCTCTATTCCCAATACCTTCCTATGGGAAACTTACTAGATAAGACTTTTGAACATAACAACACAAGAATTGTTATCTTCAAATAAAGGCCACTTCCTCCCCTTAAGCCTTGCCTCTCCATCTCCAAAATTGGTGTCTTTACCAATCTTATGTGTCACTTATTGTAAATAGCAGTAAATACTAAAGTTCCTATAGCCTAGGACCTCATAATCCGGAAATCCAGTCAGTACAGAATTCTTAAAAAAATAATTTCAAACCCCTGGCTATCAGATATCACATACTACTCTGGTACACAGAAGTAGAGACTGGTGACAAATTTACCAAAACCAAGTCCCTGTGGAGTCACTGGTTTCAAAGACTAAAAAAACACAGTGAACATCATCACTAAAATCAAATCAGATGACTTCCTAACCAGCAAATGGCGCCATACTATGACACCTACACAGAATTTTGAAAAAAGCAGACCTCTTTATTTCCAATACCTTTAAAGGTTATTGGTCTGTGGGATTTCTCCAAAACAAACATGATACCATCTCAGACCACACAATTTTACCTTGAGAGAGAGGAGCAATAACATAAGCATTACATCTCTCTTTATTGCCCTGACCAAATCCAGCAAAAGGGACTTACCCTAAGTTATTCCACTTCACATGAAGCACCAATATCCAAGGAGGGCCCAGCAACTGAACCAAACAAACCACTTCTGACCAGACATCTCCATTGGAAATTAGATGAACATAATGGAAATGACACAGTGATATGATAGCAATCTCACCATATTACCAATGTAACTACTATGATTTGAGGTACATCTAACTTCAATGTAACAGAATAACATATAAAATATAGCAAAAGAATCTAGATAAAATCTCCATGATTTTACACAGCCAATCAAAATCAAATGAGAGTACAACATTAACATGAAATGTGTGCAAGTATAAAACAAAATTGAAAACTATACCAAAAAATTTCCAACTTTTTTACAATAAACAGGAAAACACAGAATTAATTCACCCAGAAGTGTATACCCCTTTACAAGCACTTTTTTTTACAAAATGTATTGATTCTATAGTACAACACATGATAGCTACGCATTGGAAAACGTACAAGGTCAGAATATCCTAAGTCTACACAATTTATCATCACACAAAAGCTCTGAAAATCTGCTTCAGTCCTGGTTCTTTATCTAAACCTATGGCACCACTACAGGCATTGGCTTTAAGCCCAATATACATATGAGTCTCCAACCATTTGTAAAACAGCTCTTGGTATATTAGGTGAGTAAATAATGCTACGTCAATTATATTTGTCAGATAGTGGGTACATGAAGAATTTGGAAAAAAAGATAGCGAGCTATGGGAAACTTACTAGATAAGACTTTTGAACATAACAACACAAGAATTGTTATCTTCAAATAAAGGCCTCCTCCTCCCCTTCAGCCTTTCCTCTCCATCTCCAAAATTGGTGTCTTTACCAATTCTTTGCGTTACTTATTATAAAAATCAGCAGACAGTAAAGTTCCCATAGCCTAAGACCTCATCATCCAGGAAACCAGTCAGTCCAGAATTCTTAAAAAAATAGTTTCAAATCCCTGCCTATGAGATATCACATACTACTCTGGGACAAATAAGTAGAGACTGGTGGCAAATTTAATCAAAACACAAGTCCCTATGGAGTCACTGGCTTCAAAGACTAAAATAACATAATGAACACCATCATGTAAAATAAACCCATATGACTTCCTCACAAGCAAATGGTGCCATACCACGACACCTACATGGAATTTTGAAAAAAAAATATGTCTCTATTCCCAATACCTTCCTATGGGAAACTTACTAGATAAGACTTTTGAACATAACAA
Source organism: Rhinoderma darwinii (assembly GCF_050947455.1). Classification (NCBI taxonomy): domain Eukaryota; kingdom Metazoa; phylum Chordata; class Amphibia; order Anura; family Rhinodermatidae; genus Rhinoderma; species Rhinoderma darwinii. Next base: position 347,822,780 of record NC_134688.1, read on the forward strand.
CACAAGAATTGTTATCTTCAAATAAAGGCCACTTCCTCCCCTTAAGCCTTGCCTCTCCATCTCCAAAATTGGTGTCTTTACCAATCTTATGTGTCACTTATTGTAAATAGCAGTAAATACTAAAGTTCCTATAGCCTAGGACCTCATAATCCGGAAATCCAGTCAGTACAGAATTCTTAAATAAATAGTTTCAAACCCCTGGCTATCAGATATCACATACTACTCTGGTACACAGAAGTAGAGACTGGTGACAAATTTACCAAAACCAAGTCCCTGTGGAGTCACTGGTTTCAAAGACTAAAAAAACACAGTGAACATCATCACTAAAATCAAATCAGATGACTTCCTAACCAGCAAATGGCGCCATACTATGACACCTACACAGAATTTTGAAAAAAGCAGACCTCTTTATTTCCAATACCTTTAAAGGTTATTGGTCTGTGGGATTTCTCCAAAACAAACATGATACCATCTCAGACCACACAATTTTACCTTGAGAGAGAGGAGCAATAACATAAGCATTACATCTCTCTTTATTGCCCTGACCAAATCCAGCAAAAGGGACTTACCCTAAGTTATTCCACTTCACATGAAGCACCAATATCCAAGGAGGGCCCAGCAACTGAACCAAACAAACCACTTCTGACCAGACATCTCCATTGGAAATTAGATGAACATAATGGAAATGACACAGTGATATGATAGCAATCTCACCATATTACCAATGTAACTACTATGATTTGAGGTACATCTAACTTCAATGTAACAGAATAACATATAAAATATAGCAAAAGAATCTAGATAAAATCTCCATGATTTTACACAGCCAATCAAAATCAAATGAGAGTACAACATTAACATGAAATGTGTGCAAGTATAAAACAAAATTGAAAACTATACCAAAAAATTTCCAACTTTTTTACAATAAACAGGAAAACACAGAATTAATTCACCCAGAAGTGTATACCCCTTTACAAGCACTTTTTTTTACAAAATGTATTGATTCTATAGTACAACACATGATAGCTACGCATTGGAAAACGTACAAGGTCGGGATATTCTAAGTCTACACAATTTATCATCACACAAAAGCTCTCAAAATCTGCTTCAGTCCTGGTTCTTTATCTAAACCTATGGCACCACTACAGGCATTGGCTTTAAGCCCCATATACATATGAGTCTCAAACCATTTGTAAAACAGCTCTTGGAATATTAGGTGAGTAAATAATGCTACTTCTATTATATTTGTCAGATAGTGGGTACATGAAGAATTTGGAAAAAAAGATAGCGAGCTATGGGAAACTTACTAGATAAGACTTTTGAACATAACAACACAGGAATTGTTATCTTCAAATAAAGGCCTCCTCCTCCCCTTCAGCCTTTCCTCTCCATCTCCAAAATTGGTGTCTTTACCAATTCTTTGCGTTACTTATTATAAAAATCAGCAGACAGTAAAGTTCCCATAGCCTAAGACCTCATCATCCAGGAAACCAGTCAGTCCAGAATTCTTAAAAAAATAGTTTCAAATCCCTGCCTATGAGATATCACATACTACTCTGGGACAAATAAGTAGAGACTGGTGGCAAATTTAATCAAAAAACAAGCCCCTATGGAGTTACTGGCTTCAAAGACTAAAATAACATAATGAACACCATCATGTAAAATAAACCCATATGACTTCCTAACAAGCAAATGGTGCCATACCACGACACCTACATGGAATTTTGAAAAAAAAATATGTCTCTATTCCCAATACCTTCCTATGGGAAACTTACTAGATAAGACTTTTGAACATAACAACACAAGAATTGTTATGTTCAAATAAAGGCCTCCTCCTCCCCTTCAGCCTTGCCTCTCCATCTCCAAAATAGGTGTCTTTACCAATCTTATGTGTCACTTATTGTAAATAGCAGCAAATACTAAAGTTCCTATAGCCTAGGACCTCATAATCCGGAAATCCAGTCAGTACAGAATTCTTAAAAAAATAGTTTCAAACCCCTGGCTATCAAATATCACATACTACTCTGGTACACAGAAGTAGAGACTGGTGACAAATTTACCAAAACCAAGTCCCTATGGAGTCACTGGTTTCAAAGACTAAAAAAACACAGTGAACACCATCACTAAAATCAAATCAGATGACTTCCTAACCAGCAAATGGCGCCATACTATGACACCTACACAGAATTTTGAAAAAAGCAGACCTCTTTATTCCCAATACCTTTCAAGGTTATTGGTCTGTGGTATTTCTCCAAAACAAACCTGATACCATCTCAGACCACACAATTTTACCTTGAGAGAGACGAGCAATAACATAAGCATTACATCTCTCTTTATTGCCCTGACCAAATCCAGCTAAAGGGACCTACCCTAAGTTATTCCACTTCACATGAAGCACCAATATCCAAGGAGGGCCCAGCAACTGAACCAAACAAACCACTTCTGACCAGACATCTCCATTGGAAATTAGATGAACATAATGGAAATGACACAGTGATATGATAGCAATCTCACCATATTACCAATGTAACTATAATGATTTGAGGTACATCTAACTTCAATGTAACAGAATAACATATAAAATATAGTAAAAGAATCTAGATAAAATCTCCATGATTATACACAGCCAATCAAAATCAAATAAGAGTACAACATTAACATGAAATGTGTGTAAGCATAAAACAAAATTGAAAACTATACCAAAAAATCCCAACTTTTTTACAGTAAACAGGAAAACACAGAATTAATTCACCCAGAAGTGTATACCCCTTTACAAGCACTTTTTTTTACAAAATGTATTGATTCTATAGTACAACACATGATAGCTACGCATTGGAAAACGTACAAGGTCTGGATATTCTAAGTCTACACAATTCATCATCACACAAAAGCTCTCAAAATCTGCTTCAGTCCTGGTTCTTTATCTAAACCTATGGCACCACTACAGGCATTGGCTTTAAGCCCAATATACATATGAGTCTCCAACCATTTGTAAAACAGCTCTTGGTATATTAGGTGAGTAAATAATGCTACTTCAATTAAATTTGTCAGATAGTGGGTACATGAAGAATTTGGAAAAAAAGATAGCGAGCTATGGGAAACTTACTAGATAAGACTTTTGAACATAACAACACAAGAATTGTTATCTTCAAATAAAGGCCTCCTCCTCCCCTTCAGCCTTTCCTCTCCATCTCCAAAATTGGTGTCTTTACCAATTCTTTGCGTTACTTATTATAAAAATCAGCAGACAGTAAAGTTCCCATAGCCTAAGACCTCATCATCCAGGAAACCAGTCAGTCCAGAATTCTTAAAAAAATAGTTTCAAATCCCTGCCTATAAGATATCACATACTACTCTGGGACAAATAAGTAGAGACTGGTGGCAAATTTAATCAAAAAACAAGCCCCTATGGAGTCACTGGCTTCAAAGACTAAAATAACATAATGAACACCATCATGTAAAATAAACCCATATGACTTCCTAACAAGCAAATGGTGCCATACCACGACACCTACATGGAATTTTGAAAAAAAAATATGTCTCTATTCCCAATACCTTCCTATGGGAAACTTACTAGATAAGACTTTTGAACATAACAACACAAGAATTGTTATGTTCAAATAAAGGCCTCCTCCTCCCCTGCAGCCTTGCCTCTCCATCTCCAAAATAGGTGTCTTTACCAATCTTATGTGTCACTTATTGTAAATAGCAGCAAATACTAAAGTTCCTATAGCCTAGGACCTAATAATCCGGAAATCCAGTCAGTACAGAATTCTTAAAAAAATAGTTTCAAACCCCTGGCTATCAAATATCACATACTACTCTGGTACACAGAAGTAGAGACTGGTGACAAATTTACCAAAACCAAGTCCCTATGGAGTCACTGGTTTCAAAGACTAAAAAAACACAGTGAACACCATCACTAAAATCAAATCAGATGACTTCCTAACCAGCAAATGGCGCCATACTATGACACCTACACAGAATTTTGAAAAAAGCAGACCTCTTTATTCCCAATACCTTTCAAGGTTATTGGTCTGTGGTATTTCTCCAAAACAAACCTGATACCATCTCAGACCACACAATTTTACCTTGAGAGAGAGGAGCAATAACATAAGCATTACATCTCTCTTTATTGCCCTGACCAAATCCAGCTAAAGGGACCTACCCTAAGTTATTCCACTTCACATGAAGCACCAATATCCAAGGAGGGCCCAGCAACTGAACCAAACAAACCACTTCTGACCAGACATCTCCATTGGAAATTAGATGAACATAATGGAAATGACACAGTGATATGATAGCAATCTCACCATATTACCAATGTAACTATAATGATTTGAGGTACATCTAACTTCAATGTAACAGAATAACATATAAAATATAGTAAAATAATCTAGATAAAATCTCCATGATTATACACAGCCAATCAAAATCAAATAAGAGTACAACATTAACATGAAATGTGTGTAAGCATAAAACAAAATTGAAAACTATACCAAAAAATCCCAACTTTTTTACAGTAAACAGGAAAACACAGAATTAATTCACCCAGAAGTGTATACCCCTTTACAAGCACTTTTTTTTACAAAATGGATTGATTCTATAGTACAACACATGATAGCTACGCATTGGAAAACGTACAAGGTCTGGATATTCTAAGTCTACACAATTTATCATCACACAAAAGCTCTCAAAATCTGCTTCAGTCCTGGTTCTTTATCTAAACCTATGGCACCACTACAGGCATTGGCTTTAAGCCCAATATACATATGAGTCTCCAACCATTTGTAAAACAGCTCTTGGTATATTAGGTGAGTAAATAATGCTACTTCTATTATATTTGTCAGATAGTGGGTACATGAAGAATTTGGAAAAAAAGATAGCGAGCTATGGGAAACTTACTAGATAAGACTTTTGAACATAACAACACAAGAATTGTTATCTTCAAATAAAGGCCTCCTCCTCCCCTTCAGCCTTTCCTCTCCATCTCCAAAATTGGTGTCTTTACCAATTCTTTGCGTTACTTATTATAAAAATCAGCAGACAGTAAAGTTCCCATAGCCTAAGACCTCATCATCCAGGAAACCAGTCAGTCCAGAATTCTTAAAAAAATAGTTTCAAATCCCTGCCTATGAGATATCACATACTACTCTGGGACAAATAAGTAGAGACTGGTGGCAAATTTAATCAAAAAACAAGCCCCTATGGAGTCACTGGCTTCAAAGACTAAAATAACATAATGAACACCATCATGTAAAATAAACCCATATGACTTCCTAACAAGCAAATGGTGCCATACCACGACACCTACATGGAATTTTGAAAAAAAAATATGTCTCTATTCCCAATACCTTCCTATGGGAAACTTACTAGATAAGACTTTTGAACATAACAACACAAGAATTGTTATGTTCAAATAAAGGCCTCCTCCTCCCCTTCAGCCTTGCCTCTCCATCTCCAAAATAGGTGTCTTTACCAATCTTATGTGTCACTTATTGTAAATAGCAGCAAATACTAAAGTTCCTATAGCCTAGGACCTCATAATCCGGAAATCCAGTCAGTACAGAATTCTTAAAAAAATAGTTTCAAACCCCTGGCTATCAAATATCACATACTACTCTGGTACACAGAAGTAGAGACTGGTGACAAATTTACCAAAACCAAGTCCCTATGGAGTCACTGGTTTCAAAGACTAAAAAAACACAGTGAACACCATCACTAAAATCAAATCAGATGACTTCCTAACCAGCAAATGGCGCCATACTATGACACCTACACAGAATTTTGAAAAAAGCAGACCTCTTTATTCCCAATACCTTTCAAGGTTATTGGTCTGTGGTATTTCTCCAAAACAAACCTGATACCATCTCAGACCACACAATTTTACCTTGAGAGAGAGGAGCAATAACATAAGCATTACATCTCTCTTTATTGCCCTGACCAAATCCAGCTAAAGGGACCTACCCTAAGTTATTCCACTTCACATGAAGCACCAATATCCAAGGAGGGCCCAGCAACTGAACCAAACAAACCACTTCTGACCAGACATCTCCATTGGAAATTAGATGAACATAATGGAAATGACACAGTGATATGATAGCAATCTCACCATATTACCAATGTAACTATAATGATTTGAGGTACATCTAACTTCAATGTAACAGAATAACATATAAAATATAGTAAAAGAATCTAGATAAAATCTCCATGATTATACACAGCCAATCAAAATCAAATAAGAGTACAACATTAACATGAAATGTGTGTAAGCATAAAACAAAATTGAAAACTATACCAAAAAATCCCAACTTTTTTACAGTAAACAGGAAAACACAGAATTAATTCACCCAGAAGTGTATACCCCTTTACAAGCACTTTTTTTTACAAAATGTATTGATTCTATAGTACAACACATGATAGCTACGCATTGGAAAACGTACAAGGTCTGGATATTCTAAGTCTACACAATTCATCATCACACAAAAGCTCTCAAAATCTGCTTCAGTCCTGGTTCTTTATCTAAACCTATGGCACCACTACAGGCATTGGCTTTAAGCCCAATATACATATGAGTCTCCAACCATTTGTAAAACAGCTCTTGGTATATTAGGTGAGTAAATAATGCTACTTCAATTAAATTTGTCAGATAGTGGGTACATGAAGAATTTGGAAAAAAAGATAGCGAGCTATGGGAAACTTACTAGATAAGACTTTTGAACATAACAACACAAGAATTGTTATCTTCAAATAAAGGCCTCCTCCTCCCCTTCAGCCTTTCCTCTCCATCTCCAAAATTGGTGTCTTTACCAATTCTTTGCGTTACTTATTATAAAAATCAGCAGACAGTAAAGTTCCCATAGCCTAAGACCTCATCATCCAGGAAACCAGTCAGTCCAGAATTCTTAAAAAAATAGTTTCAAATCCCTGCCTATAAGATATCACATACTACTCTGGGACAAATAAGTAGAGACTGGTGGCAAATTTAATCAAAAAACAAGCCCCTATGGAGTCACTGGCTTCAAAGACTAAAATAACATAATGAACACCATCATGTAAAATAAACCCATATGACTTCCTAACAAGCAAATGGTGCCATACCACGACACCTACATGGAATTTTGAAAAAAAAATATGTCTCTATTCCCAATACCTTCCTATGGGAAACTTACTAGATAAGACTTTTGAACATAACAACACAAGAATTGTTATGTTCAAATAAAGGCCTCCTCCTCCCCTGCAGCCTTGCCTCTCCATCTCCAAAATAGGTGTCTTTACCAATCTTATGTGTCACTTATTGTAAATAGCAGCAAATACTAAAGTTCCTATAGCCTAGGACCTAATAATCCGGAAATCCAGTCAGTACAGAATTCTTAAAAAAATAGTTTCAAACCCCTGGCTATCAAATATCACATACTACTCTGGTACACAGAAGTAGAGACTGGTGACAAATTTACCAAAACCAAGTCCCTATGGAGTCACTGGTTTCAAAGACTAAAAAAACACAGTGAACACCATCACTAAAATCAAATCAGATGACTTCCTAACCAGCAAATGGCGCCATACTATGACACCTACAAAGAATTTTGAAAAAAGCAGACCTCTTTATTCCCAATACCTTTCAAGGTTATTAGTCTGTGGTATTTCTCCAAAACAAACCTGATACCATCTCAGACCACACAATTTTACCTTGAGAGAGAGGAGCAATAACATAAGCATTACATCTCTCTTTATTGCCCTGACCAAATCCAGCTAAAGGGACCTACCCTAAGTTATTCCACTTCACATGAAGCACCAATATCCAAGGAGGGCCCAGCAACTGAACCAAACAAACCACTTCTGACCAGACATCTCCATTGGAAATTAGATGAACATAATGGAAATGACACAGTGATATGATAGCAATCTCACCATATTACCAATGTAACTATAATGATTTGAGGTACATCTAACTTCAATGTAACAGAATAACATATAAAATATAGTAAAAGAATCTAGATAAAATCTCCATGATTATACACAGCCAATCAAAATCAAATAAGAGTACAACATTAACATGAAATGTGTGTAAGCATAAAACAAAATTGAAAACTATACCAAAAAATCCCAACTTTTTTACAGTAAACAGGAAAACACAGAATTAATTCACCCAGAAGTGTATACCCCTTTACAAGCACTTTTTTTTACAAAATGTATTGATTCTATAGTACAACACATGATAGCTACGCATTGGAAAACGTACAAGGTCTGGATATTCTAAGTCTACACAATTTATCATCACACAAAAGCTCTCAAAATCTGCTTCAGTCCTGGTTCTTTATCTAAACCTATGGCACCACTACAGGCATTGGCTTTAAGCCCAATATACATATGAGTCTCCAACCATTTGTAAAACAGCTCTTGGTATATTAGGTGAGTAAATAATGCTACTTCTATTATATTTGTCAGATAGTGGGTACATGAAGAATTTGGAAAAAAAGATAGCGAGCTATGGGAAACTTACTAGATAAGACTTTTGAACATAACAACACAAGAATTGTTATCTTCAAATAAAGGCCTCCTCCTCCCCTTCAGCCTTTCCTCTCCATCTCCAAAATTGGTGTCTTTACCAATTCTTTGCGTTACTTATTATAAAAATCAGCAGACAGTAAAGTTCCCATAGCCTAAGACCTCATCATCCAGGAAACCAGTCAGTCCAGAATTCTTAAAAAAATAGTTTCAAATCCCTGCCTATGAGATATCACATACTACTCTGGGACAAATAAGTAGAGACTGGTGGCAAATTTAATCAAAAAACAAGCCCCTATGGAGTCACTGGCTTCAAAGACTAAAATAACATAATGAACACCATCATGTAAAATAAACCCATATGACTTCCTAACAAGCAAATGGTGCCATACCACGACACCTACATGGAATTTTGAAAAAAAAATATGTCTCTATTCCCAATACCTTCCTATGGGAAACTTACTAGATAAGACTTTTGAACATAACAACACAAGAATTGTTATGTTCAAATAAAGGCCTCCTCCTCCCCTTCAGCCTTGCCTCTCCATCTCCAAAATAGGTGTCTTTACCAATCTTATGTGTCACTTATTGTAAATAGCAGCAAATACTAAAGTTCCTATAGCCTAGGACCTCATAATCCGGAAATCCAGTCAGTACAGAATTCTTAAAAAAATAGTTTCAAACCCCTGGCTATCAAATATCACATACTACTCTGGTACACAGAAGTAGAGACTGGTGACAAATTTACCAAAACCAAGTCCCTATGGAGTCACTGGTTTCAAAGACTAAAAAAACACAGTGAACACCATCACTAAAATCAAATCAGATGACTTCCTAACCAGCAAATGGCGCCATACTATGACACCTACACAGAATTTTGAAAAAAGCAGACCTCTTTATTCCCAATACCTTTCAAGGTTATTGGTCTGTGGTATTTCTCCAAAACAAACCTGATACCATCTCAGACCACACAATTTTACCTTGAGAGAGACGAGCAATAACATAAGCATTACATCTCTCTTTATTGCCCTGACCAAATCCAGCTAAAGGGACCTACCCTAAGTTATTCCACTTCACATGAAGCACCAATATCCAAGGAGGGCCCAGCAACTGAACCAAACAAACCACTTCTGACCAGACATCTCCATTGGAAATTAGATGAACATAATGGAAATGACACAGTGATATGATAGCAATCTCACCATATTACCAATGTAACTATAATGATTTGAGGTACATCTAACTTCAATGTAACAGAATAACATATAAAATATAGTAAAAGAATCTAGATAAAATCTCCATGATTATACACAGCCAATCAAAATCAAATAAGAGTACAACATTAACATGAAATGTGTGTAAGCATAAAACAAAATTGAAAACTATACCAAAAAATCCCAACTTTTTTACAGTAAACAGGAAAACACAGAATTAATTCACCCAGAAGTGTATACCCCTTTACAAGCACTTTTTTTTACAAAATGTATTGATTCTATAGTACAACACATGATAGCTACGCATTGGAAAACGTACAAGGTCTGGATATTCTAAGTCTACACAATTCATCATCACACAAAAGCTCTCAAAATCTGCTTCAGTCCTGGTTCTTTATCTAAACCTATGGCACCACTACAGGCATTGGCTTTAAGCCCAATATACATATGAGTCTCCAACCATTTGTAAAACAGCTCTTGGTATATTAGGTGAGTAAATAATGCTACTTCAATTAAATTTGTCAGATAGTGGGTACATGAAGAATTTGGAAAAAAAGATAGCGAGCTATGGGAAACTTACTAGATAAGACTTTTGAACATAACAACACAAGAATTGTTATCTTCAAATAAAGGCCTCCTCCTCCCCTTCAGCCTTTCCTCTCCATCTCCAAAATTGGTGTCTTTACCAATTCTTTGCGTTACTTATTATAAAAATCAGCAGACAGTAAAGTTCCCATAGCCTAAGACCTCATCATCCAGGAAACCAGTCAGTCCAGAATTCTTAAAAAAATAGTTTCAAATCCCTGCCTATAAGATATCACATACTACTCTGGGACAAATAAGTAGAGACTGGTGGCAAATTTAATCAAAAAACAAGCCCCTATGGAGTCACTGGCTTCAAAGACTAAAATAACATAATGAACACCATCATGTAAAATAAACCCATATGACTTCCTAACAAGCAAATGGTGCCATACCACGACACCTACATGGAATTTTGAAAAAAAAATATGTCTCTATTCCCAATACCTTCCTATGGGAAACTTACTAGATAAGACTTTTGAACATAACAACACAAGAATTGTTATGTTCAAATAAAGGCCTCCTCCTCCCCTGCAGCCTTGCCTCTCCATCTCCAAAATAGGTGTCTTTACCAATCTTATGTGTCACTTATTGTAAATAGCAGCAAATACTAAAGTTCCTATAGCCTAGGACCTAATAATCCGGAAATCCAGTCAGTACAGAATTCTTAAAAAAATAGTTTCAAACCCCTGGCTATCAAATATCACATACTACTCTGGTACACAGAAGTAGAGACTGGTGACAAATTTACCAAAACCAAGTCCCTATGGAGTCACTGGTTTCAAAGACTAAAAAAACACAGTGAACACCATCACTAAAATCAAATCAGATGACTTCCTAACCAGCAAATGGCGCCATACTATGACACCTACAAAGAATTTTGAAAAAAGCAGACCTCTTTATTCCCAATACCTTTCAAGGTTATTAGTCTGTGGTATTTCTCCAAAACAAACCTGATACCATCTCAGACCACACAATTTTACCTTGAGAGAGAGGAGCAATAACATAAGCATTACATCTCTCTTTATTGCCCTGACCAAATCCAGCTAAAGGGACCTACCCTAAGTTATTCCACTTCACATGAAGCACCAATATCCAAGGAGGGCCCAGCAACTGAACCAAACAAACCACTTCTGACCAGACATCTCCATTGGAAATTAGATGAACATAATGGAAATGACACAGTGATATGATAGCAATCTCACCATATTACCAATGTAACTATAATGATTTGAGGTACATCTAACTTCAATGTAACAGAATAACATATAAAATATAGTAAAAGAATCTAGATAAAATCTCCATGATTATACACAGCCAATCAAAATCAAATAAGAGTACAACATTAACATGAAATGTGTGTAAGCATAAAACAAAATTGAAAACTATACCAAAAAATCCCAACTTTTTTACAGTAAACAGGAAAACACAGAATTAATTCACCCAGAAGTGTATACCCCTTTACAAGCACTTTTTTTTACAAAATGTATTGATTCTATAGTACAACACATGATAGCTACGCATTGGAAAACGTACAAGGTCTGGATATTCTAAGTCTACACAATTTATCATCACACAAAAGCTCTCAAAATCTGCTTCAGTCCTGGTTCTTTATCTAAACCTATGGCACCACTACAGGCATTGGCTTTAAGCCCAATATACATATGAGTCTCCAACCATTTGTAAAACAGCTCTTGGTATATTAGGTGAGTAAATAATGCTACTTCTATTATATTTGTCAGATAGTGGGTACATGAAGAATTTGGAAAAAAAGATAGCGAGCTATGGGAAACTTACTAGATAAGACTTTTGAACATAACAACACAAGAATTGTTATCTTCAAATAAAGGCCTCCTCCTCCCCTTCAGCCTTTCCTCTCCATCTCCAAAATTGGTGTCTTTACCAATTCTTTGCGTTACTTATTATAAAAATCAGCAGACAGTAAAGTTCCCATAGCCTAAGACCTCATCATCCAGGAAACCAGTCAGTCCAGAATTCTTAAAAAAATAGTTTCAAATCCCTGCCTATGAGATATCACATACTACTCTGGGACAAATAAGTAGAGACTGGTGGCAAATTTAATCAAAAAACAAGCCCCTATGGAGTCACTGGCTTCAAAGACTAAAATAACATAATGAACACCATCATGTAAAATAAACCCATATGACTTCCTCACAAGCAAATGGTGCCATACCACGACACCTACATGGAATTTTGAAAAAAAAATATGTCTCTATTCCCAATACCTTCCTATGGGAAACTTACTAGATAAGACTTTTGAACATAACAACACAAGAATTGTTATGTTCAAATAAAGGCCTCCTCCTCCCCTTCAGCCTTGCCTCTCCATCTCCAAAATTGGTGTCTTTACCAATCTTATGTGTCACTTATTGTAAATAGCAGCAAATACTAAAGTTCCTATAGCCTAGGACCTCATAATCCGGAAATCCAGTCAGTACAGAATTCTTAAAAAAATAGTTTCAAACCCCTGGCTATCAGATATCACATACTACTCTGGTACACAGAAGTAGAGACTGGTGACAAATTTACCAAAACCAAGTCCCTGTGGAGTCACTGGTTTCAAAGACTAAAAAAACACAGTGAACACCATCACTAAAATCAAATCAGATGACTTCCTAACCAGCAAATGGCGCCATACTATGACACCTACACAGAATTTTGAAAAAAGCAGACCTCTTTATTCCCAATACCTTTCAAGGTTATTGGTCTGTGGTATTTCTCCAAAACAAACCTGATACCATCTCAGACCACACAATTTTACCTTGAGAGAGAGGAGCAATAACATAAGCATTACATCTCTCTTTATTGCCCTGACCAAATCAAGCTAAAGGGACCTACCCTAAGTTATTCCACTTCACATGAAGCACCAATATCCAAGGAGGGCCCAGCAACTGAACCAAACAAACCACTTCTGACCAGACATCTCCATTGGAAATTAGATGAACATAATGGAAATGACACAGTGATATGATAGCAATCTCACCATATTACCAATGTAACTATAATGATTTGAGGTACATCTAACTTCAATGTAACAGAATAACATATAAAATATAGTAAAAGAATCTAGACAAAATCTCCATGATTATACACAGCCAATCAAAATCAAATAAGAGTACAACATTAACATGAAATGTGTGCAAGTATAAAACAAAATTGAAAACTATACCAAAAAATCCCAACTTTTTTACAGTAAACAGGAAAACACAGAATTAATTAACCCAGAAGTGTATACCCCTTTACAAGCACTTTTTTTTACAAAATGTATTGATTCTACAGTACAACACATGATAGCTACGCATTGGAAAACGTACAAGGTCTGGATATTCTAAGTCTACACAATTTATCATCACACAAAAGCTCTCAAAATCTGCTTCAGTCCTGGTTCTTTATCTAAACCTATGGCACCACTACAGGCATTGGCTTTAAGCCCAATATACATATGAGTCTCCAACCATTTGTAAAACAGCTCTTGGTATATTAGGTGAGTAAATAATGCTACTTCAATTAAATTTGTCAGATAGTGGGTACATGAAGAATTTGGAAAAAAAGATAGCGAGCTATGGGAAACTTACTAGATAAGACTTTTGAACATAACAACACAAGAATTGTTATCTTCAAATAAAGGCCTCCTCCTCCCCTTCAGCCTTTCCTCTCCATCTCCAAAATTGGTGTCTTTACCAATTCTTTGCGTTACTTATTATAAAAATCAGCAGACAGTAAAGTTCCCATAGCCTAAGACCTCATCATCCAGGAAACCAGTCAGTCCAGAATTCTTAAAAAAATAGTTTAAAATCCCTGCCTATGAGATATCACATACTACTCTGGGACAAATAAGTAGAGACTGGTGGCAAATGTAATCAAAAAACAAGTCCCTATGGAGTCACTGGCTTCAAAGACTAAAATAACATAATGAACACCATCATGTAAAATAAACCCATATGACTTCCTAACAAGCAAATGGTGCCATACCACGACACCTACATGAAATTTTGAAAAAAAAATATGTCTCTATTCCCAATACCTTCCTATGGGAAACTTACTAGATAAGACTTTTGAACATAACAACACAAGAATTGTTATCTTCAAATAAAGGCCTCCTCCTCCCCTCCAGCCTTTCCTCTCCATCTCCAAAATTGGTGTCTTTACCAATTCTTTGCGTTACTTATTATAAAAATCAGCAGACAGTAAATTTCCCATAGCCTAAGACCTCATCATCCAGGAAACCAGTCAGTCCAGAATTCTTAAAAAAATAGTTTCAAATCCCTGCCTATGAGATATCACATACTACTCTGGGACAAATAAGTAAAGACTGGTGGCAAATTTAATCAAAAAACAAGCCCCTATGGAGTCACTGGCTTCAAAGACTAAAATAACATAATGAACACCATCATGTAAAATAAACTCATATGACTTCCTAACAAGCAAATGGTGCCATACCACGACACCTACATGGAATTTTGAAAAAAAAAATATGTCTCTATTCCCAATACCTTCATATGGGAAACTTACTAGATAAGACTTTTGAACATAACAACACAAGAATTGTTATGTTCAAATAAAGGCCTCCTCCTCCCTTTCAGCCTTGCCTCTCCATCTCCAAAATAGGTGTCTTTACCAATCTTATGTGTCACTTATTGTAAATAGCAGCAAATACTAAAGTTCCTATAGCCTAGGACCTCATAATCCGGAAATCCAGTCAGTACAGAATTCTTAAAAAAATAGTTTCAAACCCCTGGCTATCAGATATCACATACTACTCTGGTACACAGAAGTAGAGACTGGTGACAAATTTACCAAAACCAAGTCCCTGTGGAGTCACTGGTTTCAAAGACTAAAAAAACACAGTGAACACCATCACTAAAATCAAATCAGATGACTTCCTAACCAGCAAATGGCGCCATACTATGACACCTACACAGAATTTTGAAAAAAGCAGACCTCTTTATTCCCAATACCTTTCAAGGTTATTGGTCTGTGGTATTTCTCCAAAACAAACCTGATACCATCTCAGACCACACAATTTTACCTTGAGAGAGAGGAGCAATAACATAAGCATTACATCTCTCTTTATTGCCCTGACCAAATCCAGCTAAAGGGACCTACCCTAAGTTATTCCACTTCACATGAAGCACCAATATCCAAGGAGGGCCCAGCAACTGAACCAAACAAACCACTTCTGACCAGACATCTCCATTGGAAATTAGATGAACATAATGGAAATGACACAGTGATATGATAGCAATCTCACCATATTACCAATGTAACTATAATGATTTGAGGTACATCTAACTTCAATGTAACAGAATAACATATAAAATATAGTAAAAGAATCTAGATAAAATCTCCATGATTATACACAGCCAATCAAAATCAAATAAGAGTACAACATTAACATGAAATGTGTGTAAGCATAAAACAAAATTGAAAACTATACCAAAAAATCCCAACTTTTTTACAGTAAACAAGAAAACACAGAATTAATTCACCCAGAAGTGTATACCCCTTTACAAGCACTTTTTTTTACAAAATGTATTGATTCTATAGTACAACACATGATAGCTACGCATTGGAAAACGTACAAGGTCCGGATATTCTAAGTCTACACAATTTATCATCACACAAAAGCTCTCAAAATCTGCTTCAGTCCTGGTTCTTTATCTAAACCTATGGCACCACTACAGGCATTGGCTTTAAGCCCAATATACATATGAGTCTCCAACCATTTGTAAAACAGCTCTTGGTATATTAGGTGAGTAAATAATGCTACTTCAATTAAATTTGTCAGATAGTGGGTACATGAAGTATTTGGAAAAAAAGATAGCGAGCTATGGGAAACTTACTAGATAAGACTTTTGAACATAACAACACAAGAATTGTTATCTTCAAATAAAGGCCTCCTCCTCCCCTTCAGCCTTTCCTCTCCATCTCCAAAATTGGTGTCTTTACCAATTCTTTGCGTTACTTATTATAAAAATCAGCAGACAGTAAATTTCCCATAGCCTAAGACCTCATCATCCAGGAAACCAGTCAGTCCAGAATTCATAAAAAAATAGTTTCAAATCCCTGCCTATGAGATATCACATACTACTCTGGGACAAATAAGTAAAGACTGGTGGCAAATTTAATCAAAAAACAAGCCCCTATGGAGTCACTGGCTTCAAAGACTAAAATAACATAATGAACACCATCATGTAAAATAAACTCATATGACTTCCTAACAAGCAAATGGTGCCATACCACGACACCTACATGGAATTTTGAAAAAAAAAATATGTCTCTATTCCCAATACCTTCATATGGGAAACTTACTAGATAAGACTTTTGAACATAACAACACAAGAATTGTTATATTCAAATAAAGGCCTCCTCCTCCCCTTCAGCCTTGCCTCTCCATCTCCAAAATTGGTGTCTTTACCAATCTTATGTGTCACTTATTGTAAATAGCAGCAAATACTAAAGTTCCTATAGCCTAGGACCTCATAATCCGAAAATCCAGTCAGTACAGAATTCTTAAAAAAATAGTTTCAAACCCCTGGCTATCAGATATCACATACTACTCTGGTACACAGAAGTAGAGACTGGTGACAAATTTACCAAAACCAAGTCCCTGTGGAGTCACTGGTTTCAAAGACTAAAAAAAAAACAGTTGAACACCATCACTAAAATAAAATCAGATGACTTCCTAACCACCAAATGGCGCCATACTATGACACCTACACAGAATTTTGAAAAAAGCAGACCTCTTTATTCCCAATACCTTTCAAGGTTATTGGTCTGTGGTATTTCTCCAAAACAAACATGATACCATCTCAGACCACACAATTTTACCTTGAGAGAGAGGAGCAATAACATAAGCATTACATCTCTCTTTATTGCCCTGACCAAATCCAGCTAAAGGGACCTACCCTAAGTTATTCCACTTCACATGAAGCACCAATATCCAAGGAGGTCCCAGCAACTGAACCAAACAAACCACTTCTGACCAGACATCTCCATTGGAAATTAGATGAACATAATGGAAATGACACAGTGATATAATAGCAATCTCACCATATTGCCAATGTAACTATAATGATTTGAGGTACATCTAACTTCAATGTAACAGAATAACATATAAAATATAGTAAAATAATCTAGATAAAATCTCCATGATTATACACAGCCAATCAAAATCAAATGAGAGTACAACATTAACATGAAATGTGTGCAAGTATAAAACAAAATTGAAAACTATACCAAAAAATCCCAACTTTTTTACAGTAAACAGGAAAACACAGAATTAATTCACCCAGAAGTGTATACCCCTTTACAAGCACTTTTTTTTTACAAAATGTATCGATTCTATAGTACAACACATGATGGCTATGCATTGGAAAACGTACAAGGTCTGGATATCCTAAGTCTACACAATTTATCATCACACAAAAGCTCTCAAAATCTGCTTCAGTCCTGGTTCTTTATCTAAACCTATGGCCCCACTACAGGCATTGGCTTTAAGCCCAATATACATATGAGTCTCCAACCATTTGTAAAACAGCTCTTGGAATATTAGGTGAGTAAATAATGCTACTTCAATTATATTTGTCAGATAGTGGGTACATGAAGAATTTGGAAAAAAGATAGCGAGCTATGGGAAACTTACTAGATAAGACTTTTGAAAATAACAGCACAAGAATTGTTATCTTCAAATAAAGGCCTCCTCCTCCCCTTCAGCCTTTCCTCTCCATCTCCAAAATTGGTGTCTTTACCAATTCTTTGCGTTACTTATTATAAAAATCAGCAGACAGTAAAGTTCCCATAGCCTAAGACCTCATCATCCAGGAAACCAGTCAGTCCAGAATTCTTAAAAAAATTGTTTCAAATCCCTGCCTATGAGATATCACATACTACTCTGGGACAAATAAGTAGAGACTGGTGGCAAATGTAATCAAAAAACAAGTCCCTATGGAGTCACTGGCTTCAGAGACTAAAATAACATAATGAACACCATCATGTAAAATAAACTTATATGACTTCCTAACAAGCAAATGGTGCCATACCACGACACCTACATGGAATTTTGAAAAAAAAATATGTCTCTATTCCCAATACCTTTCTATGGGAAACTTACTAGATAAGACTTTTGAACATAACAACACAAGAATTGTTGTCTTCAAATAAAGGCCTCCTCCTCCCCTTCAGCCTTGCCTCTCCATCTCCAAAATTGGTGTCTTTACCAATCTTATGTGTCACTTATTGTAAATAGCAGCAAATACTAAAGTTCCTATAGCCTAGGACCTCATAATCCGGAAATCCAGTCAGTACAGAATTCTTAAAAAAATAGTTTCAAACCCCTGGCTATCAGATATCACATACTACTCTGGTACACAGAAGTAGAGACTGGTGACAAATTTACCAAAACCAAGTCGCTGTGGAGTCACTAGTTTCAAAGACTAAAAAAAAAACAGTGAACACTATCACTAAAATAAAATCAGATGACTTCCTAACCAGCAAATGGCGCCATACTATGACACCTACACAGAATTTTGAAAAAAGCAGACCTCTTTATTCCCAATACCTTTTAAGGTTATTGGTCTGTGGTATTTCTCCAAAACAAACATGATACCATCTCAGACCACACAATTTTACCTTCAGAGAGAGGAGCAATAACATAAGCATTACATCTCTCTTTATTGCCCTGACCAAATCCAGCAAAAGGGACATACCCTAAGTTATTCCACTTCACATGAAGCACCAATATCCAAGGAGGGCCCAGCAACTGAACCAAACAAACCACTTCTGACCAGACATCTCCATTGGAAATTAGATGAACATAATGGAAATGACACAGTGATATGATAGCAATCTCACCATATTACCAATGTAACTACTATGATTTGAGGTACATCTAACTTCAATGTAACAGAATAACATATAAAATATAGTAAAATAATCTAGCTAAAATCTCCATGATTATACACAGCCAATCAAAATCAAATGAGAGTACAACATTAACATGAAATGTGTGCAAGTATAAAACAAAATTGAAAACTATACCAAAAAATCCCAACTTTTTTACAGTAAACAGGAAAACACAGAATTAATTCACCCAGAAGTGTATACCCCTTTACAAGCACTTTTTTTTACAAAATGTATTGATTCTATAGTACAACACATGATAGCTACGCATTGGAAAACGTACAAGGTCTGGATATCCTAAGTCTACACAATTTATCATCACACAAAAGCTCTCAAAATCTGCTTCAGTCCTGGTTCTTTATCTAAACCTATGGCACCACTACAGGCATTGGCTTTAAGCCCAATATACATATGAGTCTCCAAACATTTGTAAAACAGCTCTTGGTATATTAGGTGAGTAAATAATGCTACTTCAATTATATTTGTCAGATAGTGGGTACATGAAGAATTTGGAAAAAAAGATAGCGAGCTATGGGAAACTTACTAGATAAGACTTTTGAACATAACAACACTAGAATTACTATCTTCAAATAAAGGCCTCCTCCTCCCCTTCAGCCTTTCCTCTCCATCTCCAAAATTGGTGTCTTTACCAATTCTTTGCGTTACTTATTATAAAAATCAGCAGACAGTAAAGTTCCCATAGCCTAAGACCTCTTCATCCAGGAAACCAGTCAGTCCAGAATTCTTAAAAAAATAGTTTCAAAACCCTGCCAATGAGATATCACATACTACTCTGGGACAAATAAGTAGAGACTGGTGGCAAATTTAATAAAAAAACAAGTCCCTATGGAGTCACTGGCTTCAAAGACTAAAATAACATAATGAACACCATCATGTAAAATAAACTCATATGACTTCCTAACAAGCAAATGGTGCCATACCACGACACCTACATGGAATTTTTAAAAAAAAAATATGTCTCTATTCCCAATACCTTCATATGGGAAACTTACTAGATAAGACTTTTGAACATAACAACACAAGAATTGTTATATTCAAATAAAGGCCTCCTCCTCCCCTTCAGCCTTGCCTCTCCATCTCCAAAATTGGTGTCTTTACCAATCTTATGTGTCACTTATTGTACATAGCAGCAAATACTAAAGTTCCTATAGCCTAGGACCTCATAATCCGAAAATCCAGTCAGTACAGAATTCTTAAAAAAATAGTTTCAAACCCCTGGCTATCAGATATCACATACTACTCTGGTACACAGAAGTAGAGACTGGTGACAAATTTACCAAAACCAAGTCCCTGTGTAGTCACTGGTTTCAAAGACTAAAAAAAAAACAGTGAACACCATCACTAAAATAAAATCAGATGACTTCCTAACCACCAAATGGCGCCATACTATGACACCTACACAGAATTTTGAAAAAAGCAGACCTCTTTATTCCCAATAACTTTCAAGGTTATTGGTCTGTGGTATTTCTCCAAAACAAACATGATACCATCTCAGACCACACAATTTTACCTTGAGAGAGAGGAGCAATAACATAAGCATTACATCTCTCTTTATTGCCCTGACCAAATCCAGCTAAAGGGACCTACCCTAAGTTATTCCACTTCACATGAAGCACCAATATCCAAGGAGGGCCCAGCAACTGAACCAAACAAACCACTTCTGACCAGACATCTCCATTGGAAATTAGATGAACATAATGGAAATGACACAGTGATATGATAGCAATCTCACCATATTACCAATGTAACTATAATGATTTGAGGTACATCTAACTTCAATGTAACAGAATAACATATAAAATATAGTAAAAGAATCTGGATAAAATCTCCATGATTATACACAGCCAATCAAAATCAAATGAGAGTACAACATTAACATGAAATGTGTGCAAATAGAAAACAAAATTGAAAACTATACCAAAAAATCACAACTTTTTTACAATAAACAGGAAAACACAGAATTAATTCACCCAGAAGTGTATACCCCTTTACAAGCACTTTTTTTTCCAAAATGTATTGATTCTATAGTACAACACATGATAGCTACGCATTGGAAAACGCACAAGAACTGGATATCCTAAGTCTACACAATTTATCATCACACAAAAGCTCTCAAAATCTGCTTCAGTCCTGGTTCTTTATCTAAACCTATGGCACCACTACAGGCATTGGCTTTAAGCCCAATATATATATGAGTCTCCAACCATTTGTAAAACAGCTCTTGGAATATTAGGTGAGTAAATAATGCTACTTCTATTATATTTGTCAGATAGTGGGTACAGGAAGAATTTGGAAAAAAAGATAGCGAGCTATGGGAAACTTACTAGATAAGACTTTTGAACATAACAACACAAGAATTGTTATCTTCAAATAAAGGCCTCCTCCTCCCCTTCAGCCTTTCCTCTCCATCTCCAAAATTGGTGTCTTTACCAATTCTTTGCATTACTTATTATAAAAATCAGCAGACAGTAAAGTTCCCATAGCCTAAGACCTCATCATCCAGGAAACCAGTCAGTCCAGAATTCTTAAAAAAATAGTTTCAAATCCCTGCCTATGAGATATCACATACTACTCTGGGACAAATAAGTAGAGACTGGTGGCAAATTTAATAAAAAAACAAGTCCCTATGGAGGCACTGGCTTCAAAGACTAAAATAACATAATGAA
Source organism: Rhinoderma darwinii (assembly GCF_050947455.1). NCBI lineage: Eukaryota > Metazoa > Chordata > Amphibia > Anura > Rhinodermatidae > Rhinoderma > Rhinoderma darwinii. The sequence goes on from NC_134688.1 coordinate 347,844,693, forward strand.
CACCATCATGTAAAATAAACTCATATGACTTCCTAACAAGCAAATGGTGCCATACCACGACACCTACATGGAATTTTGAAAAAAAAAAATGTCTCTATTCCCAATACCTTCCTATGGGAAACTTACTAGATAAGACTTTTGAACATAACAACACAAGAATTGTTATCTTCAAATAAAGGCCTCCTCCTCCCCTTCAGCCTTGCCTCTCCATCTCCAAAATTGGTGTCTTTACCAATCTTATGTGTCACGTATTGTAAATAGCAGCAAATACTAAAGTTCCTATAGCCTAGGACCTCATAATCCGGAAATCCAGTCAGTACAGAATTCTTAAAAAAATAGTTTCAAACCCCTGGCTATCAGATATCACATACTACTCTGGTACACAGAAGTAGAGACTGGTGACAAATTTACCAAAACCGAGTCCCTGTGGAGTCACTAGTTTCAAAAACTAAAAAAACACAGTGAACACCATCACTAAAATCAAATCAGATGACTTCCTAACCAGCAAATGGCGCCATACTATGACACCTACACAGAATTTTGAAAAAAGCAGACCTCTTTATTCCCATTACCTTTCAAGTTTATTGGTTTGTGGTATTTCGCCAAAACAAACATGATACCATCTCAGACCACACAATTTTACCTTGAGAGAGAGGAGCAATAACATAAGCATTACATCTCTCTTTATTGCCCTGACCAAATCCAGCTAAAGGGACCTACCCTAAGTTATTCCACTTCACATGAAGCACCAATATCCAAGGAGGGCCCAGCAACTGAACCAAACAAACCACTTCTGACCAGACATCTCCATTGGAAATTAGATGAACATAATGGAAATGACACAGTGATATGATAGCAATCTCACCATATTACTAATGTAACTATAATGATTTGAGGTACATCTAACTTCAATGTAACAGAATAACATATAAAATATAGTAAAAGAATCTAGATAAAATCTCCATGATTATACACAGCCAATCAAAATCAAATGAGAGTACAACATTAACATGAAATGTGTGCAAGTATAAAACAAAATTGAAAACTATACCAAAAAATCCCAACTTTTTTACAGTAAACAGGAAAACACAGAATTAATTCACCCAGAAGTGTATACCCCTTTACAAGCACTTTTTTTTACAAAATGTATTGATTCTATAGTACAACACATGATAGCTACGCATTGGAAAACGCACAAGGTCTGGATATCCTAAGTCTACACAATTTATCATCACACAAAAGCTCTCAAAATCTGCTTCAGTCCTGGTTCTTTATCTAAACCTATGGCACCACTACAGGCATTGGCTTTAAGCCCAATATACATATGAGTCTCCAACCATTTGTAAAACAGCTCTTGGAATATTAGGTGAGTAAATAATGCTACTTCTATTATATTTGTCAGATAGTGGGTACAGGAAGAATTTGGAAAAAAAGATAGCGAGCTATGGGAAACTTACTAGATAAGACTTTTGAACATTACAACACAATAATTGTTATCTTCAAATAAAGGCCTCCTCCTCCCCTTCAGCCTTTCCTCTCCATTTCCAATTTTGGTGTCTTTACCAATTCTTTGCGTTACTTATTATAAAAATCAGCAGACAGTAAAGTTCCCATAGCCTAAGACCTCATCATCCAGGAAACCAGTCAGTCCAGAATTCTTAAAAAAATAGTTTCAAATCTCTGCCTATGAGATATCACATACTACTCTGGGAAAAATAAGTAGAGACTGGTGGCAAATTTAATCAAAAAACAAGTCCCTATGGAGTCACTGGCTTCAAAGACTAAAATAACATAATGAACACCATCATGTAAAATAAACTCATATGACTTCCTAACAAGCAAATGGTGCCATACCACGACACCTACATGGAATTTTGAAAAAAAAATATGTCTCTATTTCCAATACCTTCCTATGGGAAACTTACTAGATAAGACTTTTGAACATAACAACACAAGAATTGTTATCTTCAAATAAAGGCCTCCTCCTCCCCTTCAGCCTTGCCTCTCCATCTCCAAAATTGGTGTCTTTACCAATCTTATGTGTCACTTATTGTAAATAGCAGCAAACACTAAAGTTCCTATAGCCTAGGACCTCATAATCCGGAAATCCAGTCAGTACAGAATTCTTAAAAAAATAGTTTCAAACCCCTGGCTATCAGATATCACATACTACTCTGGTACACAGAAGTAGAGACTGGTGACAAATTTACGAAAACCAAGTCCCTGTGGAGTCACTGGTTTCAAAGACTAAAAAAACACAGTGAACACCATCACAAAAATCAAATCAGATGACTTCCTAACCAGCAAATGGCGCCATACTATGACACCTACACAGAATTTTGAAAAAAGCAGACCTCTTTATTCCCAATACCTTTCAAGGTTATTGGTCTGTGGTATTTCTCCAAAACAAACATGATACCATCTCAGACCACACAATTTTACCTTGAGAGAGAGGAGCAATAACATAAGCATTACATCTCTCTTTATTGCCCTGATCAAATCCAGCTAAAGGGACCTACCCTAAGTTATTCCACTTCACATGAAGCACCAATATCCAAGGAGGGCCCAGCAACTGAACCAAACAAACCACTTCTGACCAGACATCTCCATTGGAAATTAGATGAACATAATGGAAATGACACAGTGATATGATAGCAATCTCACCATATTACCAATGTAACTATAATGATTTGAGGTACATCTAACTTCAATGTAACAGAATAACATATAAAATATAGTAAAAGAATCTAGATAAAATCTCCATGATTATACACAGCCAATCAAAATCAAATGAGAGTACAACATTAACATGAAATGTGTGCAAGTATAAAACAAAATTGAAAACTATACCAAAAAATTTCCAACTTTTTTACAATAAACAGGAAAACACAGAATTAATTCACCCAGAAGTGTATACCCCTTTACAAGCACTTTTTTTTTACAAAATGTATTGATTCTATAGTACAACACATGATAGCTATGCATTGGAAAACATACAAGGTCTGGATATCCTAAGTCTACACAATTTATCATCACACAAAAGCTCTCAAAATCTGCTTCAGTCCTGGTTCTTTATCTAAACCTATGGCACCACTACAGGCATTGGTTTAAGCCCAATATACATATGAGTCTCCAACCATTTGTAAAACAGCTCTTGGTATATTAGGTGAGTAAATAATGCTACTTCTATTATATTTGTCAGATAGTGGGTACATGAAGAATTTGGAAAAAAAGATAGCGAGCTATGGGAGACTTACTAGATAAGACTTTTGAAGATAACAACACAAGAATTGTTATCTTCAAATAAAGGCCTCCTCCTCCCCTTCAGCCTTTCCTCTCCATCTCCAAAATTGGTGTCTTTACCAATTCTTTGCGTTACTTATTATAAAAATCAGTAGACAGTAAAGTTCCCATAGCCTAAGACCTCATCATCCAGGAAACCAGTCAGTCCAGAATTCTTAAAAAAATAGTTTCAAATCCCTGCCTATGAGATATCACATACTACTCTGGGACAAATAAGTAGAGACTGGTGGCAAATTTAATCAAAAAACAAGTCCCTATGGAGTCACTGGCTTCAAAGACTAAAATAACATAATGAACACCATCATGTAAAATAAACTCATATGACTTCCTAACAAGCAAATGGTGCCATACCACGACACCTACATGGAATTTTGAAAAAAAAAATATGTCTCTATTTCCAATACCTTCCTATGGGAAACTTACTAGATAAGACTTTTGAACATAACAACACAAGAATTGTTATCTTCAAATAAAGGCCTCCTCCTCCCCTTCAGCCTTGCCTCTCCATCTCCGAAATTGGTGTCTTTACCAATCTTATGTGTCACTTATTGTAAATAGCAGCAAATACTAAAGTTCCTATAGCCTAGGACCTCATAATCCGGAAATCCAGTCAGTACAGAATTCTTAAAAAAATAGTTTCAAACCCCTGGCTATCAGATATCACATACTACTCTGGTACACAGAAGTAGAGACTGGTGACAAATTTACCAAAACCAAGTCCCTGTGGAGTCACTGGTTTCAAAGACTAAAAAAACACAGTGAACACCATCGCTAAAATCAAATCAGATGACTTCCTAACCAGCAAATGGCGCCATACTATGACACCTACACAGAATTTTGAAAAAAGCAGACCTCTTTATTCCCAATTCCTTTCAAGGTTATTATTCTGTGGTATTTCTCCAAAACAAACATGATACCATCTCAGACCACACAATTTTACCTTGAGAGAAAGGAGCAATAACATAAGCATTACATCTCTCTTTATTGCCCTGACCAAATCCAGCTAAAGGGACCTACCCTAAGTTATTCCACTTCACATGAAGCACCAATATCCAAGGAGGGCCCAGCAACTGAACCAAACAAACCACTTCTGACCAGACATCTCCATTGGAAATTAGATGAACATAATGGAAATGACACAGTGATATGATAGCAATCTCACCATATTACCAATGTACCTATAATGATTTGAGGTACATTTAACTTCAATGTAACAGAATAACATATAAAATATAGTAAAAGAATCTAGATAAAATCTCCATGATTATACACAGCCAATCAAAATCAAATGAGAGTACAACATTAACATGAAATGTGTGCAAGTATAAAACAAAATTGAAAACTATACCAAAAAATTTCCAACTTTTTTACAATAAACAGGAAAACACAGAATTAATTCACCCAGAAGTGTATACCCCTTTACAAGCACTTTTTTTTTTACAAAATGTATTGATTCTATAGTACAACACATGATAGCTATGCATTGGAAAACATACAAGGTCTGGATATCCTAAGTCTACACAATTTATCATCACACAACAGCTCTCAAAATCTGCTTCAGTCCTGGTTCTTTATCTAAACCTATGGCACCACTACAGGCATTGGTTTAAGCCCAATATACATATGAGTCTCCAACCATTTGTAAAACAGCTCTTGGTATATTAGGTGAGTAAATAATGCTACTTCTATTATATTTGTCAGATAGTGGGTACAGGAAGAATTTGGAAAAAAAGATAGCGAGCTATGGGAAACTTACTAGATAAGACTTTTGAACATAACAACACAAGAATTGTTATCTTCAAATAAAGGCCTCCTCCTCCCCTTCAGCCTTTCCTCTCCATCTCCAAAATTGGTGTCTTTACCAATTCTTTGCGTTACTTATTATAAAAATCAGCAGACAGTAAAGTTCCCATAGCCTAAGACCTCATCATCCAGGAAACCAGTCAGTCCAGAATTCTTAAAAAAACTAGTTTCAAATCCATGCCTATGAGATATCACATACTACTCTGGGAAAAATAAGTAGAGACTGGTGGCAAATTTAATCAAAAAACAAGTCCCTATGGAGTCACTGGCTTCAAAGACTAAAATAACATAATGAACACTATCATGTGAAATAAACTCATATGACTTCCTAACAAGCAAATGGTGCCATACCACGACACCTACATGGAATTTTGAAAAAAAAATATGTCTCTATTCCCAATACCTTCCTATGGGAAACTTACTAGATAAGACTTTTGAACATAACAACACAAGCATTGTTATCTTCAAATAAAGGCCTCCTCCTCCCCTTCAGCCTTGCCTCTCCATCTCCAAAATTGGTGTCTTTACCAATCTTATGTGTCACTTATTGTAAATAGCAGCAAATACTAAAGTTCCTATAGCCTATGACCTCATAATGCGGAAATCCAGTCAGTACAGAATTCTTAAAAAAATAGTTTCAAACCCCTGGCTATCAGATATCACATACTACTCTGGTACACAGAAGTAGAGACTGGTGACAAATTTACCAAAACCAAGTCCCTGTGGAGTCACTGGTTTCAAAGACTAAAAAAAAAACAGTGAACACCATCACTAAAATAAAATCAGATGACTTCCTAACCACCAAATGGCGCCATACTATGACACCTACACAGAATTTTGAAAAAAGCAGACCTCTTTATTCCCAATAACTTTCAAGGTTATTGGTCTGTGGTATTTCTCCAAAACAAACATGATACCATCTCAGACCACACAATTTTACCTTGAGAGAGAGGAGCAATAACATAAGCATTACATCTCTCTTTATTGCCCTGACCAAATCCAGCTAAAGGGACCTACCCTAAGTTATTCCACTTCACATGAAGCACCAATATCCAAGGAGGGCCCAGCAACTGAACCAAACAAACCACTTCTGACCAGACATCTCCATTGGAAATTAGATGAACATAATGGAAATGACACAGTGATATGATAGCAATCTCACCATATTACCAATGTAACTATAATGATTTGAGGTACATCTAACTTCAATGTAACAGAATAACATATAAAATATAGTAAAAGAATCTGGATAAAATCTCCATGATTATACACAGCCAATCAAAATCAAATGAGAGTACAACATTAACATGAAATGTGTGCAAATAGAAAACAAAATTGAAAACTATACCAAAAAATCACAACTTTTTTACAATAAACAGGAAAACACAGAATTAATTCACCCAGAAGTGTATACCCCTTTACAAGCACTTTTTTTTCCAAAATGTATTGATTCTATAGTACAACACATGATAGCTACGCATTGGAAAACGCACAAGAACTGGATATCCTAAGTCTACACAATTTATCATCACACAAAAGCTCTCAAAATCTGCTTCAGTCCTGGTTCTTTATCTAAACCTATGGCACCACTACAGGCATTGGCTTTAAGCCCAATATATATATGAGTCTCCAACCATTTGTAAAACAGCTCTTGGAATATTAGGTGAGTAAATAATGCTACTTCTATTATATTTGTCAGATAGTGGGTACAGGAAGAATTTGGAAAAAAAGATAGCGAGCTATGGGAAACTTACTAGATAAGACTTTTGAACATAACAACACAAGAATTGTTATCTTCAAATAAAGGCCTCCTCCTCCCCTTCAGCCTTTCCTCTCCATCTCCAAAATTGGTGTCTTTACCAATTCTTTGCATTACTTATTATAAAAATCAGCAGACAGTAAAGTTCCCATAGCCTAAGACCTCATCATCCAGGAAACCAGTCAGTCCAGAATTCTTAAAAAAATAGTTTCAAATCCCTGCCTATGAGATATCACATACTACTCTGGGACAAATAAGTAAAGACTGGTGGCAAATTTAATCAAAAAACAAGCCCCTATGGAGTCACTGGCTTCAAAGACTAAAATAACATAATGAACACCATCATGTAAAATAAACTCATATGACTTCCTAACAAGCAAATGGTGCCATACCACGACACCTACATGGAATTTTGAAAAAAAAAATATGTCTCTATTCCCAATACCTTCATATGGGAAACTTACTAGATAAGACTTTTGAACATAACAACACAAGAATTGTTATATTCAAATAAAGGCCTCCTCCTCCCCTTCAGCCTTGCCTCTCCATCTCCAAAATTGGTGTCTTTACCAATCTTATGTGTCACTTATTGTAAATAGCAGCAAATACTAAAGTTCCTATAGCCTAGGACCTCATAATCCGAAAATCCAGTCAGTACAGAATTCTTAAAAAAATAGTTTCAAACCCCTGGCTATCAGATATCACATACTACTCTGGTACACAGAAGTAGAGACTGGTGACAAATTTACCAAAACCAAGTCCCTGTGGAGTCACTGGTTTCAAAGACTAAAAAAAAAACAGTTGAACACCATCACTAAAATAAAATCAGATGACTTCCTAACCACCAAATGGCGCCATACTATGACACCTACACAGAATTTTGAAAAAAGCAGACCTCTTTATTCCCAATACCTTTCAAGGTTATTGGTCTGTGGTATTTCTCCAAAACAAACATGATACCATCTCAGACCACACAATTTTACCTTGAGAGAGAGGAGCAATAACATAAGCATTACATCTCTCTTTATTGCCCTGACCAAATCCAGCTAAAGGGACCTACCCTAAGTTATTCCACTTCACATGAAGCACCAATATCCAAGGAGGTCCCAGCAACTGAACCAAACAAACCACTTCTGACCAGACATCTCCATTGGAAATTAGATGAACATAATGGAAATGACACAGTGATATAATAGCAATCTCACCATATTGCCAATGTAACTATAATGATTTGAGGTACATCTAACTTCAATGTAACAGAATAACATATAAAATATAGTAAAATAATCTAGATAAAATCTCCATGATTATACACAGCCAATCAAAATCAAATGAGAGTACAACATTAACATGAAATGTGTGCAAGTATAAAACAAAATTGAAAACTATACCAAAAAATCCCAACTTTTTTACAGTAAACAGGAAAACACAGAATTAATTCACCCAGAAGTGTATACCCCTTTACAAGCACTTTTTTTTTACAAAATGTATCGATTCTATAGTACAACACATGATGGCTATGCATTGGAAAACGTACAAGGTCTGGATATCCTAAGTCTACACAATTTATCATCACACAAAAGCTCTCAAAATCTGCTTCAGTCCTGGTTCTTTATCTAAACCTATGGCCCCACTACAGGCATTGGCTTTAAGCCCAATATACATATGAGTCTCCAACCATTTGTAAAACAGCTCTTGGAATATTAGGTGAGTAAATAATGCTACTTCAATTATATTTGTCAGATAGTGGGTACATGAAGAATTTGGAAAAAAGATAGCGAGCTATGGGAAACTTACTAGATAAGACTTTTGAAAATAACAGCACAAGAATTGTTATCTTCAAATAAAGGCCTCCTCCTCCCCTTCAGCCTTTCCTCTCCATCTCCAAAATTGGTGTCTTTACCAATTCTTTGCGTTACTTATTATAAAAATCAGCAGACAGTAAAGTTCCCATAGCCTAAGACCTCATCATCCAGGAAACCAGTCAGTCCAGAATTCTTAAAAAAATTGTTTCAAATCCCTGCCTATGAGATATCACATACTACTCTGGGACAAATAAGTAGAGACTGGTGGCAAATGTAATCAAAAAACAAGTCCCTATGGAGTCACTGGCTTCAGAGACTAAAATAACATAATGAACACCATCATGTAAAATAAACTTATATGACTTCCTAACAAGCAAATGGTGCCATACCACGACACCTACATGGAATTTTGAAAAAAAAATATGTCTCTATTCCCAATACCTTTCTATGGGAAACTTACTAGATAAGACTTTTGAACATAACAACACAAGAATTGTTGTCTTCAAATAAAGGCCTCCTCCTCCCCTTCAGCCTTGCCTCTCCATCTCCAAAATTGGTGTCTTTACCAATCTTATGTGTCACTTATTGTAAATAGCAGCAAATACTAAAGTTCCTATAGCCTAGGACCTCATAATCCGGAAATCCAGTCAGTACAGAATTCTTAAAAAAATAGTTTCAAACCCCTGGCTATCAGATATCACATACTACTCTGGTACACAGAAGTAGAGACTGGTGACAAATTTACCAAAACCAAGTCGCTGTGGAGTCACTAGTTTCAAAGACTAAAAAAAAAACAGTGAACACTATCACTAAAATAAAATCAGATGACTTCCTAACCAGCAAATGGCGCCATACTATGACACCTACACAGAATTTTGAAAAAAGCAGACCTCTTTATTCCCAATACCTTTTAAGGTTATTGGTCTGTGGTATTTCTCCAAAACAAACATGATACCATCTCAGACCACACAATTTTACCTTCAGAGAGAGGAGCAATAACATAAGCATTACATCTCTCTTTATTGCCCTGACCAAATCCAGCAAAAGGGACCTACCCTAAGTTATTCCACTTCACATGAAGCACCAATATCCAAGGAGGGCCCAGCAACTGAACCAAACAAACCACTTCTGACCAGACATCTCCATTGGAAATTAGATGAACATAATGGAAATGACACAGTGATATGATAGCAATCTCACCATATTACCAATGTAACTACTATGATTTGAGGTACATCTAACTTCAATGTAACAGAATAACATATAAAATATAGTAAAATAATCTAGCTAAAATCTCCATGATTATACACAGCCAATCAAAATCAAATGAGAGTACAACATTAACATGAAATGTGTGCAAGTATAAAACAAAATTGAAAACTATACCAAAAAATCCCAACTTTTTTACAGTAAACAGGAAAACACAGAATTAATTCACCCAGAAGTGTATACCCCTTTACAAGCACTTTTTTTTACAAAATGTATTGATTCTATAGTACAACACATGATAGCTACGCATTGGAAAACGTACAAGGTCTGGATATCCTAAGTCTACACAATTTATCATCACACAAAAGCTCTCAAAATCTGCTTCAGTCCTGGTTCTTTATCTAAACCTATGGCACCACTACAGGCATTGGCTTTAAGCCCAATATACATATGAGTCTCCAAACATTTGTAAAACAGCTCTTGGTATATTAGGTGAGTAAATAATGCTACTTCAATTATATTTGTCAGATAGTGGGTACATGAAGAATTTGGAAAAAAAGATAGCGAGCTATGGGAAACTTACTAGATAAGACTTTTGAACATAACAACACTAGAATTACTATCTTCAAATAAAGGCCTCCTCCTCCCCTTCAGCCTTTCCTCTCCATCTCCAAAATTGGTGTCTTTACCAATTCTTTGCGTTACTTATTATAAAAATCAGCAGACAGTAAAGTTCCCATAGCCTAAGACCTCTTCATCCAGGAAACCAGTCAGTCCAGAATTCTTAAAAAAATAGTTTCAAAACCCTGCCAATGAGATATCACATACTACTCTGGGACAAATAAGTAGAGACTGGTGGCAAATTTAATAAAAAAACAAGTCCCTATGGAGTCACTGGCTTCAAAGACTAAAATAACATAATGAACACCATCATGTAAAATAAACTCATATGACTTCCTAACAAGCAAATGGTGCCATACCACGACACCTACATGGAATTTTTAAAAAAAAAATATGTCTCTATTCCCAATACCTTCATATGGGAAACTTACTAGATAAGACTTTTGAACATAACAACACAAGAATTGTTATATTCAAATAAAGGCCTCCTCCTCCCCTTCAGCCTTGCCTCTCCATCTCCAAAATTGGTGTCTTTACCAATCTTATGTGTCACTTATTGTACATAGCAGCAAATACTAAAGTTCCTATAGCCTAGGACCTCATAATCCGAAAATCCAGTCAGTACAGAATTCTTAAAAAAATAGTTTCAAACCCCTGGCTATCAGATATCACATACTACTCTGGTACACAGAAGTAGAGACTGGTGACAAATTTACCAAAACCAAGTCCCTGTGTAGTCACTGGTTTCAAAGACTAAAAAAAAAACAGTGAACACCATCACTAAAATAAAATCAGATGACTTCCTAACCACCAAATGGCGCCATACTATGACACCTACACAGAATTTTGAAAAAAGCAGACCTCTTTATTCCCAATAACTTTCAAGGTTATTGGTCTGTGGTATTTCTCCAAAACAAACATGATACCATCTCAGACCACACAATTTTACCTTGAGAGAGAGGAGCAATAACATAAGCATTACATCTCTCTTTATTGCCCTGACCAAATCCAGCTAAAGGGACCTACCCTAAGTTATTCCACTTCACATGAAGCACCAATATCCAAGGAGGGCCCAGCAACTGAACCAAACAAACCACTTCTGACCAGACATCTCCATTGGAAATTAGATGAACATAATGGAAATGACACAGTGATATGATAGCAATCTCACCATATTACCAATGTAACTATAATGATTTGAGGTACATCTAACTTCAATGTAACAGAATAACATATAAAATATAGTAAAAGAATCTGGATAAAATCTCCATGATTATACACAGCCAATCAAAATCAAATGAGAGTACAACATTAACATGAAATGTGTGCAAATAGAAAACAAAATTGAAAACTATACCAAAAAATCACAACTTTTTTACAATAAACAGGAAAACACAGAATTAATTCACCCAGAAGTGTATACCCCTTTACAAGCACTTTTTTTTCCAAAATGTATTGATTCTATAGTACAACACATGATAGCTACGCATTGGAAAACGCACAAGAACTGGATATCCTAAGTCTACACAATTTATCATCACACAAAAGCTCTCAAAATCTGCTTCAGTCCTGGTTCTTTATCTAAACCTATGGCACCACTACAGGCATTGGCTTTAAGCCCAATATATATATGAGTCTCCAACCATTTGTAAAACAGCTCTTGGAATATTAGGTGAGTAAATAATGCTACTTCTATTATATTTGTCAGATAGTGGGTACAGGAAGAATTTGGAAAAAAAGATAGCGAGCTATGGGAAACTTACTAGATAAGACTTTTGAACATAACAACACAAGAATTGTTATCTTCAAATAAAGGCCTCCTCCTCCCCTTCAGCCTTTCCTCTCCATCTCCAAAATTGGTGTCTTTACCAATTCTTTGCATTACTTATTATAAAAATCAGCAGACAGTAAAGTTCCCATAGCCTAAGACCTCATCATCCAGGAAACCAGTCAGTCCAGAATTCTTAAAAAAATAGTTTCAAATCCCTGCCTATGAGATATCACATACTACTCTGGGACAAATAAGTAGAGACTGGTGGCAAATTTAATAAAAAAACAAGTCCCTATGGAGGCACTGGCTTCAAAGACTAAAATAACATAATGAACACCATCATGTAAAATAAACTCATATGACTTCCTAACAAGCAAATGGTGCCATACCACGACACCTACATGGAATTTTGAAAAAAAAAAATGTCTCTATTCCCAATACCTTCCTATGGGAAACTTACTAGATAAGACTTTTGAACATAACAACACAAGAATTGTTATCTTCAAATAAAGGCCTCCTCCTCCCCTTCAGCCTTGCCTCTCCATCTCCAAAATTGGTGTCTTTACCAATCTTATGTGTCACGTATTGTAAATAGCAGCAAATACTAAAGTTCCTATAGCCTAGGACCTCATAATCCGGAAATCCAGTCAGTACAGAATTCTTAAAAAAATAGTTTCAAACCCCTGGCTATCAGATATCACATACTACTCTGGTACACAGAAGTAGAGACTGGTGACAAATTTACCAAAACCGAGTCCCTGTGGAGTCACTAGTTTCAAAAACTAAAAAAACACAGTGAACACCATCACTAAAATCAAATCAGATGACTTCCTAACCAGCAAATGGCGCCATACTATGACACCTACACAGAATTTTGAAAAAAGCAGACCTCTTTATTCCCATTACCTTTCAAGTTTATTGGTTTGTGGTATTTCGCCAAAACAAACATGATACCATCTCAGACCACACAATTTTACCTTGAGAGAGAGGAGCAATAACATAAGCATTACATCTCTCTTTATTGCCCTGACCAAATCCAGCTAAAGGGACCTACCCTAAGTTATTCCACTTCACATGAAGCACCAATATCCAAGGAGGGCCCAGCAACTGAACCAAACAAACCACTTCTGACCAGACATCTCCATTGGAAATTAGATGAACATAATGGAAATGACAGTGATATGATAGCAATCTCACCATATTACTAATGTAACTATAATGATTTGAGGTACATCTAACTTCAATGTAACAGAATAACATATAAAATATAGTAAAAGAATCTAGATAAAATCTCCATGATTATACACAGCCAATCAAAATCAAATGAGAGTACAACATTAACATGAAATGTGTGCAAGTATAAAACAAAATTGAAAACTATACCAAAAAATCCCAACTTTTTTACAGTAAACAGGAAAACACAGAATTAATTCACCCAGAAGTGTATACCCCTTTACAAGCACTTTTTTTTACAAAATGTATTGATTCTATAGTACAACACATGATAGCTACGCATTGGAAAACGCACAAGGTCTGGATATCCTAAGTCTACACAATTTATCATCACACAAAAGCTCTCAAAATCTGCTTCAGTCCTGGTTCTTTATCTAAACCTATGGCACCACTACAGGCATTGGCTTTAAGCCCAATATACATATGAGTCTCCAACCATTTGTAAAACAGCTCTTGGAATATTAGGTGAGTAAATAATGCTACTTCTATTATATTTGTCAGATAGTGGGTACAGGAAGAATTTGGAAAAAAAGATAGCGAGCTATGGGAAACTTACTAGATAAGACTTTTGAACATTACAACACAATAATTGTTATCTTCAAATAAAGGCCTCCTCCTCCCCTTCAGCCTTTCCTCTCCATTTCCAATTTTGGTGTCTTTACCAATTCTTTGCGTTACTTATTATAAAAATCAGCAGACAGTAAAGTTCCCATAGCCTAAGACCTCATCATCCAGGAAACCAGTCAGTCCAGAATTCTTAAAAAAATAGTTTCAAATCTCTGCCTATGAGATATCACATACTACTCTGGGAAAAATAAGTAGAGACTGGTGGCAAATTTAATCAAAAAACAAGTCCCTATGGAGTCACTGGCTTCAAAGACTAAAATAACATAATGAACACCATCATGTAAAATAAACTCATATGACTTCCTAACAAGCAAATGGTGCCATACCACGACACCTACATGGAATTTTGAAAAAAAAATATGTCTCTATTTCCAATACCTTCCTATGGGAAACTTACTAGATAAGACTTTTGAACATAACAACACAAGAATTGTTATCTTCAAATAAAGGCCTCCTCCTCCCCTTCAGCCTTGCCTCTCCATCTCCAAAATTGGTGTCTTTACCAATCTTATGTGTCACTTATTGTAAATAGCAGCAAATACTAAAGTTCCTATAGCCTAGGACCTCATAATCCGGAAATCCAGTCAGTACAGAATTCTTAAAAAAATAGTTTCAAACCCCTGGCTATCAGATATCACATACTACTCTGGTACACAGAAGTAGAGACTGGTGACAAATTTACGAAAACCAAGTCCCTGTGGAGTCACTGGTTTCAAAGACTAAAAAAACACAGTGAACACCATCACAAAAATCAAATCAGATGACTTCCTAACCAGCAAATGGCGCCATACTATGACACCTACACAGAATTTTGAAAAAAGCAGACCTCTTTATTCCCAATACCTTTCAAGGTTATTGGTCTGTGGTATTTCTCCAAAACAAACATGATACCATCTCAGACCACACAATTTTACCTTGAGAGAGAGGAGCAATAACATAAGCATTACATCTCTCTTTATTGCCCTGATCAAATCCAGCTAAAGGGACCTACCCTAAGTTATTCCACTTCACATGAAGCACCAATATCCAAGGAGGGCCCAGCAACTGAACCAAACAAACCACTTCTGACCAGACATCTCCATTGGAAATTAGATGAACATAATGGAAATGACACAGTGATATGATAGCAATCTCACCATATTACCAATGTAACTATAATGATTTGAGGTACATCTAACTTCAATGTAACAGAATAACATATAAAATATAGTAAAAGAATCTAGATAAAATCTCCATGATTATACACAGCCAATCAAAATCAAATGAGAGTACAACATTAACATGAAATGTGTGCAAGTATAAAACAAAATTGAAAACTATACCAAAAAATTTCCAACTTTTTTACAATAAACAGGAAAACACAGAATTAATTCACCCAGAAGTGTATACCCCTTTACAAGCACTTTTTTTTTACAAAATGTATTGATTCTATAGTACAACACATGATAGCTATGCATTGGAAAACATACAAGGTCTGGATATCCTAAGTCTACACAATTTATCATCACACAAAAGCTCTCAAAATCTGCTTCAGTCCTGGTTCTTTATCTAAACCTATGGCACCACTACAGGCATTGGTTTAAGCCCAATATACATATGAGTCTCCAACCATTTGTAAAACAGCTCTTGGTATATTAGGTGAGTAAATAATGCTACTTCTATTATATTTGTCAGATAGTGGGTACATGAAGAATTTGGAAAAAAAGATAGCGAGCTATGGGAGACTTACTAGATAAGACTTTTGAAGATAACAACACAAGAATTGTTATCTTCAAATAAAGGCCTCCTCCTCCCCTTCAGCCTTTCCTCTCCATCTCCAAAATTGGTGTCTTTACCAATTCTTTGCGTTACTTATTATAAAAATCAGTAGACAGTAAAGTTCCCATAGCCTAAGACCTCATCATCCAGGAAACCAGTCAGTCCAGAATTCTTAAAAAAATAGTTTCAAATCCCTGCCTATGAGATATCACATACTACTCTGGGACAAATAAGTAGAGACTGGTGGCAAATTTAATCAAAAAACAAGTCCCTATGGAGTCACTGGCTTCAAAGACTAAAATAACATAATGAACACCATCATGTAAAATAAACTCATATGACTTCCTAACAAGCAAATGGTGCCATACCACGACACCTACATGGAATTTTGAAAAAAAAAATATGTCTCTATTTCCAATACCTTCCTATGGGAAACTTACTAGATAAGACTTTTGAACATAACAACACAAGAATTGTTATCTTCAAATAAAGGCCTCCTCCTCCCCTTCAGCCTTGCCTCTCCATCTCCGAAATTGGTGTCTTTACCAATCTTATGTGTCACTTATTGTAAATAGCAGCAAATACTAAAGTTCCTATAGCCTAGGACCTCATAATCCGGAAATCCAGTCAGTACAGAATTCTTAAAAAAATAGTTTCAAACCCCTGGCTATCAGATATCACATACTACTCTGGTACACAGAAGTAGAGACTGGTGACAAATTTACCAAAACCAAGTCCCTGTGGAGTCACTGGTTTCAAAGACTAAAAAAACACAGTGAACACCATCGCTAAAATCAAATCAGATGACTTCCTAACCAGCAAATGGCGCCATACTATGACACCTACACAGAATTTTGAAAAAAGCAGACCTCTTTATTCCCAATTCCTTTCAAGGTTATTATTCTGTGGTATTTCTCCAAAACAAACATGATACCATCTCAGACCACACAATTTTACCTTGAGAGAAAGGAGCAATAACATAAGCATTACATCTCTCTTTATTGCCCTGACCAAATCCAGCTAAAGGGACCTACCCTAAGTTATTCCACTTCACATGAAGCACCAATATCCAAGGAGGGCCCAGCAACTGAACCAAACAAACCACTTCTGACCAGACATCTCCATTGGAAATTAGATGAACATAATGGAAATGACACAGTGATATGATAGCAATCTCACCATATTACCAATGTACCTATAATGATTTGAGGTACATTTAACTTCAATGTAACAGAATAACATATAAAATATAGTAAAAGAATCTAGATAAAATCTCCATGATTATACACAGCCAATCAAAATCAAATGAGAGTACAACATTAACATGAAATGTGTGCAAGTATAAAACAAAATTGAAAACTATACCAAAAAATTTCCAACTTTTTTACAATAAACAGGAAAACACAGAATTAATTCACCCAGAAGTGTATACCCCTTTACAAGCACTTTTTTTTTTACAAAATGTATTGATTCTATAGTACAACACATGATAGCTATGCATTGGAAAACATACAAGGTCTGGATATCCTAAGTCTACACAATTTATCATCACACAACAGCTCTCAAAATCTGCTTCAGTCCTGGTTCTTTATCTAAACCTATGGCACCACTACAGGCATTGGTTTAAGCCCAATATACATATGAGTCTCCAACCATTTGTAAAACAGCTCTTGGTATATTAGGTGAGTAAATAATGCTACTTCTATTATATTTGTCAGATAGTGGGTACAGGAAGAATTTGGAAAAAAAGATAGCGAGCTATGGGAAACTTACTAGATAAGACTTTTGAACATAACAACACAAGAATTGTTATCTTCAAATAAAGGCCTCCTCCTCCCCTTCAGCCTTTCCTCTCCATCTCCAAAATTGGTGTCTTTACCAATTCTTTGCGTTACTTATTATAAAAATCAGCAGACAGTAAAGTTCCCATAGCCTAAGACCTCATCATCCAGGAAACCAGTCAGTCCAGAATTCTTAAAAAAACTAGTTTCAAATCCATGCCTATGAGATATCACATACTACTCTGGGAAAAATAAGTAGAGACTGGTGGCAAATTTAATCAAAAAACAAGTCCCTATGGAGTCACTGGCTTCAAAGACTAAAATAACATAATGAACACTATCATGTGAAATAAACTCATATGACTTCCTAACAAGCAAATGGTGCCATACCACGACACCTACATGGAATTTTGAAAAAAAAATATGTCTCTATTCCCAATACCTTCCTATGGGAAACTTACTAGATAAGACTTTTGAACATAACAACACAAGCATTGTTATCTTCAAATAAAGGCCTCCTCCTCCCCTTCAGCCTTGCCTCTCCATCTCCAAAATTGGTGTCTTTACCAATCTTATGTGTCACTTATTGTAAATAGCAGCAAATACTAAAGTTCCTATAGCCTATGACCTCATAATGCGGAAATCCAGTCAGTACAGAATTCTTAAAAAAATTGTTTCAAACCCCTGGCTATCAGATATCACATACTACTCTGGTACACAGAAGTAGAGACTGGTGACAAATTTACCAAAACCAAGTCCCTGTGGAGTCACTGGTTTCAAAGACTAAAAAAAAAACAGTGAACACCATCACTAAAATAAAATCAGATGACTTCCTAACCACCAAATGGCGCCATACTATGACACCTACACAGAATTTTGAAAAAAGCAGACCTCTTTATTCCCAATAACTTTCAAGGTTATTGGTCTGTGGTATTTCTCCAAAACAAACATGATACCATCTCAGACCACACAATTTTACCTTGAGAGAGAGGAGCAATAACATAAGCATTACATCTCTCTTTATTGCCCTGACCAAATCCAGCTAAAGGGACCTACCCTAAGTTATTCCACTTCACATGAAGCACCAATATCCAAGGAGGGCCCAGCAACTGAACCAAACAAACCACTTCTGACCAGACATCTCCATTGGAAATTAGATGAACATAATGGAAATGACACAGTGATATGATAGCAATCTCACCATATTACCAATGTAACTATAATGATTTGAGGTACATCTAACTTCAATGTAACAGAATAACATATAAAATATAGTAAAAGAATCTGGATAAAATCTCCATGATTATACACAGCCAATCAAAATCAAATGAGAGTACAACATTAACATGAAATGTGTGCAAATAGAAAACAAAATTGAAAACTATACCAAAAAATCACAACTTTTTTACAATAAACAGGAAAACACAGAATTAATTCACCCAGAAGTGTATACCCCTTTACAAGCACTTTTTTTTCCAAAATGTATTGATTCTATAGTACAACACATGATAGCTACGCATTGGAAAACGCACAAGAACTGGATATCCTAAGTCTACACAATTTATCATCACACAAAAGCTCTCAAAATCTGCTTCAGTCCTGGTTCTTTATCTAAACCTATGGCACCACTACAGGCATTGGCTTTAAGCCCAATATATATATGAGTCTCCAACCATTTGTAAAACAGCTCTTGGAATATTAGGTGAGTAAATAATGCTACTTCTATTATATTTGTCAGATAGTGGGTACAGGAAGAATTTGGAAAAAAAGATAGCGAGCTATGGGAAACTTACTAGATAAGACTTTTGAACATAACAACACAAGAATTGTTATCTTCAAATAAAGGCCTCCTCCTCCCCTTCAGCCTTTCCTCTCCATCTCCAAAATTGGTGTCTTTACCAATTCTTTGCATTACTTATTATAAAAATCAGCAGACAGTAAAGTTCCCATAGCCTAAGACCTCATCATCCAGGAAACCAGTCAGTCCAGAATTCTTAAAAAAATAGTTTCAAATCCCTGCCTATGAGATATCACATACTACTCTGGGACAAATAAGTAGAGACTGGTGGCAAATTTAATAAAAAAACAAGTCCCTATGGAGGCACTGGCTTCAAAGACTAAAATAACATAATGAACACCATCATGTAAAATAAACTCATATGACTTCCTAACAAGCAAATGGTGCCATACCACGACACCTACATGGAATTTTGAAAAAAAAAAATGTCTCTATTCCCAATACCTTCCTATGGGAAACTTACTAGATAAGACTTTTGAACATAACAACACAAGAATTGTTATCTTCAAATAAAGGCCTCCTCCTCCCCTTCAGCCTTGCCTCTCCATCTCCAAAATTGGTGTCTTTACCAATCTTATGTGTCACGTATTGTAAATAGCAGCAAATACTAAAGTTCCTATAGCCTAGGACCTCATAATCCGGAAATCCAGTCAGTACAGAATTCTTAAAAAAATAGTTTCAAACCCCTGGCTATCAGATATCACATACTACTCTGGTACACAGAAGTAGAGACTGGTGACAAATTTACCAAAACCGAGTCCCTGTGGAGTCACTAGTTTCAAAAACTAAAAAAACACAGTGAACACCATCACTAAAATCAAATCAGATGACTTCCTAACCAGCAAATGGCGCCATACTATGACACCTACACAGAATTTTGAAAAAAGCAGACCTCTTTATTCCCATTACCTTTCAAGTTTATTGGTTTGTGGTATTTCGCCAAAACAAACATGATACCATCTCAGACCACACAATTTTACCTTGAGAGAGAGGAGCAATAACATAAGCATTACATCTCTCTTTATTGCCCTGACCAAATCCAGCTAAAGGGACCTACCCTAAGTTATTCCACTTCACATGAAGCACCAATATCCAAGGAGGGCCCAGCAACTGAACCAAACAAACCACTTCTGACCAGACATCTCCATTGGAAATTAGATGAACATAATGGAAATGACAGTGATATGATAGCAATCTCACCATATTACTAATGTAACTATAATGATTTGAGGTACATCTAACTTCAATGTAACAGAATAACATATAAAATATAGTAAAAGAATCTAGATAAAATCTCCATGATTATACACAGCCAATCAAAATCAAATGAGAGTACAACATTAACATGAAATGTGTGCAAGTATAAAACAAAATTGAAAACTATACCAAAAAATCCCAACTTTTTTACAGTAAACAGGAAAACACAGAATTAATTCACCCAGAAGTGTATACCCCTTTACAAGCACTTTTTTTTACAAAATGTATTGATTCTATAGTACAACACATGATAGCTACGCATTGGAAAACGCACAAGGTCTGGATATCCTAAGTCTACACAATTTATCATCACACAAAAGCTCTCAAAATCTGCTTCAGTCCTGGTTCTTTATCTAAACCTATGGCACCACTACAGGCATTGGCTTTAAGCCCAATATACATATGAGTCTCCAACC
The DNA here is from genome assembly GCF_050947455.1 of Rhinoderma darwinii. NCBI lineage: Eukaryota > Metazoa > Chordata > Amphibia > Anura > Rhinodermatidae > Rhinoderma > Rhinoderma darwinii. The sequence goes on from NC_134688.1 coordinate 347,865,834, forward strand.
ATTTGTAAAACAGCTCTTGGAATATTAGGTGAGTAAATAATGCTACTTCTATTATATTTGTCAGATAGTGGGTACAGGAAGAATTTGGAAAAAAAGATAGCGAGCTATGGGAAACTTACTAGATAAGACTTTTGAACATTACAACACAATAATTGTTATCTTCAAATAAAGGCCTCCTCCTCCCCTTCAGCCTTTCCTCTCCATTTCCAATTTTGGTGTCTTTACCAATTCTTTGCGTTACTTATTATAAAAATCAGCAGACAGTAAAGTTCCCATAGCCTAAGACCTCATCATCCAGGAAACCAGTCAGTCCAGAATTCTTAAAAAAATAGTTTCAAATCTCTGCCTATGAGATATCACATACTACTCTGGGAAAAATAAGTAGAGACTGGTGGCAAATTTAATCAAAAAACAAGTCCCTATGGAGTCACTGGCTTCAAAGACTAAAATAACATAATGAACACCATCATGTAAAATAAACTCATATGACTTCCTAACAAGCAAATGGTGCCATACCACGACACCTACATGGAATTTTGAAAAAAAAATATGTCTCTATTTCCAATACCTTCCTATGGGAAACTTACTAGATAAGACTTTTGAACATAACAACACAAGAATTGTTATCTTCAAATAAAGGCCTCCTCCTCCCCTTCAGCCTTGCCTCTCCATCTCCAAAATTGGTGTCTTTACCAATCTTATGTGTCACTTATTGTAAATAGCAGCAAATACTAAAGTTCCTATAGCCTAGGACCTCATAATCCGGAAATCCAGTCAGTACAGAATTCTTAAAAAAATAGTTTCAAACCCCTGGCTATCAGATATCACATACTACTCTGGTACACAGAAGTAGAGACTGGTGACAAATTTACGAAAACCAAGTCCCTGTGGAGTCACTGGTTTCAAAGACTAAAAAAACACAGTGAACACCATCACAAAAATCAAATCAGATGACTTCCTAACCAGCAAATGGCGCCATACTATGACACCTACACAGAATTTTGAAAAAAGCAGACCTCTTTATTCCCAATACCTTTCAAGGTTATTGGTCTGTGGTATTTCTCCAAAACAAACATGATACCATCTCAGACCACACAATTTTACCTTGAGAGAGAGGAGCAATAACATAAGCATTACATCTCTCTTTATTGCCCTGATCAAATCCAGCTAAAGGGACCTACCCTAAGTTATTCCACTTCACATGAAGCACCAATATCCAAGGAGGGCCCAGCAACTGAACCAAACAAACCACTTCTGACCAGACATCTCCATTGGAAATTAGATGAACATAATGGAAATGACACAGTGATATGATAGCAATCTCACCATATTACCAATGTAACTATAATGATTTGAGGTACATCTAACTTCAATGTAACAGAATAACATATAAAATATAGTAAAAGAATCTAGATAAAATCTCCATGATTATACACAGCCAATCAAAATCAAATGAGAGTACAACATTAACATGAAATGTGTGCAAGTATAAAACAAAATTGAAAACTATACCAAAAAATTTCCAACTTTTTTACAATAAACAGGAAAACACAGAATTAATTCACCCAGAAGTGTATACCCCTTTACAAGCACTTTTTTTTTTACAAAATGTATTGATTCTATAGTACAACACATGATAGCTATGCATTGGAAAACATACAAGGTCTGGATATCCTAAGTCTACACAATTTATCATCACACAACAGCTCTCAAAATCTGCTTCAGTCCTGGTTCTTTATCTAAACCTATGGCACCACTACAGGCATTGGTTTAAGCCCAATATACATATGAGTCTCCAACCATTTGTAAAACAGCTCTTGGTATATTAGGTGAGTAAATAATGCTACTTCTATTATATTTGTCAGATAGTGGGTACAGGAAGAATTTGGAAAAAAAGATAGCGAGCTATGGGAAACTTACTAGATAAGACTTTTGAACATAACAACACAAGAATTGTTATCTTCAAATAAAGGCCTCCTCCTCCCCTTCAGCCTTTCCTCTCCATCTCCAAAATTGGTGTCTTTACCAATTCTTTGCGTTACTTATTATAAAAATCAGCAGACAGTAAAGTTCCCATAGCCTAAGACCTCATCATCCAGGAAACCAGTCAGTCCAGAATTCTTAAAAAAACTAGTTTCAAATCCATGCCTATGAGATATCACATACTACTCTGGGACAAATAAGTAGAGACTGGTGGCAAATTTAATCAAAAAACAAGTCCCTATGGAGTCACTGGCTTCAAAGACTAAAATAACATAATGAACACTATCATGTGAAATAAACTCATATGACTTCCTAACAAGCAAATGGTGCCATACCACGACACCTACATGGAATTTTGAAAAAAAAATATGTCTCTATTCCCAATACCTTCCTATGGGAAACTTACTAGATAAGACTTTTGAACATAACAACACAAGCATTGTTATCTTCAAATAAAGGCCTCCTCCTCCCCTTCAGCCTTGCCTCTCCATCTCCAAAATTGGTGTCTTTACCAATCTTATGTGTCACTTATTGTAAATAGCAGCAAATACTAAAGTTCCTATAGCCTATGACCTCATAATGCGGAAATCCAGTCAGTACAGAATTCTTAAAAAAATAGTTTCAAACCCCTGGCTATCAGATATCACATACTACTCTGGTACACAGAAGTAGAGACTGGTGACAAATTTACCAAAACCAAGTCCCTGTGGAGTCACTGGTTTCAAAGACTAAAAAAACACAGTGAACACCATCACTAAAATCAAATCAGATGACTTCCTAACCAGCAAATGGCGCCATACTATGACACCTACACAGAATTTTTAAAAAAGCAGACCTCTTTATTCCCAATTCCTTTCAAGGTTATTGGTCTGTGGTATTTCTCCAAAACAAACATGATACCATCTCAGCTCACACAATTTTACCTTGAGAGAGAGGAGCAATAACATAAGCATTACATCTCTCTTTATTGCCCTGACCAAATCCAGCTAAAGGGACCTACCCTAAGTTATTCCACTTCACATGAAGCACCAATATCCAAGGAGGGCCCAGCAACTGAACCAAACAAACCACTTCTGACCAGACATCTCCATTGGAAATTAGATGAACATAATGGAAATGACACAGTGATATGATAGCAATCTCACCATATTACCAATGTAACTATAATGATTTGAGGTACATCTAACTTCAATGTAACAGAATAACATATAAAATATAGTAAAAGAATCTAGATAAAATCTCCATGATTATACACAGCCAATCAAAATCAAATGAGAGTACAACATTAACATGAAATGTGTGCAAGTATAAAACAAAATTGAAAACTATACCAAAAAATGTCCAACTTTTTTACAATAAACAGGAAAACACAGAATTAATTCACCCAGAACTGTATACCCCTTTACAAGCACTTTTTTTTTTACAAAATGTATTGATTCTATAGTACAACACATGATAGCTATGCATTGGAAAACATACAAGGTCTGGATATCCTAAGTCTACACAATTTATCATCACACAAAAGCTCTCAAAATCTGCTTCAGTCCTGGTTCTTTATCTAAACCTATGGCACCACTACAGGCATTGGCTTTAAGCCCAATATATATATGAGTCTCCAACCATTTGTAAAACAGCTCTTGGAATATTAGGTGAGTAAATAATACTACTTCTATTATATTTGTCAGATAGTGGGTACAGGAAGAATTTGGAAAAAAAGATAGCGAGCTATGGGAAACTTACTAGATAAGACTTTTGAACATAACAACACAAGAATTGTTATCTTCAAATAAAGGCCTCCTCCTCCCCTTCAGCCTTTCCTCTCCATCTCCAAAATTGGTGTCTTTACCAATTCTTTGCGTTACTTATTATAAAAATCAGCAGACAGTAAAGTTCCCATAGCCTAAGACCTCATCATCCAGGAAACCAGTCAGTCCAGAATTCTTAAAAAAATAGTTTCAAATCCCTGCCTATGAGATATCACATACTACTCTGGGAAAAATAAGTAGAGACTGGTGGCAAATTTAATCAAAAAACAAGTCCCTATGGAGTCACTGGCTTCAAAGACTAAAATAACATAATGAACACCATCATGTGAAATAAACTCATATGACTTCCTAACAAGCAAATGGTGCCATACCACGACACCTACATGGAATTTTGAAAAAAAAACATGTCTCTATTCCCAATACCTTCCTATGGGAAACTTACTAGATAAGACTTTTGAACATAACAACACAAGCATTGTTATCTTCAAATAAAGGCCTCCTCCTCCCCTTCAGCCTTGCCTCTCCATCTCCAAAATTGGTGTCTTTACCAATCTTATGTGTCACTTATTGTAAATAGCAGCAAATACTAAAGTTCCTATAGCCTATGACCTCATAATGCGGAAATCCAGTCAGTACAGAATTCTTAAAAAAATAGTTTCAAACCCCTGGCTATCAGATATCACATACTACTCTGGTACACAGAAGTAGAGACTGGTGACAAATTTACCAAAACCAAGTCCCTGTGGAGTCACTGGTTTCAAAGACTAAAAAAACACAGTGAACACCATCACTAAAATCAAATCAGATGACTTCCTAACCAGCAAATGGCGCCATACTATGACACCTACACAGAATTTTTAAAAAAGCAGACCTCTTTATTCCCAATTCCTTTCAAGGTTATTGGTCTGTGGTATTTCTCCAAAACAAACATGATACCATCTCAGACCACACAATTTTACCTTGAGAGAGAGGAGCAATAACATAAGCATTACATCTCTCTTTATTGCCCTGACCAAATCCAGCTAAAGGGACCTACCCTAAGTTATTCCACTTCACATGAAGCACCAATATCCAAGGAGGGCCCAGCAACTGAACCAAACAAACCACTTCTGACCAGACATCTCCATTGGAAATTAGATGAACATAATGGAAATGACACAGTGATATGATAGCAATCTCACCATATTACCAATGTAACTATAATGATTTGAGGTACATCTAACTTCAATGTAACAGAATAACATATAAAATATAGTAAAAGAATCTAGATAAAATCTCCATGATTATACACAGCCAATCAAAATCAAATGAGAGTACAACATTAACATGAAATGTGCGCAAGTATAAAACAAAATTGAAAACTATACCAAAAAATTTCCAACTTTTTTACAATAAACAGGAAAACACAGAATTAATTCACCCAGAAGTGTATACCCCTTTACAAGAACTTTTTTTTTTACAAAATGTATTGATTCTATAGTACAACACATGATAGCTATGCATTGGAAAACGTACAAGGTCTGGAAATCCTAAGTCTACACAATTTATCATCACACAAAAGCTCTCAAAATCTGCTTCAGTCCTGGTTCTTTATCTAAACCTATGGCACCACTACAGGCATTGGTTTAAGCCCAATATACATATGAGTCTCCAACCATTTGTAAAACAGCTCTTGGTATATTAGGTGAGTAAATAATGCTACTTCTATTATATTTGTCAGATAGTGGGTACATGAAGAATTTGGAAAAAAAGATAGCGAGCTATGGGAAACTTACTAGATAAGACTTTTGAACATAACAACACAAGAATTGTTATCTTCAAATAAAGGCCTCCTCTTCCCCTTCAGCCTTTCCTCTCCTTCTCCAAAATTGGTGTCTTTACCAATTCTTTGCGTTACTTATTATAAAAATCAGTAGACAGTAAAGTTCCCATAGCCTAAGACCTCATCATCCAGGAAACCAGTCAGTCCAGAATTCTTAAAAAAATAGTTTCAAATCCCTGCCTATGAGATATCACATACTACTCTGGGACAAATAAGTAGAGACTGGTGGCAAATTGAATCAAAAAACAAGTCCCTATGGAGTCACTGGCTTCAAAGACTAAAATAACATAATGAACACCATCATGTAAAATAAACTCATATGACTTCCTAACAAGCAAATGGTGCCATACCACGACACCTACATGGAATTTTGAAAAAAAAATATTTCTCTATTCCCAATACCTTCCTATGGGAAACTTACTAGATAAGACTTTTGAACATAACAACACAAGAATTGTTATCTTCAAATAAAGGCCTCCTCCTCCCCTTCAGCCTTTCCTCTCCATCTCCAAAATTGGTGTCTTTACCAATTCTTTGCGTTACTTTTATAAAAATCAGCAGACAGTAAAGTTCCCATAGCCTAAGAACTCATCATCCAGGAAACCAGTCAGTCCAGAATTCTTAAAAAAATAGTTTCAAATCCCTGCCTATGAGATATCACATACTACTCTGGGAAAAATAAGTAGAGACTGGTGGCAAATTTAATCAAAAAACAAGTCCCTATGGAGTCACTGGCTTCAAAGACTAAAATAACATAATGAACACCATCATGTGAAATAAACTCATATGACTTCCTAACAAGCAAATGGTGCCATACCACGACACCTACATGGAATTTTGAAAAAAAAATATGTCTCTATTCCCAATACCTTCCTACGGGAAACTTACTAGATAAGACTTTTGAACATAACAACACAAGCATTGTTATCGTCAAATAAAGGCCTCCTCCTCCCCTTCAGCCTTGCCTCTCCATCTCCAAAATTGGTGTCTTTACCAATCTTATGTGTCACTTATTGTAAATAGCAGCAAATACTAAAGTTCCTATAGCCTATGACCTCATAATGCGGAAATCCAGTCAGTACAGAATTCTTAAAAAAATAGTTTCAAACCCCTGGCTATCAGATATCACATACTACTCTGGTACACAGAAGTAGAGACTGGTGACAAATTTACCAAAACCAAGTCCCTGTGGAGTCACTGGTTTCAAAGACTAAAAAAACACAGTGAACACCATCACTAAAATCAAATCAGATGACTTCCTAACCAGCAAATGGCGCCATACTATGACACCTACACAGAATTTTGAAAAAAGCAGACCTCTTTATTCCCAATTCCTTTCAAGGTTATTGGTCTGTGGTATTTCTCCAAAACAAACATGATACCATCTCAGACCACACAATTTTACCTTGAGAGAGAGGAACAATAACATAAGCATTACATCTCTCTTTATTGCCCTGACCAAATCCAGCTAAAGGGACCTACCCTAAGTTATTCCACTTCACATGAAGCACCAATATCCAAGGAGGGCCCAGCAACTGAACCAAACAAACCACTTCTGACCAGACATCTCCATTGGAAATTAGATGAACATAATGGAAATGACACAGTGATATGATAGCAATCTCACCATATTACCAATGTAACTATAATGATTTGAGGTACATCTAACTTCAATGTAACAGAATAACATATAAAATATAGTAAAAGAATCTAGATAAAATCTCCATGATTATACACAGCCAATCAAAATCAAATGAGAGTACAACATTAACATGAAATGTGTGCAAGTATAAAACAAAATTGAAAACTATACCAAAAAATTTCCAACTTTTTTACAATAAACAGGAAAACACAGAATTAATTCACCCAGAAGTGTATACCCCTTTACAAGCACTTTTTTTTTACAAAATGTATTGATTCTATAGTACAACACATGATAGCTATGCATTGGAAAACATACAAGGTCTGGATATCCTAAGTCTACACAATTTATCATCACACAAAAGCTCTCAAAATCTGCTTCAGTCCTGGTTCTTTATCTAAACCTATGGCACCACTACAGGCATTGGCTTTAAGCCCAATATACATATGAGTCTCCAACCATTTGTAAAACAGCTCTTGGAATATTAGGTGAGTAAATAATGCTACTTCTATTATATTTGTCAGATAGTGGGTACATGAAGAATTTGGAAAAAAAGATAGCGAGCTATGGGAAACTTACTAGATAAGACTTTTAAACATAACAACACAAGAATTGTTATCTTCAAATAAAGGCCTCCTCCTCCCCTTCAGCCTTTCCTCTCCATCTCCAAAATTGGTGTCTTTACCAATTCTTTACGTTACTTATTATAAAAATCAGCAGACAGTAAAGTTCCCATAGCCTAAGACCTCATCATCCAGGAAACCAGTCAGTCCAGAATTCTTAAAAAAATAGTTTCAAATCCCTGCCTATGAGATATCACATACTACTCTGGGACAAATAAGTAGAGACTGGTGGCAAATTTAATCAAAAAACAAGTCCCTATGGAGTCACTGGCTTCAAAGACTAAAATAACATAATGAACACCATCATGTAAAATAAACTCATATGACTTCCTAACAAGCAAATGGTGCCATACCACGACACCTACATGGAATTTTGAAAAAAAAAATATGTCTCTATTTCCAATACCTTCCTATGGGAAACTTACTAGATAAGACTTTTGAACATAACAACACAAGAATTGTAATCTTCAAATAAAGGCCTCCTCCTCCCCTTCAGCCTTGCCTCTCCATCTCCAAAATTGGTGTCTTTACCAATCTTATGTGTCACTTATTGTAAATAGCAGCAAATACTAAAGTTCCTATAGCCTAGGACCTCATAATCCGGAAATCCAGTCAGTACAGAATTCTTAAAAAAATAGTTTCAAACCCCTGGCTATCAGATATCACATACTACTCTGGTACACAGAAGTAGAGACTGGTGACAAATTTACCAAAACCAAGTCCCTGTGGAGTCACTGGTTTCAAAGACTAAAAAAACACAGTGAACACCATCGCTAAAATCAAATCAGATGACTTCCTAACCAGCAAATGGCGCCATACTATGACACCTACACAGAATTTTGAAAAAAGCAGACCTCTTTATTCCCAATTCCTTTCAAGGTTATTATTCTGTGGTATTTCTCCAAAACAAACATGATACCATCTCAGACCACACAATTTTACCTTGAGAGAAAGGAGCAATAACATAAGCATTACATCTCTCTTTATTGCCCTGACCAAATCCAGCTAAAGGGACCTACCCTAAGTTATTCCACTTCACATGAAGCACCAATATCCAAGGAGGGCCCAGCAACTGAACCAAACAAACCACTTCTGACCAGACATCTCCATTGGAAATTAGATGAACATAATGGAAATGACACAGTGATATGATAGCAATCTCACCATATTACCAATGTACCTATAATGATTTGAGGTACATTTAACTTCAATGTAACAGAATAACATATAAAATATAGTAAAAGAATCTAGATAAAATCTCCATGATTATACACAGCCAATCAAAATCAAATGAGAGTACAACATTAACATGAAATGTGTGCAAGTATAAAACAAAATTGAAAACTATACCAAAAAATTTCCAACTTTTTTACAATAAACAGGAAAACACAGAATTAATTCACCCAGAAGTGTATACCCCTTTACAAGCACTTTTTTTTTTACAAAATGTATTGATTCTATAGTACAACACATGATAGCTATGCATTGGAAAACATACAAGGTCTGGATATCCTAAGTCTACACAATTTATCATCACACAACAGCTCTCAAAATCTGCTTCAGTCCTGGTTCTTTATCTAAACCTATGGCACCACTACAGGCATTGGTTTAAGCCCAATATACATATGAGTCTCCAACCATTTGTAAAACAGCTCTTGGTATATTAGGTGAGTAAATAATGCTACTTCTATTATATTTGTCAGATAGTGGGTACAGGAAGAATTTGGAAAAAAAGATAGCGAGCTATGGGAAACTTACTAGATAAGACTTTTGAACATAACAACACAAGAATTGTTATCTTCAAATAAAGGCCTCCTCCTCCCCTTCAGCCTTTCCTCTCCATCTCCAAAATTGGTGTCTTTACCAATTCTTTGCGTTACTTATTATAAAAATCAGCAGACAGTAAAGTTCCCATAGCCTAAGACCTCATCATCCAGGAAACCAGTCAGTCCAGAATTCTTAAAAAAACTAGTTTCAAATCCCTGCCTATGAGATATCACATACTACTCTGGGAAAAATAAGTAGAGACTGGTGGCAAATTTAATCAAAAAACAAGTCCCTATGGAGTCACTGGCTTCAAAGACTAAAATAACATAATGAACACTATCATGTGAAATAAACTCATATGACTTCCTAACAAGCAAATGGTGCCATACCACGACACCTACATGGAATTTTGAAAAAAAAATATGTCTCTATTCCCAATACCTTCCTATGGGAAACTTACTAGATAAGACTTTTGAACATAACAACACAAGCATTGTTATCTTCAAATAAAGGCCTCCTCCTCCCCTTCAGCCTTGCCTCTCCATCTCCAAAATTGGTGTCTTTACCAATCTTATGTGTCACTTATTGTAAATAGCAGCAAATACTAAAGTTCCTATAGCCTATGACCTCATAATGCGGAAATCCAGTCAGTACAGAATTCTTAAAAAAATAGTTTCAAACCCCTGGCTATCAGATATCACATACTACTCTGGTACACAGAAGTAGAGACTGGTGACAAATTTACCAAAACCAAGTCCCTGTGGAGTCACTGGTTTCAAAGACTAAAAAAACACAGTGAACACCATCACTAAAATCAAATCAGATGACTTCCTAACCAGCAAATGGCGCCATACTATGACACCTACACAGAATTTTTAAAAAAGCAGACCTCTTTATTCCCAATTCCTTTCAAGGTTATTGGTCTGTGGTATTTCTCCAAAACAAACATGATACCATCTCAGCTCACACAATTTTACCTTGAGAGAGAGGAGCAATAACATAAGCATTACATCTCTCTTTATTGCCCTGACCAAATCCAGCTAAAGGGACCTACCCTAAGTTATTCCACTTCACATGAAGCACCAATATCCAAGGAGGGCCCAGCAACTGAACCAAACAAACCACTTCTGACCAGACATCTCCATTGGAAATTAGATGAACATAATGGAAATGACACAGTGATATGATAGCAATCTCACCATATTACCAATGTAACTATAATGATTTGAGGTACATCTAACTTCAATGTAACAGAATAACATATAAAATATAGTAAAAGAATCTAGATAAAATCTCCATGATTATACACAGCCAATCAAAATCAAATGAGAGTACAACATTAACATGAAATGTGTGCAAGTATAAAACAAAATTGAAAACTATACCAAAAAATTTCCAACTTTTTTACAATAAACAGGAAAACACAGAATTAATTCACCCAGAACTGTATACCCCTTTACAAGCACTTTTTTTTTTACAAAATGTATTGATTCTATAGTACAACACATGATAGCTATGCATTGGAAAACATACAAGGTCTGGATATCCTAAGTCTACACAATTTATCATCACACAAAAGCTCTCAAAATCTGCTTCAGTCCTGGTTCTTTATCTAAACCTATGGCACCACTACAGGCATTGGCTTTAAGCCCAATATATATATGAGTCTCCAACCATTTGTAAAACAGCTCTTGGAATATTAGGTGAGTAAATAATACTACTTCTATTATATTTGTCAGATAGTGGGTACAGGAAGAATTTGGAAAAAAAGATAGCGAGCTATGGGAAACTTACTAGATAAGACTTTTGAACATAACAACACAAGAATTGTTATCTTCAAATAAAGGCCTCCTCCTCCCCTTCAGCCTTTCCTCTCCATCTCCAAAATTGGTGTCTTTACCAATTCTTTGCGTTACTTATTATAAAAATCAGCAGACAGTAAAGTTCCCATAGCCTAAGACCTCATCATCCAGGAAACCAGTCAGTCCAGAATTCTTAAAAAAATAGTTTCAAATCCCTGCCTATGAGATATCACATACTACTCTGGGAAAAATAAGTAGAGACTGGTGGCAAATTTAATCAAAAAACAAGTCCCTATGGAGTCACTGGCTTCAAAGACTAAAATAACATAATGAACACCATCATGTGAAATAAACTCATATGACTTCCTAACAAGCAAATGGTGCCATACCACGACACCTACATGGAATTTTGAAAAAAAAACATGTCTCTATTCCCAATACCTTCCTATGGGAAACTTACTAGATAAGACTTTTGAACATAACAACACAAGCATTGTTATCTTCAAATAAAGGCCTCCTCCTCCCCTTCAGCCTTGCCTCTCCATCTCCAAAATTGGTGTCTTTACCAATCTTATGTGTCACTTATTGTAAATAGCAGCAAATACTAAAGTTCCTATAGCCTATGACCTCATAATGCGGAAATCCAGTCAGTACAGAATTCTTAAAAAAATAGTTTCAAACCCCTGGCTATCAGATATCACATACTACTCTGGTACACAGAAGTAGAGACTGGTGACAAATTTACCAAAACCAAGTCCCTGTGGAGTCACTGGTTTCAAAGACTAAAAAAACACAGTGAACACCATCACTAAAATCAAATCAGATGACTTCCTAACCAGCAAATGGCGCCATACTATGACACCTACACAGAATTTTTAAAAAAGCAGACCTCTTTATTCCCAATTCCTTTCAAGGTTATTGGTCTGTGGTATTTCTCCAAAACAAACATGATACCATCTCAGACCACACAATTTTACCTTGAGAGAGAGGAGCAATAACATAAGCATTACATCTCTCTTTATTGCCCTGACCAAATCCAGCTAAAGGGACCTACCCTAAGTTATTCCACTTCACATGAAGCACCAATATCCAAGGAGGGCCCAGCAACTGAACCAAACAAACCACTTCTGACCAGACATCTCCATTGGAAATTAGATGAACATAATGGAAATGACACAGTGATATGATAGCAATCTCACCATATTACCAATGTAACTATAATGATTTGAGGTACATCTAACTTCAATGTAACAGAATAACATATAAAATATAGTAAAAGAATCTAGATAAAATCTCCATGATTATACACAGCCAATCAAAATCAAATGAGAGTACAACATTAACATGAAATGTGCGCAAGTATAAAACAAAATTGAAAACTATACCAAAAAATTTCCAACTTTTTTACAATAAACAGGAAAACACAGAATTAATTCACCCAGAAGTGTATACCCCTTTACAAGAACTTTTTTTTTTACAAAATGTATTGATTCTATAGTACAACACATGATAGCTATGCATTGGAAAACGTACAAGGTCTGGAAATCCTAAGTCTACACAATTTATCATCACACAAAAGCTCTCAAAATCTGCTTCAGTCCTGGTTCTTTATCTAAACCTATGGCACCACTACAGGCATTGGTTTAAGCCCAATATACATATGAGTCTCCAACCATTTGTAAAACAGCTCTTGGTATATTAGGTGAGTAAATAATGCTACTTCTATTATATTTGTCAGATAGTGGGTACATGAAGAATTTGGAAAAAAAGATAGCGAGCTATGGGAAACTTACTAGATAAGACTTTTGAACATAACAACACAAGAATTGTTATCTTCAAATAAAGGCCTCCTCTTCCCCTTCAGCCTTTCCTCTCCTTCTCCAAAATTGGTGTCTTTACCAATTCTTTGCGTTACTTATTATAAAAATCAGTAGACAGTAAAGTTCCCATAGCCTAAGACCTCATCATCCAGGAAACCAGTCAGTCCAGAATTCTTAAAAAAATAGTTTCAAATCCCTGCCTATGAGATATCACATACTACTCTGGGACAAATAAGTAGAGACTGGTGGCAAATTGAATCAAAAAACAAGTCCCTATGGAGTCACTGGCTTCAAAGACTAAAATAACATAATGAACACCATCATGTAAAATAAACTCATATGACTTCCTAACAAGCAAATGGTGCCATACCACGACACCTACATGGAATTTTGAAAAAAAAATATTTCTCTATTCCCAATACCTTCCTATGGGAAACTTACTAGATAAGACTTTTGAACATAACAACACAAGAATTGTTATCTTCAAATAAAGGCCTCCTCCTCCCCTTCAGCCTTGCCTCTCCATCTCCAAAATTCGTGTCTTTACCAATCTTATGTGTCACTTATTGTAAATAGCAGCAAATACTAAAGTTCCTATAGCCTATGACCTCATAATGCGGAAATCCAGTCAGTACAGAATTCTTAAAAAAATAGTTTCAAACCCCTGGCTATCAGATATCACATACTACTCTGGTACACAGAAGTAGAGACTGGTGACAAATTTACCAAAACCAAGTCCCTGTGGAGTCACTGGTTTCAAAGACTAAAAAAACACAGTGAACACCATCGCTAAAATCAAATCAGATGACTTCCTAACCAGCAAATGGCGCCATACTATGACACCTACACAGAATTTTGAAAAAAGCAGACCTCTTTATTCCCAATTCCTTTCAAGGTTATTATTCTGTGGTATTTCTCCAAAACAAACATGATACCATCTCAGACCACACAATTTTACCTTGAGAGATAGGAGCAATAACATAAGCATTACATCTCTCTTTATTGCCCTGACCAAATCCAGCTAAAGGGACCTACCCTAAGTTATTCCACTTCACATGAAGCACCAATATCCAAGGAGGGCCCAGCAACTGAACCAAACAAACCACTTCTGACCAGACATCTCCATTGGAAATTAGATGAACATAATGGAAATGACACAGTGATATGATAGCAATCTCACCATATTACCAATGTAACTATAATGATTTGAGGTACATTTAACTTCAATGAAACAGAATAACATATAAAATATAGTAAAAGAATCTAGATAAAATCTCCATGATTATACACAGCCAATCAAAATCAAATGAGAGTACAACATTAACATGAAATGTGTGTAAGTATAAAACAAAATTGAAAACTATACCAAAAAATCCCAACTTTTTTACAGTAAACAGGAAAACACAGAATAAATTCACCCAGAAGTGTATACCCCTTTACAAGCACTTTTTTTTACAAAATGTATTGATTCTATAGTACAACACATGATAGCAATGCATTGGAAAACGTACAAGGTCTGGATATCCTAAGTCTACACCATTTATTATCACACAAAAGCTCTCAAAATCTGCTTCAGTCCTGGTTCTTTATCTAAACCTATGGCACCACTACAGGCATTGGCTTTAAGCCCAATATACATATGAGTCTCCAACCATTTGTAAAACAGCTCTTGGTATATTAGGTGAGTAAATAATGCTACTTCTATTATATTTGTCAGATAGTGGGTACATGAAGAATTTGGAAAAAAAGATAGCGAGCTATGGGAAACTTACTAGATAAGACTTTTGAACATAACAACACAAGAATTGTTATCTTCAAATAAAGGCCTCCTCCTCCCCTTCAGCCTTTCCTCTCCATCTCCAAAATTGGTGTCTTTACCAATTCTTTGCGTTACTTATTATAAAAATCAGCAGACAGTAAAGTTCCCATAGCCTAAGACCTCATCATCCAGGAAACCAGTCAGTCCAGAATTCTTAAAAAAATAGTTTCAAATCCCTGCCTATGAGATATCACATACTACTCTGGGACAAATAAGTAGAGACTGGTGGCAAATTTAATCAAAAAACAAGTCCCTATGGAGTCACTGGCTTCAAAGACTAAAATAACATAATGAACACCATCATGTAAAATAAACTCATATGACTTCCTAACAAGCAAATGGTGCCATACCACGACACCTACATGGAATTTTGAAAAAAAAATATGTCTCTATTCCCAATTCCTTCCTATGGGAAACTTACTAGATAAGACTTTTGAACATAACAACACAAGAATTGTTATCTTCAAATAAAGGCCTCCTCCTCCCCTTCAGCCTTTCCCCTCCATCTCCAAAATTGGTGTTTTTACCAATCTTATGTGTCACTTATTGTAAATAGCAGCAAATACTAAAGTTCCTATAGCCTAGGACCTCATAATGCGGAAATCCAGTCAGTACAGAATTCTTAAAAAAATAGTTTCAAACCCCTGGCTATCAGATATCACACACTACTCTGGTACACAGAAGTAGAGACTGGTGACAAATTTACCAAAACCAAGTCCCTGTGGAGTCACTGGTTTCAAAGACTAAAAAAACACAGTGAACACCATCACTAAAATCAAATCAGATGACTTCCTAACCAGCAAATGGCGCCATACTATGACACCTACACAGAATTTAGAAAAAAGCAGACCTCTTTATTCCCAATACCTTTCAAGGTTATTGGTCTGTGGTATTTCTCCAAAACAAACATGATACCATCTCAGACCACACAATTTTACCTTGAGAGAGAGGAGCAATAACATAAGCATTACATCTCTCTGTATTGCCCTGACCAAATCCAGCTAAAAGGACCTACCCTAAGTTATTCCACTTCACATGAAGCACCAATATCCAAGGAGGGCCCAGCAACTGAACCAAACAAACCACTTCTGACCAGACATCTCCATTGGAAATTAGATGAACATAATGGAAATGACACAGTGATATGATAGCAATCTCACCATATTACCAATGTAACTATAATGATTCGAGGTACATCTAACTTCAATGTAACAGAATAACATATAAAATATAGTAAAAGAATCTAGATAAAATCTCCATGATTATACACAGCCAATCAAAATCAAATGAGAGTACAACATTAACATGAAATGTGTGCAAGTATAAAACAAAATTGAAAACTATACCAAAAAATTTCCAACTTTCTTACAATAAACAGGAAAACACAGAATTAATTCACCCAGAAGTGTATACCCCTTTACAAGCACTTTTTTTTTTTACAAAATGTATTGATTCTATAGTACAACAAATGATAGCTACGCATTGGAAAAAGTACAAGGTCTGGATATCCTAAGTCTACACAATTTATCATCACACAAAAGCTCTCAAAATCTGCTTCAGTCCTGGTTCTTTATCTAAACCTATGGCACCACTACAGGCATTGGCTTTAAGTCCAATATACATATGAGTCTCCAACCATTTGTAAAACAGCTCTTGGTATATTAGGTGAGTAAATAATGCTACTTCTATTATATTTGTCAGATAGTGGGTACATGAAGAATTTGGAAAAAAAGATAGCGAGCTATGGGAAACTTACTAGATAAGACTTTTGAACATAACAAAACAAGAATTGTTATCTTCAAATAAAGGCCTCCTCCTCCCCTTCAGCCTTTCCTCTCCATCTCCAAAATTGGTGTCTTTACCAATTCTTTGCGTTACTTATTATAAAAATCAGCAGACAGTAAAGTTCCCATAGCCCTAAGACCTCATCATCCAGGAAACCAGTCAGTCCAGAATTCTTAAAAAAATAGTTTCAAATCCCTGCCTATGAGATATCACATACTACTCTGGGACAAATAAGTAGAGACTGGTGGCAAATTTAATCAAAAAACAAGTCCCTATGGAGTCACTGGCTTCAAAGACTAAAATAACATAATGAACACCATCATGTAAAATAAACACATATGACTTCCTAACAAGCAAATGGTGCCATACCACGACACCTACATGGAATTTTGAAAAAAAAATATGTCTCTATTCCCAATACCTTCCTATGGGAAACTTACTAGATAAGACTTTTGAACATAACACAAGAATTGTTATCTTCAAATAAAGGCCTCCTCCTCCCCTTCAGCCTTTCCTCTCCATCTACAAAATTGGTGTCTTTACCAATCTTATGTGTCACTTATTGTAAATAGCAGCAAATACTAAAGTTCCTATAGCCTAGGACCTCATAATGCGGAAATCCAGTCAGTACAGAATTCTTAAAAAAATAGTTTCAAACCCCTGGCTATCAGCTATCACATACTACTCTGGTACACAGAAGTAGAGACTGGTGACAAATTTACCAAAACCAAGTCCCTGTGGAGTCACTGGTTTCAAAGACTAAAAAAAACAGTGAACACCATCACTAAAATCAAATCAGATGACTTCCTAACCAGCAAATGGCGCCATACTATGACACCTACACAGAATTTTGAAAAAAGCAGACCTCTTTATTCCCAATACATTTCAAGGTTATTGGTCTGTGGTATTTCTCCAAAACAAACATGATACCATCTCAGACCACACAATTTTACCTTGAGAGAGAGAGGAGCAATAACATAAGCATTACATCTCTCTTTATTGCCCTGACCAAATCCAGCTAAAGGGACCTACCCTAAGTTATTCCACTTCACATGAAGCACCAATATCCAAGGAGGGCCCAGCAACTGAACCAAACAAACCACTTCTGACCAGACATCTCCATTGGAAATTAGATGAACATAATGGAAATGACACAGTGATATGATAGCAATCTCACCATATTACCAATGTAACTATAATGATTTGAGGTACATCTAACTTCAATGTAACAGAATAACATATAAAATATAGTAAAATAATCTAGATAAAATCTCCATGATTATACACAGCCAATCAAAATCAAATGAGAGTACAACATTAACATGAAATGTGTGCAAGTATAAAACAAAATTGAAAACGATACCAAAAAAATCCCAACTTTTTTACAGTAAACAGGAAAACACAGAATTAATTCACCCAGAAGTGTATACCCCTTTACAAGCACTTTTTTTTTTTACAAAATGTATTGATTCTATAGTACAACACATGATGGCTATGCATTGGAAAACGTACAAGGTCTGGATATCCTAAGTCTACACAATTTATCATCACACAAAAGCTCTCAAAATCTGCTTCAGTCCTGGTTCTTTATCTAAACCTATGGCACCACTACAGGCATTGGCTTTAAGCCCAATATACATATGAGTCTCCAACCATTTGTAAAACAGCTCTTGGTATATTAGGTGAGTAAATAATGCTACTTCTATTATATTTGTCAGATAGTGGGTACATGAAGAATTTGGAAAAAAAGATAGCGAGCTATGGGAAACTTACTAGATAAGACTTTTGAACATAACAACACAAGAATTGTTATCTTCAAATAAAGGCCTCCTTCTCCCCTTCAGCCTTTCCTCTCCATCTCCAAAATTGGTGTCCTTACCAATTCTTTGCGTTACTTATTATAAAAATCAGCAGACAGTAAAGTTCCCATAGCCTAAGACCTCATCATCCAGGAAACCAGTCAGTCCAGAATTCTTAAAAAAATAGTTTCAAATCCCTGCCTATGAGATATCACATACTACTCTGGGACAAATAAGTAGAGACTGGTGGCAAATTTAATCAAAAAACAAGTCCCTATGGAGTCACTGGCTTCAAAGACTAAAATAACATAATGAACACCATCATGTAAAATAAACTCATATGACTTCCTAACAAGCAAATGGTGCCATACCACGACACCTACATGGAATTTTGAAAAAAAAATATGTCTCTATTCCCAATTCCTTCCTATGGGAAACTTACTAGATAAGACTTTTGAACATAACAACACAAGAATTGTTATCTTCAAATAAAGGCCTCCTCCTCCCCTTCAGCCTTTCCCCTCCATCTCCAAAATTGGTGTTTTTACCAATCTTATGTGTCACTTATTGTAAATAGCAGCA
This sequence comes from Rhinoderma darwinii, assembly GCF_050947455.1. NCBI lineage: Eukaryota > Metazoa > Chordata > Amphibia > Anura > Rhinodermatidae > Rhinoderma > Rhinoderma darwinii. The sequence continues at coordinate 347,885,044 of NC_134688.1, forward strand.
AATACTAAAGTTCCTATAGCCTAGGACCTCATAATGCGGAAATCCAGTCAGTACAGAATTCTTAAAAAAATAGTTTCAAACCCCTGGCTATCAGATATCACACACTACTCTGGTACACAGAAGTAGAGACTGGTGACAAATTTACCAAAACCAAGTCCCTGTGGAGTCACTGGTTTCAAAGACTAAAAAAACACAGTGAACACCATCACTAAAATCAAATCAGATGACTTCCTAACCAGCAAATGGCGCCATACTATGACACCTACACAGAATTTAGAAAAAAGCAGACCTCTTTATTCCCAATACCTTTCAAGGTTATTGGTCTGTGGTATTTCTCCAAAACAAACATGATACCATCTCAGACCACACAATTTTACCTTGAGAGAGAGGAGCAATAACATAAGCATTACATCTCTCTGTATTGCCCTGACCAAATCCAGCTAAAAGGACCTACCCTAAGTTATTCCACTTCACATGAAGCACCAATATCCAAGGAGGGCCCAGCAACTGAACCAAACAAACCACTTCTGACCAGACATCTCCATTGGAAATTAGATGAACATAATGGAAATGACACAGTGATATGATAGCAATCTCACCATATTACCAATGTAACTATAATGATTTGAGGTACATCTAACTTCAATGTAACAGAATAACATATAAAATATAGTAAAAGAATCTAGATAAAATCTCCATGATTATACACAGCCAATCAAAATCAAATGAGAGTACAACATTAACATGAAATGTGTGCAAGTATAAAACAAAATTGAAAACTATACCAAAAAATTTCCAACTTTCTTACAATAAACAGGAAAACACAGAATTAATTCACCCAGAAGTGTATACCCCTTTACAAGCACTTTTTTTTTTTACAAAATGTATTGATTCTATAGTACAACAAATGATAGCTACGCATTGGAAAAAGTACAAGGTCTGGATATCCTAAGTCTACACAATTTATCATCACACAAAAGCTCTCAAAATCTGCTTCAGTCCTGGTTCTTTATCTAAACCTATGGCACCACTACAGGCATTGGCTTTAAGTCCAATATACATATGAGTCTCCAACCATTTGTAAAACAGCTCTTGGTATATTAGGTGAGTAAATAATGCTACTTCTATTATATTTGTCAGATAGTGGGTACATGAAGAATTTGGAAAAAAAGATAGCGAGCTATGGGAAACTTACTAGATAAGACTTTTGAACATAACAAAACAAGAATTGTTATCTTCAAATAAAGGCCTCCTCCTCCCCTTCAGCCTTTCCTCTCCATCTCCAAAATTGGTGTCTTTACCAATTCTTTGCGTTACTTATTATAAAAATCAGCAGACAGTAAAGTTCCCATAGCCCTAAGACCTCATCATCCAGGAAACCAGTCAGTCCAGAATTCTTAAAAAAATAGTTTCAAATCCCTGCCTATGAGATATCACATACTACTCTGGGACAAATAAGTAGAGACTGGTGGCAAATTTAATCAAAAAACAAGTCCCTATGGAGTCACTGGCTTCAAAGACTAAAATAACATAATGAACACCATCATGTAAAATAAACACATATGACTTCCTAACAAGCAAATGGTGCCATACCACGACACCTACATGGAATTTTGAAAAAAAAATATGTCTCTATTCCCAATACCTTCCTATGGGAAACTTACTAGATAAGACTTTTGAACATAACACAAGAATTGTTATCTTCAAATAAAGGCCTCCTCCTCCCCTTCAGCCTTTCCTCTCCATCTACAAAATTGGTGTCTTTACCAATCTTATGTGTCACTTATTGTAAATAGCAGCAAATACTAAAGTTCCTATAGCCTAGGACCTCATAATGCGGAAATCCAGTCAGTACAGAATTCTTAAAAAAATAGTTTCAAACCCCTGGCTATCAGCTATCACATACTACTCTGGTACACAGAAGTAGAGACTGGTGACAAATTTACCAAAACCAAGTCCCTGTGGAGTCACTGGTTTCAAAGACTAAAAAAAACAGTGAACACCATCACTAAAATCAAATCAGATGACTTCCTAACCAGCAAATGGCGCCATACTATGACACCTACACAGAATTTTGAAAAAAGCAGACCTCTTTATTCCCAATACATTTCAAGGTTATTGGTCTGTGGTATTTCTCCAAAACAAACATGATACCATCTCAGACCACACAATTTTACCTTGAGAGAGAGAGGAGCAATAACATAAGCATTACATCTCTCTTTATTGCCCTGACCAAATCCAGCTAAAGGGACCTACCCTAAGTTATTCCACTTCACATGAAGCACCAATATCCAAGGAGGGCCCAGCAACTGAACCAAACAAACCACTTCTGACCAGACATCTGCATTGGAAATTAGATGAACATAATGGAAATGACACAGTGATATGATAGCAATCTCACCATATTACCAATGTAACTATAATGATTTGAGGTACATCTAACTTCAATGTAACAGAATAACATATAAAATATAGTAAAATAATCTAGATAAAATCTCCATGATTATACACAGCCAATCAAAATCAAATGAGAGTACAACATTAACATGAAATGTGTGCAAGTATAAAACAAAATTGAAAACGATACCAAAAAAATCCCAACTTTTTTACAGTAAACAGGAAAACACAGAATTAATTCACCCAGAAGTGTATACCCCTTTACAAGCACTTTTTTTTTTTACAAAATGTATTGATTCTATAGTACAACACATGATGGCTATGCATTGGAAAACGTACAAGGTCTGGATATCCTAAGTCTACACAATTTATCATCACACAAAAGCTCTCAAAATCTGCTTCAGTCCTGGTTCTTTATCTAAACCTATGGCACCACTACAGGCATTGGCTTTAAGCCCAATATACATATGAGTCTCCAACCATTTGTAAAACAGCTCTTGGTATATTAGGTGAGTAAATAATGCTACTTCTATTATATTTGTCAGATAGTGGGTACATGAAGAATTTGGAAAAAAAGATAGCGAGCTATGGGAAACTTACTAGATAAGACTTTTGAACATAACAACACAAGAATTGTTATCTTCAAATAAAGGCCTCCTTCTCCCCTTCAGCCTTTCCTCTCCATCTCCAAAATTGGTGTCCTTACCAATTCTTTGCGTTACTTATTATAAAAATCAGCAGACAGTAAAGTTCCCATAGCCTAAGACCTCATCATCCAGGAAACCAGTCAGTCCAGAATTCTTAAAAAAATAGTTTCAAATCCCTGCCTATGAGATATCACATACTACTCTGGGACAAATAAGTAGAGACTGGTGGCAAATTTAATCAAAAAACAAGTCCCTATGGAGTCACTGGCTTCAAAGACTAAAATAACATAATGAACACCATCATGTAAAATAAACTCATATGACTTCCTAACAAGCAAATGGTGCCATACCACGACACCTACATGGAATTTTGAAAAAAAAATATGTCTCTATTCCCAATTCCTTCCTATGGGAAACTTACTAGATAAGACTTTTGAACATAACAACACAAGAATTGTTATCTTCAAATAAAGGCCTCCTCCTCCCCTTCAGCCTTTCCCCTCCATCTCCAAAATTGGTGTTTTTACCAATCTTATGTGTCACTTATTGTAAATAGCAGCAAATACTAAAGTTCCTATAGCCTAGGACCTCATAATGCGGAAATCCAGTCAGTACAGAATTCTTAAAAAAATAGTTTCAAACCCCTGGCTATCAGATATCACACACTACTCTGGTACACAGAAGTAGAGACTGGTGACAAATTTACCAAAACCAAGTCCCTGTGGAGTCACTGGTTTCAAAGACTAAAAAAACACAGTGAACACCATCACTAAAATCAAATCAGATGACTTCCTAACCAGCAAATGGCGCCATACTATGACACCTACACAGAATTTTGAAAAAAGCAGACCTCTTTATTCCCAATACCTTTCAAGGTTATTGGTCTGTGGTATTTCTCCAAAACAAACATGATACCATCTCAGACCACACAATTATACCTTGAGAGAGAGGAGCAATAACATAAGCATTACATCTCTCTGTATTGCCCTGACCAAATCCAGCTAAAGGGACCTACCCTAAGTTATTCCACTTCACATGAAGCACCAATATCCAAGGAGGGCCCAGCAACTGAACCAAACAAACCACTTCTGACCAGACATCTCCATTGGAAATTAGATGAACATAATGGAAATGACACAGTGATATGATAGCAATCTCACCATATTACCAATGTAACTATAATGATTTGAGGTACATCTAAATTCAATGTAACAGAATAACATATAAAATATAGTAAAAGAATCTAGATAAAATCTCCATGATTATACACAGCCAATCAAAATCAAATGACAGTACAACATTAACATGAAATGTGTGCAAGTATAAAACAAAATTGAAAACTATACCAAAAAATTTCCAACTTTTTTACAATAAACAGGAAAACACGGAATTAATTCACCCAGAAGTGTATACCCCTTTACAAGCACTTTTTTTTTTACAAAATGTATTGATTCTATAGTACAACACATGATAGCTACGCATTGGAAAACGTACAAGGTCTGGATATCCTAAGTCTACACAATTTATCATCACACAAAAGCTCTCAAAATCTGCTTCAGTCCTGGTTCTTTATCTAAACCTATGGCACCACTACAGGCATTGGCTTTAAGCTCAATATACATATGAGTCTCCAACCATTTGTAAAACAGCTCTTGGTATATTAGGTGAGTAAATAATGCTACTTCTATTATATTTGTCAGATAGTGGGTACATGAAGAATTTGGAAAAAAAGATAGCGAGCTATGGGAAACTTACTAGATAAGACTTTTGAACATAACAACACAAGAATTGTTATCTTCAAATAAAGGCCTCCTCCTCCCCTTTAGCCTTTCCTCTCCATCTCCAAAATTGGTGTCTTTACCAATTCTTTGCGTTACTTATTATAAAAATCAGCAGACAGTAAAGTTCCCATAGCCTAAGACCTCATCATCCAGGAAACCAGTCAGTCCAGAATTCTTAAAAAAATAGTTTCAAATCCCTGCCTATGAGATATCACATACTACTCTGGGACAAATAAGTAGAGACTGGTGGCATATTTAATCAAAAAACAAGTCCCTATGGAGTCACTGGCTTCAAAGACTAAAATAACATAATGAACACCATCATGTAAAATAAACTCATATGACTTCCTAACAAGCAAATGGTGCCATACCACGACACCTACATGGAATTTTGAAAAAAAAATATGTCTCTATTCCCAATACCTTCCTATGGGAAACTTACTAGATAAGACTTTTGAACATAACAACACAAGAATTGTTATCTTCAAATAAAGGCCTCCTCCTCCCCTTCAGCCTTTCCTCTCCATCTCCAAAATTGGTGTCTTTACCAATCTTATGTGTCACTTATTGTAAATAGCAGCAAATACTAAAGTTCCTATAGCCTAGGACCTCATAATGCGGAAATCCAGTCAGTACAGAATTCTTAAAAAAATTGTTTCAAACCCCTGGCTATCAGATATCACATACTACTCTGGTACACAGAAGTAGAGACTGGTGACAAATTTACCAAAACCAAGTCCCTGTGGAGTCACTGGTTTCAAAGACTAAAAAAACACAGTGAACACCATCACTAAAATCAAATCAGGTGACTTCCTAACCAGCAAATGGCGCTATACTATGACACCTACACAGAATTTTGAAAAAAGCAGACCTCTTTATTCCCAATACCTTTCAAGGTTATTGGTCTGTGGTATTTCTCCAAAACAAACATGATACCATCTCAGACCACACATTTTTACCTTGAGAGAGAGAGGAGCAGCATTACATCTCTCTTTATTGCCCTGACCAAATCCAGCTAAAGGGACCTACCCTAAGTTATTCCACTTCACATGAAGCACCAATATCCAAGGAGGGCCCAGCAACTGAACCAAACAAACCACTTCTGACCAGACATCTCCATTGGAAATTAGATGAACATAATGGAAATGACACAGTGATATGATAGCAATCTCACCATATTACCAATGTAACTATAATGATTTGAGGTACATCTAACTTCAATGTAACAGAATAACATATAAAATATAGTAAAAGAATCTAGATAAAATCTCCATGATTATACACAGCCAATCAAAATCAAATGAGAGTACAACATTAACATGAAATGTGTGCAAGTATAAAACAAAATTGAAAACTATACCAAAAAATGTCCAACTTTTTTACAATAAACAGGAAAACACAGAATTAATTCACCCAGAAGTGTATACCCCTTTACAAGCACTTTTTTTTACAAAATGTACTGATTCTATAGTACAACACATGATAGCTATGCATTGGAAAACGTACAAGGTCTGGATATCCTAAGTCTACACAATTTATCATCACACAAAAGCTCTCAAAATCTGCTTCAGTCCTGGTTCTTTATCTAAACCTATGGCACCACTACAGGCATTGGCTTTAAGCCCAATATACATATGAGTCTCCAACCATTTGTAAAACAGCTCTTGGAATATTAGGTGAGTAAATAATGCTACTTCTATTATACAGTGGAGGAAATAAGTATTTGATCCCTTGCTGATTTTGTAAGTTTGCCCACTGTCAAAGACATGAACAGTCTAGAATTTTTAGGCTAGGTTAATTTTAGCAGTGAGAGATAGATTATATAAAAAAAATAAAAAAAAATAACATTGTCAAAATTATATATATTTATTTGCATTGTGCACAGAGAAATAAGTATTTGATCCCTTTGGCAAACAAGACTTAATACTTGGTGGCAAAACCCTTGTTGGCAAGCACAGCAGTCAGACATTTTTAGTAGTTGATGATGAGGTTTGCACACATGTTAGATGGAATTTTGGCCCACTCCTCTTTGCAGATCATCTGTAAATCATGAAGATTTCGAGGCTGTCGCTTGGCAACTCGGATCTTCAGCTCCCTCCATAAGTTTTCGATGGGATTAAGGTCTGGAGACTGGCTAGGCCACTCCATGACCTTAATGTGCTTCTTTTTGAGCCACTCCTTTGTTGCCTTGGCTGTATGTTTCGGGTCATTGTCATGCTGGAAGACCCAGCTACGAGCCATTTTTAATGTCCTGGTGGAGGGAAGGAGGTTGTCACTCAGGATTTGACAGTACATGGCTCCATCCATTCTCCCATTGATGCGGTGAAGTAGTCCTGTGCCCTTAGCAGAGAAACACCCCCAAAACATAATGTTTCCACCTCCATGCTTGACAGTGGGTACAGTGTTCTTTGGGTCATAGGCAGCAATTCTCTTCCTCCAAACACGGCGAGTTGAGTTAATGCCAAAGAGCTCAATTTTAGTCTCATCTGACCACAGCACCTTCTCCCAATCACTCTCAGAATCATCCAGATGTTCATTTGCAAACTTCAGACGTGTCTGTACATGTGCCTTCTTGAGCAGGGGGACCTTGCGGGCACTGCAGGATTTTAATCCATTACGGCGTAATGTGTTACCAATGGTTTTCTTGGTGACTGTGGTCCCAGCTGCCTTGAGATCATTAACAAGTTCCCCCAGTGTAGTTTTCGGCTGAGCTCTCACCTTCCTCAGGATCAAGGATACCCCACGAGGTGAGATTTTGCATGGAGCCCCAGATCGATGTCGATTGACAGTCATTTTGTATGTCTTCCATTTTCTTACTATTGCACCAACAGTTGTCTCCTTCTCACCCAGCGTCTTACTTATGGTTTTGTAGCCCATTCCAGCCTTGTGCAGGTCTATGATCTTGTCCCTGACATCCTTAGAAAGCTCTTTGGTCTTGCCCATGTTGTAGAGGTTAGAGTCAGACTGATTAATTGAGTCTGTGGACAGGAGTCTTTTATACAGGTGACCATTTAAGACAGTTGTCTAATGCAGGCACCGAGTTGATTTGGAGCGTGTAACTGGTCTGGAGGAGGCTGAACTCTTAATGGTTGGTAGGGGATCAAATACTTACTTCTCTGTGCACAATGCAAATAAATATATATCATTTTGACTATGTGATTTTCTTATTTTTTTTAAATATAATCTATCTCTCACTGGTAAAATTAACCTAGCCTAAAAATTCTAGACTATTCATGTCTTTGACAGTGGGCAAACTTACAAAATCAGCAAGGGATCAAATACTTATTTCCTCCACTGTATATGTCAGATAGTGGGTACATGAAGATTTTGGAAAAAAAGATAGCGAGCTATGGGAAACTTACTAGATAAGACTTTTGAACATAACAACACAAGAATTGTTATCTTCAAATAAAGGCCTCCTCCTCCCCTTCAGCCTTTCCTCTCCATCTCCAAAATTGGTGTCTTTACCAATTCTTTGCGTTACTTATTATAAAAATTAGCAGACAGTAAAGTTCCCATAGCCTAAGACCTCATCATCCAGGAAACCAGTCAGTCCAGAATTCTTAAAAAAATAGTTTCAAATCCTTGCCTATGAGATATCACATACTACTCTGGGACAAATAAGTAGAGACTGGTGGCAAATTTAATAAAAAAACAAGTCCCTATGGAGTCACTGGCTTCAAAGACTAAAATAACATAATGAACACCATCATGTAAAATAAATTCATATGACTTCCTAACATGCAAATGGTGCCATACCATGACACCTACATGGAATTTTGAAAAAAATAATATGTCTCCATTCCCAATACCTTCCTATGGAAAACTTACGAGATAAGACTTTTGAACATAACAACACAAGAACTGTTATGTTCAAATAAAGGCCTCCTCCTCCCCTTCAGCCTTGCCTCTCCATCTCCAAAATTGGTGTTTTTACCAATCTTATGTGTCACTTATTGTAAATAGCAGCAAATACTAAAGTTCCTATAGCCTAGGACCTCATAATCCGGACATCCAGTCAGTACAGAATTCTTAAAAAAAATAGTTTCAAACCCCTGGCTATCAGATATCACATACTACTCTGGTACACAGAAGTAGAGACTGGTGACAAATTTACCAAAACCAAGTCCCTGTGGAGTCACTGGTTTCAAAGACTAAAAAAACACAGTGAACACCATCAGTAAAATCAAATCAGATGACTTCCTAACCAGCAAATCGCGCCATACTATGAGACCTACACAGAATTTTGAAAAAAGCAGACCTCTTTATTCCCAATACCTTTCAAGGTTATTGGTCTGTGGTATTTCTCCAAAACAAACCTGATACCATCTCAGACCACAAAATTTTACCTTGAGAGAGAGGAGAAATAACATAAGCATTACATCTCTCTTTATTGCCCTGTTCAAATCCAGCTAAAGGCACCTACCCTAAGTTATTCCACTTCACATGAAGCACCAATATCCAAGGAGGGCCCAGCAACTGAACCAAACAAACCACTTCTGACCAGACATCTCCATTGGAAATTAGATGAACATAATGGAAATGACACAGTGATATGATAGCAATCTCACCATATTACCAATGTAACTATAATGATTTGAGGTACATCTAACTTCAATGTAACAGAATAACATATAAAATATAGTAAAAGAATCTAGATAAAATCTCCATTATTATACACAGCCAATCAAAATCAAATGAGAGTACAACATTAACATGAAATGTGTGCAAGTATAAAACAAAATTGAAAACTATACCAAAAAAATCCCAACTTTTTTACAATAAACAGGAAAACACTGAATTAATTCACCCAGAAGTGTATACCCCTTTACAAGCACTTTTTTTTTTACAAAATGTATTGATTCTATAGTACAACACATGATAGCTACACATTGGAAAACGTACAAGGTCTGGATATCCTAAGTCTACACAATTTATCATCACACAAAAGCTCTCAAAATCTGCTTCAGTCCTGGTTCTTTATCAAAACCTATGGCACCACTACAGGCATTGGCTTTAAGCCCAATATACATATGAGTCTCCAACCATTTGTAAAACAGCTCTTGGAATATTAGGTGAGTAAATAATGCTACTTCTATTATATTTGTCAGATAGTGGGTACATGAAGAATTTGGAAAAAAAGATAGCGAGCTATGGGAAACTTACTAGATAAGACTTTTGAACATAACAACACAAGAATTGTTATCTTCAAATAAAGGCCTCCTCCTCCCCTTCAGCCTTTCCTCTCCATCTCCAAAATTGGTGTCTTTACCAATTCTTTGCGTTACTTATTATAAAAATCAGCAGACAGTAAAGTTCCCATAGCCTAAGACCTCATCATCCAGGAAACCAGTCAGTCCAGAATTCTTAAAAAAATAGTTTAAAATCCCTGCCTATGAGATATCACATACTACTCTGGGACAAATAAGTAGAGACTGGTGGCAAATTTAATAAAAAAACAAGTCCCTATGGAGTCACTGGCTTCAAAGACTAAAATAACATAATGAACACCATCATGTAAAATAAACTCATATGACTTCCTAACAAGCAAATGGTGACATACCACGACACCTACATGGAATTTTGAAAAAAAAATATGTCTCTATTCCCAATACCTTCCTATGGGAAACTTACTAGATAAGACTTTTGAACATAACAACACAAGAATTGTTATTTTCAAATAAAGGCCTCCTCCTCCCCTTTAGCCTTGCCTCTCCATCTCCAAAACTGGTGTCTTTACCAATCTTATGTGTCACTTATTGTAAATAGCAGCAAATACTAAAGTTCCTATAGCCTAGGACCTCATAATCCGGAAATCCAGTCAGTACAGAATTCTTAAAAAAATAGTTTCAAACCCCTGGCTATCAGATATCACATACTACTCTGGTACACAGAAGTAGAGACTGGTGACAAATTTACCAAAACCAAGTCCCTGTGGAGTCACTGGTTTCAAAGACTAAAAAAACACAGTGAACAAAATCAATAAAATCAAATCAGATGACTTCCTAACCAGCAAATGGCGCCATACTATGACACCTACACAGAATTTTGAAAAAAGCAGACCTCTTTATTCCCAATACCTTTCAAGGTTATTGGTCTGTTGTATTTCTCCAAAACAAACATGATACCATCTCAGACCACACAATTTTACCTTGAGAGAGAGGAGCAATAACATAAGCATTACATCTCTCTTTATTGCCCAGATCAAATCCAGCTACAGGGACCTACCCTAAGTTTTTCCACTTCACATGAAGCACCAATATCCAAGGAGGGCCCAGCAACTGAACCAAACAAAACACTTCTGACCAGACATCTCCATTGGAAATTAGATGAACATAATGGAAATGACACAGCGATATGATAGCAATCTCACCATATTACCAATGTAACTATAATAATTTGAGGTACATCTAACTTCAATGTAACAGAATAACATATAAAATATAGTAAAAGAATCTAGATAAAATCTCCATGATTATACACAGCCAATCAAAATCAAATGAGAGTACAACATTAACATGAAATGTGTGCAAGTATAAAACAAAATTGAAAACTATAGCAAAAAATGCCAACTTTTTTACAATAAACAGGAAAACACAGAATTAATTCACCCAGAAGTGTATACCCCTTTACAAGCACTTTTTTTTTTACAAAATGTATTGATTCTATAGTACAACACATGATAGCTATGCATTGGAAAACGTACAAGGTCTGGATATCCTAAGTCTACACAATTTATCATCACACAAAAGCTCTCAAAATCTGCTTCAGTCCTGGTTCTTTATCTAAACCTATGGCACCACAACAGGCATTGGCTTTAAGCCCAATATACATATGAGTCTCCAACCATTTGTAAAACAGCTCTTGGAATATTAGGTGAGTAAATAATGCTACTTCTATTATATTTGTCAGATAGTGGGTACATGAAGAATTTGGAAAAAAAGATAGCGAGCTATGGGAAACTTACTAGATAAGACTTTTGAACATAACAACACAAGAATTGTTATCTTCAAATAAAGGCCTCCTCCTCCCCTTCAGCCTTTCCTCTCCATCTCCAAAATTGGTGTCTTTACCAATTCTTTGCGTTACTTATTATAAAAATCAGCAGACAGTAAAGTTCCCATAGCCTAAGACCTCATCATCCAGGAAACCAGTCAGTCCAGAATTCTTAAAAAAATAGTTTCAAATCCCTGCCTATGAGATATCACATACTACTCTGGGACAAATAAGTAGAGACTGGTGGCAAATTTAATAAAAAAACAAGTCCCTATGGAGTCACTGGCTTCAAAGACTAAAATAACATAATGAACACCATCATGTAAAATAAATTCATATGACTTCCTAACATGCAAATGGTGCCATACCATGACACCTACATGGAATTTTGAAAAAAAAAATATGTCTCCATTCCCAATACCTTCCTATGGAAAACTTACGAGATAAGACTTTTGAACATAACAACACAAGAATTGTTATGTTCAAATAAAGGCCTCCTCCTCCCCTTCAGCCTTGCCTCTCCATCTCCAAAATTGGTGTCTTTACCAATCTTATGTGTCACTTATTGTAAATAGCAGCAAATACTAAAGTTCCTATAGCCTAGGACCTCATAATCCGGAAATCCAGTCAGTACAGAATTCTTAAAAAAATAGTTTCAAACCCCTGGCTATCAGATATCACATACTACTCTGGTACACAGAAGTAGAGACTGGTGACAAATTTACCAAAACCAAGTCCCTGTGGAGTCACTGGTTTCAAAGACTAAAAAAACACAGTGAACACCATCAGTAAAATCAAATCAGATGACTTCCTAACCAGCAAATCGCGCCATACTATGAGACCTACACAGAATTTTGAAAAAAGCAGACCTCTTTATTCCCAATACCTTTCAAGGTTATTGGTCTGTGGTATTTCTCCAAAACAAACCTGATACCATCTCAGACCACAAAATTTTACCTTGAGAGAGAGGAGCAATAACATAAGCATTACATCTCTCTTTATTGCCCTGTTCAAATCCAGCTAAAGGGACCTACCCTAAGTTATTCCACTTCACATGAAGCACCAATATCCAAGGAGGGCCCAGCAACTGAACCAAACAAACCACTTCTGACCAGACATCTCTATTGGAAATTAGATGAACATAATGGAAATGACACAGTGATATGATAGCAATCTCACCATATTACCAATGTAACTATAATGATTTGAGGTACATCTAACTTCAATGTAACAGAATAACATATAAAATATAGTAAAAGAATCTAGATAAAATCTCCATGATTATACACAGCCAACCAAAATCAAATGAGAGTACAACATTAACATGAAATGTGTGCAAGTATAAAACAAAATTGAAAACTATACCAAAAAAATCCCAACTTTTTTACAATAAACAGGAAAACACAGAATTAATTCACCCAGAAGTGTATACCCCTTTACAAGCACTTTTTTTTAACAAAATGTATTGATTCTATAGTACAACACATGATAGCTACGCATTGGAAAACGTACAAGGTCTGGATATCCTAAGTCTACACAATTTATCATCACACAAAAGCTCTGAAAATCTGCTTCAGTCCTGGTTCTTTATCTAAACCTATGGCACCACTACAGGCATTGGCTTTAAGCCCAATATACATATGAGTCTCCAACCATTTGTAAAACAGCTCTTGGAATATTAGGTGAGTAAATAATGCTACTTCTATTATATTTGTCAGATAGTGGGTACATGAAGAATTTGGAAAAAAAGATAGCGAGCTATGGGAAACTTACTAGATAAGACTTTTGAACATAACAACACAAGAATTGTTATCTTCAAATAAAGGCCTCCTCCTCCCCTTCAGCCTTTCCTCTCCATCTCCAAAATTGGTGTCTTTACCAATTCTTTGCGTTACTTATTATAAAAATCAGCAGACAGTAAAGTTCCCATATCCTAAGACCTCATCATCCAGGAAACCAGTCAGTCCAGAATTCTTATAAAAATAGTTTCAAATCCCTGCCTATGAGATATCACATACTACTCTGGGACAAATAAGTAGAGACTGGTGGCAAATTTAATCAAAAAACAAGTCCCTATGGAGTCACTGGCTTCAAAGACTAAAATAACATAATGAACACCATCATGTAAAATAAACTCATATGACTTCCTAACAAGCAAATGGTGCCATACCACGACACCTACATGGAATTTTGAAAAAAAAATATGTCTCTATTCCCAATACCTTCCTATGGGAAACTTACTAGATAAGACTTTTGAACATAACACAAGAATTGTTATGTCCAAATAAAGGCCTCCTCCTCCCCTTCAGCCTTGCCTCTCCATCTCCAAAATTGGTGTCTTTACCAATCTTTTGTGTCACTTATTGTAAATAGCAGCAAATACTAAAGTTCCTATAGCCTAGGACCTCATAATCCGGAAATCCAGTCAGTACAGAATTCTTAAAAAAATAGTTTCAAACCCCTGGCTATCAGATATCACATACTACTCTGGTACACAGAAGTAGAGACTGGTGACAAATTGACCAATACCAAGTCCCTGTGGAGTCACTGATTTCAAAGACTAAAAAAACACAGTGAACACCATCACTAAAATCAAATCAGATGACTTCCTAACCAGCAAATGGCGCCATACTATGACACCTACACAGAATTTTGAAAAAAGCAGACCTCTTTATTCCCAATACCTTTCAAGGTTATTGGTCTATGGTATTTCTCCAAAACAAACATGATACCATCTCAGACCACACAATTTTACCTTGAGAGAGAGGAGCAATAACATAAGCATTACATCTCTCTTTATTGCCCTGACCAAATCCAGCTAAAGGGACCTACCCTAAGTAATTCCACTTCACATGAAGCAGCAATATCCAAGGAGGGCCCAGCAACTGAACCAAACAAACCACTTCTGACCAGACATCTCCATTGGAAATTAGATGAACATAATGGAAATGACACAGTGATATGATAGCAATCTCACCATATTACCAATGTAACTATATGATTTGAGGTACATCTAACTTCAATGTAACAGAATAACATATAAAATATAGTAAAATAATCTAGATAAAATCTCCATGATTATACACAGCCAATCAAAATCAAATGAGAGTACAACATTAACATGAAATGTGTGCAAGTATAAAACAAAATTGAAAACTATACCAAAAAAATCCCAACTTTTTTACAATAAACAGGAAAACACAGAATTAATTCACCCAGAAGTGTATACCCCTTTACAAGCACTTTTTTTTTACAAAATGTATTGATTCTATAGTACAACACATGATAGCTACGCATTGGAAAACGTACAAGGTCTGGATATCCTAAGTCTACGCAATTTATCATCACACAAAAGCTCTCAAAATCTGCTTCAGTCCTGGTTCTTTATCTAAACCTATGGCACCACTACAGGCATTGGCTTTAAGCCCAATATACATATGAGTCTCCAACCATTTGTAAAACAGCTCTTGGAATATTAGGTGAGTAAATAATGCTACTTCAATTATATTTGTCAGATAGTGGGTACATGAAGAATTTGGAAAAAAAGATAGCGAGCTATGGGAAACTTACTAGATAAGACTTTTGAACATAACAACACAAGAATTGTTATCTTCAAATAAAGGCCTCCTCCTCCCCTTCAGCCTTTCCTCTCCATCTCCAAAATTGGTGTCTTTACCAATTCTTTGCGTTACTTATTATAAAAATCAGCAGACAGTAAAGTTCCCATAGCCTAAGACCTCATCATCCAGGAAACCAGTCAGTCCAGAATTCTTAAAAAAATAGTTTCAAATCCCTGCCTATGAGATATCACATACTACTCTGGGACAAATAAGTAGAGACTGGTGGCAAATTTAATAAAAAAACAAGTCCCTATGGAGTCACTGGCTTCAAAGACTAAAATAACATAATGAACACCATCATGTAAAATAAATTCATATGACTTCCTAACATGCAAATGGTGCCATACCATGACACCAACATGGAATTCTGAAAAAAAAAATATGTCTCCATTCCCAATACCTTCCTATGGAAAACTTACGAGATAAGACTTTTGAACATAACAACACAAGAATTGTTATGTTCAAATAAAGGCCTCCTCCTCCTCTTCAGCCTTGCCTCTCCATCTCCAAAATTCGTGTCTTTACCAATCTTATGTGTCACTTATTGTAATTAGCAGCAAATACTAAAGTTCCTATATCCTAGGACCTCATAATCCGGAAATCCAGTCAGTACAGAATTCTTAAAAAAATAGTTTCAAACCCCTGGCTATCAGATATTACATACTACTCTGGTACACAGAAGTAGAGACTGGTGACAAATTTACCAAAACCAAGTCCCTGTGGAGTCACTGGTTTCAAAGACTAAAAAAACACAGTGAACACCATCACTAAAGTCAAATCAGATGACTTCCTAACCAGCAAATGGCGCCATACTATGACACCTACACAGAATTTTGAAAAAAGCAGACCTCTTTATTCCCAATACCTTTCAAGGTTATTGGTCTGTGGTATTTCTCCAAAACAAACATGATACCATCTCAGACCACACAATTTTACCTTGAGAGAGAGGAGCAATAACATAAGCATTACATCTCTCTTTATTGCCCTGACCAAATCCAGCTAAAGGGACCTACCCTAAGTTATTCCACTTCACATGAAGCACCAATATCCAAGGAGGGCCCAGCAACTGAACCAAACAAACCACTTCTGACCAGACATCTCCATTGGAAATTAGATGAACATAATGGAAATGACACAGTGATATGATAGCAATCTCACCATATTACCAATGTAACTATATGATTTGAGGTACATCTAACTTCAATGTAACAGAATAACATATAAAATATAGTAAAAGAATCTAGATAAAATCTCCATGATTATACACAGCCAATCAAAATCAAATGAGAGTACAACATTAACATGAAATGTGTGCAAGTATAAAACAAAATTGAAAACTATACCAAAAAATCCCAACTTTTTTACAGTAAACAGGAAAACACAGAATTAATTCACCCAGAAGTGTATACCCCTTTACAAGCACTTTTTTTTTACAAAATGTATTGATTCTATAGTACAACACATGATAGCTACGCATTGGAAAACGTACAAGGTCTGGATATCCTAAGTCTACACAATTTATCATCACACAAAAGCTCTCAAAATCTGCTTCAGTCCTGGTTCTTTATCTAAACCTATGGCACCACTACAGGCATTGGCTTTAAGCCCAATATACATATGAGTCTCCAACCATTTGTAAAACAGCTCTTGGAATATTAGGTGGGTAAATTATGCTACTTCTATTATATTTGTCAGATAGTCGGTACATGAAGAATTTGGAAAAAAAGATAGCGAGCTATGGGAAACTTACTAGATAAGACTTTTGAACATAACAACCCAAGAATTGTTATCTTCAAATAAAGGCCTCCTCCTCCCCTTCAGCCTTTCCTCTCCATCTCCAAAATTGGTGTCTTTACCAATTCTTTGCGTTACTTATTATAAAAATCAGCAGACAGTAAAGTTCCCATAGCCTAAGACCTCATCATCCAGGAAACCAGTCAGTCCAGAATTCTTATGAAAATAGTTTCAAATCCCTGCCTATGAGATATCACATACTACTCTGGGACAAATAAGTAGAGTCTGGTGGCAAATTTAATCAAAAAACAAGTCCCTATGGAGTCACTGGCTTCAAAGACTAAAATAACATAATGAACACCATCATTAACTATTTCATAACTCTATAGGTAGAAAATTTATCGATTCTCTAGTAACACAGATGATAGCTACACATTGGAAAACAAACAAGCCCTGGATATCCTAAATCTACACAATTTATCATCACACAAAAGCTCTACTTATCTGCTTCAGTCCTGGCTCTTTATCTCTAAACCCATGGCACCACTACAGGAATTGGCTTTTAGTACAATATACATATGAGTCTCCAAACATTTGTAAAACAGCTCTTGGAATATTAGGTGAGTAAATAATGCTTTTTCTATTATATTATTTAGATAGTGGGTAATTAAAGAATTTGGACAAAAAGATAGCGAGCTATCAAAAACCTTTGTTAGGGCCTATTCACATCACCGTTCATTTCCGTGCCGGGGTTCCATCTGAGGGTTCCGTCTGGTGAACCCCGCAACGGAAAGTGAAACTGACAGCACAGCTTCCGTTTCACTTTCCGTTGCGGGGTTCACCCGACGGAACCCTCTGACGGAACCCCGGAACGGAAATGAACGGTGATGTGAACAGGCCCTTAATAAGACTTTTGAACATAACAACACAAGAATTGTTATGTTCAAATAAAGGCCTCCTCCTCCCCTTCAGCCTTGCCTCTCCATCTCCACAATTGGTGTCTTTACAAATCTTTCGTGCCACTTATTGTAAATAGTAGAAAATAGTAGAAAATAGTAAGGTTCCCATAGTACAGTGGTACTCAGAAGTAGTCTGGTCGCAAATTTACTAAAACCAAGTAACTGTTGATTCACTGGATTGAAAGACTAAAAGAAACTTACTGAACACCATCACATAAAATAAACTCATATGACTTCCTAACCAGCAAATGGTGCCATACCACGACACCTACATGGAATTTTGAAAAAAGAAGATATCTGTAAAGGGAATTGTTTTATATATTTATATCTATGTACATGTAGTATAGATATATATATATATGTATTTGTCACTCCAGAAAGGTATCATCTAATCAGACACCCTGGGGGATGTAAAACAAACAATGAACTAATCCAGGAAGCAGGAAGTTCCAACTGCCCTTCCATCCCCCTACTAGATAATGGAATTCCATGAGGCCCAGGCTCCCTCCCTTTCACGTGCATGAGCCTGTGAGGTCACACAGATGTGCACGGGGGGTGGGGGTTTAAAAGGACAAACAGTCTCAAAGTTCTCGCTCTTGTTCCTGCTCCCTGGCTCCACTAAGGGTCTCCTCTTCCCTCCTGGTCTGCTCTTGCCTCATGGCCCTTCCTGAGAGACCACACCAACTTGTACCACATGAAGCGCTAGTTAGTGTATAAGTGATTAAACATTGTTCTAATTTTTTTAATTTTTTTCACGAGTCAGGAAATATTATAAATTAGATTCTAATTTATAACATTTCCCAGTGCTGGTCACTAGATGGAGCAATTCCCAAAATTGAAGCATTGGCATGTGGTAAAGCAACCACATTGCTTTATGCTGCAAAATTTGAGAATACTCACTCGCTCTAGTGAGCTCACAGAATCCCCCCTCCTTTATCCTGGCTAGTGCCAGGAGAAAGGAGGGGATTGAACGGTCAAACCTCCTACACTGTGTGTCGCCATTTTTTGAGCTAACACACAGTGTAGTAGGTTTACATACAGTAGTAATCACACACTAAAACACCTACATACACAGACCTAACTTACCTGCTCCTGCCGCCGCCGCTCCCTCTGGTCCGTCCGCTCCGTCTGCTCCCTCCGCTCCAAGTGCACAAGTCCGGAAGCCGCGACCGGAAGTAGTAATCTTACTGTCCGGCCGCGGCTTCCGGTCCACAAGAAAATGGCGCCGGACATCGCTCGGCCGAAAACCTTCAATTTGGACTGTGTGGCATGCGCCGCTCCCACACAGACGGCGTACAGCATAGTGGATGGAACGGGCCCTGTTCGCATTCACTATGGGGCTGTATGTGCCGTATTCCATGTCTGTATGTGTCGTTAATCGACACATACAGAGATGGAAAAAAAAATGGCAGCACCCATAGACAAGAAAAAGTTAAAAAATAAAAAAAAGTAAAACACAAACACACAAATAAATAAAAAATTTTTAAATAAAACATTAAAAGCAAATTGATATAAAAAATTTTTTTTTCGCGACACTCGTCCTTTAAAAGGATATTTTCATCTTAGATATTTATGGCATATCCAGAGTATGTGTCTGATGGATGTGGATAATAGCTGTAGGACCCGCACTTATTTTGAGGATGGGAGATCCCTGATAGCATACCTGTCGCCTAATATATGTCATAAATATACAAATAAACCATCATCCATTTCTCAAACAGAATTGTTGTCATTATTAAGTCTTTTCAAACAGTAAATTTGCAATAGCCTAGAATCAAAACTCAGTAATTCTGTTAATCCATAATTGAAACAGGCTAAAAAAAAAAATTCAAACAACTTGCATAGGTATAACAAAATAAATGTAGCAACACTCACCTTACCAATAAAATTGAAAAAATATAATAATACTCACCTTACCAATAATAAAAAAAACAGTAATCCAAATTTTTTTGATCCCCTTTTCTCCCATGCTAGCGTGTCCCTGGTTGCCTGCTACTCCCTGTTCTTCTGACCTCAGCAATGATGTGTCGACACGACATGTGACCGCTGTAGTCAATTACTGGCTGTAGTGGTGATATGTCCACACCACTGGGTTTACCTTTGCAGTCAGTGATTGTCTGCAGCAGCCACATGTCTTGTCAACACATTAATGACACGAGCGCTGTGTGCGTAGTTTTTCACGTCCGAGGTGCATCTGTGCTCTGCGCTGTGGGACGTGATGTCACGCATCCCCCATAGATTAGGCCTTATTCACATGAATGTGATAAACGTCCGTTTGTCGGCCGTTGAAACAACGGCCGTCACACGGACCTATATAATTCAATGTGGCCGTTCACACGTCAGTTGTTTCAACAGACCATGTGAAGGGTCAGTGAGAAAATAGGACATGTCCTATTTTTTCACGCTTCACGCATCCCTCCATAGGCTCTAATCTATGGGGGATGCGTGACATCGCATCCCGCACCGCAGAACTGTCGTTTTTCACGTCCGAGATGCGCATTGCTCGTGTGAATAATGCCTTAGAGTCTATGGAGGGATGCGTGAAGTGTGAAAAAATAGGTAATGTCCTATTTTCTCATGGACCCTTACCACGGTCCGTTTAAACAACTGACGTGTGAACGGCCACATTGAATTATATAGGTCCGTGTGACGGCCGTTGTTTTAACGGCCGACACACGGACGTTTATCACGTTCGTGTAAATAAGGCCTACAGCTAAACAGATATCAGCGGGGGACAATGAAAGTGTCGGAACAGGAGTGGCAGGGTATTGGTAAGGTGAGTATTACTTCTTTTGTTATTGTAAACACATGTAAGCTATTTGGAAAAATTGTCATTGGGTTGGACGACCACATTATTATTATAGTGTAACCTCTACATTGTTACATGTAATGGTTGTTTACCTATCATAATTACTGGCATATCTCTAGGACATGCCAACAAATATAATGTCTGACCGCCTAAACTAATACTGATCAAGAGATGCCAGACATAGCGGAAGGAGCAGCGTCAATCCAACCAGTGCCGATACAGCATTATTCTCTTCACAGGCGGCAGTCCTAGCAGTCACACCGGCACTAAGTACATCTTCATGACATGATGTAGCAATATCAATCAATCCTTTTACTTTTCATCGAACACAGAATAATTGAGGGAACAAGGATTTGTTGACTTAAAACTCAAAGGAAGTAGATTAAGGTTATTCTGTTCTTTTTGTAGCTGCTATATGGAGCAAAATTTCAATACGATGTATATTACAAAGTAACTTTAATTTATATTATTACAAAATTCATTTAGCTGGGCGGTATTACAGCACTTCCTTGTGGCTTTATTTGGGCATTTTGAGTTGGTTTTACTCTAGAAATGTAAGGCCTTACTATAAAGTGCCCATTTTTGGCCCTCTATAGCAGTATCATTTTGGCATGGGATGGTGATATTATTTAAACTCTGAGTTGAGGTGTTACAAAATGCAGTCCTAGTAAGTGACTAGGACACTGCTGCTTGGTTACTGAATGGCAGTATTAGTTGAAGTGGTTCTGTACTAATGCTAAATAAATGTTAAAAAGTGTCAGCACCTAAAGTGATAAGTAATATACAATGTATTAAAATTCTGCCTCTGTAAATAGATACTCTACTGAGATACCAATGAGCTACAAGCATCTTCTTTCTAGGGAATGGTGGGTGGTATCAGAGACTACACCCCAGTGATGAAAACCTCTGATATGTCTACATATAGGTTTTCTATACTGGACGTGTTGTTTAAAGGGGTTGTCTTATGAAGACATGTATATGAAGAAGATATAGAAGGTGATTAGACGCTCAGGAACCCCCAGTCTATGAGCCAAAATGGAGAGACAATATGTTAAAGCGGTTCCTGTTCTGGAGGACTGGAGTCGTCTATATATAACATAAATAGCCATTCATTTGACTTGTCACTATGTAATATTACATTTCCCTTCCTTCTTTCTCGTCTCTGATGGGACAATCCTTTAATGAACTTGTGTTGGCTGATGTTCTTCTCTCTTACATGCAGTTGAGGATCGCAGTTATAAATGATTTCTACTTTTCAGTTTTACGCTACAGTACATTTACATAAAAAGGTTTTTCCATTGATGTTTTACTAAATTACATTTCTAGATTATATACAAATGGACTGGCCATTTCCAAATATACCATAGACTGGCCAAATAAAGAGATATAAAGGGCATCATCACAATGCAGACCAGGCATATCATAATGATTATAATATTGATCATGTGAAGGGAAAGGCACAGTAAAACAATAAATATAAAAACATTAAAGGAGCTGTCTGGGCATGGGACGGTTTTCCATACTGATGACCTATCCACAAGATAGGTTATCAGTATGTGATGGGTGGGGGTCCGACACCCAGACCCCGAACCAGGCATCGGATGTTATGCAGTTTCCGGTGTTGGAAGCAGATGGCTTGTACACTGTATTGCAGCTGTGCTATAGTACTGCAGCTCTGCTCCTATTCACTTGAATAAGAGCAGAGCTGCAGTTCTGCAGCATGGCCGTTATCCTGTGAATGAAGCCATCTGCTTCCGGCACGGACCACTGCATAACTTCCAGAGGCAGCCAAAACAGCTGATCGTTGCGGGGTCTGGGTGTTGGGCCCCCGCCGATCATATGCTGATAACCAATCTTGTGGATAGGTCGTTAGTATAAAAAAATGCATACGGACAACTCCTTTAAATCCAGTGACTTACGGCTGAGGTGGTTCGCTTTACTTTTCATTTTTGTCAGGGCTAGACCATTGTGAAGTGTTCTTACAGCTACGACTTTACTCTTCAGCAAATGAAAGTCTCGGCTCTAGCAGGGCACAAAAAAATAAATGTTTTAGATGCCATAGTAACCCAGTTGCATTACCATGGTATACATTGTCTACCACATTGCCTACCAGCTGCCACATAAAAAGTGGCTGCTAACCCCATAAACAGTGTCAGCCCTGCTGCCACTTTAAAAAAAAAAAATGGCCAGCTGGGCCGATGCATAGTGCCAGCCATGGTGCTCAAATGCTGTGAAACAAAAATATCATGCCATTTCCTAACAGCATTGTCTGGCCTAATTCTACCTTAATTTCATGATTTGCACACAGATTCATGGCGCTGAGGTTCATACATTGGTGTAACTATAGCCGTAACAGCCATAGCAGCTGCAATAGGGCCCAGAGGTCTAGAGGGCTCAATCAGGTGCAAGAACATTGTTCCTTTTTGTGGAGATTACAAAGTTGGTGGCTTTCTGCTATCTAGCACCACTATATGGGTTCTCTGATATACGGGACTATTATCCATTTCTTCAAGTCTCGCTACTTATGCTGCTTTGTTCGCTCTCAGCCATATCCATCACTCAGCTGAACTGACGGTTTGGCTGAGAGTGGGTCCTGTGTGTCTCTAACACACAGGATCCCGATAATATTGATCACATCTAAGCTGAACAACTTAGATGTGATCAACACCGCGCTCTTAGCTGAGCCATCATTTCAGCTGAGTGACAGATTTGGGTGTTAGTGAATGATGCAGCTTCTAAGTATAGAGGATATATGAAGGCCGCATCTGAAAAATTATAGAACCTTTTTTTAATAAAAGTCAATATAAAATAACAGCTAAAACATACATTTAATAAAAATAAATAAATTTGCAACACAAGGATATCACAAGAGGGAGCAAACTGAATACAGATTTATACAAGCTCACTGGGCAATGTAAAGTGGAGCAGTTGTCCATAGTAACCAATGAGGTCATTGCTTTCATTTTCCAAAGGGCCACTGAGAAATGGCAGCTGGAATTTGATTGGTTGCCATGGGCAACTGCTTCACATTTCCCTTGCACTAGTCTTAATAAATCTCAGTGATCCTGTATAAATCATTACTCACTTTGCTCCCTCTAATTATAAATTATCTCCGAATTTTATCTCTGGCGGTTCTGCGGTGGTCTTTCCCTATTGAAGATGAGCAGTCAGTGACCGGCATTATAACCATAACATTTCTGTTTTTATATGAAAATGAAAGAAGAGCAATGAGGGTGATAAAAAACATGTTTAAAAAAAAAAAGGTGATTTTATGTGTTTGTTTTTATTTCTGAAAAAAGACATACAAAATATGAGCTATAGGGAATCACATGAGACCTTATAAAGGTTTTTTTTCCTGTGAAGGACATTTAAGGGAGATTAATTTGATATGTGTTTGATTGGTGGGAGTCTGACCAATGGGACCCCACTGGTCCCTAGGATGGAGCATGCTCAGCTGTTGCCGTTTCTCCCATAGACATTAATGGAGGGTGACTTCCCATGCTTGGCCACTTTTACACTGGATGACGGGGTCTGGAATATTTAGTAGTGAAATGAGGGCACTTACCTCTGTACCAACACTTTTAGTAGACATGCTGGTGTCTGGGTGGCATCTGTATTCACCTTACAGTCCAGAAACAGGGTAGAGTGAGAAACAGCATCATCTCCATACAATTCGTGGGGCCACAGCACTGGTCTTGCAATGGTCTTCAAGCGGTCTGTAGGGTGGCAGTTGAACTGACCAGTGCTGCAGCATAACAGTTGTCATAGCAACTGAGCCCAGCTCTGCCAACAAACAGTGGAATGTACCACTAGAAAAACAGGTAAGAGTCACCAAAATGAAAAATAAGATACAGAAAGGCAGCCATACAATTAAAAACATGAAAAAGTGAAAGTTCTGCGTCTCACTGCTGTCTTCTCTTTTTTTTTTAAGCATATTGCTGCAGTTTACCTGCTCTTTTATTTTATCCACCCATCTATGGTTCAGTCCGTTGTTTGATTACCGACGAGTTGCTTTAAAATAAAAAAATGTACCTATAAAAGTATAATTAAAGGGCAAGTTACGATTTATTTTTCAAGACAGTTTTTAAAACGCAATAGTTACTTATGCTGTTTACATGTAATGAAATTGCTGCAGATTTTCCTTCTGGATTTGTGGGCGGAAAATCTGCAGAGTATTACAGCAGCAGCAAAGTGGATGAGATTCAACAAATCTAATCTACATGCTGCAGAAAATTTATGTGCAGAAATTGAACTGCGGTGCAGAATTTTTAATCTGCAACATGTCAATTTATGCTGCATAATGGTTGCGCATTTGTTTCAGATTTCTCCATTGAGTTCAATGAGAAAGGAAAAATCTGCAGCAAATGATCAGTGTCGGGAGTTTCCCTGCAGAAAAGCTGAGACGCCGCAGGAAAAATAACAAGCACGAAAAAGGATTTTTTTTTACTCTAAAATAAAAACAAAACAGACTTCTCCCCCTGGCGCTCTAGTAGCAATGCCTCACAGCTCTCCTGGGTTCTTCTCTGTACAGCCAGCCTCCTGGGATGACAGGAGTAGGTGAGTATGGACTTTTTTTTTTAATCCCCTATTCCCCCCTGATCTTCTCTGCAGCGGCAAATCTGGTCAAAAATCTGCACCAAATCAAACACGATTTGGAGTGGACTTACAGTATCTAAATCGGATTTACTGCATTGTTTTCCGCAGCAAATCCAACCTGTGTAAACTTACTATAAAAATGGACAATATACAATCAACTGTCTGATGAGAGTAATAATTCATAATTTTATCATACTTTGTCAACTACACCCAAAGTTACGGTAAATATTTTAGTAGAGAATGTCCTAAATTCAACATAATGTAAAACACTAAATAAAGAATGTATTCACTTGTGGACTCACAAGATTGTCAAAATAAAAGATATACAATGCATATGGTTGTATGGTTTATACAACATTTATCTGCAAATAACAGCTCAGGTCTGACTTGTGTGTTCAGTGCGGATATGGAAACAATAATCTCAAGAATATTTTCTCTTAGATTATCACTATAAATACTTCCAATCATGGACATGGATTGTAATGGGGCCATATTAACAATTCTACTACTCCTAGCTGGTCGTTCTGTAATGCTGGGCTTACTCGAGTAGCGCCCCATCAAAACAAATACAATCGCAGACCAAATGACCGTTGGACAATTATCTTTACTGAACACACAACTATTATTACAATGGCCCATCAGCTTATTTGGTTACAACACTTGTGGTACGGTGGCTCAAACAATACTATACTGCTCATATATAAATATATATATATATATATGATAGGATGTCCAGGACCTATATATATATATATATATATATATATATATTGTAGCAGTGCAGCTAATGGACAGTACAGAAACTGTCCGGCTTTAAGCGACCAGGGAATATGCACAGCAGAGAGGGTTTTCTCTGCTGTTGCTTGGGTATAAAACTCGGAATAGGGCCTGGTTTGCTGGAGTGTGAAGGAGAAGGGCGGGCTTCCACTCCATACAGACTGTCCGTGTCTTGGGCTGTCTGATGAGCCTACTTAGGCTTCTCCTGAGGCGGCTCTTTAACCCCTTCTCTTTGGCCACTTTTGATTTTCCTGACAGAGACTCATTTTTCAAATCTGACGTTTCACTTTATGTGGTAATAAACTCGGAATGCTTTTACCTATCCAAGCGATTCTGAGATTGTTTTCTCGTGACACATTGAACTTTATGTTACTGACAAAATTAGCTCGATACATTGAGTATTTAATTGTGAAAAACACCAAAATTTTGTGAAAAATTGCGAAAATTCACAGTTTTTCTAAATTTAAATGTATCTGCTTGTAAGACGGGCTGTTATACCACACAAAATTGTTTCTAATTAACATCCCCCATATGTCTACTTTAGATTGACATAGTTTTTTGAACATCCTTTCATTTTTCTAGGACGTTACAAGGCTTTGAACTTTAGCAGCAATTTCTCACATTTTCAAGAAAATGTCAAAAGGCTATTTTTTCAGGGACCAGTTCAGTTGTGAAGTGGCTTTGAGGGCCTGATATATTAGAAACCCCCAATAAGTCACCCCATTTTAAAAACTTGACCCCTCAAAGTATTCAAAACAGCATTTAGAAAGTTTCTTTTTTTTTTTAAATGCTTTATTTGGTTTTTCATCTATATAAAAAAACTCAACTCAACTCGCGGGTGGAATTTTGTATAAACATACATTTATATTGACAAAAGAGATATTTCAAATATACTCCCCCCCCCCCTATCCATGGTCCGTACTCATCCTCTTTCCTTTCATTTTATTTTAATTTATGTACATCTCTTTAAACTCTGCTCTAGATAATATTCTATTAACAATTGGCTCCCATTTTGTTTTCCATCTAGCTGGATTATTCTCTCTTTTTAATTTTTTTTTGTCGATCCACTGTTAATATAATATTTTTTTCCATAATCTCTTAACCTGCAGAAATGACGGAATGTGCTTTGATACCCACTCTGATAGAATAACTTTTTTCACTGAAAGTGTCATTAAATGAATTAGATCAGAAAGATAGTTATCTTTTTCACCCGGTTTAAACTGGACCAAAACACATCCATTCGTCTAGTTTTACCTCTTTATTTAGTACATAGCTAATATATTTTTCTGCCAAAACCCACAACCTTCTGATTGCCGGGCATAGCCAGAAACAATGGATCAATCCTGCGTTAATTTCCCCGCATTTTGGGCATCGTCGTGTATAATTAGGTACATATTTTTCGTAAAGCAGATTAAATGAATTATAAAGTCTAGCCCCTACCTTACACTGCATCTCCCTTAAATTTTCAGATGACGTTGCCCTCCTAACCCGGGCCCATCCTTTTACCAGGCGTTCTTCTACTTCTTCCTCCGAGATATGTGTATCCAGATCTCATTTGCATTTTTTTATTATATTTTTTATACCTTTCCTATCCTCCTTAACTGAGATATTTATTCTAATAAATGCAATCGATGGACTCCCCTGCATACCTCTCATCATATCTCCGAATTCTTTTTGTTTGATACCCAGTCATTTTTTTTAAATCCCCTTGTTTTTGTATTATGTGGCATATTTGAATGTGTTGCAAGAAAAACCCTTGCTCAAGATCACATTTTTCTTTTATTTGGCCAAAGGTTTTAAGTTTTCTATTTTGTTCATCCATCAAATCCGAGATTCTGCATATACCTTTTTTAGCCCATTTTTTTTCCATTCTATATAATTCTGATAGCCTTTAGATTGTAAATATTCCCTAATGGTCAGAAACCCTGACAAGCTATAGGATAAATCAAAGCTTTTTCTTAGCATTCTCCATATTATTTTAGAGTCTCTCAACAAAACCGAAGATCCTGTCCTCAAGGGACCCCCACCCGGTGATTGATGGAGATATGAACGGAAAGAAGTTTGAAACTGTTTATTGTTTTTCGATTTTACAAATAACAAATGTATTATTATCATTAATCCACTCTATAACATATCTTGCAATACAAGCAATATTATATGCCCTGATGTCCGGGAAGGATATCCCTCCTACTCTAATATCTTTTTGTAGATTCTTCATCGACATACAGGATTTTTTGTGTCTCCACGTAAATTTCTGAAAGGCTTTATTGATATTATTTATGTCATTATGTTTCAATAGGAGTGGAATCATTTGGAGCTTATACAATAGTCTAGGGAAGATCCCCATTTTTATTAGGTTCTTCCTATCATATAATGATAATGACCAATCCTTCCAAAATATTAGTTTCCTTTTGGCATCATCCAGTACCGGCACAAAATTCCTCCTGTAAATATCATGTATGTCTCTCCCAATATAGATCCCCAGATATTTGATCTAGTCTTTTACAATTTTCAATCCAATCTTTTGATTCCATCCCACATCCATCTGTTTATCCAGCAATAAAACCTCAGTTTTTGTGCTATTCATTTTCAAACTCGTGCAGTGTTTCTTAGAAAGTTTCTTAACCCTTTAGACGTTTCACATGAATTAAAGCAAAGTACAGGTGAAATTTACAAATTTCATTTTGTTTTTGCAGAAATTCATTTTTAATAAAAAAAAATTTGTAACACAGAAAGTTTTACCAGAGAAATGCAACTCAATATTTATTGCCCATGTTCTGCAGATTTAGGAAATATCCCACATGTGGCCCTAGTGTGGTAATGTACTGAAGCACAGGCCTCAGAAGCAAAGGAGCACCTAGAGGATTTTTGGGGCCTTCTTTTTATTAGAATATATTTTAAAGAGGCTCTGTCACCAGATTTTGCAACCCCTATCTGCTATTGCAGCAGATAGGCGCTGCAATGTAGATTACAGCAACGTTTTTATTTTTAAAAAACGAGCATTTTTGGCCAAGTTATGACCATTTTTGTAGTTATGCAAATGAGGCTTGCAAAAGTCCAAGTGGGTGTGTTTAAAAGTAAAAGTCCAAGTGGGCGTGTATTATGTGCGTACATCGGGGCGTTTTTAATACTTTTACTAGCTGGGCGCTCTGAAGAGAAGTATCATCCTCTTCTCTTCAGAACGCCCAGCTTCTGACAGTGCAGATCTGTGACGTCACTCACAGGTCCTGCATCGTGACGGCCACATCGGCACCAGAGGCTACAGTTGATTCTGCAGCAGCATCTGCGTTTGCAGGTAAGTAGCTACATCGATCTTACCTGCAAACGCTGATGCTGCTGCAGAATCAACTGTAGCCTCTGGTGCCGATGTGGCCGCCACGATGCAGGACCTGTGAGTGACGTCACAGATCTGCACTGTCAGAAGCTGGGCGTTCTGAAGAGAAGTGGATGATACTTCTCTTCAGAGCGCCCAGCTAGTGAAAGTATTAAAAACGCCCCGATGTACGCACATAATACACGCCCACTTGGACTTTTACTTTTAAACACACCCACTTGGACTTTGGAAAGCCTCATTTGCATAACTACAAAAATGGTCATAACTTGGCCAAAAATGCTCGTTTTTTTAAAATAAAAACGTTACTGTAATCTACATTGCAGCGCCTATCTGCTGCAATAGCAGATAGGGGTTGCAAAATCTGGTGACAGAGCCTCTTTAAGCATCATGTCAGGTTTGAAGGACTCTTGCGGTGCCAAAACAGTGGAAATACCCCAAAAGTGACCCCATTTAGGAAACGACATACCTCAAGGAAATTATCTAGGGGTATAGTGAGCATTTTGACGCCACAGGTTTATTGGAGAAATTATTGGAATTAGGCCGTAAAAATTTAAATCTAAATTTTTCCAAAGAAAATGTAGGTTTAGCAGGAATGGTTTGCGGAGGCCATGTCACATTTGCAGAGCCCCTGAGGGGAGAAAACTGTGGAAACCTCCCACAAGTGCCCCCATTTTGGAAATTACACCCACTGAGGAAATTACCTAGGGGGTATAGTGAGCATTTTGACCGCAAAGTTTTTTTTGCAGAAAGTATTGAAATTAGGCCGTGAAAATTAAAATCTAAATTTTTTTCAAGAAAACTTAGGTTTAGCACATTTTTTTTCATTTCCACAAGGACTAAAGGGGAAAAAGCACCACAAAATTTGTAAAGCAATTTCTTCCAAGTAAAACAATACCCCAAATATGGACATAAATTGCTGTTTGGACACACGGCAGGGCTTAGAAGGGAAAAAGTACTATTTGGCTTTTGGAAATCACATTTAGCAGGAATGGTTTGCGGAGGCCATGTCACATTTGCAGAGCCCCTGACGGGACAAAACAATGAAAACAACCAAAAAGTGACTCCATTTAGGAAACTACACCCCTTGAGGAATTCATCTAGGGGTGTAGTGAGCATTTTGACCCCACAGTTTTTTTTTTATAGAATTGGGAAGTGAAAATAAAAACAATCTCTTTTCTTCAATAAGACGTAGTTTTAGCTCAGCATTTTTCATTTTCTCAACAAAGTACAGCAATATCCCATATGTGGTCATAAACTGCTGTTAGGGCGCACGGCAGAGCTCAGAAGGGAAGGAGTGGCATTTGACTTTTGGAGTGCAGATTTTGCTAGATTGGTTTCAGGTCGCTATGTAGCATTTGCAAAACCCCTATGGAACCAAAACAGTGGAAACCCCCCAGAAGTGACCATATTTTGGAAACTACACCCCTTAGGATATTCACCTAGGGGTGTAGTGAGAATGTTAATCCCACAGGGGTTTTGCAGAAATCAGTGAGCACTCGATGTTGCAGAGTGAAAATTGGATTTTTTTCCATAGATATGCCAATATGTGGTGCCCAGCTTGTGCCACCATAACAAGACTGCTCTCTAATTATTATGCTGTGTTTCCTGGTTTTAGAATCACCCTACATGTGGCCTTTATATTTTGCCTCGACATTTAACAGGGCTCAGGAGTGAAAGAGTACCATGTAAAATTGAGGCCTAATTTGGTGATTTACAAAGTATTGGTTCACAATTGTAGAGGCTCTGATGTGAAACCCCTGAGAAGTGACCCCATTTTGGAAACTGCACTCCTCAAGGCATTTATTAAGGGGTGTAGTGAGCATTTTCACCCTACAGGACTTTTCCATAAATGATTGCGCTGCGGATGGTGCAAAGTAAAAATTAAAATTTTTCGCTAGATATGCTGTTTCAGTGGCAAATATGTCGTGCCCAGCTTATGCCACTGGAGACACACACCCCAAAAATTGTTAAAAGGGCTCTCCCGGGTATGGCGATGCCATATATGTGGAAGTAAACTGCTGTTTGGGCACGCTGTAGGGTTCAGAGCGAAGGGAGCACGATTTGGCTTTTGGAGCGTGGACTTGCTTGGTAGTAGTTTTGTTTGAGTATTGCTGGTGATTCCGTTTTCTAATGTGGGGCATATGTAAGCTGGGCAGAGTACATCAGGGGCATAGTCAGGTATAATAACTGGGTTAAAAAAACGGTAAAATAATCCATAGATGTGTGTTACGCTGTAACACAATCCTATCTGCACAGGCCGGTGTCACACTGATAAATGTCCTTCCTTATCCCCCTTTTGGTCCACACTCCGCACCTTTGCAGTTTGGGGAATTTTGCTAGGAAGTGTTGTCCTGGTATAATACGGGCGCCCTCACTTCCAGCAGATATGTTTGAGCCCTCCCCTTCCTGGTTCCCTAATTTTAGGGCCTTGATAATTTGCCGCTTGAAACAGAAGAAATGTTCCCATCGGGCCTGCACAACTGCATATTTTTAAATTCCTTGCTTATTGGAGCTTTAACTAATGTAGTTTTTTCATAGACGTAGTGGTATGAGGGCTATTTTCTTGGGGGACAAGCTCTAGTTTTTATTGGTACCATTTTTGGGTACATGCGACTTTTTGATCACTTTTTATTCCAATATTTGTAGGGCAAAGTGACCAAAAAACAGAAATTCTGGTATAGTTTTTTCAAGGGTTTTTTTTTTACGCCGTTCACCGCGTGAAATAAATAACATTATATTTTTATAGTTCAGGCCGTTACGGTCGCGGCGAAACCAAATATGTATGTTTTTTTGTACTAGATCTGTCAGTCATTCACTGACAGCAAGCCAATCTGCTAGCAACCTCTAAGATGCAGCGATCGCTTTCGATCGCTGCATCTAAGGGGTTAATGGCAGGGATCGGAGCTAGCTCCGGTTCCTGCCATTACAGGTGGATTGTCAGCTGTAACATACAGCTGACATCCACCGCTGATGACGCCGGCTCAGCTCCTGAGCCGGCGCCAACTTGCCGTCGGCTACGAAAGCCTTTCAGGCTCCGCCTCTGGGCGGGGCCTGGAAGATTTCTGTGCTAAGCTATGCCATTGCAATCACTGGAACCCCTGCAATTTAATTAGCTTTTGACAGCTGCATTTAAGGGGTTAATGGCGGGGATCGAAGCTCATTTCGGTCCCCGCCATTACAGCCGGATGTCAGCTGTAATACACCACTGACATCCGGCGATGATGGCATGGACTCAGCTTCTGAGACGGCACCATGCATTTGTCGTATGGATACGGAAAAATGCGGGAAGCACTAGCTTTCCATGACGTATCCATTAGGCAAATGTCGGATTGGGTTAATGATTCATGATTAAAAAAATTAATAACTCATGATACATGATTCATGATAAACGATTAATGAATTATGATGCATGATTCATGATTACTGGTTATCAACAAAATAGGGGATACATGTGTGATCGCTGGCACTGATAAGGAGAACGGGGGACCGAAAGTCCCCCGAAATTCTCCATGACTAACCACTGACTTCCAGAGTCTGCGCAGCTCAATAAAAATGAAAGGAGCGCTGGTCACGCATGCGCACAAACGCGACCGGCGCTCCATTCATTTCTACGGAGCTGCTGACACAGACCCCGGAAGTCCGAGGTTTGTGATGGAGAACTTCAGGGGACTTTCGGTCCCCCGTTCTCCCTGTCACTGCCAGCGATCACACATGTATCCCCTATCCTGTGGATAGGGGATACATGTCTTATGTAGGAACAACCCCTTTAATGGCAGAGCGGGGAGAAACCTCCCTGCTCTGCCATAGTGTATAGTGGCGTCGCGCTGTAGCAGCCATAGCGGCAGCTAGCGGAGCCTCCGGAGATGGAGGGGGCCCGTGCCGGCGGGCGACACGGGCCCCCTCATGCCGCGGGCCCCGTAGCAGCCGTTACAGCTGCTATAGCGGTAGTTACGCCACTGGAATCATTTATCATGAATCATAAATCAAATCATGAATCATAAATCATGTATCATTAATCATGAATTATACATCTTAAATCATAAATCATGAATTATTAATCATGAATTATTCATCATGAATAATGTATCATGAATCATGTATTATGAATAATTAATAATAAATCATTTATTATCTATCATTAATCGGAAATCATGAATAATGTATTATGAATCATGAATCATCATTAATTATGAATAATGTATCATCAATCATTAAACATGTATTATGAATTATAAATCTTGAATCATTTATCATGAATCATGTATTATGAATCATGTTACATGATTCATGATTAATTATTCATGATTAAATGATTCATGTTTAATGATTCATTATATATTATTCATAATTAATGATTAATGTTTCATGATTCATAATACATGATTCACGATTCACGATTATTGATTCATGATACATGATTCATAATACAATATTAGTGATTCATGACACATTATTCATGATTAATAATTCATGATCAATAACTCGTGATTAATGATTAAGGATACACGATTTATGATTCAAGATTCATGATACATAATACATTATTAATTATTCATAATACATGTTTAATGATACACAATTCATGATTAATATAACTTTTTATTTTTTTTAAATGAACATTTTTATTCAACACAGTGTCAAAATTTGACAGGAATAGAATAACTTTTAACAGAATATTGCAATACACACTTTATAATACAAAATTACTTTTAAAACTTTTACCATAACCCTTGACAACCCCCCACCCCCCATAATGCCCCTCCGCCCTTATCCACCTTTAGACAGGCATAGAATCAGACTACTTGAAAATTACTAGAAATTACACTGGAATAGAATCACTACCATTGGCCCCAGTAGCAATTTTTAAGGTTACTCCAGGAGGTACTATTGTTGTTTATTTTTTCATAACTTATGATTGTTTTCACATTATGGATCCATGCTTTTACAGCCTTAGGAGTGTTAGAGATCCATTTTCTAATGATCTGAAGTTTGGCGATAAACAATAACTTTATTACACCATTTTTCCAGTGTCTAGGTACATTTAAAGCAGAATCATCTCCCTGTAATACTAATTGGGGAGAGAAAAGAATATCCACAACCTGACAGTCCAACATTTCTTTAGAGATTGCTACCAAAAATGTTATAACTGTCGGACAGCTCCATAGGATGTGCAAATAGTCGGCCTTCACTACCATACATCTGGGACAGTTAGATGACTTTTTTTTATAGATTCTGTTCAGGAACACCGGAGTGTAATAAAGTCTTTGAACTATATTGAATTGTATCAATTGGTGATTCCTGTTTAATGAGGCTCTACTAATGTTTTTATATAGAAAAAATGGGGAGAAACCTCCAGCTCACCAAATCCTGCGTCCCAGCCTGACACCTCGCACGGATCTCCGCGACGGCCCACGGTGGAAGTTGCAAGAAAAAAGGAGAAATGATCCAGCGCTGTGTCGGGATAAAAAGGATACGTGGATCCCACTTTTATTGACAATAGAATATATCTACATTGCAGTGCCGATCACATGCAATAGGAGATAGGGGTTTGAGAATCTGGTGACGGAGCCTCTTTAATTCAGATAAATTTCAATTTAGGAATATTGAAAAATGGGAAAATTATTTGAAATGTGTAGGCAAGTTAAAATGAGATATTATATATAAAAACATTGCAAGAAAAAAGGAGAAATGATCCAGCGCTATGTCGGGATAAAAAGGATACGTGGATCCCACTTTTATTGACAATAGAAGATATAAAATGTAGAACGAGACGCAGTCCCAGGATGGTTGATGGTGCGGGCGTGTGCCCGAGCCTACGCGTTTCAAGCACCGACCGTGCTCTTAGTCATGGCAAGAAATGAAGACTTCCATAACTTGGCCAAGTTATGAGCTATTTTATATTTATGCAAATGAGGTTTGAAATGGACAACTGGGCGTTTTTTTTTCAATTATGTCCAACTGGGCGTGTATTGTGTTTTTAACTGGGCGTTTTTACGTGTATGACGCTGACCAATCAGTGACCAGTCAGCGTCATACACTCCTCAACATCTGCACGCTCCTCTCCTGAAATATTCTGTGCTGCTGTGAACTCTGCTCTTACCATTACGTAGCTCTCAGTCTGTTACCTCTCCTCCACTCCTGTCCTCAATAACACCTTCACATGATTGGCAAGTCACCACCCCGCACAAGATCCGCACGCTCATCTCCTGAAATACTCTGTGCTGCCTTAAACTCTGTGGACAGGTCAGGATACTGTTTTTTTTAAATTCTGCTGGGGAACCCGCTCGATCCACTATATAAGGCTGCGCCTCCATCCTCTTCTGCCCCAGTCACTTATTCCCAAGCACTGTAAACTTTCAGATTGGTTGCGCTGTGAATATTCGGAGAACATGATTGGTTTATGTGCAGGGTAATGAACATACAGACAAGCAGTAGAAGACTGAATTCAATGAAATGCTCAGCCCTTAGTCAGTCTTCTACTGCTTGTCTGTATGTTCATTACCCTGCACATAAACCAATCACGTTCTCCGAATATTCACAGAAAAAAACCGCCCACTTGTCCATTTCAAAGCTCATTTGCATATATATAATATAGCTCATAACTTGGCCAAAAATGAAAGTTTTTAAAAAAAAAACACGTTGCTGTTATCTACATTGCAGCGCCGATCACATGCAATAGGAGATAGGGGTTTGAGAATCTGGTGACAGAGCCTCTTTAACTTCTAACAATGTTTTATAGATATTAGAGCCTTGACCCCTACTTCTTGGATGAAAAATCTTGAATAGAAGCCATTCGTAACATCCTTGTAAAGAAGCAATTTATTGTCCAAGTGATCAAGGGCGGGTTTTAATTGCGCAAAGGAGAACCTTTCCTTTGAGGATAGACCAAAAACTGCATAAAGTTGCTCCTATGATTTAATTTTTCCCTCCTCCCCTCTAGTATACGCCTTATTTCTTTTTGTCTTAGGAGAGGATGCTCTGAGATATCCTTGAGCTGCTTGAACCATGAATTATGCCATAAAGGCGAGAATTATATTGAACTTTTCCTTCCTATAATTTTACCCATGAGAGTACAACAGTCATGTAGATGACGGGCTGTTGGCACAATTGCTAGTACACCGGATAGTAATTGGCCTGACTCTAACACTTAAAAAAAATTGGAGTATTGACCTTTGGTCTTAGACATAACCCACAGCAAATCCTTGTTCCATTCCTTAATGTAAAGTAGTTGGGCTGCTAAAAAATACAAGCGGATCTCAGCGAATGCCAAACCTCCACTTGTCTTTGGAAGGCATAAAAAGTCTAGTTTTATCCGAACCCTTTTCCTCCCCCATATAAGTTCATTGGACATAATAATAATTATTTTGAAGTGCTGGATCCCGACTGGGCATACTCCAAAAATAAACAATAATTTAGGTAATAAAACTGCTTTTATCTGTAATGACGGGGGTAGGGAAACGGACAAGTGAGCCCTAATCTACCCGCCACTCTGTCCCTGCCTAATTGCAACGACCCGCCCTAGGCGACGGGGTACAACTGGGCGGCGGTCCCTACGCTCAGTAAGTGCACGAGACAAACAGACAAGGGAACAAAAAGCAAAGGGAAAGGGGCAGTTGCCCACGGCAACACCGTGAGCAACAAGAGTGGTGAACGAGCCGAGTCAAACCAGGAGTGCACGAGGTACCAAACGCAGAGCAGGAGAGTAGTATGTAAGCCAGGGTCAGTATGGAGCAGGATCAAATAGTTAGAAGCTGTAGCTGGGCCAGGAAACCACACGAGAAGAATCACAAGGAAAGGAGGAACAGGAAAGGCAGGTATAAATAGAAAGAGGGCGGGAGCTAGCTCAGTCTGGCCAGGCTGCGATAGGCTCTCCCACTCCTAAGCCTGCCATCCTGAGTGGTGGAAGATGGAGTCAGTCTCAGAGACATAGACTCAGGTGCAGACTGATTACCTATGGGAGTATACACAGAAGTTGTGCCTGGCAGATCCTTTACAGTACCCCCCCTTTTATGAGGGGCCACCGGACCCTTTCTAAGTGGACCTGGTTTATTGGGGAAACGAAGGTGGAACTTCCTGACCAATACCCCAGCGTGAACATCCCGGGCGGGTACCCAAGTCCTCTCCTCAGGCCCGTATCCTCTCCAATGGACCAGGTACTGGAGGGAGCCTTGGACCATCTTGCTGTCCACAATCTTGGCCACCTCGAATTCCACCCCCTCAGGGGTGAGAACGGGAACAGGAGGTTTCCTCGAGGGAGCCAAGGACGGGGAGCAGCATTTAAGGAGGGAGGCATGAAACACGTCGTGTATTCGAAAAGATGGGGGCAACTCCAGTCGGAAGGAGACAGGATTGAGGACTTCAATGACCTTATACGGCCCAATAAACCGGGGAGCAAACTTCTTGGAAGGGACCTTAAGGCGCAAGTTCCTAGACGATAACCACACCAGATCCCCGACCATAAACAAGGGGTTAGCAGAACGTCTTCTATCAGCCTGAGTTTTTTGTACGCTCTGGGACGCCTCTAGGTTCTTCTGAACCTGGGCCCAGACTGTGCACAGTTGCAGATGAACGACCTCTACCTCGGGATTGTTGGAACTACCAGGTGAAACGGAGGAGAACCGTGGATTAAACCCAAAATTACAGAAAAAGGGGGAGACCCCTGACGAGTTACTGACCCGGTTATTAAGGGAAAATTCGGCGAGGGGAATGAATGAGACCCAATCATACTGACAGTCAGAGATAAAACACCTTAAATATTGTTCTAGAGATTGATTAGTCCTCTCATTTTGGCCATTAGTTTCAGGATGGAAGGCAGAGGAGAAGGACAGATCAATCTCCAACTTTTTACAGAAGGCTCTCCAAAACAATGAAACAAATTGTACCCCTCTGTCCGAAACAATATTGACAGGGACCCCATGGAGACGCAGGATGTGTTTGACAAACAAGGTAGCTAACGTCTTGGCGTTGGGTAGTTTCTTGAGGGGCACAAAGTGGGACATCTTACTGAAGCGGTCTACTACCACCCACACCACCGACTTGCCTTGAGATGGAGGCAAATCGGTGATAAAATCCATGGAGATATGGGTCCAAGGTCTCTGGGGAATGGGCAAAGAATGTAGTAAGCCCGCTGGTCGGGACCTGGGAGTCTTGGACCTAGCACAAACCTCACAAGCGGCGACGTAGGCCTTAACGTCTTTAGGCAACCCAGGCCACCAATAGTTTCTGGCAATGAGGTGTTTGGTACCCAGGATGCCTGGATGACCAGATAGTGCGGAGTCATGATTTTCCCTAAGTACCCTTAGCCGGTATTGCAGGGGAACAAACAGCTTGTCCTCAGGAAGGTTCCCGGGAGCTGAACCTTGATCAGCCGCAATTTCAGAGACTAAATCAGAATCAATAGAAGAAATGATTATACCAGGAGGCAAAATACAAGCAGGATCTTCCTCCGAAGGAGGGCTGGCCATGAAGCTACGCGACAGTGCATCGGCCTTAATATTTTTAGACCCAGCCCTATAGGTAACCAAAAAGTTGAATCTGGTAAAAAATAGCGCCCATCGAGCTTGTCTCGAGTTTTGCCTCCGGGCAGATTCTAGGAAAACCAGATTCTTGTGGTCGGTAAGGACCGTTACCTGGTGCCTAGCCCCCTCCAGGAAGTGGCGCCATTCTTCAAATGCCCATTTAATGGCTAAGAGTTCGCGGTTGCCAATATCATAGTTACTCTCAGTGGGCGAAAACTTCCTGGAGAAGTAGGCACAGGGGCGGAGATGGGTGAGGGACCTGGTACCCTGGGACAAGACAGCCCCCACTCCCACCTCGGATGCGTCAACTTCCACGATAAATGGCTCCATTTGGTTGGGCTGAACCAGCACCGGGGCCGAGATAAAGCACTTCTTAAGGACCTCAAAAGCCTGGACAGCCTCAGGAGGCCAGTGGAGGAGATCAGCACCTTTGCGAGTGAGGTCCGTAAGAGGCTTAGCGATGACCGAGAAGTTAGCAATAAATCTCCTGTAATAATTAGCGAACCCCAAAAAACACTGTAACGCCTTCAGGGAGGCAGGTTGGACCCATTCCGCCACAGCCTGGACCTTGGCGGGGTCCATGCAGAATTCATGAGGAGTGAGCATTTGACCCATAAAATGGTATCTCCTGTACCCCAAACACACATTTTTCGGTTTTCGCAAACAGTTTGTTTTCCCGAAGGACCTGGAGCACCTTCCTGACCTGCTCAATGTGGGAGGACCAGTCCTTGGAAAAAAACAGTATGTCATCAAGGTACACTACAAGAAATACCCCCAGGTAATCTCTTAAAATCTCATTTATGAAATTCTGGAAGACCGCAGGAGCATTACACAACCCAAAGGGCATGACGAGGTATTCGAAATGACCTTCGGGCGTGTTAAACGCAGTCTTCCACTCATCCCCCTCTTTGATGCGGATAAGGTTATACGCCCCCCGTAGATCAAACTTAGAGAACCATTGGGCCCCCTGAACGTGATTAAAGAGATCAGGAATCAAAGGAAGGGGATACTGGTTCCTTACAGTGACCTTATTCAAGTTACGGTAGTCAATGCATGGCCTAAGACCACCATCCTTCTTCCCTACGAAGAAGAAGCCAGCACCTACCGGAGAAGTAGAGGAGCGAATGTAACCCTTGGCCAGGCATTCCTGGATATACTCTCTCATGGCTTCACGTTCGTGACAAGAAAGATTAAATATCCTACCCTTAGGAAGCTTAGCTCCTGGTACCAATTCGATAGCGCAATCGTATTCTCTATGAGGAGGTAACACTTCGGAGGCCTCCTTAGAGAAAACATCAGCGAAGTCCTGAACAAACTCAGGTAGCGTGTTCACCTCCTCAGGGGGAGAAATAGAATTAACAGAAAAACATGACGTCAAGCATTCATTACCCCATTTGGTAAGCTCCCCAGTATTTGAGTCAAACGTGGGACTATGCAACTGCAACCAGGGAAGGCCTAAAACCAAATCGGACGATAATCCCTGCATCAACAGTACAGAGCACTACTCCAAATGCATGGAGCCAACAAGGAGTTAGAAAACAGGGGTATGCTGTGTAAAATAACCATTAGCAAGAGGAGTGGAGTCGATACCCACTACCGGGACAGGTTTAGGCAAATCAATCAAAGGCATAGCTAGAGACATAGCA
This sequence comes from Rhinoderma darwinii, assembly GCF_050947455.1. Classification (NCBI taxonomy): domain Eukaryota; kingdom Metazoa; phylum Chordata; class Amphibia; order Anura; family Rhinodermatidae; genus Rhinoderma; species Rhinoderma darwinii. Next base: position 347,925,858 of record NC_134688.1, read on the forward strand.
AATTCCACAGACATGATATTAGCAGAAGACCCTGAATCCACGAAGGCACTGCCGGTAGCAGACCTACCACCAAAAGAGACCTGAAAGGGAAGCAAGATTTTATTAAGTTTCATATTTACGGGAAATACCTGTGCGCCCAAGTGACCTCCCCGATGATCACTTAGGCGCGGAAGTTTTCCGGCTGCTTATTCTTACGCCTAGGACAGGTGTTCACTTGATGCTTGTCATCCCCACAATAGAAGCAGAGACCATTCTTCCTGTGGAACTTGTTGGGGGGACACGGAGGCCCCGAGTTGCATAGGTACCTCCGAGTCTTCCGTGGAAGAGCGAAGCAACGGGACCTCGGGAGGCATCATGGGGGAGTCAGAGGGGAAGACACAAAAACGTTCAAGCTGTCGTTCCCTGAGACGTCGGTCAAGTCGTACCGCTAAAGCCATAACCTGGTCTAGGGAGTCAGAAGAGGGATAGCTAACAAGCAGGTCTTTCAGGGCGTTCGACAGACCCAACCTAAACTGGCACCTTAAGGCAGGGTCATTCCACCGAGAAGCTACGCACCACTTCCTAAAGTCAGAACAATACTCCTCAACAGGTCTCTTACCCTGACGTAAGGTCACCAGCTGACTCTCGGCAAAGGCAGTCCGGTCAGTCTCGTCATAAATGAGTCCGAGAGCAGAAAAGAAACGATCAACGGAGGAAAGTTCAGGGGCGTCAGGAGCCAAGGAGAAGGCCCACTCTTGGGGCCCTTCCTTGAGCCGGGACATAATTATACCTACCCGCTGGCTCTCAGAACCTGAGGAATGAGGCTTTAACGCGATAGTAGAGCCTACAACTCTCCCGAAAGGAGAGAAAAGTCCTCCGGTCCCCTGAGAACCGGTCAGGCAACTTGAGGTGGGGTTCAAGAGGTGAGGTGAGGGGCACTACCATGGTAGCGTCAGGCTGGTTGACCCTCTGAGCCAGGGCCTGGACCTGTAGGGAGAGACCCTGCATTTGCTGGGCCAGGGTCTCAAGGGGGTCCATAGTAGTGTCAGGGAGCAGGGTAGACTAGGTATATGGGCTTGTGATTATGTAATGACGGGGGTAGGGAAACGGACAAGTGAGCCCTAATCTACCCGCCACTCTGTCCCTGCCTACTTGAAACGACCCGACCTAGGCGACGGGGTACAACTGGGCGGCGGTCCCTACGCTCAGTAAGTGCACGAGACAAACAGACAAGGGAACACAAAGCAAAGGGAAAGGGGCAGTTGCCCACGGCAACACCGTGAGCAACAAGAGTGGTGAACGAGTCGAGTCAAACCAGGAGTGCACGAGGTACCAAACGCAGAGCAGTAGAGTAGTCAGTAAGCCAGGGTCAGTAAGGAGCAGGATCAAATAGTTAGAAGCTGCAGCTGGGCCAGGAAACCACACGAGAAGAATCACAAGCAAAGGAGGAACAGGAAAGGCAGGTATAAATAGACAGAGGGCGGGAGCTAGCTCAGTCTGGCCAGGCTGCGATAGGCTCTCCCACTCCTAAGCCTGCCATCCTGAGTGGTGGAAGATGGAGTCAGTCTCAGAGACATAGACTCAGGTGCAGACTGATTACCTATGGGAGTATACACAGAAGTTGTGCCTGGCAGATCCTTTACATTATCAGAATAATTCTGTCAGCTTTTGATATAAGTAGTTTACCCCAAATTTTTGTTTTTTCCCCCAGTTCTTTTATCATACAGGTAAGGTTAAGAGCCCCAAAATATTCTATCTTATTGTAGATTTAAATTCCTAGGTATTAAAATGTTTGACCCGGGTAAAATCACTTATTTTATTTTGTAGTATTACATTTCTTTAATGAAGGGACAACAACGTGGCTTTCGCCCAATTAATTTTAAGACCAGAGAAAAAAAAAACTTCTGAATTTTGGCTATTACATACTGCAATTTACACTCTGGATCTTTCACAAACAGGAGTAAGTTATCCGTGTAGAGGCCAATTTTGTCCTCTCTCACCCCAGCACCAAATCCCTCAATGTACTGGCCTGTCCTGACTAGATTGGCCAAGGGTTCAACCGCCAAGGTAAATAACAGGTAGAGGTAGAGGACAGCCTTGCCTCATACCCCGCTTTAAGAAAAAAACTCTGAATTCTTCCCATTGACCCGGATATTAGCTCTGGGAGCGGTATATAGTAATCTAACCAATCCAATAAAAAAATTGCCAAATCCTATTTTCCTCAACACTGCCCAAAGGTATCCCCACTCCACCCTGTTGAACGCTTTAACTGCGTCCAAAGACCGGATGGAGCGGGGATCCCACCCAGATGTCACTTGAATATTACCAAAGACTCGTCAGACACTTTGCCACACTGTTCTGCCTGGAATAAAACAGTTTTGATCCTCATGAATTACCATTGTGATTATTTTTGCCAATCTAATTGCCAAGACTTTTGCAAAAAGTTTAACGCTTGTATTTAACAGTGAGATTGGTCTTAATGAGTCCACCTTTACTAGGCATTTATCTTTTTTTAATATCAAAATAATTTTTGCTTCTGTCATGGTAGTTGGCAGTTTACATGCCTTTTGTCACGTTGGGTTTGTGGACCCACTGGACCGTACCACCTTGACGGTATGGCAGCTGGCCAACAGGACACGGGTCACAGTCTATAGTTCTTATAGTGTACCTGTGGTAGCTCAGACAGTAGGAAGGCAGGTTCGGCTGGGACTAGGCAGCAGGCAGGCTCCAGGCGTGGTGTAGCAGGACAGGCGTGATACACAGCACAGCACAACTTCAGCTCAACCTAGTGGGTTGCAGGGCAGGGCACAGCCCTTCTTATAGCCCAGGGTGGTCTGGGAAACATCAGCTCAATCTCCCACCTGTGTGCGCTTTGGCTCCTTAAGTCAGGACTGAGCTTGCGAGCATACCCTGGTGATCACTGTGGAACAGGACGGCCGCATGTGCAGACATCTCTGGAGAGAAGGGCGTCGACTGTATGGAAGGAGATCGTGGTCAGTGACCACAGATGATACAGTATCCCCCTCTTACGCCCCCTCCTCTTGTGGCCAGAGCGAGAGAGAAACCTCTTAAAGAGGGTAGGAGAATTGAGATTCTCTTCTGGCTCCCAGGACCTCTCTTCAAGACCAAACACCTCCCAATCAACTTTTTTAGTGTCCAGGATCTCCTTAACCTCAAAAGTCTCTGATGTACCGCTGGGAGCCACTGCAGGAGTGGAAGTCTCGGAGTAGCGGTTCAAGATCACCGGCTTCAGCAGGGAGATATGTAAGGAGTTGGGGATCTTGAGGGTATGAGGCAGCCGAAGCTTGTAGGAAACAGGGTTGATTTGTTGCAAAATCTCGAAGGGTCCAAGGAACCTGGGAGAAAACTTGTACGATGGCATCCTCAGCCGGATATTCCTAGAGGACAGCCAGATCTTAGTACCTGGAAGGAACTGGGGAGGCTCTCGTCTTCTTGTGTCTGCCTTTCTCTTCATGCGGTTGACTGCCAGAAGAATAGAAGATCGAGTCTGCTGCCAGATTTGTAGAAAGTCTCTGAATGCAGAGTCAGCTGCAGGCACCTGGGACGTAGTGGAAACAGGAAGAGGTATACGAGGGTGTTGCACCCAGTATTCATGCTGCCCGAAGATAAAGTGGCGTAGATAGTTCTCCATAATCTGGTTTATTCTCTCGAATTGACCATTGGACTGTGGATGGTAGGCAGAGGAAAGTCCAAGCAGGCAGAGGGCTCTCCAGAACTTAGAGGTGAACTGAATCCCCTGACACAATATGTAGAGGCAAGCCGTGCAGACGGAAGATGTGTTGGACAAAGAGATTGGCCAGTTGGGAAGCGGACGGTAGGCCGGTCAGTGGAATGAAATTAGCCATTTTGGAGAATCGGACAACCACCACCCAGACCGTACTGCAACCAGCAGAGAGAGGCAGGTCCGTGACAAAGTCCATAGCAATATGTTGCCAGGGGGCATCGGGCACAGGCAACGGCTGGAGCAGGCCCGCCAGTTTGGAGTGGGCAACCTTATTTGCTGCTCACACCGTGCAGGAGACAAAGGCCATGATGTCTTTGGGCAAGGTGGGCCACCAGAACTGATGAGCAATCAGGTCTCGGGTCTTACGGGCGCCCGCATGACCTGCAAATTTGGAACGGTGTTCCCAGTGGAGGATTCTTCTTCTGTCCGCCAGACGCACAAAAGTCCTCCCTGGGGGAATGTATCTAACTCGCCTAGGGTTGACAGGGATGATGCAGGATGGGTTAATGATACTCTGTGGAGACTCCATAGTGTCCTCTGTCTTGAATGACCTGGACAAGGCATTGGCTGGACGGTAGTGGAGCTCAAACTGGAACCGGGCAAAGAACAGCAACCACCTGGCCTGACCAGGATTCAGTCGTTGGGCCGTCTGGTGATAAGTGAGGTTCTTGTGGTCCGTAAATATCAAGATAGGATGAACTGCACCCTCTAATAGATGTCTCCACTCCTCCAGAGCCAATTTAATGGCCAGTAACTCCCGATCCCCAATCGAGTAGTTGCGTTCTGCGGAAGAGAAGAGCTTATAGTAATAGCCACATACCATTGACTTGCCCTTGGAACCTTTTTGGAACAGGAGTGCTCCAGCACCAACAGAGGAGGCGTCCACCTCCAACGAGAACTGTCGAGAAACATTTGGATGATGGATGATACAGGCTGACGTGAAGTCACTCTTCAGGCTATTAAATGCGAACTCTGCTTCTGTAGTCCACAACTTGGCGTTCATGCCTTTCTTGGTGAGGTTAGAGATAGGAGATGTCAGTGAGGAGAAGTTTGGAATGAACAGTCTGTAGAAATTGGCGAAGCGCTGTATGGCCCTCAAGCCTTGAGGGCGTGGCCATTCCAGGACAGACTTTACCTTTTCAAGATTCATCTTGAGACCTTGATTCGAGATGATGTAGCCCAGGAAGGGTAGAGCATCTTTCTCAAACATGAACTTCAACTTGGTGTACAGGCGATTCTCCCTCAACCGCAGCACAACTTGACGGACATGCCTCTGATGAGTCATTGGATCTGGAAAAAAAAATCAAGATGTCATCAAGATAGACCACAACACAAACATTGGAGGAGGTCGCGGAAGACGTCATTAACGAACTCGTGGAAGACCGCAGGAGCACTACACAGGCTGAAGGGCATTACTAGATATTCATAGTGTCGGTCACGGGTGTTAAATGCAGTCTTCCATTCCTCACCCCGGCGAATCTGAATTAGGTTGTAAGACCCACCCAGGTCTAGTTTAGAAAAAATCTTGGCAGCACGTATACGATCAAACAGTTCAGAGATCAATGGCAACGAATACCTATTTTTCACCGTGATCTGGTTGAGACCCTGGTAGTCGATGCAAGGACGCAGAGAACCATCCTTTTTCTTGACGAAGAAGAACCCGGCTTCTGCCGGGGTGGAAGACTTCCATATGAAGCCCCTATCCAAGTTCTCTTTAACATAGGCAGACATGGACAGAGTCTCAGGCAAAAAGAGAGGATATACCATACCATGGGGAAAGGAAGCACCAGGAACTAGGTCGATAGGAAAGTCATACGCGCGGTGTGGGGGCAGCATCTCAGCCCCTTTCTTGCTGAAGACGTCCGAAAATGCAAAATAATGACCAGGCAATCCTGACAAGGACTGAGGCAGAGGAGGCTGAATCGAACTAATCTGTACCAGGCAACGATTGAGACGCTGTGACGTCACTCACTTCCTCCCACAGGAGGAACGAGCGAGGACACGCTGTGTGTCTGCGCACTGCCAGAAGCTGGGTGGTAACGAAGAGAAGTGGATGATGCTGATTCGTCAGCATCATACACTTCTATTCACAACGCTCAGCTAGTAAAACAAGTAAACACACCCAGATGTAACGAACACAATACACGCCCAGTTGGAAATAAGATTAAAAACGCCCAGTTGTCCATAAGAAAGGCTCATTTGCATAAATATAAAAATCATCATAACTTGGCCAAAAAGGATCGCTTTTGAAAAAGCAAAACGTTCCTGTTATCTACATTGCAGCGCCGATCAGCTGCAATAGGAGATAGGGATTTGAAAATCTGGTGACAGAGTCTCTTTAAAGAGGCTCTGTCACCAGATTTTGCAACCCCTATCTGCTATTGCAGCAGATAGGCGCTGCAATGTAGATTACAGTAACGTTTTTATTTTTAAAAAACGTGCATTTTTGGCCAAGTTATGACCATTTTTGTATTTATGCAAATGAGGCTTACAAAAGTACAACTGGGCGTGTTTACAGTAAAAGTACAACTGGGCGTGTATTATGTGTGTACATCTGGGCGTTTTTACTTCTTTTACTAGCTGGGCGTTAGGAATGGGAGTGTATGATGCTGACGAATCAGCATCATCCACTTCTGTTCGTTAACACCCAGCTTCTGGCAGTGCAGACACACAGCGTGTTCTCGAGAGATCACGCTGTGACGTCACTCACTTCCTGCCCCAGGTCCTGCATCGTGTCGGCCACATGGGCACCAGAGGCTACAGTTGATTCTGCAGCAGCATCAGCATTTGCAGGTAAGTAGCTACATCGACTTACCTGCAAACGCCGATGCTGCTGCAGAATCAACTGTAGCCTCTGGTGCCGATGTGTCCTCGCTCGTCCGACACGATGCAGGACCTGGGGCAGGAAGTGAGTGACGACACAGCGTGATCTCTCGAGAACACGCTGTGTCTGCACTGCCAGAAGCTGGGCGTTCTGAAGAGAAGTGGATGATACTTCTCGTCAGAACGCCCAGCTAGTAAAATAAGTAAACACGCCCAGATGTAACACACATAATACACGCCCAGTTGGACTTTTACTTTAAACACGCCCAGTTGGACTTTAGCAAGCCTCATTTGCATAAATACAAAAATGGTCATAACTTGGCCAAAAATGCTCGTTTTTTAAAAATAAAAACGTTACTCTTATCTACATTGCAGCGCCGATCTGCTGCAATAGCAGATAGGGGTTGCAAAATCTGGTGACAGAGCCTCTTTAATAATGTTTATTAACATCTTATTCGGGCTACCTGCTTCACAGAAACTTTTTTCCTTAAAAAGAAAATTTTATTTTAAGCTTTGTTTAGTAAACATTCTTTGTACTCCTTCTGTGATATTTTCCACTCGCTCAAGAGGGCTTCCGTTGAGTTTTTAGTGTAAATTTTTTCACATTTCTTTCCCCTTACAACTTTATTATATTCACGTTTTAATTTGACAACATTCCCAAAGAGTATACCTCTAATAAACACCTTTATTGTGTCCCACACTATTAACCCCTTCCCGACATTTGACGTATCCATACACCAAAGTCGGGTAGGGGAAGTATGGAACGGGCTCACGGAGTGAACTCGCTCCATACGATGCCGGTGTCGGCTGTTTGTTACGGCCGACACTTCAGAGTAACTAGCGGCATCGCGCTCGAGCGCGATCCCGCTCGTTTAACTCATTAAATGCTGGGCTTAAATGGGGCTTAACAGTTACCTGTCAGAATCACGATATACTGCAATACATTAGTATTTCAGTATATCGTGCAAGCGATCTAACGATCGCTGGTTGATGTCCCCTAGGGGGACTAATAAAAAAAGTAAAAATGAGTTAAATAATTCACTGTATTTTATGATAGTTAACTTGTGCTCCCACAAAGTACTAAAGATTGCAATTCACTGAAGTGATAAATGAGTAAAACTTATAATTTTTATTGAATAACTCTCTAAAAACAGGGGTACAATCACCACTGTGAAAACAGCCCACCGTGATTAATAAAAAGTGTATTAAACATATACTGCAATTGCTGGTTCGTTTGTGAACCCTCCTCAGATTGAGTATGCTTAAAAGTGTGGGATCAGCGTTTGAGCATTGGTGTATCAGTGAATGGGACCCTACAATATAACAGAGCCAGCAGTTTCCGCTTCTAAACACCCCAGTGCTGGGGTTACCCAAAGATACCACTGTCACCTAGGGCCATGCGAGCACGCTTCCGTGTGTGTGTGTAGCAGAATATCTGTTACAGTTTGATATCACTGGCGTCTTAGCCAGAATGACATAGACATAGACCCCTGATGAAATAATGCATAGAAACGCGTAGGGTCAGAGGAGATAGGGATTATAGCGTAGGTGAAAGTGGTATCTTTGGGTAACCCCAGCACTGGGGTATTTAGAAGCGGAAACTTCTGGCTCTGTTGTGTTGTAGGGTCCCATTCACTGATACACCAATGCTCAAACGCTGATCCCACACTTTTAAGCATACTCAATCTGAGGAGGGTTCACAAACGAACCAGCAATTGCAGTATATGTTTAATACACTTTTTATAAATCACGGTGGGCTGTTTTCACAGTGGTGATTGGACCCCTGTTTTTAGAGAGTTATTCAATAAAAATTATAAGTTTTACTCATTTATCACTTCAGTGAATTGTAAAAATGAGTTAAATCCAGTTTTTTTTATGTAAAAAAAAAATTAAAAGTTCAAACAATCCCCCTTTTTCCATTTTCCCCTTAGAGCATAGTAAAAAAATAAATAAGCAAACATAATTGTCTGAACTATTACAATGAATCATTTAACCCACACGGTGAACGCGGAAAAAAAAAATTGTAAATGCCAGAATCTCTATTTTTTGGTCACCTAATCTCCCACAAAAAAAATAAGCTCTCATACCACTTAATTGACAGAAAAATAAAAAAGTTATGGCTCTCGGAATTTGGCGACACAAAATAAATTTTCTTTTTTAAACTTAGGTTTTTACTTGCAAAAGTAGTCAAATATAGAAAAAAACTATGTATATTTGGTATCGCCGTAATCATATTGACCCACAGAATAAAGTTAACATGTTGTTTTAATTGCACAGTGAATTCCGTAAAAACGGCGCGCAAAAAACCATTGAGGAATCGCTGTTTTTTTCATTTTCTACCCCACAAATAATTTTTTACCCATTTCCTAGTACATTATATTGTAAAATAAATGGTGCTACGAAAAACTACAACCCGTCCCGCAAAAATCAAGCCCTCATAGGTCTATATCGACGGAAAAATAAAGAAGTTCTGCCTTTTGGAAGATGGGGAGGAAAAAACTAAAATGAAAATCTGAAAAAGGGCTGCGGCGTGAAGGGGTTAAATCAGGAGTTGAGCCCCAATTAATGTCTATCATACTTTTAAGCTGAGCTTTTATTAAATCTTAGTTTTGTATCAAAGTGAACCAGTACGGATTAATTCTAATACTTTTTTGGGAAACATGAAAGATTTAAAGAACACTACAACCCGTGATGATCCGATATACTTCTGGTGTCATATGTCATTTTCCCAATTAACGTGATGAAGGAATCGCTGCACAGCACCATATCAATACGTGTCACTGTGTGATGTGAGGCATTATAACAAGAAAAGCATTGATTTTGTGGGTTCTTAAGGCGCCAGATAGCCAACAGGCCCAACTCTTCGCTTATTCTGGCCAAAGGCGTTATTACCAAAATTCTAGGGCCTCTTTCAGGGTTAAACGTATCTATGGCCTCATCCATTACACAGTTCATATCTCCGATAAACATTACAGGACAGTCGTTTCTCCCCAACATAAATACACACAATTTCTTAAACACCACGGATGAGAACGGAGGTGGTACATATACAAATGCTAAAATAGCTAGTGTTTCTTTTAATATACAGTGAAGGAAGACAAACCTTCCTGCCTCATCTATATACTTATCAAAGATTTTGCATTGTGTGCCCATGTGAATAAGTACAGTAACACCCCTAGAATACGAGGAGTGTGTAGAATAGAATTGTTGTGCCCACCATCTATTCTCTAATCTACTAATCGTCTCTTTTGTTAAGTGTGTTTCCAATAAACAAGCAATTGAAGGAAAGTGAGATTTTATATATCCCATAATTGTGAACCTCTTTCATTTCTCACCCATACCCCAAACCACTATTTTCATGCTCATCCGTAGGATTCAATATGTATAAATTGATAGTCCTGTGGGGATTCCTTAATAATGGCCCCAAAATTATACAACTTAATTCTATTAGCTGAAAAACAATTTTTGTTTTTTTCATCCATACCTGTTTTACCCCCTCCCCTCTCCTCTCCCCGTGTTGACTTGTCTTTTCTAACAGGCCTCTCCACTAAACATGTACCCCGTTTTCCCTGTGAATAAATACATAATTATTTTAAACCCTCTAAGTCTCACCATTTTTCAACCTCTTTCTGGTAGGAATAAAAATTTACTTTGTCCTGATGTACTTTGTCCTGATGTTGCTGGGTACATTAGGGATTATTTGAATCCTGACAAATGTAATTTTTTCCTAAGGCGGGATTCACACGACCGGGTCGCGCCCGAGCCCGAGTGCCGGCCGGTAAAATCGGCCGGGCAGATCTGGACAGTGACATCAGCGGCAACTCCTGAAGGGGAATCCCCATGTGTTCGGGGATTCCGCTTCAGGAGTTTCCCCTGATGTCACTGCCCAGATATGGACAGAGACATCAAGCGCTCTGTCCAGGAGCGGAATCCCCGAAAACAAAAGGATTCCGCTCCTTCAAGGAGCTAAAGTGCGGCTAGCACATAGCAGAGTGGGGAGATACCTCCCTGCTCTGCTATAGTGGCGTCGCTGCAGTAGTAGCAGCCGCAGCAGCAGCAGCTGCTAGCGGCGCCATCGAAGGTGTCGCCGGGCCAGGGCGCTTTTAAAACAAGCAGGGGAAGGGAGCCAGCGCAGCGCTCCCTTCCACCTGCTGTACACCCCGGCCCTGCCACACAGTGTACAGCGATGCCATTCGTCAGAATGGCATCAACTCCTCCTCCTCACATGCACTCTGCGCTGTGAGGAGGAGGAGATAGAGCGCAAGCGCCGGAAAACCCGGCCATCACTCGAGACACATCCCGCTGATGGCCGTGTATTACCCAGCCCCATAGACTTCTATGGGAGCCGGGCGGCCGGTTACCCGGCCGAAGATAGAGCATGACCTATTTTTTGACGGCCGGTTTCCACGGCCGTCAAAAAATCGGTCGTGTGAATAGCCCCATTAGGGGTCTATTATTCCTAATGCAGCCGGGTGCCGGCCGATTTATGAACGGCCGGCACCCGGCCGGGAAACCCTGTCGTGGGAATGAGGCCTAACTGGAGTAAACACCTGTCTTTTTAGTTGTTTCATAAGAATAATCTGGGTATATAGATATTTTTATGTTATTAAATAATAAATTCGATGATACGCTAGCTTTCTTTAGGATGATGTCCCTGTCTTTTGAACTCTGGATTCTTGCAATTATTGCCCTCAGCTTAGTGCCATAGGATAATGGCTTAGCAGGTATTATATGTGCTTTATCTATTCCAAATCCTAGAGACAAATGATTTGCCCCAACTTGATCTTTTATCCAGTTCTGAACAAAAGCCTCAGAATCAGTTTTTTCAATCCGTTCCGGGAAGCCCAATAATCTTATATTACATCTTCTTGAACTATCCTCCATATCAATGATTTTATTTTTAAGAGATTTATTACCTTCTGACAGGCCCTTAACTTCTATTTAAAAAAAAATAATGCAAAAAGGCTCCGAGGAAGGTTTCAGCCTCCTAGCTTTAATGGCCAACAGTCAAACAATCTTCTCAAAGTTCTCTAAGGAGAGTATGTAAGTGCTCTGGACTGAGCCCAGTCTCTCATGATGTTATATGTAATGCAAACATCTCCTGGAAACAACAGAGACTGATCATATTTAGCATTTACTCTGGCTGGCATCAGAATACACATGCAGGTTATTTCTTATAACAAAAGCATTGAGAAATGCAGTAATGTATACCTGAAAATGATCTATATTGCCAATACAGACAAAGCCATATGATCTACAGAGCATAGCATATAACAAAGTATGTAACAGTACTTAGCTGACTTCAGTAATCCATGTGCAATGTTCGGTGTTTCACCAATTCAGTATTCAGCCAGCAGGAGAAACATAGTGCACCAATCTGTGTTAGTGGCCTCAGCTATGCTATGCCACTTCAGTAACTGGAAACAAGCAGCAGAGGGCGCCAGAGACCATGCAATGCAAGGCCGTTCTGTGAAGAAATCGCTCAGTATTGATGTTAGAGCTAGCAAAGCACAGGGAGCTGGAGAGTCAGAGAAACAGGGAGGAGAGGCAGAAGGGATCCACTCTATGGCTTCAGCGTCGTATGCACATGGTCAGGGGGCGAGCTACCAGGTGTTCCTACATGCTTGCTTCCTGTCCCATATCAAATATAGCTATTAAATAATCTACAATCCCTATCCAGTACAGAAATATTTTCAGGCATCGCCATATCATATATTGGGGGAAACTAGATGAATCCCTATGATCCATTCTAAACAGAGACTTAGGTGTGTAATCCAATCTATTACAATCTCGCATTTAACATAAACTGAGGGAATCCATGCGCACTCATGGATAGCTCGCTGGGTATGTGTCGGCGTCCTCCGATCATCTGAGCCAATTGCGTGGCACTTACCTGCAGGTTATCATATAGACCACATAACTGGAGGTGCATGAATATTAAAGTAGATTCCTATATGCCTTTCCAGTGTACGGCTGTGCAAGGAATTCCCCTTTAACCGTATTACTACAACATTATCATCATAAACATGAGAAATCTCCCTGTATCGGGATGCTCAATTACAGGGCCGGCCTTAGGGTAGATGGCGCCCCGTGCGAAATTATCTTTCGGCGCCCCACGCCATTATAAAAAATGCCCCATAAAAAAGCATAATTCCTCCCCACAGTATAATGCCCTATATAGTGCCCCCACACAGTGTAATGCCCCTTTAGTGCCCCACACACAGTATAATATTTAATAATGTAATATATTATAACGCCTTCAAGGACACAGTATTTTGTCCTCTAATTGTGCCCACACAGTGTTATGCCCCCTAAGTGCCACACACATTATATTGTCCCCTGTAGTGCCCCTACACAGTATGATGTCCTCCACAGAGTATAATGCCCCCACAGCCCCCCTAGTAGAAAGTGCCCCCTGTAGATTGTGCCGTACAGCCTCCCTGTAGATAGTGTCATAATCCCCCACCTCCTCCTTGTAGACAGTGCCATACAGCCCCCATCTGCCCCTTGTAGTGTCATACAGCCCCCATCTGCCCCTTGTAGTGCCATACAGCCCCCATCTGCCCCTTGTAGTGTCATACAGCCCCACCTCCCTCTTGTACACAGTGCCCCCCACCGCCCCCTTGTAAACAGTGTCATGCAGCACCTACCTCCCCATTGTAGAAAGTGACATACAGCCCCCACCTCCCCCTTGTAGACAGTGCCATACTGCCCCCCACCTCCACCTGACAGGATCCTTGCGTAGGCCGGCTTGATCCAGAGATGTCATCACGCCGACTGCGCAGGGATCCTGTCCCTGAGCCTCATAGGCTGCAGGCGCCTCTGTAGCCTGTTACAGAGTTTCCCAACCTTTTCGGACTTGAGCCACCCCTGGAAAAAAAATAAATCCTCAGGGCCCCCCTACCAAAAATTGTTTAGAGAAAGACAGAAAATAGCTAAAAATAAGCACTACATTCTTAGGGTATGTTCACACAGCGTTTTTTTGTAAGGCAGAAAAAATCTGCTTTTGAATTGACAGCGTTATTTGATGGGGTTTTTTTAGCGTTTTTTTTTAAGCCGTTGAAGCGAATGCAAAAGACGCAGCAAAAAAAGCTCCAAAAGAGCGCCAAAGCTATTTTCTTCCTACTATTAATTTCAATTGGAGGTCAGAGGTGGAAACCACTTGAAGACCATCAGCCCCCCCCCCCACTCACAGTAAAATGACCATCAGCCCCCCCACTCACAGTAAGGCTGGGTTCACACACACTATTTACGGACGTAATTCGGGTGTTTTAGCCCCAAATTACGTCCGAAAATGCGGCTCAAAAGCGTCGGCAAAGATCTGCCCATTCATTTGAATGGGTCTTACGATATTCTGTGCCGACGGTCATTTTTTTTACGCGCCGCTGTCAAAAGACGGCGCGTAAAAGAGACGCCCGCGTCAAAGAAAAGCCTGTCACTTCTTGAGACGTAATTTTCCCTTGACTCCATAGAAAAACAGCTCCAATTACATCCGTAATGGACGCAGCGAATAGCGCCTGCACATGCCATTACGTCTGAAATTCCGGAGCCGTTTTCTCCTGAAAACAGCTCCGTAATTTCAGCCGTAATGGACGCTGCCGTGTGAACATACCCTAAAATGACCATCAGCCCCCCACTCACAGTAAAACTACCATCAGCCCGTCCACTCACAGTAAAACTACCATCAGCCCCCACTCACAGTAAAACGACCATCAGCCCCCCACTCACAGTAAAATGACCATCAGCCCCCACTCACAGTAAAACTACCATCAGCCCGTCCACTCACAGTAAAACTACCATCAGCCCCCACTCACAGTAAAACGACCATCAGCCCCCCACTCACAGTAAAATGACCATCAGCCCCCCACTCACAGTAAAATGACCATCAGCCCCCCACTCACAGTAAAACGACCATCAGCCCCCCACTCACAGTAAAACGACCATCAGCCCCCCACTCACAGTAAAACTACCATCAGCCCCCCACTCACAGTAAAATGACCATCAGCCCGTCCACTCACAGTAAAATGACCATCAGCCCACCACTAACAGATGCCCCCTGTAGATAGTACCACACAGACCCTTGTAGGTCGTGCCACACAGCCCCCTTGTAGTTCGTGCCACACAGCCCTCTTGTAGTTCGTGCCACACAGCCCTCTTGTAGTTCGTGCCACACAGCCCTCTTGTAGGTAGCGCCACACAGCCCTCTTGTAGGTAGTGCCACACAGCCCCCTTGTAGGTCGTACCACACAGCCCCCTTGTAGGTAGTGCCACACAGCCCCCTTGTAGGTAGTGCCACACAGCCCTCTTGTAGGTAGTGCCACACAGCCCTCTTGTAGGTAGTGCCACACAGCCCCCTTGTAGGTCGTGCCACACAGCTCCCTTGTAGGTCGTGCCACACAGCCCCCTTGTAGGTCGTGACACACAGCCCCCTTGTAGGTAGTGCCACACAGCCCCTTTGTAGGTAGTGCCACACAGCCCCCTTGTAGGTAGTGCCACACAGCCCCCTTGTAGGTAGTGCCACACAGCCCCCTTGTAGGTAGTGCCACACAGCCCCCTTGTGGTTCGTGCCACACAGCCCCCTTGTAGTTTCGTGCCACACAGCCCCCTTGTAGTTTCGTGCCACACAGCCCCCTTGTAGGTCATGCCACACAGCCCCCTTGTAGGTCATGCCACACAGCCCCCTTGTAGGTCATGCCACATAGCCCCTTTGTAGGTAGTAGGGATGTCACGACACCTGAATTTGGACTTCAATACCGATACTTCGTGTAGTATTGCAATTTCGATACCAAAACGATATTTTGCCAACAGTAATAAAAAAAAGTTCTTCCATTTTCTGATGTGGGGCGCGAGGTGTGATGATGAATTTAACCTTCATTTGCCTCACATTAATAGTAATTAACCCCATCATGTTTCTCAGTCATAATGGGTTAATGTGTGAGGTACATGATGGGGTTAATTACTATTAATGTGAGGCACATGGAGGTTAAATTCATCACACCTCGTGCCTCACATTAATAAGTGAAAGAAGTTTTTTTTAAATTTATTTCTGAAGTCTTTCTGCCAAAAAAACTGCACCAAAATTTGGTGCTGTTTTTCAGGTGAAATTCCCTGCGGTTCTCAGGACGTATACACTGTGTAGTTTTACGTATCCACCCTGTGTGTTCCTACCCTTATAATCAAGTTGCTCTCCCCACAAATATTATCTCTAAGGGCTTATTCAGACGAACGGGATATACGTCCGTGCAACGCGCGTGATTTTCACACGCGTGGCACGGACCTATATTAGTCTATGGGGCCGTGCAGACGTGTGCGTGATTTTTATGCTGCGTGAGTCCGCTGCATAAAAGTCATGACATGTCCGTTCTTTGAGCGTTTTTTGCGCATCACGCACCCATTGAAGTCAATGGGTGTGTGAAAACCATGCATGGCACACGGAAGCACTTCCATGCGAACAGCGTGATTCGCGCAACAGCTGTCAAAAGGATGAATGATTACAAACATCCAAATGGAGTGTCATAATGATGGCGGCTGCGCGAAAAGCACACAGCCGCGCATCATATGCTGCTGCCGCACGGAGCTGTCAAATGCATTTTGCGCAGGCAAAACGCCGTGTTTTTTGCGTGCGCAAAAGGCACGCGCTCGTGTGAATCCAGCCTAAGGGTAAGGCCACACGGAGCAGCCCTGACACCGTCGCAACGCAGCTAACAACCACGCCGTCACCATGTTCAGTGCGGCTGTCAAACAGCCTGTTAGTGGCCGCACGTATTCCGGTTACACGCGCACTGCCGCTCCATTCATTCTCTATGGGAGCGCCGGAGATAGCCGAGTGCAGTGTTCTGCTTTTTCTGCCGCTCCCATAGAGAATGAATAGGGGGTAAGTTGTTGTAATTTGCAAAATCGTGCGGCCATAAAGGGTGTATTAATTCATGGCCGCACGATTTTGCAGATAAAGGGACGGTTTACCCGCGTTAACGTGCGGCCATGAATTAATACACCCTTTATGGCCGCACGATTTTGCAAATTACAACAACTTACCCCCTATTCATTCTCTATGGGAGCGGCGGAAAAAGCAGAACACTGCACTCGGCTATCTCCGGCGCTCCCATAGAGAATGAATGGAGCGGCAGTGCGCACGCGAGTGTAACCGGAATACCCCTTAACGAGGTATTGGACAGCCGCTCCTACATAGTGCCAGCGCGGTTGTTGGCCGCGTTGCGACAGTGTGAGGGCCGCTCCGTGTGGCCGTACCCTAAAGAATCCTTTCTCCCCATACATAACGCTAAGTTCCCCTCCCCCATGATTCATAATAAGCTCCTACACCACAAAATAAACTATACAGAAGTCCCCCTCCCCACAAAATACATGTATAAAGAATCCCCCCCACTCCTATAGAATTTAGGGCAATGTCCCCTCCCCCACAAAATCGGTCTGTAAAAAATACACACTCAAAGTACCTCTAACCTAGCCTCCCCTCCCCCACAAAATCGATCTGTAAAAAAACACACACACACACACACACACACACACACACACACACACACACACACACACACACACACACACAGTACCTCTAACCTAGCCTCCCCTCCCCCACAAAATCGATCTTTTAAAAAAAACAAAAACATCCTGTTACACATCAAATAAAGCCCCCTCTCTCCCCCTCCCTCACACTGCACATAAATAGACATAGATTAATCTAAAGCTGCTGCACTTACCTGACTCTGGAGCTCCGTGGAGGAGTCTTCACTGGGGCAGCAGCACAGCAGGAAGGAGCTGCAAGTGCTGAGTGTCTGTGACACTGCAGTACAGGCTGTGCCGATTGGTGGAGCAGACAGAGGCACCTGCTGCTGCTCCTCCAATCAGCGCTCACTTCACGCAGCAGTGCAGAGGGAGGAACATTTCTCCTCTCTTCTGCTCGTACCCACTGGCGCCCCCCTTGCAGCATGGCGGCCGGCGCCCTGTGCGACCGCACGTGTCGCACATAGCTAAGGCCGGCCATGCTCAAATACGTCTGTTGGGGACATTTATTTGTTACAACGTCTGATCAGACAAGCCGATCTCTTAAATTAGGACTCCGTCTGTATGGTAACAGAGGAGGCGATTTAAATTCAGGTATTCCTAAGCAACCCCTTTCCAATATTGACCTGTTTTGTCTCAGGTTGTCCCCAATCCCATTACTAAGAGGGCGGTAGATGGACACAAATGGGATGCATTGCAAGTTGTCCGTTCTACACTTTCTACCCAAGAGTGACTCTTTGTCCACCATACGGCCTTCCTTTTCTGTTGTTGAACCACATTTAATGGATACCCTCTAGATATAAATCTTTGGCACATTTCTTCTAGCCGATTATTTACATTGTCCTCACTCCTCACAATCCTCCTAACTCAGGCCCCATGCACACGACCGTAAAAAACCTCCGTTTTTGCGGACCACAATTGCGGTCCGCAAAAACGGAGCCATTCACTTTCACTGAACACTGACACCTTTCCGTAGCACTACGGAAGGGTGTAAGTGCCGTGGAAATGTTCCGGGAATTATGGAACATGTCAGTTTTTTCGCATTTTGCGGGCCGTGCTCCCATACTTTGTATGGGAGCACGGCCCGAAAATGCGGCTGTCAGTCAGCGGCCGGCCGTGCCCGCAATCACGTGACGTGATTGCGGGCACGGTCGTGTGCATGGGGCCTTAGTAACTGGCTTAACGGTAGTGAATTAACCATATTCTTTGGATTATGGCTCTGGTAATTCAACATGTTGTTCCTATCTGTTGTATTTTTTAGAAATATCTGATACCAAATAGTCACCATTCTTGGAGACCATAGTGTCTCTTGAATTTCCCTATCTGAGTGGGTAAGTGTGAATTTTAACTCTATATATATATTATTAGGTTCCTCCTGGAACAATAATAGTTCCTCCACTTAGCTTGTCCCTCTGCGCTGCCGGTAAAAATCATCTCCAAACATAAAACAATTATGTCAGTGTATTCAGTACAGCAGCTCAAGGACAAATCGTGTACACCAAGGAGACATATCCGAGCCGGTGAGCACACACTGCACTGCTTCCAAACCTCTATCTTGTACAATTGATGTGTACAACCATACATCAAAGGAAGCCAAAATGGCCGAACCTGATGTCAGAAGCTGTATCTCAACAACTATATTATTTTTTAATAAAAACCAATTACAAAGTTGCATTAAACACTGTTGTTTTAGTTAAAAAAAAATGTCTTCTAAAGCTTACATAGCCTTTAAAGGGAATGTGTCGCGAATTAAACTTTTTTTTTTTAAAGTAAGTTACTTATTTCTATTATATTTTTAAAGTTTTTTTGCTGTATTTTTTTTCCTTCCACATTGTGGAAAGTATTAAAAATTAAATAATAATTTTACATGTTTTCCTATGTTGGCCACCAGAGGGAGCACTTCCCAGAATTACAGCAAGGCAAAGCAACCTGACTCACAGCTGCCATAGATGTGGGAGGGAATCTCAGCACCCCTCCTACAAGCCAGGAAAAGGTGTCTTGAAATTGCTGAGCAGTGTCCGGCTGCCATTTTCGGAGTGATTGTATAAATGGCAGCTGGCAGAAGCTATAGGACACACCAAAAGGCTAAGGGTATGTTCACACACTTACTAAACAAAGGGAAAACAGCTCCTGATTTTCAGCCATTTTTTTTATCAAACTCGCATTTTTGGCAGCGTTTTTTACAGCCGTTTTTGTAGCTGTTTTTCTATAGAGTCAATGAAAAACTGCTCCAAAAACCTCCCAAGAAGTGACATGCACTTCTTTTTGGCGGCCATCTTTTTACGTGCCGTTTTTGGAAAACGGTCACGTAAAAAAATGCACCGTCGGAACTGAACGCCGTATTTCCCATTGGAAACAATGACCAGATGTTTGTAGGTGTTCTGCTTCCAATTTTTCAGCCTTTTTTCAGGACGTTTATGGCCCGAAAAATGGCTGAAAACACTGCGTGTGAACATACCCTTAGAATGATGAAAGTGAAGTGAATGATTTTTCAGTTGACAGGTTCACATGGCATGTATTTCAGGAGGAGACATAGTGATACTTAGTGACCGGCGATCAGGTGATCAGCCTATGCTGTTAGGAGAATGTTTTTAAGTGCCTTCTTATAGGCGTTAGTAGGGTTAGAGGGGATAATTTTATAGCAATTGCGGTTGTCAAGGATCCCGAGGCACATAGAAATGCCTGGCGATCCATGACGACCACATTGCCCCCCTTGTCGGATGACTTGATAATAATAGACTCATCGTTTTCAAGGAGTCGTAAACTCTCAAGTTCATCAGGGGTAATATTGCTACAGCCCCCTTTACGACAAATATGGGATAACTGGTCAGTCACCACCTTCAAGAACATATCAATTGGTGTATTTTCACTCATAGACTATGCACATTGATAAGAATCTTACGTTCCGTTAATTTCTAGATTTACTGCCTGATTAGAACGATTAGGCTGGGTTCACACGACCTATTTTCAGACATAAACGAGACGTATTATGCCTTGTTTTACGTCTGAAAATAGGGCTACAATACGTCGGCAAACATCTGCCCATTCATTTGAATGGGTTTGCCGACGTACTGTGCAGACGACCTGTCATTTACGCGTCGTCGTTTGACAGCTGTCAAGCAACGACGCGTAAATTGACTGCCTCGGCAAAGAAGTGCAGGACACTTCTTTGCAACGTAATTTGAGCCGTTCTTCATTGAAGTCAATGAAGAGCAGCTCAAGATTACAGGCGTCAAAGACGCCTCGCATAATACGAGGAGCAGCATTTACGTCTGAAACGACGCAGCTGTTTTCTCCTGAAAACAGTCTGTCTTTTCAGACGTAAAAGCCTCTCATCGTGTGCACATACCCTAAAAATAAATTTTATTGATAGATACTAAAATAAGCTCTTGAAGCCCAATTACATATAACAACAGGCTCAGACAGGTGGTCAGCAGCAGAGAAGGTCTATTAGTAGTGGTAATATTGATAAGAAAACTAATGGTGGAATAATATTACCACTACTAATAGACCTTCTCTGCTGCTGACCACCTGTCTGAGCCTGTTGTTATGTGTAATTGGGCTTCAAGAGCTTATTTTAGTATCTATCAATAAAATGTATTTTAATCGTTCTAATCAGGCAGTAAATCTATTTTCACTCATAGGTGGATTCTTATTTGAGGGCAAGGCCAAGTCCGTAAATGGACCTTCTCCTGTTGGCTACCACCTTACTTGAGTAAATCCCCCATAGTCCTAAGAAGGGGCATATATGCCTCCTCTAAACCCAACTCCTGACACCTACGTCTGTCATTAATTAATTATTTTTTTTTTAATTTTAGCTTCCGCCTAAACAGTTGTAGGTCTTTGACCCATGAAAACAAGTCAAAAGTCGGGGTAGGGACAAATGAGAGTCCTCTCTTTAACACACAAATTTCCCCTTTAGATAGTACTCTTTGAGAAAATTTGTGTTGGGGTATTGGGGTCTGCCTCTTCCCCTAACACTAGGACGCGAAATGTATCACTGTCGTAATCAAATGAAGATATTTCTGTATACATATCTGGTATACACTACCGTTCAAAAGTTTGGGGTCACCCAGACAATTTTGTGTTTTCCATGAAAACTCACACTTATATTTATCAAATGAGTTGCAAAATGACTAGAAAATATAGTCAAGACATTGACAAAGTTAGAAATAATGATTTTTATTTGAAATAATTTTCTCCTTCAAACTTTGCTTTCGTCAAAGAATGCTCCATTTGCAGCAATTACAGCATTGCAGAACTTTGCCATTCTAGCTGTTAATTTGCTGAGGTAAATGGGAGAAATCTCACCCCATGCTTCCAGAAGCCCCTCCCACAAGTTGGATTGCCTTGATGGGCACTTCTTGCATACCATACGGTCAAGATGCTCCCACAACAGCTCTATGGGGTTGAGATCTGGTGACTGCGCTGGCCACTCCATTACAGATAGAATACCAGCCGCCTGCTTCTTCCCTAAATAGTTCTTGCATAATTTGGAGGTGTGCTTTGGGTCATTGTCCTGTTGTAGGATGAAATTGGCTACAATGAAGCGCTGTCCACAGGGTATGGCATGGCGTTGCAAAATGGAGTGATAGCCTTCCTTATTCAAAATCCCTTTTACCTTGTACAAATCTCCCACTTTACCAGCACCAAAGCAACCCCAGACCATCACATTACCTCCACCATGCTTGACAGATGGCGTCAGGCACTCTTCCAGCATCTTTTCAGTTGTTCTGCGTCTCACAAATGTTCTTCTGTATGATCCAAACACCTCAAACTTCGATTCGTCTGTCCATAACACTTTTTTCCAATCTTCCTCTGTCCAATGTCTGTGTGCTTTTGCCAATATTAATCTTTTCCTTTTATTAGCCAGTCTCAGATATGGCTTTTTCTTTGCCACTCTGCCTCTTCACTGTAGACGTTGACACTGGTGTTTTGCGGGTACTATTTAATGAAGCTGCCAGTTTAGGACCTGTGAGGTGTCTATTTCTCAAACTAGAGACTCTAATGTACTTGTCTTGTTGCTCAATTGTGCAGCGGGGCCTCCCACTTCTCTTTCTACTCTGGTTAGAGCCTGTGTGTGCTGTCCTCTGAAGGGAGTAGTACACATCGTTGTAGGAAATCTTCAGTTTCTTGGCAATTTCTCGCATGGAATAGCCTTCATTTCTAAGAACAAGAATAGACTGTCGAGTTTCACATGAAAGCTCTCTTTTTCTAGCCATTTTGAGAGTTTAATCAAACCCACAAATGTAATGCTCCAGATTCTCAACTAGCTCAAAGGAAGGTCAGTTTTATAGCTCCTCTAAACAGCAAAACGGTTTACAGCGGTGCTAACATAACTGCACAAGGGTTTTCAAGTGTTTTCTAATCATCCATTAGCCTTCTAACACAGTTAGCAAACAGAATGTACTATTAGAACACTGGAGTGATGGTTGCTGGAAATGGGCCTCTATACACCTATGTAGATATTGCATTAAAAACCAGACGTTTGCAGCTAGAATAGTCATTTAGCACATTAACAATGTATAGAGTGTATTTCTGATTAGTTTCATGTTATCTTCATTGAAAAAAACTGTGCTTTTCTTTCAAAAATAAGGACATTTCTAAGTGACCCTAATCTTGTGAACGGTAGTGTATATATATTTATAAAAAAAATAAAATAATATATATATATATATATATATATATATATATACTGTATATATATATATATGTATATAAATGTTTTCAAAGGTGTACATAGTCTTTAAACAGAATCCCCTCACCCCACACATAACATTCACAGTCAAGCTCCCCCTCCCCCACATAGCATTCATAGCCATATCCCCCCTCCCGCACAAAAAGTTTTACACATAATCCCCTACCCCACACCAAACATATTGGCACAATTCACACAGAGTTTTTTTTACGCTGATTTTGATGCGGAAACTGCATCAGAATCAGCAGCAAAAATGGCCAAAACCACCTCCCATTGACTTTAATGGGAGACGGAGGTGTTATTTTTCTGTGTCAGTTTTTAGCCGCTCGTGGCAAAAAAAAGCGTTATGATCTTCCTTGCCGCGGTTCCACCTCTGACCTCCCACTGAAATCAATGGGGGCAGAGAAAGCGTCTTGCACTGCGTTTTTTGTCAGCAGCACTCAATGGCTGCGGTCGAAAAACACTGTGAAAATCGTGGCAAGAATTTTCAGGCAGGTCAAAATCTGCCTGCAAAAAAAACTCAGTGTGAACAGAGCCTTACAGTTAAGTCCCCCGTCCCCCTCAAGAGCGATTTGTAAAGAATCCCCTCCCCCACACATAACATTTACAGTTTCATCTTCATCAGCTGTTACAAGTTGCAGGCAGGAGGGTAGGAGAGCTGTGTGTTACTGCTTCTCTTCAGCCCTTTCTTCTTCTTTCTTCTTCCTCCATCCTCCCTGCTTGTTTGTGATGGGGCCGTGCAGTGCAGCAAACTGCAGGGCCCCATATGTTATTACAACCTGGTCGGAGAGAAGAGCTGTGATTCTCCTGCACAGAGTGTGTGGCCACGGGTAGCTGCATTATACATCAGATGTGACGTCATATAATGCAGCCACCGGACGTCAGATGTTCTGTGCAGGAGAATCACAGGCATTCTCTCCAATGCTCCCCTGCGCTACCCTTAACTCCCCGTGGCCCTAATCATCTACTAGACAACCGGCCCGGGGGGCACACACCTCCCTTCCCCCTGGCTCAGCCCGCTTCTGACTGCCGTGTGACAGTGTCCTTATAGCTAGACAGCTTAAACTTAGACCAGACAAGCACAAAATGTGCCATATTTATCACAGTTATACAACCTGAATGATAATTTTGGCACATCTTGCATAACCTCTTAGGCACTTGTTTGTTCCTCACACCACTTCAGATTTGGCTAATTTTGCACCAGCATTTTAAGCCACGTGCTTTTCTGACAAGTCACAACTCTTTAGCTGCTAAGTATGCCCCTTTTCAGTACTAAAAAATGTCTAGTGAGATGCAAACATCAATATTGCGCCAAACTGCGACTATTTTGCATCCAAATTTTGCTCATTTTTTATCACTTCTAGATCCAAACACAATAGTAAATCTGCCTCAAATAGTTTATCCTTAGATAATAAAAATAAAAAAAAATAAAGATATACACTTATAGCTGTGAAACAGTGTAGCATCTATAGACAAACCAATCAATGATTTATTATACACTGCCTATCAGGGCCGATTCTAGCTTTTCTGCTGCCTGAGGCGAAAATTTGAAAAAAAGCACATAACTTTGCAAATAATATACGTTTTAAACACAATTTATATTGTAGTTATCGGCATCATAGCACATATTAGATTAGTTAGGAGATAGGGCATTAATAAACTAGTGATTCAGTCAGATGTTCTGACACCCTCCCTTGTAGAATAATAACTATTGAGGGCTTTAGAGTGGGGATTATACTGCGGGGGGGGGGGCTGAGCAACTTATTGACTGCTGAGTGCTCTATGGGGAAGGATAATTCTGCGCTCAATTATCCCCCCACAGAGCTCTCTGCAGTCAGTCAGATGCTCAGACCCCCCCCCCCGCCCCTTCAGTATAGCAACTACTGACGGCTCTATGGGGGATTTTTTCCCCCCTCAGTGCCCTTTGCTGTCAGCAAGATGCTCAGTAACCCCCCTTGCCCCTAGCGTCGGCCTGGTCACTTTTAAAGAGTGGAAGCAAGAGGCTGAGTCTGAGCACAGCAAGCAGCGGTCTGCCGCTCTAGTCTTAACATGGCTCACCTTACAGATCACCACTCTGCTCCACCTCTCTGGCAGTGCATGCTTCGTGCAGCGTCAAAGAGGAGGAGTGTTCTCCAGCAGACGTGCGCACATCTGCTAATTAAGTTACGCTGCACCCCCCTGCGCTCCAGCCCCCTGTGCTCCACTCCTAGCCCAGCCCATCTCAGTCCGTCCCTTCCATGGCTCCTGGCTGACTGAGATTAAAACACAAAATTCGCCCCCCCCCCCTTCTAACTAAGTGGCGCTCCCTGAGGCAGCAGGCTCACCTCGCCTATCTATCTATCATCTATCTATCTATCTATCTATCTATCTATCTATCTATCTATCTATCTATCTATCTGTCTGTCTGTCTGTCTGTCTATCTATCTCCCTCTTTATCTATCGATCCCATATCTATCTGGACATGATCATCATTTTTATGTTAATGTATTAGGCTTCGTTCACATCTGCGTCGGGTTCTGTTCATGGGTTCCCTCAGACCTTTCCGTCAGGCGAACCCATGAATGGAAACCAAACGGAAACCATAGCTTTCCGTTTGCATTACCATTGATTTCAATGGTAATGCTTCCATTGCTAATTGTTTCCGTTTGTGTCCGTTCTGTAAGGTTTCTGTTTTTTTGAGCGGAATCAATAGCGCAGTAGAGTACGGAAGAGATAAACGGAATTAGCAACAGAAGCATTACCATTGAAATCAATGGTAATGCAAACGGAAACCTCTGGTTTCCGTTTGGTTTCCATTCATGGTTTCCCCTGACCAAAAGGACTGCAGCACGGTGGCTCAGTGGTTAGCACTATTGCCTTGCCACGCTGGTTTCCGCCCACACCCCAAAAACATACCAATAGGGAATTTAGATTGTGAGCCCCAATGGGGACAGTAAAAAAGAGGACCTCTGTACAGCACTGCGTAATATGTTGGTGCTATATAAGTAACTGAAATAAATAAATAATAAATAAACCCCTTCGCAGATGTGAACGAAGCCTTAACTATTTTCTTATTTCCTTCCTCAGCATATTCAATGTCACTTTCACTTTCTTCTGAACAGTCCTGTATATCAGAGTAAGGGAACCTTTACTTTCATTTTGTGAACTCCTTACATGAATAACACAGCCTTGTATGAACAGGATTTTAATATCTGATCACTGCAGTGAAGATTCATTGTAGACTTAAAACGGATGTCCAAGAAGTTACAGTGATTTTTTTCTTACTACCAAATTTAACATTGGAAGAAAACTTAAGAAACATTTTTTGATAAGTTTCATTTCCTGTATTGTGGATATGTCAATGTTGGGCACCGACCAAACCACATCTGACTATCAGGTATGTTGGTTAGAAGAAATAAATTGAATGCTCCACTGGGGCAGGGATCAAGGCATTGTATTCAATTGGATTGTACGATTTGGTAGCATATAAGATACATAATAATAGGAAATATGACAAATAATAAAAACAATTACATTTATAACAATTTCACTGCAAGTTATGCTCGTTTACCTTAATACAGAATGTCATAACTTATGTACTATGTGAGACTTTCAAGCTATAATCTGCATGTATATCAGAATGATTCATCTAATGTTTTTTTCTGTTGGTTGGTTTATATTAAGTTTATATGATAAATTAAGGCAGTCTTCAATGTGTTTTCTTAGTAAAGATATGTTGCAAATCTCTTTGTATTATAGCTGGCCAAAAACGTAAATATTAATAATAATAAGAGGGGTTGTACAGTTCCTAAAAATTGATGGCCTATCCTCAGAAAAGGCCATCAATATCTGATGGTTCGGGGTCCGACTACTGGCACCCCCGCCGATCAGCTGTTTTGAAGGGGCCGCAGTGCTCGTACAAGCCCTGCTTCCCCTTCATTCCTTATCTGCTCGTACTGTGAATAGCCGACACGCTTTTAGCAGCGATTCACAGTATTACTTACATTCACTTCAATGGCAGAAGGCTGTAGTACTGTGAACCGCCGCTACATGTGTGTCCACGATTCACAGTACGAGCAGATAAGAAAAAAGGGGAAGCAGCGCTCATACGTGCACTGCGGCCCCTTCAAAACAACTGATCGGCGGGGGTCTCGGGAGTCGGACCATGACCGATCAGCTGCTGAGGATAGACCATCAATTTTTAGGGACCGGACAACCCCTTTAAAGCTATGTCTATGGTACTAGAAACAACTTCTCGGTTGGAACATATATTGTCCATTCTAAAGAATTTTTCTCGGTTGTTAGCAGTAAACTCTCTATTTTCAGCAGGTTGGCAATGTAAACATACAATATTTCTCACAATACGAATGATCTTTCATGGGATTTATGGCAATTCACTCAAGTGACAAACAATGTAAATATCTACTCAACCTGTACTGCAAAATGAGATTCTCTTCATGCCCCACTTGACTTATCAGCCAGACTCCTGTTCATTACAATATATATCCTTTCTAACGTTATTAAGCTACCTAACCACATACCAAGAGCCAACTGCAAGACATTTAACGCCAGCTGCACCCCCACACCCCCCCCCCCCAACACACACACACACACACACACACACACACCAGCAACACTAATGCCTTTTTTTAAACTCTGTCCTGCAATCCAACATTGGAAATGTCCAATCCTATTTCTGTTAGGTGCACACCATCCAACACAAATATTTTTGGCAGACTACCTTCCAAGATCCAAGGCCTGACTACGACCCCACTCAATTTCTTGTTAGAAATAACCTAAAGTCGCTGGATTCCTAGCATAAAGCTCACACAACCACAGCATCACTTCGAGACTTGTCTTAAATCATAATCACCACATACAAAATTCAAGATATTCTCAAAGGTTTTCAGAATTTTGCAGTATTTCTGGTTTCTTTCCTCTTCCACCTTATTTTTAATCCCTCCTTTAATTATGCCTGTTATCTAATTATTCCTGGTTATCAGAGAAAACAGCTCCACAAATTCACCATTTGGATGCTCTCCCCTGCTCAGGCTTCAAATGGGCCTGAAAAAGCCAAGCCTTTACCCTGATGTGCTGTCTAATGAGTCCATAAGAAAGGTTGCCGCTCCCCTCTCTTAACTAATTACAACCAATTCTATTAACATGGAGCCCAAAGTGGGACTAACAAGGTTCCACTCCATGGTAGGTTTAACAGCAGCTGATGACGCCATACATTTCATGTAAGGCCAACAGACAGGAGGTGGACACACTGGGTTTCTAACATGTTTGGCATAGACTAGACCAGTGAGAGGACTCTATAAGATCATCTATTCTTCACGTCATTTGAGGTCTCCCCTTGATGCAAAACACACCATCTATGTCACAACTCCAGCAGATAAAATATTTGCTAAACTGTTGGTTGTCAACATAGGCCATATAACTGTGTGCACATGAGCGGCGAGGGGACAGAATCGGCTTGTGTAAAAGCAACTTAACAGATGAAGATCCAATCAGCCGATAAACGATCGTTTGCTCGTTCATCGGCTGTTTGTTGGCCTGTTTACACAGGGAAATGATTAGGATCGAGTATAAACGTTCATTTGCCCAATCATTAGCCAGTGTAAAAGGGCTTTTACTCAACCTCTTTTACTTGGTTCATGGTCAACTTCTGCAAAGATAAAGAATCCAAATGTACATATTAAATTAAGGCAATCCCACGTAAAGCATATTTAAGCCATTCTCTATTTCTTTTCTTCTTCCAGTATATTACTTTTCCTACTTTTGCTGGCCATTAGCATCACTCTGCTTCCTTCTCAACTTCTATTTTTTTCTACTTCTCTCTTTGGCTTCTTCTTTTACTACTTTCTTTTTTTCTCTGCTAAAGTCTTCTCTCTCACTCAGGTATTTTTTTCTGGTTATATACTTCGGACCAGATAACCTTTCCTATATTCTTCACAGAGTTCCTGTTTTTTTATTTTTTTTATTCCTTTCTAAGCCCTGTTGGTAGTTGCTGGATCACAATATTTGTAATAATATTCTAATAATAGCAATACCAGATTAATCTCAGGAGCCTATAGGCACAAAATGTCCTCTGGTAAAGTTTTATTGAGCCAGTGTAATTATAACAGACCATGGACAGCACTCCATCGATATGAGAACTTTTGCCACAGAGCGTTGAGTGGAGTACAAATAAATATTCATCTATTGGCGTTTACACCACTGGGAAACATCACATGTATATAAGTAGTGAGTGAAGAAAATATAATGTAGCTCTTACCCTGTTAACAGATGCTCTATCTTACGGCCACCCTTAGACATAGTGTTGGTGACTGATTGACAGGTGTGTTCTGCACATCAATCAAGGGCGTACGTATTAGTGAGGCAGACCATGCAATTATTATAGGGCGCTGGGGGAGGCTGGTCCCATCTCCTTTGCTACTGGATAGCGAGAACCTGTGCAAGACTCCCCCTCCAGAAGAATCTTATTGTTAGCAAGCAATGGGATGTGGAGGGTAAAACAAACACTAGTCCCTTCTGTCCTTGGTGGTGAATCCTAACACCATAATGGGGGGCTCTTTTTTTATATTTGCTGTGCGAGCCCCTCTCTTCTATGTATGCCACTGACATTGTGAGAGCAGGAGACATTCATTTTGTAATAGACAGTTTTTATTTACTAAAATGCTTTCCACATTCATTTTCTTACTAAAATCAAGAACTTCACCACTTAAATAAAACACTAATTTATGAGTGGACAGGAATGTTCTGCTTTTTTACAGAGTGTTTGAAACATTACTTCGCTTTGAGCAATTACTTTTTGTTAGCAGTGTCCACCAATGATAAGCGGATCATAGAGTGTCCTGCCGTGGCCTCCGAGGACCACCAGCAATTAGCTGTAATCTGTGGGGGGAGTCAAGCAGCATGTGTTCAGCACCACCACAGGGGAAATTAAGCATTACATGGTGCCCATTGTAGTTAATAGCCTGGCCACTTGCTCCTCGGCTAATCTGCTTGTTTACGTGGCCAATAAAATGGTCAGTAGTCGGCAGCACATCTCCCTGTGTAATCGAAATGTATGGGGACAAATGATTGTAGTAATGATCGCTCATCCCCATATATAAGCAATCATTGCTCCTTGTGAAAAGAGCAAACAATCGCCGATCAACGAGCTGTCTTGTCGATCAGAGCTAGTTTTTACAGCCCAAATTGTGCCGTGTAATAGGACACTTTAAGTGGAAGACATTTATTGCAGTCACTCTCCACTCCACTGGTTAATAAACAAGAGTCCTGAAGGGAGGACCCCTCTCAATTAACCCAGAATTGTCTACTAGGGTATTTGATAATAGGTTTTCTAAAGAAGACATCTCCTTTATGGAACACATTTTTAATAACTTAGAAAATGTCAATCTATATCTCTATTCATGTTTCATGTCTGTTGTACAATAAGTTTTATTTGTGGAAATTGGTGAATGCAAACATTTTCCACATTCCATAGCACAACAGGGTTACATTCTTATAAAACAAGGACATTGTACACAAATTGTGAGTTTATATTACATATTCCTTCAATGTTAATACTAAAACTGTACTTTAATTGAAGCATATAATTCTGTCACAACTTTAGTTTTGATGGTGATGGATTATAGAGGATGCAGACAATTATTCTGAACGTTTAAAAATTATGTGTGTTTTTCTTAAATCGCTTCAAGTTTTCATGAGAATATCCGCTATATTTAGAGAAATAAACCGAGACTTGTAATGCTAAAAGTGAAATTGAAAGGACATCTCATTTAAGCGTTAAGGGGAAATATTTCATGATACAGAAAGGGTACATAGCATATGGGTGAATATCTTACATGCCTAATGCATGGATAAGGACCCATTATAGAACTGGACTCTTAGCATGGTGGTAGTTCAGTCAGTGACCTTTAAATCCTTTCTAAAATGGAGACAAGTATACTGAATCTCCTTATGTTATATTCCATTTGCAATTAGACTCTTTGGTATACACTAGAGACAAAAAGGAGCATACTAGCCAGTATTAAAAGAAAATAGTTTTATTAAACATATAGAAACATGTATGAAAGATAAAAAGGTACAGAGCTGGACTTGAAGACTCTGAATAGTTACACTAAAACACAACTAGCAGGAATATCTCTATATAGCAGAATGAAGGGCAGTGTACAGTACATAGACTAAAGTGAGTGGACCAATATAATCATGACGCAAGTCATATACAACAACACTGTAAGACAATAGTGTCATGGGTAGATTTATACAAATACAGTACCATAAACAACAGGTGATGTATGACCTACAGTCATGCAAAGGTCTAGAAGGAGTTACAGACCATCAGTCATATAAGATGAAAGGAGATTCACAGACTGCAGCCTAAGTAAGCCGAACGTCCACCCACTGATATAACAACTTACCCATACTGAACGATAAATGCAGAGAGTCGAGCTAGTGTGAGTAGAAAAACCCCAACGCGCGTTTCGCGATGTGCTTCCTCAAGGGGTGTGAAGTGTCTAAAGAGATGAGGAGTATAAGTAGCGCAAGCCCCAGGTGAATCGAGTAAAACTCAGTCCAAGAAGATTCCGGCGCACGTCATCTGCCGAGACCGGAAGTGAGGCATGCCCCACTTCCAGCCCCCAGCGCTCGAGCGCACACCAGAGATCCCCGACGCGTACAGGGATCCCAGGCATGCGCAGTGCGCTGTGGGGGGCAAGGAAGAGGGCCGGTCACAAAACAGCGTCGCGCAGAGGACGCGCGCACCTGATTGGACGGTGAGCACGGGAGGAGAAGATAGATATATATTAATGTCCTACTGCCTATAGTGGGCTATGTCAGAATCTCCTTAGTATAAACCGAAAATATAATAAGTTAAAGGAGAAAAGACAAATGTCCAATAAGCAGTATTACAAGTACAGTGTCAGAAACTCAATGAAAATAGACCGATATATTAGGAGAAGAAAGATATATATTAATGTCCTACTGTCTATAGTGGGCTATGTCAAAATCTCTTTATTGTAAACCGAAAATACAATAAGTTTAAAGGAGAAAAGACAAATATCTATTAAGCAGTATTACAAATACAGTGTCAAAAACTCAATGAAAAGAGACATATATATTAGCGTCAGACCCAAAAATAAAAGTAAAAATATAAAGGTGAAAGTGAATTTATAAGACCCGCACATATGGAAAATATGAGGGGAAGTAATAATGTAGCCATAAACAGTGATTAAGATGAGAAAAATAATAAATAAAAAATAAAAAAATAAAAAATAATAATAAAAAATAAAAAATAAATAATGAAAGTGAATTACATACACCATAAGGTGACATAACAGACACATAGAATCAATACTGGATAACATAAATTTACAAGTGTAGGATAAATAACAAAAAATCAGAAACAATATATATGTCAAATTGCAAATAACATGCACTGTATAAACAAAAGTGGTATTTAGATAGTAGACATATAGTTGAGGGAAATGTTATATCTTCCATAAAGGATAGGGCTACGAATAGCCATGGAATCTTCTCCCTCCGTTTTCCGAATGCATACAGATCGGGAAGGACG
Organism: Rhinoderma darwinii; assembly: GCF_050947455.1. Lineage (NCBI taxonomy): Eukaryota > Metazoa > Chordata > Amphibia > Anura > Rhinodermatidae > Rhinoderma > Rhinoderma darwinii. The sequence goes on from NC_134688.1 coordinate 347,958,183, forward strand.
AGTTCTCATCACAGGGAGCTGTCAAAACTATGGGATAGCAAGTACCTATATGATTAAGAAAAAGCAGACACACACAATTAAAATCCTAATTAAAAACCAGTGGAAATACGGGATTCTAAAGAAAAGAGGTGAAATTGAGTTGTTCGTTAAGACCAACAGGAGTCATGGATCCCAATTTTACAATCCACATACACTCCTTTTGGGCTAGAACCTTCCTCAGATTGCCCCCTCTGATGCCACAATGTACATGTTCAATGCCACGAATCATCAAAGAGACAGGATTGCAATTGTGAAATTGTTTAAAGTGTCTAGGCAGCGTTTTCAGCTGTCCAAGATCACTTATTGTTTTCGCACCAGAGATGTCACGAACGTGTTCCCTTGTGCGAATCCTCAGCTGCCTAGAAGTCAGGCCAACGTAGATCTTGGGGCATGCACATAGTGCATAATACACTACATAAGTGGAGCTACAGGAGATGTATTCCCTGATTTTAAAAGTTCTTAATCCATCAGCTGTTGAAAAGTCTTTGGCTCTACTAATGTTAGGGCACGCCATGCATCCACCACATGGATAACATCCAATAGTGGGTTCCCGTGGGCCAAAGGGGTTGGTATGTTTAGGTATGTAATGACTCCTGGTAAGAAGATCCTTAAGGTTTTTGCTCCTTTTGGCCGTCATCGTGGGTTTTAGGGGAAGACATTTAGCGAGGCACGGTTCTGATCTCAAAATAGACCAGTGATGTTCAAGGATTGATCTTATTTTGTCCCATTGACTATTATAAGTAGTAATGAAACGTACACTATTGTCTACTGGTCGATATGTTTTAGTTCTTAAAAGGTCACATCGCGGTGTTCTCCTAGCCCTGCTGTACCCCGATTTAATGAGGCGTCTACTGTACCCTCTATCAGCGAATCTAGATTTTAATTCGTCAGATTGGCGCTCAAAGAGTCTATCTGTGGAGCAGATCCGCTTCATCCTGAGAAACTGCCCAACCGGGATGGCTTTAACTGTTGGACGAGTATGAAAAGATGATGCATGCAGGAGAGAGTTGACTGATGTGGATTTACGGTAAACATCCGTTTGAAGGAATCCATCACAGTCAGCAAAAATCTGAACATCCAAAAAGTCGATTTGTTGTTTATGAGCTTTATATGTCAATTTGATGTTATACGGGTTCAGATTAAGCTGCTGCATAAACCCAGTCAATTCACTCTCCGACCCTTGCCAGATGAACAATACATCATCAATGTATCGTAACCAACACTGCACATGTTCGGCGGCCTGGGCGCCACCCCCAAGAAAAACCTGCCTCTCCCAAAGACCGAGAAACAGGTTTGCATAGGATGGCGCGCAGGCCGCGCCCATGGCAGTGCCGGTAGTCTGCAGATAATAGTGATCCTTGAAAACAAAAAAATTATGAGTCAAAATGTATTGCAACAATTCTAAAATAAGATCACACATTTCTACATCCCGGTTGCTAGTCCCCAGGAAGAAGCGGACCGCCTCCATCCCATCACAGTGCCGTATACAGGTATAGAGGGACTCAACGTCTGCCGTGACTAAAAGCATATCCGGTTCAATTTGGATACCATCTAATCTCCCCAGGACTTCCGTCGTGTCTCTAACGTATGAGGGCAAGTCAATGACTAGTGGCTTAAGATAGAAGTCAATGAATTTGCAGATGGGGTCACAAAGGCCTCCCATACCCGACACGATCGGGCGTCCTGGGGGATCCACAAGATCCTTGTGTACTTTGGGTAACAAATAGAGCGTTGGTATCTTGGGATCATCTGTTAAGAGTCCCTCATAGATTTTTTTAGGAATAAGTCCCTTGTCCAACGCTCTATCAAGAATCTTGACCAAATCCGATGAAAAGGAGGATACGGGCTATGTGTTAATTTAACATATGTGTTCCTATCACGCAATTGTTTAAAGGCCTCCCTTTCATATTTGGCCACTGGCCAGACCACGATGTTCCCCCCTTTGTCTGCTGGTTTAATGACAACATCGCTCAACAGTTGTAATTCACTCAATGCTTTCCTTTGGCGAGAGGTAAGGTTATCACCCTCCCTACGGGTAGATAGAAGTTTGAATTCATCCATCACCAATTTGGTGAAAATCTCAACTTGGGGACACAGAGACAAAGGGGGGAACCTCGCGGATCTAGGGATGATAGACGTGGGAAAAGGACCTGTTACCTCGGTAGTCTGTTCACGTAAGAGCTCCTCAAGAGCCTGTAGGGCCTCTCTCTCCATTTCGGAAGAAGCAACAAAATTGTCACCACTCCTACTGTGAAGTTTTTTCAAAATCAATTTACGGGAAAATAAGTGAAGATCCTTCAACGCTGTAAAAAAATTGAAATGATTAGTGGGTGAAAAAGTCAACCCTTTACTGAGGACTTCACATTGGGCATCAGAGAGGGCATGTGAGGATAGGTTTATTACCTCTAATTTGTTGGTTGGATTCCTGTCCTGTTGATAGTTGCGTGTGTTCTTATGCTTGGCATTTCTATCATACTGCCGCCTTAGACCAAAGGATCCCTGATTAGTCCCAGTGATGATATTGGTGTTAGGGTCCCTCGCTTTATTACCCTCATCACCTGACATTCGGGATGAGATTGATGATGATCTTGAGTGGGAAAGTGATCTGGATCTGGATCGACCCTGTCTCATGCGCCACTTATATACTTTATTTGAAAAATAATCTTGGGAATCACGTTGGAATTTCCCAGATTTGATGGCACAAATATCCTTTTCCCACTTTAGATAGTCTTTGTCTAAATCATCTTGGATCTTAACAATAATCTCGCTAGGGAAATCCCTTTTAAGGGTACTCTGTAACTCCTCTATCTCCTTCTCTAGGTCGACTAATGTGTTAGAGTTCGACTGGACCAAAAGGTCCATAAAACCCATGGAGCAAGTATCAGCCAATTTTTCCCATTTTAGTTTGAATTCATCATTTTCTGTTTCAAATGAGGGAAACACTTGAACCCTTAGTCCCCTAGGTATCATACCACGGTGAAATAAGTTTTCAGAGGTTTCAGGGGGTTACTACCTTCTAAAGAAAGCAGAGGCATTGACTCAAAGTAGTGGCTTATGGTGTTTACGTAGTATTTGTAACCATGTATATTTTTATAGTATGATCTTTAAAGATAATTGTACAATCAAAATTTCTAGAATGACTGGGTCTCATATATAAAAACTTAAAGGGACATTCCTATCTGAGATATTTATGGCATATCCACAGGCCCCCTGACCTCCATCCTGCCTTCTCCCTCTATTGCTGGACTTCAGCCACTGAGTTAGATGTATGGAACCAGCAAAGCTTTCTGAGCTACTTGGTTTGCGTAACTCCAGTAGAAGTTAATGGGAGTTACAGAAACAGCATAGCAAGGCGAGCTACGCTGATTCCATAGCTCCAGAGTTCTAGGACAAAGCGTAGCTCCCTGCAACCAAATAACTTGATGGCTAGAGGTGGGACACGCATCTGTCGGACTTTGATGGCATATTCTGTGGATTTGCCAAAATGTTTTAGATGGAAATATCCCTTTAGAGTTGTTCTCCAGGACCATGATATTGATGGCCTATCCTTAGTGTGTGCATTGGTTAGCCCGCTTAAACTCGCTCTATAAATTTGTAATGGTGCGGGTTTAAAGACCAGGACTGCCTACCGTAAATTTACGGAAGTGGTCCTAAAAAGGGGTATTCTCATCTAAAACTGTTTACATAACTCCTATATAAATGAATGGAGGATGCCACACATGCATGAAGACCTCTCCATCTATTCTCCGCCTGGATATGGCAACTGGTGGGTTGGGGGTCGAGTGATCCACATTCTAGAGAGGAGTGCAGGTGCCAGAACTGGGACTCATATCTATCAGACATTTATGGTATTTCCAGAATGAATTAATAATTAAACACTAAACCTAGAAATTAAATGGTAACTAAACGTTCTACAAACTTCATAGTGATAAATAGTGTCAAAAGTTTTGATTGGTCTGGGTCCGAGCACTGTGACCCCCACCAATCGCTAAAATGAAGCAGCTGAAGCACTCGTGTGAGCTCTGAGCCGCTTTGTTTCTGTTTGGGTTTTTACGGAAAGCCGATGTAGCGGTGTACGGGCTCATAGACTTTCTATTGAGCCAGTACTTGGATACATTGATTTCTGGAAAAAGCCGACCAGAAACTAAGCAGCTCCGCGCTCACACGAGCGCTTCTGCCGCTTCATTTTAGCAAATGGACCCCCACCAATCAAAACTTTTGACATGTTATAGTGAGTGACATGTCAAAAGTTTGTTGAACGTTTAGTTACCCTTTAATGGTGAAAGTAAACCGGAGATTAACTTTGTCACATACTGTGCCAGTCTGCATTATTTTCTGCATATTTTCAAAACAGTCTTGTAGAAATCCTGCAGAGAACACAGGGGTTAATTTCCTACTGATCTGCTCCATTTTGTATGTTTAGTGTTCCTTTACCAAGTTAAAAATGTAAGGAGTTTTTTTATATGACCATAGCAACCAACAGATCACGCCTTTCACTTTCAGTCCTGGTCTGGAAAAATTAGAATTAGAATATGAGTACTCTAGGCTAGTGATTATGAACCTCACCTATAAGGGAGCTGGGCGGCTGCCTAATTAGCGGATATCAAGACTAAGGGCGGATTTACACGAACGTGTAATACGTCCATGCAACGCGCGTGTTTTTCACGTGCGTCGCACGGACCTATGCTAGTCTATGGGGCAGTGCAGACTGTCAGTGATTTTTGCGCAGCGTGAGTCCACTGCGTAAAACTCACGACAGGTCCTATATTTCTTTGTTTTTTGCGCATCACGCACCCATTGAAGTCAATGGGTGAGTGAAAATCACGCGCACCACACGGAAGCACTTCCGTGGGACGCGCGTGATTCGCGCAACAGCAGTCAAAAGTATGTTTGCAAACAGAAAAGCACCACGTGCTTTTCTGTGTACAAACATCCAAACAGAGTGTCATAATGATGGCGGCTGCGCGAAAATCACGCAGCCGCACATCCTATGTGATGACTCACGGAGCTGTTAAGTGCCTTTTGCGCTCGTAAAATGCCGCGTTTTTTGCGTGCGCAAAAACGCACACGCTCGTGTAAATCCGCCCTTAAACTGACAGTGAGTGCCCCTAAATCCTAACTGAGTCCGCAGCACATGTCCTGTCAGCCCCCCTAGCTACCTACCAACAATTGAATTCTCATTTTGGGAACATTCTAAAGTCCCGCCATCCGCACAGAAATGTCCACAAATCCTCCCAGAAACACTCCTTATGGAACATACAGTTTCTGCATAAACCTTACCCTATTCCACAATTTTGCAATCCTGTGAAAAACAAGATAGTTGGGAGGTATGGTGTAAGTACCTCCTAGAGAAAAGTCATCTACCCCTTTGAAGTATATGTTATACAAGTTGAAACCCTAGACTCTAGGCAACACTGACACTTTTGTTTTGAACAATCACTGATATTTCACTATAATATGGAAGCTGGTAAAGCTGGTACTATCATAGCACTATTTATATATTTGGGTACATTTGTACTGACACTAATGTGGCTGTAGTATTATATGGATTGGGATGCTTTTTGCTATATTTGTCTTGGGCACCAAAAGAGTTTGACCTCCTGGTCCTTGCATCATGTATAAAAACCGATGAAGAAAATAGGGCAGCGTGACCATAGAAAACCAATTGAATTCCAGCTTTCTTTTTTTAGGAGAAAAAGAAAAAATTCTATAGGCATTATTAACACTTTTGTCTTCTTCTGTTCTTATAATACTTACCTACTCTCCTGGCAAGTCTCCTACATTGGGTATGTTCCCAACAATGACTATGTTAGGGGAAGCACTATGCTAGCACTGTTTATAAGGGGTACTCTGCTGACAATATTGCTTATTATGCTAATTCTGTTAGCATAAAATCAATGCGGCAAAACAAAAATTACGTGTTTTTATTGGGCAAAAGTATTAAAACCTAAAAAAATATACATTATCGGTATCACTGTATTCATACCGACCTTTAGAATAAAATAAATAGTTGTTTTTTGTTTTTTTTTGCTGCATGGTATAAAAACTGGGGGAACAAACTTGAAACACAATTGCAGAAATTAAATTTTTTTTTTTTTTTGCATTTTTCCCAAAATCAATAAATAATACGTACAGTGGAGGAAATAAGTATTTGATCCCTTGCTGATTTTGTAAGTTTGCCCACTGTCAAAGACATGAACAGTCTAGAATTTTTAGGATAGGTTAATTTTACCAGTGAGAGATAGATTATATAAAAAAAAAATCAAAAAAAAATCACATTGTCAAAATTATATATATTTATTTGCATTGTGCACAGAGAAATAAGTATTTGATCCCTTTGGCAAACAAGACTTAATACTTGGTGGCAAAACCCTTGTTGGCACGCACAGCAGTCAGACATTTTTAGTAGTTGATGATGAGGTTTGCACACATGTTAGATGGAATTTTGGCCCACTCCTCTTTGCAGATCATCTGTAAATCATTACGATTTCGAGGCTGTCGCTTGGCAACTCGGATCTTCAGCTCCCTCCATAAGTTTTCGATGGGATTAAGGTCTGGAGACTGGCTAGGCCACTCCATGACCTTAATGTGCTTCTTTTTGAGCCACTCCTTTGTTGCCTTGGCTGTATGTTTTGGGTAATTGTCGTGCTGGAAGACCCAGCCACGAGCCATTTTTAATGTCCTGGTGGAGGGAAGGAGGTTGTCACTCAGGATTTGACAGTACATGGCTCCATCCATTCTCCCATTGATGCGGTGAAGTAGCCCTGTGCCCTTAGCAGAGAAACACCCCCAAAACATAATGTTTCCACCTCCATGCTTGACAGTGGGTACGGTGTTCTTTGGGTCATAGGCAGAATTTCTCTTCCTCCAAAAACGGCGAGTTGAGTTAATGCCAAAGAGCTCAATTTTAGTCTCATCTGACCACAGCACCTTCTCCCAATCACTCTCAGAATCATCCAGATGTTCATTTGCAAACTTCAGACGGGCCTGTACATGTGCCTTCTTGAGCAGGGGGACCTTGCGGGCACTGCAGGATTTTAATCCATTACGGCGTAATGTGTTACCAATGGTTTTCTTGGTGACTGTGGTCCCAGCTGCCTTGAGATCATTAACAAGTTCCCCCCGTATAGTTTTCGGCTGAGCTCTCACCTTCCTCAGGATCAAGGATACCCCACGAGGTGAGATTTTGCATGGAGACCCATATCGATGTCGATTGACAGTCATTTTGTATGTCTTCCATTTTCTTACTATTGCACCAACAGTTGTCTCCTTCTCACCCAGCGTCTTACTTATGGTTTTGTAGCCCATTCCAGCCTTGTGCAGGTCTATGATCTTGTCCCTGACATCCTTAGAAAGCTCTTTGGTCTTGCCCATGTTGTAGATGTTAGAGTCAGACTGATTAATGGAGTCTGTGGACAGGAGTCTTTTATACAGGTGACCATTTAAGACAGCTGTCTTTAATGCAGGCACCAAGTTGATTTGGAGCGTGTAACTGGTCTGGAGGAGGCTGAACTCTTAATGGTTGGTAGGGGATCAAATACTTATTTCTCTGTGCACAATGCAAATAAATATATATCATTTTGACTATGTGATTTTCTTATTTTTTTTTAATATAATCTATCTCTCACTGGTAAAATTAACCTAGCCTAAAAATTCTAGACTGTTCATGACTTTGACAGTGGGCAAACTTACAAAATCAGCAAGGGATCAAATACTTATTTCCTCCACTGTATGTATTATATGTGAAAAATAAAACTTGTTCTGCAAAAAGTAAGTCCTCATACAGCTCGATCAGCGGAAAAATTAAAAAAGTTATTCCTTTTGAAATGTGACAATGGAAAAACAATATGAAAAAATTATAGCAATTTTGTGATCTACTTTATTACCTTATTTTCGCTATCAGATAATAGAGCAGGTCAAACTTCCACCAAGGGGAGGAGAGAAGACTGATGTAAAAAAAAAGATTCATAGGTTGAAAATTGGTGCGCAAAGAGTTGTGTGTGATCAAACAGGATCTTAGATAAGACACAAAATTGGTACGGTCAGAGAATAGAACTGTATAGAATTGGTAGATGCAAGGCAAATTTAATAAACAAGCTACGCAAGTGCCAAATTCACTAGACTACCCGTGAATGAGTTAGTACGACCTTTAGAACTGAAAAAACAGATTTGACTTTCGCCTCTTTGTTTAACCTTGTATATACTCTCTAAGAGAAACGTTCTTTGTAACGGCTCTCACACTCCGCCTAAAAAATGAGGATCTTGAACAGGGGACCGCCTGTATTAACTCAGAATTTTCTAATAGGGTGTATGAAAATGGGTTTTCTAAACTGGACAGCCCTTTAAACTACAGGCCAAATATGAAAATTCAGCTCTTGGTTACAATTAGGCTCTGTTCATACCATGTTCGAGCACTATGTTCAGTGTACCTGTTTAAACATTGCTGCTAAATGTAGTGCCGCATATTTCGCCCATTTAATGTAATGGGTGAAATCCGCTGCAAATCCACAGCACAATCCATGGCAAAATCTGCACATAATACGTGCAGATTTTGCTGCAGAATCGTTGTAGATCCACTGCGGATTGCTGTGAATTTTTCCCCTGCATGTGGACTCAGCCTAAGGGGGCCGACTGTGACTTTATCGCCCAAGGGTTCACGTAAACCTAGAGCTAGCCCTAATACTAGTACTTAGTATGTTGTCCGTTATTTTTATGGTCACTGTCATTTTCACAGATTTTGCATAAATCGATAGTACAAGCGAAGATAAGAAACTTGGTAAAATATCTTATTACAGAAAAAGTCCTTCTTGCAATGTATGTTATGTATGCAATGTATGTATGTATGTTAATATTTATGTCTTATTATTGCAGGAGAAGATAAAAACAATCATTCCACAAACCATTACATTGTCTCCTCAGCTCAACCAGGATCCACATGACTATTGTTCCTTTCCTGAAGAGGTGATATGCCAAGTTCCTGGAAGTTTAAGTAAGTTTAAGGCTGGGTTCACACAACCTATTTTCAGACGTAAACGAGGCGTATTATGCCTCGTTTTACGCCTGAAAATAGGGCTGCAATACGTCGGCAAACATCTGCCCATTCATTGGAATGGGTTTGCCGACGTATTGTGCAGACAACCTGTAATTTACGCGTCGTCGTTTGACAGCTGTCAAACGACGACGCGTAAATTGACTGCCTTGGCAAAGAAGTGCAGGGCACTTCTTTGCAACGTAATTTGAGCCGTTCTTCATTGAAGTCAATGAAGAGCTGGTCAAGATTTACGAGCGTCACAGACGCCTCGCATAATACGAGGAGGAGCTTTTACGGCTGAAACGAGGCAGCTGTTTTCTCCTGTCATTTCAGCCGTAAAAGCCTCTCATCGTGTGCACATACCCTAACAGTATGTAACTTAGAAAGTGGAATGAGATACAAAGAGCCGTGGATCATACGATAGATTATAATAACGGTGTATATAGTGGTGGCATGGGTTTTCGTTGTAGCGACTTCTTAGCTACAGTACGTAACCAAGATTTTTGGTTAACTTTGCCTAATAGGATTCAGTGAATATTGTTTCTCCACACAAAAATCCACAATAGGATTTAATTGTGGATTTATTTTTCCCCATTGAATTCAATTGGGAAAATCCACAACAAATCCGTGCTCATTCCGCTTCTGATATTAACATGCTGCAGATTTTAAAATCCGCACCAATTCAATTTCCGACAGAATAATAGCCCAGCATGTAGATGATACTTGTTAAAATTTCATCCACATGGCTGGTACTGTAATCTGTTATCTATTGCAGATTTTCCATGCACCAAACCGCACAGAAAATCTGCAGCATTTCCACTACATGTGAATTCAGAGTCATTGTCTTTTATCAGTAAGTTATGTATTCTCAAAGTAAAGGCCCTTTTACACTGGGCAAATATCGGGCAGACAAGCGTTTATAGCTCAAACACTCGTTCATCTACTGATCGTATAGTTTTAAAAACTGAAATATTATCATTTTAAACAGGGAGACGCGCTGCCGACATGATAATAATGTATGAGGATGAGCGATCGTAGTAACGAGCGCTCATCCCCATACGTAGCATCTTACGACAGGAGCAAACAAGCGCCGATCAACGAGCTGTCTCGTTGATCGGCGCTCGTTGCACCTGCCAATATTGGCCGGTGTAATAGGGCCTTAAGACCAAAATGTGACTGTTGTCTGAACATTGGTGTTAACTTTACTTGTCAATACTGATAAACACACCAATGCCTTTCTATATAGTTTTATTGATCGTGCCCTGCGAAAGTATTCACCCTTTTGGTGTTTTTTTGGTTTTGTTTCATTACAACCTTGAATTAAAAGGGATTTCTGGGGGGTTTTTAACATTTGGCTTACACAACATGCCTACCACTGTGCAAAATATTTTTTACTGTGACACAATAATTAAGACAAAAAATAGAGAACTTTTAAGTGCATAAGTATTCATCCCATGAAAGTCAACACTTAGTGGAGCCACATTTTGCTGCAAATACAGATGCAAGTCACTTGGATTATGTCTCTATTAGCTTAGCACGTCTAGACACCGGGACTTTTGCCCATTCTTCTAGGCAAAATTTCACCAACTACTTCAGCCACACATTCACAATAGGATTGAGGTCTGGGCTTTCACTAGGCCATTCTAAGGCTCTATTCACGCGACAGGGTCCGAGTGTCGGGTGATAAAAACGGCCGTTTTGGTCCGTTTTTCTCAGCCGTTTTTCATCCGTTTTGTTTTTGTTCCAGGCCGTGTTTCTGTTTTTAACAGCAGATTTTGACCCGTTTTGCATCCACTTTTTTCCCTGTCTGTTTTAAAAACGAATGAATTTCATGTGTAAATTTTTTGCCACACAATTCCCTCTGTAGATAATACCACACACTGCCCTCTGTCGGTAATGCCCCCTGCCCCTGTAGGTAATGCCACACAGCCCCTTGTAGGTAATGCCACACAGCCCCCTGTAGGTAATGCCACACAGCCCCTCTAGGTAGTGCCACACAGCCCCCTGTAGGTAATGCCACACAGCCCCCTGTAGGTAATGCCGCACAGTCCCCTGTAGGTAATGCCCCACAGTCCTCTGCAGGTAATGCCACACAGCCCCCTGGTAGGTAATGCCACACAGCCCCCTGTAGGTAATGCCACACAGCCCTCTGCAGGTAATGCCACACAGCCCCCTGGTAGGTAATGCCACACAGCCCCCTGGCTGGTAATGGCACCCCCTACCTTTCTGTAGATAGAGCCACCGTTCCAGGAGAAGTCCATGACTTCAATGTCCATATATGGACAGTAAAGTCAGGGACTTCTCCTGTAGCGGAAACGCCGGCCACAGCGCCAGGAATCTCGCTTCATAAGTCCCTGACGTCACTGTGTCCATATATGGACAGTAAAGTCAGGGACATCTCCTGGAGCGGAAACACCGGCCAAAGCGCCGGGGATTCCGCTTCAGAAGTCCCTGACGTCACTGTGTCCATATATGGACAGTGAAGTCAGGGACTTCTCCTGGAGTGGAAACACTGGCCACAGCGCCGGGGATCCCGCTTCAGAGGTCCCTGACGTCACTGTGTCCATATATGGACAGAAGTCAGGGACTTCTCCTGTAGTGGAAACACCTGCCACAGCGCCGGGGATTCCGCTTCAGAAGTCCCTAACGTCACTGTGTCCATATATGGACGGTGAAGTCAGGGAGTTCTCCTGGAGCGGAAACAACGGCCACAGCGGCGGGGATTCCGTTTCAGATGTCCCTGATGTCACTGTGTCCATATATGGACAGTGAAGTCAGGGACTTCTCCTGGAGCGGAAACACTGGCGACAGCTCCGGGGATTCCACTTCAGAAGTCCCTGACGTCACTATGTCCATATATGGACAGTGAAGTCAGGGACTTCTCCTGGAGCGTTGCCGAAGCTGTGGCCGTGGGATTGGGGATTCCGCTCCTACAGGGAGCAAAAAAATACCCTCCTCCTCCTCACATGTGCTTCGCACTGTGAGGAGGAGGAGGAGGAGAGAGCGAGCGACGTAAGACACGGCCGTCACTCGGAACACATTCCAGTGATGGCCGTGTATTATCCGGCCCCATAGACTTTCCCAGCCCGTCAAATAATCGGTCGTGTGAATAGCCCCATTTGGGGTCTAATGTTCCTACTGTAGGAGTGTGACAGACATTTTTTCAACGGCCGACACACGGCCGGGAAACACTGTCGTGTGAATGGGGCCTAAGACATTTAAATGTTTACCCTTAAACCACTCCAGTGTACTTTATCAGTATGTTTATGGTCCTTGTCCTACTGGAAGGTGAACCTCGTCCCAATCTCAAATCTCTGGCAGACAAACAGGTTTTCCCTAAGAATTTACCTGTATTTACTGCCATCCATCTTTACTTCAATCCTGACCAGTTTTCCAGTCCCAGCCAATGAACAGCATCCCCACAGCTTGATGCGGCCATCACCATGTTCTTGGGGTAATGGGAAGTGTTGGTTTGTGCCACACATATCACAATAATGGACAATGATTGACAAAAAGTTACTATGAAGTTGTGCTGCTGACAACGATAATATTTTGTGCTGCAGAAACGATTCAATTAGCCGATGTATTTGTCATGGTTTTTGCTTCATTATTTTTTTTGCATGTGTTTTTTGGGCAAAAATACTAAACATATTTTCCTGTAATTTTAATCAAAGAACACCAAAACTACCTTAAACAGTAACTAAACTTTTAGACTTGTCAGAAGTTTTGATCGGTGGGGGTCTGAGCACTATGACTCACAGATTGCTAAAACGAAGTGGCAGAAACACTCGGGTAAGTGCTGTGCCAATTCGTCTCTGATTGTCTTTTCTCGGCTTTCCTCGGAGTGGTGTACAGGCTCAATAGAAAGTCTATGAGTTTGTGCAATACTCGCTCAGCTTTCCGAGGAAAGCCGATTAAAAACAAAGCGGCAGAGCACCCACCTGAGTGCTTCTGTCACTTAATTTTAGCGATCGTGGGGGTCTTAGTGTTTGGACACCCACCGATCAAAATTTCTATGGTATTTTTGGCGTTCTTTGATTAAAATTACAAGAAAATTTGTTTATAATTTTTCCCCCAAAAAAACACATGTTAATGCAAAATAAAGCAAAAACCTAGACAAAAACATCACTGACATTATTGTTATCTAGTATACTCGGTTGATGAAGGAAGTTGAGGCATAAGGGTATGTTCATACGCTGCAGATTTGATGTGTATCCGCCCAGCGGCGTAGCTAAAGGCTCAGGGTGTGGGACCCATAATGCAATGTCTATAGTTCAGAAAGGGTACCTGAGGCAATGTAGACAGTAGCGGTGGAGTCAGGCTAAGATGAAGTTCCGACAGTAGACACACACCCGGCGGGGTGCGACACAATAGAGACTCCAACTCTTGAAGGCACCATAGCACAGGACACAGGGTACAGGCAGCAGGAACGGGTAACACTGGGAACTGGAAAACACTAGGAGACCATTTTCAAGGACAAACTTAACCCCTTCCCTCCGCAGCCATTTTTTGGATTTTCACTTTTGTTTTTTCCTCCCGACCTTCCAAAAGCCATAACTGTTTTATTTTTTCATCAATATTGCCGTATAAGGGCTTCTTTTTTGCAGGACGAGTTGTAGATTTTCACAGCATCATTTTTTTTACCATATAATGTAGTGGGAAATGAGAAAAAAAATATTTGTGGGGTGGAATAGGAAAAATATAGCGGTTCCTCAACCTTTTGGGTGGTTTTATTTTTACGGCGTTTACCGTACGGAAAAAATGGCATGTTAACTTTATTCTGCGGGTCAATACAATTACAGTGATACCAAATATATATAGTTTTCTTTATGTTTTACTACTTTTACAAGGAAAAAACTGATTGTTAAAAATAAAATTTTAGTTTTCTCGCCACATTCTGAGAGCCATAAAGTTTTTTATTTTTCTGTCGATTTACCCGTGTGAGGGCTTATTTTTTGCGGCGCGAGCTGCAGTTTAGGTACGTGAGAATTTTTAATCACTTTTTATGTAATTTTTTGTGGGAGAAGAAGTGACCAAAAAACAGCATATATGAGGTTTTAAATTTTTATTTTTTTTACGCGGTTCACCATGCGGACTAAATATATATTGTAATAGTTCAGACTTTTACAGACGCGTCGATACCAGTTATGTTAACTTTTTATTTTTTTTACATTTTGCTTCAAGGGAAAATTGGAAAAGGGTTTTTTTTTTGAGCTTTTAATTTATTTCTTTTTTTGTATTTGTTAAAAAAAACGTTATTTGACTGTTTCTTACTTTTTTTACTTGTCCCCCTAGGGGACTTTAACCAGCGATCGTTAGATCACTTGCACGATATACTGCAATACTAATGTATTGCAGTATTTAGCGATTCTGACAGTCTCCTATGAAGCCCTTATAAGAGTACAAAGATCGCGGACCCGGGGCGACTTCGTCAGACTCCCAGGCAGCCGTGCCGTGCCAACCAACGGGGGGGCGTAGGGACGTTACAGGGGGTCACCCCACTGTTTTTTAGTAATTTAAATTCCACATTCGCTATTGAACATGGCATTTAACTGGTTAAACAAGTGCGATCACGCTTGAACGGGATCCCGCTCGTTACCCGCAAGTGTCGGCTGTAACACACAGCCGACACACTCGCTCTATGGAGTGGTCTAAGCCCGTGAGCCCGCTCCATATAGCCCCACCAGGCGTGCACAGTATATATACGGCGGATGTCAGGAAGGGGTTAAGGTAACACAACAATGCTCAGGCAAGGGTCGAGAGGGCAGAGCCCCTTTTATAGTCCCAAAGCATTCTGGGCTAATTGCAGTATTCTGCAACTGTGCGCGTACTGGCCCTTTAAGGCCGTGAACGCGCGGGTGTGCGCGCCCTTCGGGAGACAGTGTCCGGACTACTCGCTCGTCCATGACCACGGACATCAGAGGGTGAGTCAGGATGATGGTCCGCAGCCATAGATGTTACAGTATCCCCCCTCTTACGCCTCCTCTTACGCCCCCTCTTCTTGGGGCCAGAGCGGGAGAGAAACTTCTTCAGGGAGCAGGAGCATTGATGTTCTCCTCTGGCTCCCAGGACCTCTCCTCTGGATCAAATCCTCTCCAATCCACCAAATAAAACGTTCTTCCTCCTCCTACTCTCTTGGTGTCCAAGATCTCCCTCACCGCGAATGTCCCTGACGAGTCGCCAAGAGCCACTGCGGAACTAGGAGTCCTGTAGTAGCGGTTCAGGACCACAGGCTTCAGCAAGGAGATGTGGAAGGAGTTTGGGATCTTGAGGGTGGGAGGCAGACGAAGCTTGTAAGAGACAGGATTTATTTGCAGCAGAATCTCGAGGGGTCCGAGGAACCTGGGAGCAAACTTGCAAGATGGCACCCTTTTAGTCGGATATTCTTGGAAGACAGCCAGACCTTGGTACCTGGAAGAAACTGGGGAGGTTCTCATCTTCTAGTGTCTGCCTTTCTCTTCATGCGGTCGACTGCCAGCAGAATAGAAGATCGGGTCTGATGCCATATCTGCAGAGGGTCCCTGAAAGTAGAGTCAGCTGCAGGCACCTGGGACATAGTGGAAACAGGAAGAGGTATTCGTGGGTGTTGGCCATAGACAATGAAGAATGGGCTGGAGGTGGTGGACACACTAGTATGGTTTTTATTAAGAGAACTCAGCCCAAGGAAGTAGCTGCACCCAGTCATCATGCTGCCTGGAGATAAAGTGCCGTAGATAGTTCTCCATAATCTGATTAACCCTCTCGACTTGACCATTGGACTGGGGATGGTAGGCCAAGGAGAAGTCCAACTATACACCGAGGAGACCGCAGAGTGCTCTCCAGAACTTTGAGTTGAACTGAACCTCTCGATCCGAGACAATATGCAGAGGCATGCCGTGCAGACGGAAGATGTGTTGGAAGAAGAGGCCGGCCAGTCGGGAAGCAGAAGGCAGACCAGTCAGTGGAACAAATTGAGCCATTTTGGAGAATCGATCCACCACCACCCAGACCACACTACATCCAGCAGAGAGAGGCAGATCTGTGACAAAGTCCATTGCAATATGTTGCCAGGGGGCATCGGGCACAGGAAGTGGCTGGAGCAGACCAGCTGGTCTGGAGTGGGCAACTTTATTTGCTGCACATGCCGTGCAGGAAGAGACAAAATCTGGGACGTCTTTGGGCAGCGTGGGCCACCAGAACTGACGTGGCAATTAGGTCTCATCAGGACGATGAAGGATTGATGCTGACGTGAAGGCCTTCTTTAAGCTCTTGAATGCGGTCTCTGCTTTTGGAGTCCACACCTTGGCATTCATGCCCTTTTTGGTGAGGGTAGGGATTGGAGCTGTCAGTGAGGAGAAGTTGGGAATGAATAGCCGGCGTCTCCCAGGAGGGAGTTGCTGCCGGGAACTCGCTCGTCCATTGCCGCGGCCGTCAGAGGTTGTCAGGATGACGGTCCGCGGCCATAGATCTTACAGTATCCCCCCTCTTACGCCCCCTCTTCTTGGGGCCAGAGACGGAGAGAAACTTCTTCACGAGGGCAGGAGCATTGATGTTCTCAGGAAAATGGTCTGCAGCCATAGACGTTACAGTCAGCTTGGGCCCCCTTACCCTACCCAACACCCCAAGACCTCTGCATGCACTTATGCCCAGCTGCCTTGCCCAACAGCCCCCATCGATACCCACACAATATAATGCCCCCCATAGCCGGCCCACACAGTATAATGCTCCCCATAGCTGCCCCCATACAGTATAATGCTCCCTGTAGCTGCCCCCATACAGTATAATACCCCCATAGCTACCCCCATACAGTATAATACCCCCATAGCTGCCCTCATACAGTATAATGCCCCCCATAGCTGCCCCACACACAGTATAAAGCCCCGATAGCTGCCCCCACACAGTATAAGGCTTCCCATAGTTGCCCCCATACAATATAATGCCCCCGATAGTTGCCTCCATACAGTATAATGCCCCCATAACTGCCTACGTAGTATAATGCCCCCATTGCAGACCCCATAAAGTATAATTTCCCTCATAACTGCCCAACACAGTATAATGCCCTCATAGCTGCTCCACACAGTATAATACCCCGATTGCAGACCCCACACATTATTTATGCTCCCCATAGTTTCCCCCATACAGTATAATGCCGCCATACAGTATAATGCCCCTCATAACTGCCCAATACAGTATAATGCCCCCCATAGCTGCCCCCCACACATTATAATGCCCCCATAGCTGCCCCATGAGTGACTCGGCCCAGACAGGCACGATGACATCACTAAATTGTGCCTGTCTGCGCTGAGCCGCAAGTGGCTCACGGCACAGTTAATGCTGGAGCAAGGAGCCGTCAACTCCTTGCTTTCTCATTAAATTTAACTGTATCTGAGGACGCATATACAGTTGGAACTGGGACCTCGGTGAGTAGGTCACAACCCCCCGGTTGCAATGTTTTGTATCATGCAGTTTGCGGTGGGGAGAGGAGAGGGGGGCCCTGTAATTTAAAGCCCCACCCTCTCCTCTCTCCACCGCAAACACAGACAGCACAATAAAACACACATACATTACGGCCCCCTCTGCAGCTCACCTGCAGTCTTCCGTGCTCTTCCACACCGGCTCTTCCACACTGGTTGGAACGCCCCTCACGTGACGTCATGGTCACATGGTACACGTCTAAAGGAGCCCTGCCAGTAACCAGGAAGTTCCGGCGTCACGGCACATATAGAATTAGCATTAGCGCACTATGGGCCCCCCTGGTTTAGGGGACCGGTCGCAAGTGCGACTGCTGTGACCCCTATAGCTACGCCTCTGCATCCGCTTCAATTTACTGTACAATTTGTGTAGATGGGATTTTATTTTTTTCTACAATGTTTTGGGGGAAAAGGGAAAAAGTTTTTTTTCTTTGAACTGTTAATATTTTTAATATAATTAATATATGGAAAAATGTATTTAACTTTTATTATTAGTCCCTCTAGGGGACTTCAACCAGCGATCGTTGTATCGCTTGAATGATAAACTTCCATACTATTGTATATCTCAGTATATCGCCTGAGGCAGGGTTTAATAGGATCACAAAGGTGGCAGACCTGGGGACCTTCATTAGGCCAACAGGCTGCCATGACAACCATTGACACCCTGCAATCGCATCACGGGGGCGAAGCAGGATCCTTCTTGTTGCAGTGAAGTGTCGGCTGTTTCATACAGCTGACACACGCAAGTTATTTGCGGGCTCGTGAGCCCGCTCTATACTTTCCCTCTCGGCCTCCACAGTATATATATGGCAGATGTCGGGAAGGGGTTCAAAACCTCATTTACATGTACTGGAAAAAAAATCAACACTGAAAAACAAGTATGCTGTTGATTTTCAAATCCACGACATTCCTACGTTATGGATTATGACCGCAGATATCGTCCATTTAATGTATCAGGTGAATTCCACTGTACAATCCATTTAAGAAGTGAAAGTTTTGCTGCAAAATCACTGTGATTTCAGCTGCGGATTTGTGGCAGGATATGAGGGTGAATTTTTCCACTGCATGTGAACTCAGCCTAAGGGCTTGTCCGAACGTAGCGGAATTGCTGCTTTTTTCTCGTCCAGAATTGAGGAATGAAAAAACGCAGCAGAATACAGTAGCAGCAAAGTGGATGAGATTTAACAAATAATGAGCGGAAAAAACGCTCAGAAATGGACCTGCGGTGCAGAATTTTATTCCAGAGCATGTCAATTGTTTTTGCATAATCGCTCCGTATTTTCTCCTGGGATGACGCTTTATCCTATATGACCGCTGCTGCAGCCAATCACAGGCTGTAGCAGCGGACACATGGATGAAACGTCATCACAGGAGGCCGGCCTGGATGACGTCAGAGGGTCGGCCTCCTGGGATGACGCTTCAACCCATGTGACCACCACTGCAGCTAATTACAGGCTGCAGCAGTCTCGTGGGATGAAACTTATTTAGTATGTTTTCCATTACTTAGAGTCCATCTTGTTTCACCAAATTTTCCATAAATCAAGTACAAGTGATGATACATTTTGTAAGGCCTCGTTCACATCTGCGTCGGAGGCTTTGTTAGGGGTCTCCGTCGTAGATCCGGCTGAGATCACCGGAGATCAGCATGCTGCGCTATTGTCTCTGGTAAAACCACAGACACACTGACGGAAAGCCGGCGGAACCCATTAAAGTCAATGGGTTCTGTCGGCCGCTGGCGGTTTCCGTTTTGCAACGGAAACATTGCTTCTGGCATTACAGAATGTCACAATGCAGATGTGAACATAGCCTTAGATATCTTTTATAGCAAAATGCCTCTTTCTCCACCTACACCAACTTTTCTCTTCGTCCAGCCTCTTAAAACCAATCTCTCACTTTTAATCCACTGCTAATATCCGTCGATTTTCGGCTTCACTGGGGGATCAGGCTACAACTTCTGCCCATAGAAGTCTAAGAAGAGGAGAGGGGGTGGAGGAGGGCCATAGGTTCTTAATCTCAGCCTGTGCCTAACAGGAGAGCCTGAGTAAGGCCTCATGCACACGACCATATTTTTGTCCACCCGTAAATACTGGCGTAAATACGGGTCCTTGGTCACACGTATTCGACCCGCATTGCACCAGTATTTACGGACCCGTGCCCGTAAATACGGGTCCGGTGTCACCCGTACTCCACCCGTATTTACGGGCACGTTTTTGGCTGCAAAATTGCACTGCACTAATCGGCAGCCCTTCTCTCTATCAGTGCAGGATAAAGAGAAGGGACAGCCCTTTCCGTAATAAAAGTAAAAGAAATTCATACTTACCCGGCCGTTGTCTTGGTGACGTGTCCCTCTCCTGACATCCAGTCCGACCTCCCTGGATGACGCAGCAGTCTATGTGACCGCTGCAGCCAGTGATTGGCCTGTGATTGGCTGCAGCGGTCACATGGACTGTAACGTCATCCCACGAGGCCGGACTGGAGGAAGAAGCAGGGAGTTCTGGGTAAGTATGAACGTCTCTTTTATTTTTATTTTTACAGCTTTATCTATATTCTGATCGGTAGCCACTGTCCAGGGTGCTGAAACAGTTACTGCCGATCGTTTAACTCTTTCAGCACCCTGGACAGTGGCCATTTACTGAGGTCGCCTAGCAACGCTCCCATAATTACGGGTGCACACACGTAGTCACCCGTAATTACGGGAGCCCCATAGACTTCTATGGGCTGCCCGTGCCGTAATTACGGCCTGAAATAGGACATGTTCTATCTTTTTCAATGACACGGGCACCTTCCCTTAAGCATACGGGGAGGTACCCGTGGCCAATAAAAGTCTATGGGCCCGTAATTACGGCAGTTTTTATGGTCGTGTGCATGAGGCCTAAGAGAAAGGTAAAGACACACAGTTACAGTATTGGGAGTGGTTTTAGTGCCAGACTTGGCTTCTCTGTTTCTAGAGATGCAGCTCTGTGAGAACCATGTAGCATAAGTGTGATCTCAGATGCATTTCTGCATTCTCTAGTGGTCTCTCAATCTTACTAAGCAAAGCTTAAAATATTAAATATATTACATCAAAGTACTCCCAAGGCTATGATCATACACTGTGCTGCAGCTATTAAAACCCCAGTAAGAGGACATGGCGTGTACCCTCTGGGGTACATGTACCAGGAGTTGAGAAGCTAGGCTCTAGATGACAGCATGTAGGACATTTAGCATGGCCGGAGAGTGTTTGTATAGTGAATAAGGGTCTACACTAGGAAAGTGGACATATTTTTATTGTACCCACCCTCCTTTGTATGCCCTTCTGTTTTTGTAACTCTAGACAACTCACCATTCTAATTTTATTTCAGGAATACATCCATCTCTGTGGAGCAGGGATGATATTATTCAGTGGTTACGATGGGCAGAGGAAGAATATTCACTAAAGAAAACAGATGACAGCAAGTTTGTAATGAATGGAAGAGCGCTGTGTATTCTTACAAAGTTTGATTTTAAAGCCCGTTCTCCTAGTTCAGGTACAGAACTTTTCACTGTTTACATTCGTAATATTCGTAATATTAATAGAGATATGCTTTTGACAATATATAATTAATTTCCTTTCTGTATTAATGTGAGTTTCACATTTTTATCTAGAAATCAAATAAGCTGTTATGGAATAATTTTAATTTATTCCACTTAAGCAAGAGAAAGTAGTTAAGAAATACAAAAAAAATCTCCAAATTAGTCACCCTATGCTCGTGCAGGCACTATGTATGTGCACTTTATACACAATCTAAAGTAATTATGTTACCAAGACTAAAAGTACACTTCATAGTATGAAACATGTCCGCCTACCAGAACCCTTCATAGCTCAAGCTGGTCAAAGTTTTAATGATTATCTTCAACGATACAAAAAATTATTATGAATGTTAATGATAATCGTTATGTATATTCTACTAAAAACAATCGGCTCTGACCAATGTAAATTCCCCCCACCAGTAATTGTTCGTGCTTTAAAATTATTTGATCATATAATTTATGTTACCATCATCTGCATCTGTCAAAAATTTATATGGCCTTGTGGGAAAGTGCGCGTTCAAGCTGGATAGCGGCACAGTTACGACACTCTGAGCCGCAGTAGTTTAGTATAGTTTCTACAGGGCACATATCAGGCAACTCACCTCTCCCTACACTCCTGGCGAGCAGCGGCAAAGCGGCGTCCGTTACGGCAGAAATTACGGTACTGTTTTCAGGAGAAAACAGCACCGTAATTTCAGCCATAATGGCATGTGCAGGCGTCTTTCGCTGCGCCCATTACGGACGAAATTGAAGCTGTTTTTCCATGGAGTCAATGGAAGACGGGTCCAATTACGTCTCAAGAAGTGACAGGCACTTCTTTGACGCGGGCGTCTTTTTTACGCGCCGCCTTTTGACAGCGTAAAAAAAATGACCGTCGGCACAGAACATCGTAAAACCCATTCAAATGAATGGGCAGATGTTTGTCGACGCTTTTGAGACGCATTTTCGGACGTAATTCGAGGCTAAAATGCCCGAATTACGTCCGTAAATAGGGTGTGTGAACCCAGCCGGAGTCTTTCTGGCAATACTGTCTGGCCGCTGTCATACCTTTAGAACAAAGTCTACAGACCCCATTCAAGATGGTGCCAGCTCAACTGCCTGGAAGAGACCATACGGTCCACCCTTCAAGACTCTTCGGAGCCCAGCCACTCATTCCTAGAGGGCTCTTCTGTTAGACACAGGCAGAAATTAAGAGCCTCTGACTTTACAAATCTGCTACAGCAATCCCATGCCCTACTTGAGATGGAGCTGAACAAGACCTCAGCTAAAATTACTCATGACCTCATTAAAGAAATTAGGGAGCTGGGCACCCGAACAGATCTCCTAAAACAGTGCATGGATGAAATGGTGTGTCCCACTCCTCACTCCAGTATGACCTGCTGGAAGACCGGGATGACAACTTGCAACTCCAGAACAAGCTAGAGGATTTTGAGAATATAGCCTGCCGGGACAATGTTTGTATAAGTGAACTATCCGAGCACATCGTTGACCTGCAAGCCACAATTACGGCGCTATTGCAGGAACTTTCCCTTAAAATCTCAGCAGAGCGCCTTGAAATGGATAGGGTTCTTCAAGTCTTGATGGCTAAGTAAGTTCAGGGACCCTCCGTGACATCATCACAAAGTTACATTTCTACTGCACCAGGTAGGAATTGATGTTGGCAGCCCATACTGCCACTTCCCTGACTTTTCAAGGTCACACGTACCAACTAATTTCTGACCTGGCACCTTTTATCATAGCCAAGAAACGTGCCTTAAAGCCCTACTTAGAAATTCTGCAGAGGAAGAACATCATGTACCAATGGATTTTCCCCTTTAAATTTACATTTATCTCCAATGACAAGGTTCGCACTGTCCTTTACCTTAAAGGGGTGAAAAAATGCTTATCACAGCTTTGTTTGGAAGGCACCACATCCAGCCTATCACCTCCTCCAGATGACCTATCCCAGAGCAGACCCAGTACCTCACAGCTTACATTCCCTACCAGCCCAGCACGCAGCTATAAATGCTCAACCTCATCCCAGCATGTGCCTTGACTTCTTGCTGGACTTTCCACATTGTGCAGCTAAATGTAATCAGCTACTCTAGATTAGTATCACATACATTTTTTTGCTTCTCATTTGCAACATACGCCTCTTATGCTGTTGCTGATTGACATTACGAGTAATTTTTATTGATTTTCAGTTTTTTCCTCCCTAACCCCCTCTTTTTTTCTTTTTTTTTTTAGTAATTTATTCTTATTGTTATCTTTTTGCTTATACTTGCATATTGATATGTAGGCTAATACCTGTATAATGTTTTCAATGTGTTCACAGTCATTCTACATCATGATGTTTCTTTAGGCTTTTGTCCCCCTGTTCCTTTACCCCCTCCGTTGGTCACACCAGATAAACTTTATATTGCGCCCTTCAATTCTACAATTGCAGAGTGTTCTCTATTCCTCACCACTGCAGTGCAATGTCGTCCCTCTTTCACCACACTTATCTTTCACGGAAACCCTACACATGGGTCGCTGATGATCCTTTACTGATCGATAGTTTAATGCTGCTCTCCTCACGCCCTTAACTTTAGTATTGCACAGCGTGCAAGGCTAAAACTCACCGCACAAGAAATCCAAAAGATTCCATTATTACCATATTATCCATGTTGATGTGGTTTGCTTACAAGAGACTCATTTCTCCACATCCTCTCGCGCCTAACCATATAGCCCATGCAGTACCTGGCTATTCCCCTACCTGTTTTAGAGGCTGTACTTCCACTTGTGATGTTCTGTATACCTGGAGGACTTGGAGGACTTGGAGGACTCGCACCACAGTAGCAAATTTTAGTACCAAGATATACTACCTCATTTGTACTGTGACAGGCTAATATTTGAGAAAAATTCCCTTTGGGAAGTCCTTCTCAATAAAAATATTAAAGGGGATTCCTATGCTAAGCAGAAGCTTGCCGGCATCCTATTTGTAGCCACAAAGCAGATGATAGCAAGCTCCTGAAAGCAACCTGTCCTCTTCTTATGAGAGATTTGTTCTCGAATGCAATATTACATGATTAACTCCTTATTGACCGGCCTATTTTAGACCTTAATGACCAAACTATTTTTTAAGTTTTTACATCGTCTCATTCAAAGAGCTATAACTTTTTTTATTTTTGCATAGCTGTCTAAGGTCTAAGGCCTTGTTTTTTGCGGGACAAATAGTAATTTTTAATAGCACCTTTTTGGGGTACATAGAATTTAAGGCAGGATTCAAAGAAAACAGCAATTTTTGCATTGTTTTTTTATTTAATTTTTTGGGAGGTTCACTGTGCGGGTTAAATGATGTAATAACTTTATAGTTGGGGTTGTTACGGACGGGGCGATACCAAATATGTGTAACTTTTTTTACTTTATTTTGTTTTTTAATAATAAAGCATTTTGTAAGGGGAATAAGTGGGTTTTTAATTTTTTTCTTCACTTTTTTGTTTTTACTTTTTATTAAACTTTTTTTTACTTTTTTACTAGTCCCACTAGGGGACTTCACTATGCGATCCTTCGATCACATTTATAATACACTGCAATACTTCTGTATTGCAGTGTATTATGCCTGTCCGTGTAAAACGGACAGGCATCTGCTAGGCCGTGCCTCTGGCATGACCTAACAGGCATATACTACATGCAGACCTGGGGGCCCTTATTAGGCCCCTCGGCTGCCATAGAAGACACCAGCACTCTGCGATCACACTCAGGGTGCCGGTGGGATGAGAGCTCCCTCCCTCTCTTCAAAACCACTCAGTCACCCTACTACAGTCCTTCCTGAAGATATAGGACCCATAAATAGCCTACATGTCCCCTCCTTGAGAGGCCTAAATTATCTCTCACCCCTAGGAGTCCCATTAATCACCCTACCGGATCATGACTCTCCTTTAGACCGAGCATATTTTGATAACTTGCCCACCGATACCCTCCCCTAGCCCTGTCTGTCCTTGTTCCGCTTTCTTGTTATCTGTGGGCCACCAGTTCCAGTTTTACTATGTCTCCACTTGTGTAGCAATTGTCTTTTGTCTTCTACGTATATGCAATGCAGTTGCGATCTTCTGTAACAAAAGAGATGCCACTTTGTATTTGCTTGTATTAATGTTGTTTATTTAGAAATGTAATAAAAACAATGTTTTAAAAAAGGCATAATGTCTCCCATGATACAAAAAGATATTCCTGGTAAATATATATTTGTGTATGTTCCTTTTCCAATTAACATACTCACAAAAGCATTTGGAATACTTATCGTATCGGAAAATAATTCAATTTATAGCTCGTTTTACTTCTTCCTACATTCTCATTGTCTTCTGTCAGAGGTATGTTGAGTTGTGAAGATACACTCACAAAACAGCAGTATATCTAGCAATAAACTAAATGGGTGACATTAGTCAGGTATGCCATTACATTATGACTGGCTTTTGACTACTTATGTCCAAACATTTAAAATCCATTGAGATAGCAGGAAAAGGTAGATGACAAAATTCTAAGACTGTTTAAAGCCTTAACAGAACAGGGCAGATCCTTATATTTAGCTTGTATATTCTCTGTGCATTGCATAACTACCAGTGATTTAATAGCTTTTATTTGGTGAACCTCAAAAACTTTGTAAGCGGTTCTCATAGGCAGGAAGGTATAATAAGAGCATGGCCTCAAATTTCTCTACCGCCATCATGGAAATATTCGGAGCTATGACTATAACGCTAGATTCACATGAGCGTAGGATATCTCGAACGTGAAAAACTGCCATTTTTCACGACCGGGGTGCATCTGTGCTGCACCCCTGTGGGACGCATTATCACGCATCCCCCATAGACTAGAGCCTATGGAGGGATTCGTGAAGCACAAAAAAATTGGACATGTCCTATTTTTCATGGACCCTTCACAAGCTCTGTTGAAACAACGATTGTGTGAACGGCCCCATTGAATTACATAGGTTTGTTTAGACAGCCGCCACACTGACTTATTCAACGTTCATGTGAATAAGGCCTAAAGTGTCTAAATGGCTTAGAAATGACAAAGCGTGTCAAGATTTATTAAGTAATGTCTGGTATGGTGGCACAACACATATATAGGTGGTCCACCTTAAGATTTAAAACATTTAAAGTTGTGACACAAAGAGGATTGGAGGTCAGAGGGCTACATCTGGCTGAGCAGGTCTGATCTCGAACTATAAGAGACGTTGACATAACAGGAGTAATGTAGCTGTGGGTGCAGAGGTTGCAGTTGCAGCCAAGCAATGGTGCTATATCTACGTAAGATACTTCTACAGAATTATATCAATTACGTGATATTTGAAAGTGCCAGATTTTGCATCTGGGCTCAACAGGGTTTTCCAACAATCGAAAGACTCCCTAAAGCAGACTAAAATAGTTTGATGACATTTTAACCATGGTGACGTCATTATGGACGACATGTCAATGGGCTAGGACATAAACATTGGAGTAGTTGGGAATAACAAGGATAAATGTTGGAAAACCTCTTTCATGCTACGTTTCTGTATCACATATTTAATCATGTACTTTGGACTGTAAAAAAGACAGTAACACAAACTAATACCTTTCTTCTTTTTTACAGGTGATGTTTTGTTTGAATTACTACAATGCATTAAGAATCACAGACAGGGGTTAGTAAGGTATTCTTTTTTCAGCCAGTGTATAAGAAAAAGTCACCATCCGCATCTACAGAGCTGCATAAATACAAGTGAGATATTCATTGTACACTGTATCTGTGTACTGGCTGTATGCTCATATGTACTTATTATATTGTACTTATTATATTTATATTCATAAATTAATTTGTGTCAATTCTTAGAGTGTCGCTGTTTCTGGAAAATAGGCAGACCCTTTTTTCTAATTTTGGACAACTCGTTTAAGCTGGCCATTTTCAGCAGATCACATGCATTTTAACTAAATAAATTACATCAGTTAGGGGGGATTCACACGAACGTGTATTCGGTCCGTGCGGGCCGCGTGGTTTTCACGCGCCACGCACAGACCAATACAAGTCTATGGGGCAGTACAGACAGTCCGTGCTTTTTGCGCAGCGTTTGTGAGCTGCGCAAAAAGCGCGACATGCTCAATATCTCCGCGTAACAAATAGCAGTTGTTGCGTTTTTTTGCATCGGTATCACAGAAATTCCGCTGCAAAGAACTCAACTCACAATTAAAAAAAAATAAGCTTATACTTACCCAGAAGTCTGTGTTTCTTCCTCCAGGCCAGCCTCGTGTGATGCCGTTTCAACCCATATGACCGGTGCAGCAAATCACAGGCTGTAGCGGCGGTCACATGGGAAAAAAAGCAGCATGCTCTTTCTTGCCGTGGTTACGCCTCTCACCTCAATGGGAGGCAGAGAAAGCGTTTTTCAATGCATTTTTTGCCATCAGCGCTCAATGGCCGTGGCGAAAAAGGCACGAAGATTGCGGCAAGAAATTACAGATGGGTCAAAATCTGCCTCAAAATTCCTGAAGGAAGATTTTTCTGCCTGTAAAAACAATACGTGTGAACAGGGCCTTAGACATTTTCATTTCAGGATTTCATCATTGTAATGTTTTGTATGTTATAAATGTCAAGCCAGAAGTACAGATGATGCAATCTTTAGAAATTATTTTGTTTTTCCAGAGTGTCTGCAAATTTTTTGTCTGTCCATGATTTTTGGCTAAGTTGTTTAGAAAATAAAAAAAAAGGGGTTGGTGACCCTGGTTACAATATATACTTCTGGATATGTGTTACCTGTTAGTATTACCTTTTAATATTCTGCTGCTACTATTAATTGTAATTCAATATTTAGACCAATTGATAGATATCTGAAGTTAGTATCAAATACAATAAAAACATTGGTAAGTCTTATGTGTCTAGTTGAAGTTAGACAACCAAATGTAAAATATGATGTTTTCACTGAAAGTACATTCTTATCAACATTTAAATCGCAAATTACAGGGCACTTAAAGCTCTACCCATCCTGCCTGGGAACACTACCAAAATCGTTAACCGCCCCAAAAAATCTTCAGGAAAACCCCTTTAAATGCAGATTAGAATAAACCTTGTCCCCTTTATGGTCCGGTTTGCAGGACAGTCCCACAAACATAAGGACATTTAGCAAGTATGCAAATAAAATCTCTATAGTTATTTTAGGCAATGAAGGTGTCTGTGATATGAGTCTCAACTTCCATATAAGTATTATTAAAGAGGAAAATAAAAAAGAGTAATTAAAAGCTATGGGTGATACATGATTATTGCTTAAACTCCAATATACAAATATGAATAAATATTGCATAAAAACAACCTAATCATATATTGACTTGTGTGTTTAGAAACAGAGAATTCTCAATTATCTGCAAAACCAGCTACAGAGGATAATGTCCAAGATGTACCTCTCAATCTTTTCCGAAGGACACAAGGAACACAAAATAATGAAAGCTCTGCAGAACACATTGACTATATGGATGGAAAAATAAAGGGTAAATCTGAAAATAGAGAATGCCAAAAACGTTTTAAAATAGCTCAAAGCAGTCAATGGAAGATGTGGAGAGGCTTCAAGTAGGTCATTACTGAAATTAATGTCAGGAAGTCTCAAAACAAGTCTTCCTATGATACTTTATCTTACATATGTCCAGTTCTGATAATCTCCAGAAACATTTAATCACTTTATTTTTTACTAGTCATAACTGTATACTGACACAAATTCCTTTTTTCTAATCTGTTTTTATTTTCTGATTGTTTATATTTTTATTTTCTGTACATGATTATGGGGGTGAGTTCCTGCTCTGAGCTGTGAACAGCATTTTAGAGATTTGCTTTACAGCAGCCACATAGAAAACCCAGTCAGAAAACAACTCATTGACTTCTATGGAAGAGTGTTGTGGGCATGCTCTGTGTGCAGAGTTCATGTGCAGGGAGGGAAAAAGGTGAGGAGGATTGTAATCCTGCCTGTGAAAAGTGATCTCTGCAGAACAAGAAGAGTTAGCCTATTGTGAGGCTCAGTGGTCAGCGTGAGAACTGCAAGATCAATATTTTTTTTCGATACTGATAGTAATAGATTGTTTTATGGAAAATGATAAAACAAAAATGTAAGGGATTAGCCTTTTTACCCTTATTATTGAGACTGTTCCTGTTATTTCCACCCTTGTTATTGTGTGCGTGTAGCCTAGTGTTTAGAGGTTAAACTCTAACATTAACTATCGCCACTACATGTCATAGCAGACACCAGGAGGAAGTGAGATAAGGGAACTGGTTGCAGGAAGTAGAGTCGGTGTGTGTGTGTGTGTGTGTGTGTGTGTGTGTGTGTGTGTGACTGAGAGCTCGTGGAGGGTTAGAGGAACTGCTGAGCTTATTTTACGACAGCAGGCCACACCCAGCTAGCGTGAGATTTGCCGGTAGGCTGGAGAAATTCAGTGAGAGCCATTGCTATTTGACCAGCCGTGGCTGTGCCCAAAAGCATGCTGAACCTAGAGTGAGAGACTGGCCAACTGTTGATTGTAACTGTTCAGAGTGATTCCTTAAAGCCTCAGACTTGGACTAAAGACTGTGTGTGCCACTTCATGACGTGGGAACTGTACTCATGTATTGTCCGGAGAAATGTGGGCAGTTGGAATCACCTTATAGGTAGTGTTGTAACGGCTATGAGAACCTACTGAGTTGCATGGCGTTCTCAATACTACATAACTGGTACAACCGCATGCTGGTGCATAGGCGAGATAGGCTGTGGCAAAGAGTGACCTCACAGAGAATGACAGTGGCACGGCAGAACAGGCTAAGAGACAACAGTTACTTTGGCGCAACTCAATTTGGTGGGACATCAGGCATACTTGTTAGGTTCACCGGCCTCGGTAAGGATGGCACTGAAGAAAATCAAATTGCTTGAAGTGCCCGTATTCTCAAGTCATACTGCGAGAATTTTATAAATCTATTGATCTGCAACAATTTGTGATTCATTCGAAAACACTGTTTACACACCACCATGTTTGACACAAAAACTTGATTTAAACAATAGGTCATTTTGTCATGATACATTTTCTTTATATGTATATTTTTGAATTATAATATTATTATTTTCTAAGCCTTACTTTATAATCTCTGGACCATAGACAATTATGGCATATCCCCAGGATATGCCATAATGATCTAATAGGTATAAGTTTCACCCCAGCAAACCCCACTTATCTTAAGAACATGTAAAGAATGAATGGAGTGGCACTGCAAATGCGTGGCTCTCTCCACTTAGCAAACTTGGTAGCCGTCTCACCAGGCAGTATGTGTGTCGAGGAACCCCTATTATCAATATAGGTGGGGGTCCCAGAGGTGGGACTTGCACCTATCAGATATTTATGGCATGTATCTGTTAAACATCAATTCAAATTTAATTCCTAATTTGTGGTTTTCAATTACAAAAATACATTATTAACCACATATAGACCATTGTCAGTAAAATATATTATGGTGTCTGTAGTAAACTGATTAACCCCTTAAGGACGCAGCCTAGTTTTGGCCTTAAGGCTCAGAGCCCATTTTTCAAATCTGACATATTTCACTTTATGTGGTAATAACGTCGGAATGCTTAAACCTATCCAAGCGATTCGGAGATTGTTTTCTCGTGAGACATTGGGCTTTATGTTAGCTGTAAAATTTTGTTGATATGTTCAGTGTTTATTAGTGAAAAATTGCAAAATTTAGAGAAAATTTAGAAAAAATAGAATTTTTCTAAAGTAAAAAATGCATCTGCTTGTAAAACAGATGGTTATACCACCCAAAATAGTTACTAGTTCACATTTCCCATAATTCTACTTTAGATTGGCATCATTTTTTGAACATTCTTTTATTTTTCTTGGACGTTACAAGGCTTAGAACATAAACAGCAATTTCTCATATTTTTAAGAAAATTTCAAAAGCCTTTTTTTTAAGGTACCTCTTGAGTTCTGAAGTCGCTTTGTGGGGCCTATGTATTAGAAACCCTGATAAAACACCCCATTTTAAAAACTAGACCCCTCAAAGTATTCAAAACAGCAGTTATAAAGTTTTTTAACCCTTCAGGCATTGCACAGGAATTAAAGCAAAGTGGAGGTGAAATTTGCAAATTTCATTTTTCTAGCTGAATTTCAATTTTATTCATTTTTTTTCTGTAACACAGAAGGTTTTACCAGAGAAACACTACTAAATATGTATTGTCCAGATTCTGCAGTTTTTAGAAATGTCCCACATGTGGCCCTACTGCGCTCGTGGACTAAAAGACAAGCCCTAGAAGCAAAGAAGCACCTAGTGCATTTTGAGTCCTCTTTTTTATTAGAATATATTTTAGGCAGCATGCCAGGTTTGAAGAGGTGTTGAGGTGTCAAAACAGTAGGAATCCCCCAATACTGACCCCATTTTGTAAACTACATCCCTCAAGGAATTCATTTAGGGTTGATGTTACCATTTTGACCGCACATTTTTTTCACAGCACGTATTTGAATTGGGCTCTGAAATGAAAAAAATGTCATTTTTTCCAATAAAATGTCATTTGTGATCAAAATTTCTTATTTTCACAGGGAACAAAATAGCCCATTTTGTTGCCCAATTTGTCCTTAGTGTGGCAGTACCCCATTTGTGGTGATAAACTGCCGTTTGGGCTCATGGGAGGGCTCAGAAGGAAAGGAGCGCTATATGTTTGTTGGAGTCCAGATTTTGTTGGATTGGTTTTCGGGTGCCATGTCGCATTTGCAGAGCCTCAGAGGTATCAAAGCAATGGAAACCCACCAAAGTGACCCCATTTTGGAAACTACACCCCTCAAGGAATTCATTTATGGTTGTTGTTAGCATTTTGACCGCACAGTTTTTTCACAGCACCTATTTCAATTGGGCTGTGACATTAAAAAAATGTAATTTTTTCCAATAAGATGTAATTTTTTACCAAAATTTCTTATTTTCACAGGGAACAAAATACTCAATTTTGTTGCCCAATTTCTCCTGAGTGCATCAATACCCCATTTGTGGCAATAAACTGCCGTTTGGGCCCATGGGAGGCCTCAGAAGGGAAGGAGCGCTGTGTGTTCTTTGGAGTACAGATTTTGATGGTTTGGTTTTCGTGTGCCATGTCGCATTTGCAGAGCCCCAGAGGTATCAAAGCAATGGAAACCCTCCAGAAGTGACCCCATTTTGGAAACTACACCCCTCAAGGAATTCATTTATGGGTAATGTGACCATTTAGACCCCATAGTTTCTTCACAGAACTTATTTGAATTGGGCTGGGAATTTTAAAAAAAATATATTTTTTCCAATAATATGTCATTTTAGCTCAAAAATTCTTATTTTCACAAGAAATAAAATACTCAATTTTGTTGCCCAATTTGTCCTGAGTGCGGCAATACCCCATTTGTGGTGATAAACTGCCGTTTGGGCCCATGGGAGGCCTCAGAAGGGAAGGAGCGCTGTGTGTTCTTTGGAGTACAGATTTTGTTGGATTGGTTTTCGGGTGCCATGTCGCATTTGCAGAGCCCCAGAGGTATCAAAGCAATGGAAACCCACCAGAAGTGACCCCATTTTGGAAACTACACCCCTCAAGGAATTCATTTATGGGTAATGTGACCATTTAGACCCCATAGTTTCTTCACAGAACTTATTTGAATTGGGCTGGGAATGAAAACAAAATTATTTTTGTCAAATAATATGTAGTTTTGGCTGAAAATTTCTTATTTTCACAAGAAACAAAATACCCCATTCTGTTGCGCAATTTGTTCTGAGTGCCGCAATACCCCATTTGTTGTGATAAACTGCTGTTTGGGCCCATGGGAGGGCTCAGAAGGAAAGGACCACCATTTGGCCTACTCTGGATTTTCTAGTGCGAAGTCATGTATGCAGAAGCCCCTGAGGTACCAGTACAGTTGAAACCCGCAAGAAGTGACCCCGTTTTAAAAACTACACCCTTAAGGCATTCATCTAGAGGTGTAGTGACAATTTTGACTGGAGACCTACACCCCATAAACTGTAATGTGGGTTCTCCCGGGTATGGCAATACCTAACATGTGGCTGTTATCAGCTGCCTGGACACACAGCAGGGCCCAGAGGGGAAAGACGAGGGGGGATAAGCTGTGCGGAGTGCATCAGGGTAAGTAAAATTGGGGTAAATTATAAACCAAGGGATGTATGATAAATTTTAAAACACTTTCATACAGAGCTCTGGTTATTCGGGACACGTGTCACATTGATATATTGTGTCCTCCCTTATCCCCCTCTTATAGCAGACTTTGCACCTCTTTTGACTTTTTCCCTTCTTGCCAGTTTGGGGAACTTCCCCTGGAAAGTGTTGCCCTGGTACGATGCGTGTGGGCTCGCTTCCAGAAGTACTGGGTGCCCCCCCTTCTTGGTCCCTAAAGATTAGGTTCTTGATAATCACCTCTTGAAATTCCAGGAAAGTTCCCGTCTGGCCTGTACATCGACGTAGCACATACACATTGTACAAAGCCATCTGTATGATGTGCCCTGCCAGCTTCTTATACCACACCGCATGGCGCTGTAGGGCTTCAGGGCTTGATCTTACAAGTCCATCCCTCCCATGTACCTATTGTAGTCCAGGATGCAGTCTGGTTTGGGGGTGGCCTTTCCTTCATATATCCTAAACCTGTAGGTATACCCTGATGCACTCTCACAGCTTATACATCTTCACGCCATACCTTGCCCTCTTACCCGGCAGGGACTCGCGGAATTGAACCTTCCCTTTAAAATGTACCAGGGACTCATCAATAGAAATACACTTCTCGGGGGTGTATGCTTGGGAAAACCGGGCACTGGAACGGTCTAATAGGGGTCTCCGTTTATACAAACGGTCAAAACTGGGGTCATCTCGGGGTGGGCACGGCTCATCATCAGTATAATGTGAGAAGCGAAGTATTGCCTCATTTATTTATTTTTTTAGGTTCCAGTTCAGTTCTGAAGTTGCTTTGAGGGGCCCATATATTAGAAACCCCTATCAAATACCCCATTTTAGAAACTAGACCCCTCAAAGTATTCACAACAGCATGTAGAAAGTTTATGAACCCTTTAGGTGTTTCACAAAAATTTAGAGCAAAGTAGAGGTGAAATTTACATTTTTTTTTTGTCAGAAAATCCTCTTTATTCCATTTTTTTTATAACACAAAAGGATTTATCAGAGAAACGCAACTTAATACGTATTGCCCAGATTCTGCAGTTTTGAGAAATATCCCACATGTGGCCCTTGGGCGGTAATGGACTGAAGCACTGGCCTCCGAAGCAAAGGAGAACCTGGTGGATTTTGAGGCCTCTTTTTTATTAGGCACCATGTCCGGTTTGAAGAGGTCTTGTGGTGCCAAAACATTGGGAACGCCCCAAAAGTGACCCCAATTTGGAAACTAGACCCCTTGAGGAATCCATTGTAGTTTTCTTGGGGTGCATGCGGCTTTTTGATCAGTTTTTATTTTATTTTTAGGTGGCTGGTGACTAAAAAACAGCAATTCTACTATTGTTTTTTTTTTTCGTTTTTTTTTACAGCGTTCACCGTGCGCTATAAATGACATATTCACTTTATTCTGCGTGGCGATACGATTACGGCGATACCAGATGTTTATAGTTTTTTTTTATGTCTTATGGCGTTTGCACAATAAAATACGTTTTGTAAACAATCATTCACTTTTTGTGTTACCTTATTCTAAGAGCCATAACGTTTTTATTTTTCAATCAATAAAGCCGTGCGAGGACTTATTTTTTGCGTAACGAACTGTAGTTTCAATCAGTACCATTTTTAGGTACATGCGACTTTTTGATCTCTTTTTATTCCATTTTTTGGGAGGTGAAGTGACCAAAGAATTGTGATTGTGGTTCGGTTTATTATTATTTTATTTTACGGCGTTCACCGTGCGGGATAAATAATGAAATAATTTTGTACATCAGGCCGTTACGGACGCGGCGATGCCAATTATGTATAGTTTATTTGTTTGTTTATATATTTTTATTAATAATAAAGGACTGATAAGGGAAAAGGGGGGGATTTTTACTTTTATTACTTTTAAATCTTTTATTTTCTTATTTTTACACATCTTTTTGTAACTTTTTTTTAACTTTATTACTTTGTCCCACTAGGGGACATGAGGGCAGGAGGCTCTGATCGCTATTCTAATACACTGCACTACATGCGTAGTGCAGTGTATTAGAACTGTCAGCTACTCACTGACAGCAAGCATAGTGGGTCCTGACGTCAGGACCCACTAGGCTTCCGTCTATGGCATAGCCGGACGCCATTGTTTGGTGTCCGGTTGCCATAGTCACCATCGCCGGCCGCTATCGCGTAGCAGGCCGGCGATGGCAGCTTAACCCCTAAAAAGCCGCGATCTCTATAGAACGCGGCTTTTAAGGGGTTAATCAGCGGGGACACAGCGATCGGTCCCCGCTGTAGGAGCTGTGACAGCTGCTGAACAAGACAGCAGCGTCACAGCTCCTGTATGTGTCGGGAGGACGGCCGAAACGGCCGTTACTCCCGAGACGTACTATTACGGCATGGAGCGCGAACGATACAGCTGCCATGACGTAATAGTACGTCAAGGAGCGGGAAGGGGTTAAAGTAATAGTCTGTAATTGTGAATCCAGGTTGCAGGATCTTGTGGGATTATTTGCACAAGCTCCTTGAGGACAAGCGCTATGAATCATCCATACGGTGGGAAGATAAAGAACTGAAAATCTTTAGGATAGTGGATCCAAACAAGCTCGCCGCATTCTGGGGAAATCATAAGGTAGTTTCCATATAATGTATTACCAACATAAAAATAAATGTAAACACAACCATGCAATAATTACTTAATAATGTTTACTGGTAGGTTAAGTTGTTTAACAAGATGGAAACAAAGGGAGTTTTCAGCATTTGAACTGTTATGGTGCGTGAATTATGTGGAGAATTCTAAAGTACAATAAATGCCTGGCAACTGTGATATTTGGGACAGTGAGGGTACGAAATTTAGGAATCCTCCTGACAATGTCTGAAGTGCAGACAATCATTTGCATTGGCTGGCTTCTAAATCTGATTTTATGTATTGCCTCAAGGGGACTCCAATAACACTTACTGCAATTGTGCGTGTACACAAAGTCAGGGCAACCACTGGCGTCAGCTGCTTACTACAAAAATTATTGTCTGGTATATAGACAAAATGTAGATGGAAACCCGACGGCACTCATTAAGTCAATGGGTCCAGTCTGGCTCTGTTGGTTTCCATCAGGCAACAGATTAGGCGCTTCCTGTATTCTTATTGTTCTGCTCCTTTAATCGAGCTGAACAACGGAACACGGAACGCATATGTGAACAGAGCCTTACTGACTAACCGTTACAGGCAGTCTGTACACTATAGAGGTTAGAAATTACACCCGAAACACAATACAGGGTCTTAAATAGTGTTCTGGGCACATGCCGTCACATGCTGTGAATTTTTTTTTGCTGATATCGCTACTTTCATTTGCAATTTGCTGCCAGTAATACAGAGATTGTTTGGTGAACGTCTTAAACTGCTTCATTTTGCTTAGAATCTCGCATTTAGGCTGGATTCACACGACCATGTTACGTCCATAATGGACGGAACGTATTTTGGCCGGAAGTCCCGGACCGAACACAGTGCAGGGAGCCGGGCTCCTAGCATCATAGTTATGTACGATGCTAGGAGCCCCTGCCTCGCTTCCGGACAACTGTCCCGTACTGTAATCATGTTTTCAGTACAGGACAGTTGTCCTTCAGTGAGACAGGGACTCCTTACATCGTACATAACTATGATGCTAGGAGCCCGGCTCCCTGCACTGTGTTCAGTCCGGGACTTGCGGACGAAATACGTTCCGTCCATTACGGACGTAATGTGCTCGTGTGAATCCAGCCTAAGTGTATCCATTCGCTTATCTCTACCTAACAATAGTTGCATAGTACATAGCAACAACACTGCAGCGGTACAAAGACTGCATTCATCAAAGCCATAAAATGCATGAAATAGGACCTGCAGTTTAAAAAAATTGCAATCTGCCTAAAAAATGTGCAGTTTATAAAAACATTCCCCTCTATGTAAAATCTGTATGCCGAAAAGCATTCAGAGACTTAGATACAAGAATGTACTCTTCATGTGATATTAATTGTGGTATAGAAGTCAGAACATCACCTAACGTCAGGAACTGAACTTCCTGGATTTGAACTCTGGACTCTCCATTCTTGCTTTACAGCATCCATCGGTCTGCTACAGAGATCCTTGCTTGTTCTATCCTTGTTCCAGCCATGTGTTTGCTGATCTTGGTGATTTGTTATGGATTGCACCTGCTATGTGGCCAATCACAGTATTTGCTGCCCTATATTTACCCACAACTTTGTACTTCCTGTGCCTGATTATTTTGGCTTGCCAGTAATCCAGCTACTGTGCGTTTAACGTCCATTGTTTTCCTGTGTACTGAACTCTGCATACGTTTAGCTACAGCTGATCTCTCGCCCCTGTGTACCGAACTCTGCGTACAAATGACCGTGGCTTATCCCTCTGTCGATTGTACTACTTCCAGGGGCGTAGCTAAAGGCTCATGGGCCCGGGTGCAAAAATTCAGCTTGGGCCCCCCTACCCCTCCCCAACACCACCATCATCAGACCCCTGCGCGTGCCTGTGCCCAAACGCCTTGCCCAACAGCCCCCATAGTATAATGCTCCCATAGCTACCCCCACACAATATAATGCTCTCATAGCTACCCCCACACAATATAATGTCCCATAACGTATAATGCCCCCCCATAACAGCCCCATACTGTATAATGCTCCCCATATCAGCCCTCACAGTATAATGCCCCACATAGCTGCCCCGATACATTATAGTGCCCCCCATATCAGCCCCCATGCAGTATAATGACCCCCATGTCAGCTCCCCATAAAGTATAATGCCCCACATATCAGCTCCCCATACAGTAAAATGCCCCCATACCAGCTCTCCATACAGTACAATGCCCCCCATATGAGCTTCCCATACAGTATAATGCCCCCCCATATGAACTCCCCATACAGTATAATGCCCCCCATATGAGCTCCCCATACAGTATAATGCTCCTCTATATCTGCTCCCATACAGTATAATGCCTCTCATATCAGCTCCCCATACAGTATAATGCCCCCCATATCAGCCCCCATACAGTAAAATGCCCCCATATGAGCTCCCCATACAGTATAATTCCCCCATATGAGCTTCCCATACAGTATAATGCCCCCCATATGAGCTCCCCATACAGTATAATGCCCCCATATCTGCTCCCCATACAGTAAAATGTCCCCCACATGAGCTCCCCATACAGTATAATGCCCCCATATGAGCTTCCCATACATTATAATGCCCCCCATATAAGCTCCCCATACAGTATAATGCCGCCATATGAGCTACCCATACAGTATAATGCCCCCCATATCAGCCCCCCATACAGTATAATTCCCCCATATCAGCCCCCATGCAGTATAATACCCCCCATATCAGCCCCCACACAGTATAATTCCCCCATATCAGCTCCCATGCAGTATAATGCCCCCCCATCTTATCAGCACCCATGCCATATCAGCCCCCATGCAGTATAATGCTCCCCCCTGCAATATCAGCCCCCCCGCATCCTTCGCCTCCTCCGGTGTGTGCTATGAGTGACTCAGTGCAGACAGGCGCGATAATGTCGCTACATCTCGCCAGCCTGCGTCGAGCAGCTCAGGGGACAGTAAGTGCTGGATCAAGGAGACGTCAGCTCCTTGCTCCAGCATTGAATGGAACCAGGACCTCGGTGAGTGACTCGCGACCCCCCGGAGGTCTTCACACGAATCCCAAAGGGGACGCGACTCACAGTGTGTAATGTATTATGTTGTATTGTGCAGTTTGCGGTGGAGAGAGGAGGGGGGCTGTCATTTAATGGGCCCCCCTCTCCACCGCAAACAGCACAATACAACACAATACATTACAAGGCAACACAATACATTACAATACATTAAATTACAATACATTACAAGCTAACACAATACAACACAACACAATACGTTACAATACAGACTCTGCAGCTCACCTGGAGGCCTCCGCACCGGCTCTTCCACTGCACTGGCTGGAAGACGTGTCACGTGACAACACGGTCACATGGTACATTAAGTGTACCATGTGACCGTAACCAGGAAGTACCGGCTTCACGGCACAGAAAATTAATTTAACAAGCATGCCGTATGGCAACGGAGGCCCGTGGGCCCCCCAGGCTTAGGGGCCCGATCGCAACTGTGACCGCTGCGACCCCTATAGCTACGCCACTGACTACTTCATCTGTAGCCTAGCCGTCATTTGGAGACTATCCTGGGGACTGGGCCCTGGGAATCCTAACCCAATTATGGCTATTCCATATTCCAGCTTGCTGCATGTCACAAAACAACGCTCAGTCCGTACTTACCTGGGAAGATGGTTTCAGAGACGGGGCAGGAGCTCCCTCTAGTGGCTGGAATGCGAGGATACATGCCGGAGCTCCCTCTAGTGGCTGGAATGCAAAATACAATCTAGAACTCCCTCTAGTGGCTAGTACATGGCATTGTAGCTATGACTAAGGACCCTAGCGGTCTGAAACGCGTAAGCGTGGTCCCGGGATCTTTGTTTTAAACCTTCTGTTTTAAGATGACCGAATAAACCATTTAACTTTTATACCGAGTGCTGGATACATCTTTCATTGTTCACCTCCATTACATGGCATTACCTCAACTCTGGTAAACTCCCCCCGGACATCACATGACGCCTAACTATAGGACAGCCCATATAAGCCTCTCTCTGAGCACCAACAGGTGCCAGAGTACCAGGTAATTTCTACCTAGCTCCAGCATTGTACTATACCTGAACTGACTTCATGTGTTACGACTCTGCATGTATCTCTGACCTCTGCATCTGTGCCTGTGATCCTAACCACACTATTGTATCCTGATCCTAGGCTGCATCCGTGGTAACATCTGCACTGTTCAAGGCCACTTATTTTAAAGGGAGCGATCTGCAGATTCCCGGCACCAAAGTCCAAACAACCTTGCGGCGATCCCTGGTGAAAATCGGGGTTTTTTTTTTGTATCGACGCCTCAGTGATTTTAAGCGCTTCTAGAAACTGGCAAAAAGGAATCCCATCCTTCCTCCTAAAAAGTTCCTGAACCAGTGTTCTATCCATTTTGGGTTACTTCCGGGAAATTTTTCCTCTGACAAAGCCGAAGTGGCCTTCATTATCTCCCTGCTTTCCGGACAGGCCTTGGCATGAGCCTCTCCTTTGTGGGAACAAAATGACCCTGTATTATACAACTGTCAGGCCTATCTTGACACCTTCCAGAAGATTTTTGCTGAACCGGGAAGAGTGTCATCTGCCGCAGCCTCCTTGCTACGTCTCCGTCAGGAATCCATGACCATTGTCCAGTATGTGGTCCGGTTTCGGACTTTAGCCTCTGAACTGAAGTGGAACAACGAGGCTCTGATGGCAGTTTTCTGGCAGGGGTTGTCCAATCCGATTAAGGATGAATTGTTCTCTCGTGAACTACCTCCTTCATTGGACGAGTTGATTTCACTATGTAACAAAGTAGATATCCGTTTCCGAGAGTGAGCTATTGAGCAGCGGAGATCCAGATGTTTCAATTTCAAGTTGGCTCCAAAGTTCCAAGCACCTGAGGTTCCCCCAGAAGAACCAATGCAGTTTGGGCGTGCAAAATTGTCCCCGGAGGAACGTGAGAACAGAATGAATGTGCCTGTATTGCACTGCACCCAGGCACCTATTAGCTTCCTGTCCCAATAGGTCAGGAAACTCCAGAATCTAGACAAGGAAGGAGAGCTTGTTCTAAGTCCTCTGTGCTTCTCTCCTGTACAGAAAAAAGAGACATCGTGCTTCACTATCCCAGTGCTCCTGCACACACCCGTAGGGATTAAACACATCTCTGCCTTCCTAGGCTCTGGAGCTTTATCACCTCAGCTCTTGTATCTGTGAGGAAAATTCAGATTAAATTACTTTCTGGTCCCTTTTCTCTGGCGGGCATCGATGGAAATCGGCTGCCAGATGAGGCTATCCAGGCCCGTACCAAATCACTCTTCATGAATGTGGGAGTCCTGCATCAGGAATTTATTGACTTTCTTGTGGTCCCTAAAACCATCAGTCCAGTTATCTTGGGATACTATGGTTGCAAATTCACGCCCCACATATCGATTGGCAGACACGGGAAATTGTATCTTGGAGTTCTAAGTGTCACTCGTCCTGTTTGAAGAAGGTGACCCCTCTTAGACAACTGATTCCTCTGTGCACCTGAAAGCTTGAGGGTATCATCCCCCGCAGTACTCTTCCTTCACAGATGACTTCAGAAAGTCTCAAGCAGAGAAACTTCC
Organism: Rhinoderma darwinii; assembly: GCF_050947455.1. NCBI lineage: Eukaryota > Metazoa > Chordata > Amphibia > Anura > Rhinodermatidae > Rhinoderma > Rhinoderma darwinii. The sequence goes on from NC_134688.1 coordinate 347,999,591, forward strand.
TCCCCATCGTCCCTGGGACTGCACTATTGACTTGCTCCCCAATAGAACTCCTCCTCGTGGGCAGACCTACCCTCTCTCGCTAACCGAAACTCAAGCTATGTCTGAATATATCCAGGAGTATCTTGAATGGGGGTTTATCTGACATTCCTCTTCTCCAGCTGGCGCAGTGTTTTTCTTCGTGGAAAAAAAAGACGGTGGTCTTCGCCCATGTATTGACTATCGAGAATTGAGCGAGATCACTGTCAAGAATAAGTATCCACTCCCTTTGCTCTCCAAGTTATTTGACCGGATACATGGTGCAACAGTGTTCACTAAGCACGATCTGTGAGGCGCTTACAATCTCATCCGCATCGTCTGGCGTTGAATGGAAGACAGCCTTTAACACCAGGGATGGCCATTACGAGTACTTAGTCATGCCCTTCGGCCTGAGTAATTCGCCCGCAGTGTTCCAGAGTTTCATAAATGAGATTTTCCGGGACATGCTGTACCACTTCGTTGTCATTTATCTGGACAACATGATCTTTTCCCGTTCCCTTTCGGATCACCGCAACCACGTGCGCCATGTCCTAACCCGACTGAGAGACTTTATTGTAAACTGGAGAAGTGTCACTTCGAACAATCCGTTCCGTTTCTGGGATACATTCTGTCGGGCACCAGACTCAAGATGGATCCAGTCAAGGTCCAGGCTATTCAAGACTGGCCTCAACCCACTGGGCTAAAGGCCGTTCAGAGCTTCGTGGGGTTTGCCAACTATTAAGAACCATGGACCCACATCTCAATGGATTTTGTTACCTATCTCCCACCATCTAAAGGGTACAATACCATCTAGGTCGTGGTAGACCGAATCTTCCAAAATGGCGCATTTCACCCCTTTGAAAGGCTTACCCTCAGCGGCTGTCCTGGCTTCTATTTTTATCAGAGACATTTTCTGTCTTCATAGCTGCCCTCAAGAGATTGTGTTTGACCCAGGGTTTCAATTTACATCACGGTTCTGGCAAGCTATCTGTAAAATAATGGGAGCTAAGCTCAATTTCTCCTCAGCCTACCTCCCACAGTCCAACAGACAGACAGAGAGGGTAAACCAAGACCTTGAGAAATTTATAAGACTCTACCTCTCTCCAGCTTAAGACAACTGGGTAGACCTCCTACCGTGGGCAGATTTCGCACATAACAATCTGTTCCACGAATCGTCATCTGAGTCCCCATTCTTCATCAACTATCAGAAGCATCCACGCCTTCCCACTTTTCCAGCTCTTCCCATCTCTGATGTCCCAGCTGCGGATTCCTGCATCCGAGAATTCTCGGACATCTGGTCTCAGGTAAAGACTAATCTTCAGAAAGCATCTGCCAGGTACAAATCCCAGGCTGATGAAAGACACAAAGTTCCAAGATGAGGACCAGGGAACAGAGTCTAGTTGTCCACTCGTTTTATCATACTCAGAGTGCAAACTATGAAATTTGCCCCACGTTACATCGGGCCGTATATTATATCCCAAGTAATAAACCCAGTAGCCTACCGCTTGTCCTTGCCTCTGTTCTTACGCATCCCAAATGTCTTCCATGCCTCTCTCCTTAAGCCTGTAGTCCTCAATAGATTCTTGTCCTCTCGAGCACCTCCCAGTTCCATCCCTGTTGATCAGCATAAGGAATATGAAGTGGATGAAATCTTGGACTCCAAGTTATCCAAGGGGATCTTGCACTTCCTCATTAATTCGAACGTGCATGTCCCTCAACTTTTAAAGAAGTTTTATAAGAAATTTCCCGACAAACCGGTTTTGGCGTGTTCAGAGCCCACCCCTAAGGAGGGGGGTATTGTCACAAAATGATGCTCAGTCCGTACTTACCTGGGCAGACGGTTTCAGAGACGGGGCAGGAGCTCCCTCTACTGACTGGAATGCGAGGATACATGCCGGAGCTCCCTCTAGTGGCTGGAATGCAAAATACAATCTGGAACTCCCTCTAGTGGCTAGTACATGGCATTACCTAAATTCTGATAAACTCCCCCCTGACGTTACATGATGCCTAACTATAGGACAGCCCATATAAGCTTCACTCTGAGCACCAACAGGTGCCAGAGTATCAGGTCATTTCTGCCTAGATCCAGCATTGTACTATACCTGATCTGACTTCCGGTGTTACGACTTGTATCGCTGACCTCTGCGTCTGTTCCTGTGATCTTGACCAGTGATTGTATCTATTGTACCTAGATAATGGCACAGCAACCTATTACAGGAAAGTCAATATATTAAAGTGAAACGATCATGCTATACATATTATATATGCTGTTTGATCTGAGTGCATCATGTTATAGAGCAGGAGGAGTTGAGTAGATTGATATATATTCTTGTGGGATAAGATTAATTATAACTTGCAGTTTATCATTCTCGGCTTAGGAGTTCAACGGGTGCAGTGACTCAATGATTGACAACCTTTATGACATGCATAGAGAGATAGCTAGCAGGCACTAAGGACCATCCACTGGATTCCTAAGGCTAAAATTTGTAGGGATTTTAATAATTAAATTAGTAGTTATAATAAAGAACAAGCAATGAAAAGTTGTCCCAATTTTAGTCTTTTATACATGTTTTAACAGCAACTAGACAGCTCTTTGTGTTTTACTGTCTCTTAGTAAATCACAAGATGTTTGACATTATCAGTGCCACATTGGTTATGATACATTTTATTTATATGATTTAAAAAAAGGCCACTTCTTGCAGCAGAATATTATCACAAGTTGAAAAAAATAGCCCATAAACATAGTGAGAATAAATAATTTTACTTATTTCCTGTAGAATCGACCAAACATGACCTATGAGAAGATGTCAAGAGCCCTGCGACAATACTACAAAATAAACCTTTTAAAAAAAGAATTTGGACAGAGGCTAACCTTCAGGTAAATTCTTGTTGAAACCATAAGGATTCTTCCCTTGGTGTTAAAGGGGTTTTCCTGTACAGTAATATTGATGGCCTATTCCTAGGATAGGTCATCAATATATGATTGCTGGGAGTCCGACTCTTGGCACCCCTTCTAAATGATGGGGCCGCTGCTCTCTATTAAGTTCCACGTCCCCTTTATTGTTTACCCAGGCACACCGCCATACATGGTTATGGCTATGCCTTGTTCTACAGCTCAGTCCCATTCACTTGAATAGAACTGAACTGTGGCCCATCATTCAGCTGATCATGTGGGTGCCAGGGGTCGGACCCCTAGTAATTAGATATTACTGGCCTATCAGTAATTACTAGTAGATATTACTGGCCTATCAATGTTACAATCTTGGAAAACCCCCTTAAGTCAAATGAGTAATAATACTGGCCATTCAATATTGAAGGGTTAAAAATATAGTTTTTGGACCCTGTAACCCAATAACATATAATAATTCCCAGAATGTCTACATATAATAATTTGCATACATCTTTTAGATATTTAGAACACTGATATTGGAGCTGAAAATGATTATTACAAAAATAATGTAGCACCTGAATAATAATGCATGCGAATACATTCGCATAAATGTCCTTCAAGTTCAATCAGGGGAAAAAAAGAAAAAACGCTCATAACGGAAGAGACAATACACACTAAAGGAGAAATAATTAGTTCCTGACCCTGAGTAGTAAACAGGATCAGCTGCCATTTAATGTGTGAATCTCAGAGTTTGTAGCCTGTATAGAACATTTATATTTTGGAAAACTTACCAGAAGAAATCTTAAAGGGGTTGTCTGGGCACGGGTCAGTTTATCATCCTGATGATCTATCCACGGGATAGGTCATCAGTATATGATCATGGACACATGGACCCCGCACAGATTTGTTGCTCCGCTGCCTCCGGTCACCGGATGTTATGCAGTGGCCAGTGGCGGAAGCAGATGGCTCCGTACACTGTAAAGTGGCTGTACTGAAGTCCTCCAACACTGCTCCTATTCATTTGAATAGGTGCAGAGCTGCAGAACCGCAGCTCGCCACTATATTGTGACCGGAGCCATCTGCTTCCGGCATGGACATCCACCGATCATATACTGATGACCTATCCTATGGATAGGTCATCAGTACGAAAAACCGCCCCGTGTCCGAATAGTCCCTTTAAGTTCTATTTATCCGCTGCTTCAAGATAGAAAGACTCATCCTTTTACGCTGTGGTTTCTATTAAATATATCCTCATGTATGATAATAGAGCACTTGATAATTTTTATTATTATATGATAACTTGGGACCATGTTGCACATTAAACACCCTAGTTCAAGTTATTTATTCTCTTTAGAATATATTCAAGTCAAAATATAGAAGCTACTAATTGAAACTTATATACAATTTTATAGAACGCGAGCCAGTTCAAAGTAACATCATATTTTTCATGGGACATGGGTTCCCTCTAGTAATAAGTGGAGCATTATGTGTAGATACATAAAATAGTATTAGTGTCCCTAGGCATGACATGTTTTGCTATAACTGCAGCGTCTTCATGAGTCCAAGACATAACAATACTTAATTATGAAACACTCTAAGAAGGACATCAAAAGAACAAAAGTGTTGTAATGATGGGGGTAGGGAAACGGACAAGTGAGCCCTAATCTACCCGCCACTCTGTCCCTGCCTACTTGCAACGACCCGCCCTAGGCGACGGGGTACAACTGGGCGGCGGTCCCTACGCTCAGTAAGTGAACGAGACAAACAGACAAGGGTAACAAAGCTAATGGAAAAGGGGCAGTTGCCCACGGCAACACCGTGAGCAACAAGAGTGGTGAACGAGCCGAGTCAAACCAGGAGTGTACGAGGTACCAAACGCAGAGCAGGAGAGTAGTCAGTAAGCCAGGGTCAGTATGGAGCAGGATCAAATAGTCAGAAGCTGTAGCTGGGCCGGGAAACCACAAGAGAAGAATCACAAGCAAGGAGGAACAGGAAAGGCAGGTATAAATAGACAGAGGGCGGAAGCTAGCTCCGTCTGGCCAGGCTGTGATAGGCTCTCCCACTCCTAAGCCTGCCAGCCTGAGTGGTGGAAGCTGGAGTCAGTCTCAGAGACATAGACTCAGGTGCAGACTGATTGCCTATGGGCGTATCCACAGCAGTTGTGCCTGGCAGATCCTTTACAGTACCCCCCCTTTTATGAGGGCCACCGGACCCTTTCTAAGTGGACCTGGTTTATTGGGGAAACGGAGGTGGAACTTCCTGACCAATACCCCAGCGTGAACATCCCGGGCGGGTACCCAAGTCCTCTCCTCAGGCCCGTATCCTCTCCAATGGACCAGGTACTGGAGGGAGCCTTGGACCATCCTGCTGTCCACAATCTTGGCCACCTCGAATTCCACGCCCTCAGGGGTGAGAACGGGAACAGGAGGTTTCCTCGAGGGAGCCAAGGAAAAGGCCCACTCTTGGGGCCCTTCCTGGAGCCGGGACATAATTATACCCACCCGCTGGCTCTCAGAACCTGAGGAGTAAGGTTTTAAGCGAAAGTAGAGCCTTCAACTCTCCCGAAAGGAGAGAAAAGTCTTCCGGTCCCCTGAGAACCGGTCAGGCAACTTGAGGTGGGGTTCAAGAGGTGAGGTGAGGGGCACTACCATGGTAGCGTCAGGCTGGTTGACCCTCTGAGCCAGGGCCTGGAACTGTAGGGAGAGACCCTGCATTTGCTGGGCCAGGGTCTCAAGGGGGTCCATAGTAGAGTCAGGGACCAGGGTAGACTAGGTAGTGAGGCTTGTGATTATGTAATGATGGGGGTAGGGAAATGGACAAGTGAGCCCTAATCTACCCGCCACTCTGTCCCTGCCTACTTGCAACGACCCGCCCTAGGCGACGGGGTACAACTGGGCGGCGGTCCCTACGCTCAGTAAGTGAACGAGACAAACAGACAAGGGTAACAAAGCTAAGGGAAAAGGGGCAGTTGCCCACGGCAACACCGTGAGCAACAAGAGTGGTGAACGAGCCGAGTCAAACCAGGAGTGTACGAGGTACCAAACGCAGAGCAGGAGAGTAGTCAGTAAGCCAGGGTCAGTATGGAGCAGGATCAAATAGTCAGAAGCTGTAGCAGGGCCAGGAAACCACAAGAGAAGAATCACAAGCAAGGAGGAACAGGAAAGGCAGGTATAAATAGACAGAGGGCGAAAGCTAGCTCCGTCTGGCCAGGCTGCGATAGGCTCTCCCACTCCTAAGCCTGCCAGCCTGAGTGGTGGAAGCTGGAGTCAGTCTCAGAGACATAAACTCAGGTGCAGACTGATTGCCTATGGGCGTATCCACAGAAGTTGTGCCTGGCAGATCCTTTACAAGTGTTCAGGAATTCACAAGGAAGAGACTGGCCAAAAATGTGATTCTTGGAAGAGAAGAAAGGAAACACTACTACTTACTTAGAGTAGCATTAATGCTCGTCTCATATTTGCCAAAAACAACTGGATGAATGCCAAGCCATATAGAATAAGGTTCTATCAGACAAAACACACAGGGTTCATTATAACTGGCAGAAGATAAAGAAGGCAGTTTATAAGTAACAACATCATACCAATGGCTAAACTGCATAAAGGTAAGGTTATTGAGGATACTTTGCTGCCCCTGGACCTGGACAACGTGTCATTATTTTAATAAACCACTAATTCTGCACTGTACTATAACATCAGTTCAGTCATGAGTGTAGTACACTCTTGTCTCTGCACAGTAGAATGGTATAGCCCATGTATTATTCCTAAGCAATTTTTCCTCTAAGCTAGGGCTACAGGGCGACTTTTGGCAGTGACACCGGTTGCATGGCCAAATATTGCTGTGTGCCTCTGTATTGCAAATAATTTAAATGAATTTGGATGAATTGCAAACCGCAGGTTGCCGCGACCCTGACCCTAACCAGTAGGTCCCAACACAGCCAAATTCACTTTAATTACGTGCGATTCACACAGGGGCACACAGCGACCTGTGTCGCAGCTAAAGTTGCCATGTAGCCCTATCCTTAAAGGGGTTTCCAGAGTTAAAATGTGTTTGTGTTAATGCTTTTAACTTATGAATGCAAATCCAATTGTAATGTATTTACTGTTTCCAAATTGGCCCCTTTTCCAGATACTGGCGTGGGGCACATGCCTGGGGACGTCACTCTCTGGCCGCTGTGTTGATCATCAATTTCCTTCCGGTTATACAACTAGTCACTAGCGATGTGCCATGTATGGGCTGTTCTATTATACAGCCAGTAACGCGCATGCGGGGTACAGGCTGTATTTCAAAATAGCCCATACACGGCACGTCACTAGTGACGTGTCGTATACCCGGAAGTTATTTGATGATAAGAGTGACGTCACCAGGCATGTGCCCCACGGCAGCATCTGGAAACGGGGCGAATTTGGAAACTGGGCGAATTTGGAAACTGGAAGTACATTACAAATGTATTTACATTTATAAGTTAAAAGCATTAACACATACACGTTTTAACTTGGAAAAACCCCATAAAGCTGCATGGCAGTGTGGCTGCGCAGCTTAGAAGCTTCCCCCATAAAGGGGTTGTATAGACTTAGATGCTTCCCAGAAATAGCTCCACTCCTGTCCATCTGGTATGTTACGTCTGGTATTGCAGCTTCTCATGTATACAAATTGCCGTTGTTATCATATAATTTAATAGAAATGGGGCTTGTTTTTTGCGGAGCGAGCTTTCGTTTTTATTCATACCATTTTGAGGTACATAAGACTTTTTGATCACTTTTTAATTCATTTTTTGTGGGAGATGAGGTGATCAAAAAACAGCGATTCTGGTGCTTTACATTTTTTTTGTTGTACTGTGTTCATTGTGCTGGTTAAATAATGTTATATGTTAGAAGTTCGTACATTTATGTAAGCGCCGATACCAGCTATGTTAATTTTTTTTTTACTTTGCATTTGGGGGAAAATGAGAATGGTGTTTTTTTAATATTTTTATTTTTTATACAAAAAATCTTTATTTAACTCTATTTTATTTTAGTTCCCCTAGGGGACTTGAACCAGCGATTATTGGATCACTTGCATGATATACTGCAGTAATAATGTACTGCAGTTCATCATGATTTTTATAGGCTCCAATTAAGTCTTGCCTCTGAGACAAATCAAGCAATCAAGGCAAGAAATCCAGAGAGGCAGGAATCAAGAGAACCTGGACAACAGATTCAGCAGTGGAGCTGTCCAAACTTTCAGATGGCTGAAAGAGAAGAGCTACTGCCTGAGACGCAGAAGTTTCTGGGTTCAAATTCTATCAATGCTCCCTTTTTTCCAAGATGTCCTCTGGACGCCCTAGGGGCTTTTGTTTTTGTTTTTTTTAGGTTATCTCTGATTAAATTATTTTGTAAGTTTAGAAGCATGAACATTTTGCATCAAAAAAGCAGGATGCACATTCATAGATTTAGGAAGATTTAAATGAACAGGACTTCATCAATTTGAGCGAAAATTAGCTTTCCGGTGTTTATCAGCAGCCTATTTAAATACATGTTTAGCATCGTGCAAACTCTCAACAATCTTTTCTTTAACCTTTTGTAAGATCCAGCTATTATCAATTACATCTAATTTCATGAACTTAGATGTGATTGATAATAGCTGGACCTGTGTGTTAGAGACACACAAGACCAGCGTTCACCGAGACCTGACAGATTCATCTTTGACCGCAAGATACAGCTTCAATGTATACAGGGTACATAAAAGCTTTTTCCGTAAAGCCGATGTAGCATATTACGGGTTCATGGACTTGCTATTGAGCCCTTACTCCGATTTGTGTTTTATTTTTTTTTATTTTTTCACTTTTTCTTCACTATGGGGGCTGCCATTTTTTTTTACCATTTCTGTATGTGTCGATTAACGACACATACAGACATGGAATACGGCAGCTACAGTCCCATAGTGAATGCGAACGGGGCCCGTTCCATCCACTATGCTGTACGCCGTCTGTGTGGGAACGGCGCATGCGCCGCTCCCACACAGTCCAAGTTGAACTGTGCGACGTCCGGCGCCATTTTCCTGTGGACCGGAAGTCGCGGCCGGACAGTAAGATTACTACTTCCGGTCGCGGCTTCCGGACTTGTGCAGTTGGAGCGGCGGTAGCAGACGAAGCGGACGGACCGGAGGGAGCGGCGGCGGCAGGAGCAGGTAAGTTATTTCTATGTATGTTCGTGTTTCAGTGTGTGTTTACTACTGTATGTTAACCTACTACACTGTGTGTTAGCTCAAAAAATGGCGACACACAGTGTAGGAGGTTTGACCGTTCAATCCCCTCGTTTCTCCCGGCACTAGCCAGGATAAAGGAGGGGGGTTCTGAGAGCTCACTAGAGCGAGTGAGTTTTCTCAAATTTTGCAGCATAAAGCAATGTGGTTGCTTTACCACATGCAATGCTGCAATTTTGGGAATTGCTCCATCTAGTGACCAGTGCTGGGAAATATTATAAATTAGAATCTAATTTATAATATTTCCTGACTCGTGAAAAAAATAAAAAAATTAGAACAATGTCTAATCACCTATACACTAACTGTTTAGCTAAAAAAAAAAAAATGTTTTTCTAGCGACACATTACCTTTAATGTTGCGATTTCAATGTTGAAGGGTGTATTAGGCCATGCCTCTGGCGCGGCCGAATGGGCATGTAGCCAGGGCACGTCTGAGGGCCTTTGTTAGGCCCCCGACTGCCATGGCAACCCATCAGCGGCCAGCGATTGTGTTCGCAGGCCGCCGATGGGTTGACAGAAGGAGCCCCCTCCCTCTGTGAATACACTATGTGACACCAAACAATTCTAACACCATTACTAAAAATGAAGTGATCAATCTCTCTACACATCCCCTCACTCAAATTCAAATACAGGTCCTGGAGAGGGACCTGTCCTTTGTCCTGACGGAGAAATTTGACTCCTTCGTCTGGACCAAGGACATAGCCCTATTCTCCAGAAAACTGCACTGGCATAAATTTTTTTGTGAGAAAAATAAAAGGACCTGTCAGGACTTTCATTTGGATCCTGTTGATCTAGACACAGCAAATGACGTTGTAGATCTCTTGGAAGATAATATCAGAGACAGAAGCAAGGGACCTCTCACTAATCTAAGATCGACAAGTACCAAAATGCCACCAATATGTAATAACCCAAATATAGAGATTTTCAGGAGACTAGTAGAGGAGGATCTAAGGGCTCTTGAAGGCCAGGAACCTATACATAGAAATATGACAAGGGAGGAATCTAGAACTCTGAATAATCTATCGGCAAATAAAAAAATAACAATAAAACCTTCTGACAAAGGGGGTAACGTAGTGGTGATGGACACGGGCCCCTATCTAGATATGTGCAACACAATTCTCTTTGACTCAGCAACATATCATCGATTGCAAGGCAGCCCTTTGGAAATATTTATGGGAGAACTGAGGATAATTCTGGAGAGGGCATTACAGAATGACATCATTAACCCCTTCAGGACGTAGCCCTTTTTCAAATTTTCACTTTTGTTTCTTTCTCCCCACATTTCAAAAGCTATCATTTTTTTATTTTTCCATCTATATAGCTATACGAGGGCTTGATTTTTGCAGGACAAGTTGTAGTTTTTCATGGCACCATTTATTGTACCGCATAATGTACTGGGAAGCTGAAAAAAAAATATTTGAGGGGTGAAATGGGCAAAAAGCAGTAATTACGTCATATTTTGGGGGGTTTTGTTTTTACGGCGTCCATCAGGCGTTAAAAACTACATATTCACCTTATTCTACAGGTTGATAAGATTACGGCGATACCAAATTTATATGTTTTGTTTTATGATTTACCACTTTTTAAAAAATAAAACCATTTGCTAAATTTACTAAAACTTTTGTGTCGCCGTATTCTGAGAGCCATAACTTTTTTATTTTTCCATCAATTTAGCAATGTGAGGGCTTAAGTTTTGCGGGGCGAGCTGTAGTTTTCACCCATACCATTTTGGGGAATATGTGACCTTTTGATCATTTTCTATTTCATTTTTTTGGAGCGCTAATGTGACCAAAAAACATCAATTTGCGTGTTTTATATATATATATATTTTTACAGCATTCACCGAGCGGGTTAAACAACGCTATACTGTGATAGTTCAGACTTTTACGGACGCGGTAATACCAGTTATGTTAACTTTTATTTTTTTTAACATTGATTTAGTGGAAAAATGTGAAAAGGTTTTTTTTTTTAACATTTGATACTTTATTGTTTTTAGAACATAACAAAAATCTTTATTTAACAGTTTTTTTACTTTTTTTATTAGTCCCCCTAGGAGACTTGAAGCAGCGATTGTTGGATCGCTTGCATGATATACTGCAATACTAATGTATTGCAGTATATCGTGACTCTGACAGTCTCCTTTGAAGCCCTGCAGGCGGAGCTTCAAAAGAGTACAAAGATGGCGGACCTTGGGGCTTTTGTTCGGCCCCCAGACTGCCATAGCAACCGTTGTAACCGGCAAACCGTGCCGCTCGGGGGGGTGCGATCGCGAGTTTGAGGGGGCGCCCCCCTGATTCTAACACTTTAAATGCCACGGTCGTGATTGATTGTGGCATTTAAGGTGTTAAACGGGCGGAATCAAAGTGAACTTTGATTCCACTCATTGCAGGGAGGTGTCGGCTGCGTGTAACAGCCATCACCCGCTGTGTATGGAGCGAGCTCAGCCCGTGAGCTCGCTCCATACTTCCCCTTAACCCTCATCACGTACAGTTACGTGATTTTGCGTGAAGGGGTTAGTAAAATGGAACACCAATTTCTATCCCAAGAAAATCCCAAAGTGGCAACTTTTTATACAATTCCGAAGATACACAAAGGGACTAACCCTCTCAAGATGAGACCTATAATCTCTGGGTTTGACAGCCTAAACCAGAACATAGGAATATACATTGATAGAATCTTGCGCCCATTTGTGCTGAGTCACCCTTCATACATTAGAGACACTACAGATTTACTTCTAAAACTAGAGGGCATAGTCATGGAGAATAACATGATTTTTGTCTCCATTTATGTTGTAGCATTATACAGTTCAATTCAGCACCAGTTCGGATTGGAATCTGTTTCCCACTTTTTGAAAATGAGAGGAAACCATCTTATTGCACATAATGCATTTGTTATGGAATTATTGGAGTTCAACTTGACCAAAAATGTATTTCTGTTCAAGGACCATTACTTCCACCAGCTCAGGGGCACTGCTATGGGAAGCCCATGCGCCCCCTCATATGTGAACCTGTTCCTGGGCTGGTGGGAGGCAAATATAGTCTTTGCACATACCAATAGCAAATGGCATGAATCAATAGGCCTATGGCTGAGATTCATTGATGATATTTTCATCCTATGGATAGGTAACCAAGAAGAATTCCGGGACTTTATTCGTGACTTAAATACTAACCAAATAGGACTTAGATTCACCTCAGAGAGTGATACAGATAACCTGGCCTTCTTGGATGTGGGAATCTCAAGGGGGGATAAAGGTAGGATTATAGCTGATGTATTCAGAAAGTCTACCACAACAAACAGTCTCCTGAGGTGGGAGAGCTCCCAACCATATGCCCTAAAAAAATGGTATACCTAAGAGACAATACCTCCGCTTCAGGAGGAACTGTTCTAACATGAAGACTTACTACAAGCAGAGGATTTGAGAAACAGGTTTCTACAGAGGGGATACCCCAAGAGAATCCTGAAAGAAGCATTTAACAATGCAGTGGGAATGAAAAGATGTGACCTTCTGATACCCAATAAAGCAAAAGAACAGAAAGACAACATGATGCGCATCATAGGGACATATGATGGTTCTCACATAGAAATAAGGGAAATAATTAACAAGCACTGTGGAATATTAATGGAAGATGAAGACCTTAGACAAGCTATAGGTGGGAGACCCCAAATCACATTCAGAAGAAGCAAAAGCCTGAAGGATAAACTAGTGTGAAGCCACTTTGTAGATGAACCCCCTGAAACATGCTGGCTCCTGGGGACCTTTAGATGCGTTAGATGTCTCGCCTGTGAAGCAGTTTGTAATGTCCGTGGCTGCGGGCTGTCAGCTCCGTTCTCCCCCTGACAGCCGCAGCCACGAGTCGGCAAGCGCTGGCCCCAGCCTCCTCCTCAGGAGAAGCCAGTGCTCGCGTCTACTCACCACAGCCGGATCCCGTAAAGGGGCATCGCGTGCACAGGACCTCGTTCATGAACCTTGACCCGTGAGTACTCTGGACTATAATAGGGGTCCAGCCCCCTAGTTCTATGCCTGAGCTTTGTTGTGTATTCCTAGTCTGTCTTGCATATGGCCCCCTAGTGTTTCCTGCTCCCAGTGTTCCTGTATCCTATTACTTGTATCCTGATCCAGTCCCCTGCTGCGTTGGATACCACGCATGTTCTGCTTCTCCACACCTGACATCCACCTGCTGCCAAGTTCCTGCCAAGCCTGCATTGCTACTGTCCGAGCTGCCACAGGTACCCTATACAAACTATAGACTTTGACCTGCGTCCTGTAGGCCAGCTGCCTTACCGCCAAGACGGTACGGCCCAGTGGGTCCACAGACCCTTCGTGACAGTAAGCTCAGGCCATGGACCCCGCTGGTCGACCAAGACCATGACGACGTCACAGGAGATGCGGGCGGATTTGCTGGACCTCCAGTCTCTACAAGAACAACTCCTCCAGGCTTTGAACATTCTCGTAAGTCAGCAGGAGGCACGAGCTGCCGTTCCTCCTACTACACCTCCTGGTAGTGTTGATCCTCAGACTACACCTCCTGGCAGTGTCGATCCGCGTTTTTCTTTGCCTCTTTTCTTTGCCGCTATGATGGAGACGCAGGTTCCTGCCGTGGATTTTTGAATCAGTGCCAGATCCACTTCAGCCTGTATTCTAGGGCATTTTCATCTGACGGCGCAAGGGTCGCTTTCATCATCTCTCTCCTCACTGGCAAGGCCGTTGCATGGGCGAACCCTATCTGGGAGAGACAAGGACCAGAGACCCGTGACTTCCAAGCCTTTCTCCGGACTTTTCGAATGGTGTTTGAGGAGCCTGGACGGGTCTCATCTGCAGCGGCTACCTTGATTAAACTACGCCAAGGAGACACCTCCGTGTGCGAGTACGCCATCCACTTCCGCACCCGGGCCGGAGAACTGTTATGGAACAATGAGGCCCTGGTAGCTGCATTCTGGCATGGACTGTCTCCTAAAATTAAGGACGAACTTGCCGCTCGAGACCTGCCATCTACCCTGGATGACCTCATCCTTCTGTCCGCCCGGATTGATATGCGGATCCGAGAACGCCTCCAAGAGGTTAGTCGGGAGGGAGATCCTCCTAGTCTGGTACCTACTTTGCAGCAACCCCTGCTGTCCTCAGATGTCGATCCTCCTAAGGAGTCTGTGATGATGGACCAAGGTAAGCTATCCATCCAGGAGAGACAACGTAGACGCACTTCGGTACTTTGTCTATATTGCGGCTTCGGTGGCCATCTTGTGCGCCTGTGCCCTCAAAAGCCCCAAAGCCTAGGGTTGCTAGGAGTTGCAACCCTGGGTAAAAAAGGACTTCCGTCCAAATTGTCCTTACCCGTGACCATAGTGTCTGGCGGGAGAACGCATCATGTCTCTGCGTATCTGGACTCTGGATCCGCTGCAAATTTTATCCGTAGAGACCTGGTGGACCTTCTTCAATTGCCTACTACCCCTATGGAGAGCCCGTTGACAATTGCTTCAGTGGATGGCCTACCCCTGCCAGACCCAGTTATTGCTGTGACCAAACCACTGAGGCTCCAAGTAGGGGCTCTCCACTCCGAACTGCTGTCATTCTATGTCCTACCCAGAGCCGTTGACCCTGTGTTGCTGGGCCTGCCTTGGCTCCGATTGCATGCCCCAGTCCTCAACTGGAACTCTGGAGAGGTTCTCCAGCGGGGCACCGAGTGTCACAATCATTGCCTGGGACAGATTAGTTCGGCTCAGCCTCCTGTGCCTCAGTCACTGGCAGGATTGCCTAGTCATTTTACTTCATTTGCGGACGTCTTCAGCAAGAAAGAGGCGGAGACACTGCCCCCACATCAGGAATATGACTGTCCTATCGAGCTGGTTCCTGGTGCTTCCCTTCCCCGTGGTAGGGTATATCCTCTCTCTCTGCCAGAGACTCTGTCTATGTCTGCCTATGTTAGAGAGAACTTGGAGCGGGGCTTCATATGCAAGTCTTCCTCCCTGGCAGGAGCCGGGTTATTCTTCCTCAAAAAGAAGGATGGTTCTCTTCGTCCCTGTATAGACTACCGAGGTCTCAACTAGATCACGGCGAAAAATAAGTATCCATTGCCATTGATCTCAGAAATATTTGATTGTATACGTGGTGCCAAGATTTTTTCCAAGTAGACCTGCGGGGGGCTTACAACCTAATCCGCATTCGCCAGGGTGATGAATGGAAGACTGCATTTAACACCCGTGATGGACACTATGAGTATCTAGAAATGCCCTTCGGCTTGTGTAATGCCCCTCCGGTCTTCCAGGAGTTTATTAATGACATTTTCCGTGACCTCCTCTATGTTTGTGTAGTAGTCTATGTTGATGACATCTTGATTTTTTTCTCCAGATCCTATGACTCATCAGAAGCATGTCCGTCAAGTCTTGCTGCGGTTAAGGGAGAATAATCTGTACGCCAAATTGGGGAAGTGCGAATTTGAGAGAGATACTCTACCCTTCCTGGGCTACATCATCTCGAATAGAGATCTCAAGATGGATCCTGAAAAGGTAAAGTCTGTCCTGGAATGGCCACGTCCTCAAGGCTTGAGGGCCATACAGGGCTTTCTGGGATTCGCCAGTTTTTACAGACAGTTCATCCCAAACTTCTCTTCACTGACATCTCCTATCTCTAACCTCACCAAGGGGCATGTACGCCAAGGTGTGGACTCCTGAGGCAGAGTCCGCATTCAATACCCTGAAGAGTGCCTTCATGTCAGCCTCTATCTTCCATCATCCAGACGTCTCTCTACAGCTCTTGTTGGAGGTGGATGCATCCTCTGTCAGTGCTGGTGCACTCCTGTTCAAGAGAGGCTCCAAGGGCAAGTCTAGGGTATGTGGATATTTCTCCAGGGAGGACTTTTGTGCGCATGGCTGACCGAAGGAGGGTCCTCCGCTGGTGACATGCCTCTAGACTGGCAGGTCACGCGGGGATCCGTAAGACCCGGGATTTGATTGCCCATTATTTCTGGTGGCCCACTCTGCCCAAAGTTGTTATGGACTTTGTTTCCTCCTGCTCTGTGTGTGCAGCTAAGAAGGTCGCTCACTCCAGACCCGCTGGTCTGCTCCAGGCATTGCCTGTGCCGGATGTTCCCTGGTAGCATATAGCTATGGACTTTGTTATTGACCTGCCTCTCTCTGCCGGATGCAGTACTGTCTGGGTGGTGGTGGATCGATTTTCGAAAATGGCCCACTTCGTTCCTCTGACCGGTCTTCCATCTGCTCCTTAACTGGCCAAGCTGTTTATCCAACACATCTTCTGCCTGCACGGCTTGCCGCAGCATATTGTGACTGATCGGGGGGTTCAGTTCACCTCGAGGTTCTGGAGAGCCCTTTGCGGACTTCTACGTGAGAAGTTGGACTTTTCCTCGGCCTACCATCCTCAGTCCAATGGACTCGAGGATCAATCAAATCTTGGAGAACTACCTGCGTCACTTCGTCTCTAGGCAGCATGATGACTGGGTGCAGTTGCTTCCGTGGGCTGAATTCTCCTACAACAATCATACCAGCAAGTCCACTAGGAACACTCCGTTCTTCATAGTCCTTGGCCAACACCCACGAATACCTCTCCCGGTTCCTGATTCATCCAAGGTACCAGCTGCTGACACGGCCTTTAGGGACTTTCTACAGATTTAGCGGCAGACTCGATCCTTCATCCTGCTGGCAGTTGACCGTATGAAACGGAGGGCGGACACAAGGAGAAGACACAAAGGTCTGGCTGTCCTCCAGGAACATTCGACTAAGGGTGCCGTCATGCAAGTTTGCTCCCAGGTTCCTCGGACCATTCGAGATCCTACAACAGATCAACCCTGTAGCCTATAAGCTTTGGCTGCCTACTACCCTCAAGATCCCCAACTCCTTCCATGTATCCCTCCTGAAGCCAGTGGTCCTGAACCGCTACACCAAGACTCCTAGCCCTGTGGTTGTCGCCAGCGGCCCTTCAGACACCTTTGAGGTTCAAGAGATCCTAGACACCAAAAGATTGAGAGGAAAGACCTTTTATTTGGTGGATTGGAGGGGATTTAGTCCTGAAGAGAGGTCTTGGGAGCCAGAGGAGAACCTCAATGCTCCTGCTCTTCTGAAAAAGTTTCTCTTTCGCTCTGGTCCCAAGAAGAGGGGGCGTAAGAGGGGGGATACTGTAATGTCCGTGGCTGCGGGCTGTCAGCTCCGTTCTCCGCCTGACAGCCGCAGCCACGAGTCGGCAAGCGCTACGAGTCGAGTCGCGTCTACTCACCACAGCCGGACCTCATTCATGAACCTTGACCCGTGAGTACTCTGGACTATAAGAGGGGTCCAGCCCCCTAGTTCTATGCCTGAGCTTTGTTCTGTATTCCTAGTCTGTCTTGCATATGGCCCCCTAGTGTTTCCTGCTCCCAGTGTTCCTGTTCCTGTAATCTATTACTTGTATCCTGATCTAGTGCCGTGCTGCGTTGGATACCACGCCTGTTCTGATTCTCCACACCTGACGTCCACCTGCTGCCAAGTTCCTGCCAAACCTGCCCTGCTACTTCTCCGAGCTGCCACAGGTACCCTATACTAACTATAGACTTTTACCTGCATACTGTTGGCCAGCTGCCTTACCGCCAAGATGGTACAGCCCAGTGGGTCCACAGACCCTTCGTGACACAGTTGAGGTATCTAGGGCATTTACTAGTGCGACGACAGGCATTGGATACCTGAATAAACAGTTTATTAATTGTAAATATAGAGGGGTGATATATTTAGCTAAATGTACGTGCCCTAATGATTATGTGGAGAAGACTAAAAGAGAGTTCAGGAGACGCATCAGGGATCATTATAATGATATCATAAACAAAAGAGACACTACAATATCAAGACACATTTGTTCGGCACATAGGGGAAACACAAAATCCATCAGATTCCAGGGTATACAACATATTGAACCTAGCCCTAGAGGTGGCAACTGGGATAAATTATTATTACAGACAGAGTCGAGATGGATATACAAGATGAGATCGGTATCTCCAGACGGTGTGAATGAAAATGTGAATTTTGCATGTTTCCTATAGGGATTGGGTTAGACTACGCATATAGAGGGGAGGGGAAGGATGCAATATACGATCCTCGTATAAGACTCTGACTATACTCTGAACAAAAATCTTAACACAGGAACCAATACCCTATACTTAATTGACACTTATATGTTATGTATGTCAGTATATGTCCTTATAAGTAAATGTGTGATGTTCCACGTTTTAACAGCTTATTAAAAGCTAAGTTTTATATTTACTCCTTCTGCAGCTTTATAATATAATCACTATTGACCGCGGCATTTAAGGTGTCAAATGGCAAGATTGGAGGTTTCTCCAATCCTAGCTGTTGCAGCGGATGCCCAGCGGTCAGTAACAGCCAGGCTCCCGCAGTGATCGTGCGAGCACAGCTTCTGTGCCCGCGCGATCAGAAGCATGTATGTGATTGTATGCTAAGCTGTTAATTTAATGAGAGCATTCAAGTTTCGAACTAACTTTCTGTAGACATTAGCAAAACCAATAAATTACTGAATTTTCCATTTTTTGGGGTTGGCCAATCAACACCAGCCAGTCCATACTGAGATGTGCTGGAGATATACTGTACCCAAAGAAATTGAATTGTAGTCTATTCAAAATTACATTTCTCAAGTTTAATATATACAGTGAAGGAAATAAGTATTTGATCCCTTGCTGATTTTGTAAGTTTGCCCACTGTCAAAGACATGAACAGTCTAGAATTTTTAGGCTAGGTTAATTTTACCAGTGAGAGATAGATTATATTTAAAAAAAAAATGAAAAACACATTGTCAAAATTATATATATTTATTTGCATTGTGCACAGAGAAATAAGTATTTG
Organism: Rhinoderma darwinii; assembly: GCF_050947455.1. Classification (NCBI taxonomy): domain Eukaryota; kingdom Metazoa; phylum Chordata; class Amphibia; order Anura; family Rhinodermatidae; genus Rhinoderma; species Rhinoderma darwinii. Next base: position 348,018,572 of record NC_134688.1, read on the forward strand.
ATCCCTTTGGCAAACAAGACTTAATACTTGGTGGCAAAACCCTTGTTGGCAAGCACAGCAGTCAGACGTTTTTTGTAGTTGCACACATGTTAGATGGAATTTTGGCCCACTCCTCTTTGCAGATCATCTGTAAATCATTAAGATTTCGAGTCTGTTGCTTGGCAACTCGGATCTTCAGCTCCCTCCATAAGTTTTCGATGGGATTAAGGTCTGGAGACTGGCTAGGCCACTCCATGACCTTAATGTGCTTCTTTTTGAGCCACTCCTTTGTTGCCTTGGCTGTATGTTTCGGGTCATTGTCGTGCTGGAAGACCCAGCCACGAGCCATTTTTAATGTCCTGGTGGAGGGAAGGAGGTTGTCACTCAGGATTTGCCGGTACATGGCTCCATCCATTCTCCCATTGATGCGGTGAAGTAGTCCTGTGCCCTTAGCAGAGAAACACCCCCAAAACATAATGTTTCCAACTCCATGCTTGACAGTGGGGACGGTGTTCTTTGGGTTATAGGCAGCATTTCTCTTCCTCCAAACACGGCGAGTTGAGTTAATGCCAAAGAGCTCAATTTTAGTCTCATCTGACCACAGCACCTTCTCCCAATCACTCTCAGAATTATCCAGATGTTCATTTGCAAACTTCAGACGGGCCTGTACATGTGCCTTCTTGAGCAGGGGGACCTTGCAGGCACTGCAGGATTTTAATCCATTACGGCGTAATGTGTTACCAATGGTTTTCAAGGCAGCTGTGGTCCCAGCTGCCTTGAGATCATTAACAAGTTCCCCCCGTGTAGTTTTCGGCTGAGCTCTCACCTTCCTCAGGATCAAGGATACCCCACGAGGTGAGATTTTGCATGGAGCCCCAGATCGATGTCGATTGACAGTAATTTTGTATGTCTTCCATTTTCTTACTATTGCACCAACAGTTGTCTCCTTCTCACCCAGCGTCTTACTTATGGTTTTGTAGCCCATTCCAGCCTTGTGCAGGTCTATGATTTTGTCCCTGACATCCTTAGAAAGCTCTTTGGTCTTGCCCATGTTGTAGAGGTTAGAGTCAGACTGATTAATTGAGTCTGTGGACAGGAGTCTTTTATACAGGTGACCATTTAAGACAGCTGTCTTTAATGCAGGCACCAAGTTGATTTGGAGCGTGTAACTGGTCTGGAGGAGGCTGAACTCTTAATGGTTGGTAGGGGATCAAATACTTATTTCTCTGTGCACAATGCAAATAAATATATATAATTTTGACTATGTGATTTTCTGGTTTGTTTTTTTTATATAATCTATCTCTCACTGGTAAAATTAACCTAGCCTAAAAATTCTAGACTGTTCATGTCTTTGACAGTGGGCAAACTTACAAAATCAGCAAGGGATCAAATACTTATTTCCTTCACTGTAAGCAATATTCCCAAAGTCTTTGTAGTACAGTGCAGACATGTTTCCGATGCTCCTAAAGAATGTCTGAAAAAAAAATGAGGATATCATCCAGGTAGGCTATTACAAGTTGCCAAAATAAGTTCCTAAAAAGATCATTGATAAAGTGTTAGAAAGCGACTGGAGCATTACAAAGTTCAAAAGACATTAAAAGATACTCAAAGTGTCCAAACTGTCCAAAGTGTCCATTCATCCCAAGGACAGATTAAAACAGGGTTATTTGCTCCTCTTAGATCAAGCTTATTAAATATTTTAGCTGTGCAAAGCCTTTTAAGTAATTCTGGAATTAAAAGGTGAGGATATTGCTTTTTTTTTTTTATAATTTCTTTGTTTAACTTTTTTAAGGGAGGAGATAGAGAGTACATAATGGAAGGAAAGAGGGCAGGGGGTTACAAAATATACAAATACAGAAAGAAAAACGAACAATTGTCTCTGCTGTTGTTAGTATGAATTAGAAACAGACCTATATAATTCTGTACAAGATTAAAGGATTATATGATATATGTAACTGGCATCAAGTATTCTAAGTTTGAGAAGAAACTGACACCCCACCAATCATAAAAAGTTAGTCAAAATTTTGTGCTTTTATCCATCTGCCCTAAATCGTGTAATACTTATCTTGATTGTTCTATTGACCATTTTGTTTCGCTTCGTGTCTGTTCGGCTTTTTCCGGAAATTAATGTATCGGAGTACGGACAGAATAGAATGTCCATGAGCCCATACTCCGATACATCGGCTTTCCGGAAAAAGCCGAACAGACACTAAGCGGCTGAGCGCTCACAAGCGCTTCAGCTGCTTCATTCTAGCGATTTGTAGGGGTCTCAGTGCTCGGACCCCCACCAATCCAAACTTCTGACATGTCACTATGACATGTCAGAAGTCTGCCAAAAGTTGAGCTACACTTTAAACCAAATATGTGACAAATTCCCTGTTTCTTTCTTACAGCTCCAGCATATTGGGTTTTGGTTGGGATCAATTCTGTTCAAGAGCTCTGGTGTCTTATACCAACGTGCAACTAGTTTATAGTTTAGTTCTTGAATTTTTGTAGAACTAGAGGGAGATTGAGAATTTTTCTAGATTTGATCAGTCTGTTCCCTGGTGAACGTTTTACCAAGATTTTTTTCCCATTTTGTTATAAATTAGGGTGTTTCTGAATTAGTAATAAGACGTAGGTAAAGTTTTGAAATGTCTTTTTGGGTATAATTCTAGAAGAGTAAAAATTAGTGAATAAATTTACAGTATTTAAGTCTAAGATGTCAGGTGAGAAAAGACTCAGCAATTATGTTCTATTTCCCAACATTAAACGTGAGGTTGGGGATTATACTTTTCATTTGTTTAACCCCTTAATGACGAGCCTATTTTAGACCTTAATGACCAGGTTATTTTTTACGTTTTTCCATCGTGGCATTCCAAAAGCTAGAACTTTTTTATTTTTGCATCGACATAGCTGTATAAGGTTTTGTTTTTTGCGGTACAAGTTGTATTTTTTAATAGCACCATTTTCAGGTACATATTATTTATTGATTAACTTTTATTAACTTTTTTTGGGGGGGAGATAGAAAAAAATCAGAAATTTTGCCACACGTTTTCGCGTCTTAAATCTACGCCGTTTACCGTGTGATATAAATAACACAATAACTTTATTCAGCGGGTTGTTACGATTGCAACGATACCAAATTTGTATAGTTTTTGTATGTTTTACTACTTTTACACATTAAAAACGCTTTTTTTTTTTAAAAATTATTTGTTTCTGTGTCCCCATATTTGATGAGCCGTAATGGTTTTATTTTTTCGCCGATGCAGTTGTATGAGGGCTTTTTTTTTGCGAGAAGACTTAGTTTTTATTGGTACCATTTTGGAGTAGATGCGACTTTTTGATCACTTTTTAATCACATTTTTTTAAAGTCAGGATTCACAGAAAACAGCAATTTTTCCGTCGTGTTTGAGTTAATTTTTTACGGCTTTCACCGTGTGGGTTAAGTAATGTAATAGATTTATAGTCGGGGTCATTACGGATGCGGTGATACCAAATATATGTAACTTTTTAACTTTATTTTGTTTTTTTACTACTAAAGCAATTTGTAAGGGGAAAAAGTGTGTTTTTCATTTTTTTTTATTAACTTTCTTACAATTTTTTTTACTTTTTTACTAGTCCCACTAGGGGACTTCACTATGCGATCCTCCGATCGCCATTATAATACACTGCAATACTTTTGTATTGCAGTGTATTACTGCCTGTCTGTTTAAAATGGACAGGCATCTGCTAGGACATGCCTCTGACATAGCCTAGAAGGTATTCACTACAGGCAGACCTGGGGGCATTTATTAAACCCGGCTGCCATTGGAGACACAGACACTCAGGGCTATCTTATCGCCAGGTGTCAGTGGGATGAGAGGGAGCTCCCACCCTCTCTCCAAAACCACTCGGATGCAGTGCTCGCTATTGAGCACCGCATCTGAGGGGTTAAACGGGTGAAATCGATACGAATATCGATCTCACCCAGCAGAGCAGGGACGCTCACAGCCCTCAGCTACCTCTGGCAGCTGAGAGCAGGGAGATTTGACAGCTCCCTGCTCTGTTTACTTATTCTGATGCCGCGACGTAAAAAGTCTATGGCATCGGAATAAGACCCGTTAGTGACCGACGTAAAAAGACTATGGGCCGGTCACTAAGGGGTTAAATGTAATCACAGCTTTGTTATGAATAAAATTGCTTACTGGAAGTAATGCTTCCCTTAAGTTCCTAGATAATTCCTTCCCGTAATGCTTCCCTTTAGTTTTTTGAATTTGTTAGGTATCAAGAAAAAGATAGGAGTATGAATGCATGTACTAGGTAAAAATTGGTGTCTTTTGTTTAGTTTGTGCCAGATTCTGACAGTTTGTTTAGTTAAAGGATTGAGGAATATTTAAATTTATCATAAGATGTCGGCCATAAAAGTTCTTCAATATTCGTTTTTAAGAGATATAATTAAAGTTCTACCCAGAGTTTCCGTTTAACCCTTTCAAGACTGAGCCTGTTTTGGCCTTAATGACGAAGCCGATTTTTCAAATCTGACATGTGCCACTTTTGGTGGTAATAACTTTGGAATGCTTTTACCTATCCAAGCGATTCTGAGAATTTTTTTTTTCTCATGAGATGTTGTACTTTATGTTAGTGAAAAAAATTGGTAGATAAATTCAATATTTATTTGTAAAAACCACCAAGATTTGGAGAAAATTTTCAAAAATTATCATTTTTCTAAATTTAAATGTATTATCTTGTAAAACAGATAGTAATACCACACAAAATAGTTACTAGTTTACATTTCCCATATGTCTACTTTATGTTTGCATCATTTTTTGAATATTCTTTTATTTTTCTAGGACGTTACAAGGCTTAGAACTTTAGCAGCAATTTCTCATATTTTCAAGAAAATTTCAAAAGGCTATTTTTTCAGGGACCAGTTCAGTTCTGAAGTGTCTTTGAGGGCCTTATATATTAGAAAGTCCCCATAAATCACCCTATTTTGAAAACTGCATCCCTCAAAGTATTCAAAACAGCAGTCAGAAAGTGTTTTAATCCTTTAGCCGTTTCACAGGAATTAAAGCAAAGTAGAGGTGAAATGTATAAATTTCTTTTTTTTTTGCCATAATTCATTTGTAATACATTTTTTTTTTCTGTACCACAGAAGGTTTTACCCGAGAAATGCAACTCAATATTTATTGCCCATATTCTCTAGTTTTTAGAAATATCCCACTTGTGGCCCTAGTATGCTACTGGATTGAAACACAGGCCTCAGAAGCAAAAGAGCACCTAGTGGATTTTAGGGCCTCCTTTTTTTAGAATATATTTTAGGTACCATGTTAGGTTTGAAGAGGTCTTGTGGTGCCAAAACAGTGGAAACCTCCCAATAGTGACCCTGTTTTGCAAACTACACCCATCAAGGAATTTATCTAGGGTTGTAGTTAGCATTTTGACCGAACAGTTTTATTGCTACATTTATTTGAATTAGTATGTGAAGATGAAAATCTACTTTTTTGTCTGAAAAACTTTAATTTTTTAAATTTTTACAAGGAATAAAGGTGAAAAAACACACGAAAATATGTAAAGCAATTTCTCCCGATTATAGTAATACCCCATATGTGGTAATAAACTGCTGTTTGGACCCACAGCAGGGCTCAGAAGAGAAGGAGCACCATTTGGATTTTGGATTTCTGATTTTGCTGGAATCGTTTTCAGTGCTGTGTCACGTTTGCAATGTACTGGAGTGACCAAAACAATGGAAACTCCCCAAAAGTGACCCCATTTGGGAAACTACACCCCTCAAGGAATTTTTCTAAGGGGAAAGTTAGCATTTTGACACCACAGTTGTTTTGCTGAATTCATTGGAATTAGTCTGTAAAGGTAAAAATCTACTTTATTTCTGAAAAAACTTAGACATTTTTAATTTTTACAAGGAATAAAGGAGAAAAAGCACCCCAACATTTGTAAAACAATTTCTCCCGATTATGGAAATATGCTATATGTGGTAATAAACTGCTGTTTGGACCCACAGCGGGGCTTAGAAGGGAAGGAGCTCTATTTGGCTTTTGGAGCTCAAATTTAGCTGAAATGGTTTTCGGGGTGCCATGTAGCATTTGCAAAGCCACACTATTTGGGAAACTACACCACTTAAGAAATCGATCTAGGGGTATAGTGAGCATTTAGACCCCACAGGTCTTTTGCAGAATTTATTAGAATTAGGTCGTGAAAATGAATATCAACATTATTTCCACTAAATATGTTGAATTTTTTCAATTTCACAAAGGATAAAGGAGGAAAAAGCACCCCAACATTTGTAAAGCAATTTCTCCCGAGTACGGCAATACCCCACATGTGGTCATAAATGTTTTTTCATTACAAAAAAATTAACCCTTTCCAGACTGATCCATTTTTGCTTTTTCTTTTTGTTTTTCCCTCCCTGCTTTCCAAGAGCCATAACTTTTTTATATTTCCGTCAATAGAGTGGTGTGAGGGATTATTTTTTGCGGAACAAGCTGTAGTTTTTATTGGTACCATTTTTTGGCACATACAACATTTTGAGCACTTTTTATTACATTTTTTGGTAGGGACAAAGTGATCAAAAAGCAGCGATTTTGCCGTTTTAAAGTCTTTATTTTTCACGGCGTTCACCGTGCGAGTTAAAAAAGCTGTATTGTAATAGTTTGGACTTTTATAGACACAGCTATACCTATTTTGTGGATTTATTATTTTTTGACATTACTTTAGAGAAAAAATGTGAAAAGGTTTGTTTTTTTTGGACTTTAAATATTTATTTCATTTTTTTCACTAATAATAATAATTTACTTTTGTTATTACACATTTTATTAGTCCCCCTAGGGGACTCGAACCAGCAATCATTAGATCACTTGTACAATACACTGCAATACTAATGTATTGCAGTATATTGTCATTTTTACAGGCTCCTGTAACAGCTTGATTGCTTTTCCTGTCCGTTAGTCCCGGGTGTCAGCTGTAATACACAGCCGACACCCGCAGCGTATGGCGCGGGCTCAGCACGGGAGCCTGCTCCATACATCACTCCCACACCACGACATGCTATTAAGTCGTGGTGTGCAAAGGGGTTAATGCGCAATTAATGGGGTGGAGTGAAAATTAAAATTTTCCGCCGATATGCCATTTAGTACACTATATGTTATGCCCACTTTGTGCCACTGAAGAAAAATACCTCATAAAATATTAACCGGGTTCTCCCGGTTATGGCGATGCCATATCTGTGGATGTAAACAGCTGTTTGGGCACGCTGTAGGGCTCAGAAAGGAGGGACAGCCATTTGGCTTTTGGAGTGCATATTTAGCTTGGTAGTATTTCTGTTTGGCGTTTTGCTGCTATTTCAGTTTATAATGTGAGGGCATTAAGCTGTCCGGAGTACATCAGGGTATAATAAGAGGGTATAATACTGGGGTAAATAAATAATAATCCTCAGATATGTGGCCAGTGTCGCACTGATAAAGGGTGCCCAATCTTCTCCGCTTTTGGAACACTGCACATTTTGCATCGCTATATTCTGAGAGCCAGAACTTTTTTCTTTTTTCTTCGCCAGAGCTGTGTGAGGGCTTATTTGTTGTAGGACAATCTGTAGTTTTCATTGGTACATGCAATTTTTTTGATCACTTTTTATTCCATTTTTTGGCAAGCAAAATGACCAAAAACGATCAATTCTGACAATGTTTTTTTTTAATAATTTTTTTTACGGTGTTCACCCTGGGCTATAAATTACCATTTTACTTTATTCGGCGGGTCGGTACGATTACGGCGATACCATATGTATATAGTTTTTTTTATGTTTTGCAGCGTTTGCGCAATAAAATCACTTATTTATAAAATAATTAATTTTTTGTGTCACCGTATTCTAATAGTCATAACTTTTTTATTTTAAAAAAGCTGTGTAAGGGCTTGTTTTTTTGCGAGACGGGTTGTAGTTTTTATTGGTACAATATTGGCGTACATGCGACTTTTTGAGCACTTTTTATTGTATATTTTGGGAAGGGTGGTGACCAAAAAATAGTGATTCTAGCGTTGTTTTTTTTTTTGCGGTGTTAATTGTGCGGGAAAAATAATATTATAGTTTTATAGTTGGGGTCATTACGAACGCGGTGATACCAAATATGTGTACTTTTTTAACGTGTTAATTTTTTCCTATAATAAAAGACTTATAGGGAAAAAAGCATTTTTTGTTTATGTAACTTATAACTTTTATTTTTACACTTTTTTAAACCATTTTTATTATCTTTTTTTTACTTGTCCCACTAGGGGACATTTAGACTTGCAGCTCAGATCGCTGCTAGACCTACGGAGTGTAATGTGTTCTGTCATTGTAATGGGACAGTCAGTCAAGCGCCATCTTGAAGATCCGAATCAGGTTAGGGGGGCGGATGGGGGGGGTTGATCGGGGGTGTAACAGGGGGGTGCTGGCCCTTATTTAGACCATTTCTCTCCTCTCTCACAGAATATATTCTGTGAGAGAAGAGAGAGAACGAACTGTCGCTGTTCTTACAGCGATCGCCGTTATTCGTTGAAATGACGGCGATCATGTGACCCTCGGTCTGTGCTCCGAGGCCTCAGCTACCTCCGTAGCTGAGTGCACAGAGTTTAAGCACCTCCCGGGGACGCTATCTTATGCCAAAGTGCCGCCGTGAAAAGGCGGCGCTCTGGCATAAGTACCCTTAATGGTCGCCGTGAAAACACGTATAAGCGGTCATTAAGGGTTTAATATAATTTTTTCATTCAATAAATCCAGAAAGTGTATAGCATCCCTGTAGTTTTCCAGGTCTGGTAGGCCTATTCCGCCTGCTTTTTTGTTTTTAATGAGCGTTGAGAATTTAAATATTTATCCTTTAGATTGCCATACAAATTTTGTTATTGTAGCGTCCATGGCCGCGGGCTGTCAGGTTTACTCACCTCCCGACGCCCGCAGCCATGGATCTGTGAGCGCTGGTCCCCATCTCCTTCCTAGGAGACGCCAGCGCTCACTTCCGCTCCGTTCGGCTGTGTCCCGTAGGGTGCGCGCGCACGCTCGTGCCCGGCCTTAAAGGGCCAGCGCGCGCAAATTAGAGGAAGTCATCATCATCAACTGCCACGATTTCCTGGTCTATAAGAAGGCCCCTGGCCTTCTAATCCTTGCCTGGGCATTGTTAGTTTTCCCAGTCTGTCTTGCAAATGGTCCCTTAGTGTTTCCCGTTCCTGTTGTTACCCGTGCCTTGTTCCCGTTCCTGTTTCCCGTGCTTTGCCTTAGTATCAAGTCGTGCCACGTCCTGTGTCATCTGCCACGTCCAGAGGAATCTGCCACATCCTGTGTCATCTGCCACGTCCGGAGGAATCTGCCACGTCCTGTGTCATCTGCCACGTCCGGAGGAATCCGCCACGTCCTGTGTCATCTGCCTCATCCGGAGGAATCTGCCATGTCTGGCGCAACTTGCGGCTCCTGAGCCATCCGCCACGTTTGGCGCTGTCTGCTGCAACCATCTCCATCTGTGCCAGAGCTTCGGTCACTGTCCGGACTATCCAGGTACCCTTGTGCGGGACATTGTATTTCTGGGGTTTCCTGTGGTTTGGCCAGCTGCCTTCCCGCTACGGCGGTACGGCCTAGTGGGTCCACTACCCGCGCCGTGACAGTTCGCTCAGGCCATGGACCCCGCTGGTCAACCTGGGACTTTGACGACACAAGCCATGCTGGCCGAGATGGAGGATCTCCAGTCACGACAAGACCATCTCCTCCTGTCGGTGAATGCCATAGCCCATCGATTGCTCGCTCCAACCACAGTCGTCCCCGCACCTCTCCCTGCGGTTCCTCCTGCTACACTTCCTGTCTGTACCGGTACCAACCCCCTGTGTTTCTTGCCGCTACCTCCACGCTATGACGAAGATCCGAGGTCCTGCAGGGGATTTTTGAATCAGTGCCTGATCCATTTCAGACTTCATGCCAGGTCCTTCTGTTCGGATAACGTCAGGATCGCCTTCATCATCTCTCTCCTTACTGGCAAAGCCCTGGCATGGGCTAATCCTCTGTGTCGACATGAGGATCCTCCCGTGTCGACATGAGGATCCGGGAACGTTCCCAAGAGGTTCTCTGGGAGAGAGTACTTCCTGGGCTGGATTCTGCTGTCCCGCAATCCCCCTCAGTCGTCCCACCAGAGGATCCGATGCAGGGTAATTATGTCAAATTGTCTACCCAGGAGAAACAACGCAGACGCACTTCTGGACTTTGTTTGTATTGCGTCCGTGGAGGCCATGTTGTGCGTCTGTGTCCCCAGAGGCCGGAGAGACCCCATTGCCTAGGATTGGTTGGAGAGACAACCCTAGGTGGAACGGAATCTAACAGAGCATTCGGTTCCAAATTGACTATTCCTGTGACCCTGGTATCCGGCGAGAGGACGCATCAAGTTTCTGCCTATCTTGACTCTGGCTCTGCTGCAAACTTCATCCAGAAAGAGCTTGTGGATCATCTTCAGTTGCCCACAGTTCCCCTTGAGACATCTTTGGCTGTTGCCTCAGTTAATGGACTGCCTCTGCCTGATCCCATCATCTCTAAAACCAAGCCATTGAAGCTCCAGGTTGGAGTACTTCATTCTGAATTTATTTATTTCCTTGTTTTGCCCAAGGCCATCAATCCTGTTCTGCTGGGCCTGCCTTGGCTTCGACTACATGCCCCAGTCCTGGACTGGAATTCTGGAGAGGTTCTCCAATGGGGCTCCAAGTGCCATGGTCGTTGTCTGTTGCAGATCCATCCTGTCAAGCCTACTCTGCCTCAGTCGTTGGCTCAATATGCAGATGTTTTCATCAAAAGGGAGGCTGAGACGCTGCCTCTACATCAGACCTATGACTGCCCCATATAACTGGTTCCTAATGCCTCTCTCCCCCGTGGACGGGTATATCCTCTCTCCTTGCCTGAGTCTTTATTTATGTCGGCCTATATCAAGGAGAATCTGGAGAGGGGTTTTATACGAAAATCTTCCTCCCCGGCCGGGGCTGGATTCTTCTTCGTTAAAAAGAAGGATGGATCCCTTCGTCCCTGCATTGACTACCGGGGCATCAACCTGATCACAGTTGTTAGGGATCTGCCAGGTACTTCATCTAGCTATACTCCTGGGATTAATCAATCCACACCTGAGGCCAGACCTGTTCGACTGACACCATCTCCCACCAACCAGGGTGGCAGGCTCAGGAGTGGGAGAGCCTATCGCGGCCTGGTCTCTCGGAGTTAGCTCCGCCCCCTGCCCTTTATTACCTGCCCTGTGCTCTCCCTCAGTGCTTGTAATTCTTTTGGATTCCTGGCCCCACTGCTGCTTGCTCCAGCCTGCTTCTGCCGTGCTTCTGCCTTGCTGCAGTTCTGCTTGACCTGCTTTGCTTGCCCTGGCTTGCTTCTGTCTCCGTGCCCGCTCGGGTGTTCTCACTTCGTCCTGGTCCTGACTGTTCGTTCGCCGCCCCGTTTCCTCGTGGCGTTCCGTGGCTACTGCCCCTTCCCTTGCGTGTTCCCCGTTTGTCTTCCAGTGCACTTAGCCAGCGTAGGGACCGCCGCCCAGTTGTACCTCGTCGCCTAGGGCGGGTCGTTGCAAGTAGGCAGGGACAGGGCGGTGGGTAGATTAGGGCTCACTTTCCCTTCACCTCCTTCCTGCCATTACATAATTACAAGCCCTTACCTAGTCTACCCTTTCTCCTACGCTGACGCTATCATGGACCCCCTTGAGACCCTGACCCAGCAGATGCAGGGCCTCTCCCTACAGGTCCAGGCCCTGGCCCAAAGGGTCAATCAGGGTGACGCTGCTTTAGTAGTACCCCTCACCTCACCTCTAGAACCCGACCTCAAGTTACCTGACCGGTTTTCAGGGGACCGTAAGACGTTTCTCTCCTTCCGGGAGAGTTGCAGACTGTATTTCCGCCTAAAGCCCCACTCCTCAGGTTCCGAGAACCAGCGGGTGGGTATCATCATATCCCGACTCCAGGAAGGGCCCCAAGAGTGGGCCTTCTCCTTGGCTCCTGACGCCCCTGAACTTTCCTCTGTTGATCGTTTTTTCTCTGCCCTCGGACTCATTTACGACGAGACTGACAGGACTGCTTTAGCCGAGAGTCAGCTGGTGACCTTACGTCAGGGTAGGAGACCGGTTGAGGAATACTGTTCTGATTTTAGGAAGTGGTGCGTAGCTTCTCAGTGGAACGATCCGGCCCTAAGGTGCCAGTTTAGGTTAGAATTATCTGACGCCCTGAAGGATCTGCTGGTTAGCTACCCCTCGCCTGACTCCCTTGACCAGGTTATGGCCCTAGCAGTACGACTTGACCGACGTCTCAGGGAACGTCAGCTAGAACGCTTCAGTGTGCTCCCCTCTGACTTTTCTGCGATTCCCCCCGAGGTCCCGTCTCCTCGCCCCTCCACGGAGGACTCGGAGGTACCTATGCAACTCGGGGCCTCCATGTCCCCTCGACAACGTAGGGAGTTTCGCAGAATGAATGGTCTCTGCTTCTACTGTGGGGACGACAAGCATCTACTGAACACCTGTCCCAGGCGCAAGAATAAGAAGCCGGAAAACTTCCGCGCCTAAGTGATCATCGGGGAGGTCACTTGGGCGCACAGGTATTTCCCGTTAATGTGAAACGCAATAAAATTTTGCTTCCCTTTCAGGTCTCGTTTGCTGGCCGGTCTGCCACGGGCAGTGCTTTCGTGGATTCTGGCTCATCTGCTAATATCATGTCTGTGGAATTTGCTATGTCTCTAAAGATGCCTTGTATTGATTTACCTTATCCTATCCCTGTAGTAGGAATCGACTCAACCCCCCTTGCTAATGGTTATTTTACTCAGCATACCCCTGTTTTTGAACTCCTGGTTGGCTCCATGCATTTGGAGCAGTGCTCTGTACTGGTGATGCAGGGATTATCGTCTGATCTGGTATTAGGTCTTCCCTGGTTGCAGTTGCATAATCCCACGTTTGATTGGAATACTGGGGATCTCACCAAATGGGGTAATGAATGTCTTATGTCATGTCTTTCTGTTAACTCTATTTCTCCCCGGGAGGAGGTAAACACGCTTCCTGAGTTTGTTCAGGACTTCGCCGATGTGTTTTCCAAGGAGGCCTCTGAGGTGTTGCCCCCCCATAGAGATTACGATTGCGCCATCGATTTGGTGCCTGGTGCCAAGCTTCCTAAGGGTAGGATATTTAATCTTTCATGTCCTGAACGTGAAGCGATGAGGGTATATATCCAAGAATGCCTGGCCAAGGGTTTCATTCGCCCCTCGACTTCTCCTGTAGGTGCTGGCTTCTTCTTCGTGGGGAAGAAGGATGGTGGTCTTAGGCCGTGCATTGATTATCGTAACCTGAATAAGGTCACCGTAAGGAACCAGTACCCACTTCCTTTGATTCCGGATCTTTTTAATCAGGTTCAGGGAGCCCAGTGGTTTTCTAAGTTCGATCTACGGGGGGCATATAACCTTATCCGCATCAAAGAGGGGGATGAGTGGAAAACTGCGTTCAACACACCCGAGGGTCATTTCGAATACCTGGTCATGCCCTTTGGGTTGTGTAATGCCCCTGCTGTCTTCCAGAATTTTATTAATGAAATCCTGAGAGATTACCTGGGGATATTTCTTGTTGTGTACCTTGATGACATACTGGTGTTTTCCAAGGACTGGTCCTCCCACGTGGAGCATGTCAGGAAGGTGCTCCAGGTCCTTCGGGAGAATAATCTGTTTGCTAAGACTGAAAAATGTGTCTTTGGGGTACAGGAGATACCATTTTTAGGGCAAATCCTCACTCCTCATGAATTCCGCATGGACCCTGCCAAGGTTCAAGCTGTGGCGGAATGGGTCCAACCTGCCTCCCTTAAGGCGTTACAGTGTTTTTTAGGGTTCGCCAACTATTACAGGAGATTTATTGCCAACTTCTCGGTCGTCGCTAAGCCTCTTACGGACCTCACCCGCAAGGGTGCCGATGTCCTCCATTGGCCCCCTGAGGCCGTCCAGGCCTTTGAGACTCTCAAGAAGTGCTTTATCTCGGCCCCCGTGCTGATTCAGCCCAACCAAGAGGAGCCATTTATTGTGGAGGTTGACGCTTCCGAGGTGGGAGTGGGGGCCGTCTTGTCCCAGGGTACCAGCTCCCTCACCCATCTCCGCCCCTGTGCTTACTTCTCTAGGAAGTTTTCGCCCACGGAGAGTAACTATGATATTGGCAACCGCGAACTTCTAGCCATTAAATGGGCGTTTGAGGAGTGGCGGCACTTCCTGGAGGGGGCCAGACACCAGGTAACGGTCCTTACGGATCACAAGAATCTGGTTTTCCTAGAATCGGCCCGGAGGCTTAATCCTAGACAAGCTCGGTGGGCACTATTCTTTACCAGATTTAATTTCGTGGTTACCTATAGGGCTGGGTCCAAGAATATTAAGGCTGACGCTCTGTCACGTAGTTTCATGGCCAATCCTCCTTCCGAGAAGGATCCCGCTTGTATTTTACCCCCTGGTATAATCGTCTCTGCCACGGATTCTGATTTAGCTTCTGATATCGCGGCTGATCAGGGTGCAGCTCCCGGGAACGTCCCTGGGGACAAACTGTTTGTTCCCCTGCAATACCGGCTGAGGGTACTCAGGGAAAACCATGACTCCGCTCTATCTGGTCATCCTGGCATCTTGGGCACCAAACACCTCATTACCAGAAACTATTGGTGGCCTGGGTTGCCTAAAGATGTTAGGGCTTACGTCGCCGCTTGTGAGGTTTGCGCTAGGTCCAAGACCCATAGGTCCCGACCTGCGGGCCTACTACGTTCCTTGCCCATTCCCCAGAGACCTTGGACCCATATCTCCATGGATTTTATCACCGATTTGCCTCCATCTCAGGGCAAGTCGGTGGTGTGGGTGGTAGTCGACCGCTTCAGCAAGATGTGCCACTTTGTGCCCCTTAAGAAGCTACCTAACGCCAAGACGTTAGCTTCTTTGTTCGTGAAACACATCCTGCGTCTCCATGGGGCCCCAGTCAATATCGTTTCTGACAGAGGGGTACAATTTGTTTCCTTATTTTGGAGAGCTTTTTGTAAAAAGTTGGAGATTGATCTGTCCTTCTCCTCCGCCTTCCATCCCGAAACTAATGGCCAAACGGAAAGGACCAACCAATCCCTGGAACAATATTTAAGGTGTTTCATCTCGGACTGTCAATTCGATTGGGTCTCATTCCTTCCCCTTGCTGAATTTTCCCTGAATAACCGGGTCAGTAACTCGTCAGGGGTCTCCCCGTTTTTCTGTAATTTCGGGTTTAACCCAAGGTTCTCCTCCGTCTCCCCTGGTTGTTCCAATAATCCTGAGGTAGAGGAGGTTCATCGGGAACTGTGCACTGTCTGGGCCCAGGTTCAGAAGAACCTAGAGGCGTCCCAGAGCGCACAAAAGATTCAGGCGGATAGTAGACGTTCTGCTAACCCCCGGTTTGTCGTCGGGGATTTGGTCTGGTTGTCGTCCAGGAACTTGCGCCTTAAGGTCCCGTCCAGGAAGTTTGCTCCCCGATTCATTGGACCTTATAAGATCATTGAAGTCCTCAACCCTGTATCCTTCCGTCTGGAGCTCCCCCCATCCTTTCGCATACATGACGTCTTCCATGCCTCCCTCCTTAAACGCTGCTCCCCGTCCTGGTCCCCCTCGAGGATACCTCCTGTTCCCGTTCTCACCCCTGAGGGGGTGGAATTCGAGGTGGCCAAGATTATGGACAGTAGGATGGTCCAGGGCTCCCTCCAGTACCTGGTCCATTGGAAAGGATACGGGCCGGAGGAGAGGACTTGGGTACCTGCCCGTGATGTTCACGCTGGGGTATTGATCAGGAGGTTCCACCTCCTCTTCCCCACTAAACCGGGTCCCCTTAGTAAGGGTCCGGTGGCCCCTCATAAAAGGGGGAGTACTGTTAGGGATCTGCCAGGTACTTCATCTAGCTATACTCCTGGGATTAATCAATCCACACCTGAGGCCAGACCTGTTCGACTGACACCATCTCCCACCAACCAGGGTGGCAGGCTCAGGAGTGGGAGAGCCTATCGCGGCCTGGTCTCTCGGAGTTAGCTCCGCCCCCTGCCCTTTATTACCTGCCCTGTGCTCTCCCTCAGTGCTTGTAATTCTTTTGGATTCCTGGCCCCACTGCTGCTTGCTCCAGCCTGCTTCTGCCGTGCTTCTGCCTTGCTGCAGTTCTGCTTGACCTGCTTTGCTTGCCCTGGCTTGCTTCTGTCTCCGTGCCCGCTCGGGTGTTCTCACTTCGTCCTGGTCCTGACTGTTCGTTCGCCGCCCCGTTTCCTCGTGGCGTTCCGTGGCTACTGCCCCTTCCCTTGCGTGTTCCCCGTTTGTCTTCCAGTGCACTTAGCCAGCGTAGGGACCGCCGCCCAGTTGTACCTCGTCGCCTAGGGCGGGTCGTTGCAAGTAGGCAGGGACAGGGCGGTGGGTAGATTAGGGCTCACTTTCCCTTCACCTCCTTCCTGCCATTACAACAGTCAAGAACAAATACCCGTTGCCACTCATCTCTGAGCTGTTTGATTGCATACGAGGGGCCAAAAATTTTTCTAAGCTAGACCTGCGTGGGGCTTACAATCTAGTCCGGATTCGCCGGGGTGATGAATGGAAGACGGCATTTAACACCCGGGACGGGCACTACGAATACCTAGTGATGCCCTTCGGACTGTGTAACGCTCCCGTAGTGTTTCAGGAGTTCGTTAACGATATCTTCTGGGATCTACTCTATGTCTGTGTTGTTGCTTATCTCGATGATATTTTGATTTTCTCCCCAGATCCGACGACTCATCGGAGGCATGTCCGTCAGGTTCTACTACGATTGAGGGAGAATCATTTATACGCCAAGTTGGAGAAGTGCGTCTTTGAGAAGAGTTCTCTGCCCTTCCTGGGCTACATCATCTCGGATCAGGGCCTCAAGATGGATCCTAAGAAAGTGAAGGCTGTCCTGGAGTCGCCACGTCCCCAAGGCTTAAGGGCCATACAGCGGTTCCTGGGATTCTCCAATTTCTACCGCCAGTTTATTCCTAATTTCTCTTCTCTGACGTCTCCCATCTCGACCCTTACCAAGAAGGGTGTGAACGCCAAAGTGTGAACTCCAGAGGCAGAGTCCGCATTTATTAGCCTCAAGAGAGCCTTCACCTCAGCCTCGATCCTCCATCATCCTGACATATCTTGGCAGTTCTTCCTCTGTTGGTGCAGGTGCACTTCTGTTCCAGAGGAGCTCCAAAGGAAAGGCAGTAGTATGTGGCTACTACTCTAGACTGTTTTCTTCTGCTGAGCACAATTACTCCATTGGAGATCGGGAGCTGCTGGCCATCAAATTGGCTCTGGAGGAGTGGAGACATCTTCTGGAGGGCACTGCTCACGCCATCCTGATCTTCACCGACCACAAGAACCTTACTTACCTTCAGTCCGCTCAAAGACTTAATCCTCGTCAAGCCAGGTGGTCGCTGTTCTTCACCCGTTTTCTGTTTGTGCTCCACTACCATCCCGCGGACAAGAATGTGAGGGCCGATGCCCTGTCCAGATCGTTTGAGACGGAAGACACGGTGGAGTCCCTTCAGACCATCATAGACCCGTCCTGCATTGTCACTGCTAATCCTCTGCAGGTTAGAGACATCCCTCCTGGGAGGACTTTTGTTCGGTTGGCAGACAGGAGAAGAATTCTCCACTGGGGACATAGTTCTAAACTTGCTGGGCACGCTGGTGTCCGTAAAACCAGAGATCTGATTGCTCGTCACTTTTGGTGGCCCACGCTACCTAAAGATGTTCTGGACTTTGTCTCTTCTTGCACGGTGTGTGCCTCTAACAAAGTGACTCACTCCAAGCCTGCCGGCCTGCTTCAACCTCTGCCTGTACCCAATGCCCCCTGGCAGCACATTGCGATGGACTTCATAACAGACCTTCCCCCCTCAGCAGGATGCAACACCATCTGGGTGGTGGTGGACCGGTTCTCTAAGATGGCTAATTTTATCCCGCTGACCGGCCTACCTTCTGCTCCTCGTCTGGCGAGTCTCTTTATTTTACACATCTTCCGCTTGCATCGCCATCGTGTCAGATCGTGGTGTTCAGTTTACCTCTAAGTTCTGGAGAGCCCTCTGTAAACTCCTGGATGTGAGTTTGGACTTTTCCTCTGCCTATCACCCCCAGTCCAATGGGCAAGTAGAGAGGATCAACCAGAACATGGACAATTATCTCCGCCACTTCATCTCTTCACAGCACGATAACTGGGTACAGCTTCTTCCATGGGCCGAGTTTTCTTACAACAACCACACAAGTGAGTCCACCACTTCCACTCCGTTTCACATCGTGTACAGTCAACATCCCAGAGTCCCTCTTCCTGTATCAACTTCATCTCAGGTACCCGCTGCTGACTCTGCATATGGGGACTTCCTGCAAATCTAGCAACAGACCCGGTCCTCTATTTTGCTGGCGGTAGATCGCATGAAGCGAAAGGCAGATACTAAGAGAAGAGAGCCACCTCAGTATCTTCCTGGGACTAAAGTCTGGCTGTCCTCTCGGAACATTCGCTTGAGGGTGCCTTTATACAAGTTTGCTCCCAGGTTCCTTGGTCCTTTCGAGATCCTGCAACAAATCAACCCTGTCTCCTATAAGCTGCGGCTGCCTCCTACCCTCAGAATCCCTAACTCCTTCCATGTGTCCCTCCTGAAACCAGTGGTCCTGAACCACTACAGCAAGACTTCTAGTTCCACAGTTGCTACCAGCGGCCCTTCTGATGTATTCGAGGTAAAGGAGATCCTAGACTGCAAAAGGGTAGGAGGAAGGACTTTCTATTTGGTGGACTGGAGATGGTTTGGTCCTGAGGAGAGGTCCTGGGAGCCAGAGGAGAACCTCAGCGCTCCTGCTCTTATTAAAAAGTTCCTCTCTCACTCTGGCCCCAAGAAGAGGGGGCGTAAGAGGGGGGATACTGTAGCGTCCATGGCCGCGGGCCGTCGGGTTTACTCACCTCCCGACGCCCGCAGCCATGGATCTGTGAGCGCTGGTCCCCATCTCCTTCCTAGGAGACGCCAGCGCTCACTACCGCTCTGTTCGGCTGTGTCCCGTAGGGTGCGCGCGCACGCTCGTGCCCGGTCTTAAAGGGCCAGCGCGCGCAATTTAGAGGAAGTCATCATCATCAACTGCCACGATTTCCTGGTCTATAAGAAGGCCCTGGCCTTCTAATCCTTGCCTGAGCGTTGTTAGTTTTCCCAGTCTGTCTTGCAAATGGTCCCTTAGTGTTTCTCGTTCCTGTTGTTACCCGTGCCTTGTTCCCGTTCCTGTTTCCCGTGCTTTGCCTTAGTATCAAGTCGTGCCACGTCCTGTGTCATCTGCCACGTCCAGAGGAATCTGCCCCATCCTGTGTCATCTGCCACGTCCGGAGGAATCTGCCACGTCTTGTGTCATCTGCCACGTCCGGAGGAATCCACCACGTCCTGTGTCATCTGCCTCGTCCGGAGGAATCCGCCACGTCTGGCGCAACTTGCGGCTCCTGTGCCATCCACCACGTTTGGCGCTGTCTGCTGCAACCATCTCCATCTGTGCCAGAGCTTCGGTCACCGTCCGGACTATCCAGGTACCCTTGTGCGGGACATTGTATTTCTGGGGTTTCCTGTGGTTTGGCCAGCTGCCTTCCCGGTATGGCGGTACGGCCCAGTGGGTCCACTACCCGCGCCGTGACAGTTATAATCTTTTTGAGTTTATTAACAAATGTCAGAGGCACCACAATTGGTAAAACTTGCAGTAGGTAAAGTATTTTTGGTAATATTACAATTTTTATGATATTATTTCTCCCAAACCATGAGATCGGCAAAGTATTAAATTTCTCTAAGTCTGCTTCTATTTTAGTCAGTATTGCCTTATAATTCAACTCGATAATATCTTTAAAAGAATTGTTAATCTTTATTCCTAAAAAGGTGAAATGTACGCAATTATTTTTAAAGCAAAATTTTTAAGTCAATTCCTCCCACGTTTTGGGGTCTATGTTTACATTTAATAATTCTAATTTTGTTGTATTTAGTTTAAAGTTTGAGATTTGTCCAAATATTTTAAATATCCATGTAGTAAGGCTTTAATTGTCTTTCTTTGGTTTGAAAGAATTATTAGCATGTCGTCTGAGAATGCAGCAGTCTTTTGTTCTAATTTATTAAATGAAAGACCAGTGATTTCCTTGTTTTCTCTTATCATTTGGACTAGAACTTCCATGGTCATTATAAATAGTAATGGAGATAAAGGATAACTGTCATAATGCGGGGTGTGGACCCACTGGGCCGTACCGCGTAGCGGGGTGGCAGCTGGCCAAACAGGTAAGTACAGAGTTCAAATAGTTCAGCGAGGGTACCTGAGGCAATCGTAGGCAGTAACGAGGCAGGCACGTGAAGGACCAGGCGGCGGGAAGACGTCAGGAGAGGCATAGCAAGTCAAGCGAGACTGTAGCACAGCACGGCAACAGCACTAGAACTGGGTAGCACGGAAACAGGATACGGGATACAGGAACAAGGTACATTGGGAAACTGGAAGACACTGGGAGACCATAAGCACGACAAACTAAGGGTAACAAACAATGTTCTGGCAAGGGGCAAGAGGGCAGAGCCCTTTTTATAGCCCAGGGCATCCTGGGCTAGATTTGCAGACTTCCTGCAAAATGCGCGCACTGGCCCTTTAAGACCGTGTACGCACGGGCGTGCGCGCCCGCCGGAGACACTCAAAGTCCGGAAGTGAGTGCTGGCGCCTCACAGGAGGACGACGCTGCAGGGAGGTAAGATGTCCATGGCCACGGCCATCGAGGTTAACGGCAGAATGACAGACTGTGGCCATAGACGTTATAGTATAGACGCCATAGACGTTATAGTATAGACGCCCCCTCTTCTTGGGACCAGAGCGGGAGAGAAACTTCCTCACGAGGACAGGAGCATCGATGTTCTCCTCTGGCTCCCAAGACCTCTCTTCTGGGCCGAACCCCCTCCAATCCTCTAAATAAAATGTCCTTCCTCCCACCTTCTTGGTAGCTAGAATCTCTGTTACTTCGAAAGTCCCCGATAAGCCGCCAGGGACCACTGTGTAACTAGGAGTCCTTGAGTAGCGGTTCAGGACCATAGGTTTCAGCAGGGAGACGTGGAAGGAGTTAGGAATCCTGAGGGTAGGGGGGAGCCGCAGCTTGTAGGTTGATCTGTAGCAGGATTTAGAAGGGTCCGAGGAACCTAGGGGCAAATTTGCACGACAGCACTTTCAGCCGGATATTCCTAGAAGGCAACCAGACTTTAGTCCCTGGAAGGAACTGCGGAGGTGCCCGACTTCTTGTTATCTGCCTTTCTCTTCATGCGGCCCACCGCCAACAGGATTGAAGGTCGGGTCTGTTGCCAAATCTGTAGAAAGTCCCTGAAGGTCGAGTCGGCTGCAGGAACCTGGGACATAGTAGACACAGGAAGAGGTATACGAGGATGCTGACTGTAGACGATGAAGAATGGACTGGAAGTGGTCGACTCACTGGTGTAGTTGTTATAAGAGAACTCTGCCCATGGGAGCAACTGCACCCAATCATCATGGCGCCTGGAAACAAAGTGACGTAGATAGTTCTCCATAATCTGGTTAACTCTCTCAACTTACCCATTGGACTGGGGATGATAGGCCGAAGAGAAGTCCAATTGTACACCGAGGAGGCCGCAGGGTGCTCTCCAAAACTTTGAGGTGAACTGGACCCCTCAGTCCAAGAAAATATGCAGGGCAAGCCGTGCAGATGAAAGATGTGTTGTATGAAGAGGTCAGCCAATCGCGTAGCAGACGGCAGGGCGGTCAAGGGAATGATGTGAGCCATCTTGGAAAATCGATCCACCACCACCCAGATCACACTGCAACTCGCAGAAGAAGGAAAATCCGTGACAAAGTCCATAGCGACATGTTGCCAGGGGGCAATGGGCACAGGCAGTGGTTGGAGCAGACCAGCAGGTCTGGAGTGAGCAACTTTATTTGCTGCGCATACCGTGCATGAGGAGACAAAGTCCATAACGTCTTTTTTACACCGAGGAGGCCGCAGGGTGCTCTCCAAAACTTTGAGGTGAACTGGACACCTCAGTCCAAGAAAATATGCAGGGCAAGCCGTGCAGACGAAAGATGTGTTGTATGAAGAGGTCAGCCAATCGCGTAGCAGACGGCAGGGCGGTCAAGGGAATGATGTGAGCCATCTTGGAAAATCGATCCACCACCACCCAGATCACACTGCAACTCGCAGAAGAAGGAAGATCCGTGACAAAGTCCATAGCGACATGTTGCACAGGCAGTGGTTGGAGCAGGCCAGCAGGTCTGGAGTGAGCAATTTTATTTGCTGCGCATACCGTGCATGAGGAGACAAAGTCCATAACGTCTTTGGGTAGCGTGGGCCACCAGAACTGACGGGTGATTAGATCTTGGGTCTTACGAGCACCCGCGTGACCTGCCAGCTTAGAACTTTGACCCCAGCTAAGAATTCTTCCTCGGTCAGCCAGACGTACAAAAGTCCTACCCGGAGGAATGTCTCTAACTTGCAGGGGATTCACAGAAAAGATGCAGGATGGGTCAATGATATTCTGTGGGGATTCCATGGCGTCCTCAGTTTCAAAATATCTGGACAAGGCGTCGGCACTCACATTCTTGTCGGCCGGTCGGTAGGGGAGTTCAAACCGGAACCGAGCAAAGAACAACGACCACCTGGCTTGACGAGGATTCAAACGCTGGGCCGTCTGTAGGTAGGTCAAATTCTTGTGATCCGTGAAGATCTTGATAGGATGAACCGCGCCCTCCAGTAGATGTCTCCACTCCAGCATAGCCAACTTGATGGCCAGTAACTCCCGGTCCCCAATCGAGTAATTGCGCTCTGCGGAAGAAAACCGCTTAGAATAGTAGCCACATACCACAGCCTTGCCTTTCGATCCTCTCTGGAACAACAGTGCACCAGCACCAACCGAGGAAGCGTCCACCTCTAATGAAAACTGTAGGGATACATCAGGATGGTGCAGAATGGAGGCAGACGTGAAGGCTTTTTTTAAGGATTCAAATGTGGCCTCAGCCTCCGGAGTCCACATCTTGGCATTCCTACCCTTCTTAGTGAGGGTGGAGATAGGAGCAGTCAAAGATGAGAAGTTGGAGATGAACAGTCGGTAGAAGTTGACGAATCCTAGGAAGCGTTGTATGGCTCTTAAGCCTCGGGGGCGTGGCCACTCCAGAACAGCCTTTACCTTCTGGGGGTCCATCTTGAGGCCCTGATCGGAGATAATATAGCCCAGGAAGGATAGAGACTTCTTCTCAAATACATATTTCTCCAACTTGGCATAAAGGCGATTCTCTCTTAGACGGAGCAACACCTGGCGGACATGACTTAGATCAGTTACTGGATCTGGGGAAAAAATCAAAATGTCATTGAGATACACCACAACACAAACATAAAGGAGATGACGAAAAATGTAATTGACAAATTCTTAAAATACTGCGGGGCGTTACACAGGCCGAAGGGCATAACTAAGTATTCGTAGTGCCCATCATGAGTATTAAAAGCAGTCTTCCATTCATCAGCTCGACGAATCCGAATCAGATTGTAGGCACCCCGCAGGTCCAGTTTAGAAAAAAAATTCGCCCCCCCGTATGCGATCAAACAGTTCAAAAATCAAAGTCAGAGGGTACCTGTTCTTCACCGTTATCTGGTTTAGGCCTCGGTAGTCAATGCAAGGTCGTAACGATCCATCTTTTTTTTTAACAAAGAAGGACCCTTCTCCAAGTTCTCCTTAATGTAGGCTGACATGGACTGGGTCTCTGGCAAGGAGAGAGGGTACACTCTGCCATGAGGAGGAGACAATTTAGGAACCAGGTCGATCGGACAGTCATATGCCTGATGTAGCGGCAAGGTCTCAGCCTCCTTTTTGTTGAAGACATCGGAGAACATGGAGAAACAAGAAGGCAACCCTGTCAAAGACTGAAGAGGGGCAGGCTGTGGCGACTGGATATGGCCCAGACAGCGGTCAAGACACTTCGGACCCCACTGGAGGACCTCTCCAGAGTTCCAATCCAGGACGGGGCATGCAGACGGAGCCAAGGCAAACCCAGCAGCACGGGGTTGACGGCCTTGGACAGGACGAACAGGGAGATGAGTTCAGCATGAAGGGCTCCTACTTGTAGTCTCAACGGCTTGGTTACGGACACAACTGGGTCAGGCAATGGCAGTCCATCCACCGAGGCAACGATCAACGGCCTTTCAAGAGGGATAGTAGGCAACAGAAGGAGATCCACAAAGTCCTGGCAGATGAAGTTGGCTGCAGAGCCGGAGTCCAGATAGACAGAGACCGGATGGGACCTCTCGCCAGCAATGATGGTTACGGGAATGAATAGTTTGGAAGAGAGTTCTTGATTCAATGTGTTGACGCCCAGGGTTGTCTCTCCAACCAAACCTAGGCGCTGGGGTTTTTTGGCTTGTGAGGACACAGATGCACAAAATGGCCAGCGAGGCCGCAATATAAGCAAAGTCTAGAGGTGCGCCTGCGGTCTACTTGCATCGGGACCTCGGCAAAGCAATAAAAGCAGGCAAGAGGGGTTGCTGAAAGTTGGACGCCAGTCTAGGGCGCCGACGCTCCTGACGAATCTCGTGATATCTCTCCCTCAGCCTTATGTCTACCCGAGTGGCAAGCAGAATCAAGTCGTCCAAGGCAGGAGGCAGGTCTCGAGCGGCCAGTTCATCCTTGATCTCGGACGACAGGCCATGCCAATAGGATGCCACCAAGGCTTCATTGTTCCAGGATAGCTCTCCTGCCAGAGTCCGGAACTGGATCGTATACTCGCCCACAGAGGTGTCCTCTTGGCGAATGTTGAAGATGGCAGTGGCTGCCGATGAGACTTGCCCAGACTCCTCAAAAACAGTTCGAAATATTCGCATGAACCCCTGGAAATCTTGGGTCTCGGGTCCCTGACGTTCCCAGATAGGATTAGTCCATGCCAGGGCCTTGCCAGTCAGGAGGGATATGATGAATGCGATCTTGGCTCCGTCCGATGGAAATGCTTGAGAGTGCAGGGTAAAATGAATGTGGCATTGGTTCAGAAACCCCCGACAAACACTGGCGTCTCCATCGAACTGAGAGGGCAATGGCAGCGAGAACCAAGGATCCGGACAGGAACTGCCAGGAGGAGCAACAGGAGGATCGGCTTGAAGGACTTGCATAGAGGCAGGAAGACAAGCAACTAGCGTCCCTAGCTGCTGCGCCATAGAGTCCACTGCCACAAGGAGCTGATCCTGCCTAGCTCGGAGATCCAGCAGGTCCGCTTGCATGGCTTGGGAGGGTGCCAAGCCCTTGAATTGACCAGCAGAGTCCATGGCCAGAGCGTACTGTCACGATGCGGGGTGTGGACCCACTGGGCCGTACCGCGTAGCGGGATGGCAGTTGGCCAAACTGGTAAGTACAGAGTTCAAATAGTTCAGCGAGGGTACCTGAGGCAATCGTAGGCAGTAACGAGGCAGGCACATCCAGGACCAGGCGGCGGGAAGACGTCGGGAGAAGCGTAGCAAATCAAGCGAGACTGTAGCACAGCACGGAAACAGCACTAGATCTGGGTAGCACGGAAACAGGATAAGGGATACAGGAACAAGGTACACTGGGAATCTGGAAGACACTGGGAGACCATAAGCACGACAAACTAAGGGGAACAAACAATGCTCTGGCAAGGGGTAAGAGGGCAGAACCCTTTTTATAGCCCAGGGCATCCTGGGCTAGATTTGTAGACTTCCTGCAAAATGCGCGCACTGGCCCTTTAAGACAGTGCACGCGCGGGCGCGCCCGCTGGAGACACTCGAAGTCCGGAAGTGAGTGTCGACGCCTCACAGTGGGACGACGCTGCAGGGAGGTAAGATGTCCATGGCCACGGCCGTCGAGGTTAACGGCAGAACGACGGACCATGGCCATAGACGTTACAATAACTCTGTCTTGTACCATTTTTTATTTCAAAATTATGCAAAAAACTCAGCATTTATTTTGATTTTTGCAGATGGATTTTTATATAGAGCCATAATTTTATCTACAAACATTAGTAGTAGCCCAAATTTCTGTAGTGTCAGTTTGATAAAAAGCCAGTCTAATCTATCGAAAGCCTTTTCGGCGTCGGCGGTGAGTAGAGCTAGAGGGATATTTTTATAATCTGTGCGACTTGAATTACATTCAGAATTCTGACTATTTCTTTTGCTTCTCTACCTGGTGTCAAGCCTACTTGTTCTAGGATAATTATGTTTGGTACGAAATTTGTAAATCTATTAGCTGTTGTTTTTGCAAATGGTTTGATGTGATTATTTATTAGGGTATGTTCACACGAGGGCGTCCGTAACGGCTGAAATTACGGGGATGTTTCAGCCTGAAAACATCCCCGTAATTTCAGCCGTAACGGCATGTGCAGGCGCTTGGACGCCGCGTCCATTACGGACGTAATTGGCGCTGCTATTCATTGGAGTCAATGCTTTCAATGGGCAGATGTTTGTCAGCGCTATTGAGGCGCTATTTTCGGACGTAATTCGGGGCAAAAACGCCCGAATTACGTCCGTAATTAGTGCGTGTGAACATACCCTTAAAGAGATGGGTCTGTAATTTCCACAAATAGTGTGGTCTTTCTCTTCTTTAGGAATTAAGGTGATGTGTGCAGTTAAGGACTCTTTACAGAAAAGGTTGTGTAAGTCTATTGTGTTGAAGTATTGTGTTAGGAAGGAAGATAGAGTTTCACTAAATATTTTATAGTATGACATACAAAACCCATCAGGTCCCGGGCTCTTGCCTTTTGGGCTAGTATTAATAGTGTTGTCTATTTCTTGTTTTGAGATGGGTAAAGTTAGCGTTTGACTCTGAGCTTCTGAGATGTAAGGAAGTGTTATTTTGTCTAGTAGTTTATTAATCGCTTCGGTTTTTTTAGTCAATGTTTGGTCATTGAGAAGTTATATACCTCTGAGTAAAAGGAACAAAATTCCTTGGCTATTTCTTCAGTAGCGTAATGAAGTTTCGTTTGTTTTGGGTATAAAGGTGTTTGAGTGTTGTTTTTTAATTAGATTGGCTAATTTATTTCCCATTTATCTGCATTCACGTACATTTAAGATTTTGCAAAGTTAATTTTTTTTCTGCATTATAGTTCAGTAAGTCTTTCAGTTCTGTTCTGAGTTTAACCTTTTCATGCCGACAATCTGTAGATTCACGTCCTATTCGCATATACCCCATGCAGATAGGACGTGAATCTGCAAACCTCTGCTTTTGCCAGCATAGAGCTGGAGAGATCGCTCTGACATCGGTGGTGTCAGTGTCCGCGGCTCCCCAGCAACCTGTTTTCTGACAGCTGAACCGATTGGTTCAGCTACAGAGAATATTATCACTATTTTTGATTGTTTCCCGACCGCCCACAGTAAATTCATGTCGGCGCGTGCTGGGCTCTGTGCAGCGCCAACGTGAAATCACAGTGGGTATTAAAAGCGCGATCCAGTGTCTCAGAGTAGTGCTGACACCCGGATCGCGCTGTTAACCCCTGCCTCTGGTCCGGGAGACATGATCGGGACCTGATTGGTACTGGTCACGATCATGTGATCGCAGGGAAAGTTTATTGTAGCAACAAACTGGAAAGTTTGTTGCTACAACAAACTTTCTCGGGACCGATTGCGGGTGCTGCCATCGGTTGCATGGCAAAACCGGAGGCCATACAACGGCCTCCGGGTCTGCCATGCACGGAAGCCTATGACGACCACCCGGAGGCTAGTCCTCATAAGTTTCCTGTCAGTGTGACTCTCATCGTCACACTGAGAGTTTATAACACGTTACACTACCTAGGTAGTGTACTGTATTATAGCAGCTATCAGTGCTGCAGGTCTAAAAGTAAAAAAAAAAATTAATAAAAATGTTTCAGAAAAGTGTAAAAACAAAAAATGATTTTTTTCCTATAATAAGACTTTTATTATAGGAAAAAAATTAAAATGTTAAAGAAAGTACACATACTTGGTATCACCGCGTTCCTAACGACCCAAACTATAAAACTATAATATTATTTTTCCCGCACGGTGAACACCGCAAAAAAAATAAAAAAATAATGCCAGCATCACTATTTTTTTGATCATCACCCCTCCCAAAATATAGAATAAAAAGTGATCAAAAAGTCGCATGTAACCCAAAACAGTACCAATAAAAACTACAACCCATCCCACAAAAAACAAGCCCTTACACAGCTTTTTTGACTGAAAAATAAAAAAGTTATGGCTCTCATAATATGCTTACACAAATAATAAATTATTTTATAGAAAAGTGATTTTATTGTGCAAACGCTACAAAACATAAAAAAACCTATATACATATGGTATCGCCATAATCGTATCGAGCCGCAGAATCAAGTAAAATCTAATTTATGGCGCATGGTGAACTCTGTTTTTTTGTTACTTTGCTTGCCAAAAAAATCGAATAAAAAGTGATGTACCCTAAAATTGTACCAATGAAAACTACAGATTGTAACGGAACAAATAAGCCCTCGCACAGCTCCGGTGGAGAAAGAATAAAAAAGTTTCCTTTTCACAGACAAACTCCAATAAATATAGCAAAAGAACTGTGGGGTAAAGATGCTAACTATACCCCTAGATAAATGCCTTGAGGTGTGTAGTTTCCAAAACCATGTCACTTTTGGGGCGTTTCCACTGTTTTGGCACCACAAGACCTCTTCAAACCTGACATGGTGCCTAAAATATATTCTTAAAAAAAAGGATGTCCTAAAATACTCTCGGTGATCCTTTACTTTTGAAACCTGTGCTTCAGTCCATTACCACACTAGAGCCACATGTGGGATATTTCTAAAAACTGCAGAATCTGGGCAATAAATATTGTGTTGCGTTTCTCTGATAAAACCTTCTGTGTTACAGATTTTTTTTATTACAAATGAATTACGGCAAAAAAAAAAAAATTTGTAAATTTCACCTCTACATTGCTTTAATTCCTGTGAGACGCCTAAATGGTTAAAGCACTTTCTGAATGCTGTTTTGAATACTTTGAGGGGTGCAGTTTTTAAAATGGGGTGATTTATGGGGTCTATCTAGTACATAAGGCCCTCAAAGCCACTTCAGAACGGAACGGGTCCTTGAAAAATAGCCTTTTGAAATTTTCTTGAAAATGTCATAAATTGCTGCTAAAGTTCTAAGCCTTGTAATGTCCTAGAAAAATTAAATAATTTTCAAAAAAGGATGCAAATATAAAGTAGACATATGGGGGATGTTAATTAGCAACAATTTTGTGTGGTATTACTATCTGTTTTACAAGTAGATACATAATTGATGCTCTGTTTTTTTGAGATTGAAAGTTTTAACATAAGTGGAGCATGGTCCGATTGTGTAATTGAACCATATTTCACCTGTGTTATAGCATTGATAAGGGGGATGAGAAATAAGCAAATAGTCTATTCTAGAGTACTTTTTATGAACGGTTGAATAGAATGAATAATCTCTGGTAGAAGGGTATCGAGTTCTCCATACATCAACTAAATGAAACTCTGCAAAGAGTGTCTAATGAGGGTTGAAGTGCTGTATTAAAGTCACCACCTGCGATTAAATCGCCCTCATTGAATTTCTCAAGTTTTAGTAATATTTGCTTGAAATTTTTTTCCTGATTAGTGTTGGGCGCAATTTGCAAACGTGAATATTCTACCAAAGATAATTCCCTTCAGAAAAAAAACTATCTATCTTCAATATCTGTAACTACATCTTTGTAAGTGAAAGGAACCCTTTTGATGATAATAATGGCAACCCCTTTAGATCTTTTATGAGGTGTAGATGAATTATACCACTTTCTATAAGCCTTATTTGTTGTTAATATAGTGTAGTCTTTTTTTAAAATGGGTTTCCTGTAATAATGCAAAGTCTACTCGTTCCTTTTCTAAAAACTGCAGTATTTGAAGTTTCTTATTGAAAATATTGATGCCTTTGTCTTTTTCATCTTTTTCGTTTTCTTTGGGTTAGTTGTTTCCCAATTGTCATGTTTTAGAAGTTGTGGAAAGTTGAGTTGTTCTTTTGGACTGGTCCAATCTGGAATTTGTAGATGACATAAATCCAATTAGCTAAGGACAAAGTCCAGGTCATCTAGCGTTTTAACGGTCATTGTTTTGTTGTGTCAAGTTATTTCAAGTCCAAAGGAAAACATCCACCTGTAGGGGATACTTCTCCCTCTCTCTCAATGTTTTACTCAAAGTTTATAGTTGGCCTCTCAGTTCCAAAGTGAGTTTAGAGAGGTCTTGATAAATAAGAGTTTTGCTTTAATTTCTTCATATTCAATTCTCTTAGCGTATCTTGCTTTCAGTAGTATTTCTTCTTTCATTTTACATTTTTGTGTGCAGCATAGAATGTCTCTAGGTTTTTCTGGGCCGACAGATTTGGGCAAGAACAGTCTGTGTGCTCTTTTGAGACTTATATCATGGCTTTCTTCTTTCCCCAGAAGTTAGTTGAATATTTGAGTGAGTACATTAGGAATTTATTTATCAGGTATACATCTTATTCTCAGGTTATTTCTTCTAGATATATTTTCAAGGTCATCTATATGTAGTCTTTCCAAAAACATTTTGTTTTGCTTGTCCATGAGTATCTCAGACATTCTTTCAACATTAGAGATAACTCGGGTGCAGATATACTCTAGGGATTGGATTCTGGTAAAGGCTTGTTTAACATCATTCCTCATTTCTGATATTTCTTCTTTTACTGTCTGGGTAAATTCTTTAAATAAGCTCCAGGTACAGGCCGTTGTAGGAAGAGCTTTAAAGAGGCTCTGTCACCACATTATAAGTGCCCTATCTCCTACATAATGAGATCTCGCGAGATCACGTGTGCTGTCATTCACAGAAACTTTACCGAAGTGTCAGGAGTGATGAATAGATATCGCGTCCTGGCTGGAGGTGATGTCTATCCACTCCCAAGACACTTCGGTAAAGTTAATATGGGAGTATGTGACTGCACAGCGTGATCTCGCGAGATCACGCTGTGTTGTGAGCACTGCTAAAAATTAATGGAGAGAAGTGTATGATGCTGATTGGTCACTGATTGGTTAGCGTCATACACTTCTCTCCACAACGCCCAGTTGGTAAAAAAGTAAAAACACGCCCAGTTCTCTATTAAGAAACAAATTAGCATAAATCTAAAATTGTGCATAACTTGCTCAAAATTTATTGTTTTTCAAAATAAAAAACACTGTTGTTATCTACATTACAGTGACAATCCCTTTATGTACGAGGTAGGGCACTTATAATGTGGTGACAGAGCCTCTTTAATATAGTCCTTGAGATCAGAGGAATCTTGTATTGCTAGGTCTTCTTCTTCACTGTCTGACCAACATGAAGTTGCAAAATTATCCTTAGATTTATCTTTCTTAGGATCAACTCTTGAAATCGAGCTTTGATTTTCCCCATAGGCTGGTAATTTCCATTTCTTTACATTTTTTTTCTTTACCTTTTTTTGTAGTTTTGCTGTTTTTGACTTGTTCATCGATTGAGTTTTTTTTGGGTTTGCCCATTATGATCCCTTTCTTATATAACTTGCTGGAAGAACTGTATTATGTAAATAGGACATTTAGGGTTCTCATATTAACCCCTTAAGGTTGCAGCCTAGTTTGGGCCTTAAGGCTCAGAGCCCATTTTTTAAATCGGACATATTTCACTTTATGTGGTAATAACGTCGGAATGCTTAAACCTATGCAAGCGATTCTGAGACTGTTGTCTCGTGAGGCATTGGGCTTTATGTTAGTAGTAAAATTTGGTCGATATATTCAGTGTTCATTTGTGAAAAATTGCAAAATGTAGAGAAAAATTTGAAAAAATAGCATTTTTCTGAATTTAAATGCATCTGCTTGTAAAACAGATGGTTATTGCACCCAAAATAGTTACTAGTTCACATTTCACATAAGTCTACTTTAGATTGGCATAGTTTTTTGAGCATTATTTTATTTTTCTTGGACGATACAAGGCTAAGAACATAAACTGCAATTTCTCATATTTTTAAGAAAATTTCAAAAGCCTTTTTTTTAAGGTACCTGTTCAGTTCTGAAGGGGCTTTGAGGGGCCTATGTATTAGAAACCCCCATAAAACAGCGCTATGTGTTCTTAGGAGTCCAGATTTAGCTGGATTGGTTTTCGGGTGCCATGTCGCATTTGCAGAGCCCCAGAGGTATCAAAGGAATGGAAACCCACCAGAAGTGACCCCATTTTGGAAACTACACCCCTCAAGGAATTCATTTATGGGTGTTGTGACCATTTAGACCCCACAGTTTTTTCACAGAACTTATTTGAATTGGGCTGTGAATTACAAAAAAAACAACTTTTTTCCAATAAGATGTTGTTTTGGCTCAAAATTTCTTATTTTCACAAGGAATAAAATACCCCAATTTGTTGCCCAATTTGTCCTGAGTGCGGCAATACCCTATTTGTGGTGATAAACTGCCGTTTTGGCCCATGGGAGGGCTCAGAAGGAAAGGACCACCATGTGGCCTACTGGGGATTTTCTGGTGCTAAGTCATGTGTGCAGAAGCCCTTGAGGTACCAGTACAGTTGAAACCCTTGAGAAGTGAACCCCGTTTTAAAAACGACACCCCTTAAGGAATTCATCTAGAGGTGTAGTGAGCATTTTGACCCCACAGGTACTGTGTAAAAGATAATGCGCAACAGATGGTGCAGAGTGAGAGTTGCAATTTTTCTATATATATATGCCATGTCAGTTTCCGATATATTGTGCCCAGCATGTGCCACCGGAGACATACACCCCATAAACTGTAATGTGGGTTCTCCCGGGTATGGCAATACCCTACATGTGGCTGTTATTAGCTGCCTGGGCACACGGCAGGGCTCAGAAGGAAAGGACCACCATTTGGCCTACTGGAGCTTTTCTGGTGCTAAGTCATGTACGCAGAAGCCCCTGAGGTAGGGCTCAGAGGGGAAATATGAGGAGGGGTAAGCTGTGCGGAGTGCATCAGGGTAAGTAAAACTGTGGTAAATTAAAAATAAAGGGATGGATGATAAATTTTAAAACACTTTCATACAGAGCTCTGGTTTTTCGGGACATGTGTCACATTGGTATATTTTGTCCTTCCTTATCCCCCTCTTATAGCAGACTTTGCAGCCCTTTTGACTTTTTCCCTCCTTGCCAGTTTGGGGAACTTCTCCTGGAAAGTGTTGCCCTGGTACGATGCGTGTGGCCTCGCTTCCAGAAGTACTGTAGGGCTTCAGGACTTGATCTGACAAGTCCACCCCTCCCATGTACCTACTGTAGTCCAGGATGCAGTCTGGTTTGGGGGTCTCTGTTCTGGTACCTCATACAGGTACATAGATACTGGTGGGACATCTCTCTTGTCTTGTACTTGACACACAATATATTGCTGCTGGATTGTGCCCAGCTCTCACCACTTCTTGTTTGCCCAAGCAGAGTCTTAGGGAGGCTTCTCAGATTTCTTCTAGCAGTGCCGCATGCCGCAGGACTTCTGGAAGCGAGGCAGTTGAAGAGTGGGACACTGGTATAAAAATTATCCAGGTAGAGGTGGTAACCCTGGTCCAGCAGTGGGTGCACAAAATCCCACACAATTTTTTATTAACTCCCAGTAAAGGGGGGCATTCTGGGGGCTGAATACTGGTGTCCTTCCCTTCATATATCCTAAATTTGTAGGTTTACCCTGATACCCCCTCGCACAGCTTATACATCTTCACGCCATACTTTGCCCTCTTACTCGGCAGGTACTGGCGGAATTGAAGCCTCCCTTTAAAATGTACCAAGCACTCATCAATAGAAATACTATTCTCGGGGGTGTATGCTTGGGAAAACCGGGCACTGAAACGGTCTACTAATAGGTGTCTCCATTTATACAAACGGTCAAAACTGGGGTCATCTCGGGGTGGGCACTGCTCATTATCCGTATAATGTAAGAAGCGAAGTATTGCCTCATTTTTATTTATTTTTTAGGTTCCAGTTTAGTTCTGAAGTTGCTTTGAGGGGCCTATATATTAGAAACCCCTATCAAACACCCCATTTTAGAAACTAGACCCCTCAAAGTATTCACAACAGCATTTAGAAAATGTATTAACCCTTTAGGTGTTTCACAGGAATTTAGAGCAAAGTAGAGGTGAAATTTAATTAATTTAATTTATTAGGCACCATGGTGGTGCCAAAACACCATGTGGTGCCAAAACAGTGGGAAAACCCCCAAAAGTGACCCTATTTTGAAAACTAGACCCCTTGAGGAATTCATTGTAGTTTTCATGGGGTGCACGCGACTTTTTGATCAGTTTTTATTCTATTTTTAAGAGGCGTGGTGACTAAAAAACAGCAATTTTACTATTGTTTCTTATTCTATTTTTTTTTTACAGCGATCACCATGCGCTATAAATGAAATATTCACTTTATTCTGTGGGCGATACGATTACGGCAATACCAGATGTGTATAGTTTTTTTTATGTCTTATGGCGTTTGCACAATAAAATACATTTTGTAAAAAATCATTTACTTTTTGTGTTACCTTATTCTAAGAGCCATAACTGTTTTATTTTTCCATCAGGAAAGCCGTGCAAGGACTTATTTTTTGCGTAACGAACTGTAGTTTCGATCAGTACCATTTTTAGGTACATGCCACTTTTTGATCTCTTTTTATTCCATTTTTTGGCAGATGAAGTGACCAAACAATTGTGATTCTAGTACGGTTTATTATTATTTTCTTTTACATCGCTTTGTAGTTCAGGCCGTTACGGATGCGGCGATACCAATTATGTATAGTTTATTTGTTTATTTATATATTTTTATTAATAATAAAGGACTGATGAGGGAAAAACGGGGATTTGTACTTTTATCACTTTTAAAACTTTTATTTTCTTATTTTTACACAACTTTTTTTAACTTTTTTACACTTTTTTTTACTTTGTCCCACTAGGGAACTTGAGGGCAGGAGGCCCTGATCACTATTCTATTACACGCGTAGTGCAGTGTATTAGAGCTGTCAGCTATTCGCTGACAGCAAGCATAGTGGGTCCTGACTTTGTCAGGACCCACTAGGCTTCCGTTGATGGTGTAGCCAGAGTCCATTATTAGTACTCTGGTTGCCATAGCAGCCATCGCGGGCTGCTATCGTGTAGCGGGCCTTCGATTGCGGCTTAACCCCTAAGAAGCCGCGATCGCTATTGAACGCGGCTTCTAAGGGGTTAATCGGCGGGGACCACCGCGATCGGTCCCTGCACACTGAGCTGTGATAGCCTGCTGTCGGAAACAGCAGGTATCACAGCTCAAACACGTGCCGGGGAAAGATGGCGCCGTGTTAACTCAGGTCAGTACTATTACTGAACTGAGCGCGAACGATGCGCTCAGCACAATGTAATAGTACTGAGCTGAGCGGGAAGGGGTTAATACATGTTCTGAACTACTACTGAGTATAAATGATATTCTCTAAATTTGTAGGACGGACCACTTGTGCTGATAGGTCTAGTAGTAAATTTCCTTTTTAGATTGAATACTCAGATTAGAAGTTAATCAGAAGACCACAGAGAGTCCAGAAATTTTAGAACTATGCTCTTTCTTGTTTAAATTCACAGTTCTGTAGAAAGGTAATTAGTTGTTCTGAGACCATAGAGATTTAATTAAAAGCACTAAGCACTTGTATAATGAGGAAAAAACAAGGTGGCTCCTTTTACAAAGGAGAGTTACCTCTTATTTCACAGTAAAATGTAGACCTTTATTTCTCTGGTGAGGGCACTCTGCAAGGCTGTTATTTTATCTTGCTGTAAAAGAAAGCATTTACTGCATAAATAGCGTTCTGGACGCCGTGTTCATTTTCCAGTATAGGACAAAATTCAGTCCCCTTTTTTGAGGCCTAGTAAGGGTTTGGTTTCTTCCCTTTCCCAAAGTTATTTTCAATGAAAATGAAGCAAAGAGTGGATGCCTCAAAATGGGACTGGGTTCAAAGTCCTTATGAGTACACACAAAAAAAGTAGCGAGGCAGCACATCCCAAAAAAAAGTGGGAATTTATTCACCCAATGCAGAACACTGGGGGTGCGTAAGCCCACTACAGCCCAATATTAAATTCCCACTTTTTTGGATGTGCTGCCACGCTTCTTTTTTTTTGTGTGTACTCATAGGGACTTTTTACCCAGTCCTATTTTGTGACATGTACACTTTGCAGCATTTTTTCTGGTGCTGTGACATTTTTGTTTTTGTCTATTGCCATCGGTCCTATCACTTTGCACAGAACAATATTGGACTGTAATGGGAATTACATTATGGCTTCCGCACCCACAGTGTTCTGCATTGGGTGAATAAATTCCCACTTTTTTGGATGTGCTGCCTCGCTTCCTTTTATGTCTTCTCAATGGTATGTCCTACCGTTTAGTATCTGGGGAAGGTGACTGATGCTCTCCGTGCAATGTTTGCATACTTTTGGCATGTTATTTAGGTATGTTAGTATGAGTGCCGTTCCTAGCCAAGTGAATAAGGACTCAGTTCGGACAGTGTCTTTGATCCTTTGGTACGTCAGTGGGGTCGGTGACTCTCTGTGTTACACCTCAACAGTGCTTCCCCATCGCATAAACAGGGCGTCTGTAAACGTTAGTGTCCAAGAGATCTAAGAGGGGGGGGGCGCGGGTCTGCCCTTACATGCGGTAGAAATCGAACAGGCTGCGTTATAGTTTACGCCTTAACCTTTTGTTGAAATATGACTGGGGAGAGATTTAATCTCTTGATTGGTACGCCGCTCACCTTTGATGATGTTTCTGAGCCTGCGTGGCAGCTGTCCCCATTGGTGTAGCGCGTGGTCTGAGCATGGTCTAGGCCACAATGGTATTAAACTTGTCTGCAAAGAATCCAGCGATGATTGACCAGCTGCAGAGAATCTCTTTGCACTACCACACCGGTTCAGCTTTCAAAAAATAGATTTAAAGGCTGTGATGTTATTAGATTCTTTTTTTTAGATGCGGAGCTCCTGAAAGCACGTCTGCTCAGTTCTCCGGCTCGCCACACCCCCAGAGGATATCGGTTTTTAACTGTTCGTTTTTTTGCTCCCTATAATCAATGCAGGGACGTAAGGTTAAATATTTCTTATCAACAAAGAACAAGGGTGCTCCCGCAGGACATGTAGATGGAAAGATAAAGCCTGTATTCAAATTTTCATCCAAATATTCCTTAAGGGCTTTCAGTTCTGTTTCCGAAAGAAAGTAGATTCGACCAAAGGGTTATGTAGCTATGGGTAACAGTTCTATTGGGCAATCATTAACCATGTGGAGGTAGCTTATCTGCATTCTTTTTATCACAGACATCCTGAAATTCTTTGTATTGTGATGGTAATTAATCTTTAACCCCTTAACGACCGGCGTATAGTTTTTTTTACGTCGGCCATTCAGGGTAGTTCTTCTGAAGCGCCGCCTTTTCACGTCGGCACTTCAGAAGATTTTTCCCCGCATCATCCGGGGATCTCCTGAAGCCCATGCTGTTGCTAACAGCCTCGGGCTTCAGGACAACGATTGGAGACCACTAGCAGTGTTCTCCGATCTTATTTAACCCCTCAGATGCGGCATTCAATAGCGAGCGCCGCATCTGAGTGATTTTAGAGGGAGGGGTCTCCCTCTCTCATCCCACTGGCATCCCCGCGTGTATTATAATAGCGATCAAAAAGTTTGCACTGTAAAGTCCCCCAGTGGGACTAAAATAAGTAAAAAAAAGTTAAATAAAGTTTGAAATAAATAAATGTCCCAAGTAAAAGAATAAAAAATAAATACCCACTTTTTCCCCTTACAAAATACTTTATAATGAAAAAAAAGTTAAAAGTTACTCATATTTGGTATCACCGCGTCCGTAACTAACTCAACCATAAAATAATTACATTATTTAACCTGCACGGTGAACGGCGTAAAAAATATAATAAAAAACAACGCCAGAATTGCTGTTTTCTATTCATCCTGCCTTCAAAAGTATTTGACAAAAACTGATCAAACAGTCGCATCTACTCCAAAATGGTACCAATAAAAACTACAAATCGTCCTGCAAAAAAAAAAGCCCTCATACAGCTGCATCGGTCAAAAAATAAATAAGTTATGGCTCTTAAAATATGGCGACACAAAAGCAAATAATTTTGAAAAAAATGTGTTGCTACTGTGTAAAAGTAGGAAAACATAAAAAAAATCAATATAAATTTGATATCGCCACAATTGTAACGACCCGCTGAATAAAGTTATTATGTTATTTATACCACACGGTAAACGGCGTAAAATTAAGACGCAAAAAAATGACGAAATTTCTGTTTTTAAAAAAGTTATTAAAAAGTTAATCAATAAATTATATGTATCCCAAAATGGTGCTATTATAAAATACAACTTGTCCCGCAAAAAAAAAAAAGTCCTTATACAGCTATGTCGACACAAAAATAAAAAAGTTATAGATCTTTGAATGTGACGATGGAAAAACCTACAAAATTGCTCGGTCATTAAGGTTTAAAATACCTTCGGTATTAAGGGGTTAACAGCAAGTTCAGATATTGATGTGTTCTCAAGTATTGAAAAAGTTTAGGCAGACAATTTAGCTGACAGTACTCAGATGGAAAATGTATACAACGTGTTTCCCAACTGATGAATAGTTTGTGAGTAAAAAGCCAAGGAATTCCCCAAATCACTGAAAACTTTGGAGAAGAAACAGTTGGAAATGAATAACTTCTTGATGATCAGGCATGATGAGAACTTGAAGATGCTTAATTTCATGAGAAAAAGGCCATGATGATAGGGGTCAAATATATCAGAACAAGAAATCTCATGTGTTTTAGTGCATATGTGTATTGGCACTATAAAATAAGATTCTCTGGTGCCAGCAACTTGTCTTCGTCCTATAGTATTTTTTAATCCAACAGATCGTCTCCATTTTCTATTACATCTTTGACAGCGATTGTCCTACGGATCTAATTTGAGCAATAA
This sequence comes from Rhinoderma darwinii, assembly GCF_050947455.1. NCBI lineage: Eukaryota > Metazoa > Chordata > Amphibia > Anura > Rhinodermatidae > Rhinoderma > Rhinoderma darwinii. Next base: position 348,057,415 of record NC_134688.1, read on the forward strand.
ACAGCATAGTACACTTCAATAAAGGCAAATATTTTCTGTAGGTCGCCTCTCTTTTTCTGCTGTTGTTTTTGAATAACATAAAGTCAAATTGGTTCAGATATAGATTCAGTATCTTTCTGAGTATTCTGACTTGATTGATCGAAGGAGAAGGCAGGATTATCTCCAAATACCCACAGTATAGTCTTTCGTTTTTCATTAAGTCTCTGATCAATTTGAATGCACAATTGCATTAAGTTCTCCAACTTTTCTGGGGTTATCACTTTGGAAAGTACATCCTTCACTTGCTTTGAAAGCCCTCTCTGAAATTGGCTCTTCTGAGCCGCTAGCTTCCCTGTGGTATCAGTTACCCAGCAGCTCTTCTGTGCATTCCGGAACTGAGCACCTTCCTTGCCGCAGATTATGCAGTCTAACTTCAGCTGTGGCATAACAATTAGGATCATCTAAAACTTGATTCATAGCAGTGATACAGTCATCCAAAACATTCAGAAGATTACTATCCTTTTCTACATAAAGAGAAGCCAACACTGGAGCTTCATCTGTCAGAAGATTAATTGTAAGCAATACATTTTTCTTTTCACTAGTAAATTTGAAAAATATATGTAGCATAATTAAAGAGGTTGTCCGAGCACAGGGCAGTGTTTCATAGTGAATAGGAGCAGAGCTGCAATAACCCAGCACGGCCGCAATACAGTGTACGGAAGCCTTCTGCTTCTGACACAAGCCACTGCATAACATCCAAGGCCTGGAAGCATCCCCAAAAGCTGATCGGTATGGGGTCTGGGTGTTACACCCCCACCGATCATATACTGATGACCTATCCTGTAGATCAGGTCAACAGTATGAAAAACCGCTGAACCTTAGAGATGGACGTTGTGTGCTGCCAGCGTCAGGACCTTGTATGTGCCATGGTGCAGACCATTGCCAGGGACTAATGTAGCAAGCGTGAGGGGGATTCGGTCCCCTAACCCTCCGGTCAGGGTTGCAGGGGGTTTGTTACGCCAATGGGTAATGGCGTGTAAACTTGAGACTGTGGCTGAGTGAGCCACGCACATACGAAAGTTGTCTTTGTAATTAAATCATCTCTCTTTGTTGCTCTCCCAATCGATTTTGCAGCTGAGAACATTTTTTTTTTTTGATAAGTAGCTCCAAATGCTTGTAGTTCAGCAATTTGTTGCTTCATAGTTGTCAAAGGACTTGTTCCAGGGGATTCCACATGTGAGCCAGACTAGTCTGCTAAGGTTTATAGCAGATTAAGATTCTAGATCATGTAGGAGGGTGATAATAGCAAGAGTAGTCCAGTAACAGCCCAGGATCGGTACACAGATGAGCAGCAACAGGTTACCGCGTGAGGCAGAGACGTGGTCAGGAAAAAATGCAAGTTCGGTACACAAATGACAGCAACATTTTGTAGAGAGAGTCAGAAAGGAACTAGACTTGAGGCAGGGAGCTTAATAGCCTGGCCAGATTTATATAGTATGCCAAAAGGGTGAGATGAATTAAGCAATTAAGGCAAATAATCCAGAGAGGCAGGAATCCATCCTATGGGTGGATTACTTAGGACTAATCCATTATACTGTGCAGAGACTGGAGTCGACTACACTAGTAAAAATAAATTATGTGAGCAGAATTTTAATTACATATAAATTACAAAATTGTATTGTTTCCAATTCTAGAAATGAATAAATAAAAATGACAATGAAACAGAATATCCCTCCAAATATTGTGATACAGTCAAGAGTTTGCATATTCGAAACACAAATGTTCAATTGTAAAATTAGCTTTCTCTGCATATTAAAAACATGTATTTATATGCTGATTAATTCCACAATTATTTAGTTTAGGTTTCTGAGGTCACCTAAAGAGAAACATGCATCAGAAACTGCAAACGCAAGACACATATGACTCTGATGAATATGTCATTGCTGTTTCCCCTTGAGATATTTCACTAAGGATACTTTCACACGGCAGTTTTTGGTCAGTATTTGGCATCAGTATTACGAAGCCAAAACCACGAGTGGGTCCAAAACATGGAAGAGGTACAAATCTTTCCATTATACTTTTTTTCTCATTAGGTACCACTGCAGGATTTGGCTTCCAAATACTTCCAAATACTGATGCAAAATACTGACCAAATACAGCCCAAAATACTGAAAACATGTACTGAAAACATGATGGAGCATACTGAAATTTTTTTTAATGTGGACTCAGCATGTGTTTCCACCATTGTACAGATGTGCCCACCATTAACTTTTCTTGAATTGCGTTGTTATACAATTTGTCATGATACCATTTCAATACAATCTCGCACCTTCTAGTAAAAAACCTATTAACATAGGATAACAAATGGCTGTTGGATGTCATCTGTCAGACACATTCGTCACAGCTATCCAGTAAAAACAAATACATTAAAGCTATGGTTTTTTTTAACATGGGAGTCAATGGGCAATGGATGGCTCAAGAATGGCATCTGTCGGAGGTTTATGGTTTTTTTACCTGCTTGTTTAACATTTTGTGTCACACATTTCGGGATTTGTCGGCTTTAGAAACAAGTTAAGGGTGGACACATCTGCCCCATTGAAATGCAGTAACATCGTATTGAATATCCTTATGATATGAATGACAAATACGCTTGTGTGCATGATGCCTATGGCTGGTGCTGCATGCAACTTCTATTATTTCCTATGTACTGAGAGCAGAGCCAAGTGTATACATATGAAGATAATAATTAAGAAAACTTGTGTTAATTGCCATTGAATTATGGATATGTGCAGTGAATGTGTTATATGCAGTTATATGCTAACATAAGGAAAAAATAATAAAAATAAAGAATAAAAATGTCACAGAAATATTTTTTTTGTTGTGTTTCTTTTAGTCTTCAGCATAGACTGCACTGAATTATTTTTAACATGACCACGGTATCTGCTTGCCAAAGAGAATCTATAAGATGGCCATGGTTTTTTTCTGCTTTAGCAAGAGCTATTGAACATGCTGAATAGTGCCCCAAACAACGGTTAGGGGAGTCATCCAGAAGTGTGCACCATATGCCAATATTTTTTCAACGAGAGGCATCATGTGATTTCGGCCATACCACTTGTGTGCTTAGTCGAGTCGCAGACAAAACTATTTTCATTTGCCAATCAGGCCTGAGCACACACCATAATTAGTATAGCACGCTTTTGCATGGCACCTGAAGCACATTACGTTGAGTATCTCATAGATGCACTATATTAAAGGGGTTTGTCTGGTGACAGATTTCCTTTAAAGATCGTCTGTCACCAGACACAGCCAAGTGTACCCCAATGTCCTATTCAGTTTTGAAAGAGTCTGAGAGGTCAGAAAGGGCCATCATGTGAACCCTCTTGGTCAGTAAAAAATAGCAAAAGGGATTACGTGTACACATTTACATATAGTGTGGTTAATCTTTCAGCCACCAATGAGGAGATCAAGGTCATTTAGTGAGTGCTCCTTCCGTTTAGCAATACGTTTTGTAGATGTTCTGAAATAAGGGACTCTGCTTTATTATGTTTATGATCAACTCAAAAAGTACTGTATAATTATATACACACATACACAAATTTGTGAAAACCATATATTTAAATTATGGCAAGTAAATCTACTGCCAGCGCTTATAAAACGAATATGTAATCTAGGAAAATGTAAATTGCTTAATCCTATAGACTTATTGGGGAAGATGTATCAAGATTGTGCCAGTTTTAGTTCTAACAAGCTAGAGTAAGATGCAACAAATTTATTAAGAGGCAAATGACTCTTAATAAATGTTTTGCATTTTCAGTTGTCCATGCGACACTAAATAAAATCTATGCCAACCTGGAGCTGTCGTAGATCTTTGCTATAATTTTCGCAAGTTGCCAGTTTCTGGTGTAAATTATAGTAAATATGTCGGGCCGAAGTGGGCACGCCCCTTCCACTAAGCTCCGCCTACATTTTCAAAAGGGGTCGAAAGTGGAGGATACTGCCCAAAAGATGCAAATTTTGCGACTTTTGATCTGTTTGCAACATTTCTTTGCCAGAAAACAGGCATATTAACATGGCTAACTTTCTCCCATTGAGTATTATTTTACATTCTTATTTTAAGCCCAAGCACTGTACCTTTCCCATCTTAAAATAATGCAAAATTCGATAGAGAGAATTTAAGTCGTCCAGGTACAGTGTCTTCAAACGCTACCCATATCATATAAAGTTAGCTTTATTGGTACACTCCCTTGGACTTGGCAGAGATTTCATGTACAGTTGCCCTATATCGAGAGTGTAGGCTAAGAGAATGCCTTTGATGTGCTATTTATACACACCCATCTTTCCTGCACATTTATGGTTTACATACTGTATACGGATTACAAAATGCCAAAATACTTATTTACACTATTACTCTATTTGTATTGTGCTTTGAAAAAAAGTAAAATAATCTGTTTTAGGGCCAGTTCACACAGAGTTTTTTTAACACGTTCTTTGACACGGAAACCGTGTCAGAAAACGCGCCAAAAAATTTACGAAAATGCCTCCCATTGATTTCAATGGGAGGCGGAGGCATTTTTTTCCCACGAGCGGAAAAACCGGCTCTCTGGAAAAAGAAGGGACATGCCCTATCTTCGGGTGGTTACGCCTCTGACCTCCCATTGACATCAATGGGAGGCAGAGAAAACGTATGTCACTGAGTTTTTTGCCCGCGGCGCTCAATGGCCAAGGGCGAAAAATGCTGCGAAAATCGGCGTGCAGGCAGAGCAAAATCTGACCCAAAAAAGTCTGTGTGAACCCAGCCTTATGCTGATTTTAACTTATCTTTTGGCACTGCCAAATATCTAACAATTATTAACTCATAACTGCTCATACCAAGGAAAAATCTCATAGTGTACTGTCAGCCGATCACAAACAAACTAATGTTTCAGGTACTTTCCAAAGTGTACGTGTTCATTATCATAGTAAACAAAACGGCTTACTGAGCAAAGTACACTTCCTCACCATTTTTTTTTTTTAAATAATATGTTAATAAGGTTTTTTCAACTGTAAACACTACACAAAGTTTACTAGCAAGGCGTCTGGGCATAAGCGCGCGCAGGGGTCTGATGATGATGGTGGTGTTGGGGAGTGGTAGGGGGGCCCAAGCTGAATTCTTGCACCCGGGCCCATGAGCCTTTAGCTACGCCCCTGGGTCTTGTGGTGCCAAAACAGTGGAAACCCCCCAAAAGTGACACTATTTTGGAAACTAGACCCCTTGGGGAATTCATTGTAGTTTTCATGGGGTGCATGTGACTTTTTGCTCAGTTTTTGTTCTATTTTTAAGAGGCGTGGTGACTAAAAAACAGCAATTCTTCTATTGTTTTTTATTCTATTTTTTTTACAGCGTTCACCGTGCGCTATAAATGACATATTCACTTTATTCAGCATGGCGATACGATTACGGCGATACCAAATGTTTATAGGGTTTTTTATGTCTTATGGTGTTTGCACAATAAAATAATTTTTATTAAAAATCATTTACTTTTTGTGTTGCCTTATTCTAGGAGCCATACAGTTTTTGTCTTTTTTTCCATCAGGAAAGCCGTGTGAGGACTTGTTTTTGCGTAACGAACGGTAGTTTAGATCAGTACCATTTTTAGGTACATGCGACTTTTTGATCTCTTTTTATTCCATTTTTTGAGAAGTGAAGTGACCAAAAAACTGTGATTCTGGTATGGTTTATTATTACTTTCTTTTACGGCGTTCACCGCGCGGGATAAATAACGAAATACTTTTGTAGTTCAGGCCGTTACGGACGTGGCGATATCAATTATGTATAGTTTATTTGTTTATTTATTTATTTTTATTAATAATAAAAGACTGATAAGGGAAAAAGGGGGATTTTTACTTTTGATACTTTTAAAACTTTTATTTTCTTATTTTTACACAATTTTTTTGTAACTTTTTTTAACTTTATTACTTTGTCCCACTGGTGTACTTGAGGGCAGGAGACCCTGATCCCTATTCTAATACACTGCACTATATGCGTAGTTCAGTGTATTACAGCTGTCAGCTACTCACTGACAGCAAGGCTTCCATAAATGGCATAGCTGGATGCCATTGTTAGGCGTCCGGTTGCTATAGCCACCATCGCCGGCCGCTATCGTGTAGCGGGCCGATGATGGCAGCTTAACCCCTAAGAAGCCGCTATCGCTATTGAAAGCGGCTTCCAAGGGGTTAATCAGCGGGGACACAGCTATCAGTCTCCGCAGAAGGAGCTGCGGCGACTGCTGTACGAGTTAGCAGCTGTTACAGCTCCTGTATGTGTCGGGAAGACGGCCAAAATGGCCGTTCCTCCCGCGACATACTATTCCAGCGCTGAGCGCGAACGATGCACTTAGCACGAAGGAATAGTACGTCGCTGAGCGCGAAGGGGTTAAGCATCAGTTTCCTAAAATGTAATATTAGACTCCCTGTACAAGCGGAGACAATACGATTAAGCAAATATTTTCTTTACGTTTCCCAGTATATAATATGGTACAATAAATGGTGCCGTGAAAAAGTACAACTTGTCCTTCAAAAAACAATCCCTCATACGTTTTTTTTGGACCAAAAAATAAAACTTATGGCTTCTGGAAGTTGGGGAGGAAAGAGCGAAAATGAAAAACCAAAAATAACTGTAAAAGTCAGGGGTTAAATATGAGGTTATAGGTAACATAAGTAATAATTCATGGCGTGATATATTTAGTAAAGTCCAGTTCATCTCATTCCACTATTGGACAGGAATAGTTGGTACACTGAAACTTGTAGAATTTCTAATTCTCTTGATGTAGGGATATGAATCTTGGACAATATGGGTGTAGGTATTAAAGGGGTTCCCTGCAAATAAACCTTGATCACTGTAAATTAAAAAATGTTATACAACTTTATAATATCCTTTGTGCTAAAATTTCTGTTTTAACTTTTGCTGTAATGGGATAAAAACACGGAGTGAAAACCCAAAGAAGCCAAATACTTCTCATGGATAATAATATGCTACAATTGTATCCAGCCTAAGCAATCATCTGTAAACTAAACAGCATGGACTCTAAGGCCTCATGCACACGACTGTAATGGCTTTTATTCTACTCAAATACGGATCCCTAGTCATCCAAAGTCATCTGCGACTCATTCGCATATAGGCACGCTGTCCGCAAATACGTACTGTCATGCATCCTTAGTTCATCCGCATTTACGGATCCGCAAAAAAAAGAAATGGGAGTCTACAAATAATGTCACCACTATGTCGCAACCCCTTGAAAAGGTCACATGATCGCTCTGGCACCATTTTCTCTGCCATTTGTGCTTTGTGAGAGCTCTGTTGGAATCCTCGGCTGATATAACTTTGGTTTCTGGCATTTCTTTTGTTGCAAGGATGCACTACCCACGTGTGGTTCATGCTCTCATGCTCTTCTGGACTGGCTCGTCTCTCGGCGATTCGGACAGTAAGCTATGCTGGAAGAAGAACCGAAGAGGAGGAGGAGGTACTGGGTTCACCCCATTGTCTCCCAACAGCCCAGAAAGGTGCATTTCCATAGCCTGTATGCAGACCTGCGGCAGCACCCGGACAAGTTTCACAACTTCTGCTACATGTCGATTTCCAGCTTTGACCGACGGTGCATCTCGGAGGAACGGCTCATCGTTTCTCTCAGGTAAGAACACCAAATGTCCCTTTTGTCCATTGCTGCCATGTCACCTTGCTACAAGTAGTATAACCGTAGTTGTCCCCTGTGCCCATTGCCGCCATGTCATAATGCTACAAGTAGTATATAACCGTAGTTGCCCTTGTGCCCATTGCCGCCATGTCACTCTGCTACAAGTACTATATAACCCTGGTTGTAGCCTTTGCCCATTGCCACCATGTCACCCTGGTACTGCTAGCACTAATTATTATAAATATTTTTTTCACAGATTCCTGGCAACAGGGAACTCATTTGCATCACTGCATTTTGAATTTCTACTGGGGTGTTCCACCATTTCACAGATCATCTGTCTGACCTGCGAAGTCATCTGGCAGCGACTGAGAGCGACGATGATGCCACAGCCCAAGGCACAAGACTGGTTTCGGATTGCCGAGGGCTTTTACCAACAATCACAGTTTGCCAACTGTGTTGGCGCACTGGATGGTAAACACATTAGTGTGAAGACGCCACCTCACTCATGGTACCTATATTTCAATTACAAGCAGTATTTATTGGTGATGCTATTCGCCTTGGCTGACAGCAACTACCAGTTTATAATTGTAGATATAGGGGCATATGGGAGCTCTTCAGATGCTGGCATCTTCAGGGCTTCCAGAATGGGTGAACGGCTTCAGTCCAAACAGCTCTCTGTTCCAGAACCGAGACAACTGCATGGATCTACTGGACCTCCTGCCCCATTTCTCATCGTGGCAGATGAAGGATTTGGACCATATATTCTACGTACAGCACACGTACTGATGGGAAGAAAGAGCTGGCTCAGAAGCTGAGCCTGCGTCATCAGTCGTGGGTGTTAGCCTAATCGGCTTGCTGTCAGTGAACGACTGACTGTTTTAATACATTGCGCTACATAGGTAGTGCTATGTGTTAGAAGATAAATCAGAAATTAGACCTTCAAGTCCCATAGTGGGTCTAAAAATAAATGTAAAAAAAGTAAAAAAAAAGTTGTAAAAAATAAAATAAAAGTTTCAAGTAATAAAATAAAACACAATAGCCTATTTTCCCTTATTAAGTCCTTTATTATTGAAAAAATATATAAACCATACATATTTTGTATCGCCGCGTCCGTAACGGCCTGAACTATAAAAATATTATGTTATTTATTCTATGTGGTGAATGCCGTAAAACAATTTACATAAAGAACAATGCCAGAATTGCTTTTTTTTGGTCACTTTGCCTACAAAAAATTGGAATAAAAAGTGATTAAAAAGTCGCATGTATGCAAAAATGATATGAAAACTATAAAAACTATAGCTCAGCTTGCAAAACACAAGCCCTCATATAGCTCCATCAACGAAAAATTAAAACGTTATGGCTCTCAGAACATGGTGACAGAAAAAATATTTTTACTAAACTAACTTATTTTGCAAAAAGTTGTAAAACAGAAAAAAAGTGCTATAAATTTGGTATCGCCGGAATCGTACTGACCCGCACAATAAACGTAACATGTAATATATAATGCATGGTGAACGCTGCATAAAAAAAAACTAGAAAACTCGAAATAGGATAATAAGTGATCAAAAAGTCTCATGTACCTCAAAATTGTAGCAGTAAAAATGACAGCTGGTCCCGCAAAAAAACAGCCCTCATCCACTACGTCTATAATAAAAATAAAATAAAATTAGGGAACCAGGAATGGGAGGGCCCAAACATATCTTCTGGAAGCAAGGACACCTGCATTATACCAGAACACTTCCCAGCAAAATTCCCCAAACTGCAGAGGTGCAGAGTGTGTACCAAAATGGGGATGAGAAAGGACACCATTTATCAGTGCGACACTGGCCTGTGCATAAAAGATTACTTGACAGCGTAACACACATCTATGGATTATTGTTTTTTTCTTTTTTACCCAATTATTATGCCCTGATGTACTCCGCACAGCTTTCATGTACCCCCACATTATAAACTGAAACACCAGTAATACTCCAAACAAAACTACTACCAAGAAAACTCCAAATGGGCGCTCCTTCCCTTCTGAGCCCTACAGTGTGCCCAAAAAGCAGTTTACTTACACAAATATACCCGGGAGAACCCTTTGAACAATTTTTGGGTTGTGTGTCTCCAGTGGCACAAGCTGGGCACAACATATTTGCCGCTGAAATGGCATATCTAGGGAAAAATTGCAATTTTACTTTGCACCATTTGTAGCGCATTAATTTATAGAAAAGACCTGTGGGTAAAAATGCTCACTACTTTACTACTTTGTAAATCGCCAAATTAGGCCTCAATTTTGCATTGTACTCTTTCCATCCTGAGCTCTGTCGAATGTCCAAGCAAAAGATTAGGGCCAGATGTAGGATATTTCTAAATCTGGGAATCACAGCATAATAGTTAGAGAGCTGTCTTTTCATGGTGGCACAAGCTGGGTCCCACATATTGGCATAGCTATGGAAAAATTGCCATTTTCACTCTGCAACATTGAGTGTACACTAATTTCTGGAAAAAACCTGCAGGGCTAACATGCTGACTACATCACTAGGTGAATAACTTGAGGGGTGTCATTTCCAAAATGAGGTCACTTCTGGTGGGTTTCCACTGTTTTGGTACCATAGAGGCTTTGCAAATGCGACATAGCGCCCCGAAACTAATCCAGCAAAATCTGCACTCCAAAAGCCAAATGGCGCTCCTTCACTTCTGAGCCCTACCATGTACCCAAACAGTAGTTTATTACCACATATTAGGTATTGCCATATTCGGGAGAACTTGCTTTACAAATGTTGAGGTGTTTTTTCTCCATTTTTCGTTAAGAAAATAAAAATGTTGCGCTAAATCTAAGTCTTATTGGAAAAAAATGAAATTTTTATTTTCACTGCCCAATTCTAATAAAATCTATAAAAGTCCTCTGGGGTCAAAATGCTCACTACACCCCTAGATAAATTTGTCAAGGGGTATAGCTTCCAAAATGGAGTCACTTTTGGGAAGTTTCCAAAGTTTTGGTCCCACAGGGGCTTTGGAAAAAATAATCCAGCAAAATCTGCACTACAAAAGCCAAATCGCACACCTTCCCTTCTGAGCCCTGCTGTCTGCCCAAACAGCAGTTTATTACCACATATGGGGTATTTCCATACTCTGGAGAAGTTGTTTTACAAATCTTGGGGGCTTTTTCTTCTTTATTCCTTGTGGAAATTGGGTTTTTTTCAGCGAAAATGACATCTTATTGGAAAAAAATTTAGTTTTTTATTTTCACATCCAAATTCTAACAAAATCTATGAAGCACCTATGGGGTAAAAATGCTATATGAATTTCTCAAGGCGTGTAGTTTCCCAAATGAAGTCACTTTTGGGAAGTTTCCATTGTACTGTTACCTTAAGGGGCTTTGCAAATGCGACATGGCACCAAGAAACCAATCCAGCAAAATCTGCACTCCAAAAGCCAAATGGCGCTTCTTCCCTTCTGAGCCCTGCCATGTGCCCAAACTGCAGTTTATGACGAAATATGGGTTATTTCCATACTCTGGAGAAGTTGCTTTACAAATGTTGGTGGCTTTTTCTTCTTTATTCCTTGTGGAAATTTATTTTCTTTTTAGCTAAACAACATCTTATTGGAAAATAATATGCATTTTTATTTTGACATACAAATTCTAATAAAATCTGTGGGGTCAAAATGCTCACTATATGCCGAGATGAATTCCTTGTTGGGTTTAGGTTCCAAAATGGGGACTTTTTTGGGGTGTTTCCTTTGTTTTGGCATCGCACCTCTTCAAACCTGACATGGTGCCTAAAATATAATCTAATAAAAAGAAGGCCCCAAGATCCTCTAGGCACTACATTGCTTCTCAGGCCTGTGCTTCAGTAAATTAGCACACTAAAAACTGCAGAATCTGGGCAATACATATTAAGTTGTGTTTATCTCGTAAAACCTTCCGTGTTACAGAGAAAAAAGGATTAAAAATTTATTTCTGCAAAAACACCTGAAATTTGTACATTTTACCCCTACGTTGCTCTAATTCTTGTGAAAGGTCTGTAGAGTTAAGAAACTCTCTAAATGCTGTTATGAATACTTTGAGGGGTACTGTTATTAAAATGGAGTGCTTTATGGGGGTTTGTATTGTATGGGCCCCTCAAAGCCACTTCAGAACTGAACTGGTCCCTGTAAAAACAGCCTTTTGAAATTTTTGTGAGAATGTCTGCTAAAGTTCTAAGCCTTGTAACGTCCTAGAAAAATAAAAGGATGTTCAAAAAACTATGCCTATCTAAAATAGAGATATGGGAAATGTTAATCAGTAACTATTTTGTGTGGTATAACCATATGTATTCCAAACAGATACATAGAAATTTGTAAAAATGCAAATTTTTTGCAAAATTTTGGTGTTTTTCACAAATAAATACTGAATGTATCTACCAAGTTTTACCAGTAAAAAAGTCCAATGTGTCACGAGAGAAGAATCTTACAATCGCTTGGATAGGTAAAAGCATACATACATTTGCTAAAATAGACATGTTTGGAGGATTGACATGTCCTCATTAAATCCAGTGACTCACAGGTGACGTCTTCGCTGATTGTAGACGTTCTCTTTCCTTTTCTTCCCTTTCCAGCCAAGATTGTTATGACGACTTGCTATAATAAATGCACAGTCTGCTGCCCAGACTATTTTGGCCGATTGCTTCTGCAGCAATTCCCAGCATTTTAAGTAACAAGAATAAACTCAGACCCCAGACCAAACACCAAAATTAATTCATACCCCAGACCAGACCCCTATATAAATTCAGAATTTAAACAGGACTCCTATATAAATTAAGATTCTAAACCTTACCGCTTTTATAATACAATTCCTAACAAGACCCCTTAATTTTAATGGGACAGGGGTGCAATACCGTACACAGCCACTAGAAATGTAACAGCACGTGCTAATACGAATGAGAAGGTAAACCATGAAAACAATGAAGAGGCTGCAGCTCTCATACAAGGGTTGCACACCCTTCAAATAGCTGATCGGCGAGGGTGACAAGAGACGAACCCACCCCGCTCTAATATTGACATCCTATCCTAAGTACAGGCCATCAGTTTTAAAAACCCAGATAACCCCTTTGAATAATAAAATTCCTGTTTCTGCAGCTGTCTCTGTGTACTGTTTGCTGTATATAAATTTATATAACTTCCACTTAGTGCAATGCAACATCCAGTAAATCCATATACAGAAAGCTGCCCTAGTTGTACCTGCAGGCACCCAGAATTTTATTATTTCAATAAAGCTGTGTAAAGGGAAGCAGGGAATGAACTCTCTATCAGAAAAACGGAGCTTGGCTTAAAAAGATAATTCGTGCATTTCTGGGATCACATATAACACCACTAACTTGAGAAATATAGAAACATTTATGCCCGATAAACATTATTATGACAAATTATTCACTTAATTAATGACTAATAAAAGAAACACCTTGAACCTTCTACATGCTGTGGATTTCTCAGGTATTAATGGGTTTCATACATACTGTAGTTATATGAGGTTCACTGGCAACCATTGGATGATGAGGACATGAGACATTTGTAAATCACTTAAGCATTTCTTGATGTCGCTCCCTGTCTTTACAGTTTACCTAATGGGCCAGCAATGGTTTTAGGAGTGACCCGGATTAAGGGACCAGGCAGGAATTCTTTGGTCCTCTTGACTTCAAATGCTGCAGAGAATTTGGTATCTAGAGATGAGCGAACTTATGAAAAGTTCGGTTCGGCAGATTCGCCGAATTTCATGAAAAAGTTCGATTCGGACCGAACTAGTTCTGACCGAACCTGTAATACAAGAAAGCCCCTAAAAATCGTGTATAACACTGTTTAAAAGCCCTAGAAGCCCTGTATAAAACTCTTAGGTCACCCATGAGTGTATCCAAGTACTTTTGAGCTGTCTTTAAGGCAAAGTTAGTGTCAAAGTTACACCAACATGTATGGCTATAGGAAAACGGATGGGACACGGTGATAACTAACAGAAACCACTGCACTTGTGCATGTTGTATGCTTAATGCATTGTTAAAAAAGGTACAAAAATTAACCATTTTAGGCGGCTAATGCCTGCCAGGGTTCATACATATAAGGTGGTAAAAGAAGAAGCAATGGCTTTTGACAAGCCCTCAAAAAATTTACCCTTTATGGTGGCAGATGCCTGCCGGGGTTCATCCATACATGGATGTAAAAGCAACAAGCAATGGCTTTTCACAAGCCCTCCAAAAATGTACCCTTTTTATTGGCAGATGCCTGCCGGGGTTCATCCATACATGGATGTAATGTAAAAGCAACAAGCAATGGCTTTGAGTGCAAGCCCTCCAAAAATTTACCCTTTTTATTGGCAGATGCCTGCCGGGGTTCATCCATACGTGGATGTAATGTAAAAGCAACAAGCAATGGCTTTGAGTGCAAGCCCTCCAAAAATGTACCCTTTTTATTGGCAGATGCCTGCCGGGGTTCATCCATACAAGGATGTAATGTAAAAGCAACAAGCAATGGCTTTTGACAAGCCCTCCAAAAATGTACCCTTTTTATTGGCAGATGCCTGCCGGGGTTCATCCATACATGTATGTAATGTAAAAGCAACAAGCAATGGCTTTTGACAAGCCCTCCAAAAATTTACCCTTTTTATTGGCAGATGTCTGCCGGGGTTCATCCATACATGGATGTAAAAGCAACAAGCAATGGCTTTTGACAAGCCCTCCAAAAATTGACCCTTTTTATTGGCAGATGTCTGCCGGGGTTCATCCATACATGGATGTAAAAGCAACAAGCAATGGCTTTTGACAAGCCCTCCAAAAATTGACCCTTTTTATTGGCAGATGCCTGCCGGGGTTCATCCATACATGGATGTAAAAGCAACAAGCAATGGCTTTTGACAAGCCCTCCAAAAATTTACCCTCTTTATTGTCAGATGCCTGCCGGGGTTCATCCATACATGGATGTAAAAGCAACAAGCAATGGCTTTTGACAAGCCCTCCAAAAATTTACCCTTTTTATTGGCAGATGCCTGCCGGGGTTCATCCATACATGGATGTAAAAGCAACAAGCAATGGCTTTTGACAAGCCCTCCAAAAATTGACCCTTTTTATTGGCAGATGCCTGCCGGGGTTCATCCATACATGGATGTAAAAGCAACAAGCAATGGCTTTTGACAAGCCCTCCAAAAATTGACCCTTTTTATTGGCAGATGCCTGCCGGGGTTCATCCATACATGGATGTAAAAGCAACAAGCAATGGCTTTTGGCAAGCCCTCCAAAAATTGACCCTCTTTATTGTCAGATGCCTGCCGGGGTTCATCCATACATGAATGTAAAAGCAACAAGCAATGGCTTTTGACAAGCCCTCCAAAAATTGACCCTTTTTATTAACAGATGCCTGCCGGGGTTCATCCATACATGGATGTAAAAGCAACAAGCAATGGCTTTTGACAAGCCCTCCAAAAATTGACCCTTTTTATTGGCAGATGCCTGCCGGGGTTCATCCATACATGGATGTAAAAGCAACAAGCAATGGCTTTTGACAAGCCCTCCAAAAATTTACCCTTTTTATTGGCAGATGCCTGCCGGGGTTCATCCATACATAGATGTAAAAGCAACAAGCAATGGCTTTATACAAGCCCTCCAAAAATTTACCCTTTTAATTGGCAGATGCCTGCCGGGGTTCATCCATACATGGATGTAAAAGCAACAAGCAATGGCTTTTGACAAGCCCTCCAAAAATGTACCCTTTTTATTGGCAGATGCCTGCTGGGGTTCATCCATACATGGATGTAAAAGCAACAAGCAATGGCTTTTGACAAGCCCTCCAAAAATTGACCCTTTTAATTGGCAGATGCCTGCCGGGGTTCATCCATACATGGATGTAATTTAAAAGCAACAAGCAATGGCTTTTGACAAGCCCTCAAAAAATGTACCCTTTTTATTGGCAGATGCCTGCCGGGGTTCATCCATACATGGATGTAAAAGCAACAAGCAATGGCTTTTGACAAGCCCTCCAAAAATTGACCCTTTTTATTGGCAGATGCCTGCCGGGGTTCATCGATACATGGATGTAAAAGCAACAAGCAATGGCTTTTGACAAGCCCTCCAAAAATTTACCCTTTTTATTGGCAGATGCCTGCCGGGGTTCATCCATACATGGATGTAAAAGCAACAAGCAATGGCTTTTGACAAGCCCTCCAAAAATTTACCCTCTTTATTGTCAGATGCCTGCCGGGGTTCATCCATACATGGATGTAAAAGCAACAAGCAATGGCTTTTGACAAGCCCTCCAAAAATTGACCCTTTTTATTGGCAGATGCCTGCCGGGGTTCATCCATACATGGATGTAAAAGCAACAAGCAATGGCTTTTGACAAGCCCTCCAAAAATTGACCCTTTTTATTGGCAGATGCCTGCCGGGGTTCATCCATACATGGATGTAAAAGCAACAAGCAATGGCTTTTGACAAGCCCTCCAAAAATTGACCCTTTTTATTGGCAGATGCCTGCCGGGGTTCATCCATACATGGATGTAAAAGCAACAAGCAATGGCTTTTGGCAAGCCCTCCAAAAATTTACCCTCTTTATTGTCAGATGCCTGCCGGGGTTCATCCATACATGGATGTAAAAGCAACAAGCAATGGCTTTTGACAAGCCCTCCAAAAATTGACCCTTTTTATTGGCAGATGCCTGCCGGGGTTCATCCATACATGAATGTAAAAGCAACAAGCAATGGCTTTTGACAAGCCCTCCAAAAATTGACCCTTTTTATTAACAGATGCCTGCCGGGGTTCATCCATACATGGAAGTAAAAGCAACAAGCAATGGCTTTTGACAAGCCCTCCAAAAATTGACCCTTTTTATTGGCAGATGCCTGCCGGGGTTCATCCATACATGGATGTAAAAGCAACAAGCAATGGCTTTTGACAAGCCCTCCAAAAATTTACCCTTTTTATTGGCAGATGCCTGCCGGGGTTCATCCATACATGGATGTAAAAGCAACAAGCAATGGCTTTTGACAAGCCCTCCAAAAATTGACCCTTTTAATTGGCAGATGTATGCCGGGGTTCATCCATACATGGATGTAATTTAAAAGCAACAAGCAATGGCTTTTGACAAGCCCTCAAAAAATGTACCCTTTGTATTGGCAGATGCCTGCCGGGGTTCATCCATACATGGATGTAAAAGCAACAAGCAATGGCTATTGACAAGCCCTCCAAAAATTTACCCTTTTTATTGGCAGATGCCTGCCGGGGTTCATCCATAAATGGATGTAAAAGCAACAAGCAATGGCTTTTGACAAGCCCCCCAAAAATGTACCCTTTTTAATGGCAGATGCCTGCCGGGGTTCATCCATACATGGATGTAAAAGCAACAAGCAATGGCTTTTGACAAGCCCTCCAAAAATTGACCCTTTTTATTGGCAGATGCCTGCCGGGGTTCATCCATACATGGATGTAAAAGCAACAAGCAATGGCTTTTGACAAGCCCTCCAAAAATTGACCCTTTTATTGGCAGATGCCTGCCGGGGTTCATCCATACATGGATGTAAAAGCAAAAAGCAATGGCTTTTGACAAGCCCTCCAAAAATTGACCCTTTTTATTGGCAGATGCCTGCCGGGGTTCATCCATACATGGATGTAAAAGCAACAAGCAATGGCTTTTGACAAGCCCTCCAAAAATTGACCCTTTTTATTGGCAGATGCCTGCCGGGGTTCATCCATACATGGAAGTAAAAGCAACAAGCAATGGCTTTTGACAAGCCCTCCAAAAATGGACCCTTTTTATTGGTAGATGCCTGCCGGGGTTCATCCATACATGGATGTAAAAGCAACAAGCAATGGCTTTTGACAAGCCCTCCAAAAATTGACCCTTTTTATTGGCAGATGCCTGCCGGGGTTCATCCATACATGGAAGTAAAAGCAACAAGCAATGGCTTTTGACAAGCCCTCCAAAAATGGACCCTTTTTATTGGTAGATGCCTGCCGGGGTTCATCCATACATGGATGTAAAAGCAACAAGCAATGGCTTTTGACAAGCCCTCCAAAAATTGACCCTTTTTTATTGACAGATGCCTGCCGGGGTTCATCCATACATGAATGTAAAAGCAACAAGCAATGGCTTTTGACAAGCCCTCCAAAAATTGACCCTTTTTATTAACAGATGCCTGCCGGGGTTCATCCATACATGGATGTAAAAGCAACAAGCAATGGCTTTTGACAAGCCCTCCAAAAATTGACCCTTTTTATTGGCAGATGCCTGCCGGGGTTCATCCATACATGGATGTAAAAGCAACAAGCAATGGCTTTTGACAAGCCCTCCAAAAATTTACCCTTTTTATTGGCAGATGCCTGCCGGGGTTCATCCATACATAGATGTAAAAGCAACAAGCAATGGCTTTATACAAGCCCTCCAAAAATTTACCCTTTTAATTGGCAGATGCCTGCCGGGGTTCATCCATACATGGATGTAAAAGCAGCAAGCAATGGCTTTTGACAAGCCCTCCAAAAATGTACCCTTTTTATTGGCAGATGCCTGCTGGGGTTCATCCATACATGGATGTAAAAGCAACAAGCAATGGCTTTTGACAAGCCCTCCAAAAATTGACCCTTTTAATTGGCAGATGCCTGCCGGGGTTCATCCATACATGGATGTAATTTAAAAGCAACAAGCAATGGCTTTTGACAAGCCCTCAAAAAATGTACCCTTTTTATTGGCAGATGCCTGCCGGGGTTCATCCATACATGGATGTAAAAGCAACAAGCAATGGCTATTGACAAACCCTCCAAAAATTTACCCTTTTTATTGGCAGATGGCTGCCGGGGTTCATCCATAAATGGATGTAAAAGCAACAAGCAATGGCTTTTGACAAGCCCCCCAAAAATGTACCCTTTTTATTGGCAGATGCCTGCCGGGGTTCATCCATACATGGATGTAAAAGCAACAAGCAATGGCTTTTGACAAGCCCTCCAAAAATTGACGCTTTTTATTGGCAGATGCCTGCCGGGGTTCATCCATACATGGATGTAAAAGCAACAAGCAATGGCTTTTGACAAGCCCTCCAAAAATTGACCCTTTTATTGGCAGATGCCTGCCGGGGTTCATCCATACATGGATGTAAAAGCAAAAAGCAATGGCTTTTGACAAGCCCTCCAAAAATTGACCCTTTTTATTGGCAGATGCCTGCCGGGGTTCATCCATACATGGATGTAAAAGCAACAAGCAATGGCTTTTGACAAGCCCTCCAAAAATTGACGCTTTTTATTGGCAGATGCCTGCCGGGGTTCATCCATACATGGAAGTAAAAGCAACAAGCAATGGCTTTTGACAAGCCCTCCAAAAATGGACCCTTTTTATTGGTAGATGCCTGCCGGGGTTCATCCATACATGGATGTAAAAGCAACAAGCAATGGCTTTTGACAAGCCCTCCAAAAATTGACCCTTTTTTATTGGCAGATGCCTGCCGGGGTTCATCCATACATGAATGTAAAAGCAACAAGCAATGGCTTTTGACAAGCCCTCCAAAAATTGACCCTTTTTATTAACAGATGCCTGCCGGGGTTCATCCATACATGGATGTAAAAGCAACAAGCAATGGCTTTTGACAAGCCCTCCAAAAATTGACCCTTTTTATTGGCAGATGCCTGCCGGGGTTCATCCATACATGGATGTAAAAGCAACAAGCAATGGCTTTTGACAAGCCCTCCAAAAATTTACCCTTTTTATTGGCAGATGCCTGCCGGGGTTCATCCATACATAGATGTAAAAGCAACAAGCAATGGCTTTATACAAGCCCTCCAAAAATTTACCCTTTTAATTGGCAGATGCCTGCCGGGGTTCATCCATACATGGATGTAAAAGCAGCAAGCAATGGCTTTTGACAAGCCCTCCAAAAATGTACCCTTTTTATTGGCAGATGCCTGCTGGGGTTCATCCATACATGGATGTAAAAGCAACAAGCAATGGCTTTTGACAAGCCCTCCAAAAATTGACCCTTTTAATTGGCAGATGCCTGCCGGGGTTCATCCATACATGGATGTAATTTAAAAGCAACAAGCAATGGCTTTTGACAAGCCCTCAAAAAATTTACCCTTTTTATTGGCAGATGCCTGCCGGGGTTCATCCATACATGGATGTAAAAGCAACAAGCAATGGCTTTTGACAAGCCCTCCAAAAATTGACCCTTTTTATTGGCAGATGCCTGCCGGGGTTCATCGATACATGGATGTAAAAGCAACAAGCAATGGCTTTTGACAAGCCCTCCAAAAATTTACCCTTTTTATTGGCAGATGCCTGCCGGGGTTCATCCATACATGGATGTAAAAGCAACAAGCAATGGCTTTTGACAAGCCCTCCAAAAATTGACCCTTTTTATTGGCAGATGCCTGCCGGGGTTCATCCATACATGGATGTAAAAGCAACAAGCAATGGCTTTTGACAAGCCCTCCAAAAATTGACGCTTTTTATTGGCAGATGCCTGCCGGGGTTCATCCATACATGGAAGTAAAAGCAACAAGCAATGGCTTTTGACAAGCCCTCCAAAAATGGACCCTTTTTATTGGTAGATGCCTGCCGGGGTTCATCCATACATGGATGTAAAAGCAACAAGCAATGGCTTTTGACAAGCCCTCCAAAAATTGACCCTTTTTTATTGGCAGATGCCTGCCGGGGTTCATCCATACATGAATGTAAAAGCAACAAGCAATGGCTTTTGACAAGCCCTCCAAAAATTGACCCTTTTTATTAACAGATGCCTGCCGGGGTTCATCCATACATGGATGTAAAAGCAACAAGCAATGGCTTTTGACAAGCCCTCCAAAAATTGACGCTTTTTATTGGCAGATGCCTGCCGGGGTTCATCCATACATGGAAGTAAAAGCAACAAGCAATGGCTTTTGACAAGCCCTCCAAAAATGGACCCTTTTTATTGGTAGATGCCTGCCGGGGTTCATCCATACATGGATGTAAAAGCAACAAGCAATGGCTTTTGACAAGCCCTCCAAAAATTGACCCTTTTTTATTGGCAGATGCCTGCCGGGGTTCATCCATACATGAATGTAAAAGCAACAAGCAATGGCTTTTGACAAGCCCTCCAAAAATTGACCCTTTTTATTAACAGATGCCTGCCGGGGTTCATCCATACATGGATGTAAAAGCAACAAGCAATGGCTTTTGACAAGCCCTCCAAAAATTGACCCTTTTTATTGGCAGATGCCTGCCGGGGTTCATCCATACATGGATGTAAAAGCAACAAGCAATGGCTTTTGACAAGCCCTCCAAAAATTTACCCTTTTTATTGGCAGATGCCTGCCGGGGTTCATCCATACATAGATGTAAAAGCAACAAGCAATGGCTTTATACAAGCCCTCCAAAAATTTACCCTTTTAATTGGCAGATGCCTGCCGGGGTTCATCCATACATGGATGTAAAAGCAGCAAGCAATGGCTTTTGACAAGCCCTCCAAAAATGTACCCTTTTTATTGGCAGATGCCTGCTGGGGTTCATCCATACATGGATGTAAAAGCAACAAGCAATGGCTTTTGACAAGCCCTCCAAAAATTGACCCTTTTAATTGGCAGATGCCTGCCGGGGTTCATCCATACATGGATGTAATTTAAAAGCAACAAGCAATGGCTTTTGACAAGCCCTCAAAAAATTTACCCTTTTTATTGGCAGATGCCTGCCGGGGTTCATCCATACATGGATGTAAAAGCAACAAGCAATGGCTTTTGACAAGCCCTCCAAAAATTGACCCTTTTTATTGGCAGATGCCTGCCGGGGTTCATCGATACATGGATGTAAAAGCAACAAGCAATGGCTTTTGACAAGCCCTCCAAAAATTTACCCTTTTTATTGGCAGATGCCTGCCGGGGTTCATCCATACATGGATGTAAAAGCAACAAGCAATGGCTTTTGACAAGCCCTCCAAAAATTGACCCTTTTTATTGGCAGATGCCTGCCGGGGTTCATCCATACATGGATGTAAAAGCAACAAGCAATGGCTTTTGACAAGCCCTCCAAAAATTGACCCTTTTTATTGGCAGATGCCTGCCGGGGTTCATCCATACATGGATGTAAAAGCAACAAGCAATGGCTTTTGACAAGCCCTCCAAAAATTGACCCTTTTTATTGGCAGATGCCTGCCGGGGTTCATCCATACATGGATGTAAAAGCAACAAGCAATGGCTTTTGGCAAGCCCTCCAAAAATGTACCCTCTTTATTGTCAGATGCCTGCCGGGGTTCATCCATACATGGATGTAAAAGCAACAAGCAATGGCTTTTGACAAGCCCTCCGAAAATTGACCCTTTTTATTTGCAGATGCCTGCCGGGGTTCATCCATACATGAATGTAAAAGCAACAAGCAATGGCTTTTGACAAGCCCTCCAAAAATTGACCCTTTTTATTAACAGATGCCTGCCGGGGTTCATCCATACATGGATGTAAAAGCAACAAGCAATGGCTTTTGACAAGCCCTCCAAAAATTGACCCTTTTTATTGGCAGATGCCTGCCGGGGTTCATCCATACATGGATGTAAAAGCAACAAGCAATGGCTTTTGACAAGCCCTCCAAAAATTTACCCTTTTTATTGGCAGATGCCTGCCGGGGTTCATCCATACATGGATGTAAAAGCAACAAGCAATGGCTTTTGACAAGCCCTCCAAAAATTGACCCTTTTAATTGGCAGATGCCTGCCGGGGTTCATCCATACATGGATGTAATTTAAAAGCAACAAGCAATGGCTTTTGACAAGCCCTCAAAAAATGTACCCTTTTTATTGGCAGATGCCTGCCGGGGTTCATCCATACATGGATGTAAAAGCAACAAGCAATGGCTATTGACAAGCCCTCCAAAAATTTACCCTTTTTATTGGCAGATGCCTGCCGGGGTTCATCCATAAATGGATGTAAAAGCAACAAGCAATGGCTTTTGACAAGCCCCCCAAAAATGTACCCTTTTTATTGGCAGATGCCTGCCGGGGTTCATCCATACATGGATGTAAAAGCAACAAGCAATGGCTTTTGACAAGCCCTCCAAAAATTGACCCTTTTTATTGGCAGATGCCTGCCGGGGTTCATCCAATCATGGATGTAAAAGCAACAAGCAATGGCTTTTGACAAGCCCTCCGAAAATTGACCCTTTTTATTGGCAGATGCCTGCCGGGGTTCATCCATACATGAATGTAAAAGCAACAAGCAATGGCTTTTGACAAGCCCTCCAAAAATTGACCCTTTTTATTAACAGATGCCTGCCGGGGTTCATCCATACATGGATGTAAAAGCAACAAGCAATGGCTTTTGACAAGCCCTCCAAAAATTGACCCTTTTTATTGGCAGATGCCTGCCGGGGTTCATCCATACATGGATGTAAAAGCAACAAGCAATGGCTTTTGACAAGCCCTCCAAAAATGTACCCTTTTTATTGGCAGATGCCTGCCGGGGTTCATCCATACATGGATGTAAAAGCAACAAGCAATGGCTTTTGACAAGCCCTCCAAAAATTGACCCTTTTAATTGGCAGATGCCTGCCGGGGTTCATCCATACATGGATGTAATTTAAAAGCAACAAGCAATGGCTTTTGACAAGCCCTCAAAAAATGTACCCTTTTTATTGGCAGATGCCTGCCGGGGTTCATCCATACATGGATGTAAAAGCAACAAGCAATGGCTTTTGACAAGCCCTCCAAAAATTGACCCTTTTTATTGGCAGATGCCTGCCGGGGTTCATCCATACATGGATGTAAAAGTAACAAGCAATGGCTTTTGACAAGCCCTCCAAAAATTTACCCTTTTTATTGGCAGATGCCTGCCGGGGTTCATCCATAAATGGATGTAAAAGCAACAAGCAATGGCTTTTGACAAGCCCCCCAAAAATGTACCCTTTTTATTGGCAGATGCCTGCCGGGGTTCATCCATACATGGATGTAAAAGCAACAAGCAATGGCTTTTGACAAGCCCTCCAAAAATTGACCCTTTTTATTGGCAGATGCCTGCCGGGGTTCATCCAATCATGGATGTAAAAGCAACAAGCAATGGCTTTTGACAAGCCCTCCGAAAATTGACCCTTTTTATTGGCAGATGCCTGCCGGGGTTCATCCATACATGAATGTAAAAGCAACAAGCAATGGCTTTTGACAAGCCCTCCAAAAATTGACCCTTTTTATTAACAGATGCCTGCCGGGGTTCATCCATACATGGATGTAAAAGCAACAAGCAATGGCTTTTGACAAGCCCTCCAAAAATTGACCCTTTTTATTGGCAGATGCCTGCCGGGGTTCATCCATACATGGATGTAAAAGCAACAAGCAATGGCTTTTGACAAGCCCTCCAAAAATGTACCCTTTTTATTGGCAGATGCCTGCCGGGGTTCATCCATACATGGATGTAAAAGCAACAAGCAATGGCTTTTGACAAGCCCTCCAAAAATTGACCCTTTTAATTGGCAGATGCCTGCCGGGGTTCATCCATACATGGATGTAATTTAAAAGCAACAAGCAATGGCTTTTGACAAGCCCTCAAAAAATGTACCCTTTTTATTGGCAGATGCCTGCCGGGGTTCATCCATACATGGATGTAAAAGCAACAAGCAATGGCTTTTGACAAGCCCTCCAAAAATTGACCCTTTTTATTGGCAGATGCCTGCCGGGGTTCATCCATACATGGATGTAAAAGCAACAAGCAATGGCTTTTGACAAGCCCTCCAAAAATTGACCCTTTTTATTGGCAGATGCCTGCCGGGGTTCATCCATACATGGATGTAAAAGTAACAAGCAATGGCTTTTGGCAAGCCCTCCAAAAATGTACCCTCTTTATTGTCAGATGCCTGCCGGGGTTCATCCATACATGGATGTAAAAGCAACAAGCAATGGCTTTTGACAAGCCCTCCAAAAATTTACCCTTTTTATTGGCAGATGCCTGCCGGGGTTCATCCATACATGAATGTAAAAGCAACAAGCAATGGCTTTTGACAAGCCCTCCAAAAATTGACCCTTTTTATTAACAGATGCCTGCCGGGGTTCATCCATACATGGATGTAAAAGCAACAAGCAATGGCTTTTGACAAGCCCTCCAAAAATTTACCCTTTTTATTGGCAGATGCCTGCCGGGGTTCATCCATACATGGATGTAAAAGCAACAAGCAATGGCTTTTGACAAGCCCTCCAAAAATTTACCCTTTTTATTGGCAGATGCCTGCCGGGGTTCATCCATACATGGATGTAAAAGCAACAAGCAATGGCTTTTGACAAGCCCTCCAAAAATTGACCCTTTTAATTGGCAGATGCCTGCCGGGGTTCATCCATACATGGATGTAATTTAAAAGCAACAAGCAATGGCTTTTGACAAGCCCTCAAAAAATGTACCCTTTTTATTGGCAGATGCCTGCCGGGGTTCATCCATACATGGATGTAAAAGCAACAAGCAATGGCTATTGACAAGCCCTCCAAAAATTTACCCTTTTTATTGGCAGATGCCTGCCGGGGTTCATCCATAAATGGATGTAAAAGCAACAAGCAATGGCTTTTGACAAGCCCCCCAAAAATGTACCCTTTTTATTGGCAGATGCCTGCCGGGGGTTCATCCATACATGGATGTAAAAGCAACAAGCAATGGCTTTTGACAAGCCCTCCAAAAATTGACCCTTTTTATTGGCAGATGCCTGCCGGGGTTCATCCATACATGGATGTAAAAGCAACAAGCAATGGCTTTTGACAAGCCCTCCGAAAATTGACCCTTTTTATTGGCAGATGCCTGCCGGGGTTCATCCATACATGAATGTAAAAGCAACAAGCAATGGCTTTTGACAAGCCCTCCAAAAATTGACCCTTTTTATTAACAGATGCCTGCCGGGGTTCATCCATACATGGATGTAAAAGCAACAAGCAATGGCTTTTGACAAGCCCTCCAAAAATTGACCCTTTTTATTGGCAGATGCCTGTCGGGGTTCATCCATACATGGATGTAAAAGCAACAAGCAATGGCTTTTGACAAGCCCTCCAAAAATTTACCCTTTTTATTGGCAGATGCCTGCCGGGGTTCATCCATACATGGATGTAAAAGCAACAAGCAATGGCTTTTGACAAGCCCTCCAAAAATTGACCCTTTTAATTGGCAGATGCCTGCCGGGGTTCATCCATACATGGATGTAATTTAAAAGCAACAAGCAATGGCTTTTGACAAGCCCTCAAAAAATGTACCCTTTTTATTGGCAGATGCCTGCCGGGGTTCATCCATACATGGATGTAAAAGCAACAAGCAATGGCTATTGACAAGCCCTCCAAAAATTTACCCTTTTTATTGGCAGATGCCTGCCGGGGTTCATCCATAAATGGATGTAAAAGCAACAAGCAATGGCTTTTGACAAGCCCCCCAAAAATGTACCCTTTTTATTGGCAGATGCCTGCCGGGGTTCATCCATACATGGATATAAAAGCAACAAGCAATGGCTTTTGACAAGCCCTCCAAAAATTGACCCTTTTTATTGGCAGATGCCTGCCGGGGTTCATCCATACATGGATGTAAAAGCAACAAGCAATGGCTTTTGACAAGCCCTCCAAAAATTGACCCTTTTATTGGCAGATGCCTGCCGGGGTTCATCCATACATGGATGTAAAAGCAAAAAGCAATGGCTTTTGACAAGCCCTCCAAAAATTGACCCTTTTTATTGGCAGATGCCTGCCGGGGTTCATCCATACATGGATGTAAAAGCAACAAGCAATGGCTTTTGACAAGCCCTCCAAAAATTGACCCTTTTTATTGGCAGATGCCTGCCGGGGTTCATCCATACATGGAAGTAAAAGCAACAAGCAATGGCTTTTGACAAGCCCACCAAAAATGGACCCTTTTTATTGGTAGATGCCTGCCGGGGTTCATCCATACATGGATGTAAAAGCAACAAGCAATGGCTTTTGACAAGCCCTCCAAAAATTGACCCTTTTTTATTGGCAGATGCCTGCCGGGGTTCATCCATACATGGATGTAAAAGCAACAAGCAATGGCTTTTGACAAGCCCTCCAAATATTGACCCTTTTTATTGGCAGATGCCTGCCGGGGTTCATCCATACATGGATGTAAAAGCAACAAGCAATGGCTTTTGACAAGCCCACCAAAAATGGACCCTTTTTATTGGTAGATGCCTGCCGGGGTTCATCCATACATGGATGTAAAAGCAACAAGCAATGGCTTTTGACAAGCCCTCCAAAAATTGACCCTTTTTTATTGGCAGATGCCTGCCGGGGTTCATCCATACATGGATGTAAAAGCAACAAGCAATGGCTTTTGACAAGCCCTCCAAAAATTGACCCTTTTTATTGGCAGATGCCTGCCGGGGTTCATCCATACATGGATGTAAAAGCAACAAGCAATGGCTTTTGACAAGCCCTCCAAAAATTGACCCTTTTATTGGCAGATGCCTGCCGGGGTTCATCCATACATGGATGTAAAAGCAAAAAGCAATGGCTTTTGACAAGCCCTCCAAAAATTGACCCTTTTTATTGGCAGATGCCTGCCGGGGTTCATCCATACATGGATGTAAAAGCAACAAGCAATGGCTTTTGACAAGCCCTCCAAAAATTGACCCTTTTTATTGGCAGATGCCTGCCGGGGTTCATCCATACATGGAAGTAAAAGCAACAAGCAATGGCTTTTGACAAGCCCACCAAAAATGGACCCTTTTTATTGGTAGATGCCTGCCGGGGTTCATCCATACATGGATGTAAAAGCAACAAGCAATGGCTTTTGACAAGCCCTCCAAAAATTGACCCTTTTTTATTGGCAGATGCCTGCCGGGGTTCATCCATACATGGATGTAAAAGCAACAAGCAATGGCTTTTGACAAGCCCTCCAAATATTGACCCTTTTTATTGGCAGATGCCTGCCGGGGTTCATCCATACATGGATGTAAAAGCAACAAGCAATGGCTTTTGACAAGCCCTCCAAAAATTGACCCTTTTTATTGGCAGATGCCTGCCGGGGTTCATCCATACATGGATGTAAAAGCAACAAGCAATGGCTTTTGACAAGCCCTCCAAAAATTGACCCTTTTTATTGGCAGATGCCTGCCGGGGTTCATCCATACATGGATGTAAAAGCAACAAGCAATGGCTTTTGACAAGCCCTCCAAAAATTGACCCTTTTTATTGGGAAATGCCTGCCAGGGTTCATCCATACATGGATGTAAAAGCAACAAGCAATGGCTTTTGACAAGCCCTCCAAAAATGTACCCTTTTTATTGGCAGATGCCTGCCGGGGTTCATCCATACATGGATGTAAAAGCAACAAGCAATGGCTTTTGACAAGCCCTCCAAAAATGTACCCTTTTTATTGGCAGATGCCTGCCGGGGTTCATCCATACATGGATGTAAAAGCAACAAGCAATGGCTTTTGACAAGCCCTCCAAAAATTTACCCTTTTTATTGGCAGATGCCTGCCAGGGTTCATCCATACATGGAAGTAAAAGCAACAAGCAATGGCTTTTGACAAGCCCTCCAAAAATGGACCCTTTTTATTGGTAGATGCCTGCCGGGGTTCATCCATACATGGATGTAAAAGCAACAAGCAATGGCTTTTGACAAGCCCTCCAAAAATTGACCCTTTTTTATTGGCAGATGCCTGCCGGGGTTCATCCATACATGGATGTAAAAGCAACAAGCAATGGCTTTTGACAAGCCCTCCAAATATTGACCCTTTTTATTGGCAGATGCCTGCCGGGGTTCATCCATACATGGATGTAAAAGCAACAAGCAATGGCTTTTGACAAGCCCTCCAAATATTGACCCTTTTTATTGGCAGATGCCTGCCGGGGTTCATCCATACATGGATGTAAAAGCAACAAGCAATGGCTTTTGACAAGCCCTCCAAGAATTGACCCTTTTTATTGGCAGATGCCTGCCGGGGTTCATCCATACATGGATGTAAAAGCAACAAGCAATGGCTTTTGACAAGCCCTCCAAAAATTGACCCTTTTTATTGGGAAATGCCTGCCGGGGTTCATCCATACATTGATGTAAAAGCAACAAGCAATGGCTTTTGACAAGCCCTCCAAAAATGTACCCTTTTTATTGGCAGATGCCTGCCGGGGTTCATCCATACATGGATGTAAAAGCAACAAGCAATGGCTTTTGACAAGCCCTCCAAAAATTTACCCTTTTTATTGGCAGATGCCTGCCGGGGTTCATCCATACATGGATGTAAAAGCAACAAGCAATGGCTTTTGACAAGCCCTCCAAAAATTTACCCTTTTTATTGGCAGATGCCTGCCGGGGTTCATCCATACATGGAAGTAAAAGCAACAAGCAATGGCTTTTGACAAGCCCTCCAAAAATGGACCCTTTTTATTGGTAGATGCCTGCCGGGGTTCATCCATACATGGATGTAAAAGCAACAAGCAATGGCTTTTGACAAGCCCTCCAAAAATTGACCCTTTTTTATTGGCAGATGCCTGCCGGGGTTCATCCATACATGGATGTAAAAGCAACAAGCAATGGCTTTTGACAAGCCCTCCAAATATTGATCCTTTTTATTGGCAGATGCCTGCCGGGGTTCATCCCTATATGGATGTAAAAGCAACAAGCAATGGCTTTTGACAAGCCCTCCAAAAATTGACCCATTTATTGGCAGATGCCTGCCGGGGTTCATCCATACATGGATGTAAAAGCAAAAAGCAATGGCTTTTGACAAGCCCTCCAAAAATTGACCCTTTTTATTGGCAGATGCCTGCCGGGGTTCATCCATACATGGATGTAAAAGCAACAAGCAATGGCTTTTGACAAGCCCTCCAAAAATTGACCCTTTTTATTGGCAGATGCCTGCCGGGGTTCATCCATACATGGATGTAAAAGCAACAAGCAATGGCTTTTGACAAGCCCTCCAAAAATTGACCCTTTTTATTGGCAGATGCCTGCCAGGGTTCATCCATACATGGATGTAAAAGCAACAAGCAATGGCTTTTGACAAGCCCTCCAAAAATTTACCCTTTTTATTGCCAGATGCCTGCCGGGGTTCATCCATACATGGATGTAAAAGCAACAAGCAATGGCTTTTGACAAGCCCTCCAAATATTGACCCTTTTTATTGGCAGATGCCTGCCGGGGTTTATCCATACATGGATGTAAAAGCAACAAGCAATGGCTTTTGACAAGCCTTCCAAAAATTGACCCTTTTATTGGCAGATGCCTGCCGGGGTTCATCCATACATGGATGTAAAAGCAACAAGCAATGGCTTTTGACAAGCCCTCCAAAAATTGACCCTTTTTATTGGCAGATGCCTGCCGGGGTTCATCCATACATGGATGTAAAAGCAACAAGCAATGGCTTTTGGCAAGCCCTCCAAAAATTGACCCTCTTTATTGTCAGATGCCTGCCGGGGTTCATCCATACATGGATGTAAAAGCAACAAGCAATGGCTTTAGACAAGCCCTCCAAAAATTGACCCTTTTTATTGGCAGATGCCTGCCGGGGTTCATCCATACATGAATGTAAAAGCAACAAGCAATGGCTTTTGACAAGCCCTCCAAAAATTGACCCTTTTTATTAACAGATGCCTGCCGGGGTTCATCCATACATGGATGTAAAAGCAACAAGCAATGGCTTTTGACAAGCCCTCCAAAAATTGACCCTTTTTATTGGCAGATGCCTGCCGGGGTTCATCCATACATGGATGTAAAAGCAACAAGCAATGGCTTTTGACAAGCCCTCCAAAAATTTACCCTTTTTATTGGCAGATGCCTGCCAGGGTTCATCCATACATAGATGTAAAAGCAACAAGCAATGGCTTTATACAAGCCCTCCAAAAATTTACCCTTTTAATTGGCAGATGCCTGCCGGGGTTCATCCATACATGGATGTAAAAGCAACAAGCAATGGCTTTTGACAAGCCCTCCAAAAATGTACCCTTTTTATTGGCAGATGCCTGCTGGGGTTCATCCATACATGGATGTAAAAGCAACAAGCAATGGCTTTTGACAAGCCCTCCAAAAATTGACCCTTTTAATTGGCAGATGCCTGCCGGGGTTCATCCATACATGGATGTAATTTAAAAGCAACAAGCAATGGCTTTTGACAAGCCCTCAAAAAATGTACCCTTTTTATTGGCAGATGCCTGCCGGGGTTCATCCATACATGGATGTAAAAGCAACAAGCAATGGCTTTTGACAAGCCCTCCAAAAATTGACCCTTTTTATTGGCAGATGCCTGCCGGGGTTCATCGATACATGGATGTAAAAGCAACAAGCAATGGCTTTTGACAAGCCCTCCAAATTATTTACCCTTTTTATTGGCAGATGCCTGCCGGGGTTCATCCATACATGGATGTAAAAGCAACAAGCAATGGCTTTTGACAAGCCCTCCAAAAATTTACCCTCTTTATTGTCAGATGCCTGCCGGGGTTCATCCATACATGGATGTAAAAGCAACAAGCAATGGCTTTTGACAAGCCCTCCAAAAATTGACCCTTTTTATTGGCAGATGCCTGCCGGGGTTCATCCATACATGGATGTAAAAGCAACAAGCAATGGCTTTTGACAAGCCCTCCAAAAATTGACCCTTTTTATTGGCAGATGCCTGCCGGGGTTCATCCATACATTGATGTAAAAGCAACAAGCAATGGCTTTTGACAAGCCCTCCAAAAATTGACCCTTTTTATTGGCAGATGCCTGCCGGGGTTCATCCATACATGGATGTAAAAGCAACAAGCAATGGCTTTTGGCAAGCCCTCCAAAAATTTACCCTTTTTATTGTCAGATGCCTGCCGGGGTTCATCCATACATGGATGTAAAAGCAACAAGCAATGGCTTTTGACAAGCCCTCCAAAAATTGACCCTTTTTATTGGCAGATGCCTGCCGGGGTTCATCCATACATGAATGTAAAAGCAACAAGCAATGGCTTTTGACAAGCCCTCCAAAAATTGACCCTTTTTATTGGCAGATGCCTGCCGGGGTTCATCCATACATGGATGTAAAAGCAACAAGCAATGGCTTTTGACAAGCCCTCCAAAAATTGACCCTTTTTATTGGCAGATGCCTGCCGGGGTTCATCCATACATGGATGTAAAAGCAACAAGCAATGGCTTTTGACAAGCCCTCCAAAAATTTACCCTTTTTATTGGCAGATGCCTGCCGGGGTTCATCCATACATAGATGTAAAAGCAACAAGCAATGGCTTTATACAAGCCCTCCAAAAAGTTACCCTTTTAATTGGCAGATGCCTGCCGGGGTTCATCCATACATGGATGTAAAAGCAACAAGCAATGGCTTTTGACAAGCCCTCCAAAAATGTACCCTTTTTATTGGCAGATGCCTTCTGGGGTTCATCCATACATGGATGTAAAAGCAACAAGCAATGGCTTTTGACAAGCCCTCCAAAAATTGACCCTTTTAATTGGCAGATGCCTGCCGGGGTTCATCCATACATGGATGTAATTTAAAAGCAACAAGCAATGGCTTTTGACAAGCCCTCAAAAAATGTACCCTTTTTATTGGCAGATGCCTGCCGGGGTTCATCCATACATGGATGTAAAAGCAACAAGCAATGGCTATTGACAAGCCCTCCAAAAATTTGACCCTTTTTATTGGCAGATGCCTGCCGGGGTTCATCCATAAATGGATGTAAAAGCAACAAGCAATGGCTTTTGACAAGCCCTCCAAAAATGTACCCTTTTTATTGGCAGATGCCTGCCGGGGTTCATCCATACATGGATGTAAAAACAACAAGCAATGGCTTTTGACAAGCCCTCCAAAAATTGACCCTTTTATTGGCAGATGCCTGCCGGGGTTCATCCATACATGGATGTAAAAGCAAAAAGCAATGGCTTTTGACAAGCCCTCAAAAATTGACCCTTTTTATTGGCAGATGCCTGTCGGGGTTCATCCATACATGGATGTAAAAGCAACAAGCAATGGCTTTTGCCAAGCCCTCCAAAAATTGACCCTTTTTATTGGCAGATGCCTGCCGGGGTTCATCCATACATGGAAGTAAAAGCAACAAGCAATGGCTTTTGACAAGCCCTCCAAAAATGGACCCTTTTTATTGGTAGATGCCTGCCGGGGTTCATCCATACATGGATGTAAAAGCAACAAGCAATGGCTTTTGACAAGCCCTCCAAAAATTGACCCTTTTTTATTGGCAGATGCCTGCCGGGGTTCATCCATACATGGATGTAAAAGCAACAAGCAATGGCTTTTGACAAGCCCTCCAAATATTGACCCTTTTTATTGGCAGATGCCTGCCGGGGTTCATCCATACATGGATGTAAAAGCAACAAGCAATGGCTTTTGACAAGCCCTCCAAAAATTGACCCTTTTTATTGGCAGATGCCTGCCGGGGTTCATCCATACATGGATGTAAAAGCAACAAGCAATGGCTTTTGACAAGCCCTCCAAAAATTGACCCTTTTTATTGGCAGATGCCTGCCGGGGTTCATCCATACATGGATGTAAAAGCAACAAGCAATGGCTTTTGACAAGCCCTCCAAAAATGTACCCTTTTTATTGGCAGATGCCTGCCGGGGTTCATCCATACATGGATGTAAAAGCAACAAGCAATGGCTTTTGACAAGCCCTCCAAAAATTTACCCTTTTTATTGGCAGATGCCTGCCGGGGTTCATCCATACATGGAAGTAAAAGCAACAAGCAATGGCTTTTGACAAGCCCTCCAAAAATGGACCCTTTTTATTGGTAGATGCCTGCCGGGGTTCATCCATACATGGATGTAAAAGCAACAAGCAATGGCTTTTGACAAGCCCTCCAAAAATTGACCCTTTTTTATTGGCAGATGCCTGCCGGGGTTCATCCATACATGGATGTAAAAGCAACAAGCAATGGCTTTTGACAAGCCCTCCAAATATTGATCCTTTTTATTGGCAGATGCCTGCCGGGGTTCATCCATATATGGATGTAAAAGCAACAAGCAATGGCTTTTGACAAGCCCTCCAAAAATTGACCCATTTATTGGCAGATGCCTGCCGGGGTTCATCCATACATGGATGTAAAAGCAACAAGCAATGGCTTTTGACAATCCCTCCAAAAATTGACCCTTTTTATTGGCAGATGCCTGCCGGGGTTCATCCATACATGGATGTAAAAGCAACAAGCAATGGCTTTTGACAAGCCCTCCAAAAATTGACCCTTTTTATTGGCAGATGCCTGCCAGGGTTCATCCATACATGGATGTAAAAGCAACAAGCAATGGCTTTTGACAAGCCCTCCAAAAATTTACCCTTTTTATTG
Organism: Rhinoderma darwinii; assembly: GCF_050947455.1. Classification (NCBI taxonomy): domain Eukaryota; kingdom Metazoa; phylum Chordata; class Amphibia; order Anura; family Rhinodermatidae; genus Rhinoderma; species Rhinoderma darwinii. Next base: position 348,091,251 of record NC_134688.1, read on the forward strand.
GCAGATGCCTGCCGGGGTTCATCCATACATGGATGTAAAAGCAACAAGCAATGGCTTTTGACAAGCCCTCCAAATATTGACCCTTTTTATTGGCAGATGCCTGCCGGGGTTTATCCATACATGGATGTATAAGCAACAAGCAATGGCTTTTGACAAGCCCTCCAAAAATTGACCCTTTTATTGGCAGATGCCTGCCGGGGTTCATCCATACATGGATGTAAAAGCAAAAAGCAATGGCTTTTGACAAGCCCTCCAAAAATTTACCCTTTTTATTGGCAGATGCCTGCCGGGGTTCATCCATACATGGATGTAAAAGCAACAAGCAATGGCTTTTGACAATCCCTCCAAAAATTGACCCTTTTTATTGGCAGATGCCTGCCGGGGTTCATCCATACATGGATGTAAAAGCAACAAGCAATGGCTTTTGACAAGCCCTCCAAAAATTGACCCTTTTTATTGGCAGATGCCTGCCAGGGTTCATCCATACATGGATGTAAAAGCAACAAGCAATGGCTTTTGACAAGCCCTCCAAAAATTTACCCTTTTTATTGGCAGATGCCTGCCGGGGTTCATCCATACATGGATGTAAAAGCAACAAGCAATGGCTTTTGACAAGCCCTCCAAATATTGACCCTTTTTATTGGCAGATGCCTGCCAGGGTTCATCCATACATGGATGTAAAAGCAGCAAGCAATGGCTTTTGACAAGCCCTCCAAAAATGTACCCTTTTTATTGGCAGATGCCTGCCGGGGTTCATCCATACATGGATGTAAAAGCAACAAGCAATGGCTTTTGACAAGCCCTCCAAAAATTTACCCTTTTTATTGGCAGATGCCTGCCGGGGTTTATCCATACATGGATGTAAAAGCAACAAGCAATGGCTTTTGACAAGCCCTCCAAAAATTGACCCTTTTATTGGCAGATGCCTGACGGGGTTCATCCATACATGGATGTAAAAGCAAAAAGCAATGGCTTTTGACAAGCCCTCCAAAAATTGACCCTTTTTATTGGCAGATGCCTGCCAGGGTTCATCCATACATGGATGTAAAAGCAACAAGCAATGGCTTTTGACAAGCCCTCCAAAAATTGACCCTTTTTATTGGCAGATGCCTGCCGGGGTTCATCCATACATGGATGTAAAAGCAACAAGCAATGGCTTTTGACAAGCCCTCCAAAAATTGACCCATTTTATTGGCAGATGCCTGCCGGGGTTCATCCATACATGGATGTAAAAGCAACAAGCAATGGCTTTTGACAAGCCCTCCAAAAATTGACCCTTTTTATTGGCAGATGCCTGCCAGGGTTCATCCATACATGGATGTAAAAGCAACAAGCAATGGCTTTTAACAAGCCCTCCAAAAATGTACCCTTTTTATTGGCAGATGCCTGCCGGGGTTCATCCATACATGGATGTAAAAGCAGCAAGCAATGGCTTTTGACAAGCCCTCCAAAAATTTACCCTTTTTATTGGCAGATGCCTGCCGGGGTTCATCCATACATGGATGTAAAAGCAACAAGCAATGGCTTTTGACAAGCCCTCCAAATATTGACCCTTTTTATTGGCAGATGCCTGCCGGGGTTCATCCATACATGGATGTAAAAGCAACAAGCAATGGCTTTTGACAAGCCCTCCAAAAATGTACCCTTTTTATTGGCAGATGCCTGCCGGGGTTTATCCATACATGGATGTAAAAGCAACAAGCAATGGCTTTTGACAAGCCCTCCAAAAATTGACCCTTTTTATTGGCAGATGCTTGCCGGGGTTCATCCATACATGGATGTAAAAGCAACAGCAATGGCTTTTGACAAGCCCTCCAAAAATGTACCCTTTTTATTGTCAGATGCCAGCCGGGGTTCATCCATACATGGATGTAAAAGCAACAAGCAATGGCTTTTGACAAGCCCTCCAAAAATTGACCCTTTTTATTTGCAGATGCCTGCCGGGGTTCATCCATACATGGATGTAAAAGCAACAAGCAATGGATTTTGACAAGCCCTCTAAAAATTGACCCTTTTTATTGTCAGATGCCTGCCGGGGTTCATCCATACATGGATGTAAAAGCAACAAGCAATGGCTTTTGACAAGCCCTCCAAAAATTGACCCTTTTTATTGGCAGATGCCTGCCGGGGTTCATCCATAGATTGATGTAAAAGCAACAAGCAATGGCTTTAGACAAGCCCTCCAAAAATTGACCCTTTTTATTGGCAGATGCCTGCCGGGGTTCATCCATACATGGATGTAAAAGCAACAAGCAATGGCTTTTGACAAGCCCTCCAAAAATTTACCCTTTTTATTGGCAGATGCCTGCCGGGGTTCATCCATACATGGATGTAAAAGCAACAAGCAATGGCTTTTGACAAGCCCTCCAAAAATTTACCCTTTTTATTGGCAGATGCCTGCCGGGGTTTATCCATACATGGATGTAAAAGCAACAAGCAATGGCTTTTGACAAGCCCTCCAAAAATTGACCCTTTTTATTGGCAGATGCTTGCCGGGGTTCATCCATACATGGATGTAAAAGCAACAGCAATGGCTTTTGACAAGCCCTCCAAAAATGTACCCTTTTTATTGTCAGATGCCAGCCGGGGTTCATCCATACATGGATGTAAAAGCAACAAGCAATGGCTTTTGACAAGCCCTCCAAAAATTGACCCTTTTTATTTGCAGATGCCTGCCGGGGTTCATCCATACATGGATGTAAAAGCAACAAGCAATGGATTTTGACAAGCCCTCTAAAAATTGACCCTTTTTATTGTCAGATGCCTGCCGGGGTTCATCCATACATGGATGTAAAAGCAACAAGCAATGGCTTTTGACAAGCCCTCCAAAAATTTACCCTTTTTATTGGCAGATGCCTGCCGGGGTTCATCCATACATGGATGTAAAAGCAACAAGCAATGGCTTTTGACAAGCCCTCCAAATATTGACCCTTTTTATTGGCAGATGCCTGCCGGGGTTCATCCATACATGGATGTAAAAGCAACAAGCAATGGCTTTTGACAAGCCCTCCAAAAATGTACCCTTTTTATTGGCAGATGCCTGCCGGGGTTTATCCATACATGGATGTAAAAGCAACAAGCAATGGCTTTTGACAAGCCCTCCAAAAATTGACCCTTTTTATTGGCAGATGCCTGCCGGGGTTCATCCATACATGGATGTAATGTAAAAGCAACAAGCAATGGCTTTTAACAAGCCCTCAAAAAATGTACCCTTTTTATTGGCAGATGCCTGCCGGGGTTCATCCATACATGGATGTAAAAGGAACAAGCAATGGCTTTTGACAAGCCCTCCAAAAATTTACCCTTTTTATTTGCAGATGCCTGCCGGGGTTCATCCATACTTGGATTTGAAAGCAACAAGCAATGGCTTTTAACAAGCCCTCCAAAAATTGACCCTGTTTATTGGCAGATGCCTGCCGGGGTTCATCCATACATGGAGGTAAAAGTAACAAGCAATGGCTTTTCACAAGCCCTCCTGGCCTGCTTGTAGCAGATGGCAGTGGAGGTGTATTGGTGTTAGTAGAGGTAGCCAACGGACAGCAAGGGTGGTAGTAGTAGTTGCAGCACATTAAAAAAAGAGACTGGACGACAGTCACAGGACAAACCCTGTGGTGGGGCAGGCCTCAGGCCTGCTTGTACCAGACGGGCGGCAGTTGGGGTGTATTGGTGGTAGGAGAGGTAGCCAACAAAGACAGCAAGGGTAGTAGACTGGTAGTAGTAGTAGCAGCACATTAAAAAAAGAGACTGGACGACAGTCACAGGACAAAGCCCTGTGGTGGGGCAGGCCTCAGGCCTGCTTGTAGCAGACGGGCGGCAGTGGAGGTATATTGGTGGTAGTAGAGGTAGCCAACACAGACAGCAAGGGTGGTAGTAGTAGTAGCAGCACATAAAAAAAAGAGACTGGACAACAGTCACAGGACAAAGCCCTGTGGTGGGGCAGGCCTCAGGCCTGCTTGTAGCAGACGGGCGGCAGTGGAGGTGTATTGGTGGTAGTAGAGGTAGCCAACACAGACAGCAAGGGTGGTAGTAGTAGTAGCAGCACATTAAAAAAAGAGACTGGACGACAGTCACAGGACAAAGCCCTGTGGTGGGGCAGGCCTCAGGCCTGCTTGTAGCAGACGGCAGTGGAGGTGTATTGGTGGTAGTAGAGGTAGCCAACACAGACAGCAAGGGTGGTAGTAGTAGTAGCAGCACATTAAAAAAAGAGACTGGACGACAGTCACAGGACAAAGCCCTGTGGTGGGGCAGGCCACAGGCCTGCTTGTAGCAGACGGGCGGCAGTGGAGGTGTATTGGTGGTAGTAGAGGTAGCCAACACAGACAGCAAGGGTGGTAGTAGTAGTAGCAGCACATTAAAAAAAGAGACTGGACGACAGTCACAGGACAAAGCCCTGTGGTGGGGCAGGCCTCAGGCCTGCTTGTAGCAGACGGCAGTGGAGGTGTATTGGTGGTAGTAGAGGTAGCCAACACAGACAGCAAGGGTGGTAGTAGTAGTAGCAGCACATTAAAAAAAAGAGACTGGACGACAGTCACAGGACAAAGCCCTGTGGTGGGGCAGGCCACAGGCCTGCTTGTAGCAGACGGGCAGCAGTGGAGGTGTATTGGTGGTAGTAGAGGTAGCCAACACAGACAGCAAGGGTGGTAGTAGTAGTAGCAGCACATTAAAAAAAGAGACTGGACGACAGTCACAGGACAAAGCCCTGTGGTGGGGCAGGCCTCAGGCCTGCTTGTAGCAGACGGCAGTGGAGGTGTATTGGTGGTAGTAGAGGTAGCCAACACAGACAGCAAGGGTGGTAGTAGTAGTAGCAGCACATTAAAAAAAGAGACTGGACGACAGTCACAGGACAAAGCCCTGTGGTGGGGCAGGCCACAGGCCTGCTTGTAGCAGACGGGCGGCAGTGGAGGTGTATTGGTGGTAGTAGAGGTAGCCAACACAGACAGCAAGGGTGGTAGTAGTAGTAGCAGCACATTAAAAAAAGAGACTGGACGACAGTCACAGGACAAAGCCCTGTGGTGGGGCAGGCCTCAGGCCTGCTTGTAGCAGACGGCAGTGGAGGTGTATTGGTGGTAGTAGAGGTAGCCAACACAGACAGCAAGGGTGGTAGTAGTAGTAGCAGCACATTAAAAAAAGAGACTGGACGACAGTCACAGGACAAAGCCCTGTGGTGGGGCAGGCCACAGGCCTGCTTGTAGCAGACGGGCGGCAGTGGAGGTGTATTGGTGGTAGTAGAGGTAGCCAACACAGACAGCAAGAGTGGTAGTGGTAGTAGCAGCAGCACATTAAAAAAATAGTGGACAGGACAGAATCCCATAGTAGCAGGCGGCAGTAGCAGGCGGCAGTAGCAGGCGGCAGCGGCAACAGCAGCAGCAGCAATGTCAGATCTAATCAGTGGCATCAGGCACAGGGGTTTTAAAATCCTCACCGATCCACGCTTGATTCATTTTCAGAAACTTGAGATTTTCCAAGCTGTTGGCGGACAATCTTGTTCGCTTATGGGTGACGAAGCCCCCTCCTGCGCTGAATACCCTCTCTGACGCTACACTGGAGGGTGGACAAGACAGTACACCCATGGCAAACTGGGCCAGTTCTTGCCAATGATCCAATCTGCTGACCCAGAAGTCCATGAGGTCTGGGATCAGCATTTCTGACGGAGAAAGGGCACAGTCCAGGTACGAGTGAACCTGGTTGTTTAGGTGCTGCACCTGGTGATGGTGAACATCCCTTTGGTGACAACGATGTGTGTCAGGTCGGGGTATTGGATGTAAAAATGTTGTCATCATATTTTCCAAACTGAATTGGCTGCTGCTGCTGCTGCTACCGCTGCTGCCGCCTATTGCAGAGGTAGCTCTGCCAGAGGCGGTGGAACGATGAGACAGTGGGGAGCGGAGAGTGGCCCCCGGTCAGACATGCTTGCAGCAGGTGTTTGCCGTTTGAAAGCCGTGACAAGCTGGCTGCATAGCTTCTCTCGATAATAAGCCAATTTTGCCTCCCTCTCGGAAGGCGCAAAAAACTCCCCCATTCTGGCTTTATACCGAGGGTCTAAAAGTTTGGCTATCCAGTACTCATCTCTTTGCTTCATGCTAACAATACGACAGTCAGCGCGCAAGTAACGAAGCATACAGCTCACCATCCAGGCCAGCGTTTTAGAGGGCCCGGTTGGTTCCATCTCCGCCCCATACTGCCATGGTTGTCCATCATCAAGGTCGTCGTCAGACTCGTCATCACCACCATCACTGTAATGTTGTGCGGCTGCCTTGTCCCCTATCCCTTCCTGTGATTCCATCTCCAAATCCAGCTCCTCTTCAGGTCCTGTTTCCTCATCCTCCTCCTCCTCCTCAACATCCATAGCCAGATGTGATCCTTCCTCCATCCTTTGCTAAATCATCACTGTGAGCGTTTGCTCCATAATGAATATCAGCGGCATAACATTGTTAATTCCGCTAGCGTCACGGCTCACAAATCGTGTGGCCTCTTCAAAGGGCCTCAAAACGCGACATGCATCTCTAACCAGCTGCCAGTGCCTGAGCTCGAAATTACACTGGCTCCAAACGCTGCCCGTCTGCTGCATCAGGAAATCATTCACGGCTTTCCGCTGTTCGTACAGACGGTCCAACATGTGCAGGGTGGAATTCCAGCGTGTTGGAACGTCGCAAATCAGGCTGTGTTCTGGGAGATTGTTTTGACGCTGCAAGTCCAGGAGGGCGTGCTTAAATGCATACGAACGTCTAAAGCAAACGCAAACCCTCCTGGACATGGCCAGCACACCCTTCAAACCAACATATGACTTTAAGAAGCATGTTATGACCAGATTGATCACATGTGCCATGCAAGGAGCGTGTGTCAGGTGACCTAGACGCAGTGCAGCCACAACGTTCTTCCCGTTATCAGAGACAACATTGCCCAGTGTGAGTTTCAGAGGAGACAGCCAGCGTGCGATTTCCTCCTTGATGCACAGCAGCAGCTCCTGCCCCGTGTGGCTTTTCTTGCCCAGGCTCAGCAGGTGTAAGACAGCGTTGTGGCGCTTCACCTTGCAACTATGAAAAGAGGAGGGAGGAGGAGTGGAAGATATGCTGTGTCCTGTCGGGGACGGGAAGACCTCCAAGGAGGAAGGCAAGGAGGAGGAGTAGGAGGAGGAGGATGGTAGGCGCCTGGTGTCCAGAGTTGAACCAGAAAGATACAAGTGTGGAGGGGGTAATGCCTGGCATTGCTGCGGTGGTGCATCGGACTGCAAAATATTGACCCAGTGGGCCGTGAAAGACATGTACTGTCCCTGCCCATAGTTGCTGCTCCACGTGTCGACGGTGGCATGTACCCTGCTGCACACGGATAATTGCAAGGACTGGCACACCTTTTCCTCCACATGCTTGTGCAAGGCAGGGACAGCTGTTTTGGAGAATAATGTCGGCTAGGTATTCGCCACCTAGGCTGAGCGCACGCCATCAATTGCTTGAAGCCGGCGGAGTCGACCAGGTGGTACGGCAGCGACTGCACCACCAACAACTTAGCCAGGTGTGAATTAAGCCGCACGACAAGTGGATGACTGGGTATATATTGTTGCTTATTGGACAACGATTCCATAATAGATAACTGACGGGACGTAGGAGGAGCACTAGATGACAGTGATGATGATGATGACAACGACATGGTGGATAAGGCCTGGCTACTACTTAGATGACAGGGACTCGGAGCAGCAGCGGCAGAGGTGTCTTCATTAGATGTACATGATAATGGTGGGGCATGTCGATTGTCCCACATGGCCTTGTGATGCCGCTCCATGTGTTTACGTAGAGCGGTAGTTCCTACATTGCTGCCCTGCCCACGCCTTACTTTCTGCTTGCAGATACGGCACTGTGCCATGTTTTCGTCCTCCGGGAAGGTACAGAAAAATTGCCACACGGCAGAGTACCGTAAAGAGGTAGTACCACGTCCACCAAAACCACCACCACCACCACCCGAGCTTGCCCCTTGTATGGCAGGCTTTTTTCGGGAGCCTACCCCAGCATCAGTGTCGCCGTCACCGGCTCCTGAGCTGACCCTACCGCTGCAACGTTTTGCAGATTGACTTCTGCCCCTACCTCGGCTTGGCTGTTTATCACGGCCACTGCCGCCACTACTACCCTCCTCCTCTGACGCCGTCATCACCTCGTCACCTGGTGCCCACGTCCTTTCTAAAACAGCATCATCATCATAGCCTTCCTCATCATCCCCGCCACTTCTGTCACTGTGTTGTGAATGTGATGTGACATCATGGCGGGCTCCATGCCCCCCTCATTACTGCGTCTAACCACCACGGCTACCACCACCAACACCCCCACTACCGCAGCTATGCGTCCCGGACACCGCTTCCACCTCCACCACCGCCGCAACACACTCCGTTGGCTGACTCGCGGAAAACAAATCATCATCATCACTATGTTGTTCAGTATCTTCCTTCGCACCCGAGTAGATGTCTCTTAGGACTCTCAGGAAAGATGGCTTCCCGCTAGGAAGGGGGAGCGAAGACATAGATGATGGAATGGAAACGCTAGAAATACCTATATTACTACTGTCACTGTGCCAAGGAACTGTAGAGGATCTAGAATCCAACGAAACCTGGCTTGAAGCCAGATCGTCAGAGTCTTCCTGCTGAGATGACCGTGAGCCAGCCAACCAGTCCACAATGGCCGTATTGTCTAAAGTAACCCGCCCACCGGAGGAGATGGACAAGTCTGGCTTGCTGATACTGCTACTACTACCAGCAGGCACATGGCTGCTGCTACTAGTGGAACTGGGCACATGTCTTGTGCCACAAATGCTGGTACTGGGTCTGGCACCAACAGATCCAACATTTTGACTGGAAGAGGAGACGGCATGGGTGTTTTTTCCTCTACCCCGTCCTTTCACAACCTTTTTTTTACCAGACATTTCACTGCTGGAGTGCAGCAAGTTGAATCAAAACCTGGGGGATGAGCCCCTTCTAAAAGCGTATTCACACTGACACTGGCTTGGCAAATGGCAATGAATGAGAATTTCTATCAGCCACGCCGCGGTGCACTCAGGGAATGCTGGGCCTTGTAGTACTACTACTACTACTACAAAGGCTGCCTCTATTGCAAGTTGGACTGTTATTTGTTTGTTATGTTAACGGCCGGGGATGAGCCCCTTCTAAAAGCGTATTCACACTGACACTGGCTTGGCAAATGTCAAAGAATGAGAATTTCTATCAGCCACTCCGCGGTGCACTCAAGGAATGCTGGGCCTTGTTGTACTACTACTACTACAAAGGTTGGCTGTATTGCAAGTTGGATTGTTATTTGTTTGTTATGTTAACGGCCGGGGATGAGCCCCTTCTAAAAGCGTATTCACACTGACACTGGCTTGGCAAATGGCAATGTATGAGAATTTCTATCAGCCACGCTGCAGTGCACTCAGGGAATGTTGGGCGTTGTAGTACTACGTCTACTACAAAAGCTGCCTGTATTGCAAGTTGGATTGTTATTTGTTTGTTATGTTAACGGCCGGGGATGAGCCCCTTCTAAAAGCGTATTCACACACTGACACTGGCTTGGCAAATGGCAATGAATGAGAATTTCTATCAGCCACGCTGCAGTGCACTCAGGGAATGCTGGGCCTTGTAGTACTACTACTACTACTACAAAGGCTGCCTGTATTGCAAGTTGGATTGTTGTTTGTTTGTTATGTTAACGGCCGGGGAAGAGCCCCTTCTAAAAGCGTATTCACACTGACACTGGCTTGGCAAATTGCAATGAATGAGAATTTCTATCAGCCACGCCGCAATGCACTCAGGGAATGCTGGGCCTTGTAGTACTACTACTACAAAGGCTGCCTGTATTGCAAGTTGGACTGTTATTTGTTTGTTATGTTAACGGCCGGGGATGAGCCCCTTCTAAAAGCGTATTCACACACTGACACTGGCTTGGCAAATTGCAATGAATGAGAATTTCTATCAGTCACGCCGCAGTGCACTCAGGGAATGCTGGGCGTTGTAGTACTACGTCTACTACAAAGGCTGCCTGTATTGCAAGTTGGATTGTTATTTGTTTGTTATGTTAACGGCCGGGGATGAGCCCCTTCTAAAAGCGTATTCACACTGACACTGGCTTGGCAAATGGCAATGAATGAGAATTTCTATCAGCTACGCCGCGGTGCACTCAGGGAATGCTGGGCCTTGTAGTACTACATCTACTACAAAGGCTGCCTGTATTGCAAGTTGGATTGTTATTTGTTTGTTATGTTAACGGCCGGGGATGAGCCCCTTCTAAAAGCGTATTCACACACTGACACTGGCTTGGCAAATGGCAATGTATGAGAATTTCTATCAGCCACGCTGCAGTGCACTCAGGGAATGCTGGGAATTGTAGTACTACGTCTACTACAAAGGCTGCCTGTATTGCAAGTTGGATTTTTATTTGTTTGTTATGTTAACGGCCGGGGATAAGCCCCTTCTAAAAGCGTATTCACACACTGACACTGGCTTGGCAAATGGCAATGAATGAGAATTTCTATCAGCCACGCCACAGTGCACTCAGGGAATGCTGGGCGTTGTAGTACTACGTCTACTACAAAGGCTGCCTGTATTGCAAGTTGGATTGTTATTTGTTTGTTATGTTAACGGCCGGGGATGAGCCTCTTCTAAAAGCGTATTCACACACTAACACTGGCTTGGCAAATGGCAATGAATGAGAATTTCTATCAGCCACGCTGCAGTGCACTCAGGGAATGCTGGGCCTTGTAGTACTACATCTACTATAAAGGCTGCCTGTATTGCAAGTTGGATTGTTATTTGTTTGTTATGTTAACGGCCGGGGATGAGCCCCTTCTAAAAGCGTATTCACACACTGACACTGGCTTGGCAAATGGCAATGTATGAGAATTTCTATCAGCCACGCTGCAGTGCACTCAGGGAATGCTGGGAATTGTAGTACTACTACTACTACAAAGGCTGCCTGTATTGCAAGTTGGATTGTTATTTGTTTGTTATGTTAACGGCCAGGGATGAGCCCCTTCTAAAAGCGTATTCACACACTGACACTGGCTTGGCAAAGTGCAATGTATGAGAATTTCTATCAGCCACGCTGCAGTGCACTCAGGGAATGCTGGGAATTGTAGTACTACTACTACTACAAAGGCTGCCTGTATTGCAAGTTGGATTTTTATTTGTTTGTTATGTTAACGGCCGGGGATAAGCCCCTTCTAAAAGCGTATTCACACACTGACACTGGCTTGGCAAATGGCAATGAATGAGAATTTCTATCAGCCACGCCACAGTGCACTCAGGGAATGCTGGGCGTTGTAGTACTACGTCTACTACAAAGGCTGCCTGTATTGCAAGTTGGATTGTTATTTGTTTGTTATGTTAACGGCCAGGGATGAGCCCCTTCTAAAAGCGTATTCACACACTGACACTGGCTTGGCAAATGGCAATGTATGAGAATTTCTATCAGCCACGCTGCAGTGCACTCATGGAATGCTGGGAATTGTAGTACTACTACTACTACAAAGGCTGCCTGTATTGCAAGTTGGATTGTTATTTGTTTGTTATGTTAACGGCCGGGGATGAGCCCCTTCTGAAAGCGTATTCACACACTGGCTGAGTAGTGAGTAGTGGATGAGCCCTTTCGATTGCTGGATTCCTGCCTTTTAGATTCCTAAAGCTTTCACTTACTGCACAGAGATGCTATCCCTACAGCTCCTGTCTGTAAAATGGCCGCTGAGCTCCGTGCATAAACTTTTATTGCAGGCTTGAGCCCGCCTCTATGCTGCCTCCTGATTGGCTGGGAGAGCCGTTTGCAAGGCATTATGGGGTAGCCTGATGTCAGGTGATCTTGTGAAATCCTCCATTTTAGATGTAACATGTGGCAGGCGCCAAAATGTAGCCGGGTTCGGTAAAAACGGGTTCGGCCGAACCCGGTGAAGTTCGGATTCGCTGCGAACCGAACTTTTCCGGAAGTTCGGACCGAAACCGGGTGCGGTTGTCCCGGTTCGCTCATCTCTAGTGGTATCCATAAAAATATCATGCAGCCATTTTTCATGAATACATCTGGGTGTTGGTCTTCTACCCCCTCTGGGAGGCCTATGATCTATATACTATTCCAACTTAGTTGGTTCCCGAAGTTATCCGCCTTCTGGTGCCACAGATCTACTTTTTAGAACAGGAGAGCAACTGGCAGAGATTATGTGCAGTTATCTGTGAGCTATTTATGCTGAATACGTTCACATCAGGTCTGACCATCTCCTCTCAGGATGAATAGATCAATTCTTACCACCTCTTTATTCCCTCGAGAGCTGAGCACAGGAGATGCAGCATGTAGGATGTTCTTACTGGTGCAGAGCCCCAGCACCTTATGAGGGTCTTCAGGTTTTTAGTCATATTTATTACAAAGATTATGTATTTTAATATAATATTAATTGTTTCCTCAATGTCACACAGACAGAAATTATTATCTATCAGATGTTCAGCAGCTGCAGATCCGTCCAGATTGTAATAACGAGACACACACTAAATCAACTGTGAGAGATGAACATTACAAGTTCCATGCACCAAGACTGAACCATATCTCTGACTTTTACAATTTATTATGGGTTTTAATTCTATCCCTGATCTCCTTTCTTGGCAGTACTGGGTAAGAGTCTGTCCACGGAAACATTATGAATATAGAAACTACATTCAAAATATAAATAACAATCAAACATTAAAAATATTGTTAAAGCCATACTGAAATATGCAAATTATGGGTGAGGTCATAAAAGCAGCTCACGCCGGGTATATCTATTGTGATGTCACTACTATTAATGATGGTAAATCTATACTTGAAATATGCAAATTATGGGTGAGCTCATAAAAGCAGCTCACGCCGGGTATATCTATTGTGATGTCACTACTATTAATGATGGTGAATCTATACTTGAAATATGCAAATTATGGGTGAGGTCATAAAAGCATCTATTGTGATGTCATAGAGCTTGGGTATATGCAATGATGCTGGTCACAGAGCTGCCACTCAGTTGGATGTGACCGGTAAGTTCTCTATCATTTCTCTATCTGTACCTGACTCTGATCGATCCATTATATTAGGAACATTGAATCCATGTCTTCAAGATATGGTTTATTAGAGGTTGTAATATCTTTTTTTGTTTCATTATACAATTGAATTGCTTAAATATCATAGAAAGAACACAGGCTGTAAGAAATGGCAGCCTACATTCAGCCGATAATAGATTTGCAGGGTAACAGCACATAATTTTGGTTCCCTGCAGCCCTGAGAACTTATTTTGTCTCTCGATTGTAAAGGAGAAATTACAGTATGGTCATATTAGGGGACTGTTATGTAGTAAGTCCTTATATTAGTGTAAATTCCCTAAAAATAATTCCATAAATTAACACATTAACACAATGTAATAACATTCAGAATTTTGATCAAGTAATATAAAAAAAACATGTAAAAGCCATTGAAAATGCCATATTAAGATCTGTAAGTTATAACGAGTGTAGTTAGGTAATCCACCTACACTATATGGCCAATAGTATTTGGACACCTCTCCTAATTATTGAGCCAAGAATCAGCTGGATGGGTGTAAAACACGTCGCCGTTGAATTTTGGAGCATGGGAAACATGTTCTGTTGAGTAATAAATAACGGTTCACTATCTGGCCATCTAATGGACGAATTTGCGTTTTGTGCCTGCCCGGAGAATGCTACCTACTGGACTGTATAGTGCCTATTATAAAATGGAGTGAAGTTTGTATAATGGTCTGGATTGTTTGTAAGGGGTTGGATTAAATCCCTATTTTTCCAGTAGGGGTTAATAAGACTTTTTAAACAATTGTATGCTTCCAACTTTGTGGTAATAGTTTGGGTAAGACCCTTTCCTGTCCTAGTATGACTGTGCCCCTGTGCACAAAGAGGGTCCCTAAAGACATGGTTTGACAAGTTCGATGTGGAGGAACTTGCGTATCTGCACAGTCCCAACAAAACCTTTGGAGTGAATTGGAAAGGCAATTGCGAGCGAGACCTTTTTGCCCAACATCAGTGTCTCAACCATTGGTGTCCATATACTTTTGGCCATATACTGTAGTGTACCGAGTGTATATCAATTGTGATGTCACCGAGCTTAGGTATAAAGTATAGTGCTGGCCAGAGGGCTGTCATTTATCAGGTGGATGTGATCGGTACGGTAAGTACTTTATCATTGCTACGTCTCTAGAACAGTCTCATCTATCAGTCTCTTTATGAATATTGGATTCTTACATGTAATTCTAGTGTTTGTCGTGTTATTTTTGTTTTTTATTTGGCATACTTATACACTAGGAAATTGCTTAAATAGCAATATTGTGGCCTGTCACATCTGCTCCATAGACAGAATGCAGATTGCAGACAGAAATTGTTGTCTGTATTCTGCTGGTAGATTCATAAAGCAACCACAAAGCAAAGAATGTGAATCTCTGGGAACTTATTATCACACCCTCCAGTTTATAACACCAGTAATTCTCATAATAAATGTTTATAAGGGAATTCATATTTATGAATTTTAGGTTTTCTGTCTGTAGACTATACTATTTACATATCAGGTCAATCCTGAATATTAGCTGGTATGGCTATGCAACCAATCTATATCAGGTGCTGCTATTGTGATGTCTTGAGATGAGTCTAGATAGCCGTGTTTCTTACTGCGTCTATGGTAGTATTGGTTTTATTACAAGATTTAAACTATTTGATGTTTGAATCAAGTACATAAATAAATGATTATAAGGAGTATTGCTTTTTTTAATTTTTTTTAGTAATAAAATATTAGTAAGTCCAGGAATAAACAGCCTAATAGCATTTGTCAGACTAAATTGTAGAAGGATAGTGCTAATCCCCTGGAAACGTGTCCTTATTAACAATTGAAATTAATAATTATGTATATAATCATAATAATAATAATAATAACAATAAAAAAGATAACAATAAAAAGTATTTATTACTAACTCCAATTGCTTAGGTTCTAAATTCTGGTTATCAATTAATATAAAAAAAATTCAACCCTTTAAAATGCCATATGGTCAATTTAACAACCAATACATTGTTTCAGCTTCCAAACCTAATACAATGTTATCAACAGGGGCTCCCAGGTCATGTGATCCTCTGACACTTATGATTGACAATATTCTGTTATAGGAATACCCTATTTAATAACTAATTTTTCCAGCTAGTTTCATCACAAGTAACGACTCCCTTATAGTTTTCTGGTCTTTCTAGGTCTTGCTGTTGGATTGACACTGTGTTACTTACTGTGTTGCTTATACGGTTAGCGATTTGTCCTATTTTCGGAGAACTAGAGGTGATTAGTCAAATTCTATCTTGACTGTCTCCTGGTTTTCTACCAAGGACATTGGTGCAGTTTTGCAACCGGGCATTAAACAACCATGCCCTTTTGGAAAAAATCTAAGAAATATCATGTCTCCCAAATTCCTGATAAAGGAAATCTGATGGGAGACATACCAACTATGGAGGAGCCTAACATCTCGCTCCAGAAGTTTTCTGTCATCAAAGATATGTCAGATGAAAAATTCAGCGATCTTAGTCACAGCAAATATTGTGACATTACGTCAAAGAACACCAAGAAGAGCGCATTCAGCCTGCTGACCCGCCTGCGCTCCAAAAATATCCGTAAAAGGTATGTAACTAATAATTCTCATACATTGCTCAGATATCCAGAGCTGTGGTATAACAGTCACTAGATCTTTAATTCTCCCCATATCTTCACAGAAACTTTGGCAGCAGCGCTGTGATCGGCGCTAGAGAACTGGATCGCTATTTCCCAGATAGACGGTTGAGACTATATGTTGCCACCTGGAATATGGAGGGAAAGGTGAGAAGTAATGTACAATATTTATTGTGACCCATCAGTGTGCCCGAGCTCAAGTTGGATGAAATGGGCCAGTAACCATGTCTCTTTAGTTTGTAGTTGAATATTACATAGACAGGTTATATTCTACCCTATGTCAGTTGAGTTGGCGCTCTTTGTATACAATATTAATGTTTGTATATTTTGAACAGGATTACCCGCAAAATGTGGAGGATCTGCTGTTACCATCAGATGATACGAAAGACATTTATGTTATTGGCGTTCAGGAAGGATGTCCAAACAGGTAAGTCTTCTCAGGTTGTCTTACACCAGCCTATGACTGCAGATGGACAGCAGGGCGGCTGATACAAATTCTCTCTCAATGCTCTACTTATTGTACTATCACTCCTTAATTTTCAAAATTCAACACCAGAGGTTATTATATGGAGTGTTGATACAGATGAGTTGAGTATCTTAATCTTGTGTAATTTATTAATATGTAAATCTGAAATTGTGTCTTCTTGTAGACGGGAATGGGAGATAAAATTACAGGAGACCCTTGGACCACACTATGTATTATACCACTCCTCCGGGCTCGGAGTCCTGTATCTCACCATCTTTGTTCGACGGGAACTAATCTGGTTCTGCTCAGGTAAGATTCACATTCCTACATCTACATAAGAAGTCTTGAATGTAGTCATTAGCTGGAACATCTTATTTAGTTATTAGAATTAGATGCCTAAGAGCTTGGCTCTCAGATTCTTGCCTTCTGAGTATTGGAGATCTAAAAGTTCACACCACAGTTACAAAGTATGAAATTATGTTCTAGTAATATTTCCATAGTTTAATTGGAAATAATTTCTATTCCATTGTTGCATGTAGTACTCTTAACCACTGACCCGTCTTTTTGTGTTTCATTTCTTATACAGAGGTAGAGCACACCCATGTAACAACCAGGCTATTCCACCATGTGAAAACTAAAGGAGCCTTGGGTGTTGCCTTCACCGTCTTTGGAACATCTTTCCTTTTTATTAATTCACATCTGAGATGTAAGTATTTACAATATTAATATATGACCATGTACAGTTTTACTTTGTATAAAATTGCTGCTATTTGATAATTAACTGAAATATATGGGATGATATGAAGAGATCTGTACTTATAATGTTTTGGTAAAAATAAAAGGTTTGTTCCAGTTTGATCAAACTTTTTCTAATCTATCAATCTCATTCTATGTTGTGAGTGGCCAGTAATACAGATACACGCAGGTACAATTAGTGCAGGAGCGGGTGGCGGCGGCTGGTTTCAGTTGCGCCGCCTCCCCCTCAGAGAGGCAGCAGGGCGGACGGTGCGGCCGTATAATCCCTCACACCCACCCCTCCTCTCCATTAGCGGCGGTGGCGCGCTGCAATATGTTTTTTTGAAAATAATATGCGATTCGGGCCGCCCATATGATCATCTGCCACTGCTAATACGTATTTTTTGTTGGCAGTTGGGGCAGTCAGCAAGAGGATCCAGGACTATAAAACCATCACTGAGGGTCTCCGTCTGCCTCAAATTATTCCGGAAAGAATGAACTCCAATGCCTGTGAGTATTACTTATGTGGTTGAACTTATGGATCCTTTTATCTCTCTATTTGTCTCCGTTGAGTCTAATGCAGTCATGTGCTATAATTTTTTTTTTTTTTTTTACTCTACAGTGGACGTCACCAGCCGCTTTGATCGGGTGTTTTGGTTTGGAGACCTCAATTTTCAACTTAAAGAGGACAGAAAAAATGTGGAATCTCTTCTGCAGAAGATCGAAGGAAAAGATATGTCCAGTCTCCTCAAACACGACCATCTGAATGAAGCCAAGAACAATGGTATATTTACTAGTAGACAGATCTCTATCACTCCTCAACCTTCATGAAAGGGGTTCTCCACCTTCTGACAACTGATGACCTATCCACCGGATAGGTCATCAGTATATCATCGGTGCGGGTCTGACACCTGGACGCTGCACCGTTAAGCTGCTCCAGTGGCCTGCGGGCACCGGATGTTATGCCACACAATGCTATGTACGGAGCCGGAAGCAGTTGGCTCCTTATATAGCATAGCTGCCATGATGCATAACTGCAGGTCTGCCTCCTATTCACTTGAATAGGAGCAGAGTTGCAGTACTGCAGCTCGGCTGCAATTCCGTGGCCGGCGCCAACTGCATCCGGCATGTACGTCCGGTGCTCAAAGGCACCGGACCAGCTGATTAGTGCAGGGTCCGGGTGTCAGACCACCACAGATCATGTACTGATGACCTATCTGGTGAGTATGTCATCAGTTGTCAGAAGTTGGAAAACCCCTTTAATACCACAACCACTTCCACAGATAAATACAAATCACTGACATGATGGTTGATATGTTCCCCAAATTCTTATATAGTGCTAAAATTATCAATTGCTCCTTTTTTTTTTAATACTGACAACTTTTTTTTCTTTCAACTTAAGGGTCCATATTTCTAGGGTTCAAGGAGCACACCATTGATTTCCTTCCTACATATAAGTTTGACATTGGCACAGACACCTATGATACATCAGCAAAGCAGAGAATTCCATCATATACTGTAAGATATCTTATTTCCAGGTCTACAGAGCTTGAGAGACAATAGAATCCATGGGCCAGAGCACCCATTATATAATGAATCCCCTCCCCCAATGTAATGAATTGTTATTATTATAGCTGGAAGAGTAATTTCTTATGAACAAAGCTTTCAGTTAATTTTACTTTTATGTAGTGAGTTTGTCATCACAGTTTCCCAGTGTAATATGTCGTTGCCCAGCATGGGTCAAGGATACTTATTTAATGAAATCTGTGTGACCAAGTCAAACCTAAAATGCAATAAAGTCTCAATATTCTGCAATATAAATAAAGTAGGCCCAACATTTAGGTCTGTGTTGTTTTGCAGTTTAATAATATATTATAATATGATTTCACTAATGATATTTGTTATTTTCATGACCTCTACAGGACAGGGTGTTGTTTAAAAGCCAATGTGAGGGAGATGTGCGAGTCCTGAGATACGACTCTTGCCCTGTTTTGAAGACCTCAGACCACCGACCTGTTTTTGGCATCTTTGAAGTAAAGATCAGGCCCGGTTCAGATGAGTAAGTCATGTTTTCCTCCATGTTGTTGGTATGATACTTTCAGTAGCCGTCATTGCTACATGGTCCTTATAGCCAGAGCTCACACTTTGGGGCAGGTGGCTGTACACCTTGGTGACAGTACTGGAGGATTATAGGATGTGAAACTAAGCAAAGTGTGGTTACCTGCTAACATTATCATATGTCTTACATAAATATATTTCTCATTCCAGCATCCCCTTGGCTGGTGGACGCTTTGATCGTAAAATCTATGTAACGGGCATTAGGAGGAAAGGACAAAAAAAGTAGCTGCATCTGTTCATGTCCTTACAGGTAAGAGCTTTGTAGTTGTCTATTATGTTTGCGGTGAAAATGTTCTTCCATCTCTTAGGTTTTCCTCTGTATCTGTAATTTATTTTATCAACTAATTTAACTAAAGTGTAAATAAGTATTTTCAATCTTAAAATTCCAACTCCTTGTATTCAGACACGTTTTCATTTCTGAATGAAGGTTGTGGGCTTTGGGGAACAACTTCCCCAACTGTAAGCATGTATTTAGTATAGTACAATGAGTTTCCTAAAGGAACCGGTCATCTGAATGGATGGAACAACTGGATTTTATGATGCATTAGCTTCTAAGCAAAAATGATGGATACAAGGAACTTTGCTATTGATGGAAGACATTACTTGGCATCTTGCAGGACTCCTAAGGAACAGTTACAATCTCCGGGGCATAAAACATCGGAACATTAGAAAGTTCCCGTAACATGCTGAAGAGCGCAGCTCTAGGTCAGACCCACTGCTTGCATCAACCATCTTCAAGGTTTGTAGTGTGACCCCCAGGATCAATTAAGAAATGTATTTACCTCAAATCACCTTAAAAAGTCTTCTAGATTTTGTGTCTGCTAAGAAACACACATTATAGAACATTAATAGCAAATATTTGTCTTGCAGCATAAACATCAATTCCGCAGTACATCTGGCGAGAATAGCGCTCCCTGTCACCGGAGGAGCCACCATCAATGCTGATAGAAAGGTAAGTTCCTCTGGATGTGTCCCCTCTCTATATTTATCAAGCAGCCTGAATGATCAATATTTAATAGGGTTGTGTGCTTCTCCCCCCAGAACAAGTCAGCAGATATCAACAGAACATCAACACCAATAACAACCAAGGGCAGAATCCGCCATCTTACAAGAATTCCAATGGCGAGACTTAACATTTCTACAACATCTGTCACAGAAGAGACATCAATGTGGTCACCAGGGCATCAATATCACCCAGAAGACCAGGTTCAGAACAGGACAATATGTCATCTCTACTTGTGTCTGTGGAATCCAGATTTTCCACCCCTTACTGATACTACAGTATATACTGTGACATATGCCGTAGTTTTTGCTGGATCTAGTATTACCATCATCTTTACCATTATATATTTTGATCCACAAAAACCTTAAATAAATCATTAACATCAATCCATAAGTGTGACTGGTAATTGTTATGTGCGCGGCTGCAGCATACTACAGTGTATACAATTCACCTAACCGACCCTTCACAGCGCTATTTGTGTGACATCGCGTTTAATCCAGTGGTAGGTGACAGGACATTGTATCATATGTACACAATACAGAGTGTATGGAACATGCCGCCATATGTACTGGATTATATACTGTAGGACAAAGAGTGCTAGGAGATGTAAAACATTGATATATTTGATAGTTGCTTAACCACTTAAGGACGCAGCCTAGTTCGGGACTTAGGGCTCAGAGCCCATTTTTCAAATCTGACATATTTAACTTTATGTGGTAATAATGTTGAAATGCTTAAACCTATCCAAGCGATTCGGAGATTGTTTTCTCGTGAGACATTGGGCTTTATGTTAGCTGTAAAATTTTGTTGATATGTTCAGTGTTTATTAGTGAAAAATTGCAAAATTTAGAGAAAATTTAGAAAAAATAGAATTTTTCTAAAGTAAAAAATGCATCTGCTTGTAAAACAGATGGTTATACCAACCAAAATATTTACTAGTTCACATTTCCCATAATTCTACTTTAGATTGCCATCATTTTTTTAACATAAACAGCAATTTCTCATATTTTTAAGAAAATTTAAAAAGCCTTTTTTTAAGGTACCTGTTCAGTTCTGAAGTGGCTTTGAGGCACCTATGTATTAGAAACACCCACAAAACTTCCTGTTTTAAAAACTAGACCCCTCAAAGTATTCAAAACAGCATTTAGAAAGTTTTTTTTTAACCCTTTAGGCATTTCACAGGAATTAAAGCAAAGTGGAGGTGAAATTTGCAAATTTCATTTTTCTTGCTGAATTTAATTCTATTCTATTTTTTTCTGTAACACAGAAGGTTTTACCAGAGAAACACTACTAAATATGTATTTTACAGATTCTGCCATTTTTAGAAATGTCCCACATGTGGCTCTAGTGTGCTCTTGGACTAAAACACAAGCCCCAGAAGCAAAGAAGCACCTAGTGCATTTTGGGGCCTCATTTTTATTAGAATATATTTTAGGCAGCATGCCAGGTTTGAAGAGGTGTTGAGGTGCCAAAAAAGTAGGAATCCCTCAAAAGTGACCCCATTTTGGAAACTGCACCCCTCAAGGAATTCTTTTATGGTTGTTGTTACCATTTTGACCCCACAGTTTTTTTACAGAGCGTCTTTGAATTGGGCTGTGTAATTAAAAAGATGAAATGTTTTCCAATAAGATGTCATTTTTGATCAAAATTTCTTATTTTCGCATGGAGCAAAATGCCCCATTTTGTTGCCCAATTTGTCCTGAGTGCGGTAATATCCCATTTGTGGTGATAAACTGCCGTTTGGGCCCATGGGAGGTCTCAGAAGGAAAGAAGCGCTATGTGTTCTTTGGAGTCCAGATTTTGCTGGATTGGTTTTCGGGTGCCATGTCGAATTTGCAGAGCCCCAGAGGTATCAAAGCAATGGAAACCCACCAGAAGTGACCCCATTTTGGAAACTAAACCCTTCAAGGAATTCATTTATGGGTGTTGTGACCATTTGGACCCCACAGTTTATTCTCAGAATTTATTTGAAATGGGCTGTGAATTAAAAAAAATGTGTGATAAACTGGGCCCATGGGAGGGCTAAGAAGGAAAGGACCACCATTTGGCCTACTGGGGATTTTCTGGTACTAAGTCATGTATGCAGAAGCCCCTGAGGTACCAGTACAGTTGAAACCCCCGAGAAGTGACCCCGTTTTAAAAACTACACCCCTTAAGGCATTCATCTAGAGGTGTAGTGAGCATTTTGACCCCACAGGTATTGTTTAAAAGATAATGCGCAGCAGATAGTGCAGAGTGAGATTTGCAATTTTCGATACATATATGCCATTTCAGTGTCCGATATATTGTGCCCAGCATGCGCCACCGGAGACATACATCCCATAAACTGTAATGTGGGTTCTCACGGGTACAGCAATACCCTACATGTGGATGTTAACAGCTGCCTGGGCACACAGCAGGGCCCAGAGTGTAAAGATGAGGGGGATAAGCTGTGCGGAGTGCATCATGGTAAGTAAAACTGGGGTAGATTGAAAATCAAGGGATGTATGATACATTTTAAAACACTTTCATACAGAGCCCTGGTTCTTCGGGACACGTGTCATATTGATATATTGTGTCTTACCTTATCCCCCTCTTATAGCAGACTTTGCACTTCTTTTGACTTTTTCCCTTCTTGCCAGTTTGGGGAACTCCTCCTGGAAAGTATTGCCCTGGTACGATGCGTGTTGCCTTGCTTCCAGAAGTACTTGGTGCCCCCCCTTCATGGTCCCTAAAGATTAGGTTCTTGATAACCACCTCTTGAAATTCCAGGAAAGTTCCCGTCTGGCCTTTACATCGATGTAGTACGTACGCATTGTACAATGCAATCTGAATGACGTGCACGGCCAGCTTCTTATACCACACTGCATGGCGCTGTAGGGCTTCAGGACTTGATCTGACAAGTCCACCCCTCCCATGTACCTATTGTAGTCCAGGATGCAGTCTGGTTTGGGGTTCTCTGTACTGGTACCTCGTACAGGTACATGGGCACTGGTATGGCCATGTATTGTTGTCAATACAACAACATCTCTCTTGTCCTTGTACTTAACACACAATATGTTGCTGCTAGAATGTGCCCTGCTTCCACCCCTTCTTGTTTGCCCAAGCAGTGTCTTAGGGAGGTGTAATGTCAGGATAGGGAGACAGACAGGTGAGCCCTTATCTATCCGCCACTCAGACCCTGCCTACTTTCACAGCCCGTCCTAGGCGACGGCGTACAAATGGGCGACGGTCCATATGCTCAATATGTGCACGACAGACAAACAAGACAAGGGTACACAAAAGCAAAGGGAAGTGGGGCAGTTGCCCACGGCAAAACCGTGAGCAACAGAGTAGTGGATGAGCCGAGTCAAACCAGGAGTGTACGTGGTAACAAATGCAGAGCAGGAGAATAGTCAGTCAAGCCAGGGTCAATATGAAGCAGAGGTCAATGGTAACAGCAGGAACAGCAGAGCCATTGTACGCCATTGAGATCAGGCCTTTGGTCGTGTAAGCCCGTCCCACATACTCTAGGACCCCAAGAGCACAGACCGTCAGGTCCACCACATGCGCCTGCGCCTGTAGGGCATGATGGATCTGCAAATATTGGTAAAACATATTGTGCTCCAGTGGAAATAGGTCTTTCAACTGCTGAAATGATCTCAGCCCGTTATCATCATACAGGTGTTGTAATCGCCTAACCCCTGCCGATTCCCATTTTTGCATGCCCTCTAATTGGTATAATTCCCACAAGACCGGATTATGCCATAGGGGAGTATATTTGGTACACATTCCCACTCCCAGGATCTTTTTGCACTGCCACCATATTTTATGTATCAGGAGCAACGTTGGTTTAGCACTCGCCAATCTCTTAAAGGTATGCACTTCCAGACCCTCTAGTGGGTTGAGTCCTCCCCCCAAATATGACAATAAACGTGCACTTGAGCCCCAGGTCTCTGTGTCCTCCCACCCCTTAAATTGTTGGCTCTGGGCAGCCAGGTAATATATCCAGGCATTTGGCAGCGCTACCCCCCCTTCGTCTTTAGGCAATTGCAATTTCTCCAATTTAATCCTTGGAACCCATTTTTTCCAGACCAGGTCCCGAAAGAGATTGTGCAATCGTCTGAACCAGTGCTTAAGTATCCATACTGGGGAGTTATGAAGAATATATAAAACTTGAGGCATAAGGATCATCTTGATTAGATTAGTCCTCCCCAGAGCAGAGAGTGGAAGCCTGTTCCAGGCATCCACCTTATGTTTCACCTTGAGCAGCAGTGGTGAAACATTCAAAGACATATAGTCTTGGACCCTAGCCGTCACCTTAACCCCTAGGTACGTAAATTCAGAGACTATCGGAATCCGGGGTCCCACTCCAGTATCTACCATATTCACCATGTCAAGTGGCATCAGAGCAGACTTGGTCCAGTTAATATTTAATCCCGAGAACTCCCCAAACCTTGTGATCGTATCCTTTACTACCTTCAGTGTATTCTCAGTGTCCGTCATATATATTAAAATATCGTCTGCATATAGTGAAATTTTTTCCTCCATTTCCCCATATTGCAAGCCTCTTATACGCTCCTCCTGTCTTATGAGGCACGCCAGTGGCTCTACCGCCAAGGCGAAAAGCAATGGTGACAGTGGGCACCCCTGGCGCGTACCCCGGGCCAGTGAAAATTTCTCGGACATTGCACCATTCACCCGTATGCGGGCTGTAGGGGCCACATACAACAACTGTACCCACTTCACGAAGTTAGGGCCGAATCCCATCTTTTCTATTACTCGCCATAGGTACCCCCATTCTACGCAGTCAAATGCTTTTGCGGCGTCTAACGTTAGCACTGCCCTTCCTCCTTGATCATCCGGTGTCGCCTGAAGTTTTAAAAACAGCCGCCTGAGGTTGACAGCCGTCGATTTGGAGGGCATGAACCCCGATTGGTCTTCATGCACAACATGCTGTACCACCCTGTTCAGCCGCAGCACCAATATCTTTGCCAAAATCTTGACATCCGATGTCAACAAGGATATTGGTCTGTAGGACTCCGGTAATTGACTGTCTTTCCCCTCTTTTGGGAGAACCACTATCGTAGCCTCATATAGGGAGTCTGGTATTTTACCTCTGTCAAAACTATCCTGCAAAGTACTCAAGTATTCTGGCGCTAGTTCCGTCCCATATTCCTTATAGATTTCCCCCGGTAACCCATCTGGACCCGGAGCATTCTCATTTGCCATATCCCTTATCGCCTGTTCCAACTCCTCCAGTGAAATAGGTGCCTCCAAGCTTTCACAGTCCTCCCGGCCCAAGGTAGGCAAATTAATGTTTCCCAGGTACTCGTCCAATTGCTGTGTGTCGTAATGCACTTTGGATGTATATAGGTCAGTATAAAACCGCTGAAATATTTGCAAGATTTGCCCCGTGTGTGTCTCCACCCTCCCCCCTCCCCCCTAAGGCCATGAATGAAATTATTACTCCCATGCGGCTTTGCCATCCTAGCGAGTATTCTCCCCGCCGTTTCCCCTTCTTCATAATATTTCTGTTTAAGGAATAATCGTTTATTATCCACCATTGTTAGTTGGTGATTTTTTAACAACGTCTGTGCCTCCACCCAATGTCTAAGTGTCTCCTCGGACCCCTCTTCTACATGTCTCCCTTCTGTTTCTGTCACCCGAACCTCTAAACTTTCTCCCAATTGCCTAGATTCAGTTTTAATTCGTTTAATATGTTGAATGAATACTCCCCTCAACCATGCTTTCATGGCATCCCATAACACCCCTCGCAGCACTGACTCAGTATTAAAATTTAAATATTCTTTAGCCAGGTTCCGTATTTCCCCGCCATCCATCAATCTTAGCCAAAACGCATTCAGCTTCCAATTCCCGGGGTTCCTGGTATGCCTTACACCCACTTCCATCGTCACCGCCATCGGAGAGTGGTCTGACAACGCCCTCTGTAGGTATTCAATTTGCGCTATGTACTGCACTGCTGAAGCTGAGCATGCTACCAAGTCTATTCGCGAAAGTGACTGAAATGTGGATGATGCACACGAGTACTGCCTCACCCCTGGAAGTTTATCTCTCCAAATATCCCGCAGACCCAATTCCTCCATTAATCTTCCAAAGGCAGTCAGGTCTCCTCTTTGCCCCCCTCCTCCCCTATGAAACCTATCCAACCCTTCAGACATCACTGCATTAAAATCCCCCATCACGATTAGCGATACCTCAGGCCACCTGGAGAGTTTCTCCGTAACTCGTTTCAGTACAGTGCTAGAATAAGGCGGAGGGATATACAGCACTACTAGAATACAGTTTTTGTTCTATTTTTAAGAGGCGTGGTGACTAAAAAGCAGCAATTCTTCTATTGTTTTTTATTCTATTTTTTTTACAGCGTTCACCGTGCGCTATAAACGACATATTCACTTTATTCAGCATGGCGATACGATTACGGCGATACCCAATGTTTATAGTTTTTTTTATGTCTTATGGTGTTTGCACAATAAAATAATTTTTATTAAAAATCATTTACTTTTTGTGTTGCCTTATTCTAGGAGCCATACAGTTTTTGTCTTTTTTTCCATCAGGAAAGCCGTGTGAGGACTTGTTTTTGCGTAACGAACTGTAGTTTAGATCAGTACCATTTTTAGGTACATGCGACTTTTTGATCTCTTTTTATTCCATTTTTTGAGAAGTGAAGTGACCAAAAAACTGTGATTCTGGTATGGTTTATTATTATTTTCTTTTACGGCGTTCACTGCGCTGGATAAATAACTAAATACTTTTGTAGTTCAGGCCGTTACGGATGCGGCGATATCAATTATGTATAGTTTATTTGTTTATTTATTTATTTTTATTAATAATAAAAGACTGATAAGGGAAAAAGGGGGATTTTTACTTTTGTTACTTTTAAAACTTTTATTTTCTTATTTTTACACAACTTTTTTTTAACTTTTTTTAACTTTATTACTTTGTCCCACTAGTGTACTTGAGGGCAGGAGGCCCTGATCCCTATTCTAATACACTGCACTATATGCGTAGTTCAGTGTATTACAGCTGTCAGCTACTCACTGACAGCAAGGCTTCCATAAATGGCATAGCTGGATGCCATTGTTAGGCGTCCGGTTGCTATAGCCACCATCGCCGGCCGCTATCGTGTAGCGGGCCGATGATGGCAGCTTAACCATTAGGAAGCCGCTATCGCTATTGAAAGCGGCTTTCAAGGGGTTAATCAGCGGGGACACAGCGATCAGTCTCCGCAGAAGGAGCTGCGGCAACTGCTGTACGAGAAAGCAGCTGTTACAGCTCCTGTATGTGTCGGGAAGACGGCCGAAATGGCCGTTCCTCCCGCGACATACTATTCCAGCGCTGAGCGCGAACGATGCACTTAGCACGAAGGAATAGTACGTCGCTGAGCGCGAAGGGGTTAAGCATCAGTTTCCTAAAATGTAATATTAGACTCCCTTTACAAGCGGAGACAATACGATTAAGCAAATATTCTCTTTACGTTTCCCAGTATATAATATGGTACAATAAATGGTGCCGTGAAAAAGTACAACTTGTCCTTCAAAAAACAATCCCTCATACGTTTTTTTTGGACCAAAAAATAAAAACTTATGGCTTCTGGAAGTTGGGGAGGAAAGAGCGAAAATGAAAAACCAAAAATAACTGTAAAAGTCAGGGGTTAAATATGAGGTTATAGGTAACATAAGTAATAATTCATGGCGTGATATATTTAGTAAAGTCCAGTTCATCTCATTCCACTATTGGACAGGAATAGTTGGTACACTGAAACTTGTAGAATTTCTAATTCTCTTGATGTAGGGATATGAATCTTGGACAATATGGGTGTAAGTATTAAAGGGGTTCTCTGCAAATAAACCTTGATCACTGTAAAATAAAAAATGTTATACAACTTTATAATATCCTTTGTGCTAAAATTTCTGTTTTAACTTTTGCTGTAATGGGATGAAAACACGGAGTGAAAACCCAAAGAAGCCAAATACTTCTCATGGATAGTAATATGCTACAATTGTATCCAGCCTAAGCAATCATCTGTAAACTAAACAGCATGGACTCTAAGGCCTCATGCACACGACTGTAATGGCTTTTATTCTACTCAAATACGCATCCCTATTCATCCAAAGTCATCTGTGACTCATTCGCATATAGGCACGCTGTCCGCAAATACGTACCGTCATGCATCCTTAGTACATCCGCATTTACGGATCCGCAAAAAAAAGAAATGGGAGTCTACAAATGATGTCACCACTATGTCGCAACCCCTTGAAAAGGTCACATGATCGCTCTGGCACCATTTTCTCTGGCATTTGTGCTTTGTGAGAGCTCTGTTGGAATCCTCGGCTGATATAACTTTGGTTTCTGGCATTTCTTTCGTTGCAAGGATGCACTACCCACGTGTGGTTCATGCTCTCATGCTCTTCTGGACTGACTCGTCTCTCGGCGATTCGGACAGTAAGCTATGCTGGAAGAAGAACCGAAGAGGAGGAGGAGGTACTGGGTTCACCCCATTGTCTCCCAACAGCCCAGAAAGGTGCATTTCCATACCCCGTATGCAGACCTGCGGCAGCACCCGGACAAGTTTCACAACTTCTGCTACATGTCGATTTCCAGCTTTGACCGACAGTGCATTTCGGAGGAACGGCTCATCGTTTCTCTCTACGTACAGCACACATGTAGCTGAGCCTGCACCATAACCAATGGGCTGAAACTCTCCTGTAGCGTCAGGGACCATACTGAGGTCTGATCTCCGGCTAGAGATGAGCGAACTTATCAAAAGTTCGGTTCGGCTAGTTCGCCGAATTTCACAAAAAAGTTCGGTTCGGACCGAACTAGTTCTGACCGAACCTGTCACTTACGTGCGCCGAGCATGCTACTGTCCAGGGTGCTGATAGAGTTAATGGGCTGCACTAACTCTTTCAGCAACCTTCACAGTACATGCTCGGCGCGCGGAAAATACCATTTAAATGTAATAAAAAAATAAAAATTATACGTTCGTACTTACTTTCCTCCTGTCCGGCCTCCAGCGATGACGTTTCATCCCTTTCGCCGCTGCAGCCAATCACAGGCTGTAGTGGCGGTCACGCACGTCAGGATGACGCTTCATCCCACGTGACCGCCTCTGCAGCCAATCACAGGCTGCAGCGGCGACATGAATGAAACGTCATCGCTGGAGGCCGGACAGGAGGAAAGTAAGTATGAACGTATTATTATTATTTTTTGGCATGTATGTATGTTGGCATGTATGTATGTATGTTGGCATGTATGTATGTTGTCATGTATGTATGTATGTATATCTGTGCATGTATGTTGGCATGTATGTATATATGTGCATGTTTGTATGTATATTTGCATGTATATATTTGCATGTATGTATGTTTGCATGTATGTATTTTTGCATGTATGTTGTCATGTATGTATGTTGTCATGTATGTATATATGTGCATGTGTGTATGTATATTTGTATGTATGTATGTATGTTTGCATGTATGTGTGTTTGCATGAATGTATGTTTGCATGTATGTATGCATGTTTGTATGTATATTTGCATGTGTGTATATATATATATATGTATGTTGTCATGTATGTATGTTGTCATGTATGTATATATGTGCATGTATGTTGGCATGTATGTATATATGTGCATGTATGTATGTTGTCATGTATGTATGTATATATGTGCATGTATGTTTGCATGTATGTTGGCATGTATGTATACATGTGCATGTTTGTATGTATATTTGCATGTATATATGTTTGCATGTGTGTATGTATGTTTGCATGTATGTATGTTTGCATGTATGTATGTTGTCATGTATGTTTGTATGTATGTTGTCATGTATGTATGTATATATGTGCATGTATGTATGTTTGCATGTTTTTATTTTTGCATGTATGTTTGCATGTATGTTTATATATATGTGCATGTATGTAATTATGTTTGCATGTATTTATGTTTGCATGTATATTTGTGCATGCTTGTATATATGTATGTATGTATCTTTGCATGTTTGTTTGTATGTATGTATGTTTTCATGTGTGTGTGTATGCATGTATGTATGATAGTTTGCATGTATATATGTGTGTATGTTTGCATGTATGTATATTTGCATGTATATATGTGCATGCTTGTATATATGTATGTATGTTTGTATATATGTATGTATATTTGTATATATGTATGTATGGCCATGTATGATACTGTCTGCTGGCGCCCTGTATCTAAGTCAACTTCACGGGAGGCTTCTATACATGGTATAACAGTCAGTATCACACATTAAACTGAATCTAAGCCTACGACATGTTTTATTTCATTATTTTTTTTTTTTTACAGGTTTGGTGTTTGGACTACGTCGGTTTCGAGGACTACTTAGATGACGTTTTTTTTTTCTACAATAAAATGGTTAATGAGGGTTGTGTTGGGGGTGCTTTATTTCAATAAAATATTTTATCTATATCTTTGTCTTTTTCTTTTCAAATTTTATTATTACCACTTTAGTAATGGCCGCTGTCTGAGTGACAACATCCATTACTAATGCGAGGCTTAGTGTTAGCCGGTGCAGAGGCTAACACTAACCACCATTATTACCCCGGTACCCACCACCACCAGGGGTGCCGGGAAGAGCCAGGTACGATCCAGTACCCGACCATCTGTTGTGATGGTCGGGCCCTGGGGCGGCCGCAGGCTGGTATTATGAGGCTGGGAAGGGCCAAAAACAGTGGACCTTCCCACCCTTGTAATGCTAGGCTGCTGCTGCTGTGTTGTATCTGGCTGGTTATAAAAGTGGGGGGGACCCCACGTCATTTTTTTAAATTATTTATTTATTTACATTTTTTTTTTTAAAAAGACATGGGGCTCCACCCAATTTATCATAACCAGCCACATACAACACAGTGTTATTAGCCTGGGAATGGACAAAACCAGTGGCCCTTCCCACCCATGTAATGCCAGACTGCTGCGGCCTTGTATATGGCTGGTTATAAAAAATGTGGGGGACCCGTCTATTGCTAAATTTGTTAAATTCCAAAAAAAAAAACGACGTGGGGGTCCCCCCCATTTTTATAACCAGCCAGATACAACACAGCAGCAGCAGCCTAGCATTACAAGGGTGGGAAGGTCCACTGATTTTGGCCCTTCCCAGCCTCATAATACCAGCCTACGGCCGCCCCAGTACCCGACCATCACAACAGATGGTCGGGTACTGGATCGTACCAAGCTCTTCCCGGCACCCCTGGTGGTGGTGGGTACCGGGGTAATAATGGGTGGTTAGTGCTAGCCTCTGCACCGGCTAACACTAAGTACCGCCTTAATAATGGACGCTGTCAATCAGCCGACTACCATTATCTAGGCACTAATAAAGTTTAAAAAAAACCACAAAGACAATTCTTTTTTATTGAAATAAGAAATCCCCAACAAAACCCTCGTTAACCATTTTATTAAAATTTGAAAAAACGCAGATCTACGCAGTAGTCCAACGAATCGAAGATGTAGTCCAATCGGTACATCAAAATCTGCAACAACATAAAAAAACAGTTATCAATGTGAACAATACCAATACTTCTACTCACCTATACACATATATACACGCACACACAAACAAAC
Source organism: Rhinoderma darwinii (assembly GCF_050947455.1). Taxonomy (NCBI): domain Eukaryota; kingdom Metazoa; phylum Chordata; class Amphibia; order Anura; family Rhinodermatidae; genus Rhinoderma; species Rhinoderma darwinii. Next base: position 348,122,849 of record NC_134688.1, read on the forward strand.
AACCATACACAGACACACACATATATACACAAACACAACAAGATATACACACACACATAAACAGACAAACACACACATATACACGAACTCACACATATACAAACAAAAACACACATATCCAAACACACACACACACACAGTTATACACACATACACGAACACATATACACAAACACATATACAAACAAAAACACACATACCCAAACACACATATACACAAACACATATACACAAACACACCCATATATACACACAAACACACACTCACAAAAACACACACAAACATCTACACACAAACATATACACAAATACACCCATATATACACAAACATATACACAAAACACATATACACAAACACACCCATATATACACACACACATATAAAAACAAAAACAGACAAAGTCACATACCCAAACACACATATATACACAAACACACACATACACAAACACGGTTTCTTTTAAATGCTGCTGGGGAACCCGCTCGATCCACTATATAAGGCTGCGCTACAGTGCAGCATTTAAAAGAAACAGGATCCTGACCTGTCCATAGAGTTTAAGGCAGCACAGAGAATTTCAGGAGATGAGCGTGCAGATTCAGTGCTGCTGCGAACTCTGCTCTTACCATTACGTAGCTCTCAGTCTGTTACCTCTCCTCCACTCCTGTCCTCCAGAACACCTTCACATGATTGGCAAGTCACCACGTAATGGTAAGAGCAGAGTTCACAGCAGCACAGAGTATTTCAGGAGATGAGCGTGCGGATCTTGTGCGGGGTGGTGACTTGCCAATCATGTGAAGGTGTTATTGAGGACAGGAGTGGAGGAGAGGTAACAGACTGAGCTACGTAATGGTAAGAGCAGAGTTCACAGCAGCACTGAATCTGCACGCTCCTCTCCTGAAATACTCTGTGCTGCTGTGAACTCTGTTCTTACCATTACGTAGCTCAGTCTGTTACGTAGCTCATCTCCTCCACTCCTGTCCTCTATAACACGTTCACATGATTGGCAAGTCACCACCACGCACAAGATCCGCACGCTCATCTCCTGAAATACTCTGTGCTGCTGTGAACTCTGCTCTTACCATTACGTGGTGACTTGCCAATCATGTGAAGGTGTTCTTGAGGACAGGAGTGGAGGAGAGATAACAGACTGAGAGCTACGTAATGGTAAGAGCAGAGTTCACAACAGCACTGAATCTGCACGCTCATCTCCTGAAATACTCTGTGCTGCCTTAAACTCTGTGGACAGGTCAGGATCCTGTTTCTTTTAAATGCTGCACTGTAGCGTAGCCCTATATAGTGGATCGAGCGGGTTCCCTAGCAGCATTTAAAAGAAACAGGATCCTGACCTGTCCACAGAGTTTAAGGCAGCACAGATTATTTCAGGAGATGAGCACGGGCAGCCGTTCGTTTTTCCGAGCCGTGCTCCCATCATGCACACGACCGTAAAAACACCCGTTATTACGCAATAACGGGCTCATAGACTTCTGTTACCCACGGGTACCTTTCCGTATTCTCACGGGAAGGTGCCCGTGCCGTTAAAAAAATAGAACATGTTCTATTTTTCTATTTTACGGGCCGTGCTGCTATAATTATAATGACAGCACGGTTCGCAAAAGCGGCCGGCTGCCCGTGGCCGGCCGGCCGTGCTCGTAGTTACGAGTCGTAATTACGAGCACGGCCCGTAAAATAAAAAAATAGAACATGTTCTATCTTTTTAACGGCACGGGCACCTTCCCGTGAGAAAACGGGAAGGTACCCGTGGCTAACAGAAGTCTATGGGCCCGCTATTTCGGGTCGTAATTACGACCCGTGATAACGGGTGTTTTTATGGTCGTGTGCATGAGGCCCCGTAATGACGGGTGGCTACATGTGTGAACCCGTCATTACGGCAGCGTTGCTAGGCGACGTCAGTAAGGGTATGTGCACACACACTAATTACGTCCGTAATTGACGGACGTATTTCGGCCGCAAGTACCGGACCGAACACCCTGCAGGGAGCCGGGCTCCTAGCATCATATTTATGTACGATGCTAGGAGTCCCTGCCTCTCCGTGGAACTACTGTCCCGTACTGAAAACATGATTACAGTACGGGACAGTTGTCCTGCAGAGAGGCAGGGACTCCTAGCATCGTACATAACTATGATGCTAGGAGCCCGGCTCCCTGCACTGTGTTCGGTCCGGTACTTGCGGCCGAAATACGTCCGTCATTTACGGACGTAATTAGTGTGTGTGCACATACCCTAAATAGTCACTGTCCAGGGTGTTGAAAGAGTTAACTGATCGGCAGTAACTGTTTCAGTACCCTGGACAGTGACTACCGATCACAGTACCTGTAAAAAAAAAGACGTTCATACTTACCGAGAACTTTCTGCTTCCTCCAGTCCGGTCTCCTGGCCGTTGCCTTGGTGACGCGTCCCTCTCGACATCCGGCCCGACATTCCTTGATGACGATGCAGCCCATGTGAGCGCTGCAGCCAATCACAGGCTGCCGCGGCCTCTGCAGCCAATCACAGGCTGCAGAGGCCTCTGCAGCCAATCACAGGCTGCCGCGTCAGAAAAGGTCGGACTGGAGGAAGAAGAGGGACTCGTCAATAAGACAACGACCGGGTACGTATGAAATGCTTTTTATTTTATTTTTAATCAGCAGCCTCTTTTCTCTATCAGTGATTGATAGAGATAAGTGGCTGCCGATTTGTATAATGTTTTTGACCGGGTTCGGTCAAAACGGGTTCGGCCGAACCCGGTGAAGTTCGGATTCGCTGCGAACCGAACTTTACCGGAAGTTCGGACCGAAACCGGGTTCGGTTGTCCCGGTTCGCTCATCTCTATCTCCGGCGATTAACTCCCTAAATGGTGCGGTCAATTGCAACTGCAGCATTTGGTTGGTTTGTACGCTATCTGGATCCCTGTGACGCAATTGCGGGTGTGGCGATGTTTGCTATGGCAACTGTAGGCCTAACAATAGCCTACTGCTTGCCAAGTACAGAAGCCTATTAGGACCTGCTTAGATGCGGGACCTAATAAGCTTGCTGTCAGTTTACGACTGACAGGTCTAATACACTGCACTATGTATGTAGTGCAGTGTATTCGAATAGCGATCAGGTCTTCAGGCTTTCAAGTCCCCTAGTAGAAAAAAATATTTGAAAAAAAATAGTTTAAAGTTACATAAACTAAAAAAACGCCTTTTTTCCCATAATAAAAGTTTTATTATAGGAAAAAATTGAAAACATTAAAAAAGTACACGTATTTGGTATCGCCGCTTCCTTAACGTCCCCAACTATAAAACTTTAACATAAATTTTCCTGCATGGTGAACGCCGTAAGTTTTTTTTATAGAAAACAATGCCAGAATCACAGATCACCTCGCCACCCAATTCACTGATTGTGACTAAAGAGTAAAATGTATATACTTTATTAATATCTCGCTAAAATCAGGGGTAGAATCACCACCGTGACAAAAGCCCAATGTGCTCAAAAATTTATTTGAAAATGATTTTATATTTTATTCACTGATTCTATTGTAAACCCTGCAAAATGAATATTTTCGTATGATATATGGTGTTAGAACGTTTAAACATTGGTGTAACAGTGAATCACTCCCAGACATGTACTGGAGTAACCAGGAAAAGGATTCCTGAGAACCACAGTGTCAGGGTAAAGATATCGATAACACTGCCACCTACGCTAAATTCCCCTTCTCATATTGAACCTACATGTTTCTATCTCAACATTTCATCAGGGGTCTTATTCATTATAGAGCTAGCTACTACGCCAGCAACATTAAATTGTGCAAACATTTCATTCCATATGCACAAACACAAAGCGTACTCACATTGATATTAGCGCCACTCTTCTCTCTGGACTCGGAGTATATATAACTTATACTCCGCCCCCTATGCTGAGGCCAAGCCCCCATATCGACCAATCATCGTCACATGCGCAAGCAGTGACTTGCGGATATTTAATGCCGGGCGCGTCATGTGACATGCCCACCATACACATCCACCATACACGCATGCACAGAGTAGGGGAGCGGGGCGTATCTGGCTGCAGCCTCAAGCCTTTCCTATCTAGAAGGAGGAGTAACCTATTCCTATGGGAACAAAGGACGCTGCCCAGCTCCAGACAGCGTCCTGGCACACCACTATAATCCATGCATAAGTAATCCGGCACTATACGAAGTGAATTAAGAAAGGTATTAAATTGACCACCAGTAGATTAATCACAAGTTGATTAACCACTAGTATTGGGGAACCTAGAACATAGACATAGATAAAGCCCCAAAACCAATACAGAAGGATAGGCAAATATATAAATGACTGGACTCATATAGATATGAGTTTAGATAAAGCATGTATAATTTATCTGCTCGTTTAGCCCATCTGGTTGTATACATGCTAACCTATAGATCCACTGGGCTTCTTTTCGCAGGATCAAGTTGTCCCAATCCCCACCTCGTTTAGGTGGACACACCAATTCTATTGCCTGAAAATGAAGACATTCAGCGTTTCCTTGATTTTTCTCATGTACATGTTTGGATACGGGGGTATCACTTGTATTTTTCACGTGCCCTACATGTTCTCTAATACGCCAATGAAATTGCCGAATGGTCTTACCTACATAATTCAGTGGGCATGGACACGTGATCAAATACACAACCCCCGCTGTTCTACAATTAACAAAGTCCCGAATGTCGTATTCAATTAAGGTGGCAACACTTTGGAATTTCTTACAAGTCTGAATAAAGTTACAGGCTGTGCAACCCCCACATCTATATGTGCCCAGAACCTTCCGGTCCAACCATGTTCCATCACCAGAGTGTCCTCCCACCAGCCGAGGTACAGATTAGCATAAGTAGGTGCTGCTGGACTCCCCATCGCCGTACCCCGCAGCTGATGGAAAATGCGATCTTCGAAGACAAACATGTTCCTTTCCAACACCAAGTGCAGTAGTTGAAGGACAAAGTCATTGTGAGCCACATATTGAGTGCCTCTTTACATAAGAAAATAGCCCACTGCTTGGCAGCCCAGCCCATGTGGTATCGAGGAATATAATGCCTCTACATCCAAGCTTGCCAGCATAGTTCCTCTTTCCAAAGTAATACCATCAATTTGTTTAAGTACGTCCATCATATCACGTACATAAGATGTCAGACTAAGAACAAAAGGACGCAGGACAACATCAATATATGTGCTGACATTCTGGGTTAGATTATTAATGCCTAACACAATAGGCCTACCACGTAACGGGGGATAACCCTTGTGGATTTTTGATAGACTATAGAAACATGCCATAGTTGGAAATAAGTTCACTGGGATTTATCAGTGCATTACTTTTTGAGTTGAGTAGTATGTCCTCACACATCTTTTTTGTAATCCTCCCTAATCATAATCACGATATTCCCACCCTTATCGGATGCTTTTAAAATTATATTTTGCTTCTTCTCTAACGCAGTTAAAGCCTCACGTCGCAACCCAAATTTTTTTTATAAAAAGTGATCAAAAAGTTACATGTAGCCCAATAAAAACGACAGCTTGTCCCGCAAGTAACAAGCCCTTGCACAGCTTTGTCGATGAAAAAATAAAAAAGTTATGGCTCTTAGAATATGGCAGCCTAAAAAAGATACGATTTATGTGGTAACGCTGTAAAACATTAAAACCGATATACATGGTAGCGCCGTAATCCTATCAACCCGCAGAATAAAGTTAATATGTCATTTATAGCGCATGTTGAACGCCATAAAAACAAATAAAAAACATTGCCAGAATTTCCATTTTTTTGGTTACCTTGCTCGCAAAAAATTTAATAAAAACTGATCAGAAAAATCGCATGTACCCCAAAATGGTACAAGTGAAATCCACAAATTGACCCACAATAAATTAGCCCTCACACAGCCCGGTGGAGAAAAAATAAACAAGTTCTGGCTCTCAGAATATGAAGACACAAAAAGTGCAAAGTATATTCCAAAAGCGGATAAGATCGTGCACCATTTATCAGTGCGACACTGGCCAAACATCTATGAATTATTTATTTACCGCATTATTATACCCTCTTATTAAATACTGATGTACACCGCACAGCTCACATATGCCCCCACATTATAAAATGAAATGTCAGAAAAACCCCAAACAGGGGGGCGGAGCTAGCTGTGCTTTGTGATGGTCGCTTGATCCCGGAGCTCCTCACAGAGACACTGACTTCTACAGCTGAAGGGCGATTAAACTGCACAAAATGGTCCGTACGAATAGAGACAAGTCGTGTGAACCCCGGGGGATACCGAAAGTCGGAAAATCTCAATCGGAGATGGAGAGATTTCTCCAAAAGAAACATGCTTCCCCGGCGGGTAAAAGCAAGATGGCGCCGGCACCGCCGAACCCGCCAGAAGAGAGCAGGGGAGAGGACTCTGATGAAGACAGCTCAGGTACGCAATCTGATGCCGCATGCGGGGTAGACCCTCTCCCTATCACTAGAACCTTTTTGAAAAAAGCCCTGGCCAGTGCAATGTCTCCGGTCCTGAAAGAATTATCCTCTATTAAGATGGACATTCAACACGTGGGGCAGAGGGTAGCGATATTGGAGGACACTCACTCGGCCATTATACAGCAGGCAGATGCCTTACAGACCGTAGTGGCCTCGCAGTTCACGCACATGAACCAGGCATACTTGCAGTTAGAGGATCAGGAAAACCGCAGCAGGCGGAAGAATATCAGGCTGCGCGGCATTCCGGAGTCTATCACTGCGGAGGATATTTTACCCACAGTGAGAAACATATTTACGTTGTTATTGGGACAAGACAAGGCAGCGCAAGTTATAATTGAGCGTGCTCTCAGAGCACTGAGACCTAAACCGGCAAAGGAAGAACCACCTAGAGATGTTATATGTGGGCTGCTTAATTTTCTGGATACGGCGGCCATTTTAACGGCTGCGAGAGGGTCTTCGGACCTGAAATTTGCGGACCACAAGATCATGGTCTTTCAGGATTTGGCGGCTAGTACCTTGGCCAAGCGACGAATGTTGAAACCCCTGTCCGAAGCCCTGAGATTGCAGAAGATTCCCATTCATTTGGCTGTTCCTATTTGGATTTGCAATTTTAAAAGAGGGAAGGCAAATTACTATCCGCACTCCGAAAGATCTTGATAAGGCCTGGTCCAAATTGGATATGGAGAAAATTGTTGTACCAGATTGGATGCCGATACAAAGGGACACTCTCTCGCTAAAGGTACCCGACCCACATGGGTGGCAAAAACCCCAGAAATTCAAAGCCCCGCGCAGCAGGAAGAGAACGGACCCTCAGTCTGGGGATTGAATTGCATACCCGGAGCTCCTTGAAATGGGACTACCTCATTGATATTATTTTCAGCGTTGGTGATGTACGATTGATGCACTGAAAATGCAGTTTAAATTCCTGTGGTGGGATTCCTCCCACATGGTAATGGGAGAAGCTTCAAGACTCGGACGGGTTTGTTGTTATGTGCTCATCACCGGGGACGTTATCTGTTGCAATTTAGTATTGTGGTAGGTGCCTTCTGGGTCCCTTTTCTCTGCTCTCATCCCTCCATATATTGCTTTACCGCTATATTGCTATATTGTTATGTTTTCATTTAATTTCTGTATTCACTTATACATAGAAGTCAGTGTTCTCCATACCTATCTCAAAAGGCTGGGTACCTTCTCCCCCCCCCCCACTATGTCACTCGTGGGCTGTCATGTAATGGCTTGAACAGCGGCCTCTATGGGATAAGAGGCACATTATTTATACCACATTTTACAGGATATGGTGCAGCCTCACTTTCTTCTCTCAAGTTCTCTATGTATATAGTTGATTGTATGTTTTATTTGTGTCCGGTACTACTCTCTTCACCACGATCAGTAGCTGACAAGGTCAGACGGGTAATATGTCACCACTTACTTACTTGACGCTTAATGTAAATGGGTTTAGCACACCCCAAAAAAGGTCCCAGGTCTTCTCTATGCTGAGACAGGATACACCAGGGGTATTAATGCTTCAGGAGACACACTTTAGACACAACCATGTACCCACTTTGCCTAGGTCCACATACAGTCAATGGTTCCACAGCACTCACACATCTGCCTCGAGGGGGGTCTCCATAGGTATTCATAAAGACCTACCTTTTCAGGTAGAGTCCTCGAAAATTGATCTACAGGGCAGATATGTCTTCCTGAAAGGGTCCCTATGCAATACAAAAATGACCATTGCCAGTTTGTATGCTCCTAACGACAAACAAATAGCCTGGCTGCTAAAGGTTCTACGTTTATTTAAGAGGTTTGGAGAAGGGTTGTTGGTGGTTGGAGGGGATCTGAACTTAGTGTTAGATTCTGATTTCGACTCTACCTTGGCCACACGAAGACACTCTCCTCAAGCTATGCATAAACTCCGTTTCATGCTACATAGTTGTCAGTTGATGGATGCTTGGCGGGTGACCCATCCCCAAGATAGGGACTACACTTTTTATTCACACCGGCATAAAGTGTACCGTAGATTGGACTACATTTTCATGTCCTCTTCGTGCCTTCTGAATTTACAGTCGACCTCCATTGGGCATATAACTGTGTCAGATCACGCTCCAGTTACTGCAGTGGTTCATGTACAGGAACTGCCCTGTAAATCATGGTCGTGGCGGCTTAATGACACTGTCCTTTCAGACGAGGCTAATATGTTAACTCTAAATAAGAAAGTGGAGGAGTATTTCTGTTTAAATATAACACCTGATATATCGATGCCCATGGTATGGGAAGCTCACAAGGCATATATTCAGGGGGAATTTATTGCACTATGTTCACATTTAAAGAGAGATAGGACTAAGAAAATGAATTCTCTATTGGCCCAGATCTCGACACTGGAACGAATCCATAAACGGGCTGTCACGGCCTCGGTCCGCACAGAGCTAGACTCTCTTAGGCAACAACTGAAAGATCTACTAAATATTCAGCCAGTTAAATCCTTCCAACGACTTAAATGAAAAATGTATATGCATGGGGATAGAGGTTCAAAGATGATGTCTAAAATGCTTAAGTCGCAAACGGAGAAATCCTTTGTGTCTTCAGTAAGAACGGCTTCAGGTCAGAAGGTTACTACCACTCCCCAGGTGGCAGAGGCCTTTAGGCAATTTTACGCTAATCTCTACAACTTAGATTCCTCTGAGTTGCGGGATCCCCCTCCTGCAGCGTTGGGTAATAAGATTGGGGCAGTACAAAATTTCCTGAATAATCTTGTTTTCCCCAAATTGTCAGATGATGAGAATGCATCCCTTTTGGCTCCCTTCACTTTGGACGAATTAAAATCTAGTCTGGCTTCTATTCCTTCTGGGAAGTGTCCTGGGCCGGACGGCCTACCCATAACATATTATAAAAAGTTTAGTACAATCCTCCTCCCTCATTTCCTGGAAGTCTGTAATTTGCTTCTAACGGGTTCTTCCCTTCCGAAGCAGGCATTAGAAGTAGAGATGAGCGAACTTTTCAAAAGTTCGGTTCGGCTAGTTCGCCGAATATCACAAAAAAGTTCGATTCGGACCGAACTAGTTCGGACCGAACCTGTCACTTACGTGCGCCGAGCATGCTACTGTCTCGGGTGCTGATAGAGTTAATGGGCTGCACTAACTCTTTCAGCAACCTTGACAGTACATGCTCGGCGCGCGGAAAATACAATTTAAATGTAATAAAAAAATAAAAATTATACGTTCGTACTTACTTTCCTCCTGTCCGGCCTCCAGCGATGACGTTTCATCCCTTTCGCCGCTGCAGCCAATCACAGGCTGTAGTGGCGGTCACGCACGGCAGGATGACGCTTCATCCCACGTGACCGCCTCTGCAGCCAATCACAGGCTGCAGCGGCGACATGGATGAAACATCATCGCTGGAGCCCGGACAGGAGGAAAGTAAGTATGAACGTATTATTATTTTTTTTGGCATGTATGTATGTTGGCATGTATGTATGTTGTCATGTATGTATGTATATATGTGCATGTATGTTGGCATGTATGTATATGTGCATGTGTGTATGTATATTTGCATGTATATATTTGCATGTATGTTTGCATGTATGTATGTTTGCATGAATGTATGTTTGCATGTATGTATGTATGTTTGCATGAATGTATGTTTGCATGTATGTATGTTGTCATGTATGTATGTATGCATGTATGTTGTCATGTATGTATGTATATATGTGCATGTATGTTTGTATGTATATTTGCATGTATGTATGTTTTCATGTGTGTATGTTTGCATGTATGTATGTATGTTGGCATGTATGTGTATATTTGCATGTGTATATTTGCATGTGTATATTTGCATGTATATATTTGCATGTATGTTTGCATGAATGTATGTATGTATGTTTGCATTTTATGTATGTATGTATGTATGTATGTCGTCATGTATGTATGTTGTCATGTATGTATATATGTGCATGTTTGTATGTATATTTGCATGTATATATTTGCATGTATGTATGTTTGCATTTATGTATGTTTGCATGAATGTATATTTGCATGTATGTATGTTGTCATGTATGTATGTTGTCATGTATGTATACATGTTTGTATGTATGTATGTTTGCATGTATGTATGTATGTTGTCATGTATGTTTGCATGTTTTTATTTTTGCATGTATGTTTATATATATGTGCATGTATGTAATTATGTTTGCATGTATTTATGTTTGCATGTATATTTGTGCATGCTTGTATATATGTATGTATCTTTGCATGTTTGTATGTATGGTTTCATGTGTGTGTGTATGCATGTATGTATGATAGTTTGCATGTATGTATGTTTGTTTGTATACATGTCTGTATGGCCATGTATGATACTGTCTGCTGGCGCCCTGTATCTAAGTCAACTTCGCGGCAGGCTTCTATACATGGTATAACAGTCAGTATCACACATTAAACTGAATCTAAGCCTACGACATGTTTTATTTCATTTTTTTTTTTTTTACAGGTTTGGTGTTTGGACTACGTCGGTTTCGAGGACTACTTCGATGACGTTTTTTTTTTCTACAATAAAATGGTTAATGAGGGTTGTGTTGGGGGTGCTTTATTTCAATAAAATATTTTATCTATATCTTTGTCTTTTCAAATTTTATTACTACCACTTTAGTAATGGCCGCTGTCTGAGTGACAACATCCATTACTAAGGCGAGGCTTAGTGTTAGCCGGTGCAGAGGCTAACACTAACCACCATTATTACCCCGGTACCCACCACCACCAGGGGTGCCGGGAAGAGCCAGGTACGATCCAGTACCCGACCATCTGTTGTGATGGTCGGGCTCTGGGGCGGCCGCAGGCTGGTATTATGAGGCTGGGAAGGGCCAAAAACAGTGGACCTTCCCACCCTTGTAATGCTAGGCTGCTGCTGCTGTGTTGTATCTGGCTGGTTATAAAAGTGGGGGGGACCCCACGTCATTTTTTTTTATTTATTTATTTTTTTTTATTTTTTTTTTAAAAAGACATGGGGTTCCACCCAATTTATCATAACCAGCCACATACAACACAGTGTTATTAGCCTGGGAATGGACAAAACCAGTGGCCCTTCCCACCCATGTAATGCCAGACTGCTGCGTATATGGCTGGTTATTAAAAATGTGGGGGACCCAACGTCTATTGTTAAATTTGTTAAATTCCCCAAAAAAAATGACGTGGGGTCCCCCCCATTTTTATAACCAGCCCGATACAACACAGCAGCAGCAGCCTAGCATTACAAGGGTGGGAAGGTCCACTGTTTTTGGCCCTTCCCAGCCTCATAATACCAGCCTACGGCCGCCCCAGTACCCGACCATCACAACAGATGGTCGGGTACTGGATCGTACCAAGCTCTTCCCGGCACCCCTGGTGGTGGTGGGTACCGGGGTAATAATGGGTGGTTAGTGCTAGCCTCTGCACCGGCTAACACTAAGTACCGCCTTAATAATGGACGCTGTCAATCAGCCAACTACCATTATCTAGGCACTAATAAAGTTTAAAAAAAAACACAAAGACAATTCTTTTTTATTGAAATAAGAAATCTCCAACAAAACCCTCGTTAACCATTTTATTAAATTTTAAAAAAACGTAGATCTACGCAGTAGTCCAACGAATCGAAGATGTAGTCCAATCGGTACATCAAAATCTGCAACAACATAAAAAAACAGTTATCAATGTGAACAATAACAATACTTCTACTCACCTACACACATATACGCACGCACACACAAACAACCATACACAAACACACACATATACACAAACACACACATATACACACACCCATATACACAAACACACACATATATAAACACACACACACACACACACACACAAACATCTACACACAAACATATATACAAATACACCCATATATATACACAAACACACCCATATATACACAAACACACATAAACACACCCATATACACACATATACACAAACACACACATATACAAAAACACACACACACAAACATCTACACACAAACATATACACATACACCCATATATATACACAAACACACCCATATATACACAAACACACATAAACACAAACACACATATAAAAACAAAAACAGACAAAGACACATACCCAAACACACACACTGTTTCTTTTAAATGCTGCTTGGGAACCCGCTCGATCCACTATATAAGGCTGCGCTATAGTGCAGCATTTAAAAGAAACAGGATCCTGACCTGTCCATAGAGTTTAAGGCAGCACAGAGTATTTCAGGAGATGAGCGTGCAGATTCAGTGCTGCTGTGAACTCTGCTCTTACCATTACGTAGCTCTCAGTCTGTTACCTCTCCTCCACTCCTGTCCTCAAGAACACCTTCACATGATTGGCAAGTCACCACGTAATGGTAAGAGCAGAGTTCACAGCAGCACAGAGTATTTCAGGAGATGAGCGTGCGGATCTTGTGCGGGGTGGTGACTTGCCAATCATGTGAAGGTGTTATTGAGGACAGGAGTGGAGGAGAGGTAACAGACTGAGAGCTACGTAATGGTAAGAGCAGAGTTCACAGCAGCACTGAATCTGCACGCTCATCTCCTGAAATACTCTGTGCTGCCTTAAACTCTGTGGACAGGTCAGGATCCTGTTTCTTTTAAATGCTGCACTGTAGCGCAGCCTTATATAGTGGATCGAGCGGGTTCCCTAGCAGCATTTAAAAGAAACAGGATCCTGACCTGTCCACAGAGTTTAAGGCAGCACAGAGTATTTCAGGAGAGGAGCACGGCCGGCCACAGGCAGCCGGTCGTTTTTCCAAGCCGTGCTCCCATTATGCACACGACCGTAAAAACACCCGTTATTGTGGGTCGTAATTACGACCCGCAATAACGGGCTCATAGACTTCTGTTACCCATGGGTACCTTCCCATTTTCTCACGGGAAGGTGCCCGTGCCGTTAAAAAAATAGAACATGTTCTATTTTTCTATTTTACGGGCCGTGCTGCTATAAAATTTAGGGTATGTTCACACGACAGCGTCCGTAACGGCTGAAATTACGGGGATGTTTCCGTCTGAAAACATCCCCGTAATTTCAGCCGTAACGGCATGTGCAGGCGCTTGAACGCGGCGTCCATTACGGACGTAATTGGCGCTGCTATTCATTGGAGTCAATGAATAACGGCTCCAATTACGGTCAAAGAAGTGACAGATCACTTCTTTGACGCGGGCGTCTATTTACGCGCCGTCATTTGACAGCGGCGCGTAAATATACGCCTCGTGTGAACAGACAAACGTCTGCCCATTGCTTTCAATGGGCAGATGTTTGTCAGCGCTATCGAGGCGCTATTTTCGGGCGTAATTCGGGGCAAAAAATCCCGAATTACATCCGTAATTAGTGCGTGTGAACACAGGGTATGTTCACACTCACTAATTACGGACGTAATTCGGGCGTTTTTGCCCCGAATTACGTCCAAAAATAGCGCCTCGATAGCGCGGACAAACATCTGCCCATTGAAAGCAATGGGCAGACGTTTGTCTGTTCACACGAGGCGTAATTTACGCGCCGCTGTCAAATGACGGCGCGTAAATAGACGCCCGCGTCAAAGAAGTGACCTGTCACTTCTTTGGCCGTAATTGGAGCCGTTATTCATTGACTCCAATGAATAGCAGCGCCAATTACGTCCGTAATGGACGCGGCGTTCAAGCGCCTGCATATGCCATAACGGCTGAAATTACGGGGATGTTTTCAGGCGGAAACATCCCCGTAATTTCAGCCGTAACGGACGCTGTCGTGTGAACATACCCTTATAATGACAGCACGGCTCGTAAAAGCGGCCGGCCGTGCTCGTAATTACGAGTCGTAATTACGAGCACGACCCGTAAAATAAAAAAATAGAACATGTTCTATCTTTTTAACGGCACGGGCACCTTCCCGTGAGAAAACGGGAAGGTACCCGTGGCTAACAGAAGTCTATGGGCCCGCTATTTCGGGTCGTAATTACGACCCTTAATAACGGGTGTTTTTACGGTCGTGTGCATGAGGCCCCGTAATGACGGGTGGCTACATGTGTGCACCCGTCATTACGGCAGCGTTGCTAGGCGACGTCAGTAAATAGTCACTCTTCAGGGTGCTGAAAGAGTTAACTGATCGGCAGTAACTGTTTCAGCACCCTGGACAGTGACTACCGATCACAATATAGAGTACCTGTAAAAAAAAAAGACGTTCACACTTACCGGGAACTCCCTGCTTCCTCCAGTCCGGTCTCCTGGCCGTTGCCTTGGTGACGCGTCCCTCGCGACAGCCGGCCCGACATTCCTTGATGACGATGCAGCCCATGTGAGCGCTGCAGCCAATCACGGGCTGCAGAGGCCTCTGCAGCCAATCACGGGCTGCAGAGACCTCTGCAGCCAATCACGGGCTGCAGAGGCCTCTGCAGCCAATCACAGGCTGCCGCGTCAGAAAAGAAGGTCGGACTGGAGGAAGAAGAGAGACTCGTCCGCAAGACAACGACCAGGTACGTATGAAATGCTTTTTATTTTATTTTTAATCAGCAGCCTCTTTTCTCTATCAGTGATTGATAGAGACAAGTGGCTGCCGATTTGTATAATATTTTTGACCGGGTTCGGTCAAAACGGGTTCGGCCGAACCCGGTGAAGTTCGGATTCGCAGCGAACCGAACTTTTCCGGAAGTTCGGACCGAAACCGGGTTCGGTTGTCCCGGTTCGCTCATCTCTAATTAGAAGCTTATATCACTTTGATACCCAAAGAAGGGAAGAGCCCGGAAGAATGTGCAAGTTATAGACCTATTTCGCTGCTGAATACCGATGTGAAGTGGTGGGTGAAGCTACTGGCCAGCAGAATAGCTACGTTTTTGCCAAACTTGATAGCGGAGGAACAAGTGGGGTTTGTTCCGAGGAGGGAGGGCAAATATAACATTGCTAGAGTGATAAACGCGATACAATATGCTAAGAGAAGGGGCATTCCTCTTGTCCTTTTGGGAACTGATGCCGAAAAGGCATTTGACAGGGTCAGCTGGGATTATATCAGGGAGGTCCTGGGAAAATTTTACTTTCCGCAACCATTTATTCAGGCCATCTTCTCGTTATATGCCCAACCGTCAGCCAGAATCAGAGTAAATGGATTGTTGTCTGACCCCTTCTCTATAAAAAACGGCACTCGTCAGGGCTGCCCGCTCTCCCCAGCTCTTTTCATACTGACGATGGAACCTCTATTGTTGACTATCAGACAAAATGATGAAGTCAGAGGATAAAAAGTAGGAGATGTAGAACATAAAATTGTGGCTTTTGCTGATGACCTCCTTTTGCTAATTTCTAACCCACTATCAGCAATACCCCATATAGTTGCTCTATTTGACAAATTTGGTTTTATATCAAATTTTAAAATTAACCTTAGTAAATCAGAAGCGCTTAACATTAACGTCTCGTCGCAGACTATCTCACAACTGCAAAGTTGCACTCCATTCAAGTGGCCTCCCAAAGCCATACATTTTTTGGGGATTATGATCCCAGCTGACCTTGGGGAATTGTTCTCCATTAATTACAAACCCCTCTTTATCAAAATTGGTTCACAAATAGGGTTCCTTAAGTTGCCATTCCTCTCGTGGTTTGGTAGGAAAAACTTATTGACTACGTATATACTTCCACAGATCATGTACCTGCTGACTGCCTTGCCCATTGGGGTCCCGAGAAGCTAATTTCGGAACTTTAAATGCTTGTTTACATCCTTCTTATGGCATCCTAAACGCCCCAGACTAGCCTATAGCCTTCTCTCACAGAAAAGAGAACAGGGAGGTATTTCGCTTCCTGACTTGGAACTGTATTTCTATGCTAATCATCTCTCACGATGGACGCAGTTAGCGGATGAGAGTAATAACATGTTGTCTGTAGTTATGGAAAGAACACTTATGGGGTCAGACACGTTTCAATTGCTCTGGGTGCGAGATGATCTGATATCTAAAAGGGGGGATTTGAGTCCTATCACTAAGGGGATGGTTCGTGTATGTCATACTGCAGGAGCTCTGAACATGACGGGGAAACTCCTCTCCTCTCTGGCGCCACTGAGTGTTCTACCGTCCTTCCTGGGTAGAAAGTCTGATAGAACGGCAGACTTTTGGAGGAGGCTGAACAACGTCAAGATATCGGTTCTCTTGGACCCATTGGGTCCTCCAAGCCTTGCACAGCTATTTGAGGAACAGGGGTTGAGGCGTCCGAATGCATTACAAGTTGCGGATTATGTAGCTACAACAGATATGTTCAAGGCTGTCTCCAGGACGTCTCAGGCTGATCCGACATGGTTAGAAAATTACATCCTATTACCAACTACCCCTGCAAAGATTCTGTCCAAATTATATAGAGGTCTTCTAATGGGTAAGTCTGAACAGAAACCCCATTATTTGGGGGCTTGGGAGAGGGAATTGGGGAAATCCTTTTCCAAACTTGAATTGGAATATGTATTGAAACATGCTCACGGTTTCTCCAGATGTGTGCGTATACAGGAGAATTCTTACAAACGTGTCACGAGATGGTATCGGACGCCTGAATCCCTTGCCTCTATAGGTCTAGTGAATGTCAATACCTGTTGGAGATGTCATGAGGGGCCAGGTTCTTACCTACATATATGGTGGAGCTGTCCAAGAATAATTAGTTTCTGGAAGGGGATTGAGAGTGCTATCAACACTATCTGCTCTACGCAGATTAAGTTAACGGCAGAGTTAGTGTTCTTATGGCTGCCTCAGCCTGGCTTTACACCCTCCATATACAACTTGCCGACACAGATGATCTCGGCAGCTAAATTGCTCATTCCCACATTTTGGAGACAGACTAACCCACCTACAGAAGAACTATGGTCGGATAAAATGCAACATATCTGCCGCATGGAGGAGTTGGCAGCTTGGGTAACTCAAACCAGGGACCGTTTTCTAAAAGTGTGGAGCCCATGGCTGTCCCAGTGCATAGGCAAGACGGGTTCTACGTAATGTTTAGACAACTCTTCACATTTCTTTACATCTAATGTCCATCCCTTCCGTAAGTCATTTGCCGGGCCGATATGCTGAATCTTGGGGTAGCATGAAGCATGAAGTGAGTTTTCCTTTATACAGAATTGATTAAAGGTGATGTAGTACTGGAATTGTTATTTAATTGTTATTCATTTGTTATTCATTGTTTAATGAATTGTATGTGCTGTCTCTCACATTTATTAGATTATTAATATTCGTAAAGTGCAAGATTTAGTAGATTTCATGAGGGTAGTCTTGTTTGTCAGGATTCTATTGCCTTCGCGTCACCGACTGGTGATTTATTATTCTTTTGTCTTTACCCATATGCTAAACAATGTAAAGTTTGCAATCTTTGTTTATCTGCTTCTGGTCATGCACAATAATAATTGTTTGTTATGTATTATTAACTGTTTAATAAAAAGAGATTTTTCAAAAAAGAAAAACTCCAAACAGAACAACTACCAAGCAAAATCTGCACTCCAAATGCCAAATGGTGCTCCCTCCCTTCTGAACCCACCAGTGTGCCCAAACATCAGTTTACGTCCACATATATTAAATCGCCATACCCGGGAGAACCCGATTAATAGTTTATGAAGTATTTGACTTCAGTGGCTCAAACTGGGCACAACATATTGTGCACTTAAATGGAATCAGTGGCCATTTTCACTTTGCACTATCTGCTACGCATTAATGCCTACTTGATAAATGCCAAGAGGGGAGTAGTTTCCGAAACTGGGTCACTTCTTGGGGGTTTGTTTTACTATTTGACCTCGGATCCCTGAAATTGTGGAACATTGCTGTGAAAATAACCAATAAAGAACTCCAATATGCATGGTGCTCTTTCAATTCTGAGCCCTGTCATACTTCTAGGCAAATGATAAATGCCTTCAGCGGTGTGGTTTCCAAAATTGGCTCACTTCTCGGGGCTTTTATCACTGTACTCTGGTACCTCAGGGGCTTTGAAAATATTGTATGGCGCTCGAAAGCTATCCAGTAAAATGTGAGCTCCAAATGCCAAATAGCACTCCTTCCTTTCTGAGCCCTGCCATGTGCCCTACTGCCATACTCGGGAGATATTGCGTAACATACCTCGGGGTGTTTTTCTCCTATTACCCCTTGTGAAAAGGAAAAATTAAGAGCTAAATCTAGATATTTTTGGAAAAAATAAAAATTTAAATTTTCACTGCCTAATTCTAATCAACCTAGGAAAAACCTGTGGGTTCAAAATGCTAACTACACCCCTAGATGAATGCCCTGAGGAGTGTAGTTTCAAAAATTGAGTGACTTCTCGGTGTTTTCTACTGTACTTGTACCTCAATGGTTCTGCAAATATGGCATGTTGCCTAAAAAACAATCCTGCAAAATCTGCAGGCAAAATAGTGCTCCTGCCCTTCTGAACCCTACCGTGTGTCCAAACAGCAGTTTAAAACCACATATGGGGTATTTCCGTACTAGGGAGAGATTTCTTTACAAATGTGTGGGAGGTTTTTCTCCTTCATGCCTTGTAAAAATGAAGAAATTCTACAATTTAGTGGAAAAAGTGTAGAGTTACATTTTCACGACCTAATTCCAATAAATTCTGCAAAAGACATGTGGGGTGCTCACTATATCCCTGAATAGATTTCTTGTGGGTGTAGTTTCCCAAATGGGGTTACTATAGTTAAATACACAAATGGGACCAGGTTTATCGGTTGCAGTCTTTTAGCTGAAACGGACCTTGGCGGTTACAGTTTCAAAGTGGCACAGGCAGTTTTTGAACTGTAAATGCGCACGGCGCAACTCATTTCATTTTCGTTACACAGACTCACGACACGTGAGACACTCTCCTTGACTGAGCTTCTGGCCACTCTCTATTCGACAAGTATCCACAGCCTCCGCCTGCCTTAGTTCAGGAGCTCTTTCCCTTAGGAGGAGGTCCGTAACCACATGCAGCAGACACAAGATCTCCCAATCAAAAGTCACTCGGATCAGCCGGTTTTGGTCAAGGTTACTGGTGCATACCGCCCAGCAGGATCTTATCAGCAATAAAAGCTTGCACAACTAACTCCTCTACAAAATCCTTTCTGCTGTTTCGGTTCCGCCGCCAGTCCCATGCAGTATTTCGTCCTCACAGTTGACAGAATGCTCCACTGTACTCTCTCAATCAAGAACCATCACTCTCCACTGACGTGCTCTCTGCAGCCAACAACAACAGTGAAGCATGGCACACACTAAATCACCTCCTTTTATAGAATTAGCTTGGCCTACTTACAAAGTCTGTGCAGCATTATCTCAGGTGTCCACATCAAGACAAGAGTCTACCAACATCTCTCACATGCCTACCATATTGCCAAATCATCACAGCTTTAACCCCTTCCCGACATTTGTCGTATGGATACGTTATGGAAAGCCAGTGCTTCCCGCAAATTGCCATATCCCTATGACAAATGGATGGCACGGATTTAGAAGTTGAGTCAGTGCTATCATCCCTGGTTGTCAGCTGTATGTTACAGCTGACACCATGATATAATGGCGGGGACCGAAATGAGCTCTGATGTCCGCCGTTAACCCCTTAAATGCAGCAGTCAAAAGTGACCGCTGCATTTAAGGTGTTTGTAGCCAATTGCCTCCCCAGGTGGCGAAATTGCCAGGGGGCAGATGGCTGCAATGCCAACCGGAGGCCTAACACTGGCCTCCCGATCTGCCTAGTACGGAAGCCTCCTAGGCCCCAACTGGAGGCGGGTCCTAAATGGCTTCCGGTACTGATGGGAAGAAAGAGCTGGCTCAGAAGCTGAGCCTGCGTCATCAGTCGTGGGTGTTAGCCTAATCGGCTTGCTGTCAGTGAACGACTGACTGTTTTAATACATTGCGCTACATAGGTAGTGCTATGTGTTGGAAGATAAATCAGAAATTAGACCTTCAAGTCCCATAGTGGGTCTAAAAATAAATGTAAAAAAAGTTAAAAAAAAGTTGTAAAAAATAAAATAAAAGTTTCAAGTAATAAAATAAAACACAATAGCCTATTTTCCCTTATTAAGTCCTTTATTATTGAAAAAATATATAAACCATACATATTTTGTATTGCCGCGTCCGTAACGGCCTGAACTATAAAAATATTATGTTATTTATTCTATGTGGTGAATGCTGTAAAAAATTAACATAAAGATCAATGGCAGAATTGCTTTTTTTTTGGTCACTTTGCCTACCAAAAATTGGAATAAAAAGTGCTTAAAAAGTCGCATGTATGCAAAAATGATATAAAAACTATAAAAACTATAGCTCAGCTTGCAAAAAACAAGCCCTCATATAGCTCCATCAACGAAAAATTAAAACGTTATGGCTCTCAGAATATTAAAAATATTTTTACTAAACTAACTTATTTTGCAAAAAGTTGTAAAACAGAAAAAAAGTGCTACAAATTTGGTATCGCCGGAATCGTACTGACCCGCACAATAAACGTAACATGTAATTTATAATGCATGGTGAACGCTGCAAAAAAAAAAGGAGAAAACTCTGCCAGAATTGCTGTTTTTTGGTCACCTTGCCTCCCAAAAATAGGATAAAAAGTGATCAAAAAGTCTCATGTACCTCAAAATGGTAGCAGTAAAAATGACAGCTGGTCCCGCAACAAAACAGCCCTCATCCACTACGTCTATAATAAAAATAAAATAAAATTAGGGAACCAGGAATGGGAGGGCCCAAACATATCTTCTGGAAGCGAGGACACCTGCATTATACCAGAACACTTCCCAGCAAAATTCCCCAAACTGCAGAGGTGCAGAGTGTGTACCAAAATGGGGATTAAGAAATGACACCATTTATCAGTGCGACACTGGCCTGTGCATAAAAGATTACTTGACAGCGTAACACACATCTATGGATTATTGTTTTTTTCTTTTTTACCCAATTATTATGCCCTGATGTACTCCGCACAGCTTTCATGTACCCCCACGTTATAAACTGAAACACGAGTAATACTCCAAACAAAACTACTACCAAGAAAACTCCAAATGGGCGCTCCCTCCCTTCTGAGCCCTACAGTGTGCCCAAAAAGCAGTTTACTTACACAAATAAACCCTTTTAACAATTTTTGGGTTGTGTGTCTCCAGTGGCACAAGCTGGGCACAACATATTTGCCACTGAAATGGCATATCTAGGGAAAAATTGCAATTTTACTTTGCACCATTTGTAGCGCATTCATTTATAGAAAAGACCTGTGGGTAAAAATGCTCACTACTTTACTACTTTGTAAATCGCCAAATTAGGCCTCAATTTTGCATTGTACTCTTTCCGTCCTGAGCTCTGTCGAATGTCCAAGCAAAAGATTAGGGTCAGATGTAGGATATTTCTAAATCTGGGAATCACAGCATAATAGTTAGAGAGCTGTCTTTTCATGGTGGCACAAGCTGGGTACCACATATTGGCATAGCTATGGAAAAATTGCAATTTTCACTCTGCAACATTGAGTGTACACTAATTTCTGGAAAACACCTGCAGGGCTAACATGCTGACTACATCACTAGGTGAATAACTTGAGGGGTGTCATTTCCAAAATGAGGTCACTTCTGGTGGGTTTCCACTGTTTTGGTACCATAGAGGCTTTGCAAATGCGACATTGCGCCCCGAAACCAATCCAGCAAAATCTGCACTCCAAAAGCCAAATGGCGCTCCTTCACTTCTGACCCCTACCATGTACCCAAACAGTAGTTTATTACCACATATTAGGTATTGCCATATTCGGGAGAACTTGCTTTACAAATGTTGAGGTGTTTTTTCTCAATTTTTCGTTAAGAAAATAAAAATGTTGCGCTAAATCTAAGTCTAAGGGCATGGCCACACGTGGCGGATTTCCTCCGCAACTGTCCGCATCAATGCCGCACAGAATCTGCATTGCAGATTCTGCAGCGGATCTGCCCAAAATGTGCAGTAAATTGATGCGGACTAGCTGCTGCGGACTGCGGGAAAAGTGCTTCCCTTCTCTCTATCAGTGCAGGATAGAGAGAAGGGACAGCACTTTCCCTAGTGAAAGTAAACGAATTTCATACTTACCGGCATCCAGCCCGACTCTTTCGGCATCCAGCCCGACCTCCCTGGATGACGCGGCATTCCATGTGACCGCTGCAGCCGTCACTTAGACTGAAACGTCATCCTGGGAAGCCGGACTGGAGACAGAAGCAGGGAGTTCTCGGTAAGTATGAACTTCTATTTTTTTGACAGGTTGCTGTATATTGTGATCGGTAGTCACTGTCCAGGGTGCAGAAACGGTTACTGCCGTTCGCTTAACTCTTTCAGCACCCTGGACAGTGACTATTTACTGACGTCTCCTAGCAACGCTCCCGTAATTACGGGAGCCCCATTGACTTCCTCAGTCTGGCTGTAGACCTAGAAATACATAGGTCCAGCCAGAATGAAGAAATGTCATGTCAAAAAAGCAAGACGCATCCGCAGCACACATAACATGTGCATGACAGCTGCGGACTTCATTGCGGAACTTAGAATCTCCATTGAAGTCAATGGAGAAATTCCGCCATGAGTCCTCAACCAGTCCGCCACAACTCCGCAACATCCCTTGCATGCTGCGGACACCAAATTCCGCACCGCAGCCTTTGCTCCGCAGCGGAATTTTAAGCATCGTCTAAACGAACACTTCTAAATAGAAGTGGAAGTCAATGGAGAAACGGCTCCGCTGCGGATTAACGCTGCGGAGTGTCCGCAGCGGAATTCAAGTGAAATTCCGCCACGTGTGAACCCAGCCTTATTGGAAAAAAATTTAATTTTTATTTTCACTGCCCAATTCTAATAAAATCTATAAAAGTCCTCTGGGGTCAAAATGCTCACTACACCCCTAGATAAATTCGTCAAGGGGTATAGTTTCCAAAGTTTTGGTCCCACAGGGGCTTTGGAAAAATAAAAATGCATATTATCTGCCCAAACAGTAGTTTATTACCACATATTAGGTATTGCCATATTCGGGAGAACTTGCTTTACAAATGTTGAGGTGTTTTTTCTCCATTTTTCGTTAAGAAAATAAAAATGTTGCGCTAAATCTAAGTCTTATTGGAAAAAAATGAAATTTTTATTTTCACTGCCCAATTCTAATAAAATCTATAAAAGTCCTCTGGGGTCAAAATGCTCACTACACCCCTAGATAAATTCGTCAAGGGGTATAGTTTCCAAAGTTTTGGTCCCACAGGGGCTTTGGAAAAATAAAAATCCATATTATCTGCCCAAACAGCAGTTTATTACCACATATGGTGTATTTCCATACTCTGGAGAAGTTGTTTTACAAATCTTGGGGGCTTTTTCTTCTTTATTTCTTGTGGAAATTCGTTTTTTTTCAGCGAAAATGACATCTTATTGGAAAAAAATTTAGTTTTTTATTTTCACGTCCAAATTCTAACAAAATCTATGAAGCACCTTTGGGGTAAAAATGCTAGATGAATTTCTCAAGGCGTGTAGTTTCCCAAATGAAGTCACTTTTGGGAAGTTTCCATTGTACTGTTACCTTAAGGGGCTTTGCAAATGCGACATGGCACCAAGAAACCAATCCAGCAAAATCTGCACTCCAAAAGCCAAATGGCGCTTCTTCCCTTCTGAGCCCTGCCATGTGCCCAAACTGCAGTTTATGACGACATATGGGGTATTTCCATACTCTGGAGAAGTTGCTTTACAAATGTTGGTGGCTTTTTCTTCTTTATTCCTTGTGGAAATTGATTTTCTTTTTAGCTAAATAACATCTTATTGGAAAATAATATGCATTTTTTATTTTGACATACAAATTCTAATAAAATCTGTGGGGTCAAAATTAGAGATGAGCGAACTTATCAAAAGTTAGGTTCGGCTAGTTCGCCGAATTTCACAAAAAAGTTTGATTCGGACCGAACTAGTTCGGACCAAACCTGTCACTTCCGTGCGCCGAGCATGCTACTGTCCAGGGTGCTGATAGAGTTAATGGGCTGCACTAACTCTTTCAGCAACCTTGACAGTACATGCTCGGCGGGCGGAAAATAAAATTTTTATGTAATAAAAAAATAAAAATAATATGTTCGTACTTACTTTCCTCCTGTCCGGCCTCCAGCGATGACGTTTTATCCCTTTCGCCGCTGCACAGGCTGTAGTGGCGGTCACGCACGTCAGGATGACGCTTCATCCCACGTGACCGCCTCTGCAGCCAATCACAGGCTGCAGCGGCGACATGGATGAAACGTCATCGCTGGCGGCCGGACAGGAGGAAAGTAAGTATGAACGTATTTTTATTTTTTGGGCATGTATGTATGTATGTTGGCATGTATGTATGTTGTCATGTATGTATGTATGCAGTATGTATGTATGTATGTTGTCATGTATGCATATATGTCTATATGTGCATGTATGTTTGCATGTATGTTGGCATGTATGTATATATGTGCATGTTTGTATGTATATTTGCATGTATATACAGTATATGTATGTATATATGTTTGCATGTGTGTATGTTTGCATGTATGTATGTTTGTATTCATGTATGTTTGCATGTATGTATGTTGTCATGTATGTATGTATGTATGTATGTATGTATGTTGTCATGTATTTATGTATATATGTGCATGTATGTTTGCATATATGTTGGCACGTATGTATATATGTGCATGTGTGTATGTATATTTGCATGTATATATTTGCATGTATGTATGTATGTTTGCATGTATGTATGTTTGCATGAATGTATGTTTGTATGTATGTTTGCATGTATGTATGTTTGCATGTATGTTGTCATGTATGTATGTATGTATGTATGTATGTATGTATGTTGTCATGTATGTATGTATGTATGTATGTATATATGTGCATGTATGTTGGCATGTATGTATATATGTGCATGTGTGAATGTATATTTGCATGTATATATTTGCATGTAAGTATGTATGTTTGCATGGGTGTATGTTTGCATGTATGTATGTTTGCATGTTTGTATGTATGTTTGCATGCATGTATGTTTGCATGTATGTATGTTTTCATGTATGTTGTCATGTATGTATGTATGTATGTATATATGTGCATGCATGTATGTTTGCATATTTTTATTTTTGCATGTATGTTTGAATGTATGTTTATATATATATATATATGTGCATGCATGTAATTATGTTTGCATGTATTTATGTTTGCATGTATATTTTTGCATGCTTGTATGTATGCATGTATGTATCTTTGTATGTTTGTTTGTATGTATGTATGTTTTCATGTGTGTGTTTATGCATGTATGTATGTATGTATGATAGTTTGCATGTATGTATGTATATATGTGTGTATGTTTGCATGTATGTATATTTGCATGTATATATGTGCATGCTTGTATGTATGTATGTTTGTATATATGTATGAATGTATGTATGTATGTATGTTTGCATGTATGTTTGTTTGTATATATGTCTGTATGGCCATGTATGATACTGTCTGCTGGCGCCCTGTATCTAAGTCAACTTCGCGGCAGGCTTCTATACATGGTATAACCATCAGTATAACACATAAGGGTATGTTCACACGTCCTATTTACGGACGTAATTCGGGCGTTTTTGCCCCGAATTACGTCCGAAAATAGCGCCTCAATAGCGCTGACAAACATCTGCCCATTGAAAGCAATGGGCAGACGTTTGTCTGTTCACACGAGGCGTAGTTTACGCGCCGCTGTCAAAAGACGGTGCGTAGATAGACGCCCGCGCCAAAGAAGTGACCTGTCACTTCTTTGGCCGTAATTGGAGCCGTTATTCATTGACTCCAGTGAATATCAGCGCTAATTACGCCCGTAATGAACGCGGCGTTCAAGCGCCTGCCCATGCCGTTACGGCTGAAATTACGGGGATATTTTCAGGCTGAAACATCCCCGTAATTTCAGCCGTAACGGATGCCCTCGTGTGAACATACCCTTAAACTGAATCTAAGCCTTACAGGTTTGGTGTTTGGACTACGTCGTTTTCGAAGACTACTTAGATGACGTTTTTTTTTTCTACAATAAAATGGTTAATGAGGGTTGTGTTGGGGGTGCTTTATTTCAATAAAATATTTTATCTATATCTTTGTCTTTTTCTTTTCAAATTTTATTACTACCACTTTAGTAATGGCCGCTGTCTGAGTGACAAAATCCATTACTAAGGCGAGGCTTAGTGTTAGCCGGTGCAGAGGCTAACACTAACCACCATTATTACCCCGGTACCCACCACCACCAGGGGTGCCGGGAAGAGCCAGGTACGATCCAGTACCCGACCATCTGTTGTGATGGTCGGGCTCTGGGGCGGCCGCAGGCTGGTATTATGAGGCCGGGAAGGGCCAAAAACAGTGGACCTTCCCACCCTTGTAATGCTAGGCTGCTGCTGCTGTGTTGTATCTATTTTTTTAAATTATTTTTTTCTTATTTTTTATTTTTTTTAAAGACATGGGTTTCCACCCAATTTATCATAACCAGCCACATACAACACAGTGTTATTAGCCTGGGAATGGACAAAACCAGTGGCCCTTCCCACCCATGTAATGCCAGACTGCTGCGGCCTTGTATATGGCTGGTTATTAAAAATGTGGGGGACCCGTCTATTGTTAAATTTGCTAAATAAAAAAAAAAAAACGACGTGGGGGTCGGGTACCGGGGTAATAATAGGTGGTTAGTGCTAGCCTCTGCACCGGCTAACACTAAGTACCGCCTTAATAATGGACGCTGTCAATCAGCCAACTGCCATTATCTAGGCACTAATAAAGTTTAAAAAAAACACAAAGATAATTCTTTTTTATTGAAATAAGAAATCCCCAACAAAACCCTCGTTAACCATTTTATTAAAATTTGAAAAAACGTAGATCTACGCAGTAGTCCAACGAATCGAAGATGTAGTCCAATCGGTACATCAAAATCTGCAACAACATAAAAAAACAGTTATCAATGTGAACAATACCAATACTTCTACTCACCTACACACATATATACACGCACACACAAACAAACAACCATACACAAACACACACATATATACACAAACACAACAAGATATACACACACACACACACACACACACACACACACACATAAACAGACAAACACACACACACATATACACGAACTCACACATATACAAACAAAAACACACATATCCAAACACACACATATACACAAACACACTCATATACACAAACACACACACACACACATATACACAAACACATATACACAGTTATACAAAAACACAACAAGATATACACAAACACACACACACATATACACACACATATACACGAACTAACACATATACACAAACACATATACAAACAAAAACACACATACCCAAACACACACATATACACAAACACACACATATACACAAATACACACACATACACAAACACATATACACAAACACACCAATATATACACAAACACACACACATAAACACACACCCATATACACACATATACACAAACACACACATATACAAAAACACACACACACAAACATCTACACACATCTACTCTTTCTGAGCTTGGTGGTTTAAGTGGCTTGTGAACTAAGTGGAGTTCTAAAACCGGAGTTGAAAAGAGGAGTTGAAGCCCCAGTGAGTACTCTTCTCTTCTTTTACTTTAACAATTGTTCGCTGTTTTGTTGTAACTTGGATAATGGATAGCAAGATTGGAGGTTTTCTTCAGTGCACAGTTTGCCATATGTATACACGACTGGAGCCGGAGTTCCAGGGTGAATACCTCTGTGGCAGATGTGAGCATGTTGGTCACCTGGAAGCTCGTATTAGAGATCTGGAGGAGCAGAATGCAACACTGAGGAGGATAGACAATCTTGAGCTGAGCTTGCTGCTCACGGAGCATGCAGTTAGTGGGTTAGAACTGGAGGGTGAAGACATGGGTGAGCAGGATCAGGTAAGTAGCTGGGTTAATGTAGTTAGGGGCAGTAGAAAGGGGTCAAAGACAAGGAAGGCCGATCCGGTTTCTGGCATTCCAAGCAAAATTGCCAGGTTGGGTGATGATGCGAGGGTGTCAGTCTCAGAAAAGGCAGCCCTAGTGGATACTGATCTCCCTAACAGCCGGGAGAACAGCCCAGCTAGTAGTCGGCGGGATGGTAATGCAGGTAAGCCAAGACAATTGATAGTTGTAGGGGATTCTATAATCAGGAAGACGGATAGAATAATTTGTCGCCAAGACCGCCTCAACCGAATGGTTTGCTGTCTCCCTGGTGCCAGGGTTCGGCATGTGGTGGAACGGGTGGACAAATTGCTGGGAGGGGCTGGTGATGATCCAGCTTTTGTGGTCCATGTCGGTACCAACGACAGAATAAATGGTAGGTGGAGGAGCCTTAAGAATAATTTTAAAGAACTAGGCTACAAGCTGAAGGGAAGGACCTCCAAGGTTGTATTCTCAGGAATACTGCCTGTGCCATGCGCATCACAGGAAAGACAGCGGGAGCTCAGGGAGTTAAATGCATGGCTTAAGTCTTGGTGTAGAGGAGAAGGATTTGGGTTCCTAGAGCACTGGGCTGACTTTTCATTGGGGTACAAACTGTATTCTGCAGATGATTTGCACCTAAATGGAAGGGGGTCCGCTGTGCTGGGGGAGAGAATTCTAGCTGGGGTGGCGGAGTGTTTAAACTAGGGCTGAGGAGGGAGGCCAATGTAGGAAATAAAGGGGTAGTTAGGTTAGAGAGGGGTCAGACTATATTGGTGGGGGGAGAAACAGACGGTGGGGAGAGGACTAGACAACAAGATAAGGAGATCCTTTTGTTACAAAACAGCAGTGAAAATAAAAAGGCCCAAATGTCAATCACATTTCTGATAGTGAAAGTGAAACATTTAAAGGCAAGTTAAAGTGTATGTTCACAAATGCCAGAAGTCTAGCAAGCAAAATGGGGGAGCTGGAGGCCTTAATACTGGAAGAAGATATAGATATAGTTGGTGTTGCTGAAACATGGCTGGACTCTTCACATGACTGGGCTGTAAATCTACAGGGTTTTACACTGTTTCGGAAAGACAGGGCAAATAGGAAAGGTGGTGGTGTATGTCTGTATGTGAGAAGCGATATGAAGGTGAGTGTAAATGAGACATTAGAGGGTGAAGACTGTGAGGAGGTTGAAACCTTGTGGGTGGAATTACAAAGGGAAGTAAACACTGAAAAAATTACTTTTGTTGTAATCTATAGACCCCCCAATATAACTGAAGAGATAGAAGGTCAAATATATAAACAAATGAAGCGGGCTGCACAGGCGGGTACTGTTGTGATAATGGGAGATTTTAATTATCGGGATATTAATTGGTGTCATGGTTCGGCTTCAACTGCAAAGGGGAGACATTTCCTCAACCTGTTGCAGGAACATTTTATGGGCCAGATTGTGGAAGACCCGACTAGAGGTGAAGCTCTGTTGGATCTGGTCATTTCTAATAATGCAGAGCTTGTTGGGAATGTCAATGTTCGTGAAAACCTTGGTAACAGTGATCATAATATAGTTATATTTTACCTATACTGTAAAAAACAAACACAGGCTGGGAGGGCAAAAACATTTAATTTTAAGAAAGCCAATTTCCCCAGGATGAGGGCGGCAATTCAGGATATAGACTGGGAAGAACTAATGTCAAATAATGGGACAAATGATAAATGGGAGATTTTCACATCTACTTTGAGTTATTATAGTGCAAAATGTATTCCTACAGGTAACAAGTATAAACGACTAAAATTAAACCCCACATGGCTTACTCCTTCTGTGAAAGGGGCAATACATGACAAAAAAAGGGCATTTAAAAAATACAAATCTGAGGGTACAGCTGTAGCCTTTGTAAAATATAAAGAGCTTAATAAAATCTGTAAAAATGTAATAAAATCAGCAAAAATACAAAATGAAAGGCAGGTGGCCAAGGATAGTAAAACAAATCCTAAAAAATTCTTCAAGCATATAAATGCAAAAAAGCCCAGGTCTGAACATGTAGGACCCTTAGATAGTGGTAATGGGGAGTTGATCACAGGGGATCAAGAGAAGGCAGAGTTACTAAATGGGTTCTTCCGCTCTGTATATACCACAGAAGAAGGAGCAGCTGATGTAGCCGGTGCCAGTGCTGTTAATATATCAGTTGATATACTGAATTGGATGAACGTAGATATGGTCCAAGCTAGATTAAATAAAATAAATGTACACAAGGCCCCGGGACCAGATGGGTTACACCCTAGAGTTCTTAAAGAGCTTAGTTCAGTTATTTCTGTCCCCCTCTTCATAATATTTAGAGAGTCTCTCATGAGTGGTATAGTGCCAAGGGACTGGCGCAGGGCAAATGTGGTGCCTATTTTCAAAAAGGGCTCTAGGTCTTCGCCGGGTAATTATAGACCAGTAAGCTTAACATCAATTGTGGGGAAAATGTTTGAGGGGCTATTGAGGGACAATATACAGAATTATGTGACAATAAATAGTATTATAAGTGACAGCCAGCATGGTTTTACAAAGGACAGAAGTTGTCAAACCAACCTGATTTGTTTTTATGAAGAGGTAAGCAGAAGCCTAGACAGAGGGGCCGCTGTGGATATAGTGTTTTTGGACTTTGCAAAGGCATTTGACACTGTCCCTCATAGACATCTAATGGGTAAATTAAGGACTATAGGTTTAGAAAGTATAGTTTGTAATTGGATTGAGAATTGGCTCAAGGACCGTATCCAGAGAGTTGTGGTCAATGATTCCTACTCAATCGTCCCCAGTTATAAGTGGTGTACCCCAGGGTTCAGTGCTGGGACCACTATTATTCAACTTATTTATTAATGATATAGAGGATGGGATTAATAGCACTATTTCTATTTTTGCAGATGACACCAAGCTATGCAATATAGTTCAGACTATGGAAGATGTTTGTGAATTGCAGGCAGATTTAAACAAACTAAGTGTTTGGGCGTCCACTTGGCAAATGAAGTTTAATGTAGATAAATGTAAAGTTATGCATCTGGGTACGAAAAACCTGCAAGCATCATATGTCCTAGGGGGAGCTACACTGGGGGAGTCAATTGTTGAGAAGAGCAGAGTTCACAGCAGCACAGAATCTGCACGCTCCTCTACTGAAATACTCTGTGCTGCTGTGAACTCTGCTCTTACCATTACGTAGCTCAGTCTGTTACCTCTCATCCACTCCTGTCCTCAAGAACACCTTCACATGATTGGCAAGTCACCACCACGCACAAGATCCGCACACTCATCTCCTGAAATACTCTGTGCTGCTGTGAACTCTGCTCTTACCGTTACGTGGTGACTTGCCAATCATGAAGGTGTTATTGAGGACAGTAGTGGAGGAGAGGTAACAGACTGAGAGCTATGTAATGGTAAGAGCAGAGTTCACAGCAGCACTGAATCTGCACGCTCATCTCCTGAAATACTCTGTGCTGCCTTAAACTCTGTGGACAGGTCAGGATCCTGTTTCTTTTAAATGCTGCACTGTAGCGCAGCCTTATATAGTGGATCGAGCGGGTTCCCTAGCAGCATTTAAAAGAAACAGGATCCTGACCTGTCCACAAAGTTTAAGGCAGCACAGAGTATTTCAGGAGATGAGCACGGCCGGCCACGGGCAGCCATTCGTTTTTCCGAGCCGTGCTCCCATTATGCACACGACCGTAAAAACACCCGTTATTGCAGGTCGTAATTACGACCTGCAATAACGGGCTCATAGACTTCTGTTACCCACGGGTACCTTCCCGTTTTCTCACAGGAAGGTGCCCGTTCCGTTAAAAAAAATAGAACATGTTCTATTTTTCTATTTTACGGGCCGTGCTGCTATAATTATAATGACAGCAGGGTTCGCAAAAGCGGCCGGCTGCCCGTGGCCGGCCGTGCCCGGCCGTGCTCGTAATTACGAGTCGTAATTATAAGCACGGCCTGTAAAATGAAAAAATTGAACATGTTCTATGTTTTTAACGGCACGAGCACCTTCCCGTGAGAAAACGGGAAGGTACCCGTGGTTAACAGAAGTCTATGGGCCCGCTATTTCGGGTCGTAATTACGACCCGTAATAACGGGTGCTTTTACGGTCATGTGCATGAGGCCCCGTAATGACGGGTGGCTACATGTGTGCACCCGTCATTACGGCAGCGTTGCTAGGCGACGTCACTAAATAGTCACTGTCCAAGGTGCTGAAAGAGTTAACTGATCGGCAGTAACTGTTTCAGCACCCTGGACAGTGACTACCGATCACAATATAGAGTAACCTGTAAAAAAAAAGACGTTCATACTTACCGGGAACTCCCTGCTTCCTCCAGTCCGGTCTCCTGGCCGTTGCCTTGGTGACGCGTCCCTCTCGACATCCGGCACAACATTCCTTGATGACGATGCAGCCCATGTGAGCGCTTCAGCCAATCACAGGCTGCCGCGTCAGAAAAGAAGGTCGGACTGGAGGAAGAAGAGGGACTCGTCCCCAAGACAACGACCAGGTACGTATGAAATGCTTTTTATTTTATTTTTAATCAGCAGCCTCTTTTCTCTATCAGTGATTGATAGAGACAAATGGCTGCCGATTTGTATAATATTTTTGACCGGGTTCGGTCAAAACGGGTTCGGCCGAACCCGGTGAAGTTCGGATTCGCTGCGAACCAAACTTTTCCGGAAGTTCGGACCGAAACCGGGTTCGGTTGTCCCGGTTCGCTCATCTCTAGTCAAAATGCTCACTATATGCCAAGATGAATTCCTTGTTAGGTTTAGGTTCCAAAATGGGGACTTTTTTGGGGTGTTTCCTTTGTTTTGGCATCGCACCTCTTCAAACCTGACATGGTGCCTAAAATATAATCTAATAATAAGAAGGCCCCAAGATCCTCTAGGCACTACATTGCTTCTCAGGCCTGTGCTTCAGTAAATTAGCACACTAAAAACTGCAGAATCTGGGCAATAAATATTAAGTTGTGTTTATCTCGTAACACCTTCCGTGTTACAGAGAAAAAAAGATTAAAAATTTATTTCTGCAAAAAAACCTGAAATTTGTAAATTTCACCCCTACGTTGCTCTAATTCTTGTGAAAGGTCTGTAGAGTTAAGAAAATCTCTAAATGCTGTTTTGAATACTTTGAGGGGTACTGTTTTTAAAATGGAGTGCTTTATGGAGGGTTGTATTGTATGGGCCCCTCAAAGCCACTTCAGAACTGAACTGGTCCCTGTAAAAACAGCCTTTTGAAATTTGTGTGAGAATGTCTGCTAAGTTCTAAGCCTTGTAACGTCCTAGAAAAATAAAAGGATGTTCAAAAAATTATGCCAATCTAAAATAGAGATATGGG
Source organism: Rhinoderma darwinii (assembly GCF_050947455.1). Lineage (NCBI taxonomy): Eukaryota > Metazoa > Chordata > Amphibia > Anura > Rhinodermatidae > Rhinoderma > Rhinoderma darwinii. Next base: position 348,156,529 of record NC_134688.1, read on the forward strand.
AAATGTTAATTAGTAACTATTTTGTGTGGTATAACCATATGTATTACAAACAGATACATAGAAATTTGTAAAAATGCTAATTTTTCGCAAAATTTTAGTGTTTTTCACAAATAAATACTGAATGTATCTACCAAGTTTTACCAGTAGCAAAGTCCAATGTGTCACGAGAGAAGAATCTTACAATCGCTTGGATAGGTAAAAGCATACAAACATTTGCTAAAATAGACATGTTTGGAGGATTGACATGTCCTCATTAAATCCAGTGACTCATAGGTGACGTCTTCGCTGATTGTAGACGTTCTCTTTCCTTTTCTTTCCTTTCCAGCCAAGATTGTTATGACGACTTGCCATAATAAATACAGTCTGCTGCCCAGACTATTTTTGCCGATTGCTTCTGCAGCAATTCCCAGCATTTTAAGTAACAAGAATAAACTCAGACACCAGACCAAACACCAAAATTAATTCATACCCCAGACCAGACCCCTATATAAATTCAGAATTTAAACAGGACTCCTATATAAATTAAGATTCCAAACCTTACCGCTTTTATAATCCAATTCCTAACAAGACCCCTTAATTTTAATGGGACAGGGGTGCAATACCGTGCACAGCCACTAAAAATGTAACAGCACGTGCTAATACGAACGAGAAGGTAAACCATGAAAACAATGAAGAGGCTGCAGCTCTCATACAAGGGTTGCAGACCCTTCAAATAGCTGATCGGCGAGGGTGACAAGAGTCGAACCCACCCCGCTCTAATATTGACAGCCTATCCTAAGTACAGGCCATCAGTTTTAAAAACCCAGATAACCCCTTTGAATAATAAAATTCCTGCTTTCTGCAGCTGTCTCTGTGTACTGTTTGCTGTATATAAATTTATATAACTTCCACTTAGTGCAATGCAACATGCAGTAAATCCATATACAGAAAGCTGCCCTAGTTGTACCTGCAGGCACCCAGAATTTTATTATTTCAATAAAGCTGTGTAAAGGGAAGCAGGGAATAAACTCTCTCTCAGAAAAACGAAGCTTAGAAAGATAATTGGTGCATTTCTGGGATCACATATAACTCCGCTAACTTGAGAAATATAGAAACATTTATGCCCGATAAACATTATTATGACAAATTATTCACTTAATTAATGACTAATAAAAGAAACTCATTGAACCTTCTACATGCTGTGGATTTCTCAGGTATTAATGGGTTTCATAAATACTGTAGTTATATGAGGTTCACTGGCAACCATTGGATGATGAGGACATGAGACATTTGTAAATCACTTAAGCATTTTTTGATGTCGCTCCCTGTCTTTACAGTTTACCTAATGGGCCAGCAATGGTTTTAGGAGTGACCCGGATTAAGGAACCAGGCAGGAATTCTTTGGTCCTCTTGACTTCAAATGCTGCAGAGAATGTGGTATCCTTAAAAATATCATGCAGCCATTTTTCATGAATACATCTGGGTGTTGGTCTTCTACCCCCTCTGGGAGGCCTATGATCTATATACTATTCCAACTTAGTTGGTTCCCGAAGTTATCCGCCTTCTGGTGCCACAGATCTACTTTTTAGAACAGGAGAGCAACTGGCAGAGATTATGTGCAGTTATCTCTGAGCTATTTATGCTGAATACGTTCACATCAGGTCTGACCGTCTCCTCTCAGGATGAATAGATCAATTCTTACCACCTCTTTATTCCCTCGAGAGCTGAGCACAGGAGATGCAGCATGTAGGATGTTCTTACTGGTGCAGAGCCCCAGCACCTTATGAGGGTCTTCAGGTTTTCAGTCATATTTATTACAAAGATTATGTATTTTAATATAATATTGTTTCCTCAATGTCACACAGACAGAAATTATTATCTATCAGATGTTCAGCAGCTGCAGATCCATCCAGATTGTAATAACTAGACACACACTAAACCAACTGTGAGAGATGAACATTACAAGTTCCATGCACCAAGACTGAACCATATCTCTGACTTTTACAATTTATTATGGGTTTTAATTCTATCCCTGATCTCCTGTCTTGGCAGTACTGGGTAAGAGTCTGTCCACGGAAACATTATGAATATAGAAACTACATTCAAAATATAAATAACAATCAAACATTAAAAATATTGTTAAAGCCATACTGAAATATGCAAATTATGGGTGTGGTCATAAAAGCAGCTCACGCCGGGTATATCTATTGTGATGTCACTACTATTAATGATGGTGAATCTATACTTGAAATATGCAAATTATGTGTGAGGTCATAAAAGCATCTATTGTGATGTCATAGAGCTTGGGTATATGCAATGATGCTGGTCACAGAGCTGTCACTCAGTTGGATGTGACCGGTAAGTTCTCTATCATTTCTCTATCTGTACCTGACTCTGATCGATCCATTATATTAGGAACATTGAATCCATGTCTTCAAGATATGGTTTATTAGAGGTTGTAATATCTTTTTTTGTTTCATTATACAATTGAATTGCTTAAATATCATAGAAAGAACACAGGCTGTAAGAAATGGCAGCCTACATTCAGCCGATAATAGATTTGCAGGGTAACAGCACATCATTTTGGTTCCCTGCAGCCCTGAGAACTTATTTTGTCTCTCGATTGTAAAGGAGAAATTACAGTATGGTCATATTAGGGGACTGTTATGTAGTAAGTCCTTATATTAGTGTAAATTCCCTAAAAATAATTCCATAAATTAACACATTAACACAATGTAATAACATTCAGAATTTTGATCAAGTAATATAAAAAAAACATGTAAAAGCCATTGAAAATGCCATATTAAGATCTGTAAGTTATAACGAGTGTAGTTAGGTAATCCAGCTACACTATATGGCCAATAGTATTTGGACACCTCTCCTAATTATTGAGCCAAGAATCAGCTGGATGGGTGTAAAACACGTCGCCGTTGAATTTTGGAGCATGGGAAACATGTTCTGTTGAGTAATAAATCACGGTTCACTATCTGGCCATCTAATGGACGAATTTGCGTTTTGTGCCTGCCCGGAGAATGCTACCTACTGGACTGTATAGTGCCTATTATAAAATGGAGTGAAGTTTGTATAATGGTCTGGATTGTTTGTAAGGGGTTGGATTAAATCCCCATTTTTCCAGTAGGGGTTAATAAGACTTTTTAAACAATTGTATGCTTCCAACTTTGTGGTAATAGTTTGGGTAAGACCCTTTCCTGTCCTAGTATGACTGTGCCCCTGTGCACAAAGAGGGTCCCTAAAGAAATGGTTTGACAAGTTCGATGTGGAGGAACTTGTGTATCTGCACAGAACCCGGACCTCAATCCCAACAAAACCTTTGGAGTGAATTGGAAAGGCAATTGCGAGCCAGACCTTTTTGCCCAACATCAGTGTCTCAACCATTGGTGTCCACATACTTTTGGCCATATACTGTAGTGTACCGAGTGTATATCTATTGTGATGTCACCGAGCTTAGGTATAAAGTATAGTGCTGGCCAGAGGGCTGTCATTTATCAGGTGGATGTGACGGTAAGTACTTTATCATTGCTACGTCTCTAGAACAGTCTCATCTATCAGTCTCTTTATTAATATTGGATTCTTACATGTAATTCTAGTGTTTGTCGTGTTATTTTTGTTTTTTATTTGGCATACTTATACACTAGGAAATTGCTTAAATAGCAATATTGTGGCCTGTCACATCTGCTCCATAGACAGAATGCAGATTGCAGACAGAAATTGGTGTCTGTATTCTGCTGGTTGATTCATAAAGCAACCACAAAGCAAAGAATGTGAATCTCTGGGAACTTATTATCACACCCTCCAGTTTATAACACCAGTAATTCTAATAATAAATGTTTATAAGGGAATTCATATTTATGAATTTTAGGTTTTCTGTCTGTAGACTATACTATTTATATATCAGGTCAATCCTGAATATTAGCTGGTATGGCTATGCAACCAACCTACATAAGGTGCTGCTATTGTGATGTCTTGAGATGAGTCTAGATAGCCGTGTTTCTTACTGCGTCTATGGTAGTATTGGTTTTATTACAAGATTTAAACTATTTGATGTTTGAATCATGTACATAAATAAATGATTATAAGGAGTATTGCTTTTCTTTATTTTTTTTAGTAATAAAATATTAGTAAGTCCAGGAATAAACAGCCTAATAGCATTTGTCAGACTAAATTGTAGAAGGATAGTGCTAATCCCCTGGAAACGTGTCCTTATTAACAATTGAAACTAATAATTATGTATATAATCATAATAATAATAATAATAATAATAATAATAATAATAACAATAAAAAAGATAACAATAAAAAGTATTTATTACTAACTCCAATTACTTAGGTTCTAAATTCTGGTTATCAATTAATATAAAAAAAAATTCAACCCTTTAAAATGCCATATGGTCAATTTAACAACCAATACATTGTTTCAGCTTCCAAACCTAATACAATGTTATCAACAGGGGCTCCCAGGTCCAAGACCCCAAGTCATGTGATCCTCTGACACTTATGATTGACAATATTCTGTTATAGGAATACCCTATTTAATAACTAATTTTTCCAGCTAGTTTCATCACAAGTAACGACTCCCTTATAGTTTTCTGGTCTTTCTAGGTCTTGCTGTTGGATTGACACTGTGTTACTTACTGTGTTGCTTATACGGTTAGCGATTTGTCCTATTTTCGGAGAACTAGAGGCGATTAGTCAAATTCTATCTTGACTGTCTCCTGGTTTTCTACCAAGGACATTGGTGCAGTTTTGCACCCGGGCATTAAACAACCATGCCCTTTTGGAAAAAATCTAAGAAATATCATGTCTCCCAAATTCCTGATAAAGGAAATAAGATGGGAGACATACCAACTATGGAGGAGCCTAACATCTCGCTCCAGAAGTTTTCTGTCATCAAAGATATGGCAGATGAAAAATGCAGCGATCTTAGTCACAGCAAATATTGTGACATTACGTCAAAGAACACCAAGAAGAGCGCATTCAGCCTGCTGACCCACCTGCGCTCCAAAAATATCCGTAAAAGGTATGTAACTAATAATTCTCATACATTGCTCAGATATCCAGAGCTGTGGTATAACAGTCACTAGATCTTTAATTCTCCCCATATCTTCACAGAAACTTTGGCAGCAGCGCTGTGATCGGCGCTAGAGAACTGGATCGCTATTTCCCAGATAGACGGTTGAGACTATATGTTGCCACCTGGAATATGGAGGGAAAGGTGAGAAGTAATGTACAATATTTATTGTGACCCATCAGTGTGCCCGAGCTCAAGTTGGATGAAATGGGCCAGTAACCATGTCTCTTTAGTTTGTAGTTGAATATCACATAGACAGGTTATATTCTACCCTATGTCAGTTGAGTTGGCGCTCTTTGTATACAATATTAATGTTTGTATATTTTGAACAGGATTACCCGCAAAATGTGGAGGATCTGCTGTTACCATCAGATGATACGAAAGACATTTATGTTATTGGCGTTCAGGAAGGATGTCCAAACAGGTAAGTCTTCTCAGGTTGTCTTACACCAGCCTATGACTGCAGATGGACAGCAGGGCGGCTGATACAAATTCTCTCTCAATGCTCTACTTATTGTATTATCACTCCTTAATTTTCAAAATTCAACACCAGAGGTTATTATATGGAGTGTTGATACAGATGAGTTGAGTATCTTAATCTTGTGTCATTTATTAATATGTAAATCTGAAATTGTGTCTTCTTGTAGACGGGAATGGGAGATAAAATTACAGGAGACCCTTGGACCACACTATGTATTATACCACTCCTCCGGGCTCGGAGTCCTGTATCTCACCATCTTTGTTCGACGGGAACTAATCTGGTTCTGCTCAGGTAAGATTCACATTCCTACGTCTACATAAGAAGTCTTGAATGTAGTCATTAGCTGGAACATCTTATTTAGTTATTAGAATTAGATGCCTAAGAGCTTGGCTCTCAGATTCTTGACTTCTGAGTATTGGAGATCTAAAAGTTCACACCACAGTTACAAAGTATGAAATTATGTTCTAGTAATATTTCCATAGTTTAATTGGAAATAATTTCTATTCCATTGTTGCATGTAGTACTCTTAACCACTGACCCGTCTTTTTGTGTTTAATTTCTTATACAGAGGTAGAGCACACCCATGTAACAACCAGGCTATTCCACCATGTGAAAACTAAAGGAGCCTTGGGTGTTGCCTTCACCGTCTTTGGAACATCTTTCCTTTTTATTAATTCACATCTAAGATGTAAGTATTTACAATATTAATATATGACCATGTACAGTTTTACTTTGTATAAAATTGCTGCTATTTGATAATTAACTGAAATATATGGGATGATATGAAGAGATCTGTACTAATAATGTTTTGGTAAAAATAAAAGGTTTGTTCCTGTTTGATCAAACTTTTTCTAATCTATCAATCTCATTCTATGTTGTGAGTGGCCAGTAATACAGATACACGCAGGTACAATTAGTGCAGGAGGGGGTGGCGGCGGCTGGTTTCAGTTGCGCCGCCTCCCCCTCAGAGAGGCAGCAGGGCGGACGGTGCGGCCGTATAATCCCTCACACCCACCCCTCCTCTCCATTAGCGGCGGTGGCGCGCTGCAATGTGTTTTTTTGAAAATAATATGCGATTCGGGCCGCCCATATGATCATCCGCCACTGCTAATATGTATTTTTTTGTTGGCAGTTGGGGCACTCAGCAAGAGGATCCAGGACTATAAAACCATCACTGAGGGTCTCCGTCTGCCTCAAATTATTCCGGAAAGAATCAACTCCAATGCCTGTGAGTATTACTTATGTGGTTGAACCTATGGATCCTTTTATCTCTCTATTTGTCTCCGTTGAGTCTAATGCAGTCATGTGCTATAATTTTTTTATTTTTTTTTATTCTACAGTGGACGTCACCAGCCGCTTTGATCGGGTGTTTTGGTTTGGAGACCTCAATTTTCAACTTAAAGAGGACAGAAAAAATGTGGAATCTCTTCTGCAGAAGATCGAAGGAAAAGATATGTCCAGTCTCCTCAAACACGACCATCTGAATGAAGCCAAGAACAATGGTATATTTACTAGTAGATACATGTCTATCACTCCTCAACCTTCATTAAAGTGGTTCTCCACCTTCTGACAACTGATGACCTATCCACCGGATAGGTCATCAGTATATCATCGGTGCGGGTCCGACACCTGGACGCTGCACCGTTAAGCTGCTCCAGTGACCTGCGGGCACCGGATGTTATGGCACACAATGCTATGTATGGAGCCGGAAGCAGTTGGCTCCTTACATAGCATTGCTGCCATGATGCATAACTGCAGGTCTGCCTCCTATTCACTTGAATAGGAGCAGAGTTGCAGTACTGCAGCTCGGCTGCAATTCCGTGGCCGGCGCCAACTGCATCCGGCATGTACGTCCGGTGCTCAAAGGCACCGGACCAGCTGATTAGTGCAGGGTCCGGGTGTCGGACCACCACAGATCATGTACTGATGACCTATCTGGTGAGTATGTCATCAGTTGTCAGAAGTTGGAAAACCCCTTTAATACCACAACCACTTCCACAGATTAATACAAATCACTGACATGATGGTTGATATGTTCCCCAAATTCTTATATAGTGCTAAAATTATCAATTGCTCCTTTTTTTTTTTTTTAATACTGACAACTTTTTTTTCTTTCAACTTAAGGGTCCATATTTCTAGGGTTCAAGGAGCACACTATTGATTTTCTTCCTACATATAAGTTTGACATTGGCACAGACACCTATGATACATCAGCAAAGCAGAGAATTCCATCATATACGGTAAGATATCTTATTTCCAGGTCTACAGACCTTGAGAGACAATAGAATCCATGGGCCAGAGCACCCATTATATAATGAATCCCCTCCCCCAATGTAATGAATTGTTATTATTATAGCTGGAAGAGTAATTTCTTATGAACAAAGCTTTCAGTTAATTTTACTTTTATGTAGTGAGTTTGTCATCACAGTTTCCCAGTGTAATATGTCGTTGCCCAGCATGGGTCAAGGATACTTATTTAATGAAATCTGTGTGACCAAGTCAAACCTAAAATGCAATAAAGTCTCAATATTCTGCAATATAAATAAAGTAGGCCCAACGTTTAGGTCTGTGTTTTGCAGTTTAATAATATATTATAATATGATTTCATTAATGATATTTGTTATTTTCATGACCTCTACAGGACAGGGTGTTGTTTAAAAGCCAATGTGAGGGAGATGTGCGAGTCCTGAGATACGACTCTTGCCCTGTTTTGAAGACCTCAGACCACCGACCTGTTTTTGGCATCTTTGAAGTAAAGATCAGGCCCGGTTCAGATGAGTAAGTCATGTTTTCCTCCATGTTGTTGGTATGATACTTTCAGTAGCCGTCATTACTACATGGTCCTTATAGCCAGAGCTCACACTTTGGGGCAGGTGGCTGTACACCTTGGTGACAGTACTGGAGGATTATAGGATGTGAAACTAAGCAAAGTGTGGTTACCTGCTAACATTATCATATGTCTTACATAAATATATTTCTCATTCCAGCATCCCCTTGGCTGGTGGACGCTTTGATCGTAAAATCTATGTAACAGGCATTAGGAGGAAAGGACAAAAAAAGTAGCTGCATCTGTTCATGTCCTTACAGGTAAGAGCTTTGTAGTTGTCTATTATGTTTGCGGTGAAAATGTTCTTCCATCTCTTAGGTTTTCCTCTGTATCTGTAATTTATTTTATCAACTAATTTAACTAAAGTGTAAACAAGTATTTTCAATCTTAAAATTCCAACTCCTTGTATTCAGACACTTTTTCATTTCTGAATGAAGGTTGTGGGCTTTGGGGAACAACTTCCCCAACTGTAAGCATGTATGTAGTATAGTACAATGAGTTTCCTAAAGGAACCTGTCATCTGAATGGATGGAAAACCTGGATTTTATGATGCATTAGCTTCTAAGCAAAAATGATGGATACAAGGAACATTGCTATTGATGGAAGACATTACTTGGCATCTTGCAGGACTCCTAAGGAACAGTTACAATCTCCGGGGCATAAAACATCGGAACATTAGAAAGTTCCCGTAACATGCTGAAGAGCGCAGCTCTAGGTCAGACCCACTGCTTGCATCAACCATCTTCAAGGTTTGTAGTGTGACCCCCAGGATGAATTAAGAAATGTATTTACCTCAAATCACCTTAAAAAGTCTTCTAGATTTTGTGTCTGCTAAGAAACACACATTATAGAACATTAATAGCAAATATTTGTCTTGCAGCATAAACATCAATTCCGCAGTACATCTGGCGAGAATAGCGCTCCCTGTCACCGGAGGAGCCACCATCAATGCTGATAGAAAGGTAAGTTCCTCTGGATGTGTCCCCTCTCTATATTTATCAAGCAGCCTGAATGATCAATATTTAATAGGGTTGTGTGCTTCTCCCCCCAGAACAAGTCAGCAGATATCAACAGAACATCAACACCAATAACAACCAAGGGCAGAATCCGCCATCTTACAAGAATTCCAATGGCGAGGCTTAACATTTCTACAACATCTGTCACAGAAGAGACATCAATGTGGTCACCAGGGCATCAATATCACCCAGAAGACCAGGTTCAGAACAGGACAATATGTCATCTCTTCTTGTGTCTGTGGAATCCAGATTTTCCACCCCTTACTGATACTACAGTATATACTGTGACATATTCCGTAGTTTTTGTTGAATCTTGTATTACCATCATCTTTACCATTATATATTTTGATCCACAAAATCCTTAAATAAATCTTTAACATCAATCCATAAGTGTGACTGGTAATTGTTATGTGCGCGGCTGTAACTTACCACAGTGTATACATTTCACCTAACCGACCCTTCACAGCGCTATTTGTGTGACATCGCGTTTAATCCAGTGGTAGGTGACAGGACATTGTATCATATGTACACAATACAGAGTGTATGGAACATGCCGCCATATGTACTGGATTATATACTGTAGGACAAAGAGTGACAGGAGATGTAAAACATTGATATATTTGATAGTTGCTTAACCCCTTAAGGACGCAGCCTAGTTTGGGCCTTAGGGCTCAGAGCCCATTTTTCAATTCTCATTGGTGTGCAAGAGCACTAATGATCCCAATTTCCCAGCTGCTATTGAGTTGTTGAATTTATTAAAACGTAACTTTTATTATTTTAAATTAGAAATGAAGCGCAGCAGAGAGAAGAAAGACGTACAACATTGAGGTGAGTTAAAATGGTTCCAAGTCGGTTAGCGTAACGTTTGAGATCCAATGTGTATTAGGGTCTCATAAGAATAAAGTGGCAGGCACAGTCAGCAGCTGCAGACTGCTAGAGAGCCTCTTTGTCACACAGGGTAAGATGCAGTAGCTTGTGCCGACTAGGATTATTAAAAGAGCGCTAGCCCCCCCGACATGTTTCGCTGCTTCAGCGTCCTCAGGGGATAAATTCGGGGCTAATGGTCTGAAGCAGCGAAACATGTCGGGGGGGCTAGCGCTCTTTTAATAATCCTAGTCGGCACAAGCTACTGCATCTTACCCTGTGTGACAAAGAGGCTCTCTAGCAGTCTGCAGCTGCTGACTGTGCCTGCCACTTTATTCTTATGAGACCCTAATACACATTGGATCTCAAACGTTACGCTAACCGACTTGGAACCATTTTAACTCACCTCAATGTTGTACGTCTTTCTTCCCTCTGCTGCGCTTCATTTCTAAATTAAAATAATAAAAGTTACGTTTTAATAAATTCAACAACTCAATAGCAGCTGGGAAATTGGGATCATTACTGCTCTTGCACACCAATTTGCTTTTGTATATAATCCATCCCTGCCAGCTACTAGGGTCTGCGCTATTTCTTTTGACATTTTTCCGATCTGACATATTTAACTTTATGTGGTAATAACGTCGGAATGCTTAAACCTATCCAAGCGATTCGGAGATTGTTTTCTCGTGAGACATTGGGCTTTATGTTAGCTGTAAAATTTTGTTGATATGTTCAGTGTTTATTAGTGAAAAATTGCAAAATTTAGAGAAAATTTAGAAAAAATAGAATTTTTCTAAAGTAAAAAATGCATCTGCTTGTAAAACAGATGGTTATACCACCCAAAATAGTTACTAGTTCACATTTCCCATAATTCTACTTTAGATTGGCATGATTTTTTGAACATAAACAGCAATTTCTCATATTTTTAAGAAAGTGTCAAAAGCCTTTTTTTTTAAGGTACCTGTTCAGTTCTGAAGTGGCTTTGAGGCACCTATGTATTAGAAACACCCACAAAACTCCCCGTTTTAAAAACTAGACCCCTCAAATTATTCAAAACAGCATTTTGAAAGGTTATTTTAACCCTTTAGGCATTTCACAGGAATTAAATCAAAGTGGAGGTGAAATTTGCAAATTTCATTTTTCTTGCTGAATTTAATTTTAATTCTATTTTTTTCTGTAACACAGAAGGTTTTACCAGAGAAACACTACTAAATATGTATTTTACAGATTCTGCCGTTTTTAGAAATGTCCCACATGTGGCTCTAGTGTGCTCTTGGACTAAAACACAAGCCCCAGAAGCAAAGAAGCACCTAGTGCATTGTGGGGCCTCATTTTTATTAGAATATATTTTAGGCAGCATGCCAGGTTTGAAGAGGTGTTGAGGTGCCAAAAAAGTAGGAATCCCTCAAAAGTGACCCCATTTTGGAAACTGCACCCCTCAAGGAATTCATTTATGGTTGTTGTTACCATTTTGACCCCACAGTTTTTTCACAGAGCGTCTTTGAATTGGGCTGTGAAATTAAAAAGATGAAATTTTTTCCAATAAGATGTCATTTTTTATCAAAATGTCTTATTTTCGCATGGAACAAAATGCCCCATTTCGTTGCCCAATTTGTCCTGAGTGCGGTAATATCCCATTTGTGGTGACAAACTGCCGTTTGGGCCCATGGGAGGTCTCAGAAGGAAAGAAGCGCTATGTTTTCTTTGGAGTCCAGATTTTGCTGGATTGGTTTTCGGGTGCCATGTCGACTTTGCAGAGCCCCAGGGGTATCAAAGCAATGGAAGCCCACCAGAAGTGACCCCATTTTGGAAACTAAACCCCTCAAGGAATTCATTTATGGGTGTTGTGACCATTTAGACCCCACAGTTTATTCTCAGAATTTATTTGAAATGGGCTGTGAATTAAAAAAAATGTGTGATAAACTGGGCCCATGGGAGGGCTAAGAAGGAAAGGACCACCATTTGGCCTACTGGGGATTTTCTGGTACTAAGTCATGTATGCAGAAGCCCCTGAGGTACCAGTACAGTTGAAACCCCCGAGAAGTGATCCCATTTTAAAAACTACACCCCTTAAGGCATTCATCTAGAGGTGTAGTGAGCATTTTGACCCCACAGGCATTGTGTAAAAGATAATGCGCAGCAGATTTGCAGAGTGAGATTTGCAATTTTCTATACATATATGCCATTTCAGTGTCTGATATATTGTGCCCAGCATGCGCCACCGGAGACATACATCCCATAAACTGTAATGTGGGTTCTCACGGGTACGGCAATACCCTACATGTGGATGTTAACAGCTGCCTGGGCACACAGCAGGGCCCAGAGTGTAAAGATGAGGGGGATAAGCTGTGCGGAGTGCATCATGGTAAGTAAAACTGGGGTAGATTGAAAATTAAGGGATGGATGATAAATTTTAAAACACTTTCATACAGAGCCCTGGTTTTTCGGGACACGTGTCATATTGATATATTGTGTCTTACCTTATCCCCCTCTTATAGCAGACTTTGCACTTCTTCTGACTTTTTCCCTTCTTGCCAGTTTGGGGAACTCCTCCTGGAAAGTATTGCCCTGGTACGATGCGTGTTGCCTTGCTTCCAGAAGTACTTGGTGCCCCCCCTTCATGGTCCCTAAAGATTAGGTTCTTGATAACCACCTCTTGAAATTCCAGGAAAGTTCCAGTCTGGCCTTTACATCGATGTAGTACGTACACATTGTACAATGCAATCTGAATGATGTGCACGGCCAGCTTCTTATACCACACCGCATGGCGCTGTAGGGCTTCAGGACTTGATCTGACAAGTCCACCCATCCCATGTACCTATTGTAGTCCAGGATGCAGTCTGGTTTGGGGTTCTCTGTACTGGTACCTCGTACAGGTACATGGGCACTGGTGTGGCCATGTATTGTCAATATGACATCTCTCTTGTCCTTCGCGCTCAGGTCAGTACTATTATGTCGTGCTGAGCGCATCGTTTGCGCTCAGCTCAGTAATAGTACTGACCTGAGTTAACACGGCGCCATCTTTCCCCGGCGCGTGTTTGAGCTGTGATACCTGCTGTTTCCGACAGCAGGCTATCACAGCTTAGTGTGCAGGGACCGATTGCGGTGGTCCCCGCCGATTAACCCCTTAGAAGCCGCGTTCAATAGCGATCGCGGCTTCTTAGGGGTTAAGCTGCCATCGCCGGCCTGCTACACGATAGCGGGCCGCGATGGCTACTATGGCAACCAGAATCCTAACAATGGACTCTGGCTACGCCATCGATGGAAGCCTAGTGGGTCCTGACAATGTCAGGACCCACTATGCTTGCTGTCAGCGAACAACTGACAGTTCTAATACACTGCACTACGTATGTAGTGCAGTGTATTAGAATAGCGATCAGAGCCTCCTGCCCTCATGTCCCCTAGTGGGACAAAGTAAAAAAAGTGTAAAAAAGTAAAAAAAAAGTTGTGGAAAAATAAGAAAATAAAAGTTTTAAAAGTGCTAAAAGTAAAAATCCCCCTTTTTCCATTATCAGTCCTTTATTATTAATAAAAATATATAAACAAACAAATAAACTATACATGATTGGTATTGCCACGTCCGTAACGTCCTGAACTACAAAACAATGTCGTTATTTATCCCGCGCGGTGAACGCCGTAAAATAAAATAATAATAAACCGTACTACAATCACAATTGTTTGGTCACTTCATCTCCCAAAAAATGGAATAAAAAGAGATCAAAAAGTCGCATGTAACTAAAAATGGTACTGATCGAAACTACAGTTAGTTACGCAAAATATAAGTCCTCGCACGACTTTCCTAATGGAAAAATAAAACAGTTCTGGCTCTTAGAATAAGGTAACACAAAAAATAAATTATACTTTACAAAATGTATTTCATTGTGCAAACGCCATAAGACATAAAATAAAACTATAAACATAGGGTATCGCCATAATCGTATCGCCCCACAGAATAAAGTGAATATGTCATTTATAGCGCATGGTGAATGCTGTAAAAAAAATAGATTACAAAACAATCGTAAAATTCCTGTTTTTTAGTCACCACGCCTCTTAAAAATAGAATAAAAACTGATCAAAAAGTTGCATGCACCCCAAGAAAACTACAATGAATTCCTCAAGGTCTCTAGTTTCCAAAAAGGGGTCACTTTTGGGGGGTTTCCTCTGTTCTAGCACCACAAGACCTCTTCAAACCGGACATGGTGCCTAATAAATTTAATTTAATTAATTAAATGTCACCTCTACTTTGCTCTAAATTCCTGTGAAATACCTAAAGGGTTAATAAACTTTCTAAATGCTGTTCTGAATACTTTGAGGGGTCTAGTTTCTGAAATGGGGTGTTTGATAAGGGTGTCTGATATATGGGCCCCACAAAGCAACTTCAGAACGGAGCTGGAAACGGAAAAATAAAATAAAAATGAGGCAATACTTCGCTTCTTACATTATACTGATAATGAGCCGTGCCCATCACGAGATAACCCCAGTTTTGACTGTTTGTATAAACGGAGACCCCTATTAGACCGTTTCAGTGCCCGGTTTTCCCAAGCATACAGCCCCGAGAAGTGTATTTCTATTGATGGGTCCTTGGTACATTTTAAAGGGAGGGTTCAATTCCACCAGTACCTGCCGGGTAGAAGGGCAAGGTATGGCGTAAAGATGTATAAGCTGTGCGAGAGTGCATCAGGGTATACCTACAAATTTAGGATATATGAAGGGAAGGACACCAGTATTCAGCCCCCAGAATGCCCCGCCTTACTGGGAGTGAATACAAAAATTGTGTGGGATTTGGTGCACCCACTGATGGACCAGGGTTACCTACTCTACCTGGATAATTTTTATACCAGCGTCCCACTCTTCAACTGCCTCGCTTCCAGAAGTCCTGCGGCATGCGGCACTGCTAGAAGAAATCTGAGAGGCCTCCCTAAGACACCGCTTGGGCAAACAAGAAGGGGTGAGAGCAGGGCACATTCTAGCAGCAACATATTGTGTGTCAAAAGAAACATGAGAAAAAGGAGTCGTAAGCCAAAAGTACACAAAAAATATATAATTTTATTGTTACATCAAACACACAAAGTATAAAAACACAACGAGGTATTAAAACTGAGAATAAGCCAGCGGATCAATCATCCAAAACACCTCCACATAGGCATGCTGAAGATACTATCTAAAGAGCGGTTCTGTTTAGCTGAGAGTAAATGGGGGAAGGGAAAACGCACCGCTGTCCCATTCAGACAATGCTGAATAACTGCAGCAGCATGTGCGTGATCCCATCACCAAAAGACACATATAGAATAGTCACTGTAAGATAGCGTCTAACTCAGCTTAATGCATGGTCTTGGATACCGGACAGGGAATAAACGTAACCCAAAGTGACCCGATATAACACAAGAACCAAAGTCCGCAAAACAGACACCAGTACATAGGAAATAGCAGCTTACCCATGGAGGACTTAGAAGTAAGAGGATCCGCCTAGTGTTCAGAGGCACCCCGACGCGCGTTTCGCGTATGTCGCTTCCTCAGGGGGTGTAAATTAGTGTGTGTCCTGGTCGTATATATAGCCCTTACTATTATTTGTGAGTATGATCCGGTGTATCCTCTTCCTAGGTCCACGGCGCATGTGCGGAAGTGCTCGAGGTCACGGGACCTCCATCCCCCGTCGTCACACGGGCACCGCGCCTGCGCACCTCCAAAGACGCGTCTCCCGGGAGACAGCGCAGGCGCAGAGCCAGTGACAAGACGAAGGGAGACAGAGACGGACTCCCGACACCCCCGCAACACGCGCAACCCCATGGAGGAGGATAGTGTAAGTATGCGCAGCCACAACAGTGATCCATAGACCAAAGTGTATTCCCTTATCATCAGTCCAAGACCATACTTTAAGTGCAAAGAGCAGATCCATATCATAAATATGATACAGCACAATAAAAATAAACAAAGTAATAAGTGTCCAATATTAAAAATAAAAAAAGAAATATATTAATAAAATACAATAAAAATGAAAAAAATGAAAAAAATAAACCAAAATGACAAATGTGAATATACGGGGATGACAGGAGACACATCCCAATGTATGGGTACATATTCAATATAGCACATATTGCAAATATTGATTAGTACCAAGTGAGACACTAAATAAAAAGCAAAATAGATAACTGAATAGGTACATGAGTGAATACGTGAAACGATGAAAAATAAGGATAATATATAAAAAATTAATTACATATATAATTTAGTACAGTATGTGAAAATAGTGTAAAAAATAATAAAATAATTACATATATGCTGTGATGCATACCGAATACTATTAGTGAAAAAAAGGGGAGTACATGAATGGACAATAACTAAATCAGTAAGTAAAAAAATTATAATAGATAAGTGAGTACATAAGAAAATAATAACAAAGTGAGTTAAAGTTTTAGGAAGGGAATCAGTTATATCAAATGATCACTGGTAGTTAATTAGTAGTGATTTTAAAACGGCGTCCATTCACAGAATCAAAAGTTGCTGTCCGTGCTATATTGGTACATGCCACGCAATCGCCGCATGGATAGCAACCCTGAATAGGGCCTCGTTTTGAAAAGGGGTTAGGTTGTATAGGTACGTAGTGACTTTTTACCAAAATGTCTTTGAGGTTTTTACACCTTCGAGCAGTCATCTGAGGTTTAGCAGGTAAGGCCATCGCTAGGGCGGGTTCAGTACTTAGAATAGGCCAGTGTTTTTCTAGTATTGATTTCATAGTTTGCCACTGGTTATTATAGGTTGAAATGAATCTGATCTTATTGTTAGCCACATTGGTCATTTTTGTTCCCGTTGAATGTAAAAGATGTTTCCGTTCCATATTTTTTGCTCGGTTGTATCCTTGTTTGATACTTCTCTTGCTATAACCCCTTTCGCGGAATCTATCATAGAGATCCCGAGATTGGGTTTCGAACTTCTCGTTAGATGAGCAGATCCGCTTCATCCTCAAGAACTGACCAACTGGGACAGCCTTCACTGTGGAGTACAAGTGTGATGACGAGGCGTGTAAAAGTGAGTTGACAGACGTCTTTTTCCTAAAGACGTCTGTCTGTAGCGTCCCCTCCTCGTCCGCCTCAATGGACATATCTAAAAAATCAACCCTTCGTCTATCAAGGATGTGCGTCAGTTTTATATTCAATGAGTTGGTATTCAGCTCATGCATAAAATCAGTCAGTTGAGCTTCTGACCCCTGCCAAATCATGAGCACATCGTCGATGTAGCGTAGCCAGCAAAGCACATGGTCAACGGCGCAGGCGCCGCCACCCTGCAAAACCTGTCGCTCCCTTGTGTCAAGTACAAGACAAGGGAGATGCCACACCAGTACCCATGTACCAGTACGAGGTACCAGTACAGAGACCCCCAAACCAGACTCCATCCTGGACTACAATAGGTACATGGGAGGGGTGGACTTGTCAGATCAAGTCCTGAAGCCCTACAGTACTTCTGGAAGCGAGGCCACATGCATCGTACCAGGGCAACACTTTTTAGGAGAAGTTCCCCAAACTGGCAAGAAGGGAAAAAGTCAAAAGAGGTGCAAAGTCTGCTATAAGAGGGGGATAAGGAGGGACACAATATATCAATGTGACGCGTGTCCCGAAAAACCAGAGCTCTGTATGAAAGAGTGTTTTAAAATTTATCATCCATCCCTTTATTTTTAATTTACACCAGTTTTACTCGCCCTGATGCACTCCGCACAGCTTACCCCTCCTCATCTTTCCCCTCTGAGCCCTGCTGCGTGCCCAGGCAGCTGATAACAGCCACATGTAGGGTATTGCCGTACCCAGGAGAACCAACATTACAGTTTATGAGGTGTATATCTCCGGTGGCGCATGCTGGGCACACTGTATCGGACACTGAATTGGCATATATGTATAGAAAATTGCAAATTTCACTCTGCACCAACTGCTGCACATTATCTTTTACACAATACCTGTGGGGTCAAAATGCTCACTACGCCTCTAGATGAATGCCTTAAGGGGTGTAGATTTTAAAACAGGGTCACTTCTCGGGGGTTTCAACTGTACCGGTACCTTAGGGGCTTCTGCGTACAAGACTTAGCTCCAGAAAAGCTCCAGTAGGCCAAATGGTGGTCCTTTCCTTCTGAGCCCTGCTGTGTGCCCAGTCAGCTAATAACAGCCACATGTAGGGTATTGCCGTACCCGGGAGAACCCACATTACAGTTTATGGGGTGTATGTCTCCGGTGGCACATGCTGGGCACAATATATCGGACACTGACATGGCATATATATAGAAAATTGCAAATCTTACTCTGCACCATCTGTTGCGCATTATCTTTTACACAATACATGTGGGGTCAAAATGCTCACTACAACTTTAGATGAATTCCTCAAGGGGTGTCGTTTTTAAAACGGGGTCACTTCTCGGGGGTTTCAACTGTACGGATACCTCATGGGCTTCTGCACACATGACTTCGCACCAGAAAATTCCCAGTAGGCCACATGGTGGTCCTTTCCTTCTGAGCCCTCCCATGGGCCCAAACGGCAGTTTATCACCACAAATAGGGTATTTCCACACTCAGAACAAATTGGGCAACAAAATGGGGTATTTTAATCCTTGTGAAAATAAGAAATTTTGAGCCACAACTACCTCTTATTGGAAAAAATTAAATTTTTTTAAATTCACAGCCCAATTCAAATAAATTCTGTGAAAAAACTGTGGGGTCTAAATGGTCACAACACTCATAAATGAATTCCTTGAGGGGTTTTGTTTCCAAAATGGGGTGACTTCTGGTGGGTTTCCATTGCTATGATACCTCTGAAGCTCTGCAAATGCGACATGGCACCCGAAAACCAATCCAGCAAAATCTGGGCTCCTAAGAACACATAGCGCTCCTTTCCTTCTGAGTCCTCCCATGGGCCCAAACGGCAGTTTATCACCACAAATGGGGTATTGCCGCACTCATGACAAATTGGGCAACAAAATGGGGCATTTTATTCCCTGTGAAAATAAGAATTCTGATCAAAAATGGCATCTTATTGGAAAAATTGTCATTCTTTTAATTTCACAGCCCAATTCAAAATAACCATAAATGAATTCCTTGAGGGGTGCAGTTTCCAAAATGGGGTCAGTTTTTGGGGGATTCCTACTGTTTTGGCACCTCAACACCTCTCCAAACCTGGCATGCTGCCTAAAATATATGCTAATAAAAAAGAAGCACCAAAATGCACTAGGTGCTTCTTTGCTTCTGGGGCTTGTGTTTTAGTCCACGAGCGCACTAGAGCCACATGTGGGACATTTCTAAAAACTGCAGAATCTGGACAATACATATTTAGTAGTGTTTCTCTGGTAAAACCTTCTTTGTTACAGAAAATTTTTTTTAATAAAATTTAAATTCAGCAAGAAAAAGGAAATTTGCAAATTTCACCTCCACTTTGCTTTCATTCCTGTGAAATGCCTGAAGGGTTAAAAAACTTTCTAAATGCTATTTTGAATACTTTGAGGGGTCTAGTTTTTAAAATGGGGTGTTTTATGGGGGTTTCTAATACATAGGCCCCTCAAAGCCCCTTCAGAACTGAACAGGTACCTTAAAAAAAAGGCTTTTGAAATTTTCTTAAAAATATGAGAAATTCCTGTTTATGTTCTAAACCTTGTAACGTCCAAGAAAAATAAAATAATGCTCTAAAAACTATGCAGATCTAAAGTAGACTTATGGGAAATGTGAACTAGTAACTATTTTGGGTGGTATAACCATCTGTTTTACAAGCACCTGCATTTAAATTCGGAAAAATGATATTTTTTCAAATTTTTCTAAAAATTTTGCCATTTTTCACAAATAAACACTGAATATATCGACCAAATTTTACAACTAACATAAAGCCCAATGTCTCACGAGAAAACAATCTCAGAATCGCTTGGATAGGTTTAAGCATTCCGACGTTATTACCACATAAAATGAAATATGTCAGATTTAAAAAATGGGCTCTGAGCCTTAAGGCCCAAACTAGGCTGCGACCTTAAGGGGTTAACACACAATATGTTGCTGCTAGATTGTGCCCTGCCTCCATCCCTTCTTGTTTGCCCAAGCAGTGTCTTAGGGAGTTGTAATGTCAGGATAGGGAGACAGACAGGTGAGCCCTAATTTACCCGCCACTCAGACTCTGCCTACTTTCACAGCCTGTCCTAGGTGACGACGTACAAATGGGCGACGGTCCATACGCTCAATATGTGCACGACAGACAAACAAGACAAGGGTACACAAAAGCAAAGGGAAGTGGGGAAGTTGCCCACGGCAAAACCGTGAGCAACAGAGTAGTGGATGAGCCGAGTCAAACCAGGAGTGTACGTGGTAACAAATGCAGAGCAGGAGAATAGTCAGTCAAGCCAGGGTCAATATGAAGCAGAGGTCAATGGTAACAGCAGGAACAGCAGAGCCAGGAAACAAGAGAATCACAGGCAAAGGACAAGCATCAAATGAAGTTATAAGTAGACCAAGGGCGGGAGCTAGAACCGTCTGGCCAGGCTGCGATAGGCTCTCCCACTCCTCAGCCTACCAGCCTGAGTGGTAGCAGATCGAGTCACTCTAGCAGACCTAGACACAGATGCAGGCTTATTAACCACGGGCGTCGACACAGAAGCTGTGTCAGGCAAATCCTTCACAGGAGGCCTCTCCGATTTCTTCTAGCAGTGCCGCATGCCGCAGTACTTCTGGAAGCGAGGCACTTGAAGAGTAGGACGCTGGTATAAAAATTATCCTGTTAGAGGTGGTAAACCTGGTCCAGCAGTGGGTGCACCAAATCCCACCCAATTTTTGCGTTAACTCCCAGTAAGGGGGGGCATTCTAAGGGCTGAATACTGCTGTCCCTAAGTATACCCTGATGCACTCTCGCACAACTTATACATCTTCACGCCATACCTTGCCCTCTTACACGGCAGGTACTGGTGGAATTGAATCCTCCCTTTAAAATGGACCAGGGACTCATCAATAGAAATACAATTCTCGGGGGTGTATGCTTTGGAAAACCGGGCACTAAAATGGTCTAATAGGGGTCTCCGTTTATACAAACGGTCAAAACTGGGGTCATCTCGGGGTGGGCGCTGCTCATTATCAGTATAATGTAAGAAGCGAAGTATTGCCTCATAACGCATCCTGGACACGGCCATACGGTACATCAGGGTGTGGTATAAGAAAAAGCCTCTTTTTTTTTTTTAGTTACCAGTTTAGTTCTGAAGTGGCTTTGGGGGGGCCTATATATTAGAAACCCCTATAAAACACCCCATTTTAGAAACTAGGCACCTCAAAATATTCAAAACAGCATTCAGAAAGTTTATTAACCTTTTAGGTGTTTCACAGGAATTTAAAGCAAAGTAGAGGTGAAATTTACATATTTCAGTTTTTTTGTAAGAAACTTGTTTTTATTCCTTTTTTTTCCTGTAGAACAGAAGGTTTTACCCCGAGAAACGCAACTCAATACTTATTGCCCAGATTCTCCAGTTTTGAGAAATATCCCAGATGTGGTCCTAGTGTGGTAATGGACTGAAGCATCGGCCACCGAAGCAAAGAACCACCTAGAGGATTATGAGGCCTCCTTTTTATTAGGCACCATGTCCGGTTTGAAGAGGTCTTGTTGTGCCAAAACAGTGGAAACCCCCCAAAAGTGACACTATTTTGGAAACTAGACCCCTTGAGGAATTCATTGTAGTTTTCATGGGGTGCATGTGACTTTTTGATCAGTTTTTGTTCTATTTTTAAGAGGCGTGGTGACTAAAAAACAGCAATCTTCTATTGTTTTTTATTCTATTTTTTTTACAGCGTTCACCATGCGCTAAAAAATACATATTCACTTTATTCAGCATGGCGATACGATTACGGTGATACCAAATGTTTATAGTTTTTTTTTATGTCTTATGGTGTTTGCACAATAAAATAATTTTTATTAAAAATCATTTACTTTTTGTCTTGGCTTATTCTAGGAGCCATACAGGTTTTGTCTTTTTTTCCATCAGGAAAGCCGTGTGAGGACTTGTTTTTGCGTAACGAACTGTAGTTTCGATCAGTACCATATTTAGGTACATGCGACTTTTTGATCTCTTTTTATTCCATTTTTTGAGAAGTGAAGTGACCAAAAAACTGTGATTCTGGTATGGTTTATTATTATTTTCTTTTACGGCGTTCACCGCGCTGGATAAATAACGAAATACTTTTGTAGTTCAGGCCGTTACGGACGCGGCGATATCAATTATGTATCGTTTATTTGTTTCTTTATTTTTATTAATAATAAAAGACTGATAAGGGAAAAAGGGGGATTTTTACTTTTCTTACTTTGAAAACTTTTATTTTCTTATTTTTACACAACTTTTTTTTTACTTTTTTTAACTTTATTACTTTGTCCCACTCGTGTACTTGAGGGCAGGAGGCCCTGATCCATATTCTAATGCACTGCACTATATGCGTAGTTCAGTGTATTACAGCTGTCAGCTACTCACTGACAGCAAGGCTTCCATAAATGGCATAGCTGGATGACATTGTTAGGCGTCCAGTTGCTATAGCCACCATCGCCGGCCGCTATCGTGTAGCGGGCCGATGATGGCAGCTTAAACCCTAAGAAGCCGCTATCGCTATTGAAAGCGGCTTCCAAGGGGTTAATCAGCGGGGACACAGCGATCAGCAGAAGGAGCTGCGGCGACTGCTGTACGAGAAAGCAGCTGTTACAGCTCCTGTATGTGTCGGGAAGATGGCCGAAATGGCCGTTCCTCCCGCGACTTACTATTCCAGCGCTAAGCGCGAACGATGCACTTAGCACGAAGGGGTTAAGCATCAGTTTCCTAAAATGTCATATTAAACTCCCTTTACAAGCGGAGACAATACGATTAAGCAAATATTTTCTTTACGTTTCCCAGTATATAATATGGTACAATAAATGGTGCCGTGAAAAAGTACAACTTGTCCTTCAAAAAAACAATCCCTCATACGTTTTTTTTGGAGCAAAAAATAAAAACTTATGGCTTCTGGAAGTTGGGGAGGAAAGAGCGAAAATGAAAAACCAAAAATAACTGTAAAAGTCAGGGGTTAAATATGAGGTTATAGGTAACATAAGTAATAATTCATGGCGTGATATATTTAGTAAAGTCCAGTTCATCTCATTCCACTATTGGACAGGAATAGTTGGTACACTGAAACTTGTAGAATTTCTAATTCTCTTAATGTAGGGATATGAATCTTGGACAATATGGTTGTAAGTATTAAAGGGGTTCTCTGCAAATAAACCTTGATCACTGTAAAATAAAAAATGTTATACAACTTTATAATATCCTTTGTGCTAAAATTTCTGTTTTAACTTTTGCTGTAATGGGATGAAAACACGGAGTGAAAACCCAAAGAAGCAAAATACTTCTCATGGATAGTAATATGCTACAATTGTATCCAGCCTAAGCAATCATCTGTAAACTAAACAGCATGGACTCTAAGGCCTCATGCACACGACTGTAATGGCTTTTATTCTACTCAAATACGGATCCCTAGTCATCCAAAGTCATCTGCGACTCACTCGCATATAGGCACGCTGTCCGCAAATACGTACCGTCATGCATCCTTAGTTCATCCGCATTTATGGATCCGCAAAAAAAAGAAATGGGAGTCTACAAATGATGTCACCACTATGTCGCAACCCCTTAAAAAGGTCACATGATCGCTCTGGCACCATTTTCTCAGGCATTTGTGCTTTGTGAGAGCTCTGTTGGAATCCTCGGCTGATATAACTTTGGTTTCTGGCATTTCTTTCGTTGCAAGGATGCACTACCCACGTGTGGTTCATGCTCTCATGCTCTTCTGGACTGGCTCGTCTCTCGGCGATTCGGACAGTAAGCTATGCTGGAAGAAGAACCGAAGAGGAGGAGGAGGTACTGGGTTCACCCCATTGTCTCCCAACAGCCCAGAAAGGTGCATTTCCATACCCTGTATGCAGACCTGCGGCAGCACCCGGACAAGTTTCACAACTTCTGCTACATGTCGATTTCCAGCTTTGACCGACGGTGCATCTCGGAGGAACGGCTCAACGTTTCTCTCAGGTAAGAACACCGAATGTCCCTTTTGTCCATTGCTGCCATGTCACCTTGCTACAGGTAGCATAACCGTAGTTGTCCCCTGTGCCCATTGCCGCCATGTCTCCCTGCTACAAGTAGTATATAATTGTAGTTGTCCCCTGTGCATATTGCCGCCATGTCATAATGCTACAAGTAGTATATAACCGTAGTTGCCCCTGTGCCCATTGCCGCCATGTCACTCTGCTACAAGTACTATATAACCCTGGTTGTAGCCTTTGCCCATTGCCACCATGTCACCCTGGTACTGCTAGCACTAATTATTATAAATATTTTTTTCACAGATTCCTGGCAACAGGGAACTCATTTGCATCACTGCATTTTGAATTTCTACTGGGGTGTTCCACCATTTCACAGATCATCTGTCTGACCTGCGAAGTCATCTGGCAGCGACTGAGAGTGACGATGATGCCACAGCCCAAGGCACAAGACTGATTTCGGATTGCCGAGGCCTTTTACCAACAATCACAGTTTGCCAACTGTGTTGGCGCACTGGATGGTAGTGTGAAGAAGCCACCTCACTCATGGTACCTATATTTCAATTACAAGCAGTATTTATTGGTGATGCTGTTCGCCTTGGCTGACAGCAACTACCAGTTTGTAATTGTAGATATAGGCGCCTATGGGAGCTCTTCAGATTCTGGCATCTTCAGGGCTTCCAGAATGGGTGAACGGCTTCAGTCCAAACAGCTCTCCGTTCCAGAACCGAGACAACTGCCTGGATCTACTGGACCTCCTGCCCCATTTCTCATCGTGGCAGATGAAGGATTTGGACCATATATTCTACGTACAGCACACTTCCGGTACTAATGGGAAGAAAGAGCTGGCTCAGAAGTTGAGCCTGCGTCATCAGTCGTGGGTGTTAGCCTAATCGGCTTGCTGTCAGTGAACGACTGACTGTTTTAATACATTGCGCTACATAGGTAGTGCTATGTGTTAGAAGATAAATCAGAAATTAGACCTTCAAGTCCCATAGTGGGTCTAAAAATAAATGTAAAAAAAGTAAAAAAAAACGTTGTAAAAAATAAAATAAAAGTTTCAAGTAATAAAATAAACCACAATAGTCTATTTTCCCTTATTAAGTCCTTTATTATTGAAAAAATATATAAACCATACATATTTTGTATTGCCGCGTCGGTAACGGCCTGAACTATAAAAATATTATGTTATTTATTCTATGAGGTGAGTGGCGTAAAAAAATTAACATAAAGAACAATGCCAGAATTGCTTTTTTTTGGTCATTTTGCCTACCAAAAATTTGAATAAAATGTGATTAAAAAGTCGCATGTATGCAAAAATGATATGAAAACTATAAAAACTATAGCTCAGCTTGCAAAAAACAAGCCCTCATATAGCTCCATCAATGAAAAATTAAAACGTTATGGCTCTCAGAACATGGTGACAGAAAAATTTTTTTTACTAAACTAACTTATTTTGCAAAAAGTTGTAAAACAGAAAAAAAGTGCTATAAATTTGGTATCGCCGGAATCGTACGGATCCCGCACAATAAACGTAACATGTAATTTATAATGCATGGTGAACGCTGCATAAAAAAAACTAGAGAACTCTGCCAGAATTGCTGTTTTTTGGTCACCTTGCCTCCCAAAAATAGGATAAAAAGTGATCAAAAAGTCTCATGTACCCCAAAATGGTAGCAGTAAAAATGACAGCTGGTCCCGCAACAAAACAGCCCTCATCCACTACGTCTATAATAAAAATAAAATAAAATTAGGGAACCAGGAATGGGAGGGCCCAAACATATCTTCTGGAAGCGAGGACACCTGCATTATACCAGAACACTTCCCAGCAAAATTCCCCAAACTGCAGAGGTGCAGAGTGTGTACCAAAATGGGGATAAGAAATCACACCATTTATCAGTGCGACACTGGCCTGTGCATAAAAGATTACTTGACAGCGTAACACACATCTATGGATTATTGTTTTTTTCTTTTTTACCCAATTATTATGCCCTGATGTACTCCGCACAGCTTTCATGTATCCCCACGTTATAAACTGAAACACCAGTAATACTCCAAACAAAACTACTACCAAGAAAACTCCAAATGGGCGCTCCCTCCCTTCTGAGCCCTACAGTGTGCCCAAAAAGCAGTTTACTTACACAAATATACCCGGGAGAACCCTTTTAACAATTTTTGGGTTGTGTGTCTCCAGTGGCACAAGCTGGGCACAACATATTTGCCACTGAAATGGCATATCTAGGGAAAAATTGCAATTTTACTTTGCACCATTTGTAGCGCATTAATTTATAGAAAAGACCAATGGGTAAAAATGCTCACTATTTACTACTTTGTAAATCGCCAAATTAGGCCTCAATGTATTGTACTCTTTCCGTCCTGAGCTCTGTCGAATGTCCAAGCAAAAGATTAGGGCCAGATGTAGGATATTTCTAAATCTGGGAATCACAGCATAATAGTTAGAGAGCTGTCTTTTCATGGTGGCACAAGCTGGGTACCACATATTGGCATAGCTATGGAAAAATTGCCATTTTCACTCTGCAACATTGAGTGTACACTAATTTCTGGAAAACACCTGCAGGGCTAACATGCTGACTACATCACTAGGTGAATAACTTGAGGGGTGTCATTTCCAAAATGAGGTCACTTCTGGTGGGTTTCCACTGTTTTGGTACCATAGAGGCTTTGCAAATGCGACATAGCGCCCCGAAACCAATCCAGCAATATCTGCACTCCAAAAGCCAAATGGCGCTCCATCACTTCTGAGCCCTACCATGTACCCAAACAGTAGTTTATTACCACATATTAGGTATTGCCATATTCGGGGGAACTTGCTTTACAAATGTTGGTGTTTTTTCTCCATTTTTCGTTAAGAAAATAAAAATGTTGTGCTAAATCTAAGTCTTATTGGAAAAAAATGAAATTTTTATTTTCACTGCCCAATTCTAATAAAATCTATACACAGACCTCTGTGGTCAAAATGCTCACTACACCCCTAGATAAATTCGTCAAGGGGTATAGCTTCCAAAATGGAGTCACTTTTGGGAAGTTTCCAAAGTTTTGTTCCCACAGGTGCTTTGGAAAAGCAACATGGTCCCAAGAAAACAATCCAGCAAAATCTGCGCTACAAAAGCCAAATCGCACACCTTCCCTTCTGAGCCCTGCTGTCTGCCCAAACAGCAGTTTATTACCACATATGGGGTATTTCCATACTCTGGAAAAGTTGTTCTACAAATCTTGGGGGCTTTTTCTTCTTTATTCCTTGTGGAAATTGGGTTTTTTTCAGCGAAAATGACATCTTATTGGAAAAAAATGTTGTTTTTTATTTTCACGTCCAAATTCTAACAAAATCTATGAAGCACCTTTGGGGTAAAAATGCTAGATGAATTTCTCAAGGCGTGTAGTTTCCCAAATGAAGTCACTTTTGGGAAGTTTCCATTGTAAAATATACCTTTTAATAGTAACTCGTTTTAAAAACAGGGGTAACACACCACTGTGAAGTAAGCCCCACCGTGAAAATTTAAAAACCTATTAAACAAGAAACACTGAGTCATTATGATAAATATATCTCAGTGTTTGCAACAATGTTTCACTGGAACCAGCATTTATCCTGGGCACAACAGTAGTACAATCCCCAAAATGCACCAGTGTCCGTAAAAAAACACCGGATCTCCTAGCGCTGGGTGTAACACAATGCTACTGTCCCCTATGCAGACATTCCATGTACAATGAAAGACCCTACGCGTTTCAGATACTCATCCTCAGGGGTCCGTATCTTGGTCACTCTGGCCTCATCACCAGCGATAATAGTATTCAACAGCAGGTATTCTACTGTGCGTCACGGGAAGATGCTCGTATCGATGTCAACGGCATACTTCATTGCAGGCGCATAACCAATTTGTTTTGCAGTTATTACAATTTGTTCTTGAAAAAAATATATTTATCTTTGAAGACAAGATCTTTCATCAGCAATGTGGCACTGCAATGGGGAGTCCTGCTGCTCCCACCTATGCAAATTTATTTCTTGGCTGGTGGGAGGAGACAATTGTCTTTGGGGACAATTTTGCTAAATGGACTTCGTCCGTTGGACTATGGATTAGATATATTGATGACGTGCTGCTTCTTTGGAACTCTACAGCAGAGGAGTTCCATAGTTTTGTAGCAGCCCTCAATACAAATGATATAGGGCTAAGGTTCACATGTGAGATCAGTGAAAAAGAATTGTCTTTTCTGGATTTGAAAATTATAAAAACAGGAGAAGGTACAATTCGTACCAAGGTACACCGGAAAGAAACAGCAACCAATAGTTTCTTGCAATGGAACAGTTGTCATCCTTATCCCCTCAAACGTGGCATTCCAAAAGGTCAATTTATGAGAGTACGCAGGAATTGTAGCTCCATGGGTGATTTTGAGTGTCAGGCTCAGGACCTCAAGACAAGATTGAAGGATAGAGGTTTCCCCAAGGGTGTAATCAGAAAGGCCTATGAGGGAGCAAGGGACGCAGACAGGCAATGTCTTCTGGTTCCTAAAAAACGTAAAGAAGAACAAGTTACGAGACTCATAGGCACCTATGATTCTAAACAAAATGATATTATGCAAATCCTGAAAAGGTACTGGCGTATTCTCAGTTCTGATACAGATTTGGTTGATCAGATCACACAGTGGCCCTCTGTCACATATCGGAGAGGGAAAAACATTAGGGATAGAGTCATGCACAGCTGTTTTGACCCCATTTTACCTAGGGGCACGTGGCTGGATAGACAAATACCAGGCACTTTTAGATGTGGTAGCTGCAAAGCTTGTGACTTCATTCTCAAAGGGAATAGCTTTACCAGTGTTGCAACACAGGAAAAGTACAAC
Organism: Rhinoderma darwinii; assembly: GCF_050947455.1. NCBI lineage: Eukaryota > Metazoa > Chordata > Amphibia > Anura > Rhinodermatidae > Rhinoderma > Rhinoderma darwinii. The sequence continues at coordinate 348,185,693 of NC_134688.1, forward strand.
ATTCGGGATTTTGTCAATTGCAAAACAGCGGGGGTAGTTTACCTTATTACATGCCCATGCCCCCTAAATTATGTGGGTAAAACGTCACGACAATTTCGGCGCCGGATAAGGGAGCATGTTGGAGACATTACCCATGCTAGGGACACCCCAATATCTAAGCATTTGCATGCTAAACATCAAGGCCATGCAGCATGTTTAAAGTTTCAAGCAATTGAACTCATTAGACCCCCAAAAAGAGGAGGTGACTGGGACAATTTAATTCTACGCAAAGAAGCCCAATGGATCCATAGACTGGCATGCATACAACCAGCGGGTTTAAACGAGCAGACTAATTATACATGTTTTATCTAATATGTAATACCATTCCTCTTTAGGCGGCCAATATTCACCATGGGTTGCCTTTTGGGTGGGTGGTTTTATCCTGCATAGTGTACTATGTTTGATATGGCCATATTGGCCAGCCAACATATAAAGAGATCTTTTTTCAGAAATTCTAAATGGGAGGTACTCCTTAATCTTGTCCACTTAATATGTGTTTATAAACTAGAGAGTTGTTTTTTGAGGTAGTCCACTTGCGGTGGGTAACTGTCCCGCAAGATATACTTACAAACAAATTATCGTTTTGCTCTTACCTTCCTCTTACTTGGCAGTCCGGGCGATACGTCCTTGACTTCCACTGCGCCTGCGCGTTCGGCTTGATGCGGTCGATGATGACCCCTGGCTGTCAGCTGACGGCGGGGGGTCACATGGGCAGGTGTCACGAATCGAGAGGGTGCTGTGATTGGTCAGTTCATGTAGCGCCGCCAAATACGAGGGGTGGAGTTATGGTGCTTATAGTAACCCAGCGCCTGCAATGAAGTATGCCGTTGACATCGATACGAGCATCTTCCCGTGACGCACAGCAGAATACCTGCTGTTGAATACTATTATCGCTGGTGATGAGGCCAGAGTGACCAAGATACGGACCCCTGAGGATGAGTATCTGAAACGCGTAGGGTCTTTCATTGTACATGGAATGTCTGCATAGGGGACAGTAGCATTGTGTTACACCTAGCGCTAGGAGATCCGGTGTTTTTTTACGGACACTGGTGCATTTTGGGGATTGTACTACTGTTGTGCCCAGGATAAATGCTGGTTCCAGTGAAACATTGTTGCAAACACTGAGATATATTTATCATAATGACTCAGTGTTTCTTGTTTAATACGTTTTTAAATTTTCACGGTGGGGCTTACTTCACAGTGGTGTGTTACCCCTGTTTTTAAAACGAGTTACTATTAAAAGGTATATTTTACTCAGTTATCACTTCAGTGAACCTTCTAATTTTCTTATATTGTGGGAGCACAATTATATTTATATCAATTTATTCAGTGAATTTAAGTTTCCATTGTACTGTTACCTTAAGGGGCTTTGCAAATGCGACATGGCACCAAGAAACCAATCCAGCAAAATCTGCACTCCAAAAGCCAAATGGTGCTTCTTCCCTTCTGAGCCCTGCCATGTGCCCAAACTGCAGTTTATGACGACATATGGGGTATTTCCATACTCTGGAGAAGTTGCTTTACAAATGTTGGTGGCTTTTTCTTCTTTATTCCTTGTGGAAATTGATTTTCTTTTTAGCTAAACAACATCTTATTGGAAAATAATATGCATTTTTTATTTTGACATACAAATTCTAAGAAAATCTTTGGGGTCAAAATGCTCACTATATGCCGAGATGATTCCTTGTTGGGTTTAGGTTCCAAAATGGGGACTTTTTTGGGGTGTTTCCTTTGTTTTGGCATCGCACCTCTTCAAACCTGACATGGTGCCTAAAATATAATCTAATAAAAAGATGGCCCCAAGATCCTCTAGGCACTACATTGCTTCTCAGGCCTGTGCTTCAGTAAATTAGCACACTAAAAACTGCAGAATCTGGGCAATAAATATTAAGTTGTGTTTATCTCGTAAAACCTTCCGTGTTACAGAGAAAAAAGGATTAAAAATTTATTTCTCCAAAAAAACCTGAAATTTGTAAATTTCACCCCTACGTTGCTCTAATTCTTGTGAAAGGTCTGTAGAGTAAAGAAACTCTCTAAATGCTGTTTTGAATACTTTGAGGGGTACTGTTTTTAAAATGGAGTGCTTTATGGGGGTTTGTATCGTATGGGCCCCTCAAAGCCACTTCAGAACTGAACTGGTCCCTGTAAAAACAGCCTTTTGAAATTTGTGTGAGAATGTCTGCTAAGTTCTAAGCCTTGTAACGTCCTAGAAAAATAAAAGGATGTTCAAAAAACTATGCCAATCTAAAATAGAGATATGGGAAATGTTAATTAGTAACTATTTTGTGTGGTATAACCATATGTATTACAATCCGATACACAGATCAACTTTTTAGAACAGGAGAGCAACTGGCAGAGATTATGTGCAGTTATCTCTGAGCTATTTATGCTGAATACGTTCACATCAGGTCTGACCGTCTCCTCTCAGGATGAATAGATCAATTCTTACCACCTCTTTATTCCCTCGAGAGCTGAGCACAGGAGATGCAGCATGTAGGATGTTCTTACTGGTGCAGAGCCCCAGCACCTTATGAGGGTCTTCAGGTTTTTAGTCATATTTATTACAAAGATTATGTATTTTAATATAATATTAATTGTTTCCTCAATGTCACACAGACAGAAATTATTATCTATCAGATGTTCAGCAGCTGCAGATCCGTCCAGATTGTAATAACTAGACACACACTAAACCAACTGTGAGAGATGAACATTACAAGTTCCATGCACCAAGACTGAACCATATCTCCGACTTTTACAATTTATTATGGGTTTTAATTCTATCCCTGATCTCCTGTCTTGGCAGTACTGGGTAAGAGTCTGTCCACGGAAACATTATGAATATAGAAACTACATTCAAAATATAAATAACAATCAAACATTAAAAATATTGTTAAAGCCATACTGAAATATGCAAATTATGTGTGTGGTCATAAAAGCAGCTCACGCCGGGTATATCTATTGTGATGTCACTACTATTAATGATGGTAAATCTATAATTGAAATATGCAAATTATGGGTGAGGTCATAAAAGCATCTATTGTGATGTCATAGAGCTTGGGTATATGCAATGATGCTGGTCACAGAGCTGTCACTCAGTTGGATGTGACCGGTAAGTTCTCTATCATTTCTCTATCTGTACCTGACTCTGATCGATCCATTATATTAGGAACATTGAATCCATGTTTTCAAGATATGGTTTAATAGTGGTTGTAATATCTTTTTTTGTTTCATTATACAATTGAATTGCTTAAATATCATAGAAAGAACACAGGCTGTAAGAAATGGCAGCCTACATTCAGCCGATAATAGATTTGCAGGGTAACAGCACATCATTTTGGTTCCCTGCAGCCCTGAGAACTTATTTTGTCTCTCGATTGTAAAGGAGAAATTACAGTATGGTCATATTAGGGGACTGTTATGTAGTAAGTCCTTATATTAGTGTAAATTCCCTAAAAATAATTCCATAAATTAACACATTAACACAATGTAATAAAATTCAGAATTTTGATCAAGTAATATAAAAAAAATATGTAAAAGCCATTGAAAATGCCATATTAAGATCTGTAAGTTATAACGAGTGTAGTTAGGTAATCCACCTACACTATATGGCCAATAGTATTTGGACACCTCTCCTAATTATTGAGCCAAGAATCAGCTGGATGGGTGTAAAACACGTCACCGTTGAATTTTGGAGCATGGGAAACATGTTCTGTTGAGTAATAAATCACGGTTCACTATCTGGCCATCTAATGGACGAATTTGCGTTTTGTGCCTGCCCGGAGAATGCTACCTACTGGACTGTATAGTGCCTATTATAAAATGGAGTGAAGTTTGTATAATGGTCTGGATTGTTTGTAAGGGGTTGGATTAAATCCCCATTTTTCCAGTAGGGGTTAATAAGACTATTTCAACAATTGTATGCTTCCAACTTTGTGGTAATAGTTTGGGTAAGACCCTTTCCTGTCCTAGTATGACTGTGCCCCTGTGCACAAAGAGGGTCCCTAAAGACATGGTTTGACAAGTTCGATGTGGAGGAACTTGCGTATCTGCATAGAACCCGGACCTAATTCCCAACAAAACCTTTGGAGTGAATTGGAAAGGCAATTGCGAGCCAGACCTTTTTGCCCAACATCAATGTCTCAACCATTGGTGTCCACATACTTTTGGCCATATACTGTAGTGTACCGAGTATATATCTATTGTGATGTCACCGAGCTTAGGTATAAAGTATAGTGCTGGCCAGAGGGCTGTCATTTATCAGGTGGATGTGACCGGTACGGTAAGTACTTTATCATTGCTACGTCTCTAGAACAGTCTCATCTATCAGTCTCTTTATGAATATTGGATTCTTACATGTAATTCTAGTGTTTGTCGTGTTATTTTTGTTTTTTATTTGGCATACTTATACACTAGGAAATTGCTTAAATAGCAATATTGTGGCCTGTCACATCTGCTCCATAGACAGAATGCAGATTGCAGACAGAAATTGGTGTCTGTATTCTGCTGGTAGATTCATAAAGCAACCACAAAGCAAAGAATGTGAATCTCTGGGAACTTATTATCACACCCTCCAGTTTATAACACCAGTAATTCTAATAATAAATGTTTATAAGGGAATTCATATTTATGAATTTTAGGTTTTCTGTCTGTAGACTATACTATTTATATATCAGGTCAATCCTGAATATTAGCTGGTATGGCTATGCAACCAACCTACATAAGGTGCTGCTATTGTGATGTCTTGAGATGAGTCTAGATATCCGTGTTTCTTACTGCGTCTATGGTAGTATTGGTTTTATTACAAGATTTAAACTATTTGATGTTTGAATCATGTACATAAATAAATGATTATAAGGAGTATTGCTTTTTTTTAATTTTTTTTAGTAATAAAATATTAGTAAGTCCAGGAATAAACAGCCTAATAGCATTTGTCAGACTAAATTGTAGAAGGATAGTGCTAATCCCCTGGAAACGTGTCCTTATTAACAATTTAAATTAATAATTATGTATATAATCATAATAATAATAATAATAATAATAACAATAAAAAAGATAACAATAAAAAGTATTTATTACTAACTCCAATTACTTAGGTTCTAAATTTTGGTTATCAATTAATATAAAAAAAAATTCAACCCTTTAAAATGCCATATGGTCAATTTAACAACCAATACATTGTTTCAGCTTCCAAACCTAATACAATGTTATCAACAGGGGCTCCCAGGTCCAAGACCCCAAGTCATGTGATCCTCTGACACTTATGATTGACAATATTCTGTTATAGGAATACCCTATTTAATAACTAATTTTTCCAGCTAGTTTCATCACAAGTAACGACTCCCTTATAGTTTTCTGGTCTTTCTAGGTCTTGCTGTTGGATTGACACTGTGTTACTTACTGTGTTGCTTATACGGTTAGCGATTTGTCCTATTTTCGGAGAACTAGAGGTGATTAGTCAAATTCTATCTTGACTGTCTCCTGGTTTTCTACCAAGGACATTGGTGCAGTTTTGCACCCGGGCATTAAACAACCATGCCCTTTTGGAAAAAATCTAAGAAATATCATGTCTCCCAAATTCCTGATAAAGGAAATCTGATGGGAGACATACCAACTATGGAGGAGCCTAACATCTCGCTCCAGAAGTTTTCTGTCATCAAAGATATGGCAGATGAAAAATCCAGCGATCTTAGTCACAGCAAATATTGTGACATTACGTCAAAGAACACCAAGAAGAGCGCATTCAGCCTGCTGACCCGCCTGCGCTCCAAAAATATCCGTAAAAGGTATGTAACTAATAATTCTCATACATTGCTCAGATATCCAGAGCTGTGGTATAACAGTCACTAGATCTTTAATTCTCCCCATATCTTCACAGAAACTTTGGCAGCAGCGCTGTGATCGGCGCTAGAGAACTGGATCGCTATTTCCCAGATAGACGGTTGAGACTATATGTTGCCACCTGGAATATGGAGGGAAAGGTGAGAAGTAATGTACAATATTTATTGTGACCCATCAGTGTGCCCGAGCTCAAGTTGGATGAAATGGGCCAGTAACCATGTCTCTTTAGTTTGTAGTTGAATATTACATAGACAGGTTATATTCTACCCTATGTCAGTTGAGTTGGCGCTCTTTGTATACAATATTAATGTTTGTATATTTTGAACAGGATTACCCGCAAAATGTGGAGGATCTGCTGTTACCATCAGATGATACGAAAGACATTTATGTTATTGGCGTTCAGGAAGGATGTCCAAACAGGTAAGTCTTCTCAGGTTGTCTTACACCAGCCTATGACTGCAGATGGACAGCAGGGCGGCTGATACAAATTCTCTCTCAATGCTCTACTTATTGTATTATCACTCCTTAATTTTCAAAATTCAACACCAGAGGTTATTATATGGAGTGTTGATACAGATGAGTTGAGTATCTTAATCTTGTGTCATTTATTAATATGTAAATCTGAAATTGTGTCTTCTTGTAGACGGGAATGGGAGATAAAATTACAGGAGACCCTTGGACCACACTATGTATTATACCACTCCTCCGGGCTCGGAGTCCTGTATCTCACCATCTTTGTTCGACGGGAACTAATCTGGTTCTGCTCAGGTAAGATTCACATTCCTACGTCTACATAAGAAGTCTTGAATGTAGTCATTAGCTGGAACATCTTATTTAGTTATTAGAATTAGATGCCTAAGAGCTTGGCTCTCAGATTCTTGACTTCTGAGTATTGGAGATCTAAAAGTTCACACCACAGTTACAAAGCATGAAATTATGTTCTAGTAATATTTCCATAGTTTAATTGGAAATAATTTATATTCCATTGTTGCATGTAGTACTCTTAACCACTGACCCGTCTTTTTGTGTTTAATTTCTTATACAGAGGTAGAGCACACCCATGTAACAACCAGGCTATTCCACCATGTGAAAACTAAAGGAGCCTTGGGTGTTGCCTTCACCGTCTTTGGAACATCTTTCCTTTTTATTAATTCACATCTGAGATGTAAGTATTTACAATATTAATATATGACCATGTACAGTTTTACTTTGTATAAAATTGCTGCTATTTGATAATTAACTGAAATATATGGGATGATATGAAGAGATCTGTACTAATAATGTTTTGGTAAAAATAAAAGGTTTGTTCCTGTTTGATCAAACTTTTTCTAATCTATCAATCTCATTCTATGTTGTGAGTGGCCAGTAATACAGATACACGTAGGTACAATTAGTGCAGGAGGGGGTGGCGGTGGCTGGTTTCAGTTGCGCCGCCTCCCCCTCAGAGAGGCAGCAGGGCAGACGGTGCGGCCGTATAATCCCTCACACCCACCCCTCCTCTCCATTAGCGGCGGTGGCGTGCTGCAATGTGTTTTTTTGAAAATAATATGTGATTCGGACCGCCCATATGATCATCCGCCACTGCTAATATGTATTTTTTTGTTGGCAGTTGGGGCAGTCAGCAAGAGGATCCAGGATTATAAAACCATCACTGAGGGTCTCCGTCTGCCTCAAATTATTCCGGAAAGAATCAACTCCAATGCCTGTGAGTATTACTTATGTGGTTGAACCTATGGATCCTTTTATCTCTCTATTTGTCTCCATTGAGTCTAATGCAGTCATGTGCTATAATTTTTTTATTTATTTTTTATTCTACAGTGGACGTCACCAGCCGCTTTGATCGGGTGTTTTGGTTTGGAGACCTCAATTTTCAGCTTAAAGAGGACAGAAAAAATGTGGAATCTCTTCTGCAGAAGATCGAAGGAAAAGATATGTCCAGTCTCCTCAAACACGACCATCTGAATGAAGCCAAGGACAATGGTATATTTACTAGTAGACAGATCTCTATCACTCCTCAACCTTCATGAAAGGGGTTCTCCACCTTCTGACAACTGATGACCTATCCACCGGATAGGTCATCAGTATATCATCGGTGCGGGTCCGACACCTGGACGCTGTACCGTTAAGCTGCTCCAGTGGCCTGCGGGCACCGGATGTTATGGCACACAATGCTATGTACGGAGCCGGAAGCAGTTGGCGCCTTACATAGCAAAGCTGCCATGATGCATAACTGCAGGTCTGCCTCCTATTCACTTGAATAGGAGCAGAGTTGCAGTACTGCAGCTCGGCTGCAATTCCGTGGCCGGCGCCAACTTAATCCGGCATGTACGTCCGGTGCTCAAAGGCACCGGACCAGCTGATTAGTGCAGGGTCCGGGTGTCGGACCACCACAGATCATGTACTGATGACCTATCTGGTGAGTATGTCATCAGTTGTCAGAAGTTGGAAAACCCCTTTAATACCACAACCACTTCCACAGATTAATACAAATCACTGAAATGATGGTTGATATGTTCCCCAAATTCTTATATAGTGCTAAAATTATCAATTGCTCCTTTTTTTTTTTAATACTGACAACTTTTTTTTCTTTCAACTTAAGGGTCCATATTTCTAGGGTTCAAGGAGCACACCATTGATTTCCCTCCTACATATAAGTTTGACATTGGCACAGACACCTATGATACATCAGCAAAGCAGAGAATTCCATCATATACTGTAAGATATCTTATTTCCAGGTCTACAGAGCTTGAGAGACAATAGAATCCATGGGCCAGAGCACCCATTATATAATGAATCCCCTCCCCCAATGTAATGAATTGTTATTATTATAGCTGGAAGAGTAATTTCTTATGAACAAAGCTTTCAGTTAATTTTACTTTTATGTAGTGAGTTTGTCATCACAGTTTCCCAGTGTAATATGTCGTTGCCCAGCATGGGTCAAGGATACTTATTTAATTAAATCTGTGTGACCAAGTCAAACCTAAAATGCAATAAAGTCTCAATATTCTGCAATATAAATAAAGTAGGCCCAACATTTAGGTCTGTGTTGTTTTGCAGTTTAATAATATATTATAATATGATTTCACTAATGATATTTGTTATTTTCATGACCTCTACAGGACAGGGTGTTGTTTAAAAGCCAATGTGAGGGAGATGTGCGAGTCCTGAGATACGACTCTTGCCCTGTTTTGAAGACCTCAGACCACCGACCTGTTTTTGGCATCTTTGAAGTAAAGATCAGGCCTGGTTCAGACGAGTAAGTCATGTTTTCCTCCATGTTGTTGGTATGATACTTTCAGTAGCCGTCATTACTACATGGTCCTTATAGCCAGAGCTCACACTTTGGGGCAGGTGGCTGTACACCTTGGTGACAGTACTGGAGGATTATAGGATGTGAAACTAAGCAAAGTGTGGTTACCTGCTAACATTATCATATGTCTTACATAAATATATTTCTCATTCCAGCATCCCCTTGGCTGGTGGACGCTTTGATCGTAAAATCTATGTAACGGGCATTAGGAGGAAAGGACAAAAAAAATAGCTGCATCTGTTCATGTCCTTACAGGTAAGAGCTTTGTAGTTGTCTATTATGTTTGCGGTGAAAATGTTCTTCCATCTCTTAGGTTTTCCTCTGTATCTGTAATTTATTTTATCAACTAATTTAACTAAAGTGTAAATAAGTGTTTTCAATCTTAAAATTCCAACTCCTTGTATTCAGACACTTTTTCATTTCTGAATGAAGGTTGTGGGCTTTGAGGAACAACTTCCCCAACTGTAAGCATGTATGTAGTATAGTACAATGAGTTTCCTAAAGGAACCTGTCATCTGAATGGATGGAACAACTGGATTTTATGATGCATTAGCTTCTAAGCAAAAATGATGGATACAAGGAACATTGCTATTGATAGAAGACATTACTTGGCATCTTGCAGGACATTCTATCAATGCTGATAGAAAGGTAAGTTCCTCTGGATGTGTCCCCTCTCTATATTTATCAAGCAGCCTGAATGATCAATATTTAATAGGGTTGTGTGCTTCTCCCCCCAGAACAAGTCAGCAGATATCAACAGAACATCAACACCAATAACAACAAAGGGCAGAATCCGCCATCTTACAAGAATTCCAATGGCGAGACTTAACATTTCTACAACATCTGTCACAGAAGAGACATCAATGTGGTCACCAGGGCATCAATATCACCCAGAAGACCAGGTTCAGAACAGGACAATATGTCATCTCTTCTTGTGTCTGTGGAATCCAGATTTTCCACCCCTTACTGATACTACAGTATATACTGTGACATATTCCGTAGTTTTTGTTGAATCTTGTATTACCATCATCTTTACCATTATATATTTTGATCCACAAAAACCTTAAATAAATCATTAACATCAATCCATAAGTGTGACTGGTAATTGTTATGTGCGCGGCTGTAACTTAACACAGTGTATACATTTCACCTAACCGACCTTTCACAGCGCTATTTGTGTGACATCGCGTTTAATCCATGTGGTAGGTGACAAGACATTGTATCATATGTACACAATACGGAGTGTATGGAACGTGCGGCCATATGTACTGGAGTGACAGGAGATGTAAAACATTTATATATTTGATAGTTGCTTAACCCCTTAAGGACGCAGCCTAGTTTGGGCCTTAGGGCTCAGAGCCCATTTTTCAAATCTCATTGGTGTGCAAGAGCACTAATGATCCCAATTTCCCAGCTGCTATTGAGTTGTTGAATTTATTAAAACGTAACTTTTATTATTTTAATTTAGAAATGAAGCGCAGCAGAGAGAAGAAAGACGTACAACATTGAGGTGAGTTAAAATGGTTCCAAGTCGGTTAGCGTAACGTTTGAGATCCAATGTGTATTAGGGTCTCATAAGAATAAAGTGGCAGGCGCAGTCAGCAGCTGCAGACTGCTAGAGAGCCTCTTTGTCACATGTCGGGGGGGCTAGCGCTCTTTTAATAATCCTGGTCGGCACAAGCTACTGCATCTTACCCTGTGTGACAAAGAGGCTCTCTAGCAGTCTGCAGCTGCTGACTGTGCCTGCCACTTTATTCTTATGAGACCCTAATACACATTGGATCTCAAACGTTACGCTAACCGACTTGGAACCATTTTAACTCACCTCAATGTTGTACGTCTTTCTTCTCTCTGCTGCGCTTCATTTCTAAATTAAAATAATAAAAGTTACGTTTTAATAAATTCAACAACTCAATAGCAGCTGGGAAATTGGGATCATTACTGCTCTTGCACACCAATTTGCATTTGTATATAATCCATCCCTGCCAGCTACTAGGGTCTGCGCTATTTCTTTTGACATTTTTCAAATCTGACATATTTAACTTTATGTGGAATAACGTCGGAATGCTTAAACCTATCCAAGCGATTCTGAGATTGTTTTCTCGTGAGACATTGGGCTTTATGTTAGCTGTAAAATTTTGTTGATATGTTCAGTGTTTATTAGTGAAAAATTGCAAAATTTAGAGAAAATTTAGAAAAAATAGAATTTTTCTAAAGTAAAAAATGCATCTGCTTGTAAAACAGATGGTTATACCACCCAAAATAGTTACTAGTTCACATTTCCCATAATTCTACTTTAGATTGGCATCATTTTTTGAACATTCTTTGATTTTTCTTGGACGTTACAAGGCTTAGAACATAAACAGCAATTTATCATATTTTTAAGAATATTTAAAAAGCCTTTTTTTAAGGTACCTGTTCAAATCTGAAGTGGCTTTGAGGCACCTATGTATTAGAAACACCCACAAAACTCCCCGTTTTAAAAACTAGACCCCCTCAAAGTATTCAAAACAGCATTTAGAAAGTTTTTTTAACCCTTTAGGCATTTCACAGGAATTAAAGCAAAGTGGAGGTGAAATTTGCAAATTTAATTTTTCTTGCTGAATTTAATTTTATTCTATTTTTTTCTGTAACACAGAAGGTTTTACCAGAGAAAAATTACTAAATATGTATTTTACAGATTCTGCCGTTTTTAGAAATATCCCACATGTGGCTCTAGTGTGCTCTTGGACTAAAACACAAGCCCCAGAAGCAAAGAAGCACCCTAGTTCATTTTGGGGCCTCATTTTTATTAGAATATATTTTAGGCAGCATGCCAGGTTTGAAGAGGTGTTGAGGTGCCAAAAAAGTAGGAATCCCTCAAAAGATACCCCATTTTGGAAACTGCACCCCTCAAGGAATTCACTTATGGTTGTTGTTACCATTTTGACCCCACAGTTTTTTCACAGAGCGTCTTTGAATTAGGCTGTGAAATTAAAAAGATGACATTTTTTCCAATAAGATGTCATTTTTGATCAAAATGTCTTATTTTCGCATGGAACAAAATGCCCCATTTTGTTGCCCAATTTGTCCTGAGTGCGGTAATATCCCATTTGTGGTGATAAACTGCCGTTGGGAGGTCTCAGAAGGAAAGAAGCGCTATGTGTTCTTTGGAGTCCAGATTTTGCTGGATTGGTTTTCGGGTGCCATGTCGAATTTGCAGACCCCCAGAGGTATCAAAGCAATAGAAACCCACCAGAAGTGACCCCATTTTGGGAACTAAACCCCTCAAGGAATTCATTTATGGGTGTTGTGATCATTTAGACCCCACAGTTTATTCTCAGAATTTATTTGAAATGGGCTGTGAATTAAAAAAAATGTGTCATAAACTGGGCCCAGAAGGAAAGGACCACCATTTGGCCTACTGGGGATTTTCTGGTACTAAGTCATGTATGGAGAAGTTCCTGAGGTACCAGTACAGTTGAAACCCCCGAGAAGTGACCCCGTTTTAAAAACTACACCCCTTAAGGCATTCATCTAGAGGTGTAGTGAGCATTTTGACCCCACAGGTATTGTGTAAAAGATAATGCGCAGCAGATAGTGCAGAGTGAGATTTGCAATTTTCTATACATATATGCCATTTCAGTGTCCGATATATTGTGCCCAGCATGCGCCACCGGAGACATACATCCCATAAACTGTAATGTGGGTTCTCACGGGTATGGCAATACCGTACATGTGGACGTTAACAGCTGCCTGGGCACACAGCAGGGCCCAGAGTGTAAAGATGAGGGGGATAAGCTGTGCGGAGTGCATCATGGTAAGTAAAACTGGGGTAGATTGAAAATCAAGGGATGTATGATAAATTTTAAAACACTTTCATAAAGAGCCCTGGTTTTTCGGGACACGTGTCATATTGATATATTGTCTTACCTTATCCCCCTCTTATAGCAGACTTTGCACTTCTTTTGACTTTTTCCCTTCTTGCCAGTTTGGGGAACTCCTCCTGGAAAGTATTGCCCTGGTACGATGCGTGTTGCCTTGCTTCCAGAAGTACTTGGTGCCCCCCCTTCATGGTCCCTAAAGATTAGGTTCTTGATAACCGCTTGAAATTCCAGGAAAGTTCCCGTCTGGCCTTTACATCGATGTAGTACGTATTAATTGTACAATGCAATCTGAATGATGTGCACGGCCAGCTTCTTATACCACACCGCATGGCGCTGTAGGGCTTCAGGACTTGATCTGACAAGTCCACCCCTCCCATGTACCTATTGTAGTCCAGGATGCAGTCTGGCTTGGGGTTCTCTGTACTGGTACCTCGTACAGGTACATGGGCACTGGTATGGCCATGTATTGTTGTCAATACAACGACATCTCCCTTGTCCTTGTACTTAACACACAATATGTTGCTGCTAGAATGTGCCCTGCTTCCACCCCTTCTTGTTTGCCCAAGCAGTGTCTTAGGGAGGTGTAATGTCAGGATAGGGAGACAGACAGGTGAGCCCTAATCTATCCGCCACTCAGACCCTGCCTACTTTCACAGCCTGTCCTAGGCGACGGCTTACAAATGTGCGACGGTCCATATGCTCAATATGCGCACGACAGACAAACAAGACAAGGGTACACAAAAGCAAAGGGAAGTGGGGCAGTTGCCCACGGCAAAACCGTGAGCAACAGAGTAGTGGATGAGCCGAGTCAAACCAGGAGTGTACGTGGTAACAAATGCAGAGCAGGAGAATAGTCAGTCAAGCCAGGGTCAATATGAAGCAGAGGTCAATGGTAACAGCAGGAACAGCAGAGCCAGGAAACAAGAGAATCACAGGCAAAGGACAAGCATCAAATGAAGTTATAAGTAGACCAAGGGCGGGAGCTAGAACCGTCTGGCCAGGCTGCGATAGGCTCAGATGCAGGCTTATTAACCACGGGCGTCGACACAGAAGCTGTGTCAGACAAATCCTTCACAGGAGGCCTCTCCGATTTCTTCTAGCAGTGCCGCATGCCACAGTACTTCTGGAAGCGAGGCACTTGAAGAGTAGGACGCTGGTATAAAAATTATCCAGTTAGAGGTGGTAAACCTGGTCCAGCAGTGGGTGCACCAAATCCCACCCAATTTTTGCATTAACTCCCAGTAAGGGGCATTCTAATGGCTGAATACTGCTGTCCTTGTAAGTATACCCTGATGCACTCTCGCACAACTTATACATCTTCACGCCATATCTTGCCCTCTTACACGGCAGGTACTGGTGGAATTGAAGCCTCCCTTTAAAATGGACCAGGGACTCATCAATAGAAATACAATTCTCGGGGGTGTATGCTTTGGAAAACCGGGCACTAAAATGGTCTAATAGGGGTCTCCGTTTATACAAACAGTCAAAAATGGGGTCATCTCGGGGTGGGCGCTGCTCATTATCAGTATAATGTAAGAAGCAAAGTATTTCCTCATAACGCATCCTGGACACGGCCATACGGTACATCGGGGTGTGGTATAAGAAAAAGCCTCTTTTTTTTTTTAGTTACCAGTTTAGTTCTGAAGTGGCTTTGGGGGGGGCCTATATATTAGAAAATCCTATAAAACACCCCATTTTAGAAACTAGGCCCCTCAAAATATTCAAAACAGCATTCAGAAAGTTTATTAACCTTTTAGGTGTTTCACAAGAATTTAAAGCAAAGTAGAGGTGAAATTTACATATTTCAGTTTTTTGTAAGAAAATTGTTTTTATTCCTTTTTTTTTCTGTAAAACAGAAGGTTTTACCCCGAGAAACACTACTCAATACTTATTGCCCAGATTCTCCAGTTTTGAGAAATATCACAGATGTGGTCCTAGTGTGGTAATGGACTGAAGCACCGGCCTCCGAAGCAAAGAACCACCTAGAGGATTATGAGGCCTCCTTTTTATTAGGCACCATGTCCGGTTTGAAGAGGTCTTGTGGTGCCAAAACAGTGGAAACCCCCCAAAAGTGACACTATTTTGGAAACTAGACCCCTTGAGGAATTCATTGTAGTTTTCATGGGGTGCATGTGACTTTTCGATCAGTTTTTGTTCTATTTTTAAGAGGCGTGGTGACTAAAAAGCAGCAATTCTTCTATTGTTTTTTATTCTATTTTTTTTACAGCGTTCACCGTGCGCTATAAACGACATATTCACTTTATTCAGCATGGCGATACGATTACGGCGATACCAAATGTTTATAGGTTTTTTTTATGCCTTATGGTGTTTGCACAATAAAATAATTTTTATTAAAAATCATTTACTTTTTGTGTTGCCTTATTCTAGGAGCCATACAGTTTTTGTCTTTTTTTCCATTAGGAAAGCCGTGTGAGGACTTGTTTTTGCGTAACGAACTGTAGTTTAGATCAGTACCATTTTTAGGTACATGCGACTTTTTGATCTCTTTTTATTCCATTTTTTGAGAAGTGAAGTGACCAAAAAACTGTGATTCTGGTATGGTTTATTATTATTTTCTTTTACGGCGTTCACCGCGTGGTATAAATAACAAAATACTTTTCTAGTTCAGGCCGTTACGGACGCGGCAATATCAATTATGTATTGTTTATTTGTTTATTTATTTATTTTTATTAATAATAAAAGACTGATAAGGGAAAAAGGGGGATTTTTACTTTTTTTACTTTTCAAACTTTTATTTTCTTATTTTTACACAACTTTTTTTAAACTTTTTTTGACTTTATTACTTTTTCCCACTAGTGTACTTGAGGGCAGGAGACCCTGATCCCTATTCTAATACACTGCACTATATGTGTAGTTCAGTGTATTACAGCTGTCAGCTACTCACTGACAGCAAGGCTTCCATAAATGGCATAGCTGGATGCCATTGTTAGGCGTCCGGTTGCTATAGCCACCATCGCCGGCCGCTATCGTGTAGCGGGCCGATGATGGCAGCTTAACCCCTAAGAAGCCGCTATCGCTATTGAAAGCGGCTTCCAAGGGGCTAATCAGCGGGGACACAGCGATCAGTCTCCGCAGAAGGAGCTGCGGCGACTGTTGTACGAATTAGCAGCTGTTACAGCTCCTGTATGTGTCGGGAAGACGGCCAAAATGGCCGTTCCTCCCGCGACATACTATTCCAGCGCTGAGCGCGAATGATGCACTTAGCACGAAGGAATAGTACGTCGCTGAGCACGAAGGGGTTAAGCATCCGTTTCCTAAAATGTAATATTAGACTCCCTTTACAAGCGGAGACAATACGATTAAGCAAATATTTTCTTTACGTTTCCCAGTATATAATATGGTACAATAAATGGTGCCGTGAAAAAGTACAACTTGTCCTTCAAAAAACAATCCCTCATACGTTTTTTTTGGACCAAAAAATAAAAACGTATGGCTTCTGGAAGTTGGGGAGGAAAGAGCGAAAATGAAAAACCAAAAATAACTGTAAAAGTCAGGGGTTAAATATGAGGTTATAGGTAACATAAGTAATAATTCATGGCGTGATATATTTAGTAAAGTCCAGTTCATCTCATTCCACTATTGGACAGGAATAGTTGGTACACTGAAACTTGTAGAATTTCTAATTCTCTTGATGTAGGGATATGAATCTTGGACAATATGGGTGTAAGTATTAAAGGGGTTCTCTGCAAATAAACCTTGATCACTGTAAAATAAAAAATGTTATACAACTTTATAATATCCTTTGTGCTAAAAATTCTGTTTTAACTTTTGCTGTAATGGGATGAAAACACGGAGTGAAAACCCAAAGAAGCCAAATACTTCTCATGGATAGTAATATGCTACAATTGTATCCAGCCTAAGCAATCGTCTGTAAACTAAACAGCATGAACTCTAAGGCCTCATGCACACGACTGTAATGGCTTTTATTCTACTCAAATACGGATCCCTAGTCATCCAAAGTTATCTGCGACTCATTCGCATATAGGCACGCTGTCCGCAAATACGTACCGTCATGCATCCTTAGTACATCCGCATTTACGGATCCGCAAAAAAAAGAAATGGGAGTCTACAAATTATGTCACCACTATGTCGCAACCCCTTGAAAAGGTCACATGATCGCTCTGGCACCATCTTCTCTGGCATTTGTGCTTTGTGAGAGCTCTGTTGGAATCCTCGGCTGATATAACTTTGGTTTCTGGCATTTCTTTCGTTGCAAGGATGCACTACCCACGTGTGGTTCATGCTCTCATGCTCTTCTGGACTGGCTCGTCTCTCGGCGATTCGGACAGTAAGCTATGCTGGAAGAAGAACCGAAGAGGAGGAGGAGGTACTGGGTTCACCCCATTGTCTCAAAACAGCCCAGAAAGGTGCATTTCCATACCCTGTATGCAGACCTGCGGCAGCACCCGGACAAGTTTCACAACTTCTGCTACATGTCGATTTCCAGCTTTGACCGACAGTGCATTTCGGAGGAACGGCTCATCGTTTCTCTCAGGTAAGAACACCAAATGTCCCTTTTGTCCATTGCTGCCATGTCACCTTGCTACAGGTAGTATAACCGTAGTTGTCCCCTGTGCCCATTTCCGCCATGTCTCCCTGCTACAAGTAGTATATAATTGTAGTTGTCCCCTGTGCACATTGCCGCCATGTAATAATGCTACAAGTAGTATATAACCGTAGTTGCCCCTGTGCCCATTGCCGCCATGTCACTCTGCTACAAGTACTATATAACCCTGGTTGTAGCCTTTGCCCATTGCCACCATGTCACCCTGGTACTGCTAGCACTAATTATTATAAATATTTTTTTCACAGATTCCTGGCAACAGGGAGCTCATTTGCATCACTGCATTTTGAATTTCCACTGGGGTGTTCCACCATTTCACAGATCATCTGTCTTACCTGCGAAGTCATCTGGCAGCGACTGAGAGCGACGATGATGCCACAGCCCAAGGCACAAGACTGGTCTCGGATTGCCGAGGGCTTTTATTAACAATCACAGTTTGCCAACTGTGTTGGCGCACTGGATGGTAAACACATTAGTGTGAAGAAGCCACCTCACTCATGGTACCTATATTTCAATTACAAGCAGTATTTATTGGTGATGCTGTTCGCCTTGGCTGTCAGCAACTACCAGTTTGTAATTGTAGATATAGGGGCCTATGGGAGCTCTTCAGATGCTGGCATCTTCAGGGCTTCCAGAATTGGTGAACGGCTTTTGTCCAAACAGCTCTCCGTTCCAGAACCGAGACAACTGCCTGGATCTACTGGACCTCCTGCCCCATTTCTCATCGTGGCAGATGAAGGATTTGGACCATATATTCTACGTACGGCACACATGGAGCTGAGCCTGCACCATAACCAATGGGCTGAAACTCTCCTGTAGCAGCAGGGACCAGACTGAGGTCTGATCTCCGGCGATGAACTCCCTAAATGGTGCGGTCAATTGCAACTGCAGCATTTGGTTGGTTTGTACGCTATCTGGATCCCTGTGACGCAATTGCGGGTGTGGCGATGTTTGCTATGGCAACTGTAGGCCTAACAATAGCCTACTGCTTGCCAAGTACAGAAGCCTATTAGGACCTGCTTAGATGCGGGACCTAATAAGCTTGCTGTCACCAAAAGAAAACTTGTGGAGAAATCCTCCAGCTCACCTGACACACTCCAGTGTGTCGTTGATAGCGCCCGGTTCCTCGTGTCGGCACACGGGTTACAGGTAGGAAAACAGGGAAACAAAGATAGGATCCAGCGCTGGGATGCGTTTAAAATGGAAATCGATTATTCCAAGTTTAATGTCATGAGTTAAAAGGAAGTCCAGTGGTATAGGTCCAGGGTGTGCATGAAGTGGAGGGAGGGTATCCTCTGTGGCCTACGCATTTCGGACGATGCTGCGTCCTTAAACTTGGCTGTGATTAATTTTCAAAAAGAGCGCGCTGTCTTATATATGCCGTGATGGTAGGAACAGCTGGTGAGTGAAAAGTGATTGCGTTTCATGGTTGTAGTGGAACGCAAACATCGTACACGAATATCCTGCTACCATGAATAAATATTTAGTAAGGGTTTGTACATTGTAGAAATTGAACTTATTGACTTTGTTTTTAACATTATTATTGTAACATTGTATTTCAAATACTTTTCTTTTATATGTATGTGTGTTTGTTGAAACGCTTGTCAAGATCGCGTGTTTGTCATTTTATTAAAGTTTTATTTGATTTAGTTGCGTTCCAGGACTCATCCTGGAGATGACATGGGTTTGTATGTTTGTCTTTTTATTAAAGTTTTATTTAATTTGGTTGCGTTCCAGGACTCGCTCTGGAATACAACTCCGGGACGCGATCGACAGCCCGACTTCAAACCGTGTCCAGGTCCATCATCACACATCGGTAAGTAATATTATTTTGTAAAATACTATGATCTTATATGGTGATGATTGCTATGTAAATCACCACTGATTTAACAAAATGTAGATTTTATTTTTGTGGAATTTACATGCCCTGTTTCTCAATGTTGGATATTGTTGTGTACAGGTATTGTTTACTTTGCATTTTTGCCATTGTATCGTGTTTTAGTACAATGACTATTTGCTCACTTGGAAAAATGTATTTATTTTGAATGTTTAAATGTGTATTGTATGTTCCGAATAAATATGTAAGATTATGTGTCTTGTAAAATTTTATTTTGTGACCATAAGAACGGGGCTCTGATTGTCATTAGCGAGGATAGAATGTGGGGAAGTGTAGGTTGGACCACAACTGTATCTGGTAATGTGGGGAAACTTACATAGTACATAAACGGGATAGTGTGACTATTCGTATGTACAAGGCAACTAGCAAATATTATGTCTGTACATGTGAGGGGGTGCTTGCTTAAAAATTCCAGAGTTGGAATTGTATGGATACCTCGGAGTGGTTTAGGATATAATGGCTTGGTCTAATTTCATTGTCGTGGTGACATATTCCTCGATTAGAACCCATTTTGTGTATACATGAATTAATAGAGATACATCAATTCTTTCTTTAAATTGAGGCCTTCTGGGTATCTTGTGTTTAGCCTGTATATCCAATACGCTTCTCTTAGATGAGTTTTATGTTTGATATCTCCACCTCGCTTTGGCGGCTGAATTTTTTCAATAGCATAGCAACGGAAAGTTTTCGTGGATCTGTTGTGATGGGAAATAAAATGTTTAGCCGCATTTGATATATTGAGAATGTTTGCGTTTCTTATGTAGCTCAGATGTTCTAAGATTCTCGTCTTAAATTTTCTAATTGTGCAACCAACATATTTAAGTTGACATTCCGTACATTCAATTAAATAAATAACTGACTCTGAATTACAATTAATATAATTTTGAATTGTAAAGTTGTCTGTTTGTGTAGAATTACTGAAGTTTTTTGTTGGGTATACATAAGAGCAGGTTTTACATGGATGTTGGCCACATCTGTAAAAGCCTTTGGTCTCTAGCCATGTTGTTGTTGTATTGGCATTAGATGTGTATAGCGAGGGAGACAGAGTGTTGCCCAAAGAGGAGGCTTTTTTTGCTACTATCCTGCAACCTCCTGACAGAATTGTACGTAATGTGTCGTCCTCCATGAGGATTGGCAGGTAATTATTAACTATACTTTTTATTTTGGTAAATTGATTACTTTGTTGTAAGATGAGTGTTGGTTGATTGGCAACCGATTGTGATTCTTGTTTTTTATTTGTAGTTTTTAGTTGACCAAGAAGTTGTTTTCTTGATTTTTGATTTATAATGTTGCTGGCTCTGGTCAATGTCCATTTCGGATAACCTCGTTCTTGTAATCTTGATTGTATTGATATTTGTTCTAGCTCGAACTGGTCCTGGCTGGTACAATTTCTCTTAGCCCTGTGCATTTCACCCAGAGGTATGGCTCTGATGGTGTGTATTGTGTGGTCACTTTTCGCATGAAGAATATTATTGGTGGCTGTGGGTTTTCGATGAGTTTTTGTTGAAATGAAAAAGCCTTCATCTCCTTTTAGTTCCAAATCTAGAAATATGATTTGTGAAGTGTCATGATGGTAGGTATATTTTAAATTGCACTGGTTGTTATTAAGTGCTGCTACAAATTCGTGTATGATGTCCATTTTTCCTTTCCAAATAATCAAAATATCGTCGATATATCTACCGTACCATTCTATGCAGTTGCTGTACATATTGTTGGGCGAAAAAATGTGGAAATGTTCCCACCATGACATCACTATGTTGGCTATTGATGGAGAGAATTTGGCCCCCATGGACACACCTTTTAGTTGTAAGTAATATTTCGTGTCAAATTGAAAATAGTTATTGGTTAATAGGAACATGAGTACTTCTATTATATAGGTTTGGAACTTTGTTTCATATGTACTATATTTCTTTAGATGAAATTTCAGAGCAGTACAGGCTATTTCATGAGGAATTGACGTGTAAAGTGACACAACGTCACATGTAAGCCAGGAAAAAAAAAATTCCCAAATTTTGTTATGAAATATATTAAGGACATGTTTTGTGTCCTTTAAAAAACCAGGTGTGTTTTGTGCTAGAGGCTGTAATAGGGTATCTAGCCATTCTGATAGCTTTTCTAGGATTGATCCTATACCAGATACTATCGGTCTCATTGGTGGAGGTACTGTTTGTTTGTGAACCTTGGGTAGCGCATGGATTATGGGAGTAATTGGTTGTTCGATATAAATATACTCCTTTTGTTTCTGGGTAATGAAACCGTCTTGTAAGCCGTCCTCCAGTAGTTTTTTCATCTGGTGTTTAATTATGTCGACAGGATTTCTTGTCAAGATTTTGTAAGTGGTTTTGTCAGATAGCATGTTGATGATTGATTGTTCGTAATCTTTTCTGTTCAAAACTGTGACATTGCCACCTTTATCTGACATTTTAATAGTTATATCCTTATTCTCTTGTAGTGATTTTACTGCTTTTTTTAGTTTTGTTGACATATTGGTTTTCGGATGTTTGTTTTTAAGACTGTCTGCGAGGTTGTGTAGCTCTTTTTCTATGACAGTTTGAAAACGATCCATTGAATCCGTACGTGAGCTGATCGGATAAAATTTCGGATTTGATGTAGTAAAGTTGTGTGCCATCGTGACAGTTTGATTGTCCGTTTCGCTACGTAAATGGTCTAGGGATACCATGGTTGAGAGTTCTTGAAATGTGAAGTCTTTGGGTATTGATGCTATCGTTGCTTCGGATCTGGTCTCATCTGACGATGTGATTGTGGATGTTAACTCCATTGATGTAGAGGCAGAGTTAGTTTCATTTTGAAGGAAGTGTTTTTTGACCGTTAAATTGCGTATGAATTTATTGATATCTAAAATTGTGTTGAATAGATTGAAGTTTTTCTTGGGGGCAAAGTTGAGCCCTAATGTTAACGCTTCATTCTGCTCTGGGGTCAACACGGTAGAAGATAAATTGGTGACATTAGTTATCGGTATTGTTGGTATTTTCTTGGACGGAGGCGACGGTTTTGTTCTTGATTTGTTCGACTTATGTTTCCTACCGCCCCTCCTTCCCCGTTTTTTGAAATGTAGTTAGGACGGGGACACGTTTGATTAATGTCATCTTCTGATGTACCATCCGCAGATTCTAATTCGGTCGAACTAAAACTGACTCTATTGGGTAGATCTCTATATTGTTTGAATTGTTGATTCCTTTTCTTTAGGATCGGTCTTGGTCTGGTATAGTTCCTTGTTTTGTGACTCCAATTGTATACTTTGTTACTCGTGTAATCGTTTGTATCTCGTTGAAATTTATTTTTCTTTGTTTCTGCAATAGCATGATCGAGTTTGTCAATAGCTGCTGAAGTTCTGTTGTGAAGGAGATCATAAGAAGGTGAGTTGACAAATATTTCTAATGATTTGCTTGTTTCAGATATGTGAGTATCCAATTCTTTTAGTTTTTGTTCTTCTTGCTCTGTTATTAATTTCATTAGATTGATGGAAAAACATCTAGCTCAGCAAGCAAAAATCTGGTGGGACTTGACCACCCTCAAAAACTACATTGCTAAAAACATGATCCCCAGAGGTTTACGGCTCAGAAAAACACCAAGTTTCGTATACAATGAAGAATTCCAGAACCAATGGAACCAAATTCTCTCAACCTGCTCCATCAATCTAATGAAATTAATAACGGAGCAAGAAGAACAAAAACTAAAAGAATTGGATACTCACATATCTGAAACAAGCAAATCATTAGAAATATTTGTCAACTCACCTTCTTATGATCTCCTTCACAACAGAACTTCAGCAGCTATTGACAAACTCGATCATGCTATTGCAGAAACAAAGAAAAATAAATTTCAACGAGATACAAAGGATTACACGAGTAACGAAGTATACAATTGGAGTCACAAAACAAGGAACTATACCAGACCAAGACCGATCCTAAAGAAAAGGAATCAACAATTCAAACAATATAGAGATCTACCCAATAGAGTCAGTTTTAGTTCGACCGAATTAGAATCTGCGGATGGTACATCAGAAGATGACATTAATCAAACGTGTCCCCGTCCTAACTACATTTCAAAAAACGGGGAAGGAGGGGCGGTAGGAAACATAAGTCGAACAAATCAAGAACAAAACCGTCGCCTCCGTCCAAGAAAATACCAACAATACCGATAACTAATGTCACCAATTTATCTTCTACCGTGTTGACCCCAGAGCAGAATGAAGCATTAACATTAGGGCTCAACTTTGCCCCCAAGAAAAACTTCAATCTATTCAACACAATTTTAGATATCAATAAATTCATACGCAATTTAACGGTCAAAAAACACTTCCTTCAAAATGAAACTAACTCTGCCTCTACATCAATGGAGTTAACATCCACAATCACATCGTCAGATGAGACCAGATCCAAAGCAACGATAGCATCAATACCCAAAGACTTCACATTTCAAGAACTCTCAACCATGGTATCCCTAGACCATTTACGTAGCAAAACGGACAATCAAACTGTCACGATGGCACACAACTTTACTACATCAAATCCGAAATTTTATCCGATCAGCTCACGTACGGATTCAATGGATCGTTTTCAAACTGTCATAGAAAAAGAGCTACACAACCTCGCAGACAGTCTTAAAAACAAACATCCGAAAACCAATATGTCAACAAAACTAAAAAAAGCAGTAAAATCACTACAAGAGAATAAGGATATAACTATTAAAATGTCAGATAAAGGTGGCAATGTCACAGTTTTGAACAGAAAAGATTACGAACAATCAATCATCAACATGCTATCTGACAAAACCACTTACAAAATCTTGACAAGAAATCCTGTCGACATAATTAAACACCAGATGAAAAAACTACTGGAGGACGGCTTACAAGACGGTTTCATTACCCAGAAACAAAAGGAGTATATTTATATCGAACAACCAATTACTCCCATAATCCATGCGCTACCCAAGGTTCACAAACAAACAGTACCTCCACCAATGAGACCGATAGTATCTGGTATAGGATCAATCCTAGAAAAGCTATCAGAATGGCTAGATACCCTATTACAGCCTCTAGCACAAAACACACCTGGTTTTTTAAAGGACACAAAACATGTCCTTAATATATTTCATAACAAAATTTGGGAATTTTTTTTTTCCTGGCTTACATGTGACGTTGTGTCACTTTACACGTCAATTCCTCATGAAATAGCCTGTACTGCTCTGAAATTTCATCTAAAGAAATATAGTACATATGAAACAAAGTTCCAAACCTATATAATAGAAGTACTCATGTTCCTATTAACCAATAACTATTTTCAATTTGACACGAAATATTACTTACAACTAAAAGGTGTGTCCATGGGGGCCAAATTCTCTCCATCAATAGCCAACATAGTGATGTCATGGTGGGAACATTTCCACATTTTTTCGCCCAACAATATGTACAGCAACTGCATAGAATGGTACGGTAGATATATCGACGATATTTTGATTATTTGGAAAGGAAAAATGGACATCATACCCGAATTTGTAGCAGCACTTAATAACAACCAGTGCAATTTAAAATATACCTACCATCATGACACTTCACAAATCATATTTCTAGATTTGGAACTAAAAGGAGATGAAGGCTTTTTCATTTCAACAAAAACTCATCGAAAACCCACAGCCACCAATAATATTCTTCATGCGAAAAGTGACCACACAATACACACCATCAGAGCCATACCTCTGGGTGAAATGCACAGGGCTAAGAGAAATTGTACCAGCCAGGACCAGATCGAGCTAGAACAAATATCAATACAATCAAGATTACAAGAACGAGGTTATCCGAAATGGACATTGACCAGAGCCAGCAACATTATAAATCAAAAATCAAGAAAACAACTTCTTGGTCAACTAAAAACTACAAATAAAAAACAAGAATCACAATCGGTTGCCAATCAACCAACACTCATCTTACAACAAAGTAATCAATTTACCAAAATAAAAAGTATAGTTAATAATTACCTGCCAATCCTCATGGAGGACGACACATTACGTACAATTCTGTCAGGAGGTTGCAGGATAGTAGCAAAAAAAGCCTCCTCTTTGGGCAACACTCTGTCTCCCTCGCTATACACATCTAATGCCAATACAACAACAACATGGCTAGAGACCAAAGGTTTTTACAGATGTGGCCAACATCCATGTAAAACCTGCTCTTATGTATACCCAACAAAAAACTTCAGTAATTCTACACAAACAGACAACTTTACAATTCAAAATTATATTAATTGTAATTCAGAGTCAGTTATTTATTTAATTGAATGTACGGAATGTCAACTTAAATATGTTGGTTGCACAATTAGAAAATTTAAGACGAGAATCTTAGAACATCTGAGCTACATAAGAAACGCAAACATTCTCAATATATCAAATGCGGCTAAACATTTTATTTCCCATCACAACAGATCCACGAAAACTTTCCGTTGCTATGCTATTGAAAAAATTCAGCCGCCAAAGCGAGGTGGAGATATCAAACATAAAACTCATCTAAGAGAAGCGTATTGGATATACAGGCTAAACACAAGATACCCAGAAGGCCTCAATTTAAAGAAAGAATTGATGTATCTCTATTAATTCATGTATACACAAAATGGGTTCTAATCGAGGAATATGTCACCACGACAATGAAATTAGACCAAGCCATTATATCCTAAACCACTCCGAGGTATCCATACAATTCCAACTCTGGAATTTTTAAGCAAGCACCCCCTCACATGTACAGACATAATATTTGCTAGTTGCCTTGTACATACGAATAGTCACACTATCCCGTTTATGTACTATGTAAGTTTCCCCACATTACCAGATACAGTTGTGGTCCAACCTACACTTCCCCACATTCTATCCTCGCTAATGACAATCAGAGCCCCGTTCTTATGGTCACAAAATAAAATTTTACAAGACACATAATCTTACATATTTATTCGGAACATACAATACACATTTAAACATTCAAAATAAATACATTTTTCCAAGTGAGCAAATAGTCATTGTACTAAAACACGATACAATGGCAAAAATGCAAAGTAAACAATACCTGTACACAACAATATCCAACATTGAGAAACAGGACATGTAAATTCCACAAAAATAAAATCTACATTTTGTTAAATCAGTGGTGATTTACATAGCAATCATCACCATATAAGATCATAGTATTTTACAAAATAATATTACTTACCGATGTGTGATGATGGACCTGGACACGGTTTGAAGTCGGGCTGTCGATCGCGTCCCGGAGTTGTATTCCAGAGCGAGTCCTGGAACGCAACCAAATTAAATAAAACTTTAATAAAAAGACAAACATACAAACCCATGTCATCTCCAGGATGAGTCCTGGAACGCAACTAAATCAAATAAAACTTTAATAAAATGACAAACACGCGATCTTGACAAGCGTTTCAACAAACACACATACATATAAAAGAAAAGTATTTGAAATACAATGTTACAATAATAATGTTAAAAACAAAGTCAATAAGTTCAATTTCTACAATGTACAAACCCTTACTAAATATTTATTCATGGTAGCAGGATATTCGTGTACGATGTTTGCGTTCCACTACAAGACAACCATGAAACGCAATCACTTTTCACTCACCAGCTGTTCCTACCATCACGGCATATATAAGACAGCGCTCTCTTTTTGAAGCTTGCTGTCAGTTTATGACTGACAGGTCTAATACACTGCACTATGTATGTAGTGCAGTGTATTCGAATAGCGATCAGGTCTTCAGGCTTTCAAGTCCCCTAGTAGAAAAAAATATTTGAAAAAAAATAGTTTAAAGTTACATAAACTAAAAAAACGCCTTTTTTCCCATAATAAAAGTTTTATTATAGGAAAAAATTGAAAACATTAAAAAAGTACACGTATTTGGTATCGCCGTTTCCTTAACGTCCCCAACTATAAAACTTTAACATTAATTTTCCTGCATGGTGAACGCAGTAAGTTTTTTTTATAGAAAACAATGCCAGAATCACAGATCACCTCGCCACCCAATTCACTGATTGTGACTAAAGAGTAAAATGTATATACTTTATTAATATCTCGCTAAAATCAGGGGTACAATCACCACCGTGACAAAAGCCCAATGTGCTCAAAAATTTATTTCTAAATTATTTTATATTTTATTCACTGATTCTATTGTAAACCCTGCAAAATGAATATTTTCGTATGATATATGGTGTTAGAACGTTTAAACATTGGTGTAACAGTGAATCACTCCCAGACATGTACTGGAGTAACCAGGAAAAGGATTCCTGAGAACCAGAGTGTCAGGGTAAAGATATCGATAACACTGCCACCTACGCTAAATTCCCCTTCTCATATTGAACCTACATGTTTCTATCTCAACATTTCATCAGGGGTTTTATTCATTATAGAGCTAGCTACTACGCCAGCAACATTAAATTGTGCAAACATTTCATTCCATATGCACAAACACAAAGCGTACTCACATTGATATTAGCGGCACTCTTCTCTCTGGACTCGGAGTATATATAACTTATACTCCGCCCCCTATGCTGAGGCCAAGCCCCCATATCGACCAATCATCGTCACATGCGCAAGCAGTGACTTGCGGATATTTAATGCCGGGCGCGTCATGTGACATGCCCACCATACACATCCACCATACACGCATGCGCAGAGTAGGGGAGCGGGGCGTATCTGGCTGCAGCCTCAAGCCTTTCCTATCTAGAAGGAGGAGTAACCTATTCCTATGGGAACAAAGGACGCTGCCCAGCTCCAGACAGCATCCTGGCACACCACTATAATCCATGCATAAGTAATCCGGCACTATAGGAAGTGAATTAAGAAAGGTATTAAATTGACCACCAGTAGATTAATCACAAGTTGATTAACCACTAGTATTGGGGAACCTAGAAGATAGACATAGATAAAGCCCCAAAACCAATACAGAAGGATAGGCAAATATATAAATGACTGGACTCATATAGATATGAGTTTAGATAATGCATGTATAATTTAACTGCTCGTTTAGCCCATCTGGTTGTATACATGCTAACCTATAGATCCACTGGGCTTCTTTTCGCAGGATCAAGTTGTCCCAATCCCCACCTCGTTTAGGTGGACACACCAATTCTATTGCCTGAAAATGAAGACATTCAGCGTTTCCTTGATTTTTCTCATGTACATGTTTGGATACGGGGGTATCACTTGTATTTTTCACGTGCCCTACATGTTCTCTAATACGCCAATGAAATTGCCGAATGGTCTTACCTACATAATTCAGTGGGCATGGACACGTGATCAAATACACAACCCCCGCTGTTCTACAATTAACAAAGTCCCGAATGTCGTATTCAATTAAGGTGGCGACACTTTGGAATTTCTTACAAGTCTGAATAATGTTACAGGCTGTGCAACCCCCACATCTATATGTGATCAAAAAGTTACATGTAGCCCAATAAAAACGACAGCTTGTCCCGCAAGTAACAAGCCCTTGCACAGCTTTGTCGATGAAAAAATAAAAAAGTTATGGCTCTTAGAATATGGCAGCCTAAAAAAGATACGATTTATGTGGTAACGCTGTAAAACATTAAAACCGATATACATGGTATCGCCGTAATCCTATCAACCCGCAGAATAAACTTAATATGTCATTTATAGCGCATGGTGAACGCCATAAAAACAAATAAAAAACATTGCCAGAATTGCCATTTTTTGGATATCTTGCTCGCAAAAAATTAAATAAAAACTGATCAAAAAAATCGCATGTACCCCAAAATGGTACAAGTGAAATCCACAAATTGACCCACAATAAATTAGCCCTCACACAGCCCGGTGGAGAAAAAATAAACAAGTTCTGGCTCTCAGAATATGAAGACACAAAAAGTGCAAAGTATATTCCAAAAGCGGATAAGATCGTGCACCATTTATCAGTGCGACACTGGCCAAACATCTATGAATTATTTATTTACCGCATTATTATACCCTCTTATTAAATACTGATGTACTCCGCACAGCTCACATATGCCCCCACATTATAAAATGAAATGTCAGAAAAACCCCAAACAGGGGGGCGGAGCTAGCTGTGCTTTGTGATGGTCGCTTGATCCCGGAGCTCCTCACAGAGACACTGACTTCTACAGCTGGAGGGCGATTAAACTGCACAAAATGGTCCGTACGAATAGAGACAAGTCGTGTGAACCCCGGGGGATACCGAAAGTCGGAAAATCTCAAGCGGAGATGGAGAGATTTCTCCAAAAGAAACATGCTTCCCCGGCGGGTAAAAGCAAGATGGCGCCGGCACCTCCGAACCCGCCAGAAGAGAGCAGGGGAGAGGACTCTGATGAAGACAGCTCCGGTACGCAATCTGATGCCGCATGCGGGGTAGACCCTCTCCCTATCACTAGAACCTTTTTGAAAAAAGCCCTGGCCAGTGCAATGTCTCCGGTCCTGAAAGAATTATCCTCTATTAAGATGGACATTCAACACGTGGGGCAGAGGGTAGCGATATTGGAGGACACTCAGTCGGCCATTATACAGCAGGCAGATGTCTTACAGACCGTAGTGGCCTCGCAGTTCACGCACATGAACCAGGCATACTTGCAGTTAGAGGATCAGGAAAACCGCAGCAGGCGGAAGAATATCAGGCTGCGCGGCATTTCCGGAGTCTATCACTGCGGAGGATATTTTACCCACAGTGAGAAACATATTTACGTTGTTATTGGGACAAGACAAGGCAGCGCAAGTTATAATTGACCGTGCTCACAGAGCACTGAGACCTAAACCGGCAAAGGAAGAACCACCTAGAGATGTTATATGTGGGCTGCTTAATTTTCTGGATACGGCGGCCATTTTAACGGCTGCGAGAGGGTCTTCGGACCTGAAATTTGCGGACCACAAGATCATGGTCTTTCAGGATTTGGCGGCTAGTACCTTGGCCAAGCGACGAATGTTGAAACCCCTGTCCGAAGCCCTGAGATTGCAGAAGATTCCCATTCGTTGGCTGTTCCCATTTGGATTGGCAATTTTAAAAGAGGGAAGGCAAATTACTATCCGCACTCCGGAGGATCTTGATAAGGCCTGGTCCAAATTGGATATGGAGAAAATTGTTGTACCAGATTGGATGCCGATACAAAGGGACACTCTTTCACTAAAGGTACCCGACCCACATGGGTGGCAAAAACCCCAGAAATTCAAAGCCCCGCGCAGCAGGAAGAGAACGGACCCTCAGTCTGGGGATTGAATTGCATACCCGGAGCTCCTTGAAATGGGACTACCTCATTGATATTATTTTCAGCGTTGGTGATGTACGATTGATGCACTGAAAATGCAGTTTAAATTCCTGTGGTGGGATTCCTCCCACATGGTAATGGGAGAAGCTTCAAGACTCGGACGGGTTTGTTGTTATGTGCTCATCACCGGGGACGTTATCTGTTGCAATTTAGTATTGTGGTAGGTCCCTTCTGGGTCCCTTTTCTCTGCTCTCATCCCTCCATATATTGCTTTACCGCTATATTGCTATATTGTTATGTTTTCATTTAATTTCTGTATTCACTTATACATAGAAGTCAGTGTTCTCCATACCTATCTCAAAAGGCTGGGTACCTTCTCCCCCCCCCCCCCACTATGTCACTCGTGGGCTGTCATGTAATGGCTTGAACAGCGGCCTCTATGGGATAAGAGGCGCATTATTTATACCACATTTTACAGGATATGGTGCAGCCTCACTTTCTTCTCTCAAGTTCTCTATGTATATAGTTGATTGTATGTTTTATTTGTGTCCGGTACTACTCTCTTCACCACGATCAGTAGCTGACAAGGTCAGACGGGTAATATGTCACCACTTACTTACTTGACGCTTAATGTAAATGGGTTTAGCACACCCCAAAAAAGGTCCCAGGTCTTCTCTATGCTGAGACAGGATACACCAGGGGTATTAATGCTTCAGGAGACACACTTTAGACACAACCATGTACCCACTTTGCCTAGGTCCACATACAGTCAATGGTTCCACAGCACTCACACATCTGCCTCGAGGGGGGTCTCCATAGGTATTCATAAAGACCTACCTTTTCAGGTAGAGTCCTCGAAAATTGATCTACAGGGCAGATATGTCTTCCTGAAAGGGTCCCTATGCAATACAAAAATGACCATTGCCAGTTTGTATGCTCCTAACGACAAACAAATAGCCTGGCTGCTAAAGGTTCTACGTTTATTTAAGAGGTTTGGAGAAGGGTTGTTGGTGGTTGGAGGGGATCTGAACTTAGTGTTAGATTCTGATTTTGACTCTACCTTGGCCACACGAAGACACTCTCCTCAAGCTATGCATAAACTCCGTTTCATGCTACATAGTTGTCAGTTGATGGATGCTTGGCGGGTGACCCATCCCCAAGATAGGGACTACACTTTTTATTCACACCGGCATAAAGTGTACCGTAGATTGGACTACATTTTCATGTCCTCTTCGTGCCTTCTGAATTTACAGTCGACCTCCATTGGGCATATAACTGTGTAAGATCACGCCCCAGTTACTGCAGTGGTTCATGTACAGGAACTGCCCTGTAAATCATGGTCGTGGCGGCTTAATGACACTGTCCTTTCAGACGAGGCTAATATGTTGGCTCTAAATAAGAAAGTGGAGGAGTATTTCTGTTTAAATATAACACCTGATATATCGATGCCCATGGTATGGGAAGCTCACCAGGCATATATTCAGGGGGAATTTATTGCACTATGTTCACATTTAAAGAGAGATAGGACTAAGAAAATGAATTCTCTATTGGCCCAGATCTCGACACTGGAACGAATACATAAACGGGCTGTCACGGCCTCGGTCCGCACAGAGCTAGACTCTCTTAGGCAACAACTGAAAGATCTGCTAAATATTCAGGCAGTTAAATCCTTCCAACGACTTAAATGAAAAATGTATATGCATGGGGATAGAGGTTCAAAGATGATGTCTAAAATGCTTAAATCGCAAACTGAGAAATCCTTTGTGTCTTCAGTAAGAACGGCTTCAGGTCAGAAGGTTACTACCACTCCCCAGGTGGCAGAGGCCTTTAGGAAATTTTACGCTAATCTCTACAACTTAGATTCCTCTGAGTTGCGGGATCCCCCTCCTGCAGCGTTGGGTAATAAGATTGGGGCAGTACAAAATTTCCTGAATAGTCTTGTTTTCCCCAAATTGTCAGATGATGAGAATGCATCCCTTTTGGCTCCCTTCACTTTGGACGAATTAAAATCTAGTCTGGCTTCTATTCCTTCTGGGAAGTGTCCTTGGCCGGACGGCCTACCCATAACATATTATAAAAAGTTTAGTACAATCCTCC
This sequence comes from Rhinoderma darwinii, assembly GCF_050947455.1. Lineage (NCBI taxonomy): Eukaryota > Metazoa > Chordata > Amphibia > Anura > Rhinodermatidae > Rhinoderma > Rhinoderma darwinii. The sequence continues at coordinate 348,218,563 of NC_134688.1, forward strand.
TCCCTCATTTCCTGGAAGTCTGTAATTTGCTTCTAACGGGTTCTTCCCTTCCGAAGCAGGCATTAGAAGCTTATATCACTTTGATACCCAAAGAAGGGAAGAGCCCGGAAGAATGTGCAAGTTATAGACCTATTTCGCTGCTGAATACCGATGTGAAGTGGTGGGTAAAGCTACTGGCCAGCAGAATAGCTAAGTTTTTGCCGAACTTGATAGCGGAGGAACAAGTGGGGTTTGTTCCGCGGAGGGAGGGCAAATATAACATTGCTAGAGTAATAAACGCGATACAATATGCTAAGAGAAGGGGCATTCCTCTTGTCCTTTTGGGAACTGATGCCGAAAAGGCATTTGACAGGGTCAGCTGGGATTATATCAGGGAGGTCCTGGGAAAATTTTACTTTCCGCAACCATTTATTCAGGCTATCTTCTCGTTATATGCCCAACCGTCAGCCAGAATCAGAGTAAATGGATTGTTGTCTTACCCCTTCTCTATAAAAAACGGCACTCGTCAGGGCTGCCCGCTCTCCCCAGCTCTTTTCATACTGACGATGGAACCTCTATTGTTGACTATCAGACAAAATGATGAAGTCAGAGGATAAAAAGTAGGAGATGTAGAACATAAAATTGCGGCTTTTGCTGATGACCTCCTTTTGCTAATTTCTAACCCACTATCAGCAATACCCCATATAGTTGCTCTATTTGACAAATTTGGTTTTATATCAAATTTTAAAATTAACCTTAGTAAATCAGAAGCGCTTAACATTAACGTCTCATCGCAGACTATCTCACAACTGCAAAGTTGCACTCCATTCAAGTGGCCTCCCAAAGCCATAAAATTTTTGGGGATTATGATCCCAGCTAACCTTGGGGAATTGTTCTCCATTAATTACAAACCCCTCTTTATCAAAATTGGTTCACAAATAGGGTTCCTTAAGTTGCCATTCCTCTCGTGGTTTGGTAGGAAAAACTTATTGACTACGTATATACTTCCACAGATCATGTACCTGCTGACTGCCTTGCCCATTGGGGTCCCGAGAAGCTACTTTCGGAACTTTAAATCCTTGTTTACATCCTTCTTATGGCATCCTAAACGCCCCAGACTAGCCTATAGCCTTCTCTCACAGAAAAGAGAACAGGGAGGTATTTCGCTTCCTGACTTGGAACTGTATTTCTATGCTAATCATCTCTCACGATGGACGCAGTTAGCGGATGGGGGTAATAACATGTTGTCTGTAGTTATGGAAAGAACACTTATGGGGTCAGACACGTTTCAATTGCTCTGGCTGCGAGATGATCTGATATCTAAAAGGGGGGATTTGAGTCCTATCACTAAGGGGATGGTTCGTGTATGTCATACTGCAGGAGCTCTGAACATGACGGGGAAACTCCTCTCCCCACTGGCGCCACTGAGTGTTCTACCGTCCTTCCTGGGTAGAAAGTCTGATAGAACGGCAGACTTTTGGAGGAGGCTGAACAACGTCAAGATATCGGTTCTCTTGGACCCATTGGGTCCTCCAAGCCTTGCACAGCTATTTGAGGAACAGGGGTTGAGGCGTCCGAATGCATTACAAGTTGCGGATTATGTAGCTACAACAGATATGTTCAAGGCTGTCTCCAGGACGCCTCAGGCTGATCCGACATGGTTAGAAAATTACATCCTATTACCAACTACCCCTGCAAAGATTCTGTCCAAATTATATAGAGGTCTTCTAATGGGTAAGTCTGAACAGAAACCCCATTATTTGGGGGCTTGGGAGAGGGAATTGGGGAAATCCTTTTCCAAACTTGAATTGGAATATGTATTGAAACATGCTCACGGTTTCTCCAGATGTGTGCGTATACAGGAGAATTCTTACAAACTTGTCACGAGATGGTATCGGACGCCTGAATCCCTTGCCTCTATAGGTCTAGTGAATGTCAATACCTGTTGGAGATGTCATGAGGGGCCAGGTTCTTACCTACATATATGGTGAAGCTGTCCTAGAATAATTAGTTTCTGGAAGGGGATTGAGAGTGCTATCAACACTATCTGCTCTACGCAGATTAAGTTAACGGCAGAGTTAGTGTTCTTATGGCTGCCTCAGCCTGGCTTTACACCCTCCATATACAACTTGCCGACACAGATGATCTCGGCAGCTAAATTGCTCATTCCCACATTTTGGAGACAGACTAACCCACCTACAGAAGAACTATGGTCGGATAAAATGCAACATATCTGCCGCATGGAGGAGTTGGCAGCTTGGGTAACTCAAACCAGGGACCGTTTTCTAAAAGTGTGGAGCCCATGGCTGTCCCAGTGCATAGGCAAGACGGGTTCTACGTAATGTTTAGACAACTCTTCACATTTCTTTACATCTAATGTCCATCCCTTCCGTAAGTCATTTGCCGGGCCGATATGCTGAATCTTGGGGTAGCATGAAGTGAGTTTTCCTTTATACAGAATTGATTAAAGGTGCTGTAGTACTGGAATTGTTATTTAATTGTTATTCATTTGTTATTCATTGTTTAATGAATTGTATGTGCTGTCTCTCACAGTTATTAGATTATTAATATTCGTAAAGTGCAAGATTTAGTAGATTTCATGAGGGTAGTCTTGTTTGTCAGGATTCTATTGCCTTCGCGTCACCGACTGGTGATTTATTATTCTTTTGTCTTTACCCATATGCTAAACAATGTAAAGTTTGCAATCTTTGTTTATCTGCTTCTGGTCATGCACAATAATAATTGTTTGTTATGTAACTGTTTAATAAAAAGAGATTTTTCAAAAAAGAAAAACTCCAAACAGAACAACTACCAAGCAAAATCTGCACTCCAAATGCCAAATGGTGCTCCCTCCCTTCTGAACCCTACAGTGTGCCCAAACATCAGTTTACGTCCACATATATTAAATCGCCATACCCGGGAGAACCCGATTAATAGTTTATGAAGTATTTGACTTCAGTGGCACAAACTGGGCACAACATATTGTGCACTTAAATGGAATCAGTGGCCATTTTCACTTTGCACTATCTGCTACGCATTAATGCCTACTTGATATATGCCAAGAGGGGAGTAGTTTCCGAAACTGGGACACTTCTTGGGGGTTTGTTTTACTATTTGACCTCGGATCCCTGAAATTGTGGAACATTGCTGTGAAAATAACCAATAAAGAACTCCAATGTGCATGGTGCTCTTTCAATTCTGAGCCCTGTCATACTTCTAGGCAAATGATAAATGCCTTCAGCGGTGTGGTTTCCAAAATTGGCTCACTTCTCGGGGCTTTTATCACTGTACTCTGGTACCTCAGGGGCTTTGAAAATATTGTATGGCGCTCGAAAGCTATCCAGTAAAATGTGAGCTCCAAATGCCAAATAGCACTCCTTCCTTTCTGAGCCCTGCCATGTGCCCTACTGCCATACTCGGGAGATATTGCGTAACATATCTCGGGGTGTTTTTCTCCTATTACCCCTTGTGAAAAGGAAAAATTAGGAGCTAAATCTAGATATTTTTGGAAAAAATAAAAATTTAAATTTTCACTGCCTAATTCTAATCAACCTAGGAAACACCTGTGGGGTCAAAATGCTAACTACACCCCTAGATGAATGCCCTGAGGAGTGTAGTTTCAAAAATTGAGTCACTTCTCGGTGTTTTCTACTGTACTTGTACCTCAATGGTTCTGCAAATATGGCATGTCGCCTAAAAAACAATCCTGCAAAATCTGCAGGCAAAATAGTGCTCCTGCCCTTCTGAACCCTACCGTGTGTCCAAACAGCAGTTTTAAACCACATATGGGGTATTTCCATACTAGGGAGAGATTGCTTTACAAATGTGTGGGAGGTTTTTCTACTTCATGCCTTGTAAAAATGAAGAAATTCTACAATTTAGTGGAAAAAGTGTAGAGTTACATTTTCACGACCTAATTCCAATAAATTCTGCAAAAGACATGTGGGGTGCTCACTATATCCCTGGATAGATTTCTTGTGGGTGTAGTTTCCCAAATGGGGTTACTATAGTTAAATACACAAATGGGACCAGGTTTATCGGTTGCAGTCTTTTAGCTGGAACGGACCTTGGCGGTTACAGTTTCAAAGTGGTACAGGCGGTTTTTGAACTGTAAATGCGCACGGCGCAACTCATTTCATTTTCGTTACACAGACTCACGACACGTGAGACACTCTCCTTGACTGAGCTTCTGGCCACTCTCTATTCGACAAGTATCCACAGCCTCCGCCTGCCTTAGTTCAGGAGCTCTTTCCCTTAGGAGGAGGTCCGTAACCACATGCAGCAGACACAAGATCTCCCAATCAAAAGTCACTCGGATCAGCCGGTTTTGGTCAAGGTTACTGGTGCATACCGCCCAGCAGGATCTTAACAGCAATAAAAGCTTGCACAACTAACTCCTCTCCAAAATCCTTTCTGCTGTTTCGGTTCCGCCGCCAGTCCCATGCAGTATTTCGTCCTCACAGTTGACAGAATGCTCCACTGTACTCTCTCAATCAAGAACCATCACTCTCCACTGACGTGCTCTCTGCAGCCAACAACAACAATGAAGCATGGCACACACTAAATCACCTCCTTTTATAGAATTAGCTCTGCCTACTTACAAAGTCTGTGCAGCATTATCTCAGGTGTCCACATCAAGACAAGAGTCTACCAATATCTCTCACATGCCTACCATATTGCCAAATCATCACAGCTTTAACCCCTTCCCGACATTTGTCGTATGGATACGTTATGGAAAGCCAGTGCTTCCCGCAAATTGCCATATCCATATGACAAATGGATGGCACGGATTTAGAAGTTGAGTCAGTGCTATCATCCCTGGTTGTCAGCTGTATGTTACAGCTGACACCATGATATAATGGCGGGGACCGAAATGAGCTCTGATGTCAGCCGTTAACCCCTTAAATGCAGCAGTCAAAAGTGACAGCTGCATTTAAGGTGTTTGTAGCCAATTGCCTCCCCAGGTGGCGAAATTGCCAGGGGGCAGATGGCTGCAATGCCAACCGGAGGCCTAACACTGGCCTCCCGATCTGCCTAGTACGGAAGCCTCATAGGCCCCACCTGGAGGCGGGTCCTAAATGGCTTCCGGTACTGATGGGAAGAAAGAGCTGGCTCAGAAGCTGAGCCTGCGTCATCAGTCGTGGGTGTTAGCCTAATCGGCTTGCTGTCAGTGAACGACTGACTGTTTTAATACATTGCGCTACATAGGTAGTGCTATGTGTTAGAAGATAAATCAGAAATTAGACCTTCAAGTCCCATAGTGGGTCTAAAAATAAATGTAAAAAAAGTTACAAAAAAGTTGTAAAAAATAAAATAAAAGTTTCAAGTAATAAAATAAAACACAATAGCCTATTTTCCCTTATTAAGTCCTTTATTATTGAAAAAATATATAAACCATAAATATTTTGTATTGCCGCGTCCGTAACGGCCTGAACTATAAAAATATTATGTTATTTATTCTATGTGGTGAATGCCGTAAAAAATTAACATAAAGATCAATGGCAGAATTGCTTTTTTTTGGTCACTTTGCCTACCAAAAATTGGAATAAAAAGTGCTTAAAAAGTCGCATGTATGCAAAAATGATATAAAAACTATAAAAACTATAGCTCAGCTTGCAAAAAACAAGCCCTCATATAGCTCCATCAACGAAAATTTAAAACGTTATGGCTCTCAGAACATGGTGACAGAAAAAATATTTTTACTAAACTAACTTATTTTGCAAAAAGTTGTAAAACAGAAAAAAAGTGCTACAAATTTGGTATCGCCGGAATCGTACTGACCCGCACAATAAACGTAACATGTAATTTATAATGCATGGTGAACGCTGCATAAAAAAAAGGAGAAAACTCTGCCAGAATTGCTGTTTTTTGGTCACCTTGCCTCCCAAAAATAGGATAAAAAGTGACCAAAAAGTCTCATGTACCTCAAAATGGTAGCAGTAAAAATGACAGCTGGTCCCGCAACAAAACTGCCCTCATCCACTACGTCTACAATAAAAATAAAATAAAATTAGGGAACCAGGAATGGGAGGGCCCAAACATATCTTCTGGAAGCGAGGACACCTGCATTATACCAGAACACTTCCCAGCAAAACTCCCCAAACTGCAGAGGTGCAGAGTGTGTACCAAAATGGGGATAAGAAATGACACCATTTATGAGTGCGACACTGGCCTGTGCATAAAAGATTACTTGACAGCGTAACACACATCTATGGATTATTGTTTTTTTCTTTTTTACCCAATTATTATGCCCTGATGTACTCCGCACAACTTTCATGTACCCCCACGTTATAAACTGAAACACAAGTAATACTCCAAACAAAACTACTACCAAGAAAACTCCAAATGGGCGCTCCCTCCCTTCTGAGCCCTACAGTGTGCCCAAAAAGCAGTTTAATTACACAAATATACCCGAGAGAACCCTTTTAACAATTTTTGGGTTGTGTCTCTCCAGTGGCACAAGCTGGGCACAACATATTTGCCACTGAAATGGCATATCTAGGGAAAAATTGCAATTTTACTTTGCACCATTTGTAGCGCATTAATTTATAGAAAAGACCTGTGGGTAAAAATGCTCACTACTTTACTACTTTGTAAATCGCCAAATTAGGCCTCAATTTTGCATTGTACTCTTTCCGTCCTGAGCTCTGTCGAATGTCCAAGCAAAAGATTAGGGCCAGATGTAGGATATTTCTAAATCTGGGAATCACAGCATAATAGTTAGAGAGCTGTCTTTTCATGGTGGCACAAGCTGGGTACCACATATTGGCATAGCTATGGAAAAATTGCCATTTTCACTCTGCAACATTGAGTGTACACTAATTTCTGGAAAACACCTGCAGGGCTAACATGCTGACTACATCACTAGGTGAATAACTTGAGGGGTGTCATTTCCAAAATGAGGTCACTTCTTGTGGGTTTCCACTGTTTTGGTACCATTGAGGCTTTGCAAATGCGACATTGCGCCCCGAAACCAATCCAGCAAAATCTGCACTCCAAAAGCCAAATGGCGCTCCTTCACTTCTGACCCCTACCATGTACCCAAACAGTAGTTTATTACCACATATTAGGTATTGCCATATTCGGGAGAACTTGCTTTACAAATGTTGAGGTGTTTTTTCTCCATTTTTCGTTAAGAAAATAAAAATGTTGCGCTAAATCTAAGTCTTATTGGAAAAAAATGAAATTTTTATTTTCACTGCCCAATTCTAATAAAATCTATAAAAGTCATCTGGGGTCAAAATGCTCACTACACCCCTAGATAAATTCGTCAAGGGGTATAGTTTCCAAAGTTTTGGTCCCACAGAGGCTTTGGAAAAATAAAAATGCATATTATCTGCCCAAACAGCAGTTTATTACCACATATGGGGTATTTCCATACTCTGGAGAAGTTGTTTTACAAATCTTGGGGGCTTTTTCTTCTTTATTTCTTGTGGAAATTCGTTTTTTTTCAGCGAAAATGACATCTTATTGGAAAAAAATTTTGTTTTTTATTTTCACGTCCAAATTCAAACAAAATCTATGAAGCACCTTTGGGGTAAAAATGCTAGATGAATTTCTCAAGGCGTGTAGTTTCCCAAACGAAGTCACTTTTGGGAAGTTTCCATTGTACTGTTACCTTAAGGGGCTTTGCAAATGCGACATGGCACCAAGAAACCAATCCAGCAAAATCTGCACTCCAAAAGCCAAATGGCGCTTCTTCCCTTCTGAGCCCTGCCATGTGCCCAAACTGCAGTTTATGACGACATATGGGGTATTTCCATACTCTGGAGAAGTTGCTTTACAAATGTTGGTGGCTTTTTCTTCTTTATTCCTTGTGGAAATTGATTTTCTTTTTAGCTAAATAACATCTTATTGGAAAATAATATGCATTTTTTATTTTGACATACAAATTCTAATAAAATCTGTGGGGTCAAAATTAGAGATGAGCGAACTTATCAAAAGTTAGGTTCGGCTAGTTCGCCGAATTTCACAAAAAAGTTTGATTCGGACCGAACTAGTTCGGACCAAACCTGTCACTTCCGTGCGCCGAGCATGCTACTGTCCAGGGTGCTGATAGAGTTAATGGGCTGCACTAACTCTTTCAGCAACCTTGACAGTACATGCTCGGCGGGCGGAAAATAAAATTTTTATGTAATAAAAAAATAAAAATAATATGTTCGTACTTACTTTCCTCCTGTCCGGCCTCCAGCGATGACGTTTTATCCCTTTCGCCGCTGCACAGGCTGTAGTGGCGGTCACGCACGTCAGGATGACGCTTCATCCCATGTGACCGCCTCTGCAGCCAATCACAGGCTGCAGCGGCGACATGGATGAAACGTCATCGCTGGAGGCCGGACAGGAGGAAAGTAAGTATGAACGTATTTTTATTTTTTTGGCATGTATGTATGTATGTTGGCATGTATGTATGTTGTCATGTATGTATGTATGCAGTATGTATGTATGTTGTCATGTATGCATGTATGTATATATGTGCATGTATGTTGGCATGTATGTATATATGTGCATGTTTGTATGTATATTTGCATGTATATACAGTATATGTATATATATATGTTTGCATGTGTGTATGTTTGCATGTATGTATGTTTGCATTCATGTATGTTTGCATGTATGTATGTTGTCATGTATGTATGTATGTATGTATGTTGTCATGTATGTATGTATATATGTGCATGTATGTTTGCATATATGTTGGCGTGTATGTATATATTTGTATGTTTGGATGTATGTTTGCATGTATGTATGTTTGCATGAATGTATGTTTGCATGTATGTATGTATGTTTGTATGTATGTATGTATGTATGTTGTCATGTATGTATGTATGTATTTATGTTGTCATGTATGTATGTATGTATGTATATATGTGCATGTATGTTTGCATGTATGTATATATGTGCATGTTTGTATGTATATTTGCATGTATATATATGTATGTATGTATGTTTGCATGTGTGTATGTTTGCATGTATGTAGGTTTGCATGTATGTATGTATGTTTGCATTTATGTATGTTGTCATGTATGCATGCATGTATATATGTGCATGTATGTTTGCATGTATGTTGGCATGTATGTATATATGTGCATGTGTGTATGTATATTTGCATGTATATATTTGCATGTATGTATGTATGTTTGCATGTATGTATGTTTGCATGAATGTATGTTTGTATGTATGTTTTCATGTATGTATGTATGTATGTATGTTGTCATGTATGTATGTATGTATGTTGTCATGTATGTATGTATATATGTGCATGTATGTTGGCATGTATGTATATATGTGCATGTGTGTATGTATATTTGCATGTATATATTTGCATGTAAGTATGTATGTTTGCATGTGTGTATGTTTGCATGTATGTATGTTTGTATGTATGTTTGCATGTATGTATGCATGTATGTATGTATGTTTGCATGTATGTATGTTTGCATGTATGTATGTTTTCATGTATGTATGTATGTATGTATGTTGTCATGTATGTATGTATGTATGTATGTATGTATATATGTGCATGTATGTATGTATGTTTGCATATTTTTATTTTTGCATGTATGTTTGCATGTATGTTTATATATATATGTGCATGTATGTAATTATGTTTGCATGTATTTATATTTGCATGTATATTTGTGCATGCTTGTATGTATGCATGTATGTATCTTTGTATGTTTGTTTGTATGTATGTATGTTTTCATGTGTGTGTGTATGCATGTATGTATGTATGATAGTTTGCATGTATGTATGTATATATGTGTGTATGTTTGCATGTATGTATATTTGCATGTATATATGTGCATGCTTGTATGTATGTATGTATGTTTGTATATATGTATGTATGTATGTATGTATGTATGTTTGCATGTATGTTTGTTTGTATATATGTCTGTATGGCCATGTATGATACTGTCTGCTGGCGCCCTGTATCTAAGTCAACTTCGCGGCAGGCTTCTATACATGGTATAACCGTCAGTATCACACATAAGGGTATGTTCACACGGCCTATTTACGGACGTAATTCGGGCGTTTTTGCCCCGAATTACGTCCGAAAATAGCGCCTCAATAGCGCTGACAAACATCTGCCCATTGAAAGCAATGGGCAGACGTTTGTCTGTTCACACGAGGCGCAGTTTACGCGCCACTGTCAAAAGACGGCACGTAAATAGACGCCCGCGCCAAAGAAGTGACCTGTCACTTCTTTGGCCATAATTGGAGCCGTTATTCATTGACTCCAGTGAATAGCAGCGCTAATTACGCCCGTAATGAACGCGGCGTTCAAGCGCCTGCACATGCCGTTACGGCTGAAATTACGGGGATGTTTTCAGGCTGAAACATCCCCGTAATTTCAGCCGTAACGGACGCCCTCGTGTGAACATACCCTTAAACTGAATCTAAGCCTTACAGGTTTGGTGTTTGGACTACGTCGTTTTCGAAGATTACTTAGATGACGTTTTTTTTTTCTACAATAAAATGGTTAATGAGGGTTGTGTTGGGGGTGCTTTATTTCAATAAAATATTTTATCTATATCTTTGTCTTTTTCTTTTCAAATTTTATTACTACCACTTTAGTAATGGCCGCTGTCTGAGTGACAACATCAATTACTAAGGCGAGGCTTAGTGTTAGCCGGTGCAGAGGCTAACACTAACCACCATTATTACCCCAGTACCCACCACCACCAGGGGTGCCGGGAAGAGCCAGGTACGATCCAGTACCCGACCATCTGTTGTGATGGTCGGGCTCTGGGGCGGCCGCAGGCTGGTATTATGAGGCTGGGAAGGGCCAAAAACAGTGGACCTTCCCACCCTTGTAATGCTAGGCTGCTGCTGCTGTGTTGTATCTGGCTGGTTATAAAAGTGGGGGGGACCCCACGTCATTTTTTTAAATTATTTTTTCTTATTTTTTTTTATTTTTTTAAAGACATGGGGTTCCACCCAATTTATCATAACCAGCCACATACAACACAGTGTTATTAGCCTGGGAATGGACAAAACCAGTGGCCCTTCCCACCCATGTAATGCCAGACTGCTGCGGCCTTGTATATGGCTGTTTATTAAAAATGTGGGGGACCCGTCTATTGTTAAATTTGCTAAATAAAAAAAAAAAACGACGTGGGGGTCCCCCCCATTTTTATAACCAGCCCGATACAACACAGCAGCAGCAGCCTAGCATTACAAGGGTGGGAAGGTCCACTGTTTTTGGCCCTTCCCAGCCTCATAATACCAGCCTACGCCCGCCCCAGTACCCGACCATCACAACAGATGGTCGGGTACTGGATCGTACCAAGCTCTTCCCGGCACCCCTGGTGGTGGTGGGTACCGGGGTAATAATAAGTGGTTAGTGCTAGCCTCTGCACCGGCTAACACTAAGTACCGCCTTAATAATGGACGCTGTCAATCAGCCAACTGCCATTATCTAGGCACTAATAAAGTTTAAAAAAAACACAAAGAAAATTCTTTTTTATTGAAATAAGAAATCCCCAACAAAACCCTCGTTAACCATTTTATTAAAATTTGAAAAAACGTAGATCTACGCAGTAGTCCAACGAATCGAAGATGTAGTCCAATCGGTACATCAAAATCTGCAACAACATAAAAAAACAGTTATCAATGTGAACAATACCAATACTTCTACTCACCTACACACATATATACACACACACACACAAACAAACAACCATACACAAACACACACATATATACACAAACACAACAAGATATACACACACACACACACACACACATAAACAGACAAACACACACACACACATATACACGAACTCACACATATACAAACAAAAACACACATATCCAAACACACACATATACACAAACACACTCATATACACAAACACACACACACATATACACAAACACATATACACAGTTATACACAAACACAACAAGATATACACAAACACACACACATATACACACACATATACACGAACTAACACATATACACAAACACATATACAAACAAAAACACACATACCCAAACACACACATATACACAAACACACACATATACACAAATACACACATATACACAAACACATATACACAAACACACCCATATATACACAAACACACACACATAAACACACACCCATATACACACATATACACAAACACACACATATACAAAAACACACACACACAAACATCTACACACAAACATATACACAAATACACCCATATATACACACACATATACACAAACATATACACAAACACATATACACAAACACACCCATATATACACAAACACACATAAAAACACACACACATATACACAAACACACATATAAAAACAAAAACAGACAAAGACACATACCCAAACACACATATATACACAAACACACACATACACAAACACACACACTGTTTCTTTTAAATGCTGCTGGGGAACCCGCACGATCCACTATATAAGGCTGCGCTATAGTGCAGCATTTAAAAGAAACAGGATCCTGACCTGTCCATAGAGTTTAAGGGCGGGTTCACACATGGCGGAATTTCACTTAAATTCCGCTGCGGACACTCCGCAGCGTTAATCCGCAGCGGAGCCGTTTCTCCATTGACTTTCACTTTAATTTAGCAGTGTTCGTTTACACGATGCGTACAATTCCGCTGCGGAGCATAGGCTGCGGAGCGGAATTTGGTGTCCGCAGCATGCTCTGTCTGTTGCGGAGCAGTGGCGGACTGGTTGCGGACTCATGGCGGAATTTCTCCATTGACTTCAATGGAGAGTCAAAATTCCGCAATGAAGTCCGCAGATCTTATGTGTGCTGCGGAGCGTATTGTTTTTACTACCATGACATTTCTTCATTCTGGCTGGACCTATGTATTTCTAGGTCTACAGCCAGACTGAGGAAGTCAATGGGGCTCCCGTAATGACGGGAGCGTTGCTAGGAGACGTCTGTAAATAGTCACTGTCCAGGGTGCTGAAAGAGTTACGCGATCGGCAGTAACTGTTTCTGCACCCGGGACAGTGACTACCGATCTCAATATACATGTATCTGTAAAAAAAAATATAAGTTCATACTTACCGAGAACTCCCTGCGTCTGTCTCCAGTCCGGCCTCCCAGGATGACGTTTCAGTGTAAGTGACGGCTGCAGCCAATCACAGGCCAAGCACAGGCTGCAGCGGTCACATGGACTGGCGCGTCATCCAGGGAGGTCGGGCTGGATGCCGAAAGATGGACGCGTCACCAAGACAACGGGCGGTAAGTATGAATTTCTTTGACTTTCACTAGGGAAAGTGCTGTCCCTTCTCTCTATCCTGCACTGAATAGGGAGAAGAGAAGCACTTTTCCTGCAGTCCGCAGCGGCCAGTCCGCATCAATTTTCTGCACATTTTGTGCAGATCCGCTGCAGAATCTGCAACGCAGATTCTGTGCGGCATTGATGCGGACAGTTGCGGAGGAATTCCGCCATGTGTGGTCATGCCCTAAGGCAGCACAGAGTATTTCAGGAGATGAGCGTGCAGATTCAGTGCTGCTGTGAACTCTGCTCTTACCATTACGTAGCTCTCAGTCTGTTACCTCTCCTCCACTCCTGTCCTCAAGAACACCTTCACATGATTGGCAAGTCACCACGTAATGGTAAGAGCAGAGTTCACAGCAGCACAGAGTATTTCAGGAGATGAGCGTGCGGATCTTGTGCGGGGTGGTGACTTGCAAATCATGTGAAGGTGTTTTTGAGGACAGGAGTGGAGGAGAGGTAACAGACTGAGCTACGTAATGGTAAGAGCAGAGTTCACAGCAGCACAGAGTATTTCATTAGAGGAGCGTGCAGATTCTGTGCTGCTGTGAACTCTGCTCTTACCATTACGTAGCTCAGTCTGTTACCTCTCATCCACTCCTGTCCTCAAGAACACCTTCACATGATTGGCAAGTCACCACCCCGCACAAGATCCAGACGCTCATCTCCTGAAATACTCTGTGCTGCTGTGAACTCTGCTCTTACCGTTACGTGGTGACTTGCCAATCATGAAGGTGTTATTAAGGACAGTAGTGGAGGAGAGGTAACAGACTGAGAGCTATGTAATGGTAAGAGCAGAGTTCATAGCAGCACTGAATCTGCACGCTCATCTCCTGAAATACTCTGTGCTGACTTAAACTCTGTGGACAGGTCAGGATCCTGTTTCTTTTAAATGCTGCACTGTAGTGCAGCCTTATATAGTTGATCGAGCGGGTTCCCTAGCAGCATTTAAAAGAAACAGGATCCTGACCTGTCCACAAAGTTTAAGGCAGCACAGAGTATTTCAGGAGATGAGCACGGCCGGCCACGGGCAGCAATTCGTTTTTCCGAGCCGTGCTCCCATTATGCACACGACCGTAAAAACACCCATTATTGCGGGTCGTAATTACGACCTGCAATAACGGGCTCATAGACTTCTGTTACCCACGGGTACCTTCCCGTTTTCTCACGGGAAGGTGCCCATTCCGTTAAAAAAAATAGAACATGTTCTATTTTACGGGCCGTGCTGCTATAATTATAATGACAGCAGGGTTCGCAAAAGCGGCCGGCTGCCCGTGGCCGGCCGTGCCCGGCCGTGCTCGTAATTACGAGTCGTAATTACGAGCACGGCCTGTAAAATGAAAAAATAGAACATGTTCTATCTTTTTAACGGCACGGGCACCTTCCCGTGAGAAAACGGGAAGGTACCCGTGGCTAACAGAAGTCTATGGACCCGCTATTTCGGGTCGTAATTACGACCCGTAATAACGGGTGTTTTTACGGTCGTGTGCATGAGGCCCCGTAATGACGGGTGGCTACATGTGTGCACCCGTCATTACGGCAGCGTTGCTAGGCAACGTCAGTAAATAGTCACTGTCCAATGTGCTGAAAGAGTTAACTGATCGGCAGTAACTGTTTCAGCACCCTGGACAGTGACTACCGATCAAAATATAGAGTAACCTGTAAAAAAAAAGACGTTCATACTTACCGGGAACTCCCTGCTTCCTCCAGTCCGGTCTCCTGGCCGTTGCCTTGGTGACGCGTCCCTCTCGACATCCGGCACGACATTCCTTGATGACGATGCAGCCCATGTGAGCGCTGCAGCCAATCACAGGCTGCCGCGTCAGAAAAGAAGGTCGGACTGGAGGAAGAAGAGGGACTCGTCCCCAAGACAACGACCAGGTACGTATGAAATGCTTTTTATTTTATTTTTAATCAGCAGCCTCTTTTCTCTATCAGTGATTGATAGAGACAAGTGGCTGCCGATTTGTATAATATTTTTGACCGGGTTCGGTCAAAACGGGTTCGGCCGAACCCGGTGAAGTTCGGATTCGCTGCGAACCAAACTTTTCCGGAAGTTCGGACCGAAACCGGGTTCGGTTGTCCCGGTTCGCTCATCTCTAGTCAAAATGCTCACTATATGCCAAGATGAATTCCTTGTTAGGTTTAGGTTCCAAAATGGGGACTTTTTTGGGGTGTTTCCTTTGTTTTGGCATCACACCTCTTCAAACCTGACATGGTGCCTAAAATATAATCTAATAATAAGAAGGCCCCAAGATCCTCTAGGCACTACATTGCTTCTCAAGCCTGTGCTTCAGTAAATTAGCACACTAAAAACTGCAGAATCTGGGCAATAAATATTAAGTTGTGTTTATCTCGTAACACCTTCCGTGTTACAGAGAAAAAAAGATTAAAAATTAATTTCTGCAAAAAAAACTGAAATTTGTAAATTTCACCCCTACGTTGCTCTAATTCTTGTGAAAGGTCTGTAGAGTTAAGAAAATCTCTAAATGCTGTTTTGAATACTTTGAG
The DNA here is from genome assembly GCF_050947455.1 of Rhinoderma darwinii. Taxonomy (NCBI): domain Eukaryota; kingdom Metazoa; phylum Chordata; class Amphibia; order Anura; family Rhinodermatidae; genus Rhinoderma; species Rhinoderma darwinii. The sequence goes on from NC_134688.1 coordinate 348,234,316, forward strand.
GGGTACTGTTTTTAAAATGGAGTGCTTTATGGGGGGTTGTATTGTATGGGCCCCTCAAAGCCACTTCAGAACTGAACTGGTCCCTGTAAAAACAGCCTTTTGAAATTTGTGTGATAATGTCTGCTAAGTTCTAAGCCTTGTAACGTCCTAGAAAAATAAAAGGATGTTCAAAAAATTATGCCAATCTAAAATAGAGATATGGGAAATGTTAATTAGTAACTATTTTGTGTGGTATAACCATATGTATTACAAACAGATACATAGAAATTTGTAAAAATGCTAATTTTTCGCAAAATTTTTGTGTTTTTCAAAAATAAATACTGAATGTATCTACCAAGTTTTACCAGTAACAAAGTACAATGTGTCACGAGAGAAGAATCTTACAATCGCTTGGATAGGTAAAAGCATACAAACATTTGCTAAAATAGACATGTTTGGAGGATTGACATGTCCTCATTAAATCCAGTGACTCATAGGTGACGTCTTCGCTGATTGTAGACGTTCTCTTTCCTTTTCTTCCCCTTCCAGCCAAGATTGTTATGACGACTTGCCATAATAAATACAGAGTCTGCTGCCCAGACTATTTTGGCCGATTGCTTCTGCAGCAATTCCCAGCATTTTAAGTAACAAGAATAAACTCAGACCCCAGACCAAACACCAAAATTAATTCATACCCCAGACCAGACCCCTATATAAATTCAGAATTTAAACAGGACTCCTATATAAATTAAGATTCCAAACCTTACCGCTTTTATAATCCAATTCCTAACAAGACCCCTTAATTTTAATGGGACAGGGGTGCAATACTGTGCACAGCCACTAAAAATTTAACAGCACGTGCTAATACGAACGAGAAGGTAAACCATGAAAACAATGAAGAGGCTGCAGCTCTCATACAAGGGTTGCAGACCCTTCAAATAGCTGATCGGCGAGGGTGACAAGAGACGAACCCACCCCGCTCTAATATTGACAGCCTATCCTAAGTACAGGCCATCAGTTTTAAAAACCCAGATAACCCCTTTGAATAATACAATTCCTGCTTTCTGCAGCTGTCACTGTGTACGGTTTGCTGTATATAAATTTATATAACTTCCACTTAGTGCAATGCAACATGCAGTAAATCCATATACAGAAAGCTGCCCTAGTTGTACTTGCAGGCACCCAGAATTTTATTATTTCAATAAAGCTGTGTAAAGGGAAGCAGGGAATAAACTCTCTATCAGAAAAACGAAGCTTGGCTTAAAAAGATAATTGGTGCATTTCTGGGATCACATATAACACCGCTAACTTGAGAAATATAGAAACATTTATGCCCGATAAACATTATTATGACAAATTATTCACTTAATTAATGACTAATAAAAGAAACTCATTGAACCTTCTACATGCTGTGGATTTCTCAGGTATTAATGGGTTTCATACATACTGTAGTTATATGAGGTTCACTGGCAACCATTGGATGATGAGGACATGAGACATTTGTAAATTACTTAAGCATTTCTTGATGTCGCTCCCTGTCTTTACAGTTTACCTAATGGGCCAGCAATGGTTTTAGGAGTGACCCGGATTAAGGAACCAGGCAGGAATTCTTTGGTCCTCTTGACTTCAAATGCTGCAGAGAATGTGGTATCCTTAAAATTATCATGCAGCCATTTTTCATGAATAAATCTGGGTGTTGGTCTTCTACCCCCTCTTGGGAGGCCTATGATCTATATACTATTCCAACTTAGTTGGTTCCTGAAGTTATTCGCCTTCTGGTGCCACAGATCTACTTTTTAGAACAGGAGAGCAACTGGCAGAGATTATGTGCAGTTATCTGTGAGCTATTTATGCTGAATACGTTCACATCAGGTCTGACCGTCTCCTCTCAGGATGAATAGATCAATTCTTACCACCTCTTTATTCCCTCGAGAGCTGAGCACAGGAGATGCAGCATGTAGGATGTTCTTACTGGTGCAGAGCCCCAGCACCTTATGAGGGTCTTCAGGTTTTCAGTCATATTTATTACAAAGATTATGTATTTTAATATAATATTGTTTCCTCAATGTCACACAGACAGAAATTATTATCTATCAGATGTTCAGCAGCTGCAGATCCGTCCAGATTGTAATAACTAGACACACACTAAACCAACTGTGAGAGAAGAACATTACAAGTTCCATGCACCAAGACTGAACCATATCTCTGACTTTTACAATTTATTATGGGTTTTAATTCTATCCCTGATCTCCTGTCTTGGCAGTACTGGGTAAGAGTCTGTCCACGGAAACATTATGAATATAGAAACTACATTCAAAATATAAATAACAATCAAACATTAAAAATATTGTTAAAGCCATACTGAAATATGCAAATGATGTGTGTGGTCATAAAAGCAGCTCACGCCGGGTATATCTATTGTGATGTCACTACTATTAATGATGGTAAATCTATACTTGAAATATGCAAATTATGGGTGAGGTCATAAAAGCATCTATTGTGATGTCATAGAGCTTGGGTATATGCAATGATGCTGGTCACAGAGCTGTCACTCAGTTGGATGTGACCGGTAAGTTCTCTATCATTTCTCTATCTGTACCTGACTCTGATCGATCCATTATATTAGGAAAATTGAATCCATGCCTTCAAGATATGGTTTAATAGTGGTTGTAATATCTTTTTTTGTTTCATTATACAATTGAATTGCTTAAATATCATAGAAAGAACACAGGCTGTAAGAAATGGCAGCCTACATTCAGCCGATAATAGATTTGCAGGGTAACAACACATAATTTTGGTTCCCTGCAGCCCTGAGAACTTATTTTGTCTCTCGATTGTAAAGGAGAAATTACAGTATGGTCATATTAGGGGACTGTTATGTAGTAAGTCCTTATATTAGTGTAAATTCCCTAAAAATAATTCTATAAATTAACACATTAACACAATGTAATAACATTCAGAATTTTGATCAAGTAATATAAAAAAAATATGTAAAAGCCATTGAAAATGCCATATTAAGATCTGTAAGTTATAACGAGTGTAGTTAGGTAATCCACCTACACTATATGGCCAATAGTATTTGGACACCTCTTCTAATTATTGAGCCAAGAATCAGCTGGATGGGTGTAAAACACGTCGCCGTTGAATTTTGGAGCATGGGAAACATGTTCTGTTGAGTAATAAATAACGGTTCACTATCTGGCCATCTAATGGACGAATTTGCGTTTTGTGCCTGCCCGGAGAATGCTACCTACTGGACTGTATAGTGCCTATTATAAAATTGAGTGAAGTTTGTATAATGGTCTGGATTGTTTGTAAGGGGTTGGATTAAATCCCCATTTTTCCAGTAGGGGTTAATAAGACTATTTAAACAATTGTATGCTTCCAACTTTGTGGTAATAGTTTGGGTAAGACCCTTTCCTGTCCTAGTATGACTGTGCCCCTGTGCACAAAGAGGGTCCCTAAAGACATGGTTTGACAAGTTCGATGTGGAGGAACTTGCGTATCTGCACAGTCCCAACAAAACCTTTGGAGTGAATTGGAAAGGCAATTGCGAGCCAGAACTTTTTGCCCAACATCAGTGTCTCAACCATTGGTGTCCACATACTTTTGGCCATATACTGTAGTGTACCGAGTATATATCTATTGTGATGTCACCGAGCTTAGGTATAAAGTATAGTGCTGGCCAGAGGGCTGTCATTTATCAGGTGGATGTGACCGGTACGGTAAGTACTTTATCATTGCTACGTCTCTAGAACAGTCTCATCTATCAGTCTCTTTATGAATATTGGATTCTTACATGTAATTCTAGTGTTTGTCGTGTTATTTTGTTTTTTATTTGGCATACTTATACACTAGGAAATTGCTTAAATAGCAATATTGTGGCCTGTCACATCTGCTCCATAGACAGAATGCAGATTGCAGACAGAAATTGGTGTCTGTATTCTGCTGGTAGATTCATAAAGCAACCACAAAGCAAAGAATGTGAATCTCTGGGAAATTATTATCACACCCTCCAGTTTATAACACCAGTAATTCTCCAAAAAATGGGGAGAGAACCTCCAGCTCACCTGGCACACTCCAGTGTGTTGTGGGTAGCGCTCGGATCCTCGTGTCGGCACACGGCAGGCTAGCAGGAAGGGAGAAAAAGGATCCAGCGCTAGGTAGAATTAAAATGGATTGTCTGTTCCAAGTTTAATGAATTGGGTTAAAAGGAAGTCCAGTTGTATGTAGTCCTGGGTGTGTAGAAAAGTAGAGGTATAGTGTCCTCGGGGCCTACGCGTTTCGGACGACTGCCGCGTCCTTAAACTTGGCTGCTACCAGTAATTCTCATAATAAATGTTTATAAGGGAATTCATATTTATGAAGTTTAGGTTTTCTGTCTGTAGACTATACTATTTATATATCAGGTCAATCCTGAATATTAGCTGGTATGGCTATGCAACCAACCTACATCAGGTGCTGCTATTGTGATGTCTTGAGATGAGTCTAGATAGTCGTGTATCTTACTGCGTCTATGGTAGTATTGGTTTTATTACAAGATTTAAACTATTTGATGTTTGAATCATGTACATAAATAAATGATTATAAGGAGTATTGCTTTTTTTTTATTTTTTTTAGTAATAAAATATTAGTAAGTCCAGGAATAAACAGCCTAATAGCATTTGTCAGACTAAATTTGAGAAGGATAGTGCTAATCCCCTGGAAACGTGTCCTTATTAACAATTGAAATTAATAATTATGTATATAATCATAATAATAATAATAATAATAATAACAATAAAAAAGATAACAATAAAAAGTATTTATTACTAACTCCAATTACTTAGGTTCTAAATTCTGGTTATCAATTAATATGAAAAAAAAATTCAACCCTTTAAAATGCCATATGGTCAATTTAACAACCAATACATTGTTTCAGCTTCCAAACCTAATACAATGTTATCAACAGGGGCTCCCAGGTCATGTGATCCTCTGACACTTATGAGTGACAATATTCTGTTATAGGTATACCCTATTTAATAACTAATTTTTCCAGCTAGTTTCATCACAAGTAACGACTCCCTTATAGTTTTCTGGTCTTTCTAGGTCTTGCTGTTGGATTGACACTGTGTTACTTACTGTGTTGCTTATACGGTTAGCGATTTGTCCTATTTTCGGAGAACTAGAGGCGATTAGTCAAATTCTATCTTGACTGTCTCCTGGTTTTCTACCAAGGACATTGGTGCAGTTTTGCACCCGGGCATTAAACAACCATGCCCTTTTGGAAAAAATCTAAGAAATATCATGTCTCCCAAATTCCTGATAAAGGAAATCTGATGGGAGACATACCAACTATGGAGGAGCCTAACATCTCGCTCCAGAAGTTTTCTGTCATCAAAGATATGGCAGATGAAAAATCCAGCGATCTTAGTCACAGCAAATATTGTGACATTACGTCAAAGAACACCAAGAAGAGCGCATTCAGCCTGCTGACCCGCCTGCGCTCCAAAAATATCCGTAAAAGGTATGTAATTAATAATTCTCATACATTGCTCAGATATCCAGAGCTGTGGTATAACAGTCACTAGATCTTTAATTCTCCCCATATCTTCACAGAAACTTTGGCAGCAGCGCTGTGATCGGCGCTAGAGAACTGGATCGCTATTTCCCAGATAGACGGTTGAGACTATATGTTGCCACCTGGAATATGGAGGGAAAGGTGAGAAGTAATGTACAATATTTATTGTGACCCATCAGTATGCCCGAGCTCAAGTTGGATGAAATGGGCCAGTAACCATGTCTCTTTAGTTTGTAGTTGAATATTACATAGACAGGTCATATTCTACCCTATGTCAGTTGAGTTAGCGCTCTTTGTATACAATATTAATGTTTGTATATTTTGAACAGGATTACCCGCAAAATGTGGAGGATCTGCTGTTACCATCAGATGATACGAAAGACATTTATGTTATTGGCGTTCAGGAAGGATGTCCAAACAGGTAAGTCTTCTCAGGTTGTCTTACACCAGCCTATGACTGCAGATGGACAGCAGGGCGGCTGATACAAATTCTCTCTCAATGCTCTACTTATTGTATTATCACTCCTTAATTTTCAAAATTCAACACCAGAGGTTATTATATGGAGTGTTGATACAGATGAGTTGAGTATCTTAATCTTGTGTCATTTATTAATATGTAAATCTGAAATTGTGTCTTCTTGTAGACAGGAATGGGAGATAAAATTACAGGAGACCCTTGGACCACACTATGTATTATATCACTCCTCCGGGCTCGGAGTCCTGTATCTCACCATCTTTGTTCGACGGGAACTAATCTGGTTCTGCTCAGGTAAGATTCACATTCCTACGTCTACATAAGAAGTCTTGAATGTAGTCATTAGCTGGAACATCTTATTTAGTTATTAGAATTAGATGCCTAAGAGCTTGGCTCTCAGATTCTTGACTTCTGAGTATTGGAGATCTAAAAGTTCACACCACAGTTACAAAGCATGAAATTATGTTCTAGTAATATTTCCATAGTTTAATTGGAAATAATTTCTATTCCATTGTTGCATGTAGTACTCTTAACCACTGACCCGTCTTTTTGTGTTTCATTTCTTATACAGAGGTAGAGCACACCCATGTAACAACCAGGCTATTCCACCATGTGAAAACTAAAGGAGCCTTGGGTGTTGCCTTCACCGTCTTTGGAACATCTTTCCTTTTTATTAATTCACATCTGAGATGTAAGTATTTACAATATTAATATATGACCATGTACAGTTTTACTTTGCATAAAATTGCTGCTATTTGATAATTAACTGAAATATATGGGATGATATGAAGAGATCTGTACTAATAATGTTTTGGTAAAAATAAAAGGTTTGTTCCTGTTTGATCAAACTTTTTCTAATCTATCAATCTCATTCTATGTTGTGAGTGGCCAGTAATACAGATACACGTAGGTACAATTAGTGCAGGAGGGGGTGGCGGCGGCTGGTTTCAGTTGCGCCGCCTCCCCCTCAGAGAGGCAGCAGGGCGGACGGTGCGGCCGTATAATCCCTCACACCCACCCCTCCTCTCCATTAGCGGCGGTGGCGCGCTGCAATGTGTTTTTTTGAAAATAATATGTGATTCGGACCGCCCATATGATCATCCGCCACTGCTAATATGTATTATTTTGTTGGCAGTTGGGGCAGTCAGCAAGAGGATCCAGGACTATAAAACCATCACTGAGGGTCTCCGTCTGCCTCAAATTATTCCGGAAAGAATCAACTCCAATGCCTGTGAGTATTACTTATGTGGTTGAACCTATGGATCCTTTTATCTCTCTATTTGTCTCCGTTGAGTCTAATGCAGTCATGTGCTATAATTTTTTTATTTTTTTTTTATTCTACAGTGGACGTCACCAGCCGCTTTGATCGGGTGTTTTGGTTTGGAGACCTCAATTTTCAGCTTAAAGAGGACAGAAAAAATGTGGAATCCCTTCTGCAGAAGATCGAAGGAAAAGATATGTCCAGTCTCCTCAAACATGACCATCTGAATGAAGCCAAGAACAATGGTATATTTACTAGTAGACAGATCTCTATATCACTCCTCAACATTCATTAAAGGGGTTCTCCACCTTCTGACAACTGATGACCTATCCACCGGATAGGTCATCAGTATATCATCGGTGCGGGTCCGACACCTGGACGCTGCACCGTTAAGCTGCTCCAGTGGCCTGCGGGCACCGGATGTTATGGCACACAATGCTATGTACGGAGCCGGAAGCAGTTGGCTCCTTACATAGCATAGCTGCCATGATGCATAACTGCAGGTCTGCCTCCTATTCACTTGAATAGGAGCAGAGTTGCAGTACTGCAGCTCGGCTGCAATTCCGTGGCCGGCGCCAACTGCATCCGGCATGTACGTCCGGTGCTCAAAGGCACCGGACCAGCTGATTAGTGCAGGGTCCGGGTGTCGGACCACCACAGATCATGTACTGATGACCTATCTGGTGAGTATGTCATCAGTTGTCAGAAGTTGGAAAACCCCTTTAATACCACAACCACTTCCACAGATTAATACAAATCACTGACATGATGGTTGATATGTTCCCCAAATTCTTATATAGTGCTAAAATTATCAATTGCTCCTTTTTTTTTTTTAATACTGACAACTTTTTTTTCTTTCAACTTAAGGGTCCATATTTCTAGGGTTCAAGGAGCACACCATTGATTTCCCTCCTACATATAAGTTTGACATTGGCACAGACACCTATGATACATCAGCAAAGCAGAGAATTCCATCATATACTGTAAGATATCTTATTTCCAGGTCTACAGAGCTTTAGAGACAATAGAATCCATGGGCCAGAGCACCCATTATATAATGAATCCCCTCCCCCAATGTAATGAATTGTTATTATTATAGCTGGAAGAGTAATTTCTTATGAACAAAGCTTTCAGTTAATTTTACTTTTATGTAGTGAGTTTGTCATCACAGTTTCCCAGTGTAATATGTCGTTGCCCAGCATGGGTCAAGGATACTTATTTAATGAAATCTGTGTGACCAAGTCAAACCTAAAATGCAATAAAGTCTCAATATTCTGCAATATAAATAAAGTAGGCCCAACATTTAGGTCTGTGTTGTTTTGCAGTTTAATAATATATTATAATATGATTTCACTAATGATATTTGTTATTTTCATGACCTCTACAGGACAGGGTGTTGTTTAAAAGCCAATGTGAGGGAGATGTGCGAGTCCTGAGATACGACTCTTGCCCTGTTTTGAAGACCTCAGACCACCGACCTGTTTTTGGCATCTTTGAAGTAAAGATCAGGCCTGGTTCAGATGAGTAAGTCATGTTTTCCTCCATGTTGTTGGTATGATACTTTCAGTAGCCGTCATTACTACATGGTCCTTATAGCCAGAGCTCACACTTTGGGGCAGGTGGCTGTACACCTTGGTGACAGTACTGGAGGATTATAGGATGTGAAACTAAGCAAAGTATGGTTACCTGCTAACATTATCATATGTCTTACATAAATATATTTCTCATTCCAGCATCCCCTTGGCTGGTGGACGCTTTGATCGTAAAATCTATGTAACGGGCATTAGGAGGAAAGGACAAAAAAAATAGCTGCATCTGTTCATGTCCTTACAGGTAAGAGCTTTGTAGTTGTCTATTATGTTTTCGGTGAAAATGTTCTTCCATCTCTTAGGTTTTCCTCTGTATCTGTAATTTATTTTATCAACTAATTTAACTAAAGTGTAAATAAGTGTTTTCAATCTTAAAATTCCAACTCCTTGTATTCAGACACGTTTTCATTTCTGAATGAAGGTTGTGGGCTTTGAGGAACAACTTCCCCAACTGTAAGCATGTATGTAGTATAGTACAATGAGTTTCCTAAAGGAACCTGTCATCTGAATGGATGGAACAACTGGATTTTATGATGCATTAGCTTCTAAGCAAAAATGATGGATACAAGGAATATTGTTATTGATGGAAGACATTACTTGGCATCTTGCAGGACATTCTATCAATGCTGATAGAAAGGTAAGTTCCTCTGGATGTGTCCCCTCTCTATATTTATCAAGCAGCCTGAATGATCAATATTTAATAGGGTTGTGTGCTTCTCCCCCCAGAACAAGTCAGCAGATATCAACAGAACATCAACACCAATAACAACCAAGGGCAGAATCCGCCATCTTACAAGAATTCCAATGGCGAGACTTAACATTTCTACAACATCTGTCACAGAAGAGACATCAATGTGGTCACCAGGGCATCAATATCACCCAGAAGACCAGGTTCAGAACAGGACAATATGTCATCTCTTCTTGTGTCTGTGGAATCCAGATTTTCCACCCCTTACTGATACTACAGTATATACTGTGACATATTCCGTAGTTTTTGTTGAATCTTGTATTACCATCATCTTTACCATTATATATTTTGATCCACAAAAACCTTAAATAAATCTTTAACATCAATCCATAAGTGTGACTGGTAATTGTTATGTGCGCGGCTGTAACTTAACACAGTGTATACATTTCACCTAACCGACCCTTCACAGCGCTATTTGTGTGACATCGCGTTTAATCCAGTGGTAGGTGACAAGACATTGTATCATATGTACACAATACAGAGTGTATGGAACGTGCCGCCATATGTACTGGAGTGACAGGAGATGTAAAACATTGATATATTTGATAGTTGCTTAACCCCTTAAGGACGCAGCCTAGTTTGGGCCTTAGGGCTCAGAGCCCATTTTTCAAATCTCATTGGTGTGCAAGAGCACTAATGATCCCAATTTCCCAGCTGCTATTGAGTTGTTGAATTTATTAAAACTTAACTTTTATTATTTTAATTTAGAAATGAAGCGCAGCAGAGAGAAGAAAGACGTACAACATTGAGGTGAGTTAAAATGGTTCCAAGTCGGTTAGCGTAACGTTTGAGATCCAATGTGTATTAGGGTCTCATAAGAATAAAGTGGCAGGCGCAGTCAGCAGCTGCAGACTGCTAGAGAGCCTCTTTGTCACATGTCGTGGGGGCTAGCGCTCTTTTAATAATCCTAGTCGGCACAAGCTACTGCATCTTACCCTGTGTGACAAAGAGGCTCTCTAGCAGTCTGCAGCTGCTGACTGCGCCTGCCACTTTATTCTTATGAGACCCTAATACACATTGGATCTCAAACGTTACGCTAACCGACTTGGAAAATTTTTAACTCACCTCAATGTTGTACGTCTTTCTTCTCTCTGCTGCGCTTCATTTCTAAATTAAAATAATAAAAGTTACGTTTTAATAAATTCAACAACTCAATAGCAGCTGGGAAATTGGGATCATTACTGCTCTTGCACACCAATTTGCTTTTGTATATAATCCATCCCTGCCAGCTACTAGGGTCTGCGCTATTTCTTTTGACATTTTTCAAATCTGACATATTTAACTTTATGTGGAATAACGTCGGAATGCTTAAACCTATCCAAGCGATTCTGAGATTGTTTTCTCGTGAGACATTGGGCTTTATGTTAGCTGTAAAATTTTGTTGATATGTTCAGTGTTTATTAGTGAAAAATTGCAAAATTTAGAGAAAATTTAGAAAAAATAGAATTTTTCTAAAGTAAAAAATGCATCTGCTTGTAAAACAGATGGTTATACCACCCAAAATAGTTACTAGTTCACATTTCCCATAATTCTACTTTAGATTGGCATCATTTTTTGAACATTCTTTGATTTTTCTTGGACGTTACAAGGCTTAGAACATAAACAGCAATTTCTCATATTTTTAAGAAAATTTCAAAAGCCTTTTTTTAAGGTACCTGTTCAAATCTGAAGTGGCTTTGAGGCACCTATGTATTAGAAACACCCACAAAACTCCCCGTTTTAAAAACTAGACCCCCTCAAAGTATTCAAAACAGCATTTAGAAGAGGTTTGAAGAGGTGTTGAGGTGCCAAAAAAGTAGGAATCCCTCAAAAGATACCCCATTTTGGAAACTGCACCCCTCAAGGAATTCACTTATGGTTGTTGTTACCATTTTGACCCCACAGTTTTTTCACAGAGCGTCTTTGAATTGGGCTGTGAAATTAAAAAGATGAAATTTTTTCCAATAAGATGTCATTTTTGATCAAAATGTCTTATTTTCGCATGGAACAAAATGCCCCATTTTGTTGCCCAATTTGTCCTGAGTGCGGTAATATCCCATTTGTGGTGATAAACTGCCGTTTGGGCCCATGGGAGGTCTCAGAAGGAAAGAAGCGCTATGTGTTCTTTGGAGTCCAGATTTTGCTGGATTGGTTTTCGGGTGCCATGTCGAATTTGCAGAGCCCCAGACGTATCAAAGCAATGGAAACCCACCAGAAGTGACCCCATTTTGGAAACTAAACCCCTCAAGGAATTCATTTATGGGTGTTGTGATCATTTAGACCCCACAGTTTATTCTCAGAATTTATTTGAAATGGGCTGTGAATTAAAAAAAATGTGTCATAAACTGGGCCCAGAAGGAAAGGACCACCATTTGGCCTACTGGGGATTTTCTGGTACTAAGTCATGTATGGAGAAGTCCCTGAGGTACCAGTACAGTTGAAACCCCCGAGAAGTGTCCCCATTTTAAAAACTACACCCCTTAAGGCATTCATCTAGAGGTGTAGTGAGCATTTTGACCCCACAGGTATTGTTTAAAAGATAATGCGCAGCAGATAGTGCAGAGTGAGATTTGCAATTTTCTATACATATATGCCATTTCAGTGTCCGATATATTGTGCCCAGCATGCGCCACCGGATACATACATCCCATAAACTGTAAAGTGGGTTCTCACGGGTATGGCAATACCCTACATGTGGACGTTAACAGCTGCCTGGGCACACAGCAGGGCCCAGAGTGTAAAGATGAGGGGGATAAGCTGTGCGGAGTGCATCATGGTAAGTAAAACTGGGGTAGATTGAAAATCAAGGGATGTATGATAAATTTTAAAACACTTTCATACAGAGCCCTGGTTTTTCGGGACACGTGTCATATTGAAATATTGTGTCTTACCTTATCCCCCTCTTATAGCAGACTTTGCACTTCTTTTGACTTTTTCCCTTCTTGCCAGTTTGGGGAACTCCTCCTGGAAAGTATTGACCTGGTACGATGCGTGTTGCCTTGCTTCCAGAAGTACTTGGTGCCCCCCCTTCATGGTCCCTAAAGATTAGGTTCTTGATAACCACCTCTTGAAATTCCAGGAAAGTTCCCGTCTGGCCTTTACATCGATGTAGTACGTATTAATTGTACAATGCAATCTGAATGATGTGCACGGCCAGCTTCTTATACCACACCGCATGGCGCTGTAGGGCTTCAGGACTTGATCTGACAAGTCCACCCCTCCCATGTACCTATTGTAGTCCAGGATGCAGTCTGGTTTGGGGTTCTCTGTACTGGTACCTCGTACAGGTACATGGGCACTGGTATGGCCATGTATTGTTGTCAATACAACGACATCTCTCTTGTCCTTGTACTTAACACACAATATGTTGCTGCTAGAATGTGCCCTGCTTCCACCCCTTCTTGTTTGCCCAAGCAGTGTCTTAGGGAGGTGTAATGTCAGGATAGGGAGACAGACAGGTGAGCCCTAATCTATCCGCCACTCAGACCCTGCCTACTTTCACAGCCCGTCCTAGGCGACGGCGTACAAATGGGCGACGGTCCATATGCTCAATATGTGCAAGACAGACAAACAAGACAAGGGTACACAAAAGCAAAGGGAAGTGGGGCAGTTGCCCACGGCAAAACCGTGAGCAACAGAGTAGTGGATGAGCCGAGTCAAACCAGGAGTGTACGTGGTAACAAATGCAGAGCAGGAGAATAGTCAGTCAAGCCAGGGTCAATATGAAGCAGAGGTCAATGGTAACAGCAGGAACAGCAGAGCCAGGAAACAAGAGAATCACAGGCAAAGGACAAGCATCAAATGAAGTTATAAGTAGACCAAGGGCGGGAGCTAGAACCGTCTGGCCAGGCTGCGATAGGCTCTCCCACTCCTCAGCCTACCAGCCTGAGTGGTAGCAGATCGAGTCACTCTAGCAGACCTAGACACAGATGCAGGCTTATTAACCACGGGCGTCGACACAGAAGCTGTGTCAGGCAAATCCTTCACAGGAGGCCTCTCCGATTTCTTCTAGCAGTGCCGCATGCCACAGTACTTCTGGAAGCGAGGCACTTGAAGAGTAGGACGCTGGTATAAAAATTATCCAGTTAGAGGTGGTAAACCTGGTCCAGCAGTGGGTGCACCAAATCCCACCCAATTTTTTCATTAACTCCCAGTAAGGGGGGGCATTCTAATGGCTGAATACTGCTGTCCTTGTAAGTATACCCTGATGCACTCTCGGACAACTTATACATCTTCACGCCATATCTTGCCCTCTTACACGGCAGGTACTGGTGGAATTTAAGCCTCCCTTTAAAATGGACCAGGGACTCATCAATAGAAATACAATTCTCGGGGGTGTATGCTTTGGAAAACCGGGCACTAAAATGGTCTAATAGGGGTCTCCGTTTATACAAACATTCAAAAATGGGGTAATCTCGGGGTGGGCGCTGCTCATTATCAGTATAATGTAAGAAGCAAAGTATTTCCTCATAACGCATCCTGGACACGGCCATACGGTACATCGGGGTGTGGTATAAGAAAAAGACTTTTTTTTTTTTTTTTAGTTACCAGTTTAGTTCTGAAGTGGCTTTGGGGGGGGCCTATATATTAGAAACCCCTATAAAACACCCCATTTTAGAAACTAGGCCCCTCAAAATATTCAAAACAGCATTCAGAAAGTTTATTAACCTTTTAGGTGTTTCACAAGAATTTAAAGCAAAGTAGAGGTGAAATTTACATATTTCAGTTTTTTGTAAGAAAATTGTTTTTATTCCTTTTTTTTTCTGTAAAACAGAAGGTTTTACCCCGAGAAACACTACTCAATACTTATTGCCCAGATTCTCCAGTTTTGAGAAATATCACAGATGTGGTCCTAGTGTGGTAATGGACTGAAGCACCGGCCTCCGAAGCAAAGAACCACCTAGAGGATTATGAGGCCTCCTTTTTATTAGGCACCATGTCCGGTTTGAAGAGGTCTTGTGGTGCCAAAACAGTGGAAACCCCCCAAAAGTGACACTATTTTGGAAACTAGACCCCTTGAGGAATTCATTGTAGTTTTCATGGGGTGCATGTGACTTTTTGATCAGTTTTTGTTCTATTTTTAAGAGGCGTGGTGACTAAAAAGCAGCAATTCTATTGTTTTTTATTCTATTTTTTTTACAGCGTTCACCGTGCGCTATAAACGACATATTCACTTTATTCAGCATGGCGATACGATTACGGCGATACCAAATGTTTATAGTATTTTTTTTATGCCTTATGGTGTTTGCACAATAAAATAATTTTTATTAAAAATCATTTACTTTTTGTGTTGCCTTATTCTAGGAGCCGTACAGTTTTTGTCTTTTTTTCCATCAGGAAAGCCGTGTGAGGACTTGTTTTTGCGTAACGAACTGTAGTTTAGATCAGTACCATTTTTAGGTACATGCGACTTTTTGATCTCTTTTTATTCCATTTTTTGAGAAGTGAAGTGACCAAAAAACTGTGATTCTGGTATGGTTTATTATTATTTTCTTTTACGGCGTTCACCGCGTGGTATAAATAACAAAATACTTTTCTAGTTCAGGCCGTTACGGCGATATCAATTATGTATTATTTATTTGTTTATTTATTTATTTTTATTAATAATAAAAGACTGATAAGGGAAAAAGGGGGATTTTTACTTTTGTTACTTTTCAAACTTTTATTTTCTTATTTTTACACAACTTTTTTTTAACTTTTTTTGACTTTATTACTTTGTCCCACTAGTGTACTTGAGGGCAGGAGGCCCTGATCCCTATTCTAATACACTGCACTATATGTGTAGTTCAGTGTATTACAGCTGTCAGCTACTCACTGACAGCAAGGCTTCCATAAATGGCATAGCTGGATGCCATTGTTAGGCGTCCGGTTGCTATAGCCACCATCGCCGGCCGCTATCGTGTAGCGGGCCGATGATGGCAGCTTAACCATTAGGAAGCCGCTATCGCTATTGAAAGCGGCTTTCAAGGGGTTAATCAGCGGGGACACAGCGATCAGTCTCCGCAGAAGGAGCTGCGGCGACTGTTGTACGAATTAGCAGCTGTTACAGCTCCTGTATGTGTCGGGAAGATGGCCGAAATGGCCGTTCCTCCCGCGACATACTATTCCAGCGCTGAGCGCGAACGATGCACTTAGCACGAAGGAATAGTACGTCGCTGAGCGCGAAGGGGTTAAGCATCCGTTTCCTAAAATGTAATATTAGACTCCCTTTACAAGCGGAGACAATACGATTAAGCAAATATTTTCTTTACGTTTCCCAGTATATAATATGGTACAATAAATGGTGCCGTGAAAAAGTACAACTTGTCCTTCAAAAAACAATCCCTCATACGTTTTTTTTGGACCAAAAAATAAAAACTTATGGCTTCTGGAAGTTGGGGAGGAAAGAGCGAAAATGAAAAACCAAAAATAACTGTAAAAGTCAGGGGTTAAATATGAGGTTATAGGTAACATAAGTAATAATTCATGGCGTGATATATTTAGTAAAGTCCAGTTCATCTCATTCCACTATTGGACAGGAATAGTTGGTACACTGAAACTTGTAGAATTTCTAATTCTCTTGATGTAGGGATATGAATCTTGGACAATATGGGTGTAAGTATTAAAGGGGTTCCCTGCAAATAAACCTTGATCACTGTAAAATAAAAATTTTTATACAACTTTATAATATCCTTTGTGCTAAAAATTCTGTTTTAACTTTTGCTGTAATGGGATGAAAACACGGAGTGAAAACCCAAAGAAGCCAAATACTTCTCATGGATAGTAATATGCTACAATTGTATCCAGCCTAAGCAATCATCTGTAAACTAAACAGCATGGACTCTAAGGCCTCATGCACACGACTGTAATGGCTTTTATTCTACTCAAATACGGATCCCTAGTCATCCAAAGTCATCTGTGACTCATTCGCATATAGGCACGCTGTCCGCAAATACGTACCGTCATGCATCCTTAGTACATCCGCATTTACGGATCCGCAAAAAAAAGAAATGGGAGTCTACAAATGACGTCACCACTATGTCGCAACCCCTTGAAAAGGTCACATGATCGCTCTGGCACCATTTTCTCTGGCATTTGTGCTTTGTGAGAGCTCTGTTGGAATCCTCGGCTGATATAACTTTGGTTTCTGGCATTTCTTTCGTTGCAAGGATGCACTACCCACGTGTGGTTCATGCTCTCATGCTCTTCTGGACTGGCTCGTCTCTCGGCGATTCGGACAGTAAGCTATGCTGGAAGAAGAACCGAAGAGGAGGAGGAGGTATTGGGTTCACCCCATTGTCTCAAAACAGCCCAGAAAGGTGCATTTCCATACCCTGTATGCAGACCTGCGGCAGCACCCGGACAAGTTTCACAACTTCTGCTACATGTCGATTTCCAGCTTTGACCGACAGTGCATTTCGGAGGAACGGCTCATCGTTTCTCTCAGGTAAGAACACCAAATGTCCCTTTTTTCCATTGCTGCCATGTCACCTTGCTACAGCTAGTATAACCGTAGTTGTCCCCTGTGCCCATTGCCGCCATGTCTCCCTGCTACAAGTAGTATATAATTGTAGTTGTCCCCTGTGCACATTGCCGCCATGTAATAATGCTACAAGTAGTATATAACCGTAGTTGCCCCTGTGCCCATTGCCGCCATGTCACTCTGCTACAAGTACTATATAACCCTGGTTGTAGCCTTTGCCCATTGCCACCATGTCACCCTGGTACTGCTAGCACTAATTATTATAAATATTTTTTTCACAGATTCCTGGCAACAGGGAGCTCATTTGCATCACTGCATTTTGAATTTCCACTGGGGTGTTCCACCATTTCACAGATCATCTGTCTGACCTACGAAGTCATCTGGCAGCGACTGAGAGCGACGATGATGCCACAGCCCAAGGCACAAGACTGGTTTCGGATTGCCGAGGGCTTTTATTAACAATCACAGTTTGCCAACTGTGTTGGCGCACTGGATGGTAAACACATTAGTGTGAAGAAGCCACCTCACTCATGGTACCTAGATTTCAATTACAAGCAGTATTTATTGGTGATGCTGTTCGCCTTGGCTGACAGCAACTACCAGTTTGTAATTGTAGATATAGGGGCCTATGGGAGCTCTTCAGATGCTGGCATCTTCAGGGCTTCCAGAATGGGTGAACGGCTTCAGTCCAAACAGCTCTCCGTTCCAGAACCGAGACAACTGCCTGGATCTACTGGACCTCCTGCCCCATTTCTCATCGTGGCAGATGAAGGATTTGGACCATATATTCTACGTACAGCACACATGAAGCTGAGCCTGCACCATAACCAATGGGCTGAAACTCTCCTGTAGCAACAGGGACCAGACTGAGGTCTGATCTCCGGCGATTAACTCCCTAAATGGTGCGGTCAATTGCAACTGCAACATTTGGTTGGTTTGTACGCTATCTGGATCCCTGTGACGCAATTGCGGGTGTGGCGATGTTTGCTATGGCAACTGTAGGCCTAACAATAGCCTACTGCTTGCCAAGTACAGAAGCCTATTAGGACCTGCTTAGATGCGGGACCTAATAAGCTTGCTGTCAGTTTATGACTGACAGGTCTAATACACTGCACTATGTATGTAGTGCAGTGTATTCGAATAGCGATCAGGTCTTCAGGCTTTCAAGTCCCCTAGTAGAAAAAAATATTTGAAAAAAAATAGTTTAAAGTTACATAAACTAAAAAAACGCCTTTTTTCCCATAATAAAAGTTTTATTATAGGAAAAAATTGAAAACATTAAAAAAGTACACGTATTTGGTATCGCCGCTTCCTTAACGTCCCCAACTATAAAACTTTAACATTAATTTTCCTGCATGGTGAACGCCGTAAGTTTTTTTTATAGAAAACAATGCCAGAATCACAGATCACCTCGCCACCCAATTCACTGATTGTGACTAAAGAGTAAAATGTATATACTTTATTAATATCTCGCTAAAATCAGGGGTAGAATCACCACCGTGACAAAAGCCCAATGTGCTCAAAAATTTATTTGAAAATGATTTTATATTTTATTCACTGATTCTATTGTAAACCCTGCAAAATGAATATTTTCGTATGATATATGGTGTTAGAACGTTTAAACATTGGTGTAACAGTGAATCACTCCCAGACATGTACTGGAGTAACCAGGAAAAGGATTCCTGAGAACCACAGTGTCAGGGTAAAGATATCGATAACACTGCCACCTACGCTAAATTCCCCTTCTCATATTGAACCTACATGTTTCTATCTCAACATTTCATCAGGGGTTTTGTTCATTATAGAGCTAGCTACTACGCCAGCAACATTAAATTGTGCAAACATTTCATTCCATATGCACAAACACAAAGCGTACTCACATTGATATTAGCGCCACTCTTCTCTCTGGACTCGGAGTATATATAACTTATACTCCGCCCCCTATGCTGAGGCCAAGCCCCCATATCGACCAATCATCGTCACATGCGCAAGCAGTGACTTGCGGATATTTAATGCCGGGCGCGTCATGTGACATGCCCACCATACACATCCACCATACACGCATGCGCAGAGTAGGGGAGCGGGGCGTATCTGGCTGCAGCCTCAAGCCTTTCCTATCTAGAAGGAGTAACCTATTCCTATGGGAACAAAGGACGCTGCCCAGCTCCAGACAGCGTCCTGGCACACCACTATAATCCATGCATAAGTAATCCGGCACTATAGGAAGTGAATTAAGAAAGGTATTAAATTGACCACCAGTAGATTAATCACAAGTTGATTAACCACTAGTATTGGGGAACCTAGAAGATAGACATAGATAAAGCCCCAAAACCAATACAGAAGGATAGGCAAATATATAAATGACTGGACTCATATAGATATGAGTTTAGATAAAGCATGTATAATTTATCTGCTCGTTTAGCCCATCTGGTTGTATACATGCTAACCTATAGATCCACTGGGCTTCTTTTCGCAGGATCAAGTTGTCCCAATCCCCACCTCGTTTAGGTGGACACACCAATTCTATTGCCTGAAAATGAAGACATTCAGTGTTTCCTTGATTTTTCTCATGTACATGTTTGGATACGGGGGTATCACTTGTATTTTTCACGTGCCCTACATGTTCTCTAATACGCCAATGAAATTGCCGAATGGTCTTACCTACATAATTCAGTGTGCATGGACACGTGATCAAATACACAACCCCTGCTGTTCTACAATTAACAAAGTCCCGAATGTCGTATTCAATTAAGGTGGCGACACTTTGGAATTTCTTACAAGTCTGAATAAAGTTACAGGAAGGTTCTGTGCAACCCCCACATCTATATGTGCCCAGAACCTTCCAGTCCAACCATGTTCCATGACCAGAGTGTCCTCCCACCAACCGAGGTACAGATTAGCATAAGTAGGTGCTGCTGTACTCCCCATCGCCGTACCCCGCTGCTGATGGAAAATGCGATCTTCGAAGACAAACATGTTCCTTTCCAACACCAAGTGCAGTAGTTGAAGGACAAAGTCATTGTGAGCCACATATTGAGTGCCTCTTTACATAAGAAAATAGCCCACTGCTTGGCAGCCCAGCCCATGTGGTATTGAGGAATATAATGCCTCTACATCCAAGCTTGCCAGCATAGTTCCTCTTTCCAAAGTAATACCATCAATTTGTTTAAGTACGTCCATCATATCACATACATAAGATGTCAGACTAAAAACAAAAGGACGCAGGACTACATCAATATATGTGCTGACATCCTGGGTTAGATTATTAATGCCTAACACAATAGGCCTACAACGTAACGGGGGATAACCCTTGTGGATTTTTGATAGACTATTGAAACATGCCATAGTTGGAAATAAGTTCACTGGGATTTATCAGTGCATTACTTTTTGAGTTGAGTAGTATGTCCTCACACATCTTTTTTGTAATCCTCCCTAATCATAATCACGATATTCCCACCCTTATCGGATGCTTTTAAAATTATATTTTGCTTCTTCTCTAACGCAGTTAAAGCCTCACGTCGCAACCCAAATTTTTTTTATAAAAAGTGATCAAAAAGTTACATGTAGCCCAATAAAAACGACAGCTTGTCCCGCAAGTAACAAGCCCTTGCACAGCTTTGTCGATGAAAAAATAAAAAAGTTATGGCTCTTAGAATATGGCAGCCTAAAAAAGATACGATTTATGTGGTAACGCTGTAAAACATTAAAACCGATATACATGGTATCGCCGTAATCCTATCAACCCGCAGAACAAACTTAATATGTCATTTATAGCGCATGGTGAACGCCATAAAAACAAATAAAAAACATTGCCAGAATTGCCATTTTTTGGTTACCTTGCTCGCAAAAAATTAAATAAAAACTGATCAAAAAAATCGCATGTACCCCAAAATGGTACAAGTGAAATCCAAAAATTGACCCACAATAAATTAGCCCTCACACAGCCCGGTGGAGAAAAAATAAACAAGTTCTGGCTCTCAGAATATGAAGACACAAAAAGTGCAAAGTATATTCCAAAAGCGGATAAGATCGTGCACCATTTATGAGTGCGACACTGGCCAAACATCTATGAATTATTTATTTACCGCATTATTATACCCTCTTATTAAATACTGATGTACTCCGCACAGCTCACATATGCCCCCACATTATAAAATGAAATGTCAGAAAAACCCCAAACAGGGGGGCGGAGCTAGCTGTGCTTTGTGATGGTCGCTTGATCCCGGAGCTCCTCACAGAGACACTGACTTCTACAGCTGGAGGGCGATTAAACTGCACAAAATGGTCCGTACGAATAGAGACAAGTCGTGTGAACCCCGGGGGATACCGAAAGTCGGAAAATCTCAAGCAGAGATGGAGAGATTTCTCCAAAAGAAACATGCTTCCCCGGCGGGTTAAAGCAAGATGGCGCCGGCACCGCCGAACCCACCAGAAGAGAGCAGGGGAGAGGACTCTGATGAAGACAGCTCAGGTACGCAATCTGATGCCGCATGCGGGGTAGACCCTCTCCCTATCACTAGAACCTTTTTGAAAAAAGCCCTGGCCAGTGCAATGTCTCCGGTCCTGAAAGAATTATCCTCTATTAAGATGGACATTAAACACGTGGGGCAGAGGGTAGCGATATTGGAGGACACCCAGTCGGCCATTATACAGCAGGCAGATGCCTTACAGACCGTAGTGGCCTCGCAGTTCACGCACATGAACCAGGCATACTTGCAGTTAGAGGATCAGGAAAACCGCAGCAGGCAGGAAGAATATCAGGCTGCGCGGCATTCCGGAGTCTATCACTGCGGAGGATATTTTACCCACAGTGAGAAACATATTTATGTTGTTATTGGGACAAGACAAGGCAGCACAAGTTATAATTGAGTGTGCTCACAGAGCACTGAGACCTAAACCTGCAAAGGAAGAACCACCTAGAGATGTTATATGTGGGCTGCTTAATTTTCTGGATACGGCGGCCATTTTAACGGCTGCGAGAGGGTCTTCGGACCTGAAATTTGCGGACCACAAGATCATGGTCTTTCAGGATTTGGCGGCTAGTACCTTGGCCAAGCGACGAATGTTGAAACCCCTGTCCGAAGCCCTGAGATTGCAGAAGATTCCCATTCGTTGGCTGTTCCCATTTGGATTGGCAATTTTAAAAGAGGGAAGGCAAATTACTATCCGCACTCCGGAGGATCTTGATAAGGCCTGGTCCAAATTGGATATGGAGAAAATTGTTGTACCAGATTGGATGCCGATACAAAGGGACACTCTCTCACTAAAGGTACCCGACCCACATGGGTGGCAAAAACCCCAGAAATTCAAAGCCCCGCGCAGCAGGAAGAGAACGGACCCTCAGTCTGGGGATTGAATTGCATACCCGGAGCTCCTTGAAATGGGACTACCTCATTGATATTATTTTCAGCGTTGGTGATGTACGATTGATGCACTGAAAATGCAGTTTAAATTCCTGTGGTGGGATTCCTCCCACATGGTAATGGGAGAAGCTTCAAGACTCGGACGGGTTTGTTGTTATGTGCTCATCACCGGGGACGTTATCTGTTGCAATTTAGTATTGTGGTAGGTCCCTTCTGGGTCCCTTTTCTCTGCTCTCATCCCTCCATATATTGCTTTACCGCTATATTGCTATATTGTTATGTTTTCATTTAATTTCTGTATTCACTTATACATAGAAGTCAGTGTTCTCCATACCTATCTCAAAAGGCTGGGTACCTTCTCCCCCCCCCCCCACTATGTCACTCGTGGGCTGTCATGTAATGGCTTGAACAGCGGCCTCTATGGGATAAGAGGCGCATTATTTATACCACATTTTACAGGATATGGTGCAGCCTCACTTTCTTCTCTCAAGTTCTCTATGTATATAGTTGATTGTATGTTTTATTTGTGTCCGGTACTACTCTCTTCACCACGATCAGTAGCTGACAAGGTCAGACGGGTAATATGTCACCACTTACTTACTTGACGCTTAATGTAAATGGGTTTAGCACACCCCAAAAAAGGTCCCAGGTCTTCTCTATGCTGAGACAGGATACACCAGGGGTATTAATGCTTCAGGAGACACACTTTAGACACAACCATGTACCCACTTTGCCTAGGTCCACATACAGTCAATGGTTCCACAGCACTCACACATCTGCCTCGAGGGGGGTCTCCATAGGTATTCATAAAGACCTACCTTTTCAGGTAGAGTCCTCGAAAATTGATCTACAGGGCAGATATGTCTTCCTGAAAGGGTCCCTATGCAATACAAAAATGACCATTGCCAGTTTGTATGCTCCTAACGACAAACAAATAGCCTGGCTGCTAAAGGTTCTACGTTTATTTAAGAGGTTTGGAGAAGGGTTGTTGGTGGTTGGAGGGGATCTGAACTTAGTGTTAGATTCTGATTTCGACTCTACCTTGGCCACACGAAGACACTCTCCTCAAGCTATGCATAAACTCCGTTTCATGCTACATAGTTGTCAGTTGATGGATGCTTGGCGGGTGACCCATCCCCAAGATAGGGACTACACTTTTTATTCACACCGGCATAAAGTGTACCGTAGATTGGACTACATTTTCATGTCCTCTTCGTGCCTTCTGAATTTACAGTCGACCTCCATTGGGCATATAACTGTGTCAGATCACGCCCCAGTTACTGCAGTGGTTCATGTACAGGAACTGCCCTGTAAATCATGGTCGTGGCGGCTTAATGACACTGTCCTTTCAGACAAGGCTAATATGTTGGCTCTAAATATGAAAGTGGAGGAGTATTTCTGTTTAAATATAACACCTGATATATCGATGCCCATGGTATGGGAAGCTCACCAGGCATATATTCAGGGGGAATTTATTGCACTATGTTCACATTTAAAGAGAGATAGGACTAAGAAAATGAATTCTCTATTGGCCCAGATCTCGACACTGGAACGAATCCATAAACGGGCTGTCACGGCCTCGGTCCGCACAGAGCTAGACTCTCTTAGGCAACAACTGAAAGATCTGCTAAATATTCAGGCAGTTAAATCCTTCCAACGACTTAAATGAAAAATGTATATGCATGGGGATAGAGGTTCAAAGATGATGTCTAAAATGCTTAAATCGCAAACGGAGAAATCCTTTGTGTCTTCAGTAAGAACGGCTTCAGGTCAGAAGGTTACTACCACTCCCCAGGTGGCAGAGGCCTTTAGGCAATTTTACGCTAATCTCTACAACTTAGATTCCTCTGAGTTGCGGGATCCCCCTCCTGCAGCGTTGGGTAATAAGATTGGGGCAGTACAAAATTTCCTGAATAGTCTTGTTTTCCCCAAATTGTCAGATGATGAGAATGCATCCCTTTTGGCTCCCTTCACTTTGGACGAATTAAAATCTAGTCTGGCTTCTATTCCTTCTGGGAAGTGTCCTGGGCCGGACGGCCTACCCATAACATATTATAAAAAGTTTAGTACAATCCTCCTCCCTCATTTCCTGGAAGTCTGTAATTTGCTTCTAACGGGTTCTTCCCTTCCGAAGCAGGCATTAGAAGCTTATATCACTTTGATACCCAAAGAAGGGAAGAGCCCGGAAGAATGTGCAAGTTATAGACCTATTTCGCTGCTGAATACCGATGTGAAGTGGTGGGTTTAGCTACTGGCCAGCAGAATAGCTAAGTTTTTGCCGAACTTGATAGCGGAGGAACAAGTGGGGTTTGTTCCGCGGAGGGAGGGCAAATATAACATTGCTAGAGTGATAAACGTGATACAATATGCTAAGAGAAGGGGCATTCCTCTTGTCCTTTTGGGAACTGATGCCAAAAAGGCATTTGACAGGGTCAGCTGGGATTATATCAGGGAGGTCCTGGGAAAATTTTACTTTCCGCAACCATTTATTCAGGCCATCTTCTCGTTATATGCCCAACCGTCAGCCAGAATCAGAGTAAATGGATTGTTGTCTGACCCCTTCTCTATAAAAAACGGCACTCGTCAGGGCTGCCCGCTCTCCCCAGCTCTTTTCATACTGACGATGGAACCTCTATTGTTGACTATCAGACAAAATGATGAAGTCAGAGGATAAAAAGTAGGAGATGTAGAACATAAAATTGCGGCTTTTGCTGATGACCTCCTTTTGCTAATTTCTAACCCACTATCAGCAATACCCCATATAGTTGCTCTATTTGACAAATTTGGATTTATATCAAATTTTAAAATTAACCTTAGTAAATCAGAAGCGCTTAACATTAACGTCTCGTCGCAGACTATCTCACAACTGCAAAGTTGCACTCAATTCAAGTGGCCTCCCAAAGCCATAAAATTTTTGGGGATTATGATCCCAGCTGACCTTGGGGAATTGTTCTCCATTAATTACAAACCCCTCTTTATCAAAATTGGTTCACAAATAGGGTTCCTTAAGTTGCCATTCCTCTCGTGGTTTGGTAGGAAAAACTTATTGACTACGTATATACTTCCACAGATCATGTACCTGCTGACTGCCTTGCCCATTGGGGTCCCGAGAAGCTACTTTCGGAACTTTAAATCCTTGTTTACATCCTTCACGCCCCAGACTAGCCTATAGCCTTCTCTCACAGAAAAGAGAACAGGGAGGTATTTCGCTTCCTGACTTGGAACTGTATTTCTATGCTAATCATCTCTCACGATGGACGCAGTTAGCGGATGGGGGTAATAACATGTTGTCTGTAGTTATGGAAAGAACACTTATGGGGTCAGACACGTTTCAATTGCTCTGGGTGCGAGATGATCTGATATCTAAAAGGGGGGATTTGAGTCCTATCACTAAGGGGATGGTTCGTGTATGTCATACTGCAGGAGCTCTGAACATGACGGGGAAACTCCTCTCCCCACTGGCGCCACTGAGTGTTCTACCGTCCTTCCTGGGTAGAAAGTCTGATAGAACGGCAGACTTTTGGAGGAGGCTGAACAACGTCAAGATATCGGTTCTCTTGGACCCATTGGGTCCTCCAAGCCTTGCACAGCTATTTGAGGAACAGGGGTTGAGGCGTCCGAATGCATTACAAGTTGCGGATTATGTAGCTACAACAGATATGTTCAAGGCTGTCTCCAGGACGCCTCAGGCTGATCCGACATGGTTAGAAAATTACATCCTATTACCAACTACCCCTGCAAAGATTCTGTCCAAATTATATAGAGGTCTTCTAATGGGTAAGTCTGAACAGAAACCCCATTATTTGGGGGTTTGGGAGAGGGAATTGGGGAAATCCTTTTCCAAACTTGAATTGGAATATGTATTGAAACATGCTCACGGTTTCTCCAGATGTGTGCGTATACAGGAGAATTCTTACAAACTTGTCACGAGATGGTATCGGATGCCTGAATCCCTTGCCTCTATAGGTCTAGTGAATGTCAATACCTGTTGGAGATGTCATGAGGGGCCAGGTTCTTACCTACATATATGGTGGAGCTGTCCTAGAATAATTAGTTTCTGGAAGGGGATTGAGAGTGCTATCAACACTATCTGCTCTACGCAGATTAAGTTAACGGCAGAGTTAGTGTTCTTATGGCTGCCTCAGCCTGGCTTTACACCCTCCATATACAACTTGCCGACACAGATGATCTCGGCAGCTAAATTGCTCATTCCCACATTTTGGAGACACACTAACCCACCTACAGAAGAACTATGGTCGGATAAAATGCAACATATCTGCCGCATGGAGGAGTTGGCAGCTTGGGTAACTCAAACCAGGGACCGTTTTCTAAAAGTGTGGAGCCCATGGCTGTCCCAGTGCATAGGCAAGACGGGTTCTACGTAATGTTTAGACAACTCTTCACATTTCTTTACATCTAATGTCCATCCCTTCCGTAAGTCATTTGCCGGGCCGATATGCTGAATCTTGGGGTAGCATGAAGTGAGTTTTCCTTTATACAGAATTGATTAAAGGTGCTGTAGTACTGGAATTGTTATTTAATTGTTATTCATTTGTTATTCATTGTTTAATGAATTGTATGGGCTGTCTCTCACAGTTATTAGATTATTAATATTCGTAAAGTGCAAGATTTAGTAGATTTAATGAGGGTAGTCTTGTTTGTCAGGATTCTATTGCCTTCGCGTCACCGACTGGTGATTTATTATTCTTTTGTCTTTACCCATATGCTAAACAATGTAAAGTTTGCAATCTTTGTTTATCTGCTTCTGGTCATGCACAATAATAATTGTTTGTTATGTATTATTAACTGTTTAATAAAAAGAGATTTTTCAAAAAAGAAAAACTCCAAACAGAACAACTACCAAGCAAAATCTGCACTCCAAATGCCAAATGGTGCTCCCTCCCTTCTGAACCCTACAGTGTGCCCAAACATCAGTTTACGTCCACATATATTAAATCGCCATACCCGGGAGAACCCGATTAATAGTTTATGAAGTATTTGACTTCAGTGGCACAAACTGGGCACAACATATTGTGCACTTAAATGGAATCAGTGGCCATTTTCACTTTGCACTATCTGCTACGCATTAATGCATACTTGATAAATGCCAAGAGGGGAGTAGTTTCCGAAACTGGGTCACTTCTTGGGGGTTTGTTTTACTATTTGACCTCGGATCCCTGAAATTGTGGAACATTGCTGTGAAAATAACCAATAAAGAACTCCAATGTGCATGGTGCTCTTTCAATTCTGAGCCCTGTCATACTTCTAGGCAAATGATAAATGCCTTCAGCGGTGTGGTTTCCAAAATTGGCTCACTTCTCGGGGCTTTTATCACTGTACTCTGGTACCTCAGGGGCTTTGAAAATATTGTATGGCGCTCGAAAGCTATCCAGTAAAATGTGAGCTCCAAATGCCAAATAGCACTCCTTCCTTTCTGAGCCCTGCCATGTGCCCTACTGCCATACTCGGGAGATATTGCGTAACATATCTCGGGGTGTTTTTCTCCTATTACCCCTTGTGAAAAGGATAAATTAGGAGCTAAATCTAGATATTTTTGGAAAAAATAAAAATTTACATTTTCACTGCCTAATTCTAATCAACCTAGGAAACACCTGTGGGGTCAAAATGCTAACTACGCCCCTAGATGAATGCCCTGAGGAGTGTAGTTTCAAAAATTGAGTCACTTCTCGGTGTTTTCTACTGTACTTGTACCTCAATGGTTCTGCAAATATGGCATGTCGCCTAAAAAACAATCCTGCAAAATCTGCAGGCAAAATAGTGCTCCTGCCCTTCTGAACCCTACCGTGTGTCCAAACAGCAGTTTAAAACCACATATGGGGTATTTCCGTACTAGGGAGAGATTGCTTTACAAATGTGTGGGAGGTTTTTCTACTTCATGCCTTGTAAAAATGAAGAAATTCTACAATTTAGTGGAAAAAGTGTAGAGTTACATTTTCACGACCTAATTCCAATAAATTCTGCAAAAGACATGTGGGGTGCTCACTATATCCCTGGATAGATTTCTTGTGGGTGTAGTTTCCCAAATGGGGTTACTATAGTTAAATACACAAATGGGACCAGGTTTATCGGTTGCAGTCTTTTAGCTGGAACAGACCTTGGCGGTTACAGTTTCAAAGTGGCACAGGCAGTTTTTGAACTGTAAATGCGCACGGCGCAACTCATTTCATTTTCGTTACACAAACTCACGACACGTGAGACACTCTCCTTGACTGAGCTTCTGGCCACTCTCTATTCGACAAGTATCCACAGCCTCCGCCTGCCTTAGTTCAGGAGCTCTTTCCCTTAGGAGGAGGTCCGTAACCACATGCAGCAGACACAAGATCTCCCAATCAAAAGTCACTCGGATCAGCCGGTTTTGGTCAAGGTTACTGGTGCATACCGCCCAGCAGGATCTTAACAGCAATAAAAGCTTGCACAACTAACTCCTCTCCAAAATCCTTTCTGCTGTTTCGGTTCCGCCGCCAGTCCCATGCAGTATTTCGTCCTCACAGTTGACAGAATGCTCCACTGTACTCTCTCAATCAAGAACCATCACTCTCCACTGACGTGCTCTCTGCAGCCAACAACAACAATGAAGCATGGCACACACTAAATCACCTCCTTTTATAGAATTAGCTCTAACCCCTTCCCGACATTTGTCGTATGGATACGTTATGGAAAGCCAGTGCTTCCCGCAAATTGCCATATCCATATGACAAATGGATGGCACGGATTTAGAAGTTGAGTCAGTGCTATCATCCCTGGTTGTCAGCTGTATGTTACAGCTGACACCATGATATAATGGCGGGGACCGAAATGAGCTCTGATGTCCGCCGTTAACCCCTTAAATGCAGCAGTCAAAAGTGACCGCTGCATTTAAGGTGTTTGTAGCCAATTGCCTCCCCAGGTGGCGAAATTGCCAGGGGGCATGGAGGCGGGTCCTAAATGGCTTCCGGTACTGATGGGAAGAAAGAGCTGGCTCAGAAGCTGAGCCTGCGTCATCAGTCGTGGGTGTTAGCCTAATCGGCTTGCTGTCAGTGAACGACTGACTGTTTTAATACATTGCGCTACATAGGTAGTGCTATGTGTTAGAAGATAAATCAGAAATTAGACCTTCAAGTCCCATAGTGGGTCTAAAAATAAATGTAAAAAAAGTTAAAAAAAAGTTGTAAAAAATAAAATAAAAGTTTCAAGTAATAAAATAAAACACAATAGCCTATTTTCCCTTATTAAGTCCTTTATTATTGAAAAAATATACAAACCATACATATTTTGTATTTCCGCGTCCGTAACGGCCTGAACTATAAAAATATTATGTTATTTATTCTATGTGGTGAATGCCGTAAAAAATTAACATAAAGATCAATGGCAGAATTGCTTTTTTTTGGTCACTTTGCCTACCAAAAATTGGAATAAAAAGTGCTTAAAAAGTCGCATGTATGCAAAAATGATATAAAAACTATAAAAACTATAGCTCAGCTTGCAAAAAACAAGCCCTCATATAGCTCCATCAACGAAAAATTAAAACGTTATGGCTCTCAGAACATGGTGACAGAAAAAATATTTTTACTAAACTAACTTATTTTGCAAAAAGTTGTAAAACAGAAAAAAAGTGCTACAAATTTGGTATCGCCGGAATCGTACTGACCCGCACAATAAACGTAACATGTAATTTATAATGCATGGTGAACGCTGCATAAAAAAAAGGAGAAAACTCTGCCAGAATTGCTGTTTTTTGGTCACCTTGCCTCCCAAAAATAGGATAAAAAGTGATCAAAAAGTCTCATGTACCTCAAAATGGTAGCAGTAAAAATGACAAAACAGCCCGCAACAAAACAGCCCTCATCCACTACGTCTATAATAAAAATAAAATAAAATTAGGGAACCAGGAATGGGAGGGCCCAAACATATCTTCTGGAAGCAAGGACACCTGCATTATACCAGAACACTTCCCAGCAAAATTCCCCAAACTGCAGAGGTGCAGAGTGTGTACCAAAATGGGGATAAGAAATGACACCATTTATCAGTGCGACACTGGCCTGTGCATAAAAGATTACTTGACAGCGTAACACACATCTATGGATTATTGTTTTTTTCTTTTTTACCCAATTATTATGCCCTGATGTACTCCGCACAGCTTTCATGTACCCCCACGTTATAAACTGAAACACAAGTAATACTCCAAACAAAACTACTACCAAGAAAACTCCAAATGGGCGCTCCCTCCCTTCTGAGCCCTACAGTGTGCCCAAAAAGCAGTTTAATTACACAAATATACCCGAGAGACCCCTTTTAACAATTTTTGGGTTGTGTGTCTCCAGTGGCACAAGCTGGGCACAACATATTTGCCACTGAAATGGCATATCTAGGGAAAAATTGCAATTTTACTTTGCACCATTTGTAGCGCATTAATTTATAGAAAAGACCTGTGGGTAAAAATGCTCACTACTTTACTACTTTGTAAATCGCCAAATTAGGCCTCAATTTTGCATTGTACTCTTTCCGTCCTGAGCTCTGTCGAATGTCCAAGCAAAAGATTAGGGCCAGATGTAGGATATTTCTAAATCTGGGAATCACAGCATAATAGTTAGAGAGCTGTCTTTTCATGGTGGCACAAGCTGGGTACCACATATTGGCATAGCTATGGAAAAATTGCCATTTTCACTCTGCAACATTGAGTGTACACTAATTTCTGGAAAACACCTGCAGGGCTAACATGCTGACTACATCACTAGGTGAATAACTTGAGGGGTGTCATTTCCAAAATGAGGTCACTTCTTGTGGGTTTCCACTGTTTTGGTACCATAGAGGCTTTGCAAATGCGACATTGCGCCCCGAAACCAATCCAGCAAAATCTGCACTCCAAAAGCCAAATGGCGCTCCTTCACTTCTGACCCCTACCATGTACCCAAACAGTAGTTTATTACCACATATCAGGTATTGCCATATTCGGGAGAACTTGCTTTACAAATGTTGAGGTGTTTTTTCTCCATTTTTCGTTAAGAAAATAAAAATGTTGCGCTAAATCTAAGTCTTATTGGAAAAAAATGAAATTTTTATTTTCACTGCCCAATTCTAATAAAATCTATAAAAGTCATCTGGGGTCAAAATGCTCACTACACCCCTAGATAAATTCGTCAAGGGGTATAGTTTCCAAAGTTTTGGTCCCACAGGGGCTTTGGAAAAATAAAAATGCATATTATCTGCCCAAACAGCAGTTTATTACCACATATGGGGTATTTCCATACTCTGGAGAAGTTGTTTTACAAATCTTGGGGGCTTTTTCTTCTTTATTTCTTGTGGAAATTCGTTTTTTTTCAGCGAAAATGACATCTTATTGGAAAAAAATTTTGTTTTTTATTTTCACGTCCAAATTCAAACAAAATCTATGAAGCACCTTTGGAGTAAAAATGCTAGATGAATTTCTCAAGGCGTGTAGTTTCCCAAATGATGTCACTTTTGGGAAGTTTCCATTGTACTGTTACCTTAAGGGGCTTTGCAAATGCGACATGGCACCAAGAAACCAATCCAGCAAAATCTGCACTCCAAAAGCCAAATGGCGCTTCTTCCCTTCTGAGCCCTGCCATGTGCCCAAACTGCAGTTTATGACGACATATGGGGTATTTCCATACTCTGGAGAAGTTGCTTTACAAATGTTGGTTGCTTTTTCTTCTTTATTCCTTGTGGAAATTGATTTTCTTTTTAGCTAAATAACATCTTATTGGAAAATAATATGCATTTTTTATTTTGACATACAAATTCTAATAAAATCTGTGGGGTCAAAATTAGAGATGAGCGAACTTATCAAAAGTTAGGTTCGGCTAGTTCGCCGAATTTCACAAAAAAGTTTGATTCGGACCGAACTAGTTCGGACCAAACCTGTCACTTCCGTGCGCCGAGCATGCTACTGTCCAGGGTGCTGATAGAGTTAATGGGCTGCACTAACTCTTTCAGCAACCTTGACAGTACATGCTCGGCGGGCGGAAAATAAAATTTTTATGTAATAAAAAAATAAAAATAATATGTTCGTACTTACTTTCCTCCTGTCCGGCCTCCAGCGATG
Source organism: Rhinoderma darwinii (assembly GCF_050947455.1). Classification (NCBI taxonomy): domain Eukaryota; kingdom Metazoa; phylum Chordata; class Amphibia; order Anura; family Rhinodermatidae; genus Rhinoderma; species Rhinoderma darwinii. The sequence continues at coordinate 348,266,795 of NC_134688.1, forward strand.
ACGTTTTATCCCTTTCGCCGCTGCACAGGCTGTAGTGGCGGTCACGCACGTCAGGATGACGCTTCATCCCACGTGACCGCCTCTGCAGCCAATCACAGGCTGCAGCGGCGACATGGATGAAACGTCATCGCTGGAGGCCGGACAGGAGGAAAGTAAGTATGAACGTATTTTTATTTTTTTGGCATTTATGTATGTATGTTGGCATGTATGTATGTTGTCATGTATGTATGTATGCAGTATCTATGTATGTATGTAGTCATGTATGTATATATGTGCATGTATGTTTGCATGTATGTATATATGTGCATGTTTGTATGTATATTTGCATGTATATACAGTATATGTATGTATATATGTTTGCATGTGTGTATGTTTGCATGTATGTATGTTTGCATTCATGTATGTTTGCATGTATGTATGTATGTTGTCATGTATGTATGTATGTATGAATGTATGTTGTCATGTATGTATGTATATATGTGCATGTATGTTTGCATATATGTTGGTATGTATGTATATATGTGCATGTGTGTATGTATATTTGCATGTATATATTTGCATGTATGTATGTATGTTTGCATGTATGTATGTTTGCATGAATGTAAGTTTGGATGTATGTTTGCATGTATGTTTGCATGAATGTATGTTTGCATGTATGTATGTATGTTTGCATGTATGTATGTATGTATGTATGTTGTCATGTATGTATGTATGTATGTATGTTGTCATGTATGTATGTATGTATATATGTGCATGTATGTTTGCATGTATGTTGGCATGTATGTATATATGTGCATGTTGGTATGTATATTTGCATGTATATATTTGCATGTATGTATGTATGTTTGCATGTATGTGTTTGCATGAATGTATGTTTGTATGTATGTTTGCATGTATGTATGTTTGCATGTATGTTGTCCTGTATGTATGTATGTATGTTGTCATGTATGTATGTATGTATATATGTGCATGTATGTTGGCATGTATGTATATATGTGCATGTGTGTATGTATATTTGCATGTATATATTTGCATGTAAGTATGTATGTTTGCATGTATGTTTGCATGTATGTATGTTTGCATGTTTGTATGTATGTTTGAATGTATGTATGCATGTATGTATGTTTGCATGTATGTATGTTTGCATGTATGTATGTTTTCATGTATGTATGTATGTATGTATATATGTGCATGTATGTATGTTTGCATATTTTTATTTTTGCATGTATGTTTGCACGTATGTTTATATATATATGTGCATGTATGTAATTATGTTTGCATGTATTTATATTTGCATGTATATTTGTGCATGCTTGTATGTATGCATGTATGTATCTTTGTATGTTTGTTTGTATGTATGTATGTTTTCATGTGTGTGTGTATGCATGTATGTATGTATGCATGATAGTTTGCATGTATGTATGTATATATGTGTGTATGTTTGCATGTATGTATATTTGCATGTATATATGTGCATGCTTGTATGTATGTATATATGTATGTATGTATGTTTGCATGTATGTTTGTTTGTATATATGTCTGTATGGCCATGTATGATACTGTCTGCTGGCGCCCTGTATCTAAGTCAACTTCGCGGCAGGCTTCTATACATGGTATAACCGTCAGTATCACACATAAGGGTATGTTCACACGGCCTATTTACGGACGTAATTCGGGCGTTTTTGCCCCGAATTACGTTCGAAAATAGCGCCTCAATAGCGCTGACAAACATCTGCCCATTGAAAGCAATGGGCAGACGTTTGTCTGTTCACACGAGGCGTAGTTTACGCGCCGCTGTCAAAAGACGGCGCGTAAATAGACGCCCGCGCCAAAGAAGTGACCTGTCACTTCTTTGGCCATAATTGGAGCCGTTATTCATTGACTCCAGTGAAAAGCAGCGCTAATTACGCCCGTAATGAACGCGGCGTTCAAGCGCCTGCACATGCCGTTACGGCTGAAATTACGGGGATGTTTTCAGGCTGAAACATCCCCGTAATTTCAGCCGTAACGGACGCCCTCGTGTGAACATACCCTTAAACTGAATCTAAGCCTTACAGGTTTGGTGTTTGGACAACGTCGTTTTCGAAGACTACTTAGATGACGGGTTTTTTTTCTACAATAAAATGGTTAATGAGGGTTGTGTTGGGGGTGCTTTATTTCAATAAAATATTTTATCTATATCTTTGTCTTTTTCTTTTAAAATTTTATTACTACCACTTTAGTAATGGCCGCTGTCTGAGTGACAACATCCATTACTAAGGCGAGGCTTAGTGTTAGCCGGTGCAGAGGCTAACACTAACCACCATTATTACCCCAGTACCCACCACCACCAGGGGTGCCGGGAAGAGCCAGGTACGATCCAGTACCCGACCATCTGTTGTGATGGTCGGGCTCTGGGGCGGCCGCAGGCTGGTATTATGAGGCTGGGAAGGGCCAAAAACAGTGGACCTTCCCACCCTTGTAATGCTAGGCTGCTGCTGCTGTGTTGTATCTGGCTGGTTATAAAAGTGGGGAGGGCCCCACATCATTTTTTTTAATTATTTTTTCTTATATTTTTTTAAAGACATGGGGTTCCACCCAATTTATCATAACCAGCCACATACAACACAGTGTTATTAGCCTGGGAATGGACAAAACCAGTGGCCCTTCCCACCCATGTAATGCCAGACTGCTGCGGCCTTGTATATGGCTGGTTATTAAAAATGTGGGGGACCCGTCTATTGTTAAATTTGCTAAATAAAAAAAAAAAACGACGTGGGGGTCCCCCCCATTTTTATAACCAGCCCGATACAACACAGCAGCAGCAGCCTAGCATTACAAGGGTGGGAAGGTCCACTGTTTTTGGCCCTTCCCAGCCTCATAATACCAGCCTACGCCCGCCCCAGTACCCGACCATCACAACAGATGGTCGGGTACTGGATCGTACCAAGCTCTTCCCGGCACCCCTGGTGGTGGTGGGTACTGGGGTAATAATAGGTGGTTAGTGCTAGCCTCTGCACCGGCTAACACTAAGTACCGACTTAATAATGGACGCTGTCAATCAGCCAACTGCCATTATCTAGGCACTAATAAAGTTGAAAAAAAACACAAAGATAATTCTTTTTTATTGAAATAAGAAATCCCCAACAAAACCCTCGTTAACCATTTTATTAAAATTTGAAAAAACGTAGATCTACGCAGTAGTCCAACGAATCGAAGATGTAGTCCAATCGGTACATCAAAATCTGCAACAACATAAAAAAACAGTTATCAATGTGAACAATACCAATACTTCTACTCACCTACACACATATATACACGCACACACACACACAAACAAACAACCATACACAAACACACACATATATACACAAACACAACAAGATATACACACACACACACACACACACACACACATAAACAGACAAACACACACACATATACACGAACTCACACATATACAAACAAAAACACACATACCCAAACACACACATATACACGAACACACTCATATACACAAACACACACACACATATACACAAACACATATACACAGTTATACACAAAGACAACAAGATATACACAAACACACACACATATACACACACATATACACGAACTAACACATATACACAAACACATATACAAACAAAAACACACATACCCAAACACACACATATACACAAACACACACATATACACACATATACACAAACACATATACACAAACACACCCATATATACACAAACACACACACATAAACACACACCCATATACACACATATACACAAACACACACATATACAAAAACACACACACACAAACATCTACACACAAACATATACACAAATACACCCATATATACACACACATATACACAAACATATACACAAACACACATATAAAAACAAAAACAGACAAAGACACATACCCAAACACACATATATACACAAACACACACATACACAAACACACACACTGTTTCTTTTAAATGCTGCTGGGGAACCCGCTCGATCCACTATATAAGGCTGCGCTACAGTGCAGCATTTAAAAGAAACAGGATCCTGACCTGTCCATAGAGTTTAAGGCAGCACAGAGTATTTCAGGAGATGAGCGTGCAGATTCAGTGCTGCAGTGAACTCTGCTCTTACCATTACGTAGCTCTCAGTCTGTTACCTCTCCTCCACTCACGTCCTCAAGAACACCTTCACATGATTGGCAAGTCACCACGTAATGGTAAGAGCAGAGTTCACAGCAGCACAGAGTATTTCAGGAGATGAGCGTGCGGATCTTGTGTGGGGTGGTGACTTGCAAATCATGTGAAGGTGTTTTTGAGGACAGGAGTGGAGGAGAGGTAACAGACTGAGCTACGTAATGGTAAGAGCAGAGTTCACAGCAGCACAGAGTATTTCATTAGAGGAGCGTGCAGATTCTGTGCTGCTGTGAACTCTGCTCTTACCATTACGTAGCTCTCAGTCTGTTACCTCTCCTCCACTCCTGTCCTCAATAACACCTTCACATGATTGGCAAGTCACCACGTAATGGTAAGACCAGAGTTCACAGCAGCACAGAGTATTTCAGGAGATGAGCGTGCGGATCTTGTGCGGGGTGGTGACTTGCCAATCATGTGAAGGTGTTATTGAGGACAGGAGTGGAGGAGAGGTACCAGACTGAGCTACGTAATGGTAAGAGCAGTGTTCACAGCAGCACATAATCTGCACGCTCCTCTACTGAAATACTCTGTGCTGCTGTGAACTCTGCTCTTACCATTACGTAGCTCAGTCTGTTACCTCTCATCCACTCCTGTCCTCAAGAACACCTTCACATGATTGGCAAGTCACCACCCCGCACAAGATCCGCACGCTCATCTCCTGAAATACTCTGTGCTGCTGTGAACTCTGCTCTTACCGTTACGTGGTGACTTGCCAATCATGAAGGTGTTATTGAGGACAGTAGTGGAGGAGAGGTAACAGACTGAGAGCTATGTAATGGTAAGAGCAGAGTTCACAGCAGCACTGAATCTGCACGCTCATCTCCTGAAATACTCTGTGCTGCCTTAAAATCTGTGGACAGGTCAGGATCCTGTTTCTTTTAAATGCTGCACTGTAGCGCAGCCTTATATAGTGGATCGAGCGGGTTCCCTAGCAGCATTTAAAAGAAACAGGATCCTGACCTGTCCACAAAGTTTAAGGCAGCACAGAGTATTTCAGGAGATGAGCACGGCCGGCCACGGGCAGCAATTCGTTTTTCCGAGCTGTGCTCCCATTATGCACACGACCGTAAAAACACCCGTTATTGCGGGTCGTAATTACGACCCGCAATAACGGGCTCATAGACTTCTGTTACCCATGGGTACCTTCCCGTTTTCTCACGGGAAGGTGCCCGTTCCGTTAAAAAAAATAGAACATGTTCTATTTTTCTATTTTACGGGCCGTGCTGCTATAATTATAATGACAGCAGGGTTCGCAAAAGCGGCCGGCTGCCCGTGGCCGGCCGTGCTCGTAATTACGAGTCGTAATTACGAGCACGGCCTGTAAAATGAAAAAATAGAACATGTTCTATGTTTTTAACGGCACGGGCACCTTCCCGTGAGAAAACGGGAAGGTACCCGTGGCTAACAGAAGTCTATGGACCCGCTATTTCGGGTCGTAATTACGACCCGTAATAACGGGTGTTTTTACGGTCGTGTGCATGAGGCCCCGTAATGACGGGTGGCTACATGTGTGCACCCGTCATTACGGCAGCGTTGCTAGGCGACGTCAGTAAATAGTCACTGTCCAGGGTGCTGAAAGAGTTAACTGATCGGCAGTATATGTTTCAGCACCCTGGACAGTGACTACCGATCACAATATAGAGTAACCTGTAAAAAAAAAGACGTTCATACTTACCGGGAACTCCCTGCTTCCTCCAGTCCGGTCTCCTGGCCGTTGCCTTGGTGACGCGTCCCTCTCGACATCCGGCACGACATTCCTTGATGACGATGCAGCCCATGTGAGCGCTGCAGCCAATCACAGGCTTCCGCGTCAGAAAAGAAGGTCGGACTGGAGGAAGAAGAGGGACTCGTCCCCAAGACAACGACCAGGTACGTATGAAATGCTTTTTATTTTATTTTTAATCAGCAGCCTCTTTTCTCTATCAATGATTGATAGAGACAAGTGGCTGCCGATTTGTATAATATTTTTGACCGGGTTCGGTCAAAACGGGTTCGGCCGAACCCGGTGAAGTTCGGATTCGCTGCGAACCAAACTTTTCCGGAAGTTCGGACCGAAACCGGGTTCGGTTGTCCCGGTTCGCTCATCTATAGTCAAAATGCTCACTATATGCCAAGATGAATTCCTTGTTAGGTTTAGGTTCCAAAATGGGGACTTTTTTGGGGTGTTTCCTTTGTTTTGGCATCGCACCTCTTCAAACCTGACATGGTGCCTAAAATATAATCTAATAATAAGAAGGCCCCAAGATCCTCTAGGCACTACATTGCTTCTCAGGCCTGTGCTTCAGTAAATTAGCACACTAAAAACTGCAGAATCTGGGCAATAAATATTAAGTTGTGTTTATCTCGTAACACCTTCCGTGTTACAGAGAAAAAAAGATTAAAAATTTATTTCTGCAAAAAAACCTGAAATTTGTAAATTTCACCCCTACGTTGCTCTAATTCTTGTGAAAGGTCTGTAGAGTTAAGAAAATCTCTAAATGCTGTTTTGAATACTTTGAGGGGTACTGTTTTTAAAATGGAGTGCTTTATGGGGGGTTGTATTGTATGGGCCCCTCAAAGCCACTTCAGAACTGAACTGGTCCCTGTAAAAACAGCCTTTTGAAATTTGTGTGAGAATGTCTGCTAAGTTCTAAGCCTTGTAACGTCCTAGAAAAATAAAAGGATGTTCAAAAAATTATGCCAATCTAAGATAGAGATATGGGAAATGTTAATTAGTAACTATTTTGTGTGGTATAACCATATGTATTACAAACAGATACATAGAAATTTGTAAAAATGCAAATTTTTCGCAAAATTTTAGTGTTTTTCAAAAATAAATACTGAATGTATCTACCAAGTTTTACCAGTAACAAAGTCCAATGTGTCAAGAGAGAAGAATCTTACAATCGCTTGGATAGGTAAAAGCATACAAACATTTGCTAAAATAGACATGTTTGGAGGATTGACATGTCCTCATTAAATCCAGTGACTCATAGGTGACGTCTTCGCTGATTGTAGACGTTCTCTTACCTTTTCTTCCCTTTCCAGCCAAGATTGTTATGACGACTTGCCATAATAAATACAGAGTCTGCTGCCCAGACTATTTTGGCCGATTGCTTCTGCAGCAATTCCCAGCATTTTAAGTAACAAGAATAAACTCAGACCCCAGACCAAACACCAAAATTAATTCATACCCCAGACCAGACCCCTATATAAATTCAGAATTTAAACAGGACTCCTATATAAATTAAGATTCCAAACCTTACCGCTTTTATAATCCAATTCCTAACAAGACCCCTTAATTTTAATGGGACAGGGGTGCAATACCGTACACAGCCACTAGAAATGTAACAGCACGTGCTAATACGAACGAGAAGGTAAACCATGAAAACAATGAAGAGGCTGCAGCTCTCATACAAGGGTTGCAGACCATTCAAATAGCTGATCGGCGAGGGTGACAAGAGTCGAACCCACCCCGCTCTAATATTGACAGCCTATCCTAAGTACAGGCCATCAGTTTTAAAAACCCAGATAACCCCTTTGAATAATAAAATTCCAGCTTTCTGCAGCTGTCTCTGTGTACTGTTTGCTGTATATAAATTTATATAACTTCCACTTAGTGCAATGCAACATGCAGTAAATCCATATACAGAAAGCTGCCCTAGTTGTACCTGCAGGCACCCAGAATTTTATTATTTCAATAAAGCCGTGTAAAGGGAAGCAGGGAATGAACTCTCTATCAGAGAAACGAAGCTTGGCTTAGAAAGATAATTGGTGCATTTCTGGGATCACATATAACACCGCTAACTTGAGAAATATAGAAACATTTATGCCCGATAAACATTATTATGACAAATTATTCACTTAATTAATGACTAATAAAAGAAACTCATTGAACCTTCTACATGCTGTGGATTTCTCAGGTATTAATGGGTTTCATACATACTGTAGTTATATGAGGTTCACTGGCAACCATTGGATGATGAGGACATGAGACATTTGTAAATCACTTAAGCATTTCTTGATGTCGCTCCCTGTCTTTACAGTTTACCTAATGGGCCAGCAATGGTTTTAGGAGTGACCCGGATTAAGGAACCAGGCAGGAATTCTTTGGTCCTCTTGACTTCAAATGCTGCAGAGAATGTGGTATCCTTAAAATTATCATGCAGCCATTTTTCATGAATACATCTGGGTGTTGGTCTTCTACCCCCTCTGGGAGGCCTATGATCTATATACTATTCCAACTTAGTTGGTTCCCGAAGTTATTCGCCTTCTGGTGCCACAGATCTACTTTTTAGAACAGGAGAGCAACTGGCAGAGATTATGTGCAGTTATCTGTGAGCTATTTATGCTGAATACGTTCACATCAGGTCTGACCGTCTCCTCTCAGGATGAATAGATCAATTCTTACCACCTCTTTATTCCCTCGAGAGCTGAGCACAGGAGATGCAGCATGTAGGATGTTCTTACTGGTGCAGAGCCCCAGCACCTTATGAGGGTCTTCAGGTTTTTAGTCATATTTATTACAAAGATTATGTATTTTAATATAATATTGTTTCCTCAATGTCACACAGACAGAAATTATTATCTATCAGATGTTCAGCAGCTGCAGATCCGTCCAGATTGTAATAACTAAACACACACTAAACCAACTGTGAGAGATGAACAGTACAAGTTCCATGCACCAAGACTGAACCATATCTCCGACTTTTACAATTTATTATGGGTTTTAATTCTATCCCTGATCTCCTGTCTTGGCAGTACTGGGTAAGAGTCTGTCCACGGAAACATTATGAATATAGAAACTACATTCAAAATATAAATAACAATCAAACATTAAAAATATTGTTAAAGCCATACTGAAATATGCAAATTATGTGTGTGGTCATAAAAGCAGCTCACGCCGGGTATATCTATTGTGATGTCACTACTATTAATGATTGTAAATCTATACTTGAAATATGCAAATTATGGGTGAGGTCATAAAAGCATCTATTGTGATGTCATAGAGCTTGGGTATATGCAATGATGCTGGTCACAGAGCTGCCACTCAGTTGGATGTGACCGGTAAGTTCTCTATCATTTCTCTATCTGTACCTGACTCTGATCGATCCATTATATTAGGAACATTGAATCCATGTCTTCAAGATATGGTTTATTAGAGGTTGTAATATCTTTTTTTGTTTCATTATACAATTGAATTGCTTAAATATCATAGAAAGAACACAGGCTGTAAGAAATGGCAGCCTACATTCAGCCGATAATAGATTTGCAGGGTAACAGCACATAATTTTGGTTCCCTGCAGCCCTGAGAACTTATTTTGTCTCTCGATTGTAAAGGAGAAATTACAGTATGGTCATATTAGGGGACTGTTATGTAGTAAGTCCTTATATTAGTGTAAATTCCCTAAAAATAATTCCATAAATTAACACATTAACACAATGTAATAACATTCAGAATTTTGATCAAGTAATATAAAAAAAACATGTAAAAGCCATTGAAAATGCCATATTAAGATCTGTAAGTTATAACGAGTGTAGTTAGGTAATCCACCTACACTATATGGCCAATAGTATTTGGACACCTCTCCTAATTATTGAGCCAAGAATCAGCTGGATGGGTGTAAAACACGTCGCCGTTGAATTTTGGAGCAGGGGAAACATGTTCTGTTGAGTAATAAATCACGGTTCACTATCTGGCCATCTAATGGATGAATTTGCGTTTTGTGCCTGCCCGGAGAATGCTACCTACTGGACTGTATAGTGCCTATTATAAAATGGAGTGAAGTTTGTATAATGGTCTGGATTGTTTGTAAGGGGTTGGATTAAAACCTCATTTTTCCAGTAGGGGTTAACAAGACTATTTAAACAATTGTATGCTTCCAACTTTGTGGTAATAGTTTGGGTAAGACCCTTTCCTGTCCTAGTATGACTGTGCCCCTGTGCACAAAGAGGGTCCCTAAAGACATGGTTTGACAAGTTCGATGTGGAGGAACTTGCGTATCTGCACAGAACCCGGACCTCAATCCCAACAAAACCTTTGAAGTGAATTGGAAAGGCAATTGCGAGCCAGACCTTTTTGCCCAACATCAGTGTCTCAACCATTGGTGTCCACAGACTTTTGGCCATATACTGTAGTGTACCGAGTGTATATCTATTGTGATGTCACCGAGCTTAGGTATAAAGTATAGTGCTAGCCAGAGGGCTGTCATTTATCAGGTGGATGTGACCGGTACGGTAAGTACTTTATCATTGCTACGTCTCTAGTAGAGATGAGCGAACTTTTCAAAAGTTTGATTCGGCTAGTTCGCCGAATTTCACAAAAAAGTTCGATTCGGACCGAACTAGTTCGGACCGAACGTGTCACTTACGTGCGCCGAGCATGCTACTGTCTCGGGTGCTGATAGAATTAATGGGCTGCACTAACTCTTTCAGCAACCTTGACAGTACATGCTCGGCGCGCGGAAAATACAATTTAAATGTAATAAAAAAATTAAAATTATAAGTTCGTACTTACTTTCCTCCTGTCCGGCCTCCAGCGATGATGTTTCATCCCTTTCGCCGCTGCAGCCAATCACAGGCTGTAGTGGCGGTCACGCTCGTCAGGATGACGCTTCATCCCACGTGACCGCCTCTGCAGCCAATCACAGGCTGCAGCGGCGACATGGATGAAACGTCATCGCTGGAGGCCGGACAGGAGGAAAGCAAGTATGAACGTATTATTATTTTTTTTGGCATGTATGTATGTTTGCATGTATGTATGTATGTTGCCATGTATGTATGTATGTATATATGTGCATGTATGTTGGCATGTATGTATTTATGTGCATGTGTGTATATATATTTGCATGTATATATTTGCATGTATGTATGTTTGCATGTATGTATGTTTGCATGAATGTATGTATGTATGTATGTTTGCATGAATGTATGTTTGTATGTATGTATGTTTGCATGAATGTATGTTTGCATGTATGTATGTTGTCATGTATGTATGTTGTCATGTATGTATGTTGTCATGTATGTATGTATGTATGTATGTTGTCATGTATGTATGTATGTATGTATATATGTGCATGTATGTTTGTATGTATATTTGCATGTATATATTTGCATGTATGTATGTTTGCATGTGTGTATGTTTGCATGTATGTATGTATGTTGGCATGTATGTATATATGTGCATGTATATTTGCATGTATATATTTGCATGTATGTATGTATGTTTGCATGAATATATGTATGTAAGTTTGCATTTTATGTATGTTTGCATGTATGTATGTATGTATGTTTGCATGTATGTATGTATGTATGTCGTCATGTATGTATGTTGTCATGTATGTATGTATATATGTGCATGTTTGTATGTATATTTGCATGTATATATTTGCATGTATGTATGTATGTATGTATGTATGTATGTTTGCATTTATGTATGTTTGCATGAATGTATATTTGTATGTTGGCATGTATGTATGTTGTCATGTATGTTGGCATGTATGTATACATGTTTGTATGTATGTATGTTGTCATGTATGTTTGCATGTTTTTATTTTTGCATGTATGTTTGCATGTATGTTTATATATATGTGCATGTATGTAATTATGTTTGCATGTATTTATGTTTGCATGTATATTTGTGCATGCTTGTATATATGTATGTATCTTTGCATGTTTGTATGTATGGTTTCATGTGTGTGTGTGTGTATGCATGTATGTATGATAGTTTGCATGTATGTTTGCATGTATGTTTGTTTGTATATATGTCTGTATGGCCATGTATGATACTGTCTGCTGGCGCCCTGTATCTAAGTCAACTTCGTGGCAGGCTTCTATACATGGTATAACAGGCAGTATCACACGTTAAACTGAATCTAAGCCTACGACATGTTTTATTTCATTTTTATTTTTTTTACAGGTTTGGTGTTTTGACTACGTCGGTTTCGAGGACTACTTCGATGACGGTTTTTTTTTCTACAATAAAATGGTTAATGAGGGTTGTGTTGGGGGTGCTTTATTTCAATAAAATATTTTATCTATATCTTTGTCTTTTTCTTTTCAAATTTTATTACTACCACTTTAGTAATGGCCGCTGTCTGAGTGACAACATCCATTACTAAGGCGAGGCTTAGTGTTAGCCGGTGCAGAGGCTAACACTAACCACCATTATTACCCCGGTACCCACCACCACCAGGGGTGCCGGGAAGAGCCAGGTACGATCCAGTACCCGACCATCTGTTGTGATGGTCGGGCTCTGGGGCGGCCGCAGGCTGGTATTATGAGGCTGGGAAGGGCCAAAAACAGTGGACCTTCCCACCCTTGTAATGCTAGGCTGCTGCTGCTGTGTTGTATCTGGCTGGTTATAAAAGTGGGGGGGACCCCCACGTCTTTTTTTTTTAAATTATTTATTTGTTTTAATTGTTTTTTTAAAAAAGACATGGTGTTCCACCCAATTTATCATAACCAGCCACATACAACACAGTGTTATTAGCCTGGGAATGGACAAAACCAGTGGCCCTTCCCACCCATGAAATGCCAGACTGCTGCGGCCTTGTATATGGCTGGTTATTAAAAATGTGGGGGACCCAACGTCTATTGTTAAATTTGTTAAATTCAAAAAAAAAAACGACGTGGGGTCCCCCCCATTTTTATAACCAGCCCGATACAACAGAGCAGCAGCAGCCTAGCATTACAAGGGTGGGAAGGTCCACTGTTTTTGGCCCTTCCCAGCCTCATAATACCAGCCTACGGCCGCCCCAGTACCCGACCATCACAACAGATGGTCGGGTACTGGATCGTACCAAGCTCTTCCCAGCACCCCTGGTGGTGGTGGGTACCGGGGTAATAATGGGTGGTTAGTGCTAGCCTCTGCACCGGCTAACACTAAGTACCGCCTTAATAATGGACGCTGTCAATCAGCCAACTGCCATTATCTAGGCACTAATAAAGTTTAAAAAAAAACACAAAGACAATTCTTTTTTATTGAAATAAGAAATCCCGAACAAAACCCTCGTTAACCATTTTATTAAAATTTGAAAAAACGTAGATCTACACAGTAGTCCAACGAATCGAAGATGTAGTCCAATCGGTACATCAAAATCTGCAACAATATAAAAAAACAGTTATCAATGTGAACAATAACAATACTTCTACTCACCTACACACATATATACACGCACACACACACAAACAACCATACACAAACACACACATATACACACATATAAACAAACACACCCATATATACACAAACACACACACATAAACACACACCCATATACACAAACACACACATATACAAAAACACACACACACAAACATCTACACACAAACATATATACAAATACACCCATATATATACACAAACACACCCATATATACACAAACACACACATAAACACACACCCATATACACACATATACACAAACACACACATATACAAAAACACACACACAAACATCTACACACAAACATATACACATACACCCATATATACACACACATATATACACAAACACATATACACAAACACACCCATATATACACAAACACACATAAACACAAACACACATATAAAAACAAAAACAGACAAAGACACGTACCCAAACACACACACTGTTTCTTTTAAATGCTGCTGGGGAACCCGCTCGATCCACTATATAAGGCTGCGCTATAGTGCAGCACTTAAAAGAAACAGGATCCTGACCTGTCCATAGAGTTTAAGGCAGCACAGAGTATTTCAGGAGATGAGCGCTGCAGATTCAGTGCTGCTGTGAACTCTGCTCTTACCATTACGTAGCTCTCAGTCTGTTACCTCTCCTCCACTCCTGTCCTCAAGAACACCTTCACATGATTGGCAGGTCACCACGTAATGGTAAGAGCAGAGTTCACAGCAGCACAGAGTATTTCAGGAGCTGAGCGTGCGGATCTTGTGCGGGGTGGTGACTTGCCAATCATGTGAAGGTGTTATTGAGGACAGGAGTGGAGGAGAGGTAACAGACTGAGCTACGTAATGGTAAGAGCAAAGTTCACAACAGCACAGAATCTGCACGCTCCTCTCCTGAAATATTCTGTGCTGCTGTGAACTCTGCTCTTACCATTACGTAGCTCTCAGTCTGTTACCTCTCCTCCACTCCTGTCCTCAAGAATACCTTCACATGATTGGCAAGTCACCACTGCGCACAAGATCCGCACGCTCATCTCCTGAAATACTCTGTGCTGCTGTGAACTCTGCTCTTACCGTTACGTGGTGACTTGCCAATCATGAAGGTGTTATTGAGGACAGTAGTGGAGGAGAGGTAACAGACTGAGAGCTACGTAATGGTAAGAGCAGAGTTCACAGCAGCACTGAATCTGCACGCTCATCTCCTGAAATACTCTGTGCTGCCTTAAACTCTGTGGACAGGTCAGGATCCTGTTTCTTTTAAATGCTGCACTGTAGCACAGCCTTATATAGTGGATCGAGCGGGTTCCCTAGCAGCATTTAAAAGAAACAGGATCCTGACCTGTCCACAGAGTTTAAGGCAGCACAGAGTATTTCAGGAGAGGAGCACGGCCGGCCACAGGCAGCCGGTCGTTTTTCCAAGCCGTGCTCCCATTATGCACACGACCGTAAAAACACCCGTTATTGCGGGTCATAATTACGACCCGCAATAACAGGCTCATAGACTTCTGTTACCCACGGGTACCTTCCCGTTTTCTCACGGGAAGGTGCCCGTGCCGTTAAAAAAATAGAACATGTTCTATTTTTCTATTTTACGAGCCGTGCTGCTATAAAATTTAGGGTATGTTCACACGACAGCGTCCGTAACGGCTAAAATTACGGGGATGTTTCCGCCTGAAAACATCCCCGTAATTTCAGCCGTAATGGCATGTGCAGGCGCTTGAACGCCGCGTCCATTACGGACGTAATTGGCGCTGCTATTCATTGGAGTCAATGAATAACGGCTCCAATTACGGCCAAAGAAGTGACAGGTCACTTCTTTGACGCGGGCGTCTATTTACGCGCCGTCATTTGACAGCGGCGCGTAAATATACGCCTCGTGTGAACAGACAAACGTCTGCCCATTGCTTTCAATGGGCAGATGTTTGTCAGCGCTATCGAGGCGCTATTTTCAGGCGTAATTCGGGGCAAAAAATCCCGAATTACATCCGTAATTAGTGCGTGTGAACACAGGGTATGTTCACACGCACTAATTACGGACGTAATTTGGGCGTTTTTGCACCGAATTACGTCCAAAAATAGCGCCTCGATAGCGCTGACAAACATCTGCCCATTGAAAGCAATGGGCAGACGTTTGTCTGTTCACACGAGGCGTAATTTACGCGCCGGTGTCAAATGACGGCGCGTAAATAGACGCCCGCGTCAAAGAAGTGACCTGTCACTTCTTTGGCCGTAATTGGAGCCGTTATTCATTGACTCCAATGAATAGTAGCGCCAATTACGTCCGTAATGGACGCGGCGTTCAAGCGCCTGCATATGCCGTAACGGCTGAAATTACGGGGATGTTTTCAGGCGGAAACATCCCCGTAATTTCAGCCGTAATGGACGCTGTCGTGTGAACATACCCTTATAATGACAGCACGGCTCGTAAAAACGGCCGGCTGCCCGTGGCCGGCCGTGCTCGTAATTACGAGTCGTAATTACGAGCACGACCCGTAAAATAAAAAAATAGAACATGTTCTATCTTTTTAACGGCACGGGCACCTTCCCGTGAGAAAACGGGAAGGTACCCGTGGCTAACAGAAGTCTATGGGCCCGCTATTTCGGGTCGTAATTACGACCCTTAATAACGGGTGCTTTTACGGTCGTGTGCATGAGGCCCCGTAATGACGGGTGGCTACATGTGTGCACCCGTCATTACGGCAGCGTTGCTAGGCGACATCAGTAAATAGTCACTCTTCAGGGTGCTGAAAGAGTTAACTGATCGGCAGTAACTGTTTCAGCACTCTGGACCGTGACTACCGATCAAAATATAGAGTAACCTGTAAAAAAAAAGACGTTCATACTTACCGGGAACTCCCTGCTTCCTCCAGTCCGGTCTCCTGGCCGTTGCCTTGGTGACGCGTCCCTCGGGACATCCGGCCCGACATTCCTTGATGACGATGCAGCCCATGTGAGCGCTGCAGCCAATCACGGGCTGCAGAGGCCTCTGCAGCCAATCACGGGCTGCAGAGGCCTCTGCAGCCAATCACAGGCTGCAGAGGCCTCTGCAGCCAATCACAGGCTGCCGCGTCAGAAAAGAAGGTCGGACTGGAGGAAGAAGAGGGACTCGTCCGCAAGACAACGACCAGGTACGTATGAAATGCTTTTTATTTTATTTTTAATCAGCAGCCTCTTTTCTCTATCAGTGATTGATAGAGACAAGTGGCTGCCGATTTGTATAATATTTTTGACCGGGTTCGGTCAAAACGGGTTCGGCCGAACCCGGTGAAGTTCGGATTCGCTGCGAACCGAACTTTTCAGGAAGTTCGGACCGAAACCGGGTTCGGTTGTCCCGGTTCGCTCATCTCTAGTCTCTAGAACAGTCTCATCTATCAGTCTCTTTATGAATATTGGATTCTTACATGTAATTCTAGTGTTTGTCGTGTTATTTTTGTTTTTTATTTGGCATACTTATACACTAGGAAATTGCTTAAATAGCAATATTGTGGCCTGTCACATCTGCTCCATAGACAGAATGCAGATTGCAGACAGAAATTGGTGTCTGTATTCTGCTGGTAGATTCATAAAGCAACCACAAAGCAAAGAATGTGAATCTCTGGGAACTTATTATCACACCCTCCAGTTTATAACACCAGTAATTCTCATAATAAATTTTTATAAGGGAATTCATATTTATGAATTTTAGGTTTTCTGTCTGTAGACTATACTATTTACATATCAGGTCAAGCCTGAATATTAGCTGGTATGGCTATGCAACCAACCTACATCAGGTGCCGCTATTGTGATGTCTTGAGATGAGTCTAGATAGCCGTGTTTCTTACTGCGTCTATGGTAGTATTAGTTTTATTACAAGATTTAAACTATTTGATGTTTGAATCATGTACATAAATAAATGATTATAAGGAGTATTGCTTTTTTTTTATTTTTTTTAGTCATAAAATATTAGTAAAGTCCAGGAATAAACAGCCTAATAGCATTCGTCAGACTAAATTGTAGAAGGATAGTGCTAATCCCCTGGAAACGTGTCCTTATTAACAATTAAAATTAATAATTATGTATATAATCATAATAATAATAATAATAATAATAATAATAATAACAATAAAAAAGATAACAATAAAAAGTATTTATTACTAACTCCAATTACTTAGGTTCTAAATTCTGGTTATCAATTAATATTAAAAAAAATTCAACCCTTTAAAATGCCATATGGTCAATTTAACAACCAATACATTGTTTCAGCTTCCAAACCTAATACAATGTTATCAACAGGGGCTCCCAGGTCATGTGATCCTCTGACACTTATGATTGACAATATTCTGTTATAGAAATACCCTATTTAATAACTAATTTTTCCAGCTAGTTTCATCACAAGTAACGACTCCCTTATAGTTTTCTGGTCTTTCTAGGTCTTGCTGTTGGATTGACACTGTGTTACTTACTGTGTTGCTTATACGGTTAGCGATTTGTCCTATTTTCGGAGAACTAGAGGCGATTAGTCAAATTCTATCTTGACTGTCTCCTGGTTTTCTACCAAGGACATTGGTGCAGTTTTGCACCCGGGCATTAAACAACCATGCCCTTTTGGAAAAAATCTAAGAAATATCATGTCTCCCAAATTCCTGATAAAGGAAATCTGATGGGAGACATACCAACTATGGAGGAGCCTAACATCTCGCTCCAGAAGTTTTCTGTCATCAAAGATATGGCAGATGAAAAATCCAGCGATCTTAGTCACAGCAAATATTGTGACATTACGTCAAAGAACTCCAAGAAGAGCGCATTCAGCCTGCTGACCCGCCTGCGCTCCAAAAATATCCGTAAAAGGTATGTAACTAATAATTCTCATACATTGCTCAGATGTCCAGAGCTGTGGTATAACAGTCACTAGATCTTTAATTCTCCCCATATCTTCACGGAAACTTTGGCAGCAGCGCTGTGATCGGCGCTAGAGAACTGGATCGCTATTTCCCAGATAGACGGTTGAGACTATATGTTGCCACCTGGAATATGGAGGGAAAGCTGAGAAGTAATGTACAATATTTATTGTGACCCATCAGTGTGCCCGAGCTCAAGTTGGATGAAATGGGCCAGTAACCATGTCTCTTTAGTTTGTAGTTGAATATTACATAGACAGGTTATATTCTACCCTATGTCAGTTGAGTTGGCGCTCTTTGTATACAATATTAATGTTTGTATATTTTGAACAGGATTACCCGCAAAATGTGGAGGATCTGCTGTTACCATCAGATGATACGAAAGACATTTATGTTATTGGCGTTCAGGAAGGATGTCCAAACAGGTAAGTCTTCTCAGGTTGTCTTACACCAGCCTATGACTGCAGATGGACAGCAGGGCGGCTGATACAAATTCTCTCTCAATGCTCTACTTATTGTATTATCACTCCTTAATTTTCAAAATTTCTCCCCAGAAGTTATTATATGGAGTGTTGATACAGATGAGTTGAGTATCTTAATCTTGTGTCATTTATCTCTATCACTCCTCAACCTTCATTAAAGGGGTTCTCCACCTTCTGACAACTGATGACCTATCCACCGGATAGGTCATCAGTATATCATCGGTGCGGGTCCGACACCTGGACGCTGCACCGTTAAGCTGTTCCAGTGGCCTGCGGGCACCGGATGTTATGGCACACAATGCTATGTACGGAGGCGGAAGCAGTTGGCTCCTTACATAGCATAGCTGCCATGATGCATAACTGCAGGTCTGCCTCCTATTCACTTGAATAGGAGCAGAGTTGCAGTACTGCAGCTCGGCTGCAATTCCGTGGCCGGCGCCAACTGCATCTGGCATGTACGTCCGGTGCTCAAAGGCACCGGACCAGCTGATTAGTGCAGGGTGTGGGTGTTGGACCACCACAGATCATGTACTGATGACCTATCTGGTGAGTATGTCATCAGTTGTCAGAAATTGGAAAACCCCTTTAATACCACAACCACTTCCACAGATTAATACAAATCACTGACATGATGGTTGATATGTTCCCCAAATTCTTATATAGTGCTAAAATTATCAATTGCTCCTTTTTTTTTTTAATACTGACAACTTTTTTTTCTTTCAACTTTAGGGTCCATATATCTAGGGTTCAAGGAGCACACCATTGATTTCCTTCCTACATATAAGTTTGACATTGGCACAGACACCTATGATACATCAGCAAAGCAGAGAATTCCATCATATACGGTAAGATATCTTATTTCCAGGTCTACAGACCTTGAGAGACAATAGAATCCATGGGCCAGAGCACCCATTATATAATGAATCCCCTCCCCCAATGTAATGAATTGTTATTATTATAGCTGGAAGAGTAATTTCTTATGAACAAAGCTTTCAGTTAATTTTACTTTTATGTAGTGAGTTTGTCATCACAGTTTCCCAGTGTAATATGTCGTTGCCCAGCATGGGTCAAGGATACTTATTTAATGAAATCTGTGTGACCAAGTCAAACCTAAAATGCAATAAAGTCTCAATATTCTGCAATATAAATAAAGTAGGCCCAACATTTAGGTCTGTGTTGTTTTGCAGTTTAATAATCTATTATATGATTTCACTAATGATATTTGTTATTTTCATGACCTCTACAGGACAGGGTGTTGTTTAAAAGCCAATGTGAGGGAGATGTGCGAGTCCTGAGATACGACTCTTGCCCTGTTTTGAAGACCTCAGACCACCGACCTGTTTTTGGCATCTTTGAAGTAAAGATCAGGCCTGGTTCAGATGAGTAAGTCATGTTTTCCTCCATGTTGTTGGTATGATACTTTCAGTAGCCGTCATTACTACATGGTCCTTATAGCCAGAGCTCACACTTTGGGGCAGGTGGCTGTACACCTTGGTGACAGTACTGGAGGATTATAGGATGTGAAACTAAGCAAAGTGTGGTTACCTGCTAACATTATCATATGTCTTACATAAATATATTTCTCATTCCAGCATCCCCTTGGCTGGTGGACGCTTTGATCGTAAAATCTATGTAACGGGCATTAGGAGGAAAGGACAAAAAAAGTAGCTGCATCTGTTCATGTCCTTACAGGTAAGAGCTTTGTAGTTGTCTATTATGTTTGCGGTGAAAATGTTCTTCCATCTCTTAGGTTTTCCTCTGTATCTGTAATTTATTTTATCAACTAATTTAACTAAAGTGTAAATAAGTATTTTCAATCTTAAAATTCCAACTCCTTGTATTCAGACACGTTTTCATTTCTGAATGAAGGTTGTGGGCTTTGGGGAACAACTTCCCCAACTGTAAGCATGTATGTAGTATAGTACAATGAGATTCCTAAAGGAACCTGTCATCTGAATGGATGGAACAACTGGATTTTATGATGCATTAGCTTCTAAGCAAAAATGATGGATACAAGGAACATTGCTATTGATGGAAGACATTACTTGGCATCTTGCAGGACTCCTAAGGAACAGTTACAATCTCCGGGGCATAAAACATCGGAACATTAGAAAGTTCCCGTAACATGCTGAAGAGCGCAGCTCTAGGTCAGACCCACTGCTTGCATCAACCATCTTCAAGGTTTGTAGTGTGACCCCCAGGATCAATTAAGAAATGTATTTACCTCAAATCACCTTAAAAAGTCTTCTAGATTTTGTGTCTGCTAAGAAACACACATTATAGAACATTAATAGCAAATATGTCTTGCAGCATAAACATAAATTCCGCAGTACATCTGGCGAGAATAGCGCTCCCTGTCACCGGAGGAGCCACCATCAATGCTGATAGAAAGGTAAGTTCCTCTGGATGTGTCCCCTCTCTATATTTATCAAGCAGCCTGAATGATCAATATTTAATAGGGTTGTGTGCTTCTCCCCCCAGAACAAGTCAGCAGATATCAACAGAACATCAACACCAATAACAACCAAGGGCAGAATCCGCCATCTTACAAGATTACTAGGATTATTAAAAGAGCGCTAGCCCCCCGACATGTTTCGCTGCTTCAGCAGCGTCCTCAGGGGATAAATTCGGGGCTAATGGTCTGAAGCAGCGAAACATGTCGGGGGGGCTAGCGCTCTTTTAATAATCCTAGTCGGCACAAGCTACTGCATCTTACCCTGTGTGACAAAGAGGCTCTCTAGCAGTCTGCAGCTGCTGACTGCGCCTGCCACTTTATTCTTATGAGACCCATTTAATACACATTGGATATCAAACGTTACGCTAACTGACTTGGAACCATTTTAACTCACCTCAATGTTGTACGTCTTTCACCTCTCTGCTGCGCTTCATTTCTAAATTAAAATAATAAAAGTTATTAAATTCAACAACTCAATAGCAGCTGGGAAATTGGGATCATTAGTGGTCTTGCACACCAATTTGCTTTTGTATATAATCCATCCCTGCCAGCTACTAGGGTCTGCGCTATTTCTTTTGACATTTTTCAAATCTGACATATTTAACTTTATGTGGTAATAACGTCGGAATGCTTAAACCTATCCAAGCGATTCTGAGATTGTTTTGTTGTGAGACATTGGGCTTTATGTTAGCTGTAAAATTTTGTTGATCTGTTCAGTGTTTATTAGTGAAAAATTGCAAAATTTAGAGAAAATTTAGAAAAAATAGAATTTGTCTAAAGTAAAAAAATGCATCTGCTTGTAAAACAGATGGTTATACCACCCAAAATAGTTACTAGTTCACATTTCCCATAATTCTACTTTAGATTGGCATAATTTTTTGAACATTCATTGATTTTTCTTGGACGTTACAAGGCTTAGAACATAAACAGCAATTTCTCATATTTTTAAGAAAATTTCAAAAGCCTTTTTTTTAAGGTACCTGTTCAGTTCTGAAGTGGGTTTGAGGCACCTATGTATTAGAAACACCCACAAAACTCCCCGTTTTAAAAACTAGACCCCTCAAAGTATTCAAAACAGCATTTAGAAAGTTTTTTTTAACCCTTTAGGCATTTCACAGGAATTAAAGCAAAGTGCAGGTGAAATTTGTGCATTTCATTTTTCTTGCTGAATTTAATTTTATTCTATTTTTTTCTGTAACACAGAAGGTTTTACCAGAGAAACACTACTAAATATGTATTTTACGGATTCTGCCGTTTTTATAAATGTCCCACATGTGGCTCTAGTGTGCTCTTGGACTAAAACACAAGCCCCAGAAGCAAAGAAGCACCTAGTGCATTTTGGGGCCTCATTTTTATTAGAATATATTTTAGGCAGCATGCCAGGTTTGAAGAGGTGTTGAGGTGCCAAAAAAGTAGGAATCCCTCAAAAGTGACCCTATTTTGGAAACTGCACCCCTCAAGGAATTCATTTATGGTTGTTGTTACCATTTTGACTCCACAGTTTTTTCACAGAGCGTCTTTGAATTGGGCTGTGAAATTAAAAAGATGACATTTTTTCCAATAAGATGTCATTTTTGATCAAAATGTCTTATTTTCGCATGGAACAAAATGCCCCATTTTGTTGCCCAATTTGTCCTGAGTGCGGTAATATCCCATTTGTGGTGATAAACTGCTGATTGGGCCCATGGGAGGTCTCAAAAGGAAAGAAGCGCTATGTGTTCTTTGGAGTCCAGATTTTGCTGGATTGGTTTTCGGGTGCCATGTCGACTTTGCAGAGCCCCAGAGGTATCAAAGCAATGGAAACCCACCAGAAGTGACCCCATTTTGGAAACTAAACCCCTCAAGGAATTCATTTATGGGTGTTGTGACCATTTAGACCCCACAGTTTATTCTCAGAATTTATTTGAAATGGGCTGTGAATTAAAAAAAATGTGTGATAAACTGGGCCCATGGGAGGGCTAAGAAGGAAAGGACCACCATTTGGCCTACTGGGGATTTCCTGGTACTAAGTCATGTATGCAGAAGCCCCTGAGGTACCAGTACAGTTGAAACCCCCGAGAAGTGACCCCGTTTTAAAAACTACACCCCTTAAGGCATTCATCTAGAGGTGTAGTGAGCATTTTGACCCCACAGGTATTGTGTAAAAGATAATGCGCAGCAGATAGTGCAGAGTGAGATTTGCAATTTTCTATACATATATGCCATTTCAGTGTCCGATATATTGTGCCCAGCATGCGCCACCGGAGACATACATCCCATAAACTGTAATGTGGGTTCTCACGGGTACAGCAATACCCTACATGTGGATGTTAACAGCTGCCTGGGCACACAGCATGGCCCAGAGTGTAAAGATGAGCGGGATAAGCTGTGTGGAGTGCATCATGGTAAGTAAAACTGGCGTAGATTGAAAATCAAGGGATGTATGATAAATTTTAATACACTTTCACACAGAGCCCTGGTTTTTCGGGACACGTGTCATATTGATATATTGTGTCTTACCTTATCCCCCTCTTATAGCAGACTTTGCACTTCTTTTGACTTTTTCCCTTCTTGCCAGTTTGGGGAACTCCTCCTGGAAAGTATTGCCCTGGTACGATGCGTGTTGCCTTGCTTCCAGAAGTACTTGGTGCCCCCCCTTCATGGTCCCTAAAGATTAGGTTCTTGATAACCACCTCTTGAAATTCCAGGAAAGTTCCCGCCTGGCCTTTACATCGATGTAGTACGTACGCATTGTACAATGCAATCTGAATGATGTGCACGGCCAGCTTCTTATACCACACCGCACGGCGCTGTAGGGCTTCAGGACTTGATCTGACAAATCCACCCCTCCTATGTACCTATTGTAGTCCAGGATGCAGTCTGGTTTGGGGTTCTCTGTACTGGTACCTCGTACAGGTACATGGGCACTGGTGTGGCCATGTATTGTTGTCAATACAACGACATCCCTCTTGTCCTTGTACTTAACACACAATATGTTGCTGCTAGAATGTGCCCTACATCCACCCCTTCTTGTTTGCCCAGGCAGTGTCTTAGGGAGTTGTAATGTCAGGATAGGGAGACAGACAGGTGAGCCATAATAGACCCACCACTCAGACCCTGCCTACTTTCACAGCCCGTCCTAGGCGACGGCGTACAAATGGGCGACGGTCCATATGCTCAATATGTGCACGACAGACAAAGAAGACAAGGGTACACAAAAGCAAAGGGAAACGGGGAAGTTGCCCATGGCAAAACCGTGAGCAACAGAGTAGTGGATGAGCCGAGTCAAACCAGGAGTGTACATGGTAACAAATGCAGAGCAGGAGAATAGTCAGTCAAGCCAGGGTCAATGTGAAGCAGAGGTCAATGGTAACAGCAGGAACAGCAGAGCCAGGAAACAAGAGAATCACAGGCAAAGGATAAGCATCAAATGAAGTTATAAGTAGACCAAGGGCGGGAGCTAGAACCGTCTGGCCAGGCTGCGATAGGCTCTCCCACTCCTCAGCCTACCAGCCAGAGTTGTAGCAGATCGAGTCACTCTAGCAGACCTAGACACAGATGCAGGCTTATTAACCATGGGCGTCGACACAGAAGCTGTGTCAGGCAAATCCTTCACAGGAGGCCTCTCCGATTTCTTCTAGCAGTGCCGCATGCCGCAGTACTTCTGGAAGCGAGGCACTTGAAGAGTAGGACGCTGGTATAAAAATTATCCAGTTAGAGGTGGTAAACCTGGTCCAGCAGTGGGTGCACCAAATCCCACCCAATTTTTGCGTTAACTCCCAGTAAGGGGGGGCATTCTAAGGGCTGAATACTGCTGTCCTTGTAAGTATACCCTGATGCACTCTCGCACAACTTATACATCTTCACGCCATACCTTGCCCTCTTACACGGCAGGTACTGGTGGAATTGAAGCCTCCCTTTAAAATGGACCAGGGACTCATCAATAGAAATACAATTCTCGGGGGTGTATGCTTTGGAAAACCGGGCACTAAAATGGTCTAATAGGGGTCCCCGTTTATACAAACGGTCAAATCTGGTGTCATCTCGGGGTGGGCACTGCTAATTATCAGTATAATGTAAGAAGCGAAGTATTGCCTCATAACGCATCCTGGACACGGCCATACGGTACATCGGGGTGTGGTATAAGAAAAAGCCTCTTTTTTTTTTTTTTTAGTTACCAGTTTAGTTCTGAAGTGGCTTTGGGGGGGCCTATATATTAGAAACCCCTATAAAACACCCCATTTTAGAAACTAGGCCCCTCAAAATATTCAAAACAGCATTCAGAAAGTTTATTAACCTTTTAGGTGTTTCACAGGAATTTAAAGCAAAGTAGAGGTGAAATGTACATATTTCAGTTTTTTTGTAAGAAAATTGTTTTTATTCCTTTTTTTTTCTGTAAAACAGAAGGTTTTACCCCGAGAAACACTACTCAATACTTATTGCCCAGATTCTCCAGTTTTGAGAAATATCCCAGATGTGGTCCTAGTGTGGTAATGGACTGAAGCACCGGCCTCCGAAGCAAAGAACCACCTAGGGGATTATGAGGCCTCCTTTTTATTAGGCACCATGTCCGGTTTGAAGAGGTCTTGTGGTGCCAAAACAGTGGAAACCCCACAAAAGTGACACTATTTTGGAAACTAGACCCCTTGAGGAATTCATTGTAGTTTTCATGGGGTGCATGTGACTTTTTGATCAGTTTTTGTTCTATTTTTAAGAGGCGTGGTGACTAAAAAACAGCAATTCTTCTATTGTTTTTTATTCTATTTTTTTTACAGCGTTCACCGTGCGCTATAAACAACATATTCACTTTATTCAGCATGGCGATATGATTACGGCGATACCAAATGTTTATAGTTTTTTTTTATGTCTTATGGTGTTTGCACAATAAAATAATTTTTATTAAAAATCATTTACTTTTTGTGTTGCCTTATTCTAGGAGCCATACAGTTTTTGTCTTTATTTCCATCAGGAAAGCCATGTGAGAACTTGTTTTTGCGTAACAAACTGTAGTTTCGATCAGTACCATTTTTAGGTACATGCGACTTTTTGATCTCTTTTTATTAAGTGAAGTGACCAAAAAACTGTGATTCTGGTATGGTTTATTATTATTTTCTTTTACGGCGTTCACCGCGCGGGATAAATAACGAAATACTTTTGTAGTACAGGCCATTACGGACGCGGCGATTTTTACTTTTGTTACTTTTAAAACTTTTATTTTCTTATTTTTACACAACTTTTTTTTTACTTTTTTTAACTTTATTACTTTGTCCCACTAGTGTACTTGAGGGCAGGAGGCCCTGATCCCTATTCTAATACACTGCACTATATGCGTAGTTCAGTGTATTACAGCTGTCAGCTACTCACTGACAGCAAGGCTTCCATAAATGGCATAGCTGGATGCCATTGTTAGGCGTCCGGTTGCTATAGCCACCATCGCCGGCCGCTATTGTGTAGCGGGCCGATGATGGCAGCTTAACCCCTAAGAAGCCGCTAACGCTATTGAAAGCGGCTTTCAAGGGGTTAATCAGCGGGGACACAGCGATCAGTCTCCGCAGAAGGAGCTGCGGCGACTGCTGTACGAGAAAGCAGCTGTTACAGCTCCTGTATGTGTCGGGAAGACGGCCGAAATGGCCGTTCCTCCCGCGACATACTATTCCAGCGCTGAGCGCGAACGATGCACTTAGCACGAAGGAATAGTACGTCGCTGAGCGCGAAGGGGTTAAGCATCAGTTTCCTAAAATGTAATATTAGACTCCCTTTACAAGCGGAGACAATACAATTAAGCAAATATTTTCTTTACGTTTCCCAGTATATAATATGGTACAATAAATGGTGCCGTGAAAAAGTACAACTTGTCCTTCAAAAAACAATCCCTCATACGTTTTTTTTGGACCAAAAAATAAAAACTTATGGCTTCTGGAAGTTGGGGAGGAAAGAGCGAAAATGAAAAACCAAAAATAACTGTAAAAGTCAGGGGTTAAATATGAGGTTATAGGTAACATAAGTAATAATTCATGGCGTGATATATTTAGTAAAGTCCAGTTCATCTCATTCCACTATTGGACAGGAATAGTTGGTACACTGAAACTTGTAGAATTTCTAATTCTCTTGATGTAGGGATATGAATCTTGGACAATATGGGTGTAAGTATTAAAGGGGTTCTCTGCAAATAAACCTTGATTACTGTAAAATAAAAAATGTTATACAACTTTATAATATCCTTTGTGCTAAAAATTCTGTTTTAACTTTTGCTGTAATGGGATGAAAACACGGAGTGAAAACCCAAAGAAGCCAAATACTTCTCATGGATAGTAATATGCTACAATTGTATCCAGCCTAAGCAATAATCTGTAAACTAAACAGCATGGACTCTAAGGCCTCATGCACACGACTGTAATGGCTTTTATTCTACTCAAATACGGATCCCTAGTTATCCAAAGTCATCTGCGACTCATTCGCATATAGGCACGCTGTCCACAAATACGTACCGTCATGCATCCTTAGTTCAGGTCTAATACACTGCACTATGTATGTAGTGTAGTGCAGTGTATTAGAATAGCGATCAGGCTTTCAAGTCCCCTAGTAGAAAAAAATATTTGAAAAAGTTATTAAAAATGTTGAATAAAAAAAAATTGTTTCAAGTTACATAAACAAAAAAACGCCTTTTTACCATAATAAAAGTTTTATTATAGGAAAAAATTGAAAACATTAAAAAAGTACACGTATTTGGTATCGCCGCTTCCTTAACGTTCCCAACTATAAAACGTTAACATTAATTTTCCTGCATGGTGAACGCCATAAGTTTTTTTTATAGAAAACAATGCCAGAATCACAGATCACCTTGCCACCCAATTCACTGATTGTGACTAAAGAGTAAAATTTGTAAACTTTATTAATATCTCGTTAAAATCAGGGGTACAATCACCACCGTGACAAAAGCCCAATGTGCTCAAAAATTTCTTTGAAAATGATTTTATATTTTATTCTTTGATTCTATTGTAAACCCTGCAAAATGAATATTTTCGTATGATATATGGTGTTAGAGCGTTTAAATATTGGTGTAACTGTAAAGGATCTGCCAGGCACAACTTCTGTGTATACGCCCATGGGTAATCAGTCTGCACCTCGTTCTATGTCTCTGAGACTGACTCCATCTTCCACCACTCAGGATGGCAGGCTTAGGAGTGGGAGAGCCTATCACAGCCTGGCCAGACGGAGCTAGCTCCCGCCCTCTGTCTATTTATACCTGCCTTTCCTGTTCCTCCTTTGCTTGTGATTCTTCTCGTGTGGTTTCCTGGCCTTGCTGCAGCTCCTAGCTATTTGACCTTGCTTCATACTGACCCCGGCTTACTGACTACTCTCCTGCTCTGCGTTTGGTACCTCGTACATTCCTGGTTTGACTCGGCTCGTTCACCTCTCTTGTTGCTCACGGTGTTGCCGTGGGCAACTGCCCCATTTCCCTTTGCTTGTGTCCCCTTGTCTGTTTGTCTGTCGTGCACCTACTGAGCGTAGGGACCGTCGCACAGTTGTACCCCGTCGCCCAGGGTGGGTCGTTGCAAGTAGGCAGGGACTGAGTGGTGGGTAGATTAGGGCTCACTGTCTGTTTTCCTACCCCCCTGCCATTACATAATCACAAGCCCATATACCTAGGCTACCCTGGTCCCTCACTCTATTATGGACCCCCTTGAGACCCTGGCTCAGCAAATGCAGGGTCTCTCCCTACAGGTCC
Organism: Rhinoderma darwinii; assembly: GCF_050947455.1. Lineage (NCBI taxonomy): Eukaryota > Metazoa > Chordata > Amphibia > Anura > Rhinodermatidae > Rhinoderma > Rhinoderma darwinii. The sequence continues at coordinate 348,295,656 of NC_134688.1, forward strand.
AGGCCCTGGCTCAGAGGGTCAACCAGCGTGACGCTACCATGGTAGTGCCCCTCACCTCTTGAACCCCACCTCAAGTTGCCTGACCGGTTCTCAGGGGACCGGAGGACTTTTCTCTCCTTTCGGGAGAGTTGTAGGCTCTATTTTCACTTAAAGCCTCACTCCTCAGGTTCTGAGAGCCAGCGGGTGGGTATAATTATGTCCCGGCTCCAGGAAGGGCCCCAAGAGTGGGCCTTCTCCTTGGCTCCTGACGCCCCTGAACTTTCCTCCGTTGATCGTTTCTTTTCTGCTCTCGGACTCATTTATGACGAGACTGACAGGACTGCCTTTGCCGAGAGTCAGCTGGTGACCTTACGTCAGGGTAAGAGACCTGTTGAGGAGTATTGTTCTGACTTTAGGAAGTGGTGCGTAGCTTCTCGGTGGAATGACCCTGCCTTAAGGTGCCAGTTTAGGTTGGGTCTGTCGACCGCCCTGAAAGACCTGCTAGTTAACTATCCCTCTTCTGACTCCCTAGACCAGGTTATGGCTTTAGCGGTACGACTTGACCGACGTCTCAGGGAACGACAACTTGAACGTTTTTGTGTTTTCCCCTCTGACTCCCCCATGATGCCTCCCGAGGTTCCGTTGCTTCGCTCTTCCATGGAAGACTCGGAGGTACCTATGCAACTCGGGGCCTCCGTGTCCCCCCGACAACGTAGAGAGTTCCGCAGGAAGAATTGTCTCTGCTTCTATTGTGGGGATGACAAGCATCAAGTGAACACCGGTCTTAGGCGTAAGAATAAGCAGCCGGAAATACTTCCACGCCTAAGTGATCATCGGGGAGGTCACTTGGGCGCACAGGTATTTCCCGTAAATATGAAACGTAATAAAATCTTGCTTCCCTTTCAGGTCTCTTTTGGTGGTAGGTCTGCTACCGGCAGTGCCTTCATGGATTCAGGGTCTTCTGCTAATATCATGTCTGTGGAATTTGCTATGTCTCTAGCTATGCCTTTGATTGATTTGCCTAAACCTGTCCCGGTAGTGGGTATCGAGTCCACTCCTCTTGCTAATGGTTATTTTACACAGCATACCCCTGTTTTTGAACTCCTTGTTGGCTCCATGCATTTGGAGCAGTGCTCTGTACCGTTGATGCAGGGATTATCGTCCGATTTGGTTTTAGGCCTTCCCTGGTTGCAGTTGCATAATCCCACGTTTGACTGGAATACTGGGGAGCTTACCAAATGGGGTAATGAATGCTTGACGTCATGTTTTTCTGTTAATTCTATTTCTCCCCCTGAGGAGGTGAACACGCTACCTGAGTTTGTTCAGGACTTCGCTGATGTTTTCTCTAAGGAGGCCTCCGAAGTGTTACCTCCTCATAGAGAATACGATTGCGCTATCGAGATGGTACCAGGAGCTAAGCTCCCTAAGGGTAGGATATTTAATCTTTCTTGTCCCGAACGTGAAGCCATGAGAGAGTATATCCAGGAATGCCTGGCCAAGGGTTACATTCGCCCCTCTACTTCTCCGGTAGGTGCTGGCTTCTTCTTCATAGGGAAGAAGGATGGTGGTCTTAGGCCATGCATTGACTACTATAACTTGAATAAGGTCACTGTAAGGAACCAGTATCCCCTTCCTTTGATTCCTGATCTCTTTAATCAGGTCCAGGGGGCCCAATGGTTCTCTAAGTTTGATCTACGGGGGGCGTATAACCTTATCCGCATCAAAGAGGGGGATGAGTGGACACAGTGAACACCATCACTAAAATCAAATCAGATGACTTCCTAACCAGCAAATGGCGCCATACTATGACACCTACACAGAATTTTGAAAAAAGCAGACCTCTTTATTCCCAATACTTTTCAAGGTTATTGGTCTGTGGTATTTCTCCAAAACAAACATGATACCATCTCAGACCACACAATTTTACCTTGAGAGAGAGGAGCAATAACATAAGCATTACATCTCTCTTTATTGCCCTGACCAAATCCAGCTAAAGGGACCTACCCTAAGTTATTCCACTTCACATGAAGCACCAATATCCAAGGAGGGCCCAGCAACTGAACCAAACAAACCACTTCTGACCAGACATCTCCATTGGAAATTAGATGAACATCATGGAAATGACACAGTGATATGATAGCAATCTCACCATATTACCAATGTAACTATAATGATTTGAGGTACATCTAACTTCAATGTAACAGAATAACATATAAAATATAGTAAAAGAATCTAGATCAAATCTCCATGATTATACACAGCCAATCAAAATCAAATGAGAGTACAACATTAACATGAAATGTGTGCAAGTATAAAACAAAATTGAAAACTATACCAAAAAATCCCAACTTTTTTACAGTAAACCGGAAAAACACAGAATTAATTCACCCAGAAGTGTATACCCCTTTACAAGCCCTTTTTTTACAAAATGTATTGATTCTATAGTACAACACATGATAGCTACGCATTGGAAAACGTACAAGGTCTGGATATCCTAAGTCTACACAATTTATCATCACACAAAAGCTCTCAAAATCTGCTTCAGTCCTGGTTCTTTATCTAAACCTATGGCACCACTACAGGCATTGGCTTTAAGCCCAATATACATATGAGTCTCCAACCATTTGTAAAACAGCTCTTGGAATATTAGGTGAGTAAATAATGCTACTTCTATTATATTTGTCAGATAGTGGGTACATGAAGAATTTGGAAAAAAAGATAGCGAGCTATGGGAAACTTACTAGATAAGACTTTTGAACATAACAACACAAGAATTGTTATCTTCAAATACAGGCCTCCTCCTCCCCTTCAGCCTTTCCTCTCCATCTCCAAAATTGGTGTCTTTACCAATTCTTTGCGTTACTTATTATAAAAATCAGCAGACAGTAAAGTTCCCATAGCCTAAGACCTCATCATCCAGGAAACCAGTCAGTCCAGAATTCTTAAAAAATAGTTTCAAATCCCTGCCTATGAGATATCACATACTACTCTGGGACAAATAAGTAGAGACTGGTGGCAAATGTAATCAAAAAACAAGTCCCTATGGAGTCACTGGCTTCAAAGACTAAAATAACATAATGAACACCATCATGTAAAATAAACTCATATGACTTCCTAACAAGCAAATGGTGCCATACCACCACACCTACATGGAATTTTGAAAAATAAATATGTCTCTATTCCCAATACCTTCCTATGGAAAACTTACTAGATAAGACTTATGAACATAACAACACAAGAATTGTTATCTTCAAATAAAGTCCTCCTCCTCCCCTTCAGCCTTGCCTCTCCATCTCCAAAATTGGTGTCTTTACCAATCTTTTGTGTCACTTATTGTAAATAGCAGCAAATACTAAAGTTCCTATAGCCTAGGACCTCATAATCCGGAAATCCAGTCAGTACAGAATTCTTAAAAAAATAGTTTCCCACCCCTGGCTATCAGATATCACATACTACTCTGGTACACAGAAGTAGAGACTGGTGACAAATTTACCAAAACCAAGTCCCTGTGGAGTCACTGGTTTCAAAGACTAAAAAAACACAGTGAACACCATCACTAAAATCAAATCAGATGACTTCCTAACCAGCAAATGGCGCCATACTATGACACCTACACAGAATTTTGAAAAAAGCAGACCTCTTTATTCCCAATACCTTTCAAAGGTTATTGGTCTGTGGTATTTCTCCAAAACAAACATGATACCATCTCAGACCACACAATTTTACCTTGAGAGAGAGGAGCAATAACATAAGCATTACATCTCTCTTTATTGCCCTGACCAAATCCAGCTAAAGGGACCTACCCTAAGTTATTCCACTTCACATGAAGCACCAATATCCAAGGAGAGCCCAGCAACTGAACCAAACAAACCACTTCTGACCAGACATCTCCATTGGAAATTAGATGAACATAATGGAAATGACACAGTGATATGATAGCAATCTCACCATATTACCAATGTAACTATAATGATTTGAGGTACATCTAACTTCAATGTAACAGAATAACATATAAAATATAGTAAAAGAATCTATATAAAATCTCCATGATTATACACAGCCAATCAAAATCAAATGAGAGTACAACATTAAAATGAAATGTGTGCAAGTATAAAACAAAATTGAAAACTATACCAAAAAATCCCAACTTTTTTACAGTAAACAGGAAAACACAGAATTAATTCACCCAGAAGTGTATACCCCTTTACAAGCCCTTTTTTTACAAAATGTATTGATTCTATAGTACAACACATGATAGCTACGCATTGGAAAACGTACAAGGTCTGGATATCCTAAGTCTACACAATTTATCATCACACAAAAGCTCTCAAAATCTGCTTCAGTCCTGGTTCTTTATCTAAACCTATGGCACTACTACAGGCATTGGCTTTAAGCCCAATATACATATGAGTCTCCAACCATTTGTAAAACAGCTCTTGGAATATTAGGTGAGTAAATAATGCTACTTCTATTATATTTGTCAGATAGTGGGTACATGAAGAATTTGGAAAAAAAGATAGCGAGCTATGGGAAACTTACTAGATAAGACTTTTGAACATAACAACACAAGAATTGTTATCTTCAAATAAAGGCCTCCTCCTCCCCTTCAGCCTTTCCTCTCCATCTCCAAAATTGGTGTCTTTACCAATTCTTTGCGTTACTTATTATAAAAATCAGCAGACAGTAAAGTTCCCATAGCCTAAGACCTCATCATCCAGGAAACCAGTCAGTCCAGAATTCTTAAAAAAATAGTTTCAAATCCCTGCCTATGAGATATCACATACTACTCTGGGACAAATAAGTAGAGACTGGTGGCAAATTTAATCAAAAAACAAGTCCCTATGGAGTCACTGGCTTCAAAGACTAAAATAACATAATGAACACCATCATGTAAAATAAACTCATATGACTTCCTAACAAGCAAATGGTGCCATACCACCACACCTACATGGAATTCTGAAAAATAAATATGTCTCTATTCCCAATACCTTCCTATGGAAAACTTACTAGATAAGACTTTTGAACATAACAACACAAGAATTGTTATCTTCAAATAAAGGCCTCCTCCTCCCCTTCAGCCTTGCCTCTCCATCTCCAAAATTGGTGTCTTTACCAATCTTCGGTGTCACTTATTGTAAATAGCAGCAAATACTAAAGTTCCTATAGCCTAGGACCTCATAATCCGGAAATCCAGTCAGTACAGAATTCTTAAAAAAATAGTTTCAAACCCCTGGCTATCAGATATCACATACTACTCTGGTACACAGAAGTAGAGACTGGTGACAAATTTACCAAAACCAAGTCCCTGTGGAGTCACTGGTTTCAAAGACTAAAAAAACACAGTGAACACCATCTCTAAAATCAAATCAGATGACTTCCTAACCAGCAAATGGCGCCATACTATGACACCTACACAGAATTTTTAAAAAAGCAAACCTCTTTATTCCCAATACCTTTCAAGGTTATTGGTGTTTGGTATTTCTCCAAAACAAACATGATACCATCTCAGACCACACAATTTTACATTGAGAGAGAGGAGCAATAACATAAGCATTACATCTCTCTTTATTGCCCTGACCAAATCCAGCTAAAGGGACCTACCCTAAGTTATTCCACTTCACATGAAGCACCAATATCCAAGGAGGGCCCAGCAACTGAACCAAACAAACCACTTCTGACCAGACATCTCCATTGGAAATTAGATGAACATAATGGAAATGACACAGTGATATGATAGCAATCTCACCATATTACCAATGTAACTATAATGATTTGAGGTACATCTAACTTCAATGTAACAGAATAACATATAAAATATAGTAAAAGAATCTAGATAAAATCTCCATGATTATACACAGTCAATCAAAATCAAATGAGAGTACAACATTAACATGAAATGTGTGCAAGTATAAAACAAAATTGAAAACTATACTAAAAAATCCCAACTTTTTTACAATAAACAGGAAAACACAGAATTAATTCACCCAGAAGTGTATACCCCTTTACAAGCACTTTTTTTTACAAAATGTATTGATTCTATAGTACAACACATGATAGCTACGCATTGGAAAACGTACAAGGTCTGGATATCCTAAGTCTACACAATTTATCATCACACAAAAGCTCTCAAAATCTGCTTCAGTCCTGGTTCTTTATCTAAACCTATGGCACCACTACAGGCATTGGCTTTAAGCCCAATATACATATGAGTCTCCAACCATTTGTAAAACAGCTCTTGGTATATTAGGTGAGTAAATAATGCTACTTCTATTATATTTGTCAGATAGTGGGTACAGGAAGAATTTGGAAAAAAAGATAGCGAGCTATGGGAAACTTACTAGATAAGACTTTTGAACATAACAACACAAGAATTGTTATCTTCAAATAAAGGCCTCCTCCTCCCCTTCAGCCTTGCCTCTCCATCTCCAAAATTGGTGTCTTTACCAATCTTATGTGTCACTTATTGTAAATAGCAGCAAATACTAAAGTTCCTATAGCCTAGGACCTCATAATCCGGAAATCCAGTCAGTACAGAATTCTTAAAAAAATGGTTTCAAACCCCTGGCTATCAGATATCAAATACTACTCTGGTACACAGAAGTAGAGACTGGTGACAAATTTACCAAAACCAAGTCCCTGTGGAGTCACTGGTTTCAAAGACTAAAAAAACACAGTGAACACCATCACTAAAATCAAATCAGATGACTTCCTAACCAGCAAATGGCGCCATACTATGACACCTACACAGAATTTTGAAAAAAGCAGACCTCTTTATTCCCAATACCTTTAAGGTTATTGGTCTGTGGTATTTCTCCAAAACAAACCTGATACCATCTCAGACCACACAATTTTACCTTGAGAGAGAGGAGCAATAACATAAGCATTACATCTCTCTTTATTGCCCTGATCAAATCCAGCTAAAGGGACCTACCCTAAATTATTTCACTTCACATGAAGCACCAATATCTAAGGAGGGCCCAGCAACTGAACCAAACAAACCACTTCTGACCAGACATCTCCATTGGAAATTAGATGAACATAATGGAAATGACACAGTGATATGATAGCAATCTCACCATATTACCAATGTAACTATAATGATTTGAGGTACATCTAACTTCAATGTAACAGAATAACATATAAAATATAGTAAAAGAATCTAGACAAAATCTCCATGATTATACACAGCCAATAGAAATCAAATGAGAGTACAACATTAACATGAAATGTGTGCAAGTATAAAACAAAATTGAAAATTAGACCAAAAAATCCCAACTTTTTTACAATAAGGGTATGTTCACACGCTGAGAGGCAGTTACGTGTGAAAAGACTGGCTGTTAACAGCTGCCTCGTTTCACACGTAAAAGCTCCTCCTCGTAATTTACGAGGCATCTGAGACGCTCGTAAACCTTGAGCCGTGCTTCATTGATTTCAATGAAGAACGGCTCAAATTACGTGGCAAAGAAGTGCCCTGCACCTCTTTGCCGAGGCAGTAAATTTACGGGTCGTCGTTTGACAGCTGTCAAACGACGACTCGTAAATAACAGGTCGTCTGCACAGTACGTCGGCAAACCCATTCAAATGAATGGGCAGATGTTTGCCGACTTATTGTAGCCATATTTTCAGACGTAAAACGAGGCATAATACGCCTCGTATACGTCTGAAATTTGGCCGTGTGAACATAACCTAAACAGGAAAACACAGAATTAATTCACCCAGAAGTATACCCCTTTACAAGCACTTTTTTTTCCAAAATGTATTGATTCCTTAGTACAACACATGATAGCTACGCATTGGAAAACGTACAAGGTCTGGATATCCTAAGTCTACACAATTTATCATCACACAAAAGCTTTCAAAATCTGCTTCAGTCCTGGTTCTTTATCTAAACCTATGGCACCACAACAGGCATTGGCTTTAAGCCCAATATACATATGAGTCTCCAACCATTTGTAAAACAGCTCTTGGAATATTAGGTGAGTAAATAATGCTACTTCTATTATATTTGTCAGATAGTGGGTACATGAAGAATTTGGAAAAAAAGATAGCGAGCTATAGGAAACTTACTAGATAAGACTTTTGAACATAACAACACAAGAATTGTTATCTTCAAATAAAGGCCTCCTCCTCCCCTTCAGCCTTTCCTCTCCATCTCCAAAATTGGTGTCTTTACCAATTCTTTGCGTTACTTATTATAAAAATCAGCAGACAGTAAAGTTCCCATAGCCTAAGACCTCATCATCCAGGAAACCAGTCAGTCCAGAATTCTTAAAAAAATAGTTTCAAATCCCTGCCTATGAGATATCACATACTACTCTGGGACAAATAAGTAGAGACTGGTGGCAAATTTAATCAGAAAACAAGTCCCTATGGAGTCACTGGCTTCAAAGACTAAAATAACATAATGAACACCATCATGTAAAATAAACTCATATGACTTCCTAACAAGCAAATGGTGCCATACCACCACACCTACATGGAATTTTGAGAAAAAAAATATGTCTCTATTCCCAATACCTTCCTATGGGAAACTTACTAGATAAGACTTTTGAACATAACAACACAAGAATTGTTATCTTCAAATAAAGGCCTCCTCCTCCCCTTCAGCCTTGCCTCTCCATCTCCAAAATTGGTGTCTTTACCAATTTTATGTGTCACTTATTGTAAATAGCAGCAAATACTAAAGTTCCTATAGCCTAGGACCTCATAATCCGGAAATCCAGTCAGTACAGAATTCTTAAAAAAATAGTTTCAAACCCCTGGCTATCAGATATCACATACTACTCTGGTATACAGAAGTAGAGACTGGTGACAAATTTACCAAAACCAAGTCCCTGTGGAGTCACTGGTTTCAAAGACTAAAAAAACACAGTGAACACCATCACTAAAATCAAATCAGATGACTTCCTAACCAGCAAATGGTGCCATACTATGACACCTACACAGAATTTTGAAAAAAGCAGACCTCTTTATTCCCAATACCTTTAAGGTTATTGGTCCGTGGTATTTCTACAAAACAAACCTGATACCATCTCAGACCACACAATTTTACCTTGAGAGAGAGGAGCAATAACATAAGCATTACATCTCTCTTTATTTCCCTAATCAAATCCAGCTAAAGGGACTTACCCTAAGTTATTCCACTTCACATGAAGCACCAATATCCAAGGAGGGCCCAGCAAATGAACCAAACAAACCACTTCTGACCAGACATCTCCATTGGAAATTAGATGAACATAATGGAAATGACACAGTGATATGATAGCAATCTCACCATATTACCAATGTAACTATAATGATTTGAGGTACATCTAACTTCAATGTAACAGAATAACATATAAAATATAGTAAAAGAATCTAGATAAAATCTCCATGATTATACACAGCCAATCAAAATCAAATGAGAGTACAACATTAACATGAAATGTGTGCAAGTATAAAACAAAATTGAAAACTATACCAAAAAATCCCAACTTTTTTACAGTAAACAGGAAAACACAGAATTAATTCACCCAGAAGTGTATACCCCTGTACAAGCACTTTTTTTTTTACAAAATGTATTGATTCTATAGTACAACACATGATAGCTACGCATTGGAAAACGTACAAGTTCTGGATATCCTAAGTCTACACAATTTATCATCACACAAAAGCTCTCAAAATCTGCTTCAGTCCTGGTTCTTTATCTAAACCTATGGCACCACTACAGGCATTGGCTTTAAGCCCAATATACATATGAGTCTCCAACCATTTGTAAAACAGCTCTTGGTATATTAGGTGAGTAAATAATGCTACTTCTATTATATTTGTCAGATAGTGGGTACAGGAAGAATTTGGAAAAAAAGATAGCGAGCTATGGGAAACTTACTAGATAAGACTTTTGAACATAACAACACAAGAATTGTTATCTTCAAATAAAGGCCTCCTCCTCCCCTTCAGCCTTGCCTCTCCATCTCCAAAATTGGTGTCTTTACCAATCTTATGTGTCACTTATTGTAAATAGCAGCAAATACTAAAGTTCCTATAGCCTAGGACCTCATAATCCGGAAATCCAGTCAGTACAGAATTCTTAAAAAAATGGTTTCAAACCCCTGGCTATCAGATATCAAATACTACTCTGGTACACAGAAGTAGAGACTGGTGACAAATTTACCAAAACCAAGTCCCTGTGGAGTCACTGGTTTCAAAGACTAAAAAAACACAGTGAACACCATCACTAAAATCAAATCAGATGACTTCCTAACCAGCAAATGGCGCCATACTATGACACCTACACAGAATTTTGAAAAAAGCAGACCTCTTTATTCCCAATACCTTTAAGGTTATTGGTCTGTGGTATTTCTCCAAAACAAACCTGATACCATCTCAGACCACACAATTTTACCTTGAGAGAGAGGAGCAATAACATAAGCATTACATCTCTCTTTATTGCCCTGATCAAATCCAGCTAAAGGGACCTACCCTAAATTATTTCACTTCACATGAAGCACCAATATCTAAGGAGGGCCCAGCAACTGAACCAAACAAACCACTTCTGACCAGACATCTCCATTGGAAATTAGATGAACATAATGGAAATGACACAGTGATATGATAGCAATCTCACCATATTACCAATGTAACTATAATGATTTGAGGTACATCTAACTTCAATGTAACAGAATAACATATAAAATATAGTAAAAGAATCTAGACAAAATCTCCATGATTATACACAGCCAATAGAAATCAAATGAGAGTACAACATTAACATGAAATGTGTGCAAGTATAAAACAAAATTGAAAATTAGACCAAAAAATCCCAACTTTTTTACAATAAGGGTATGTTCACACGCTGAGAGGCAGTTACGTGTGAAAAGACTGGCTGTTAACAGCTGCCTCGTTTCACACGTAAAAGCTCCTCCTCGTAATTTACGAGGCATCTGAGACGCTCGTAAACCTTGAGCCGTGCTTCATTGATTTCAATGAAGAACGGCTCAAATTACGTGGCAAAGAAGTGCCCTGCACTTCTTTGCCGAGGCAGTAAATTTACGGGTCGTCGTTTGACAGCTGTCAAACGACGACTCGTAAATAACAGGTCGTCTGCACAGTACGTCGGCAAACCCATTCAAATGAATGGGCAGATGTTTGCCGACTTATTGTAGCCATATTTTCAGACGTAAAACGAGGCATAATACGCCTCGTATACGTCTGAAATTTGGCCGTGTGAACATAACCTAAACAGGAAAACACAGAATTAATTCACCCAGAAGTATACCCCTTTACAAGCACTTTTTTTTCCAAAATGTATTGATTCCTTAGTACAACACATGATAGCTACGCATTGGAAAACGTACAAGGTCTGGATATCCTAAGTCTACACAATTTATCATCACACAAAAGCTTTCAAAATCTGCTTCAGTCCTGGTTCTTTATCTAAACCTATGGCACCACAACAGGCATTGGCTTTAAGCCCAATATACATATGAGTCTCCAACCATTTGTAAAACAGCTCTTGGAATATTAGGTGAGTAAATAATGCTACTTCTATTATATTTGTCAGATAGTGGGTACATGAAGAATTTGGAAAAAAAGATAGCGAGCTATAGGAAACTTACTAGATAAGACTTTTGAACATAACAACACAAGAATTGTTATCTTCAAATAAAGGCCTCCTCCTCCCCTTCAGCCTTTCCTCTCCATCTCCAAAATTGGTGTCTTTACCAATTCTTTGCGTTACTTATTATAAAAATCAGCAGACAGTAAAGTTCCCATAGCCTAAGACCTCATCATCCAGGAAACCAGTCAGTCCAGAATTCTTAAAAAAATAGTTTCAAATCCCTGCCTATGAGATATCACATACTACTCTGGGACAAATAAGTAGAGACTGGTGGCAAATTTAATCAGAAAACAAGTCCCTATGGAGTCACTGGCTTCAAAGACTAAAATAACATAATGAACACCATCATGTAAAATAAACTCATATGACTTCCTAACAAGCAAATGGTGCCATACCACCACACCTACATGGAATTTTGAGAAAAAAAATATGTCTCTATTCCCAATACCTTCCTATGGGAAACTTACTAGATAAGACTTTTGAACATAACAACACAAGAATTGTTATCTTCAAATAAAGGCCTCCTCCTCCCCTTCAGCCTTGCCTCTCCATCTCCAAAATTGGTGTCTTTACCAATTTTATGTGTCACTTATTGTAAATAGCAGCAAATACTAAAGTTCCTATAGCCTAGGACCTCATAATCCGGAAATCCAGTCAGTACAGAATTCTTAAAAAAATAGTTTCAAACCCCTGGCTATCAGATATCACATACTACTCTGGTATACAGAAGTAGAGACTGGTGACAAATTTACCAAAACCAAGTCCCTGTGGAGTCACTGGTTTCAAAGACTAAAAAAACACAGTGAACACCATCACTAAAATCAAATCAGATGACTTCCTAACCAGCAAATGGTGCCATACTATGACACCTACACAGAATTTTGAAAAAAGCAGACCTCTTTATTCCCAATACCTTTAAGGTTATTGGTCCGTGGTATTTCTACAAAACAAACCTGATACCATCTCAGACCACACAATTTTACCTTGAGAGAGAGGAGCAATAACATAAGCATTACATCTCTCTTTATTTCCCTAATCAAATCCAGCTAAAGGGACTTACCCTAAGTTATTCCACTTCACATGAAGCACCAATATCCAAGGAGGGCCCAGCAAATGAACCAAACAAACCACTTCTGACCAGACATCTCCATTGGAAATTAGATGAACATAATGGAAATGACACAGTGATATGATAGCAATCTCACCATATTACCAATGTAACTATAATGATTTGAGGTACATCTAACTTCAATGTAACAGAATAACATATAAAATATAGTAAAAGAATCTAGATAAAATCTCCATGATTATACACAGCCAATCAAAATCAAATGAGAGTACAACATTAACATGAAATGTGTGCAAGTATAAAACAAAATTGAAAACTATACCAAAAAATCCCAACTTTTTTACAGTAAACAGGAAAACACAGAATTAATTCACCCAGAAGTGTATACCCCTGTACAAGCACTTTTTTTTTTACAAAATGTATTGATTCTATAGTACAACACATGATAGCTACGCATTGGAAAACGTACAAGTTCTGGATATCCTAAGTCTACACAATTTATCATCACACAAAAGCTCTCAAAATCTGCTTCAGTCCTGGTTCTTTATCTAAACCTATGGCACCACTACAGGCATTGGCTTTAAGCCCAATATACATATGAGTCTCCAACCATTTGTAAAACAGCTCTTGGTATATTAGGTGAGAAAATAATGCTACTTCTATTATATTTGTCAGATAGTGGGTACAAGAAGAATTTGGAAAAAAAGATAGCGAGCTATGGGAAACTTACTAGATAAGACTTTTGAACATAACAACACAAGAATTGTTATCTTCAAATAAAGGCCTCCTCCTCCCCTTCAGCCTTTCCTCTCCATCTCCAAAATTGGTGTCTTTACCAATTCTTTGCGTTACGTATTATAAAAATCAGCAGACAGTAAAGTTCACATAGCCTAAGAACTCATCATCCAGGAAACCAGTCAGTCCAGAATTCTTAAAAAAATAGTTTCAAATCCCTGCCTATGAGATATCACATACTACTCTGGGAAAATAAGTAGAGACTGGTGGCAAATTTAATCAAAAAACAAGTCCCTATGGAGTCACTGGCTTCAAAGACTAAAATAACATAATGAACACCATCATGTAAAATAAACTTATATGACTTCCTAACAAGCAAATGGTGCCATACCAACACACCTACATGGAATTTTGAAAAAAAAATATGTCTCTATTCCCAATACCTTCCTATGGGAAACTTACTAGATAAGACTTTTGAACATAACAACACAAGAATTGTTATCTTCAAATAAAGGCCTCCTCCTCCCCTTCAGCCTTGCCTCTCCATCTCCAAAATTGGTGTCTTTACCAATCTTTTGTGTCACTTATTGTAAATAGCAGCAAATACTAAAGTTCCTATAGCCTAGGACCTCATAATCCGGAAATCCAGTCAGTACAGAATTCTTAAAAAAATAGTTTCAAACCCCTGGCTATCAGATATCACATACTACTCTGGTACACAGAAGTAGAGCATGGTGACAAATTTACCAAAACCAAGTCCCTGTGGAGTCACTGGTTTCAAAGACTAAAAAAACACAGTGAACACATCACTAAAATCAAATCAGGTGACTTCCTAACCAGCAAATGGCGCCATAATATGACACCTACACAGAATTTTGAAAAAAGCAGACCTCATTATTCCCAACAACTTTCAAGGTTATTGGTCTGTGGTATTTCTCCAAAACAAACCTGATACCATCTCAGACCACACAATTTTACCTTGAGAGAGAGGAGCAATAACTTAAGCATTACATCTCTCTTTATTGCCCTGACCAAATCCAGCTAAAGGGACCTACCCTAAGTTATTCCACTTCACATGAAGCACCAATATCCAAGGAGGGCCCAGCAACTGAACCAAACAAACCACTTCTGACCAGACATCTCCATTGGAAATTAGATGAACATAATGGAAATGACACAGTGATATGATAGCAATCTCACCATATTACCAATGTAACTATAATGATTTGAGGTACATCTAACTTGAATGTAACAGAATAACATATAAAATATAGTAAAAGAATCTAGATAAAATCTCCATGATTATACACAGCCAATCAAAATCAAATGAGAGTACAACATTAACATGAAATGTGTGCAAGTATAAAACAAAATTGAAAACTATACCGAAAAATCCCAACTTTTTTACAGTAAACAGGAAAACACAGAATTAATTCACCCAGAAGTGTATACCCCTTTACAAGCACTTTTTTTTTACAAAATGTATTGATTCTATAGTACAACACATGATAGCTACGCATTGGAAAACGTACAAGTTCTGGATATCCTAAGTCTACACAATTTATAATCACACAAAAGCTCTCAAAATCTGCTTCAGTCCTGGTTCTTTATCTAAACCTATGGCACCACTACAGGCATTGGCTTTAAGCCCAATATACATATGAGTCTCCAACCATTTGTAAAACAGCTCTTGGTATATTAGGTGAGTAAATAATGAAACTTCTATTATATTTGTCAGATAGTGGGTACATGAAGAATTTGGAAAAAAAGATAGCGAGCTATGGGAAACTTACTAGATAAGACTTTTGAACATAACAACACAAGAATTGTTATCTTCAAATAAAGGCCTCCTCCTCCCCTTCAGCCTTTCCTCTCCATCTCCAAAATTGGTGTCTTTACCAATTCTTTGCGTTACTTATTATAAAAATCAGCAGACAGTAAAGTTCACATAGCCTAAGAACTCATCATCCAGGAAACCAGTCAGTCCAGAATTCTTAAAAAAAATAGTTTCAAATCCCTGCCTATGAGATATCACATACTACTCTGGGACAAATAAGTAGAGACTGGTGGCAAATTTAATCAAAAAACAAGTCCCTATGGAGTCACTGGCTTCAAAGACTAAAATAACATAATGAACACCATCATGTAAAATAAACTTATATGACTTCCTAACAAGCAAATGGTGCCATACCAAGACACCTATATGGAATTTTGAAAAAAAAAGATATGTCTCTATTCCCAATACCTTCCTATGGGAAACTTACTAGATAAGACTTTTGAACATAACAACACAAGAATTGTTATCTTCAAATAAAGGCCTCCTCCTCCCCTTCAGCCTTGCCTCTCCATCTCCAAAATTGGTGTCTTTACCAATCTTTTGTGTCACTTATTGTAAATAGCAGCAAATACTAAAGTTCCTATAGCCTAGGACCTCATAATCCGGAAATCCAGTCAGTACAGAATTCTTAAAAAAATAGTTTCAAACCCCTGGCTATCAGATATCACATACTACTCTGGTACACAGAAGTAGAGCATGGTGACAAATTTACCAAAACCAAGTCCCTGTGGAGTCACTGGTTTCAAAGACTAAAAAAACACAGTGAACACATCACTAAAATCAAATCAGGTGACTTCCTAACCAGCAAATGGCGCCATAATATGACACCTACACAGAATTTTGAAAAAAGCAGACCTCATTATTCCCAACAACTTTCAAGGTTATTGGTCTGTGGTATTTCTCCAAAACAAACCTGATACCATCTCAGACCACACAATTTTACCTTGAGAGAGAGGAGCAATAACTTAAGCATTACATCTCTCTTTATTGCCCTGACCAAATCCAGCTAAAGGGACCTACCCTAAGTTATTCCACTTCACATGAAGCACCAATATCCAAGGAGGGCCCAGCAACTGAACCAAACAAACCACTTCTGACCAGACATCTCCATTGGAAATTAGATGAACATAATGGAAATGACACAGTGATATGATAGCAATCTCACCATATTACCAATGTAACTATAATGATTTGAGGTTCATCTAACTTCAATGTAACGGAATAACATAAAATATAGTAAAAGAATCTAGATAAAATCTCCATGATTATACACAGCCAATCAAAATCAAATGAGAGTACAACATTAACATGAAATGTGTGCAAGTATAAAACAAAATTGAAAACTATACCAAAAAATCCCAACTTTTTTACAGTAAACAGGAAAACACAGAATTAATTCACCCAGAAGTGTATACCCCTTTACAAGCACTTTTTTTTTACAAAATGTATTGATTCTATAGTACAACACATGATAGCTACGCATTGGAAAACGTACAAGGTCTGGATATCCTAAGTCTACACAATTTATCATCACACAAAAGCTCTCAAAATCTGCTTCAGTCCTGGTTCTTTATCTAAACCTATGGCACCACTACAGGCATTGGCTTTAAGCCCAATATACATATGAGTCTCCAACCATTTGTAAAACAGCTCTTGGTATATTAGGTGAGAAAATAATGCTACTTCTATTATATTTGTCAGATAGTGGGTACAAGAAGAATTTGGAAAAAAAGATAGCGAGCTATGGGAAACTTACTAGATAAGACTTTTGAACATAACAACACAAGAATTGTTATCTTCAAATAAAGGCCTCCTCCTCCCCTTCAGCCTTTCCTCTCCATCTCCAAAATTGGAGTCTTTACCAATTCTTTGCGTTACTTATTATAAAAATCAGCAGACAGTAAAGTTCCCATAGCCTAAGACCTCATCATCCAGGAAACCAGTCAGTCCAGAATTCATAAAAAAAATAGTTTCAAATCCCTGCCTATGAGATATCACATACTACTCTGGGACAAATAAGTAGAGACTGGTGGCAAATTTAATCAAAAAACAAGTCCCTATGGAGTCACTGGCTTCAAAGACTAAAATAACATAATGAACACCATCATGTAAAATAAACTTATATGACTTCCTAACAAGCAAATGGTGCCATACCAAGACACCTACATGGAATTTTGAAAAAAAAAATATGTCTCTATTCCCAATACCTTCCTATGGGAAACTTACTAGATAAGACTTTTGAACATAACAACACAAGAATTGTTATCTTCAAATAAAGGCCTCCTCCTCCCCTTCAGCCTTGCCTCTCCATCTCCAAAATTGGTGTCTTTACCAATCTTTTGTGTCACTTATTGTAAATAGCAGCAAATACTAAAGTTCCTATAGCCTAGGACCTCATAATCCGGAAATCCAGTCAGTACAGAATTCTTAAAAAAATAGTTTCAAACCCCTGGCTATCAGATATCACATACTACTCTGGTACACAGAAGTAGAGCATGGTGACAAATTTACCAAAACCAAGTCCCTGTGGAGTCACTGGTTTCAAAGACTAAAAAAACACAGTGAACACATCACTAAAATCAAATCAGGTGACTTCCTAACCAGCAAATGGCGCCATAATATGACACCTACACAGAATTTTGAAAAAAGCAGACCTCATTATTCCCAACAACTTTCAAGGTTATTGGTCTGTGGTATTTCTCCAAAACAAACCTGATACCATCTCAGACCACACAATTTTACCTTGAGAGAGAGGAGCAATAACTTAAGCATTACATCTCTCTTTATTGCCCTGACCAAATCCAGCTAAAGGGACCTACCCTAAGTTATTCCACTTCACATGAAGCACCAATATCCAAGGAGGGCCCAGCAACTGAACCAAACAAACCACTTCTGACCAGACATCTCCATTGGAAATTAGATGAACATAATGGAAATGACACAGTGATATGATAGCAATCTCACCATATTACCAATGTAACTATAATGATTTGAGGTAAATCTAAATTCAATGTAACAGAATAACATATAAAATATAGTAAAAGAATCTAGATAAAATCTCCATGATTATACACAGCCAATCAAAAGCAAATGAGAGTACAACATTAACATGAAATGTGTGCAAGTATAAAACAAAATTGAAAACTATACCAAAAAATCCCAACTTTTTTACAGTAAACAGGAAAACACAGAATTAATTCACCCAGAAGTGTATACCCCTTTACAAGCACTTTTTTTTTTACAAAATGTATTGATTCTATAGTACAACACATGATAGCTACGCTTTGGAAAACGTACAAGTTCTGGATATCCTAAGTCTACACAATTTATCATCACACAAAAGCTCTCAAAATCTGCTTCAGTCCTGGTTCTTTATCTAAACCTATGGCACCACTACAGGCATTGGCTTTAAGCCCAATATACATATGAGTCTCCAACCATTTGTAAAACAGCTCTTGGTATATTAGGTGAGAAAATAATGCTACTTCTATTATATTTGTCAGATAGCGGGTACAAGAAGAATTTGGAAAAAAAGATAGCGAGCTATGGGAAACTTACTAGATAAGACTTTTGAACATAACAACACAAGAATTGTTATCTTCAAATAAAGGCCTCCTCCTCCCCTTCAGCCTTTCCTCTCCATCTCCAAAATTGGTGTCTTTACCAATTCTTTGCGTTACTTATTATAAAAATCAGCAGACAGTAAAGTTCCCATAGCCTAAGAACTCATCATCCAGGAAACCAGTCAGTCCAGAATTCTTAAAAAAATAGTTTCAAATCCCTGCCTATGAGATATCACATACTACTCTGGGACAAATAAGTAGAGACTGGTGGCAAATTTAATCAAAAAACAAGTCCCTATGGAGTCACTGGCTTCAAAGACTAAAATAACATAATGAACACCATCATGTAAAATAAACTCATATGACTTCCTAACAAGCAAATGGTGCCATACCACGACACCTACATGGAATTTTGAAAAAAAAATATGTCTCTATTCCCAATACCTTCCTATGGGAAACTTACTAGATAAGACTTTTGAACATAACAACACAAGAATTGTTATCTTCAAATAAAGGCCTCCTCCTCCCCTTCAGCCTTGCCTCTCCATCTCCAAAATTGGTGTCTTTACCAATCTTATGTGTCACTTATTGTAAATAGCAGCAAATACTAAAGTTCCTATAGCCTAGGACCTCATAATCCGGAAATCCAGTTAGTACAGAATTTTTAAAAAAATAGTTTCAAACCCCTGGCTATCAGATATCACATACTACTCTGGTACACAGAAGTAGAGACTGGTGACAAATTTACCAAAACCAAGTTCCTGTGGAGTCACTGGTTTCAAAGACTAAAAAAACACAGTGAACACCATCACTAAAATCAAATCAGATGACTTCCTAACCAGCAAATGGCGCCATACTATGACACCTACACAGAATTTTGAAAAAAGCAGACCTCTTTATTCCCAATACCTTTCAAGGTTATTGGTCTGTGGTATTTCTCCAAAACAAACATGATACCATCTCAGACCACACAATTTTACCTTGAGAGAGAGGAGCAATAACATAAGCATTACATCTCTCTTTATTGTCCTGACCAAATCCAGCTAAAGGGACCTACCCTAAGTTATTCCACTTCACATGAAGCACCAATATCCAAGGAGTGCCCAGCAACTGAACCAAAGAAACCACTTCTGACCAGACATCCCCATTGGAAATTAGATGAACATAATGGAAATGACACAGTGATATGATAGCAATCTCACCATATTACCAATGTAACTATAATGATTTGAGGTACATCTAACTTCAATGTAACAGAATAACATATAAAATATAGTAAAAGAATCTAGATAAAATCTCCATGATTATACACAGCCAATCAAAATCAAATGAGAGTACAACATTAACAAGAAATGTGTGCAAGTATAAAACAAAATTGAAAACTATACCAAAAAATGTCCAACTTTTTTACAATAAACAGGAAAACACAAAATTAATTCACCCAGAAGTGTATACCCCTTTACAAGCACTTTTTTTTACAAAATGTATTGATTCTATAGTACAACACATGATAGCTATGCATTGGAAAACGTACAAGGTCTGGATATCCTAAGTCTACACAATTTATCATCACACAAAAGCTCTCAAAATCTGCTTCAGTCCTGGTTCTTTATCTAAACCTATGGCACCACTACAGGCATTGGCTTTAAGCCCAATATACATATGAGTATCCAACCATTTGTAAAACAGCTCTTGGTATATTAGGTGAGTAAATAATGCTACTTCTATTATATTTGTCAGATAGTGGGTACATGAAGAATTTGGAAAAAAAGATAGCGAGCTTTGGGAAACTTACTAGATAAGACTTTTGAACATAACAACACAAGAATTGTTATCTTCAAATAAAGGCCTCCTCCTCCCCTTCAGCCTTTCCTCTCCATCTCCAAAATTGGTGTCTTTACCAATTCTTTGCGTTACTTATTATAAAAATCAGCAGACAGTAGAGTTCCCATAGCCTAAGTCCTCATCATCCAGGAAACCAGTCAGTCCAGAATTCTTAAAAAAATAGTTTCAAATCCCTGCCTATGAGATATCACATACTACTCTGGGACAAATAAGTAGAGACTGGTGGCAAATTTAATCAAAAAACAAGTCCCTATGGAGTCACTGGCTTCAAAGACTAAAATAACATAATGAACACCGTCATGTAAAATAAACTCATATTACTTCCTAACAAGCAAATGGTGCCATACCACAACGCCTACATGGAATTTTGAAAAAGAAAAATGTCTCTATTCCCAATACCTTCCTATGGGAAACTTACTAGATAAGACTTTTGAACATAACAACACAAGAATTGTTATGTTCAAATAAAGGCCTCCTCCTCCCCTTCAGCCTTGCCTCTCCATCTCCAAAATTGGTGTCTTTACCAATCTTATGTGTCACTTATTGTAAATAGCAGCAAATACTAAAGTTCCTATAGCCTAGGACCACATAATCCGGAAATCCAGTCAGTACAGAATTCTTAAAAAAATAGTTTCAAACCCCTGGCTATCAGATATCACATACTACTCTGGTACACAGAAGTAGAGACTGGTGACAAATTTACCAAAACCAAGTCCCTGTGGAGTCACTGGTTTCAAAGACTAAAAAAACACAGTGAACATCATCACTAAAATCA
Organism: Rhinoderma darwinii; assembly: GCF_050947455.1. Taxonomy (NCBI): domain Eukaryota; kingdom Metazoa; phylum Chordata; class Amphibia; order Anura; family Rhinodermatidae; genus Rhinoderma; species Rhinoderma darwinii. The sequence goes on from NC_134688.1 coordinate 348,317,058, forward strand.
AATCAGATGACTTCCTTACCAGCAAATGGCGCCATACTATGACACCTACACAGAATTTTGAAAAAAGCAGACCTCTTTATTCCCAATACCTTTCAAGGTTATTGGTCTGTGGTATTTCTCAAAAACAAACATGATACCATCTCAGACCACACAATTTTACTTTGAGAGAGAGGAGCAATAACATAAGCATTACATCTCTCTTTATTGCCCTGACCAAATCCAGCTAAAGGGACCTACCCTAAGTTATTCCACTTCACATGAAGCACCAATATCCAAGGAGGTCCCAGCAACTGAACCAAACAAACCACTTCTGACCAGACATCTCCATTGGAAATTAGATGAACATAATGGAAATGACACAGTGATATGATAGCAATCTCACGATATTACCTATGTAACTATAATGATTTGAGGTACATCTAACTTCAATGTAACAGAATAACATATAAAATATAGTAAAATAATCTAGATAAAATCTCCATGATTATACACAGCCAATCAAAATCAAATGAGAGTACAACATTAACATGAAATGTGTGCAAGTATAAAACAAAATTGAAAACTATACCAAAAAATTTCCAACTTTTTTACCATAAACTGGAAAACACAGAATTAATTCACCCAGAAGTGTATACCCCTTTACAAGCACTTTTTTTTACAAAATGTATTGATTCTATAGTACAACACATGATAGCTACGCATTGGAAAACGTACAAGGTCTGGAAATCCTAAGTCTACACAATTTATCATCACACAAAAGCTCTCAAAATCTGCTTCAGTCCTGGTTCTTTATCTAAAACTATGGCACCACTACAGGCATTGGCTATAAGCCCAATATACATATGAGTCTCCAACCATTTGTAAAACAGCTCTTGGTATATTAGGTGAGTAAATAATGCTACTTCAATTATATTTGTCAGATAGTGGGTACATGAAGAATTTGGAAAAAAAGATAGCGAGCTATGGGAAACTTACTAGATAAGACTTTTGAACATAACAACACAAGAATTGTTATCTTCAAATAAAGGCCTCCTCCTCCCCTTCAGCCTTGCCTCTCCATCTCCAAAATTGGTGTCTTTACCAATCTTATGTGTCACTTATTGTAAATAGCAGCAAATACTAAAGTTCCTATAGCCTAGGACCTCATAATCCGGAAATCCAGTCAGTACAGAATTCTTAAAAAAATTGTTTCAAACCCCTGGTTATCAGATATCACATACTACTCTGGTACACAGAAGTAGAGACTGGTGACAAATTTACCAAAACCAAGTCCCTGTGGAGTCACTGGTTTCAAAGACTAAAAAAAAAACAGTGAACACCATCACTAAAATAAAATCAGATGACTTCCTAACCAGCAAATGGCGCCATACTATGACACCTACACAGAATTTTGAAAAAAGCAGACCTCTTTATTCCCAATACCTTTTAAGGTTATTGGTCTGTGGTATTTCTCCAAAACAAACATGATACCATCTCAGACCACACAATTTTACCTTGAGAGAGAGAGGAGCAATAACATAAGCATTACATCTCTCTTTATTGCCCTGACCAAATCCAGCTAAAGGGACCTACCCTAAGTTATTCCACTTCACATGAAGCACCAATATCCAAGGAGGTCCCAGCAACTGAACCAAACAAACCACTTCTGACCAGACATCTCCATTGGAAATTAGATGAACATAATGGAAATGACACAGTGATATGATAGCAATCTCACCATATTACCTATGTAACTATAATGATTTGAGGTACATCTAACTTCAATGTAACAGAATAACATATAAAATATAGTAAAATAATCTAGATAAAATCTCCATGATTATACACAGCCAATCAAAATCAAATGAGAGTACAACATTAACATGAAATGTGTGCAAGTATAAAACAAAATTGAAAACTATACCAAAAAATTTCCAACTTTTTTACAATAAACTGGAAAACACAGAATTAATTCACCCAGAAGTGTATACCCCTTTACAAGCACTTTTTTTTTACAAAATGTATTGATTCTATAGTACAACACATGATAGCTACGCATTGGAATACGTACAAGGTCTGGAAATCCTAAGTCTACACAATTTATCATCACACAAAAGCTCTCAAAATCTGCTTCAGTCCTGGTTCTTTATCTAAAACTATGGCACCACTACAGGCATTGGCTATAAGCCCAATATACATATGAGTCTCCAACCATTTGTAAAACAGCTCTTGGTATATTAGGTGAGTAAATAATGCTACTTCAATTATATTTGTCAGATAGTGGGTACATGAAGAATTTGGAAAAAAAGATAGCGAGCTATGGGAAACTTACTAGATTAGACTTTTGAACACAACAGCACAAGAATTGTTATCTTCAAATAAAGGCCTCCTCCTCCCCTTCAGCCTTTCCTCTCCATCTCCAAAATTGGTGTCTTTACCAATTCTTTGCGTTACTTATTATAAAAATCAGCAGACAGTAAAGTTCCCATAGCCTAAGACCTCATCATCCAGGAAACCAGTCAGTCCAGAATTCTTAAAAAAATAGTTTCAAATCCCTGCCTATGAGATATCACATACTACTCTGGGACAAATAAGTAGAGACTGGTGGCAAATTTAATAAAAAAACAAGTCCCTATGGAGTCACTGGCTTCAAAGACTAAAATAACATAATGAACACCATCATGTAAAATAAACTCATATGACTTCCTAACAAGCAAATGGTGCCATACCATGACACCTACATGGAATTTTGAAAAAAAAATATGTCTCTATTCCCAATACCTTCCTATGGGAAACTTACTAGATAAGACTTTTGAACATAACAACACAAGAATTGTTATCTTCAAATAAAGGCCTCCTCCTCCCCTTCAGCCTTGCCTCTCCATCTCCAAAATTGGTGTCTTTACCAATCTTATGTGTCACTTATTGTAAATAGCAGCAAATACTAAAGTTCCTATAGCCTAGGACCTCATAATCCGGAAATCCAGTCAGTACAGAATTCTTAAATAAATAGTTTCAAACCCCTGGCTATCAGATATCACATACTACTCTGGTACACAGAACTAGAGACTGGTGACAAATTTACCAAAACCAAGTCCCTGTGGAGTCACTGGTTTCAAAGACTAAAAAAACACAGTGAACACCATCACTAAAATCAAATCAGTTGACTTCCTAACCAGCAAATGGCGCCATACTATGACACCTACACAGAATTTTGAAAAAAGCAGACCTCTTTATTCCCAATACCTTTCAAGGTTATTGGTCTGTGGTATTTCTCAAAAACAAACATGATACCATCTCAGACCACACAATTTTACTTTGAGAGAGAGAGGAGCAATAACATAAGCATTACATCTCTCTTTATTGCCCTGACCAAATCCAGCTAAAGGGACCTACCCTAAGTTATTCCACTTCACATGAAGCACCAATATCCAAGGAGGTCCCAGCAACTGAACCAAACAAACCACTTCTGACCAGACATCTCCATTGGAAATTAGATGAACATAATGGAAATGACACAGTGATATGATAGCAATCTCACCATATTACCTATGTAACTATAATGATTTGAGGTACATCTAACTTCAATGTAACAGAATAACATATAAAATATAGTAAAATAATCTAGATAAAATCTCCATGATTATACACAGCCAATCAAAATCAAATGAGAGTACAACATTAACATGAAATGTGTGCAAGTATAAAACAAAATTGAAAACTATACCAAAAAATTTCCAACTTTTTTACAATAAACTGGAAAACACAGAATTAATTCACCCAGAAGTGTATACCCCTTTACAAGCACTTTTTTTTTACAAAATGTATTGATTCTATAGTACAACACATGATAGCTACGCATTGGAAAACGCACAAGGTCTGGATATCCTAAGTCTACACAATTTATCATCACACAAAAGCTCTCAAAATCTGCTTCAGTCCTGGTTCTTTATCTAAAACTATGGCACCACTACAGGCATTGGCTATAAGCCCAATATACATATGAGTCTCCAACCATTTGTAAAACAGCTCTTGGTATATTAGGTGAGTAAATAATGCTACTTCAATTATATTTGTCAGATAGTGAGTACATGAAGAATTTGGAAAAAAAGATAGCGAGCTATGGGAAACTTACTAGATAAGACTTTTGAACATAACAGCACAAGAATTGTTATCTTCAAATAAAGGCCTCCTCCTCCCCTTCAGCCTTTCCTCTCCATCTCCAAAATTGGTGTCTTTACCAATTCTTTGCGTTACTTATTATAAAAATCAGCAGACAGTAAAGTTCCAATAGCCTAAGACCACATCATCCAGGAAACCAGTCAGTCCAGAATTCTTAAAAAAATAGTTTCAAATCCCTGCCTATGAGATATCACATACTACTCTGGGACAAATAAGTAGAGACTAGTGGCAAATTTAATAAAAAAACAAGTCCCTATGGAGTCACTGGCTTCAAAGACTAAAATAACATAATGAACACCATCATGTAAAATAAACTCATATGACTTCCTAACAAGCAAATGGTGCCATACCATGACACCTACATGGAATTTTGAAAAAAAAATATGTCTCTATTCCCAATACCTTCCTATGGGAAACTTACTAGATAAGACTTTTGAACATAACAACACAAGAATTGTTATCTTCAAATAAAGGCCTCCTCCTCCCCTTCAGCCTTGCCTCTCCATCTCCAAAATTGGTGTCTTTACCAATCTTATGTGTCACTTATTGTAAATAGCAGCAAATAAAAGTTCCTATAGCCTAGGACCTCATAATCCGGAAATCCAGTCAGTACAGAATTCTTAAATAAATAGTTTCAAAACCCTGGCTATCAGATATCACATACTACTCTGGTACACAGAAGTAGAGACTGGTGACAAATTTACCAAAACCAATTCCCTGTGGAGTCACTGGTTTCAAAGACTAAAAAAAAAAAGTTAACACCATCACTAAAATAAAATCAGATGACTTCCTAACCAGCAAATGGTGCCATACTATGACACATACACAGAATTTTGAAAAAAGGAGACCACTTTATTCCCAATACCTTTTAAGGTTATTGGTCTGTGGTATTTCTCCAAAACAAACATGATACCATCTCAGACCACAAAATTTTACCTTGAGAGAGAGGAGCAATAACATAAGCATTACATCTCTCTTTATTGCCCTGACCAAATCCAGCAAAAGGGACCTACCCTAAGTAATTCCACTTCACATGAAGCACTAATATCCAAGGAGGGCCCAGCAACTGAACCAAACAAACCACTTCTGACCAGACATCTCCATTGGAAATTAGATGAACATAATGGAAATGACACAGTGATATGATAGCAATCTCACCATATTACCAATGTAACTATAATGATTTGAGGTACATCTAACTTCAATGTAACAGAATAACATATAAAATATAGTAAAATAATCTAGATAAAATCTCCATGATTATACACAGCCAATCAAAATCAAATGAGAGTACAACATTAACATGAAATGTGTGCAAGTATAAAACAAAATTGAAAACTATACCAAAAAATCCCAACTTTTTTACAGTAAACAGGAAAACACAGAATTAATTCACCCAGAAGTGTATACCCCTTTACAAGCACTTTTTTTTAACAAAATGTATCGATTCTATAGTACAACACATGATAGCTATGCATTGGAAAACGTACAAGGTTTGGATATCCTAAGTCTACACAATTTATCATCACACAAAAGCTCTCAAAATCTGCTTCAGTCCTGGTTCTTTATCTAAAACTATGGCCCCACTACAGGCATTGGCTTTAAGCCAAATATACATATGAGTCTCCAACCATTTGTAAAACAGCTCTTGGAATATTAGGTGAGTAAATAATGCTACTTGAAGAATTTGAAAAAAAAGATAGCGAGCTATTGGAAACTTACTAGATAAGACTTTTGAACATAACAACACAAGAATTGTTAGCTTCAAATAAAGGCCTCCTCCTCCCCTTCAGCCTTTCCTCTCCATCTCCAAAATTGGTGTCTTTACCAATTCTTTGCGTTACTTATTATAAAAATCAGTAGACAGTAAAGTTCCCATAGCCTAAGACCTCATCATCCAGGAAACCAGTCAGTCCAGAATTCTTAAAAAAATAGTTTCAAATCCCTGCCTATGAGATATCACATACTACTCTGGGACAAATAAGTAGAGACTGGTGGCAAATTTAATAAAAAAACAAGTCCCTATGGAGTCACTGGCTTCAAAGACTAAAATAACATAATGAACACCATCATGTAAAATAAACTCATATGACTTCCTAACAAGCAAATGGTGCCATACCACGACACCTACATGGAATTTTGAAAAAAAAATATGTCTCTATTCCCAATACCTTCCTATGGGAAACTTACTAGATAAGACTTTTGAACATAACAACACAAGAATTGTTATCTTCAAATAAAGGCCTCCTCCTCCCCTTCAGCCTTGCCTCTCCATCTCCAAAATTGGTGTCTTTACCAATCTTATGTGTTACTTATTGTAAATAGCAGCAAATACTAAAGTTCCTATAGCCTAGGACCTCATAATCCGGAAATCCAGTCAGTACAGAATTCTTAAATAAATAGTTTCAAACCCCTGGCTATCAGATATCACATACTACTCTGGTACACAGAACTAGAGACTGGTGACAAATTTACCAAAACCAAGTCCCTGTGGAGTCACTGGTTTCAAAGACTAAAAAAACACAGTGAACACCATCACTAAAATCAAATCAGATGACTTCCTAACCAGCAAATGGCGCCATACTATGACACCTACACAGAATTTTTAATAAAGCAGACCTCTTTATTCCCAATACCATCCAAGGTTATTGGTCTGTGGTATTTCTCCAAAACAAACATGATACCATCTCAGACCACACAATTTTACCTTGAGAGAGAGGAGCAATAACATAAGCATTACATCTCTCTTTATTGCCCTGACCAAATCCAGCTAAAGGGACCTACCCTAAGTTAATCCACTTCACATGAAGCACCAATATCCAAGGAGGGCCCAGCAACTGAACCAAACAAACCACTTCTGACCAGACATCTCCATTGGAAATTAGATGAACATAATGGAAATGACACAGTGATATGATAGCAATCTCACCATATTACCAATGTAACTATAATGATTTGAGGTACATCTAACTTCAATGTAACAGAATAACATATAAAATATAGTAAAAGAATCTAGATAAAATCTCCATGATTATACACAGCCAATCAAAATCAAATGAGAGTACAACATTAACATGAAATGTGGGCAAGTATAAAACAAAATTGAAAACTATACCAAAAAATCCCAACTTTTTTACAATAAACAGGAAAACACAGAATTAATTCACCCAGAAGTGTATACCCCTTTACAAGCACATTTTTTTTACAAAATGTATTGATTCTATAGTACAACACATGATAGCTACGCATTGGAAAACGTACAAGGTCTGGATATCCTAAGTCTACACAATTTATCATCACACAAAAGCTCTCAAAATCTGCTTCAGTCCTGGTTCTTTATCTAAACCTATGGCACCACTACAGGCATTGGCTTTAAGCTCAATATACATATGAGTCTCCAACCATTTGTAAAACAGCTCTTGGAATATTAGGTGAGTAAATAATGCTACTTCTATTATATTTGTCAGATAGTGGGTACATGAAGAATTTGGAAAAAAAGATAGCGAGCTATGGGAAACTTACTAGATAAGACTTTTGAACATAACAACACTAGAATTGTTATCTTCAAATAAAGGCCTCCTCCTCCCCTTCAGCCTTTCCTCTCCATCTCCAAAATTGGTGTCTTTACCAATTCTTTGCGTTACTTATTATAAAAATCAGCAGAGAGTAAAGTTCCCATAGCCTAAGACCTCATCATCCAGGAAACCAGTCAGTCCAGAATTCTTAAAAAAATAGTTTCAAATCCCTGCCTATGAGATATCACATACTACTCTGGGACAAATAAGTAGAGACTGGTGGCAAATTTAATCAAAAAACAAGTCCCTATGGAGTCACTGGCTTCAAAGACTAAAATAACATAATGAACACCATCATGTAAAATAAACTTATATGACTTCCTAACAAGCAATGGTGCCATACCACGACACCTACATGGAATTTTGAAAAAAAAAATATGTCTCTATTCCCAATACCTTCCTATGGGAAACTTACTAGATAAGACTTTTGAACATAACAACACAAGAATTGTTATCTTCAAATAAAGGCCTCCTCCTCCCCTTCAGCCTTGCCTCTCCATCTCCAAAATTGGTGTCTTTACCAATCTTATGTGTCACTTATTGTATATAGCAGCAAATACTAAAGTTCCTATAGCCTAGGACCTCATAATCCGGAAATCCAGTCAGTACAGAATTCTTAAATAAATAGTTTCAAACCCCTGGCTATCAGATATCACATACTACTCTGGTACACAGAAGTAGAGACTGGTGACAAATTTACCAAAACCAAGTCCCTGTGGAGTCACTGGTTTCAAAGACTAAAAAAACACAGTGAACACCATCACTAAAATCAAATCAGATGACTTCCTAACCAGCAAATGGCGCCATACTATGACACCTACACAGAATTTTTAATAAAGCAGACCTCTTTATTCCCAATACCATCCAAGGTTATTGGTCTGTGGTATTTCTCCAAAACAAACATGATACCATCTCAGACCACACAATTCTACCTTGAGAGAGAGGAGCAATAACATAAGCATTACATCTCTCTTTATTGCCCTGACCAAATCCAGCTAAAGGGACCTACCCTAAGTTAATCCACTTCACATGAAGCACCAATATCCAAGGAGGGCCCAGCAACTGAACCAAACAAACCACTTCTGACCAGACATCTCCATTGGAAATTAGATGAACATAATGGAAATGACCCAGTGATATGATAGCAATCTCACCATATTACCAATGTAACTATAATGATTTGAGGTACATCTAACTTCAATGTAACAGAATAACATATAAAATATAGTAAAAGAATCTAGATAAAATCTCCATGATTATACACAGCCAATCAAAATCAAATGAGAGTACAACATTAACATGAAATGTGGGCAAGTATAAAACAAAATTGAAAACTATACCAAAAAATCACAACTTTTTTACAATAAACAGGAAAACACAGAATTAATTCACCCAGAAGTGTATACCCCTTTACAAGCACTTTTTTTTTTACAAAATGTATTGATTCTATAGTACAACACATGATAGCTCCGCATTGGAAAACGTACAAGGTCTGGATATCCTAAGTCTACACAATTTATCATCACACAAAAGCTCTCAAAATCTGCTTCAGTCCTGGTTCTTTATCTAAACCTATGGCACCACTACAGGCATTGGCTTTAAGCCCAATATACATATGAGTCTCCAACCATTTGTAAAACAGCTCTTGGAATATTAGGTGAGTAAATAATGCTACTTCAATTATATTTGTCAGATAGTGGGTACATGAAGAATTTGGAAAAAAAGATAGCGAGCTATGGGAAACTTACTAGATAAGACTTTGGAACATAACAACACTAGAATTGTTATCTTCAAATAAAGGCCTCCTCCTCCCCTTCAGCCTTTCCTCTCCATCTCCAAAATTGGTGTCTTTACCAATTCTTTGCGTTACTTATTATAAAAATCAGCAGACAGTAAAGTTCCCATAGCCTAAGACCTCATCATCCAGGAAACCAGTCAGTCCAGAATTCTTAAAAAAATAGTTTCAAATCCCTGCCTATGAGATATCACATACTACTCTGGGACAAATAAGTAGAGACTGGTGGCAAATTTAATCAAAAAACAAGTCCCTATGGAGTCACTGGCTTCAAAGACTAAAATAACATAATGAACACCATCATGTAAAATAAACTTATATGACTTCCTAACAAGCAAATGGTGCCATACCACGACACCTACATGGAATTTTGAAAAAAAAATATGTCTCTATTCCCAATACCTTCCTATGGGAAACTTACTAGATAAGACTTTTGAACATAACAACACAAGAATTGTTATCTTCAAATAAAGGCCTCCTCCTCCCCTTCAGCCTTGCCTCTCCATCTCCAAAATTCGTGTCTTTACCAATCTTATGTGTCACTTATTGTAAATAGCAGCAAATACTAAAGTTCCTATAGCCTAGGACCTCATAATCCGGAAATCCAGTCAGTACAGAATTCTTAAAAAAATAGTTTCAAACCCCTGGCTATCAGATATCACATACTACTCTGGTACACAGAAGTAGAGACTGGTGACAAATTTACCAAAACCAAGTCCCTGTGGAGTCACTGGTTTCAAAGACTAAAAAAACACAGTGAACACCATCACTAAAATCAAATCAGATGACTTCCTAACCAGCAAATGGCGCCATACTATGACACCTACACAGAATTTTGAAAAAAGCAGACCTCTTTATTCCCAATACCTTTCAAGGTTATTGGTCTGTGGTTTTTCTCCAAAACAAACCTGATACCATCTCAGACCACACAATTTTACCTTGAGAGAGAGGAGGAATAACATAAGCATTACATCTCTCTTTATTGCCCTGATCAAATCCAGCTAAAGGGACCTACCCGAAGTTATTCCACTTCACATGAAGCACCAATATCCAAGGAGGGCCCAGCAACTGAACAAAACAAACCACTTCTGACCAGACATCTCCATTGGAAATTAGATGAACATAATGGAAATGACCCAGTGATATGATAGCAATCTCACCATATTACCAATGTAACTATAATGATTTGAGGTACATCTAACTTCAATGTAACAGAATAACATATAAAATATAGTAAAAGAATCTAGATAAAATCTCCATGATTATACACAGCCAATCAAAATCAAATGAGAGTACAACATTAACATGAAATGTGGGCAAGTATAAAACAAAATTGAAAACTATACCAAAAAATCACAACTTTTTTACAATAAACAGGAAAACACAGAATTAATTCACCCAGAAGTGTATACCCCTTTACAAGCACTTTTTTTTTTACAAAATGTATTGATTCTATAGTACAACACATGATAGCTCCGCATTGGAAAACGTACAAGGTCTGGATATCCTAAGTCTACACAATTTATCATCACACAAAAGCTCTCAAAATCTGCTTCAGTCCTGGTTCTTTATCTAAACCTATGGCACCACTACAGGCATTGGCTTTAAGCTCAATATACATATGAGTCTCCAACCATTTGTAAAACAGCTCTTGGAATATTAGGTGAGTAAATAATGCTACTTCTATTATATTTGTCAGATAGTGGGTACATGAAGAATTTGGAAAAAAAGATAGCGAGCTATGGGAAACTTACTAGATAAGACTTTTGAACATAACAACACTAGAATTGTTAGCTTCAAATAAAGGCCTCCTCCTCCCCTTCAGCCTTTCCTCTCCATCTCCAAAATTGGTGTCTTTACCAATTCTTTGCGTTACTTATTATAAAAATCAGCAGACAGTAAAGTTCCCATAGCCTAAGACCTCATCATCCAGGAAACCAGTCAGTCCAGAATTCTTAAAAAAATAGTTTCAAATCCCTGCCTATGAGATATCACATACTACTCTGGGACAAATAAGTAGAGACTGGTGGCAAATTTAATCAAAAAACAAGTCCCTATGGAGTCACTGGCTTCAAAGACTAAAATAACATAATGAACACCATCATGTAAAATAAACTCATATGACTTCCTAACAAGCAAATGGTGCCATACCACGACACCTACATGGAATTTTGAAAAAAAAATATGTCTCTATTCCCAATACCTTCCTATGGGAAACTTACTAGATAAGACTTTTGAACATAACAACACAAGAATTGTTATCTTCAAATAAAGGCCTCCTCCTCCCCTTCAGCCTTGCCTCTCCATCTCCAAAATTGGTGTCTTTACCAATCTTATGTGTCACTTATTGTAAATAGCAGCAAATACTAAAGTTCCTATAGCCTAGGACCTCATAATCCGGAAATCCAGTCAGTACAGAATTCTTAAATAAATAGTTTCAAACCCCTGGCTATCAGATATCACATACTACTCTGGTACACAGAACTAGAGACTGGTGACAAATTTACCAAAACCAAGTCCCTGTGGAGTCACTAGTTTCAAAGACTAAAAAAACACAGTGAACACCATCACTAAAATCAAATCAGATGACTTCCTAACCAGCAAATGGCGCCATACTATGACACCTACACAGAATTTTTAATAAAGCAGACCTCTTTATTCCCAATACCATCCAAGGTTATTGGTCTGTGGTATTTCTCCAAAACAAACATGATACCATCTCAGACCACACAATTTTACCTTGAGAGAGAGGAGCAATAACATAAGCATTACATCTCTCTTTATTGCCCTGACCAAATCCAGCTAAAGGGACCTACCCTAAGTTAATCCACTTCACATGAAGCACCAATATCCAAGGAGGGCCCAGCAACTGAACCAAACAAACCACTTCTGACCAGACATCTCCATTGGAAATTAGATGAACATAATGGAAATGACACAGTGATATGATAGCAATCTCACCATATTACCAATGTAACTATAATGATTTGAGGTACATCTAACTTCAATGTAACAGAATAACATATAAAATATAGTAAAAGAATCTAGATAAAATCTCCATGATTATACACAGCCAATCAAAATCAAATGAGAGTACAACATTAACATGAAATGTGGGCAAGTATAAAACAAAATTGAAAACTATACCAAAAAATCCCAACTTTTTTACAATAAACAGGAAAACACAGAATTAATTCACCCAGAAGTGTATACCCCTTTACAAGCACTTTTTTTTTTACAAAATGTATTGATTCTATAGTACAACACATGATAGCTCCGCATTGGAAAACGTACAAGGTCTGGATATCCTAAGTCTACACAATTTATCATCACACAAAAGCTCTCAAAATCTACTTCAGTCCTGGTTCTTTATCTAAACCTATGGCACCACTACAGGCATTGGCTTTAAGCTCAATATACATATGAGTCTCCAACCATTTGTAAAACAGCTCTTGGAATATTAGGTGAGTAAATAATGCTACTTCTATTATATTTGTCAGATAGTGGGTACATGAAGAATTTGGAAAAAAAGATAGCGAGCTATGGGAAACTTACTAGATAAGACTTTTGAACATAACAACACTAGAATTGTTAGCTTCAAATAAAGGCCTCCTCCTCCCCTTCAGCCTTTCCTCTCCATCTCCAAAATTGGTGTCTTTACCAATTCTTTGCGTTACTTATTATAAAAATCAGCAGACAGTAAAGTTCCCATAGCCTAAGACCTCATCATCCAGGAAACCAGTCAGTCCAGAATTCTTAAAAAAATAGTTTCAAATCCCTGCCTATGAGATATCACATACTACTCTGGGACAAATAAGTAGAGACTGGTGGCAAATTTAATCAAAAAACAAGTCCCTATGGAGTCACTGGCTTCAAAGACTAAAATAACATAATGAACACCATCATGTAAAATAAACTTATATGACTTCCTAACAAGCAAATGGTGCCATACCACGACACCTACATGGAATTTTGAAAAAAAAATATGTCTCTATTCCCAATACCTTCCTATGGGAAACTTACTAGATAAGACTTTTGAACATAACAACACAAGAATTGTTATCTTCAAATAAAGGCCTCCTCCTCCCCTTCAGCCTTGCCTCTCCATCTCCAAAATTGGTGTCCTTACCAATCTTATGTGTCACTTATTGTATATAGCAGCAAATACTAAAGTTCCTATAGCCTAGGACCTCATAATCCGGAAATCCAGTCAGTACAGAATTCTTAAAAAAATAGTTTCAAACCCCTGGCTATCAGATATCACATACTACTCTGGTACACAGAAGTAGAGACTGGTGACAAATTTACCAAAACCAAGTACCTGTGGAGTCACTGGTTTCAAAGACTAAAAAAACACAGTGAACACCATCACTAAAATCAAATCAGATGACTTCCTAACCAGCAAATGGCGCCATACTATGACACCTACACAGAATTTTGAAAAAAGCAGACCTCTTTATTCCCAATACCTTTCAAGGTTATTGGTCTGTGGTTTTTCTCCAAAACAAACCTGATACCATCTCAGACCACACAATTTTACCTTGAGAGAGAGGAGGAATAACATAAGCATTACATCTCTCTTTATTGCCCTGATCAAATCCAGCTAAAGGGACCTACCCGAAGTTATTCCACTTCACATGAAGCACCAATATCCAAGGAGGGCCCAGCAACTGAACCAAACAAACCACTTCTGACCAGACATCTCCATTGGAAATTAGATGAACATAATGGAAATGACACAGTGATATGATAGCAATCTCACCATATTACCAATGTAACTATAATGATTTGAGGTACATCTAACTTCAATGTAACAGAATAACATATAAAATATAGTAAAAGAATCTAGATAAAATCTCCATGATTATACACAGCCAATCAAAATCAAATGAGAGTACAACATTAACATGAAATGTGTGCAAGTATAAAACAAAATTGAAAACTATACCAAAAAATCCCAACTTTTTTACAGTAAACAGGAAAACACAGAATTAATTCACCCAGAAGTGTATACCCCTTTACAAGCACTTTTTTTTTTTACAAAATGTATTGATTCTATAGTACAACACATGATAGCTATGCATTGGAAAACGTACAGGGTCTGGATATCCTAAGTCTACACAATTTATCATCACACAAAAGCTCTCAAAATCTGCTTCAGTCCTGGTTCTTTATCTAAACCTATGGCACCACTACAGGCATTGGCTTTAAGCCCAATATACATATGAGTCTCCAACCATTTGTAAAACAGCTCTTGGAATATTAGGTGAGTAAATAATGCTACTTCTATTATATTTGTCAGATAGTGGGTACATGAAGAATTTGGAAAAAAAGATAGCGAGCTATGGGAAACTTACTAGATAAGACTTTTGAAGATAACAACACTAGAATTGTTATCTTCAAATAAAGGCCTCCTCCTCCCCTTCAGCCTTTCCTCTCCATCTCCAAAATTGGTGTCTTTACCAATTCTTTGCGTTACTTATTATAAAAATCAGCAGACAGTAAAGTTCCCATAGCCTAAGACCTCATCATCCAGGAAACCAGTCAGTCCAGAATTCTTAAAAAAATAGTTTCAAATCCCTGCCTATGAGATATCACATACTACTCTGGGACAAATAAGTAGAGACTGGTGGCAAATTTAATCAAAAAACAAGTCCCTATGGAGTCACTGGCTTCAAAGACTAAAATAACATAATGAACACCATCATGTAAAATAAACTTATATGACTTCCTAACAAGCAAATGGTGCCATACCACGACACCTACATGGAATTTTGAAAAAAAAATATGTCTCTATTCCCAATACCTTCCTATGGGAAACTTACTAGATAAGACTTTTGAACATAACAACACAAGAATTGTTATCTTCAAATAAAGGCCTCCTCCTCCCCTTCAGCCTTGCCTCTCCATCTCCAAAATTGGGGTCTTTACCAATCTTATGTGTCACTTATTGTATATAGCAGCAAATACTAAAGTTCCTATAGCCTAGGACCTCATAATCCGGAAATCCAGTCAGTACAGAATTCTTAAAAAAATAGTTTCAAACCCCTGGCTATCAGATATCACATACTACTCTGGTACACAGAAGTAGAGACTGGTGACAAATTTACCAAAACCAAGTCCCTGTGGAGTCACTGGCTTCAAAGATTAAAAAAAAAACAGGGAACACCATCACTAAAATAAAAGCAGATAACTTCCTAACCAGCAAATGGCGCCATACTATGACACCTACACAGAATTTTGAAAAAAGCAGACCTCTTTATTCCCAATACCTTTTAAGGTTATTGGTCTGTGGTATTTCTCCAAAACAAACATGATACCATCTCAGACCACACAATTTTACCTTGAGAGAGAGGAGCAATAACATAAGCATTACATCTCTGTTTATTGCCCTGACCAAATCCAGCTAAAGGGACCTACCCTAAGTTATTCCACTTCACATGAAGCACCAATATCCAAGGAGGGCCCAGCAACTGAACCAAACAAACCACTTCTGACCAGACATCTCCATTGGAAATTAGATGCACATAATGGAAATGACACAGTGATATGATAGCAATCTCACCATATTACCAATGTAACTATAATGATTTGAGTTACATCTAACTTCAATGTAACAGAATAACATATAAAATATAGTAAAAGAATCTAGATAAAATCTCCATGATTATACACAGCCAATCAAAATCAAATGAGAGTACAACATTAACATGAAATGTGTGCAAGTATAAAACAAAATTGAAAACTATACCAAAAAATGTCCAACTTTTTTTACAATAAACAGGAAAACACAGAATTAATTCACCCAGAAGTGTATACCCCTTTACAAGCACTTTTTTTTTACAAAATGTATTGATTCTATAGTGCAACACATGATAGCTACACATTGGAAAACGTACAAGGTCTGGATATCCTAAGTCTACACAATTTATCATCACACAAAAGCTCTCAAAATCTGCTTCAGTCCTGGTTCTTTATCTAAACCTATGGCACCACTACAGGCATTGGCTTTAAGCCCAATATACATATGAGTCTCCAACCATTTGTAAAACAGCTCTTGGAATATTAGGTGAGTAAATAATGCTACTTCTATTATATTTGTCAGATAGTGGGTACATGAAGAATTTGAAAAAAAAAGATAGCGAGCTATTGGAAACTTACTAGATAAGACTTTTGAACATAACAACACATGAATTGTTATCTTCAAATAAAGGCCTCCTCCTCCCCTTCAGCCTTTCCTCTCCATCTCCAAAATTGGTGTCTTTACCAATTCTTTGCGTTACTTATTATAAAAATCAGCAGAGAGTAAAGTTCCCATAGCCTAAGACCTCATCATCCAGGAAACCAGTCAGTCCAGAATTCTTAAAAAAATAGTTTCAAATCCCTGCCTATGAGATATCACATACTACTCTGGGACAAATAAGTAGAGACTGGTGGCAAATTTAATCAAAAAACAAGTCCCTATGGAGTCACTGGCTTCAAAGACTAAAATAACATAATGAACACCATCATGTAAAATAAACTCATATGACTTCCTAACAAGCAAATGGTGCCATACCACGACACCTACATGGAATTTTGAAAAAAAAATATGTCTCTATTCCCAATACCTTCCTATGGGAAACTTACTAGATAAGACTTTTGAACATAACAACACAAGAATTGTTATCTTCAAATAAAGGCCTCCTCCTCCCCTTCAGCCTTGCCTCTCCATCTCCAAAATTGGTGTCTTTACCAATCTTATGTGTCACTTATTGTAAATAGCAGCAAATACTAAAGTTCCTATAGCCTAGGACCTCATAATCCGGAAATCCAGTCAGTACAGAATTCTTAAATAAATAGTTTCAAACCCCTGGCTATCAGATATCACATACTACTCTGGTACACAGAACTAGAGACTGGTGACAAATTTACCAAAACCAAGTCCCTGTGGAGTCACTAGTTTCAAAGACTAAAAAAACACAGTGAACACCATCACTAAAATCAAATCAGATGACTTCCTAACCAGCAAATGGCGCCATACTATGACACCTACACAGAATTTTTAATAAAGCAGACCTCTTTATTCCCAATACCATCCAAGGTTATTGGTCTGTGGTATTTCTCCAAAACAAACATGATACCATCTCAGACCACACAATTTTACCTTGAGAGAGAGGAGCAATAACATAAGCATTACATCTCTCTTTATTGCCCTGACCAAATCCAGCTAAAGGGACCTACCCTAAGTTAATCCACTTCACATGAAGCACCAATATCCAAGGAGGGCCCAGCAACTGAACCAAACAAACCACTTCTGACCAGACATCTCCATTGGAAATTAGATGAACATAATGGAAATGACACAGTGATATGATAGCAATCTCACCATATTACCAATGTAACTATAATGATTTGAGGTACATCTAACTTCAATGTAACAGAATAACATATAAAATATAGTAAAAGAATCTAGATAAAATCTCCATGATTATACACAGCCAATCAAAATCAAATGAGAGTACAACATTAACATGAAATGTGGGCAAGTATAAAACAAAATTGAAAACTATACCAAAAAATCCCAACTTTTTTACAATAAACAGGAAAACACAGAATTAATTCACCCAGAAGTGTATACCCCTTTACAAGCACATTTTTTTTACAAAATGTATTGATTCTATAGTACAACACATGATAGCTACGCATTGGAAAACGTACAAGGTCTGGATATCCTAAGTCTTCACAATTTATCATCACACAAAAGCTCTCAAAATCTGCTTCAGTCCTGGTTCTTTATCTAAACCTATGGCACCACTACAGGCATTGGCTTTAAGCTCAATATACATATGAGTCTCCAACCATTTGTAAAACAGCTCTTGGAATATTAGGTGAGTAAATAATGCTACTTCTATTATATTTGTCAGATAGTGGGTACATGAAGAATTTGGAAAAAAAGATAGCGAGCTATGGGAAACTTACTAGATAAGACTTTTGAACATAACAACACTAGAATTGTTATCTTCAAATAAAGGCCTCCTCCTCCCCTTCAGCCTTTCCTCTCCATCTCCAAAATTGGTGTCTTTACCAATTCTTTGCGTTACTTATTATAAAAATCAGCAGAGAGTAAAGTTCCCATAGCCTAAGACCTCATCATCCAGGAAACCAGTCAGTCCAGAATTCTTAAAAAAATAGTTTCAAATCCCTGCCTATGAGATATCACATACTACTCTGGGACAAATAAGTAGAGACTGGTGGCAAATTTAATCAAAAAACAAGTCCCTATGGAGTCACTGGCTTCAAAGACTAAAATAACATAATGAACACCATCATGTAAAATAAACTTATATGACTTCCTAACAAGCAAATGGTGCCATACCACGACACCTACATGGAATTTTGAAAAAAAAATATGTCTCTATTCCCAATACCTTCCTATGGGAAACTTACTAGATAAGACTTTTGAACATAACAACACAAGAATTGTTATCTTCAAATAAAGGCCTCCTCCTCCCCTTCAGCCTTGCCTCTCCATCTCCAAAATTGGTGTCTTTACCAATCTTATGTGTCACTTATTGTATATAGCAGCAAATACTAAAGTTCCTATAGCCTAGGACCTCATAATCCGGAAATCCAGTCAGTACAGAATTCTTAAAAAAATAGTTTCAAACCCCTGGCTATCAGATATCACATACTACTCTGGTACACAGAAGTAGAGACTGGTGACAAATTTACCAAAACCAAGTCCCTGTGGAGTCACTGGTTTCAAAGACTAAAAAAACACAGTGAACACGATCACTAAAATCAAATCAGATGACTTCCTAACCAGCAAATGGCGCCATACTATGACACCTACACAGAATTTTGAAAAAAGCAGACCTCTTTATTCCCAATACCTTTCAAGGTTATTGGTCTGTGGTTTTTCTCCAAAACAAACCTGATACCATCTCAGACCACACAATTTTACCTTGAGAGAGAGGAGGAATAACATAAGCATTACATCTCTCTTTATTGCCCTGATCAAATCCAGCTAAAGGGACCTACCCGAAGTTATTCCACTTCACATGAAGCACCAATATCCAAGGAGGGCCCAGCAACTGAACAAAACAAACCACTTCTGACCAGACATCTCCATTGGAAATTAGATGAACATAATGGAAATGACCCAGTGATATGATAGCAATCTCACCATATTACCAATGTAACTATAATGATTTGAGGTACATCTAACTTCAATGTAACAGAATAACATATAAAATATAGTAAAAGAATCTAGATAAAATCTCCATGATTATACACAGCCAATCAAAATCAAATGAGAGTACAACATTAACATGAAATGTGGGCAAGTATAAAACAAAATTGAAAACTATACCAAAAAATCACAACTTTTTTACAATAAACAGGAAAACACAGAATTAATTCACCCAGAAGTGTATACCCCTTTACAAGCACTTTTTTTTTTACAAAATGTATTGATTCTATAGTACAACACATGATAGCTCCGCATTGGAAAACGTACAAGGTCTGGATATCCTAAGTCTACACAATTTATCATCACACAAAAGCTCTCAAAATCTGCTTCAGTCCTGGTTCTTTATCTAAACCTATGGCACCACTACAGGCATTGGCTTTAAGCTCAATATACATATGAGTCTCCAACCATTTGTAAAACAGCTCTTGGAATATTAGGTGAGTAAATAATGCTACTTCTATTATATTTGTCAGATAGTGGGTACATGAAGAATTTGGAAAAAAAGATAGCGAGCTATGGGAAACTTACTAGATAAGACTTTTGAACATAACAACACTAGAATTGTTAGCTTCAAATAAAGGCCTCCTCCTCCCCTTCAGCCTTTCCTCTCCATCTCCAAAATTGGTGTCTTTACCAATTCTTTGCGTTACTTATTATAAAAATCAGCAGACAGTAAAGTTCCCATAGCCTAAGACCTCATCATCCAGGAAACCAGTCAGTCCAGAATTCTTAAAAAAATAGTTTCAAATCCCTGCCTATGAGATATCACATACTACTCTGGGACAAATAAGTAGAGACTGGTGGCAAATTTAATCAAAAAACAAGTCCCTATGGAGTCACTGGCTTCAAAGACTAAAATAACATAATGAACACCATCATGTAAAATAAACTCATATGACTTCCTAACAAGCAAATGGTGCCATACCACGACACCTACATGGAATTTTGAAAAAAAAATATGTCTCTATTCCCAATACCTTCCTATGGGAAACTTACTAGATAAGACTTTTGAACATAACAACACAAGAATTGTTATCTTCAAATAAAGGCCTCCTCCTCCCCTTCAGCCTTGCCTCTCCATCTCCAAAATTGGTGTCTTTACCAATCTTATGTGTCACTTATTGTAAATAGCAGCAAATACTAAAGTTCCTATAGCCTAGGACCTCATAATCCGGAAATCCAGTCAGTACAGAATTCTTAAATAAATAGTTTCAAACCCCTGGCTATCAGATATCACATACTACTCTGGTACACAGAACTAGAGACTGGTGACAAATTTACCAAAACCAAGTCCCTGTGGAGTCACTAGTTTCAAAGACTAAAAAAACACAGTGAACACCATCACTAAAATCAAATCAGATGACTTCCTAACCAGCAAATGGCGCCATACTATGACACCTACACAGAATTTTTAATAAAGCAGACCTCTTTATTCCCAATACCATCCAAGGTTATTGGTCTGTGGTATTTCTCCAAAACAAACATGATACCATCTCAGACCACACAATTTTACCTTGAGAGAGAGGAGCAATAACATAAGCATTACATCTCTCTTTATTGCCCTGACCAAATCCAGCTAAAGGGACCTACCCTAAGTTAATCCACTTCACATGAAGCACCAATATCCAAGGAGGGCCCAGCAACTGAACCAAACAAACCACTTCTGACCAGACATCTCCATTGGAAATTAGATGAACATAATGGAAATGACACAGTGATATGATAGCAATCTCACCATATTACCAATGTAACTATAATGATTTGAGGTACATCTAACTTCAATGTAACAGAATAACATATAAAATATAGTAAAAGAATCTAGATAAAATCTCCATGATTATACACAGCCAATCAAAATCAAATGAGAGTACAACATTAACATGAAATGTGGGCAAGTATAAAACAAAATTGAAAACTATACCAAAAAATCCCAACTTTTTTACAATAAACAGGAAAACACAGAATTAATTCACCCAGAAGTGTATACCCCTTTACAAGCACTTTTTTTTTTACAAAATGTATTGATTCTATAGTACAACACATGATAGCTCCGCATTGGAAAACGTACAAGGTCTGGATATCCTAAGTCTACACAATTTATCATCACACAAAAGCTCTCAAAATCTGCTTCAGTCCTGGTTCTTTATCTAAACCTATGGCACCACTACAGGCATTGGCTTTAAGCTCAATATACATATGAGTCTCCAACCATTTGTAAAACAGCTCTTGGAATATTAGGTGAGTAAATAATGCTACTTCTATTATATTTGTCAGATAGTGGGTACATGAAGAATTTGGAAAAAAAGATAGCGAGCTATGGGAAACTTACTAGATAAGACTTTTGAAGATAACAACACTAGAATTGTTAGCTTCAAATAAAGGCCTCCTCCTCCCCTTCAGCCTTTCCTCTCCATCTCCAAAATTGGTGTCTTTACCAATTCTTTGCGTTACTTATTATAAAAATCAGCAGACAGTAAAGTTCCCATAGCCTAAGACCTCATCATCCAGGAAACCAGTCAGTCCAGAATTCTTAAAAAAATAGTTTCAAATCCCTGCCTATGAGATATCACATACTACTCTGGGACAAATAAGTAGAGACTGGTGGCAAATTTAATCAAAAAACAAGTCCCTATGGAGTCACTGGCTTCAAAGACTAAAATAACATAATGAACACCATCATGTAAAATAAACTTATATGACTTCCTAACAAGCAAATGGTGCCATACCACGACACCTACATGGAATTTTGAAAAAAAAATATGTCTCTATTCCCAATACCTTCCTATGGGAAACTTACTAGATAAGACTTTTGAACATAACAACACAAGAATTGTTATCTTCAAATAAAGGCCTCCTCCTCCCCTTCAGCCTTGCCTCTCCATCTCCAAAATTGGTGTCCTTACCAATCTTATGTGTCACTTATTGTATATAGCAGCAAATACTAAAGTTCCTATAGCCTAGGACCTCATAATCCGGAAATCCAGTCAGTACAGAATTCTTAAAAAAATAGTTTCAAACCCCTGGCTATCAGATATCACATACTACTCTGGTACACAGAAGTAGAGACTGGTGACAAATTTACCAAAACCAAGTCCCTGTGGAGTCACTGGTTTCAAAGACTAAAAAAACACAGTGAACACCATCACTAAAATCAAATCAGATGACTTCCTAACCAGCAAATGGCGCCATACTATGACACCTACACAGAATTTTGAAAAAAGCAGACCTCTTTATTCCCAATACCTTTCAAGGTTATTGGTCTGTGGTTTTTCTCCAAAACAAACCTGATACCATCTCAGACCACACAATTTTACCTTGAGAGAGAGGAGGAATAACATAAGCATTACATCTCTCTTTATTGCCCTGATCAAATCCAGCTAAAGGGACCTACCCGAAGTTATTCCACTTCACATGAAGCACCAATATCCAAGGAGGGCCCAGCAACTGAACCAAACAAACCACTTCTGACCAGACATCTCCATTGGAAATTAGATGAACATAATGGAAATGACACAGTGATATGATAGCAATCTCACCATATTACCAATGTAACTATAATGATTTGAGGTACATCTAACTTCAATGTAACAGAATAACATATAAAATATAGTAAAAGAATCTAGATAAAATCTCCATGATTATACACAGCCAATCAAAATCAAATGAGAGTACAACATTAACATGAAATGTGTGCAAGTATAAAACAAAATTGAAAACTATACCAAAAAATCCCAACTTTTTTACAGTAAACAGGAAAACACAGAATTAATTCACCCAGAAGTGTATACCCCTTTACAAGCACTTTTTTTTTTACAAAATGTATTGATTCTATAGTACAACACATGATGGCTATGCATTGGAAAACGTACAGGGTCTGGATATCCTAAGTCTACACAATTTATCATCACACAAAAGCTCTCAAAATCTGCTTCAGTCCTGGTTCTTTATCTAAACCTATGGCACCACTACAGGCATTGGCTTTAAGCCCAATATACATATGAGTCTCCAACCATTTGTAAAACAGCTCTTGGAATATTAGGTGAGTAAATAATGCTACTTCTATTATATTTGTCAGATAGTGGGTACATGAAGAATTTGGAAAAAAAGATAGCGAGCTATGGGAAACTTACTAGATAAGACTTTTGAAGATAACAACACTAGAATTGTTATCTTCAAATAAAGGCCTCCTCCTCCCCTTCAGCCTTTCCTCTCCATCTCCAAAATTGGTGTCTTTACCAATTCTTTGCGTTACTTATTATAAAAATCAGCAGAGAGTAAAGTTCCCATAGCCTAAGACCTCATCATCCAGGAAACCAGTCAGTCCAGAATTCTTAAAAAAATAGTTTCAAATCCCTGCCTATGAGATATCACATACTACTCTGGGACAAATAAGTAGAGACTGGTGGCAAATTTAATCAAAAAACAAGTCCCTATGGAGTCACTGGCTTCAAAGACTAAAATAACATAATGAACACCATCATGTAAAATAAACTTATATGACTTCCTAACAAGCAAATGGTGCCATACCACGACACCTACATGGAATTTTGAAAAAAAAATATGTCTCTATTCCCAATACCTTCCTATGGGAAACTTACTAGATAAGACTTTTGAACATAACAACACAAGAATTGTTATCTTCAAATAAAGGCCTCCTCCTCCCCTTCAGCCTTGCCTCTCCATCTCCAAAATTGGGGTCTTTACCAATCTTATGTGTCACTTATTGTATATAGCAGCAAATACTAAAGTTCCTATAGCCTAGGACCTCATAATCCGGAAATCCAGTCAGTACAGAATTCTTAAAAAAATAGTTTCAAACCCCTGGCTATCAGATATCACATACTACTCTGGTACACAGAAGTAGAGACTGGTGACAAATTTACCAAAACCAAGTCCCTGTGGAGTCACTGGCTTCAAAGATTAAAAAAAAAACAGGGAACACCATCACTAAAATAAAAGCAGATAACTTCCTAACCAGCAAATGGCGCCATACTATGACACCTACACAGAATTTTGAAAAAAGCAGACCTCTTTATTCCCAATACCTTTTAAGGTTATTGGTCTGTGGTATTTCTCCAAAACAAACATGATACCATCTCAGACCACACAATTTTACCTTGAGAGAGAGGAGCAATAACATAAGCATTACATCTCTGTTTATTGCCCTGACCAAATCCAGCTAAAGGGACCTACCCTAAGTTATTCCACTTCACATGAAGCACCAATATCCAAGGAGGGCCCAGCAACTGAACCAAACAAACCACTTCTGACCAGACATCTCCATTGGAAATTAGATGCACATAATGGAAATGACACAGTGATATGATAGCAATCTCACCATATTACCAATGTAACTATAATGATTTGAGTTACATCTAACTTCAATGTAACAGAATAACATATAAAATATAGTAAAAGAATCTAGATAAAATCTCCATGATTATACACAGCCAATCAAAATCAAATGAGAGTACAACATTAACATGAAATGTGTGCAAGTATAAAACAAAATTGAAAACTATACCAAAAAATGTCCAACTTTTTTTACAATAAACAGGAAAACACAGAATTAATTCACCCAGAAGTGTATACCCCTTTACAAGCACTTTTTTTTTACAAAATGTATTGATTCTATAGTGCAACACATGATAGCTACACATTGGAAAACGTACAAGGTCTGGATATCCTAAGTCTACACAATTTATCATCACACAAAAGCTCTCAAAATCTGCTTCAGTCCTGGTTCTTTATCTAAACCTATGGCACCACTACAGGCATTGGCTTTAAGCCCAATATACATATGAGTCTCCAACCATTTGTAAAACAGCTCTTGGAATATTAGGTGAGTAAATAATGCTACTTCTATTATATTTGTCAGATAGTGGGTACATGAAGAATTTGAAAAAAAAAGATAGCGAGCTATTGGAAACTTACTAGATAAGACTTTTGAACATAACAACACATGAATTGTTATCTTCAAATAAAGGCCTCCTCCTCCCCTTCAGCCTTTCCTCTCCATCTCCAAAATTGGTGTCTTTACCAATTCTTTGCGTTACTTATTATAAAAATCAGTAGACAGTAAAGTTCCCATAGCCTAAGACCTCATCATCCAGGAAACCAGTCAGTCCAGAATTCTTAAAAAAATAGTTTCAAATCCCTGCCTATGAGATATCACATACTACTCTGGGACAAATAAGTAGAGACTGGTGGCAAATTTAATCAAAAAACAAGTCCCTATGGAGTCACTGGCTTCAAAGACTAAAATAACATAATGAGCACCATCATGTAAAATAAACTTATATGACTTCCTAACAAGCAAATGGTGCCATACTATGACACCTACACAGAATTTTGAAAAAAGCAGACCTCTTTATTCCCAATACCTCTCAAGGTTATTGGTCTGTGGTATTTCTCCAAAACAAACCTGATACCATCTCAGACCACACAATTTTACCTTGAGAGAGAGGAGCAATAACATAAGCATTACATCTCTCTTTATTGCCCTGACCAAATCCAGCTAAAGGGACCTACCCCTAAGTTATTCCACTTCACATGAAGCACCAATATCCAAGGAGGGCCCAGCAACTGAACCAAACAAACCACTTCTGACCAGACATCTCCATTGGAAATTAGATGAACATAATGGAAATGACACAGTGATATGATAGCAATCTCACCATATTACCAATGTAACTATAATGATTTGAGGTACATCTAACTTCAATGTAACAGAATAACATATAAAATATAGTAAAAGAATCTAGATAAAATCTCCATGATTATACACAGCCAATCAAAATCAAATAAGAGTACAACATTAACATGAAATGTGTGTAAGCATAAAACAAAATTGAAAACTATACCAAAAAATCCCAACTTTTTTACAGTAAACAGGAAAACACAGAATTAATTCACCCAGAAGTGTATACCCCTTTACAAGCACTTTTTTTTTACAAAATGTATTGATTCTATAGTACAACACATGATAGCTACGCATTGGAAAACGTACAAGGTCTGGATATCCTAAGTCTACACAATTTATCATCACACAAAAGCTCTCAAAATCTGCTTCAGTCCTGGTTCTTTATCTAAACCTATGGCACCACTACAGGCATTGGCTTTAAGCCCAATATACATATGAGTATCCAACCATTTGTAAAACAGCTCTTGGTATATTAGGTGAGAAAATAATGCTACTTCTATTATATTTGTCAGATAGTGGGTACAAGAAGAATTTGGAAAAAAAGATAGCGAGCTATGGGAAACTTACTAGATAAGACTTTTGAACATAACAACACAAGAATTGTTATCTTCAAATAAAGGCCTCCTCCTCCCCTTCAGCCTTTCCTCTCCATCTCCAAAATTGGTGTCTTTACCAATTCTTTGCGTTACTTATTATAAAAATCAGCAGACAGTAAAGTTCCCATAGCCTAAGACCTCATCATCCAGGAAACCAGTCAGTCCAGAATTCTTAAAAAAATAGTTTCAAATCCCTGCCTATGAGATATCACATACTACTCTGGGACAAATAAGTAGAGACTGGTGGCAAATTTAATCAAAAAACAAGTCCCTATGGAGTCACTGGCTTCAAAGACTAAAATAACATAATGAACACAATCATGTAAAATAAACTCATACGACTTCCTAACAAGCAAATGGTGCCATACCACGACACCTACATGGAATTTTGAAAAAAAAAATATGTCTCTATTCCCAATACCTTCCTATGGGAAACTTACTAGATAAGACTTTTGAACATAACAACACAAGAATTGTTATGTTCAAATAAAGGCCTCCTCCTCCCCTTCAGCCTTGCCTCTCCATCTCCAAAATTGGTGTCTTTACCAATCTTATGAGTCACTTATTGTAAATAGCAGCAAATACTAAAGTTCCTATAGCCTAGGACCTCATAATCCGGAAATCCAGTCAGTACAGAATTCTTAAAAAAATAGTTTCAAACCCATGGTTATCAGATATCACATACTACTCTGGTACACAGAAGTAGAGACTGGTGACAAATTTACCAAAACCAAGTCCCTGTGGAGTCACTGGTTTCAAAGACTAAAAAAAAAACAGTGAACACCATCACTAAAATAAAATCAGATGACTTCCTAACCAGCAAATGGCGCCATACTATGACACCTACACAGAATTTTGAAAAAAGCAGACCTCTTTATTCCCAATACCTTTTAAGGTTATTGGTCTGTGGTATTTCTCCAAAACAAACATGATACCATCTCAGACCACACAATTTTACCTTGAGAGAGAGGAGCAATAACATAAGCATTACATCTCTCTTTATTGCCCTGACCAAATCCAGCAAAAGGGACCTACCCTAAGTAATTCCACATCACATGAAGCACCAATATCCAAGGAGGTCCCAGCAACTGAACCAAACAAACCACTTCTGACCAGACATCTCCATTGGTAATTAGATGAACATCATGGAAATGACACAGTGATATGATAGCAATCTCACCATATTACCAATGTAACTATAATGATTTGAGGTACATCTAACTTCAATGTAACAGAATAACATATAAAATATAGTAAAATAATCTAGATAAAATCTCCATGATTATACACAGCCAATCAAAATCAAATGAGAGTACAACATTAACATGAAATGTGTGCAAGTATAAAACAAAATTGAAAACTATACCAAAAAATTTCCAACTTTTTTACAGTAAACAGGAAAACACAGAATTAATTCACCCAGAAGTGTATACCCCTTTACAAGCACTTTTTTTTACAAAATGTATTGATTCTATAGTACAACACATGATAGCTACGCATTGGAAAACGTACAAGGTCTGGAAATCCTAAGTCTACACAATTTATCATCACACAAAAGCTCTCAAAATCTGCTTCAGTCCTGGTTCTTTATCTAAACCTATGGCACCACTACAGGCATTGGCTTTAAGCCCAATATACATATGAGTCTCCAACCATTTGTAAAACAACTCTTGGTATATTAGGTGAGTAAATAATGCTACTTCTATTATATTTGTCAGATACTGGGTACATGAAGAATTTGGAAAAAAAGATAGCGAGCTATGGGAAACTTACTAGATAAGACTTTTGAACATAACAACACAAGAATTGTTATTTTCAAATAAAGGCCTCCTCCTCCCCTTCAGCCTTTCCTCTCCATCTCCAAAATTGGTGTCTTTACCAATTCTTTGCGTTACTTATTATAAAAATCAGCAGACAGTAAAGTTCCAATAGCCTAAGACCTCATCATCCAGGAAACCAGTCAGTCCAGAATTCTTAAAAAAATAGTTTCAAATCCCTGCCTATGAGATATCACATACTACTCTGGGACAAATAAGTAGAAACTGGTGGCAAATTTAATAAAAAAACAAGTCCCTATGGAGTCACTGGCTTCAAAGACTAAAATAACATAATGAACACCATCATGTAAAATAAACTCATATGACTTCCTAACAAGCAAATGGTGCCATACCACGACACCTACATGGAATTTTGAAAAAGAAAATATGTCTCTATTCCCAATACCTTCCTATGGGAAACTTACTAGATAAGACTTTTGAACATAACAACACAAGAATTGTTATCTTCAAATAAAGGTCTCCTCCTCCCCTTCAGCCTTGCCTCTGCATCTCCAAAATTGGTGTCTTTACCAATCTTATGTGTCACTTATTGTAAATAGCAGCAAATACTAAAGTTCCTATGGCCTAGGACCTCATAATCCGGAAATCCAGTCAGTACAGAATTCTTAAAAAAATAGTTTCAAACCCCTGCCTATCAGATATCACATACTACTCTGGTACACAGAAGTAGAGACTGGTGACAAATTTACCAAAATCAAGTCCCTGTGGAGTCACTGGTTTCAAAGACTAAAAAAACACAGTGAACACCATCACTAAAATCAAATCAGATGACTTCCTAACCAGCAAATGGCGCCATACTATGACATCTACACAGAATTTTGAAAAAAGCAGAAATCTTTATTCCCAATACCTTTCAAGGTTATTGGTCTGTGGTATTTCTCCAAAACAAACCTGATACCATCTCAGACCACACAATTTTACCTTGAGAGAGAGGAGCAATAACATAAGCATTACATCTCTCTTTATTGCCCTGACCAAATCCAGCTAAAGGGACCTACCCTAAGTTATTCCACTTCACATGAAGCACCAATATCCAAGGAGGGCCCAGCAACTGAACCAAACAAACCACTTCTGACCAGACATCTCCATTGGAAATTAGATGAACATAATGGAAATGACACAGTGATATGATAGCAATCTCACCATATTACCAATGTAACTATAATGATTTGAGGTACATCTAACTTCAATGTAACAGAATAACATATAAAATATAGTAAAAGAATCTAGATAAAATCTCCATGATTATACACAGCCAATCAAAATCAAATGAGAGTACAACATTAACATGAAATGTGTGCAAATATAAAAAAAAATTGAAAACTATACCAAAAAATCCCAACTTTTTTACAATAAACAGGAAAACACAGAATTAATTCACCCAGAAGTGTATACCCCTTTACAAGCACTTTTTTATCCAAAATGTATTGATTCTATAGTACAACACATGATAGCTACGCTTTGGAAAACGCACAAGAACTGGATATCCTAAGTCTACACAATTTATCATCACACAAAAGCTCTCAAAATCTGCTTCAGTCCTGGTTCTTTATCTAAACCTATGGCACCACTACAGGCATTGGCTTTAAGCTCAATATACATATGAGTCTCCAACCATTTGTAAAACAGCTCTTGGTATATTAGGTGAGTAAATAATGCTACTTCTATTATATTTGTCAGATAGTGGGTACAGGAAGAATTTGGAAAAAAACATAGCGAGCTATGGGAAACTTACTAGATAAGACTTTTGAACATAACAACACAAGAATTGTTATCTTCAAATAAAGGCCTCCTCCTCCCCTTCAGCCTTTCCTCTCCATCTCCAAAATTGGTGTCTTTACCAATTCTTTGCGTTACTTATTATAAAAATCAGCAGACAGTAAAGTTCCCATAGCCTAAGACCTCATCATCCAGGAAACCAGTCAGTCCAGAATTCTTAAAAAAATAGTTTCAAATCCCTGCCTATGAGATATCACATACTACTCTGGGACAAATAAGTAGAGACTGGTGGCAAATTTAATCAAAAAACAAGTCCCTATGGAGTCACTGGCTTCAAAGACTAAAATAACATAATGAACACCATCATGTAAAATAAACTCATATGACTTCCTAACAAGCAAATGGTGCCATACCACCACACCTACATGGAATTATGAAAAAAAAAAAAATGTCTCTATTCCCAATACCTTCCTATGGGAAACTTACTAGATAAGACTTTTGAACATAACAACACAAGAATTGTTATCTTCAAATAAAGGCCTCCTCCTCCCCTTCAGCCTTGCCTCTCCATCTCCAAAATTGGTGTCTTTACCAATCTTATGTGTCACTTATTGTAAATAGCAGCAAATACTAAAGTTCCTATAGCCTAGGACCTCATAATCCGGAAATCCAGTCAGTACAGAATTCTTAAAAAAATAGTTTCAAACCCCTGGCTATCAGATATCACATACTACTCTGGTATACAGAAGTAGAGACTGGTGACAAATTTACCAAAACCAAGTCCCTGTGGAGTCACTGGTTTCAAAGACTAAAAAAACACAGTGAACACCATCATTAAAATCAAATCAGATGACTTCCTAACCAGCAAATGGCGCCATACTATGACACCTACACAGAATTTTGAAAAAAGCAGACCTCTTTATTCCCAATACCTTTCAAGGTTATTGGTCTGTGGTATTTCTCCAAAACAAACATGATACCGTACCATCTCAGACCACACAATTTTACCTTGAGAGAGAGGAGCAATAACATAAGCATTACATCTCTCTTTATTGCCCTGACCAAATCCAGCTAAAGGGACCTACCCTAAGTTATTCCACTTCACATGAAGCACCAATATCCAAGGAGGGCCCAGCAACTGAACCAAACAAACCACTTCTGACCAGACATCTCCATTGGAAATTAGATGAACATAATGGAAATGACACAGTGATATGATAGCAATCTCACCATATTACCAATGTAACTATAATGATTTGAGGTACATCTAACTTCAATGTAACAGAATAACATATAAAATATAGTAAAAGAATCTAGATAAAATCTCCATGATTATACACAGCCAATCAAAATCAAATGAGAGTACAACATTAACATGAAATGTGTGCAAGTATAAAACAAAATTGAAAACTATACCAAAAAATTTCCAACTTTTTTACAATAAACAGGAAAACACAGAATTAATTCACCCAGAAGTGTATACCCCTTTACAAGCACTTTTTTTTTTACAAAATGTATTGATTCTATAGTACAACACATGATAGCTATGCATTGGAAAACATACAAGGTCTGGATATCCTAAGTCTACACAATTTATCATCATACAAAAGCTCTCAAAATGTGCTTCAGTCCTGGTTCTTTATCTAAACCTATGGCACCACTACAGGCATTGGCTTTAAGCCCAATATACATATGAGTCTCCAACCATTTGTAAAACAGCTCTTGGTATATTAGGTGAGTAAATAATGCTACTTCTATTATATTTGTCATATAGTGGGTACATGAAGAATTTGGAAAAAAAGATAGCGAGCTATGGGAAACTTACTAGATAAGACTTTTGAACATAACAACACAAGAATTGTTATCTTCAAATAAAATCCTCCTCCTCCCCTTCAGCCTTTCCTCTCCATCTCAAAAATTGGTGTCTTTACCAATTCTTTGCGTTACTTATTATAAAAATCAGCAGACAGTAAAGTTCCCATAGCCTAAGACCTCATCATCCAGGAAACCAGTCAGTCCAGAATTCTTAAAAAAATAGTTTCAAATCCCTGCCTATGAGATATCACATACTACTCTGGGAAAAATAAGTAGAGACTGGTGGCAAATTTAATCAAAAAACAAGTCCCTATGGAGTCAGTCGCTTCAAAGACTAAAATAACATAATGAACACCATCATGTAAAATAAACTCATATGACTTCCTAACAAGCAAATGGTGCCATACCACGACACCTACATGGAATTTTGAAAAAAAAATATTTCTCTATTCCCAATACCTTCCTATGGGAAACTTACTAGATAAGACTTTTGAACATAACAACACAAGAATTGTTATCTTCAAATAAAGGCCTCCTCCTCCCCTTCAGCCTTGCCTCTCCATCTCCAAAATTGGTGTCTTTACCAATCTTATGTGTCACTTATTGTAAATAGCAGCAAATACTAAAGTTCCTATAGCCTAGGACCTCATAATCCGGAAATCCAGTCAGTACAGAATTCTTAAAAAAATTGTTTCAAACCCCTGGCTATCAGATATCACATACTACTCTGGTACACAGAAGTAGAGACTGGTGACAAATTTACCAAAACCAAGTCCCTGTGGAGTCACTGGTTTCAAAGACTAAAAAAACACAGTGAACACCATCACTAAAATCAAATCAGATGACTTCCTAACCAGCAAATGGCGCCATACTATGACACCTACACAGAATTTTGAAAAAAGCAGACCTCTTTATTCCCAATTCCTTTCAAGGTTATTATTCTGTGGTATTTCTCCAAAACAAACATGATACCATCTCAGACCACACAATTTTACCTTGAGAGAGAGGAGCAATAACATAAGCATTACATCTCTCTTTATTGCCCTGACCAAATCCAGCTAAAGGGACCTACCCTAAGTTATTCCACTTCACATGAAGCACCAATATCCAAGGAGGGCCCAGCAACTGAACCAAACAAACCACTTCTGACCAGACATCTCCATTGGAAATTAGATGAACATAATGGAAATGACACAGTGATATGATAGCAATCTCACCATATTACCAAT
The DNA here is from genome assembly GCF_050947455.1 of Rhinoderma darwinii. Classification (NCBI taxonomy): domain Eukaryota; kingdom Metazoa; phylum Chordata; class Amphibia; order Anura; family Rhinodermatidae; genus Rhinoderma; species Rhinoderma darwinii. The sequence continues at coordinate 348,350,723 of NC_134688.1, forward strand.
GTAACTATAATGATTTGAGGTACATTTAACTTCAATGTAACAGAATAACATATAAAATATCGTAAAAGAATCTAGATAAAATCTCCATGATTATACACAGCCAATCAAAATCAAATGAGAGTACAACATTAACATGAAATGTGTGTAAGTATAAAACAAAATTGAAAACTATACCAAAAAATCCCAACTTTTTTACAGTAAACAGGAAAACACAGAATAAATTCACCCAGAAGTGTATACCCCTTTACAAGCACTTTTTTTTACAAAATGTATTGTTTCTATAGTACAACACATGATAGCTACGCATTGGAAAACGCACAAGAACTGGATATCCTAAGTCTACACAATTTATCATCACACAAAAAGCTCTCAAAATCTGCTTCAGTCCTGGTTCTTTATCTAAACCTATGGCACCACTACAGGCATTGGCTTTAAGCCCAATATACATATGAGTCTCCAACCATTTGTAAAACAGCTCTTGGTATATTAGGTGAGTAAATAATGCTACTTCTATTATATTTGTCAGATAGTGGGTAAATGAAGAATTTGGATAAAAAGATAGCGAGCTATGGGAAACTTACTAGATAAGACTTTTGAACATAACAACACAAGAATTGTTATCTTCAAATAAAGGCCTCCTCCTCCCCTTCAGCCTTTCCTCTCCATCTCCAAAATTGGTGTCTTTACCAATTCTTTGCGTTACTTATTATAAAAATCAGCAGACAGTAAAGTTCCCATAGCCTAAGACCTCATCATCCAGGAAACCAGTCAGTCCAGAATTCTTAAAAAAATAGTTTCAAATCCCTGCCTATGAGATATCACATACCACTCTGGGACAAATAAGTAGAGACTGGTGGCAAATTTAATAAAAAAACAAGTCCCTATGGAGTCACTGGCTTCAAAGACTAAAATAACATAATGAACACCGTCATGTAAAATAAATTCATATGACTTCCTAACATGCAAATGGTGCCATACCACGACACCTACATAGAATTTTGAAAAAAAAATATGTCTCTATTCCCAATACCTTCCTATGGGAAACTTACTAGATAAGACTTTTGAACATAACAACACAAGAATTGTTATCTTCAAATAAAGGCCTCCTCCTCCCCTTCAGCCTTGCCTCTCCATCTCCAAAATTGGTGTCTTTACCAATCTTATGTGCCACTTATTGTAAATAGCAGCAAATACTAAAGTTCCTATAGCCTAGGACCTCATAATCCGGAAATCCAGTCAGTACAGAATTCTTAAAAAAATAGTTTCAAACCCCTGGCTATCAGATATCACATACTACTCTGGTACACAGAAGTAGAGACTGGTGACAAATTGACCAAAACCAAGTCCCTGTGGAGTCACTGGTTTCAAAGACTAAAAAAACACAGTGAACACCATCACTAAAATCAAATCAGATGACTTCCTAACCAGCAAATGGCGCCATACTATGACACCTACACAGAATTTTGAAAAAAGCAGACCTCTTTATTCCCAATACCTTTCAAGGTTATTGGTCTGTGGTATTTCTCCAAAACAAACCTGATACCATCTCAGACCACACAATTTTACCTTGAGAGAGAGGAGCAATAACATAAGCATTACATCTCTCTTTATTGCCCTGATCAAATCCAGCTAAAGGGACCTACCCTAAGTTATTCCACTTCACATGACGCACCAATATCCAAGGAGGGCCCAGCAACTGAACCAAACAAACCACTTCTGACCAGACATCTCCATTGGAAATTAGATGAACATAATGGAAATGACACAGTGATATGATAGCAATCTCACCATATTACCAATTTAACTATAATGATTTGAGGTACATCTAACTTCAATGTAACAGAATAACATATAAAATATAGTAAAAGAATCTAGATAAAATCTCCATGATTATACACAGCCAATCAAAATCAAATGAGAGTACAACATTAACATGAAATGTGTGCAAATATAAAACAAAATTGAAAACTATACCAAAAAATCACAACTTTTTTACAATAAACAGGAAAACACAGAATTAATTCACCCAGAAGTGTATACCCCTTTACAAGCACTTTTTTTTCCAAAATGTATTGATTCTATAGTACAACACATGATAGCTACGCATTGGAAAACGCACAAGAACTGGATATCCTAAGTCTACACAATTTATCATCACACAAAAAGCTCTCAAAATCTGCTTCAGTCCTGGTTCTTTATCTAAACCTATGGCACCACTACAGGCATTGGCTTTAAGCCCAATATACATATGAGTCTCCAACCATTTGTAAAACAGCTCTTGGTATATTAGGTGAGTAAATAATGCTACTTCTATTATATTTGTCAGATAGTGGGTAAATGAAGAATTTGGATAAAAAGATAGCGAGCTATGGGAAACTTACTAGATAAGACTTTTGAACATAACAACACAAGAATTGTTATCTTCAAATAAAGGCCTCCTCCTCCCCTTCAGCCTTTCCTCTCCATCTCCAAAATTGGTGTCTTTACCAATTCTTTGCGTTACTTATTATAAAAATCAGCAGACAGTAAAGTTCCCATAGCCTAAGACCTCATCATCCAGGAAACTAGTCAGTCCAGAATTCTTAAAAAAATAGTTTCAAATCCCTGCCTATGAGATATCACATACTACTCTGGGAAAAATAAGTAGAGACTGGTGGCAAATTTAATCAAAAAACAAGTCCCTATGGAGTCACTGGCTTCAAAGACTAAAATAACATAATGAACACCATCATGTAAAATAAACTCATATGACTTCCTAACAAGCAAATGGTGCCATACCACGACACCTACATGGAATTTTGAAAAAAAAATATGTCTCTATTTCCAATACCTTCCTATGGGAAACTTACTAGATAAGACTTTTGAACATAACAACACAAGAATTGTTATCTTCAAATAAAGGCCTCCTCCTCCCCTTCAGCCTTGCCTCTCCATTTCCAAAATTGGTGTCTTTACCAATCTTATGTGTCACTTATTGTAAATAGCAGAAAATACTAAAGTTCCTATAGCCTAGGACCTCATAATCCGGAAATCCAGTCAGTACAGAATTCTTAAAAAAATAGTTTCAAACCCCTGGCTATCAGATATCACATACTACTCTGGTACACAGAAGTAGAGACTGGTGACAAATTTACCAAAACCAAGTCCCTGTGGAGTCACTGGTTTCAAAGACTAAAAAAACACAGTGAACACCATCACTAAAATCAAATCAGATGACTTCCTAACCAGCAAATGGCGCCATACTATGACACCTACACAGAATTTTGAAAAAAGCAGACCTCTTTATTCCCAATTCCTTTCAAGGTTATTATTCTGTGGTATTTCTCCAAAACAAACATGATACCATCTCAGACCACACAATTTTACCTTGAGAGAGAGGAGCAATAACATAAGCATTACATCTCTCTTTATTGCCCTGACCAAATCCAGCTAAAGGGACCTACCCTAAGTTATTCCACTTCACATGAAGCACCAATATCCAAGGAGGGCCCAGCAACTGAACCAAACAAACCACTTCTGACCAGACATCTCCATTGGAAATTAGATGAACATAATGGAAATGACACAGTGATATGATAGCAATCTCACCATATTACCAATGTAACTATAATGATTTGAGGTACATTTAACTTCAATGTAACAGAATAACATATAAAATATAGTAAAATAATCTAGATAAAATCTCCATGATTATACACAGCCAATCAAAATCAAATGAGAGTACAACATTAACATGAAATGTGTGTAAGTATAAAACAAAATTGAAAACTATACCAAAAAATCCCAACTTTTTTACAATAAACAGGAAAACACAGAATAAATTCACCCAGAAGTGTATACCCCTTTACAAGCACTTTTTTTTACAAAATGTATTGTTTCTATAGTACAACTCATGATAGCTACGGATTGGAAAACGCACAAGAACTGGATATCCTAAGTCTACACAATTTATCATCACACAAAAAGCTCTCAAAATCTGCTTCAGTCCTGGTTCTTTATCTAAACCTATGGCACCACTACAGGCATTGGCTTTAAGCCCAATATACATATGAGTCTCCAACCATTTGTAAAACAGCTCTTGGTATATTAGGTGAGTAAATAATGCTACTTCTATTATATTTGTCAGATAGTGGGTAAATGAAGAATTTGGATAAAAAGATAGCGAGCTATGGGAAACTTACTAGATAAGACTTTTGAACATAACAACACAAGAATTGTTATCTTCAAATAAAGGCCTCCTCCTCCCCTTCAGCCTTTCCTCTCCATCTCCAAAATTGGTGTCTTTACCAATTCTTTGCGTTACTTATTATAAAAATCAGCAGACAGTAAAGTTCCCATAGCCTAAGACCTCATCATCCAGGAAACCAGTCAGTCCAGAATTCTTAAAAAAATAGTTTCAAATCCCTGCCTATGAGATATCACATACTACTCTGGGAAAAATAAGTAGAGACTGGTGGCAAATTTAATCAAAAAACAAGTCCCTATGGAGTCACTGGCTTCAAAGACTAAAATAACATAATGAACACCATCATGTAAAATAAACTCATATGACTTCCTAACAAGCAAATGGTGCCATACCACGACACCTACATGGAATTTTGAAAAAAAAATATGTCTCTATTTCCAATACCTTCCTATGGGAAACTTACTAGATAAGACTTTTGAACATAACAACACAAGAATTGTTATCTTCAAATAAAGGCCTCCTCCTCCCCTTCAGCCTTGCCTCTCCATTTCCAAAATTGGTGTCTTTACCAATCTTATGTGTCACTTATTGTAAATAGCAGAAAATACTAAAGTTCCTATAGCCTAGGACCTCATAATCTGGAAATCCAGTCAGTACAGAATTCTTAAAAAAATAGTTTCAAACCCCTGGCTATCAGATATCACATACTACTCTGGTACACAGAAGTAGAGACTGGTGACAAATTTACCAAAACCAAGTCCCTGTGGAGTCACTGGTTTCAAAGACTAAAAAAACACAGTGAACACCATCACTAAAATCAAATCAGATGACTTCCTAACCAGCAAATGGCGCCATACTATGACACCTACACAGAATTTTGAAAAAAGCAGACCTCTTTATTCCCAATTCCTTTCAAGGTTATTATTCTGTGGTATTTCTCCAAAACAAACATGATACCATCTCAGACCACACAATTTTACCTTGAGAGAGAGGAGCAATAACATAAGCATTACATCTCTCTTTATTGCCCTGACCAAATCCAGCTAAAGGGACCTACCCTAAGTTATTCCACTTCACATGAAGCACCAATATCCAAGGAGGGCCCAGCAACTGAACCAAACAAACCACTTCTGACCAGACATCTCCATTGGAAATTAGATGAACATAATGGAAATGACACAGTGATATGATAGCAATCTCACCATATTACCAATGTAACTATAATGATTTGAGGTACATTTAACTTCAATGTAACAGAATAACATATAAAATATCGTAAAAGAATCTAGATAAAATCTCCATGATTATACACAGCCAATCAAAATCAAATGAGAGTACAACATTAACATGAAATGTGTGTAAGTATAAAACAAAATTGAAAACTATACCAAAAAATCCCAACTTTTTTACAGTAAACAGGAAAACACAGAATAAATTCACCCAGAAGTGTATACCCCTTTACAAGCACTTTTTTTTACAAAATGTATTGTTTCTATAGTACAACACATGATAGCTATGCATTGGAAAACGTACAAGGTCTGGATATCCTAAGTCTACACAATTTATAATCACACAAAAGCTCTCAAAATCTGCTTCAGTCCTGGTTCTTTGTCTAAACCTATGGCACCACTACAGGCATTGGCTTTAAGCCCAATATACATATGAGTCTCCAACCATTTGTAAAACAGCTCTTGGAATATTAGGTGAGTAAATAATGCTACTTCTATTATATTTGTCAGATAGTGGGTACATGAAGAATTTGGAAAAAAAGATAGCGAGCTATGGGAAACTTACTAGATAAGACTTTTGAACATAACAACACAAGAATTGTTATCTTCAAATAAAATCCTCCTCCTCCCCTTCAGCCTTTCCTCTCCATCTCCAAAATTGGTGTCTTTACCAATTCTTTGCGTCACTTATTATAAAAATCAGCAGACAGTAAAGTTCCCATAGCCTAAGACCTCATCATCCAGGAAACCAGTCAGTCCAGAATTCTTAAAAAAATAGTTTCAAATCCCTGCCTATGAGATATCACATACTACTCTGGGAAAAATAAGTAGAGACTGGTGGCAAATTTAATCAAAAAACAAGTCCCTATGGAGTCACTCGCTTCAAAGACTAAAATAACATAATGAACACCATCATGTAAAATAAACTCATATGACTTCCTAACAAGCAAATGGTGCCATACCACGACACCTACATGGAATTTTGAAAAAAAAATATTTCTCTATTCCCAATACCTTCTTATGGGAAACTTACTAGATAAGACTTTTGAACATAACAACACAAGAATTGTTATCTTCAAATAAAGGCCTCCTCCTCCCCTTCAGCCTTGCCTCTCCATCTCCAAAATTGGTGTCTTTACCAATCTTATGTGTCACTTATTGTAAATAGCAGCAAATACTAAAGTTCCTATAGCCTATGACCTCATAATGCGGAAATCCAGTCAGTACAGAATTCTTAAAAAAATAGTTTCAAACCCCTGGCTATCAGATATCACATACTACTCTGGTACACAGAAGTAGAGACTGGTGACAAATTTACCAAAACCAAGTCCCTGTGGAGTCACTGGTTTCAAAGACTAAAAAAACACAGTGAACACCATCACTAAAATCAAATCAGATGACTTCCTAACCAGCAAATGGCGCCATACTATGACACCTACACAGAATTTTGAAAAAAGCAGACCTCTTTATTCCCAATTCCTTTCAAGGTTATTGGTCTGTGGTATTTCTCCAAAACAAACATGATACCATCTCTGACCACACAATTTTACCTTGAGAGAGAGGAGCAATAACATAAGCATTACATCTCTCTTTATTGCCCTGATCAAATCCAGCTAAAGGGACCTACCCTAAGTTATTCCACTTCACATGAAGCACCAATATTCAAGGAGGGCCCAGTAACTGAACCAAACAAACCACTTCTGACCAGACATCTCCATTGGAAATTAGATGAACATAATGGAAATGACACAGTGATATGATAGCAATCTCACCATATTACCAATGTAACTATAATGATTTGAGGTACATCTAACTTCAATGTAACAGAATAACATATAAAATATAGTAAAAGAATCTAGATAAAATCTCCATGATTATACACAGCCAATCAAAATCAAATGAGAGTACAACATTAACATGAAATGTGTGCAAGTATAAAACAAAATTGAAAACTATACCAAAAAATTTCCAACTTTTTTACAATAAACAGGAAAACACAGAATAAATTCACCCAGAAGTGTATACCCCTTTACAAGCACTTTTTTTTACAAAATGTATTGATTCTATAGTACAACACATGATAGCTATGCATTGGAAAACGTACAAGGTCTGGATATCCTAAGTCTACACAATTTATCATCACACAAAAGCTCTCAAAATCTGCTTCAGTCCTGGTTCTTTATCTAAACCTATGGCACCACTACAGGCATTGGCTTTAAGCCCAATATACATATGAGTCTCCAACCATTTGTAAAACAGCTCTTGGTATATTAGGTGAGTAAATAATGCTACTTCTATTATATTTGTCAGATAGTGGGTACATGAAGAATTTGGAAAAAAAGATAGCGAGCTATGGGAAACTTACTAGATAAGACTTTTGAACATAACAACACAAGAATTGTTATCTTCAAATAAAGGCCTCCTCCTCCCCTTCAGCCTTTCCTCTCCATCTCCAAAATTGGTGTCTTTACCAATTCTTTGCGTTACTTATTATAAAAATCAGCAGACAGTAAAGTTCCCATAGCCTAAGACCTCATCATCCAGGAAACTAGTCAGTCCAGAATTCTTAAAAAAATAGTTTCAAATCCCTGCCTATGAGATATCACATACTACTCTGGGAAAAATAAGTAGAGACTGGTGGCAAATTTAATCAAAAAACAAGTCCCTATGGAGTCACTCGCTTCAAAGACTAAAATAACATAATGAACACCATCATGTAAAATAAACTCATATGACTTCCTAACAAGCAAATGGTGCCATACCACGACACCTACATGGAATTTTGAAAAAAAAATATTTCTCTATTCCCAATACCTTCTTATGGGAAACTTACTAGATAAGACTTTTGAACATAACAACACAAGAATTGTTATCTTCAAATAAAGGCCTCCTCCTCCCCTTCAGCCTTGCCTCTCCATCTCCAAAATTGGTGTCTTTACCAATCTTATGTGTCACTTATTGTAAATAGCAGCAAATACTAAAGTTCCTATAGCCTATGACCTCATAATGCGGAAATCCAGTCAGTACAGAATTCTTAAAAAAATAGTTTCAAACCCCTGGCTATCAGATATCACATACTACTCTGGTACACAGAAGTAGAGACTGGTGACAAATTTACCAAAACCAAGTCCCTGTGGAGTCACTGGTTTCAAAGACTAAAAAAACACAGTGAACACCATCACTAAAATCAAATCAGATGACTTCCTAACCAGCAAATGGCGCCATACTATGACACCTACACAGAATTTTGAAAAAAGCAGACCTCTTTATTCCCAATTCCTTTCAAGGTTATTGGTCTGTGGTATTTCTCCAAAACAAACATGATACCATCTCTGACCACACAATTTTACCTTGAGAGAGAGGAGCAATAACATAAGCATTACATCTCTCTTTATTGCCCTGATCAAATCCAGCTAAAGGGACCTACCCTAAGTTATTCCACTTCACATGAAGCACCAATATTCAAGGAGGGCCCAGTAACTGAACCAAACAAACCACTTCTGACCAGACATCTCCATTGGAAATTAGATGAACATAATGGAAATGACACAGTGATATGATAGCAATCTCACCATATTACCAATGTAACTATAATGATTTGAGGTACATCTAACTTCAATGTAACAGAATAACATATAAAATATAGTAAAAGAATCTAGATAAAATCTCCATGATTATACACAGCCAATCAAAATCAAATGAGAGTACAACATTAACATGAAATGTGTGCAAGTATAAAACAAAATTGAAAACTATACCAAAAAATTTCCAACTTTTTTACAATAAACAGGAAAACACAGAATAAATTCACCCAGAAGTGTATACCCCTTTACAAGCACTTTTTTTTTACAAAATGTATTGATTCTATAGTACAACACATGATAGCTATGCATTGGAAAACGTACAAGGTCTGGATATCCTAAGTCTACACAATTTATCATCACACAAAAGCTCTCAAAATCTGCTTCAGTCCTGGTTCTTTATCTAAACCTATGGCACCACTACAGGCATTGGCTTTAAGCCCAATATACATATGAGTCTCCAACCATTTGTAAAACAGCTCTTGGTATATTAGGTGAGTAAATAATGCTACTTCTATTATATTTGTCAGATAGTGGGTACATGAAGAATTTGGAAAAAAAGATAGCGAGCTATGGGAAACTTACTAGATAAGACTTTTGAACATAACAACACAAGAATTGTTATCTTCAAATAAAGGCCTCCTCCTCCCCTTCAGCCTTTCCTCTCCATCTCCAAAATTGGTGTCTTTACCAATTCTTTGCGTTACTTATTATAAAAATCAGCAGACAGTAAAGTTCCCATAGCCTAAGACCTCATCATCCAGGAAACTAGTCAGTCCAGAATTCTTAAAAAAATAGTTTCAAATCCCTGCCTATGAGATATCACATACTACTCTGGGAAAAATAAGTAGAGACTGGTGGCAAATTTAATCAAAAAACAAGTCCCTATGGAGTCACTGGCTTCAAAGACTAAAATAACATAATGAACACCATCATGTAAAATAAACTCATATGACTTCCTAACAAGCAAATGGTGCCATACCACGACACCTACATGGAATTTTGAAAAAAAAATATGTCTCTATTTCCAATACCTTCCTATGGGAAACTTACTAGATAAGACTTTTGAACATAACAACACAAGAATTGTTATCTTCAAATAAAGGCCTCCTCCTCCCCTTCAGCCTTGCCTCTCCATTTCCAAAATTGGTGTCTTTACCAATCTTATGTGTCACTTATTGTAAATAGCAGAAAATACTAAAGTTCCTATAGCCTAGGACCTCATAATCCGGAAATCCAGTCAGTACAGAATTCTTAAAAAAATAGTTTCAAACCCCTGGCTATCAGATATCACATACTACTCTGGTACACAGAAGTAGAGACTGGTGACAAATTTACCAAAACCAAGTCCCTGTGGAGTCACTGGTTTCAAAGACTAAAAAAACACAGTGAACACCATCACTAAAATCAAATCAGATGACTTCCTAACCAGCAAATGGCGCCATACTATGACACCTACACAGAATTTTGAAAAAAGCAGACCTCTTTATTCCCAATTCCTTTCAAGGTTATTATTCTGTGGTATTTCTCTAAAACAAACATGATACCATCTCAGACCACACAATTTTACCTTGGGAGAGAGGAGCAATAACATAAGCATTACATCTCTCTTTATTGCCCTGACCAAATCCAGCTAAAGGGACCTACCCTAAGTTATTCCACTTCACATGAAGCACCAATATCCAAGGAGGGCCCAGCAACTGAACAAAACAAACCACTTCTGACCAGACATCTCCATTGGAAATTAGATGAACATAATGGAAATGACACAGTGATATGATAGCAATCTCACCATATTACCAATGTAACTATAATGATTTGAGGTACATTTAACTTCAATGTAACAGAATAACATATAAAATATAGTAAAATAATCTAGATAAAATCTCCATGATTATACACAGCCAATCAAAATCAAATGAGAGCACAACATTAACATGAAATGTGTGTAAGTATAAAACAAAATTGAAAACTATACCAAAAAATTTCCAACTTTTTTACAATAAACAGGAAAACACAGAATAAATTCACCCAGAAGTGTATACCCCTTTACAAGCACTTTTTTTTACAAAATGTATTGTTTCTATAGTACAACACATGATAGCTATGCATTGGAAAACGTACAAGGTCTGGATATCCTAAGTCTACACAATTTATCATCACACAAAAGCTCTCAAAATCTGCTTCAGTCCTGGTTCTTTATCTAAACCTATGGCACCACTACAGGCATTGGCTTTAAGCCCAATATACATATGAGTCTCCAACCATTTGTAAAACAGCTCTTGGTATATTAGGTGAGTAAATAATGCTACTTCTATTATATTTGTCAGATAGTGGGTACATGAAGAATTTGGAAAAAAAGATAGCGAGCTATGGGAAACTTACTAGATAAGACTTTTGAACATAACAACACAAGAATTGTTATCTTCAAATAAAATCCTCCTCCTCCCCTTCAGCCTTTCCTCTCCATCTCAAAAATTGGTGTCTTTACCAATTCTTTGCGTTACTTATTATAAAAATCAGCAGACAGTAAAGTTCCCATAGCCTAAGACCTCATCATCCAGGAAACCAGTCAGTCCAGAATTCTTAAAAAAATAGTTTCAAATCCCTGCCTATGAGATATCACATACTACTCTGGGACAAATAAGTAGAGACTGGTGGCAAATTTAATCAAAAAACAAGTCCCTATGGAGTCAGTCGCTTCAAAGACTAAAATAACATAATGAACACCATCATGTAAAATAAACTCATATGACTTCCTAACAAGCAAATGGTGCCATACCACGACACCTACATGGAATTTTGAAAAAGAAAATATGTCTCTATTTCCAATACCTTCCTATGGGAAACTTACTAGATAAGACTTTTGAACATAACAACACAAGAATTGTTATCTTCAAATAAAGGCCTCCTCCTCCCCTTCAGCCTTGCCTCTCCATCTCCAAAATTGGTGTCTTTACCAATCTTATGTGTCACTTATTGTAAATAGCAGCAAATACTAAAGTTCCTATAGCCTATGACCTCATAATGCGGAAATCCAGTCAGCACAGAATTCTTAAAAAAATAGTTTCAAACCCCTGGCTATCAGATATCACATACTACTCTGGTACACAGAAGTAGAGACTGGTGACAAATTTACCAAAACCAAGTCCCTGTGGAGTCACTGGCTTCAAAGACTAAAAAAACACAGTGAACACCATCACTAAAATCAAATCAGATGACTTCCTAACCAGCAAATCGCGCCATACTATGACACCTACACAGAATTTTGAAAAAAGCAGACCTCTTTATTCCCAATTCCTTTCAAGGTTATTGGTCTGTGGTATTTCTCCAAAACAAACATGATACCATCTCAGACCACACAATTTTACCTTGAGAGAGAGGAGCAATAACATAAGCATTACATCTCTCTTTATTGCCCTGACCAAATCCAGCTAAAGGGACCTACCCTAAGTTATTCCACTTCACATGAAGCACCAATATCCAAGGAGGGCCCAGCAACTGAACCAAACAAACCACTTCTGACCAGACATCTCCATTGGAAATTAGATGAACATAATGGAAATGACACAGTGATATGATAGCAATCTCACCATATTACCAATGTAACTATAATGATTTGAGGTACATTTAACTTCAATGTAACAGAATAACATATAAAATATAGTAAAAGAATCTAGATAAAATCTCCATGATTATACACAGCCAATCAAAATCAAATGAGAGTACAACATTAACATGAAATGTGTGTAAGTATAAAACAAAATTGAAAACTATACCAAAAAATCCCAACTTTTTTACAATAAACAGGAAAACACAGAATAAATTCACCCAGAAGTGTATACCCCTTTACAAGCACTTTTTTTTACAAAATGTATTGATTCTATAGTACAACACATGATAGCTATGCATTGGAAAACGTACAAGGTCTGGATATCCTAAGTCTACACAATTTATCATCACACAAAAGCTCTCAAAATCTGCTTCAGTCCTGGTTCTTTATCTAAACCTATGGCACCACTACAGGCATTGGCTTTAAGCCCAATATACATATGAGTCTCCAACCATTTGTAAAACAGCTCTTGGTATATTAGGTGAGTAAATAATGCTACTTCTATTATATTTGTCAGATAGTGGGTACATGAAGAATTTGGAAAAAAAGATAGCGAGCTATGGGAAACTTACTAGATAAGACTTTTGAACATAACAACACAAGAATTGTTATCTTCAAATAAAATCCTCCTCCTCCCCTTCAGCCTTTCCTCTCCATCTCAAAAATTGGTGTCTTTACCAATTCTTTGCGTTACTTATTATAAAAATCAGCAGACAGTAAAGTTCCCATAGCCTAAGACCTCATCATCCAGGAAACCAGTCAGTCCAGAATTCTTAAAAAAATAGTTTCAAATCCCTGCCTATGAGATATCACATACTACTCTGGGAAAAATAAGTAGAGACTGGTGGCAAATTTAATCAAAAAACAAGTCCCTATGGAGTCACTGGCTTCAAAGACTAAAATAACATAATGAACACCATCATGTAAAATAAACTCATATGACTTCCTAACAAGCAAATGGTGCCATACCACGACACCTACATGGAATTTTGAAAAAAAAATATGTCTCTATTTCCAATACCTTCCTATGGGAAACTTACTAGATAAGACTTTTGAACATAACAACACAAGAATTGTTATCTTCAAATAAAGGCCTCCTCCTCCCCTTCAGCCTTGCCTCTCCATCTCCAAAATTGGTGTCTTTACCAATCTTATGTGTCACTTATTGTAAATAGCAGCAAATACTAAAGTTCCTATAGCCTAGGACCTCATAATGCGGAAATCCAGTCAGTACAGAATTCTTAAAAAAATAGTTTCAAACCTCTGGCTATCAGATATCACATACTACTCTGGGACACAGAAGTAGAGACTGGTGACAAATTTACCAAAACCAAGTCCCTGTGGAGTCACTGGTTTCAAAGACTAAAAAAACACAGTGAACACCATCACTAAAATCAAATCAGGTGACTTCCTAACCAGCAAATGGCGCCAAACTATGACACCTACACAGAATTTTGAAAAAAGCAGACCTCTTTATTCCCAATACCTTTTAAGGTTATTGGTCAGTGGTATTTCTCCAAAACAAACATGATACCATCTCAGACCACACAATTTTACCTTAAGAGAGAGGAGCAATAACATAAGCATTACATCTCTCTTTATTGCCCTGACCAAATCCAGCTAAAGGGACGTACCCTAAGTTATTCCACTTCACATGAAGCACCAATATCCAAGGAGGGCCCAGCAACTGAACCAAACAAACCACTTCTGACCAGACATCTCCATTGGAAATTAGATGAACATAATGGAAATGACACAGTGATATGATAGCAATCTCACCATATTACCAATGTAACTATAATGATTTGAGGTACATCTAACTTCAATGTAACAGAATAACATATAAAATATAGTAAAAGAATCTAGATAAAATCTCCATGATTATACACAGCCAATCAAAATCAAATGAGAGTACAACAGTAACATGAAATGTGTGCAAGTATAAAACAAAATTGAAAACTATACAAAAAAATTTCCAACTTTTTTACAATAAACAGGAAAACACGGAATTAATTCACCCAGAAGTGTATACCCCTTTACAAGCACTTTTTTTTTTACAAAATGTATTGATTCTATAGTACAACACATGATAGCTATGCATTGGAAAACGTACAAGGTCTGGATATCCTAAGTCTACACAATTTATCATCACACAAAAGCTCTGAAAATCTGCTTCAGTCCTGGTTCTTTATCTAAACATATGGCACCACTACAGGCATTGGCTTTAAGCCCAATATACATATGAGTCTCCAACCATTTGTAAAACAGCTCTTGGTATATTAGGTGAGTAAATAATGCTACTTCTATTATATTTGTCAGATAGTGGGTACATGAAGAATTTAGAAAAAAAGATAGCGAGCTATGGGAAACTTACTAGATAAGACTTTTGAACATAACAACACAAGAATTGCTATCTTCAAATAAAGGCCTCCTCCTCCCCTTCAGCCTTTCCTCTCCATCTCAAAAATTGGTGTCTTTACCAATTCTTTGCGTTACTTATTATAAAAATCAGCAGACAGTAAAGTTCCCATAGCCTAAGACCTCATCATCCAGGAAACCAGTCAGTCCAGAATTCTTAAAAAAATAGTTTCAAATCCCTGCCTATGAGATATCACATACTACTCTGGGAAAAATAAGTAGAGACTGGTGGCAAATTTAATCAAAAAACAAGTCCCTATGGAGTCAGTCGCTTCAAAGACTAAAATAACATAATGAACACCATCATGTAAAATAAACTCATATGACTTCCTAACAAGCAAATGGTGCCATACCACGACACCTACATGGAATTTTGAAAAAAAACTATTTCTCTATTCCCAATACCTTCCTATGGGAAACTTACTAGATAAGACTTTTGAACATAACAACACAAGAATTGTTATCTTCAAATAAAGGCCTCCTCCTCCCCTTCAGCCTTGCCTCTCCATCTCCAAAATTGGTGTCTTTACCAATCTTATGTGTCACTTATTGTAAATAGCAGCAAATACTAAAGTTCCTATAGCCTAGGACCTCATAATCCGGAAATCCAGTCAGTACAGAATTCTTAAAAAAATAGTTTCAAACCCCTGGCTATCAGATATCACATACTACTCTGGTACACAGAAGTAGAGACTGGTGACAAATTTACCAAAACCAAGTCCCTGTGGAGTCACTGGTTTCAAAGACTAAAAAAACACAGTGAACACCATCACTAAAATCAAATCAGATGACTTCCTAACCAGCAAATGGCGCCATACTATGACACCTACACAGAATTTTGAAAAAAGCAGACCTCTTTATTCCCAATTCCTTTCAAGGTTATTATTCTGTGGTATTTCTCCAAAACAAACATGATACCATCTCAGACCACACAATTTTACCTTGAGAGAGAGGAGCAATAACATAAGCATTACATCTCTCTTTATTGCCCTGACCAAATCCAGCTAAAGGGACCTACCCTAAGTTATTCCACTTCACATGAAGCACCAATATCCAAGGAGGGCCCAGCAACTGAACCAAACAAACCACTTCTGACCAGACATCTCCATTGGAAATTAGATGAACATAATGGAAATGACACAGTGATATGATAGCAATCTCACCATATTACCAATGTAACTATAATGATTTGAGGTACATTTAACTTCAATGTAACAGAATAACATATAAAATATAGTAAAAGAATCTAGATAAAATCTCCATGATTATACACAGCCAATCAAAATCAAATGAGAGTACAACATTAACATGAAATGTGTGTAAGTATAAAACAAAATTGAAAACTATACCAAAAAATCCCAACTTTTTTACAATAAACAGGAAAACACAGAATAAATTCACCCAGAAGTGTATACCCCTTTACAAGCACTTTTTTTTACAAAATGTATTGATTCTATAGTACAACACATGATAGCTATGCATTGGAAAACGTACAAGGTCTGGATATCCTAAGTCTACACAATTTATCATCACACAAAAGCTCTCAAAATCTGCTTCAGTCCTGGTTCTTTATCTAAACCTATGGCACCACTACAGGCATTGGCTTTAAGCCCAATATACATATGAGTCTCCAACCATTTGTAAAACAGCTCTTGGTATATTAGGTGAGTAAATAATGCTACTTCTATTATATTTGTCAGATAGTGGGTACATGAAGAATTTGGAAAAAAAGATAGCGAGCTATGGGAAACTTACTAGATAAGACTTTTGAACATAACAACACAAGAATTGTTATCTTCAAATAAAATCCTCCTCCTCCCCTTCAGCCTTTCCTCTCCATCTCAAAAATTGGTGTCTTTACCAATTCTTTGCGTTACTTATTATAAAAATCAGCAGACAGTAAAGTTCCCATAGCCTAAGACCTCATCATCCAGGAAACCAGTCAGTCCAGAATTCTTAAAAAAATAGTTTCAAATCCCTGCCTATGAGATATCACATACTACTCTGGGAAAAATAAGTAGAGACTGGTGGCAAATTTAATCAAAAAACAAGTCCCTATGGAGTCACTGGCTTCAAAGACTAAAATAACATAATGAACACCATCATGTAAAATAAACTCATATGACTTCCTAACAAGCAAATGGTGCCATACCACGACACCTACATGGAATTTTGAAAAAAAAATATGTCTCTATTTCCAATACCTTCCTATGGGAAACTTACTAGATAAGACTTTTGAACATAACAACACAAGAATTGTTATCTTCAAATAAAGGCCTCCTCCTCCCCTTCAGCCTTGCCTCTCCATCTCCAAAATTGGTGTCTTTACCAATCTTATGTGTCACTTATTGTAAATAGCAGCAAATACTAAAGTTCCTATAGCCTAGGACCTCATAATCCGGAAATCCAGTCAGTACAGAATTCTTAAAAAAATAGTTTCAAACCCCTGGCTATCAGATATCACATACTACTCTGGTACACAGAAGTAGAGACTGGTGACAAATTTACCAAAACCAAGTCCCTGTGGAGTCACTGGTTTCAAAGACTAAAAAAACACAGTGAACATCATCACTAAAATCAAATCAGATGACTTCCTAACCAGCAAATGGCGCCATACTATGACACCTACACAGAATTTTGAAAAAAGCAGACCTCTTTATTCCCAATTCCTTTCAAGGTTATTATTCTGTGGTATTTCTCCAAAACAAACATGATACCATCTCAGACCACACAATTTTACCTTGAGAGAGAGGAGCAATAACATAAGCATTACATCTCTCTTTATTGCCCTGACCAAATCCAGCTAAAGGGACCTACCCTAAGTTATTCCACTTCACATGAAGCACCAATATCCAAGGAGGGCCCAGCAACTGAACAAAACAAACCACTTCTGACCAGACATCTCCATTGGAAATTAGATGAACATAATGGAAATGACACAGTGATATGATAGCAATCTCACCATATTACCAATGTAACTATAATGATTTGAGGTACATTTAACTTCAATGTAACAGAATAACATATAAAATATAGTAAAAGAATCTAGATAAAATCTCCATGATTATACACAGCCAATCAAAATCAAATGAGAGTACAACATTAACATGAAATGTGTGTAAGTATAAAACAAAATTGAAAACTATACCAAAAAATTTCCAACTTTTTTACAATAAACAGGAAAACACAGAATAAATTCACCCAGAAGTGTATACCCCTTTACAAGCACTTTTTTTTACAAAATGTATTGTTTCTATAGTACAACACATGATAGCTATGCATTGGAAAACGTACAAGGTCTGGATATCCTAAGTCTACACAATTTATCATCACACAAAAGCTCTCAAAATCTGCTTCAGTCCTGGTTCTTTATCTAAACCTATGGCACCACTACAGGCATTGGCTTTAAGTCCACTATACATATGAGTCTCCAACCATTTGTAAAACAGCTCTTGGTATATTAGGTGAGTAAATAATGCTACTTCTATTATATTTGTCAGATAGTGGGTACATGAAGAATTTGGAAAAAAAGATAGCGAGCTATGGGAAACTTACTAGATAAGACTTTTGAACATAACAACACAAGAATTGTTATCTTCAAATAAAGGCCTCCTCCTCCCCTTCAGCCTTTCCTCTCCATCTCCAAAATTGGTGTCTTTACCAATTCTTTGCGTTACTTATTATAAAAATCAGCAGACAGTAAAGTTCCCATAGCCTAAGACCTCATCATCCAGGAAACCAGTCAGTCCAGAATTCTTAAAAAAATAGTTTCAAATCCCTGCCTATGAGATATCACATACTACTCTGGGACAAATAAGTAGAGACTGGTGGCAAATTTAATCAAAAAACAAGTCCCTATGGAGTCACTGGCTTCAAAGACTAAAATAACATAATGAACACCATCATGTAAAATAAACTCATATGACTTCCTAACAAGCAAATGGTGCCATACCACGACACCTACATGGAATTTTGAAAAAAAAATATGTCTCTATTCCCAATACCTTCCTATGGGAAACTTACTAGATAAGACTTTTGAACATAACAACACAAGAATTGTTATCTTCAAATAAAGGCCTCCTCCTCCCCTTCAGCCTTTCCTCTCCATCTCCAAAATTGGTGTCTTTACCAATCTTATGTGTCACTTATTGTAAATAGCAGCAAATACTAAAGTTCCTATAGCCTAGGACCTCATAATGCGGAAATCCAGTCAGTACAGAATTCTTAAAAAAATTGTTTCAAACCCCTGGCTATCAGATATCAAATACTACTCTGGTACACAGAAGTAGAGACTGGTGACAAATTTACCCAAACCAAGTCCCTGTGGAGTCACTGGTTTCAAAGACTAAAAAAACACAGTGAACACCATCACTAAAATCAAATCAGGTGACTTCCTAACCAGCAAATGGCGCCATACTATGACACCTACACAGAATTTTGAAAAAAGCAGACCTCTTTATTCCCAATACCTTTCAAGGTTATTGGTCTGTGGTATTTCTCCAAAACAAACATGATACCATCTCAGACCACACAATTTTACCTTGAGAGAGAGGAGCAATAACATAGGCATTACATCTCTCTTTATTGCCCTGACCAAATCCAGCTAAAGGGACCTACCCTAAATTAATCCACTTCACATGAAGCACCAATATCCAAGGAGGGCACAGCAACTGAACCAAACAAACCACTTCTGACCAGACATCTCCATTGGAAATTAGATGAACATAATGGAAATGACACAGTGATATGATAGCAATCTCACCATATTACCAATGTAACTATAATGATTTGAGGTACATCTAACTTCAATGTAACAGAATAACATATAAAATATAGTAAAAGAATCTAGATAAAATCTCCATGATTATACACAGCCAATCAAAATCAAATGAGAGTACAACATTAACATGAAATGTGTGCAAGTATAAAACAAAATTGAAAACTATACCAAAAAATGTCCAACTTTTTTACAATAAACAGGAAAACACAGAATTAATTCACCCAGAAGTGTTAACCCCTTTACAAGCACTTTTTTTTTTACAAAATGTATTGATTCTATAGTACAACAAATGATAGCTACGCATTGGAAAACGTACAAGGTCTGGATATCCTAAGTCTACACAATTTATCATCACACAAAAGCTCTCAAAATCTGCTTCAGTCCTGGTTCTTTATCTAAACCTATGGCACCACTACAGGCATTGGCTTTAAGTCCAATATACATATGAGTCTCCAACCAGTTGTAAAACAGCTCTTGGTATATTAGGTGAGTAAATAATGCTACTTCTATTATATTTGTCAGATAGTGGGTACATGAAGAATTTGGAAAAAAAGATAGCGAGCTATGGGAAACTTACTAGATAAGACTTTTGAACATAACAACACAAGAATTGTTATCTTCAAATAAAGGCCTCCTCCTCCCCTTCAGCCTTTCCTCTCCATCTCCAAAATTGGTGTCTTTACCAATTCTTTGCGTTACTTATTATAAAAATCAGCAGACAGTAAAGTTCCCATAGCCTAAGACCTCATCATCCAGGAAACCAGTCAGTCCAGAATTCTTAAAAAAATAGTTTCAAATCCCTGCCTATGAGATATCACATACTACTCTGGGACAAATAAGTAGAGACTGGTGGCAAATTTAATCAAAAAACAAGTCCCTATGGAGTCACTGGCTTCAAAGACTAAAATAACATAATGAACACCATCATGTAAAATAAACTCATATGACTTCCTAACAAGCAAATGGTGCCATACCGCGACACCTACATGGAATTTTGAAAAAAAAATATGTCTCTATTCCCAATTCCTTCCTATGGGAAACTTACTAGATAAGACTTTTGAACATAACAACACAAGAATTGTAATCTTCAAATAAAGGCCTCCTCCTCCCCTTCAGCCTTTCCTCTCCATCTCCAAAATTGGTGTCTTTACCAATCTTATGTGTCACTTATTGTAAATAGCAGCAAATACTAAAGTTCCTATAGCCTAGGACCTCATAATGCGGAAATCCAGTCAGTACAGAATTCTTAAAAAAATAGTTTCAAACCTCTGGCTATCAGATATCACATACTACTCTGGGACACAGAAGTAGAGACTGGTGACAAATTTACCAAAACCAAGTCCCTGTGGAGTCACTGGTTTCAAAGACTAAAAAAACACAGTGAACACCATCACTAAAATCAAATCAGGTGACTTCCTAACCAGCAAATGGCGCCAAACTATGACACCTACACAGAATTTTGAAAAAAGCAGACCTCTTTATTCCCAATACCTTTTAAGGTTATTGGTCAGTGGTATTTCTCCAAAACAAACATGATACCATCTCAGACCACACAATTTTACCTTAAGAGAGAGGAGCAATAACATAAGCATTACATCTCTCTTTATTGCCCTGACCAAATCCAGCTAAAGGGACGTACCCTAAGTTATTCCACTTCACATGAAGCACCAATATCCAAGGAGGGCCCAGCAACTGAACCAAACAAACCACTTCTGACCAGACATCTCCATTGGAAATTAGATGAACATAATGGAAATGACACAGTGATATGATAGCAATCTCACCATATTACCAATGTAACTATAATGATTTGAGGTACATCTAACTTCAATGTAACAGAATAACATATAAAATATAGTAAAAGAATCTAGATAAAATCTCCATGATTATACACAGCCAATCAAAATCAAATGAGAGTACAACAGTAACATGAAATGTGTGCAAGTATAAAACAAAATTGAAAACTATACAAAAAAATTTCCAACTTTTTTACAATAAACAGGAAAACACGGAATTAATTCACCCAGAAGTGTATACCCCTTTACAAGCACTTTTTTTTTTACAAAATGTATTGATTCTATAGTACAACACATGATAGCTATGCATTGGAAAACGTACAAGGTCTGGATATCCTAAGTCTACACAATTTATCATCACACAAAAGCTCTCAAAATCTGCTTCAGTCCTGGTTCTTTATCTAAACATATGGCACCACTACAGGCATTGGCTTTAAGCCCAATATACATATGAGTCTCCAACCATTTGTAAAACAGCTCTTGGTATATTAGGTGAGTAAATAATGCTACTTCTATTATATTTGTCAGATAGTGGGTACATGAAGAATTTAGAAAAAAAGATAGCGAGCTATGGGAAACTTACTAGATAAGACTTTTGAACATAACAACACAAGAATTGCTATCTTCAAATAAAGGCCTCCTCCTCCCCTTCAGCCTTTCCTCTCCATCTCCAAAATTGGTGTCTTTACCAATTCTTTGCGTTACTTATTATAAAAATCAGCAGACAGTAAAGTTCCCATAGCCTAAGACCTCATCATCCAGGAAACCAGTCAGTCCAGAATTCTTAAAAAAATAGTTTCAAATCCCTGCCTATGAGATATCACATACTACTCTGGGACAAATAAGTAGAGACTGGTGGCAAATTTAATCAAAAAACAAGTCCCTATAGAGTCACTGGCTTCAAAGACTAAAATAACATAATGAACACCATCATGTAAAATAAACTCATATGACTTCCTAACAAGCAAATGGTGCCATACCACGACACCTACATGGAATTTTGAAAAAAAATATGTCTCTATTCCCAATACCTTCCTATGGGAAACTTACTAGATAAGACTTTTGAACATAACAACACAAGAATTGTTATCTTCAAATAAAGGCCTCCTCCTCCCCTTCAGCCTTGCCTCTCCATCTCCAAAATTGGTGTCTTTACCAATCTTATGTGTCACTTATTGTAAATAGCAGCAAATACTAAAGTTCCTATAGCCTAGGACCTCATAATCCGGAAATCCAGTCAGTACAGAATTCTTAAAAAAATAGTTTCAAACCCCTGGCTATCAGATATCACATACTACTCTGGTACACAGAAGTAGAGACTGGTGACAAATTTACCAAAACCAAGTCCCTGTGGAGTCACTGGTTTCAAAGACTAAAAAAAAAACAGTGAACACCATCACTAAAATCAAATCAGATGACTTCCTAACCAGCAAATGGCGCCATACTATGACACCTACACAGAATTTTGAAAAAAGCAGACCTCTTTATTCCCAATACCTTTTAACCCCTTCCCGCACCTTGGCGTAACTGTACGTCCAGATAAGCAGTAACGTCCGCGCTTTAAAAGTTAACCGCCGCGCGGCGCTACACCGCAGCGGCGGTTAACTGTGCAGGGTGTCAGCCCTGCTCTCCCCGTTGCCGATCAGCGGTCTGTCGCCGCTGAAATCGGCAATTAACCCCTTCGATGCGGTGGTCGATTGCGATCACCACATCGAAGAGGTTTACAGCGGATCGGCAGCCCCCCACATGTATTTGCGGGGGCTGGCGATCCCTATCATGGCAACCAGAGGCCAGACAATGACCTCCGGGTTGCCATGTACGGAAGCCTCGGAGGATCAGCCTCCGGCCGTTCCTCCTCTGCTTCCTGTCAGTGTGACAGTTACGTCACAATGACAGTTAGAACACATTACACTACGTGTGTAGTGTAATGTGTTCCAGCAGCGATCAGAGCTGCCAGTCTAAGTGTCCCCTAGTGGGACAAGTAAAAAAAGTTAAAAAAAGATAATAAAAATGTTTTGAAAAAGTGTAAAAATCAAAGTTATAAGTGACATAAACAAAGAATGCTTTTTTTCCTATAAAAAGACTTTTATTATAGGAAAAAAATTAACACGTTAAAAAAAGTACACATATTTGGTATCGCCGCATTCGTAACGACCCCAACTATAAAGCTGTAATATTATTTTTCCCGCACGGTGAACACCGCAATAAAAATAAACGAAAAACAGTGCCCGAATCACAATTTTTTGGTTACCAACCCTCCCAAAATATACAATAAAAAGTGATCAAAAAGTCGCATGTACGCCAAAATGGTACCAATACAAACTACATCCCGTCCCGCAAAAAACAAGCCCTTACACCGCTTTTTTGACTGAAAAATAAAAACGTTATGGCTCTAAGAATATGGGGACACAAAAAATAATTTATTTTATAAATAAGTGATTTTATTGCACAAACGCTGCAAAACATAAAAAAATTATATACATCTGGTATCGCTGTAATCATATCGACCCGCAGAATAAAGTATAATGGTCATTTATAGCCCAGGGTGAAGGCCATAAAAAAAACAAAGAAAAAACATTGTCAGAATTGATGGTTTTTGGTCACCTTGCTTGCCAAAAAATGGAATAAAACGTGATCAAAAAAAATTCTGGTACCCCAAAATGGTACCAATGAAAACTACAGATTGTCCCGCAAAGAATAAACCCTCACACGGGTCCGGTGGAGAAAAAATAAAACAGTTCTGGCTCTCAGAATATGGCGATGCAAAATGTGCATTGTGTCCAAAAGCAGATAAGATCGGGCACCATTTATAAGTGCGACACCGGCCACATATCTGCGGATTATTATTTATTTACTGCATTATTATACCCTCTTATTATACTCTGATGTACCCCGCACAGATAACATATGCCCCCACATTATAAACTGAAACACCAGTAAAACCCCAAACAGAACAACTACCAAGTAAACTCTGTGCCCCAAAAGCCAAATGGCGTCCCTCCCTTCTGAGCCCTGCAGCCTGCCCAAACACCAGTCTACGTCCACTGATATGGCATCGCCATACCCGGGAGAACCCGGTTAATATTTTGAGTTATTTGTCTTCAGTGGCACAAACTGGGCATAACATGTAGTGCACTAAAATGGCATATGAGTGGAAAATTGTAATTTTCACTCTGCACCATGCGCTGCGCATTAACCTCTGCGCGCACCACGACATAGCATGTCGTAGTGTGGGGGGTGATGTATGGAGCGTCTCACGTAAAAAATAAAGAATTTAGAACGGCAAAATCGCTGTTTTTTTGGTCACCTTGGCTCTACCTAAAAATGTAATAAA
The DNA here is from genome assembly GCF_050947455.1 of Rhinoderma darwinii. Lineage (NCBI taxonomy): Eukaryota > Metazoa > Chordata > Amphibia > Anura > Rhinodermatidae > Rhinoderma > Rhinoderma darwinii. The sequence continues at coordinate 348,375,660 of NC_134688.1, forward strand.
AAGTGTTCAAAAAGTTGTATGTACCAAAAAGTTGCACCAATAAAAACGACCGCTCGTCCCTCAATAAATAAGCCCTCATACCGCTCTATTGACTGAAAAATAAAAAAGTTGTGGCTCTTGGAACGCGGGGAGGAAAAAACTAAGAAGGAAAAGAAAAAAATGGATCACTCCAGAAAGGGTTAATTACTTTCTAATGAAAAACCATTTATGACCACACGTGGGGTATTGCCGTACTGGGGAGAAATTGCTTTACAAATGTTGGGGTGCTTTTACCCCCTTTATCCTTTGTGAAATTGAAAAAAATGCAACATTTTAGTGGAAGAAATGTCGATATTCATTTTCACGGCCTAATTCTAATAAATCCTGCAAAAGACTTGTGGGGTCTAAATGCACACTATATCCCTAGATAGATTCTTTAAGTGGTGTAATTTCCACTTTTGGGGGGTTTCCCCTGTTTTGGCCTTTCAGGGGCTTTGCAAATGCGACATGGCACCCAAAAACCATTTCAGCTAAATTTGAGCTCCAAAAGCCAAATAGCGCTCCTTCCCTTCTAAGCCTTGCTGTGGGTCCAAACAGCAGTTTATTACCACATATGGCATATTTCCGTAATCGGGAGAAATTGTTTTACAAATGTTGGGGTGCTTTTTCTCCTTTATTCCTTGTAAAAATTAAAAATGGCTACCCTTTTTCAGAAAAAAAGTCGATTTTTACCTTTACAGAATAATTCCAATGAATTCAGCAAAACAACCGTGGGGTCAAAATGCTAACTTTACCCCTAGAAAAATTCCTTGAGGGGTGTAGTTTCCAAAATGGGGTCACTTTCCGGCGGTTTCCACTATTTTGTTCCCTCCAGTGCATTTCAAACGCGACATGGCACTGAAAACCATTCCAGCAAAATCAGAATTTCAAAATCCAAATGGTGCTCCTTTCTTTCTGAGTCCTGCTGTGGGTCCAAACAGCAGTTTATTACCACATATGGGGTATTGCTATAATCAGGAGAAATTGCTTTACATTTGTTGGGGTGTTTTTTCTCTTTTATACCTTGAAAAAATTACAAATTTCTACGTTTTTTCAGAAAAAAGTAGATTTTCATCTTCACAAACTAATTCAAATAAATTTAGCAAAAAAACTGTGGGTTCAAAATGCTAACTATACCCCTAGATAAATTCCCTGAGGGGTGTAGTTTCCAAAATGAGGTCACTTTTGGGGGTCTTTATTGTTTTGGCCCCACAAGACCTCTTCAAACCTGACATGGTACCTAAAATATATGCTAAAAAAAGAAGGCCCCAAAATCCACTAGGTGCTCCTTTGCTTCTGAGGCCTGTGTTTCAGTCCATGACCGAACTAGGGCCACATGTGGGGTATTTCTAAAAACTGCAGAATCTGGGCAATAAATAATAAGTTACATTTTTTGGGAAAAACCTTCTGTGGTATAGAAAAAAATGTATTACAAATGAATTTTGTATAAAAAAAATGAAATTTGTAACTTTCACCTCTACTTTGCTTTAATTCCTGTGAAACGCCTAAAGGGTTAATACACTTTCTGAATGCTGTTTTGAATACTTTGAGGGGTGCAGTTTTCAAAATGGGGTGATTTATGGGGACTTTCTAATATATAAGACTCTCAAAGCCACTTCAGAACTGAACTTGTCCTTGTAAAAATCGCCTTTTGAAATTTTCTTGAAAATATGAGAAATTGCTGCTAAAGTTCTAAGCCTTGTAACGTCCTAGAAAAATAAAATAATGTTCAAAAAACGATGCCAAACTAAAGTAGACATGTGGGGGATGGTAACTAGTAACTATTTTGTGTGGTATTACTATCGGTTTTACAAGCAGATACATTTAAATTTAGAAAAATGCTAATTTTTGCAATTTTTCGCTAAATTTTGGTGTTTTTCACAATTAAATACTGAATCTATCGGGCAAATTTTGCCAGTAACATAAAGTCCAATGTGTCACGAGAAAACAATCTCAGAATCGCTTGGATAGGTAAAAGCATTCCGGAGTTATTACCACATAAAGTGACACATGTCAGATTTTAAAAATCGGCTTCGTCCTGAAGGCCAAAACAGGCTCAGTCCTGAAGGGGTTAAGGTTATTGGTCTGTGGTATTTCTCCAAAACAAACATGATACCATCTCAGACCACACAATTTTACCTTGAGAGAGAGGAGCAATAACATAAGCATTACATCTCTCTTTATTGCCCTGACCAAATCCAGCAAAAGGGACCTACCCAAAGTAATTCCACTTCACATGAAGCACCAATATCCAAGGAGGGCCCAGCAACTGAACCAAACAAACCACTTCTGACCAGACATCTCCATTGGAAATTAGATGAACATAATGGAAATGACACAGTGATATGATAGCAATCTCACCATATTACCAATGTAACTATAATGATTTGAGGTACATCTAACTTCAATGTAACAGAATAACATATAAAATATAGTAAAAGAATCTAGATAAAATCTCCATGATTATACACAGCCAATCAAAATCAAATGAGAGTACAACATTAACATGAAATGTGTGCAAGTATAAAACAAAATTGAAAACTATACCAAAAAATGTCCAACTTTTTTACAATAAACAGGAAAACACAGAATTAATTCACCCAGAAGTGTATACCCCTTTACAAGCACTTTTTTTTTACAAAATGTATTGATTCTATAGTACAACACATGATAGCTACGCATTGGAAAACGTACAAGGTCTGGATATCCTAAGTCTATACAATTTATCATCACACAAAAGCTCTCAAAATCTGCTTCAGTCCTGGTTCTTTATCTAAACCTATGGCACCACTACAGGCATTGGCTTTAAGCCCAATATACATATGAGTCTCCAACCATTTGTAAAACAGCTCTTGGAATATTAGGTGAGTAAATAATGCTACTTCTATTATATTTGTCAGATAGTGGGTACATGAAGAATTTGGGAAAAAAAGATAGCGAGCTATGGGAAACTTACTAGATAAGACTTTTGAACATAACAACCCAAGAATTGTTATCTTCAAATAAAGGCCTCCTCCTCCCCTTCAGCCTTTCCTCTCCATCTCCAAAATTGGTGTCTTTACCAATTCTTTGCGTTACTTATTATAAAAATCAGCAGACAGTAAAGTTCCCATAGCCTAAGACCTCATCATCCAGGAAACCAGTCAGTCCAGAATTCTTAAAAAAATAGTTTAAAATCCCTGCCTATGAGATATCACATACTACTCTGGGACAAATAAATAGGGACTGGTGGCAAATTTAATCAAAAAACAAGTCCCTATGGAGTCACTGGCTTCAAAGACTAAAATAACATAATGAACACCATCATGTAAAATAAACTCATATGACTTCCTAACATGCAAATGGTGCCATACCACGACACCTACATGGAATTTTGAAAAAAAAATATGTCTCCATTCCCAATACCTTCCTATGGAAAACTTACGAGATAAGACTTTTGAACATAACAACACAAGAATTGTTATGTTCAAATAAAGGCCTCCTCCTCCCCTTCAGCCTTGCGAGCCATCTCCAAAATTGGTGTCTTTACCAATCTTATGTGTCACTTATTGTAAATAGCAGCAAATACTAAAGTTCCTATAGCCTAGGACCTCATAATCCGGAAATCCAGTCAGTACAGAATTCTTAAAAAAATAGTTTCAAACCCCTGGCTATCAGATATCACATACTACTCTGGTACACAGAAGTAGAGACTGGTGACAAATTTACCAAAACCAAGTCCCTGTGGAGTCACTGGTTTCAAAGACTAAAAAAACACAGTGAACACCATCACTAAAATCAAATCAGATGACTTCCTAACCAGCAAATCGCGCCATACTATGAGACCTACACAGAATTTTGAAAAAAGCAGACCTCTTTATTCCCAATACCTTTCAAGGTTATTGGTCTGTGGTATTTCTCCAAAACAAACATGATACCATCTCAGACCACACAATTTTACCTTGAGAGAGAGGAGCAATAACATAAGCATTACTTCTCTCTTTATTGCCCTGACCAAATCCAGCTAAAGGGACCTACCCTAAGTTATTCCACTTCACATGAAGCACCAATATCCAAGGAGGGCCCAGCAACTGAACCAAACAAACCACTTCTGACCAGACATCTCCATTGGAAATTAGATGAACATAATGGAAATGACACAGTGATATGATAGCAATCTCACCATATTACCAATGTAACTATAATGATTTGAGGTACATCTAACTTCAATGTAACAGAATAACATATAAAATATAGTAAAAGAATCTAGATAAAATCTCCATGATTATACACAGCCAATCAAAATCAAATGAGAGTACAACATTAACATGAAATGTGTGCAAGTATAAAACAAAATTGAAAACTATACCAAAAAATCCCAACTTTTTTACAGTAAACAGGAAAACACAGAATTAATTCACCCAGAAGTGTATACCCCTTTACAAGCACTTTTTTTCCCAAAATGTATTGATTCTATAGTACAACACATGATAGCTACGCATTGGAAAACGTACAAGGTCTGGATATCCTAAGTCTACACAATTTATCATCACACAAAAGCTCTCAAAATCTGCTTCAGTCCTGGTTCTTTATCTAAACCTATGGCCCCACTACAGGCATTGGCTTTAAGCTCAATATACATATGAGTCTCCAACCATTTGTAAAACAGCTCTTGGAATATTAGGTGAGTAAATAATGCTACTTCTATTATACAGTGGAGGAAATAAGTATTTGATCCCTTGCTGATTTTGTAAGTTTGCCCACTGTCAAAGACATGAACAGTCTAGAATTTTTAGGCTAGGTTAATTTTACCAGTGAGAGATAGATTATATAAAAAAAATAAAAAAAAATAACATTGTCAAAATTATATATATTTATTTGCATTGTGCACAGAGAAATAAGTATTTGATCCCTTTGGCAAACAAGACTTAATACTTGGTGGCAAAACCCTTGTTGGCAAGCACAGCAGTCAGACATTTTTAGTAGTTGATGATGAGGTTTGCACACATGTTAGATGGAATTTTGGCCCACTCCTCTTTGCAGATCATCTGTAAATCATTAAGATTTCGAGGATGTCGCTTGGCAACTCGGATCTTCAGCTCCCTCCATAAGTTTTCGATGGGATTAAGGTCTGGAGACTGGCTAGGCCACTCCATGACCTTAATGTGCTTCTTTTTGAGCCACTCCTTTGTTGCCTTGGCTGTATGTTTCGGGTCATTGTCGTGCTGGAAGACCCAGCTACGAGCCATTTTTAATGTCCTGGTGGAGGGAAGGAGGTTGTCACTCAGGATTTGACAGTACATGGCTCCATCCATTCTCCCATTGATGCGGTGAAGTAGTCCTGTGCCCTTAGCAGAGAAACACCCCCAAAACATAATGTTTCCACCTCCATGCTTGACAGTGGGTACAGTGTTCTTTGGGTCATAGGCAGCATTTCTCTTCCTCCAAACACGGCGAGTTGAGTTAATGCCAAAGAGCTCAATTTTAGTCTCATCTGACCACAGCACCTTCTCCCAATCACTCTCAGAATCATCCAGATGTTCATTTGCAAACTTCAGACGTGTTTGTACATGTGCCTTCTTGAGCAGGGGGACCTTGCGGGCACTGCAGGATTTTAATCCATTACGGCGTAATGTGTTACCAATGGTTTTCTTGGTGACTGTGGTCCCAGCTGCCTTGAGATCATTAACAAGTTCCCCCCGTGTAGTTTTCGGCTGAGCTCTCACCTTCCTCAGGATCAAGGATACCCCACGAGGTGAGATTTTGCATGGAGCCCCAGATCGATATCGATTGACAGTCATTTTGTATGTCTTCCATTTTCTTACTATTGCACCAACAGTTGTCTCCTTCTCACCCAGCGTCTTACTTATGGTTTTGTAGCCCATTCCAGCCTTGTGCAGGTCTATGATCTTGTCCCTGACATCCTTAGAAAGCTCTTTGGTCTTGCCCATGTTGTAGAGGTTAGAGTCAGACTGATTAATTGAGTCTGTGGACAGGAGTCTTTTATACAGGTGACCATTTAAGACAGTTGTCTAATGCAGGCACCGAGTTGATTTGGAGCGTGTAACTGGTCTGGAGGAGGCTGAATTCTTAATGGTTGGTAGGGGATCAAATACTTACTTCTCTGTGCACAATGCAAATAAATATATATCATTTTGACTATGTGATTTTCTTATTTTTTTTAAATATAATCTATCTCTCACTGGTAAAATTAACCTAGCCTAAAAATTCTAGACTATTCATGTCTTTGACAGTGGGCAAACTTACAAAATCAGCAAGGGATCAAATACTTATTTCCTCCACTGTATATGTCAGATAGTGGGTACATGAAGATTTTGGAAAAAAAGATAGCGAGCTATGGGAAACTTACTAGATAAGACTTTTGAACATAACAACACAAGAATTGTTATCTTCAAATAAAGGCCTCCTCCTCCCCTTCAGCCTTTCCTCTCCATCTCCAAAATTGGTGTCTTTACCAATTCTTTGCGTTACTTATTATAAAAATTAGCAGACAGTAAAGTTCCCATAGCCTAAGACCTCATCATCCAGGAAACCAGTCAGTCCAGTATTCTTAAAAAAATAGTTTAAAATCCCTGCCTATGAGATATCACATACTACTCTGGGACAAATAAGTAGAGACTGGTGGCAAATTTAATAAAAAAACAAGTCCCTATGGAGTCACTGGCTTCAAAGACTAAAATAACATAATGAACACCATCATGTAAAATAAATTCATATGACTTCCTAACATGCAAATGGTGCCATACCATGACACCTACATGGAATTTTGAAAAAAAAATATGTCTCCATTCCCAATACCTTCCTATGGAAAACTTACGAGATAAGACTTTTGAACATAACAACACAAGAATTGTTATGTTCAAATAAAGGCCTCCTCCTCCCCTTCAGCCTTTCCTCTCCATCTCCAAAATTGGTGTCTTTACCAATTCTTTGCGTTACTTATTATAAAAATTAGCAGACAGTAAAGTTCCCATAGCCTAAGACCTCATCATCCAGGAAACCAGTCAGTCCAGAATTCTTAAAAAAATAGTTTCAAATCCCTGCCTATGAGATATCACATACTACTCTGGAACAAATAAGTAGAGACTGGTGGCAAATTTAATAAAAAAACAAGTCCCTATGGAGTCACTGGCTTCAAAGACTAAAATAACATAATGAACACCATCATGTAAAATAAACTCATATGACTTCCTAACAAGCAAATGGTGCCATACCACCACACCTACATGGAATTTTGAAAGAAAAATATGTCTCTATTCCCAATACCTTCCTATGGGAAACTTACTAGATAAGACTTTTGAACATAACAACACAAGAATTGTTATCTACAAATAAAGGCCTCCTCCTCCCCTTCAGCTTTGCCTCTCCATCTCCAAAATTGGTGTCTTTACCAATCTTATGTGTCACTTATTGTAAATAGCAGCAAATACTAAAGTTCCTATAGCCTAGGACCTCATAATCCGGAAATCCAGTCAGTACAGAATTCTTAAAAAAAATAGTTTCAAACCCCTGGCTATCAGATATCACATACTACTCTGGTACACAGAAGTAGAGACTGGTGACAAATTTACCAAAACCAAGTCCCTGTGGAGTCACTGGTTTCAAAGACTAAAAAAACACAGTGAACACCATCACTAAAATCAAATCAGATGACTTCCTAACCAGCAAATCGCGCCATACTATGAGACCTACACAGAATTTTGAAAAAAGCAGACCACTTTATTACCAATTCCTTTCAAGGTTATTGGTCTGTGGTATTTCTCCAAAACAAACATGATACCATCTCAGACCACACAATTTTACCTTGAGAGAGAGGAGCAATAACATAAGCATTACTTCTCTCTTTATTGCCCTGACCAAATCCAGCTAAAGGGACCTACCCTAAGTTATTCCACTTCACATGAAGCACCAATATCCAAGGAGGGCCCAGCAACTGAACCAAACAAACCACTTCTGACCAGACATCTCCATTGGAAATTAGATGAACATAATGGAAATGACACAGTGATATGATAGCAATCTCACCATATTACCAATGTAACTATAATGATTTGAGGTACATCTAACTTCAATGTAACAGAATAACATATAAAATATAGTAAAAGAATCTAGATAAAATCTCCATGATTATACACAGCCAATCAAAATCAAATGAGAGTACAACATTAACATGAAATGTGTGCAAGTATAAAACAAAATTGAAAACTATACCAAAAAATCCCAACTTTTTTACAGTAAACAGGAAAACACAGAATTAATTCACCCAGAAGTGTATACCCCTTTACAAGCACTTTTTTTTCCAAAATGTATTGATTCTATAGTACAACACATGATAGCTACGCATTGGAAAACGTACAAGGTCTGGATATCCTAAGTCTACACAATTTATCATCACACAAAAGCTCTCAAAATCTGCTTCAGTCCTGGTTCTTTATCTAAACCTATGGCACCACTACAGGCATTGGCTTTAAGCTCAATATACATATGAGTCTCCAACCATTTGTAAAACAGCTCTTGGAATATTAGGTGAGTAAATAATGCTACATCTATTATACAGTGGAGGAAATAAGTATTTGATCCCTTGCTGATTTTGTAAGTTTGCCCACTGTCAAAGACATGAACAGTCTAGAATTTTTAGGCTAGGTTAATTTTACCAGTGAGAGATAGATTATATAAAAAAAAAAAAAAAAAATAACATTGTCAAAATTATATATATTTATTTGCATTGTGCACAGAGAAATAAGTATTTGATCCCTTTGGCAAACAAGACTTAATACTTGGTGGCAAAACCCTTGTTGGCAAGCACAGCAGTCAGACATTTTTAGTAGTTGATGATGAGGTTTGCACACATGTTAGATGGAATTTTGGCCCACTCCTCTTTGCAGATCATCTGTAAATCATTAAGATTTCGAGGATGTCGCTTGGCAACTCGGATCTTCAGCTCCCTCCATAAGTTTTCGATGGGATTAAGGTCTGGAGACTGGCTAGGCCACTCCATGACCTTAATGTGCTTCTTTTTGAGCCACTCCTTTGTTGCCTTGGCTGTATGTTTCGGGTCATTGTCGTGCTGGAAGACCCAGCTACGAGCCATTTTTAATGTCCTGGTGGAGGGAAGGAGGTTGTCACTCAGGATTTGACAGTACATGGCTCCATCCATTCTCCCATTGATGCGGTGAAGTAGTCCTGTGCCCTTAGCAGAGAAACACCCCCAAAACATAATGTTTCCACCTCCATGCTTGACAGTGGGTACAGTGTTCTTTGGGTCATAGGCAGCATTTCTCTTCCTCCAAACACGGCGAGTTGAGTTAATGCCAAAGAGCTCAATTTTAGTCTCATCTGACCACAGCACCTTCTCCCAATCACTCTCAGAATCATCCAGATGTTCATTTGCAAACTTCAGACGTGTTTGTACATGTGCCTTCTTGAGCAGGGGGACCTTGCGGGCACTGCAGGATTTTAATCCATTATGGCGTAATGTGTTACCAATGGTTTTCTTGGTGACTGTGATCCCAGCTGCCTTGAGATCATTAACAAGTTCCCCCCGTGTAGTTTTCGGCTGAGCTCTCACCTTCCTCAGGATCAAGGATACCCCACGAGGTGAGATTTTGCATGGAGCCCCAGATCGATATCGATTGACAGTCATTTTGTATGTCTTCCATTTTCTTACTATTGCACCAACAGTTGTCTCCTTCTCACCCAGCGTCTTACTTATGGTTTTGTAGCCCATTCCAGCCTTGTGCAGGTCTATGATCTTGTCCCTGACATCCTTAGAAAGCTCTTTGGTCTTGCCCATGTTGTAGAGGTTAGAGTCAGACTGATTAATTGAGTCTGTGGACAGGAGTCTTTTATACAGGTGACCATTTAAGACAGTTGTCTAATGCAGGCACCGAGTTGATTTGGAGCGTGTAACTGGTCTGGAGGAGGCTGAACTCTTAATGGTTGGTAGGGGATCAAATACTTACTTCTCTGTGCACAATGCAAATAAATATATATCATTTTGACTATGTGATTTTCTTATTTTTTTTAAATATAATCTATCTCTCACTGGTAAAATTAACCTAGCCTAAAAATTCTAGACTATTCATGTCTTTGACAGTGGGCAAACTTACAAAATCAGCAAGGGATCAAATACTTATTTCCTCCACTGTATATGTCAGATAGTGGGTACATGAAGATTTTGGAAAAAAAGATAGCGAGCTATGGGAAACTTACTAGATAAGACTTTTGAACATAACAACACAAGAATTGTTATCTTCAAATAAAGGCCTCCTCCTCCCCTTCAGCCTTTCCTCTCCATCTCCAAAATTGGTGTCTTTACCAATTCTTTGCGTTACTTATTATAAAAATTAGCAGACAGTAAAGTTCCCATAGCCTAAGACCTCATCATCCAGGAAACCAGTCAGTCCAGAATTCTTAAAAAAATAGTTTAAAATCCCTGCCTATGAGATATCACATACTACTCTGGGACAAATAAGTAGAGACTGGTGGCAAATTTAATAAAAAAACAAGTCCCTATGGAGTCACTGGCTTCAAAGACTAAAATAACATAATGAACACCATCATGTAAAATAAATTCATATGACTTCCTAACATGCAAATGGTGCCATACCATGACACCTACATGGAATTTTGAAAAAAAAATATGTCTCCATTCCCAATACCTTCCTATGGAAAACTTACGAGATAAGACTTTTGAACATAACAACACAAGAATTGTTATGTTCAAATAAAGGCCTCCTCCTCCCCTTCAGCCTTGCCTCTCCATCTCCAAAATTGGTGTCTTTACCAATCTTATGTGTCACTTATTGTAAATAGCAGCAAATACTAAAGTTCCTATAGCCTAGGACCTCATAATCCGGAAATCCAGTCAGTACAGAATTCTTAAAAAAATAGTTTCAAACCCCTGGCTATCAGATATCACATACTACTCTGGTACACAGAAGTAGAGACTGGTGACAAATTTACCAAAACCAAGTCCCTGTGGAGTCACTGGTTTCAAAGACTAAAAAAACACAGTGAACACCATCACTAAAATCAAATCAGATGACTTTCTAACCAGCAAATCGCGCCATACTATGAGACCTACACAGAATTTTGAAAAAAGCAGACCTCTTTATTCCCAATACCTTTCAAGGTTATTGGTCTGTGGTATTTCTCCAAAACAAACCTGATACCATCTCAGACCACACAATTTTACCTTGAGAGACAGAGAGGAGCAATAACATAAGCATTACATCTCTCTTTATTGCCCTGATCAAATCCAGCTAAAGGGACCTACCCTAAGTTATTCCACTTCACATGAAGCACCAATATCCAAGGAGGGCCCAGCAACTGAACCAAACAAACCACTTCTGACCAGACATCTCCATTGGAAATTAGATGAACATAATGGAAATGACACAGCGATATGATAGCAATCTCACCATATTACCAATGTAACTATAATGATTTGAGGTACATCTAACTTCAATGTAACAGAATAACATATAAAATATAGTAAAATAATCTAGATAAAATCTCCATGATTATACACAGCCAATCAAAATCAAATGAGAGTACAACATTAACATGAAATGTGTGCAAGTATAAAACAAAATTGAAAACTATACCAAAAAATCCCAACTTTTTTACAATAAACAGGAAAACACAGAATTAATTCACCCAGAAGTGTATACCCCTTTACAAGCACTTTTTGTTCCCAAAATGTATTGATTCTATAGTACAACTCATGATAGCTACGCATTGGAAAACGTACAAGGTCTGGATATCCTAAGTCTACACAATTTATCATCACACAAAAGCTCTGAAAATCTGCTTCAGTCCTGGTTCTTTATCTAAACCTATGGCACCACTACAGGCATTGGCTTTAAGCCCAATATACATATGAGTCTCCAACCATTTGTAAAACAGCTCTTGGAATATTAGGTGAGTAAATAATGCTACTTCTATTATATTTGTCAGATAGTGGGTACATGAAGAATTTGGAAAAAAAGATAGCGAGCTATGGGAAACTTACTAGATAAGACTTTTGAACATAACAACACAAGAATTGTTATCTTCAAATAAAGGCCTCCTCCTCCCCTTCAGCCTTTCCTCTCCATCTCCAAAATTGGTGTCTTTACCAATTCTTTGCGTTACTTATTATAAAAATCAGCAGACAGTAAAGTTCCCATAGCCTAAGACCTCATCATCCAGGAAACCAGTCAGTCCAGAATTCTTAAAAAAATAGTTTAAAATCCCTGCCTATGAGATATCACATACTACTCTGGGACAAATAAGTTGAGACTGGTGGCAAATTTAATCAAAAAACAAGTCCCTATGGAGTCACTGGCTTCAAAGACTAAAATAACATAATGAACACCATCATGTAAAATAAACTCATATGACTTCCTAACATGCAAATGGTGCCATACCATGACACCTACATGGAATTTTTTAAAAAAAATATGTCTCCATTCCCAATACCTTCCTATGGAAAACTTACGAGATAAGACTTTTGAACATAACAACACAAGAATTGTTATGTTCAAATAAAGGCCTCCTCCTCCCCTTCAGCCTTTCCTCTCCATCTCCAAAATTGGTGTCTTTACCAATCTTTTGTGTCACTTATTGTAAATAGCAGAAAATACTAAAGTTCCTATAGCCTAGGACCTCATAATCTGGAAATCCAGTCAGTACAGAATTCTTAAAAAAATTGTTTCAAACCCCTGGCTATAAGATATCACATACTACTCTGGTACACAGAAGTAGAGACTGGTGACAAATTTACCAAAACCAAGTCCCTGTGGAGTCACTGGTTTCAAAGACTAAAAAAACACAGTGAACACCATCACTAAAATCAAATCAGATGACTTCCTAACCAGCAAATCGCGCCATACTATGAGACCTACACAGAATTTTGAAAAAAGCAGACCTCTTTATTCCCAATACCTTTCAAGGTTATTGGTCTGTGGTATTTCTCCAAAACAAACCTGATACCATCTCAGACCACACAATTTTACCTTGAGAGAGAGGAGCAATAACATAAGCATTACTTCTCTCTTTATTGCCCTGACCAAATCCAGCTAAAGGGACCTACCCTAAGTTATTCCACTTCACATGAAGCACCAATATCCAAGGAGGGCCCAGCAACTGAACCAAACAAACCACTTCTGACCAGACATCTCCATTGGAAATTAGATGAACATAATGGAAATGACACAGTGATATGATAGCAATCTCACCATATTACCAATGTAACTATAATGATTTGAGGTACATCTAACTTCAATGTAACAGAATAACATATAAAATATAGTAAAAGAATCTAGATAAAATCTCCATGATTATACACAGCCAATCAAAATCAAATGAGAGTACAACATTAACATGAAATGTGTGCAAGTATAAAACAAAATTGAAAACTATACCAAAAAATCCCAACTTTTTTACAGTAAACAGGAAAACACAGAATTAATTCACCCAGAAGTGTATACCCCTTTACAAGCACTTTTTTTTCCAAAATGTATTGATTCTATAGTACAACACATGATAGCTACGCATTGGAAAACGTACAAGGTCTGGATATCCTAAGTCTACACAATTTATCATCACACAAAAGCTCTCAAAATCTGCTTCAGTCCTGGTTCTTTATCTAAACCTATGGCCCCACTACAGGCATTGGCTTTAAGCTCAATATACATATGAGTCTCCAACCATTTGTAAAACAGCTCTTGGAATATTAGGTGAGTAAATAATGCTTCTATTATACAGTGGAGGAAATAAGTATTTGATCCCTTGCTGATTTTGTAAGTTTGCCCACTGTCAAAGACATGAACAGTCTAGAATTTTTAGGCTAGGTTAATTTTACCAGTGAGAGATAGATTATATAAAAAAAATTAAAAAAATAACATTGTCAAAATTATATATATTTATTTGCATTGTGCACAGAGAAATAAGTATTTGATCCCTTTGGCAAACAAGACTTAATACTTGGTGGCAAAACCCTTGTTGGCAAGCACAGCAGTCAGACATTTTTAGTAGTTGATGATGAGGTTTGCACACATGTTAGATGGAATTTTGGCCCACTCCTCTTTGCAGATCATCTGTAAATCATTAAGATTTCGAGGATGTCGCTTGGCAACTCGGATCTTCAGCTCCCTCCATAAGTTTTCGATGGGATTAAGGTCTGGAGACTGGCTAGGCCACTCCATGACCTTAATGTGCTTCTTTTTGAGCCACTCCTTTGTTGCCTTGGCTGTATGTTTCGGGTCATTGTCGTGCTGGAAGACCCAGCTACGAGCCATTTTTAATGTCCTGGTGGAGGGAAGGAGGTTGTCACTCAGGATTTGACAGTACATGGCTCCATCCATTCTCCCATTGATGCGGTGAAGTAGTCCTGTGCCCTTAGCAGAGAAACACCCCCAAAACATAATGTTTCCACCTCCATGCTTGACAGTGGGTACAGTGTTCTTTGGGTCATAGGCAGCATTTCTCTTCCTCCAAACACGGCGAGTTGAGTTAATGCCAAAGAGCTCAATTTTAGTCTCATCTGACCACAGCACCTTCTCCCAATCACTCTCAGAATCATCCAGATGTTCATTTGCAAACTTCAGACGTGTTTGTACATGTGCCTTCTTGAGCAGGGGGACCTTGCGGGCACTGCAGGATTTTAATCCATTACGGCGTAATGTGTTACCAATGGTTTTCTTGGTGACTGTGATCCCAGCTGCCTTGAGATCATTAACAAGTTCCCCCCGTGTAGTTTTCGGCTGAGCTCTCACCTTCCTCAGGATCAAGGATACCCCACGAAGTGAGATTTTGCATGGAGCCCCAGATCGATATCGATTGACAGTCATTTTGTATGTCTTCCATTTTCTTACTATTGCACCAACAGTTGTCTCCTTCTCACCCAGCGTCTTACTTATGGTTTTGTAGCCCATTCCAGCCTTGTGCAGGTCTATGATCTTGTCCCTGACATCCTTAGAAAGCTCTTTGGTCTTGCCCATGTTGTAGAGGTTAGAGTCAGACTGATTAATTGAGTCTGTGGACAGGAGTCTTTTATACAGGTGACCATTTAAGACAGTTGTCTAATGCAGGCACCGAGTTGATTTGGAGCGTGTAACTGGTCTGGAGGAGGCTGAACTCTTAATGGTTGGTAGGGGATCAAATACTTACTTCTCTGTGCACAATGCAAATAAATATATATCATTTTGACTATGTGATTTTCTTATTTTTTTTAAATATAATCTATCTCTCACTGGTAAAATTAACCTAGCCTAAAAATTCTAGACTATTCATGTCTTTGACAGTGGGCAAACTTACAAAATCAGCAAGGGATCAAATACTTATTTCCTCCACTGTATATGTCAGATAGTGGGTACATGAAGATTTTGGAAAAAAAGATAGCGAGCTATGGGAAACTTACTAGATAAGACTTTTGAACATAACAACACAAGAATTGTTATCTTCAAATAAAGGCCTCCTCCTCCCCTTCAGCCTTTCCTCTCCATCTCCAAAATTGGTGTCTTTACCAATTCTTTGCGTTACTTATTATAAAAATTAGCAGACAGTAAAGTTCCCATAGCCTAAGACCTCATCATCCAGGAAACCAGTCAGTCCAGAATTCTTAAAAAAATAGTTTAAAATCCCTGCCTATGAGATATCACATACTACTCTGGGACAAATAAGTAGAGACTGGTGGCAAATATAATCAAAAAACAAGTCCCTATGGAGTCACTGGCTTCAAAGACTAAAATAACATAATGAACACCATCATGTAAAATAAATTCATATGACTTCCTAACATGCAAATGGTGCCATACCATGACACCTACATGGAATTTTGAAAAAAAAATATGTCTCCATTCCCAATACCTTCCTATGGAAAACTTACGAGATAAGACTTTTGAACATAACAACACAAGAATTGTTATGTTCAAATAAAGGCCTCCTCCTCCCCTTCAGCCTTTCCTCTCCATCTCCAAAATTGGTGTCTTTACCAATCTTATGTGTCACTTATTGTAAATAGCAGCAAATACTAAAGTTCCTATAGCCTAGGACCTCATAATCTGGAAATCCAGTCAGTACAGAATTCTTAAAAAAATAGTTTCAAACCCCTGGCTATAAGATATCACATACTACTCTGGTACACAGAAGTAGAGACTGGTGACAAATTTACCAAAACCAAGTCCCTGTGGAGTCACTGGTTTCAAAGACTAAAAAAACACAGTGAACACCATCACTAAAATCAAATCAGATGACTTCCTAACCAGCAAATCGCGCCATACTATGAGACCTACACAGAATTTTGAAAAAAGCAGACCTCTTTATTCCCAATACCTTTCAAGGTTATTGGTCTGTGGTATTTCTCCAAAACAAACCTGATACCATCTCAGACCACACAATTTTACCTTGAGAGAGAGGAGCAATAACATAAGCATTACTTCTCTCTTTATTGCCCTGACCAAATCCAGCTAAAGGGACCTACCCTAAGTTATTCCACTTCACATGAAGCACCAATATCCAAGGAGGGCCCAGCAACTGAACCAAACAAACCACTTCTGACCAGACATCTCCATTGGAAATTAGATGAACATAATGGAAATGACACAGTGATATGATAGCAATCTCACCATATTACCAATGTAACTATAATGATTTGAGGTACATCTAACTTCAATGTAACAGAATAACATATAAAATATAGTAAAAGAATCTAGATAAAATCTCCATGATTATACACAGCCAATCAAAATCAAATGAGAGTACAACATTAACATGAAATGTGTGCAAGTATAAAACAAAATTGAAAACTATACCAAAAAATCCCAACTTTTTTACAGTAAACAGGAAAACACAGAATTAATTCACCCAGAAGTGTATACCCCTTTACAAGCACTTTTTTCCCCAAAATGTATTGATTCTATAGTACAACACATGATAGCTACGCATTGGAAAACGTACAAGGTCTGGATATCCTAAGTCTACACAATTTATCATCACACAAAAGCTCTCAAAATCTGCTTCAGTCCTGGTTCTTTATCTAAACCTATGGCCCCACTACAGGCATTGGCTTTAAGCTCAATATACATATGAGTCTCCAACCATTTGTAAAACAGCTCTTGGAATATTAGGTGAGTAAATAATGCTACTTCTATTATACAGTGGAGGAAATAAGTATTTGATCCCTTGCTGATTTTGTAAGTTTGCCCACTGTCAAAGACATGAACAGTCTAGAATTTTTAGGCTAGGTTAATTTTACCAGTGAGAGATAGATTATATAAAAAAAATTAAAAAAATAACATTGTCAAAATTATATATATTTATTTGCATTGTGCACAGAGAAATAAGTATTTGATCCCTTTGGCAAACAAGACTTAATACTTGGTGGCAAAACCCTTGTTGGCAAGCACAGCAGTCAGACATTTTTAGTAGTTGATGATGAGGTTTGCACACATGTTAGATGGAATTTTGGCCCACTCCTCTTTGCAGATCATCTGTAAATCATTAAGATTTCGAGGATGTCGCTTGGCAACTCGGATCTTCAGCTCCCTCCATAAGTTTTCGATGGGATTAAGGTCTGGAGACTGGCTAGGCCACTCCATGACCTTAATGTGCTTCTTTTTGAGCCACTCCTTTGTTGCCTTGGCTGTATGTTTCGGGTCATTGTCGTGCTGGAAGACCCAGCTACGAGCCATTTTTAATGTCCTGGTGGAGGGAAGGAGGTTGTCACTCAGGATTTGACAGTACATGGCTCCATCCATTCTCCCATTGATGCGGTGAAGTAGTCCTGTGCCCTTAGCAGAGAAACACCCCCAAAACATAATGTTTCCACCTCCATGCTTGACAGTGGGTACAGTGTTCTTTGGGTCATAGGCAGCATTTCTCTTCCTCCAAACACGGCGAGTTGAGTTAATGCCAAAGAGCTAAATTTTAGTCTCATCTGACCACAGCACCTTCTCCCAATCACTCTCAGAATCATCCAGATGTTCATTTGCAAACTTCAGACGTGTTTGTACATGTGCCTTCTTGAGCAGGGGGACCTTGCGGGCACTGCAGGATTTTAATCCATTACGGCGTAATGTGTTACCAATGGTTTTCTTGGTGACTGTGATCCCAGCTGCCTTGAGATCATTAACAAGTTCCCCCCGTGTAGTTTTCGGCTGAGCTCTCACCTTCCTCAGGATCAAGGATACCCCACGAGGTGAGATTTTGCATGGAGCCCCAGATCGATATCGATTGACAGTCATTTTGTATGTCTTCCATTTTCTTACTATTGCACCAACAGTTGTCTCCTTCTCACCCAGCGTCTTACTTATGGTTTTGTAGCCCATTCCAGCCTTGTGCAGGTCTATGATCTTGTCCCTGACATCCTTAGAAAGCTCTTTGGTCTTGCCCATGTTGTAGAGGTTAGAGTCAGACTGATTAATTGAGTCTGTGGACAGGAGTCTTTTATACAGGTGACCATTTAAGACAGTTGTCTAATGCAGGCACCGAGTTGATTTGGAGCGTGTAACTGGTCTGGAGGAGGCTGAACTCTTAATGGTTGGTAGGGGATCAAATACTTACTTCTCTGTGCACAATGCAAATAAATATATATCATTTTGACTATGTGATTTTCTTATTTTTTTTAAATATAATCTATCTCTCACTGGTAAAATTAACCTAGCCTAAAAATTCTAGACTATTCATGTCTTTGACAGTGGGCAAACTTACAAAATCAGCAAGGGATCAAATACTTATTTCCTCCACTGTATATGTCAGATAGTGGGTACATGAAGATTTTGGAAAAAAAGATAGCGAGCTATGGGAAACTTACTAGATAAGACTTTTGAACATAACAACACAATAATTGTTATCTTCAAATAAAGGCCTCCTCCTCCCCTTCAGCCTTTCCTCTCCATCTCCAAAATTGGTGTCTTTACCAATTCTTTGCGTTACTTATTATAAAAATTAGCAGACAGTAAAGTTCCCATAGCCTAAGACCTCATCATCCAGGAAACCAGTCAGTCCAGAATTCTTAAAAAAATAGTTTAAAATCCCTGCCTATGAGATATCACATACTACTCTGGGACAAATAAGTAGAGACTGGTGGCAAATTTAATAAAAAAACAAGTCCCTATGGAGTCACTGGCTTCAAAGACTAAAATAACATAATGAACACCATCATGTAAAATAAATTCATATGACTTCCTAACATGCAAATGGTGCCATACCATGACACCTACATGGAATTTTGAAAAAAAAATATGTCTCCATTCCCAATACCTTCCTATGGAAAACTTACGAGATAAGACTTTTGAACATAACAACACAAGAATTGTTATGTTCAAATAAAGGCCTCCTCCTCCCCTTCAGCCTTGCCTCTCCATCTCCAAAATTGGTGTCTTTACCAATCTTATGTGTCACTTATTGTAAATAGCAGCAAATACTAAAGTTCCTATAGCCTAGGACCTCATAATCCGGAAATCCAGTCAGTACAGAATTCTTAAAAAAATAGTTTCAAACCCCTGGCTATCAGATATCACATACTACTCTGGTACACAGAAGTAGAGACTGGTGACAAATTTACCAAAACCAAGTCCCTGTGGAGTCACTGGTTTCAAAGACTAAAAAAACACAGTGAACACCATCACTAAAATCAAATCAGATGACTTCCTAACCAGCAAATCGCGCCATACTATGAGACCTACACAGAATTTTGAAAAAAGCAGACCTCTTTATTCCCAATACCTTTCAAGGTTATTGGTCTGTGGTATTTCTCCAAAACAAACCTGATACCATCTCAGACCACACAATTTTACCTTGAGAGACAGAGAGGAGCAATAACATAAGCATTACATCTCTCTTTATTGCCCTGATCAAATCCAGCTAAAGGGACCTACCCTAAGTTATTCCACTTCACATGAAGCACCAATATCCAAGGAGGGCCCAGCAACTGAACCAAACAAACCACTTCTGACCAGACATCTCCATTGGAAATTAGATGAACATAATGGAAATGACACAGCGATATGATAGCAATCTCACCATATTACCAATGTAACTATAATGATTTGAGGTACATCTAACTTCAATGTAACAGAATAACATATAAAATATAGTAAAATAATCTAGATAAAATCTCCATGATTATACACAGCCAATCAAAATCAAATGAGAGTACAACATTAACATGAAATGTGTGCAAGTATAAAACAAAATTGAAAACTATACCAAAAAATCCCAACTTTTTTACAATAAACAGGAAAACACAGAATTAATTCACCCAGAAGTGTATACCCCTTTACAAGCACTTTTTGTTCCCAAAATGTATTGATTCTATAGTACAACTCATGATAGCTACGCATTGGAAAACGTACAAGGTCTGGATATCCTAAGTCTACACAATTTATCATCACACAAAAGCTCTGAAAATCTGCTTCAGTCCTGGTTCTTTATCTAAACCTATGGCACCACTACAGGCATTGGCTTTAAGCCCAATATACATATGAGTCTCCAACCATTTGTAAAACAGCTCTTGGAATATTAGGTGAGTAAATAATGCTACTTCTATTATATTTGTCAGATAGTGGGTACATGAAGAATTTGGAAAAAAAGATAGCGAGCTATGGGAAACTTACTAGATAAGACTTTTGAACATAACAACACAAGAATTGTTATCTTCAAATAAAGGCCTCCTCCTCCCCTTCAGCCTTTCCTCTCCATCTCCAAAATTGGTGTCTTTACCAATTCTTTGCGTTACTTATTATAAAAATCAGCAGACAGTAAAGTTCCCATAGCCTAAGACCTCATCATCCAGGAAACCAGTCAGTCCAGAATTCTTAAAAAAATAGTTTAAAATCCCTGCCTATGAGATATCACATACTACTCTGGGACAAATAAGTTGAGACTGGTGGCAAATTTAATCAAAAAACAAGTCCCTATGGAGTCACTGGCTTCAAAGACTAAAATAACATAATGAACACCATCATGTAAAATAAACTCATATGACTTCCTAACATGCAAATGGTGCCATACCATGACACCTACATGGAATTTTTAAAAAAAAATATGTCTCCATTCCCAATACCTTCCTATGGAAAACTTACGAGATAAGACTTTTGAACATAACAACACAAGAATTGTTATGTTCAAATAAAGGCCTCCTCCTCCCCTTCAGCCTTTCCTCTCCATCTCCAAAATTGGTGTCTTTACCAATCTTTTGTGTCACTTATTGTAAATAGCAGAAAATACTAAAGTTCCTATAGCCTAGGACCTCATAATCTGGAAATCCAGTCAGTACAGAATTCTTAAAAAAATTGTTTCAAACCCCTGGCTATAAGATATCACATACTACTCTGGTACACAGAAGTAGAGACTGGTGACAAATTTACCAAAACCAAGTCCCTGTGGAGTCACTGGTTTCAAAGACTAAAAAAACACAGTGAACACCATCACTAAAATCAAATCAGATGACTTCTTAACCAGCAAATCGCGCCATACTATGAGACCTACACAGAATTTTGAAAAAAGCAGACCTCTTTATTCCCAATACCTTTCAAGGTTATTGGTCTGTGGTATTTCTCCAAAACAAACCTGATACCATCTCAGACCACACAATTTTACCTTGAGAGAGAGGAGCAATAACATAAGCATTACTTCTCTCTTTATTGCCCTGACCAAATCCAGCTAAAGGGACCTACCCTAAGTTATTCCACTTCACATGAAGCACCAATATCCAAGGAGGGCCCAGCAACTGAACCAAACAAACCACTTCTGACCAGACATCTCCATTGGAAATTAGATGAACATAATGGAAATGACACAGTGATATGATAGCAATCTCACCATATTACCAATGTAACTATAATGATTTGAGGTACATCTAACTTCAATGTAACAGAATAACATATAAAATATAGTAAAAGAATCTAGATAAAATCTCCATGATTATACACAGCCAATCAAAATCAAATGAGAGTACAACATTAACATGAAATGTGTGCAAGTATAAAACAAAATTGAAAACTATACCAAAAAATCCCAACTTTTTTACAGTAAACAGGAAAACACAGAATTAATTCACCCAGAAGTGTATACCCCTTTACAAGCACTTTTTTTCCCAAAATGTATTGATTCTATAGTACAACACATGATAGCTACGCATTGGAAAACGTACAAGGTCTGGATATCCTAAGTCTACACAATTTATCATCACACAAAAGCTCTCAAAATCTGCTTCAGTCCTGGTTCTTTATCTAAACCTATGGCCCCACTACAGGCATTGGCTTTAAGCTCAATATACATATGAGTCTCCAACCATTTGTAAAACAGCTCTTGGAATATTAGGTGAGTAAATAATGCTACTTCTATTATACAGTGGAGGAAATAAGTATTTGATCCCTTGCTGATTTTGTAAGTTTGCCCACTGTCAAAGACATGAACAGTCTAGAATTTTTAGGCTAGGTTAATTTTACCAGTGAGAGATAGATTATATAAAAAAAATTAAAAAAATAACATTGTCAAAATTATATATATTTATTTGCATTGTGCACAGAGAAATAAGTATTTGATCCCTTTGGCAAACAAGACTTAATACTTGGTGGCAAAACCCTTGTTGGCAAGCACAGCAGTCAGACATTTTTAGTAGTTGATGATGAGGTTTGCACACATGTTAGATGGAATTTTGGCCCACTCCTCTTTGCAGATCATCTGTAAATCATTAAGATTTCGAGGATGTCGCTTGGCAACTCGGATCTTCAGCTCCCTCCATAAGTTTTCGATGGGATTAAGGTCTGGAGACTGGCTAGGCCACTCCATGACCTTAATGTGCTTCTTTTTGAGCCACTCCTTTGTTGCCTTGGCTGTATGTTTCGGGTCATTGTCGTGCTGGAAGACCCAGCTACGAGCCATTTTTAATGTCCTGGTGGAGGGAAGGAGGTTGTCACTCAGGATTTGACAGTACATGGCTCCATCCATTCTCCCATTGATGCGGTGAAGTAGTCCTGTGCCCTTAGCAGAGAAACACCCCCAAAACATAATGTTTCCACCTCCATGCTTGACAGTGGGTACAGTGTTCTTTGGGTCATAGGCAGCATTTCTCTTCCTCCAAACACGGCGAGTTGAGTTAATGCCAAAGAGCTAAATTTTAGTCTCATCTGACCACAGCACCTTCTCCCAATCACTCTCAGAATCATCCAGATGTTCATTTGCAAACTTCAGACGTGTTTGTACATGTGCCTTCTTGAGCAGGGGGACCTTGCGGGCACTGCAGGATTTTAATCCATTACGGCGTAATGTGTTACCAATGGTTTTCTTGGTGACTGTGATCCCAGCTGCCTTGAGATCATTAACAAGTTCCCCCCGTGTAGTTTTCGGCTGAGCTCTCACCTTCCTCAGGATCAAGGATACCCCACGAGGTGAGATTTTGCATGGAGCCCCAGATCGATATCGATTGACAGTCATTTTGTATGTCTTCCATTTTCTTACTATTGCACCAACAGTTGTCTCCTTCTCACCCAGCGTCTTACTTATGGTTTTGTAGCCCATTCCAGCCTTGTGCAGGTCTATGATCTTGTCCCTGACATCCTTAGAAAGCTCTTTGGTCTTGCCCATGTTGTAGAGGTTAGAGTCAGACTGATTAATTGAGTCTGTGGACAGGAGTCTTTTATACAGGTGACCATTTAAGACAGTTGTCTAATGCAGGCACCGAGTTGATTTGGAGCGTGTAACTGGTCTGGAGGAGGCTGAACTCTTAATGGTTGGTAGGGGATCAAATACTTACTTCTCTGTGCACAATGCAAATAAATATATATCATTTTGACTATGTGATTTTCTTATTTTTTTTAAATATAATCTATCTCTCACTGGTAAAATTAACCTAGCCTAAAAATTCTAGACTATTCATGTCTTTGACAGTGGGCAAACTTACAAAATCAGCAAGGGATCAAATACTTATTTCCTCCACTGTATATGTCAGATAGTGGGTACATGAAGATTTTGGAAAAAAAGATAGCGAGCTATGGGAAACTTACTAGATAAGACTTTTGAACATAACAACACAATAATTGTTATCTTCAAATAAAGGCCTCCTCCTCCCCTTCAGCCTTTCCTCTCCATCTCCAAAATTGGTGTATTTACCAATTCTTTGCGTTACTTATTATAAAAATTAGCAGACAGTAAAGTTCCCATAGCCTAAGACCTCATCATCCAGGAAACCAGTCAGTCCAGAATTCTTAAAAAAATAGTTTAAAATCCCTGCCTATGAGATATCACATACTACTCTGGGACAAATAAGTAGAGACTGGTGGCAAATTTAATAAAAAAACAAGTCCCTATGGAGTCACTGGCTTCAAAGACTAAAATAACATAATGAACACCATCATGTAAAATAAATTCATATGACTTCCTAACATGCAAATGGTGCCATACCATGACACCTACATGGAATTTTGAAAAAAAAATATGTCTCCATTCCCAATACCTTCCTATGGAAAACTTACGAGATAAGACTTTTGAACATAACAACACAAGAATTGTTATGTTCAAATAAAGGCCTCCTCCTCCCCTTCAGCCTTGCCTCTCCATCTCCAAAATTGGTGTCTTTACCAATCTTATGTGTCACTTATTGTAAATAGCAGCAAATACTAAAGTTCCTATAGCCTAGGACCTCATAATCCGGAAATCCAGTCAGTACAGAATTCTTAAAAAAATAGTTTCAAACCCCTGGCTATCAGATATCACATACTACTCTGGTACACAGAAGTAGAGACTGGTGACAAATTTACCAAAACCAAGTCCCTGTGGAGTCACTGGTTTCAAAGACTAAAAAAACACAGTGAACACCATCACTAAAATCAAATCAGATGACTTCCTAACCAGCAAATCGCGCCATACTATGAGACCTACACAGAATTTTGAAAAAAGCAGACCTCTTTATTCCCAATACCTTTCAAGGTTATTGGTCTGTGGTATTTCTCCAAAACAAACCTGATACCATCTCAGACCACACAATTTTACCTTGAGAGACAGAGAGGAGCAATAACATAAGCATTACATCTCTCTTTATTGCCCTGATCAAATCCAGCTAAAGGGACCTACCCTAAGTTATTCCACTTCACATGAAGCACCAATATCCAAGGAGGGCCCAGCAACTGAACCAAACAAACCACTTCTGACCAGACATCTCCATTGGAAATTAGATGAACATAATGGAAATGACACAGCGATATGATAGCAATCTCACCATATTACCAATGTAACTATAATGATTTGAGGTACATCTAACTTCAATGTAACAGAATAACATATAAAATATAGTAAAATAATCTAGATAAAATCTCCATGATTATACACAGCCAATCAAAATCAAATGAGAGTACAACATTAACATGAAATGTGTGCAAGTATAAAACAAAATTGAAAACTATACCAAAAAATCCCAACTTTTTTACAATAAACAGGAAAACACAGAATTAATTCACCCAGAAGTGTATACCCCTTTACAAGCACTTTTTGTTCCCAAAATGTATTGATTCTATAGTACAACTCATGATAGCTACGCATTGGAAAACGTACAAGGTCTGGATATCCTAAGTCTACACAATTTATCATCACACAAAAGCTCTGAAAATCTGCTTCAGTCCTGGTTCTTTATCTAAACCTATGGCACCACTACAGGCATTGGCTTTAAGCCCAATATACATATGAGTCTCCAACCATTTGTAAAACAGCTCTTGGAATATTAGGTGAGTAAATAATGCTACTTCTATTATATTTGTCAGATAGTGGGTACATGAAGAATTTGGAAAAAAAGATAGCGAGCTATGGGAAACTTACTAGATAAGACTTTTGAACATAACAACACAAGAATTGTTATCTTCAAATAAAGGCCTCCTCCTCCCCTTCAGCCTTTCCTCTCCATCTCCAAAATTGGTGTCTTTACCAATTCTTTGCGTTACTTATTATAAAAATCAGCAGACAGTAAAGTTCCCATAGCCTAAGACCTCATCATCCAGGAAACCAGTCAGTCCAGAATTCTTAAAAAAATAGTTTAAAATCCCTGCCTATGAGATATCACATACTACTCTGGGACAAATAAGTTGAGACTGGTGGCAAATTTAATCAAAAAACAAGTCCCTATGGAGTCACTGGCTTCAAAGACTAAAATAACATAATGAACACCATCATGTAAAATAAACTCATATGACTTCCTAACATGCAAATGGTGCCATACCATGACACCTACATGGAATTTTTAAAAAAAAATATGTCTCCATTCCCAATACCTTCCTATGGAAAACTTACGAGATAAGACTTTTGAACATAACAACACAAGAATTGTTATGTTCAAATAAAGGCCTCCTCCTCCCCTTCAGCCTTTCCTCTCCATCTCCAAAATTGGTGTCTTTACCAATCTTTTGTGTCACTTATTGTAAATAGCAGAAAATACTAAAGTTCCTATAGCCTAGGACCTCATAATCTGGAAATCCAGTCAGTACAGAATTCTTAAAAAAATTGTTTCAAACCCCTGGCTATAAGATATCACATACTACTCTGGTACACAGAAGTAGAGACTGGTGACAAATTTACCAAAACCAAGTCCCTGTGGAGTCACTGGTTTCAAAGACTAAAAAAACACAGTGAACACCATCACTAAAATCAAATCAGATGACTTCCTAACCAGCAAATCGCGCCATACTATGAGACCTACACAGAATTTTGAAAAAAGCAGACCTCTTTATTCCCAATACCTTTCAAGGTTATTGGTCTGTGGTATTTCTCCAAAACAAACCTGATACCATCTCAGACCACACAATTTTACCTTGAGAGAG
This sequence comes from Rhinoderma darwinii, assembly GCF_050947455.1. NCBI lineage: Eukaryota > Metazoa > Chordata > Amphibia > Anura > Rhinodermatidae > Rhinoderma > Rhinoderma darwinii. Next base: position 348,402,473 of record NC_134688.1, read on the forward strand.
AGGAGCAATAACATAAGCATTACTTCTCTCTTTATTGCCCTGACCAAATCCAGCTAAAGGGACCTACCCTAAGTTATTCCACTTCACATGAAGCACCAATATCCAAGGAGGGCCCAGCAACTGAACCAAACAAACCACTTCTGACCAGACATCTCCATTGGAAATTAGATGAACATAATGGAAATGACACAGTGATATGATAGCAATCTCACCATATTACCAATGTAACTATAATGATTTGAGGTACATCTAACTTCAATGTAACAGAATAACATATAAAATATAGTAAAAGAATCTAGATAAAATCTCCATGATTATACACAGCCAATCAAAATCAAATGAGAGTACAACATTAACATGAAATGTGTGCAAGTATAAAACAAAATTGAAAACTATACCAAAAAATCCCAACTTTTTTACAGTAAACAGGAAAACACAGAATTAATTCACCCAGAAGTGTATACCCCTTTACAAGCACTTTTTTTCCCAAAATGTATTGATTCTATAGTACAACACATGATAGCTACGCATTGGAAAACGTACAAGGTCTGGATATCCTAAGTCTACACAATTTATCATCACACAAAAGCTCTCAAAATCTGCTTCAGTCCTGGTTCTTTATCTAAACCTATGGCCCCACTACAGGCATTGGCTTTAAGCTCAATATACATATGAGTCTCCAACCATTTGTAAAACAGCTCTTGGAATATTAGGTGAGTAAATAATGCTACTTCTATTATACAGTGGAGGAAATAAGTATTTGATCCCTTGCTGATTTTGTAAGTTTGCCCACTGTCAAAGACATGAACAGTCTAGAATTTTTAGGCTAGGTTAATTTTACCAGTGAGAGATAGATTATATAAAAAAAATTAAAAAAATAACATTGTCAAAATTATATATATTTATTTGCATTGTGCACAGAGAAATAAGTATTTGATCCCTTTGGCAAACAAGACTTAATACTTGGTGGCAAAACCCTTGTTGGCAAGCACAGCAGTCAGACATTTTTAGTAGTTGATGATGAGGTTTGCACACATGTTAGATGGAATTTTGGCCCACTCCTCTTTGCAGATCATCTGTAAATCATTAAGATTTCGAGGATGTCGCTTGGCAACTCGGATCTTCAGCTCCCTCCATAAGTTTTCGATGGGATTAAGGTCTGGAGACTGGCTAGGCCACTCCATGACCTTAATGTGCTTCTTTTTGAGCCACTCCTTTGTTGCCTTGGCTGTATGTTTCGGGTCATTGTCGTGCTGGAAGACCCAGCTACGAGCCATTTTTAATGTCCTGGTGGAGGGAAGGAGGTTGTCACTCAGGATTTGACAGTACATGGCTCCATCCATTCTCCCATTGATGCGGTGAAGTAGTCCTGTGCCCTTAGCAGAGAAACACCCCCAAAACATAATGTTTCCACCTCCATGCTTGACAGTGGGTACAGTGTTCTTTGGGTCATAGGCAGCATTTCTCTTCCTCCAAACACGGCGAGTTGAGTTAATGCCAAAGAGCTAAATTTTAGTCTCATCTGACCACAGCACCTTCTCCCAATCACTCTCAGAATCATCCAGATGTTCATTTGCAAACTTCAGACGTGTTTGTACATGTGCCTTCTTGAGCAGGGGGACCTTGCGGGCACTGCAGGATTTTAATCCATTACGGCGTAATGTGTTACCAATGGTTTTCTTGGTGACTGTGATCCCAGCTGCCTTGAGATCATTAACAAGTTCCCCCCGTGTAGTTTTCGGCTGAGCTCTCACCTTCCTCAGGATCAAGGATACCCCACGAGGTGAGATTTTGCATGGAGCCCCAGATCGATATCGATTGACAGTCATTTTGTATGTCTTCCATTTTCTTACTATTGCACCAACAGTTGTCTCCTTCTCACCCAGCGTCTTACTTATGGTTTTGTAGCCCATTCCAGCCTTGTGCAGGTCTATGATCTTGTCCCTGACATCCTTAGAAAGCTCTTTGGTCTTGCCCATGTTGTAGAGGTTAGAGTCAGACTGATTAATTGAGTCTGTGGACAGGAGTCTTTTATACAGGTGACCATTTAAGACAGTTGTCTAATGCAGGCACCGAGTTGATTTGGAGCGTGTAACTGGTCTGGAGGAGGCTGAACTCTTAATGGTTGGTAGGGGATCAAATACTTACTTCTCTGTGCACAATGCAAATAAATATATATAATTTTGACTATGTGATTTTCTTATTTTTTTTAAATATAATCTATCTCTCACTGGTAAAATTAACCTAGCCTAAAAATTCTAGACTATTCATGTCTTTGACAGTGGGCAAACTTACAAAATCAGCAAGGGATCAAATACTTATTTCCTCCACTGTATATGTCAGATAGTGGGTACATGAAGATTTTGGAAAAAAAGATAGCGAGCTATGGGAAACTTACTAGATAAGACTTTTGAACATAACAACACAATAATTGTTATCTTCAAATAAAGGCCTCCTCCTCCCCTTCAGCCTTTCCTCTCCATCTCCAAAATTGGTGTCTTTACCAATTCTTTGCGTTACTTATTATAAAAATTAGCAGACAGTAAAGTTCCCATAGCCTAAGACCTCATCATCCAGGAAACCAGTCAGTCCAGAATTCTTAAAAAAATAGTTTAAAATCCCTGCCTATGAGATATCACATACTACTCTGGGACAAATAAGTAGAGACTGGTGGCAAATTTAATAAAAAAACAAGTCCCTATGGAGTCACTGGCTTCAAAGACTAAAATAACATAATGAACACCATCATGTAAAATAAATTCATATGACTTCCTAACATGCAAATGGTGCCATACCATGACACCTACATGGAATTTTGAAAAAAAAATATGTCTCCATTCCCAATACCTTCCTATGGAAAACTTACGAGATAAGACTTTTGAACATAACAACACAAGAATTGTTATGTTCAAATAAAGGCCTCCTCCTCCCCTTCAGCCTTGCCTCTCCATCTCCAAAATTGGTGTCTTTACCAATCTTATGTGTCACTTATTGTAAATAGCAGCAAATACTAAAGTTCCTATAGCCTAGGACCTCATAATCCGGAAATCCAGTCAGTACAGAATTCTTAAAAAAATAGTTTCAAACCCCTGGCTATCAGATATCACATACTACTCTGGTACACAGAAGTAGAGACTGGTGACAAATTTACCAAAACCAAGTCCCTGTGGAGTCACTGGTTTCAAAGACTAAAAAAACACAGTGAACACCATCACTAAAATCAAATCAGATGACTTCCTAACCAGCAAATCGCGCCATACTATGAGACCTACACAGAATTTTGAAAAAAGCAGACCTCTTTATTCCCAATACCTTTCAAGGTTATTGGTCTGTGGTATTTCTCCAAAACAAACCTGATACCATCTCAGACCACACAATTTTACCTTGAGAGACAGAGAGGAGCAATAACATAAGCATTACATCTCTCTTTATTGCCCTGATCAAATCCAGCTAAAGGGACCTACCCTAAGTTATTCCACTTCACATGAAGCACCAATATCCAAGGAGGGCCCAGCAACTGAACCAAACAAACCACTTCTGACCAGACATCTCCATTGGAAATTAGATGAACATAATGGAAATGACACAGCGATATGATAGCAATCTCACCATATTACCAATGTAACTATAATGATTTGAGGTACATCTAACTTCAATGTAACAGAATAACATATAAAATATAGTAAAATAATCTAGATAAAATCTCCATGATTATACACAGCCAATCAAAATCAAATGAGAGTACAACATTAACATGAAATGTGTGCAAGTATAAAACAAAATTGAAAACTATACCAAAAAATCCCAACTTTTTTACAATAAACAGGAAAACACAGAATTAATTCACCCAGAAGTGTATACCCCTTTACAAGCACTTTTTGTTCCCAAAATGTATTGATTCTATAGTACAACTCATGATAGCTACGCATTGGAAAACGTACAAGGTCTGGATATCCTAAGTCTACACAATTTATCATCACACAAAAGCTCTGAAAATCTGCTTCAGTCCTGGTTCTTTATCTAAACCTATGGCACCACTACAGGCATTGGCTTTAAGCCCAATATACATATGAGTCTCCAACCATTTGTAAAACAGCTCTTGGAATATTAGGTGAGTAAATAATGCTACTTCTATTATATTTGTCAGATAGTGGGTACATGAAGAATTTGGAAAAAAAGATAGCGAGCTATGGGAAACTTACTAGATAAGACTTTTGAACATAACAACACAAGAATTGTTATCTTCAAATAAAGGCCTCCTCCTCCCCTTCAGCCTTTCCTCTCCATCTCCAAAATTGGTGTCTTTACCAATTCTTTGCGTTACTTATTATAAAAATCAGCAGACAGTAAAGTTCCCATAGCCTAAGACCTCATCATCCAGGAAACCAGTCAGTCCAGAATTCTTAAAAAAATAGTTTAAAATCCCTGCCTATGAGATATCACATACTACTCTGGGACAAATAAGTTGAGACTGGTGGCAAATTTAATCAAAAAACAAGTCCCTATGGAGTCACTGGCTTCAAAGACTAAAATAACATAATGAACACCATCATGTAAAATAAACTCATATGACTTCCTAACATGCAAATGGTGCCATACCATGACACCTACATGGAATTTTTAAAAAAAAATATGTCTCCATTCCCAATACCTTCCTATGGAAAACTTACGAGATAAGACTTTTGAACATAACAACACAAGAATTGTTATGTTCAAATAAAGGCCTCCTCCTCCCCTTCAGCCTTTCCTCTCCATCTCCAAAATTGGTGTCTTTACCAATCTTTTGTGTCACTTATTGTAAATAGCAGAAAATACTAAAGTTCCTATAGCCTAGGACCTCATAATCTGGAAATCCAGTCAGTACAGAATTCTTAAAAAAATTGTTTCAAACCCCTGGCTATAAGATATCACATACTACTCTGGTACACAGAAGTAGAGACTGGTGACAAATTTACCAAAACCAAGTCCCTGTGGAGTCACTGGTTTCAAAGACTAAAAAAACACAGTGAACACCATCACTAAAATCAAATCAGATGACTTCCTAACCAGCAAATCGCGCCATACTATGAGACCTACACAGAATTTTGAAAAAAGCAGACCTCTTTATTCCCAATACCTTTCAAGGTTATTGGTCTGTGGTATTTCTCCAAAACAAACCTGATACCATCTCAGACCACACAATTTTACCTTGAGAGAGAGGAGCAATAACATAAGCATTACTTCTCTCTTTATTGCCCTGACCAAATCCAGCTAAAGGGACCTACCCTAAGTTATTCCACTTCACATGAAGCACCAATATCCAAGGAGGGCCCAGCAACTGAACCAAACAAACCACTTCTGACCAGACATCTCCATTGGAAATTAGATGAACATAATGGAAATGACACAGTGATATGATAGCAATCTCACCATATTACCAATGTAACTATAATGATTTGAGGTACATCTAACTTCAATGTAACAGAATAACATATAAAATATAGTAAAAGAATCTAGATAAAATCTCCATGATTATACACAGCCAATCAAAATCAAATGAGAGTACAACATTAACATGAAATGTGTGCAAGTATAAAACAAAATTGAAAACTATACCAAAAAATCCCAACTTTTTTACAGTAAACAGGAAAACACAGAATTAATTCACCCAGAAGTGTATACCCCTTTACAAGCACTTTTTTTCCCAAAATGTATTGATTCTATAGTACAACACATGATAGCTACGCATTGGAAAACGTACAAGGTCTGGATATCCTAAGTCTACACAATTTATCATCACACAAAAGCTCTCAAAATCTGCTTCAGTCCTGGTTCTTTATCTAAACCTATGGCCCCACTACAGGCATTGGCTTTAAGCTCAATATACATATGAGTCTCCAACCATTTGTAAAACAGCTCTTGGAATATTAGGTGAGTAAATAATGCTACTTCTATTATACAGTGGAGGAAATAAGTATTTGATCCCTTGCTGATTTTGTAAGTTTGCCCACTGTCAAAGACATGAACAGTCTAGAATTTTTAGGCTAGGTTAATTTTACCAGTGAGAGATAGATTATATAAAAAAAATTAAAAAAATAACATTGTCAAAATTATATATATTTATTTGCATTGTGCACAGAGAAATAAGTATTTGATCCCTTTGGCAAACAAGACTTAATACTTGGTGGCAAAACCCTTGTTGGCAAGCACAGCAGTCAGACATTTTTAGTAGTTGATGATGAGGTTTGCACACATGTTAGATGGAATTTTGGCCCACTCCTCTTTGCAGATCATCTGTAAATCATTAAGATTTCGAGGATGTCGCTTGGCAACTCGGATCTTCAGCTCCCTCCATAAGTTTTCGATGGGATTAAGGTCTGGAGACTGGCTAGGCCACTCCATGACCTTAATGTGCTTCTTTTTGAGCCACTCCTTTGTTGCCTTGGCTGTATGTTTCGGGTCATTGTCGTGCTGGAAGACCCAGCTACGAGCCATTTTTAATGTCCTGGTGGAGGGAAGGAGGTTGTCACTCAGGATTTGACAGTACATGGCTCCATCCATTCTCCCATTGATGCGGTGAAGTAGTCCTGTGCCCTTAGCAGAGAAACACCCCCAAAACATAATGTTTCCACCTCCATGCTTGACAGTGGGTACAGTGTTCTTTGGGTCATAGGCAGCATTTCTCTTCCTCCAAACACGGCGAGTTGAGTTAATGCCAAAGAGCTCAATTTTAGTCTCATCTGACCACAGCACCTTCTCCCAATCACTCTCAGAATCATCCAGATGTTCATTTGCAAACTTCAGACGTGTTTGTACATGTGCCTTCTTGAGCAGGGGGACCTTGCGGGCACTGCAGGATTTTAATCCATTACGGCGTAATGTGTTACCAATGGTTTTCTTGGTGACTGTGGTCCCAGCTGCCTTGAGATCATTAACAAGTTCCCCCCGTGTAGTTTTCGGCTGAGCTCTCACCTTCCTCAGGATCAAGGATACCCCACGAGGTGAGATTTTGCATGGAGCCCCAGATCGATATCGATTGACAGTCATTTTGTATGTCTTCCATTTTCTTACTATTGCACCAACAGTTGTCTCCTTCTCACCCAGCGTCTTACTTATGGTTTTGTAGCCCATTCCAGCCTTGTGCAGGTCTATGATCTTGTCCCTGACATCCTTAGAAAGCTCTTTGGTCTTGCCCATGTTGTAGAGGTTAGAGTCAGACTGATTAATTGAGTCTGTGGACAGGAGTCTTTTATACAGGTGACCATTTAAGACAGTTGTCTAATGCAGGCACCGAGTTGATTTGGAGCGTGTAACTGGTCTGGAGGAGGCTGAACTCTTAATGGTTGGTAGGGGATCAAATACTTACTTCTCTGTGCACAATGCAAATAAATATATATCATTTTGACTATGTGATTTTCTTATTTTTTTTTTATATAATCTATCTCTCACTGGTAAAATTAACCTAGCCTAAAAATTCTAGACTATTCATGTCTTTGACAGTGGGCAAACTTACAAAATCAGCAAGGGATCAAATACTTATTTCCTCCACTGTATATGTCAGATAGTGGGTACATGAAGATTTTGGAAAAAAAGATAGCGAGCTATGGGAAACTTACTAGATAAGACTTTTGAACATAACAACACAAGAATTGTTATCTTCAAATAAAGGCCTCCTCCTCCCCTTCAGCCTTTCCTCTCCATCTCCAAAATTGGTGTCTTTACCAATTCTTTGCGTTACTTATTATAAAAATTAGCAGACAGTAAAGTTCCCATAGCCTAAGACCTCATCATCCAGGAAACCAGTCAGTCCAGAATTCTTAAAAAAATAGTTTAAAATCCCTGCCTATGAGATATCACATACTACTCTGGGACAAATAAGTAGAGACTGGTGGCAAATATAATCAAAAAACAAGTCCCTATGGAGTCACTGGCTTCAAAGACTAAAATAACATAATGAACACCATCATGTAAAATAAATTCATATGACTTCCTAACATGCAAATGGTGCCATACCATGACACCTACATGGAATTTTGAAAAAAAAATATGTCTCCATTCCCAATACCTTCCTATGGAAAACTTACGAGATAAGACTTTTGAACATAACAACACAAGAATTGTTATGTTCAAATAAAGGCCTCCTCCTCCCCTTCAGCCTTGCCTCTCCATCTCCAAAATTGGTGTCTTTACCAATCTTATGTGTCACTTATTGTAAATAGCAGCAAATACTAAAGTTCCTATAGCCTAGGACCTCATAATCCGGAAATCCAGTCAGTACAGAATTCTTAAAAAAATAGTTTCAAACCCCTGGCTATCAGATATCACATACTACTCTGGTACACAGAAGTAGAGACTGGTGACAAATTTACCAAAACCAAGTCCCTGTGGAGTCACTGGTTTCAAAGACTAAAAAAACACAGTGAACACCATCACTAAAATCAAATCAGATGACTTCCTAACCAGCAAATCGCGCCATACTATGAGACCTACACAGAATTTTGAAAAAAGCAGACCTCTTTATTCCCAATACCTTTCAAGGTTATTGGTCTGTGGTATTTCTCCAAAACAAACCTGATACCATCTCAGACCACACAATTTTACCTTGAGAGACAGAGAGGAGCAATAACATAAGCATTACATCTCTCTTTATTGCCCTGATCAAATCCAGCTAAAGGGACCTACCCTAAGTTATTCCACTTCACATGAAGCACCAATATCCAAGGAGGGCCCAGCAACTGAACCAAACAAACCACTTCTGACCAGACATCTCCATTGGAAATTAGATGAACATAATGGAAATGACACAGCGATATGATAGCAATCTCACCATATTACCAATGTAACTATAATGATTTGAGGTACATCTAACTTCAATGTAACAGAATAACATATAAAATATAGTAAAATAATCTAGATAAAATCTCCATGATTATACACAGCCAATCAAAATCAAATGAGAGTACAACATTAACATGAAATGTGTGCAAGTATAAAACAAAATTGAAAACTATACCAAAAAATCCCAACTTTTTTACAATAAACAGGAAAACACAGAATTAATTCACCCAGAAGTGTATACCCCTTTACAAGCACTTTTTTTCCCAAAATGTATTGATTCTATAGTACAACTCATGATAGCTACGCATTGGAAAACGTACAAGGTCTGGATATCCTAAGTCTACACAATTTATCATCACACAAAAGCTCTGAAAATCTGCTTCAGTCCTGGTTCTTTATCTAAACCTATGGCACCACTACAGGCATTGGCTTTAAGCCCAATATACATATGAGTCTCCAACCATTTGTAAAACAGCTCTTGGAATATTAGGTGAGTAAATAATGCTACTTCTATTATATTTGTCAGATAGTGGGTACATGAAGATTTTGGAAAAAAAGATAGCGAGCTATGGGAAACTTACTAGATAAGACTTTTGAACATAACAACACAAGAATTGTTATCTTCAAATAAAGGCCTCCTCCTCCCCTTCAGCCTTTCCTCTCCATCTCCAAAATTGGTGTCTTTACCAATTCTTTGCGTTACTTATTATAAAAATTAGCAGACAGTAAAGTTCCCATAGCCTAAGACCTCATCATCCAGGAAACCAGTCAGTCCAGAATTCTTAAAAAAATAGTTTAAAATCCCTGCCTATGAGATATCACATACTACTCTGGGACAAATAAGTAGAGACTGGTGGCAAATATAATCAAAAAACAAGTCCCTATGGAGTCACTGGCTTCAAAGACTAAAATAACATAATGAACACCATCATGTAAAATAAATTCATATGACTTCCTAACATGCAAATGGTGCCATACCATGACACCTACATGGAATTTTGAAAAAAAAATATGTCTCCATTCCCAATACCTTCCTATGGAAAACTTACGAGATAAGACTTTTGAACATAACAACACAAGAATTGTTATGTTCAAATAAAGGCCTCCTCCTCCCCTTCAGCCTTGCCTCTCCATCTCCAAAATTGGTGTCTTTACCAATCTTATGTGTCACTTATTGTAAATAGCAGCAAATACTAAAGTTCCTATAGCCTAGGACCTCATAATCCGGAAATCCAGTCAGTACAGAATTCTTAAAAAAATAGTTTCAAACCCCTGGCTATCAGATATCACATACTACTCTGGTACACAGAAGTAGAGACTGGTGACAAATTTACCAAAACCAAGTCCCTGTGGAGTCACTGGTTTCAAAGACTAAAAAAACACAGTGAACACCATCACTAAAATCAAATCAGATGACTTCCTAACCAGCAAATCGCGCCATACTATGAGACCTACACAGAATTTTGAAAAAAGCAGACCTCTTTATTCCCAATACCTTTCAAGGTTATTGGTCTGTGGTATTTCTCCAAAACAAACCTGATACCATCTCAGACCACACAATTTTACCTTGAGAGACAGAGAGGAGCAATAACATAAGCATTACTTCTCTCTTTATTGCCCTGACCAAATCCAGCTAAAGGGACCTACCCTAAGTTATTCCACTTCACATGAAGCACCAATATCCAAGGAGGGCCCAGCAACTGAACCAAACAAACCACTTCTGACCAGACATCTCCATTGGAAATTAGATGAACATAATGGAAATGACACAGTGATATGATAGCAATCTCACCATATTACCAATGTAACTATAATGATTTGAGGTACATCTAACTTCAATGTAACAGAATAACATATAAAATATAGTAAAAGAATCTAGATAAAATCTCCATGATTATACACAGCCAATCAAAATCAAATGAGAGTACAACATTAACATGAAATGTGTGCAAGTATAAAACAAAATTGAAAACTATACCAAAAAATCCCAACTTTTTTACAGTAAACAGGAAAACACAGAATTAATTCACCCAGAAGTGTATACCCCTTTACAAGCACTTTTTTTTCCAAAATGTATTGATTCTATAGTACAACACATGATAGCTACGCATTGGAAAACGTACAAGGTCTGGATATCCTAAGTCTACACAATTTATCATCACACAAAAGCTCTCAAAATCTGCTTCAGTCCTGGTTCTTTATCTAAACCTATGGCCCCACTACAGGCATTGGCTTTAAGCTCAATATACATATGAGTCTCCAACCATTTGTAAAACAGCTCTTGGAATATTAGGTGAGTAAATAATGCTACTTCTATTATACAGTGGAGGAAATAATTATTTGATCCCTTGCTGATTTTGTAAGTTTGCCCACTGTCAAAGACATGAACAGTCTAGAATTTTTAGGCTAGGTTAATTTTACCAGTGAGAGATAGATTATATAAAAAAAATTAAAAAAATAACATTGTCAAAATTATATATATTTATTTGCATTGTGCACAGAGAAATAAGTATTTGATCCCTTTGGCAAACAAGACTTAATACTTGGTGGCAAAACCCTTGTTGGCAAGCACAGCAGTCAGACATTTTTAGTAGTTGATGATGAGGTTTGCACACATGTTAGATGGAATTTTGGCCCACTCCTCTTTGCAGATCATCTGTAAATCATTAAGATTTCGAGGATGTCGCTTGGCAACTCGGATCTTCAGCTCCCTCCATAAGTTTTCGATGGGATTAAGGTCTGGAGACTGGCTAGGCCACTCCATGACCTTAATGTGCTTCTTTTTGAGCCACTCCTTTGTTGCCTTGGCTGTATGTTTCGGGTCATTGTCGTGCTGGAAGACCCAGCTACGAGCCATTTTTAATGTCCTGGTGGAGGGAAGGAGGTTGTCACTCAGGATTTGACAGTACATGGCTCCATCCATTCTCCCATTGATGCGGTGAAGTAGTCCTGTGCCCTTAGCAGAGAAACACCCCCAAAACATAATGTTTCCACCTCCATGCTTGACAGTGGGTACAGTGTTCTTTGGGTCATAGGCAGCATTTCTCTTCCTCCAAACACGGCGAGTTGAGTTAATGCCAAAGAGCTCAATTTTAGTCTCATCTGACCACAGCACCTTCTCCCAATCACTCTCAGAATCATCCAGATGTTCATTTGCAAACTTCAGACGTGTTTGTACATGTGCCTTCTTGAGCAGGGGGACCTTGCGGGCACTGCAGGATTTGAATCCATTACGGCGTAATGTGTTACCAATGGTTTTCTTGGTGACTGTGGTCCCAGCTGCCTTGAGATCATTAACAAGTTCCCCCCGTGTAGTTTTCGGCTGAGCTCTCACCTTCCTCAGGATCAAGGATACCCCACGAGGTGAGATTTTGCATGGAGCCCCAGATCGATATCGATTGACAGTCATTTTGTATGTCTTCCATTTTCTTACTATTGCACCAACAGTTGTCTCCTTCTCACCCAGCGTCTTACTTATGGTTTTGTAGCCCATTCCAGCCTTGTGCAGGTCTATGATCTTGTCCCTGACATCCTTAGAAAGCTCTTTGGTCTTGCCCATGTTGTAGAGGTTAGAGTCAGACTGATTAATTGAGTCTGTGGACAGGAGTCTTTTATACAGGTGACCATTTAAGACAGTTGTCTAATGCAGGCACCGAGTTGATTTGGAGCGTGTAACTGGTCTGGAGGAGGCTGAACTCTTAATGGTTGGTAGGGGATCAAATACTTACTTCTCTGTGCACAATGCAAATAAATATATATCATTTTGACTATGTGATTTTCTTATTTTTTTTTTATATAATCTATCTCTCACTGGTAAAATTAACCTAGCCTAAAAATTCTAGACTATTCATGTCTTTGACAGTGGGCAAACTTACAAAATCAGCAAGGGATCAAATACTTATTTCCTCCACTGTATATGTCAGATAGTGGGTACATGAAGATTTTGGAAAAAAAGATAGCGAGCTATGGGAAACTTACTAGATAAGACTTTTGAACATAACAACACAAGAATTGTTATCTTCAAATAAAGGCCTCCTCCTCCCCTTCAGCCTTTCCTCTCCATCTCCAAAATTGGTGTCTTTACCAATTCTTTGTGTTACTTATTATAAAAATTAGCAGACAGTAAAGTTCCCATAGCCTAAGACCTCATCATCCAGGAAACCAGTCAGTCCAGAATTCTTAAAAAAATAGTTTAAAATCCCTGCCTATGAGATATCACATACTACTCTGGGACAAATAAGTAGAGACTGGTGGCAAATTTAATAAAAAAACAAGTCCCTATGGAGTCACTGGCTTCAAAGACTAAAATAACATAATGAACACCATCATGTAAAATAAATTCATATGACTTCCTAACATGCAAATGGTGCCATACCATGACACCTACATGGAATTTTGAAAAAAAAATATGTCTCCATTCCCAATACCTTCCTATGGAAAACTTACGAGATAAGACTTTTGAACATAACAACACAAGAATTGTTATGTTCAAATAAAGGCCTCCTCCTCCCCTTCAGCCTTGCGAGCCATCTCCAAAATTGGTGTCTTTACCAATCTTATGTGTCACTTATTGTAAATAGCAGCAAATACTAAAGTTCCTATAGCCTAGGACCTCATAATCCGGAAATCCAGTCAGTACAGAATTCTTAAAAAAATAGTTTCAAACCCCTGGCTATCAGATATCACATACTACTCTGGTACACAGAAGTAGAGACTGGTGACAAATTTACCAAAACCAAGTCCCTGTGGAGTCACTGGTTTCAAAGACTAAAAAAACACAGTGAACACCATCACTAAAATCAAATCAGATGACTTCCTAACCAGCAAATCGCGCCATACTATGAGACCTACACAGAATTTTGAAAAAAGCAGACCTCTTTATTCCCAATACCTTTCAAGGTTATTGGTCTGTGGTATTTCTCCAAAACAAACATGATACCATCTCAGACCACACAATTTTACCTTGAGAGAGAGGAGCAATAACATAAGCATTACATCTCCTCTTTATTGCCCTGACCAAATCCAGCTAAAGGGACCTACCCTAAGTTATTCCACTTCACATGAAGCACCAATATCCAAGGAGGGCCCAGGAACTGAACCAAACAAACCACTTCTGACCAGACATCTCCATTGGAAATTAGATGAACATAATGGAAATGACACAGTGATATGATAGCAATCTCACCATATTACCAATGTAACTATAATGATTTGAGGTACATCTAACTTCAATGTAACAGAATAACATATAAAATATAGTAAAAGAATCTAGATAAAATCTCCATGATTATACACAGCCAATCAAAATCAAATGAGAGTACAACATTAACATGAAATGTGTGCAAGTATAAAACAAAATTGAAAACTATACCAAAAAATCCCAACTTTTTTACAGTAAACAGGAAAACACAGAACTAATTCACCCAGAAGTGTATACCCCTTTACAAGCACTTTTTTTTTACAAAATGTATTGATTCTATAGTGCAACACATGATAGCTATGCATTGGAAAACATACAAGGTCTGGATATCCTAAGTCTACACAATTTATCATCACACAAAAGCTCTGAAAATCTGCTTCAGTCCTGGTTCTTTATCTAAACCTATGGCACCACTACAGGCATTGGCTTTAAGCCCAATATACATATGAGTCTCCAACCATTTGTAAAACAGCTCTTGGAATATTAGGTGAGTAAATAATGCTACTTCTATTATATTTGTCAGATAGTGGGTACATGAAGATTTTGGAAAAAAAGATAGCGAGCTATGGGAAACTTACTAGATAAGACTTTTGAACATAACAACACAAGAATTGTTATCTTCAAATAAAGGCCTCCTCCTCCCCTTCAGCCTTTCCTCTCCATCTCCAAAATTGGTGTCTTTACCAATTCTTTGCGTTACTTATTATAAAAATTAGCAGACAGTAAAGTTCCCATAGCCTAAGACCTCATCATCCAGGAAACCAGTCAGTCCAGAATTCTTAAAAAAATAGTTTAAAATCCCTGCCTATGAGATATCACATACTACTCTGGGACAAATAAGTAGAGACTGGTGGCAAATATAATCAAAAAACAAGTCCCTATGGAGTCACTGGCTTCAAAGACTAAAATAACATAATGAACACCATCATGTAAAATAAATTCATATGACTTCCTAACATGCAAATGGTGCCATACCATGACACCTACATGGAATTTTGAAAAAAAAATATGTCTCCATTCCCAATACCTTCCTATGGAAAACTTACGAGATAAGACTTTTGAACATAACAACACAAGAATTGTTATGTTCAAATAAAGGCCTCCTCCTCCCCTTCAGCCTTGCCTCTCCATCTCCAAAATTGGTGTCTTTACCAATCTTATGTGTCACTTATTGTAAATAGCAGCAAATACTAAAGTTCCTATAGCCTAGGACCTCATAATCCGGAAATCCAGTCAGTACAGAATTCTTAAAAAAATAGTTTCAAACCCCTGGCTATCAGATATCACATACTACTCTGGTACACAGAAGTAGAGACTGGTGACAAATTTACCAAAACCAAGTCCCTGTGGAGTCACTGGTTTCAAAGACTAAAAAAACACAGTGAACACCATCACTAAAATCAAATCAGATGACTTCCTAACCAGCAAATCGCGCCATACTATGAGACCTACACAGAATTTTGAAAAAAGCAGACCTCTTTATTCCCAATACCTTTCAAGGTTATTGGTCTGTGGTATTTCTCCAAAACAAACCTGATACCATCTCAGACCACACAATTTTACCTTGAGAGACAGAGAGGAGCAATAACATAAGCATTACTTCTCTCTTTATTGCCCTGACCAAATCCAGCTAAAGGGACCTACCCTAAGTTATTCCACTTCACATGAAGCACCAATATCCAAGGAGGGCCCAGCAACTGAACCAAACAAACCACTTCTGACCAGACATCTCCATTGGAAATTAGATGAACATAATGGAAATGACACAGTGATATGATAGCAATCTCACCATATTACCAATGTAACTATAATGATTTGAGGTACATCTAACTTCAATGTAACAGAATAACATATAAAATATAGTAAAAGAATCTAGATAAAATCTCCATGATTATACACAGCCAATCAAAATCAAATGAGAGTACAACATTAACATGAAATGTGTGCAAGTATAAAACAAAATTGAAAACTATACCAAAAAATCCCAACTTTTTTACAGTAAACAGGAAAACACAGAATTAATTCACCCAGAAGTGTATACCCCTTTACAAGCACTTTTTTTTCCAAAATGTATTGATTCTATAGTACAACACATGATAGCTACGCATTGGAAAACGTACAAGGTCTGGATATCCTAAGTCTACACAATTTATCATCACACAAAAGCTCTCAAAATCTGCTTCAGTCCTGGTTCTTTATCTAAACCTATGGCCCCACTACAGGCATTGGCTTTAAGCTCAATATACATATGAGTCTCCAACCATTTGTAAAACAGCTCTTGGAATATTAGGTGAGTAAATAATGCTACTTCTATTATACAGTGGAGGAAATAAGTATTTGATCCCTTGCTGATTTTGTAAGTTTGCCCACTGTCAAAGACATGAACAGTCTAGAATTTTTAGGCTAGGTTAATTTTACCAGTGAGAGATAGATTATATAAAAAAAATTAAAAAAATAACATTGTCAAAATTATATATATTTATTTGCATTGTGCACAGAGAAATAAGTATTTGATCCCTTTGGCAAACAAGACTTAATACTTGGTGGCAAAACCCTTGTTGGCAAGCACAGCAGTCAGACATTTTTAGTAGTTGATGATGAGGTTTGCACACATGTTAGATGGAATTTTGGCCCACTCCTCTTTGCAGATCATCTGTAAATCATTAAGATTTCGAGGATGTCGCTTGGCAACTCGGATCTTCAGCTCCCTCCATAAGTTTTCGATGGGATTAAGGTCTGGAGACTGGCTAGGCCACTCCATGACCTTAATGTGCTTCTTTTTGAGCCACTCCTTTGTTGCCTTGGCTGTATGTTTCGGGTCATTGTCGTGCTGGAAGACCCAGCTACGAGCCATTTTTAATGTCCTGGTGGAGGGAAGGAGGTTGTCACTCAGGATTTGACAGTACATGGCTCCATCCATTCTCCCATTGATGCGGTGAAGTAGTCCTGTGCCCTTAGCAGAGAAACACCCCCAAAACATAATGTTTCCACCTCCATGCTTGACAGTGGGTACAGTGTTCTTTGGGTCATAGGCAGCATTTCTCTTCCTCCAAACACGGCGAGTTGAGTTAATGCCAAAGAGCTCAATTTTAGTCTCATCTGACCACAGCACCTTCTCCCAATCACTCTCAGAATCATCCAGATGTTCATTTGCAAACTTCAGACGTGTTTGTACATGTGCCTTCTTGAGCAGGGGGACCTTGCGGGCACTGCAGGATTTGAATCCATTACGGCGTAATGTGTTACCAATGGTTTTCTTGGTGACTGTGGTCCCAGCTGCCTTGAGATCATTAACAAGTTCCCCCCGTGTAGTTTTCGGCTGAGCTCTCACCTTCCTCAGGATCAAGGATACCCCACGAGGTGAGATTTTGCATGGAGCCCCAGATCGATATCGATTGACAGTCATTTTGTATGTCTTCCATTTTCTTACTATTGCACCAACAGTTGTCTCCTTCTCACCCAGCGTCTTACTTATGGTTTTGTAGCCCATTCCAGCCTTGTGCAGGTCTATGATCTTGTCCCTGACATCCTTAGAAAGCTCTTTGGTCTTGCCCATGTTGTAGAGGTTAGAGTCAGACTGATTAATTGAGTCTGTGGACAGGAGTCTTTTATACAGGTGACCATTTAAGACAGTTGTCTAATGCAGGCACCGAGTTGATTTGGAGCGTGTAACTGGTCTGGAGGAGGCTGAACTCTTAATGGTTGGTAGGGGATCAAATACTTACTTCTCTGTGCACAATGCAAATAAATATATATCATTTTGACTATGTGATTTTCTTATTTTTTTTTTATATAATCTATCTCTCACTGGTAAAATTAACCTAGCCTAAAAATTCTAGACTATTCATGTCTTTGACAGTGGGCAAACTTACAAAATCAGCAAGGGATCAAATACTTATTTCCTCCACTGTATATGTCAGATAGTGGGTACATGAAGATTTTGGAAAAAAAGATAGCGAGCTATGGGAAACTTACTAGATAAGACTTTTGAACATAACAACACAAGAATTGTTATCTTCAAATAAAGGCCTCCTCCTCCCCTTCAGCCTTTCCTCTCCATCTCCAAAATTGGTGTCTTTACCAATTCTTTGTGTTACTTATTATAAAAATTAGCAGACAGTAAAGTTCCCATAGCCTAAGACCTCATCATCCAGGAAACCAGTCAGTCCAGAATTCTTAAAAAAATAGTTTAAAATCCCTGCCTATGAGATATCACATACTACTCTGGGACAAATAAGTAGAGACTGGTGGCAAATTTAATAAAAAAACAAGTCCCTATGGAGTCACTGGCTTCAAAGACTAAAATAACATAATGAACACCATCATGTAAAATAAATTCATATGACTTCCTAACATGCAAATGGTGCCATACCATGACACCTACATGGAATTTTGAAAAAAAAATATGTCTCCATTCCCAATACCTTCCTATGGAAAACTTACGAGATAAGACTTTTGAACATAACAACACAAGAATTGTTATGTTCAAATAAAGGCCTCCTCCTCCCCTTCAGCCTTGCGAGCCATCTCCAAAATTGGTGTCTTTACCAATCTTATGTGTCACTTATTGTAAATAGCAGCAAATACTAAAGTTCCTATAGCCTAGGACCTCATAATCCGGAAATCCAGTCAGTACAGAATTCTTAAAAAAATAGTTTCAAACCCCTGGCTATCAGATATCACATACTACTCTGGTACACAGAAGTAGAGACTGGTGACAAATTTACCAAAACCAAGTCCCTGTGGAGTCACTGGTTTCAAAGACTAAAAAAACACAGTGAACACCATCACTAAAATCAAATCAGATGACTTCCTAACCAGCAAATCGCGCCATACTATGAGACCTACACAGAATTTTGAAAAAAGCAGACCTCTTTATTCCCAATACCTTTCAAGGTTATTGGTCTGTGGTATTTCTCCAAAACAAACATGATACCATCTCAGACCACACAATTTTACCTTGAGAGAGAGGAGCAATAACATAAGCATTACATCTCCTCTTTACTGCCCTGACCAAATCCAGCTAAAGGGACCTACCCTAAGTTATTCCACTTCACATGAAGCACCAATATCCAAGGAGGGCCCAGGAACTGAACCAAACAAACCACTTCTGACCAGACATCTCCATTGGAAATTAGATGAACATAATGGAAATGACACAGTGATATGATAGCAATCTCACCATATTACCAATGTAACTATAATGATTTGAGGTACATCTAACTTCAATGTAACAGAATAACATATAAAATATAGTAAAAGAATCTAGATAAAATCTCCATGATTATACACAGCCAATCAAAATCAAATGAGAGTACAACATTAACATGAAATGTGTGCAAGTATAAAACAAAATTGAAAACTATACCAAAAAATCCCAACTTTTTTACAGTAAACAGGAAAACACAGAACTAATTCACCCAGAAGTGTATACCCCTTTACAAGCACTTTTTTTTTACAAAATGTATTGATTCTATAGTGCAACACATGATAGCTATGCATTGGAAAACATACAAGGTCTGGATATCCTAAGTCTACACAATTTATCATCACACAAAAGCTCTCAAAATCTGCTTCAGTCCTGGTTCTTTATCTAAACCTATGGCCCCACTACAGGCATTGGCTTTAAGCCCAATATATATATGAGTCTCCAACCATTTGTAAAACAGCTCTTGGAATATTAGGTGGGTAAATTATGCTACTTCTATTATATTTGTCAGATAGTGGGTACATGAAGAATTTGGAAAAAAAGATAGCGAGCTATGGGAAACTTACTAGATAAGACTTTTGAACATAACAACACAAGAATTGTTATCTTTAAATAAAGGCCTCCTCCTCCCCTTCAGCCTTTCCTCTCCATCTCCAAAATTGGTGTCTTTACCAATTCTTTGCGTTACTTATTATAAAAATCAGCAGAGAGTAAAGTTCCCATAGCCTAAGACCTCATCATCCAGGAAACCAGTCAGTCCAGAATTCTTATAAAAATAGTTTCAAATCCCTGCCTATGAGATATCACATACTACTCTGGGACAAATAAGTAGAGACTGGTGGCAAATTTAATCAAAAAACAAGTCCCTATGGAGTCACTGGCTTCAAAGACTAAAATAACATAATGAACACCATCATTAACTATTTCATAACTCTATAGGTAGAAAATGTATCGATTCTCTAGTAACACACATGATAGCTACACATTGGAAAACAAACAAGCCCTGGATATTCTAAATCTACACAATTTATCATCACACAAAAGCTCTACTTATCTGCTTCAGTCCTGGCTCTTTATCTCTAAACCCATGGCACCACTACAGGAATTGGCTTTTAGTACAATATACATATGAGTCTCCAAACATTTGTAAAACAGCTCTTGGAATATTAGGTGAGTAAATAATGCTTTTTCTATTATATTATTTAGATAGTGGGTAATTAAAGAATTTGGACAAAAAGATAGCGAGCTATCAAAAACCTTTGTTAGGGCCTATTCACATCACCGTTCATTTCCGTGCCGGGGTTCCATCGGAGGGTTCCGTCGGGTGAACCCCGCAACGGAAAGTGAAACTGACAGCACAGCTTCCGTTTCACTTTCCGTTGCGGGGTTCACCCGACGGAACCCTCTGACGGAACCCCGGAACGGAAATGAACGGTGATGTGAACAGGCCCTTAATAAGACTTTTGAACATAACAACACAAGTATTGTTATGTTCAAATAAAGGCCTCCTCCTCCCCTTCAGCCTTGCCTCTTCATCTCCACAATTGGTGTCTTTACAAATGTTTCGTGCCACTTATTGTAAATAGTAGAAAATAGTAGAAAATAGTAAGGTTCCCATAGTACAGTGGTACTCAGAAGTAGTCTGGTCGCAAATTTACTAAAACCAAGTAACTGTTGATTCACTGGATTGAAAGACTAAAAGAAACTTACTGAACACCATCACATAAAATAAACTCATATGACTTCCTAACCAGCAAATGGTGCCATACCACGACAGCTACATGGTATTTTGAAAAAAGAAGATATCTGTAAAGGGAATTGTTTTATATATTTATATCTATGTACATGTAGTATAGATATATATATATATATATATATATATATATATATATATATATATATATATATGTATTTGTCACTCCAGAAAGGTATCATCTAATCAGACACCCTGGATGTAAAACAAACAATGAACTAATCCAGGAAGCAGGAAGTTCCAACTGCCCTTCCATCCCCCTACTAGATAATGGAATTCCATGAGGCCCAGGCTCCCTCCCTTTCACGTGCATGAGCCTGTGAGGTCACACAGATGTGCACGGGGGTGGGGGTTTAAAAGGACAAACAGTCTCAAAGTTCTCGCTCTTGTTCCTGCTCCCTGGCTCCACTAAGGGTCTCCTCTTCCCTCCTGGCCTGCTCTTGCCTCATGGCCCTTCCTGAGAGGCCACACCAACTTGTACCACATGAAGCGCTAGTTAGTGTATAAGTGATTAAACATTGTTCTAATTTTTTTAATTTTTTTCACGAGTCAGGAAATATTATAAATTAGATTCTAATTTATAACATTTCCCAGTGCTGGTCACTAGATGGAGCAATTCCCAAAATTGAAGCATTGGCATGTGGTAAAGCAACCACATTGCTTTATGCTGCAAAATTTGAGAATACTCACTCGCTCTAGTGAGCTCACAGAATCCCCCCTCCTTTATCCTGGCTAGTGCCAGGAGAAAGGAGGGGATTGAACGGTCAAACCTCCTACACTGTGTGTCGCCATTTTTTGAGCTAACACACAGTGTAGTAGGTTTACATACAGTAGTAATCACACACTAAAACACCTACATACACAGACCTAACTTACCTGCTCCTGCCGCCGCCGCTCCCTCTGGTCCGTCCGCTCCCTCCGCTCCAAGTGCACAAGTCCGGAAGCCGCGACCGGAAGTAGTAATCTTACTGTCCGGCCGCGGCTTCCGGTCCACAAGAAAATGGCGCCGGACATCGCTCGGCCGAAAACCTTCAATTTGGACTGTGTGGCATGCGCCGCTCCCACACAGACGGCGTACAGCATAGTGGATGGAACGGGCCCTGTTCGCATTCACTATGGGGCTGTATGTGCCGTATTCCATGTCTGTATGTGTCGTTAATCGACACATACAGAGATGGAAAAAAAAATGGCAGCACCCATAGACAAGAAAAAGTTAAAAAATAAAAAAAAGTAAAACACAAACACACAAATAAATAAAACATTTTTTAATAAAACATTAAAAGCAAATTGATATAAAAAAAATTTTTTTCGCGACACTCGTCCTTTAAAAGGATATTCTCATCTTAGATATTTATGGCATATCCAGAGTATGTGTCTCATGGATGTGGATAATAGCTGTAGGACCCGCACTTATTTTGAGGATGGGAGATCCCTGATAGCATACCTGTCGCCTAATATATGTCATAAATATACAAATAAACCATCATCCATTTCTCAAACAGAATTGTTGTCATTATTAAGTCTTTTCAAACAGTAAATTTGCAATAGCCTAGAATCAAAACTCAGTAATTCTGTTAATCCATAATTGAAACAGGCTAAAAAAAAAAATTCAAACAACTTGCATAGGTATAACAAAATAAATGTAGCAACACTCACCTTACCAATAAAATTGAAAAAATATAATAATACTCACCTTACCAATAATAAAAAAAACAGTAATCCAAATTTTTTTGATCCCCTTTTCTCCCATGCTAGCGTGTCCCTGGTTGCCTGCTACTCCCTGTTCTTCTGACCTCAGCAATGATGTGTCGACACGACATGTGACCGCTGTAGTCAATTACTGGCTGTAGTGGTGATATGTCCACACCACTGGGTTTACCTTTGCAGTCAGTGATTGTCTGCAGCAGCCACATGTCTTGTCAACACATTAATGACACGAGCGCTGTGTGCGTAGTTTTTGACGTCCGAGGTGCATCTGTGCTCTGCACTGTGGGACGTGATGTCACGCATCCCCCATAGATTAGGCCTTATTCACATGAATGTGATAAACGTCCGTGTGTCGGCCGTTGAAACAACGGCCGTCACACGGACCTATATAATTCAATGTGGCCGTTCACACGTCAGTTGTTTCAACAGACCATGTGAAGGGTCAGTGAGAAAATAGGACATGTCCTATTTTTTCACGCTTCACGCATCCCTCCATAGGCTCTAATCTATGGGGGATGCGTGACATCGCATCCCGCACCGCAGAACTGTCGTTTTTCACGTCCGAGATGCGCATTGCTCGTGTGAATAATGCCTTAGAGTCTATGGAGGGATGCGTGAAGTGTGAAAAAATAGGTCATGTCCTATTTTCTCATGGACCCTTACCACGGTCCGTTTAAACAACTGACGTGTGAACGGCCACATTGAATTATATAGGTCCGTGTGACGGCCGTTGTTTTAACGGCCGACACACGGACGTTTATCACGTTCGTGTGAATAAGGCCTAAAGCTAAACAGATATCAGCGGGGGACAATGAAAGTGTCGGAACAGGAGTGGCAGGGTATTGGTAAGGTGAGTATTACTTCTTTTGTTATTGTAAACACATGTAAGCTATTTGGAAAAATTGTCATTGGGTTGGACGACCACATTATTATTATAGTGTAACCTCTACATTGTTACATGTAATGGTTGTTTACCTATCATAATTACTGGCATATCTCTAGGACATGCCAACAAATATAATGTCTGACCGCCTAAACTAATACTGATCAAGAGATGCCAGACATAGCGGAAGGAGCAGCGTCAATCCAACCAGTGCCGATACAGCATTATTCTCTTCACAGGCGGCAGTCCTAGCAGTCACACCGGCACTAAGTACATCTTCATGACATGATGTAGCAATATCAATCAATCCTGATACGTTGTTTTTTTTTAACTTTTCATCGAACACAGAATAATTGAGGGAACAAGGATTTGTTGACTTAAAACTCAAAGGAAGTAGATTAAGGTTATTCTGTCTTTTTGTAGCTGCTATATGGAGCAAAATTTCAATACGATGTATATTACAAAGTAACTTTAATTTATATTATTACAAAATTCATTTAGCTGGGCGGTATTACAGCACTTCCTTGTGGCTTTATTTGGGCATTTTGAGTTGGTTTTACTCTAGAAATGTAAGGCCTTACTATAAAGTGCCCATTTTTGGCCCTCTATAGCAGTATCATTTTGGCATGGGATGGTGATATTATTTGATTTCTGAGTTGAGGTGTTACAAAATTCAGTCCTAGTAAGTGACTAGGACACTGCTGCTTGGTTACTGAATGGCAGTATTAGTTGAAGTGGTTCTGTACTAATGCTAAATAAATGTTAAAAAGTGTCAGCACCTAAAGTGATAAGTAATATACAATGTATTAAAATTCTGCCTCTGTAAATAGATACTCTACTGAGATACCAATGAGCTACAAGCATCTTCTTTCTAGGGAATGGTGGGTGGTATCAGAGACTACACCCCAGTGATGAAAACCTCTGATATGTCTACATATAGGTTTTCTATACTGGACGTGTTGTTTAAAGGGGTTGTCTTATGAAGACATGTATATGAAGAAGATATAGAAGGTGATTAGACGCTCAGGAACCCCCAGTCTATGAGCCAAAATGGAGAGACAATATGTTAAAGCGGTTCCTGTTCTGGAGGACTGGAGTCGTCTATATATAACATAAATAGCCATTCATTTGACTTGTCACTATGTAATATTACATTTCCCTTCCTCCTTTCTCGTCTCTGATGGGACAATCCTTTAATGAACTTGTGTTGGCTGATGTTCTTCTCTCTTACATGCAGTTGAGGATCGCAGTTATAAATGATTTCTACTTTTCAGTTTTACGCTACAGTACATTTACATAAAAAGGTTTTTCCATTGATGTTTTACTAAATTACATTTCTAGATTATATACAAATGGACTGGCCATTTCCAATTATACCATAGACTGGCCAAATAAAGAGATATAAAGGGCATCATCACAATGCAGACCAGGCATATCATAATGATTATAATATTGATCATGTGAATGGAAAGGCACAGTAAAACAATAAATATAAAAACATTAAAGGGGCTGTCTGGGCATGGGACGGTTTTCCATACTGATGACCTATCCACAAGATAGGTTATCAGTATGTGATGGGTGGGGGTCCGACACCCAGACCCCGAACCAGGCATCGGATGTTATGCAGTTTCCGGTGTTGGAAGCAGATGGCTTGTACACTGTATTGCAGCTGTGCTATAGTACTGCAGCTCTGCTCCTATTCACTTGAATAAGAGCAGAGCTGCAGTTCTGCAGCATGGCCGTTATCCTGTGAATGAAGCCATCTGCTTCCGGCACGGACCACTGCATAACTTCCAGAGGCAGCCAAAACAGCTGATCGTTGCGGGGTCTGGGTGTTGGGCCCCCGCCGATCATATGCTGATAACCAATCTTGTGGATAGGTCGTTAGTATAAAAAAATGCATACGGACAACTCCTTTAAATCCAGTGACTTACGGCTGAGGTGGTTCGCTTTACTTTTCATTTTTGTCAGGGCTAGACCATTGTGAAGTGTTCTTACAGCTACGACTTTACTCTTCAGCAAATGAAAGTCTCGGCTCTAGCAGGGCACAAAAAAATAAATGTTTTAGATGCCATAGTAACCCAGTTGCATTACCATGGTATACATTGTCTACCACATTGCCTACCAGCTGCCACATAAAAAGTGGCTGCTAACCCCATAAACAGTGTCAGCCCTGCTGCCACTTTAAAAAAAAAAAAAATGGCCAGCTGGGCCGATGCATAGTGCCAGCCATGGTGCTCAAATGCTGTGAAACAAAAATATCATGCCATTTCCTAACAGCATTGTCTGGCCTAATTCTACCTTAATTTCATGATTTGCACACAGATTCATGGCGCTGAGGTTCATACATTGGTGTAACTATAGCCGTAACAGCCATAGCAGCTGAAATAGGGCCCAGAGGTCTAGAGGGCTCAATCAGGTGCAAGAACATTGTTCCTTTTTGTGGAGATTACAAAGTTGGTGGCTTTCTGCTATCTAGCACCACTATATGGGTTCTCTGATATACGGGACTATTATCCATTTCTTCAAGTCTCGCTACTTATGCTGCTTTGTTCGCTCTCAGCCATATCCATCACTCAGCTGAACTGACGGTTTGGCTGAGAGTGGGTCCTGTGTGTCTCTAACACACAGGATCCCTATAATATTGATCACAGCTAAGCTGGACAACTTAGATGTGATCAACACCCGCTCTTAGCTGAGCCATCATTTCAGCTGAGTGACAGATTTGGGTGTTAGTGAATGATGCAGCTTCTAAGTATAGAGGATATATGAAGGCCGCATCTGAAAAATTATAGAACCTTTTTTTAATAAAAGTCAATATAAAATAACAGCTAAAACATACATTTAATAAAAATAAATAAAGTTGCAACACAAGGATATCACAAGAGGGAGCAAACTGAATACAGATTTATACAAGCTCACTGGGCAATGTAAAGTGGAGCAGTTGTCCATAGTAACCAAAGCAATCATTGCTTTCATTTTCCAAAGGGCCACTGAGAAATGGCAGCTGGAATTTGATTGGTTGCCATGGGCAACTGCTTCACATTTCCCTTGCACTAGTCTTAATAAATCTCAGTGATCCTGTATAAATCATTACTCACTTTGCTCCCTCTAATTATAAATTATCTTCGAATTTTATCTCTGGCGGTTCTGCGGTGGTCTTTCCCTATTGAAGATGAGCAGTCAGTGACCGGCATTATAACCATAACATTTCTGTTTTTATGTGAAAATGAAAGAAGAGCAATGAGGGTGATAAAAAACATGTTTAAAAAAAAAAGGTGATTTTATGTTTTTGTTTTTATTTCTGAAAAAAGACATACAAAATATGAGCTATAGGGAATCACATGAGACCTTATAAAGGTTTTTTTTCCTGTGAAGGACATTTAAGGGAGATTAATTTGATATGTGTTGGATTGGTGGGAGTCTGACCAATGGGACCCCACTGGTCCCTAGGATGGAGCATGCTCAGCTGTTACCGTTTCTCCCATAGACATTAATGGAGGGTGACTTCCCATGCTTGGCCACTTTTACACTGGATGACGGGGTCTGGAATATTTAGTAGTGAAATGAGGGCACTTACCTCTGTACCAACACTTTTAGTAGACATGCTGGTGTCTGGGTGGCATCTGTATTCACCTTACAGTCCAGAAACAGGGTAGAGTGAGAAACAGCATCATCTCCATACAATTCGTGGGGCCACAGCGCTGGTCTTGCAATGGTCTTCAAGCGGTCTGTAGGGTGGCAGTTGAACTGACCAGTGCTGCAGCATAACAGTTGTCATAGCAACTGAGCCCAGCTCTGCCAACAAACAGTGGAATGTACCACTACAAAAACAGGTAAGAGTCACCAAAATGAAAAATATGATATAGAAAGGCAGCCATACAATTAAAAACATGAAAAAGTGAAAGTTCTGCGTCTCACTGCGTCTTCTCTTTTTTTTAAGCATATTGCTGCAGTTTACCTGCTCTTTTATTTTATCCACCCATCTATGGTTCAGTCCGTTGTTTGATTACCGACGAGTTGCTTTAAAATAAAAAATTTTACCTATAAAAGTATAATTAAAGGGCAAGTTACGATTTATTTTTCAAGACCGTTTTTAAAACCCAATAGTTACTTATGCTGTTTACATGTAATGAAATTGCTGCAGATTTTCCTTCTGGATTTGTGGGCGGAAAATCTGCATTACAGCAGCAGCAAAGTGGATGAGATTCAACAAATCTCATCTACATGCTGCAGAAAATTTATGTGCAGAAATAGAACTGCGGTGCAGAATTTTTAATCTGCAACATGTCAATTTATGCTGCATAATGGTTGCGCATTTGTTTCAGATTTCTCCATTGAGTTCAATGAGAAAGGAAAAATCTGCAGCAAATGATCAGTGTCGGGAGTTTCCCTGCAGAAAAGCTGAGACGTCGCAGGAAAAATAACAAGCAAGAAAAAGGATTTTTTTTTACTCTAAAATAAAAACAAAACAGACTTCTCCCCCTGGCGCTCTAGTAGCAATGCCTCACTGCTCCCCTGGGTTCTTCTCTGTACAGCCAGCCTCCTGGGATGACAGGAGTAGGTGAGTATGGACTTTTTTATTTAATCCCCTATTCCCCCCTGATCTTCTCTGCAGCGGCAAATCTGGTCAAAAATCTGCACCAAATCAAACACGATTTGGAGTGGATTTACAGTATCTAAATCGGATTTACTGCATTGTTTTCCGCAGCAAATCCAACCTGTGTAAACTTACTATAAAAATGGACAATATACAATCAACTGTCTGATGAGAGTAATAATTTATAATTTTATCATACTTTGTCAACTACACCCAAAGTTACGGTAAATATTTTAGTAGAGAATGTCCTAAATTCAACATAATGTAAAACACTAAATAAAGAATGTATTCACTTGTGGACTCACAAGATTGTCAAAATAAAAGATATACAATGCATATGGTTGTATGGTTTATACAACATTTATCTGCAAATAACAGCTCAGGTCTGACTTGTGTGTTCAGTGCGGATATGGAAACAATAATCTCAAGAATATTTTCTCTTAGACTATCACTATAAATACTTCCAATCATGGACATGGATTGTAATGGGGCCATATTAAAAATTCTACTACTCGTAGATGGTCGTTCTGTAACACTGGGCTTACTCGAGTAGCGCCCCATCAAAACAAATACAATCGCAGACCAAATGACCATTGGACAATTATCTTTACTGAACACACAAAAATTATTACAATGGCCCATCAGCTTATTTGGTTACAACACTTGTGGTACGGTGGCTCAAACAATACTATACTGCTCATATATAAATATATATATATATATGATAGGATGTCCAGGACCTATATATATATATATATATATATATATATATTGTAGCAGTGCAGCTAATGGACAGTACAGAAACTGTCCGGCTTTAAGCGACCAGGGAATATGCACAGCAGAGAGGGTTTTCTCTGCTGTTGCTTGGGTATAAAACTCGGAATAGGGCCTGGTTTGCTGGAGTGTGAAGGAGAAGGGCGGGCTTCCACTCCATACAGACTGTCCGTGTCTTGGGCTGTCTGATGAGCCTACTTAGGCTTCTCCTGAGGCGGCTCTTTAACCCCTTCCCTCTTTGGCCACTTTTGATTTTCCTGACAGAGCCTCATTTTTCAAATCTGACGTTTCACTTTATGTGGTAATAACTTCGCAATGCTTTTACCTATCCAAGCGATTCTGAGACTGTTTTCTCGTGACACATTGAACTTTATGTTACTGACAAAATTAGCTCGATACATTGAGTATTTAATTGTGAAAAACACCAAAATTTAGTGAAAAATTGGGAAAATTCGCAGTTTTTCTAAATTCAAATGTATCTGCTTGTAAGACGGGCTGTTATACCACACAAAATTGTTTCTAATTAACATCCCCCATATGTCTACTTTAGATTGACATCGTTTTTTGAACATCCTTTCATTTTTCTAGGACGTTACAAGGCTTTGAACTTTAGCAGCAATTTCTCACATTTTCAAGAAAATGTCAAAAGGCTATTTTTTCAGGGACCAGTTCAGTTGTGAAGTGGCTTTGAGGGACTGATATATTGGAAACCCCCAATAAGTCACCCCATTTTAAAAACTTGACCCCTCAAAGTATTCTAAACAGCATTTAGAAAGTTTTTTGTTTTTTTTTAAATGCTTTATTTGGTTTTTCATCTATATAAAAAAACTCAACTCAACTCGCGGGTGGAATTTTGTATAAACATACATTTATATTGACAAAAGAGATATTTCAAATATACTCCCCCCCCCCCTATCCATGGTCCGTACTCATCCTCTTTCCTTTCATTTTATTTTAATTTATGTACATCTCTTTAAACTCTGCTCTAGATAATATTCTATTAACAATTGGCTCCCATTTTGTTTTCCATCTAGCTGGATTATTCTCTCTTTTTAATTTATTTTTGTCGATCCACTGTTAATATAATATTTTTTTCCATAATCTCTTAACCTGCAGAAATGACGGAATGTGCATTGATACCCACTCTGATAGAATAACTTTTTTCACTGAAAGTGTCATTACATGAATTAGATCAGAAAGATAGTTATCTTTTTCACCCGGTTTAAACTGTACCAAAACACATCCATTCGTCTAGTTTTACCTCTTTATTTAGTACATAGCTAATATATTTTTCTGCCAAAACCCACAACCTTCTGATAGCCGGGCATAGCCAGAAACAATGGATCAATCCTGCGTTAATCTCCCCGCATTTTGGGCATCGTCGTGTATAATTAGGTACATATATTTCGTAAAGCAGATTAAATGAATTATAAAGTCTAGCCCCTACCTTACACTGCATCTCCATTAAATTTTCAGATGACGTTGCCCTCCTAACCCAGGCCCATCCTTTTACCAGGCGTTCTTCTACTTCTTCCTCCGAGATATGTGTATCCAGATCTCATTTGCATTTTTAATATATTTTTTATACCTTTCCTATCCTCCTTAACTGAGATTTTTTTTCTAATAAATGCAATCGATGGACTCCCCTGCATACCTCTCATCATATCTCCAAATTCCTTTTGTTTGATACCCAGTCATTTTTTTTTAAATCCCCTTGTTTTTGTATTATGTGGCATATTTGAATGTGTTGCAAGAAAAACCCTTGCTCAAGTTCACATTTTTCTTTTATTTGGCCAAAGGTTTTAAGTTTTCTATTTTGTTCATCCATCAAATCCGAGATTCTGCATATACCTTTTTTAGCCCATTTTTTTTCCATTCTATATAATTCTGATAGCCTTTAGATTGTAAATATTCCCTAATGGTCAGAAACCCTGACAAGCTATAGGATAAATCAAAGCTTTTTCTTAGCATTCTCCATATTATTTTAGAGTCTCTTAACAAAACCGAAGATCCTGTCCTCAAGGGACCCCCACCCGGTGATTGATGGAGATATGAACGGAAAGAAGTTTGAAACTGTTTATTGTTTTTCGATTTTACAAATAACAAATGTATTATTATCATTAATCCACTCTATAACATATCTTGCAATACAAGCAATATTATATGCCCTGATGTCCGGGAAGGATATCCCTCCTACTCTAATATCTTTTTGTAGATTCTTCATCGACATACAGGATTTTTTGTGTCTCCACGTAAATTTCTGAAAGGCTTTATTGATATTATTTATGTCATTATGTTTCAATAGGAGTGGAATCATTTGGAGCTTATACAATAGTCTAGGGAAGATCCCCATTTTTATTAGGTTCTTCCTATCATATAATGATAATGACCAATCCTTCCAAAATATTAGTTTCCTTTTGGCATCATCCAGTACCGGCACAAAATTCCTCCTGTAAATATCATGTATGTCTCTCCCAATATAGATCCCCAGATATTTGATCTAGTCTTTTACAATTTTCAATCCAATCTCTTGATTCCATCCTACATTCATCTGTTTATCCAGCAATAAAACCTCAGTTTTTGTGCTATTCATTTTCAAACTCGTGCAGTGTTTCTTAGAAAGTTTCTTAACCCTTTAGACGTTTCACATGAATTAAAGCAAAGTACAGGTGAAATGTACAAATTTAATTTTGTTTTTGCAGAAATTCATTTTTAATAAAAAAAAAATTGTAACACAGAAAGTTTTACCAGAGAAATGCAACTCAATATTTATTGCCCATGTTCTGCAGATTTAGGAAATATCCCACATGTGGCCCTAGTGTGGTAATGTACTGAAGCACAGGCCTCAGAAGCAAAGGAGCACCTAGAGGATTTTTGGGGCCTTCTTTTTATTAGAATATATTTTAAGCATCATGTCAGGTTTGAAGGACTCTTGCGGTACCAAAACAGTGGAAATACCCCAAAAGTGACCCCATTTAGGAAACGACATACCTCAAGGAAATTATCTAGGGGTATAGTGAGCATTTTGACGCCACAGGTTTATTGGAGAAATTATTGGAATTAGGCCGTAAAAATTTAAATCTAAATTTTTCCAAAGAAAATGTAGGTTTAGCAGGAATGGTTTGCGGAGGCCATGTCACATTTGCAGAGCCCCTGAGGGGACAAAACTGTGGAAACCTCCCACAAGTGCCCCCATTTTGGAAATTACACCCACTGAGGAAATTACCTAGGGGGTATAGTGAGCATTTTGACCGCAAAGTTTTTTTTGCAGAAAGTATTGAAATTAGGCCGTGAAAATTAAAATCTAAATTTTTTTCAAGAAAACGTAGGTTTAGCTAATTTTTTTTCATTTCCACAAGGACTAAAGGGGAAAAAGCACCACAAAATTTGTAAAGCAATTTCTTCCAAGTAAAACAATACCCCAAATATGGACATAAATGGCTGTTTGGACACACGGCAGGGCTTAGAAGGGAAAAAGTACTATTTGGCTTTTGGAGATCACATTTAGCAGGAATGGTTTGCGGAGGCCATGTCACATTTGCAGAGCCCCTGACGGGACAAAACAATGAAAACAACCAAAAAGTGACTCAATTTAGGAAACTACACCCCTTGAGGAATTCATCTAGGGGTGTAGTGAGCATTTTGACCCCACAGTTTTTTTTTTATAGAATTGGGAAGTGAAAATAAAAACAATCTCTTTTCTTCAATAAGACGTAGTTTTAGCTCAGCATTTTTCATTTTCTCAACAAAGTACAGCAATATCCCATATGTGGTCATAAACTGCTGTTAGGGCGCACGGCAGAGCTCAGAAGGGAAGGAGTGGCATTTGACTTTTGGAGTGCAGATTTTGCTAGATTGGTTTCAGGTCGCTATGTAGCATTTGCAAAGCCCCCATGGAACCAAAACAGTGGAAACCCCCCAGAAGTGACCATATTTTGGAAACTACACCCCTTAGGATATTCACCTAGGGGTGTAGTGAGAATGTTAATCCCACAGGGGTTTTGCAGAAATCAGTGAGCACTCGATGTTGCAGAGTGAAAATTGGATTTTTTTCCATAGATATGCCAATATGTGGTGCCCAGCTTGTGCCACCATAACAAGACTGCTCTCTAATTATTATGCTGTGTTTCCTGGTTTTAGAATCACCCTACATGTGGCCTTTATATTTTGCCTCGACATTTAACAGGGCTCAGGAGTGAAAGAGTACCATGTAAAATTGAGGCCTAATTTGGTGATTTACAAAGTATTGGTACACAATTGTAGAGGCTCTGATGTGAAACCCCTGAGAAGTGACCCCATTTTGGAAACTGCACTCCTCAAGGCATTTATTAAGGGGTGTAGTGAGCATTTTCACCCTACAGGACTTTTCCATAAATGATTGCGCTGCGGATGGTGCAAAGTAAAAATTAAAATTTTTCACTAGATATGCTGTTTCAGTGGCAAATATGTCGTGCCCAGCTTATGCCACTGGAGACACACACCCCAAAAATTGTTAAAAGGGCTCTC
Organism: Rhinoderma darwinii; assembly: GCF_050947455.1. Lineage (NCBI taxonomy): Eukaryota > Metazoa > Chordata > Amphibia > Anura > Rhinodermatidae > Rhinoderma > Rhinoderma darwinii. Next base: position 348,435,922 of record NC_134688.1, read on the forward strand.
CCGGGTATGGCGATGCCATATATGTGGAAGTAAACTGCTGTTTGGGCACGCTGTAGGGTTCAGAGCGAAGGGAGCACGATTTGGCTTTTGGAGCGTGGACTTGCTTGGTAGTAGTTTTGTTTGAGTATTGCTGGTGATTCCGTTTTCTAATGTGGGGCATATGTAAGCTGGGCAGAGTACATCAGGGGCATAGTCAGGTATAATAACTGGGTTAAAAAAACGGTAAAATAATCCATAGATGTGTGTTACGCTGTAACACAATCCTATCTGCACAGGCCGGTGTCACACTGATAAATGTCCTTCCTTATCCCCCTTTTGGTCCACACTCCGCACCTTTGCAGTTTGGGGAATTTTGCTAGGAAGTGTTGTCCTGGTATAATACGGGCGCCCTCACTTCCAGCAGATATGTTTGAGCCCTCCCCTTCCTGGTTCCCTAATTTTAGGGCCTTGATAATTTGCCGTTTGAAACAGAAGAAATGTTCCCATCGGGCCTGCACAACTGCATATTTTTAAATTCCTTGCTTATTGGAGCTTTAACTAATGTAGTTTTTTCATAGACATAGTGGTATGAGGGCTATTTTCTTGGGGGACAAGCTCTAGTTTTTATTGGTACCATTTTTGGGTACATGCGACTTTTTGATCACTTTTTATTCCAATATTTGTAGGGCAAAGTGACCAAAAAACAGAAATTCTGGTATAGTTTTTTCAAGGTTTTTTTTTACGCCGTTCACCGCGTGAAATAAATAACATTATATTTTTATAGTTCAGGCCGTTACGGTCGCGGCGAAACCAAATATGTATGTTTTTTTGTACTAGATCTGTCAGTCATTCACTGACAGCAAGCCAATCTGCTAGCAACCTCTAAGATGCAGCGATCGCTTTCGATCGCTGCATCTAAGGGGTTAATGGCAGGGATCGGAGCTAGCTCCGGTTCCTGCCATTACAGGTGGATTGTCAGCTGTAACATACAGCTGACATCCACCGCTGATGACGCCGGCTCAGCTCCTGAGCCGGCGCCAACTTGCCGTCGGCTACGAAAGCCTTTCAGGCTCCGCCTCTGGGCGGGGCCTGGAAGATTTCTGTGCTAAGCTATGCCATTGCAATCACTGGAACCCCTGCAATTTAATTAGCTTTTGACAGCTGCATTTAAGGGGTTAATGGCGGGGATCGAAGCTCATTTCGGTCCCCGCCATTACAGCCGGATGTCAGCTGTAATACACCACTGACATCCGGCGATGATGGCATGGACTCAGCTTCTGAGACGGCGCCATGCATTTGTCGTATGGATACGGAAAAATGCGGGAAGCACTAGCTTTCCATGACGTATCCATTAGGCAAATGTCGGGATTGGGTTAATGATTCATGATTAAAAAAATTAATAACTCATGATACATGATTCATGATAAACGATTAATGAATTATAATGCATGATTCATGATTACTGGTTATCCACAAAATAGGGGATACATGTGTGATCGCTGGCACTGATAAGGAGAACGGGGGACCGAAAGTCCCCCGAAATTCTCCATGACTAACCTCTGACTTCCGGAGTCTGCGCAGCTCAATAAAAATGAAAGGAGCGCTGGTCACGCATGCGCACAAACGCGACCGGCGCTCCATTCATTTCTACGGAGCTGCTGACACAGACCCCGGAAGTCCGAGGTTTGTGATGGAGAACTTCAGGGGACTTTCGGTCCCCCGTTCTCCCTGTCACTGCCAGCGATCACACATGTATCCCCTATCCTGTGGATAGGGGATACATGTCTTATGTAGGAACAACCCCTTTAATGGCAGAGCGGGGAGAAACCTCCCTGCTCTGCCATAGTGTATAGTGGTGTCGCGCTGTAGCAGCCATAGCGGCAGCTAGCGGAGCCTCCGGAGATGGAGGGGGCCCGTGCCGGCGGGCGACACGGGCCCCCTCATGCCGCGGGCCCCGTAGCAGCCGTTACTGCTGCTATAGCGGTAGTTACGCCACTGGAATCATTTATCATGAATCATGAATCATAAATCAAATCATGAATTATAATCATGTATCATTAATCATGAATTATACATCTTAAATCATAAATCATGAATTATTAATCATGAATTATTCATCATGAATAATGTATCATGAATCATGTATTATGAATAATTAATAATAAATCATTTATTATCTATTATTAATCGGAAATCATGAATAATGTATTATGAATCATGAATCATCATTAATTATGAATAATGTATCATCAATCATTAAACATGTATTATGAATTATAAATCTTGAATCATTTATCATGAATCATGTATTATGAATCATGTTACATGATTCATGATTAATTATTCATGATTAAATGATTCATGTTTAATGATTCATTATATATTATTCATAATTAATGATTAATGTTTCATGATTCATAATACATGATTCACGATTCACGATTATTGATTCATGATACATGATTCATAATACAATATTAGTGATTCATGACACATTATTCATGATTAATAATTCATGATCAATAACTCGTGATTAATGATTAAGGATACACGATTTATGATTCAAGATTCATGATACATAATACATTATTAATTATTCATAATACATGTTTAATGATACACAATTCATGATTAATATAACTTTTTATTTTTTTTAAATGAACATTTTTATTCAACACAGTGTCAAAATTTGACAGGAATAGAATAACTTTTAACAGAATATTGCAATACACACTTTATAATACAAAATTACTTTTAAAACTTTTACCATAACCCTTGACAACCCCCCACCCCCCATAATGCCCCTCCGCCCTTATCCACCTTTAGACAGGCATAGAATCAGACTACTTGAAAATTACTAGAAATTACACAGGAATAGAATCACTACCATTGGCCCCAGTAGCAATTTTTAAGGTTACTCCAGGAGGTACTATTGTTGTTTATTTTTTCATAACTTATGATTTTTTCACATTATGGATCCATGCTTTTACAGCCTTAGGAGTGTTAGAGATCCATTTTCTAATGATCTGAAGTTTGGCGATAAACAATAACTTTATTACACCATTTTTCCAGTGTCTAGGTACATTTAAAGCAGAATCATCTCCCTGTAATACTAATTGGGGAGAGAAAAGAATATCCACTTCCTGACAGTCCAACATTTCTTTAGAGATTGCTACCAAAAATGTTATAACTGTCGGACAGCTCCATAGGATGTGCAAATAGTCGGCCTTCACTACCATACATCTGGGACAGTTAGATGACTTTTTTTTATAGATTCTGTTCAGGAACACCGGAGTGTAATAAAGTCTTTGAACTATATTGAATTGTATCAATTGGTGATTCCTGTTTAATGAGGCTCTACTAATGTTTTTATATAGAAAAAATGGGGAGAAACCTCCAGCTCACCAAATCCTGCGTCCCAGCCTGACACCTCGCACGGATCTCCGCGACGGCCCACGGTGGAAGTTGCAAGAAAAAAGGAGAAATGATCCAGCGCTGTGTCGGGATAAAAAGGATACGTGGATCCCACTTTTATTGACAATAGAATATATCTACATTGCAGTGCCGATCACATGCAATAGGAGATAGGGGTTTGAGAATCTGGTGACGGAGCCTCTTTAATTCAGATAAATTTCAATTTAGGAATATTGAAAAATGGGAAAATTATTTGAAATGTGTAGGCAAGTTAAAATGAGATATTATATATAAAAACATTGCAAGAAAAAAGGAGAAATGATCCAGCGCTATGTCGGGATAAAAAGGATACGTGGATCCCACTTTTATTGACAATAGAAGATATAAAATGTAGAACGAGACGCAGTCCCAGGATGGTTGATGGTGCGGGCGTGTGCCCGAGCCTACGCGTTTCAAGCACCGACCGTGCTCTTAGTCATGGCAAGAAATGAAGACTTCCATAACTTGGCCAAGTTATGAGCTATTTTATATTTATGCAAATGAGGTTTGAAATGGACAACTGGGCGTTTTTTTTTCAATTATGTCCAACTGGGCGTGTATTGTGTTTTTAACTGTGCGTTTTTACGTGTATGACGCTGACCAATCAGTGACCAGTCAGCGTCATACACTCCTCAACATCTGCACGATCCTCTCCTGAAATATTCTGTGCTGCTGTGATCTCTGCTCTTACCATTACGTAGCTCTCAGTCTGTTACCTCTCCTCCACTCCTGTCCTCAATAACACCTTCACATGATTGGCAAGTCACCACCCCGCACAAGATCCGCACGCTCATCTCCTGAAATACTCTGTGCTGCCTTAAACTCTGTGGACAGGTCAGGATCCTGTTTTTTTTAAATTCTGCTGGGGAACCCGCTCGATCCACTATATAAGGCTGCGCCTCCATCCTCTTCTGCCCCAGTCACTTATTCCCAAGCACTGTAAACTTTCAGATTGGTTGCGCTGTGAATATTCGGAGAACATGATTGGTTTATGTGCAGGGTAATGAACATACAGACAAGCAGTAGAAGACTGAATTCAATGAAATGCTCAGCCCTTAGCCAGTCTTCTACTGCTTGTCTGTATGTTCATTACCCTGCACATAAACCAATCACGTTCTCCGAATATTCACAGAAAAAAAACGCCCACTTGTCCATTTCAAAGCTCATTTGCATATATATAATATAGCTCATAACTTGGCCAAAAATGAAAGTTTTTTTTAAAAAAAAGCATGTTGCTGTTATCTACATTGCAGCGCCGATCACATGCAATAGGAGATAGGGGTTTGAGAATCTGGTGACAGAGCCTCTTTAACTTCTAACAATGTTTTATAGATATTAGAGCCTTGACCCCTACTTCTTGGATGAAAAATCTTGAATAGAAGCCATTCGTAACATCCTTGTAAAGAAGCAATTTATTGTCCAAGTGATCAAGGGCGGGTTTTAATTGCGCAAAGGAGAACCTTTCCTTTGAGGATAGACCAAAAACTGCATAAAGTTGCTCCTATGATTTAATTTTTCCCTCCTCCCCTCTAGTATACGCCTTATTTCTTTTTGTCTTAGGAGAGGATGCTCTGAGATATCCTTGAGCTGCTTGAACCATGAATTATGCCATAAAGGCGAGAATTCTATTGAACTTTTCCTTCCTATAATTTTACCCATGAGAGTACAACAGTCATGTAGATGACGGGCTGTTGGCACAATTGCTAGTACACCGGATAGTAATTGGCCTGACTCTAACACTTAAAAAAAATTGGAGTATTGACCTTTGGTCTTAGACATAACCCACAGCAAATCCTTGTTCCATTCCTTAATGTAAAGTAGTTGGGCTGCTAAAAAATACAAGCGGATCTCAGCGAATGCCAAACCTCCACTTGTCTTTGGAAGGTATAAAAAATCTAGTTTTATCCGAACCCTTTTCCTCCCCCATATAAGTTCATTGGACATAATAATAATTATTTTGAAGTGCTGGATCCCGACTGGGCATACTCCAAAAAGAAACAATAATTTAGGTAATAAAACTGCTTTTATCTGTAATGACGGGGGTAGGGAAACGGACAAGTGAGCCCTAATCTACCCGCCACTCTGTCCCTGCCTAATTGCAACGACCCGCCCTAGGCGACGGGGTACAACTGGGCGGCGGTCCCTACGCTCAGTAAGTGCACGAGACAAACAGACAAGGGAACAAAAAGCAAAGGGAAAGGGGCAGTTGCCCACGGCAACACCGTGAGCAACAAGAGTGGTGAACGAGCCGAGTCAAACCAGGAGTGCACGAGGTACCAAACGCAGAGCAGGAGAGTAGTCAGTAAGCCAGGGTCAGTATGGAGCAGGATCAAATAGTTAGAAGCTGTAGCTGGGCCAGGAAACCACACGAGAAGAATCACAAGGAAAGGAGGAACAGGAAAGGCAGGTATAAATAGAAAGAGGGCGGGAGCTAGCTCAGTCTGGCCAGGCTGCGATAGGCTCTCCCACTCCTAAGCCTGCCATCCTGAGTGGTGGAAGATGGAGTCAGTCTCAGAGACATAGACTCAGGTGCAGACTGATTACCTATGGGAGTATACACAGAAGTTGTGCCTGGCAGATCCTTTACAGTACCCCCCCTTTTATGAGGGGCCACCGGACCCTTTCTAAGTGGACCTGGTTTATTGGGGAAACGAAGGTGGAACTTCCTGACCAATACCCCAGCGTGACCATCCCGGGCAGGTACCCAAGTCCTCTCCTCAGGCCCGTATCCTCTCCAATGGACCAGGTACTGGAGGGAGCATTGGACCATCTTGCTGTCCACAATCTTGGGCACCTCGAATTACACCCCCTCAGGGGTGAGAACGGGAACAGGAGGTTTCCTCGAGGGAGCCAAGGACGGGGAGCAGCGTTTAAGGAGGGAGGCATGAAACACGTCGTGTATTCGAAAATATGGGGGCAACTCCAGTCGGAAGGAGACAGGATTGAGGACTTCAATGACCTTATACGGCCCTATAAACCGGGGAGCAAACTTCTTGGACGGGACCTTAAGGCGCAAGTTCCTAGACGATAACCACACCAGATCCCCGACCATAAACAAGGGATTAGCAGAACGTCTTCTATCAGCCTGAGTTTTTTGTACGCTCTGGGACCCCTCTAGGTTCTTCTGAACCTGGGCCCAGACTGTGCACAGTTCCCGATGAACGACCTCTACCTCGGGATTGTTGGAACTACCAGGTGAAACGGAGGAGAACCGTGGATTAAACCCAAAATTACAGAAAAAGGGGGAGACCCCTGACGAGTTACTGACCCGGTTATTAAGGGAAAATTCGGCGAGGGGAATGAATGAGACCCAATCATACTGACAGTCAGAGATAAAACACCTTAAATATTGTTCTAGAGATTGATTAGTCCTCTCAGTTTGGCCATTAGTTTCAGGATGGAAGGCAGAGGAGAAGGACAGATCAATCTCCAACTTTTTACAGAAGGCTCTCCAAAACAATGAAACAAATTGTACCCCTCTGTCCGAAACAATATTGACAGGGACCCCATTGAGACGCAGGATGTGTTTGACAAACAAGGTAGCTAACGTCTTGGCGTTGGGTAGTTTCTTGAGGGGCACAAAGTGGCACATCTTACTGAAGCGGTCTACTACCACCCACACCAACGACTTGCCTTGAGATGGAGGCAAATCGGTGATAAAATCCATGGAGATATGGGTCCAAGGTCTCTGGGGAATGGGCAAAGAATGTAGTAAGCCCGCTGGTCGGGACCTGGGAGTCTTGGACCTAGCACAAACCTCACAAGCGGCGACGTAGGCCTTAACGTCTTTAGGCAACCCAGGCCACCAATAGTTTCTGGCAATGAGGTGTTTGGTACCCAGGATGCCTGGATGACCAGATAGTGCGGAGTCATGATTTTCCCTAAGTACCCTTAGCCGGTATTGCAGGGGAACAAACAGCTTGTCCTCAGGAAGGTTCCCGGGAGCTGAACCTTGATCAGCCGCAATTTCAGAGACTAAATCAGAATCAATAGAAGAAATGATTATACCAGGAGGCAAAATACAAGCAGGATCTTCCTCCGAAGAAGGGCTGGCCATGAAGCTACGCGACAGTGCATCGGCCTTAATATTTTTAGACCCAGCCCTATAGGTAACCAAAAAGTTGAATCTGGTAAAAAATAGCGCCCATCGAGCTTGTCTCGGGTTTTGCCTCCGGGCAGATTCTAGGAAAACCAGATTCTTGTGGTCGGTAAGGACCGTTACCTGGTGCCTAGCCCCCTCCAGGAAGTGGCGCCATTCTTCAAATGCCCATTTAATGGCTAAGAGTTCGCGGTTGCCAATATCATAGTTACTCTCAGTGGGCGAAAACTTCCTGGAGAAGTAGGCACAGGGGCGGAGATGGGTGAGGGACCTGGTACCCTGGGACAAGACAGCCCCCACTCCCACCTCGGATGCGTCAACTTCCACGATAAATGGCTCCATTTGGTTGGGCTGAACCAGCACCGGGGCCGAGATAAAGCACTTCTTAAGGACCTCAAAAGCCTGGACAGCCTCAGGAGGCCAGTGGAGGAGATCAGCACCTTTGCGAGTGAGGTCCGTAAGAGGCTTAGCGATGACCGAGAAGTTAGCAATAAATCTCCTGTAATAATTAGCGAACCCCAAAAAACACTGTAACGCCTTCAGGGAGGCAGGTTGGACCCATTCCGCCACAGCCTGGACCTTGGCGGGGTCCATGCAGAATTCATGAGGAGTGAGCATTTGACCCAAAAATGGTATCTCCTGTACCCCAAACACACATTTTTCGGTTTTCGCAAACAGTTTGTTTTCCCGAAGGACCTGGAGCACCTTCCTGACCTGCTCAATGTGGGAGGACCAGTCCTTGGAAAAAAACAGTATGTCAATAAGGTACACTACAAGAAATACCCCCAGGTAATCTCTTAAAATCTCATTTATGAAATTCTGGAAGACCGCAGGAGCATTACACAACCCAAAGGGCATGACGAGGTATTCGAAATGACCTTCGGGCGTGTTAAACGCAGTCTTCCACTCATCCCCCTCTTTGATGCGGATAAGGTTATACGCCCCCCGTAGATCAAACTTAGAGAACCATTGGGCCCCCTGAACGTGATTAAAGAGATCAGGAATCAAAGGAAGGGGATACTGGTTCCTTACTGTGACCTTATTCAAGTTACGGTAGTCAATGCATGGCCTAAGACCACCATCCTTCTTCCCTACGAAGAAGAAGCCAGCACCTACCGGAGAAGTAGAGGAGCGAATGTAACCCTTGGCCAGGCATTCCTGGATATACCCTCTCATGGCTTCACGTTCGTGACAAGAAAGATTAAATATCCTACCCTTAGGAAGCTTAGCTCCTGGTACCAATTCGATAGCGCAATCGTATTCTCTATGAGGAGGTAACACTTCGGAGGCCTCCTTAGAGAAAACATCAGCGAAGTCCTGAACAAACTCAGGTAGCGTGTTCACCTCCTCAGGGGGAGAAATAGAATTAACAGAAAAACATGACGTCAAGCATTCATTACCCCATTTCGTAAGCTCCCCAGTATTCCAGTCAAACGTGGGACTATGCAACTGCAACCAGGGAAGGCCTAAAACCAAATCGGACGATAATCCCTGCATCAACAGTACAGAGCACTACTCCGAATGCATGGAGCCAACAAGGAGTTCGAAAACAGGGGTATGCTGTGTAAAATAACCATTAGCAAGAGGAGTGGAGTCGATACCCACTACCGGGACAGGTTTAGGCAAATCAATCAAAGGCATAGCTAGAGACATAGCAAATTCCACAGACATGATATTAGCAGAAGACCCTGAATCCACGAAGGCACTGCCGGTAGCAGACCTACCACCAAAAGAGACCTGAAAGGGAAGCAAGATTTTATTAAGTTTCATATTTACGGGAAATACCTGTGCGCCCAAGTGACCTCCCCGATGATCACTTAGGCGCGGAAGTTTTCCGGCTGCTTATTCTTACGCCTAGGACAGGTGTTCACTTGATGCTTGTCATCCCCACAATAGAAGCAGAGACCATTCTTCCTGTGGAACTTGTTGGGGGGACACGGAGGCCCCGAGTTGCATAGGTACCTCCGAGTCTTCCGTGGAAGAGCGAAGCAACGGGACCTCGGGAGGCATCATGGGGGAGTCAGAGGGGAAGACACAAAAACGTTCAAGCTGTCGTTCCCTGAGACGTCGGTCAAGTCGTACCGCTAAAGCCATAACCTGGTCTAGGGAGTCAGAAGAGGGATAGCTAACAAGCAGGTCTTTCAGGGCGTTCGACAGACCCAACCTAAACTGGCACCTTAAGGCAGGGTCATTCCACCGAGAAGCTACGCACCACTTCCTAAAGTCAGAACAATACTCCTCAACAGGTCTCTTACCCTGACGTAAGGTCACCAGCTGACTCTCGGCAAAGGCAGTCCGGTCAGTCTCGTCATAAATGAGTCCGAGAGCAGAAAAGAAACGATCAACGGAGGAAAGTTCAGGGGCGTCAGGAGCCAAGGAGAAGGCCCACTCTTGGGGCCCTTCCTTGAGCCGGGACATAATTATACCTACCCGCTGGCTCTCAGAACCTGAGGAATGAGGCTTTAAGCGAAAGTAGAGCCTACAACTCTCCCGAAAGGAGAGAAAAGTCCTCCGGTCCCCTGAGAACCGGTCAGGCAACTTGAGGTGGGGTTCAAGAGGTGAGGTGAGGGGCACTACCATGGTAGCGTCAGGCTGGTTGACCCTCTGAGCCAGGGCCTGGACCTGTAGGGAGAGACCCTGCATTTGCTGGGCCAGGGTCTCAAGGGGGTCCATAATAGTGTCAGGGAGCAGGGTAGACTAGGTATATGGGCTTGTGATTATGTAATGACGGGATTAGGGAAACGGACAAGTGAGCCCTAATCTACCCGCCACTCTGTCCCTGCCTACTTGAAACGACCCGACCTAGGCGACGGGGTACAACTGGGCGGCGGTCCCTACGCTCAGTAAGTGCACGAGACAAACAGACAAGGGAACAAAAAGCAAAGGGAAAGGGGCAGTTGCCCACGGCAACACCGTGAGCAACAAGAGTGGTGAACGAGTCGAGTCAAACCAGGAGTGCACGAGGTACCAAACGCAGAGCAGGAGAGTAGTCAGTAAGCCAGGGTCAGTAAGGAGCAGGATCAAATAGTTAGAAGCTGCAGCTGGGCCAGGAAACCACACGAGAAGAATCACAAGCAAAGGAGGAACAGGAAAGGCAGGTATAAATAGACAGAGGGCGGGAGCTAGCTCAGTCTGGCCAGGCTGCGATAGGCTCTCCCACTCCTAAGCCTGCCATCCTGAGTGGTGGAAGATGGAGTCAGTCTCAGAGACATAGACTCAGGTGCAGACTGATTACCTATGGGAGTATACACAGAAGTTGTGCCTGGCAGATCCTTTACATTATCAGAATAATTCTGTCAGCTTTTGATATAAGTAGTTTACCCCAATTTTTTGTTTTTTCCCCCAGTTCTTTTATCATACAGGTAAGGTTAAGAGCCCCAAAATATTCTATCTTATTGTAGATTTAAATTCCTAGGTATTAAAATGTTTGACCCGGGTAAAATCACTTATTTTATTTTGTAGTATTACATTTCTTTAATGAAGGGACAACAACGTGGCTTTCGCCCAATTAATTTCAAGACCAGAGAAAAAAACAAACTTCTGAATTTTGGCTATTACATACTGCAATTTACCCTCTAGATCTTTCACAAACAGGAGTAAGTTATCCGTGTAGAGGCCAATTTTGTCCTCTCTCACCCCAGCACCAAATCCCTCAATGTACTGGCCTGTCCTGACTAGATTGGCCAAGGGTTCAACCGCCAAGGTAAATAACAGGGTGAGGTAGAGGACAGCCTTGCCTCATACCCCGCTTTAAAAACTCTGAATTCTTCCCATTGACCCGGATATTAGCTCTGGGAGCGGTATATAGTAATCTAACCAATCCAATAAAAAAAATTGCCAAATCCTATTTTCCTCAACACTGCCCAAAGGTATCCCCACTCCACCCTGTTGAACGCTTTAACTGCGTCCAAAGACCGGATGGAGCGGGGATCCCACCCAGATGTCACTTGAATATTACCAAAGACTCGTCAGACACTTTGCCACACTGTTCTGCCTGGAATAAAACAGTTTTGATCCTCATGAATTACCGTTGTGATTATTTTTGCCAATCTAATTGCCAAGACTTTTGCAAAAAGTTTAACGCTTGTATTTAACAGTGAGATTGGTCTTAATGAGTCCACCTTTACTAGGCATTTATCTTTTTTTAATATCAAAATAATTTTTGCTTCTGTCATGGTAGTTGGCAGTTTACATGCCTTTTGTCACGTTGGGTATGTGGACCCACTGGACCGTACCACCTTGACGGTATGGCAGCTGGCCAACAGGACACGGGTCACAGTCTATAGTTCTTATAGTGTACCTGTGGTAGCTCAGACAGTAGGAAGACAGGTTCGGCTGGGACTAGGCAGCAGGCAGGCTCCAGGCGTGGTGTAGCAGGACAGGCGTGATACACAGCACAGCACAACTTCAGCTCAACCTAGTGGGTTGCAGGGCAGGGCACAGCCCTTCTTATAGCCCAGGGTGGTCTGGGAAACATCAGCTCAATCTCCCACCTGTGTGCGCTTTGGCTCCTTAAGTCAGGACTGAGCTTGCGAGCATACCCTGGTGATCACTGTGGAACAGGACGGCCGCATGTGCAGACATCTCTGAAGAGAAGGGCGTCGACTGTATGGAAGGAGATCGTGGTCAGTGACCACAGATGATACAGTATCCCCCCCCTCTTACGCCCCCTCCTCTTGTGGCCAGAGCGAGAGAGAAACCTCTTAAAGAGGGTAGGAGAATTGAGATTCTCTTCTGGCTCCCAGGACCTCTCTTCAAGACCAAACACCTCCCAATCAACTTTTTTAGTGTCCAGGATCTCCTTAACCTCAAAAGTCTCTGATGTACCGCTGGGAGCCACTGCAGGAGTGGAAGTCTCGGAGTAGCGGTTCAAAATCACCGGCTTCAGCAGGGAGATATGTAAGGAGTTGGGGATCTTGAGGGTATGAGGCAGCCGAAGCTTGTAGGAAACAGGGTTGATTTGTTGCAAAATCTCGAAGGGTCCAAGGAACCTGGGAGAAAACTTGTACGATGGCATCCTCAGCCGGATATTCCTAGAGGACAGCCAGATCTTAGTACCTGGAAGGAACTGGGGAGGCTCTCGTCTTCATGTGTCTGCCTTTCTCTTCATGCGGTCGACTGCCAGAAGAATAGAAGATCGAGTCTGCTGCCAGATTTGTAGAAAGTCTCTGAATGCAGAGTCAGCTGCAGGCACCTGGGACGTAGTGGAAACAGGAAGAGGTATACGAGGGTGTTGCACCCAGTATTCATGCTGCCTGAAGATAAAGTGTCGTAGATAGTTCTCCATAATCTGGTTTATTCTCTCGAATTGACCATTGGACTGGGGATGGTAGGCAGAGGAAAGTCCAAGCAGGCAGAGGGCTCTCCAGAACTTAGAGGTGAACTGAACCCCCTGACACAATATGTAGAGGCAAGCCGTGCAGACGGAAGATGTGTTGGACAAAGAGATTGGCCAGTTGGGAAGCGGACGGTAGGCCGATCAGTGGAATGAAATTAGCCATTTTGGAGAATCGGACAACCACCACCCAGACCGTACTGCAACCAGCAGAGAGAGGCAGGTCCGTGACAAAGTCCATAGCAATATGTTGCCAGGGGGCATCGGGCACAGGCAACGGCTGGAGCAGGCCCGCCAGTTTGGAGTGGGCAACCTTATTTGCTGCTCACACCGTGCAGGAGACAAAGGCCATGATGTCTTTGGGCAAGGTGGGCCACCAGAACTGATGAGCAATCAGGTCTCGGGTCTTACGGGCGCCCGCATGACCTGCAAATTTGGAACGGTGTTCCCAGTGGAGGATTCTTCTTCTGTCCGCCAGACGCACAAAAGTCCTCCCTGGGGGAATGTATCTAACCCGCCTAGGGTTGACAGGGATGATGCAGGATGGGTTAATGATACTCTGTGGAGACTCCATAGTGTCCTCTGTCTTGAATGACCTGGACAAGGCATTGGCTGGACGGTAGTGGAGCTCAAACTGGAACCGGGCAAAGAACAGCAACCACCTGGCCTGACCAGGATTCAGTCGTTGGGCCGTCTGGTGATAAGTGAGGTTCTTGTGGTCCGTAAATATCAAGATAGGATGAACTGCACCCTCTAATAGATGTCTCCACTCCTCCAGAGCCAATTTAATGGCCAGTAACTCCCGATCCCCAATCGAGTAGTTGCGTTCTGCGGAAGAGAAGAGCTTATAGTAATAGCCACATACCATTGACTTGCCCTTGGAACCTTTTTGGAACAGGAGTGCTCCAGCACCAACAGAGGAGGCGTCCACCTCCAACGAGAACTGTCGAGAAACATTTGGATGATGGATGATACAGGCTGACGTGAAGTCACTCTTCAGGCTATTAAATGCGAACTCTGCTTCTGTAGTCCACAACTTGGCGTTCATGCCTTTCTTGGTGAGGTTAGAGATAGGAGATGTCAGTGAGAAGTTTGGAATGAACAGTCTGTAGAAATTGGCGAAGCGCTGTATGGCCCTCAAGCCTTGAGGGCATGGCCATTCCAGGACAGACTTTACCTTTTCAAGATTCATCTTGAGACCTTGATTCGAGATGATGTAGCCCAGGAAGGGTAGAGCATCTTTCTCAAACATGAACTTCAACTTGGCGTACAGGCGATTCTCCCTCAACCGCAGCACAACTTGACGGACATGCCTCTGATGAGTCATTGGATCTGGAAAAAAAAATCAAGATGTCATCAAGATAGACCACAACACAAACATTGGAGGAGGTCGCGGAAGACGTCATTAACTAACTCGTGGAAGACCGCAGGAGCACTACACAGGCTGAAGGGCATTACTAGATATTCATAGTGTCGGTCACGGGTGTTAAATGCAGTCTTCCATTCCTCACCCCGGCGAATCCGAATTAGGTTGTAAGACCCACCCAGGTCTAGTTTAGAAAAAATCTTGGCAGCACGTATACGATCAAACAGTTCAGAGATCAATGGCAACGAATACCTATTTTTCACCGTGATCTGGTTGAGACCCTGGTAGTCGATGCAAGGACGCAGAGAACCATCCTTTTTCTTGACGAAGAAGAACCCGGCTTCTGCCGGGGTGGAAGACTTCTGTATGAAGCCCCTATCCAAGTTCTCTTTAACATAGGCGGACATGGACAGAGTCTCTGGCAAAAAGAGAGGATATACCATACCATGGGGAAGGGAAGCACCAGGAACTAGGTCGATAGGAAAGTCATACGCGCGGTGTGGGGGCAGCATCTCAGCCCCTTTCTTGCTGAAGACGTCCGAAAATGCAAAATAATGACCAGGCAATCCTGACAAGGACTGAGGCAGAGGAGGCTGAATCGAACTAATCTGTACCAGGCAACGATTGAGACACTCAGGCCCCACTGGAAAACCTCTCCAGAATTCCAGTCCAGGACTGGGGCATGCAGTCGGAACCAAGGGAGACCCAACAGCACGGGTTGACGGCCTTAGGCAGGACAAAGAACGAGAGGAGCTCGGAGTGGAGGGCTCCCACTTGGAGCCTCAGCAGCTTGGTCACAGCTATAATTGGGTCTGGCAGAGGTAGTCGATTTACAGAAGCAACCATCAATGGCCTCTCCAGAGGGGTAGTGGGCAATTGGAGAAGATCCACCAGGTCTCTACGAATTAAATTAGCGGTGGATATAGGGTCCAGAAACGCAGAGACCTGATGCATTTTCTCGTCGGACACTATGGTCACGGGAATGGACAATTTAGACGAAAGTCCTTCTTTACCCAAGGTTGTCTCTCCGACCAATCCTAGGCTCTGGGGCTTTTGGGGAAACAGACGCACAAGATGGCCTCCGAGGCAGCAATATAGACAGAGTCCCGAGATGCGTCTGTGTTGTCTCTCCTGGATAGATAGCTTAAACTGGTCCGTTCCCACAGACTCCTTAGGAGGATCGGCATCTGAGGACAGAAGGGGTTGCTGCAAAGTAGGGACCGGACTAGGGAGTCCTTTCTCCCAACGACCTACTTGGAGCTGTTCTCGGATCCTTATATCAATCTGGGCGGCCAGAAGGATGAGGTCATCCAGGGTAGATGGTAGATCTCGGGCGGCAAGCTCGTCCTTAATCTTAGGAGACAGTCCCTGCCAGAATGTAGCAACCAGGGCCTCATTGCTCCACAACAGTTCTCCCTCCAGGGTGCGGAAGTGGATGGCGTACTCGACCATAGAGGTGTCTCCCTGGCGTAGGTTCAGCAGGAGGCGGCTGCAGACAAGACTCATCCGGGCTCCACAAACACTGTGCGAAATGTCTGGAGGAACCTTTGGAAGTCACGTGTCTCTGGTCCTTGTCTCTCCTAGATAGGATTCGCCCATGCAAGGGCCCTGCCAGTGAGGAGAGAGAGACGATGAAAGCGACCCTTGCGCCATCAGACATAAATGCCCTTGCATACAGGCTAAAGTGGATCTGGCACTGGTTCAAAAATCCATGGCAGGTCCTTGCGTCTCCATCATAGCGGTCAGGAAGTGGCAAAGAAAATCTGGGATCAGCACTGCCAGGAGGTGTTAGTCAGACGATCGGCAGCTTGCACCTCCAGCCGACGTGCAATTATGTTCAAGGTCTGGAGAAGTTGGTACTGTTGAGACTGGAGGTCTAGCATATCCGCCCCATCTCTTGTGACGTCATCATGGTCTTGTATTGACCAGCGGGGTCCATGTCCTGAGCCTACTGTCACGTTGGGTACGTGGACCCACTGGACCATACCGCCTTGACAGCTGTCAAACTTCAGCTCAACCTGGTACTTGACCAAGACAGCACGGGATACAGGTTACAGGTGTCAGGAACGGGAAGCACTGGGAACTGGGAAACACTAGGAGACCATTTGCTTAGACAGACTAGGGTAGACAAAAAGGCTCAAGCACTGCAGGGAGGGGCACAGCCCTTCTTATAGCCCAGGGTGGTCTGGGAAAAATCAACTCAATCTCCCACCTGTGTGCGCTTTGGCTCCTTAAGTCTGGACTGAGCTCACGAGCACACCCTGGTGGTGGAACAGGACGGCCGCATGTGCAGACATCTCTAGAGAAAAGGGCATCGACTGGATGGAAGGAGTTCGTGGTTAGTGACCAGAGACATTACACCTTTATTGATGAGCACAGTGTCCTATATAGTGCTGTAAGCAATTCCTCCTCGTATTTTCTGTACAGCTCAAAGGGAAACCCATCCAAACCTGGGGCTGAATTACCCTTTACCCCCTTTAAAGCACTGGGAGTAACTGGGAGGTCTAAATGTTCCCTTTGAGTGCATGATATTTGAGTCCAGGGGATAGAGTCCAAATGCTCCTCTAACTGTACCTTGCTATACTTTACCTTGGACTTATATAAATTTGAATAGTATTCAAAGAATTAATCTCTAATCATAGAGTCATCTATAATTATTAAGCATTTCCTGTTCCTCAACGCTAAAACATTATTACCCTTATTTTGATTTTTAAAGAGGCTCTGTCACCAGATTTTCAAACCCCTATCTCCTATTGCAGCTGATCGGCGCTGCAATGTAGATAACAGTAACGTTTTTCTTTTTCAAAAACGAGCATTTTTGGCCAAGTTATGAGCATTTTTATATTTATGCAAATGAGCCTTTCTTATGGACAACTGGGCGTTTTTAATCTTATTTCCAACTGGGCGTGTATTGTGTTCGTTACATCTGGGTGTGTTTACTTGTTTTACTAGCTGGGCGTTCTGAATGAAAGTGTATGATGCTGACGAATCAGCATCATCCACTTCTCTCCGTTACCACCCAGCTTCTGGCAGTGCACAGACACACAGCGTGTCCTCGCGAGATCACGCTATGACGTCACTCACTTCCTCCCACACGCTGTGTGTCTGCGCACTGCCAGAAGCTGGGTGGTAACGAAGAGAAGTGGATGATGCTGATTCGTCAGCATCATACACTTCTATTCACAACGCTCAGCTAGTAAAACAAGTAAACACACCCAGATGTAACGAACACAATACACGGGCTCACGGAGTGAACCCGCTCCATACGATGCCGGTGTCGGCTGTTTGTTATGGCCGACACTTCAGAGTAACTAGCGGCATCGCGCTCGAGCGCGATCCCGCTCGTTTAACTCATTAAATGCTGGGCTTAAATGGGGCTTTACCTGTCAGAATCACGATATACTGCAATACATTAGTATTGCAGTATATCGTGCAAGCGATCTAATGATCGCTGGTTGATGTCCCCTAGGGGGACTAATAAAAAAAGTAAAAATGAGTTAAATAATTCACTGTATTTTATGATAGTTAACTTGTGCTCCCACAAAGTACTAAAGATTGCAATTCACTGAAGTGATAAATGAGTAAAACTTATAATTTTTATTGAATAACTCTCTAAAAACAGGGGTACAATCACCACTGTGAAAACAGCCCACCGTGATTAATAAAAAGTGTATTAAACATATACTGCAATTGCTGGTTCGTTTGTGAACCCTCCTCAGATTGAGTATGCTTAAAAGTGTGGGATCAGCGTTTGAGCATTGGTGTATCAGTGAATGGGACCCTACAACATAACAGAGCCAGCAGTTTCCACTTCTAAATACCCCAGTGCTGGGGTTACCCAAAGATACCACTGTCACCTAGGGCCATGCGAGCACGCTTCCGTGTGTGTGTAGCAGAATATCTGTTACAGTTTGATATCACTGGCGTCTTAGCCAGAATGACAAAGACATAGACCCCTGATGAAATAATGCATAGAAACGCGTAGGGTCAGAGGAGATAGGGATTATAGCGTAAGTGACAGTGGTATCTTTGGGTAACCCCAGCACTGGGGTATTTAGAAGCGGAAACTTCTGGCTCTGTTATATTGTAGGGTCCCATTCACTGATACACCAATGCTCAAACGCTGATCCCACACTTTTAAGCATACTCAATCTGAGGAGGGTTCACAAACGTACCAGCAATTGCAGTATATGTTTAATACACTTTTTATTAATCACGGTGGGCTGTTTTCACAGTGGTGATTGTACCCCTGTTTTTAGAGAGTTATTCAATAAAAATTATAAGGTTTACTCATTTATCACTTCAGTGAATTGTAAAAATGAGTTAAATCCAGTTTTTTTTATGTAAAAAAAAAATTTAAAGTTCAAACAATCCCCCTTTTTCCATTTTCCCCTTAGAGCATAGTAAAAAAATAAATAAGTAAACATAATTGTCTGAACTATTACAATGAATCATTTAACCCACACGGTGAACGCGGAAAAAAAAAATTGTAAATGCCAGAATCTCTATTTTTTGGTCACCTAATCTCCCACAAAAAAAAAAAAAAAAAAAGTTATCAAAACATCGCATGTACACCAAAATGGTATTATTAAAAACTACAGCTTATCCCGCAAAAAAAATAAGCCCTCAGACCACTTAATTGACAGAAAAATAAAAAAGTTATGGCTCTCGGAATTTGGCGACACAAAATAAATTTTCTTTTTTAAACTTAGGTTTTTACTTGCAAAAGTAGTCAAATATAGAAAAAAACTATGTATATTTGGTATCGCCGTAATCATATTGACCCACAGAATAAAGTTAACATGTTGTTTTAATTGCACAGTGAATTCCGTAAAAACGGTGCGCAAAAAACCATTGAGGAATCGCTGTTTTTTTCATTTTCTACCCCACAAATAATTTTTTACCCATTTCCTAGTACATTATATTGTAAAATAAATGGTGCTACGAAAAACTACAACCCGTCCCGCAAAAATCAAGCCCTCATAGGTCTATATCGACGGAAAAATAAAGAAGTTCTGCCTTTTGGAAGATGGGGAGGAAAAAACTAAAATGAAAATCTGAAAAAGGGCTGCAGCGTGAAGGGGTTAAATCAGGAGTTGAGCCCCAATTAATGTCTATCATACTTTTAAGCTGAGCTTTTATTAAATCTAAGTTTTGTATCAAAGTGAACCAGTACGGATTAATTCTAATACTTTTTTGGGAAACATGAAAGATTTAAAGAACACTACAACCCGTGATGATCCGATATACTTCTGGTGTCATATGTCATTTTCCCAATTAACGTGATGAAGGAATCGCTGCACAGCACCATATCAATACGTGTCACTGTGTGATGTGAGGCATTATAACAAGAAAAGCATTGATTTTGTGGGTTCTTAAGGCGCCAGATAGCCAACAGGCCCAACTCTTCGCTTATTCTGGCCAAAGGCGTTATTACCAAAATTCTAGGGCCTCTTTCAGGGTTAAACGTATCTATGGCCTCATCCATTACACAGTTCATATCTCCGATAAACATTACAGGACAGTCGTTTCTCCCCAACATAAATACACACAATTTCTTAAACACCACGGATGAGAACGGAGGTGGTACATATACAAATGCTAAAATAGCTAGTGTTTCTTTTAATATACAGTGAAGGAAGACAAACCTTCCTGCCTCATCTATATACTTATCAAAGATTTTGCATTGTGTGCCCATGTGAATAAGTACAGTAACACCCCTAGAATATGAGGAGTGTGTAGAATAGAATTGTTGTGCCCACCATCTATTCTCTAATCTACTAATCGTCTCTTTTGTTAAGTGCGTTTCCAATAAACAAGCAATTGAAGGAAAGTGAGATTTTATATATCCCATAATTGTGAACCTCTTTCATTTCTCACCCATACCCCAAACCACTATTTTCATGCTCATCCGTAGGATTCAATATGTATAAATTGATAGTCCTGTGGGGATTCCTTAATAATGGCCCCAAAATTATACAACTTAATTCTATTAGCTGAAAAACAATTTTTGTTTTTTTCATCCATACCTGTTTTACCCCCTCCCCTCTCCTCTCCCCGTGTTGACTTGTCTTTTCTAACAGGCCTCTCCACTAAACATGTACCCCGTTTTCCCTGTGAATAAATACATAATTATTTTAAACCCTCTAAGTCTCACCATTTTTCAACCTCTTTCTGGTAGGAATAAAAATTTACTTTGTCCTGATGTACTTTGTCCTGATGTTGCTGGGTACATTAGGGATTATTTGAATCCTGACAAATGTAATTTTTTCCTAAGGCGGGATTCACACGACCGGGTCGCGCCCGAGCCCGAGTGCCGGCCGGTAAAATCGGCCGGGCAGATCTGGACAGTGACATCAGCGGCAACTCCTGAAGGGGAATCCCCATGTGTTCGGGGATTCCGCTTCAGGAGTTTCCCCTGATGTCACTGCCCAGATATGGACAGAGACATCAAGCGCTCTGTCCAGGAGCGGAATCCCCGAAAACAAAAGGATTCCGCTCCTTCAAGGAGCTAAAGTGCGGCTAGCACATAGCAGAGCGGGGAGATACCTCCCTGCTCTGCTATAGTGGCGTCGCTGCAGTAGTAGCAGCCGCAGCAGCTGCTAGCGGCGCCATCGAAGGTGTCGCCGGGCCAGGGCGCTTTTAAAACAAGCAGGGGAAGGGAGCCAGCGCAGCGCTCCCTTCCACCTGCTGTACACCCCGGCCCTGCCACACAGTGTACAGCGATGCCATTCGTCAGAATGGCATCAACTCTTCCTCCTCACATGCACTCTGCGCTGTGAGGAGGAGGAGATAGAGCGCAAGCGCCGGAAAACCCGGCCATCACTCGGGACACATCCCGCTGATGGCCGTGTATTACCCAGCCCCATAGACTTCTATGGGAGCCGGGCGGCCGGTTACCCGGCCGAAGATAGAGCATGTCCTATTTTTTGACGGCCGGTTTCCCCGGCCGTCAAAAAATCGGTCGTGTGAATAGCCCCATTAGGGGTCTATTATTCCTAATGCAGCCGGGTGCCGGCCGATTTATGAACGGCCGGCACCCGGCCGGGAAACCCTGTCGTGGGAATGAGGCCTAACTGGAGTAAACACCTGTCTTTTTAGTTGTTTCATAAGAATAATCTGGGTATATAGATATTTTTATGTTATTAAATAATAAATTCGATGATACGCTAGCTTTCTTTAGGATGATGTCCCTGTCTTTTGAACTCTGGATTCTTGCAATTATTGCCCTCAGCTTAGTGCCATAGGATAATGGCTTAGCAGGTATTATATGTGCTTTATCTATTCCAAATCCTAGAGACAAATGATTTGCCCCAACTTGATCTTTTATCCAGTTCTGAACAAAAGCCTCAGAATCAGTTTTTTCAATCCGTTCCGGGAAGCCCAATAATCTTATATTACATCTTCTTGAACTATCCTCCATATCAATGATTTTATTTTTAAGAGATGTATTACCTTCTGACAGGCCCTTAACTTCTATTTAAAAAAAAATAATGCAAAAAGGCTCCGAGGAAGGTTTCAGCCTCCTAGCTTTAATGGCCAACAGTCAAACAATCTTCTCAAAGTTCTCTAAGGAGAGTATGTAAGTGCTCTGGACTGAGCCCAGTCTCTCATGATGTTATATGTAATGCAAACATCTCCTGGAAACAACAGAGACTGATAATATTTAGCATTTACTCTGGCTGGCATCAGAATACACATGAAGGTTATTTCTTATAACAAAAGCATTGAGAAATGCAGTAATGTATACCTGAAAATGATCTATATTGCCAATACAGACAAAGCCATATGATCTACAGAGCATAGCATATAACAAAGTATGTAACAGTACTTAGCTGACTTCAGTAATCCATGTGCAATGTTCGGTGTTTCACCAATTCAGTATTCAGCCAGCAGGAGAAACATAGTGCACCAATCTGTGTTAGTGGCCTCAGCTATGCTATGCCACTTCAGTAACTGGAAACAAGCAGCAGAGGGCGCCAGAGACCATGCAATGCAAGACCGTTCGGTGAAGAAATCGCTCAGTATTGATGTTAGGGTATGTTCACACGAGGGCGTCCGTAACGGCTGAAATTACGGGGATGTTTCAGCCTGAAAACATCCCCGTAATTTCAGCCGTACCGGCATGTGCAGGCGCTTGAACGCCGCGTCAATTACGGCCGTAATTAGCGCTGCTATTCATTGGAGTCAATGAATAACGGCTCTATTTACGGCCAAAGAAGTGACAGGTCACTTCTTTGACGCGGGCGTCTATTTACGAGCCGTCATTTGACAGCGGCGCGTAAATATACGCCTCGTGTGAACAGACAAACGTCTGCCCATTGCTTTCAATGGGCAGATGTTTGTCAGCGCTATTGAGGCGCTATTTTCAGACGTAATTCGGGGCAAAAACGCCCGAGTTACGTCCGTAAATAGGCCGTGTGAACATACCCTTAGAGCTAGCAAAGCACAGGGAGCTGGAGAGTCAGAGAAACAGGGAGGAGAGGCAGAAGGGATCCACTCTATGGCTTCAGCGTCGTATGCACATGGTCAGGGGGCGAGATACGAGGTGTTCCTACATGCTTGCTTCCTGTCCCATATCAAATATAGCTATTAAATAATCTACAATCCCTATCCAGTACAGAAATATTTTCAGGCATCGCCATATCAGGCCGCATTGGGGGAAACTAGATGAATCCCTATGATCCATTCTAAACAGAGACTTAGGTGTGTAATCCAATCTATTACAATCTCGCATTTAACATAAACTGAGGGAATCCATGCGCACTCATGGATAGCTCGCTGGGTATGTGTCGGCGTCCTCCGATCATCTGAGCCAATTGCGTGGCACTTACCTGCAGGTTATCATATAGACCACATAACTGGAGGTGCATGAATATTAAAGTAGATTCCTATATGCCTTTCCAGTGTACGGCTGTGCAAGGAATTCCCCTTAAACCGTATTACTACAACATTATCATCATAAACATGAGAAATCTCCCTGTATCGGGATGCTCAAATACAGGGCCGGCCTTAGGGTAGATGGCGCCCCGTGCGAAATTATCTTTCGGCGCCCCACGCCATTATAAAAAATGCCCCATAAAAAAGCATAATTCCTCCCCACAGTATAATGCCCTATATAGTGCCCCCACACAGTGTAATGCCCCTTTAGTGCCCCACACACAGTATAATATTTAATAATGTAATATATTATAACGCCTTCAAGGACACAGTATTTTGTCCTCTAATTGTGCCCACACAGTGTTATGCCCCCTAAGTGCCACACACATTATATTGTCCCCTGTAGTGCCCCTACACAGTATGATGTCCTCCACAGAGTATAATGCCCCCACAGCCCCCCTAGTAGAAAGTGCCCCCTGTAGATTGTGCCGTACAGCCTCCCTGTAGATAGTGTCATAATCCCCCACCTCCTCCTTGTAGACAGTGCCATACAGCCCCCATCTGCCCCTTGTAGTGTCATACAGCCCCCATCTGCCCCTTGTAGTGCCATACAGCCCCCATCTGCCCCTTGTAGTGTCATACAGCCCCACCTCCCTCTTGTACACAGTGCCCCCCACCGCCCCCTTGTAAACAGTGTCATGCAGCACCTACCTCCCCATTGTAGAAAGTGACATACAGCCCCCACCTCCCCCTTGTAGACAGTGCCATACTGCCCCCCACCTCCACCTGACAGGATCCTTGCGTAGGCCGGCTTGATCCAGAGATGTCATCACGCCGACTGCGCAGGGATCCTGTCCCTGCGCCTCATAGGCTGCAGGCGCCTCTGTAGCCTGTTACAGAGTTTCCCAACCTTTTCGGACTTGAGCCACCCCTGGAAAAAAAAAAAATCCTCAGGGCCCCCCTACCAAAAATTGTTTAGAGAAAGACAGAAAATAGCTAAAAATAAGCACTACATTCTTAGGGTATGTTCACACAGCGTTTTTTTGTAAGGCAGAAAAAATCTGCTTTTGAATTGACAGCGTTATTTGATGGGGTTCTTTTAGCGGTTTTTTTTAAGCCGTTGAAGCGAATGCAAAAGACGCAGCAAAAAAAGCTCCAAAAGAGCGCCAAAGCTATTTTCTTCCTACTATTAATTTCAATTGGAGGTCAGAGGTGGAAACCACTTGAAGACCATCAGCCCCCCCCCCCACTCACAGTAAAATGACCATCAGCCCCCCACTCACAGTAAGGCTGGGTTCACACACACTATTTACGGACGTAATTCGGGTGTTTAAGCGTCGGCAAAGATCTGCCCATTCATTTGAATGCGTCTTACGATATTCTGTGCCGACGGTCATTTTTTTTACGCGCCGCTGTCAAAAGACGGCGCGTAAAAGAGACGCCCGCGTCAAAGAAAAGCCTGTCACTTCTTGAGACGTAATTTTCCCTTGACTCCATAGAAAAACAGCTCCAATTACATCCGTAATGGACGCAGCGAATAGCGCCTGCACATGCCACTACGTCTGAAATTCCGGAGCCGTTTTCTCCTGAAAACAGCTCCGTAATTTCAGCCGTAATGGACGCTGCCGTGTGAACATACCCTAAAATGACCATCAGCCCCCCACTCACAGTAAAACTACCATCAGCCCGTCCACTCACAGTAAAACTACCATCAGCCCCCACTCACAGTAAAACTACCATCAGCCCCCACTCACAGTAAAACGACCATCAGCCCCCCACTCACAGTAAAATGACCATCAGCCCCCCACTCACAGTAAAACGACCATCAGCCCCCCACTCACAGTAAAACGACCATCAGCCCCCCACTCACAGTAAAACTACCATCAGCCCCCCACTCACAGTAAAATGACCATCAGCCCACCACTCACAGATGCCCCCTGTAGATAGTACCACACAGCCCCTTGTAGGTCGTGCCACACAGCCCCCTTGTAGGTAGTGCCACACAGCCCTCTTGTAGGTAGTGCCACACAGCCCTTTTGTAGTTCGTGCCACACAGCCCTCTTGTAGGTAGTGCCACACAGCCCTCTTGTAGGTAGTGCCACACAGCCCTCTTGTAGGTAGTGCCACACAGCCCCCTTGTAGGTCGTGCCACACAGCCCCCTTGTAGGTCGTGCCACACAGCCCCCTTGTAGGTCGTGCCACACAGCCCCCTTGTAGGTAGTGCCACACAGCCCCCTTGTAGGTAGTGCCACACTGCCACCTTGTAGGTAGTGCCACACAGCCCCCTTGTAGGTAGTGCCACACAGCCCCCTTGTAGGTAGTGCCACACAGCCCCCTTGTGGTTCGTGCCACACAGCCCCCTTGTAGTTTCGTGCCACACAGCCCCCTTGTAGTTTCGTGCCACACAGCCCCCTTGTAGGTCATGCCACACAGCCCCCTTGTAGGTCATGCCACACAGCCCCCTTGTAGGTCATGCCACATAGCCCCTTTGTAGGTAGTAGGGATGTCACGACACCTGAATTTGGACTTCAATACCGATACTTCGTGTAGTATTGCAATTTCGATACCAAAACGATATTTTGCCAACAGTAATAAAAAAAAGTTCTTCCATTTTCTGATGTGGGGCGCGAGGTGTGATGATGAATTTAACCTTCATTTGCCTCACATTAATAGTAATTAACCCCATCATGTTTCTCAGTCATAATGGGTTAATGTGTGAGGTACATGATGGGGTTAATTACTATTAATGTGAGGCACATGGAGGTTAAATTCATCACACCTCGTGCCCCACAATAATAAGTGAAAGAAGTTTTTTTAAAATTTATTTCTGAAGTCTTTCTGCCAAAAAAACTGCACCAAAATTTGGTGCTGTTTTTCAGGTGAAATTCCCTGCGGTTCTCAGGACGTATACACTGTGTAGTTTTACGTATCCACCCTGTGTGTTCCTACCCTTATAATCAAGTTGCTCTCCCCACAAATATTATCTCTAAGGGCTTATTCAGACGAACGGGATATACGTCCGTGCAACGCGCGTGATTTTCACACGCGTGGCACGGACCTATATTAGTCTATGGGGCCGTGCAGACATGTGCGTGATTTTTATGCTGCGTGAGTCCGCTGCATAAAAGTCATGACATGTCCGTTCTTTGAGCGTTTTTTGCGCATCACGCACCCATTGAAGTCAATGGGTGCGTGAAAACCACGCATGGCACACGGAAGCACTTCCATGCGAACAGCGTGATTCGCGCAACAGCTGTCAAAAGGATGAATGATTACAAACATCCAAATGGAGTGTCATAATGATGGCGGCTGCGCGAAAAGCACACAGCCGCGCATCATATGCTGCTGCCGCACGGAGCTGTCAAATGCATTTTGCGCAGGCAAAACGCCGTGTTTTTTGCGTGCGCAAAAGGCACGCGCTCGTGTGAATCCAGCCTAAGGGTAAGGCCACACGGAGCAGCCCTGACACCGTCGCAACGCAGCTAACAACCACGCCGTCACCATCTTCAGTGCGGCTGTCAAACAGCCTGTTAGTGGCCGCACGTATTCCGGTTACACGCGCACTGCCGCTCCATTCATTCTCTATGGGAGCGCCGGAGATAGCCGAGTGCAGTGTTCTGCTTTTTCCGCCGCTCCCATAGAGAATGAATAGGGGGTAAGTTGTTGTAATTTGCAAAATCGTGCGGTCATAAAGGGTGTATTAATTCATGGCCGCATGTTAACGCTAGGGATGTCACGATACCAGAATTTGGACTTCGATACCGATACTTCGTTTAGTATTGCGATTTCGATACCAATTTCGATACTTTTGCCAACAGTAATAAAAAAAATCAATTCTTCCGTTTTCTGAGGTGAGGCGCGAGGTGTGATGAATTTTGAACGCGCCTCACATTAATAGTAATTAATCCCATCATGTTTCTCAGTCATAATGGGTTAATGTGTGAGGTACACGATGGGGTTAATTACTATTAATGTGAAGAACATGGAGGTTAAATTCATCGCACCTCCTGCCTCACAATAATAAGTGAATGAAAGCCGTGTTTATTTCATTTTTTTACAGCGCACACATCATAAATGATGCAGAAAAATTGTTGTGCGCGCCAATACTGAATGTGTGAATATTTTATGTATTGAGACTTATTTTAATGTTTATTGTAAAAAAGGTGAATGTGTATTTTTTTTCATTTTAACAATACTTTGTTTTTAAACTTCAATGTACTGACATATATCAGATATGTGCCAGTACATTAGCCTGTGGACAGAGAGCACACAGGCTGTTGTTAGGACATACTTGGGTATGTCCTAACAACATGAAATATGGTAGGACAGCCCTGGGGTCCGTCAATAGACCCTGGGCTTTCTGCCCATATATGGTATGGCCCTCGATCGCGTCAAAAGAATTCCCTGTGACGCGATCCAGGGGCATCCCCCCTGCTCACTTTCCCCTGAATGTTGCAGTCAGCTGTGATCGCAGCATTCAGGGGAATAAAGGCGGAGATGAGAGGTTTCTCAGATCTCTGCCGTTATAGAGCGGGGCTGCGGCTGTGTAATACAGCCATTGCCCCGCTCCTGACAGGAAGTGCGCGCGCGGTCAGCATGAGGAGGTGCGGCCGGCGCTGCACTAATGAGCGGCAGTTCAGGCACTGAACACAGAACACGGGGGTGTTTTGCAGCGCGCCCGCCATGTTCGGTCTTCAGTGCCGCCGCTCATAAGTACAGCGCTGGCCACATCGCATCATCCTGACCGTGCGCACTTATGACTCAGGAGCGGGGCTGTGGCTGAATTACACAGCCGCAGCCGCGCTCCCATACATTCATGTATTACTATACTGAGCTGTGCGGCTGCGCAGCTCAGTATCGAAATACAGGAAATAGCGGTATCGAACCGTTTAGGGATGCAAAGTATCGAAACAGTATCGAAGTTTCGATGCACCGTGCATCCCTAGTTAACGCTGGTAAACCGTCCCTTTATCTGCAAAATTGTGCGGCCATGAATTAATACACCCTTTATGGCCGCACGATTTTGCAAATTACAACAACTTACCCCCTATTCATTCTCTATGGGAGCGGCGGAAAAAGCAGAACAC
Source organism: Rhinoderma darwinii (assembly GCF_050947455.1). Lineage (NCBI taxonomy): Eukaryota > Metazoa > Chordata > Amphibia > Anura > Rhinodermatidae > Rhinoderma > Rhinoderma darwinii. The sequence continues at coordinate 348,464,121 of NC_134688.1, forward strand.
TGCACTCGGCTATCTCCGGCGCTCCCATAGAGAATGAATGGAGCGGCAGTGCGCACGCGAGTGTAACCGGAATACCCCTTAACGAGGTATTGGACAGCCGCTCCTACATAGTGCCAAGCGCGGTTGTTGGCCGCGTTGCGACAGTGTGAGGGCCGCTCCGTGTGGCCATACCCTAAAGAATCCTTTCTCCCCATACATAACGCTAAGTTCCCCTCCCCATGATTCATAATAAGCTCCTACACCACAAAATAAACTATACAGAAGTCCCCCTCCCCACAAAATACATGTATAAAGAATCCCCCCACTCCTATAGAATTTAGGGCAATGTCCCCTCCCCCACAAAATCGGTCTGTAAAAAATACACACTCAAAGTACCTCTAACCTAGCCTCCCCTCCCCCACAAAATCGATCTGTAAAAAAACACACACACACACACACACACACACACACACACACACACACACACACACACACACACACACACACACACACACAGTACCTCTAACCTAGCCTCCCCTCCCCCACAAAATCGATCTTTTAAAAAAAACAAAAACATCCTGTTACACATCAAATAAAGCCCCCTCTCTCCCCCTCCCTCACACTGCACATAAATAGACATAGATTAATCTAAAGCTGCTGCACTTACCTGACTCTGGAGCTCCGTGGAGGAGTCTTCACTGGGGCAGCAGCACAGCTGGAAGGAGCTGCAGGTGCTGAGTGTCTGTGACACTGCAGTACAGGCTGTGCCGATTGGTGGAGCAGACAGAGGCACCTGCTGCTGCTCCTCCAATCAGCGCTCACTTCACGCAGCAGTGCAGAGGGAGGAACATTTCTCCTCTCTTCTGCTCGTACCCACTGGCGCCCCCCTTGCAGCATGGCGGCCGGCGCCCTGTGCGACCGCACGTGTCGCACATAGCTAAGGCCGGCCATGCTCAAATACGTCTGTTGGGGACATTTATTTGTTACAACGTCTGATCAGACAAGCCGATCTCTTAAATTAGGACTCCGTCTGTATGGTAACAGAGGAGGCGATTTAAATTCAGGTATTCCTAAGCAACCCCTTTCCAATATTGACCTGTTTTGTCTCAGGTTGTCCCCAATCCCATTACTAAGAGGGCGGTAGATGGACACAAATGGGATGCATTGCAAGTTGTCCGTTCTACACTTTCTACCCAAGAGTGACTCTTTGTCCACCATACGGCCTTCCTTTTCTGTTGTTGAACCACATTTAATGGATACCCTCTAGATATAAATCTTTGGCACATTTCTTCTAGCCGATTATTTACATTGTCCTCACTCCTCACAATCCTCCTAACTCAGGCCCCATGCACACGACCGTAAAAAACCTCCGTTTTTGCGGACCACAATTGCGGTCCGCAAAAACGGAGCCATTCACTTTCACTGAACACTGACACCTTTCCGTAGCACTACGGAAGGGTGTAAGTGCCGTGGAAATGTTCCGGGAATTATGGAACATGTCAGTTTTTTCACATTTTGCGGGCCGTGCTCCCATACTTTGTATGGGAGCACGGCCCGAAAATGCGGCTGTCAGTCAGCGGCCGGCCGTGCCCGCAATCACGTGACGTGATTGCGGGCACGGTCGTGTGCATGGGGCCTTAGTAACTGGCTTAACGGTAGTGAATTAACCATATTCTTTGGATTATGGCTCTGGTAATTCAACATGTTGTTCCTATCTGTTGTATTTTTTAGAAATATCTGATACCAAATAGTCACCATTCTTGGAGACCATAGTGTCTCTTGAATTTCCCTATCTGAGTGGGTAAGTGTGAATTTTAACTCTATATATATATTATTAGGTTCCTCCTGGAACAATAATAGTTCCTCCACTTAGCTTGTCCCTCTGCGCTGCCGGTAAAAATCATCTCCAAACATAAAACAATTATGTCAGTGTATTCAGTACAGCAGCTCAAGGACAAATCGTGTACACCAAGGAGACATATCCGAGCCGGTGAGCACACACTGCACTGCTTCCAAACCTCTATCTTGTACAATTGATGTGTACAACCATACATCAAAGGAAGCCAAAATGGCCGAACCTGATGTCAGAAGCTGTATCTCAACAACTATATTATTTTTTAATAAAAACCAATTACAAAGTTGCATTAAACACTGTTGTTTTAGTTAAAAAAAAATGTCTTCTAAAGCTTACATAGCCTTTAAAGGGAATGTGTCGCGAATTAAACTTTTTTTTTTTAAAGTAAGTTACTTATTTCTATTATATTTTTAAAGTTTTTTTGCTGTATTTTTTTTCCTTCCACATTGTGGAAAGTATTACAAATGAAATAATAATTTTACATGTTTTCCTATGTTGGCCACCAGAGGGAGCACTTCCCAGAATTACAGCAAGGCAAAGCAACCTGACTCACAGCTGCCATAGATGTGGGAGGGAATCTCAGCACCCCTCCTACAAGCCAGGAAAAGGTGTCTTGAAATTGCTAAGCAGTGTCCGGCTGCCATTTTCGGAGTGATTGTATAAATGGCAGCTGGCAGAAGCTATAGGACACACCAAAAGGCTAAGGGTATGTTCACACACTTACTAAACAAAGGGAAAACAGCTCCTGATTTTCAGCCATTTTTTTTATCAAACTCGCATTTTTGGCAGCGTTTTTTACAGCCGTTTTTGTAGCTGTTTTTCTATAGAGTCAATGAAAAACTGCTCCAAAAACCTCCCAAGAAGTGACATGCACTTCTTTTTGGCGGCCATCTTTTTACGTGCCGTTTTTGGAAAACGGTCACGTAAAAAAATGCACCGTCGGAACTGAACGCCGTATTTCCCATTGGAAACAATGACCAGATGTTTGTAGGTGTTCTGCTTCCAATTTTTCAGCCTTTTTTCAGGACGTTTATGGCCCGAAAAATGGCTGAAAACACTGCGTGTGAACATACCCTTAGAATGATGAAAGTGAAGTGAATGATTTTTCAGTTGACATGTTCACAGGGCATGGATTTCAGGAGGAGACATAGTGATACTCAGTGACCGGCGATCAGGTGATCAGCCTATGCTGTTAGGAGAATGTTTTTAAGTGCCTTCTTATAGGCGTTAGTAGGGTTAGAGGGGATAATTTCATAGCAATTGCGGTTGTCAAGGATCCCGAGGCACATAGAAATGCCTGGCGATCCATGACGACCACATTGCCCCCCTTGTGGGATGACTTGATAATAATAGACTCATCGTTTTCAAGGAGTCGTAAACTCTCAAGTTCATCAGGGGTAATATTGCTACAGCCCCCTTTACGACAAATATGGGATAACTGGTCAGTCACCACCTTCAAGAACATATCAATTGGTGTATTTTCACTCATAGACTATGCACATTGATAAGAATCTTACGTTCCGTTAATTTCTAGATTTACTGCCTGATTAGAACGATTAGGCTGGGTTCACACGACCTATTTTCAGACATAAACGAGACGTATTATGCTTTGTTTTACGTCTGAAAATAGGGCTACAATACGTCGGCAAACATCTGCCCATTCATTTGAATGGGTTTGCCGACGTACTGTGCAGACGTCCTGTCATTTACGCGTCGTCGTTTGACAGCTGTCAAACGACGACGCGTAAATTGACTGCCTCGGCAAAGAAGTGCAGGACACTTCTTTGCAACGTAATTTGAGCCGTTCTTCATTGAAGTCAATGAAGAGCAGCTCAAGATTACAGGCGTCAAAGACACCTCGCATAATACGAGGAGCAGCATTTACGTCTGAAACGACGCAGCTGTTTTCTCCTGAAAACAGTCTGTCTTTTCAGACGTAAAAGCCTCTCATCGTGTGCACATACCCTAAAAATAAATTTTATTGATAGATACTAAAATAAGCTCTTGAAGCCCAATTACATATAACAACAGGCTCAGACAGGTGGTCAGCAGCAGAGAAGGTCTATTAGTAGTGGTAATATTGATAAGAAAACTAATGGTGGAATAATATTACCACTACTAATAGACCTTCTCTGCTGCTGACCACCTGTCTGAGTTGTTGTTATGTGTAATTGGGCTTCAAGAGCTTATTTTAGTATCTATCAATAAAATGTATTTTAATCGTTCTAATCAGGCAGTAAATCTATTTTCACTCATAGGTGGATTCTTATTTGAGGGCAAGGCCAAGTCCGTAAATGGACCTTCTCCTGTTGGCTACCACCTTACTTGAGTAAATCCCCCATAGTCCTAAGAAGGGGCATATATGCCTCCTCTAAACCCAACTCCTGACACCTACGTCTGTCATTAATTAATTATTTTTTTTTTAATTTTAGCTTCCGCCTAAACAGTTGTAGGTCTTTGACCCATGAAAACAAGTCAAAAGTCGGGGTAGGGACAAATGAGAGTCCTCTCTTTAACACACAAATTTCCCCTTTAGATAGTACTCTTTGAGAAAATTTGTGTTGGGGTATTGGGGTCTGCCTCTTCCCCTAACACTAGGACGCGAAATGTATCACTGTCGTAATCAAATGAAGATATTTCTGTATACATATCTGGTATACACTACCGTTCAAAAGTTTGGGGTCACCCAGACAATTTTGTGTTTTCCATGAAAACTCACACTTATATTTATCAAATGAGTTGCAAAATGACTAGAAAATATAGTCAAGACATTGACAAAGTTAGAAATAATGATTTTTATTTGAAATAATTTTCTCATTCAAACTTTGCTTTCGTCAAAGAATGCTCCATTTGCAGCAATTACAGCATTGCAGACCTTTGGCATTCTAGCTGTTAATTTGCTGAGGTAAATGGGAGAAATTTCACCCCATGCTTCCAGAAGCCCCTCCCACAAGTTGGATTGCCTTGATGGGCACTTCTTGCGTACCATACGGTCAAGCTGCTCCCACAACAGCTCTATGGGGTTGAGATCTGGTGACTGCGCTGGCCACTCCATTACAGATAGAATACCAGCTGCCTGCTTCTTCCCTAAATAGTTCTTGCATAATTTGGAGGTGTGCTTTGGGTCATTGTCCTGTTGTAGGATGAAATTGGCTACAATGAAGCGCTGTCCACAGGGTATGGCATGGCGTTGCAAAATGGAGTGATAGCCTTCCTTATTCAAAATCCCTTTTACCTTGTACAAATCTCCCACTTTACCAGCACCAAAGCAACCCCAGACCATCACATTACCTCCACCATGCTTGACAGATGGCGTCAGGCACTCTTCCAGCATCTTTTCAGTTGTTCTGCATCTCACAAATGTTCTTCTGTGTGATCCAAACACCTCAAACTTCGATTCGTCTGTCCATAGCACTTTTTTCCAATCTTCCTCTGTCCAATGTCTGTGTGCTTTTGCCAATATTAATCTTTTCCTTTTATTAGCCAGTCTCAGATATGGCTTTTTCTTTGCCACTCTGCCTCTTCACTGTAGACGTTGACACTGGCGTTTTGCGGGTACTATTTAATGAAGCTGCCAGTTTAGGACCTGTGAGGTGTCTATTTCTCAAACTAGAGACTCTAATGTACTTGTCTTGTTACTCAGTTGTGCAGCGGGGCCTCCCACTTCTCTTTCTACTCTGGTTAGAGCCTGTTTGTGCTGTCCTCTGAAGGGAGTAGTACACATCGTTGTAGGAAATCTTCAGTTTCTTGGCAATTTCTCGCATGGAATAGCCTTCATTTCTAAGAACAAGAATAGACTGTTGAGTTTCACATGAAAGCTCTCTTTTTCTAGCCATTTTGAGAGTTTAATCAAACCCACAAATGTAATGCTCCAGATTCTCAACTAGCTCAAAGGAAGGTCAGTTTTATAGCTCCTCTAAACAGCAAAACGGTTTACACCGGTGCTAACATAATTGCACAAGGGTTTTCAAGTGTTTTCTAATCATCCATTAGCCTTCTAACACAGTTAGCAAACAGAATGTACTATTAGAACACTGGAGTGATGGTTGCTGGAAATGGGCCTCTATACACCTATGTAGATATTGCATTAAAAAACAGACGTTTGCAGCTAGAATAGTCATTTAGCACATTAACAATGTATAGAGTATATTTCTGATTAATTTCATGTTATCTTCATTGAAAAAAAACTGTGCTTTTCTTTCAAAAATAAGGAAATTTCTAAGTGACCCTAATCTTGTGAACGGTAGTGTATATATATATATAAATAATATATATATATATATATATATATATATATATATATATATATATATACTGTATATATATATATATATGTATATAAATGTTTTCAAAGGTGTACATAGTCTTTAAACAGAATCCCCTCACCCCACACATAACATTCACAGTCAAGCTCCCCCTCCCCCACATAGCATTCATAGCCATATCCCCCCTCCCCCACAAAAAGTTTTACACATAATCCCCTACCCCACACCAAACATATTGGCACAATTCACACAGAGTTTTTTTTACGCTGATTTTGATGCGGAAACTGCATCAGAATCAGCAGCAAAAATGTCCAAAACCACCTCCCATTGACTTTAATGGGAGACGGAGGTGTTATTTTTCTGTGACAGTTTTTAGCCGCTCGTGGCAAAAAAAAGCGTTATGATCTTCCTTGCCACGGTTCCACCTCTGACCTCCCACTGAAATCAATGGGGGCAGAGAAAGCGTCTTGCACTGCGTTTTTTGCCAGCAGCACTCAATGGCTGCGGTCGAAAAACACTGTGAAAATCGTGGCAAGAATTTTCAGGCAGGTCAAAATCTGCCTGCAAAAAAAACTCAGTGTGAACAGAGCCTTACAGTTAAGTCCCCCGTCCCCCTCAAGAGCGATTTGTAAAGAATCCCCTCCCCCACACATAACATTTACAGTTTCATCTTCATCAGCTGTTACATGTTGCAGGCAGGAGGGTAGGAGAGCTGTGTGTTACTGCTTCTCTTCAGCCCTTTCTTCTTCTTTCTTCTTCCTCCATCCTCCCCGCTTGTTTGTGATGGGGCCGTGCAGTGCAGCAAACGGCAGGGCCCCATATGTTATTACAGCCTGGTCGGAGAGAGGAGCTGTGATTCTCCTGCACAGAGTGTGTGGCCACGGGTAGCTGCATTATACATCAGACGTGATGTCATATAATGCAGCCACCGGACGTCAGATGTTCTGTGCAGGAGAATCACAGGCATTCTCTCCAATGCTCCCCTGCGCTACCCTTAACTCCCCGTGGCCCTAATCATCTACTAGACAACCGGCCCGGGGGGCACACACCTCCCTTCCCCCTGGCTCAGCCCGCTTCTGACTGCCGTGTGACAGTGTCCTTATAGCTAGACAGCTTAAACTTAGACCAGACAAGCACAAAATGTGCCATATTTATCACAGTTATACAACCTGAATGATAATTTTGGCACATCTTGCATAACCTCTTAGGCACTTGTTTGTTCCTCACACCACTTCAGATTTGGCTAATTTTGCACCAGCATTTTAAGCCACGTGCTTTTCTGACAAGTCACAACTCTTTAGCTGCTAAGTATGCCCCTTTTCAGTACTAAAAAATGTCTAGTGAGATGCAAACATCAATATTGCGCCAAACTGCGACTATTTTGCATCCAAATTTTGCTCATTTTTTATCACTTCTAGATCCAAACACAATAGTAAATCTGCCTCAAATAGTTTATCCTTAGATAATAAAAAAATAAAGATATACACTTATAGCTGTGAAACAGTGTAGCATCTATAGACAAACCAATCAATGATTTATTATACACTGCCTATCAGGTCCGATCCTAGCTTTTCTGCTGCCTGAGGCGAAAATTTAAAAAAAAGCACATAACTTTGCAAATAATATACGTTTTAAACACAATTTATACTGTAGTTATCGGCATCATAGCGCATATTAGATTAGTTAGGAGATAGGGCATTAATAAACTAGTGATTCAGTCAGATGCTCTGACACCCTCCCTTGTAGAATAATAATTATTGAGGGCTTTAGAGTGGGGATTATACTGCGGGGGGGGGGGGGGGCTGAGCAACTTATTGACTGCTGAGTGCTCTATGGGGAAGGATAATTCTGCGCTCAATTATCCCCCCACAGAGCTCTCTGCAGTCAGTCAGATGTCAGACCCCCCCCCGCCCCTTCAGTATAGCAACTACTGACGGCTCTATGGAGGATTTTTTCCCCCCTCAGTGCCCTTTGCTGTCAGCAAGATGCTCAGTAACCCCCTTGCCCCTAGCGTCGGCCTGGTCACTTTTAAAGAGTGGAAGCAAGAGGCTGAGTCTGAACACAGCAAGCAGCGGTCTGCCGCTCTAGTCTTAACATGGCTCACCTTACAGATCACCACTCTGCTCCACCTCTCTGGCAGTGCATGCTTCGTGCAGTGTCAAAGAGGAGGAGTGTTCTCCAGCAGACGTGCGCACATCTGCTAATTAAGTTACGCTGCACCCCCCTGCGCTCCAGCCCCCTGTGCTCCACTCCTAGCCCAGCCCATCTCAGTCCGTCCCTTCCATGGCTCCTGGCTGACTGAGATTAAAACACAAAATGTGCCCCCCCCCTTTCTAACTAAGTGGCGCTCCCTGAGGCAGCAGGCTCACCTCGCCTATCTATCTATCTATCTATCTATCTATCTATCTATCTATCTATCTATCTGTCTGTCTGACTATCTCCCTCTTTATCTATCGATCCCATATCTATCTGGACATGATCATCATTTTTATGTTAATGTATTAGGCTTCGTTCACATCTGCGTCGGGTTCTGTTCATGGGTTCCGTCAGACCTTTCCGTCAGGCGAACCCATGAATGGAAACCAAACGGAAACCATAGCTTTCCGTTTGCATTACCATTGATTTCAATGGTAATGCTTCCATTGCTAATTGTTTCCGTTTGTGTCCGTTCTGTAAGGTTTCTGTTTTTTTGAGCAGAATCAATAGCGCAGTAGAGTACGGAAGAGATAAACGGAATTAGCAACAGAAGCATTACCGTTGAAATCAATGGTAATGCAAACGGAAACCTCTGGTTTCCGTTTGGTTTCCATTCATGGTTTCCCCTGACCAAAAGGACTGCAGCACGGTGGCTCAGTGGTTAGCACTATTGCCTTGCAGCGCTGGTTTCCTCCCACACCCCAAAAACATACCAATAGGGAATTTAGATTGTGAGCCCCAATGGGGACAGTAAAAAAGAGGACCTCTGTACAGCACTGCGTAATATGTTGGTGCTATATAAGTAACTGAAATAAATAAATAATAAATAAACCCCTTCGCAGATGTGAACGAAGCCTTAACTATTTTCTTATTTCCTTCCTCAGCATATTCAATGTCACTTTCACTTTCTTCTGAACAGTCCTGTATATCAGAGTAAGGGAACCTTTACTTTCATTTTGTGAACTCCTTACATGAATAACACAGCCTTGTATGAACAGGATTTTAATATCTGATCACTGCAGTGAAGATTCATTGTAGACTTAAAACGGATGTCCAAGAAGTTACAGTGATTTTTTTCTTACTACCAAATTTAACATTGGAAGAAAACTTAAGAAACATTTTTTGATAAGTTTCATTTCCTGTATTGTGGATATGTCAATGTTGGGCACCGAAAACACCACATCTGACTATCAGGTATGTTGGATAGAAGAAATAAATTGAATGCTCCACTGGGGCAGGGATCAAGGCATTGTATTCAATTGGATTGTACGATTTGGTAGCATATAAGATACATAATAATAGGAAATATGACGAATAATAAAAACAATTACATTTATAACAATTTCACTGCAAGTTATGCTCGTTTACCTTAATACAGAATGTCATAACTTATGTACTATGTGAGACTTTCAAGCTATAATCTGCATGTATATCAGAATGATTCATCTAATGTTTTTTTCTGTTGGTTGGTTTATATTAAGTTTATATGATAAATTAAGGCAGTCTTCAATGTGTTTTCTTAGTAAAGATATGTTGCAAATCTCTTTTTTGTATTACAGCTGGCCAAAAACGTAAAGATTATTATAAACGATACAAACAATTTCTAATAATAATAAGAGGGGTTATCCAGTTCCTAAAAATTGATGGCCTATCCTCAGAAAAGGCCATCAATATCTAATGGTTCGGGGTCCGCCTTCTGGCACCCCCGCCGATCAGCTGTTTTGAAGGGGCCGCAGTGCTCGTACAAGCCCTGCTTCCCCTTCATTCCTTATCTGCTCGTACTGTGAATAGCCGACACACTTTTAGCAGCGATTCACAGTATTACTTACATTCACTTCAATGGCAGAAGGCTCTAGTACTGTGAACCGCCGCTACATGTGTGTCCACGATTCACAGTACGAGCAGATAAGAAAAAAGGGGAAGCAGCGCTCGTACGTGCACTGCGGCCCCTTCAAAACAACTGATCGGCGGGGGTCTCGGGAGTCGGACCAGGACCGATCAGCTGCTGAGGATAGACCATCAATTTTTAGGGACCGGACAACCCCTTTAAAGCTATGTCTATGGTACTAGAAACAACTTCTCGGTTGGAACATATATTGTCCATTCTAAAGAATTTTTCTCGGTTGTTAGCAGTAAACTCTCTATTTTCAGCAGGTTGGCAATGTAAACATACAATATTTCTCACAATACGAATGATCTTTCATGGGATTTATGGCAATTCACTCAAGTGACAAACAATGTAAATATCTACTCAACCTGTACTGCAAAATGAGATTCTCTTCATGCCCCACTTGACTTATCAGCCAGACTCCTGTTCATTACAATATATATCCTTTCTAACGTTTTTAAGCTACCTAACCACATACCAAGAGCCAACTGCAAGACATTTAACGCCAGCTGCACCCCCACACCCCCCAACACACACACACACACACACACACACACACACACACACACACACACACACACACACACACACACACACATACCAGCAACACTAATGCCTTTTTTTAAACTCTGTCCTGCAATCCAACATTGGAAATGTCCAATCCTATTTCTGTTAGGTGCACACCATCCAACACAAATATTTTTGGCAGACTACCTTCCAAGATCCAAGGCCTGACTACGACCCCACTCAATTTCTTGTTAGAAATAACCTAAAGTCGCTGGATTCCTAGCATAAAGCTCACACAACCACAGCATCACTTCGAGACTTGTCTTAAATCATAATCACCACATACAAAATTCAAGATATTCTCAAAGGTTTTCAGAATTTTGCAGTATTTCTGGTTTCTTTCCTCTTCCACCTTATTTTTAATCCCTCCTTTAATTATGCCTGTTATCTAATTAATCCTGGTTATCAGAGAAAACAGCTCCACAAATTCACCATTTGGATGCTCTCCCCTGCTCAGGCTTCAAATGGGCCTGCAAAAGCCAAGCCTTTACCCTGATGTGCTGTCTAATGAGTCCATAAGAAAGGTTGCCGCTCCCCTCTCTTAACTAATTACAACCAATTCTATTAACATGGAGCCCAAAGTGGGACTAACAAGGTTCCACTCCATGGTAGGTTTAACAGCAGCTGATGACGCCATACATTTCATGTAAGGCCAACAGACAGGAGGTGGACACACTGCGTTTCTAACATGTTTGGCATAGACTAGACCAGTGAGAGGACTCTATAAGATCATCTATTCCTCACGTCATTTGAGGTCTCCCCTTGATGCAAAACACACCATCTATGTCACAACACCAGCAGATAAAATATTTGCTAAACTGTTGGTTGTCAACATAGGCCATATAACTGTGTGCACATGAGCGGCGAGGGGACAGAATCGGCTTGTGTAAAAGCAACTTAACAGATGAAGATCCAATCAGCCGATAAACGATCGTTTGCTCGTTCATCGGCTGTTTGTTGGCCTGTTTACACAGGGAAATGATCAGGATCGAGTATAAACGTTCATTTGCCCAATCATTAGCCAGTGTAAAAGGGCTTTTACTCAACCTCTTTTACTTGGTTCATGGTCAACTTCTGCAAAGATAAAGAATCCAAATGTACATATTAAATTAAGGCAATCCCACGTAAAGCATATTTAAGCCATTCTCTATTTCTTTTCTTCTTCCAGTATATTACTTTTCCTACTTTTGCTGGCCATTAGCATCACTCTGCTTCCTTCTCAACTTCTATTTTTTGCTACTTCTCTCTTTGGCTTCTTCTTTTACTACTTTCTTTTTTTCTCTGCTAAAGTCTTCTCTCTCACTCAGGTATTTTTTTCTGGTTATATACTTCGGACCAGATAACCTTTCCTATATTCTTCACAGAGTTCCTGTTTTTTTATTTTTTTTATTCCTTTCTAAGCCCTGTTGGTAGTTGCTGGATCACAATATTTTTAATAATATTCTAATAATAGCAATACCAGATTAATCTCAGGAGCCTATATGCACAAAATGTCCTCTGGTAAAGTTTTATTGAGCCAGTGTAATTATAACAGACCATGGACAGCACTCCATCGATATGAGAACTTTTGCCACAGAGCGTTGAGTGGAGTACAAATAAATATTCATCTATTGGCGTTTACACCACTGGGAAACATCACATGCATATAAGTAGTGAGTGAAGAAAATATAATGTAGCTCTTACCCTGTTAACAGATGCTCTATCTTATGGCCACCCTTAGACATAGTGTTGGTGACTGATTGACAGGTGTGTTCTGCACATCAATCAAGGACGTACGTATTAGTGAGGCAGACCATGCAATTATTATAGGGCGCTGGGGGAGACTGGTCCCATCTCCTTTGCTACTGGATAGCGAGAACCTGTGCAAGACTCCCCCTCCAGAAGAATCTTATTGTTAGCAAGCAATGGGATGTGGAGGGTAAAACAAACACTAGTCCCTTCTGTCCTTGGTGGTGAATCCTAACACCATAATGGGGGGCTCTTTTTTTATATTTGCTGTGCGAGCCCCTCTCTTCTATGTATGCCACTGACATTGTGAGAGCAGGAGACATTCATTTTGTAATAGACAGTTTTTATTTACTAAAATGCTTTCCACATTCATTTTCTTACTAAAATCAAGAACTTCACCACTTAAATAAAACACTAATTTATGAGTGGACAGGAATGTTCTGCTTTTTTACAGAGTGTTTGAAACATTACTTCGCTTTGAGCAATTACTTTTTGTTAGCAGGGTCCACCAATGATAAGCGGATCATAGAGTGTCCTGCCGTGGCCTGCGAGGACCACCAGCAATTAGCTATAATCTGTGGGGGGAGTCAAGCAGCATGTGTTCAGCGCCACCACAGGGGAAATTAAGCATTACATGGTGCCCATTGTAGTTAATAGCCTGGCCACTTGCTCCTCGGCTAATCTGCTTGTTTACGTGGCCAATAAAATGGTCAGTAGTCGGCAGCACATCTCCCTGTGTAATCGAAATGTATGGGGACAAATGATTGTAGTAATGATCGCTCATCCCCATATATAAGCAATCATTGCTCCTTGTGAAAAGAGCAAACAATCACCGATCAACGAGCTGTCTTGACGATCAGAGCTCGTTTTTACAGCAAAAATTGTGCCGTGTAATAGGACACTTTAAGTGGAAGACATTTTTTGCAGTCACTCTCCACTCCACTGGTTAATAAACAAGAGTCCTGAAGGGAGGACCCCTCTCAATTAACCCAGAATTGTCTACTAGGGTATTTGATAATAGGTTTTCTAAAGAAGACATCTCCTTTATGGAACACATTTTTAATAACTTAGAAAATGTCAATCTATATCTCTATTCATGTTTCATGTTTGTTGTACAATAAGTTTTATTTGTGGAAATTGGTGAATGCAAACATTTTCCACATTCCATAGCACAACAGGGTTACATTCTTATAAAACAAGGACATTGTACACAAATTGTGAGTTTATATAACATATTCCTTCAATGTTAATACTAAAACTACTTTAATTGAAGCATATCTGCTCTTCATTCTGTCACGACTTTAGTTTTGATTGTGATGGATTATAGAGGACGCAGACAATTATTCTGAACGTTTAAAAATTATGTGTGTTTTTCTTAAATCGCTTCAAGTTTTCATGAGAATATCCGCTATATTTAGAGAAATAAACCGAGACTTGTAATGCTAAAAGTGAAATTGAAAGGAGATCTCATTTAAGCGTTAAGGGGAAATATTTCATTATATGGATTGTGTGAACAGAAAGGGTACATAGCATATGGGTGAATATCTTACATGCCTAATGCATGGATAAGGACTCATTATAGAACTGGACTCTTAGCATGGTGGTAGTTCAGTCAGTGACCTTTAAATCCTTTCTAAAATGGAGACAAGTATACTGAATCTCCTTATGTTATATTCCATTTGCAATTAGACTCTTTGGTAAAATACGTTTTCAGAGGTTTCAGGGGGTTGAGTCAGGCATTGACTCAAAGCAGTGGCTTATAGTGTTTACATAGTATTTGTAACCATGTATATTTTTATAGTATGATCTTTAAAGATAATTGTACAATCAAAATTTCTAGAATGACTGGGTCTCATATATAAAAACTTAAAGGGACATTCCTATCTGAGACATTTATGGCATATCCACAGGCCCCCTGACCTCCGTCCTGTCTTCTCCCTCTATTGCTGGAGTTCAGCCACTGAGTAAGATGTATGGAACCAGACAAGCTTTCTGAGCTACGCTGTTTGCGTAACTCGAGTAGAAGTTAATGGGAGTTACAAACACTGCATAGCAAGGCGAGCTACACTGATTCCAGAGTTCTAGGACAAAGCGTAGCTCCCTGCAACCTCATAACTCGGTGGCTAGATGTGGGACACGTATCTGTCGGACTTTGATGGCATATTCTGTGGATTTGCCAAAATGTTTTAGATGGAAATACACCTTTAGAGTTGTTCTCCAGGACCATGATATTGATGGCCTATCCTTAGTGTGTGCATTGGTTAGCCCGCTTCAACGTGCTCTATAAATTTGTAATGGTGCGGGTTTAAAGACCAGGACTGCCTACCGTAAATTTACGGAAGTGGTCCTAAAAAGGGGTATTCTCATCTAAAACTGTTTACATAACTCCTATATAAATGAATGGAGGATGCCACACATGCATGGAGACCTCTCCATCTATTCTCCGCCTGGATATGGCAACTGGTGGGTTGGGGGTCGAGTGATCCCCATTCTGGAGAGGAGTGCAGGTGCCAGAACTGGGACTCACATCTATCAGACATTTATAGCATTTCCAGAATGAATTAATGATTAAACACTAAACCTAGAAATTAAATGGTAACTAAACGTTCAACAAACTTCTAACATGTCATAGTGATAAATAGTGTCAACAGTTTTGATTGGTGGGGGTCCGAGCACTGAGACCCCCACCAATCACTAAAACGAAGCAGCTGAAGTGCTCGTGTGAGCTCTGAGCCTCTTTGTTTCTGTTTGGCTTTTTACGGAAAGCTGATGTAGCGGTGTACGGGCTCATAGACTTTCTATTGAGCCCGTACTCGGATACATTGATTTCTGGAAAAAGCCGAACAGAAACTAAGCAGCTCACACAAGCGCTTCTGCCACTTCATTTTAGCGATTGGACCCCCACCAATCAAAACTTTTGACATGTTATAGTGACATGTCAAAAGTTTGTTGAACGTTTAGTTACCCTTTAATGGTGAAAGTAAACCAGAGATTAACTTTGTCAAATACTGTGCCAGTCTGCAGTATTTTCTGCATATTTTCAAAACAGTCTTGTAGAAATCCTGCGGGGAACACAGGGGTTAATTTCCTACTGATCTGCTCCATTTTGTATGTTTAGTGTTCCTTTACCAAGCTAAAAATGTAAGGAGTTTTTTTTATATGACCATAGCAACCAACAGATCACGCCTTTCACTTTCAGTCCTGGTCTGGAAAAATTAGAATTAGAATATGAGTACTCTAGGCTAGTGATTATGAACCTCATCTATAAGGGAGCTGGGCGGCTGCCTCATTAGCGGATATCAAAACTTAAAGGACGAGTGTCACGAAAAAAAATGTTTTTATATCAATTTGCTTTTAGTGTTTTATTATTTTTTTTTTTATTGATTTGTGTGTTTGTGTTTTACTTTTTTTATTTTTTCACTTTTTCTTGTCCATGGGGGCTGCCATTTTTTTTTTCCATCTCTGTATGTGTCGATTAACGACACATACAGACATGGAATACGGCACATACAGTCCCATAGTGAATGCGAACGGGGCCCGTTCCATCCACTATGCTGTACGCCGTCTGTGTGGGAACGGCGCATGCGCCGCTCCCACACAGTCCAAATTGAACTGTGCGACGTCCGGCGCCATTTTCTTGTGGACCGGAAGTCGCGGCCGGACAGTAAGATTACTACTTCCGGTCGCGGCTTCCGGACTTGTGCACTTGGAGCGGAGGGAGCAGACGGAGCGGACGGACCGGAGGGAGCGGCGACGGCAGGAGCAGGTAAGTTAGGTCTATGTATGTACGTGTTTTACTGTGTGTTTACTACTGTATGTTAACCTACTACACTGTGTGTTAGCTCAAAAAATGGCGGCACACAGTGTAGGAGGTTTGACCGTTCAATCCCCTCGTTTCTCCCGGCACTAGCCAGGATAAAGGAGGGGGGATTCTGAGAGCTAACTAGAGCGAGTGAGTTTTCACAGATCCATGGCTGCGGGCGTCGGGAGGTGAGTAAACCCGACGGCCCGCGGCCATGGACGCTACAGTATCCCCCCTCTTACGCCCCTTCTTCTTGGGGCCAGAGTGAGAGAGGAACTTTTTAATAAGAGTAGGGGCGCTGAGGTTCTCTTCTGGCTCCCAGGACCTCTCCTCAGGACCAAACCCTCTCCAGTCCACCAAATAGAAAGTCCTTCCTCCTACCCTCTTGCGGTCCAGGATCTCCTTTACCTCAAATACATCAGAACGACCGCTGGGAGCAACTGTGGAACTAGAAGTCTTGCTGTAGCGGTTCAGGACCACTGGTTTCAGGAGGGACACATGGAAGGAGTTAGGGATTCTGAGGGTATGAGGCAGCCGCAGCTTATAGGAGACAGGGTTAATTTGTTGAAGGATCTCGAAAGGACCAAGGAACCTGGGAGCGAACTTGTATGAAGGCACCCTCAAGCGAATGTTCCGAGAGGACAGCCAGACTTTAGTCCCTGGAAGATACTGAGGTGGCACTCCTCTCCTAGTATCCGCCTTACGCTTCATGCGATCTACCGCCAGCAAAATAGAGGACCGGGTCTGTTGCCAGATTTGCAGGAAGTCCCCAAATGCAGAGTCAGCAGCGGGTACCTGAGATGAAGTTGATACAGGAAGAGGGACTCTGGGATGTTGACTGTACACGATGTGAAACGGAGTGGAAGTGGTGGACTCACTTGTGTGGTTATTATATGAAAACTCAGCCCATGGAAGAAGCTGTACCCAGTTATCGTGTTGAGAAGAGATGAAGTGGCGGAGATAATTTTCCATGATCTGGTTGATCCTCTCAACTTGCCCATTGGACTGGGGGTGATTGGCAGAGGAAAAGTCCAATCTCACATCCAGGAGTTTAGAGAGGGCTCTCCAGAACTTAGAGGTAAACGGAACCCCCTGGCCGGACACAATGGGAAGAGGCAAGCCATGCAAGCGGAAGATGTGCTGAATGAAGAGACTCGCCAGTCGGGGAGCAGAGGGTAGGCCGGTCAGCGGAATAAAATGTGCCATCTTAGAGAACCGGTCCACCACCACCCAGATGGTGTTGCATCCTGCTGAGGGAGGAAGGTCTGTGACGAAGTCCATTGCGATGTGCTGCCAGGGGGCACTGGGTACAGGCAGAGGTTGAAGCAGGCCGGCACGCTTGGAGTGAGTCACTTTATTAGAGGCACAGACCGTGCAAGCAGAGACAAAGTCCAGAACATCCTTAGGCAGCGTGGGCCACCAGAAGTGACGAGCGATCAGGTCCTGGGTTTTACGGACACCGGCGTGCCCAGCTAGTTTAGAACTGTGTCCCCAGCGGAGAATTCTTCTCCTGTCTGCCAACCGAACAAAAGTTCTCCCTGGAGGGATGTCTCTAATCTGCAGAGGATTGGCAGTGACAACGCAGGATGGGTCTATGATCGTCTGAAGGAACTCCACCGTGTCTTCTGTCTCAAATGATCGGCCCTCACATTCTTGTCAGCGGGACGGTAGTGGAGCAGAAATTGTAAACGGGTGAAAAACAGTGACCACCTGGCTTGATGAGGATTCAGTCTTTGAGCGGACTGAAGGTAAGTGAGGTTCTTGTGGTCGGTGAAGATCATGATGGGGTGAGTTGCGCCTTCTAGAAGATGTCTCCACTGCTCCAGAGCCAATTTGATAGCCAGTAGCTCCCGATCTCCAATGGAGTAATTGCGCTCAGCAGAGGACAACAGTCTTGAGTAGTAGCCACATACAACTGCCTTTCTTTTGGAGCTCCTCTGGAACAGATGTGCACCTGCACCAACAGAGGAAGCGTCCACTTCCAGTGAGAACTGCCGAGATACGTCAGGATGATGGAGGATCGAAGCTGAAGTGAAGGCTTTCTTGAGGCAAATGAATGCGGACTCTGCCTCTGGAGTCCATACCTTGGCGTTCACATCCTTCTTGGTAAGGGTAGAGATGGGGGCCGTCAGAGAAGAAAAGTTCGGAATAAACTGCCGGTAGAAATTGGCGAAACCCAGGAACCGCTGTATGGCCCTTAGGCCTTGAGGACGTGGCCATTGCAGGACAGACTTTAACTTCTTAGGGTCCATCTTAAGGCCTTGATCCGAGATGACATAGCCCAGGAAGGGCAAAGACCTCTTTTCAAAGGTGCATTTTTCTAACTTGGCATACAAGCGATTCTCTCTTAGTTGCAGGAGAACTTGACGAACATGCCTCCGATGGGTCATCAGATCTGGGGAGAAAATTAGAATATCATCGAGATAAACTACAACACACATATAGAGGAGATCTCGGAAGATATCATTAACGAACTCCTGAAATACTGAGGGAGCGTTACACAGTCCGAAGGGCATCACTAGGTATTCGTAGTGCCCATCGCGGGTGTTAAATGCCGTCTTCCATTCGTCAACCCGGCGAATCCGGATTTGATTATAGGCCCCCCGCAGATCTAGCTTGGAAAAAATTTTGGCTCCTCGTATGCGATAAAACAGCTCGGAAATAAGTGGCAGCGGGTATTTGTTCTTGACCGTGATCTGATTGAGACCACGGTAATCAATGCAGTGTCGGAGAGATCCATCTCTCTTTTCAACGAAGAAGAAGCCTGCCCCGGCCGGGGAGGAAGATTTTCGAATAAAACCCCTCTCCAAGTTCTCCTTGATATAGGCTGACATCGATAAAGTCTCTGGCAAGGAGAGAGGATATACTCGTCCACGGGGAAGAGAAGCATTGGGAACCAGTTCAATGGGACAGTCATAATTCCGATGTGGAGGCAACGTCTCAGCCTCTCGTTTGCAAAAGACATCCGTAAAACTGGCATACTGAGAAGGTAGATCGGAGAGTGACTGTGGCAGAGGGGGCACAACAGGGCGGACCTGTGACAGGCAATAGCTATGGCATCTGGAACCCCATTGAAGAACTTCTCCAGAACTCCAGTCGAGTGTCGGGGCGTGTAGACGGAGCCATGGCACACCCAGCAGGATAGGATTGATAGCCTTAGGTAGTACCAGGAAGGAGATCTGTTCTGAGTGAAGAGCTCCGACCCGTAGTGTCAACGGCTCAGTGATGAGCATGATCGGATCAGGCAACGGTAGACCATTCACAGAAGCAACTGCCAGGGGTCTCTCCAGACGGACTGTGGGTAGTTGAAACCGATCCACTAGATCCTGGTGGATAAAATTAGCAGCCGCTCCAGAGTCAAGATAGGCGGAGGAAGGATGTGATGTCTCTCCGGTGACGATGGTCACAGGTATAGATAATTTGGAAGAGGTTTTAACGCTTGGAGATGTTCCACCTAGAGTTGCCTCTCCAATCAACCCTAGGTACTGGAGTTTCCCGGTTTCTGTGGACATTGGCGCACAAAATGACCCTTGAGGCCACAATACATACAAAGTCCAGAGGAGCGTCTGCGCTGCTTCTCCTGTTCAGACAACCGGACTCTGTCTACCTGCATGGGTTCTTCAGGTAGCGCACTAGGAGTGGACAATAGTGGTCTCTGGACTGATGGTGCTGGTCTGTGGACCCGGCTCTCCTGACGAACCTCTAGAGAGCGCTCCCGGATTCTCATATCAACCCGTGTGGCTAACAGGATGAGGGCATCCAAGGTAGAAGGAAGGTCGCGGGCTGCCAGTTCGTCCTTGATGTGAGAGGACAGTCCCTGCCAGAAGGTCACCACCAGTGCCTCATTGTTCCATGCCAGCTCGGCTGCTAGGGTACGGAAGGAGATAGCATACTCCCCTACTGTGGAGCCTTCTTGCTTGAGGGTCAAGAGAGTGGCTGCGGCAGAGGATGTTCGACCCGGCTCCTCGGACACGGCACGAAAGGACTGCAGGAACAAGGCTAGGTCCGAGGATACAGGTCCTTGTTGCTCCAAGATTGGGTTCGCCCATGCGAGGGCCTTGCCAGCGAGGAGGGAGATAATAAACGCCACTTTGGCCTCCTCGGAGGGGAAGAGATGAGGCCGTAGCCTAAAATGCACCGTGCATTGATTAAGAAATCCTCTACATGCTCTGGGGTCACCGTAGCGAGGAGGAAGAGGCAGAGGAACTGTGGATCCGGAACAAACAGGGGGAGCAACAGGCAGGGCACAACAACAGCTTCAGGAGGAAGAACCGGAGGTGGAACAGCGAGTAGATCCATGCGGACCAGGATAGAATTCACTGCCTCAAGGAGTTGATCCTGACGTGTGCGTAGGTCCTGCATCTCTGTCTGAATCTTCTGTACTGGGGTCTTGGGCTGGCCAGCGGGTTCCATGGCCTGAGCGTACTGTCACGGACACAGTGTTTGTGGACCCACTAGGCCGCTCCGCCGTAGCGGGGAGGCAGCTGACCAGGTCACAGTCTAAGCGGAAGTAAATGGCAGACAGTACTGCTTGGGTACCTGAAATAGTCCGGGCGGTGGCTGTGGCTTCAGCACGGATGGAGGCAGGTGCGGCAAGTGGCACCAGACGTGGCGGGCAGTATCCGATGAAGCGGTAGACACTTGACGTGGCAGAAGACACTTGACGTGGCAGAAGACACTTGACGTGGCAGATGGCACTTGACGTGGCAGATGGCACTTGACGTGGCAGATGGCACTTGACGTGGCAGAAGACACTTGAACGCAGGTAGGCACAGGAACAATACGGAATACAGGAACGGTAACAGGGCACGGGTAACAGCTGGAACGGGAGACACTAAGGGACCATTTGCGAGACAGACTGGGAAAGACTAACAACGCTCAGGCAAGGATTAGAAGGCCAGGGGCCTTCTTATAGACCAGCAAATCGTGGCAGTTGATGGTGATGACGATTTCCTAATTGCGCGCGCTGGCCCTTTAAGGCCGGGCGCGAGCGTGCGCGTGCACCCTACGGTGCCCAGCCGAACGGAGCGGAAGTGAGCTCTGGCATCTCCTAGGAGGGAGACGGAGGCCAGCGCTCACAGATCCATGGCTGCGGGCGTCGGGAGGTGAGTAAACCCGACGGCCAGCGGCCATGGACGCTACAGGAACATTCTAAAGTCCCGCCATCTGCACAGAAATGTCCACAAATCCTCCCAGAAGCACTCCTTATGGGACATACAGTTTCTGCATAAACCTTACCCTATTCCACAATTTTGCAATCCTGTGAAAAAAAAGATAGTTGGGAGGTATGGTGTAAGTACCTCCTAGAGAAAAGTCATCTACCCCTTTGAAGTATATGTTATACAAGTTGAAACCCTAGACTCTAGGTAACACTGACACTTTTGTTTTGAACAATCACTGATATTTCACTATAATATGGAAACTGGTAAAGCTGGTAATATCATAGCACTATTTATATATTTGGGCACATTTGTACTGACACTAATGTGGCTGTAGTATTATATGGATTGGGATGCTTTTTGCTATATTTGTCTTGGGCACCAAAAGAGTTTGACCTCCTGGTCCTTGCATCATGTATAAAAACCGTTGATGAAGATAGGGCAGTGTGACCATAGTAACCAATTGAATTCCAGCTTTCTTTTTTTAGGAGAAAAATAAAAAATTCTATAGGCATTATTAACACTTTTGTCTTCTTCTGTTCTTATAATACTTACCTACTCTCCTGGCAAGTCTCCTACATTGGGTATGTTCCCCACAATGACTATGTAAGGGGAAGCACTATGCTAGCACTGTTTATAAGGGGTACTCTGCTGACCATATTGCTTATTATGCTAATTCTGTTAGCATAAAATCAATGCCGCAAAACAAAAATGACTTTTTTCATAAAACTTGTTTTTTATTGGGCAAAAGTATTAAAACCTAAAAAAATATACTTTATCAGTATCACCGTATTCATACCGACCTGTAGAATGTTTTTTTTTTGCATTTTCCCCAAAATCAATAAATTATACGTATGTATTATATGTGAAAAATAAAACTTGTTCTGCAAAAAATAAGTCCTCATACAGCTCGATCAGCGGAAAAATTAAAAAAGTTATTCCTTTTGAAATGTGACGATGAAAAAACAATATGAAAAAATGATAGCAATTTTGTGATCTACTTTATTACCTTATTTTCGCTATCAGATAATAGAGCAGGTCAAACTTCCACCAAGGGGAGGAGAGAAGACTGATGTAAAAAAAAAAAAAGATTCATAGGTTGAAAATTGGTGGGCAAAGAGTTGTGTGTGATCAAACAGGATTTTAGATAAGACACAAAGTACGGTCAGAGAATAGAACTGTATAGAATTGGTAGATGCAAGGCAAATTTAATAAACAAGCTACGCAAGTGCCAAATTCACTAGACTACCCATGAATGAGTTACTACGACCTTTAGAACTGAAAAAACGGATTTGACTTTCTCCTCTTAAAAGTTTGTTTAACCTTGTATATACTCTCTAAGAGAAACGTTCTTTGTAACGGCTCTCACACTCCGCCTAAAAAATGAGGCTCTTGAACAGGGTACCCCCTGTATTAACTCATAGGGTGTATGAAAATTGGTTTTCTAAATTGGACAGCCCTTTAAACTACAGGCCAAATATGAAAATTCAGCTCTTGGTTACAAATATGCTCTGTTCATACCATGTTCGAGCACTATGTTCAGTGTACCTGTTTAAACATTGCTGCTAAATGTAGTGCCGCATATTTCGCCCATTTAATGTAATGGGTGAAATCCGCTGCAAATCCACAGCACAATCCATGGCAAAATCTGCACATAATACGTGCAGATTTTGCTGCAGAATCGTTGTAGATTCACTGCGGATTGCTGTGAATTTTTCCCCTGCATGTGGACTCAGCCTAAGGGGGCCGACTGTGACTTTATCGCCCAAGGGCTCACGTAAACCTAGAGCTAGCCCTAATACTAGTACTTAGTATGTTGTCTGTTATTTTTATGGTCACTGTCATTTTCACCGATTTTGCATAAATCGATAGTACAAGCGAAGATAAGAAACTTGGTAAAATATCTTATTACAGAAAAAGTCCTTCTTGCAATGTATGTTATGTATGCAATGTATGTATGTATGTTAATATTTATGTCTTATTATTGCAGGAGAAGATAAAAACAATCATTCCACAAACCATTACATTGTCTCCTCAGCTCAACCAGGATCCACATGACTATTGTTCCTTTCCTGAAGAGGTGATATGCCAAGTTCCTGGAAGTTTAAGTAAGTTTAACAGTATGTAACTTAGAAAGTGGAATGAGATACAAAGAGCCGTGGATCATACGATAGATTATAATAACGGTGTATATAGTGGTGGCATGGGTTTTCGTTGTAGCGCCTTCTTAGCTACAGTACGTAACCAAGATTTTTGGTTAACTTTGCCTAATAGGATTCAGTGAATATTGTTTCTCCACACAAAAATCCACAATAGGATTTAATTGTGGATTTATTTTTCCCCATTGAATTCAATTGGGAAAATCCACAACAAATCCGTGCTCATTCCGCTTCTGATATTAACATGCTGCAGATTTTAAAATCCGCACCAATTCAATTTCCGACAGAATAATAGCCCAGCATGTAGATGATATTTGTTACAATTTTATCCACATGGCTGGTACTGTAATCTGTTATCTATTGCGGATTTTCCATGCACCAAGTCGCACAGAAAATCTGCAGCATTTCCACTACATGTGAATTCAGAGTCATTGTCTTTTATCAGTAAGATGTATTCTCAAAGTAAAGGCCCTTTTACACTGGGCAAATATCGGGCAGACAAGCGTTTATAGCTCAAACACTCGTTCATCTACTGATCGTATAGTTTTAAAAACTGAAATATTATCATTTTAAACAGGGAGACGCGCTGCCGACATGATAATAATGTATGAGGATGAGCGATCGTAGTAACGAGCGCTCATCCCCATACGTAGCATCTTACGACAGGAGCAAACAAGCGCCGATCAACGAGCTGTCTCGTTGATCGGCGCTCGTTGCACCTGCCAATATTGGCCGGTGTAATAGGGCCTTAAGACCAAAATGTGACTGTTGTCTGAACATTGGTGTTAACTTTACTTGTCAATACTGATAAACACACCAATGCCTTTCTATATAGTTTTATTGATCGTGCCCTGCGAAAGTATTCACCCTTTTGGTGTTTTTTTGGTTTTGTTTCATTACAACCTTGAATTAAAAGGGATTTCTGGGGGGTTTGTAACATTTGGCTTACACAACATGCCTACCACTGTGCAAAATATTTTTTACTGTGACACAAACAATAATTAAGACAAAAAATAGAGAACTTTTAAGTGCATAAGTATTCATCCCATGAAAGTCAACACTTAGTGGAACCACATTTTGCTGCAAATACAGATGCAAGTCACTTGGATTATGTCTCTATTAGCTTAGCACGTCTAGACACCGGGACTTTTGCCCATTCTCCTAGGCAAAATTTCACCAACTACTTCAGCCACACATTCACAATAGGATTGAGGTCTGGGCTTTCACTAGGCCATTCTAAGGCTCTATTCACGCGACAGGGTCCGAGTGTCGGGTGATAAAAACGTCCGTTTTGGTCCGTTTTTCTCAGCCGTTTTTCATCCGTTTTGCTTCCGTTCTGTTTTTGTTCCAGGCCGTGTTTCTGTTTTTAACAGCAGATTTTGACCCGTTTTGCATCCACTTTTTTCCCTGTCCGTTTTAAAAACGAATGAATTTCATGTGTAAATTTTTTGCCGCACAATTCCCTCTGTAGATAATACCACACACTGCCCTCTGTCGGTAATGCCCACTGACCCTGTAGGTAATGCCACACAGCCCCTTGTATGTAATGCCACACAGCCCCCTGTAGGTAATGCCACACAGCCCCCTGTAGGTAGTGCCACACCCCCCTGTAGGTTATGCACACAGCCCCCTCTAGGTAATGCCACACAGCCCCCTGTAGGTAACGGCGCACAGTCCCCTGTAGGTAATGCCCCACAGTCCTCTGCAGGTAATGCCACACAGCCCCCTGGTAGGTAATGCCACACAGCACCCTGTAGGTAATGCCAGACAGCCCTCTGCAGGTAATGCCACACAGCCCCCTTGTAGGTAATGCCACACAGGCCCCTGGCTGGTAATGGCACCCCCTTACCTTTCTGTAGATAGAGCCACCGTTCCAGGAGAAGTCCATGACTTCAATGTCCATATATGGACAGTAAAATCAGGGACTTCTCCTGTAGCGGAAACGCCGGCCACAGCGCCGGGAATCTCGCTTCATAAGTCCCTGACGTCACTGTGTCCATATATGGACAGTAAAGTCAGGGACATCTCCTGGAGCGGAAACACCGGCCAAAGCGCCGGGGATTCCGCTTCAGAAGTCCCTGACGTCACTGTGTCCATATATGGACAGTGAAGTCAGGGACTTCTCCTGGAATTGAAACACAGGCCACAGCGCCGGGGCTTCCGCTTCAGAAGCCCCTGATGTCACTGTGTCCATATATGGACAGTGAAGTCAGGGACTTCTCTTGGAGCGGAAACACAGGCCACAGCGCCAGGGATCCCGCTTCAGAGGTCCCTGACGTCACTGTGTCCATATATGGACAGAAGTCAGGGACTTCTCCTGTAGTGGAAACACCTGCCACAGCGCCGGGGATTCCGCTTCAGAAGTCCCTAACGTCACTGTGTCCATATATGGACGGTGAAGTCAGGGAGTTCTCCTGGAGCGGAAACACTGGCCTCAGCTCCGGGGATTCCACTTCAGAAGTCCCTGACGTCACTATGTCCATATATGGACAGTGAAGTCAGGGACTTCTCCTGGAGCGTTGCCGAAGCTGTGGCCATGGGATTGGGGATTCCGCTCCTACAGGGAGCAAAAAAATACTCTCCTCCTCCTCACATGTGCTTCGCACTGTGAGGAGGAGGAGGAGAGAGCGAGCGACGTAAGAAACGGCCATCACTCGGAAAACCCATTCCAGTGATGGCCGTGTATTATCCGGCCCCATAGACTTTCCCAGCCCGTCAAAAAATCGGTCGTGTGAATAGCCCCATTTGGGGTCTAATGTTCCTACTGTAGGAGTGTGACAGACGTTTTTTCAATGGCCGACACACGGCCGGGAAACACTGTCGTGTGAATGGGGCCTAAGACACTTAAATGTTTACCCTTAAACCACTCCAGTGTACTTTATCAGTATGTTTATGGTCCTTGTCCTACTGGAAGGTGAACCTCGTCCCAATCTCAAATCTCTGGCAGACAAACAGGTTTTCCCTAAGAATTTACCTGTATTTATGGCCATCCATCTTTACTTCAATCCTGACCAGTTTTCCAGTCCCAGCCAATGAACAGCATCCCCACAGCTTGATGCGGCCATTACCATGTTCTTGGGGTAATGGGAAGTGTTGGTTTGTGCCACACATATCACAATAATGGACAATGATTGACAAAAAGTTACTATCATCGCTCTCCCCCTTGAATTTCCATCATATTGGCAGTGCATCTCCATGTTTACACAGGAAGTTGTGCTGCTGACAACGATAATATTTTGTGCTGCAGAAACGATTCAATTAGCCGATGTATTTGTCATGGTTTTTGCTTCATTATTTTTTTTGCATGTGTTTTTTGGGCAAAAATACTAAACATATTTTCCTGTAATTTTAATCAAAGAACACCAAAACTACCTTAAACAGTAACTAAACTTTTAGACTTGTCAGAAGTTTTGATCGGTGGGGGTCTGAGCACTATGACTCTCACAGATTGCTAAAACGAAGTGGCAGAAACACTCGGGTAAGTGCTGTGCCAATTCGTCTCTGATTGTCTTTTCTCGGCTTTCCTCGGAGTGGTGTACAGGCTCAATAGAAAGTCTATGAGTTTGTGCAATACTGGCTCAGCTTTCCGAGGAAAGCCGATTAAAAACAAAGCGGCAGAGCACCCACCTGAGTGCTTCTGTCACTTAGTTTTGGCGATCGTGGGGGTCTTAGTGTTTGGACACCCACCGATCAAAACTTCTATGGTATTTTTGGCGTTCTTTGATTAAAATTACAAGAAAATATGTTTATAATTTTTCACCAAAAAAAACACATGTTAATGCAAAATAAAGCAAAAACCTAGACAAAAACATCACTGACATTATTGTTATCTAGTATACTCGGTTGATGAAGGAAGTTGAGGCATAAGGGTATGTCCATACGCTGCAGATTTGATGTGTATCCGCCCAGCGGCGTAGCTAAAGGTTCATGGGCCCTGGTGCAAGAATTCAGTGTCACGGCTCAGGGTGTGGGACCCATAATGCAATGTCTATAGTTCAGAAAGGGTACCTGAGGCAATGTAGACAGTAGCGGTGGAGTTAGGCTAAGATGAAGTTCCGACAGTAGACACACACCCGGCGGGGTGCGACACAATAGAGACTCCAACTCTTGAAGGCACCATAGCACGGGACACAGGGTACAGGCAGCAGGAACGGGTAACACTGGGAACTGGAAAACACTAGGAGACCATTTTCAAGGACAAACTTAACCCCTTCCCTCCGCAGCCATTTTTCGGATTTTCACTTTTGTTTTTTCCTCCCGACCTTCCAAAAGCCATAACTGTTTTATTTTTTCATCAATATTGCCGTATGAGGGCTTGTTTTTTGCGGGACGAGTTGTAGATTTTCACAGCATCATTTTTTTTACCATATAATGTAGTGGGAAATGAGAAAAAAAATATTTGTGGGGTGGAATAGGAAAAATATAGCGGTTCCTCAACCTTTTGGGTGGTTTTATTTTTACGGCGTTCACCTTACGGAAAAAATGGCATGTTAACTTTATTCTGCGGGTCAATACAATTACAGTGATACCAAATATATATAGTTTTCTTTATGTTTTACTACTTTTACAAGGAAAACACTGATTGTTAAAAATAAAATTTTCGTTTTCTCGCCACATTCTGACAGCCATAAAGTTTTTTATTTTTCTGTCGATTTACCCGTGTGAGGGCTTATTTTTTGTGGGGCGAGCTGCAGTTTATATTGGTACCATTTTGGGGTACGTGAGAATTTTTTATCACTTTTTATTTAATTTTTTGTGGGAGAAGAAGTGACCAAAAAACAGCATATATGATGTTTTAAATTATTTTTTTTTACGCCGTTCACCGTGCAGACTAAATAATGATATATTGTAATAGTTCAGACTTTTACGGACGCGTCAATACCAGTTATGTTAACTTTTTATTTTTTTTACATTTTGCTTCAAGGGAAAATTGGCAAAGTTTTTTTTTTTTAGCTTTTAATTTATTTCTTTTTTTGTATTTGTTAAAAAAAACGTTATTTGACTGTTTATTACTTTTTTTTACTTGTCCCCCTAGGGGACTTTAACCAGCGATCGTTAGATCGCTTGCACGATATACTGCAATACTAATGTATTGCAGTATATCGCAATTCTGACAGTCTCCTATGAAGCCCTTATAAGAGTACAAAGATCGCGGACCTGGGGCGACTTCATCAGACTCCCAGGCAGCCGTGCCGTGCCAACCAACGGGGGGGGGGGGGCGTTGGGACGTTACAGGGGGTCGCCTTTACTGTTTTTTAGTAATTTTAATTCCACATTCGCTATTGAACACGGCATTTAACGGGTTAAACATGCGGGATCACGCTTGAACGGGATCCCGCTCGTTACCCGCAAGTGTCGGCTGTAACACACAGCCGACACACTCGCTCTATGGAGTGGTCTCAGCCCGTGAGCCCGCTCCATATACCCCCACCAGGCGTGCGCAGTATATATACGGCGGATGTCGGGAAGGGGTTAAGGTAACACAACAATGCTCAGGCAAGGGTCGAGAGGGCAGAGCCCCTTTTATAGTCCCAAAGCATTCTGGGCTAATTGCAGTGTTCTGCAACTGTGCGCGTACTGGCCCTTTAAGGCCGTGAATGCGCGGGCGTGCGCGCCCTACGAGAGACAGTGTCCGGACTACTCGCTCGTCCATCAGAGGGTGAGTCAGGATGACGGTCCGAAGCCATAGATGTTACAGTATCCCCCTCTTACGCTCCCTCTTACGCCCCCTCTTCTTGGGGCCAGAGCGGGAGAGAAACTTCTTCAGGGAGCAGGAGCATTGATGTTCTCCTCTTGCTCCCAGGACCTCTCCTCTGGATCAAATCCTCTCCAATCCACCAAATAAAACGTTCTTCCTCCTCCTACTCTCTTGGTGTCCAAGATCTCCCTCACCGCGAATGTCCCTGACGAGTCGCCAAGAGCCAATGCGGAACTAGGAGTCCTGTAGTAGCGGTTCAGGACCACAGGCTTCAGCAAGGAGACGTGGAAGGAGTTTGGGATCTTGAGGGTGGGAGGCAGACGAAGCTTGTAAGAGACAGGATTTATTTGCAGCAGAATCTCGGGGGGTCCGAGGAACCTGGGAGCAAACTTGCAAGATGGCACCCTTTTAGTCGGATATTCTTGTAAGACAGCCAGACCTTGGTACCTGGAAGAAACTGGGGAGGTTCTCAACTTCTAGTGTCTGCCTTTCTCTTCATGCGCTCGACCGCCAGCAGAATAGAAGATCGGGTCTGATGCCATATCTGCAGAGGGTCCCTGAAAGTAGAGTCAGCTGCAGGTACCTGGGACATAGTGGAAACAGGAAGAGGTATTCGTGGGTGTTGGCCATAGACAATGAAGAATGGGCTGGAGGTGGTGGACACACTAGTATGGTTTTTATTAAGAGAACTCAGCCCTAGGAAGTAGCTGCACCCAGTCATCATGCTGCCTGGAGATAAAGTGCCGTAGATAGTTCTCCATAATCTGATTAACCCTCTCGACTTGACCATTGGACTGGGGATGGTAGGCCGAGGAGAAGTCCAACTATACACCGAGGAGACCGCAGAGTGCTCTCTAGAACTTTGAGTTGAACTGAACCTCTCGATCCGAGACAATATGCAGAGGCAAGCCGTGCAGACGGAAGATGTGTTGGAAGAAGAGGCCGGCCAGTCGGGAAGCAGAAGGCAGACCAGTCAGTGTAATAAATTGAGCCATTTTGGAGAATCGATCCACCACCACCCAGACCATACTGCATCCAGCAGAGAGAGGCAGATCTGTGACAAAGTCCATTGCAATATGTTGCCAGGGCGCATCGGGCACAGGAAGTGGCTGGAGCAGACCAGCTGGTCTGGAGTGGGCAACTTTATTTGCTGCACATGCCGTGCAGGAAGAGACAAAATCTGGGACGTCTTTGGGCAGCGTGGGCCACCAGAACTGACGGGGCAATTAGGTCTCATCAGGACGATGAAGGATTGATGCTGACGTGAAGGCCTTCTTTAAGCTCTTGAATGCGGTCTCTGCTTTTGGAGTCCACACCTTGGCATTCATGCCCTTTTTGGTGAGGGTAGGGATTGGAGCTGTCAGTGAGGAGAAGTTCGGAATGAATAGCCGGCGTCTCCCAGGAGGGAGTTGCTGTCGGGAACTCGCTCGTCCATGGCCGCGGCCGTCAGAGGTTGTCAGGATGACGGTCCGCGGCCATAGATCTTACAGTATCCCCCCTCTTACGCCCCCTCTTCTTGGGGCCAGAGACGGAGATAAACTTCTTTACGAGGGCAGGAGCATTGATGTTCTCAGGAAAATGGTCCGCAGCCATAGACGTTACAGTCAGCTTGGGCCCCCTTACCCTACCCAACACCCCAAGACCTCTGCACGCACTTATGCCCAGCTGCCTTGCCCAACAGCCCCCATCGATACCCACACAATATAATGCCCCCCATAGCCGGCCCACACAGTATAATGCTCCCCATAGCTGCCCCTATACAGTATAATGCTCCCTGTAGCTGCCCCCATACAGTATAATACACCCATAGCTACCCCCATACAGTATAATACCCCCATAGCTGCCCTCATACAGTATAATGCCCCCCATAGCTGCCCCACACACAGTATAAAGCCCCGATAGCTGCCCCCACACAGTATAAGGTTTCCCATAGTTGCCCCCATACAATATAATGCCCCCGATAGTTGCCTCCATACAGTATAATGCCCCCATAACTGCCTACGCAGTATAATGCCCCCATTGCAGACCCCATAAAGTATAATGTCCCTCATAACTGCCCAACACAGTATAATGCCCTCATAGCTGCTCCACACAGTATAATACCCCGATTGCAGACCCCACACATTATTTATGCTCCCCATAGTTTCCCCCATACAGTATAATGCCGCCGTACAGTATAATGCCCCACATAACTGCCCAAAACAGTATAATTCCGCCCATAGCTGTCCCCCACACAGTATAATGCCCCCCATAGCTGCCCCATGAGTGACTTGGCCCAGACAGGCACGATGACATCACTAAATCGTGCCTGTCTGCGCCGAGCCGCAAGTGGCTCACGGCACAGTTAATGCTGGAGCAAGGAGCCGTCAACTCCTTGCTTTCTCATTAAATTTAACTGTATCTGAGGACGCATATACAGTTGGAACTGGGACCTCGTGAGTAGGTCACAACCCCTCGGTTGCAATGTTTTGTATCATGCAGTTTGCGGTGGGGAGAGGAGAGGGGGGCCCTGTAATTTAAAGCCCCACCCTCTCCTCTCTCCACCGCAAACACAGACAGCACAATAAAACACACATACATTACGGCCCCCTCTGCAGCTCACCTGCAGTCTTCCGTGCTCTTCCACACCGGCTCTTCCACACTGGTTGGAACGCCCCTCACGTGACGTCATGGTCACATGGTACACGTCTAAAGGAGCCCTGCCAGTAACCAGGAAGTTCCGGCATCACGGCACATATAGAATTAGCATTAGTGCGCTATGGGCCCCCCTGGTTTAGGGGCCCGGTCGCAAGTGCGACTGCTGTGACCCCTATAGCTACGCCTCTGCATCCACCTCAATTTACTGTACAATTTGTGTAGATGGGATTTTATTTTTTTCTACAATGTTTTGGGGGAAAAGGGAAAAAGTTTTTTTTCTTTGAACTGTTAATGTTTTTAATATAATTAATATATGGAAAAATGTATTTAACTTTTATTATTAGTCCCCCTAGGGGACTTCAACCAGCGATCGTTGTATCACTTGAATGATAAACTGCCATACTATTGTATATCTCAGTATATCGCCTGAGGCAGGGTTTAATAGGATCACAAAGGTGGCAGACCTGGGGACCTTCATTAGGCCAACAGGCTGCCATGACAACCATTGACACCCTGCAATCGCATCACGGGGGGGAAGCAGGATCCTTCTTGTTGCAGTGAAGTGTCGGCTGTTTCATACAGCTGACACACGCAAGTTATTTGCGGGCTCGTGAGCCCGCTCTATACTTTCCCTCCCGGCCTCCACAGTATATATATGGCAGATGTCGGGAAGGGGTTCAAAACCTCATTTACATGTACTGGAAAAAAAATCAACACTGAAAAACAAGTATGCTGTTGATTTTCAAATCCACGGCATTCCTACGTTATGGGTTATGACCGCAGATATCGTCCATTTAATGTATCAGGTGAATTCCACTGTACAATCCATTTAAGAAGTGAAAGTTTTGCAAAATCACTGTGATTTCAGCTGCGGATTTGTGGCAGGATATGAGGGTGAATTTTTCCACTGCATGTGAACTCAGCCTAAGGGCTTGTCCGAATGTAGCGGAATTGCTGCTAATTTCTCGTCCAGAATTGAGGAATGAAAAAACGCAGCAGAATACAGTAGCAGCAAAGTGGATGAGATTGAACAAATAATGAGCGGAAAAAACGCTCAGAAATGGACCCTGCGGTGCAGAATTTTATTCCAGAGCATGTCAATTGTTTTTGCATAATCGCTCCGTATTTTCTGCGGGTTTTCTTGAATTCAATGGGGAGGTAAAACCCTGCCACAAATAACAGTAAAAAAAACACCATGCTTACCTAGGAGTCTGTGTTTCTTCCACCAAGCAGGCCTCC
Organism: Rhinoderma darwinii; assembly: GCF_050947455.1. NCBI lineage: Eukaryota > Metazoa > Chordata > Amphibia > Anura > Rhinodermatidae > Rhinoderma > Rhinoderma darwinii. The sequence goes on from NC_134688.1 coordinate 348,497,293, forward strand.
TGGGATGACGCTTTATCCTATATGACCGCTGCTGCAGCCAATCACAGGCTGTAGCAGCGGACTCATGGATGAAACGTCATCACAGGAGGCCGGCCTGGATGACGTCAGAGGGTCGGCCTCCTGGGATGACGCTTCAACCCATGTGACCACCACTACAGCTAATTACAGGCTGCAGCAGTCTCGTGGGATGAAACTTATTTAGTATGTTTTCCATTACTTAGAGTCCATCTTGTTTCACCAAATTTTCCATAAATCAAGTACAAGTGATGATACATTTTGTAAGGCCTGGTTCACATCTGCGTCGGAGGCTTTGTTAGGGGTCTCCGTCGTAGATCCGGCTGAGATCACCGGAGATCAGCATGCTGCGCTATTGTCTCTGGTAAAACCACAGACACACCGACGGAAAGCCGGCGGAACCCATTAAAGTCAATGGGTTCTGTCGGCCGCTGGCGGTTTCCGTTTTGCAATGGAAACATTGCTTCTGGCATTACAGAATGTCACAATGCACATGTGAACATAGCCTTAGATATCTTTTATAGCAAAATGCCTCTTTCTCCACCTACACCAACTTTTCTCTTCGTCCAGCCTCTTAAAACCAATCTCTCACTTTTAATCCACTGCTAATATCTGTCGATTTTCGGCTTCACTGGGGGATCAGGCTACAACTTCTGCCCATAGAAGTCTAAGAAGAGGAGAGGGGGTGGAGGAGGGCCATAGGTTCTTAATCTCAGCCTGTGCCTAACAGGAGAGCCTGAGTAAGGCCTCATGCACACGACCGTATTTTTGTCCACCCATAAATACTGGCGTAAATACGGGTCCTTGGTCACACGTATTCGACCCGCATTGCACCAGTATTTACGGACCCGTGCCCGTAAATACGGGTCCGGTGTCACCTGTACTCCACCCGTATTTACGGGCATGTTTGTGGCTGCAAAATTGCACTGCACTAATCGGCAGCCCTTCTCTCTATCAGTGCAGGATAAAGAGAAGGGACAGACCTTTCCGTAATAAAAGTAAAAGAAATTCATACTTACCCGGCCGTTGTCTTGGTGACGCGTCCCTCTCCTGACATCCAGTCCGACCTCCCTGGATGACGCGGCAGTCTATGTGACCGCTGCAGCCAGTGATTGGCCTATGATTGTCTGCAGCGGTCACATGGGCTGTAACGTTATCCCACGAGGCCAGACTGGAGGAAGAAGCAGGGAGTTCTGGGTAAGTATGAACGTCTTTTTTAATTTTTACAGCTTTATCTATATTCTGATCGGTAGCCACTGTCCAGGGTGCTGAAACAGTTACTGCCGATCGTTTAACTCTTTCAGCACCCTGGACAGTGACCATTTACTGAGGTCGCCTAGCAACGCTCCCGTAATTATGGGTGCACACACGTAGTCACCCGTAATTACAGGAGCCCCATAGACTTCTATGGGCTGCCCGTGCCATAATTACGGCCGGAAATAGGACATGTTCTATCTTTTTCAACGACACGAGCACCTTCCCTTAAGCATACGGGGAGGTACCTGTGGCGGAACGGGTGACGGTTACAGGCATTGTACCCAGATAAAGGTTAAGCCTGCCGCAAACCGTCGCACTCTCGCCATCCGGGTGCCATAGCTTAGATGGCGCCCGGTGCTAGATGGGGATATGTCCCCTAAAACTGCATTACGTTATGTTTGATAACCAGTTGTTTTATATTGTATTGTATTCAGTGCTGCTTCACTGTCCTCCCCCTCTAGGGTTAATCTTATACTGAAGGAGAATGAGTCACAGGCTGAGAGCGGGAATATGTGTAATGTAAATAAGAAAAAGGAGGGGGCCTGTTTCCTAAGTGAGGGATATAGTGGTGGTGGATGAGTTCTCAGTTTAGTTGCAGCCCAGGAGAGGATGAGATAGCAGTGTGAGCTGCAGGCAGGGGCTGTCTACCTCAGAGATGGTACCTGACCTAGGGACAGTAATAGAGGACAAGTGCTGGAGTCCCATCTAACTAAGGAGGATCTAGAGACACCCCAAAGGATGAAAGGTACAGTGAAGAGACCCCATAGTGAGGTAGCCTGTCCCATCCAGCCCAGAGGGGAGAAGCAGCGATGCATTGGTTCTGTGTGTGTCTGTCCCTGTTAATAAACGCGCCGCTGTGGCTTGTCCCCTGTTAATCTGTGTCGCCTGAATCTATCGCCCACATTCTCTTGGCGTAAACCGACCCCCACTGACGCGGTTTCGCCACAGTACCCGTGGCCAATAAAAGTCTATGGGCCCGTAATTACGGGAGTTTTTATGGTCGTGTGCATGAGGCCTAAGAGAAAGGTAAAGACACACAGTTACAGTATTGGTGCTTGGGAGTGGTTTTAGTGCCCGACTTGGCTTCTCTGTTTCTAGAGCTGCAGCTCTGTGAGAACCATGTAGCATAAGTGTGATCTCAGATGCATTTTTGCATTCTCTAGTGGTCTCTCAATTTTACTAAGCAAAGCTTAAAATATTAAATAAATTACATTAAAGTACTCCCAAGGCTATGATCATACACTGTGCTGCAGCTATTAAAACCCCAGTAAGAGGACATGGCGTTTACCCTCTGGTGTACATGTACCAGGAGTTGAGAAGCTAGGCTCTAGATGACAGCATGTAGGACATTTAGCATGGCCGGAGAGTGTTTGTATAGTGAATAAGGGTCTACACTACGAAAGTGGACATATTTTTATTGTACCCACCCTCCTTTGTATGCCCTTCTGTTTTTGTAACTCTAGACAACTCACCATTCTAATTTTATTTCAGGAATACATCCATCTCTGTGGAGCAGGGATGATATTATTCAGTGGTTACGATGGGCAGAGGAAGAATATTCACTAAAGAAAACAGATGACAGCAAGTTTGTAATGAATGGAAGAACGCTGTGTATTCTTACAAAGTTTGATTTTAAAGCTCGTTCTCCTAGTTCAGGTACAGAACTTTTCACTGTTTACATTCGTAATATTCGTAATATTAATAGAGATATGCTTTTGACAATATATAATTAATTTCCTTTCTGTATTAATGTGAGTTTCACATTTTTATCTAGAAATCAAATAAGCTGTTATGGAATAATTTTAATTTATTCCACTTAAGCAAGAGAAAGTAGTTAAGAAATACAAAAAAAATCTCCAAATTAGTCACCCTATGCTCATGCAGGCACTATGTATGTGCACTTTATACACAATCTAAAGTAATTATGTTACCAAGACTAAAAGTACACTTCATAGTGTGAAACATGTCCGCCTACCAGAACCCTTCATAGCTCAAGCCGGTCAAAGTTTTAATGATAATCTTCAACGATACAAAAAATTATTATGAATGTTAATGATAATCGTTATGTATATTCTACTAAAAACAATCATGTCTGACCAATGTAAATTCCCCCCACCAGTAATTGTTCGTGCTTTAAAATTATTTGATCATATAATTTATGTTACCATCATCTGCATCTGATAAAAATTGATATGGCCTTGTGGGAAAGTAGTTTAGTATAGTTTCTACAGGGCACATATCAGGCAACTCACCTCTCCCTACACTCCTGGCGAGCAGCGGCACGGCAGCGTCCGTTACGGCTGAAATTACGGTGCTGTTTTCAGGAGAAAACAGCACCGTAATTTCAGCCGTAATGGCATGTGCAGGCGTCTTTCGCTGCGCCCATTACGGATGAAATTGAAGCTGTTTTTCCATGGAGTCAATGGAAGATGGGTCCAATTACGTCTCAAGAAGTGACAGGCACTTCTTTGACGCGGGCGTCTTTTTTACGCGCCGCCTTTTGACAGCGTAAAAAAAATGACCGTCGGCACAGAACATCAAATGAATGGGCAGATGTTTGCCGACGCTTTTGAGACGCATTTTCGGATGTAATTCGAGGCTAAAATGCCCGAATTACGTCCGTAAATAGGGTGTGTGAACCCAGCCGGAGTCTTTCTGGCAATACTGTCTGGCCGCTGTCATACCTTTAGAACAAAGTCTACAGGCCCCATTCAAGATGGTGCCAGCTCAACTGCCTGGAAGAGACCATACGGTCCACACTTCAAGACTCTTCGGAGCCCAGCCACTCATTCCTAGAGGGCTCTTCTGTTAGACACAGGCAGAAATTAGGAGCCTCTGACTTTACAAATCTGCTACAGCAATCCCATGCCCTACTTGAGATGGAGCTGAACAAGACCTCAGCTAAAATTACTCATGACCTCATTAAAGAAATTAGGGAGCTGGGCACCCGCACAGATCTCCTAGAACAGTGCATGGATGAAATGGTGTGTCCCACTCCTCACTCCAGTATGACCTGCTGGAAGACTGGGATGACAATTTGCAACTCCAGAACAAGCTAGAGGATTTTGAGAATATAGCCTGCCGGGACAATGTTTGTATAAGTGAACTATCCGAGCACATCGTGGACCTGCAAGCCACAATTACGGCGCTATTGCAGGAACTTTCCCTTAAAATCTCAGCAGAGCGCCTTGAAATGGATAGGGTTCTTCAAGTCTTGATGGCTAAGTAAGTTGAGGGACCCTCCGTGACATCATCACAAAGTTACATTTCTACTGCACCAGGTAGGAATTGATGTTGGCGGCCCATACTGCCACTTCCCTGACTTTTCACGTACCAACTAATTTCTGACCTGGCACCTTTTACCATAGCCAAGGAACGTGCTTTAAAGCCCGACTTAGAAATTCTGCCGAGGAAGAACATCATGTACCGATGAATCTTCCCCTTTAAATTTACATTTATCTCCAATGACAAGGTTCGCACTGTCCTTTACCTTAAAGGGGTGAAAAAATGCTTATCACAGCTTTGTTTGGAAGGCACCACATCCAGCCTATCACCTCCTCCAGATGACCTATCCCAGAGCAGACCCAGTACCTCACAGCTTACATTCCCTACCAGCCCAGCACGCAGCTATAAACGCTCAACCTCATTCCAGCATGTGCCTTGACTTCTTGCTGGACTTTCCACATTGTGCAGCTAAATGTAATCAGCTACTCTAGATTAGTATCACATACATTTTTTTGCTTCTCATTTGCAACATACGCCTCTTATGCTGTTGCTGATTGACATTACGAGTAATTTTTATTGATTTTCAGTTTTTTCCTCCCCAACCCCCTCTTTTTTCTTTTTTTTTTTAGTAATTTATTCTTATTGTTATCTTTTTGCTTATACTTGCATATTGATATGTAGGCTAATACCTGTATAATGTTTTCAATGTGTTCACAGTCATTCTACATCATGATGTTTCTTTAGGCTTCTGTCCCCCTGTTCCTTTACCCCCTCCGTTGGTCACACCAGATAAACTTTATATTGCGCCCTTCAATTCTACAATTGCAGAGTGTTCTCTATTCCTCACCACTGCAGTGCAATGTCGTCCCTCTTTCACCACACTTATCATTCACGGAAACCCTACACCACATGGGTCGCTGATGATCCTATACTGATCGATAGTTTAATGCTGCTTTCCTCACGCCCTTAACTTTAGTATTGCACAGCGTGCAAGGCTAAAACTCACCGCACAAGAAATCCAAAAGATTCCATTATTACCATATTATCCATGTTGATGTGGTTTGCTTACAAGAGACTCATTTCTCCACATCCTCTCGCGCCTAACCATATAGCCCATGCAGTACCTGGCTATTCCCCTACCTGTTTTAGAGGCTGTACTTCCACTTGTGATGTTGTGTATACATGGAGGACTTACACCACAGTAGCAAATTTTAGTACCAAGATATACTACCTCATTTGTACTGTGACAGGCTAAGATTTGAGAAAAATTCAATTTGGGAAGTCCGTCTCAATAAAAATATTAAAGGGGATTCCTATGCTAAGCAGAAGCTTGTCGGCATCCTATTTGTAGCCACAAAGCTGATGATAGCAAGCTCCTGAAAGCAACCTGTCCTCTTCTTATGAGAGATTTGTTCTCGAATGCAATATTACATGATTAACCCCTTATTGACCGGCCTATTTTAGACCTTAATGACCAAACTATTTTTTAAGTTTTTACATCGTCTCATTCAAAGAGCTATAACTTTTTTTATTTTTGCATAGCTGTCTAAGGCCTAAGGCCTTGTTTTTTGCGGGACAAATTGTAATTTTTAATAGCACCTTTTTGGGGTACATAGAATTAAAGGCAGGATTAAAAGAAAACAGCAATTTTTGCATTGTTTTTTTATTTCAGTTTTTGGGAGGTTCACTGTGCGGGTTAAATGATGTAATAACTTTATAGTTGGGGTTGTTACGGACGCGGCGATACCAAATATGTGTAACTTTTTTTACTTTATTTTGTTTTTTAATAATAAAGCATTTTGTAAGGGGAATAAGTGGGTTTTTAATTTTTTTCTTCACTTTTTTGTTTTTACTTTTTATTAAACTTTTTTTTACTTTTTTACTAGTCCCACTAGGGGACTTCACTATGCGATCCTTCGATCACATTTATAATACACTGCAATACTTCTATATTGCAGTGTATTATGCCTGTCCGTGTAAAACGGACAGGCATCTGCTAGGCCGTGCCTCTGGCATGACCTAACAGGCATATACTACATGCAGACCTGGGGGCCCTTATTAGGCCCCTCGGCTGCCATAGAAGACACCGGCACTCTGCGATCACACTCAGGGTGCCGGTGGGATGAGAGGGAGCTCCCTCCCTCTCTTCAAAACCACTCAGTCACCCTACAGTCCTTCCTGAAGATATGGGACCCATAAATAGCCTACATGTCCCCTCCTTGAGAGGCCTAAATTATCTCTCACCCCTAGGAGTCCCATTAATCACCCTACCGGATCATGACTCTCCTTTAGACCGAGCATATTTTGATAACTTGCCCACCGATACCCTCCCCTAGCCCTGTCTGTCCATGTTCCGCTTTCTAGTTATCTGTGGGCCACCAGTTACAGTTTTACTATGTCTCCACTTGTGTAGCAATTGTCTTTTGTCTTCTACGTATATGCAATGCAGTTACGATCTTCTGTAACAAAAGAGATGCCACTTTGTATTTGCTTGTATTAATGTTGTTTATTTAGAAATGTAATAAAAACAATGTTTTAAAAAAATAAATCTTATGGTCAAATGCAAAGGCATAATGTCTCCCATGATACAAAAAGATATTCCTGGTAAATATATATTTGTGTATGTTCCTTTTCCAATTAACATGCTCACAAAAGCATTTGAATACTTATCGTATCGGAAAATAATTCCATTTATAGCTCGTTTTACTTCTTCCTATATTCTCATTGTCTTCTGTCAGAGGTATGTTGAGTTGTGAAGATACACTCACAAAACAGCAGTATATCTAGCAATAAACTAAATGGGTGACATTAGTCAGGTATGCCATTACATTATGACTGGCTTTTGACTACTTATGTCCAAACATTTAAAATCCATTGAGATAGCAGGAAAAGGTAGATGTCAAAATTCTAAGACTGTTTAAAGCCTTAACAGAACAGGGCAGATCCTTATATTTAGCTTGTATATTCTCTGTGCATTGCATAACTACCAGTGATTTAATAGCTTTAATTTGGTGAACCTCAAAAACATTGGAAGCGGTTCTCGTAGGCAGGAAGGTATAATAAGAGCATGGCCTCAAATTTCTCTACCGCCATCATGGAAATATTCGGAGCTATGACTATAACGCTAGATTCACACGAGCGTAGGATATCTCGAACGTGAAAAACTGCCATTTTTCACGACCGGGGTGCATCTGTGCTGCACCCCTGTGGGACGCGTTATCACGCATCCCCCATAGACTAGAGCCTATGGAGGGATGCGTGAAGCACAAAAAAATTGGACATGTCCTATTTTTCATGGACCCTTCACAAGCTCTGTTGAAACAACGGTCGTGTGAACGGCCCCATTGAATTACATAGGTTTGTTTAGACGGCCGCCACACTGACTTATTCAACGTTCATGTGAATAAGGCCTAAAGTGTCTAAGTGGCTAAGAAATGACAAAGCGTGTCAAGATTTATTAAGTAATGTCTGGTATGGTGGCACAACACATATATAGGTGGTCCACCTTAAGATTTAAAACATTTAAAGTTGTGACACAAAGAGGATTGGAGGTCAGAGGGCTACATCTGGCTGAGCAGGTCTGATGTCGAACTATAAGAGACGTTGACATAACAGGAGTAATGTAGCTGTGGGTGCAGAGGTTGCAGTTGCAGCCAAGCAATGGTGCTATATCTACGTAAGATACTTCTACAGAATTATATCAATTACGTGATATTTGGAAGTGCCAGATTTTGCATCTGGGCTCAACAGGGTTTTCCAACAATCGAAAGACTCCCTAAAGCAGACTAAAATTGTTTGATGACATTTTAACCATGGTGACGTCATTATGGACGACATGTCAATGTGCTAGGACATAAACATTGGAGTAGTTGGGAATAACAAGGATAAATGTTGGAAAACCTCTTTCATGCTACGTTTCTGTATCACATATTTAATCATGTACTTTGGACTGTAAAAAAGACAGTAACACAAACTAATACCTTTCTTCTTTTTTACAGGTGATGTTTTGTTTGAATTACTACAATGCATTAAGAATCACAGACAGGGGTTAGTAAGGTATTCTTTTTTCAGCCAGTGTATAAGAAAAAGTCACCATCCGCATCTACAGAGCTGCATAAATACAAGTGAGATATTCATTGTACACTGTATCTGTGTACTGGCTGTATGCTCATATGTACTTATTATATTGTACTTATTATATTTATATTCATAAATTAATTTGTGTCAATTCTTAGTGTCGCTGTTTCTGGAAAATAGGCAGACCCTTTTTTCTCATTTTGGACAACTCGTTTAAGCTGGCCATTTTCAGCAGATCACATGCATTTTAACTAAATAAATGACATCAGTTAAATGGATTTCATTGTTTATTTATCTTCTGGCATCCCAGTTAGAGAAATTACCCACTTCTGTACCCATTTGTCGATGATTAGCATCTTGCTTGAGTATTTGCATAGTTCAGAATATCTGAGCACATATAGGGTCAGTTCACACGTTGCGTAAATACTGCAGATTTTCCGCAAAGGAATTCGGAGGTAAAACCCGCAACAAATAGCAGTTATTGCGTTTTTTTTGCGTCGGAATCACAGAGATTCCGCTGCAAAGAACTCAACTCACAATTAAAAAAAAAAATCTTATACTTACACAGAAGTCTGTGTTTCTTCCTCCAGGCCAACCTCGTGCGATGCCGTTTCAACCCATATGACCGGTGCAGCAAATCACAGGCTGTAGCGGCGGTCACATGGGAAAAAAAGTAGCATGCTCTTTGTTGCCGTGGTTACGCATCTCACCTCAATGGGAGGCAGAGAAAGCGTTTTTCACTGCATTTTTTGCCATCAGCGCTCAATGGCCGTGGCGAAAAACGCAGCGTAACACGCCATGAAGATTGCGGCAAGAAATTACAGACAGGTCAAAATCTGCCTCAAAATTCCTGAAGGAATTTTGAGGCAGATTTTTCTGCCTGTAAAAACAATACGTGTGAACAGGGCCTTAGACATTTTCATTTCAGGATTTCATCATTGTAATGTTTTGTATGTTATAAATGTCAAGCCAGGAGTACAGATGATGCAATCTTTAGAAATTATTTTGTTTTTCCAGAGTGTCTGCAAATTTTTTGTCTGTCCATGATTTTTGGCTAAGTTGTTTAGAAAATAAAAAAAAAGGGGTTGGTGACCCTGGTTACAATATATACTTCTGGATATGTGTTACCTGTTAGTATTACCTTTTAATATTCTGCTGCTACTATTAATTGTAATTCAATATTTAAACCAATTGATAGATATCTGAAGTTAGTATCAAATACAATAAAAACATTGGTAAGTCTTATGTGTCTAGTTGAAGTTAGACAACCAAATGTAAAATATGATGTTTTCACTGAAAGTACATTCTTATCAACATTTAAATCGCAAATTACAGGGCACTTAAAGCTCTACCCATCCTGCCTGGGAACACTACCAAAATCGTTAACCGCCCCAAAAAATCTTCAGGAAAACCCCTTTAAATGCAGATTAGAATAAACCTTGTCCCCTTTATGGTCCGGTTTGCAGGACAGTCCCACAAACATAAGGACATTTAGCAAGTATGCAAATAAAATCTCTATAGTTATTTTAGGCAATGAAGGTGTCTGTGATATGAGTCTCAACTTCCATATAAGTATTATTAAAGAGGAAAATAAAAAAGAGTAATTAAAAGCTATGGGTGATACATGATTATTGCTTGAACTCCAATATACAAATATGAATAAATATTGCATAAAAACAACCTAATCATATATTGACTTGTGTGTTTAGAAACAGAGAATTCTCAATTATCTGCAAAACCAGCTACAGAGGATAATGTCCAAGATGTACCTCTCAATCTTTTCCGAAGGACACAAGGAACACAAAATAATGAAAGCTCTGCAGAACACATTGACTATATGGATGGAAAAATAAAGGGTAAATCTGAAAATAGAGAATGCCAAAAACGTTTTAAAATAGCTCAAAGCAGTCAATGGAAGATGTGGAGAGGCTTCAAGTAGGTCATTACTGAAATTAATGTCAGGAAGTCTCAAAACAAGTCTTCCTATGATACTTTATCTTACATATGTCCAGTTCTGATAATCTCCAGAAACATTTAACCCCTTAAGGACGCAGCCTAGTTTTGGCCTTAAGGCTCAGAGCCCATTTTTCAAATCTGACATATTTCACTTTATGTGGTAATAACGTCGGAATGCTTAAACCTACCCAAGCGATTCTGAGATTGTTTTCTCGTGACACATTGGGCTTCATGATCGTGGTAAAATTTGGTCGATATATTCAGTGTTTATTGGTGAAAAATTGCAAAATGTAGAGAAAATTTTGAAAAAATTGCATTTTTCAGAATTAAAATGCATCTGCTTGTAAAACAGACGGTTATACCACCCAAAATAGTTACTAGTTCACATTTCCCATATGTCTACTTTAGATTGGCATCATTTTTTGAACATTATTTTATTTTTCTTGGACGTTACAAGGCTTAGACCATAAACAGCAATTTCTCATATTTTTAAGAAAATTTCAAAAGCCTTTTTTTTAAGGTACCTCTTGAGTTCTGAAGTGGCTTTGTGGGGCCTATGTATTAGAAACCCTGATAAAACACCCCATTTTAAAAACTAGACCCCTCAAAGTATTCAAAACAGCAGTTAGAAAGTTTTTTAACCCTTCAGGCATTTCACAGGAATTAAAGCAAAGTGGAGGTGAAATTTGCAAATTTAATTTTTCTTGCTGAATTTCAATTTTATTCATTTTTTTTTCTGTAACACAGAAGGTTTTACCAGAGAAACACTACTAAATATGTATTGTCCAGATTCTGCAGTTTTTAGAAATGTCCCACATGTGGCCCTACTGCGCTCGTGGACTAAAACACAAGCCCTAGAAGCAAAGGAGCACCTAGTGCATTTTGAGTCCTCTTTTTTTATTAGATTATATTTTAGGCAGCATGCCAGGTTTGAAGAGGTGTTGAGGTGTCAAAACAGTAGAAATCCCCCAATAGTGACCCCATTTTGGAAACTACACCCCTCAAGGAATTAATTTAGGGTTGTTGTTACAATTTTGACTGCACGGTTATTTCACAGCACGTATTTGAATTGGGCTCTGAAATGAAAAAAATGTCATTTTTTCAAATAAAATGTCATTTGTGATCAAAATTTCTTATTTTCACAGGGAACAAAATACCCCATTTTGTTGCCCAATTTGTCCTTAGTGTGGCAATACCCCATTTGTGGTGATAAACTGCCGTTTGGGCCCATGGGAGGGCTCAGAAGGAAAGGAGCGCTATATGTTTGTTGGAGTCCAGATTTTGTTGGATTGGTTTTCGGGTGCCATGTCGCATTTGCAGAGCCTCAGAGGTATCAAAGCAATGGAAACCCACCAAAAGTGACCCCATTTTGGAAACTACACCCCTCAAGGAATTCATTTATGGTTGTTGTTAGCATTTTGACCACACAGTTTTTTCACAGCACCTATTTCAATTGGGCTGTGACATTAAAAAAATGACATTTTTTCCAATAAGATGTAATTTTTTACCAAAATTTCTTATTTTCACAGGGAACAAAATACTCAATTTTGTTGCCCAATTTCTCCTGAGTGCATCAATACCCCATTTGTGGCAATAAACTGCCGTTTGGGCCCATGGGAGGCCTCAGAAGGGAAGGAGCGCTGTGTGTTCTTTGGGGTACAGATTTTGCTGGTTTGGTTTTCGGGTGCCATGTCGCATTTGCAGAGCCCCAGAGGTATCAAAGCAATGGAAACCCACCAGAAGTGACCCCATTTTGGAAACTACACCCTTCAAGGAATTCATTTATGGGTAATGTGACCATTTAGACTCCATAGTTTCTTCACAGAACTTATTTGAATTGGGCTGGGAATTTAAAAAATATATATTTTTTCCAATAATATGTAATTTTAGCTCAAAAATTCTTATTTTCACAAGAAATAAAATACTCCATTTTGTTGCCCAATTTGTCCTGAGTGCGGCAATACCCCATTTGTGGTGATAAACTGCCGTTTGGGCCCATGGGAGGGCTCAGAAGGAAAGGAGTGCTGTGTGTTCTTTGGAGTACAGATTTTGCTGGATTGGTTTTCGGGTGCCATGTCGCATTTGCAGAGCCCCAGAGGTATCAAAGCAATAGAAACCCACCACAAATGACCCCATTTTGGAAACTACACCCCTCAAGGAATTCATTTATGGGTGTTGTGACCATTTTGACCCCATAGTTTTTTCACAGAACTTATTTGAATTGGGCTGGGAATGAAAACAAAATTATTTTTTTCAAATAATATGTAGTTTTGGCTGAAAATTTCTTATTTTCACAAGAAACAAAATACCCCATTCTGTTGCGCAATTTGTTCTGAGTGCCGCAATACCCCATTTGTTGTGATAAACTGCCGTTTGGGCCCATGGGAGGGCTCAGAAGGAAAGGACCACCATTTGGCCTACTGGGGATTTTCTAGTGCGAAGTCATGTATGCAGAAGCCCCTGAGGTACCAGTACAGTTGAAACCCGCAAGAAGTGACCCCGTTTTAAAAACTACACCCTTAAGGCATTCATCTAGAGGTGTAGTGAGCATTTTGACCGGAGACCTACACCCCATAAACTGTAATGTGGGTTCTCCCGGGTATGGCAATACCCTACATGTGGCTGTTATCAGCTGCCTGGACACACAGCAGGGCCCAGAGGGGAAAGACGAGGGGGGATAAGCTGTGCGGAGTGCATCAGGGTAAGTAAAATTGGGGTAAATTATAAACCAAGGGATGTATGATAAATTTTAAAACACTTTCATACAGAGCTCTGGTTATTCGGGACACGTGTCACATTGATATATTGTGTCATCCATTATCGCCCTCTTATAGCAGACTTTGCACCTCTTTTGACTTTTTCCCTTCTTGCCAGTTTGGGGAACTTCTCCTGGAAAGTGTTGCCCTGGTACGATGCGTGTGGGCTCGCTTCCAGAAGTACTGGGTGCCCCCCCTTCTTGGTCCCTAAAGATTAGGTTCTTGATAATCACCTCTTGAAATTCCAGGAAAGTTCCCGTCTGGCCTGCACATCGACGTAGCACGTACGCATTGTACAATGCCATCTGTATGATGTTCCCGGCCAGCTTCTTATACCACACCGCATGGCGCTGTAGGGCTTCAGGATTTGATCTTACAAGTCCATCCCTCCCATGTACCTATTGTAGTCCAGGATGCAGTCTGGTTTGGGGGTGGCCTTTCCTTCATATATCCTAAACCTGTAGGTATACCCTGATGCACTCTCACAGCTTATACATCTTCACGCCATACCTTGCCCTCTTACCCGGCAGGTACTGGCGGAATTGAACCCTCCCTTTAAAATGTACCAAGGACTCATCAATAGAAATACACTTCTCGGGGGTGTATGCTTGGGAAAACCGGGCACTGAAACGGTCTAATAGGGGTCTCCGTTTATACAAACGGTCAAAACTGGGGTCATCTCGGGGAGGGCACGGCTCATTATCAGTATAATGTAAGAAGCGAAGTATTGCCTCATTTATTTATTTTTTTAGGTTCCAGTTCAGTTCTGAAGTTGCTTTGAGGGGCCCATATATTAGAAACCCCTATCAAATACCCCATTTTAGAAACTAGACCCCTCAAAGTATTCACAACAGCATTTAGAAAGTTTATGAACCCTTTAGGTGTTTCACAGAAATTTAGAGCAAAGTAGAGGTGAAATTTACATATTTTTTTTGTCAGAAAATCCTCTTTAGACCATTTTTTTTATACCACAAAAGGATTTATCAGAGAAACGCAACTTAATACGTATTGCCCAGATTCTGCAGTTTTGAGAAATATCCCAGATGTGGCCCTAGTGCAGTAATGGACTGAAGCATCGGCCTCCGAAGCAAAGGAGCACTTAGTGGATTTTGAAGCCTCTTTTTTATTAGGCACCATGTCCGGTTTGAAGAGGTCTTGTGGTGCCAAAACATTGGGAACCCCCCAAAAGTGACCCCAATTTGGAAACTAGACCCCTTGAGGAATCCATTGTAGTTTTCTTGGGGTGCATGCAGCTTTTTGATCAGTTTTTATTCTATTTTTAGATGGCGTGGTGACTAAAAAACAGCAATTGTACTATTGTTTTTTTATTCTATTTTTTTTACAGCGTTCACCGTGCGCTATAAATGACATATTCACTTTATTCTGCGGGGCGATATGATTACGGCGATACCAGATGTTTATAGTTTTTTTTATGTCTTATGGCGTTTGCACAATAAAATACGTTTTGTAAACAATCATTCACTTTTTGTGTTACCTTATTCTAAGAGCCATAAAGTTTTTATTTTTCCATCAATAAAGCCGTGCGAGGACTTATTTTTTGCGTAACTAACTGTAGTTTCGATCAGTACCATTTTTAGGTACATGCAACTTTTTGATCTCTTTTTATTCCATTTTTTGGGAGGTGAAGTGACCAAAGAATTGTGATTGTGGTTCGGTTTATTATTATTTTCTTTTACGGCGTTCACCGTGCGGGATAAATAATGAAATAATTTTGTAGTTCAGGCCGTTACGGACGCGGCGATACCAATTATGTATAGTTTATTTGTTTGTTTATATATTTTTATTAATAATAAAGGACTTATAAGGGAAAAAGGGGGATTTTTACTTTTAATACTTTTAAATCTTTTATTTTCTTATTTTTACACATCTTTTTTTAACTTTTTTTTAATTTTATTACTTTGTCCCACTAGGGGACATGAGGGCAGGAGGCCCTGATCGCTATTCTAATACACTGCACTACATGCGTAGTGCAGTGTATTAGAACTGTCAGCTACTCACTGACAGCAAGCATAGTGGGTCCTGACGTTGTCAGGACCCACTAGGCTTCCGTCTATGGCATAGCCGGACGCCATTGTTTGGTGTCCGGTTGCCATAGTCACCATCGCCGGCCGCTATCGCGTAGCAGGCCGGCGATGGCAGCTTAACCCCTAAAAAGCCGCGATCTCTATAGAACGCGGCTTTTAAGGGGTTAATCAGCGGGGACACAGCGATCGGTCCCCGCTGTAGGAGCTGTAACAGCTGCTGAACAAGACAGCAGCGTCACAGCTCCTGTATGTGTCGGGAGGACGGCCGAAACGGCCGTTACTCCCGAGACGTACTATTACGGCATGGAGCGCGAACGATACAGCTGCCATGACGTAATAGTACGTCAAGGAGCGGGAAGGGGTTAATCACTTTATTTTTTACTAGTCATAACTGTATACTGACACAAATTCCTTTTTTCTAATCTGTTTTTATTTTCTGATTGTTTATATTTTTATTTTCTGTACATGATTATGGGGGTGAGTTCCTGCTCTGAGCTGTGAACAGTATTTTAGAGATTTGCTTTACAGCAGCCACATTGAAAACCCAGTCAGAAAACAACTCATTGACTTCTATGGAAGAGTGTTGTGGGCATGCTCTGTGTGCAGAGTTCATGTGCAGGGAGGGAAAAAGGTGAGGAGGATTGTAATCCTGCCTGTGAAAAGTGATCTCTGCAGAACAAGAAGTGTTAGCCTATTGTGAGGCTCAGTGGTCAGCGTGAGAACTGCAAGATCAATATTTTTTTCCGATACTGATATTAATAGATTGTTTTATGGAAAATTATAAAACAAAAATGTAAGGGATTAGCCTTTTTACCCTTATTATTGAGACTGTTCCTGTTATTTCCACCCTTGTTATTGTGTGGGTGTAGCCTAGTGCTTAGAGGTTAAACTCTAACATTAACTATCGCCACTACATGTCATAGCAGACGCCAGGAGGAAGTGAGATAAGGGAACTGGTTGCAGGAAGTAGAGTCGTGTGTGTGTGTGTGTGACTGAGAGCTCATGGAGGGTTAGAGGAACTGCTGAGCTTATTTTACGACAGCAGGCCACACCCAGCTAGCGTGAGATTTGCCGGTAGGCTGGAGAAATTCAGTGAGAGCCATTGCTATTTGACCAGCCGTGGCTGTGCCCAAAAGCATGCTGAACCTAGAGTGAGAGACTGGCCAACTGTTGATTGTAACTGTTCAGAGTGATTCCTTAAAGCCTCAGACTTGGACTAAAGACTGTGTGTGCCACTTCATGACGTGGGAACTGTACTCATGTATTGTCCGGAGAAATGTGGGCAGTTGGAATCACCTTATAGGTAGTGTCGTAACGGCTATGAGAACCTACTGAGTTGCATGGCGTTCTCAATACTACATAACTGGTACAACCGCATGCTGGTGCATAGGCGAGATAGGCTGTGGCAAAGAGTGACCTCACAGAGAATGACAGTGGCACGGCAGAACAGGCTAAGATACAACAGTTACTTTGGCGCAACTCAATTTGGTGGGACATCAGGCATACTTGTTAGGTTCACCGGCCTCGGTAAGGGCGGCACTGAAGAAAATCAAATTGCTTGAAGTGCCCGTATTCTCAAGTCATACTGCGAGAATTTTATAAATCTATTGATCTGCAACAATTTGTGATTCATTCGAAAACACTGTTTACACACCACCATGTTTGTCACAAAAACTTGATTTAAACAATAGGTCATTTTGTCATGATACATTTTCTTTATATGTATATTTTTGAATTATAATATTATTATTTTCTAAGCCTTACTTTATAATCTCTGGACCATAGACAATTATGGCATATCCCCAGGATATGCCATGATGATCTAATAGGTATAAGTTTCACCCCAGCAAACCCCACTTATCTTAAGAACATGTAAAGAATGAATGGAGTGGCACTGCAAATGCGTGGCTCTCTCCACTTAGCAAACTTGGTAGCCGTCTCACCAGGCAGTATGTGTGTCGAGGAACCCCTATTATCAATATAGGTGGGGGTCCCAGAGGTGGGACTTGCACCTATCAGATATTTATGGCATGTATCTGTTAAACATCAATTCAAATTTAATTCCTAATTTGTGGTTTTCAATTACAAAAATACATTATTAACCACATATAGACCATTGTCAGTAAAATATATTATGGTGTCTGTAGTAAACTGATTAAAGTAATAGTCTGTAATTGTGAATCCAGGTTGCAGGATCTTGTGGGATTATTTGCACAAGCTCCTTGAGGACAAGCACTATGAATCATCCATACGGTGGGAAGATAAAGAACTGAAAATCTTTAGGATAGTGGATCCAAACAAGCTCGCCGCATTCTGGGGAAATCATAAGGTAGTTTCCATATAATGTATTACCAACATAAAAATAAATGTAAACACAACCATGCAATAATTACTTAATAATGTTTACTGGTAGGTTAAGTTGTTTAACAAGATGGAAAGAAAGGGAGTTTTCAGCATTTGAACTGTTATGGTGCGTGAATAATGTGGAGAATTCTAAAGTACAATAAATGCCTGGCAACTGTGATATTTGGGACAGTGAGGGTCCGAAATTTAGGAATCCTCCTGACAATGTCTGAAGTGCAGACAATCATTTGCATTGGCTGGCTTCTAAATCTGATTTTATGTATTGCCCCAAGGTGACTCCAATAACACTTACTGCAATTGTGCGTGTACACAAAGTCAGGGCAACCACTGGCGTCAGCTGCTTACTACAAAAATTATTGTCCGGTATATAGACAAAATGTAGATGGAAACCCGACGGCACTCATTAAGTCAATGGGTCCAGTCTGGCGCTGTTGGTTTCCATCAGGCAACAGATTAGGCGCTTCCTGTATTCTTATTGTTCTGCTCCTTTGATCGAGCTGAACAACGGAACACGGAACGCATATGTGAACAGAGCCTTACTGACTAACCGTTACAGGCAGTCTGTACACTATAGAGGTTAGAAATTACACCCGAAACACAATACAGGGTCTTAAATAGTGTTCTGGGCACATGCCATCACATGCTGTGAATTTTTTTTTGCTGATATCGCTACTTTCATTTGCAATTTGCTGCCAGTAATACAGAGATTGTTTGGTGAACCTCTTAAACTGCTTCATTTTGCTTAGAATCTCGCATTTAGGCTGGATTCACACTACCATGTTACGTCCATAATGGACGGAACGTATTTTGGCCGGAAGTCCCGGACCGAACACAGTGCAGGGAGCCGGGCTCCTAGCATCATAGTTATGTACGATGCTAGGAGCCCCTGCCTCGCTGCCGGACAACTGTCCCGTACTGTAATCATGTTTTCAGTATGGGACAGTTGTCCTTCAGTGAGGCAGGGACTCCTAGCATCGTACATAACTATGATGCTAGGAGCCCGGCTCCCTGCACTGTGTTCAGTGTGTTCAGTCCGGGACTTGCGGCCGAAATACGTTCCGTCCATTACGGACGTAATGTGCTCGTGTGAATCCAGCCTAAGTGTATCCATTCGCTTATCTCTACCTAGCAATAGTTGCATAGTACATAGCAACAACACTGCAGCAGTACAAAGACTGCATTCATCAAAGCCATAAAATGCATGATATAGGACCTGCAGTTTCAAAAAATTGCAATCTGACTAAAAAATGTGCAGTTTATAAAAACATTCCCCTCTATGTAAAATCCGTATGCCGAAAAGCATTCAGAAACTTAGATACAAGAATGTACTCTTCATGTGATATTAATTGTGGTATAGAAGTCAGAACATCACCTAACGTCAGGAACTGAACTTCCTGGATTTGAACTCTGGACTCTCCATTCTTGCTTTACAGCATCCACCGGTCTGCTACAGAGATCCTTGCTTGTTCTATCCTTGTTCCAGCCATGTGTTTGCTGATCTTGGTGATTTGTTATGGATTGCACCTGCTATGTGGCCAATCACAGTATTTGCTGCCCTATATTTACCCACAACTTTGTACTTCCTGTGCCTGATTATTTTGGCTTGCCAGTAATCCAGCTACTGTGCGTTTAACGTCCATTGTTTTCCTGTGTACTGAACTCTGCATACGTTTATCTACAGCTGATCTCTCGCCCCTGTGTACCGAACTCTGCGTACAAATGACCGTGGCTTATCCCTCTGTCGATTGTACTACTTCCAGGGGCATAGCTAAAGGCTCATGGGCCCGGGTGCAAAAATTCAACTTGGGCCCCCCTACCCCTCCCCTACACCACCATCATCAGACCCCTGCGCGTGCCTGTGCCCAAACGCCTTGCCCAACAGCCCCCATAGTATAATGCTCCCATAGCTACCCCCACACAATATAATGCTCTCATAGCTACCCCCACACAATATAATGCCCCATAACGTATAATGCCCCCCCATAACAGCCCCATTCCGTATAATGCTCCCCATATCAGCCCTCACAGTATAATGCCCCACATAGCTGCCCCGATACATTATAGTGCCCCCCATATCAGCCCCCATACAGTATAATGACCCCCATGTCAGCTCCCCATACAGTATAATGCCCCACATATCAGCTCCCCATACAGTAAAATGCCCCCCATACCAGCTCCCCATACAGTACAATGCCCCCATACGAGCTTCCCATACAGTATAATGCCCCCCATATGAACTCCCCATACATTATAATGCCCCCCATATGAGCTCCCCATACAGTATAATGCTCCTCTATATCTGCTCCCATACAGTATAATGCCTCTCATATCAGCTCCCCATACAGTATAATGCCCCCCGTATCAGCCCCCATACAGTAAAATGCCCCCATATGAGCTCCCCATACAGTATAATTCCCCCATATGAGCTTCCCATACAGTATAATGCCCCCCATATGAGCTCCCCATGCAGTATAATGCCCCCATATCTGCTCCCCATACAGTAAAATGTCCCCCACATGAGCTCCCCATACAGTATAATGCCCCCATATGAGTTTCCCATACATTATAATGCCCCCCATATAAGCTTCCCATACAGTATAATGCCGCCATATGAGCTACCCATACAGTATAATGCCCTCCGTATCAGCCCCCCATACAGTATAATTCCCCCATATCAGCCCCCATGCAGGATAATGCCCCCCCATATCAGCCCCCCATACAGTATAATGCCCCCCATATCAGCCCCCATGCAGTATAATGCCCCCCCATCTTATCAGCACCCATGCCATATCAGCCCCCATGCAGTATAAAGCTCCCCCCTGCAATATCAGCCCCCCCCCCCGGATCCTTCGCCTCCTCTGGTGTGTACTATGAGTGACTCGTTGCAGACTTGCGCGATGATGTCGCTACATCTCGCCAGCCTGCGTCGAGCCACTCAGGGCACAGTAAATGCTGGATCAAGGAGACGTTAGCTCCTTGCTCCAGCATTGAATGGAACCAGGACCTCGGTGAGTGACTCGCGACCCCCCGGAGTTCTTCACACGAATCCCAAGGGGGACGCGACTCACAGTGTGTAATGTATTATGTTGTATTGTGCAGTTTGCGGTGGAGAGAGGAGGGGGGCTGTCATTTAATGGGCCCCCCTCTCGACCGCAAACAGCACAATACAACACAATACATTACAAGGCATTACAATACATTACAATACATTACATTACAATACATTACAAGCTAACACAATACAACACAACACAACACATTACAATACAGACTCTGCAGCTCACCTGGAGTCCTCCGCACCGGCTCTTCCACTGCACTGGCTGGAAGACGTGTCACGTGACAACACGGTCACATGGTACATTAAGTGTACCATGTGACCGTAATCAGGAAGTGCCGGCTTCACGGCACAGAAAATTAATTTAACAAGCATGCTGTATGGCAACGGAGGCCCGTGGGCCCCCCAGGCTTAGGGGCCCGGTCACAACTGCGACCGCTGCGACCCCTATAGCTACGCCACTGACTACTTCATCTGTAGCCTAGCCGTCATTTGGAGACTATCCTGGGGACTGGGCCCTGGGAATCCTAACCCAATTATGGCTTTTCCATATTCCAGCTTGCTGCATGTCACAAAACAACGCTCAGTCCGTACTTACCTGGAAAGATGGTTTCAGAGACGGGGCAGGAGCTCCCTCTAGTGGCTGGAATGCGAAGATACATGCCGGAGCTCCCTCTAGTGGCTGGAATGCAAAATACAATCTAGAACTCCCTCTAGTGGCTAGTACATGGCATTGTAGCTATGACTAAGGACCCTAGCGGTCTGAAACGCGTAAGCGTGGTCCCGGGATCTTTGTTTTAAACTTTCTGTTTTAAGATGACCGAATAAACGATTTAACTTTTATACCGAGTGCTGGATACAGCTTTCATTGTTCACCTCCATTACATGGCATTACCTCAACTCTGGTAAACTCCCCCCGGACATCACATGACACCTAGCTCCAGCATTGTACTATACCTGAACTGACTTCCTGTATTACGACTCTGCATGTATCTCTGACCTCTGCATCTGTGCCTGTGATCCTAACCACACTATTGTATCCTGATCCTAGGCTGCATCCGTGGTAACATCTGCACTGTTCAAGGCCGCTTATTTTAAAGGGAGCGATCTGCAGATTCCCGGCACCAAAGTCCAAACAACCTTGCAGCGATCCCTGGTGAAAATCGGGGGGTCTGTTTGTATCGACACCTCAGTGATTTTAAGCGCTTCTAGAAACTGGCAAAAAGGAATCCCATCCTTCCTCTTAAAAAGTTCCTGAACCAGTGTTCTATCCATTTTGAGTTACTTCCGGGAAATGTTTCCTCTGACAAAGCCGAAGTGGCCTTTATTATCTCCCTGCTTTCCGGACAGGCCTTGGCATGAGCCTCTCCTTTGTGGGAACAAAATGACCCTGTATTATACAACTGTCAGGCCTATCTTGACACCTTCCAGAAGATTTTTGCTGAACCGGGAAGAGTGTCATCTGCCGCAGCCTCCTTGCTACGTCTCCGTCAGGAATCCATGACCATTGTCCAGTATGTGGTCCGGTTTCGGACTTTAGCCTCTGAACTGAAGTGGAACAACGAGGCTCTCATGGCAGTTTTCTGGCAGGGGTTGTCCAATCCGATTAAGGATGAATTGTTCTCTCGTGAACTACCTCCTTCATTGGATGAGTTGATTTCACTATGTAACAAAGTAGATATCCGTTTCCGAGAGTGAGCTATTGAGCAGCGGAGATCCAGATGTTTCAATTTCAAGTTGGCTCCAAAGTTCCAAGCACCTGAGTTTCCCCCCAGAAGAACCAATGCAGTTTGGGCGTGCAAAATTGTCCCCGGAGGAACGTGAGAACAGAATGAATGTGCCTGTATTGCACTGCACCCAGGCACCTATTAGCTTCCTGTCCCAATAGGTCAGGAAACTCCAGAATCTAGACAAGGAAGGAGAGCTTGTTCTAAGTCCTCTGTGCTTCTCTCCTGTACAGAAAAAAGAGACATCATGCTTCACTATCCCAGTGCTCCTGCACACACCCGTAGGGATTAAACACATCTCTGCCTTCCTAGGCTCTGGAGCTTTATCACCTCAGCTCTTGTATCTGTGAGGAAAATTAAGATTAAATTACTTTCTGTGGCGGGCATCGATGGAAATCGGCTGCCAGATGAGGCTATCCAGGCCCGTACCAAATCACTCTTCATGAATGTGGGAGTCCTGCATCAGGAATTTATTGACTTTCTTGTGGTCCCTAAAACCATCAGTCCAGTTATCTTGGGATACCATGGTTGCAAATTCACGCCCCACATATCGATTGGCAGACACGGGAAATTGTATCTTGGAGTTCTAAGTGTCACTCGTCCTGTTTGAAGAAGGTGACCCCTCTTAGACAACTCATTCCTCTGTGCACCTGAAAGCTTGAGGGTATCATCCCCCGCAGTACTCTTCCTTCACAGATGACTTCAGCAAGTCTCAAGCAGAGAAACTTCCTCCCCATCGTCCCTGGGACTGCGCTATTGACTTGCTCCCCAATAGAACTCCTCCTCGTGGGCAGACCTACCCTCTCTCGCTAATCGAAACTCAAGCTATGCCTGAATATATCCAGGAGTATCTTGAATGGGGGTTTATCTGACATTCCTCTTCTCCAGCTGGCGCAGTGTTTTTCTTCGTGGAAAAAAAAGACGGTGGTCTTCGCCCATGTATTGACTATCGAGAATTGAGCGAGATCACTGTCAAGAATAAGTATCCACTCCCGTTGCTCTCCGAGTTATTTGACATGATACATGGTGCAACAGTGTTCACTAAGCTCGATCTGTGAGGCACTTACAATCTCATCCACATCGTCTGCCGTTGAATGGATGACAGCCTTTAACACCAGGGAAGGCCATTACGAGTACTTAGTCATGCCCTTCGGCCTGAGTAATTCGCCCGCAGTGTTCCAGAGTTTCATAAATGAGATTTTCCGGGACATGCTGTACCACTTCGTTGTCATTTATCTGGACAACATGATCTTTTCCCGTTCCCTTTCGGATCACCGCAACCACGTGCGCCATGTCCTAAACCGACTGAGAGACAATCAACTTTATTGTAAACTGGACAAGTGTCTCTTCGAACAATCCTCCGTTCCGTTTCTGGGATACATTCTGTCGGGCACCAGACTCAAGATGGATCCAGTCAAGGTCCAGGCTATTCAAGACTGGCCTCAACCCACTGGGCTAAAGGCCGTTCAGAGCTTCGTGGGGTTTGCCAACTATTAAGAACCATGGACCCACATCTCAATGGATTTTGTTACCGATCTCCCACCATCTAAAGGGTACAATACCATCTAGGTCGTGGTAGACCGAATCTTCCAAAATGGCGCATTTCACCCCTTTGAAAGGCTTACCCTCAGCGGCTGTCCTGGCTTCTATTTTTATCAGAGACATTTTCTGTCTTCATAGCTGCCCTCAAGAAATTGTGTCTGACCCAGGGTTTCAATTTACATCACGGTTCTGGCAAGCTCTCTGTAAAATAATGGGAGCTAAGCTCAATTTCTCCTCAGCCTACCTCCCACAGTCCAACAGAAGACAGAGAGGGTAAACCAAGACCTTGAGAAATTTATAAGACTCTACCTCTCTCCGGCTTAAGACAACTGGGTAGACCTCCTACCGTGGGCAGATTTCGCACATAACAATCTGTTCCACGAATCGTCATCTGAGTCCCCATTCTTCATCAACTATCAGAAGTATCCACGCCTTCCCACTTTTCCAGCTCTTCCCATCTCTGATGTCCCAGCTGCGGATTCCTGCATCCGAGAATTCTCGGTCATCTGGTATCAGGTAAAGACTAATCTTCAGAAAGCATCTGCCAGGTACAAATCCCAAGCGGATGAAAGGAGACAAAAAGTTCCAAGATGAGGACCAGGGAACAGAGTCTGGTTGTCCACTCGTTTTATCATACTCAGAGTGCCAACTATGAAGTTTGCCCCACATTACATCGGGCCGTATATTATATCCCAAGTAATCAACCCAGTAGCCTACCGCTTGTCCTTGCCTCTGTTCCTACGCATCCCAAATGTCTTCCATGCCTCTTTCCTTAAGCCTGTAGTCCTCACTAGATTCTTGTCCTCTCGAGCACCTCCCAGTTCCATCCCTGTTGATCAGCATGAGGAATATGAAGTGGATGAAATCTTGGACTCCAAGTTATCCAAGCGGATCTTGCACTTCCTCATTAATTGGAAAGGCTACGGTCCTGAGAAGCGCTGTTGGATCAAGAATTCGAACGTGCATGCCCCTCAACTTTTAAAGAAGTTTTATAAGAAATTTCCCCACAAACCGGTTTTGGCGTCTTCAGAGCCCACCCCTAAGGTGGGGGGTATTGTCACAAAATGATGCTCAGTCCGTACTTACCTGGGCAGACGGTTTCAGAGACGGGGCAGGAGCTCCCTCTACTGACTGGAATGCGAGGATACATGCCGCATAGAGCTCCCTCTAGTGGCTGGAATGCAAAATACAATCTGGAACTCCCTCTAGTGGCTAGTACATGACATTATCTAAATTCTGAAAAACTCCCCCCTGATGTTACATGATGCCTAACTATAGGACAGCCCATATAAGCTTCACTCTGAGCACCAACAGGTGCCAGAGTATCAGGTCATTTCTGCCTAGATCCAGCATTGTACTATACCTGATCTGACGTCCTGTGTTACGACTTGTATCGCTGACCTCTGCATCTGTTCCTGTGATCTTGACCAGTGATTGTATCTATTGTACCTAGATAATGGCACAGCAACCTATTACAGGAAAGTCAATATATTAAAGTGAACCGATCATGCTATACATATTATATATGCTGTCTGATCTGAGTGCATCATGTTATAGAGCAGGAGGAGTTGAGTAGATTGATATATATTCTTGTGGAATAAGATTAATTATAACTTGCAGTTTATCATTCTCGGCTTAGGAGTTCAACGGGTGCAGTGACTCAATGATTGACAGCCTTTATGACATGCATAGAGAGATAGCTAGCAGTCACTAAGGACCATCCACTGGATTCCTAAGCCTAAAATTTGTAGCGATTTTAATAATTAAATTAGTAGTTATAATAAAGAACAAGCAATGAAAAGTTGTCCCAATTTTAGTCTACATGTATAATGTTTTAACAGCAACTAGACAGCTCTTTGTGTTTTACTGTCTCTTAGTAAATCACAAGATGTTTGACATTATCAGTGCCACATTGGTTATGATACATTTTATTTATATGATTTAAAAAAAGGCCACTTCTTGCAGCAGAAGTTGAAAAAAATAGCCCATAACCATAGTGAGAATAAATAATTTCACTTATTTCCTGCAGAATCGACCAAACATGACCTATGAGAAGATGTCAAGAGCCCTGCGACAATACTACAAAATAAACCTTTTAAAAAAAGAATTTGGACAGAGGCTAACCTTCAGGTAAATTCATGTTGAAACCATAAGGATTCTTCCCTTGGTGTTAAAGGGGTTTTCCTGTACAGTAATATTGATGGCCTATTCCTAGGATAGGTCATCAATATTTGATTGCTGGGAGTCCGACTCTTGGCACCCCTTCTGAATGATGGGGCCGCTGCTCTCTATTAAGTTCCACGTCCCCTTTATTGTTTACCCAGGCACACCGCCATACATGGTTATGGCTATGCCTTGTTCTACATCTCAGTCCCATTCACTTGAATGGAACTGAACTGTGGCCCATCATTCAGCTGATCATGTGGGTGCCAGGGGTCGGACCCCTAGTAATTAGATATTACTGGCCTATCAGTAATTACTAGTAGATATTACTGGCCTATCAATGTTACAATCTTGGAAAACCCCCTTAAGTCAAATGAGTAATAATACTAGGCATTCAATATTGAAGGGTTAAAAATATAGTTTTTGGACCCTGTAACCCAATAACATATAATAATTCCCAGAATGGCTACATATAATAATTTGCATACATCTTTTAGATATTTAGAACACTGATATTGGAGCTGAAAATGATTATTACAAAAATAATGTAGCACCTGAATAATAATGCGTGCGCATACATTCGCATAAATGTCCTTCAAGTTCAATCAGGGGAAAAAAAGAAAAAACGCTCATAACGGAAGAGACAATATGCACTAAAGGAGAAATAATTAGTTCCTGACCCTGAGTAGTAAACAGGATCAGCTGCCATTTAATGTGTGAATCTCCCAGTTTGTAGCCTGTATAGAGCATTTATATTTTGGAAAACTTACCAGAAGAATTCTTAAAGGGGTTGTCTGGGCACGGGTCAGTTTATCATCCTGATGATCTATCCACGGGATAGGTCATCAGTATATGATCATGGACACATGGACGCCGCACAGATAAGTTGCTCCGCTGCCTCCGGTCACCAGATGTTATGCAGTGGCCAGTGGCGGAAGCAGATGGCTCCGTACACTGTAAAGTGGCTGTACTGAAGTCCTCCAACACTGCTCCTATTCATTTGAATAGGTGCAGAGCTGCAGTACCGCAGCTCGCCACTATATTGTGACCGGAGCCATCTGCTTCCGGGATGGACATTCACCGATCATATACTGATGACCTATCCTATGGATAGGTCATCAGTATGAAAAACCGCCCCGTGTCCGGATAGTCCCTTTAAGTTCTATTTATCCGCTGCTGCAAGATAGAAAGACTCATCCTTTTACGCTGTGGTTTCTATTAAATATATCCTCATGTATGATAATAGAGCACTTGATAATTTTTATTATTATATGATAACTTGGGACCATGTTGCACATTAAAAACCCTAGTTCAAGTTATTTATTCTCTTTAGAATATATTCAAGTCAAAATATAGAAGCTACTAATTGAAACTTATATACAATTTTATAGAACGCGAGCTAGTTCAAAGTAACATCATATTTTTCATGGGACATGGGTTCTCTCTAGTAATAAGTAGAGTGGAGCATTATGTGTAGATACATAAAATAGTATTAGTGTCCCTCGGCATGACATGTTTTGCTATAACTGCAGCGTCTTCATGAGTCCAAGACATAACAATACTTAATTATGAAACATTCTAAGAAGGACATCAAAAGAACAAAAGTGTTCAGGAATTCACAAGGAAGAGACTGGCCAAAAATGTGATTCTTGGAAGAGTAGAAAGGAAACACTACTACTTACTTAGAGTAGCATTAATGCTCGTCTCATATTTGCCAAAAACAACTGGATGAATGCCAAGCCATATAGAATAAGATTCTATCAGACAAAACACACAGGGTTCATTATAACTGGCAGAAGATAAAGAAGGCAGTTTATAAGTAACAACATCATACCAATGGCTAAACTGCATAGAGGTAAGGTTATTGAGGATACTTTGCTGCCCCTGGACCTGGACAACGTGTCATTATTTGAATAAACCACTAATTCTGCACTGTACTATAACATCAGTTCAGTCATGAGTGTAGTACACTCTTGTCTCTGCACAGTAGAATGGTATAGCCCATGTATTATTCCTAAGCAATTTTTCCTCTAAGCTAGGGCTACAGGGCGACTTTTGGCAGTGACACCGGTTGCATGGCCAAATATTGCTGTGTGCCTCTGTATTGCAAATAATTAAAATGAATTTGGATGAATTGCAAACCGCAGGTTGCCGCGACCGTGACCCTAACCAGTAGGTCCCAACACAGCCAAATTCACTTTAATTACGTGCGATTCACACAGGGGCACACAGCTACCTGTGTCGCAGCTAAAGTTGCCATGTAGCCCTATCCTTAAAGGGGTTTCCAGAGTTAAAATGTGTTTGTATTAATGCTTTTAACTTATGAATGTAAATACAATTGTAATGTATTTACTGTTTCCAAATTGGCCCCTTTTCCAGATACTGGCGTGGGGCACATGCCTGGGGACGTCACTCTCTGGCCGCTGTGTTGATCATCAATTTCCTTCCGGGTATACAACTAGTCACTAGCGATGTGCCATGTATGGGCTGTTCTATTATACAGCCAGTAACGCGCATGCGGGGTACAGGCTGTATTTCAAAATAGCCCATACACGGCACGTCACTAGTGACGTGTCGTATACCCGGAAGTTATTTGATGATAAGCACAGCGGCCAGAGAGTGACGTCACCAGGCATGTGCCCCACGGCAGCATCTGGAAACGGGGCCAATTTGGAAACTGGAAGTACTTTACAAATGTATTTACATTTATAAGTTAAAAGCATTAACACATGCACGTTTTAACTTGGAAAAACCCCATAAAGCTGCATGGCAGTGTGGCTGCGCAGCTTAGAAGCTTCCCCCATAAAGGGGTTGTATAGACTTAGATGCTTCCCAGAAATAGCTCCACTCCTGTCCATCTGGTATGTTACGTCTGGTATTGCAGCTTCTCATGTATACAAATTGCCGTTGTTATCATATAATTTAATAGAAATGGGGCTTGTTTTTTGCGGAGCGAGCTTTCGTTTTTATTCATACCATTTTGAGGTACATAAGACTTTTTGATCACTTTTTAATTCATTTTTTGTGGGAGATGAGGTGATCGAAAAACAGCGATTCTGGTGCTTTACATTTTTTTTGTTGTACTGTGTTCATTGTGCTGGTTAAATAATGTTATATGTTACAAGTTCGTACATTTATGTAAGCGCCGATACCAGCTATGTTCATTTTTTTTTTTACTTTGCATTTGGGGGAAAATGAGAATGGTGTTTTTTTAATATTTTTATTTTTTTATACAAAAAATCTTTATTTAACTCTGAGACAAATCAAGCAATCAAGGCAAGAAATCCAGAGAGGCAGGAATCAAGAGAACCTGGACAACAGATTCAGCAGTGAAGCTGTCCATCCTTTCAGATGGCTCAAAGAGAAGAGCTACTGCCTGAGATGCAGAAGTTTCTGGGTTCAAATTCTATCAATGCTCCCTTTTTTCCAAGATGTCCTCTGGACGCCCTAGGGGCTTTTTTTTTTTTTTTTTTTTTTTTAGGATATCTCTGATTAAATTCTTTTGTAAGTTTAGAAGCATGAACATTTTGCATCAAAAAAGCAGGATGCACATTCATAGATTTAGGAAGTTTTAAATGAACGGGACTTCATCAATTTGAGCGAAAATTAGCTTTCCGGTGTTTATCAGCAGCCTATTTAAATACATGTTTAGCATCGTGCAAACTCTCAATAATCTTTCCTTTAACCTTTGGTAAGATCCAGCTATTATCAATTACATCTAATTTCATGAACTTAGATGTGATTGATAATAGCTGGACCTGTGTGTTAGAGACACACAAGACCAGCGTTCACCGAGACCTGACAGATTCATCTTTGACCGCAAGATACAGCTTCAATGTATACAGGGTACATAAAAGCTTTTTCCATAAAGCCGATGTAGCATATTACGGGTTCATGAACTTGCTATTGAGCCCTTACTCCGATACATTGATTTCCGGAAAAAGCCGAACAGACACGAAGTGGCTAAGCGTTCACACGAACGATTCTGCCGCTTCGTTTGAGCAGTTGGTAGGGTCTCAGTGCTCGGACCCCCACCAATCAAAACTTCTGACATGTCACTATGACATGTCAGAAGTTTGTCAAACGTTTAGTTACCCTTTAATGCTTGAAAATTTTATAATTTGCAGATCTTAGCGACACCTGCTACTTCCTCGATATGCATGATCTTCTGGCATGCCTTTCTTAATGTTGCGATTTCAATGTTGAAGGGTGTATTAGGCCATGCCTCTGGCGCGGCCGAATAGGCATATAGCCAGGGCACGTCTGAGGGCCTTTGTTAGGCCCCCGACTGCCATGGCAACCCATCAGCGGCCAGCGATTGCGTTCGCAGGCCGCCGATGGGTGACAGAAGGAGCCCCCTCCCTCTGTGAATACACTACGTGACACCAAACAATTCTAACACCATTACTAAAAATGAAGTGATCAATCTCTCTACACATCCCCTCACTCAAATTCAAATACAGGTCCTGGGGAGGGGCCTGTCCTTTGTCCTGACGGAGAAATTTGACTCCTTCGTCTGGACCAAGGACATAGCCCTATTCTCCAGAAAACAGCACTGGCATAAAAAATTTTGTGAGAAAAATAAAAGGACCTGTCAGGACTTTAAATTTGATCCTGTTGATCTAGACACAGCAAATGACCTTGCAGATCTCTTGGAAGATAATATCAGAGACAGAAGCAAGGGACCTTTTACTAATCTAAGATCGACAAGTACCAAAATGCCACCAATATGTAATAATAACCCAAATATAGAGATTTTCAGGAGACTAGCAGAGGAGGATCTAAGGGCTCTTGAAGGCCAGGAACCTATACATAGAAATATGACAAGGGAGGAATCTAGAACTCTGAATAATCTATCGGCAAATAAAAAAAATAACAATAAAACCTTCTGACAAAGGGGGTAACGTAGTGGTGATGGACACGGCCCCTATCTAGATATGTGCAACACAATTCTCTTTGATTCAGCAACATATCATCGATTGCAAGGCAGCCCTTTGGAAATATTTATGGGAGAACTGAGGATAATTCTGGAGAGGGCATTACAGAATGACATCATTAACCCCTTCAGGACGCAGCCCTTTTTCAAATTTTCACTTTTGTTTCTTTCTCCCCACATTTCAAAAGCTATAATTTTTTTCTTTTTCCATCTATATAGCTATATGAGGGCTTGATTTTTGCGAGACAAGTTGTAGTTTTTCATGGCACCATTTATTGTACCGCATAATGTACTGGGAAGCTGAAAAAAAAAATATTTGTGGGGTGAGTTGGGCAAAAAACAGCAATTACGTCATATTTTGGGGGGTTTTGTTTTTACGGCGTCCATCAGGCGTTAAAAACTACATATTCACCTTATTCTACAGGTTGATAAGATTACGGTGATACCAAATTTATATGTTTTGTTTTACGTTTTACCACTTTTAAAAAAATAAAACCATTTGCTAAATTTAATAAAACTTTTGTGTCGCCGTATTCTGAGAGCCATAACTTTTTTATTTTTCCATCAATTTAGCGATGTGAGGGCTTAAGTTTTGCGGGGCGAGCTGTAGTTTTCACCGATACCATTTTGGGGTATATGTGACCTTTTGATCATTTTCTATTTCATTTTTTTGGAGCGCTAATGTGACCAAAAAACAGCAATTTGCGTGTTTTATATATATATTTTTTTTTACAGCATTCACCGAGCGGGTTAAACAACGCTATACTGTGATAGTTCAGACTTTTACGGACGCGGTGATACCAGTTATGTTAACTTTTATTTTTTTTAACATTGATTTAGGGGAAAAATGTGAAAAGGTTTTTTTTTTGAACATTTGATACGTTATTGTTTTTGGAACATAACAAAAATCTTTATTTAACAGTTTTTTTACTTTTTTTATTATTCCCCCTAGGAGACTTGAAGCAGCGATTGTTGGATCGCTTGCATGATATACTGCAATACTAATGTATTGCAGTATATCGTGATTCTGACAGTCTCCTTTGAAGCCCTGCAGGCAGAGCTTCAAAAGAGTACAAAGATGGCAGACCTTGGGGCTTTTGTTCGGCCCCCAGGCTGCCATAGCAACCGTTGTAACCGGCATATCGTGCCGCGCAGGGGGTGCGATCGCGAGTTTGAGGGGGTGCCCCCCTGATTCTAACACTTTAAATGCCGCGGTCGCGATTGATTGTGGCATTTAAGGTGTTAAACGGGTGGAATCAAAGTGAACTTTGATTCCACTCATTGCAGGGAGGTGTCGGCTGCGTGTAACAGCCGTCACCCGCTGTGTATGGAGCGAGCTCAGCCCGTGAGCTCGCTCCATACTTCCCCTTAACCCTCATCACGTACAGTTACGTGATTTTGCGTGAAGGGGTTAGTAAAATGGAACACCAATTTCTATCCCAAGAAAATCCCAAAGTGGCAACTTTTTATACAATTCCGAAGATACACAAAGGGACTAACACTCTCAAGGTGAGACCTATAATCTCTGGGACTGACAGCCTAAACCAGAACATAGGAATATACATTGATAGAATCTTGCGGCCATTTGTGCTGAGTCACCCTTCATAAATTAGAGACACTACAGATTTACTTCTAAAACTAGAGGGCATAGTCATGGAGAATAACATGATTTTTGCCTCCATTTATGTTGAAGCATTATACAGTTCAATTCAGCACCAGTTCGGATTGGAATCTGTTGCCCACTTTTTGAAAATGAGAGGAAACCATCTTATTGCACATAATGCATTTGTTATGGAATTATTGGAGTTCAACTTGACCAAAAATGTATTTCTGATCAAGGACCATTACTTCCACCAGCTATGGGGCACTGCTATGGGGAGCCCATGCACCCCCTTATATGTGAACCTGTTCCTGGGCTGGTGGGAGGCAAATATAGTCTTTGCAGATACCAATAGCAAATGGCATGAATCAATAGGCCTATGGCTGAGATTCATTGATGATATTTTCATCCTATGGATAGGTAACCAACAAGAATTCCGGGACTTTATTCGTGACTTAAATACTAACCAAATAGGACTTAGATTCACCTCAGAGAGTGATACAGATAACCTGGCCTTCTTGGATGTGAGAATCTCCAGGGGGGATAAAGGTAGGATTATAACTGATGTATTCAGAAAGTCTACCACAACAAGCAGTCTCCTGAGGTGGGAGAGCTCCCAACCATATGCCCTAAAAAAATGGTATACTTCAGGAGGAACTGTTCTAACATGAAGACTTACTTACTACAAGCAGAGGATTTGAGAAACAGGTTTCTACAGAGGGGATACCCCAAGAGAATCCTGAAAGAAGCATTTAACAATGCAGTGGGAATGAAAAGATGTGACCTTCTGATACCCAATAAAGCAAAAGAACAGAAAGACAACATGATGCGCATCATAGGGACATATGATGGTTCTCACATAGAAATAAGGGAAATAATTAACAAGCACTGTGGAATATTAATGGAAGATGAAGACCTTAGACAAGCTATAGGTGGGAGACCCCAAATCACATTCAGAAGAAGCAAAAGCCTGAAGGATAAACTAGTACGAAGTCATTTTGTAGATGAACCCCCTGAAACATGCTGGCTCAACAGGAGGCCCCTGGGGACCTTTAGATGCGTTAGATGTCTCGCTTGTGAAGCAGTTTGTAATGTCCGTGGCTGCGGGCTGTCAGCTCCGTTCTCCCCCTGACAGCCGCAGCCACGAGTCGGCAAGCGCTGGCCCCAGCCTCCTCCTCAGGAGAAGCCAGTGCTCGCGTCTACTCACCACAGCCGGATCCCGTAAAGGGGCATCGCACGCACCGGACCTCGTTCATGAACCTTGACCCGTGAGTACTCTGGACTATAAAAGGGGTATGCCTGAGCTTTGTTGTGTATTCCTAGTCTGTCTTGCATATGGCCCCCTAGTGTTTCCTGCTCCCAGTGTTCCTGTATCCTATTACTTGTATCCTGATCCAGTCCCGTGCTGCGTTGGATACCACGCCTGTTCTGCTTCTCCACACCTGACATCCACCTGCTGCCAAGTTCCTGCCAAGCCTGCATTGCTACTGTCCGAGCTGCCACAGGTACCCCATACAAACGATAGACTTTGACCTGCGTCCTGTAGGCCAGCTGCCTTACCGCCAAAACTGTATGGCCCAGTGGGTCCACAGACCCTTCGTGACAGTAAGCTCAGGCCATGGACCCCACTGGTCGAACAAGACCATGACGACGTCACAGGAGATGCGGGCGGATTTGCTGGACCTCCAGTCTCTACAGGAACAACTCCTCCAGGCTTTGAACATTCTCGTAAGTCAGCAGGAGGCACGAGCTGCCGTTCCTCCTACTACACCTCCTGGTAGTGTTGATCCTCAGACTACACCTCCTGGCAGTGTCGATCCACGTTTTTCTTTGCCTCTTTTCTTTGCCGCTATGATGGAGACGCAGGTTCCTGGCGTGGATTTTTGAATCAGTGCCAGATCCACTTCAGCCTGTATTCTAGGGCATTTTCATCTGACGGCGCAAGGGTCGCTTTCATCATCTCTCTCCTCACTGGCAAGGCCGTTGCATGGGCGAACCCTATCTGGGAGAGACAAGGACCAGAGACCCGTGACTTCCAAGCCTTTCTCCGGACTTTTCGAACGGTGTTTGAGGAGCCTGGACGGGTCTCATCTGCAGCGGCTACCTTGATTAAACTACGCCAAGGAGACACCTCCGTGTGCGAGTACGCCATCCACTTCCGCACCCTGGCGGGAGAACTGTTATGGAACAATGAGGCCCTGGTAGCTGCATTCTGGCATCGACTGTCTCCTAAAATTAAGGACGAACTTGCCGCTCGAAACCTGCCATCTACCCTGGATGACCTCATCCTTCTATCCGCCCGGATTGATATGCGGATCCGAGAACGCCTCCAAGAGGTTAGTCGGGAGGGAGACACTCCTAGTCTGGTACCTACTTTGCAGCAACCCCTGCTGTCCTCAGATGTCGATCCTCCTAAGGAGTCTGTGATGATGGACCAAGGTAAGCGATCCACCCAGGAGAGACAACGTAGACGCACTTCGGTACTTTGTCTATATTGCGGCCTCGGTGGCCATCTTGTGCGCCTGTGCCCTCAAAAGCCCCAAAGCCTAGGGTTGCTAGGAGTTGCAACCCTGGGTAAAAAAGGACTTCCATCCAAATTGTCCTTACCCGTGACCATAGTGTCTGGCGGGAGAACGCATCAGGTCTCTGCGTATCTGGACTCTGGATCCGCTGCAAATTTTATCCGTAGAGATCTGGTGGACCTTCTTCAATTGCCTACTACCCCTATGGAGAGCCCGTTGACAATTGCTTCAGTGGATGGCCTACCCCTGCCAGACCCAGTTATTGCTGTGACCAAACCACTGAGGCTCCAAGTAGGGGCTCTCCACTCCGCTGCTGTCGTTCTATGTCCTACCCAGAGCCGTTGACCCTGTGTTGCTGGGCCTGCCTTGGCTCCGATTGCATGCCCCAGTCCTGAACTCGAACTCTGGAGAGGTTCTCCAGTGGGGCACCGAGTGTCACAATCATTGCCTGGGACAGATTTGTTCGACTCAGCCTCCTGTGCCTCAGTCACTGGCAGGATTGCCTAGTCATTTTGCTTCATTTGCGGACGTCTTCAGCAAGAAAGAGGTGGAGACACTGCCCCCACATCGGGAATATGACTGTCCTATCGAGCTGGTTCCTGGTGCTTCCCTTCCCCGTGGTAGGGTATATCCTCTCCCTCTGCCAGAGACTCTGTCTATGTCTGCCTATGTTAGAGAGAACTTGGAGCGGGGCTTCATACGCAAGTCTTCCTCCCCTGCAGGAGCCGGGTTATTCTTCCTCAAAAAGAAGGATGGTTCTCTTCGTCCCTGTATAGACTACCGAGGTCTCAACTAGATCACGGCGAAAAATAAGTATCCATTGCCATTGATCTCAGAATTATTTGACCGTATACGTGGTGCCAAGATTTTTTCCAAGTTAGACCTGCAGGGGGCTTACAACCTAATCCGCATTCGCCAGGGTGATGAATGGAAGACTGCATTTAACACCCGTGATGGACACTATGAGTATCTAGAAATGCCCTTCGGCTTGTGTAATGCCCCCGCGGTCTTCCAGGAGTTTATTAATGATATTTTCCGTGACCTCCTCTATGTTTGTGTAGTAGTCTATCTTGATGACATCTTGATTTTTTCTCCAGCTACTATGACTCATCAGAAGCATGTCCGTCAAGTCTTGCTGCGGTTAAGGGAGAATAATCTGTATGCCAAATTGGAGAAGTGCGAATTTGAGAGAGATGCTCTACCCTTCCTGGGCTACATCATCTCGAATAGAGATCTCAAGATGGAACCTGAAAAGGTAAAGCCCGTCCTGGAATGGCCACGTCCTCAAGGCTTGAGGGCCATACAGCGCTTTCTGGGATTCGCCAGTTTTTACAGACAGTTCATCCCAAACTTCTCTTCACTGACATCTCCTATCTCTAACCTCACCAAGGGGCATGAACGCCAAGGTGTGGACTTCTGAGGCAGAGTCCGCATTCAATACCCTGAAGAGTGCCTTCACGTCAGCCTCTATCTTCCATCATCCAGACGTCTCTCTACAGTTCTCGTTGGAGGTGGATGCATCCTCTGTCGGTGCTGGTGCACTCCTGTTCAAGAGAGGCTCCAAGGGCAAGTCTAGGGTATGCAGATATTTCTCCAGGGAGGACTTTTGTGCGCATGGCTGACCGAAGGAGGGTCCTCCACTGGTGACACGCCTCTAGACTGGCAGCTCACGCGGGGATCCGTAAGACCCGGGATTTGATTGCCCGTCATTTCTGGTGGCCCACGCTGCCCAAAGATGTTATGGACTTTGTTTCCTCCTACTCTGTGTGTGCAGCTAAGAAGGTCGCTCACTCCAGACCCGCTGGTCTGCTCCAGCCATTGCCTGTGCCGGATGCTCCCTGGCAGCATATAGCTATGGAGTTTGTTATTGACCTGCCTCTCTCTGCTGGATGCAGTACTGTCTGGGTGGTGGTGGATCGATTTTCGAAAATGGCCCACTTCGTTCCTCTGACCGGTCTTCCATCTGCTCCTCAACTGGCCAAGCTGTTTATCCAACACATCTTCCGCCTGCACGGCTTGCCGCAGCATATTGTGTCTGATCGGGGGGTTCAGTTCACCTCAAGGTTCTGGAGAGCCCTTTGCGGACTTCTACGTGTGAAGTTGGACTTTTCCTCGGCCTACCATCCTCAGTCCAACGGACAGGTCGAGAGGATCAATCAAATCTTGGAGAACTACCTGCGTCACTTCGTCTCTAGGCAGCATGATGACTGGGTGCAGTTGCTTCCGTGGGCTGAATTCTCCTACAACAATCATACCAGCGAGTTCACTAGGAACATTCCGTTCTTCATAGTCCTTGGCCAGCACCCACGAATACCTCTCCCGGTTCCTGATTCATCCAAGGTACCAGCTACTGACACGGCCTTTAGGGACTTTCTACAGATTTAGCGGCAGACTCGATCCTTCATCCTGCTGGCAGTTGACCGTATGAAACGGAGGGCGGACACAAGTAGAAGAGAACCGCCTCAGTTTCTTCCTGGCACAAAGGTCTGGCTGTCCTCCAGGAACATTCGACTAAGGGTGCCGTCATGCAAGTTTGCTCCCAGGTTCCTCGGACCATTCGAGATCCTACAACAGATCAACCCTGTAGCCTATAAGCTTCGGCTGCCTACTACCCTCAAGATCCCCAACTCCTTCCATGTATCCCTCCTGAAGCCAGTGGTCCTGAACCGCTACACCAAGACTCCCAGCCCTATTGTTGTCGCCAGCGGCCCTTCAGACACCTTTGAGGTTCAAGAGATCCTAGACACTAAAAGATTGAGAGGAAAGACCTTTTATTTGGTGGATTGGAGGGGATTTGGTCCTGAAGAGAGGTCTTGGGAGCCAGAGGAGAACCTCAATGCTCCTGCTCTTCTGAAAAAGTTTCTCTCTCGCTCTGGTCCCAAGAAGAGGGGGCGTAAGAGGGGGGATACTGTAATGTCCGTGGCTGCGGGCTGTCAGCTCCGTTCTCCGCCTGACAGCCGCAGCCACGAGTCGGCAAGCGCTGGCCCCAGCCTCCTCCTCAGGAGAAGCCAGCGCTCGCGTCTACTCACCACAGCCGGACCTCATTCATGAACCTTGAGCCGTGAGTACTCTGGACTATAAGAGGGGTCCAGCCCCCTAGTTCTATGCCTGAGCTTTGTTCTGTATTCCTAGTCTGTCTTGCATATGGCCCCCTAGTGTTTCCTGCTCCCAGTGTTCCTGTTCCTGTAATCTATTACTTGTATCCTGATCTAGTGCCATGCTGCGTTGGATACCACGCCTGTTCTGATTCTCCACACCTGACGTCCACCTGCTGCCAAGTTCCTGCCAAACCTGCCCTGCTACTGTCCGAGCTGCCACAGGTACCCTATACAAACTATAGACTTTTACCTGCATACTGTTGGCCAGCTGCCTTACCGCCAAGACGGTATGGCCCAGTGGGTCCACAGACCCTTCGTGACACAGTTGAGGTATCTAGGGCATTTACTAGTGCGATGACAGGCATTGGATACCTGAATAAACAGTTTATTAATTGTAAATATAGAGGGGTGATATATTTAGCTAAATGTACGTGCCCTAATGATTATGTGGGGAAGACTAAAAGAGAGTTCAGGAGACGCATCAGGGATCATTATAATGAAATCATAAACAAAAGAGACACTACAATATCAAGACACATTTGTTCGGCACATAGGGTAAACACAAAATCCATCAGATTCCAGGGTATACAACATATTGAACCTAGCCCTAGAGGCGTCAACTGGTATAAATTATTATTACAGACAGAGTCGAGATGGATATACAAGATGAGATCGGTATCTCCAGACGGTGTGAATGAAAATGTGAATTTTGCATGTTTCCTATAGGGATTGGGTTAGACTACGCATATAGAGGGGAGGGGAAGGATGCAATATAAGACTCTGACTATACTCTGAACAAAAATCTTAACACAGGAACCAATACCCTATACCTAATTGACATTTATATGTTATGTATGTCAGTATATGTGCTTATAAGTAAATGTGTGATGTTCCACGTTTTAACAGCTTAGGAAAAGCTAAGTTTTATATTTACTCCTTCTGTAGCTTTATAATATAATCACTATTCACCGCGGCATTTAAGGTGTCAAATGGCAAGATTGGAGGTTTCTCCAATCCTAGCTGTTGCAGCGGATGCCCAACGGTCAGTAACAGCCAGGCTCCCGCAGTGATCGTGCGGGCACAGCTTCTGTGCCCGCGCGATCAGAAGCATGTATGTGATTATATGCTAAGCTATTAATTTAATGAGAGCATTCAAGTTTCAAACTAACTTTCTGTAGACATTAGCAAAACCAATAAATCACTGAATTTTCCATTTTTTGGGGTTGGCCAATCAACAACAGCCAGTCCATACTGAGATGTGCTGGAGATATACTGTACCCAAAGAAATTGAATTGTAGTCTATTCAAAATGACATTTCTCAAGTTTAATATATACAGTGAAGGAAATAAGTATTTATTTATTAAGTACTTATTTCTCTGTGCACAATGCAAATAAATATATATAATTTTGACTATGTGATTTTCTGCTTTGTTTTTTTTTATATAATCTATCTCTCACTGGTAAAACTAACCTAGCCTAAAAATTCTAGACTGTTCATGTCTTTGACAGTGGGCAAACTTACAAAATCAGCAAGGGATCAAATACTTATTTCCTTCACTGTAAGCAATATTCCCAAAGTCTTTGTAGTACAGTGCAGACATGTTTCCGATGCTCCTAAAGAATGTCTGAAAAAAATGAGGATATCATCCAGGTAGGCTATTACAAGTTGCCAAAATATGTTCCTAAAAAGATCATTGATAAAGTGTTAGAAAGCGACTGGAGCATTACAAAAGACATTAAAAGATACTCAAAGTGTCCAAACTGTCTCCTGAAGTCTTCCATTCATCTCAAGGACAGATTAAAACAGGGTTATTTGCTCCTCTTAGATCAAGCTTATTAAATATTTTAGCTGTGCAAAGCCTTTTAAGTAATTCTGAAATTAAAAGGTGAGGATATTGTTTTGTTTTTTTTTATAAATTCTTTGTTTAACTTTTTTAAGGGAGGAGATAGAGAGTACATAATGGAAGGAAAGAGGGCAGGGGGTTACAAAATATACAAATACAGAAAGAAAAACTAACAATTGTCTCTGCTGTTGTTAGTATGAATTAGAAACAGACCTATATAATTCTGTAGAAGATTAAAGGATTATATGATATATGTAACTGGCATCAAGTACTCTAAGTTTGAGAAGAAACTGACACCCCACCAATCATAAAAAGTTAGTCAAAATTTTGTGCTTTTATCCATCTGCCCTAAATCGTGTAATA
This sequence comes from Rhinoderma darwinii, assembly GCF_050947455.1. Lineage (NCBI taxonomy): Eukaryota > Metazoa > Chordata > Amphibia > Anura > Rhinodermatidae > Rhinoderma > Rhinoderma darwinii. The sequence continues at coordinate 348,537,838 of NC_134688.1, forward strand.
CTTATCTAGATTGTTCTATTGACCATTTTGTTCCGCTTCGTGTCTGTTCGGCTTTTTCCGGAAATTAATGTATCGGAGTACGGACAGAATAGAATGTCCATGAGCCCATACTCCGATACATCGGCTTTCCGGAAAAAGCCGAACAGACACTAAGCGGCTGAGTGCTCACAAGCGCTTCAGCTGCTTCATTCTAGCGATTGGTAGGGGTCTCAGTGCTCGGACCCCCACCAATCCAAACTTCTGACATGTCACTATGACATGTCAGAAGTCTGCCAAAAGTTGAGCTACACTTTAAACCAAATATGTGACAAATTCCCTGTTTCTTTCTTACAGCTCCAGCATATTGGGTTTTGGTTGGGATCAATTCTGTTCAAGAGCTCTGGTGTCTTATACCAACGTGCAACTAGTTTATAGTTTAGTTCTTGAATTTTTGTAGAACTAGAGGGAGATTGAGAATTTTTCTAGATTTGATCAGTCTGTTCCCTGGTGAACGTTTTACCAAGATCTTTTTCCCATTTTGTTATAAATTAGGGTGTTTCTGAATTAGTAATAAGACGTTGGTAAAGTTTTGAAATGTCTTTTTGGGTATAATTCTAGAAGAGTAAACATTTGTGAATAAGTTTACAGTATATAAGTCTAAGATGTCAGGTGAGAAAACCTTAATCGACTCAGCAATTATGTTCTATTTCCCAACATTAAACGTGAGGTTGGGGAGTATACTTTTAATTTGTTTAAATGTAATCACAGCTTTGTTATGAATAAAATTGCTTACTGGAAGTAATGCTTCCCTTAAGTTCCTAGATAATTCCTTCCCGTAATGCTTCCTTTAAGTTTTTTGAATTTGTTAGGTATCAAGAAAAAGATAGGGGTATGAATGCATGTACTAGGTAAAAATTGGTGTCTTTTGTTTAGTTTGCGCCAGATTCTGACAGTTTGTTTAGTTAAAGGATTGAGGAATATTTAAATTTATCATAAGATGTCGGCCATAAAAGTTCTTCAATATTAGTTTTTAACAGATATAATTAAAGTTCTACCCAGAGTTTCCGTTTAACCCTTTTAAGACTGAGCCTGTTTTGGCCTTAATGACGAAGCCGATTTTTCAAATCTGACATGTGCCACTTTTGGTGGTAATAACTTTGGAATGCTTTTACCTATCCAAGCGATTCTGAGATTTTTTTTTTCTCATGAGATGTTGTACTTTATGTTAGTGAAAAAAATTGGTAGATAAATTCAATATTTATTTGTAAAAACCACCAAGATTTGGAGAAAATTTGCAAAAATTATCATTTTTCTAAATTTAAATGTATCTTCTTGTAAAACAGATAGTAATACCACACAAAATAGTTACTAGTTTACATTTCCCATATATCTACTTTATGTTTGCATAGTTTTTTGAATATTCTTTTATTTTTCTAGGACGTTACAAGGCTTAGAACTTTAGCAGCAATTTCTCATATTTTCAAGAAAATGTCAAAAGGCTAATTTTTCAGGGACCAGTTCAGTTCTGAAGTGTCTTTGAGGGCCTTATATATTAGAAAGTCCCCATAAATCACCCCATTTTGAAAACTGCATCCCTCAAAGTATTCAAAACAGCATTCAGAAAGTGTTTTAATCCTTTAGGCGTTTCACAGGAATTAAAGCAAAGTAGAGGTGAAATTTACAAATTTCTTTTTTTTTTGCCATAATTCATTTGTTAATACATTTTTTTTATGTACCACAGAAGGTTTTAGCCGAGAAATGCAACTCAATACTTATTGCCCAGATTCTCTAGTTTTTAGAAATATCCCATTTGTGGCCCTAGTAAGCTACTGGATTGAAACACAGGCCTCAGAATCAAAAGAGCACCTAGTGGATTTTTAGGGCCTCCTTTTTTTAGAATATATTTTAGGTACCATGTTAGGTTTGAAGAGGTCTTGTGGTGCCAAAACAGTGGAAACCTCCCAATAGTGACCCCGTTTTGCAAACTACACCCATCAAGGAATTTATCTAGGGTTGTAGTTAGCATTTTGACCGAACAGTTTTTTTGCTACATTTATTTGAATTAGTATGTGAAGATGAAAATCTACTTTTTTTCTGAAAGGAATAAAGGTGAAAAAACACCCGAACATATGTAAAGCAATTTCTCCCAATTATAGTAATACCCCATATGTGGTAATAAACTGCTGTTTGGACCCACAGCAGGGCTCAGAAGAGAAGGAGCACAATTTGGATTTTGGATTTCTGATTTTGCTGGAATCGTTTTCAGTGCTGTGTCACGTTTGCAATGTACTGGAGGGACCAAAACAATGGAAACTCCCCAAAAGTGACCCCATTTGGGAAACTACACCCCTCAAGGAATTTTTCTAAGGGGAAAGTTAGCATTTTGACACCACAGTTGTTTTGCAGAATTCATTGGAATTAGTCTGTAAAGGTAAAAATCTACTTTATTTCTGAAAAAACTTAGACATTTTTAATTTTTTCAAGGAATAAAGGAGAAAAAGCACCCCAACATTTGTAAAACAATTTCTCCCGATTATGGAAATATGCTATATGTGGTAATAAACTGCTGTTTGGACCCACAGCGGGGCTTAGAAGGGAAGGAGCTCTATTTGGCTTTTGGAGCTCAAATTTAGCTGAAATGGTTTTCGGGTGCCGTGTAGAATTTGCAAAGCCACACTATTTGGGAAACTACACCACTTAAGGAATCGATCTAGGGGTATAGTAAGCATTTAGACCCCACAGGTCTTTTGCAGAATTTATTAGAATTAGGCCGTGAAAATGAATATCAAAATTATTTCCACTAATATGTTTAATTTTTTCAATTTCACAAAGGATAAAGGAGGAAAAAGCACCCCAACATTTGTAAAGCAATTTCTCCCGAGTACGGCAATACCCCACATGTGGTCATAAATGTTTTTTCATTAGAAAGTAATTAACCCTTTCCAGGCTGATCCATTTTTGCTTTTTCTTTTTGTTTTTCCCTCCCTGCTTTCCAAGAGCCATAACTTTTTTATTTTTCCGTCAATAGAGTGGTGTGAGGGATTATTTTTTGCGGAACAAGCAGTACTTTTTATTGGTACCATTTTTTGGCACATACAACATTTTGAGCACTTTTTATTACATTTTTTGGTAGGGACAAAGTGATCAAAAAGCAGCGATTTTGCCGTTTTAAAGTCTTTATTTTTCACGGCGTTCACCGTGCGAGTTAAAAAAGCTGTATTGTAATAGTTTGGACTTTTATAGACACAGCTATACCAATTTTGTGGATTTATTATTTTTTTACATTACTTTAGAGAAAAAATTTGAAAAGGTTTTTTTTTTTGGACTTTAAATATTTATTTCATTTTTTTCACTAATAATAATTTACTTTTGTTATTACACATTTTATTAGTCCCCCTAGGGGACTTGAACCAGCGATCATTAGTACAATACACTGCAATACTAATGTATTGCAGTATATTGTCATTTTTACAGGCTCCTGTAACAGCTTGATTGCTGTTCCTGTCCGTTAGTCCCGGGTGTCAGCTGTAATACACAGCTGACACCCGCAGCGTATGGAGCGGGCTCAGCACAGGAGCCTGCTCCATACATCACCCCCACACCACGACATGCTATTAAGTCGTGGTGTGCAAAGGGGTTAATGTGCAATTAATGGGGAGGAGTGAAAATTAACATTTTCCGCCGATATGCCATTTAGTACACTATATGTTATGCCCAGTTTGTGCCACTGAAGAAAAATACCTCATAAAATATTAACCGGGTTCTCCCGGTTATGGCGATGCCATATCTGTGGATGTAAACAGCTGTTTGGGCACGCTGTAGGGCTCAGAAGGGAGGGACAGCCATTTGGCTTTTGGAGTGCATATTTAGCTTGGTAGTAGTTCTGTTTGGCGTTTTGCTGCTATTTCAGTTTATAATGTGGGGGCATTAAGCTGTCCGGATTACATCAGGGTATAATAAGAGGGTATAATACTGGGGTAAATAAATAATAATCCTCAGATATGTGGCCAGTGTCGCACTGATAAATGGTGCCCAATCTTATCCGCTTTTGGAACACTGCACATTTTGCATCGCTATATTCTGAGAGCCAGAACTTTTTTCTTTTTTCTTCACCAGAGCTGTGTGAGGGCTTATTTGTTGCAGGACAATCTGTAGTTTTCATTGGTATAATTTTGGGGTACATGCAATTTTTTTGATCACTTTTTATTCCATTTTTTGGCAAGCAAGGTGACCAAAAACGATAAATTCTGACAATGTTTTTTTTTATATTTTTTTTATGGCGTTCACCCTGGGCTATAAATTACCATTTTACTTTATTCGGTGGGTCGGTACGATTACGGCGATACCATATGGATATAGTTTTTTTTATGTTTTGCAGCGTTTGCGCAATAAAATCACTTATTTATAAAATAATAAATTTTTTGTGTCACCATATTCTAATAGTCATAACTTTTTTATTTTTCAGTCAAAAAAGCTGTGTAAGGGCTTGCTTTTTTGCGAGACGGCTTGCAGTTTTTATTGGTACAATATTGGCGTACATGCGACTTTTTGATCACTTTTTATTGTATATTTTGGGAACGGTGGTGACCAAAAAATAGTGATTCTAACGTGTTTTTTTTTTGCGGTGTTAATTGTGCGGGAAAAATAATATTATAGTTTTATAGTTGGGACCATTACGAACGTGGTGATACCAAATATGTGTACTTTTTTAACGTGTTAATTTTTTCCTATAATAAAAGACTTATAGGGAAAAAAAGCATTTTTTGTTTATGTAACTTATAACTTTTATTTTTACACTTTTTTAAAACATTTTTATTATCTTTTTTTTACTTGTCCCACTAGGGGACATTTAGACTTGCAGCTCAGATCGCTGCTAGACCTACGGAGTGTAATGTGTTCTGTCATTGTGACGGGACAGTCAGTCAAGCGCCATCTTGAAGATCCGAATCAGGTAAGGGGGGCGGATGGGGGGGGGTTGATCGGGGGTGTAACAGGGGGGTGCTGGCCCTTATTTAGACCATTTCTCTCTTCTCTCACAGAATACATTCTGTGAGAGAAGAGAGAGAACGAACTGTCGCTGTTCTTACAGCGATCGCCGTTATTCGTTGAATAACGGCGATCACGTGACCCTCGGTCTGTGCTCCGAGGCCTTAGCTACCTCCGTAGCCGAGTGCACAGAGTTTAAGCGCCTCCCGGGGGCGCTATCTTATGCCAAAGGGCCGCTGTGAAAAGGCGGCGCTCTGGCATAAGTACCCTTAATGGTCGCCGTGAAAACACGTATAAGCGGTCATTAAGGGTTTAATATAATTTTTTCATTCCATAAATCCAGCAAGTGTATAGCATCTCTGTAGTTTTCCAGGTCTGGTAGGCCTATTCCGCCTGCTTTTTTGTTTTTAATGACTGTTGAGTATTTAAATATTTATCCTTTAGATTGCCATACAAATTTTGTTATTGTAGCGTCCATGGCCGTGGGCCGTCGGGTTTACTCACCTCCCGATGCCCGCAGCCATGGATCTGTGAGCGCTGGTCCCCATCTCCTTCCTAGGAGACGCCAGCGCTCACTTCCACTCCGTTCGGCTTTGTCCCATAGGGTGCGCGTGCACGCTCGTGCCCGGCCTTAAAGCAAATTAGAGAAAGTCATCATCATCAACTGCAACGATTTCCTGGTCTATAAGAAGGCCCCTGGCCTTCTAATCCTTGCCTGAGCGTTGTTAGTTTTCCCAGTCTGTCTTGAAATTGGTCCCTTAGTGTTTCCCGTTCCTGTTGTTACCCGTGCCTTGTTCCCGTTCCTGTTTCCCGTGCTTTGCCTTAGTATCAAGTCGTGCCACGTCCTGTGTCATCTACCACGTCCGGAGGAATCCGCCACGTCCTGTGTCATCTGCCTCGTCCGCAGGAATCCGCCACATCTGGCGCAACTTGCGGCTCCTGTGCCATCCGCCACGTTTGGCGCTGTCTGCTGCAACCATCTCCATCTGTGCCAGAGCTTCGGTCACCGTCCGGACTATCCAGTTACCCTTGTGCGAGACATTGTATTTCTGGGGTTTACTGTGGTTTGGCTAGCTGCCTTCCCGCTACAGCGGTACGGCCTAGTGGGTCCACTACCCGCGCCGTGACAGTTATAATCTTTCTGAGTTTATTAACAAATGTCAGAGGCACCACAATTGGTAAAACTTGCAGTAGGTAAAGTATTTTTGGTAATATTACCTTTTTTATGATATTATTTCTCCCAAACCATGAGATCGGCAAAGTGTTCAATTTCTCTAAGTCTGCTTCTATTTTCGTTAGTATTGCCTTATAATTCAACTCGATAATATCTTTAAAAGAATTGTTAATCTTTATTCCTAAAAAGGTGAAATGTATGCTATTATTTTTAAAGGAAAATTTTTAAGTCAATTCCTCCCACGTTTTGGGGTCTATGTTTACATTTAATAATTCTAATTGTGTTGTATTTAGTTTAAAGTTTAAAAACTGTCCAAATATTTTAAATATCCATGTAGTAAGGCTTTAATTGTCTTTCTTTGGTTTGAAAGAATTATTAGCATGTCGTCTGAGAATGCAGCAGTCTTGTGTTCTAATTTATTAAATGAAAGACCGGTGATTTCCTTGTTTTCTCTTATCATTTGTACTAGAACTTCCATGGTCATTATAAATAGTAATGGAGATAAAGGATAACTGTCATGATGCGGGGTGTGGACTCACTGGGCCGTACCGCGTAGCGGGATGGCAGCTGGCCAAACAGGTAAGTACAGAGTTTAAATAGTTCAGCGAGGGTACCTGTGGCAATCGTAGGCAGTAACGAGGCACGCACGTCCAGGACCAGGTGGCGGGAAGACGTCAGGAGAGGCGTAGCAAGTCAAGCGAGACTGTAGCACAGCACGGCAACAGCACTAGAACTGGGTAGCACGGAAACAGGATACGGGATACAGGAACAAGGTACACTGGGAAACTGAAAGACACTGGGAGACCATAAGCACGACAAGAGGGCAGAGCCCTTTTTATAGCCCAGGGCATCCCGCCGGAGACACTCAAAGTCCGGAAGTGAGAGCTGGCGCCTCACAGGAGGACGACGCTGCAGGGAGGTTAACGGCAGAACGACGGACCGTGGCCATAGACGTTACAGTATCCCCCCTCTTACGCCCCCTCTTCTTGGGACCAGAGCAGGAGAGAAACTTCCTCACGAGGACAGGAGCATCGATGTTCTCCTCTGGCTCCCAAGACCTCTCTTCTGGACCGAACCCCCTCCAATCCTCTAAATAAAATGTCCTTCCTCCCACCTTCTTGGTAGCTAGAATCTCCGTTACTTCGAAAGTCCCCGATAAGCCGCCAGGGACCACTGTGGAACTAGGAGTCCTGGAGTAGCGGTTCAGGACCACAGGTTTCAGCAGGGAGACGTGGAATGAGTTAGGAATCCTGAGGGTAGGGGGGAGCCGCAGCTTGTAGGTTGATCTGTAGCGGTGCGCCTGCACTGCTTCTCCTGGACCGATAATTTTAGTCGGTCTACTTGCATCGGGACCTCGGGCAAAGCAATAAAAGCAGGCAAGAGGGGTTGCTGAAAGTTGGACACCAGTCTAGGGCGCCGACGCTCCTGACGAACCTCGTGATATCTCTCCCTCAGCCTTATGTCTACCCGAGTGGCAAGCAGAATCAAGTCGTCCAAGGCAGGAGGCATGTCTCGAGCGGCCAGTTCGTCCTGGATCTCGGACGACAGGCCATGCCAATAGGATGCCACCAAGGCTTCATTGTTCCAGGATAGCTCTCCTGCCAGAGTCTGGAACTGGATCGTATACTCGCCCACAGAGGTGTCCTCTTGGCAAATGTTGAAGATGGCAGTGGCTGCCGATGAGACTCCTCAAAAACAGATCGAAATATTCGCACGAACCCCTGGAAATCTTGGGTCTCGGGTCCCTGACGTTCCCAGATAGGATTAGTCCATGCCAGGGCCTTGCCAGTCAGGAGGGATATGATGAATGCGATCTTGGCTCCGTCCGACGGAAATGCTCGAGAGTGCAGGGTAAAATGAATGTGGCATTGGTTCAGAAACCCCCGACAAACACTGGCGTCTCCATCGAACTGAGAGGGCAATGGCAGCGAGAACCGAGGATCCGGACAGGAACTGCCAGGAGGAGCAACAGGAGGATCGGCTTGAAGGACTTGCATAGAGGCAGGAAGAGAAGCAACTAGCGTCCCTAGCTGCTGCGCCATTGAGTCCACTGCCACAAGGAGCTGATCCTGCCTAGCTCGGAGATCCAGCAGGTCCGCCTGCATGGCTTGGGAGGGTGACAAGCCCTTGAATTGACCAGCAGAGTCCATGGCCAGAGCGTACTGTCATGATGCGGGGTGTGGACCCACTGGACCGTACCGGGTAGCGGGATGGCAGCTGGCCAAACTGGTAAGTACAGAGTTCAAATAGTTCAGCGAGGGTACCTGAGGCAATCATAGGCAGTAACGAGGCAGGCACATCCAGGACCAGGCGGCGGGAAGACGTCAGGAGAGGCGTAGCAAATCAAGCGAGACTGTAGCACAGCACGGAAACAGCACTAGATCTGGGTAGCACGGAAACAGGATACGGGATACAGGAACAAGGTACACTGGGAAACTGGAAGACACTGGGAGACCATAAACACAACAAACTAAGGGTAACAAACAATGCTCTGGCAAGGGGTAAGAGGGCAGAACCCTTTTTATAGCCCAGGGCATCCTGGGCTAGATTTGTAGACTTCATGCAAAATGCTCGCACTGGCCCTTTAAGACCTTGCACGCGCGGGCGCGCCCGCTGGAGACACTCGAAGTCCGGAAGTGAGTGCCGATGCCTCACAGTGGGACGACGCTGCAGGGAGGTAAGATGTCCATGGCCACGGCCGTCGAGGTTAATGGCAGAACGACGGACCGTGGCCATAGACGTTACAATAACTCTGTCTTGTACCATTTTTTATTTCAAAATTATGCAAAAACTCAGCATTTATTTAGATTTTTGCAGATGGATTTTTATATAGAGCCATAATTTTATCTACAAACATTAGTAGTAGCCCAAATTTCTGTAGTGTCAGTTTGATAAAAAGCCAGTCTACTCTATCGAAAGCCTTTTCGGCGTCGGCGGTGAGTACAGCTCGATGGATATTTTTATAATCTGTGTCACTTGAATTACATTCAGAATTCTGACTATTTCTTTTGCTTCTCTACCTGGTGTCAAGCCTACTTGTTCTAGGATAATTATGTTTGGTATGAAATTTGTAAATCTATTAGCTGTTGTTTTTGCAAATGGTTTGATGTCATTATTTATTAGAGAGATGGGTCTGTAATTTCCACAAATAGTGTGGTCTTTCTCTTCTTTAGGAATTAAGGTGATGTGTGCAGTTAAGGACTCTTTACAGAAAAGGTTGTGTAAGTCTATTGTGTTGAAGTATTGTGTTAGGAAGGAAGATAGAGTTTCACTAAATATTTTATAGTATGACATACAAAACCCATCAGGTCCTGGGCTTTTGCCTTTTGGGCTAGTATTAATAGTGTTGTCTATTTCTTGTTTTGAGAAGGGTAAAGTTAGCGTTTGACTCTGAGCTTCTGAGATGTAAGGAAGTGTTATTTTGTCTAGTAGTTTATTAATCGCTTCGTTTTTTTTAGTCAATATTTGGTCATTGAGAAGTTATATACCTCTGAGTAAGGCCTCATGCACACGACCGTATTTTTTCCCACCCGTAAATACTGGCGTAAATACGGGTCCGGTGTCACACGTATTCCACCCGTTTTGCACCAGTATTTACGAACCCGTGCTCGTAAATATGGGTCCGGTGTCACACGTATTCCACCCGTATTTACGAGCACGTTTTTGGCGGCAAAATAGCACTGCACTAATCGGCAGCCCCTTCTCTCTATCAGTGCAGGATAGAGAGAAGGGACAGCCTTTTCTGTAATAAAAGTTAAAGAAATTCATACTTACCCGGCCGTTGTCTTGGTGACGCGTCCCTCTCTTCACATCCAGCCCGACATCCCTGGATGACGCGGCAGTCCATGTGACCGCTGCAGCCTGTGATTGACCTGTGATTGGCTGCAGCGGTCACATGGCCTGAAACGTCATCCAGGACGTCGGGCCGGATGTCGAGAGAGACGCGTCACCAAGGCAACGGGCGGGAGACCGGACTGGAGGAAGCAGGAAGTTGTCGGTAAGTATGAACGGCTTTTATTTTTATTTTTTACAGGTTTATACTGATCGGTAGTCACTGTCCAGGGTGCTGAAAGAGTTACTGCCGATCAGTTAACTCTTTCAGCTCCCTGGACAGTGACTATTTACTGACGTCGCTTAGCAACGCTGCCGTAATGACGGGTGCACACATGTAGCCACCCGTCATTACGAGAGCTCCATAGACTTCTATGGACTGTCCGTGCCGTTATTACGGCCTGAAATAGGACATGTTCTATCTTTTTCAACGGCACGGGCACCTTCCCGTGAGAAAACGGGAAGGCACCCGTCGCCAATAGAAGTCTATGAGCCCGTTATTAGGGGTCGTAATTACGACCCGTAATAACGGGAGTTTTTACGGTCGTGTGCATGAGGACTAAAAGGAACAAAATTCCTTGGCTATTTCTTCAGTAGCGTAATGAAGTTTCGTTTGTTTTGGGTATAAAGGTGTTTGAGTGTTGTTTTTTAATTAGATTGGCTAATTTATTTTCACATTTATCTGCATTCACGTACATTTAAGATTTTGCAAAGTAATTTTTTTTTCTGCATTATAGTTCAGTAAGTCTTTCAGTTCTGTTCTGAGTTTAACCTTTTCATGCCGACAATCTGTAGATTCACGTCCTATTCGCATATACCCCGTGCAGATAGGACGTAAATCTGCAGACCGCATAGAGCTGGAGAGATCGCTCTGACACCGGTGGTGTCAGTGTCCGCGGCTCCCCAGCAACCTGTTCTCTGACAGCCAAACCGATTGGTTCAGCTACAGAGAATATTATCACCATTTTTAACTGTTTCCCGACCGCCCTCAGTAAATTCATGTCGGCGCGTGCTGGGCTCTGTGCAGTGCCGACGTGAATTCACAGTGGGTGTTAAAAGCGCGATCCAGTGTCTCAGAGTAGTGCTGACACCCGGATCGCGCTGTTAACCCCTGTCTCTGGTCCGGGAGACATGATCGGGACCTGATTGGTTCTGGTCCCGATCATGTGATCGCAGGGAAAGTTTGTTGTAGCAACAAACTGGAAAGTTTGTTGCTACAACAAACTTTCTCGGGACCGATTGCGGGTGCTGCCATCGGTTGCATGGCAAAACCGGAGGCCATACAACGGCCTCCGGGTCTGCCATGCACGGAAGCCTATGACGACCAGCCGGAGGCTAGTCCTCATAGGTTTCCTGTCAGTGTGACTCTCATCGTCACACTGAGAGTTTATAACAGGTTACACTACCTAGGTAGTGTACTGTATTATAGCAGCTATCAGGGGTGCAGGTCTAAAAGTAAAAAAAAATTTAATAAAAATGTTTCAGAAAAGTGTAAAAACAAAAAATTATGTTTTTCCTATAATAAGACTTTTATTATAGGAAAAAAATTAAAATGTTAAAGAAAGTACACATACTTGGTATCACCGCGTTCGTAACGACCCAAACGATAAAACTATAATATTATTTTTCCCGCACGGTGAACACTGCAAAAAAAAATAAAAAAACAATGCCAGCATCACTATTTTTTTGATCATCACCCCTCCCAAAATATAGAATAAAAAGTGATCAAAAGGTTGCATGTAACCCAGAATAGTACCAATAAAAACTACAACCCATCCCACAAAAAACAAGCCCTTACACAGCTTTTTTGACTGAAAAATAAAAAAGTTATGGCTCTCAGAATATGCTTACACAAAAAATAAATAATTTTATAGAAAAGTGATTTTATTGTGCAAACGCCACAAAAAATAAAAAAAACTATATACATATGGTATCGCCATAATCGTATCGACCTGCAGAATCAAGTAAAATCTCATTTATGGGGCATGGTGAACACTGTTACTTTGTTACTTTGCTTGCCAAAAAAATTGAATAAAAAGTGATGTACCCTAAAATTGTACCAATGAAAACTACAGATTGTAACGGAACAAATAAGCCCTCGCACAGCTCCGGTGGAGAAAAAATAAAAAAGTTTCATTTTCACAGACTAACTCCAATAAATATAGCAAAAGAACTGTGGGTCAAGATGCTAACTATACCCCTAGATAAATTCCTTGAGGTGTGTAGTTTCCAAAACCATGTCACTTTTGGGGCGTTTCCACTGTTTTGGCACCACAAGACCTCTTCAAACCTGACATGGTGCCTAAAATATATTCTTAAAAAAAAAGAGGTCCTAAAATACTCTAGGAGATCCTTTGCTTCTGAAACCGGTGCTTCAGTCCATTACCACACTAGAGCCACATGTGGGATATTTCTAAAAACTGCAGAATCTGGGCAATAACTATTGTGTTGGGTTTCTCTGATAAAACCTTCTGTGTTACAGATTTTTTTTATTACAAATGAATTTCGGCAAAAAAAATGACATTTGTAAATTTCACCTCTACATTGCTTTAGTTACTGTGAGATGCCTAAATGGTTAAAGCACTTTCTGAATGCTGTTTTGAATACTTTGAGGGGTGCAGTTTTTAAAATGGGGTGATTTATGGGGTCTATCTAGTACATAAGTGCCCTCAAAGCCACTCCAGAACTGAACGGGTCCTTGAAAAATAGCCTTTTGAAATTTTCTTGAAAATGTCATAAATTGCTGCTAAAGTTCTAAGCCTTGTAATGTCCTAGAAAAATTAAATAATTTTCAAAAAAGGTTGCAAATATAAAGTAGACATATGGGGGATGTTAATTAGCAACAATTTTGTGTGGTATTACTATCTGTTTTAAAAGTAGATACATAATTGATGCTCTGTTTTTTTGAGATTGAAAGTTTCAACATAAGTGGAGCATGGTCCGATTGTGTAATTGAACCATATTTCACCTGTGTTATAGCATTGATAAGGGGGATGAGAAATAAGCAAATAGTCTATTCTAGAGTACTTTTTATGAACGGTTGAATAGAATGAATAATCTCTGGTAGAAGGGTATCGAGTTCTCCATACATCAACTAAATGAAACTGCAAAGAGTGTCTAATGAGGGTTGAAGTGCTGTATTAAAGTCACCACCTGCGATTAAATCGCCCTCATTGAATTTCTCAAGTTTTAGTAATATTTGCTTGAAATTTTTTTCCTGATTAGTGTTGGGCGCAATTTGCAAACGTGAATATTCTACCAAAGATAATTCCCTTCAGAAAAAAAACTATCTATCTTCAATATCTATAACTACATCTTTGTAAGTGAAAGGAACCCTTTTGATGATAATAATGGCAACCCCTTTAGATCTTTTATGAGGTGTAGATGAATTATACCACTTTCTATAAGCCTTATTTGTTATTAATATAGTGTAGTCTTTTTTTTAAATGGGTTTCCTGTAATAATGCAAAGTCTACTCGTTCCTTTTCTAAAAACTGCAGTATTTGAAGTCTCTTATTGAAAATATTGATGCCTTTGTCTTTTTCATCTTTTTAGTTTTCTTTGGGTTAGTTGTTTCCCAATTGTCATGTTTTAGAAGTTGTGGAAAGTTGAGTTGTTCTTTTGGACTGGTCCAATCTGGAATTTGTAGATGACATAAATCCAATTAGCTAAGGACAAAGTCCAGGTCATCTAGCGTTTTAACGGTCATTGTTTTGTTGTGTAACGTTATTTCAAGTCCAAAGGGAAACATCCACCTGTAGGGGATACTTCTCCCTCTCTCTCAATGTTTTACTCAAAGTTTATAGTTGGCCTCTCAGTTCCAAAGTGAGTTTAGAGAGGTCTTGATAAATAAGAGTTTTGCTTTCATTTCTTCATATTCAATTCTCTTAGCGTATCTTGCTTTCAGTAGTATTTCTTCTTTCATTTTAAATTTTTGTGTGCAGCATAGAATGTCTCTCGGTTTTTCTGGGCCGACAGATTTGGGCAAGAACAGTCTGTGTGCTCTTTTGAGACTTATATCATGGCTTTCTTCTTTCCCCAGAAGTTAGTTGAATATTTGAGTGAGTACATTAGGAATTTATTTATCAGGTATACCTCTTATTCTCAGGTTATTTCTTCTAGATCTATTTTCAAGGTCATCTATATGTAGTCTTTGCAAAAACATTTTGTTTTGCTTGTCCATGAGTATCTCAGACATTCTTTCAACATTAGAGATAACTCGGGTGCAGATATACTCTAGGGATTGGATTCTGGTAAAGGCTTGTTTAACATCATTCCTCATTTCTGATATTTCTTCTTTTACTGTCTGGGTAAATTCTTTAAATAAGCTCCAGATACAGGCCGTTGTAGGAAGAGCTTTAAAGAGGCTCTGTCACCACATTATAAGTGCCCTATCTCCTATATAATGAGATCTCGCGAGATCACGTGTGCTGTCATTCACAGAAACTTTACCGAAGTGTCAGGAGTGATGAATAGATATCGCGTCCTGGCTGGAGGTGATGTCTATCCACTCCCAAGACACTTCGGTAAAGTTAATATGGGAGTATGTGACTGCACAGCGTGATCTCGCGAGATCACGCTGTGTTGTGAGCACTGCTAAAAATTAATGGAGAGAAGTGTATGACGCTGATTGGTCACTGATTGGTTAGCGTCATACACTTCTCTCCACAACGCCCAGTTGGTAAAAAAGTAAAAACACGCCCAGTTCTCTATTAAGAAACAAATTAGCATAAATCTAAAATTGTGCATAACTTGCTCAAAATGTATTGTTTTTCAAAATAAAAAACACTGTTGTTATCTACATTACAGTGACAATCCCTTTATGTACGAGGTAGGGCACTTATAATGTGGTGACAGAGCCTCTTTAATATAGTCCTTGAGATCAGAGGAATCTTGTATTGCTAGGTCTTCTTCTTCACTGTCTGACCAACATGAAGTTGCAAAATTATCCTTATATTTATCTTTCTTAGGATCAACTCTTGAAATCGAGCTTTGATTTTCCCCATAGGCTGGTAATTTCCATTTCTTTACCTTTTTTTTCTTTACCTTTTTTTGTAGTTTTGCTGTTTTTGACTTGTTCATCAATTGAGTTTTTTTTGGGTTTGCCCATTATGATCCCTTTCTTATATAACTTGCTGGAAGAACTGTATTATGTAAATAGGACATTTAGGGTTCCCATATTAACCCCTTAAGTTTGCAGCCTAGTTTGGGCCTTAAAGAGGCTCTGTCACCAGATTTTGCAACCCCTATCTGCTCTTGCAGCAGATAGGCGCTGCAATGTAGATTACAGTAACGTTTTTATTTTTAAAAAACGAGCATTTTTGGCCAAGTTATGACCATTTTTGTAATTATGCAAATGAGGCTTGCAAAAGTCCAAGTGGGTGTGTTTAAAAGTACAAGTCCAAGTGGGCGTGTATTAGGTGCGTACATCGGGGCGTTTTTAATACTTTTACTAGCTGGGCGCTGTGAAGAGAAGTAACATCCTCTTCTCTTCAGAACGCCCAGCTTGTGACAGTGCAGATCTGTGACGTCACTCACAGGTCCTGCATCGTGACGGCCACATCGGCAGCAGAGGCTACAGTTGATTCTGCAGCAGCATCAGCGTTTGCAGGTAAGATCGACTTACCTGCAAACGCTGATGCTGCTGCAGAATCAGCTGTAGCCTCTGGTGCCGATGTGGCCGTCACGATGCAGGACCTGTGAGTGACGTCACAGATCTGCACTGTCACAAGCTGGGCGTTCTGAAGAGAAGAGGATGTTACTTCTCATCAGAGCGCCCAGCTAGTAAAAGTATTAAAAACGCCCCGATGTACGCACCTAATACACACCCACTTGGACTTGTACTTTTAAACACACCCACTTGGACTTTTGCAAGCCTCATTTGCATAATTACAAAAATGGTCATAACTTGGCCAAAAATGCTCGTTTTTTAAAAATAAAAACGTTACTGTAATCTACATTGCAGCGCCTATCTGCTGCAATAGCAGATAGGGGTTGCAAAATCTGGTGACAGAGCCTCTTTAAGGCTCAGAGCCCATTTTTTAAATCGGACATATTTCACTTTATGTGGTAATAACGTCGGAATGCTTAAACCTATGCAAACGATTCTGAGACTGTTTTCTCGTGAGACATTGGGCTTTATGTTAGTAGTAAAATTTGGTCGATATATTCAGTGTTCATTTGTGAAAAATTGCAAAATTTAGAGAAAAATGTGAAAAAATAGCATTTTTCTGAATTTAAATGCATCTGCTTGTAAAACAGATCGTTATACCACCCAAAATAGTTACTAGTTCACATTTCACATAAGTCTACTTTAGATTGGCATAGTTTTTTTAGCATTATTTTATTTTTCTTGGACGATACAAGGCTAAGAACATAAACTGCAATTTCTCATATTTTTAAGAAAATTTCAAAAGCCTTTTTTTTAAGGTACCTGTTCAGTTCTGAAGGGGCTTTGAGGGGCCTATGTATTAGAAACCCCCATAAAACAGCGCTATGTGTTCTTAGGAGTCCAGATTTTGCTGGATTGGTTTTCGGGTGCCATGTCGCATTTGCAGAGCCCCAGAGGTATCAAAGCAATGGAAACCAACCAGAAGTGACCCCATTTTGGAAACTACGCCCCTCAAGGAATTCATTTATGGGTGTTGAGACCATTTAGATCCCACAGTTTTTTCACAGAACTTATTTGAATTGGGCTGTGAATTACAAAAAAAACAACTTTTTTCCAATAAGATGTAGTTTTGGCTCAAAATTTCTTATTTTCACAAGGAATAAAATACCCCATTGTGTTGCCCAATTTGTCCTGAGTGCGGCAATACCCTATTTGTGGTGATAAACTGCAGTTTTGGCCCATGGGAGGGCTCAGAAGGAAAGGACCACCATGTGGCCTACGGGGGATTTTCTGGTGCTAAGTCATGTGTGCAGAAGCCCTTGAGGTACCAGTACAGTTGAAACCCCTGAGAAGTGAACCCCGTTTTAAAAACGACACCCCTTAAGGAATTCATCTAGAGGTGTAGTGAGCATTTTGACCCCATAGGTACTGTGTAAAAGATAATGCGCAACAGATGGTGCAGAGTGAGAGTTGCAATTTTTCTATATATATATGCCATGTCAGTGTCCGATATATTGTGCCCAGCATGTGCCACCGGAGACATACACCCCATAAACTGTAATGTGGGTTCTCCCGGGTATGGCAATACCCTACATGTGGCTGTTATTAGCTGCCTGGGCACACGGCAGGGCTCAGAAGGAAAGGACCACCATTTGGCCTACTGGAGCTTTTCTGGTGCTAAGTCATGTACGCAGAAGCCCCTGAGGTAGGGCTCAGAGGGGAAATATGAGGAGGGGTAAGCTGTGTGGAGTGCATCAGGGTAAGTAAAACTGTGGTAAATTAAAAATAAAGGGATGGATGATAAATTTTAAAACACTTTCATACAGAGCTCTGGTTTTTCGGGACATGTGTCACATTGGTATATTTTGTCCTTCCTTATCCCCCTCTTATAGCAGACTTTGCAGCTCTTTTGACTTTTTCCCTTCTTGCCAGTTTGGGGAACTTCTCCTGGAAAGTGTTGCCCTGGTACGATGCGTGTGGCCTCGCTTCCAGAAGTACTGTAGGGCTTCAGGACTTGATCTGACAAGTCCACCCCTCCCATGTACCTACTGTAGTCCAGGATGCAGTCTGGTTTGGGGGTCTCTGTTCTGGTACCTCATACAGGTACATGGATACTGGAGGGACATCTCTCTTGTCTTGTACTTGACACACAATATATTGCTGCTCGATTGTGCCCAGCTCTCACCACTTCTTGTTTGCCCAAGCAGAGTCTTACGGAGGCTTCTCAGATTTCTTCTAGCAGTGCCGCATGCCGCAGGACTTCTGGAAGCGAGGCAGTTGAAGAGTGGGACACTGATATAAAAATTATCCAGGTAGAGGTGGTAACCCTGGTCCAGCAGTGGGTGCACAAAATCCCACACAATTTTTGTATTAACTCCCAGTAAAGGGGGGCATTCTGGGGGCTGAATACTGGTGTCCTTCCCTTCATATATCCTAAATTTGTAGGTTTACCCTGATACCCCCTCGCACAGCTTATTCATCTTCACGCCATACTTTGCCCTCTTACTCGGCAGGTACTGGCGGAATTGAAGCCTCCCTTTAAAATGTACCATGCACTCATCAATAGAAATACTATTCTCGGGGGTGTATGCTTGGGAAAACCGGGCACTGAAACGGTCTACTAATAGGGGTCTCCATTTATACAAACGGTCAAAACTGGGGTAATCTCGGGGTGGGCACTGCTCATTATCCGTATAATGTAAGAAGCGAAGTATTGCCTCATTTTTATTTATTTTTTAGGTTCCAGTTTAGTTCTGAAGTTGCTTTGAGGGGCCTAGATATTAGAAACCCCTATCAAACACCCCATTTTAGAAACTAGACCCCTCAAAGTATTCACAACAGCATTTAGAAAATGTATTAACCCTTTAGGTGTTTCACAGGAATTTAGAGCAAAGTAGAGGTGAAATTTAATTAATTTAATTTATTAGGCACCATGTCCGGTTTGAAGAGGTCTTGTGGTGCCAAAACAGTGGGAAACCCCCAAAAGTGACCCTATTTTGAAAACTAGACCCCTTGAGGAATTCATTGTAGTTTTTATGGGGTGCACACAACTTTTTGATCAGTTTTTATTCTATTTTTAAGAGGCGTGGTGACTAAAAAACAGCAATTTTACTATTGTTTCTTATTCTATTTTTTTTTACAGCGATCACCGTGCGCTATAAATGAAATATTCACTTTATTCTGTGGGGCGATACGATTACGGCAATACCAGATGTGTATAGTTTTTTAATGTCTTATGGCGTTTGCACAATAAAATACATTTTGTAAAAAATCATTTGCTTTTTGTGTTACCTTATTCTAAGAGCCATAACTGTTTTATTTTTCCATCAGGAAAGCCGTGCAAGGACTTATTTTTTGCGTAACGAACTGTAGTTTCGATCAGTACCATTTTTAGGTACATGCGACTTTTTGTTCTCTTTTTATTCCATTTTTTGGCAGATGAAGTGACCAAACAATTGTGATTCTAGTACGGTTTATTATTATTTTCTTTTACATCGTAGTTCAGGCCGTTACGGATGCGGCGATACCAATTATGTATAGTTTATTTGTTTATTTATATATTTTTATTAATAATAAAGGACTGATGACGGAAAAACAGGGATTTGTACTTTTATCACTTTTAAAACTTTTATTTTCTTATTTTTACACAACTTTTTTTAACTTTTTTACACTTTTTTTTACTTTGTCCCACTAGGGAACTTGAGGGCAAGAGGCCCTGATCACTATTCTATTACACGCGTAGTGCAGTGTATTAGAGCTGTCAGCTATTCGCTGACAGCAAGCATAGTGGGTCCTGACTTTGTCAGGACCCACTAGGCTTCCGTTGATGGCGTAGCCAAAGTCCATTATTAGTCCTCTGGTTGCCATAACAGCCATCGCGGGCTGCTTTCGTGTAGCGGGCCGTCGATTGTGGCTTAGCCCCTAAGAAGCCGCGATCGCTATTGAACGCGGCTTCTAAGGGGTTAATCGGCGGGGACCACCGCGATCGGTCCCTGCACACTGAGCTGTGATAGCCTGCTGTCGGAAACAGCAGGTATCACAGCTCAAACACGCGCCGGGGAAAGATGGCGCCGTGTTAACTCAGGTCAGTACTATTACTGAACTGAGCGCGAACGATGCGCTCAGCACGACGTAATAGTACTGAGCTGAGCGGGAAGGGGTTAATACATGTTCTGAACTACTACTGAGTATAAATGATATTCTCTAAATTTGTAGGACGGACCACTTGTGCTGATAGGTCTAGTAGTAAATTTCCTTTTTAGATTGAATACTCAGATTAGAAGTTAATCAGAAGACCACAGAGAGTCCAGAAATTTTAGAACTATGCTCTTTCTTGTTTAAATTCACAGTTCTGTAGAAAGGTAATTAGTTGTTCTGAGACCATAGAGATTTAATTAAAAGCACTAAGCACTTGTATAATGAGAAAAAACAAGGTGGCTCCTTTTACAAAGGAGAGTTACCTCTTATTTCACAGTAAAATTTAGACCTTTATTTCTCTGGTGAGGGCACTCTGCAAGGCTGTTATTTTATCTTGCTGTAAAAGAAAGCATTTACTGCATAAATAGCGTTCTGGACGCCGTGTTCATTTTCAAGTATAGGACAAAATTCAGTCCCCTTTTTTGAGGCCTAGTAAGGGTTTGGTTTCTTCCCTTTCCCAAAGTTATTTTCAATGAAAATGAAGCAAAGAGTGGATGCCTCAAAATGGGACTGGGTTCAAAGTCCTTATGAGTACACACAAAAAAAGTAGCGAGGCAGCACATCCAAAAAAAAAGTGTGAATTTATTCACCCAATGCAGAATACTGGGGGTGCGTAAGCCCACTACAGCCTTTGTACCCAGTCCTATTTTGTGACATGTACACTTTGCAGCATTTTTTCTGGTGCTGTGACATTTTTGTTTTTGTCTATTGCCATCGGTCCTATCACTTTGCACAGAACAATATTGGACTGTAGTGGGAATTACATTATGGCTTCCGCACCCACAGTGTTCTGCATTGGGTGAATAAATTCCCACTTTTTTGGATGTGCTGCCTCGCTTCCTTTTATGTCTTCTCAATGGTATGTCCTACCGTTTAGTATCTGGGGAAGGTGACTGATGCTCTCCGTGCAATGTTTGCATACTTTAGGCATGTTATTTAGGTATGTTAGTATGAGTGCCGTTCCTAGCCAAGTGAATAAGGACTCAGTTCGGACGGTGTCTTTGATCCTTTGGTACGTCAGTGGGGTCGGTGACTCTCTGTGTTACACCTCAACAGTGCTTCCCCATCGCATAAACAGGGCGTCTGTAAACGTTAGTGTCTCAGAGATCTAAGAGGGGGGGGGGGGGCGCGGGTCTGCCCTTACATGCGGTAGAAATCGAACAGGCTGCGTTATAGTTTACGCCTTAACCTTTTGTTGAAATATGACTGGGGAGAGATTTAATCTCTTGATTGGTACGCCGCTCACCTTTGTTGATGTTTCTGAGCCTGCGTGGCAGCTGTCCCCATTGGTGTAGCGCGTGGTCTGAGCATGGTCTAGGCCACAATGGTATTAAACTTGTCTGCAAAGAATCCAGCGATGATTGACCAGCTGCAGAGAATCTCTTTGCACTACCACACCGGTTCAGCTTTCAAAAAATAGCTTTAAAAGCTGTGATGTTATTAGATTCTTTTTTTTAGATGCGGAGCTCCTGAAAGCACGGCTCAGTTCTCCGGCTAGCCACGCCCCCAGAGGATATCGTTTTTTAACTGTTAGTGTTTTTGCTCCCTATAATCAATGCAGGGACGTAAGGTTAAATATTTCTTCTCAACAAAGAACAAGGGTGCTCCCGCTGGACATGTAGATGGAAAGATAAAGCCTGTATTCAAATTTTCATCCAAATATTCCTTAAGGGCTTTCAGTTCTGTTTCCGAAAGAAAGTAGAAAGAAAGTAGAAAGGGTTATGTAGCTATGGGTAACAGTTCTATTGGGCAATCATTAACCATGTGGAGGTAGCTTATCTGAATTCTTTTTATCACAGACATCCTGAAATTCTTTGTACTGTGATGGTAATTAATCTTTAACCCCTTAACGACCGGCGTATAGTTTTTTTTACGTCGGCCATTCAGGGTAGTTCTTCTGAATTGCTCAATTCACGTCGGCACTTCAGAAGAACTTTCCCCGCATCATCCGGGGATCTCCTGAAGCCCGTGCTGTTGCTAACAGCCTCGGGCTTCAGGACAACGATTGGAGACCACTAGCAGTGTTCTCCGATCTTATTTAACCCCTCAGATGCGGCATTCAATAGCGAGCGCCGCATCTGAGTGATTTTAGAGGGAGGGGTCTCCCTCTCTCATCCCACTGGCATCCCCGCGTGCATCGCGGGGTGACGATGGGTTCTATGGCAGCCTGGGGGCCTAACAAAGGCCCCCAGGTCTGCCTTTAGTGATTGCCTGTACGGCTATGCCAGATGCATGACCTAACAGGTGCGTGTCAGTTTTACACTGACCGGCAATATTACACTGCAATACCGAAGTATTGCAGTGTATTATAATAGCGATCAAAAGTTTGCACTGTAAAGTCCCCGAGTGGGACTAAAATAAGTAAAAAAAAGTTAAATAAAGTTTGAAATAAAGAAATGTCCCAAGTAAAAGAATACAAAACAAAATCCCCCTTTTTCCCCTTACAAAATACTTTATAATGAAAAAAAAGTTAAAAGTTACTCATATTTGGTATCGCCGCGTCCGTAACGAACTCAACCATAAAATAATTACATAATTTAACCTGCACGGTGAACGGCGTAAAAAATATAATAAAAAACAACGCCAGAATTGCTGTTTTCTATTCATCCTGCCTTCAAAAGTATTTGACAAAAACTGATCAAACAGTCGCATCTACTCCAAAATGGTACCAATAAAAACTACAAATCGTCCTGCAAAAAAAAAAGCCCTCATACAGCTGCATCGGTCAAAAAATAAATAAGTTATGGCTCTTAAAATATGGCGACACAAAAGCAAATAATTTTGAAAAAAATGTGTTGTTACTGTGTAAAAGTAGGAAAACATAAAAAAATCAATATAAATTTGATATCGCCACAATTGTAACGACCCGCTGAATAAAGTTATTATGTTATTTATACCACACGGTAAACGGCGTAAAATTAAGACGCAAAAAAATGACGACATTTCTGTTTTTAAAAAAGTTATTAAAAAGTTAATCAATAAATTATATGTATCCCAAAATGGTGCTATTATAAAATACAACTTGTCCCGCAAAAAAAAAAAGTCCTTATACAGCTATGTCGACACAAAAATAAAAAAGTTATAGATCTTTGAATGTGACGATGGAAAAACCTACAAAATTGCTCGGTCATTAAGGTTTAAAATACCTTCGGTATTAAGGGGTTAACAGCAAGTTCAGATATTGATGTGTTCTCAAGTATTGAAAAAGTTTAGGCAGACAATTTAGCTGACAATACTCAGATGGAAAATGTATACAACGTGTTTCCCAACTGATGAATAGTTTGTGAGTAAAAAGCCAAGGAATTCCCCAAATCACTGAAAACTTTGGAGAAGAAACAGTTGGAAATGAATAACTTCTTGATGATCAGGCATGATGAGAACTTGAAGATGCTTAATTTAATGAGAAAAAGGCCATGATGATAGGGGTCAAATATATCAGAACAAGAAATCTCATGTGTTTTAGTGCATATGTGTATTGGGACTATAAAATAAGATTCTCTGGTGCCAACAACTTGTCTTCGTCCTGTGACAGAGGAAAAATGTCATGTATTTTTTAATCCAACAGATCAGACGTCTCCATTTTCTATTACATCATTGACAGCGATCGTCCTACGGATCTAATTTGAGCAATAAACAGCATAGTACACTTCAATAAAGGCAAATATTTTCTGTAGGTCGCCTCTCTTTTTCTGCTGTTGTTTTTGAATAACATAAAGTCAAATTGGTTCAGATATAGATTCAGTATCTTTCTGAGTATTCTGACTTGAAGGAGAAGGCAGGATTATCTCCAAATACCCACAGTATAGTCTTTCGTTTTTCATTAAGTCTCTGATCAATTTGAATGCACAATTGCATTAAGTTCTCCAACTTTTCTGGGGTTATCACTTTGGAAAGTACATCCTTCACTTGCTCTGAAAGCCCTCTCTGAAATTGGCTCTTCTGAGCCGCTAGCTTCCCTGTGGTATCAGTTACCCAGCAGCTCTTCTGTGCATTCCGGAACTGAGCACCTTCCTTGCCGCAGATTATGCAGTCTAACTTCAGCTGTGGCATAACAATTAGGATCATCTAAAACTTGATTCATAGCAGTGATACAGTCATCCAAAACATTCAGAAGATTACTATCCTTTTCTACATAAAGAGAAGCCAACACTGGAGCTTCATCTGTTAGAAGATTAATTGTAAGCAATACATTTTTCTTTTCACTAGTAAATTTGAAAAATATATGTAGCATAATTAAAGAGGTTGTCCGAGCACAGGGCAGTGTTTCATAGTGAATAGGAGCAGAGCTGCAATAACCCAGCACGGCCGCAATACAGTGTACGGAAGCCTTCTGCTTCTGACACAAGCCACAGCATAACATCCAAGGCCTGGAAGCATCCCCAAAAGCTGATCGGTATGGGGTCTGGGTGTTACACCCCCACCGATCATATACTGATGACCTATCCTGTAGATCAGGTCAACAGTATGAAAAACCGCTGAACCTTAGAGATGAACGTTGTGTGCTGCTAGCGTCAGGACCTTGTATGTGCCATGGTGCAGACCATTGCCAGGGACTAATGTAGCAAGCGTGGGGGGGATTCGGTCCCCTAACCCTCCGGTCAGGGTTGCAGGGGGTTTGTTACGCCAATGGGTAATGGCGTGTAAACTTGAGAGTGAGCCACGCACATACGAAAGTTGTCTTTGTAATTAAATCATCTCTCTTTGTTGCTCTCCCAATCGATTTTGCAGCTGAGAACATTTTTTTTTTTGATAAGTAGCTCCAAATGCTTGTAGTTCAGCAATTTGTTGCTTCATAGTTGTCAAAGGACTTGTTCCAGGGGATTCCACATGTGAGCCAGACTAGTCTGCTAAGGTTTATAGCAGATTAAGATTCTAGATCATGTAGGAGGGTGATAATAGCAAGAGTAGCCCAGTAACAGCCCAGGATCGGTACACAGATGAGCAGCAACAGGTTACCGCGTGAGGCAGAGACGTGGTCAGGAAAAAATGCAAGTTCGGTACACAAATGACAGCAACATTTTGTAGAGAGAGTCAGAAAGGAACTAGACTTGAGGCAGGAAGCTTAATAGCCTGGCCAGATTTATATAGTATGCCAAAAGGGTGAGATGAATTAAGCAATTAAGGCAAATAATCCAGAAAGGCAGGAATCCATCCTATGGGTGGATTACTTAGGACTAATCCATTATACTGTGCAGAGACTGGAGTCGACTACACTAGTAAAAATAAATTATGTGAGCAGAATTTTAATTACATATAAATTACAAAATTGTATTGCTTCCAATTCTAGAAATGAATAAATAAAAATGACAATGAAACAGAATATCCCTCCAAATATTGTGATACAGTCAAGAGTTTGCATATTCGAGACACAAATGTTCAATTGTAAAATTAGCTTTCTCTGCATATTAAAAACATGTATTTATATGCTGATTAATTCCACAATTATTTTGTTTAGGTTTCTGAGGTCACCTAAAGAGAGACATGCATCAGAGGAGAAACTGCAAACGCAAGACACATATGACTCTGATGAATATGTCATTGCTGTTTCCCCTTGAGATATTTCACTAAGGATACTTTCACACGGCAGTTTTTGGTCAGTATTTGGCATCAGTATTACGAAGCCAAAACCACGAGTGGGTCCAAAACATGGAAGAGGTACAAATCTTTCCATTATACTTTTTTTCTCTTTAGGTACCACTGCAGGATTTGGCTTCCAAATACTTCCAAATACTGATGCAAAATACTGACCAAATACAGCCCAAAATACTGAAAACATGTACTGAAAACATGATGGAGCATACTGAAATTTTTTTTTATGTGGACTCAGCATGTGTTTCCACCATTGTACAGATGTGCCCACCATTAACTTTTCTTGAATTGCGTTGTTATACAATTTGTCATGATACCATTTCAATACAATCTCGCACCTTCTAGTAAAAAACCTATTAACATAGGATAACAAATGGCTGTTGGATGTCATCTGTCAGACACATTCGTCACAGCTATCCAGTAAAAACAAATACATTAAAGCTATGGTTTTTTTTAACATGGGAGTCAATGGGCAATGGATGGCTCAAGAATGGCATCTGTCGGAGGTTTATGGTTTTTTTACCTGCTTGTTTAACATTTTGTGTCACACATTTCGGGATTTGTCGGCTTTAGAAACAAGTTAAGGGTGGACACATCTGCCCCATTGAAATGCAGTAACATCGTATTGAATATCCTTATGATATGAATGACAAATACGCTTGTGTGCATGATGCCTATGGCTGGTGCTGCATGCAACTTCTATTATTTCCTATGTACTGAGAGCAGAGCCAAGTGTATACATATGAAGATAATAATTAAGAAAACTTGTGTTAATTGCCATTGAATTATGGATATGTGCAGTTATATGCTAACATAAGGAAAAAATAATAAAAATAAAGAATAAAAATGTCACAGAAATATTTTTTTTGTTGTGTTTCTTTTAGTCTTCAGTATAGACTGCACTGAATTATTTTTAACATGACCACGGTATCTGCTTGCCAAAGAGAATCTATAAGATGGCCATGGTTTTTTTCTGCTTTAGCAAGAGCTATTGAACATGCTGAATAGTGCCCCAAACAACGGTTAGGGGAGTCATCCAGAAGTGTGCACCATATGCCAATATTTTTTCAACGAGAGGCATCATGTGATTGCGGCCATACCACTTGTGTGCTTAGTTGAGTCGCAGACAAAACTATTTTCATTTGCCAATCAGGCCTGAGCACACACCATAATTAGTATAGCACGCTTTTGCATGGCACCTGAAGCACATTACGTTGAGTATCTCATGACTTGGATAAGTAGAGTAGAGTGAACCGTACCTTCTTTAGCCTCCAGAATAACACACATGACACCGAGGTTGGATTTTAATGGCCACAGCAGCCGTTTATTATAAATTTTATGCAAATAAAATTTTATAACCCAAATATTATAAAACACCCAAGAATTCCCCAGAATTGGAATTCTTCCAAAAAACACATCACAAAAAACCCTTAACAGGGTCAACATAAATAACAACATGACCAGGGAAGCCCTTGAGGTTACCGCCAAATCGAAACCAACTAGCCATCTGCCACCACCACTTGTTTTTACCTCCAGCCGTAACCCGGCTCGAAAGCACCGCTCACTTGCAGATGGCTTTTTCCATAAAGCACTTCAAAGGGGTAACACCCTAAGAAGCCTTCCACATATTTTGGGGGACGCATACCCCTGATGCGACCTCCCCCACCAGTTTTACTGACCAACCTCAAGGACTCCTCACACCAGCCACCGTGACAACATATTCCCCCATATATCATTCACCATACACCCTCCTGATCACACAACTTCATGCACAACCGAAAATAAAGGGCGGGTGGGTGGGACTGCTTCTGCTGTTGTTCTTCTCGCTGTCTCCCTCGCACTGAGGAAAACAGCGGGAAGCCGTTACTCTCACCCCCTCCTCCCTCCGAGCCCCTCCCCTAACTACCTTATGCATCCCTCCCTTAACTACCGTTATACCTATTAACCCCTTACTTCCCCCTACCTCCTATCCTGTCATGGAGGCCTCCCCTTATGTCCTGCAGTCGGCAGTGCGGCCGCTCCTTGACTTGGATAAGTAGAGTAGAGTGAACCGTACCTTCTTTAGCCTCCAGAATAACACACATGACACCGAGGTTGGATTTTAATGGCCACAGCAGCCGTTTATTATAAATTTTATGCAAATAAAATTTTATAACCCAAATATTATAAAACACCCAAGAATTCCCCAGAATTGGAATTCTTCCAAAAAACACATCACAAAAAACCCTTAACAGGGTCAACATAAATAACAACATGACCAGGGAAGCCCTTGAGGTTACCGCCAAATCGAAACCAACTAGCCATCTGCCACCACCACTTGTTTTTACCTCCAGCCGTAACCCGGCTCGAAAGCACCGCTCACTTGCAGATGGCTTTTTCCATAAAGCACTTCAAAGGGGTAACACCCTAAGAAGCCTTCCACATATTTTGGGGGACGCATACCCCTGATGCGACCTCCCCCACCAGTTTTACTGACCAACCTCAAGGACTCCCCACGCCACTGCGAAATGTGCCTTGACCACCTCAAGCCCATGAGCTCCTCCACACCAACACCCCTCTTTCGATTCCTTCTGCCAGGGCCAAACTCCATATATCCATCCCAACCTCATTCAGGTGCACCCCATCATGTCTCCAGTAACACCCCACACCGGCTTCCAGGTCCCTGTGCCTGACCACTACTCCACCATGCTTTGCCACAAAAGCTGACACCGCCCTATTAACTTTTATTCTGGCCTTATTCAACCTTTCAACCGATCGAGCCAAACGCCACGACTTTCTCGGCACAATGTCCGACCAGACTATCAATAATCTCGGGTGCAATGCCCATAAGCACAACAAGTCATGCTTAATGTCCCTAATCAGATCACGAAAAGGGCGCACCCCTAAATCATTCCCCCCCACATGCAACACTAAAATGTCGGGAACCCGGTCTAACTGGGTATATATTTGTACTTCTTGTACCACCCTAGCCCAGACCATTCCCCTAAAACCCAACCAGTGCAGGACAGCCTCTTCCCGCGGAATCCTCAGTTGGCGGCCATCAGGACGAACATCCGCCCTCAGAGCGCCCCAGTAAACAAAAGAATGCCCCAAGATCCAGACCAGACAAGGGCGTAAACCTGAAAAAAGAGAAAAACACACATCTTACAATCCCATCCGCACTCTATTTTCTGACTCACACCTCCACTCCAGTAATAATTGCGCCCTGTTAAAGCAGATGAGGACGAACGTAGGTACGAAAACGGTTAGACTCCCACCTCCCGATGCGCCTCACCCCCACCTCGTCCAACCCCCATCTCACCGCCTCTGTCGCCGCGCCAATTCGGAATGAATGTGAGGAATACTCAGTCTCCTGAACCCCGATTGTAATCAAACAGCGCTTGAACACCGCACTAAACTGGAATCTAGATAGAAATGACCCGTCCTCATGTCGTAATAACGGAACCCCCGTTAACCCCCTTTTCCCCCCAAACGCAGCCACACACTGTACCGGGCACATCATCGAACCCTCTAACGCGAACAACACTATCCGCCTACCCTTGCCCGTTACGTCAGTTTTTGATCTACGCAGCACAATCTCCACCCTGTCACCGAACAATTCCACATCATCCAAAGCTATACCGCCCGCCCGAGAAACACTTGGCGACACCAGTTCGCCAATTCTGAACGCCCCGAAAAAGGCTAACGAAAAAGCCAGGCGGAACAATCGGACTTCAAAACCCAAACTACAAACCCCTTCCACCGCCGATCCCAACAGGCAAAGAATCTGAAAAGAAACCGGCCGCCGCCGATCCACCGACACTCTTCCCCTGCGAACCCCTTTCAAAGCTTGAACCGCTAAAAACTCTTTAGTCACATCCACCAAACCATGCAGTTTCAAACCAAACGCCACTGCGGACACAAACTTGTTCACTTTGGATACAGACACACCTGACTCATACGCGTCCCCCAACCAATACAACAAAGCCACCAGTCTGTCCCGGTCCGACCGGACGTCACCTAGGGATCTCAGCCAAAGCTCCCATTGAGCCCAGCCAGCCCTGTATGATGCCCACGTAGAGCTCGCCAGAGAACCCCCAAAGGAGACACCACCAAGTCATCCACTGGGGGTTCTACAAAAGGACCCGCCATGCGGCCCAAACTAACCTCTTTCCGCAATTTCTCGTTAACCACCCCTGCGTGTTGATACGCGGACCTAAGATTCCTACGAGTGACCGGAATATCATACGGGGGAGCAGGAATCACAAAACCACAACTAAAACCGTCCTCAAGCAACTTTGCCCCAGCCCTATCCGGATAATTACTTAGAAAGGGGGCCATCCTTGCTAAACTCACCGGTGTCACTCCCTTGACCGGCTGCCCCCCCGAAACCCCACCCCTTTTTCCTTTCCGTAAGCATTTTGACGCACCATGAGACGTCCCGCTGCAATGGGAACACACGTGCTTGAACTTGCACGTGGCCCCAAATTTACATTGGCCGTCGTTAAATTGCCAACAGAAACCAAGTTTCGAACCGGAACTCTGACCAGACTGTCCGACCTGCCCTGCAGATCCCCCGATCCCTGGAAAGGACTGTCCCGGCTTAACCGGAGCAGTCACCCGCAACCACAACGCGATGTCTTTCTGATCCCATCTAATGCTGGGTCGCACCGCCTTCCGCTGCCGAAACTGCTCATCGTAACGCAACCATGCCATACCGCCATAAACCCGATGCGCCTCCCGAATAGCGTCCATGTAACAGAAAAGGGCAGAGCAATGTTCTGGAGCTTTTTCCCCCACCACACTAGCCAATATCGCAAACGCCTGCAGCCAGTTCACAAACGTTTGTGGAATAAGACGATAACGCCGCCGTTCCTCCTCCTCCTTTTTACTCTCGTCCCTTTTTCCTTTATCCAAATTAAATTTCGCCAAAGGAAGGAGAGAAAATATTTCCACATATTCGTCCTTCCAAATGCGCTCGCGAACCTCCTGTTTTAAATGCGCCCCCAACGGACCCTCGAAACACACATAGACTTCACCCCGCGCTCTATCATCCAACCGTACTCTCTCGCCTTCTTGCGCCCCCTCCATCTGTACCGACACCGCTACGGCCCCCCCGGAGCCCCCAGCTTGCAACCCCACCAGTGGCTGCCCTGCCCCCAGCGCTGCCGTCCCCCAAACCGCCACCGGAGCCACTCCCGCCGATACCGACGTCTGTGACTTATCCAACTTATTCACCAGCTCGCGCAAACAACCTACCAAGTCCGCAAAACCACTAACATTCCCCCCAGAAGGCCCGCCATCTGCCGCGCTGTTCGACACAACCCTCGCACCCCCAGACAAACCAGCATTATGAACAGAGATAGAATATGAACACCCACCTGGCTGCTCAGGCGCTGTGATCCCGCCAGCCGGACTAACTTGACCGCGCTGATGCTCTCTGACTTCTCCCTCTTCCAAATCCCTTGTCAACTGCGACCGCTGCCCACACACACAGTGAGGGCACGGAGATCCTCTTCCCGATTGTCCCGCCGGGCCGGCCTCCATTGGAGCCCTGATGCTGAGAGGGCCAACCGCCTGTTGCCCGATCCGCGGAACCCAGACCTCTGACCGCACTCCACCTCCCACAGGCCTCTCCATCCTCCCTGCAGACAACCTCGCAGCAGCCAGCCCCCTGATTGGCTCTTCATCATGCGGGGCTGCCGACGTGCCCATCTCCTGCATCACCCCCGACGGAGGGGGGTATTTGGAAAACTGGGAGCAGCCCCCCCCTCACCGCCAAGCACCGCCGCGGCTGGGGATTTCTGCCAGGCCGGGACCTCCTAGGGGATGCCGCTCTCCCTGGAGACCGGACTGCAGCGACCCTGGAGGGGCTTCCCCGGCGGCGCCGTGCCCGCGGGATTTCCTCCGGGCTAAGTCTCGCCGGCGGGCGGGTACGCCTAGACCTGCGAGCAATCACCCCCCCTGTAGAGACCGGATCACTTCCCCCACTAACCGGAGTCGTGAACAGCAGCGGGCTGCCCACATCTAAGTCCAGCACTGCAGCAGCAGACAACGAGGGAGACGAGTGCAGGGGATCCGTCCCTCCCCCCTCTCTGGACACCGCGCGATGCGAGCGCCGGGGCCCTGCTGCCTGGGGCGCCGCCAGCCCCACCAGCCTTGTCACCTGTGTCTCAAACCAGCCGTCCTCATGTGACTCCGCTGCCACCCGGAGCCGCTCCACCAGACCATCGAACGACGCCATCAACCGCCCAGGTAAGTAAAAAATCCGCTTTGCACACAAATGAACAGCTCACTGCTTCTGCTGTTGTTCTTCTCGCTGTCTCCCTCGCACTGAGGAAAACAGCGGGAAGCCATTACTCTCACCCCCTCCTCCCTCCGTTATACCTATTAACCCCTTACTTCCCCCTACCTCCTATCCTGTCATGGCGGCCTCCCCTTATGTCCTGCAGTCGGCAGTGCGGCCGCTCCTTAGATGCACTATATTAAAGGGGTTTGTCTGGTGACAGATTTCCTTTAAAGATCGTCTGTCACCAGACACAGGCAAGTGTACCCCAATGTCCTATTCAGTTTTGAAAGAGTCTGAGAGGTCAGAAAGGGCCATCATGTGAACCCTGTTGGTCAGTAAAAAATAGCAAAAGGGATTACGTGTACACATTTACATATAGTGTGGTTAATCTTTCAGCCACCAATGAGGAGATCAAGGTCATTTAGTGAGTGCTCCTTCCGTTTAGCAATACGTTTTGTAGATGTTCTGAAATAAGGGACTCTGCTTTATTATGTTTATGATCAACTCAAAAAGTACTGTATAATTATATACACACATACACAAATTTGTGAAAACCATACATTTAAATTATGGCAAGTAAATCTACTGCCAGCGCTTATAAAACGAATATGTAATCTAGGAAAATGTAAATTGCTTAATCCTATAGACTTATTGGGGAAGATATCAACATATGTCTCAACAGGAAAGTGGTTATCAGGGTTAGACCACCAGCAAGTGCGGATTCAGGCCTCCCTACTGTGGAAATAGAAACTCCAAACTAACTATGGAAAACACTGAGAACAAAGGAGTCATAAACTATTAGGATAAATTTGCCAATGGCATGGAAAAATAAACTTTATTAGGACAGTACAAATAACATACAATTTAAAATTAGACTACAAAATCCAAGACCTGTACACCTCCCAAGTGGCAAAAACGAACACAGAGAAAACACCTCTTATAAATGCAGCTCCGGGAAGAAGGAGGTCGTTATATCAAGTAAGCTAGGGCTCAAACAACACATTATCAATTCAATGTGATTGAATATCAATAAAGGCAAAACAACGCCAGAATATGAGATGTAAATGAAATTGTGTCATACATTCATCCAGACTCATAGTAGCATTATAAGTAAATGGTTATATGCTGGACTCAAAAAATGACAACAAATTGTTTACATAAGCCCACATCAAGCGAGACATATCTTCCCAGCAAGTAAAGCCACAAGAGGAAAGGCAGGTAGAAGAGGTATAAGGTAAAACCTATAGTGCTACTAACCCATATAGTTCCTGTAGTTCAGTGACTTCCCGAGTACGGAGGGACCCCGACGCGCGTTTCGCGTGGATGGCTTTTTCAGAGGGGTATACTATCTTCGATCAAGTCCTTCTACCTTAAATATATTGTTTAATCCAGTCAGCTGGTACGGGTTGGCCAATGAAATCAGATCAATGCGGCCGTGCTTGTCAGACCGAAACATCGCGAGACTCGCACACCTGCCAGCCGAGTCCCCACTACGCATGCGCGGCTCCGGAAACCGCGCACGCGCAGAGAGGCACAAACGGCAGACAGGGTCAGAGCCAGCGATGACGCGTATGACAGGCAGGGCCGGTGTACAACATCATAGGATGAAGTCAAGGTAAGTTTAAAAAACGAATTCTAATGCTACGAAGTTATATACTGCAGTAGTTTATTTAGTGCGGATGTTAAAGCACACATCGATCCATAAAGGTTCTCACTAGAAATGATCATAGTAAGATCAGTGTGAAAGAATCGATATAATAAGTCGGGATCGCAAAAAAAGTATAAGATGACAAGTGAGCACCCAAAATGCTGTGATAAGTTAATAAATAAAGTACATGGAAAAGAAGAAAGTTCATCAATAAGAACAGACCAGTAGGAGATAAAAATTATATACATAAATGAGTTGAGAGTGCACAGAATACAATCCATGTTATAATAGCATGTTTATATTATATTATCAGCATACAATGCTGAATTTAACCAACAGTGAGGAAAACCGAATTAAGAGAGTCCCACTCTAAAGCGGAACACATTATGTGTTTGTTCCACCCATATCCCAGGCTGTCAACAAAGAAGCATAAAAGGATAGCGGATATACAACAGTATTTACAGAAAATTATAAAATACAGTGAATTGTCCCACGACGTGTAGAGATGATTTCAAGCAGATCCACATAGTGAGAATCAAAGTCTCACAAGCAGTAGAACAGGTGTTTCAAAAATATCGATCTTGGACCAATGTAAATACATGATGGTCAGAAAATGGCCAAAGTAGAAGACTAGAAGGAGAAAATATAAAAATTAATAGACATACAGTTTAAAAACACAAGCATATAAAAAATGGTAGAGGGATTACAAAAATGGCGCAAAACTAAGTGTCTCATTCAGACCAACAGGGGCCATAGTTCCAAGCGTGATAATCCACTTGCACTCCCTCTGAGCTAGCAATTTCTTGGAATCCCCACCTCTGATACCACATATCACCCTATCTATACCCCAAGCTTTGAAAGATCTTGGGTCACATGCATGGTGGATTTTAAAGTGTCTGGGGATTGTTTTCTGCAAAGTAACATCTTCAATTTCCCTAGCGGCGACTATGTCGCGCACATGTTCCCTAATTCTGATCCGTAGTTGTCTGGATGTCAGACCGATATATACCTTTGAACAGCCACATGTGGCATAGTATATGACGTTCATTGTACTACAGGATATGTAGTATCGGATTTTAAACTCTCTATTGTCAATCATAGAGGAAAAATTAGATGTGCGGACCATATTTGTGCATGCCACACAGTCGCCGCATGGGTAACAGCCATGTCTAGGGTTTTTAGATGCAAATAAATTGCATTCTCTTGGCACGTAGTGGCTTTTTACCAGCATATCTTTCAAATGCATGCTCCTACGTGCTGTCATTAGTGGCTTTTTCGATAATTTATCAGCCAAGGTAGGTTCAGAGTGTAAAATTGGCCAATGTTTTTCCAATGCAAATTTCATTGCCTGCCACTGATTGTTGTATGTGGCGATGTATCGAATACTAGTGTCATCACTTTTTTTAGTGGCGTTCAATTTTGGTGGATGTAGAATTGAATTACGATCCGTAACCTTTGCCCTTCTATATCCCTTCTTTATGCTTCTATGACTATATCCCCTATCTCGGAACCTCTCCTCCAGGTCTCTTGATTGCCTCTCAAAATTTCCGTTTAATGAGCAAATACGCCTCATTCTTAGGAACTGACCAACAGGGACGGCCCCAATCGTGGACTGGCTGTGGGCAGATGTAGCATGTAGCAAGGAGTTAACGGATGTCTTTTTCCGAAACACATCGGTCTGAAGACATCCTATGCTGTCCACCTCAATGCTGATATCCAAAAACTCCACCTGATGTTTATCAAAAACATAGGTCAGTTTTATGTTCAAATCATTGGTGTTAAGACCCAGCATGAAGTGTGTGAGTTCAGTCTCCGTCCCCTGCCAAATGAAAAGGACATCATCTATATATCGCATCCAGCACTGCACATGGTCAGCGGCGTGCGCACCGTCACCAAGGAAAACCTGCCTCTCCCAGAGGCCGAGAAACAGGTTCGCATATGACGGTGCACACGCCGCACCCATGGCAGTGCCCCGCTTCTGTAAATAAAAGGCGTCCTTAAAAACAAAGAAGTTGTGCGTAAGAATATATTCTAGTAGTTCCACAATCAGTTCACAGGTAGGGCCGTCCCAATTGCTCATCCCCAAGAAGAGGCGTACAGCGGTGATCCCATCATCATGTCGGATGCTGGTATACAGCGATTCAATATCAGCTGTCACCAGAAACGTATCAACGTCGAGGGTAACACCGTCTATCCTTCTCAAAACGTCTGTTGTATCCCTAACGTGGGATGGTAAGCATTCCACTAGGGGTTTGAGGTAGTGATCAATAAATCTAGTCTAAATGTAGTCTAATTTTAAATTGTATGTTATTTGTACTGTCCTAATAAAGTTTATTTTTCCATGCCATTGGCAAATTTATCCTAATAGTTTATGACTCCTTTGTTCTCAGTGTTTTCCATAGTTAGTTTGGAGTTTCTATTTCCACAGTAGGGAGGCCTGAATCCGCACTTGCTGGTGGTCTAACCCTGATAACCACTTTCCTGTTGAGACATATGTTGATATTATTGTATTTCTGTGTATCTTTCACAGC
Organism: Rhinoderma darwinii; assembly: GCF_050947455.1. Lineage (NCBI taxonomy): Eukaryota > Metazoa > Chordata > Amphibia > Anura > Rhinodermatidae > Rhinoderma > Rhinoderma darwinii. The sequence continues at coordinate 348,573,652 of NC_134688.1, forward strand.
TGCTGGCTCCGGGCCAAAAATGGACTTCAGGACTCGAGATCAGTCCTGGATCTCACAATTAAACGAGGTTTTTAATGAAGACGCAAATCCGATTTTAAACACTAATGGTAGAAATATGAGGGAATGCATCAATAGGTTCAAAGAGCTACATAAAAAAAGAACCAAAATCTGGTGGAACAGGGCGTTCCTGGAAAAATATTTAACTAAGGGATTAATACCTAGAGGCCTGAGAGTACAGGTCTTCCCCTCTTTCCCCATTGAGGATGAGACCTTTAAGACCAAATGGGAGGGTCTAGCCTCTGAGTGTTCCAGGGGTTTTATGGGATTATTATCACAAGGTAACCAAACAACCCTGATAGATTTGGAAAAAGAAATAGAGGAGTTACAAACCACCTTGAAAAAAGACCTCTCAAATTTGGAATTGGAAAAACTTAATGTAGATCTGGATGGGGACTTTAAGAAATGGGAGCAGGAAATTCTCTCAGTCAAATCCTCCAAATTTCAAAGAGATAACAACGATTTTTTGGAGGGTAAAATGTACAAATGGCGCAAGCCTGGTTTAAGACCTACACCTAGATCAAGATCCACATCCTTCTCATCTGCAACATCTAGTGAGAACCCTTTGAGATCCAAACGTAACGAGGAAGGATTCAATTCCCACGAAATGATTTACCCCCGTAGGAATAGAGAGAGACAGGTGGCCAGACGTAAGGAGATCTCGTCTTACCAACAGGGGAAGAAACCCAAGAACGTATTGCAGGTGATAAATCTATCTAAGCACTCCCTATCTGCAACACAATGCGACGTACTTAGCAGGGGATTAACGTTTTCCCCGAGTAATTCCTTTAACTTTTTTTCAGCCATGAAAGATCTTTACCTCTTTGCACGTAAGCTAGTCCTTAAAAAACTACACAGTAGACCGGGTGGAGATCTGGGACTTAATAGTGCAATGGAGAAGGAAGCTTTAAAGGCTCTTGAGGATCTCCTACAGGAACAAATTACCACTGACCAAGGTAGGTTCCCTAAATCGGTTGTGCCCAGATCGGCGAGGTTCCCACCTTTCTCCATATGTCCGCAAGTTGAGATCTTTACTAAAATGGTAATAAATGACTTTAAATGCATTTCTTCAAATAGAAAAAATGACAACCTGTCTAAATGTCAACGTAATGCATTGAAGGAACTCCAAGGTTTTGAGGATGTTGTTTATAAGGCGGCGGACAAAGGTGGGAACATTGTGATATGGCCAACCGATAAATATGAAAAGGAGGCGTATAGACACCTGAGGGATAAAGACACTTATCAAAAATTAGCATATAACCCAGTGGGCAAGTTTTCAGCTGAGCTATCGAAGGTTCTTAATCTGGCCTTTGAGAAAGGTCTAATTCCCAAAAATATACTTACTGGTCTTATGGTTCTATGTCCTAGGATACCTACGCTTTATTTTTTGCCGAAGGTTCACAAAAACATGACAGACCCCCCAGGACGTCCTATAGTATCAGGGATTGGGGGGCTATGTGACCCTATCTGTAGATTTATTGATCACTACCTCAAACCCCTAGTGGAATGCTTACCATCCCACGTTAGGGATACAACAGACGTTTTGAGAAGGATAGACGGTGTTACCCTCGACGTTGATACGTTTCTGGTGACAGCTGATATTGAATCGCTGTATACCAGCATCCGACATGATGATGGGATCACCGCTGTACGCCTCTTCTTGGGGATGAGCAATTGGGACGGCCCTACCTGTGAACTGATTGTGGAACTACTAGAATATATTCTTACGCACAACTTCTTTGTTTTTAAGGACGCCTTTTATTTACAGAAGCGGGGCACTGCCATGGGTGCGGCGTGTGCACCGTCATATGCGAACCTGTTTCTCGGCCTCTGGGAGAGGCAGGTTTTCCTTGGTGACGGTGCGCACGCCGCTGACCATGTGCAGTGCTGGATGCGATATATAGATGATGTCCTTTTCATTTGGCAGGGGACGGAGACTGAACTCACACACTTCATGCTGGGTCTTAACACCAATGATTTGAACATAAAACTGACCTATGTTTTTGATAAACATCAGGTGGAGTTTTTGGATATCAGCATTGAGGTGGACAGCATAGGATGTCTTCAGACCGATGTGTTTCGGAAAAAGACATCCGTTAACTCCTTGCTACATGCTACATCTGCCCACAGCCAGTCCACGATTGGGGCCGTCCCTGTTGGTCAGTTCCTAAGAATGAGGCGTATTTGCTCATTAAACGGAAATTTTGAGAGGCAATCAAGAGACCTGGAGGAGAGGTTCCGAGATAGGGGATATAGTCATAGAAGCATAAAGAAGGGATATAGAAGGGCAAAGGTTACGGATCGTAATTCAATTCTACATCCACCAAAATTGAACGCCACTAAAAAAAGTGATGACACTAGTATTCGATACATCGCCACATACAACAATCAGTGGCAGGCAATGAAATTTGCATTGGAAAAACATTGGCCAATTTTACACTCTGAACCTACCTTGGCTGATAAATTATCGAAAAAGCCACTAATGACAGCACGTAGGAGCATGAATTTGAAAGATATGCTGGTAAAAAGCCACTACGTGCCAAGAGAATGCAATTTATTTGCATCTAAAAACCCTAGACATGGCTGTTACCCATGCGGCGACTGTGTGGCATGCACAAATATGGTCCGCACATCTAATTTTTCCTCTATGATTGACAATAGAGAGTTTAAAATCCGATACTACATATCCTGTAGTACAATGAACGTCATATACTATGCCACATGTGGCTGTTCAAAGGTATATATCGGTCTGACATCCAGACAACTACGGATCAGAATTAGGGAACATGTGCGCGACATAGTCGCCGCTAGGGAAATTGAAGATGTTACTTTGCTGAAAACAATCCCCAGACACTTTAAAATCCACCATGCATGTGACCCAAGATCTTTCAAAGCTTGGGGTATAGATAGGGTGATATGTGGTATCAGAGGTGGGGATTCCAAGAAATTGCTAGCTCAGAGGGAGTGCAAGTGGATTATCACGCTTGGAACTATGGCCCCTGTTGGTCTGAATGAGACACTTAGTTTTGCGCCATTTTTGTAATCCCTCTACCATTTTTTATATGCTTGTGTTTTTAAACTGTATGTCTATTAATTTTTATATTTTCTCCTTCTAGTCTTCTACTTTGGCCATTTTCTGACCATCATGTATTTACATTGGTCCAAGATCGATATTTTTGAAACACCTGTTCTACTGCTTGTGAGACTTTGATTCTCACTATGTGGATCTGCTTGAAATCATCTCTACACGTCGTGGGACAATTCACTGTATTTTATAATTTTCTGTAAATACTGTTGTATATCCGCTATCCTTTTATGCTTCTTTGTTGACAGCCTGGGATATGGGTGGAACAAACACATAATGTGTTCCGCTTTAGAGTGGGACTCTCTTAATTCGGTTTTCCTCACTGTTGGTTAAATTCAGCATTGTATGCTGATAATATAATATAAACATGCTATTATAACATGGATTGTATTCTGTGCACTCTCAACTCATTTATGTATATAATTTTTATCTCCTACTGGTCTGTTCTTATTGATGAACTTTCTTCTTTTCCATGTACTTTATTTATTAACTTATCACAGCATTTTGGGTGCTCACTTGTCATCTTATACTTTTTTTGCGATCCCGACTTATTATATCGATTCTTTCACACTGATCTTACTATGATCATTTCTAGTGAGAACCTTTATGGATCGATGTGTGCTTTAACATCCGCACTAAATAAACTACTGCAGTATATAACTTCGTAGCATTAGAATTCGTTTTTTAAACTTACCTTGACTTCATCCTATGATGTTGTACACCGGCCCTGCCTGTCATACGCGTCATCGCTGGCTCTGACCCTGTCTGGCGTTTGTGCCTCTCTGCGCGTGCGCGGTTTCCGGAGCCGCGCATGCGTAGTGGGGACTCGGCTGGCAGGTGTGCGAGTCTCGCGATGTTTCGGTCTGACAAGCACGGCCGCATTGATCTGATTTCATTGGCCAACCCGTACCAGCTGACTGGATTAAACAATATATTTAAGGTAGAAGGACTTGATCGAAGATAGTATACCCCTCTTAAAAAGCCATCCACGCGAAACGAGCGTCGGGGTCCCTCCGTACTCGGGAAGTCACTGAACTACAGGAACTATATGGGTTAGTAGCACTATAGGTTTTACCTTATACCTCTTCTACCTGCCTTTCCTCTTGTGGCTTTACTTGCTGGGAAGATATGTCTCGCTTGATGTGGGCTTATGTAAACAATTCGTTGTCATTTTTTGAGTCCAGCATATAACCATTTACTTATAATGCTACTATGAGTCTGGATGAATGTATGACACAATTTCATTTACATCTCATATTCTGGCGTTGTTTTGCCTTTATTGATATTCAATCACATTGAATTGATAATGTGTTGTTTGAGCCCTAGCTTACTTGATATAACGACCTCCTTCTTCCCGGAGCTGCATTTATAAGAGGTGTTTTCTCTGTGTTCGTTTTTGCCACTTGGGAGGTGTACAGGTCTTGGATTTTGTAGTCTAATTTTAAATTGTATGTTATTTGTACTGTCCTAATAAAGTTTATTTTTCCATGCCATTGGCAAATTTATCCTAATAGTTTATGACTCCTTTGTTCTCAGTGTTTTCCATTATTGGGGAAGATGTATCAAGATTGTGCCAGTTTTAGTTCTAACAAGCTAGAGTAAGATGCAACAAATTTATTAAGAGGCAAATGACTCTTAATAAATGTTTTGCATTTTCAGTTGTCCATGCGACACTAAATAAAATCTATGCCAACCTGGAGCTGTCGTAGATCTTTGCTATAATTTTCGCAAGTTGCCAGTTTCTGGTGTAAATTATAGTAAATATGTCGGGCCGAAGTGGGCACGCCCCTTCCACTAAGCTCCGCCTACATTTTCAAAAGGGGTCGAAAGTGGAGGATACTGCCCAAAAGATGCAAATTTTGCGACTTTTGATCTGTTTGCAACATTTCTTTGCCAGAAAACAGGCATATTAACATGGCTAACTTTCTCCCATTGAGTATTATTTTACATTCTTATTTTAAGCCCAAGCACTGTACCTTTCCCATCTTAAAATAATGCAAAATTCGATAGAGAGAATTTAAGTCGTCCAGGTACAGTGTCTTCAAACGCTACCCATATCATATAAAGTTAGCTTTATTGGTACACTCCCTTGGACTTGGCAGAGATTTCATGTACAGTTGCCCTATATCGAGAGTTGTAGGCTAAGAGAATGCCTTTGATGTGCTATTTATACACACCCATCTTTCCTGCACATTTATGGTTTACATACTGTATACGGATTACAAAATGCCAAAATACTTATTTACACTATTACTCTATTTGTATTGTGCTTTGAAAAAAAGTAAAATAATCTGTCTTAGGGCCAGTTCACACAGAGTTTTTTTAACACGTTCTTTGACACGGAAACCGTGTCAGAAAACGCGCCAAAAAATTAACGAAAATGCCTCCCATTGATTTCAATGGGAGGCGGAGGCATTTTTTTCCCGCGAGCGGAAAAACCGGCTCTCTGGAAAAAGAAGGGACATGCCCTATCTTCGGGTGGTTACGCCTCTGACCTCCCATTGACATCAATGGGAGGCAGAGAAAACGTATGTCACTGAGTTTTTTGCCCGCGGCGCTCAATGGCCAAGGGCGAAAAACGCTGCGAAAATCGGCGTGCAGGCAGAGCAAAATCTGACCCAAAAAAGTCTGTGTGAACCCAGCCTTATGCTGATTTTAACTTATCTTTTGGCACTGCCAAATATCTAACAATTATTAACTCATAACTGCTCATACAAAGGAAAAATCTCATAGTGTACTGTCAGCCGATCACAAACAAACTAATGTTTCAGGTACTTTCCAAAGTGTACGTGTTCATTATCATAGTAAGCAAAACGGCTTACAGAGCAAAGTACACTTCCTCACCATTTATTTTTTTTAAATAATATGTTAATAAGGTTTTTTCAACTGTAAACACTACACAAAGTTTACTAGCAAGGCGTCTGGGCATAAGCGCGCGCAGGGGTCTGATGATGATGGTGGTGTTGGGGAGTGGTAGGGGGGCCCAAGCTGAATTCTTGCACCCGGGCCCATGAGCCTTTAGCTACGCCCCTGGGTCTTGTGGTGCCAAAACAGTGGAAACCCCCCAAAAGTGACACTATTTTGGAAACTAGACCCCTTGGGGAATTCATTGTAGTTTTCATGGGGTGCATGTGACTTTTTGCTCAGTTTTTGTTCTATTTTTAAGAGGCGTGGTGACTAAAAAACAGCAATTCTTCTATTGTTTTTTATTCTATTTTTTTTACAGCGTTCACCGTGCGCTATAAATGACATATTCACTTTATTCAGCATGGCGATACGATTACGGCGATACCAAATGTTTATAGGGTTTTTTATGTCTTATGGTGTTTGCACAATAAAATAATTTTTATTAAAAATCATTTACTTTTTGTATTGCCTTATTCTAGGAGCCATACAGTTTTTGTCTTTTTTTCCATCAGGAAAGCCGTGTGAGGACTTGTTTTTGCGTAACGAACGGTAGTTTAGATCAGTACCACTTTTAGGTACATGCGACTTTTTGATCTCTATTTATTCCATTTTTTGAGAAGTGAAGTGACCAAAAAACTGTGATTCTGGTATGGTTTATTATTATTTTCTTTTACGGCGTTCACCGCGCGGGATAAATAACGAAATAATTTTGTAGTTCAGGCCGTTACGGACGCGGCGATATCAATTATGTATAGTTTATTTGTTTATTTATTTATTTTTATTAATAATAAAAGACTGATAAGGGAAAAAGGGGGATTTTTACTTTTGATACTTTTAAAACTTTTATTTTCTTATTTTTACACAATTTTTTTGTAACTTTTTTTAACTTTATTACTTTGTCCCACTAGTGTACTTGAGGGCAGGAGACCCTGATCCCTATTCTAATACACTGCACTATATGCGTAGTTCAGTGTATTACAGATGTCAGCTACTCACTGACAGCAAGGCTTCCATAAATGGCATAGCTGGATGCCATTGTTAGGCGTCCGGTTGCTATAGCCACCATCGCCGGCCGCTATCGTGTAGCGGGCCGATGATGGCAGCTTAACCCCTAAGAAGCCGCTATCGCTATTGAAAGCGGCTTCCAAGGGTTTAATCAGCGGGGACACAGCTATCAGTCTCCGCAGAAGGAGCTGCGGCGACTGCTGTACGAGTTAGCAGCTGTTACAGCTCCTGTATGTGTCGGGAAGACGGCCGAAATGGCCGTTCCTCCCGCGACATACTATTCCAGCGCTGAGCGCGAACGATGCACTTAGCACGAAGGAATAGTACGTCGCTGAGCACGAAGGGGTTAAGCATCAGTTTCCTAAAATGTAATATTAGACTCCCTGTACAAGCGGAGACAATACGATTAAGCAAATATTTTCTTTACGTTTCCCAGTATATAATATGGTACAATAAATGGTGCCGTGAAAAAGTACAACTTGTCCTTCAAAAAACAATCCCTCATACGTTTTTTTTTGGACCAAAAAATAAAACTTATGGCTTCTGGAAGTTGGGGAGGAAAGAGCGAAAATGAAAAACCAAAAATAACTGTAAAAGTCAGGGGTTAAATATGAGGTTATAGGTAACATAAGTAATAATTCATGGCGTGATATATTTAGTAAAGTCCAGTTCATCTCATTCCACTATTGGACAGGAATAGTTGGTACACTGAAACTTGTAGAATTTCTAATTCTCTTGATGTAGGGATATGAATCTTGGACAATATGGGTGTAAGTATTAAAGGGGTTCTCTGCAAATAAACCTTGATCACTGTAAAAGAAAATTTTTTATACAACTTTATAATATCCTATGTGCTAAAATTTCTGTTTTAACTTTTGCTGTAATGGGATGAAAACACGGAGTGAAAACCCAAAGAAGCCAAATACTTCTCATGGATAGTAATATGCTACAATTGTATCCAGCCTAAGCAATCAGCTGTAAACAAAACAGCATGGACTCTAAGGCCTCATGCACACGACTGTAATGGCTTTTATTCTACTCAAATACGGATCCCTAGTCATCCAAAGTCATCTGCGACTCATTCGCATATAGGCACGCTGTCCGCAAATACGTACCGTCATGCATCCTTAGTTCATCCGCATTTACGGATCCGCAAAAAAAAGAAATGGGAGTCTACAAATGATGTCACCACTATGTCGCAACCCCTTGAAAAGGTCACATGATCGCTCTGGCACCATTTTCTCTGGCATTTGTGCTTTGTGAGAGCTCTGTTGGAATCCTCGGCTGATATAACTTTGGTTTCTGGCATTTCTTTCGTTGCAAGGATGCACTACCCACGTGTGGTTCATGCTCTCATGCTCTTCTGGGCTGGCTCGTCTCTCGGCGATTCGGACAGTAAGCTATGCTGGGAGAAGAACCGAAGAGGAGGAGGAGGTACTGGGTTCACCCCATTGTCTCCCAACAGCCCAGAAAGGTGCATTTCCATAGCCTGTATGCAGACCTGCGGCAGCACCCGGACAAGTTTCACAACTTCTGCTACATGTCGATTTCCAGCTTTGACCGACGGTGCATCTCGGAGGAACGGCTCATCGTTTCTCTCAGGTAAGAACACCAAATGTCCCTTTTGTCCATTGCTGCCATGTCACCTTGCTACAGGTAGTATAACCGTAGTTGTCCCCTGTGCCCATTGCCGCCATGTCATAATGCTACAAGTAGTATATAACCGTAGTTGCCCTTGTGCCCATTGCCGCCATGTCACTCTGCTACAAGTACTATATAACCCTGGTTGTAGCCTTTGCCCATTGCCACCATGTCACCCTGGTACTGCTAGCACTAATTATTATAAATATTTTTTTCACAGATTCCTGGCAACAGGGAACTCATTTGCATCACTGCATTTTGAATTTCTACTGGGGTGTTCCACCATTTCACAGATCATCTGTCTGACCTGCAAAGTCATCTGGCAGCGACTGAGAGCGACGATGATGCCACAGCCCAAGGCACAAGACTGGTTTCGGATTGCCGAGGGCTTTTACCAACAATCACAGTTTGCCAACTGTGTTGGCGCACTGGATGGTAAACACATTAGTGTGAAGAAGCCACCTCACTCATGGTACCTATATTTCAATTACAAGCAGTATTTATTGGTGATGCTATTCGCCTTGGCTGACAGCAACTACCAGTTTGTAATTGTAGATATAGGGGCATATGGGAGCTCTTCAGATGCTGGCATCTTCAGGGCTTCCAGAATGGGTGAACGGCTTCAGTCCAAACAGCTCTCCGTTCCAGAACCGAGACAACTGCATGGATCTACTGGACCTCCTGCCCCATTTCTCATCGTGGCAGATGAAGGATTTGGACCATATATTCTACGTACAGCACACGTACTGATGGGAAGAAAGAGCTGGCTCAGAAGCTGAGCCTGCGTCATCAGTCGTGGGTGTTAGCCTAATCGGCTTGCTATCAGTGAACGACTGACTGTTTTAATACATTGCGCTACATAGGTAGTGCTATGTGTTAGAAGATAAATCAGAAATTAGACCTTCAAGTCCCATAGTGGGTCTAAAAATAAATGTAAAAAAAGTTGTAAAAAATAAAATAAAAGTTTCAAGTAATAAAATAAAACACAATAGCCTATTTTCCCTTATTAAGTCCTTTATTATTGAAAAAATATATAAACCATACATATTTTGTATCGCCGCGTCCGTAACGGCCTGAACTATAAAAATATTATGTTATTTATTCTATGTGGTGAATGCCGTAAAACAATTTACATAAAGAACAATGCCAGAATTGCTTTTTTTTGGTCACTTTGCCTACAAAAAATTGGAATAAAAAGTGATTAAAAAGTCGCATGTATGCAAAAATGATATGAAAACTATAAAAACTATAGCTCAGCTTGCAAAACACAAACCCTCATATAGCTCCATCAACGAAAAATTAAAACGTTATGGCTCTCAGAACATGGTGACAGGAAAAATATTTTTACTAAACGAACTTATTTTGCAAAAAGTTGTAAAACAGAAAAAAAGTGCTATAAATTTGGTATCGCCGGAATCGTACTGACCCGCACAATAAACGTAACATGTAATTTATAATGCATGGTGAACGCTGCATAAAAAAAACCTAGAAAACTCGAAATAGGATAATAAGTGATCAAAAAGTCTCATGTACCTCAAAATGGTAGCAGTAAAAATGACAGCTGGTCCCGCAAAAAAACAGCCCTCATCCACTACGTCTATAATAAAAATAAAATAAAATTAGGGAACCAGGAATGGGAGGGCCCAAACATATCTTCTGGAAGCGAGGACACCTGCATTATACCAGAACACTTCCCAGCAAAATTCCCCAAACTGCAGAGGTACAGAGTGTGTACCAAAATGGGGATGAGAAAGGACACCATTTATCAGTGCGACACTGGCCTGTGTATAAAAGATTACTTGACAGCGTAACACACATCTATGGATTATTGTTTTTTTCTTTTTTACCCAATTATTATGCCCTGATGTACTCCGCACAGCTTTCATGTACCCCCACGTTATAAACTGAAACACCAGTAATACTCCAAACAAAACTACTACCAAGAAAACTCCAAATGGGCGCTCCCTCCCTTCTGAGCCCTACAGTGTGCCCAAAAAGCAGTTTACTTACACAAATATACCCGGGAGAACCCTTTGAACAATTTTTGGGTTGTGTGTCTCCAGTGGCACAAGCTGGGCACAACATATTTGCCGCTGAAATGGCATATCTAGGGAAAAATTGCAATTTTACTTTGCACCATTTGTAGCGCATTAATTTATAGAAAAGACCTGTGGGTAAAAATGCTCACTACTTTACTACTTTGTAAATCGCCAAATTAGGCCTCAATTTTGCATTGTACTCTTTCCGTCCTGAGCTCTGTCGAATGTCCAAGCAAAAGATTAGGGCCAGATGTAGGATATTTCTAAATCTGGGAATCACAGCATAATAGTTAGAGAGCTGTCTTTTCATGGTGGCACAAGCTGGGTACCACATATTGGCATAGCTATGGAAAAATTGCCATTTTCACTCTGCAACATTGAGTGTACACTAATTTCTGGAAAACACCTGCAGGGCTAACATGCTGACTACATCACTAGGTGAATAACTTGAGGGGTGTCATTTCCAAAATGAGGTCACATCTGGTGGGTTTCCACTGTTTTGGTACCATAGAGGCTTTGCAAATGCAACATTGCGCCCCGAAACCAATCCAGCAAAATCTGCACTCCAAAAGCCAAATGGTGCTCTTTCACTTCTGAGCCCTACCATGTACCCAAACAGTAGTTTATTACCACATATTAGGTATTGCCATATTCGGGAGAACTTGCTTTACAAATGTTGAGGTGTTTTTTCTCCATTTTTCGTTAAGAAAATAAAAATGTTGCGCTAAATCTGTCTTATTGGAAAAAAATGAAATTTTTATTTTCACTGCCCAATTCTAATAAAATCTATAAAAGTCCTCTGGGGTCAAAATGCTCACTACACCCCTAGATAAATTCGTCAAGGGGTATAGCTTCCAAAATGGAGTCACTTTTGGGAAGTTTCCAAAGTTTTGATCCCACAGGGGCTTTGGAAAAAATAATCCAGCAAAATCTGCGCTACAAAAGCCAAATCGCACACCTTCCCTTCTGAGCCCTGCTGTCTGCCCAAACAGCAGTTTATTACCACATATGGGGTATTTCCATACTCTGGAGAAGTTGTTTTACAAATCTTGGGGGCTTTTTCTTCTTTATTCCTTGTGGAAATTGGTTTTTTTTCAGCGAAAATGACATCTTATTGGAAAAAAATTTAGTTTTTTATTTTCACATCCAAATTCTAACAAAATCTATGAAGCACCTATGGGGTAAAAATGCTAGATGAATTTCTCAAGGCGTGTATTTTCCCAAATGAAGTCACTTTTGGGAAGTTTCCATTGTACTGTTACCTTAAGGGGCTTTGCAAATGCGACATGGCACCAAGAAACCAATCCAGCAAAATCTGCACTCCAAAAGCCAAATGGCGCTTCTTCCCTTCTGAGCCCTGCCATGACATGTCCTCATTAAATCCAGTGACTCGCAGGTGACGTCTTCGCTGATTGTAGACGTTCTCTTTCCTTTTCTTCCCTTTCCAGCCAAGATTGTTATGACGACTTGCTATAATAAATGCACAGTCTGCTGCCCAGACTATTTTGGCCGATTGCTTCTGCAGCAATTCCCAGCATTTTAAGTAACAAGAATAAACTCAGACCCTAGACCAAACACCAAAATTAATTCATACCCCAGACCAGACCCCTATATAAATTCAGAATTTAAACAGGACTCCTATATAAATTAAGATTCTAAACCTTACCACTTTTATAATCCAATTCCTAACAAGACCCCTTAATTTTAATGGGACAGGGGTGCAATACCGTGCACAGCCACTAGAAATGTAACAGCACGTGCTAATACGAACGAGAAGGTAAACCATGAAAACAATGAAGAGGCTGCAGCTCTCATACAAGGGTTGCAGACCCTTCAAATAGCTGATCGGCGAGGGTGACAAGAGTCGAACCCACCCCGCTCTAATATTGACATCCTATCCTAAGTACAGGCCATCAGTTTTAAAAACCCAGATAACCCCTTTGAATAATAAAATTCCTGCTTTCTGCAGCTGTCTCTGTGTACTGTTTGCTGTATATAAATTTATATAACTTCCACTTAGTGCAATGCAACATCCAGTAAATCCATATACAGAAAGCTGCCCTAGTTGTACCTGCAGGCACCCAAAATTTTATTATTTAAATAAAGCTGTGTAAAGGGAAGCAGGGAATTAACTCTCTATCAGAAAAACGGAGCTTGGCTTAAAAAGATAATTGGTGCATTTCTGGGATCACATATAACACCACTAACTTGAGAAATATAGAAACATTTATGCCCGATAAACATTATTATGACAAATTATTCACTTAATTAATGACTAATAAAAGAAACACCTTGAACCTTCTACATGCTGTGGATTTCTCAGGTATTAATGGGTTTCATACATACTGTAGTTATATGAGGTTCACTGGCAACCATTGGATGATGAGGACATGAGACATTTGTAAATCACTTAAGCATTTCTTGATGTCGCTCCCTGTCTTTACAGTTTACCTAATGGGCCAGCAATGGTTTTAGGAGTGACCCGGATTAAGGGACCAGGCAGGAATTCTTTGGTCCTCTTGACTTCAAATGCTGCAGAGAATTTGGTATCTAGAGATGAGCGAACTTATGAAAAGTTCGGTTCGGCAGATTCGCCGAATTTCATGAAAAAGTTCGATTCGGACCGAACTAGTTCTGACCGAACCTGTAATACAAGAAAGCCCCTAAAAATCGTGTATAACACTGTTTAAAAGCCCTAGAAGCCCTGTATAAAACTCTTAGGTCACCCATGAGTGTATCCAAGTACTTTTGAGCTGTCTTTAAGGCAAAGTTAGTGTCAAAGTTATACCAACATGTATGGCTATAGGAAAACGGATGGGACACGGTGATAACTAACAGAAACCACTACACTTGTGCATGTTGTATGCTTAATGCATTGTTAAAAAAGGTACAAAAATTAACCATTTTAGGCGGCTAATGCCTGCCAGGGTTAATACATATAAGGTGGTAAAAGAAGAAGCAATGGCTCTTGACAAGCCCTCAAAAAATTTACCCTTTATGGTGGCAGATGCCTGCCGGGGTTCATCCATACAAGGATGTAAAAGCAACAAGCAATGGCTTTGAGTGCAAGCCCTCCAAAAATTTACCCTTTTTATTGGCAGATGCCTGCCGGGGTTCATCCATACAAGGATGTAATGTAAAAGCAACAAGCAATGGCTTTTGACAAGCCCTCCAAAAATTGACCCTTTTTATTGGCAGATGCCTGCCGGGGTTCATCCATACATGGAAGTAATGTAAAAGCAACAAGCAATGGCTTTTGACAAGCCCTCCAAAAATTGACCCTTTTTATTGGCAGATGCCTGCCGGGGTTCATCCATACATGGATGTTATGTAAAATCAACAAGCAATGGCTTTTTGACAAGCCCTCCAAAAATTGACCCTTTTTATTGGCAGATGTCTGCCGGGGTTCATCCATACATGGATGTAAAAGTAACAAGCAATGACTTTTGACAAGCCCTCCAAAAATTGACCCTTTTTATTGGCAGATGCCTGCCGGGGTTCATCCATACATGGATGTAAAAGCAACAAGCAATGGCTTTTGACAAGCCCTCCAAAAATTGACCCTTTTTATTGGCAGACGCCTGCCGGGGTTCATCCATACATGGATGTAAAAGCAACAAGCAATGGCTTTTGACAAGCCCTCCGAAAATTGACCCTTTTTATTGGCAGATGCCTGCCGGGGTTCATCCATACATGGATGTAAAAGCAACAAGCAATGGCTTTTGACAAGCCCTCCAAAAATTGACACTTTTTATTGGCAGATGCCTGCCGGGGTTCATCCATACATGGATGTAAAAGTAACAAGCAATGGATTTTTACAAGCCCTCCAGAAATTGACCCTTTTAATTGGCAGATGCCTGCCGGGGTTCATCCATACATGGATGTAATGTAAAAGCAACAAGCAATGGCTTTTGACAAGCCCTCAAAAAATGTACCTTTTTTATTGGCAGATGCCTGCCGGGGTTCATCCATACATGGATGTAAAAGCAAATAGCAATGGCTTTTGACAAGCCCTCCAAAAATTGACCCTTTTTATTGGCAGATGCCTGCCGGGGTTCATCCATACATGGATGTAAAAGCAACAAGCAATGGCTTTTAACAAGCCCTCCAAAAATTTACCCTTTTTATTGGCAGATGCCTGCCAGGGTTCATCCATACATGGATGTAAAAGCAACAAGCAATGGCTTTTGACAAGCCATCCAAAAATGTACCCTTTTTATTGGCAGATGCCTGCCGGGGTTCATCCATACATGGATGTTATGTAAAATCAACAAGCAATGGCTTTTGACAAGCCCTCCAAAAATTTACCCTTTTTATTGGCAGATGTCTGCCGGGGTTCATCCATACATGGATGTAAAAGTAACAAGCAAAGGACTTTTGACAAGCCCTCCAAAAATTGACCCTTTTTATTGGCAGATGCCTGCCGGGGTTCATCCATACATGGATGTAAAAGCAACAAGCAATGGCTTTTGACAAGCCCTCCAAAAATTGACCCTTTTTATTGGCAGACGCCTGCCGGGGTTCATCCATACATGGATGTAAAAGCAACAAGCAATGGCTTTTGACTAGCCCTCCAAAAATTGACCCTTTTTATTGGCAGATGCCTGCCGGGGTTCATCCATACATGGATGTAAAAGCAACAAGCAATGGCTTTTGACAAGCCCTCCAAAAATTGACACTTTTTATTGGCAGATGCCTGCCGGGGTTCATCCATACATGGACGTAAAAGCAACAAGCAATGGCTTTTGACAAGCCCTCCAAAAATTTACCCTTTTTATTGGCAGATGCCTGCCGGGGTTCATCCATACATAGATGTAAAAGCAACAAGCAATGGCTTTTTACAAGCCCTCCAGAAATTGACCCTTTTAATTGGCAGATGCCTGCCGGGGTTCATCCATACATGGATGTAATGTAAAAGCAACAAGCAATGGCTTTTGACAAGCCCTCAAAAAATGTACCCTTTTTATTGGCAGATGCCTGCCGGGGTTCATCCATACATGGATGTAAAAGCAAATAGCAATGGCTTTTGACAAGCCCTCCAAAAATTGACCCTTTTTATTGGCAGATGCCTGCCGGGGTTCATCCATACATGGATGTAAAAGCAACAAGCAATGGCTTTTAACAAGCCCTCCAAAAATTTACCCTTTTTATTGGCAGATGCCTGCCAGGGTTCATCCATACATGGATGTAAAAGCAACAAGCAATGGCTTTTGACAAGCCATCCAAAAATGTACCCTTTTTATTGGCAGATGCCTGCCGGGGTTCATCCATACATGGATGTAATGTAAAAGCAACAAGCAATGGCTTTTGACAAGCCCTCCAAAAATGTACCCTTTTTATTGGCAGATGCCTGCTGGGGTTTATCCATACATGGATGTAAAAGGAACAAGCAATGGCTTTTGACAAGCCCTCCAAAAATTTACCCTTTTTATTGGCAGATGCCTGCCGGGGTTCATCCATACATGGAAGTAAAAGCAACAAGCAATGGCTTTTGACAAGCCCTCCAAATATTGACCCTTTTTATTGGCAGATGCCTGCCGGGGTTCATCCATACATGGATGTAAAAGCAACAAGCAATGGCTTTTGACAAGCCCTCCAAAAATTGACCCTTTTATTGGCAGATGCCTGCCGGGGTTCATCCATACATGGATGTAAAAGCAAAAAGCAATGGCTTTTGACAAGCCCTCCAAAAATTTACCCTTTTTATTGGCAGATGCCTGCCGGGGTTCATCCATACATGGATGTAAAAGCAACAAGCAATGGTTTTTGACAAGCCCTCCAAAAATTGACCCTTTTTATTGGCAGATGCCTGCCGGGGTTCATCCATACATGGATGTAAAAGCAACAAGCAATGGCTTTTGACAAGCCCTCCAAAAATTTACCCTTTTTTTTGGCAGATGCCTGCCAGGGTTCATCCATACATGGATGTAAAAGCAACAAGCAATGGCTTTTGACAAGCCCTCTAAAAATGTACCCTTTTTATTGGCAGATGCCTGCCGGGGTTCATCCATACATGGATGTAAAAGCAACAAGCAATGGCTTTTGACAAGCCCTCCAAAAATTTAGCCTTTTTATTGGCAGATGCCTGCCGGGGTTCATCCATACATGGATGTAAAAGCAACAAGCAATGGCTTTTAACAAGCCCTCCAAAAATTTACCCTTATTATTGGCAGATTCCTGCCAGGGTTCATCCATACATGGATGTAAAAGCAACAAGCAATGGCTTTTGACAAGCCATCCAAAAATGTACCCTTTTTATTGGCAGATGCCTGCCGGGGTTCATCCATACATGGATGTAATGTAAAAGCAACAAGCAATGGCTTTTGACAAGCCCTCCAAAAATGTACCCTTTTTATTGGCAGATGCCTGCCGGGGTTTATCCATACATGGATGTAAAAGGAACAAGCAATGGCTTTTGACAAGCCCTCCAAAAATTTACCCTTTTTATTGGCAGATGCCTGCCGGGGTTCATCCATACATAGATGTAAAAGCAACAAGCAATGGCTTTTTACAAGCCCTCCAGAAATTGACCCTTTTAATTGGCAGATGCCTGCCGGGGTTCATCCATACATGGATGTAATGTAAAAGCAACAAGCAATGGCTTTTGACAAGCCATCCAAAAATGTACCCTTTTTATTGGCAGATGCCTGCCGGGGTTCATCCATACATGGATGTAAAAGCAAATAGCAATGGCTTTTGACAAGCCCTCCAAAAATTGACCCTTTTTATTGGCAGATGCCTGCCGGGGTTCATCCATACATGGATGTAAAAGCAACAAGCAATGGCTTTTAACAAGCCCTCCAAAAATTTACCCTTTTTATTGGCAGATGCCTGCCAGGGTTCATCCATACATGGATGTAAAAGCAACAAGCAATGGCTTTTGACAAGCCATCCAAAAATGTACCCTTTTTATTGGCAGATGCCTGCCGGGGTTCATCCATACATGGATGTAAAAGCAACAAGCAATGGCTTTTGACAAGCCCTCCAAAAATTTAGCCTTTTTATTGGCAGATGCCTGCCGGGGTTCATCCATACATGGATGTATAAGCAACAAGCAATGGCTTTTGACAAGCCCTCCAAAAATTGACCCTTGTTATTGGTAGATGCCTGCCGGGTTCATCCATACATGGATGTAAAAGCAACAAGCAATGGCTTTAGACAAGCCCTCCAAAAATTGACCCTTTTTATTGGCAGATGCCTGCCGGGGTTCATCCATACATGGATGTAAAAGCAACAAGCAATGGCTTTTGACAAGCCCTCCAAAAATTGACCCTTTTTATTGGCAGATGCCTGCCGGGGTTCATCCATACATGGACATAAAAGTAACAAGCAATGGCTTTTGACAAGCCCTCCAAAAATGTACCGTTTTTATTGGCAGATGCCTGTCGGGGTTCATCCATACATGGATGTAAAAGCAACAAGCAATGGCTTTTGACAAGCCCTCCAAAAATTGACCCTTTTTATTGGCAGATGCCTGCCGGGGTTCATCCATACATGGATGTAATATAAAAGCAACAAGCAATGGCTTTTAAGAAGCCCTCAAAAAATGTACCCTTTTTATTGGCAGATGCCTGCCGGGGTTCATCCATACATGGATGTAAAAGGAACAAGCAATGGCTTTTGACAAGCCCTCAAAAAATTTACCCTTTTTATTTGCAGATGCCTGCCGGGGTTCATCCATACATGGATTTGAAAGCAACAAGCAATGGCTTTTGACAAGCCCTCCAAAAATTTACCCTTTTTATTGGCAGATGCCTGCCGGGGTTCATCCATACATAGATGTAAAAGCAACAAGCAATGGCTTTTTACAAGCCCTCCAGAAAATGACCCTTTTAATTGGCAGATGCCTGCCGGGGTTCATCCATACATGGATGTAATGTAAAAGCAACAAGCAATGGCTTTTGACAAGCCCTCAAAAAATGTACCCTTTTTATTGGCAGATGCCTGCCGGGGTTCATCCATACATGGATGTAAAAGCAAATAGCAATGGCTTTTGACAAGCCCTCCAAAAATTGACCCTTTTTATTGGCAGATGCCTGCCGGGGTTCATCCATACATGGATGTAAAAGCAACAAGCAATGGCTTTTAACAAGCCCTCCAAAAATTTACCCTTTTTATTGGCAGATGCCTGCCAGGGTTCATCCATACATGGATGTAAAAGCAACAAGCAATGGCTTTTGACAAGCCATCCAAAAATGTACCCTTTTTATTGGCAGATGCCTGCCGGGGTTCATCCATACATGGATGTAATGTAAAAGCAACAAGCAATGGCTTTTGACAAGCCCTCCAAAAATGTACCCTTTTTATTGGCAGATGCCTGCTGGGGTTTATCCATACATGGATGTAAAAGGAACAAGCAATGGCTTTTGACAAGCCCTCCAAAAATTTACCCTTTTTATTGGCAGATGCCTGCCGGGGTTCATCCATACATGGAAGTAAAAGCAACAAGCAATGGCTTTTGACAAACCCTCCAAATATTGACCCTTTTTATTGGCAGATGCCTGCCGGGGTTCATCCATACATGGATGTAAAAGCAACAAGCAATGGCTTTTGACAAGCCCTCCAAAAATTGACCCTTTTATTGGCAGATGCCTGCCGGGGTTCATCCATACATGGATGTAAAAGCAACAAGCAATGGCTTTTAACAAGCCCTCCAAAAATTTACCCTTTTTATTGGCAGATGCCTGCCAGGGTTCATCCATACATGGATGTAAAAGCAACAAGCAATGGCTTTTGACAAGCCCTCCAAAAATGTACCCTTTTTATTGGCAGATGCCTGCCGGGGTTCTTCCATACATGGATGTAATGTAAAAGCAACAAGCAATGGCTTTTGACAAGCCCTCCAAAAATGTACCCTTTTTATTGGCAGATGCCTGCCGGGGTTTATCCATACATGGATGTAAAAGCAACAAGCAATGGCTTTTGACAAGCCCTCCAAAAATTGACCCTTTTTATTGGCAGATGCCTGCCGGGGTTCATCCATACATGGAAGTAAAAGCAACAAGCAATGGCTTTTGACAAGCCCTCCAAATATTGACCCTTTTTTATTGGCAGATGCCTGCCGGGGTTCATCCATACATGGATGTAAAAGCAACAAGCAATGGCTTTTGACAAGCCCTCCAAAAATTGACCCTTTTATTGGCAGATGCCTGCCGGGGTTCATCCATTCATGGATGTAAAAGCAAAAAGCAATGGCTTTTCACAAGCCCTCCAAAAATTTACCCTTTTTATTGGCAGATGCCTGCCGGGGTTCATCCATACATGGATGTAAAAGCAACAAGCAATGGTTTTTGACAAGCCCTCCAAAAATTGACCCTTTTTATTGGCAGATGCCTGCCGGGGTTCAGCCATACATGGATGTAAAAGCAACAAGCAATGGCTTTTGACAAGGCCTCCAAAAATTGACCCTTTTTTTTGGCAGATGCCTGCCAGGGTTCATCCATACATGGATGTAAAAGCAACAAGCAATGGCTTTTGACAAGCCCTCCAAAAATGTACCCTTTTTATTGGCAGATGCCTGCCGGGGTTCATCCATACATGGATGTAAAAGCAACAAGCAATGGCTTTTGACAAGCCCTCCAAAAATTTAGCCTTTTTATTGGCAGATGCCTGCCGGGGTTCATCCATACATGGATGTAAAAGCAACAAGCAATGGCTTTTGACAAGCCCTCCAAAAATTTACCCTTTTTATTGGCAGGTGCCTGCCGGGGTTTATCCATACACGGATGTAAAAGCAACAAGCAATGGCTTTTGACAAGCCCTCCAAAAATTGACCCTTTTTATTGGCAGATGCCTGCCGGGGTTCATTCATACATGGATGTAAAAGCAACAAGCAATGGATTTTGACAAGCCCTCTCAAAATTGACCCTTTTTATTGGCAGATGCCTGCCGGGGTTCATCCATACATGGATGTAAAAGCAACAAGCAATGGCTTTTGACAAGCCCTCCAAAAATTGACCCTTTTTATTGGCAGATGCCTGCCGGGGTTCATCCATACATGGATGTAAAAGCAACAAGCAATGGCTTTAGACAAGCCCTCCAAAAATTGACCCTTTTTATTGGCAGATGCCTGCCGGGGTTCATCCATACATGGATGTAAAAGCAACAAGCAATGGCTTTTGACAAGCCCTCCAAAAATTGACCCTTGTTATTGGCAGATGCCTGCCGGGTTCATCCATACATGGATGTAAAAGCAACAAGCAATGGCTTTAGACAAGCCCTCCAAAAATTGACCCTTTTTATTGGCAGATGCCTGCCGGGGTTCATCCATACATGGATGTAAAAGCAACAAGCAATGGCTTTTGACAAGCCCTCCAAAAATTGACCCTTTTTATTGGCAGATGCCTGCCGGGGTTCATCCATACATGGACGTAAAAGTAACAAGCAATGGCTTTTGACAAGCCCTCCAAAAATTTACCCTTTTTATTGGCAGATGCCTGCCGGGGTTCATCCATACATGGATGTAAAAGCAACAAGCAATGGCTTTTCACAAGCCCTCCAAAAATTGACCCTTTTTATTGGCAGATGCCTGCCGGGGTTCATCCATACATGGATGTAATGTAAAAGCAACAAGCAATGGCTTTTAACAAGCCCTCAAAAAATGTACCCTTTTTATTGGCAGATGCCTGCCGGGGTTCATCCATACATGGATGTAAAAGGAACAAGCAATGGCTTTTGACAAGCCCTCAAAAAATTTACCCTTTTTATTTGCAGATGCCTGCCGGGGTTCATCCATACATGGATTTGAAAGCAACAAGCAATGGCTTTTAACAAGCCCTCCAAAAATTGACCCTTTTTATTGGCAGATGCCTGCCGGGGTTCATCCATACATGGAGGTAAAAGTAACAAGCAATGGCTTTTCACAAGCCCTCCAGGCCTGCTTGTAGCAGACGGCAGTGGAGGTGTATTGGTGGTAGTAGAGGTAGCCAGCGGACAGCAAGGGTGGTGGTAGTAATAGTAGCAGCACATTAAAAGACACTGTACAGTCACAGGACAAAGCCCTGTGGTGGGGCAGGCCTCAGGCCTGCTTGTAGCAGACGGCAGTGGAGGTGTATTGGTGGTAGTAGAGGTAGCCAACACAGACAGCAAGGGTGGTAGTAGTAGTTGCAGCACATTAAAAAAAGAGACTGGACGACAGTCACAGGACAAAGCCCTGTGGTGGGGCAGGCCTCAGGCCTGCTTGTAGCAGACGGGCGGCAGTTGGGGTGTATTGGTGGTAGTAGAGGTAGCCAACAAAGACAGCAAGGGTAGTAGACTGGTAGTAGTAGTAGCAGCACATTAAAAAAAGAGACTGGACGACAGTCACAGGACAAAGCCCTGTGGTGGGGCACGCCTCAGGCCTGCTTGTAGCAGACGGGCGGCAGTGGAGGTGTATTGGTGGTAGTAGAGGTAGCCAACACAGACAGCAAGGGTGGTAGTAGTAGTAGCAGCACATTAAAAAAAGAGACTGGACGACAGTCACAGGACAAAGCCCTGTGGTGGGGCAGGCCTCAGGCCTGCTTGTAGCAGACGGGCGGCAGTGGAGGTGTATTGGTGGTAGTAGAGGTAGCCAACACAGACAGCAAGGGTGGTAGTAGTAGTAGCAGCACATTAAAAAAAGAGACTGGACGACAGTCACAGGACAAAGCCCTGTGGTGGGGCAGGCCTCAGGCCTGCTTGTAGCAGACGGCAGTGAAGGTGTATTGGTGGTAGTAGAGGTAGCCAAGACAGACAGCAAGTATGGTAGTAGTAGTAGCAGCACATTAAAAAAAGAGACAGGACGACAGTCACAGGACAAAGCCCTGTGGTGGGGCAGGCCTCAGGCCTGCTTGTAGCAGATGGGCGGCAGTGGAGGTGTATTGGTGGTAGTAGAGGTAGCCAACACAGACAGCAAGGGTGGTAGACTGGTAGTAGTAGTAGCAGCACATTAAAAAAAGAGACTGGACGACAGTCACAGGACAAAGCCCTGTGGTGGGGCAGGCCTCAGGCCTGCTTGTAGCAGACGGGCGGCAGTGGAGGTGTATTGGTGGTAGTAGAGGTAACCAACACAGACAGCAAGGGTGGTAGTAGTAGTAGCAGCACATTAAAAAAAGAGACTGGACGACAGTCACAGGACAAAGCCCTGTGGTGGGGCAGGCCTCAGGCCTGCTTGTAGCAGATGGGCGGCAGTGGAGGTGTATTGGTGGTAGTAGAGGTAGCCAACACAGAGAGCAAGAGTGGTAGTGGTAGTAGCAGCAGCACATTAAAAAAATAGTGGACAGGACAGAATCCCATAGTAGCAGGCGGCAGTAGCAGGCGGCAGCGGCAGCAGCAGCAGCAGCAGCAGCAATGTCAGATCTAATCAGTGGCATCAGGCACAGGGGTTTTAAAATCCTCACCGATCCACGCTTGATTCATTTTCAGAAACTTGAGATTTTCCAAGCTGTTGGCGGACAATCTTGTTCGCTTAGGGGTGACGAACCCCCCTCCCGCGCTGAATACCCTCTCTGACGCTACACTGGAGGGTGGACAAGACAGTACACCCATGGCAAACTGGGCCAGTTCTTGCCAATGATCCAATCTGCTGACCCAGAAGTCCATGGGGTCTGGGATCAGCATTTCTGACGGAGAAAGGGCACAGTCCATGTACGAGTGAACCTGGTTGTTTAGATGCTGCACCTGGTGATGGTGAACATCCCTTTGGTGACAACGATGTGTGCCAGGTCGGGGTATTGGATGTAAAAATGTTGTCATCATATTTTCCAAACTGAATTGGCTGCTGCTGCTGCTGCTACCGCTGCTGCCGCCTATTGCAGAGGTAGCTCTGCCAGAGGCGGTGGAACGATGAGACAGTGGGGAGCGGAGAGTGGCCCCCGGTCAGACATACTTGCAGCAGGTGTTTGCCGTTTGAAAGCCGTGACAAGCTGGCTGCATAGCTTCTCTCGATAATAAGCCAATTTTGCCTCCCTCTCGGAAGGCGCAAAAAACTCCCCCATTCTGGCTTTATACCGAGGGTCTAAAAGTTTGGCTATCCAGTACTCATCTCTTAGCTTCATGCTAACAAAACGACAGTCAGCGCGCAAGTAACGAAGCATACAGCTCGCCATCCTGGCCAGCGTTTTAGAGGGCCCGGTTGGTTCCATCTCTGCCCCATACTGCCATGGTTGTCCATCATCAAGGTCGTCGTCAGACTCGTCATCACCACCATCACTGTCATGTTGTGCGGCTGCCTTGTCCCCTATCCCTTCCTGTGATTCCATCTCCAAATCCAGCTCCTCTTCAGGTCCTGTTTCCTCATCCTCCTCCTCCTCCTCAACATCCATAGCCAGATGTGATCCTTCCTCCATCCTTTGCTAAATCATCGCTGTGAGTGTTTGCTCCATAATGAATATCAGCGGCATAACATCGTTAATTCCGCTAGCGTCACGGCTCACAAATCGTGTGGCCTCTTCAAAGGGCCTCAAAACGCGACATGCGTCTCTAACCAGCTGCCAGTGCCTGAGCTCGAAATTACACTGGCTCCAAACACTGCCCGTCTGCTGCATCAGGAAATCATTCACGGCTTTCCGCTGTTTGTACAGACGGTCCAACATGTGCAGGGTGGAATTCCAGCGTGTTGGAACGTCGCAAATCAGGCTGTGTTCTGGGAGATTGTTTTGACGCTGCAAGTCCAGGAGGGCGTGCTTAAATGCATACGAACGTCTAAAGCGAACGCAAACCCTCCTGGACATGGCCAGCACACCCTTCAAACCAACATATGACTTTAAGAAGCATGTTATGACCAGATTGATCACATGTACCATGCAAGGAGCGTGTGTCAGGTGACCTAGACGCAGTGCAGCCACAGTGTTCTTCCCGTTATCAGAGACAACATTGCCCAGTGTGAGTTTCAGAGGAGACAGCCAGCGTGCGATTTCCTCCTTGATGCACAGCAGCAGCTCCTGCCCTGTGTGGCTTTTCTCGCCCAGGCTCAGCAGGTGTAAGACAGCGTTGTGGCGCTTCACCTTGCAACTATGAAAAGAGGAGGGAGGAGGAGTGGAAGATACGCTGTGTCCTGTCGGGGACGGGAAGACCTCCAAGGAGGAAGGCAAGGAGGAGGAGTAGGAGGAGGAGGACGGTAGGCGCCTGGTGTCCGGAGTTGAACCAGAAAGATACAAGTGTGGAGGGGGTAATGCCTGGCATTGCTGCGGTGGTGCATCGGACTGCAAAATATTGACCCAGTGGGCCGTGAAAAACATGTACTGTCCCTGCCCATAGTTGCTGCTCCACGTGTCGACGGTGGCATGTACCCTGCTGCACACGGATAATTGCAAGGACTGGCACACCTTTTTCTCCACATGCTTGTGCAAGGCAGGACCACTGTTTTGGAGAAGTAATGTCGGCTAGGTATTCGCCACCTAGGCTGAGCGCACGCCATCAATTGCTTGAAGCCGGCGGAGTCGACCAGGTGGTACGGCAGCGACTGCACCACCAACAACTTAGCCAGGTGTGAATTAAGCCGCACGACAAGTGGATGACTGGGTATATATTGTTGCTTATTGGACAACGATTCCGTAATAAATAACTGACGGGACGTAGGAGGAGCACTAGATGACAGTGATGATGATGATGACAACGACATGGTGGATAAGGCCTGGCTACTACTTAGATGACAGGGACTTGGAGCAGCAGCGGCAGAGGGGTCTTCATTAGATGTACATGATAATGGTGGGGCATGTCGATTGTCCCACATGGCCTTGTGATGCCGCTCCATGTGTTTACGTAGAGCGGTAGTTCCTACATTGCTGCCCTGCCCACGCCTTACTTTCTGCTTGCAGATACGGCACTGTGCCATGTTTTCGTCCTCCGGGAAGGTACAGAAAAATTGCCACACGCCAGAGTACCGTAAAGAGGTAGTACCACGTCCACCAAAACCACCACCACCACTACCCGAGCTTGCCCCTTGTCTGGCAGGCTTTTTTCGGGAGCCTACACCAGCATCAGTGTCGCCGTCACCGGCTCCTGAGCTGACCCTACCGCTGCAACGTTTTGCAGATTGACTTCTGCCCCTACCTCGGCTTGGCTGTTTATCACGGCCAGTGCCGCCACTACTACCCTCCTCCTCTGACGCCGTCATCACCTCGTCACCTGGTTCCCACGTCCTGTCTAAAACAACATCATCATCATAGCCTTCCTCATCATCCCCGCCACTTCTGTCACTGTGTTGTGAATGTGATGTGACATCATGGCGGGCTCCATGCCCCCCTCATTACTGCGTCTAACCACCACGGCTACCACCACCAACACCGCCACTACCGCAGCTATGCGTCTCGGACACCGCTTCCACCTCCACCACCGCCGCAACACACTCCGTTGGCTGACTCGCGGAAAACAAATCATCATCATCACTATGTTGTTCAGTATCTTCCTTCGCACCCGAGGAGATGTCTCTTAGGACTCTCAGGAAAGATGGCTTCCCGCTAGGAAGGGGGAGCGAAGACATAGATGATGGAATGGAAACGCTAGAAATACCTATATTACTACTGTCACTGTGCCAAGGAACTGTAGAGGATCTAGAATCCAACGAAACCTGGCTTGAAGCCAGATCGTCAGAGTCTTCCTGCTGAGATGACCGCGAGCCAGCCAACCAGTCCACAATGGCCGTATTGTCTAAAGTAACCCGCCCACCGGAGGAGATGGACAAGTCTGGCTTGCTGATACTGCTACTACTACCAGCAGGCACATGGCTGCTGCTACTAGTGGAACTGGGCACATGTCTTGTGCCACAAATGCTGGTACTGGGTCTGGCACCAACAGATCCAACATTTTGACTGGAAGACGGCATGGGTGTTTTTTCCTCTACCCCGTCCTTTCATAACCTTTTTTTTACCAGACATTTCACTGCTGGAGTGCAGCAAGTTGAATCAAAACCTGGGGGATGAGCCCCTTCTAAAAGCGTATTCACACTGACACTGGCTTGGCAAATGGCAATGAATGAGAATTTCTATCAGCCACGCCGCGGTGCACTCAGGGAATGCTGGGCCTTGTAGTACTACTACTACTACTACAAAGGCTGCCTCTATTGCAAGTTGGACTGTTATTTGTTTGTTATGTTAACGGCCGGGGATGAGCCCCTTCTAAAAGCGTATTCACACTGACACTGGCTTGGCAAATGGCAATGAATGAGAATTTATATCAGCCACGCCGCGGTGCACTCAGGGAATGCTGGGCCTTGTTGTACTACTACTACTACAAAGGCTGGCTGTATTGCAAGTTGGATTGTTATTTGTTTGTTATGTTAACGGCCAGGGATGAGCCCCTTCTAAAAGCGTATTCACACTGACACTGGCTTGGCAAATGGCAATGTATGAGAATTTCTATCAGCCACGCTGCAGTGCACTCAGGGAATGTTGGGCGTTGTAGTACTACGTCTACTACAAAAGCTGCCTGTATTGCAAGTTGGATTGTTATTTGTTTGTTATGTTAACGGCCGGGGATGAGCCCCTTCTAAAAGCGTAGTCACACACTGACACTGGCTTGGCAAATGGCAATGAATGAGAATTTCAATCAGCCTCGCTGAAGTGCACTCAGGGAATGCTGGGCCTTGTACTACTACTACTACTACTACTACAAAGGCTGCCTGTATTGCAATTTGGATTGTTGTTTGTTTGTTATGTTAACGGCCGGGGATGAGCCCCTTCTAAAAGCGTATTCACACTGACACTGGCTTGGCAAATTGCAATGAATGAGAATTTCTATCAGCCACGCCGCAATGCACTCAGGGAATGCTGGGCCATGTAGTACTACTACTACCACTACTACAAAGGCTGCCTGTATTGCAAGTTGGATTATTATTTGTTTATTATGTTAACGGCCAGGGATGAGCCCCTTCTAAAAGCGTATTCACACACTGACACTGGCTTGGCGAATGGCAATGAATGAGAATTTCTATCAGCCACGCTGCAGTGCACTTAGTGAATGCTGGGCGTTGTAGTACTACGTCTACTACAAAGGCTGCCTGTATTGCAAGTTGGATTGTTATTTGTTTGTTATGTTAACGGCCGGGGAAGAGCCCCTTCTAAAAGCGTATTCACACACTGACACTGGCTTGGCAAATGGCAATGAATGAGAATTTCTATCAGCCACGCCGCGGTGCACTCAGGGAATGCTGTGCCTTGTAGTACTACATCTACTACAAAGGCTGCCTGTATTACAAGTTGGATTGTTATTTGTTTGTTATGTTAACGGCCGGGGATGAGCCCCTTCTAAAAGCGTATTCACACACTGACACTGGCCTGGCAAATGGCAATGTATGAGAATTTCTATCAGCCACGCTGCAGTGCACTCAGGGAATGCTGGGAATTGTAGTACTACGTCTACTACAAAGGCTGCCTGTATTGCAAGTTGGATTGTTATTTGTTTGTTATGTTAACGGCCGGGGATGAGCCCCTTCTAAAAGCGTATTCACACACTGACACTGGCTTGGCAAATGGCAATGAATGAGAATTTCTATCAGCCACACCGCAGTGCACTCAGGGAATGCTGGGCGTTGTAGTACTACGTCTACTACAAAGGCTGCCTGTATTGCAAGTTGGATTGTTATTTGTTTGTTATGTTAACGGCCGGGGATGAGCCCCTTCTAAAAGCGTATTCACACACTGACACTGGCTTGGCAAATGGCAATGAATGAGAATTTCTATCAGCCACGCCGCAGTGCACTCAGGGAATGCTGGGCGTTGTAGTACTACGTCTACTACAAAGGCTGCCTGTATTGCAAGTTGGATTGTTATTTGTTTGTTATGTTAACGGCCGGGGATGAGCCCCTTCTAAAAGCGTATTCACACTGACACTGACTTGGCAAATGGCAATGAATGAGAATTTCTATTAGCCACGCCGCGGTGCACTCAGGGAATGCTGGGCCTTGTAGTACTACTACTACTACAAAGGCTGCCTGTATTGCAAGTTGGATTGTTATTTGTTTGTTATGTTAACGGCCGGAGATGAGCCCCTTCTAAAAGCGTATTCACACACTGACACTGGCTTGGCAAATGGCAATGAATGAGAATTTCTATCAGCCACGCCGCAGTGCACTCAGGGAATGCTGGGCGTTGTAGTACTACGTCTACTACAAAGGCTGCCTGTATTGCAAGTTGGATTGTTATTTGTTTGTTATGTTAACGGCCGGGGATGAGCCCCTTCTAAAAGCGTATTCACACACTGACACTGGCTTGGCAAATGGCAATGAATGAGAATTTCTATCAGCCACGCCGCAGTGCACTCAGGGAATGCTGGGCGTTGTAGTACTACGTCTACTACAAAGGCTGCCTGTATTGCAAGTTGGATTGTTATTTGTTTGTTATGTTAACGGCCGGGGATGAGCCCCTTCTAAAAGCGTATTCACACTGACACTGACTTGGCAAATGGCAATGAATGAGAATTTCTATTAGCCACGCCGCGGTGCACTCAGGGAATGCTGGGCCTTGTAGTACTACTACTACTACAAAGGCTGCCTGTATTGCAAGTTGGATTGTTATTTGTTTGTTATGTTAACGGCCGGAGATGAGCCCCTTCTAAAAGCGTATTCACACACTGACACTGGCTTGGCAAATGGCAATGAATGAGAATTTCTATCAGCCACGCCGCAGTGCACTCAGGGAATGCTGGGCGTTGTAGTACTACGTCTACTACAAAGGCTGCCTGTATTGCAAGTTGGACTGTTATTTGTTTGTTATGTTAACGGCCGGGGATGAGCCCCTTCTAAAAGCGTATTCACACACTGACACTGGCTTGGCAAATGGCAATGAATGAGAATTTCTATCAGCCACGCCGCAGTGCACTCAGGGAATGCTGGGCATTGTAGTACTACGTCTACTACAAAGGCTGCCTGTATTGCAAGTTGGATTGTTATTTGTTTGTTATGTTAACGGCCAGGGATGAGCCCCTTCTAAAAGCGTATTCACACACTGACACTGGCTTGGCAAATGGCAATGTATGAGAATTTCTATCAGCCACTCTGCAGTGAACTCAGGGAATGCTGGGCCTTGTAGTACTACATCTACTACAAAGGCTGCCTGTATTGCAAGTTGGATTGTTATTTGTTTGTTATGTTAACGGCCGGGGATGAGCCCCTTCTAAAAGCGTATTCACACACTGACACTGGCTTGGCAAAGTGCAATGTATGAGAATTTCTATCAGCCACGCCACAGTGCACTCAGGGAATGCTGGGCCTTGTAGTACTACATCTACTATAAAGGCTGCCTGTATTGCAAGTTGGATTGTTATTTGTTTGTTATGTTAACGGCCGGGGATGAGCCCCTTCTAAAATCGTATTCACACTGACACTGGCTTGGCAAATGGCAATGAATGAGAATTTCTATCAGCCTCGCCGCGGTGCACTCAGGGAATGCTGGGCCTTGTAGTACTACTACTACTACTACTACTACTACTACAAAGGCTGCCTCTATTGCAAGTTGGACTGTTATTTGTTTGTTATGTTAGCGGCCGGGGATGAGCCCCTTCTAAAAGCGTATTCACACTGACACTGGCTTGGCAAATGGCAATGAATGAGAATTTCTATCAGCCACGCCGCAGTGCACTCAGGGAATGCTGGGCCTTGTAGTACTACATCTACTATAAAGGCTGCCTGTATTGCAAGTTGGATTGTTATTTGTTTGTTATGTTAACGGCCGGGGATGAGCCCCTTCTAAAAGCGTATTCACACACTGACACTGGCTTGGCAAATGGCAATGTATGAGAATTTCCATTAGCCACGCTGCAGTGCACTCAGGGAATGCTGGGAATTGTAGTACTACTACTACTACTACAAAGGCTGCCTGTATTGCAAGTTGGATTGTTATTTGTTTGTTATGTTAACGGCCGGGGATGAGCCCCTTCTAAAAGCGTAGTCACACACTGGCTGAGTAGTGAGTAGTGGATGAGCCCCTTCGATTGCTGGATTCCTGCCTTTTAGATTCCTAAAGCTTTCCCTTACTGCACAGAGATGCTATCCCTACAGCTCCTGTCTGTAAAATGGCCGCTGAGCTCCGTGCATAAACTTTTATTGCAGGCTTGAGCCCGCCTCTATGCTGCCTCCTGATTGGCTGGAAGAGCCGTTTGCAAGGCATTATGGGGTAGCCTGATGTCAGGTGATCTTGTGAAATCCTCCATTTTAGATGTAACATGTGGCAGGCGCCAAAATGTAGCCGGGTTCGGTCAAAACGGGTTCGGTCGAACCCGGTGAAGTTCGGATTCGCTGCGAACCGAACTTTTCCGGAAGTTCGGACCGAAACCGGGTTCGGTTGTCCCGGTTCGCTCATCTCTAGTGGTATCCATAAAAATATCATGCAGCCATTTTTCATGAATACATCTGGGTGTTGGTCTTCTACCCCCTCTGGGAGGCCTATGATCTATATACTATTCCAACTTAGTTGGTTCCCGAAGTTATCCGCCTTCTGTTGCCACAGATCTACTTTTTAGAACAGGAGAGCAACTGGCAGAGATTATGTGCAGTTATCTCTGAGCTATATATGCTGAATACGTTCACATCAGGTCTGACCGTCTCCTCTCAGGATGAATAGATCAATTCTTACCACCTCTTTATTCCCTCGAGAGCTGAGCACAGGAGATGCAGCATGTAGGATGTTCTTACTGGTGCAGAGCCCCAGCACCTTATGAGGGTCTTCAGGTTTTTAGTCATATTTATTTCAAAGATTATGTATTTTAATATAATATTAATTGTTTCCTCAATGTCACACAGACAGAAATTATTATCTATCAGATGTTCAGCAGCTGCAGATCCGTCCAGATTGTAATAACTAGACACACACTAAACCAACTGTGAGAGATGAACATTACAAGTTCCATGCACCAAGACTGAACCATATCTCTGACTTTTACAATTTATTATGGGTTTTAATTCTATCCCTGATCTCCTGTCTTGGCAGTACTGGGTAAGAGTCTGTCCACGGAAACATTATGAATATAGAAACTACATTCAAAATATACATAACAATCAAACATTAAAAATATTGTTAAAGCCATACTGAAATATGCAAATTATGTGTGTGGTCATAAAAGCAGCTCACGCCGGGTATATCTATTGTGATGTCACTAATATTAATGATGGTAAATCTATACTTGAAATATGCAAATTATGGGTGAGGTCATAAAAGCATCTATTGTGATGTCATAGAGCTTGGGTATATGCAATGATGCTGGTCACAGAGCTGTCACTCAGTTGGATGTGACCGGTAAGTTCTCTATCATTTCTCTATCTGTACCTGACTCTGATCGATCCATTATATTAGGAACATTGAATCCATGTCTTCAAGATATGGTTTATTAGAGGTTGTAATATCTTTTTTTGTTTCATTATACAATTGAATTGCTTAAATATCATAGAAAGAACACAGGCTGTAAGAAATGGCAGCCTACATTCAGCCGATAATAGATTTGCAGGGTAACAGCACATCATTTTGGTTCCCTGCAGCCCTGAGAACTTATTTTGTCTCTCGATTGTAAAGGAGAAATTACAGGATGGTCATATTAGGGGACTGTTATGTAGTAAGTCCTTATATTAGTGTAAATTCCCTAAAAATAATTCCATAAATTAACACATTAACACAATGTAATAAAATTCAGAATTTTGATCAAGTAATATAAAAAAAATATGTAAAAGCCATTGAAAATGCCATATTAAGATCTGTAAGTTATAACGAGTGTAGTTAGGTAATCCACCTACACTATATGGCCAATAGTATTTGGACACCTCTCCTAATTATTGAGCCAAGAATCAGCTGGATGGGTGTAAAACACGTCGCCGTTGAATTTTGGAGCATGGGAAACATGTTCTGTTGAGTTATAATAAATCACGGTTCACTATCAGGCCATCTAATGGACGAATTTGCGTTTTGTGCCTGCCCAGAGAATGCTACCTACTGGACTGTATAGTGCCTATTATAAAATGGAGTGAAGTTTGTATAATGGTCTGGATTGTTTGTAAGGGGTTGGATTAAATCCCCATTTTTCCAGTAGGGGTTAATAAGACTATTTAAACAATTGTATAGTTTGGGTAAGACCCTTTCCTGTCCTAGTATGACTGTGCCCCTGTGCACAAAGAGGGTCCCTAAAGACATGGTTTGACAAGTTCGATGTGGAGGAACTTGCGTATCTGCACAGAACCCGGACCTCAATCCCAACAAAACCTTTGGAGTGAATTGGAAAGGCAATTGCGAGCCAGACCTTTTTGCCCAACATCAGTGTCTCAACCATTGGTGTCCACATACTTTTGGCCATATACTGTAGTGTACCGAGTGTATATCAATTG
The DNA here is from genome assembly GCF_050947455.1 of Rhinoderma darwinii. Taxonomy (NCBI): domain Eukaryota; kingdom Metazoa; phylum Chordata; class Amphibia; order Anura; family Rhinodermatidae; genus Rhinoderma; species Rhinoderma darwinii. Next base: position 348,606,647 of record NC_134688.1, read on the forward strand.
TGATGTCACCGAGCTTAGGTATAAAGTATAGTGCTGGCCAGAGGGCTGTCATTTATCAGGTGGATGTGACCGGTACGGTAAGTACTTTATCATTGCTACGTCTCTAGAACAGTCTCATCTATCAGTCTCTTTATGAATATTGGATTCTTACATGTAATTCTAGTGTTTGTCGTGTTATTTTTGTTTTTTATTTGGCATACTTATACACTAGGAAATTGCTTAAATAGCAATATTGTGGCCTGTCACATCTGCTCCATAGACAGAATGCAGATTGCAGACAGAAATTGGTGTCTGTATTCTGCTGGTAGATTCATAAAGCAACCACAAAGCAAAGAATGTGAATCTCTGGGAACTTATTATCACACCCTCCAGTTTATAACACCAGTAATTCTCATCATAAATGTTTATAAGGGAATTCATATTTATGAAGTTTAGGTTTTCTGTCTGTAGACTATACTATTTATATATCAGGTCAATCCTGAATATTAGCTGGTATGGCTATGCAACCAACCTACATAAGGTGCTGCTATTGTGATGTCTTGAGATGAGCCTAGATAGCCGTGTTTCTTACTGCGTCTATGGTAGTATTGGTTTTATTACAAGATTTAAACTATTTGATGTTTGAATCATGTACATAAATAAATGATTATAAGGAGTATTGCTTTTTTTTTATTTTTTATTTTTTTTAGTAATAAAATATTAGTAAGTGCAGGAATAAACAGCCTAATAGCATTCGTCAGCCTAAATTGTAGAAGGATAGTGTTAATCCCCTGGAAACGTGTCCTTATTAACAATTGAAATTAATAATTATGTATATAATCATAATAATAATAATAATAATAATAATAATAACAATAAAAAAGATAACAATAAAAAGTATTTATTACTAACTCCGATTACTTAGGTTCTAAATTCTGGTTATCAATTAACCCCTTCCCGCTCCTTGACGTACTATTACGTCATGGCAGCTGTATCGTTCGCGCTCCATGCCGTAATAGTACGTCTCGGGAGTAACGGCCGTTTCGGCCGTCCTCCCGACACATACAGGAGCTGTGACGCTGCTGTCTTGTTCAGCAGCTGTCACAGCTCCTACAGCGGGGACCGATCGCTGTGTCCCCGCTGATTAACCCCTTAAAAGCCGCGTTCTATAGAGATCGCGGCTTTTTAGGGGTTAAGCTGCCATCGCCGGCCTGCTACGCGATAGCGGCCGGCGATGGTGACTATGGCAACCGGACACCAAACAATGGCGTCCGGCTATACCATAGACGGAAGCCTAGTGGGTCCTGACAACGTCAGGACCCACTATGCTTGCTGTCAGTGAGTAGCTGACAGTTCTAATACACTGCACTACGCATGTAGTGCAGTGTATTAGAATAGCGATCAGAGCCTCCTGCCCTCATGTCCCCTAGTGGGACAAAGTAATAAAGTGAAAAAAAAGTTAAAAAAAGATGTGTAAAAATTAGAAAATAAAAGATTTAAAAGTAATAAAAGTAAAAATCCCCCCTTTTCCCTTATCAGTCCTTTATTATTAATAAAAATATATAAACAAACAAATAAACTATACATAATTGGTATCGCCGCGTCCGTAACGGCCTGAACTACAAAATTATTTCATTATTTATCCCGCACGGTGAACGCCGTAAAATAAAATAATAATAAACCGAACCACAATCACAATTCTTTGGTCACTTCACCTCCCAAAAAATGGAATAAAAAGAGATCAAAAAGTCGCATATACCTAAAAATGGTACTGATCAAAACTACAGTTCGTTACGCAAAAAATAAGTCCTAGCACGGCTTTATTGATTGAAAAATAAAAACGTTATGGCTCTTAGAATAAGGTAACACAAAAAGTGAATGATTGTTTACAAAACGTATTTTATTGTGCAAACGCCATAAGACATAAAAAAAAACTATAAACATCTGGTATCTCCGTGATCGTATCGCCCCGCAGAATAAAGTGAATATGTCATTTATAGCGCACGGTGAACGCTGTAAAAAAAAACAAAAAAAAAACAATAGTAGAATTGCTGTTTTTTAGTCACCACGCCACCTAAAAATAGAATAAAAACTGATCAAAAAGCCGCATGCACCCCAAGAAAACTACAATGAATTCCTCAAGGGTTCTAGTTTCCAAATTGGGGTCACTTTTGGGGGGTTCCCAATGTTTTGGCACCACAAGACCTCTTCAAACCGGACATGGTGCCTAATAAAAAAGAGGCCTCAAAATCCACTAGGTGCTCCTTTGCATCGGAGGCCGGTGTTTCAGTCCATTACCGCCCGAGGGCCACATGTGGGATATTTCTCTAAACTGCAGAATCTGGGCAATACGTATTAAGTTGCGTTTCTCTGATAAATCCTTTTGTGTTATAAAAAAAATGGTATAAAGAGGATTTTCTGACAAAAAAAAAATGTAAATTTCACCTCTACTTTGCTCTAAAATTTTGTGAAACACCTAAAGGGTTCATAAACTTTCTACATGCTGTTGTGAATACTTTGAGGGGTCTAGTTTCTAAAATGGGGAATTTGATAGGGGTTTCTAATATATGGGCCCCTCAAAGCAACTTCAGAACTGAACTGGAACCTAAAAAAATAAATAAATGAGGCAATACTTCGCTTCTTACATTATACTGATAATAAGACGTGCCCACCCCGAGATTACCCCAGTTTTGACCGTTTGTCTAAACGGAGACCCCTATTAGACCGTTCCAGTGCCCGGTTTTCCCAAGCATACACCCCCGAGAAGTGTATTTCTATTGATGAGTCCCTGGTACATTTTAAAGGGAGGGTTCAATTCCGCGAGTACCTGCCGGGTAAGAGGGCAAGGTATGGCGTGAAGATGTCTAAGCTGTGAGAGTGCATCAGGGTATACCTACAGGTTTAGGATATATGAAGGAAAGGCCACCCCCAAAGCAGACTGCATCCTGGACTACAATAGGTACATGGGAGTGATGGACTTGTAAGATCAAGCCCTGAAGCCCTACAGCGCCATGCGGTGTGGTATAAGAAGCTGGCCGGGAACATCATATAGATGGCTTTGTACAATGCGTACATGCTACGTCGATGTGCAGGCCAGACGGGAACTTTCCTGGAATTTCAAGAGGTGATTATCAAGAACCTAATCTTTAGGGACCAAGAAGGGGGGGCACCCAGTACTTCTGGAAGCGAGCCCACACGCATCGTACCAGGGCAACACTTTCCAGGGGAAGTTCCCCAAACTGGCAAAAAGGGAAAAAGTCAAAAGAGGTGCAAAGTCTGCTATAAGAGGGGGATAAGGGAGGACACAATATATCAATGTGACACGTGTCCCGAATAACCAGAGCTCTGTATGAAAGTGTTTTAAAATTTATCATACATCCCTTGGTTTATAATTTACCCCAATTTTACTTACCCTGATGCACTCCGCACAGCTTATCCCCCCTCGTCTTTCCCCTCTGGGCCCTGCTGTGTGTCCAGGCAGCTGATAACAGCCACATGTAGGGTATTGCCATACCCGGGATAACCCACATTACAGTTTATGGGGTGTAGGTCTCCGGTCAAAATGGCCACTACACCTCTAGATGAATGCCTTAAGGGTGTCGTTTTTAAAACGGGGTCACTTCTTGCGGGTTTCAACTGTACTGGTACCTCAGGGGCTTCTGCATACATGACTTCGCACTAGAAAATCCCGAGTAGGCCAAATGGTGGTCCTTTCCTTCTGAGCCCTCCCATGGGCCCAAACGGCAGTTTATCACAACAAATGGGGTATTGCGGCACTCAGAACAAATTGCGCAACAGAATGGGGTATTTTGTTTCTTGTGAAAATAAGACATTTTCAGCCAAAACTACATATTATTTGACAAAAATAATTTTGTTTTCATTCCCAGCCCAATTCAAATAAGTTCTGTGAAGAAACTATGGGGTCTAAATGGTCACATTACCCATAAATGAATTCCTTGAGGGGTGTAGTTTCCAAAATGGGGTCACTTCTGGTGGGTTTCCATTGCTTTGATACCTCTGGGGCTCTGCAAATGTGACATGGCACCCGAAAACCAATCCAACAAAATCTGTACTCCAAAGAACACACAGCGCTCCTTCCCTTCTGAGCCCTCCCATGGGCCCAAACGGCAGTTTATCACCACAAATGGGGTATTGCCGCACTCAGGACAAATTGGGCAACAAAATTGAGTATTTTATTTCTTGTGAAAATAAGAATTTTTGAGCTAAAATGACATATTATTGGAAAAAATATATTTTTTTTAAATTCCCAGCCCAATTCAAATAAGTTCTGTGAAGAAACTATGGGGTCTAAATGGTCACATTACCCATAAATGAATTCCTTGAGGGGTGTAGTTTCCAAAATGGGGTCACTTCTGGTGGGTTTCCATTGCTTTGATACCTCTGGGGCTCTGCAAATGCGACATGGCACACGAAAACCAAACCAGCAAAATCTGTACTCCAAAGAACACACAGCGCTCCTTCCCTTCTGAGGCCTCCCATGGGCCCAAATGGCAGTTTATTGCCACAAATGGGGTATTGATGCACTCAGGAGAAATTGGGCAACAAAATTGAGTATTTTGATCCCTGTGAAAATAAGAAATTTTGGTAAAAAATTACATCTTATTGGAAAAAATGAAATTTTTTTAATGTCACAGCCCAATTGAAATAGGTGCTGTGAAAAAACTGTGCGGTCAAAATGCTAACAACAACCATAAATGAATTCCTTGAGGGGTGTAGTTTCCAAAATGGGGTCACTTTTGGTGGGTTTCCATTGCTTTGATACCTCTGAGGCTCTGCAAATGCGACATGGCACCCGAAAACCAATCCAACAAAATCTGGACTCCAACAAACATATAGCGCTCCTTTCCTTCTGAGCCCTCCCATGGGCCCAAACGGCAGTTTATCACCACAAATGGGGTACTGCCACACTAAGGACAAATTGGGCAACAAAATGGGGTATTTTGTTCCCTGTGAAAATAAGAAATTTTGATCACAAATGACATTTTATTGGAAAAAATGAAATTTTTTTCATTTCAGAGCCCAATTCAAATACGTGCTGTGAAAAAAATGTGCGGTCAAAATGGTAACAACAACCTTAAATGAATTCCTTGAGGGGTGTAGTTTACAAAATGGGGTCACTATTGGGGGATTCCTACTGTTTTGACACCTCAACACCTCTTCAAACCTGGCATGCTGCCTAAAATATATTCTAATAAAAAAGAGGACTCAAAATGCACTAGGTGCTTCTTTGCTTCTAGGGCTTGTGTTTTAGTCCACGAGCGCAGTAGGGCCACATGTGGGACATTTCTAAAAACGGCAGAATCTGGACAATACATATTTAGTAGTGTTTCTCTGGTAAAACCTTCTTTGTTACAGAAAAAAAAATGAATAAAATTGAAATTCAGCAAGAAAAATGAAATTTGCAAATTTCACCTCCACTTTGCTTTAATTCCTGTGAAATGCCTGAAGGGTTAAAAAACTTTCTAACTGCTGTTTTGAATACTTTGAGGGGTCTAGTTTTTAAAATGGGGTGTTTTATCAGGTTTTCTAATACATAGGCCCCACAAAGCCACTTCAGAACTCAAGAGGTACCTTAAAAAAAAGGCTTTTGAAATTTTCTTAAAAATATGAGAAATTGCTGTTTATGTTCTAAGCCTTGTAACGTCCAAGAAAAATAAAAGAATGTTCAAAAAACGATGCCAATCTAAAGTAGACATATGGGAAATGTGAACTAGTAACTATTTTGGGTGGTATAACCGTCTGTTTTACAAGCAGATGCATTTAAATTCTGAAAAATGCAATTTTTTCAAAATTTTCTCTAAATTTTGCAATTTTTCACCAATAAACACTGAATATATCGACCAAATTTTACCACGAACATGAAGCCCAATGTGTCCCGAGAAAACAATCTCAGAATCGCTTGGGTAGGTTTAAGCATTCCGACGTTATTACCACATAAAGTGAAATATGTCAGATTTGAAAAATGGGCTCTGAGCCTTAAGGCCAAAACTAGGCTGCGTCCTTAAGGGGTTAATATAAAAAAAAGTCAACCCTTTAAAATGCCATATGGTCAATTTAACAACCAATAAATACATTGTTTCAGCTTCCAAACCTAATACAATGTTATCAACAGGGGCTCCCAGGTCATGTGATCCTCTGACACTTATGATTGACAATATTCTGTTATAGGAATACCCTATTTAATAACTAATTTTTCCAGCTAGTTTCATCACAAGTAACGACTCCCTTATAGTTTTCTGGTCTTTCTAGGTCTTGCTGTTGGATTGACACTGTGTTACTTACTGTGTTGCTTATACGGTTAGCGATTTGTCCTATTTTCGGAGAACTAGAGGTGATTAGTCAAATTCTATCTTGACTGTCTCCTGGTTTTCTACCAAGGACATTGGTGCAGTTTTGCACCCGGGCATTAAACAACCATGCCCTTTTGGAAAAAATCTAAGAAATATCATGTCTCCCAAATTCCTGATAAAGGAAATCTGATGGGAGACATACCAACTATGGAGGAGCCTAACATCTCGCTCCAGAAGTTTTCTGTCATCAAAGATATGGCAGATGAAAAATCCAGCGATCTTAGTCACAGCAAATATTGTGACATTACGTCAAAGAACACCAAGAAGAGCGCATTCAGCCTGCTGACCCGCCTGCGCTCCAAAAATATCCGTAAAAGGTATGTAACTAATAATTCTCATACATTGCTCAGATATCCAGAGCTGTGGTATAACAGTCACTCGATCTTTAATTCTCCCCATATCTTCACAGAAACTTTGGCAGCAGCGCTGTGATCGGCAATAGAGAACTGGATCGCTATTTCCCAGATAGACGGTTGAGACTATATGTTGCCACCTGGAATATGGAGGGAAAGGTGAGAAGTAATGTACAATATTTATTGTGACCCATCAGTGTGCGCGAGCTCAAGTTGGATGAAATGGGCCAGTAACCATGTCTCTTTAGTTTGTAGTTGAATATCACATAGACAGGTTATATTCTACCCTATGTCAGTTGAGTTGGCGCTCTTTGTATACAATATTAATGTTTGTATATTTTGAACAGGATTACCCGCAAAATGTGGAGGATCTGCTGTTACCATCAGATGATACGAAAGACATTTATGTTATTGGCGTTCAGGAAGGATGTCCAAACAGGTAAGTCTTCTCAGGTTGTCTTACGCCAGCCTATGACTGCAGATGGCCAGCAAGGCGGCTGATACAAATTCTCTCTCAATGCTCTACTTATTGTATTATCACTCCTTAATTTTCAAAATGTATCCCCAGAGGTTATTATATGGAGTGTTGATACAGATGAGTTGAGTATCTTAATCTTGTGTCATTTATTAATATGTAAATCTGAAATTGTGTCTTCTTGTAGACGGGAATGGGAGATAAAATTACAGGAGACCCTTGGACCACACTATGTATTATACCACTCCTCCGGGCTCGGAGTCCTGTATCTCACCATCTTTGTTCGACGGGAACTAATCTGGTTCTGCTCAGGTAAGATTCACATTCATACATCTACATAAGAAGTCTTGAATGTAGTCATTAGCTGGAACATCTTATTTAGTTATTAGACTTAGATGCCTAAGAGCTTGGCTCTCAGATTCTTGCCTTCTGAGTATTGGAGATCTAAAAGTTCACACCACAGTTACAAAGTATGAAATTATGTTCTAGTAATATTTCCATAGTTTAATTGGAAATAATTTCTATTCCATTGTTGCATGTAGTACTCTTAACCACTGACCCGTCTTTTTGTGTTTCATTTCTTATACAGAGGTAGAGCACACCCATGTAACAACCAGGCTATTCCACCATGTGAAAACTAAAGGAGCCTTGGGTGTTGCCTTCACCGTCTTTGGAACATCTTTCCTTTTTATTAATTCACATCTAAGATGTAAGTATTTACAATATTAATATATGACCATGTACAGTTTTACTTTGTATAAAATTGCTGCTATTTGATAATTAACTGAAATATATGGGATGATATGAAGAGATCTGTACTTATAATGTTTTGGTAAAAATAAAAGGTTTGTTCCAGTTTGATCAAACTTTTTCTAATCTATCAATCTCATTCTATGTTGTGAGTGGCCAGTAATACAGATACACGCAGGTACAATTAGTGCAGGAGGGGGTGGCGGCGGCTGGTTTCAGTTGCGCCGCCTCCCCCTCAGAGAGGCAGCAGGGCGGACGGTGCGGCCGTATAATCCCTCACAACCACCCCTCCTCTCCATTAGCGGCGGTGGCGCGCTGCAATGTGTTTTTTTGAAAATAATATGCGATTCGGGCCGCCCATATGATCATCCGCCACTGCTAATATGTATTTTTTTGTTGGCAGTTGGGGCAGTCAGCAAGAGGATCCAGGACTATAAAACCATCACTGAGGGTCTCCGTCTGCCTCAAATTATTCCGGAAAGAATCAACTCCAATGCCTGTGAGTATTACTTATGTGGTTGAACCTATGGATCCTTTTATCTCTCTATTTGTCTCCGTTGAGTCTAATGCAGTCATGTGCTATAATTTTTTTATTTTTTTTTTATTCTACAGTGGACGTCACCAGCCGCTTTGATCGGGTGTTTTGGTTTGGAGACCTCAATTTTCAACTTAAAGAGGACAGAAAAAATGTGGAATCTCTTCTGCAGAAGATCGAAGGAAAAGATATGTCCAGTCTCCTCAAACACGACCATCTGAATGAAGCCAAGAACAATGGTATATTTACTAGTAGACAGATCTCTATCACTCCTCAACCTTCATTAAAGGGGTTCTCCACCTTCTGACAACTGATGACCTATCCACCGGATAGGTCATCAGTATATCATCGGTGCGGGTCCGACACCTGGACGCTGCACCGTTAAGCTGCTCCAGTGGCCTGCGGGCACCGGATGTTATGGCACACAATGCTATGTACGGAGCCGGAAGCAGTTGGCTCCTTACATAGCATAGCTGCCATGATGCATAACTGCAGGTCTGCCTCCTATTCACTTGAATAGGAGCAGAGTTGCAGTACTGCAGCTCGGCTGCAATTCCGTGGCCGGCGCCAACTGCATCCGGCATGTACGTCCGGTGCTCAAAGGCACCGGACCAGCTGATTAGTGCAGGGTCCGGGTGTCGGACCACCACAGATCATGTACTGATGACCTATCTGGTGAGTATGTCATTAGTTGTCAGAAGTTGGAAAACCCCTTTAATACCACAACCACTTCCACAGATTAATACAAATCACTGACATGATGGTTGATATGTTCCCCAAATTCTTATATAGTGCTAAAATTATGAATTTCTCCTTTTTTTTTTAATACTGACAACTTTTGTTCTTTCAACTTAAGGGTCCATATTTCTAGGGTTCAAGGAGCACACCATTGATTTCCTTCCTACATATAAGTTTGACATTGGCACAGACACCTATGATACATCAGCAAAGCAGAGAATTCCATCATATACGGTAAGATATCTTATTTCCAGGTCTACAGAGCTTGAGAGACAATAGAATCCATGGGCCAGAGCACCCATTATATAATGAATCCCCTCCCCCAATGTAATGAATTGTTATTATTATAGCTGGAAGAGTAATTTCTTATGAACAAAGCTTTCAGTTAATTTTACTTTTATGTAGTGAGTTTGTCATCACAGTTTCCCAGTGTAATATGTTGTTGCCCAGTATGGGTCAAGGATACTTATTTAATGAAATCTGTGTGACCAAGTCAAACCTAAAATGCAATAAAGTCTCAATATTCTGCAATATAAATAAAGTAGGCCCAACATTTAGGTCTGTGTTGTTTTGCAGTTTAATAATATATTATAATATGATTTCACTAATGATATTTGTTATTTTCATGACCTCTACAGGACAGGGTGTTGTTTAAAAGCCAATGTGAGGGAGATGTGCGAGTCCTGAGATACGACTCTTGCCCTGTTTTGAAGACCTCAGACCACCGACCTGTTTTTGGCATCTTTGAAGTAAAGATCAGGCCCGGTTCAGATGAGTAAGTCATGTTTTCCTCCATGTTGTTGGTATGATACTTTCAGTAGCCGTCATTACTACATGGTCCTTATAGCCAGAGCTCACACTTTGGGGCAGGTGGCTGTACACCTTGGTGACAGTACTGGAGGATTATAGGATGTGAAACTAAGCAAAGTGTGGTTACCTGCTAACATTATCATATGTCTTACATAAATATATTTATCATTCCAGCATCCCCTTGGCTGGTGGACGCTTTGATCGTAAAATCTATGTAACGGGCATTAGGAGGAAAGGACAAAAAAAGTAGCTGCATCTGTTCATGACCTTACAGGTAAGAGCTTTGTAGTTGTCTATTATGTTTGCAGTGAAAATGTTCTTCCATCTCTTAGGTTTTCCTCTGTATCTGTAATTTATTTTATCAACTAATTTAACTAAAGTGTAAATAAGTATTTTCAATCTTAAAATTCCAACTCCTTGTATTCAGACACGTTTTCATTTCTGAATGAAGGTTGTGGGCTTTGGGGAACAACTTCCCCAACTGTAAGCATGTATGTAGTATAGTACAATGAGTTTCCTAAAGGAACCTGTCATCTGAATGGATGGAACAACTGGATTTTATGATGCATTAGCTTCTAAGCAAAAATGATGGATACAAGGAACATTGCTATTGATGGAAGACATTACTTGGCATCTTGCAGGACTCCTAAGGAACAGTTACAATCTCCGGGGCATAAAACATCGGAACATTAGAAAGTTCCCGTAACATGCTGAAGAGCGCAGCTCTAGGTCAGACCCACTGCTTGCATCAACCATCTTCAAGGTTTGTAGTGTGACGCCAAGGATCAATTAAGAAATTTATTTACCTCAAATCACCTTAAAAAGTCTTCTAGATTTTGTGTCTGCTAAGAAACACACATTATAGAACATTAATAGCAAATATTTGTCTTGCAGCATAAACATCAATTCCGCAGTACAACTGGCGAGAATAGCGCTCCCTGTCACCGGAGGAGCCACCATCAATGCTGATAGAAAGGTAAGTTCCTCTGGATGTGTCCCCTCTCTATATTTATCAAGCAGCCTGAATGATCAATATTTAATAGGGTTGTGTGCTTCTCCCCCCAGAACAAGTCAGCAGATATCAACAGAACATCAACACCAATAACAACCAAGGGCAGAATCTGCCATCTTACAAGAATTCCAATGGCGAGACTTAACATTTCTACAACATCTGTCACAGAAGAGACATCAATGTGGTCACCAGGGCATCAATATCACCCAGAAGACCAGGTTCAGAACAGGACAATATGTCATCTCTTCTTGTGTCTGTGGAATCCAGATTTTCCACCCCTTACTGATACTACAGTATATACTGTGACATATACCGTAGTTTTTGCTGGATCTTGTATTACCATCATCTTTATCATTATATATTTTGATCCACAAAAACCTTAAATAAATCATTAACATCAATCCATAAGTGTGACTGGTAATTGTTATGTGCGCGGCTGCAGCATACTACAGTGTATACAATTCACCTAACCGACCCTTCACAGCGCTATTTGTGTGACATCGCGTTTAATCCAGTGGTAGGTGACAAGACATTGTATCATATGTACACAATACAGAGTGTATGGAACGTGCCGCCATATGTACTGGATTATATACTGTAGGACAAAGAGTGCTAGGAGATGTAAAACATTGATATATTTGATAGTTGCTTAACCACTTAAGGACGCAGCCTAGTTCGGGACTTAGGGCTCAGAGCCCATTTTTCAAATCTGACATATTTAACTTTATGTGGTAATAATGTCGAAATGCTTAAACCTATCCAAGCGATTCTGAGATCGTTTTCTCGTGAGACATTGGGCTTTATGTTAGCTGTAAAATTTTGTTGATATGTTCAGTGTTTATTAGTGAAAAATTGCAAAATTTAGAGAAAATGTAGAAAAAAATAGAATTTTTCTAAAGTAAAAAATGCATCTGCTTGTAAAACAGATGGTTATACCAACCAAAATATTTACTAGTTCACATTTCCCATAATTCTACTTTAGATTGCCATGATTTTTTGAACATAAACAGCAATTTCTCATATTTTTAAGAAAATTTCAAAAGCCTTTTTTTTAAGGTACCTGTTCAGTTCTGAAGTGGCTTTGAGGCACCTATGTATTAGAAACACCCACAAAACTTCCCGTTTTAAAAACTAGACCCCTCAAAGTATTCAAAACAGCATTTAGAACGTTTTTTTAACCCTTTAGGCACTTCACAGGAATTAAAGCAAAGTGGAGGTGAAATTTGCAAATTTCATTTTTCTTGCTGAATTTAATTTTATTCTATTTTTTTCTGTAACACAGAAGGTTTTACCAGAGAAACACTACTAAATATGTATTTTACAGATTCTGCCGTTTTTAGAAATGTCCCACATGTGGCTCTAGTGTGCTCTTGGACTAAAACACAAGCCCCAGAAGCAAAGAAGCACCTAGTGCATTTTGGAGCCTCATTTTTATTAGAATATATTTTAGGCAGCATGCCAGGTTTGAAGAGGTGTTGAGGTGCCAAAAAAGTAGGAATCCCTCAAAAGTGACCCCATTTTGGAAACTGCACCCTTCAAGGAATTCATTTATGGTTGTTGTTACCATTTTGACCCCACAGTTTTTTCACAGAGCGTCTTTGAATTGGGCTGTGAAATTAAAAAGATGAAATGTTTTCCAATAAGATGTCATTTTTGATCAAAATTTCTTATTTTCGCATGGAACAAAATGCCCCATTTTGTTGCCCAATTTGTCCTGAGTGCGGTAATATCCCATTTGTGGTGATAAACTGCCGTTTGGGCCCATGGGAGGTCTCAGAAGGAAAGAAGCGCTATGTGTTCTTTGGAGTCCAGATTTTGCTGGATTGGTTTTCGGGTGCCATGTCGAATTTGCAGAGCCCCAGAGGTATCAAAGCAATAGAAACCCACCAGAAGTGACCCCATTTTGGAAACTAAACCCCTCAAGGAATTCATTTATGGGTGTTGTGACCATTTAGACCCCACAGTTTATTCTCAGAATTTATTTGAAATGGGCTGTGAATTAAAAAAAATGTGTGATAAACTGGGCCCATGGGAGGGCTAAGAAGGAAAGGACCACCATTTGGCCTACTGGGGATTTTCTGGTACTAAGTCATGTATGCAGAAGCCCCTGAGGTACCAGTACAGTTGAAACCCCCGAGAAGTGACCCCGTTTTAAAAACTACACCCCTTAAGGCATTCATCTAGAGGTGTAGTGAGCATTTTGACCCCACAGGTATTGTTTAAAAGATAATGCGCAGCAGATAGTGCAGAGTGAGATTTGAAATTTTCTATACATATATGCCATTTCAGTGTCTGATATATTGTGCCCAGCATGCGCCACCGGAGACATACATCCCATAAACTGTAATGTGGGTTCTCACGGGTACAGCAATACCCTACATGTGGATGTTAACAGCTGCCTGGGCACACAGCAGGGCCCAGAGTGTAAAGATGAGGGGGATAAGCTGTGAGGAGTGCATCATGGTAAGTAAAACTGGGGTAGATTGAAAATCAAGGGATGTATGATACATTTTAAAACACTTTCATACAGAGCCCTGGTTTTTCGGGACACGTGTCATATTGATATATTGTGTCTTACCCTATCCCCCTCTTATAGCAGACTTTGCACTTCTTTTGACTTTTTCCCTTCTTGCCAGTTTGGGGAACTCCTCCTGGAAAGTATTGCCCTGGTACGATGCGTGTTGCCTTGCTTCCAGAAGTACTTGGTGCCCCCCTTCATGGTCCCTAAAGATTAGGTTCTTGATAACCACCTCTTGAAATTCCAGGAAAGTTCCCATCTGGCCTTTACATCGATGTAGTAGGTACGCATTGTACAATGCAATCTGAATGATGTGCACGGCCAGCTTCTTATATCACACCGCATGGCGCTGTAGGGCTTCAGGACTTGATCTGACAAGTCCACCCCTCCCATGCACCTATTGTAGTCCAGGATGCAGTCTGGTTTGGGGTTCTCTGTACTGGTACCTCGTACAGGTACATGGGCACTGGTATGGCCATGTATTGTTGTCAATACAACGACATCTCTCTTGTCCTTGTACTTAACACACAATATGTTGCTGCTAGAATGTGCCCTGCTTCCACCCCTTCTTGTTTGCCCAAGCAGTGTCTTAGGGAGGTGTAATGTCAGGATAGGGAGACAGACAGGTGAGCCCTAATCTATCCGCCACTCAGACCCTGCCTACTTTCACAGCCCGTCCTAGGCGACGGTGTACAAATGGGCGACGGTCCATATGCTCAATATGTGCACGACAGACAAACAAGACAAGGGTACACAAAAGCAAAAGGAAGTGGGGCAGTTGCCCACGGCAAAACCGTGAGCAACAGAGTAGTGGATGAGCCGAGTCAAACCAGGAGTGTACGTGGTAACAAATGCAGAGCAGGAGAATAGTCAGTCAAGCCAGGGTCAATATGAAGCAGAGGTCAATGGTAACACCAGGAACAGCAGAGCCAGGAAACAAGAGAATCACAGGCAAAGGACAAGCATCAAATGAAGTTATAAGTAGACCAAGGGCGGGAGCTAGAACCGTCTGGCCAGACTGCGATAGGCTCTCCCACTCCTCAGCCTACCAGCCTGAGTGGTAGCAGATCGAGTCACTCTAGCAGACCTAGACACAGATGCAGGCTTATTAACCACGGGCGTTGACACAGAAGCTGTGTCAGGCAAATCCTTCACAGGAGGCCTCTCCGATTTCTTCTAGCAGTGCCGCATGCCACAGTACTTCTGTAAGCGAGGCACTTGAAGAGTAGGACGCTGGTATAAAAATTATCCAGTTAGAGGTGGTAAACCTGGTCCAGCAGTGGGTGCACCAAATCCCACCCAATTTTTGTGTTAACTCCCAGTAAGGGGGGGCATTCTAAGGGCTGAATACTGCTGTCCTTGTAAGTATACCCTGATGCACTCTCGCACAACTTATACATCTTCACGCCATACCTTGCCCTCTTACACGGCAGGTACTGGTGGAATTGAAGCCTCCCTTTAAAATGGACCAGGGACTCATAAATAGAAATACAATTCTCGGGGGTGTATGCTTTGGAAAATCGGTCACTAAAATGGTCTAATAGGGGTCTCCGTTTATACAAACGGTCAAAACTGGGGTCATCTCGGGGTGGGCGCTGCTCATTATCAGTATAATGTAAGAAGCGAAGTATTGCCTCATAACGCATCCTGGACACGGCCATACGGTACATTGGGGTGTGGTATAAGAAAAAGCCTCTTTTTTTTTTTTTTTAGTTACCAGTTTAGTTCTGAAGTGGCTTTGGGGGGGCCTATATATTAGAAACCCCTATAAAACACCCCATTTTAGAAACTAGGCCCCTCAAAATATTCAAAACAGCATTCAGAAAGTTTATTAACCTTTTAGGTGTTTCACAAGAATTTAAAGCAAAGTAGAGGTGAAATTTACATATTTCAGTTTTTTTGTAAGAAAATTGTTTTTATTCCTTTTTTTTCTGTAAAACAGAAGGTTTTACCCCGAGAAACACTACTCAATACTTATTGCCCAGATTCTCCAGTTTTGAGAAATATCACAGATGTGGTCCTAGTGTGGTAATGGACTGAAGCACCGGCCTCCGAAGCAAAGAACCACCTAGAGGATTATGAGGCCTCCTTTTTATTAGGCACCATGTCCAGTTTGAAGAGTTCTTGTGGTGCCAAAACAGTGGAAACCCCCCAAAAGTGACACTATTTTGGAAACTAGACCCCATGAGGAATTCATTGTAGTTTTCATGGGGTGCATGTGACTTTTTGATCAGTTTTTGTTCTATTTTTTTTTTTTTTTTTTAAAACAATCCAATTTTATTGATACGAACACAGAAATGAAATAACACATTAACATTCACATTACAATTTTCCAACATCGTATACAATAGTGACAGCATATCAGGAAATCCCCAACTTCCCCCCTTTCCCCCCTCCCCGCACAGCCCCCCACTATATCTCCGCCCTTTGTTTCTAGTACCATTCCTGGTCAGAGCACATGTCTCTTATCAAGTTTCCCCACCACCCCTTCTTTGCTCCAGACTCTATCACCTCCAGTTCCTCAGACGACTCTCGCCCTTAGTCTGCTCAGTTCAGGTGACAGCACCTCAGGACAGGCCAACCATCTGCTCCATTGTTTCTAAAAAAAAAATTCCGTGCCCCTTTTAGAAAATATCTTATGCTCCATCAGGATATTATAGTTCAACATTCCTACAATTTCCCTCATCCTTGGTGGCTCCGCGTCCAGCCAGTCTTTAGCAATGCATTTCCTCGTTTGATATAATATCTTGGCAATTGCCAGGCTTGCCATTCTGTCACTCTCCAATTCTCCCACCGCTCCCAACAACATAACTTTAGGGTCTGCCGCCAATTCCCGACCATACACCTGCTTTATCAGGTCCAATATTTCCCCCCATAGGGTCCTCAGGGCCTCACATGACCAAAACATATGCAATATGTCCGCCTTCTCCTCCGTGCACCTAGGACATTTAGCATCCGCTCTAATACCCAACTGTTTTAATACCCACGGGGTGCGGTACACTCTGTGTATCAGGAAGAGTCGTGATCTCCTCTGCGCCAGACTGAGCGATAAGTGACATGTGGACGCTAATATCTCCTCCCACTCCTCCTCGGTCAATGGACCGACATCCTGTTCCCATTTCGCTTTTACCAGCACCATTGGGTTTCCCAAGTGTTTGGACAGTAAGCTCCTGTACGCCATTGAGATCAGGCCTTTGGTCGTGTCAGCCCGTCCCACATACTCTAGGACCCCAAGAGCACAGACCGTGAGGTCCACCACATGCGCCTGCGCCTGTAGGGCATGATGGATCTGCAAATATTGGTAAAACATATTGTGCTCCAGTGGAAATAGGTCTTTCAACTGCTGAAATGATCTCAGCCCGTTATCATCATACAGGTGTTGTAATCGCCTAACCCCTGCCGATTCCCATTTTTGCATGCCCTCTAATTGGTATAATTCCCACAAGACCGGATTATGCCATAGGGGAGTATATTTGGTACACATTCCCACTCCCAGGATCTGTTTGTATTGCCACCATATATTATGTATCAAGAGTAACGTTGGTTTAGCACTCGCCAATCTCTTAAAGGTATGCGCTTCCAGACCCTCTAGTGGGTTGAGTCCTCCCCCCAAATATGACAATAAACGTGCACTGGAGCCCCAGGTCTCTGTGTCCTCCCACCCCTTAAATTGTTGGCTCTGGGCAGCCAGGTAATATATCCAGGCATTTGGCAGCGCTACCCCCCCTTCGTCTTTAGGCAATTGCAATTTCTCCAATTTAATCCTTGGAACCCATTTTTTCCAGACCAGATCCCGAAAGAGATTGTGCAATCGTCTGAACCAGTGCTTAGGTATCCATACTGGGGAGTTATGAAGAATATATAAAACTTGAGGCATAAGGATCATCTTGATTAGATTAGTCCTCCCCAGAGCAGAGAGCGGGAGCCTGTTCCAGGCATCCACCTTATGTTTCACCTTGAGCAGCAGTGGTGAAACATTCAAAGACATATAGTCTTGGACCCTAGCCGTCACCTTAACCCCTAGGTACGTAAATTCAGAGACTATCGGAATCCAGGGTCCCACTCCAGTATCTACCATATTCACCGTGTCAAATGGCATCAGAGCAGACTTGGTCCAGTTAATATTTAATCCAGAGAACTCCCCAAACCTTGTGATCGTATCCATTACTACCTTCAGTGTATTCTCAGTGTCCGTCATATATATTAAAATATTGTCTGCATATAGTGAAATTTTTTCCTCCATTTCCCCGTATTGCAAGCCTCTTATACGCTCCTCCTGTCTTATGAGGCACGCCAGTGGCTCTACCGCCAAGGCGAATAGCAATTGTGACAGTGGGCACCCCTGGCGCGTATCCCGGGCCAGTGAAAATTTCTCGGACATTGCACCATTCACCCGTATGCGGGCTGTAGGGGCCACATACAACAACTGTACCCACTTCACGAAGTTAGGGCCGAATCCCATCTTTTCTATTACCCGCCATAGGTACCCCCATTCTACGCAGTCAAACGCTTTTGCGGCGTCTAACGTTAGCACCGCCCTTCCTCCTTGATCATCCGGTGTCGCCTGAAGTTTTAAAAACAGCTGCCTGAGGTTGACAGCCGTCGATTTGGAGGGCATGAACCCCGATTGGTCTTCATGCACAACATGCTGTACCACCCTGTTCAGCCGTAGCACCAATATCTTTGCCAAAATCTTGACATCCGATGTCAACAAGGATATTGGTCTGTAGGACTCCGGTAATTGACTGTCTTTCCCCTCTTTTGGGAGAACCACTATCGTAGCCTCATATAGGGAGTCTGGTAGTTTACCTCTGTCAAAACTATCCTGCAAAGTACTCAAGTATTCTGGCGCTAGTTCCGTCCCATATTCCTTATAGATTTCCCCCGGTAACCCATCTGGACCCGGAGCTTTCTCATTTGCCATATCCCTTATCGCCTGTTCCAACTCCTCCAGTGAAAAAGGTGCCTCCAAGCTTTCACAGTCCTCCCGGCCCAAGGTAGGCAAATTAATGTTTCCCAGGTACTCATCCAATTGCTGTGTGTCGTAATGCACTTTGGATGTATATAGGTCAGTATAAAACCGCTGAAATATTTGCAAGATTTGCCCCGTGTCTGTCTCCACCCTCCCCCCTCCCCCCTAAGGCCATGAATGAAAATATTACTCCCATGCGGCTTTGCCATCCTAGCGAGTATTCTCCCCGCCGTTTCCCCTTCTTCATAATATTTCTGTTTTAAGGAATAATCGTTTATTATCCGCCATTGTTAGTTGGTGATTTTTTAACAACGTCTGTGCCTCCACCCAATGTCTAAGTGTCTCCTCGGACCCCACTTCTACATGTCTCCCTTCTGTTTCTGTCACCCGAACCTCTAAACTTTCTCCCAATTGCCTAAATTTAGTTTTAATTTGTTTAATATGTTGAATGAATACTCCCCTCAACCATGCTTTCATGGCATCCCATAACACCCCTCGCAGCACTGACTCAGTATTAAAATTTAAATATTCTTTAACCAGGTTCCGTATTTCCCCGCCATCCATCAATCTTAGCCAAAACGCATTCAGCTTCCAATTCCCGGGGTTCCTGGTATGCCTTACACCCACTTCCATCGCCACCGCCATCGGAGAGTGGTCTGACAACGCCCTCTGTAGGTATTCAATTTGCGCTATGTACGGCACTGCTGAAGCTGAGCATGCTACCAAGTCTATTCGCGAAAGTGACTGAAATGTGGATGATGCACACGAGTACTGCCTCACCCCTGGAAGTTTATCTCTCCAAATATCCCGCAGACCCAATTCCTCCATTAATCTTCCAAAGGCAGTCAGGTCTCCTCTTTGCCCCCTCCTCCCCTATGAAACCTATCCAACCCTTCAGACATCACTGCATTAAAATTCCCCATCACGATTAGCGGTACCTCAGGCCACCTGGAGAGTTTCTCCGTAACTCGTTTCAGTACAGTGCTAGAATAAGGCGGAGGGATATACAGCACTACTAGAATACAGTTTTTGTTCTATTTTTAAGAGGCGTGGTGACTAAAAAGCAGCAATTCTTCTATTGTTTTTTATTCTATTTTTTTTACAGCGTTCACCGTGCGCTATAAACGACATATTCACTTTATTCAGCATGGCGATACGATTACGGCGATACCAAATGTTTATAGTTTTTTTTTATGTCTTATGGTGTTTGCACAATAAAATAATTTTTATTAAAAATCATTTACTTTTTGTGTTGCCTTATTCTAGGAGCCATACAGTTTTTGTCTTTTTTTCCATCAGGAAAGCCGTGTGAGGACTTGTTTTTGCGTAACGAACGGTAGTTTAGATCAGTACCATTTTTAGGTACATGCGACTTTTTGATCTCTTTTTATTCTATTTTTTGAGAAGTGAAGTGACCAAAAAAAGGTGATTCTGGTATGGTTTATTATTATTTTCTTTTACGGCGTTCACCGCGCGGGATAAATAACGAAATACTTTTGTAGTTCAGGCCGTTACGGACGCGGCGATATCAATTATGTATAGTTTATTTTTATTTATTTATTTTTATTAATAATAAAAGACTGATAAGGGAAAAAGGGGGATTTTTTACTTTTGTTACTTTTAAAACTTTTATTTTCTTATTTTTACACAACTTTTTTTTAACTTTTTTTAACTTTATTACTTTGTCCCACTAGTGTACTTGAGGGCAGGAGGCCCTGATCCCTATTCTAATACACTGCACTATATGCGTAGTTCAGTGTATTACAGCTGTCAGCTACTCACTGACAGCAAGGCTTCCATAAATGGCATAGCTGGATGCCATTGTTAGGCGTCCGGTTGCTATAGCCACCATCGCCGGCCGCTATCGTGTAGCGGGCCGATGATGGCAGCTTAACCCCTAAGAAGCCGCTATCGCTATTGAAAGCGGCTTCCAAGGGGTTAATCAGCGGGGACACAGCGATCAGTCTCCGCAGAAGGAGCTGCGGCGACTGCTGTACGAGAAAGCAGCTGTTACAGCTCCTGTATGTGTCGGGAAGACGGCCGAAATGGCCGTTCCTCCCGCGACATACTATTCCAGCGCTGAGCGCGAACGATGCACTTAGCACGAAGGAATAGTACGTCGCTGAGCGCGAAGGGGTTAAGCATCAATTTCCTAAAATGTAATATTAGACTCCCTTTACAAGCGGAGACAATACGATTAAGCAAATATTTTCTTTACGTTTCCCAGTATATAATATGGTACAATAAATGGTGCGGTGAAAAATTACAACTTGTCCTTCAAAAAACAATCCCTCATACTTTTTTTTTGGACCAAAAAATAAAAACTTATGGCTTCTGGAAGTTGGGGAGGAAAGAGCGAAAATGAAAAACCAAAAATAACTGTAAAAGTCATGGGTTAAATATGAGGTTATAGGTAACATAAGTAATAATTCATGGCGTGATATATTTAGTAAAGTCCAGTTCATCTCATTCCACTATTGGACAGGAATAGTTGGTACACTGAAACTTGTAGAATTTCTAATTCTCTTGATGTAGGGATATGAATCTTGGACAATATGGGTGTAAGTATTAAAGGGGTTCTCTGCAAATAAACCTTGATCACTGTAAAATCAAAAATGTTATACAACTTTATAATATCCTTTGTGCTAAAATTTCTGTTTTAACTTTTGCTGTAATGGGATGAAAACACGGAGTGAAAACCCAAAGAAGCCAAATACTTCTCATGGATAGTAATATGCTACAATTGTATCCAGCCTAAGCAATCATCTGTAAACTAAACAGCATGGACTCTAAGGCCTCATGCGCACCACTGTAATGGCTTTTATTCTACTCAAATACGCATCCCTATTCATCCAAATTCATCAGCGACTCATTCGCATATAGGCATGCTGTCCGCAAATACGTACC
The DNA here is from genome assembly GCF_050947455.1 of Rhinoderma darwinii. Classification (NCBI taxonomy): domain Eukaryota; kingdom Metazoa; phylum Chordata; class Amphibia; order Anura; family Rhinodermatidae; genus Rhinoderma; species Rhinoderma darwinii. Next base: position 348,628,067 of record NC_134688.1, read on the forward strand.
GTCATGCATCCTTAGTACATCCGCATTTACGGATCTGCAAAAAAAAGAAATGGGAGTCTACAAATGATGTCACCACTATGTCGCAACCCCTTGAAAAGGTCACATGATCGCTCTGGAACCATTTTCTCTGGCATTTGTGCTTTGTGAGAGCTCTGATGGAATCTTCGGCTGATATAACTTTGGTTTCTGGCATTTCTTTCGTTGCAAGGATGCACTACCCACGTGTGGTTCATGCTCTCATGCTCTTCTGGACTGGCTCGTCTCTCAGCGATTCGGACAGTAAGCTATGCTGGAAGAAGAACCGAAGATTAGGAGGAGGTACTGGGTTCACCCCATTGTCTCCCAACAGCCCAGAAAGGTGCATTTCCATACCCTGTATGCAGACCTGCGGCAGCACCCGGACAAGTTTCACAACTTCTGCTACATGTCGATTTCCAGCTTTGACCGACGGTGCATCTCGGAGGAACGGCTCATCGTTTCTCTCAGGTAAGAACACCAAATGTCCCTTTTGTCCATTGCTGCCATGTCACCTTGCTACAGGTAGTATAACCGTAGTTGTCCCCTGTACCCATTGCCGCCATGTCTCCCTGCTACAAGTAGTATATAATTGTAGCTGTCCCCTGTGCACATTGCCGCCATGTCATAATGCTACAAGTAGTATATAACCGTAGTTGCCCCTGTGCCCATTGCCGCCATGTCACTCTGCTACAAGTATTATATAACCCTGGTTGTAGCCTTTGCCCATTGCCACCATGTCACCCTGGTACTGCTAGCACTAATTATTATAAATATTGTTTTCACAGATTCCTGGCAACAGGGAGCTCATTTGCATAACTGCATTTTGAATTTCCACTGGGGTGTTCCACCATTTCACAGATCATCTGTCTGACCTGCGAAGTCATCTGGCAGCGACTGAGAGCGACGATGATGCCACAGCCCAAGGCACAAGACTGGTTTCGGATTGCCGAGGGCTTTTACCAACAATCACAGTTTGCCAACTGTGTTGGCGCACTGGATGGTAAACACATTAGTGTGAAGACGCCACCTCACTCATGGTACCTATATTTCAATTACAAGCAGTATTTATTGGTGATGCTGTTCACCGTGGCTGACAGCAACTACCAGTTTGTAATTGTAGATATAGGGGCCTATGGGAGCTCTTCAGATGCTGGCATCTTCAGGGCTTCCAGAATGGGTGAATGGCTTCAGTCCAAACAGCTCTCCGTTCCAGAACCGAGACAACTGCCTGGATCTACTGGACCTCCTGCCCCATTTCTCATCGTGGCAGATGAAGGATTTGGATCATATATTCTACGTACAGCACACATGGAGCTGAGCCTGCACCATAACCAATGGGCTGAAACTCTCCTGTAGCGGCAGGGACCAGACTGAGGTCTGATCTCCGGCAATTAACTCCCTAAATGGTGCGGTCAATTGCAACTGCAGCATTTGGTTGGTTTGTACGCTATCTGGATCCCTGTGACGCAATTGCGGGGGAGGCGATGTTTGCTATGGCAACTGTAGGCCTAACAATAGCCTACTGCTTGCCAAGTACAGAAGCCTATTAGGACCTGCTTAGATGCGGGACCTAATAAGCTTGCTGTCAGTTTATGACTGACAGGTCTAATACACTGCACTATGTATGTAGTGCAGTGTATTCGAATAGCGATCAGGTCTTCAGGCTTTCAAGTCCCCTAGTAGAAAAAAATATTTGAAAAAAAATAGTTTAAAGTTGCATAAACTAAAAAAACGCCTTTTTTCCCATAATAAAAGTTTTATTATAGGAAAAAATTTAAAACATTAAAAAAGTACACGTATTTGGTATCGCCGCTTCCTTAACGTCCCCAACTATAAAACGTTAACATTCATTTTCCTGCATGGTGAACGCCGTAAGTTTTTTTTATAGAAAACAATGCCAGAATCACAGATCACCTCGCCACCCAATTCACTGATTGTGACTAAAGAGTAAAATGTATATACTTTATTAATATCTCGCTAAAATCAGGGGTACAATCACCACCGTGACAAAAGCCCAATGTGCTAAAAAATTTATTTGAAAATGATTTTATATTTTATTCACTGATTCTATTGTAAACCCTGCAAAATGAATATTTTCGTATGATATATGGTGTTAGAACGTTTAAACATTGGTGTAACAGTGAATCACTCCCAGACATGTACTGGAGTAACCAGGAAAAGGATTCCTGAGAACCACAGTGTCAGGGTAAAGATATCGATAACACTGCCACCTACGCTAAATTCCCCTTCTCATATTGAACCTACATGTTTCTATCTCAACATTTCATCAGGGGTTTTGTTCATTATAGAGCTAGCTACTACGCCAGCAACATTAAATTGTGCAAACATTTCATTCCATATGCACAAACACAAAGCGTACTCACATTGATATTAGCGGCACTCTTCTCTCTGGACTCGGAGTATATATAACTTATACTCCGCCCCCTATGCTGAGGCCAAGCCCCCATATCGACCAATTATCGTCACATGCGCAAGCAGTGACTTGCGGATATTTAATGCCGGGCGCGTCATGTGACATGCCCACCATACACATCCACCATACACGCATGCGCAGAGTAGGGGAGCGTGGCGTATCTGGCTGCAGCCTCAAGCCTTTCCTATCTAGAAGGAGGAGTAACCTATTCCTATGGGAACAAAGGACGCTGCCCAGCTCCAGACAGCATCCTGGCACACCACTATAATCCATGCATAAGTAATCCGGCACTATAGGAAGTGAATTAAGAAAGGTATTAAATTGACCACCAGTAGATTAATGACAAGTTGATTAACCACTAGTATTGGGGAACCTAGAAGGTAGACATAGATAAAGCCCCAAAACCAATACAGAAGGATAGGCAAATATATAAATGACTGGACTCATATAGATATGAGTTTAGATGAAGCATGTATAATTTATCTGCTCGTTTAGCCCATCTGGTTGTATACATGCTAACCTATAGATCCACTGGGCTTCTTTTCGCAGGATCAAGTTGTCCCAATCCCCACCTCGTTTAGGTGGACACACCAATTCTATTGCCTGAAAATGAAGACATTCAGCGTTTCCTTGATTTTTCTCATGTACATGTTTGGATACGGGGGTATCACTTGTATTTTTCACGTGCCCTGCATGTTCTCTAATACGCCAATGAAATTGCCGAATGGTCTTACCTACATAATTCAGTGGGCATGGACACGTGATCAAATACACAACCCCAGCTGTTCTACAATTAACAAAGTCCTGAATGTCGTATTCAATTAAGGTGGCGACACTTTGGAATTTCTTGCAAGTCTGAATAAAGTTACAGGCTGTGCAACCCCCACATCTATATGTGCCCAGAACCTTCCGGTCCAACCATGTTCCATGACCAGAGTGTCCTCCCACCAGCCGAGGTACAGATTAGCATAAGTAGGTGCTGCTGGACTCCCCATCGCCGTACCCCGCTGCTGATGGAAAATGCGATCTTCGAAGACAAACATGTTCCTTTCCAACACCAAGTGCAGTAGTTGAAGGACAAAGTCATTTTGAGCCACATATTGAGTGCCTCTTTACATAAGAAAATAGCCCACTGCTTGACAGCCCAGCCCATGTGGTATCGAGGAATATAATGCCTCTACATCCAAGCTTGCCAGCATAGTTCCTCTTTCCAAAGTAATACCATCAATTTGTTTAAAGGAACAGTGTCATCACAAATTATTTTTTTATATGTTAAAGATGTTAGTGCTTTATTAAAAACGTTTATATTTATTTGTGTGTTTGTGTTTTACTTTTTCTTATTTTTACACTTTTTCTTCCCTATGGGGGCTGCCATTTTTTGTTCCATTTCTGTATGTGTCGATTAACGACACATACAGACATGGAATACGGCAGCCACAGTCCCATAGGGACTACGAACGGCTCCCGTCCCATTCACTTGTGTGTACGGCGTCTGTGTGGGAACTGCGCATGCGCCGCTCCCACACAGTCCAATTTGAAATTGGCGCCGTCCGGCGCCATTTTCCTGTGGACCGGAAGTCGCGGCCGGACAGTAATATTACTACTTCCGGTCGCGGCTTCCGGACTTGTGCACTTGGACCAGCGGCAGCAGACGGAGCGGACGGGCCGGAGGGAGCCGCGGCGGCAGGAGCAGGTAAGAGATTTCAATGTATGTTCGTGTTTGTGTGTGTTTACTACTGTATGTAAACCTACTACACTGTGTGTTAGCTCAAAAAATGGCGACACACAGTGTAGGAGGTTACACCGTTCAAACCCCTCGTTTATCCCGGCACTAGCCAGGATAAAGGAGGGGGGGGATGCTGAGAGCTCACTAGAGCGAGGGCTTTTTACCCAATTTTGCAATGCTGCAATTTTGGGAATAGCTCCATCTAGTGACCAGAAATGGGAAATGTTATAAATTAGAATTAATTTATAATATTTCCTGACTCGTGAAAAAAATAAAAAAAATTTGAACAATGTTTAATCACCCACACACTAAATGTTTAATTAAAAACAAACAAACATGTTTTTCTGGCAACACATTGCCTTTAAGTACGTCCATCGTATCACGTACATAAGATGTCAGACTAAGAACAAAAGGACGCAGGACTACATCAATATATGTGCTGACATCCTGAGTTAGATTATTAATGCCTAACACAATAGGCCTACCACATAACGGGGGATAACCCTTGTGGATTTTTGATAGACTATAGAAACATGCCATAGTTGGAAATTGTGGAAGGAGAAAACTAAGTTCACTGGGATTTATCAGTGCATTACTTTTTGAGTTGAGTAGTATGTCCTCACACATCTTTTTTGTAATCCTCCCTAATCATAATCACGATATTACATCCTTATCGGATGCTTTTAAAATTATATTTTGCTTCTTCTCTAACGCAGTTAAAGCCTCACGTCGCAACCCAAATTTTTTTTATAAAAAGTGATCAAAAAGTTACATGTAGCCCAATAAAAACTACAGCTTGTCCCGCAAGTAACAAGCCCTTGCACAGCTTTGTCGATGAAAAAATAAAAAAGTTATGGCTCTTAGAATATGGCAGCCTAAAAAAGATACGATTTTTGTGGTAACGCTGTAAAACATTAAAACCGATATACATGGTATTGCCGTAATCCTATCAACCCGCAGAATAAAGTTAATGTCATTTATAGCGCATGGTGAACGCCATAAAAACAAATAAAAAACATTGCCAGAATTGCCATTTTTTGGTTACCTTGCTCGCAAAAAATTAAATTAAAACTGATCAAAAAAATCGCATGTACCCCAAAATGGTACAAGTGAAATCCACAAATTGACCCACAATAAATTAGCCCTCACACAGCCCGGTGGAGAAAAAATAAACAAGTTCTGGCTCTCAGAATATGAAGACACAAAAAGTGCAAAGTATATTCCAAAAGCGGATAAGATCGGGCACCATTTATCAGTGCGACACTGGGCAAACATCTATGAATTATTTATTTACCGCATTATTATACCCTCTTATTATATACTGATGTACACCGCACAGCTCACATATGCCCCCACATTATAAAATGAAATGTCAGAAAAACCCCAAACAGGGGGGCGGAGCTAGCTGTGCTTTGTGATGGTCGCTTGATCCCGGAGCTCCTCACAGAGACACTGACTTCTACAGCTGGAGGGCGATTAAACTGCACAAAATGATCCGTACGAATAGAGACAAGTCGTGTGAACCCCGGGGGATACCTAAAGTCGGAAAATCTCAAGCGGAGATGGAGAGATTTCTCCAAAAGAAACATGCTTCCCCGGCGGGTAAAAGCAAGATGGCGCCGGCACCGCCGAACCCGCCAGAAGAGAGCAGGGGAGAGGACTCTGATGAAGACAGCTCAGGTACGCAATCTGATGCCGCAGGCAGGGTAGACCCTCTCCCTATCACTAGAACCTTTTTGAAAAAAGCCCTGGCCAGTGCAATGTCTCCGGTCCTGAAAGAATTATCCGCTATTAAGATGGACATTCAACACGTGGGGCAGAGGGTAGCGATATTGGAGGACACTCAGTCGGCCATTATACAGCAGGCAGATGCCTTACAGACCGTAGTGGCCTCGCAGTTCACGCACATGAACCAGGCATACTTGCAGTTAGAGGATCAGGAAAACCGCAGCAGGCGGAAGAATATCAGGCTGCGCGGCATTCCGGAGTCTATCACTGCAGAGAATATTTTAGCCACAGTGAGAAACATATTTACGTTGTTATTGGGACAAGACAAGGCAGCGCAAGTTATAATTGAGCGTGCTCACAGAGCACTGAGACCTAAACCGGCAAAGGAAGAACCGCCTAGAGATGTTATATGTGGGCTGCTTAATTTTCTGGATACGGCGGCCATTTTGACGGCTGCGAGAGGGTCTTCGGACCTGAAATTTGCGGACCACAAGATCATGGTCTTTCAGGATTTGGCGGCTAGTACCTTGGCCAAGCGACGAATGTTGAAACCCCTGACCGAAGCCCTGAGATTGCAGAAGATTCCCATTCGTTGGCTGTTCCCATTTGGATTGGCAATTTTAAAAGAGGGAAGGCAAATTACTAGCCGCACTCCGGAGGATCTTGATAAGGCCTGGTCCAAATTGGATATGGAGAAAATTGTTGTACCAGATTGGATGCCGATACAAAGGGACACTCTCTTGCTAAAGGTACCTGACCCACATGGGTGGCAAAAACCCCAGAAATTCAAAGCCCCGCACAGCAGGAAGAGAACGGACCCTCAGTCTGGGGATTGAATTGCATACCCGGAGCTCCTTGAAATGGGACTACTTCATTGATATTATTTTCAGCGGTGGTGATGTACGATTGATGCACTGAAAATGCCGTTTAAATTCCTGTGGTGGGATTCCTCCCACATGGTAATGGGAGAAGCTTCAAGACTCGGAAGGGTTTGTTGTTATGTGCTCATCACCGGGGACGTTATCTTTTGCAATTTAGTATTGTGGTAGGTCCCTTCTGGGTCACTTTTCTCTGCTCTCATCCCTCCATATATTGCTTTACCGCTATATTGCTATATTGTTATGTTTTCATTTAATTTCTGTATTCACTTATACATAGAAGTCAGTGTTCTCCATACCTATCTCAAAAGGCTGGGTACCTTCTCCCCCCCCCCCACTATGTCACTCGTGGGCTGTCATGTAATGGCTTGAACAGCGGCCTCTATGGGATAAGAGGCGCATTATTTATACCACATTTTACAGGATATGGTGCAGCCTCACTTTCTTCTCTCAAGTTCTCTATGTATATAGTTGATTGTATGTTTTATTTGTGTCCGGTACTACTCTCTTCACCACGATCAGTAGCTGACAAGGTCAGACGGGTAATATGTCACCACTTACTTACTTGACGCTTAATGTAAATGGGTTTAGCACACCCCAAAATAGGTCCCAGGTCTTCTCTATGCTGAGACAGGATACGCCAGGGGTATTAATGCTTCAGGAGACACACTTTAGACACAACCATGTACCCACTTTGCCTAGGTCCACATACAGTCAATGGTTCCACAGCACTCACACATCTGCCTCGAGGGGGGTCTCCATAGGTATTCATAAAGACCTACCTTTTCAGGTAGAGTCCTCGAAAATTGATCTACAGGGCAGATATGTCTTCCTGAAAGAGTCCCTATGCAATACAAAAATGACCATTGCCAGTTTGTATGCTCCTAACGACAAACAAATAGCCTGGCTGCTAAAGGTTCTACGTTTATTTAAGAGGTTTGGAGAAGGGTTGTTGGTGGTTGGAGGGGATCTGAACTTAGTGTTAGATTCTGATTTCGACTGATTTCGACTGTTGTCTGACCCCTTCTCTATAAAAAACGGCACTAGTCAGGGCTGCCCGCTCTCCCCAGCTCTTTTCATACTGACGATAGAACCTCTATTGTTGACTATCAGACAAAATGATGAAGTCAGAGGATTAAAAGTAGGAGATGTAGAACATAAAATTGTGGCTTTTGCTGATGACCTCCTTTTGTTAATTTCTAACCCACTATCAGCAATACCCCATATAGTTGCTCTATTTGACAAATTTGGCTTTATATCAAATTTTTAAATTAACCTTAGTAAATCAGAAGCACTTAACATTAACGTCTCGTCGCAGACTATCTCACAACTGCAAAGTTGCACTCCATCCAAGTGGCCTCCCAAAGCCATAACATTTTTGGGGATTATGATCCCAGCTGACCTTGGGGAATTGTTCTCCATTAATTACAAACCCCTCTTTATCAAAATTCGTTCACAAATAGGGTCCCTTAAGTTGCCATTCCTCTCGTGGTTTGGTAGGAAAAACTTATTGACTACGTATATACTTACACAGATCATGTACCTGCTGACTTCCTTGCCCATTGGGGTCCCGAGAAGCTACTTTCGGAACATTAAATCCTTGTTTACATCCTTCTTATGGCATCCTAAATGCCCCAGACTAGCCTATAGCCTTCTCTCACAGAAAAGAGAACAGGGAGGTATTTCGCTTCCTGACTTGGAACTGTATTTCTATGCTAATCATCTCTCACGATGGACGCAGTTAGCGGATGGGGGTAATAACATGTTGTCTGTAGTTATGGAAAGAACACTTATGGGGTCAGACACGTTTCAATTGCTCTGGGTGCGAGATGATCTGATATCTAAAAGGGGGGATTTGAGTCCTATCACTAAGGGGATGGTTCGTGTATGTCATACTGCAGGAGCTCTGAACATGACGGGGAAACTCCTCTCCCCACTGGCGCCACTGAGTGTTCTACCGTCCTTCCTGGGTAGAAAGTCTGATAGAACGGCAGACTTTTGGAGGAGGCTGAACAACGTCAAGATATCGGTTCTCTTGGACCCATTGGGATTATGTAGCTACAACAGATATGTTCAAGGCTGTCTCCTGGACGCCTCAGGCTGATCCGACATGGTTAGAAAATTACATCCTATTACCAACTACCCCTGCAAAGATTCTGTCCAAATTATATAGAGGTCTTCTAATGGGTAAGTCTGAACAGAAACCCCATTATTTGGGGGCTTGGGAGAGGGAATTGGGGAAATCCTTTTCCAAACTTGAATTGGAATATGTATTGAAACATGCTCACAGTTTCTCCAGATGTGTGCGTATACAGGAGAATTCTTACAAACTTGTCATGAGATTGTATCGGACGCCTGAATCCCTTGCCTCTATAGGTCTAGTGAATGTCAATACCTGTTGGAGATGTCATGAGGGGCCAGGTTCTTACCTACATATATGGTGGAGCTGTCCTAGAATAATTAGTTTCTGGAAGGGGATTGAGAGTGCTATCAACACTATCTGCTCTATGCAGATTAAGTTAACGGCAGAATTAGTGTTCTTATGGCTGCCTCAGCCTGGCTTTACACCCTCCATATACAACTTGCCGACACAGATGATCTCGGCAGCTAAATTGCTTATTCCCACATTTTGGAGACAGACTAACCCACCTACAGAAGAACTATGGTCAGATAAAATGCAACATATCTGCCGCATGGAGGAGTTGGCAGCTTGGGTAACTCAAACCAGGGACCGTTTTCTAAAAGTGTGGAGCCCATGGCTGTCCCAGTGCATAGGCAAGACGGGTTCTACGTAATGTTTAGACAACTCTCCACATTTCTTTACATCTAATGTCCATCCCTTCCGTAAGTCATTTGCCGGGCCGATATGCTGAATCTTGGGGTAGCATGAAGCATGAAGTGAGTTTTCCTTTATACAGAATTGATTAAAGGTGCTGTAGTACTGGAATTGTTATTTAATTGTTATTCATTTGTTATTCATTGTTTAATGAATTGTATGTGCTGTCTCTCACAGTTATTAGATTATTAATATTCGTAAAGTGCAAGATTTAGTAGATTTCATGAGGGTAGTCTTGTTTGACAGGATTCTATTGCCTTCGCGTCACCGACTGGTGATTTATTATTCTTTTGTCTTTACCCACATGCTAAACAATGTAAAGTTTGCAATCTTTGTTTATCTGCTTCTGGTCATGCACAATAATAACTGTTATTATTTACTGTTTAATAAAAAGAGATTTTTCAAAAAAGAAAAACTCCAAACAGAACAACTACCAAGCAAAATCTGCACTCCAAATGCCAAATGGTGCTCCCTCCCTTCTGAACCCTACATTGTGCCCAAACATGAGTTTACGTCCACAAATATTAAATCGCCATACCCGGGAGAACCCGATTAATAGTTTATGAAGTATTTGACTTCAGTGGCACAAACTGGGCACAACATATTGTGCACTTAAATGGAATCAGTGGCCATTTTCACTTTGCACTATCTGCTACGCATTAATGCCTACTTGATAAATGCCAAGAGGGGAGTAGTTTCCGAAACTGGGTCACTTCTTGGGGGTTTGTTTTAATATTTGACCTCGGATCCCTGAAATTGTGGAATATTGCTGTGAAAATAACCAATAAAGAACTCCAATGTGCATGGTGCTCTTTCAATTCTGAGCCCTGTCATACTTCTAGGCAAATGATAAATGCCTTCAGCGGTGTGGTTTCCAAAATTGTCTCACTTCTCGGGGCTTTTATCACTGTACTCTGGTACCTCAGGGGCTTTGAAAATATTGTATGGCGCTCGAAAGCTATCCAGTAAAATGTGAGCTCCAAATGCCAAATAGCACTCCTTCCTTTCTGAGCCCTGCCATGTGCCCTACTGCCATACTCGGGAGATATTGCGTAACATATCTCGGGGTGTTTTTCTCCTATTACCCCTTGTGAAAAGGAAAAATTAGGAGCTAAATCTAGATATTTTTGGAAAAAATAAAAATTTAAATTTTCACTCCAGATCTGCCTAGTACGGAAGCCTCCTAGGCCCCACCTGGAGGCGGGTCCTAAATGGCTTCCGGTACTGATGGGAAGAAAGAGCTGGCTCAGAAGCTGAGCCTGCGTCATCAGTCGTGGGTGTTAGCCTAATCGGCTTGCTGTCAGTGAATGACTGACTGTTTTAATACATTGCGCTACATAGGTAGTGCTATGTGTTAGAAGATAAATCAGAAATTAGACCTTCAAGTCCCATAGTGGGTCTAAAAATAAATGTAAAAAAAGTAAAAAAAAAGTTGTAAAAAATAAAATAAAAGTTTCAAGCAATAAAATAAAACACAATAGCCTATTTTCCCTTATTAAGTCCTTTATTATTGAAAAAATATATAAACCATACATATTTTGTATCGCCGCGTCCGTAACGGCCTGAACTATAAAAATATAATGTTATTTATTCTATGTGGTGAATGCCGTAAAAAATTAACATAAAGCTCAATGACAGAATTGCTTTTTTTTGGTCACTTTGCCTACCAAAAATTGGAATACAAAGTGCTTAAAAAGTCGCATGTATGCAAAAATGATATGAAAACTATAAAAACTATAGCTCAGCTTGCAAAAAACAAGCCCTCATATAGCTCCATCAACGAAAAATTAAAACGTTATGGCTCTCAGAACATGGTGACAGAAAAAATATTTTTACTAAACTAACTTATTTTGCAAAAAGTTGTAAAACAGAAACAAAGTGCTACAAATTTGGTATCACCGGAATCGTACTGACCCGCACAATAAACGTAACATGTAATTTATAATGCATGGTGAACGCTGCATAAAAAAAAAGGAGAAAACTCTGCCAGAATTGCTGTTTTTTGGTCACCTTGCCTCCCAAAAATAGGATAAAAAGTGATCAAAAAGTCTCATGTACCTCAAAATGGTAGCAGTAAAAATGACAGCTGGTCCCGCAACAAAACAGCCCTCATCCACTACGTCTATAATAAAAATAAAATAAAATTAGGGAACCAGGAATGTGAGGGCCCAAACATATCTTCTGGAAGCGAGGACACCTGCATTATACCAGAACACTTCCCAGCTAAATTCCCCAAACTGCAGAGGTGCAGAGTGTGTACCAAAATGGGGATAAGAAATGACACCATTTATCAGTGCGACACTGGCCTGTGCATAAAAGATTACTTGACAGCGTAACACACATCTATGGATTATTGTTTTTTTCTTTTTTACCCAATTATTATGCCCTGATGTACTCCGCACAGCTTTCATGTACCCCCACGTTATAAACTGAAACACGAGTAATACTCCAAACAAAACTACTACCAAGAAAACTCCAAATGGGCGCTCCCTCCCTTCTGAGCCCTACAGTGTGCCCAAAAAGCAGTTTACTTACACAAATATACCCGAGAGAACCCTTTTAACAATTTTTGGGTTGTGTGTCTCCAGTGGCACAAGCTGGGCACAACATATTTGCCACTGAAATGCCATATCTAGGGAAAAATTGCAATTTTACTTTGCACCATTTGTAGCGCATTAATTTATAGAAAAGACCTGTGGGTATAAATGCTCACTACTTTACTACTTTGTAAATCGCCAAATTAGGCCTCAATTTTGCATTGTACTCTTTCCGTCCTGAGCTCTGTCGAATGTCCAAGCAAAAGATTAGGGCTAGATGTAGGATATTTCTAAATCTGGGAATCACAGCATAATAGTTAGAGAGCTGTCTTTTCATGGTGGCACAAGCTGGGTACCACATATTGGCATAGCTATGGAAAAATTGCCATTTTCACTCTGCAACATTGAGTGTACACTAATTTCTGGAAAACACCTGCAGGGCTAACATGCTGACTACATCACTAGGTGAATAACTTGAGGGGTGTCATTTCCAAAATGAGGTCACTTCTGGTGGGTTTCCACTGTTTTGGTACCATAGAGGCTTTGCAAATGCGACATTGCGCCCCGAAACCAATCCAGCAAAATCTGCACTCCAAAAGCCAAATGGCGCTCCTTCACTTCTGACCCCTACCATGTACCCAAACAGTAGTTTATTACCACATATTAGGTATTGCCATATTCGGGAGAACTTGCTTTACAAATGTTGAGGTGTTTTTTCTCCATTTTTCGTTAAGAAAATAAAAATGTTGCGCTAAATCTAAGTCTTATTGGAAAAAAATGAAATTTTTATTTTCACTGCCCAACTCTAATAAAATCTATAAAAGTCCTCTGGGGTCAAAATGCTCACTACACCCCTAGATAAATTCGTCAAGGGGTATAGCTTCCAAAATGGAGTCACTTTTGGGAAGTTTCCAAAGTTTTGGTCCCACAGGGGCTTTGGAAAAATAAAAATGCATATTATCTGCCCAAACAGCAGTTTATTACCACATATGGGGTATTTCCATACTCTGGAGAAGTTGTTTTACAAATCTTCGGGGCTTTTTCTTCTTTATTCCTTGTGGAAATTTGTTTTTTTTCAGTGAAAATGACATCTTATTGGAAAAAAATTTAGTTTTTTATTTTCACATCCAAATTCTAACAAAATCTATGAAGCACATTTGGGGTAAAAATGCTAGATGAATTTCTCAAGGCGTGTAGTTTCCCAAATGAAGTCACTTTTGGGAAGTTTCCATTGTACTGTTACCTTAAGGGGCTTTGCAAATGCGACATGGCAACAAGAAACCAATCCAGCAAAATCTGCACTCCAAAAGCCAAATGGCGCTTCTTCCCTTCTGAGCCCTGCCATGTGCCCAAACTGCAGTTTATGACGACATATGGGGTATTTCCATACTCTGGAGAAGTTGCTTTACAAATGTTGGTGGCTTTTTCTTCTTTATTCCTTGTGGAAATTGATTTTCTTTTTAGCTAAACAACATCTTATTGGAAAATAATATGCATTTTTTATTTTGACATACAAATTCTAATAAAATCTGTGGGGTCAAAATTAGAGATGAGCGAACTTATCAAAAGTTCGGTTCGGCTAGTTCGCCGAATTTCACAAAAAAGTTTGATTCGGACCGAACTAGTTCGGACCGAACTTGTCACTTCCGTGCGCCGAGCATGCTACTGTCCAGGGTGCTAATAGAGTTAATGGGCTGCACTAACTCTTTCAGCAACCTTGACAGTACATGCTCGGCGCGCGGAAAATACAATTTTAATGTAATAAAAAAATAAAAATAATACGTTCGTACTTACTTTCCTCCTGTCCGGCCTCCAGCGATGACGTTTTATCCCTTTCGCCGCTGCACAGGCTGTAGTGGCGGTCACGCACGTCAGGATGACGCTTTATCCCACGTGACCGCCTCTGCAGCCAATCACAGGCTGCAGCGGCGACATGGATGAAACGTCATCGCTGGAGGCCGGACAGGAGGAAAGTAAGTATGAACGTATTATTTTTATTTTTTTATTACATTAAAATTGTATTTTCCACATTAAAATTTGTATTTTATTTTTTTTGTCATGTATGTATGTATGTTGGCATGAAAGTATGTTGTCATGTATGTATGTATGTATGTATGTTGTCATGTATGCATGTATGTATATATGTGCATGTATGTTTGCATGTATGTATGTTTGCATGTATGTATGTTTGCATTTATGTATGTTTGCATGTATGTATGTTGTCATGTATGTATGTATGTATGTATGTATGTATGTATGTATGTTGTCATGTATGTATGTATATATGTGCATGTATGTTTGCATGTATGTTGGCATGTATGTATATATGTGCATGTGTGTATGTATATTTGCATGTATATATTTGCATGTATGTATGTTTGCATGAATGTATGTTTGTATGTTTGTATGTATGTTTGCATGTATGTATGTTTGCATGAATGTATGTTTGCATGTATGTATGCATGTATGTTTGCAAGTATGTATGTATGTTGTCATGTATCTATGTATGTATGTATGTTGTCATGTATGTATGTATATATGTGCATGTATGTTTGCATGTATGTTGGCATGTATGTATATATGTGCATGTTTGTATGTATATTTGCATGTATATATATGTATGTATGTTTGCATGTGTGTATGTTTGCATGTATGTAGGTTTGCATGTATGTATGTATGTTTGCATTTATGTATGTTAGTATGTATGTTGTCATGTATGTATATATGTATGTATGTATGTTGTCATGTATGTATGTATATATGTGCATGTATGTTTGCATGTATGTTGGCATGTATGTATATATGTGCATGTGTGTATGTATATTTGCATGTATATATTTGCATGTATGTATGTATGTATGTATGTTTGCATGTATGTATGTTTGCATGAATGTATATTTGTATGTATCTTTGCATGTATGTATGTTTGCATCTATGTATGTTTGCATGTATGTATGTTTGCATGTATGTATGTATGTATGTATGTATGTATGTTGTCATGTATGTATGTATATATGTGCATGTATGTTGGCATGTATGTATATATGTGCATGTGTGTATGTATATTTGCATGTATATATTTGCATGTATGTATGTATGTATGTTTTCATGTGTGTATGTTTGCATGTATGTATGTATGTTTGCATGTTTGTATGTATGTTTGCATGTATGTATGTTTGCATGTATGTATGTTTGCATGTATGTATGTATGTATGTATGTATGTATGTTGTCATGTATGTATGTATGTATATATGTGCATGTATGTATGTTTGCATGTTTTTATTTTTGCATGTATGTTTGCATGTATGTTTATATATATATATGTGCATGTATGTAATTATGTTTGCATGTATTTATGTTTGCATGTATGTATGTTTGCATGTATGTATGTATGTATGTTGTCATGTATGTATGTATGTATATATGTGCATGTATGTATGTTTGCATGTTTTTATTTTTGCATGTATGTTTGCATGTATGTTTATATATATATATGTGCATGTATGTAATTATGTTTGCATGTATTTATGTTTGCATGTATATTTGTGCATGCTTGTATATATGCATGTATGTATCTTTGCATGTTTGTTTGTATGTATGTATGTTTTCATGTGTGTGTGTGTATGCATGTATGTATGTATGTATGTATGATAGTTTGCATGTATGTATGTATATATGTGTGTATGTTTGCATGTATGTATATTTGCATGTATATATGTGCATGCTTGTATGTATGTATGTATGTTTGTATATATGTATGTATGTATGTTTGCATGTATGTTTGTTTGTTTGTATATATGTCTGTATGGCCATGTATGATACTGTCTGCTGGTGCCCTGTATCTAAGTCAACTTCGCGGCAGGCTTCTATACATGGTATAACCGTCAGTATCACACATTAAACTGAATCTAAGCCTTACAGGTTTGGTGTCTGGACTACGTCGTTTTCGAGGACTACTTAGATGACGGGTTTTTTTCTACAATAAAATGGTTAATGAGGGTTGTGTTGGGGGTGCTTTATTTCAATAAAATATTTTATCTATATCTTTGTCTTTTTCTTTTCAAATTTTATTACTACCACTTTAGTAATGGCCGCTGTCTGAGTGACAACATCCATTACTAAGGCGAGGCTTAGTGTTAGCCGGTGCAGAGGCTAACACTAACCACCATTATTACCCCGGTACCCACCACCACCAGGGGTGCCGGGAAGAGCCAGGTACGATCCAGTACCCGAACATCTGTTGTGATGGTCGGGCTCTGGGGCGGCCGCAGGCTGGTATTATGAGGCTGGGAAGGGCCAAAAACCGTGGACCTTCCCACCCTTGTAATGCTAGGCTGCTGCTGCTGTGTTGTATCTGGCTGGTTATAAAAGTGGTGGGGACCCCACGTCATTTTTTGAAATTATTTATTTATTTATTTATTTTTTTTAAAGACATGGTGTTCCACCCAATTTATCATAACCAGCCACATACAACACAGTGTTATTAGCCTGGGAATGGACAAAACCAGTGGCCCTTCCCACCCATGTAATGCCAGACTGCTGCGACCTTGTATATGGCTGGTTATTAAAAATGTGGGGGACCCGTCTATTGTTAAATTTGTTAAATAAAAAAAAAAAAACGACGTGGGGGTCCCCCCCATTTTTATAACCAGCCCGATACAACACAGCAGCAGCAGCCTAGCATTACAAGGGTGGGAAGGTCCACTGTTTTTGGCCCTTCCCAGCCTCATAATACCAGCCTACGGCCACCTCAGTACCCGACCATCACAACAGATGGTCGGGTACTGGATCGTACCAAGCTCTTCCCGGCACCCCTGGTGGTGGTGGGTACCGGGGTAATAATAGGTGGTTAGTGCTAGCCTCTGCACCGGCTAACACTAAGTACCGCCTTAATAATGGACGCTGTCAATCAGCCAACTGCCATTATCTAGGCACTAATAAAGTTTAAAAAACCAAAGACAATTCTTTTTTATTAAAATAATAAATCCCCAACAAAACCCTCGTTAACCATTTTATTAAAATTTGAAAAAACGTAGATCTACGCAGTAGTCCAACGAATCGAAGATGTAGTCCAATCGGTACATCAAAATCTGCAACAACATAAAAAAACAGTTATCAATGTGAACAATACCAATACTTCTACTCACCTACACACATATATACACGCACACACAAACAAACAGCCATACACAAACACAACAAGATACACACACACACACACACAAACAGACAAACACACACACATATACACGAACTCACACATATACAAACAAAAACACACATATCCAAACACACACATATACACGAACACACTCATATAACAAACACACACACACATATACACAAACACATATACACAGTTATACACAAACACAACAAGATATACACAAACACACACACATATACACACACATATACACGAACTAACACATATACAAAAACACACACACACAAACATCTACACACAAACATATACACAAATACACCCATATATACACACACAAATACACAAACATATACACAAACACATATACACAAACACACCCATATATACACAAACACACATAAACACACACACACACATATACACAAACACACATATAAAAACAAAAACAGACAAAGACACATACCCAAACACACATATATACACAAACACACACATACACAAACACACACACTGTTTCTTTTAAATGCTGCTGGGGAACCCGCTCGATCCACTATATAAGGCTGCGCTACAGTGCAGCATTTAAAAGAAACAGGATCCTGACCTGTCCATAGAGTTTAAGGCAGCACAGAGTATTTCAGGAGATGAGCGTGCAGATTCAGTGCTGCTGTGAACTCTGCTCTTACCATTACGTAGCTCTCAGTATGTTACCTCTCCTCCACTCCTGTCCTCAAGAACACCTTCACATGATTGGCAAGTCACCACGTAATGATAAGAGCAGAGTTCACAGCAGCACATAGTATTTCAGGAGATGAGCGTGCGGATCTTGTGCGGGGTGGTGACTTGCGAATCATGTGAAGGTGTTATTGAGGACAGGAGTGGAGGAGAGGTAACAGACTGAGCTACGTAATGGTAAGAGCAGAGTTCACAGCAGCACAGAGTATTTCATTAGAGGAGCGTGCAGATTCTGTGCTGCTGTGAACTCTGCTCTTACCATTACGTAGCTCTCAGTCTGTTACCTCTCCTCCACTCCTGTCCTCAATAACACCTTCACATGATTGGCAAGTCACCACGTAATGATAAGAGCAGAGTTCACAGCAGCACAGAGTATTTCAGGAGATGAGCGTGCGGATCTTGTGCGGGGTGGTGACTTGCCAATCATGTGAAGGTGTTATTGAGGACAGGAGTGGAGGAGAGGTAACAGACTGAGCTACGTAATGGTAAGAGCAGAGTTAACAGCAGCACTAAATCTGCACGCTCATCTCCTGAAATACTCTGTGCTGCCTTAAACTCTGTGGACAGGTCAGGATCCTGTTTCTTTTAAATGCTGCACTGTAGCGCAGCCTTATATAGTGGATCGAGCGGGTTCCCTAGCAGCATTTAAAAGAAACAGGATCCTGACCTGTCCACAGAGTTTAAGGCAGCACAGAGTATTTCAGGAGATGAGCACGGCCGGCCACGGGCAGCCATTCGTTTTCCGAGCCGTGCTCCCATTATGCACACGACCGTAAAAACACCCGTTATTGCAGGTCGTAATTACGACCCGCAATAACGGGCTCATAGACTTCTGTTACCCACGGGTACCTTCCCGTTTTCTCACGGGAAGGTGCCCGTTCCGTTAAAAAAAATAGAACATGTTCTATTTTTCGATTTTACGGGCCGTGCTGCTATAATTATAATGACAGCACGGTTCGCAAAAGCGGCCGGCTGCCCGTGGCCGGCCGTGCCCGGCCGTGCTCGTAACTACGAGTCGGAATTACGAGCACGGCCCGTAAAATAAAAAAATAGAACATGTTCTATGTTTTTAACGGCACGGGCACCTTCCCGTGAGAAAACGGGAAGGTACCCGTGGCTAACAGAAGTCTATGGGCACGCTATTTCGGGTCGTAATTACGACCCGTAATAACGGGTGTTTTTACGGTCGTGTGCATGAGGCCCCGGGTGGCTACATGTGTGCACCCGTCATTACGGCAGCGTTGCTAGGCGACGTCAGTAAATAGTCACTGTCCAGGGTGCTGAAAGAGTTAACTGATCGGCAGTAACTGTTTCAGCACCCTGGACAGTGACTACCGATCACAATATAGAGTAACCTGTAAAAAAAAAGACGTTCATACTTATCGGGAACTTCCTGCTTCCTCCAGTCCGGTCTCCTGGCCGTTGCCTTGGTGACGCGTCCCTCTCGACATCCGGCACGACATTCCTTGATGAAGATGCAGCCCATGTGAGCGCTGCAGCCAATCACAGGCTGCAGAGGCCTCTGCAGCCAATCACAGGCTGCAGAGGCCTCTGCAGCCAATCACAGGCTGCTGCGTCACAAAAGAAGGTCGGACTGGAGGAAGAAGAGGGACTCGTCCCCAAGACAACGACCAGGTACGTATGAAATGCTTTTTATTTTATTTTTAATCAGCAGCCTCTTTTCTCTATCAGTGGTTGATAGAGACAAGTGGCTGCCGATTTGTATAATATTTTTGACCGGGTTCGGTCAAAACGGGTTCGGCCGAACCCGGTGAAGTTCGGATTCGCTGCGAACCAAACTTTTCCGGAAGTTCGGACCGAAACCGGGTTCGGTTGTCCCGGTTCGCTCATCTCTAGTCAAAATGCTCACTATATGCCAAGATGAATTCCTTGTTAGGTTTAGGTTCCAAAATGGGGACTTTTTTGGGGTGTTTCCTTTGTTTTGGCATCGCACCTCTTCAAACCTGACATGGTGCCTAAAATATAATCTAATAATAAGAAGGCCCCAAGATCCTCTAGGCACTACATTGCTTCTCAGGCCTGTGCTTCAGTAAATTAGCACACTAAAAACTGCAGAATCTGGGCAATAAATATTAAGTTGTGTTTATCTCGTAAAACCTTCCGTGTTACAGAGAAAAAAGGATTCAAAATTTATTTCTGCAAAAAAACCTGAAATTTGTAAATTTCACCCCTACGTTGCTCTAATTCTTGTGAAAGGTCTGTAGAGTTAAGAAACTCTCTAAATGCTGTTTTGAATACTTTGAGGGGTACTGTTTTTAAAATGTAGTGCTTTATGGGGGGTTGTATTGCATGGGCCCCTCAAAGCCACTTCAGAACTGAACTGGTCCCTGTAAAAACAGCCTTTTGAAATTTGTGTGAGAATGTCTGCTAAAGTTCTAAGCCTTGTAACGTCCTAGAAAAATAAAAGGATGTTCAAAAAACTATGCCAATCTAAAATAGAGATATGGGAAATGTTAATTAGTAACTATTTTGTGTGGTATAACCATATGTATTACAAACAGATACATAGAAATTTGTAAAAATGCTAATTTTTCGCAAAATATTGGTGATTTTCACAAATAAATACTGAATGTATCTACCAAGTTTTACCAGTAACAAAGTCCAATGTGTCACGAGAGAAGAATCTTACAATCGCTTGGATAGGTAAAAGCATACAAGCATTTGCTAAAATAGACATGTTTGGAGTATTGACATGTCCTCATTAAATCCAGTGACTCACAGGTGACGTCTTCGCTGATTGTAGACGTTCTCTTTCCTTTTCTTCCCTTTCCAGCCAAGATTGTTATGACGACTTGCCATAATAAATGCAGAGTCTGCTGCCCAGACTATTTTGGCCTATTGCTTCTGCAGCAATTCCCAGCATTTTAAGTAACAAGAATAAACTCAGACCCCAGACCAAACACCAAAATTAATTCATACCCCAGACCAGACCCCTATATAAATTCAGAATTTAAACAGGACTCCTATATAAATTAAGATTCCGAACCTTACCGCTTTTATAATCCAATTCCTAACAAGACCCCTTAATTTTAATGGGACAGGGGTGCAATACCGTGCACAGCCACTAGAAATGTAACAGCACGTGCTAATACGAACGAGAAGGTAAACCATGAAAACAATGAAGAGGCTGCAGCTCTCATACAAGGGTTGCAGACCCTTCAAATAGCTGATCGGCGAGGGTGACAAGAGTCGAACCCACTCCGCTCTAATATTGACAGCCTATCCTAAGTACAAGTCATCAGTTTTAAAAACCCAGATAACCCCTTTGAATAATAAAATACCTGCTTTCTGCAGCTGTCTCTGTGTACTGTTTGCTGTATATAAATTTATATAACTTCCACTTAGTGCAATGCAACATGCAGTAAATCCATATACAGAAAGCTGCCCTAGTTGTACCTGCAGGCACCCAGGATTTTATTATTTCAATAAAGCTGTGTAAAGGGAAGCAGGGAATAAACTCTCTATCAGAGAAACGAAGCTTGGCTTAGAAAGATAATTGGTGCATTTCTGGGATCACATATAACACCGCTAACTTGAGAAATATAGAAACATTTATGCCCGATAAACATTATTATGACAAATTATTCACTTACTTAATGACTAATAAAAGAAACACATTGAACCTTTTACTTGCTGTGGATTTCTCAGGTATTAATGGGTTATAGAAACTACATTCAAAATATAAATAACAATCAAACATTAAAAATATTGTTAAAGCCATACTGAAATATGCAAATTATGTGTGTGGTCCTAAAAGCAGCTCACGCCGGGTATATCTATTGTGATGTCACTACTATTAATGATGGTAAATCTATACTTGAAATATGCAAATTATGGGTGAGGTCATAAAAGCATCTATTGTGATGTCATAGAGCTTGGGTATATGCAATGATGCTGGTCACAGAGCTGTCACTCAGTTGGATGTGACCGGTAAGTTCTCTATCATTTCTCTATCTGTTATCTTACATGTAATTCTAGTGTTTGTCGTGTTATTTTTGTTTTTTATTTGGAATACTTTTACACTAGGAAATTGCTTAAATAGCAATATTGTGGCCTGTCACATCTGCTCCATAGACAGAATGCAGATTGCAGACAGAAATTGGTGTCTGTATTCTGCTGGTAGATTCATAAAGCAACCACAAAGCAAAGAATGTGAATCTCTGGGAAATTATTATCACACCCTCCAGTTTATAACACCAGTAATTCTCATAATAAATGTTTATAAGGGAATTCATATTTATGAATTTTAGGTTTTCTGTCTGTAGACTATACTATTTATATATCAGGTCAATCCTGAATATTAGCTGGTATGGCTATGCAACCAACCTACATCAGGTGCTGCTATTGTGATGTCTTGAGATGAGCCTAGATAGCCGTGTTTCTTACTGCGTCTATGGTAGTATTGGTTTTATTACAAGATTTAAACTATTTGATGTTTGAATCATGTACATAAATAAATGATTATAAGGAGTAGTGTTTTTTTTTATTTTTTTATTTTTTTTTAGTAATAAAATATTAGTAAGTCCAGGAATAAACAGCCTAATAGCATTCGTCAGACTAAATTGTAGAAGGATAGTGCTAATCCCCTGGAAACGTGTCCTTATTAACAATTGAAATTAATAATTATGTATATAATCATAATAATAATAATAATAATAACAATAAAAAAGATAACAATAAAAAGTATTTATTACTAACTCCGATTACTTAGGTTCTAAATTCTGGTTATCAATTAATATTTAAAAAAATTCAACCCTTTAAAATGCCATATGGTCAATTTAACAACCAATACATTATTTCAGCTTCCAAACCTAATACAATGTTATCAACAGGGGCTCCCAGGTCATGTGATCCTCTGACACTTATGATTGACAATATTCTGTTATAGGAATACCCTATTTAATAACTAATTTTTCCAGCTAGTTTCATCACAAGTAACGACTCCCTTATAGTTTTCTGGTCTTTCTAGGTCTTGCTGTTGGATTGACACTGTGTTACTTACTGTGTTGCTTATACGGTTAGCGATTTGTCCTATTTTCGGAGAACTAGAGGCGATTAGTCAAATTCTATCTTGACTGTCTCCTGGTTTTCTACCAAGGACATTGGTGCAGTTTTGCACCCGGGCATTAAACAACCATGCCCTTTTGGAAAAAATCTAAGAAATATCACGTCTCCCAAATTCCTGATGAAGGAAATCTGATGGGAGACATACCAACTATGGAGGAGCCTAACATCTCGCTCCAGAAGTTTTCTGTCATCAAAGATATGGCAGATGAAAAATCCAGCGATCTTAGTCACAGCAAATATTGTGACATTACGTCAAAGAACACCAAGAAGAGCGCATTCAGCCTGCTGACCCGCCTGCGCTCCAAAAATATCCGTAAAAGGTATGTAACTAATAATTCTCATACATTGCTCAGATATCCAGAGCTGTGGTATAATAGTCACTAGATCTTTAATTCTCCTCATATATTCACAGAAACTTTGGCAGCAGCCCTGTGATCGGCGCTAGAGAACTGGATCGCTATTTCCCAGATAGACGGTTGAGACTATATGTTGCCACCTGGAATATGGAGGGAAAGGTGAGAAGTAATGTACAATATTTATTGCGACCCATCAGTGTGCCCGAGCTCAAGTTGGATGAAATGGGCCAGTAACCATGTCTCTTTAGTTTGTAGTTGAATATCACATAGACAGGTTATATTCTACCCTATGTCAGTTGAGTTGGCGCTCTTTGTATACAATATTAATGTTTGTATATTTTGAACAGGATTACCCGCAAAATGTGGAGGATCTGCTGTTACCATCAGATGATACGAAAGACATTTATGTTATTGGCGTTCAGGAAGGATGTCCAAACAGGTAAGTCTTCTCAGGTTGTCTTACACCAGCCTATGACTGCAGATGGACAGCAGGGCGGCTGATACAAATTCTCTCTCAATGCTCTACTTATTGTATTATCACTCCTTAATTTTCAAAATGTATCCCCAGAGGTTATTATATGGAGTGTTGATACAGATGAGTTGAGTATCTTAATCTTGTGTCATTTATTAATATGTAAATCTGAAATTGTGTCTTCTTGTAGACGGGAATGGGAGATAAAATTACAGGAGACCCTTGGACCACACTATGTATTATACCACTCCTCCGGGCTCGGAGTCCTGTATCTCACCATCTTTGTTCGGCGGGAACTAATCTGGTTCTGCTCAGGTAAGATTCACATTCCTACGTCTACATAAGAAGTCTTGAATGTAGTCATTAGCTGGAACATCTTATTTAGTTATTAGAATTAGATGTCTAAGAGCTTGGCTCTCAGATTCTTGACTTCTGAGTATTGGAGATCTAAAAGTTCACACCACAGTTACAAAGTATGAAATTATGTTCTAGTAATATTTCCATAGTTTAATTGGAAATAATTTCTATTCCATTGTTGCATGTAGTACTCTTAACCACTGACCCATATTTTTGTGTTTAATTTCTTATACAGAGGTAGAGCACACCCATGTAACAACCAGGCTATTCCACCATGTGAAAACTAAAGGAGCCTTGGGTGTTGCCTTCACCGTCTTTGGAACATCTTTCCTTTTTATTAATTCACATCTAAGATGTAAGTATTTACAATATTAATATATGACCATGTACAGTTTTACTTTGTATAAAATTGCTGCTATTTGATAATTAACTGAAATACATGGGATGATATGAAGAGATCTGTACTAATAATGTTTTGGTAAAAATAAAAGGTTTGTTCCTGTTTGATCAAACTTTTTCTAATCTATCAATCTCATTCTATGTTGTGAGTGGCCAGTAATACAGATACACGCAGGTACAATTATTAGTGCAGGAGGGGGTGGCGGCGGCTGGTTTCAGTTGCGCTGCCTCCCCCTCAGAGAGGCAGCAGGATGGACGGTGCGACCGTATAATCCCTCACACCCACCCCTCCTCTCCATTAGCGGCGGTGGCGCGCTGCAATGTGTTTTTTTAAAAATAATATGCGATTCGGGCCGCCCATATGATCATCTGCCACTGCTAATATGTATTTTTTTGTTGGCAGTTGGGGCAGTCAACAAGAGGATCCAGGACTATAAAACCATCACTGAGGGTCTCCATCTGCCTCAAATTATTCCGGAAAGAATCAACTCCAATGCCTGTGAGTATTACTTATGTGGTTGAACCTATGGATCCTTTTATCTCTCTATTTTTCTCCGTTGAGTCTAATGCAGTCATGTGCTATAATTTTTTTATTTTTTTTAATTCTACAGTGGACGTCACCAGCCGCTTTGATCGGGTGTTTTGGTTTGGAGACCTCAATTTTCAACTTAAAGAGGACAGAAAAAATGTGGACTCTCTTCTGCAGAAGATCGAAGGAAAAGATATGTCCAGTCTCCTCAAACACGACCATCTGAATGAAGCCAAGAACAATGGTATATTTACTAGTAGACAGATCTCTATCACTCCTCAACCTTCATTAAAGGGATTCTCCACCTTCTGACAACTGATGACCTATCCACCGGATAGGTCATCAGTATATCATCGGTGCGGGTCCGACACCTGGACGCTGCACCGTTAAGCTGCTCCAGTGGCCTGCGGGCACCGGATGTTATGGCACACAATGCTATGTACGGAGCCGGAAGCAGTTGGCTCCTTACATAGCATAGCTGCCATGATGCATAACTGCGGGTCTGCCTCCTATTCACTTGAATAGGAGCAGAGTTGCAGTACTGCAGCTCGGCTGCAATTCCGTGGCCGACGCCAACTGCATCCGGCATGTACGTCCGGTGCTCAAAGGCACCGGACCAGCTGATTAGTGCAGGGTCCGGGTGTCGGACCACCACAGATCATGTACTGATGACCTATCTGGTGAGTATGTCATCAGTTGTCAGAAGTTGGAAAACCCCTTTAATACCACAACCACTTCCACAGATTAATACAAATCACTGACATGATGGTTGATATGTTCCCCAAATTCTTATATAGTGCTAAAATTATCAATTGCTCCTTTTTTTTTTTAATACTGACAACTTTTTTTTCTTTCAACTTAAGGGTCCATATTTCTAGGGTTCAAGGAGCACACCATTGATTTCCTTCCTACATATAAGTTTGACATTGGCACAGACACCTATGATACATCAGCAAAGCAGAGAATTCCATCATATACGGTAAGATATCTTATTTCCAGGTCTACAGAGCTTGAGAGACAATAGAATCCATGGGCCAGAGCACCCATTATATAATGAATCCCCTCCCCCAATGTAATGAATTGTTATTATTATAGCTGGAAGAGTAATTTCTTATGAACAAAGCTTTCAGTTAATTTTACTTTTATGTAGTGAGTTTGTCATCACAGTTTCCCAGTGTAATATGTTGTTGCCCAGTATGGGTCAAGGATGCTTATTTAAAGAAATCTGTGTGACCAAGTCAAACCTAAAATGCAATAAAGTCTCAATATTCTGCAATATAAATAAAGTAGGCCCAACATTTAGGTCTGTGTTGTTTTGCAGTTTAATAATATATTATAATATGATTTCACTAATGATATTTGTTATTTTCATGACCTCTACAGGACAGGGTGTTGTTTAAAAGCCAATGTGAGGGAGATGTGCGAGTCCTGAGATACGACTCTTGCCCTGTTTTGAAGACCTCAGACCACCGACCTGTTTTTGGCATCTTTGAAGTAAAGATCAGGCCTGGTTCAGATGAGTAAGTCATGTTTTCCTCCATGTTGTTGGTATGATACTTTCAGTAGCCGTCATTACTACATGGTCCTTATAGCCAGAGCTCACACTTTGGGGCAGGTGGCTGTACACCTTGGTGACAGTACTGGAGGATTATAGGATGTGAAACTAAGCAAAGTGTGGTTACCTGCTAACATTATCATATGTCTTACATAAATATATTTCTCATTCCAGCATCCCCTTGGCTGGTGGACGCTTTGATCGTAAAATCTATGTAACGGGCATTAGGAAGAAAGGACAAAAAAAGTAGCTGCATCTGTTCATGTCCTTACAGGTAAGAGCTTTGTAGTTGTCTATTATGTTTGCGGTGAAAATGTTCTTCCATCTCTTAGGTTTTCCTCTGTATCTGTAATTTATTTTATCAACTAATTTAACTAAAGTGTAAATAAGTATTTTCAATCTTAAAATTCCAACTCCTTGTATTCAGACACTTTTTCATTTCTGAATGAAGGTTGTGGGCTTTGGGGAACAACTTCCCCAACTGTAAGCATGTATGTAGTATAGTACAATGAGTTTCCTAAAGGAACCGGTCATCTGAATGGATGGAACAACTGGATTTTATGATGCATTAGCTTCTAAGCAAAAATGATGGATACAAGGAACATTGCTATTGATGGAAGACATTACTTGGCATCTTGCAGGACTCCTAAGGAACAGTTACAATCTCCGGGGCATAAAACATCGGAACATTAGAAAGTTCCCGTAACATGCTGAAGAGCGCAGCTCTAGGTCAGACCCACTGCTTGCATCAACCATCTTCAAGGTTTGTAGTGTGACCCCCAGGATCAATTAAGAAATGTATTTACCTCAAATCACCTTAAAAAGTCTTCTAGATTTTGTGTCTGCTAAGAAACACACATTATAGAACATTAATAGCAAATATTTGTCTTGCAGCATAAACATCAATTCCGCAGTACATCTGGCGAGAATAGCGCTCCCTGTCACCGGAGGAGCCACCATCAATGCTGATAGAAAGGTAAGTTCCTCTGGATGTGTCCCCTCTCTATATTTATCAAGCAGCCTGAATGATCAATATTTAATAGGGTTGTGTGCTTCTCCCCCCAGAACAAGTCAGCAGATATCAACAGAACATCAACACCAATAACAACCAAGGGCAGAATCTGCCATCTTACAAGAATTCCAATGGCGAGACTTAACATTTCTACAACATCTGTCACAGAAGAGACATCAATGTGGTCACCAGGGCATCAATATCACCCAGAAGACCAGGTTCAGAACAGGACAATATGTCATCTCTTCTTGTGTCTGTGGAATCCCGATTTTCCACCCCTTACTGATACTACAGTATATACTGTGACATATTCCGTAGTTTCTGCTGGATCTTGTATTACCATCATCTTTACCATTATATATTTTGATCCACAAAAACCTTAAATAAATCTTTAACATCAATCCATAAGTGTGACTGGTAATTGTTATGTGCGCGGCTGCAACTTACCACAGTGTATACAATTCACCTAACCGACCCTTCACAGCGCTATTTGTGTGACATCGCGTTTAATCCAGTGGTAGGTGACAGGACATTGTATCACATGTACACAATACAGAGTGTATGGAACGTGCCGCCATATGTACTGGATTATATACTGTAGGACAAAGAGTGCTAGGAGATGTAAAACATTGATATATTTGATAGTTGCTTAACCCCTTAAGGACGCAGCCTAGTTTGGGCCTTAGGGCTCAGAGCCCATTTTTCAAATCTGAGATATTTAACTTTATGTGGTAATAACGTCGGAATGCTTAAACCTATCCAAGCGATTCTGAGATTGTTTTCTCGTGAGACATTGGGCTTTATGTTAGCTGTAAAATTTTGTTGATATGTTCAGTGTTTATTAGTGAAAAATTGCAAAATTTAGAGAAAATTTAGAAAAAATAGAATTTTTCGAAAGTAAAAAATGCATCTGCTTGTAAAACAGATGGTTATACCACCCAAAATAGTTACTAGTTCACATTTCCCATAACTCTACTTTAGATTGGCATCTTTTTTTGAACATTCTTTGATTTTTCTTGGACATTACAAGGCTCAGAACATAAACCGCAATTTCTCATATTTTTAAGAAAATTTCAAAAGCCTTTTTTTTAAGGTACCTGTTCAGTTCTGAAGTGGCTTTGAGGCACCTATGTATTAGAAACACCCACAAAACTCCCCGTTTTAAAAACTAGACCCCTCAAAGTATTCAAAACAGCATTTAGAAAGTTTTTTTTTAACCCTTTACGCATTTCACAGGAATTAAAGCAAAGTAGAGGTGAAATTTGCAAATTTCATTTTTCTTTCTGAATTTCATTTTATTCTATTTTTTTCTGTAACACAGAAGGTTTTACCAGAGAAACACTACTAAATATCTATTTTACAGATTCTGCCGTTTTTAGAAATGTCCCACATGTGGCTCTAGTGTGCTCTTGGACTAAAACACAAGCCCCAGAAGCAAAGAAGCACCTAGTGCATTTTGGGGCCTCATTTTTATTAGAATATATTTTAGGCAGCATGCCAGGTTTGAAGAGGTGTTGAGGTGCCAAAGAAGTAGGAATCCCTCAAAAGTGACCCCATTTTGAAAACTGCACCTCTCAAGGAATTCATTTATCGTTGTTGTTACCATTTTGACGCCACAGTTTTTTCACAGAGCGTCTTTGAATTGGGCTGTGAAATTAAAAAGATGAAATTTTTTCCAATAAGATGTCATTTTTGATCAAAATTTCTTGTTTTCGCATTGAACAAAATGCCGCATTTTGTTGCCAAATTTGTCTTGAGTGCGGTAATATCCCATTTGTGGTGATAAACTGCCGTTTGGGCCCATGGGAGGTCTCAGAAGGAAAGAAGCGCTATGTGTTCTTTGGAGTCCAGATTTTGCTGGATTGGTTTTCGGGTGCCATGTCGACTTTGCAGAGCCCCAGAGGTATCAAAGCAATGGAAACCCACCAGAAGTGACCCCATTTTGGAAACTAAACCCCTCAAGGAATTCATTTATGGGTGTTGTGACCATTTAGACCCCGCAGTTTATTCTCAGAATTTATTTGAAATGGGCTGTGAATTAAAAAAAAATGTGTGATAAACTGGGCCCATGGGAGGGCTAAGAAGGAAAGGACCACCATTTGGCCTACTGGGGAATTTCTGGTAACTAAGTCATGTATGCAGAAGCCCCTGAGGTACCAGTACAGTTGAAACCCCCGAGAAGTGACCCCGTTTTAAAAACTACACCCCTTAAGGCATTCATCTAGAGCTGTAGTGAGCATTTTGACCCCACAGGTATTGTGTAAAAGATAATGCGCAGCAGATAGTGCAGAGTGAGATTTGCAATTTTCAATACATATATGCCATTTCAGTGTCCGATATATTGTGCCCAGCATGCGCCACCGGAGACATACATCCCATAAACTGTAATGTGGGTTCTCACGGGTACGGCAATACCCTACATGTGGATGTTAACAGCTGCCTGGGCACACAGCAGGGCCCAGAGTGTAAAGATGAGGGGGATAAGCTGTGCGGAGTGCATCATGGTAAGTAAAACTGGGGTAGATTGAAAATCAAGGGATGTATGATAAATTTTAAAACACTTTCATAAAGAGCCCTGATTTTTCAAGACACGTGTCATATTGATATATTGTGTCTTACCTTATCCCCCTCTTATAGCAGACTTTGCACTTCTTTTGACTTTTTCCCTTCTTGCCAGTTTGGGGAACTCCTCCTGGAAAGTATTGCCCTGGTACGATGTGTGTTGCCTTGCTTCCAGAAGTACTTGGTGCCCCCCTTCATGGTCCCTAAAGATTAGGTTCTAGATAACCACCTTTTGAAATTCCAGGAAAGTTCCCGTCTGGCCTTTACATCGATGTAGTACGTACGCATTGTACAATGCAATCTGAATGATGCGCACGGCCAGATTCTTATACCACACCGCATGGCGCTGTAGGGCTTCAGGACTTGATCTGACAAGTCCACCCCTCCCATGTACCTATTGTAGTCCAGGATGCAGTCTGGTTTGGCGTTCTCTGTACTGGTACCTCGTACAGGTACATGGGCACTGGTGTGGCCATGTATTGTTGTCAATACAACGACATCTCTCTTGTCCTTAGACATCTCTCCAGTATAGGGAGACAGACAGGTGAGCCCTAATCTACCCGCCACTCAGACCCTGCCTACTTTCACAGCCCGTCCTAGGCGACGGTGTACAAATGGGCGATGGTCCATACGCTCAATATGTGCACGACAGACAAACAAGACAAGGGTACACAAAAGCTAAAGGAAGTGGGGCAGTTGCCCACGGCAAAACCGTGAGCAACAGAGTAGTGGATGAGCCAAGTCAAACCAGGAGTGTACGTGGTAACAAATGCAGAGCAGGAGAATAGTCCGTCAAGCCAGGGTCAATATGAAGCAGAGGTCAATGGTAACAGCAGGAACAGCAGAGCCAGGAAACAAGAGAATCACAGGCAAAGGACAAGCATCAAATGAAGTTATAAGTAGACCAAGGGCGGGAGCTAGAACCATCATGCCAGGCTGCGATAGGCTTTCCCACTCCTCAGCCTACCAGCCTGAGTGGTAGCAGATCGAGTCACTCTAGCAGACCTAGACACAGATGCAGGCTTATTAACTACGGGCGTCGACACAGAAGCTGTGTCAGGCAAATCCTTCACAGGAGGCCTCTCCGATTTCTTCTAGCAGTGCCGCATGCCGCAGTACTTCTGGAAGCGAGGCACTTGAAGAGTAGGACGCTGGTATAAAAATTATCCAGTTAGAGGTGGTAAACCTGGTCCAGCAGTGGGTGCACCAAATCCCACCCAATTTTTGCGTTAACTCCCAGTAAGGGGGGGCATTCTAAGGGCTGAATACTGCTGTCCTTGTAAGTATACCCTGATGCACTCTCATAACGCATCCTGGACACGGCCATACGGTACATCGGGGTGTGGCATAAGAAAAAGCCTCTTTTTTTTTTTTTAGTTACCAGTTTAGTTCTGAAGTGGCTTTGGGGGGGCCTATATATTAGAAACCCCTATAAAACACCCCACTTTATAAACTAGGCCCCTCAAAATGTTCAAAACAGCATTCAGAAAGTTTATTAACCTTTTAGGTGTTTCACAGGAATTTAAAGCAAAGTAGAGGTGAAATTTACATATTTCAGTTTTTTTGTAAGAAAATTGTTTTTATTCCTTTTTTTTCCTGTAAAACAGAAGGTTTTACCCCGAGAAACACAACTCAATACTTATTGCCCAGATTCTCCAGTTTTGAGAAATATCCCAGATGTTATCCTAGTGTGGTAATGGACTGAAGTACCGGCCTCCGAAGCAAAGAACCACCTAGAGGATTATGAGGCCTCCTTTTTATTAGGCACCATGTACGGTTTGAAGAGGTCTTGTGGTGCCAAAACAGTGGAAACCCCCCAAAAGTGACAATATTTTGGAAACTAGACCCCTTGAGGAATTCATTGTAGCTTTCATGGGGTGCATGTGACTTTTTGATCTTTTTTTGTTCTATTTTTAAGAGGCGTGGTGACTAAAAAACAGCAATTCTTCTATTGTTTTTTATTCTATTTTTTTTACAGCGTTCACCGTGCGCTATAAACGACATATTCACTTTATTCAGCATGGCGATACGATTACGGCAATACCAAATGTTTATAGGTTTTTTTCATGTCTTATGGTGTTTGCACAATAAAATAATTTTTATTAAAAATCATTTACTTTTTGTGTTGCCTTATTCTAGGAGCCATACAGTTTTCGTCTTTATTTCCATCAGGAAAGCCATGTGAGAACTTGTTTTTGCGTAACGAACGGTAGTTTAGATCAGTACCATTTTTAGGTACATGCGACTTTTTGATCTCTTTTTATTCAATTTTTTTGAGAAGTGAAGTGACCAAAAGACTGTGATTCTGGTATGGTTTATTATTATTTTCTTTTACGGCGTTCGCAAATACTTTTGTAGTTCAGGCCATTACGGACGCAGCGATATCAATTATGTATAGTTTATTTGTTTATTTTTTTTTATTAATAATAAAAGACTGATAAGGGAAAAAGGGGGATTTTTACTTTTGTTACTTTTAAAACTTTTATTTTCTTATTTTTACACAACTTTTTTTTAACTTTTTTTAACTTTATTACTTTGTCCCACTAGTGTACTTGAGGGCAGGAGGCCCTGATCCCTATTCTAATACACTGCACTATATGCGTAGTTCAGTGTATTACAGCTGTCAGCTACTCACTGACAGCAAGGCTTCCATAAATGGCATAGCTGAATGACATTGTTAGGCGTCCGGTTGCTATAGCCACCATTGCCGGCCGCTATCGTGTAGCGGGCCGATGATGGCAGCTTAACCCCTAAGAAGCCACTATCGCTATTGAAAGCGGCTTCCAAGGGGTTAATCAGCGGGGACACAGCGATCAGTCTCCGCAGAAGGAGCTGCGGCGACTGCTGTACGAGAAAGCAGCTGTTACAGCTCCTGTATGTGTCGGGAAGACGGCAGAAATGGCCGTTCCTCCCGCGACATACTATTCCAGCGCTGAGCGCGAACGATGCACTTAGCACGAAGGAATAGTACGTCGCTGAGTGCAAAGGGGTTAAGCATCAGTTTCCTAAAATATAATATTAGACTCCCTTTACAAGCGGAGACAATACGATTAAGCAAATATTTTCTTTACGTTTCCCAGTATATAATATCATACAATAAATGGTGCCGTGAAAAAGTACAACTTGTCCTTCAAAAAACAATCCCTCATACTTTTTTTTTTGGACCAAAAAATAAAAACGTATGGCTTCTGGAAGTTGGGGAGGAAAGAGCAAAAATGAAAAACCAAAAATAACTGTAAAAGTCAGGGGTTAAATATGAGGTTATAGGTAACATAAGTAATAATTCATGGCGTGATATATTTAGTAAAGTCCAGTTCATCTCATTCCACAATTGGACAGGAATAGTTGGTACACTGAAACTTGTAGAATTTCTAATTCTCTTGATGTAGGGATATGAATCTTGGACAATATGGGTGTAAGTATTAAAGGGGTTCTCTGCAAATAAACCTTGATCACTGTAAAATAAAAAAATTTATACAACTTTATAATATCCACTTTTGCTGTAATGGGATGAAAACACGGAGTTAAAACCCAAAGAAGCCAAATACTTCTCATGGATAGTAATATGCTACAATTGTATCCAGCCTAAGCAATCATCTGTAAACTAAACAGCATGGACTCTAAGGCCTCATGCACACGACTGTAATGGCTTTTATTCTACTCAAATACGGATCCCTAGTCATCCAAAGTCATCTGCCACTCATTCGCATATAGGCACGCTGTCCGCAAATATGTACCGTCATGCATCCTTAGTTCATCCGCATTTACGTATCCGCAAAAAAAAGAAATGTAATTCTACAAATGATGTCACCACTATGTCGCAACCCCTTGAAAGGGGTCACATGATCGCTCTGGCACCATTTTCTCTGGCATTTGTGCTTTGTGAGAGCTCTGTTGGAATCCTCGGCTGATATAACTTTGGTTTCTGGCATTTCTTTCGTTGCAAGGATGCACTACCCACGTGTGGTTCATGCTCTCATGCTCTTCTGGACTGGCTCGTTTCTCGGCGATTCGGACAGTAAGCTATGCTGGAAGAAGAACCGAAGATTAGGAGGAGGTACTGTGTTCACCCCATTGTCTCCCAACAGCCCAGAAAGGTGCATTTCCATACTCTGTATGCAGACCTGCGGCAGCACCCGGGCAAGTTTCACAACTTCTGCTACATGTCGATTTCCAGCTTTGACCAACGGTGTATCTCGGAGGAACGGCTCATCGTTTCTCTCAGGTAAGAACACCAAATGTCCCTTTTGTCCATTGCTGCCATGTCACCTTGCTGCAGGTAGTATAACCGTAGCTGTCCCCTGTGCCCATTGCCGCCATGTCTCCCTGCTACAAGTAGTATATAATTGTAGTTGTCCCCTGTGCACATTGCCGCCATGTCATAATGCTACAAGTAGTATATAACCGTAGTTGCCCCTGTGCCCATTGCCACCATGTCACTCTGCTACAAGTACTATATAACCCTGGTTGTAGCCTTTGCCCATTGCCACCATGTCACCCTGGTACTGCTAGCACTAATTATTATAAATATTTTTTTCACAGATTCCTGGCAACAGGGAACTCATTTGCATCACTGCATTTTGAATTTCTACTGGGGTGTTCCACCATTTCACAGATCATCTGTCTGACCTGCGAAGTCATCTGGCAGCGACTGAGAGCGACGATGATGCCACAGCCCAAGGCACAAGACTGGTTTCGGATTGCCGAGGGCTTTTACCAACAATCAAAGTTTGCCAACTGTGTTGGCGCACTGGATGGTAAACACATTAGTGTGAAGAAGCCACCTCACTCATGGTACCTATATTTCAATTACAAGCAGTATTTATTGGTGATGCTGTTCACCTTGGCTGACAGCAACTACCAGTTTGTAATTGTAGACATAGTGGCCTATGGGAGCTCTTCAGATGCTGGCATCTTCAGGGCTTCCAGAATGGGTGAACGGCTTCAGTCCAAACAGCTCTCCGTTCCAAAACCGAGACAACTGCCTGGATCTACTGGACCTCCTGCCCCATTTCTCATCGTGGCAGATGAAGGATTTGGACCATATATTCTACGTACAGCACACATGGAGCTGAGCCTGCACCATAACCAATGGGCTGAAAATCTCCTGTAGCGGCAGGGACCAGACTGAGGTCTGATCTCCGCCGATTAACTCCCTAAATGGTGCGGTCAATTGCAACCGCAGCATTTGGTTGGTTTGTACGCTATCTGGATCCCTGTGACGCAATTGCGGGCGTGGCGATGTTTGCTATGGCAACTGTAGGCCTAACAATAGCCTACTGCTTGCCAAGTACAGAAGCCTATTAGCACCTGCTTAGATGCGGGACCTAATAAGCTTGCTGTCAGTTTATGACTGACAGGTCTAATACACTGCACTATGTATGTAGTGCAGTGTATTAGAATAGCGATCAGGTCTTCAGGCTTTCAAGTCCCCTAGTAGAAAAAAATGTTTGAAAAAGTTATTAAAAATGTTGAATAAAAAAAAAATTGGTTTCAAGTTACATAAACAAAAAAACGCCTTTTTTCCCATAATAAAAGTTTTATTATAGGAAAAAATTGAAAACATTAAAAAAGTACACGTATTTGGTATTGCCGCTTCCTTAACGTCCCCAACTATAAAACGTTAATATTAATTTTCCTGCATGGTGAACGGCGTAAGTTTTTTTTATAGAAAACAATGCCAGAATCACAGATCACCTCGCCACCCAATTCACTGATTGTGACTAAAGAGTAAAATTTGTATACTTTATTAATATCTCGCTAAAATCAGGGGTACAATCACCACGGTGACAAAAGCCCAATGTGCTCAAAAATGTATTTGAAAATGATTTTATATTTTATTCACTGATTCTATTGTAAACCCTGCAAAATTAATATTTTCGTATGATATATGGTGTTAGAACGTTTAAACATTGGTGTAACAGTGAATCACTCCCAGACATGTACTGGAGTAACCAGGAAAAGGATTCCTGAGAACCACAGTGTCAGGGTAAAGATATCGATAACACTGCCACCTACGCTAAATTCCCCTTCTCATATTGAACCTACATGTTTCTATCTCAACATTTCATCAGGGGTCTTAATCATTATAGAGCTAGCTACTACGCCAGCAACATTAAATTGTGCAAACATTTCATTCCATATGCACAAACACAAAGCGTACTCACATTGATATTAGCGGCACTCTTCTCTCTGGACTCGGAGTATATATAACTTATACTCCGCCCCCTATGCTGAGGCCAAGCCCCCATATCGACCAATCATCGTC
This sequence comes from Rhinoderma darwinii, assembly GCF_050947455.1. Lineage (NCBI taxonomy): Eukaryota > Metazoa > Chordata > Amphibia > Anura > Rhinodermatidae > Rhinoderma > Rhinoderma darwinii. The sequence continues at coordinate 348,664,722 of NC_134688.1, forward strand.
ACATGCGCAAGCAGTGACTTGCGGATATTTAATGCCGGGCGCGTCATGTGACATGCCCACCATACACATCCACCATACACGCATGCGCAGAGTAGGGGAGCGGGGCGTATCTGGCTGCAGCCTCAAGCCTTTCCTATCTAGAAGGAGGAGTAACCTATTCCTATGGGAACAAAGGACGCTGCCCAGCTCCAGACAGCGTCCTGGCACACCACTATAATCCGTGCATAAGTAATCCGGCACTATAGGAAGTGAATTAAGAAAGGTATTAAATTGACCACCAGTAGATTAATCACTAGTAGATTAACCACTAGTATTGGGGAACCTAGAAGATAGACATAGATAAAGCCCCAAAACCAATACAGACGGATAGGCAAATATATAAATGACTGGACTCATATAGATATGAGTTTAGATAAAGCATGTATAATTTATCTGCTCGTTTAGCCCATCTGGTTGTATACATGCTAACCTATAGATCCACTAGGCTTCTTTTCGCAGGATCAAGTTGTCCCAATCCCCACCTCGTTTAGGTGGACACACCAATTCTATTGCCTGATAATGAAGACATTCAGCGTTTCCTTGATTTTTCTCATGTACATGTTTGGATACGGGGGTATCACTTGTATTTTTCACGTGCCCTACATGTTCTCTAATACGCCAATGAAATTGCCGAATGGTCTTACCTACATAATTCAGTGGGCATGGACACGTGACCAAATACACAACCCCCGCTGTTCTACAATTAACAAAGTCCCGAATGTCATATTCAATTGAGGTGGCGACACTTTGGAATTTCTTACAAGTCTGAATAAAGTTACAGGCTGTGCAACCCCCACATCTATATGTGCCCAGAATCTTCCGGTCCAACCATGTTCCATGACCAGAGTGTCCTCCCACCAGCCGAGGTACAGATTAGCATAAGTAGGTGCTGCTGGACTCCCCATCGCCGTACCCCGCTGCTGATGGAAAATGCGATCTTCGAAGACAAACATGTTCCTTTCCAACACCAAGTGCAGTAGTTGAAGGACAAAGTCATTGTGAGCCACATATTGAGTTCCTCTTTACATAAGAAAATAGCCCACTGCTTGGCAGCCCAGCCCATGTGGTATCGAGGAATATAATGCCTCTACATCCAAGCTTGCCAGCATAGTTCCTCTGATGGTATGTCAATATTAGTGGTAGACTAGCTTGTTTTGGTCTTCTCACCATAGTCTCATGATTTGTCCCTGTAAATCTATCGAGTTCCTTCGATAGGAGTGATCTGGGATAACCTCTCTGTTCAAATTTTCTAGACATATTCTGTAATCTAATTTTTTTAGTGTACACATCAGACACGATCCTAGACACTCGCATAAACTGAGAACATGGTAGGGAACAAAGCGTGTTCCTAGGATCAGGGGCGTAGCTAAAGGCTCATGGGCCCCGATGCAAAAGTTCTTATTGGGCCCCCCCCCCGCAAACTTCTCATGGCCGACGGTCCGCAGCTTTCAGCTGCATCGCTGGGTCTCCTAAGTGACCCAACAATGCAGCACTAGCAGCCAGGGGAGTCACTAAGGACTTAAAATGTCAGGGGAAATAGCCCAATACATATGTGTCCCCCCCAAAAAATTGTATGTGTGTATAGGAGACAGCATAGCATATCTATAGCACTACAACCCTATAAACTATGGATAGGATTAGATACATTGGCTCAGCAGACAGTATCACACATGATAGGATTAGATACAGTGGCTGAGCAGACAGTATCACACATGATAGTATTAGATACAGTGGCTGAGCAGACAGTATCACACATGATAGGATTAGATACAGTTGCTCAGCAGACAGCATCACACATGATAGGATTAGATACAGTGGCTCAGCAGACAGTATCACACATGATAGGATTAGATACAGTGGCTCAGCAGACAGTATCACACATGATAGGATTAGATACAGTGGCTCAGCAGACAGTATCACACATGATAGGATTAGATACAGTGGCTCAGCAGACAGTATCACACATGATAGGATTAGATACAGTGGCTGAGCAGACAGTATCACACATGGTAGGATTAGATGCAGTGGCCCAGCAGACAGTATCACACATGATAGGATTAGATACAGTGGCTCAGCAGACAGTATCACACATTATAGGATTAGATACAGTGGCTCAGAAGGCAGTATCACACATGATAGGATAAGATACAGTGGCCCAGCAGACAGTATCACACATGATAGGATTAGATATAGGGCCCAGTTCGCTGACATTGCGGCTCCAGCGCTGGACCCAGGAAAGGTAAGAATAATAATTGTGCTTCTTTATGTGTTACTTGTGTGTTTGTGTTTTTTTACAGGTTCGGTTGTTGGACTATGTCGGATTTGAGGACTACTTCAATGACGGCGTTTTTTTATTCTCAATAAAATGGTTAACGGGGGTTGTGTTTTTTTATTTCAATAAAATATTTTTTCTATGTGCTTGTATCTTTTTAAACTTTATTATCACCGCCTTAGTAATGGCCGCTGGCTGATTGACAACCTCCATTACTAAGGCGGGGCTTAATGTTAGCCGGTGCAGAAGCCAACACTAACCCCCATTATTACCCCGGTACCCACCGCCACCAGGGGTACTGGGAAGAGCCGGGTACCATCCAGTACCTGTCCATCTGTAGTGACGGTTAAGCACCGGGGCGGCCGCAGACTGGTATTATTAGGCTGGGGAAGGCCAAAAACAGTGGCACCTACCACCCTGGTAATGCTGCCTGCTGCTGCAGTGTTGTATCTGGCTGGTTATGAAAATTGGGGGGGGCCCCACATCGTTCTTTCCAATTATTTTTTATTTTATTTTTTTTAAATGACGTGGGGTCCCCCCCATTTTTCATAACCAGCCAGATACAATAAAGCAGCAGCAGCCTAGCATTACCAGGGTGGGAAGGGCCACTGTTTTTGGCCTTTCCCCTCCTGATAATACCAGCCTGCGGCCACCCCAGTGGCCGACCATTACTACAGATGGTCAAGTACTGCATGGTACCCGGCTCTTCCCAGCACCCCTGGTGGCGGTGGGTACCGGGGTAATAAAGGGGGTTAGTGTTAGCCGCTGCACCGGCTAACACTAAGCCCCGCCTTAGCAATGGACACTGTCAATCAGCCGGCGGCCATTACTAAGGTGGTAGTAATATAGTTTAAAAAAACACAAAGACATAGAAAAAATATTTTATTGAAATAAAAAAAAACACACAACCCTCATTGACCATTTTATTGATAATAAAAAAAAAAAAGCCGTCATCGAAGTAGTCCTGGAATCCGACGTAGTCCAACGACCGAACCTGTAAGAAAACACACAAAAAAAACGATTAGTAACACATGTGTTAGGCTTAGATACAGGGCCCATGTGTGATACTGTCTGTTGGACCCTGTATCTGAGCCTATCACCAGGTAGGCTTAGATAATGGGTCCAGCAGACAGTAATCTTATACAGTATAAGATTACTGTGTACTGGGGCCCTGTATCTAAACCTACAGTGTGGTAGGCTTATATACAGGGCCCATCAGACAGGATCACACATGGGCCATGTATCTAAGCCTACCATGTGATTGGCTTAGATACAGCAGACAGGATCACACAATCATCGGCCTTCTAAGCCTGCTACATCGTAGGCTTAAAGAGGTTGTCCAGTCCCTAAACATTGATGGCCTATCTTTAGGGTAGGCCATCAATAGCTGATGTGTCCAGGGTCTGTCTCCCGGGACCCGCCAATCAGCTGTTTTGAAGGGGCCGCAGCACTCGTACGAGAGCTGCTTCCCCTTCATTTTACTACTCGCTCACACTGTGAATCGCCAACACCGATTCACAGTGTGACCGGAATGAAGTGACCGGAATGAAGGAGAGCAGCTATCGTACGAACACTGCGGCCCCTTCAAAACAGCTGATTGGCGGGTCCCGGGAGTCGGACCCCGCCTGTCAGGGCTACTAATCTTACCTTCCTCTTCAGCCGCGGCGGAGGTCCTGTCCTCTCGATGTTGTGCGCGGCGCATAGCGCTGTGACGTCAGGGCCTCCGCTGCGATCCGGAACCAGGAAGGTAAGTACAGTCTGTTACTATAGTAATAGGGGCCTGCGACCCGAGTTACTATAGTAACTTTTTATTGACGTGGTGCGGGGGGCTGTGGGCCCCCCTGGCTTCGGTGCTCGGTTGCAATTGCGACCACTGCGACCCCTATAGCTACGCCAGTGGATAGATATAGATAGATGGATGGATGGATGGATGGATGGATGGATGGATGGATGGATGGATGGGATAGATAGATAGATAGATAGATAGATAGATAGATAGATAGATAGATAGATAGATAGATAGATAGATAGATAGATAGATGATAGATAGATAGATAGATAGATAGATAGATAGATAGATAGATAGATAGATAGATAGATAGATAGATAGATAGATAGATAGATAGATAGATAGATAGATAGATAGATAAATGATAGATAGATAGATAGATAGATAGATAGATAGATAGATAGATAGATAGATAGATAGATAGATAGATAGATAGATAGATAGATAGATAGATAGATAGATAGATAGATAGATAGATAGATAAAGATGGATGGATAGATAGATAGATAGATAGATAGATAGATAGATAGATAGATAGATAGATAGATAGATAGATAGATAGATAGATAGATAGATAGATAGATAGATAGATAGATAGATAGATAGATAGATAGATAAAGATGGATGGATGGATGGATGGATAGATAGATATACTTTGTCTGTTATGCTAAACAGTCAGCCCTGAAGTGTGACTGCTCAGCATGACAGACATACACAATGAAGGGGTTAATAGCTGCATTACTAGCAGTTACTTCCATACATCGGGTGTGGGGTCAGAGAGCAGCAGGAGTCAGGACTCCTGGGAGGAGCCGGCACACACGATCTTCTTGCTGTAGCCATTCCTTTCCCTCTGCACAGGCCACGAGGAAGAGGGAAACAGCTAGAAACGAGCTGATTGGCTGGGCAGAACAGCGGGCGGGCAAGAGTCTTCCCCCTCCGTGCAATGACTATTTCACCGCTGAGCTGCCACCAATGCTTCAAAATACATTGCTGGGTCTCTTTTGTACCCCAGCAGGAACCCAGCAATGCAAAGGAATCATTGTAGCACTACTGTGCTACTGTGGTGAGGGGGGCCTTCGGGCCCCCCCTAGCTGGGGGCCCGGTCGCAGTTGCGACCGCTGCGACCCCTATAGCTACGCCACTGCCTAGGATGGTTACTGCTATAGTGCAATAAGCTGTTTCTGTCTGTAGGTTTTGAATAGAGGTCTGAGCTAAGAGATCCCACCTCATCCAGTACAATGATAGTATCCAAAAACGAGATCTTTTCCTTACTAATATTAAGGGTAAATTTTAATTCATCTCTCACTTCATCTCCCTATTGATCTTGGTTTCATTACGTAGATTATATCTCTGGTCCGTGGACTCTGACGTATTCATTTACATAACACACTAACTTCAAAATGTCCCAAACTCACTCACATCTACCATTAAGACTACTATGCCGTGTCTTGTTACCATTTGCCACTTTATCTAGACACAACGGTAACAGTCTATTCTCTCTTCCTTTTTTATCTTTTATTTATTTATCCCTATGTCTATATTCTTACCCACCATTGATTTCTACAATCGGTATTTTATGGTATGGTCTAGAGAGGTATTTCTACAATACCTCTCCTTCTAGATGCCTTTACTATATTTATGTTATGCATTACAATTTGTAGAGTTGCATGTTTTTTAGGTCATATCCCCTTCGTATACCTATATACCTTATTTTAGGAGACAATTCTCTAACGTACTACATCATCATTGAAATGGTCAGATATATGGTATATATCTTACTGCTTATACAGAGTACCATGTATATCATTAATTTTTCTTGTGAACGATTTGTTTGTATTTGAACGCTTGAATTTATGTATATATTATTATTTCTTTTTTTCGTTTAAAGTTTATTATTTTTCTCAGTCCAATACAAATTGTTATATATCATTTTGTATATATAATTTTGTACTTTTTGTCTCTATTTGCAGCGAATGTGAGAAAGGCCTTGGTTGGGCCGAAACATCATTTAATACCTATCGCTTGCATTAAAAAAAAAATTCTGTTATGTACATATATTGAACCATGTGGAATGAATGAAAAATAAATAATTCTTCCTTGGAATCAACACAATCATTTGTCTTTGGAGTGCTTATAGGTTTCTCTACATTTCTGTACACGATGTGAAACGGAGTGGAAGTGGTGGACTCACTTGTGTGGTTGTTGTATGAAAACTCGGCCCATGGAAGAAGCTGTACCCAGTTATCGTGCTGTGAAGAGATGAAGTGGCGGAGATAATTCTCCATGATCTGGTTGATCCTTTCAACTTGCCCATTGGACTGGGGGTGATAGGCTGAGGAAAAGTCCAGACTCACATCCAGGAGTTTGCAGAGGGCTGTCCAGAACTTTGAGGTAAACTGAACACCCCGATCTGGCACGATGTGAAGAGGCAAGCCATGCAAGCGAAAGATGTGTAAAATGAAGAGACTCGCCAGACGAGGAGCAGAAGGTAGGCCAGTCAGCGGGATAAAATCAGCTATCTTAGAGAACCGGTCCACCACCACCCAGACAGTGTTGCATCCTGCTGAGGGGGGAAGGTCTGTGACAAAGTCCATAGCAATGTGCTGCCAGGGGGCATTGGGTACAGGCAGAGGTTGAAGCAGGCCGGCAGAACATCTTTAGGTAGCGTGGGCCACCAAAAGTGACGAGCAATCAGGTCTCGGGTTTTATGGACACCGGCGTGCCCAGCCAGTTTAGAACTGTGTCCCCAGCGGATAATTCTTCTCCTGTCTGCCAACCGAACAAAAGTCCTCCCAGGAGGGATGTCTCTAACCTGCAGTAGATTAGCAGTGACAATGCAGGATGAGTCTAATATAGTCTGAAGAGACTCCACCGTGTCTTCCGTCTCAAACGATCTGGACAGGGCATCGACCCTGACATTCTTGTACGTGGGACGGTAGTGGAGCAGAAATTGGAAACGGGTGAAAAACAGCGACCACCTGGCTTGACGGGGATTCAGTCGTTGTGCAGACTGAAAGTAAGTGAGGTTCTTGTGGTCGGTGAAGATCAGGATGGGGTGAGCCCTCTAGAAGATGTCTCCACTCCTCCAGGGCCAATTTGATGGCCAGTAGCTCCCGATCTCCAATGGAGTAATTGCGCTCAGCAGAAGAAAACAGTCTTGAGTAGTAGCCACATACTACTGCCATTCCTTTGGAGCTCCTCTAGAACAGAAGTGCACCTGCACCAACAGAGGAAGCGTCCACTTCCAGAGAGAACTGCCGAGATACGTCAGGATGATGGAGGATCGAGGCTGAAGTGAAGGCTTTCTTGAGGCTAATAAATGTGGACTCTGCCTCTGGAATCCACACTTTGGCGTTCACACCCTTCTTGGTAAGGGTCAAGATGGGGGCCGTCAGAGAAGTGAAGTTAGGAATAAACTGCCGGTAGAAATTGGCGAATGCCAGGAAACGCTGTATGGCCCTTAAGCCTTGAGGATGTGGCCACTCCAGGACAGCTTTCCCTTTCTCAGGATCCATCTTGAGGCCTTGATCCGAGATGATGTAGCCCAGGAAGGGCAGAGAATTCCTCTCAAAGACGCATTTCTCCAGCTTGGCGTATAAATGATTCTCCCTCAATCGTAGTAGTACCTGGCGGACATGCCTCCGATGAGTCGTCGGATCAGGGGAGAAAATCAAAATATCATTGAGATAAACAACAACACAGACATAGAGGAGATCTCGGAAGATATCGTTAACGAACTCCTGGAACACTGCGGGAGCGTTACACAGTCCGAAGGGCATCACTAGGTATTCATAGTGCCCGTCCCGGGTGTTAAATGCCGTCTTCCATTCATCACCCCGGTGAATCCGGACTAGATTGTAAGCCCCCCGCAGGTCTAGCTTAGAAAAAATTTTGGCTCCTCATATGCGATCAAACAGCTCAGAAATGAGTGGCAATGGGTATTTGTTCTTGACTGTGATCAGGTTGAGACCCCGGTAGTCAATGCAGGGACGAAGGGATCCGTCCTTCTTTTTAACGAAGAAGAATACAGCCCCGGCCGGGGAGGAAGATTTTCGTATGAAACCCCTCTCCAGATTCTCCTTGATATAGGCCGACATGGATAGAGACTCTGGCAAGGAGAGAGGATATACCCGTCCACGGGGGAGAGAGGTATTAGGAACCAGTTCAATGGGGCAGTCATAGGTCCGATGTGGAGGCAGAGTCTCAGCCTCCCTTTTGCTGAAAACATCTGCATACTGAGCAAATTGGGAAGGCAGTCCAGCCAACGACTGAGGCAGAGGAGGCTTGACAGGATGGATCTGCAACAGACAACGACCATGGCACTTGGAGCCCCATTGGAGAACCTCTCCAGAATTCCAGTCCAGGACTGGGGCATGTAGTCGAAGCCAAGGCAGGCCCAGCAGAACAGGATTGATGGCCTTGGGAAAAACAAGGAAAGAAATTAATAAAAAATGCAGGACTCCAACCTGTAGCTTCAACGGCTTGGTTTTAGAAATAATGGGATCAGGCAGAGGCAGTCCATTAACTGAGGCAACAGCCAAAGACGTCTCTAGGGGAACTGTGGGCAACTGAAGATGATCCACTAGCTCTTTCTGGATGAAGTTAGCAGCAGAGCCAGAGTCAAGATAGGCAGAAACTTGATGCGTCCTGTCGCCGGATACCAGGGTCACAGGAATATTCAATTTGAAACCGAATGCTCTGTTAGATTCCGTTCCACCTAGGGTTGTTTCTCCAACCAATCCTAGGCAATGGGGTCTCTCCGGCCTCTGGAGACACAGACGCACAATATGGCCTCCATGGCCGCAATACAAACAAAGTCCAGAAGTGCGTCTGCGCAGTTTCTCCTGGGTAGACATTTTGACATAATTACTCTGCATCGGATCCTCTGGTGGGATAACTGAGGAGGGTTGCAGGACAGCAGAAGCCAGCCTAGGATGTTCTCTCTCCTGGAGAACCTCTTGGGAATGTTCTCGGATCCTCATGTCAACCCGGGAGGCGAGTAGGATAAGATCGTCCAGGGTAGATGGCAGATCACGAGCAGCCAGCTCGTCCTTGATTCCTGAAGACAGTCCCTGCCAGAATGTAGCCACCAAAGCCTCGTTGTTCCAGGTCAATTCAGCAGCCAGGATACAGAACTGGATGGCATACTCGCCCACGGAGAGGTCTCCCTGGTGTAGGGTTAGCAAGGTTGCAGCAGCCGAAGAAACTCTCCCAGGTTCCTCAAAGATCGAGCAGAAGGTCTGTAAGAAGCACTGCAAGTCCCGGGTCTCAGGTCCGTGATGTTCCCACAGAGGATTAGCCCATGCCAGGGCTTTGCCAGTAAGGAAAGAGATGATGAAGGCGATCCTGACGTCATCCGAACAGAAGGACCTGGCATGTACAGGGTGGGCCATTTATATGGATACACCTAAATAAAATGGAAATGGTTGGTGATATTAACTTCCTGTTTGTGGCACATTAGTATATGGGAGGGGGGAAACTTTTCAAGCTGGGTGTTGACCATGGCGGCCATTTTGAAGTCGGACATTTTGTATCCAACTTTAGTTTTTTCAATGGGAAGAGGGTCATGTGACACATCAAACTTATCGAGAATTTCACAAGAAAAACAATGGTGTGCTTGGTTTTAACGTTACTTTATTCTTTCATGAGTTATTTACAAGTTTCTGACCACTTATAAAATGTGTTCAAAGTGCTGTCCATTGTGTTGGATTGTCAATGCAACGCTCTTCTCCCACTCTTCACACACTGATAGCAACACCGCAGAAGAAATGCTAGCACAGGCTTCCAGTATCCGTAGTTTCAGTTGCTGCACATCTCGTACCTTCACAGCATAGACAATTGCCTTCAGATGACCCCAAAGATAAAAGTCTAAGGGGGTCAGATCGGGAGGCATTTCTTATGCGGTGTTGCTATCAGTGTGTGAAGAGTGGGAGAAGAGGGTTGCATTGACAATCCAACACAATGGGCAGCACTTTGAACACATTTTATAAGTGGTCAGAAACTTGTAAATAACTCATGAAAGAATAAAGTATACAAAATGTATAGATTCTTCAGTAATACACATGATAGCTACATATTGGAACACAAACAAGGCCTAGTTATCCTAAATCTACACAATTTATCATCACACAAAAGCTCTACTAATCTGCTTCAGACCGGGTTCTTTATCTATAAACCTATGGCACCACCGCAGGCATTGGCTTTAAGCCCAATTTACATATGTGTCTCTAACCATTTGTAAAACAGCTCTTGAAATATTAGCTGAGAAAATAATGCTACTTCTATTATATTGGTCAGATAGTGGGTACGTAAAAAATATGGGCAACGAGATAGCGAGCTATGGGAAATTTACTAGGTAAGACTTTTGAACATAACAACACAATTATTGTTATGTTCAAATAAAGGCCTCCTCCTCCACTTCAGCCTTGCCTCTCCATCTCTAAATTGGTGTCTTTACCAATCTTTTGTGTCACTTATTGTAAATAGCAGCAAATATTACAGTTCCTATAGCCTAGGACCCCATCATCCGGAAATCCAGTCAGTACAGAATTCTTAAAAAAATAGTTTCAAACCCCTGGCTATCAGATATCACATACTACTCTGGTACACAGAAGTAGAGACTGGTGACAAATTTACCAAAACCAAGTCCCTGTAGAGTCACTGGTTTCAAAGACTAAAAAAACACAGTGAACAACATCACTAAAAGGAGGTCAGATGACTTCCTAACCAGCAAATGGTGCCATACTACGACAGCTAAACAGATTTTTGAAAAAAGCAGATATCTTTATTCCCAATACCTTTCAAGGCTATTGGTCTCTGTAATTTCTCCAAAACAAACATGATACCATCTCAGACCACACAATTTTACCGAGAGAGAGAGAGTGGAGCAATAACATAAGCATTACATCTCTCTTTATTGCACTGACCAAATCCAGCAAAAGGGACCTACCCTAAGTTATTCTACTACACATGAAGCACCTATATCAAAGGAGGGCCCAGCAACTGAACCAAACAAACCACTTCTGACCAGACATCTCCATTGGAAATTAGATGAACGTAATGGAAATGACACAGTGATATGATAGCAATCTCACCATACCACCAATGTAACGATAATGATTTGAGGTACATCTAACTTCAATGTAACAGAATAACATATAAAATATAGTAAAATAATCTAGATAAAATCTCCATGATTATACACAACTAGACAAAACCAAATGAGAGGACAACATTAATGTAATGACAGGGTAGGGAGACAGACAGGTGAGCCCTAATCTACCCGCCACTCAGTCCCTGCCTACTTGCAACGACCCGTCCTAAGCGACGGGGTACAACTGGGCGACGGTCCCTATGCTCAGTAAGTGCAAGACAGACAAACAGACAAGGGTACACAGAAGCTAGGGAAACGGGGCAGCTGCCCACGGAGACACCATGAGCAACAAGAGTAGTGAACGAGCCGAGTCAAACCAGGAAGAGAACGAGGTACAAAAACGCTGAGCAGGAGAGTGGTCAGAAAGCCAAGGTCAATAACTAGCAGAGAATGAGTAGTACAAGCAGCTGCAGCAAGCCAGGAAACAAGCATAGAAGAATCACAGGCAAAGGAGGAACAGGAAAGGCAGGTATAAATAGAGAGTGGGCGGGAGCTAGCTCCGTCTGGCCAGGCTGTGATAGGCTCTCCCACTCCTAAGCCTGCCATCCTGAGTGGTGGAAGATGGAGTCAGTCTCACAGACATAGGAGCAGGTGCAGACTGATTGCCCATGGGCGTAGACACAGAAGCTGTGTCTGGCAAATCCTTTACAGTACCCCCCCTTTTATGAGGGGCCACCGGACCCTTTCTAGTTGGACCTGGTTTATTGGGGAAATGAAGGTGGAACCTCCTGAGCAATACCCCAGCATGAACATCCCGAGCGGGTACCCAAGTCCTCTCCTCAGGCCCGTATCCTCTCCAATCGACCAGGTACTGGAGGGAGCCTTGGACCATCCTGCTGTCCACAATCTTGGCCACCTCGAATTCTACCCCCTCAGGGGTGAGAACAGGGACCGGAGGTTTCCTCGAGGGAGCCAAGGACGGGGAGCAGCGTTTAAGGAGGGAGGTATGAAAGACGTCGTGCACTCGAAAAGACAGGGGCAACTCCAGTCGGAAGGAGACAGGGTTAAGGACTTCAATGACCTTGTACGGCCCTATAAACCGGGGAGCAAACTTCTTGGAAAGGACTTTAAGGCGCAAATTTTTAGAAAATAGCCACACCAGATCCCCGACCACAAACAAGGGGTTAGCAGAACGTCTTCTATCTGCCTGAGTCTTTTATATGCTCTGGGATGCCTCTAGGTTCTTCTGAACCTGGGCCCAGACTGTGCACAGTTCCTGATGAACGACATCTACCTCGGGATTGTTGGAACTACCAGGTGAAACGGAGGAGAACCGTGGATTAAACCCAAAATTACAGAAAAAGGGGGAGACCCCTGACGAGTTACTGACCCGGTTATTAAGGGAAAATTTGGCGAGGGGAATGAATGAGACCCAATCATATTGACAGTCAGAGATAAAACACCATAAATATTGTTCTAGAGACTGATTAGTCCTCTCCGTTTGGCCATTAATTTCAGGATGGAAAGCAGAGGAGAAGTACAGATCAATCTCCAACTTTTTACAGAAGGCTCTCCAAAACAATGAAACAAATTGTACCCCTCTGTCAGAAACAATATTGACAGGAACCCCATGGAGACGCAGGATGTGTTTGACAAACAAGGTAGCTAACGTCTTAGCATTGGGTAGTTTCTTGAGGGGCACAAAGTAGCACATCTTACTGAAGTGGTCTACTACAACCCACACCACCGACTTGCCTTGAGATGGAGGCAAATCGGTGATAAAAGCCATGGAGATATGGGTCCAAGGTCTCTGGGGAATGGGCAAAGAACATAGTAAGCCCGCTGGTCGGGACCTGGGAGTCTTGGACCTAGCAGAAACCTCACAAGCGGCGACGCAGGCCTTAACGTCTTTAAGCAACCCTGGCCACCAGTAGTTTCTGGCAATGAGGTGCCTGGTACCCAGGATGCCTGGATGGCCAGATAGTGCAGAGTCATGATTTTCCCTAAGTACCCTTAGCCGGAGTTGCAGGGGAACAAACAGCTTGTTCTCAGGAAGGTTCCCGGGAGCTGAACCTTGATCAGCCGCAATTTCGGAGACTAAATCAGAATCAATAGAGGAAATGATTATACCTGGAGGCAAAATACAAGCAGGATCTTCCTCCGAAGGAGGGCTGGCCATGAAGCTACGCGACAGTGCATCAGCCTTAATATTTTTAGACCCAGCCCTATAGGTGACCAAAAAGTTGAATCTGGTAAAAAATAACACCCATCGAGCTTGTCTCGGGTTTAGCCTCCAGGCAGATTCTAAGAAAACCAGATTCTTGTGGTCGGTAAGGACCGTTACCTGGTGCCTAGCCCCCTCCAGGAAGTGGCGCCACTCTTCAAATGCCCATTTAATGGCTAAAAGTTTGCGGTTGCCAATATCATAGTTGCTCTCAGTGGGCGAAAACTTCCTGGAGAAGTAGGCACAGGGACGGAGATGGGTGAGGGACCTGGTACCCTGGGACAAGACAGCACCCACTCCCACCTCGGAGGCGTCAACCTCCACTATGAATGGCTCCATTTGGTTGGGCTGAACCAGCACTGGGGCCGAGATAAAGCACTTCTTAAGGACCTCAAAAGCCTGGACAGCCTCAGGAGGCCAGTGGAGGAGATCAGCACCTTTGCGAGTGAGATCCGTAAGAGGCTTAGCAATGACCGAGAAGTTAGCAATAAATCTCCTGTAATAATTAGCGAATCCCAGGAAGCACTGTAACGCCTTCAGGGAGGCAGGTTGGACCCATTCCGCCACAGCCTGGACCTTGGCGGGGTCCATGCGGAATTCATGAGGAGTGAGAATTTGACCCAAAAATGGTATCTCTTGCACCCCAAACACACATTTTTCGGTCTTAGCAAACAGTTTGTTTTCCCGAAGGACCTGGAGCACCTTCCTGACATGCTCAATGTGGGAGGACGAGTCCTTGGAAAACACCAGTATGTCATCAAGGTACACTACCAGAAAAACCCCCAGGTAGTCTCTTAAAATCTCATTTATGAAATTCTGGAAGACCGCAGGAGCATTACACAACCCAAAGGACATGACGAGGTATTCGAAATAACCTTCGGGCGTGTTAAACGCAGTCTTCCACTCATCCCCCTCTTTGATGCGGATAAGGTTATAAGCCCCCCTTAGATCAAACTTAGAGAACCATTGGGACCCCTGAACCTTATTGAAGAGATCAGGAATCAAAGGAAGGGGGTACTTGTTCCTTACAGTGACCTTATTCAAGTTCCGGTAGTTGATGCACGGCCTAAGACCACCATCCTTCTTCCCTACGAAGAAGAAGCCAGTACCTACTGGAGAAGTAGAGGGGCGAATGTAACCCTTGGCCAGGCATTCCTGGATATACTCTCTCATGGCTTCACGTTCGGGACAAGAGAGATTGAATATCCTACCCTTAGGGAGCTTAGCTCCTGGTACCAAATCGATTGCGCAATCGTATTCTCTATGAGGAGGTAACACTTCGGAGGCCTCTTTAGAGAAAACATCAGCGAAGTCCTGAACAAACTCAGGTAGAGTGTTCACCTCCTCAGGGAGAGAAATAGAATTAACAGAAAAACATGACGTCATGCATTCATTACCCCATTTGGTAAGATCCCCAGTATTCCAGTTAAACGTGGGATTATGCAACTGCAACCAGGGAAGGCCTAAAACCATATCGGACGATAATCCCTGCATCACCAGTACAGAGCACTGCTCCAAATGCATGGAGCCAAGAAGGAGATCAAAAACAGGGGTATGCTGTGTAAAATAACCATTAGCAAGAGGAGTGGAGTCGATACCCACTACCGGGACAGGTTTAGGCAAATCAATCAATGGCATAGCTAGAGACATAGCAAATTCCACAGACATAATATTAGCAGAAGACCCTGAATCCACAAAGGCACTGCCGGTAGCAGACCTACCACCAAAAGAAACCTGAAAGGGAAGCAAGATTTTATTAGGTTTCATCTTTACGGGAAATACCTGTGCGCCCAAGTGACCTCCCCGATGATCACTTAGGCGCGGAAGTTTTCCGGATGCTTATTCTTACGCCTAGGAGAGTTGTTAACTTGATGCTTGTCATCCCCACAGTAGAAGCAGAGACCATTCTTCTTGCGGAACTCTCTACATTGTTGGGGGGACACGGAGGCCCCGAGTTGCATAGGTACATCCGAGTCTTCCGTGGAAGAACGAAGCAACGGTACCTCGGGAGGCATCATGGGGAAGTCAGAAGAGAAGGCACAAAAACGTTCAAGTCGTCGTTCCCTGAGACGTCGGTCAAGTCGTACCGCTAAAGTCATAACCTGATCTAGGGAGTCAACAGAGGGATAGCTAACTAGCAGGTCTTTCAGGGCGTTCGACAGACCCAATCTAAACTGGCACCTCAAGGCAGGGTCATTCCACCGAGAAGCTACACCCCACTTCCTAAAGTCAGAACAATACTCCTCTACAGGTCTCTTACCCTGACGTAAGGTCACCAGCTGACTCTCGGCAAAGGCAATATTGTCAGTCTCGTCATAAATGAGCCCGAGAGCGGAAAAGAAAAGATCAACGGAGGAAAGTTCAGGGGCGTCAGGGGCCAAGGAGAAGGCCCATTCTTGGGGCCCGTCCTGGAGCTGGGACATAATTATACCCACCCGCTGGTTCTCAGAACCTCACGAGTGGGGCTTTAAGAGAAAATAGAGCTTACAACTCTCCCGAAAGGAGAAAAATTCTTCCGGTCCCCTGAGAACCGGTCAGGCAACTTGAGGTGGGGTGGGGGGGCACTACCAGGGAAGCATCACTCAAGTTGTTCCTCTGAGCCAGGGCCTGGACCTGTAGGGAGAGGCCCTGCATCTGCTGAGCCAGGGTCTCAAGGGGGTCCATAGATGTGTCAGGGACCAGGGTCAATAGCTAGCAGAGGATGAGTAGTACAAGCAGCCGCAGCAAGCCAGGAAACAAGCATAGAAGAATCACAGGCAAAGGAGGAACAAGAAAGGCAGGTATAAATAGACAGTGGCCGGGAGCTAGCTCCGTCTGGCCAGGCTGTGATAGGCTCTCCCAATCCTAAGCCTGCCATCCTGAGTGGTAGAAGATGGAGTCAGTCTCACAGACATAGGAGCAGGTGCAGACTGATTGCCCATGGGCGTAGACACAGAAGCTGTGTCTGACATGACCTGCCTAAGTAGAGTCGTGTGTTAGTGAACCTTCACTTATCCCTTCCTATCCCTCCACCCCACCTTTTAGAAAAGACACGTGACACCGAGGTTGGATGTGAAATGGCCACAGCAGCCGTTTATTAATTTCACAGTTTATAGAATACAATTTAAATCCGAAACATTCGGATAACTAATTAGGAATCCAACCAGAGAATTCCTCCTAATAATTCACATGACCCAACATGGGTCAGAATCATAAATAACAATTTAACGTTAACATTAATCCGAGCAGGGGAAGTCCTTGAAGCCATTTTAGATATTCCTTTTTAAACACCCCGAGTTAGCCATCTGCAACCACCACCAAGACCTTACCTCCAGCCGTAAACAAGCTCGGAGGCACCGCTCACCTCTGCAGATGGCTCCAACCACCAGAAGACCACTTCAAAGGGATAACACCCGATGAAGTCTTCAACCATGTACCTTTTTTGGGGGACGCTTACCCCCGATGCGACCCCCCCACCATTTTGTACTGACTGACCTCAAGGACTCCCCCCGCCAGCTGCTATGACACCTGGACCTGCTCCGAATGAAAATAAAACAACATGTTAGATAAGCACACAGTAGAAATAACACTCATAGACGGACTCACATAAAGACCACAAGGGATAACGAACAAAGGGCGGGAGGGTGGGAGCTTATTACTGTACGTGTTACTCCTCCCGCTGCTTCCGGCTCAATGCCGAAAACAGCGGGAAGCCTGGTAACGGCCCCTAACTCCTCCCTGCCTCTGATCCACCTCCTTCTAACTCTCCCTCGTAGTTAACCCTTTCCCTACTATGTCCGTCATGGAGGTTTCCTTCCTAAGCCCTGCAGGCTGCTTCCAGCCTCTTCTTGACCTGCCTAAGTAGAGTCGTGTGTTAGTGAACCTTCACTTATCCCTTCCTATCCCTCCACCCCACCTTTTAGAAAAGACACGTGACACCGAGGTTGGATGTGAAATGGCCACAGCAGCCGTTTATTAATTTCACAGTTTATAGAATACAATTTAAATCCGAAACATTCGGATAACTAATTAGGAATCCAACCAGAGAATTCCTCCTAATAATTCACATGACCCAACATGGGTCAGAATCATAAATAACAATTTAACGTTAACATTAATCCGAGCAGGGGAAGTCCTTGAAGCCATTTTAGATATTCCTTTTTAAACACCCCGAGTTAGCCATCTGCAACCACCACCAAGACCTTACCTCCAGCCGTAAACCAGCTCGGAGGCACCGCTCACCTCTGCAGATGACTCCAACCACCAGAAGACCACTTCAAAGGGATAACACCCGATGAAGTCTTCAACCATGTACCTTTTTTGGGGGACGCATACCCCCGATGCGACCCCCCCACCATTTTGTACTGACTGACCTCAAGGACTCCCCCCGCCACAGCGAAACAGGCCTTGACCACCTTAAGCCTGTGAGTTCCGCCACACCACCACCGCCCTTTCAATTCCCTCTGCTATTGCCAGGCTCCACAGATCAATCCCAACCTCGGTCAAATGAACCCCATCACTCCTCCAGTAGTTACCCACTCCTGACTCCAAATCCCTGTGCCGCACGCAAATGCCCCCATTTTTGGCTACAAAACAGGACACCGCCCGATTAACTTTAATGCGAGCCTTATTGACTCTTTCCACTGACCTAGCCAGTCGCCAATGTTTCCTTGGGACAATGTCCGACCACACTATCACCAACCTGGGATAAGAAACCCACAAACACAACATATCGTGTTTAATATCCCGCACCAACTCACGAAAGGGGAGGACATCCAAGTCATTCCCACCCACGTGCAATACCAAAACCTCTGGGACCCTATCCAGCCGGGCATATGTCTGGAATTCTGCTAACACCCTGCTCCATGACATACCTCTAAATCCCAGCCAATGCAAAACCGCATCCTGCCGCGGAATGCGCAACTGGCGACCGTCCGGGCGGACGTCCGCCCTCAAAGCCCCCCAATGCACGTAAGAGTGGCCCAACAACCACACCAGACATGGAGGCGGATCTGAAACGGAAAAGAAAGTTAGATACCAGCACACAACATTTTTTAACCGCTAACAACATGACTTATAACAAATGGGGGCGGACATAAGACCTAAATCTGTTGGACTCCCAACGACCGATGCGCCGCACCCCGTCATCATCCAACCCCCAGCGCCATGCTTCTGTAGCTGCGCCAATCCTGAATGAATGAGATGAATACGGGCCCGCCGCGACACCGACCGACGCCAAACATTTTTTAAATACAGCTTCAAATTTAAATCTGGACAAAAATTACCCATCCTCATGACATAACAATGGCAACTCTGGAGACCCCCCTTGTGACTTAAAACCCCTCATGCAAGCGACTGGGCACATAGCCGAACCCGGGAGGGCGAACAAAACTATCAGCTTTCCCTTTCCCAATTGGTCAGTTTTTGACCGGCGCAACCATACCTCGAGCCGATCCGCATGTAGGCTCACCTCCCCCAGTCTCAACCCCCCTGCCCGCTTGGTACTAGGCGACACCAGCTCGCCAATTCTAAATGCCCCAAAGAACGCCAAAGAAAATGCTAACCAAAACAACTACATCTCGGCCGAAGAACGACAGACCGATGCTAAAGATCCGCCCAAAGAGCTAAGCAGAGCAAACGACACAGGCCTTCTACGATCCGCCTCGACCCTACCTCGGCGCAGACCCTTCAAAGCCTGTCCCACTAAAAATTCCTTAGATATATCCCGAAAACCCCGCAACTTAAAACCAAACGCGACCGCCGACATGAAACGATTAACCTTTGCCAATGAAAACCCCGCCTCCCAGGCGTCCCCTAACCAGTACAAAAGTGCCACCAACCTGTCTCTATCCGTGTTGACGTCACCCAACTCTCTTACCCACTCCTCCCACTGCCTCCAACAAGCAGAATAAGCACTCCACGTTGTGCGCGCCAACGACCTTTCCACCAATTGTTCTACGGGACCGAGACCAGATCCCAGAGATGTTCTGGACAAGCCAAACCGAGACGGTCCGCTCCCGGTGCCAATTGCCGAAACCGGTCCCACTGCGAGCGAGAAAGAGCATCAGCGATACAATTCCGTACTCCCGGCACATGAACCGCCACCACCCACGCGTTCAACGACAAGCACACCAACACTAAATGTCGCAACAACTGAACTACCGGAGGAGAGGATGCCGTGATGTTATTAATGGCCAGCACCACCCCCATGTTGTCGCAGTAAAAATGAACCTTCTTATCCCTGAGCCTGTCCCCCAAATGGTTGCCGCAACCACGATGGGGAACAGCTCGAGCAGGGCCAGATTCCGCGTGAGTCCACTGGATACCCAGCTAGCCGGCCATTGACCTGCGCACCACGGACCCCCCCCCCGTATGCTCCGAAACCGCCCGCCCCAGCCGCATCCGTAAAAATATTTAAATCACTCGTATCCTGTGCTGGAGCCATCCAAAGCGAGTGACCGTTATACTGGCCCAAGAAGTCATTCCATACCTGCAGATCAGCTCGATGCTCCTCCTTGAGCCGCACAAAATGATGTGGCGCACGCACCCCTGCCGTTGCCACCGCCAAACGTCTACTAAATACCCTCCCCATTGGCATGATCCGGCAAGCGAAATTCAACTTCCCCAGCAACGACTGAAGCTCGCGCAGCGTAATTTTCTTTAACCTACAAGCCCGGCGTACCTCCTGAATCAAAGCCCCCAACTTATCCGCGGGAAGACGACACTCCATTGCCACCGAATCGATTTCAATACCCAAAAAGCAAATCGTCGGCACCGGGCCCTCAGTCTTTTCTGGCGCCAAAGGGATCCCAAAATCCCTCGCCACCTTCTGCAGTGCATGAAGCAAATTACCGCAAACCGGCGAACCCCCCGGGCCGACGCACAAGAAATCATCCAAGTAATGTATCAAAGAGTTGACCCCAGCTACTCCCTTCGTCACCCACTCAACGAAGCTACTAATCGCCTCAAAGTATGCGCAAGAAAGGGAACATCCCATCGGAAGGCACCTATCCACGTAAAAAGCCCCATTCCAAAAACAACCCAACAGCCGTTGGCTCTTTGGATGAACTGGCAACAACCGGAAAGCCGCCTCGATGTCGGTTTTCGCTAACAGCGCGCCTGGACCCGCAGCACGAACCAACCCCACCGCCTTATCGAATGAGGTATACACTACGGAGCACAACTCGTGATCAATCGCGTCATTCACCGACGAACCCCTGGGAAACGATAAATGCTGAATTAAACAAAATTTCCGAGGCTCGCGCTTTGGAACAATACCCAATGGGGACACCACTAAATCTTTTGTCGGTGGATCAACGAAAGGCCCCGCCATGCGACCCAACGAAACCTCTTTTAACTATTTATCCGACACGACCTGGGCATGCAAGTAGGCCGACTTAAGGTTCCTCTGCGTAACCGGGACCTCATAAGGAGGCGGAGGAATAATAAAACCAACACAAAACCCTTCATAAAGTAACTTGGCCGCCGCCCTATCCGGATACTCATTTAGATAAGGGACCATCCTTTCCACCCTCACCGGTGACAACCCCTTGACTAGCCGAGGAGGGCTGGTTCCCTGACCTCTTCTTTCGCATACATTTTGCGGCCCCGTGGGATGCAGCATTACATTCTGAACACACGTGCTTGAACTTGCACGTGGCCCCGAACTTACACTGCCCATCGTTGAATTGCCAGCAGAATCCCAGCTTTGCCCCGACGCCTTGCCCGACCTGACTGGACTGGCCTCCCTGGCCGGCGCTCCCGGGAAAGGACTGCCTAACCGGAGCCGTAACCCTTAACCAGAGAGCAATATCCTTCTGGTCCCACCTAATCGCCGGCCGAACCGCTTTTCGCTGACGGAATTGCTCGTCGTATCTTAGCCACGCCTGCCCCCCCGTACTCCCTATGAGCCTCCCCAATGGCATCAAAATAGCAAAACAACGGCGAACAATTTGCCGGCGCCTTTTCCCCTATTACGCTGGCTAATATGGCAAACGCCTGCGACCAATTGACGAACGTCTGCGGGATAAGCCTATACCGCCGGCGTTCCTCCTCATCCTTCTTACTCTCGTCCCGCTTGCTCTTATCCAAATTGAATTTAGCAAGCTGCAGGAGAGAAAAAATCTCGACATATTCGTCCTTCCAGATCCGCTCGCACACCTCCTGCTTTAAATGCACCCCTAACGGACCTTCAAAGCAAACATACACCTCCCCCCGAGCACGATCATCAATACGCACCCTATCGCCTTCCTTTTGGGCCTCGGTTTGTACTGACACCGCGACCGCCTCTTTAGCCGCCAACCCGGGCCGCGCCTGTACCGATCCCACTTCCCGGGGGCCTTCCCAAACTACCGCTGGGGACACCTCCGTACCTACTAGAGCCGCCGCCTTATCTAAACGCCCGACCAGCTCCCGCAAGCAACCCACTAAGTCCGCTAGACCCGCGCCGTCGCGCCCGAGCCGTGCCACTACCACCCGCCGATGCTACGCTAGCAGCCCCCCCGCCGACACCCGACATAAAAATCGCTGGATATGACAAACACGGAGTTATGCACTCACCGGGCTGCACAGGCGCTGTGTTCCCGTCAGCCGGACCATCCTGACCTCGCCGATAAACGTCCAGTTCACCTTCTTCCAGCTCCTCTCTCGCAGACGACTGGCCATCCCACCGACATCGCCTACACGGGGATGACGACGCGCTGACAGATGGGCCGGCAACCTGCCGCCCGACCGCTGGGACCCAGACATGCGACCGAACCTGTTGACTCGTCGTCGCTGCAGGTCTAGGCGTCCGTCTTGACGATCCCGATGAAGCCTGCCCCCTGGCCGGAACATCACCAGGCGGGGCGGCCGTAGATTGTCCTCCAAATCTTGCATCCGATGGGGGAGGGGTGACAGGGAGCCCAGCCTGCGACTCCCTGATTACCGCCGGACCCCGTAGCGGCTGGGGATTCCTGCCAGGACGCAGGGCCTGGGAAGAGGCGGCCCTCCCAGCTGCCTGGCCTGCAGCGTCCATTTTAGGGCTCCCCTTGCGACGCCGTGTCCGCGGGACCACCTCAGGGCTGAGGCGTTCCGGAGGGCGGGACCGCCGGGAGCGACGGGTAGACACGGCCTGAGTCACCGCCGCCCCTGGCGACGCTCTCTGCCTCCTCTGAGCAGGAGCGGGTGTTGCCGACTCCCCCCCCCGCCGCCATATTACTGTAGGAAGGGGGCCGGGGGAGGGGAGCCTGTCCCCATCAGCAACAGACCTCGTTTGCCGGGCCTGACGTGGCGATTCGGCGTCGGGGATCCTGGTGAGTGCCGCCATGGTCTCCTCCAACCAGCCGGGACCGTGGTGCACAGCAGCAGCGCGCAGCCGCGCAAGAATGTCGGCCTCTGACATGGCACAGAGCGGGACAGCGGGGAGCTTATTACTGTACGTGTTACTCCTCCCGCTGCTTCCGGCTCAATGCCGAAAACAGCGGGAAGCCTGGTAGCGGCCCCTAACTCCTCCCTGCCTCTGATCCACCTCCTTCTAACTCTCCCTCGTAGTTAACCCTTTCCCTACTAGGTCCGTCATGGAGGCTTCCTTCCTAAGCCCTGCAGGCTGCTTCCAGCCTCTTCTAATCCTTTACAATTAACTTGTGCAAGTATAAAACAAAATTGAAAACTATACCAAAAAATCCCAACTTTTTCACAGAAAACAGGAAAACACAGAATTAATTCACCCAGAAGTGTATACCTCTTTACAATCTAACTTTATTTTTGTAGCTCTACAGATACAAAATGTATTGATTCTATAGTACAACACATGATAGCTACATATTGGAATGCATGCAAGGTCTGGATATCCTAAATCTACACAATTTATCATCACAGAAAAGCTCTCCCAATCTGCTTCAGTTCTGGTTCTTTATCTAAACCTATGGCACCACTACAGGCATTTGCTTTAAGCCCAATATACATATGAGTCTCCAACCATTTGTAAAACAGCTCTTGGAATATTAGGTGAGTAAATAATGCTACTTCTATTATATTTGTCAGATAGTTGTTACGTGAAGAATTTGGACAAAAGGATAGCGAGCTATGGGAAACTTACTAGATAAGACATTTGAACATAACAACACAAGAGTTGTTATGTTCAAATAAAGGCCTCCTCCTCTCCTTCAGCCTTTCCTCTCCATCTCCAAAATTGGTGTCTTTACCAATCCTTCGTGTTACTTATTATTAAAAGCAGCAGACAGTAAAGTTCCCATAGCCTAAGACCTCATCATCCAGGAAACCAGTCAGTCCAGAATTCTTAAAAAAATAGTTTCAAAGATACAAAATGTATTGATTCTATAGTACAACACATGATAGCTACATATTGGAATATGTACAAGGTCTGGATATCCTAAATCTACACAATTTATCATCACACAAAAGTTCTCCCAATCTTCTTCAGTTCTGGTTCTTTATCTAAACCTATGGCACCACTACAGGCATTGGCTTTAACCCCTTAAAGGAACAGTGTCATCACAATTTTTTTTTTAATATGTTAAAGATGTTAGTGCTTTATTAAAAACGTTTATATTTATTTGTGTGTTTGTGTTTTACTTTTTCTTATTTTTACACTTTTTCTTCCCTATGGGGGCTGACATTTTTTTTTCCATTTCTGTATGTGTCGATTAACGACACATACAGACATGGAATACGGCAGCCACAGTCCCATAGGGACTGCGAACGGGTCCCGTCCCATCCACTTCTGTGTACGCCGTCTGTGTGGGAACTGCGCATGCGCCGCTCCCACACAGTCCAATTTGAAATGCACGCCGTCCGGCGCCATTTTCCTGTGGACCGGAAGTCGCGGCCGGACAGTAAGATTACTACTTCCGGTCGCGGCTTCCGGACTTGTGCACTTGGACCAGCGGCAGCAGACGGAGCGGACGGGCCGGAGGGAGCCGCGGCGGCAGGAGCAGGTAAGAGATTTCTATGTATGTTCGTGTTTGTGTGTGTTTACTACTGTATGTAAACCTACTACACTGTGTGTTAGCTCAAAAAATGGCGACACACAGTGTAGGAGGTTAGACCGTTCAAACCCCTCGTTTATCCCGGCACTAGCCAGGATAAAGGAGGGGGGGATTCTCAGAGCTCACTAGAGCGAGTGCTTTTTTTCCCAATTTTGCAATGCTGCAATTTTGGGAATAGCTCCATCTAGTGACCAGCGATGGGAAATATTATAAATTAGAATCTAATTTATAATATTTCCTGACTCGTGAAAAAAATAAAAAAAATGTGAACAATGTTTAATCACCTACACACTAAATGTTTAATTAAAAAAAACAAAACATGTTTTGCTGGCAACACATTCCCTTTAACCCCTTCGCGCTCAGCGACGTAATAATCCGTCGCGCTAACTGTATCGTTAGCGCTCAGCGACGGATTATTAAGTCGCGGGGATAACGGCCTATTCGGCCGTCCTCCCGACACATGCAGGAGCTGTGACAGCTGCTGTCTCGTACAGCAGCTGTCACAGCTCCTACAGCGGGGACCGATCGCTGTGTCCCCGCTGATTAACCCCTTAAAAGCCGTGTTCAATAGTGATCACGGCTTTTTAGGGGTTAAGCTACAATCGCCAGCCTGCTACGCGATAGCGGCTGGCGATGGTGGCTATGGCAACCGGACACCAAACAATGGCGTCCGGCTCTGCCATCGACGGAAGCCTAGTGGGTCCTGACGAAGTCAGGACCCACTATGCTTGCTGTCAGTGAGTAACTGACAGTTCTAATACACTGCACTACGCATGTAGTGCAGTGTATTAGAATAGCGATCAGGGCCTCCTACCCTCAAGTCCCCTAGTGGGACAAAGTAATAAAGTTACAAAAAAGTTAAAAAAAGTTGTGTAAAAATAAGAAAATAAAAGTTTTAAAAGTATTAAAAGTAAAAATCCCCCCTCTTCCATTATCAGTCGTTTATTATTAATAAAAATATATAAACAAACAAATAAACTATACATAATTGGTATCGCCGCGTCCGTAACAGCCTGAACTACAAAATTATTTCGTTATTTATCCCGCGCGGTGAACGCCGTAAAATAAAATAATAATAAACCGTCCCAGAATCACAATTGTTTGGTCACTTCATCTCCCAAAAAATTGAATAAAAAGAGATCAAAAAGTCGCATGTACCAAAAAATGGTCCTGATCGAAACTACAGTTCGTTACGCAAAAAATAAGTCCTCGCACGGCTTTATTGATGGAAAAATAAAACCGTTATGACTCTTAGAATAAGGTAACACAAAAAGTGAATCATTGTTTACAAAACGTATTTTATTGTGCAAACGCCATAAGACATAAAAAAAACCTATAAACATTGGATATCGCCGTAATCGTATCGCCCCGCAGAATAAAGTGAATATGTCATTTATAGCGCACAGTGCACGCTGTAATAAAAATAGATTAAAAAAACAATAGTAGAATTGCTGTTTTTTAGTCACCACGCCACCTAAAAATAGAATAAAAACTGATCAAAAAGCTGCATGCACTCCAAGAAAACGACAATGGATTCCTCAAGGGGTCTAGTTTCCAAATTGGGGTCACTTTTGGGGGTTTTCCACTGTTTTGGCACCACAAGACCTCTTCAAACCGGACATGGTGCCTAATAAAAAGGAGGCCTCATAATCCACTAGGTGCTCCTTTGCTTCGGAGGCCGGTGCTTCAGTCCATTACCACACTAGGGCCACATGTGGGATATTTCTCAAAACTGCAGAATCTGGGCAACAAGTATTAAGTTGCGTTTCTCTGGTAAAACCTTTTGTGTTATAAAAAAAATGGTATAAAGAGGATTTTCTGACAAAAAAATGTTTTTCATTTCACCTCTACTTTGCTCTAAATTTCTGTGAAACACCTAAAGGGTACATAAACTTTCTAAATGCTGTTGTGAATACTTTGAGGGGTCTAGTTTCTAAAATGGGGGTTTGATAGGGGTTTCTAATATATGGGCCCCTCAAAGCAACTTCAGAACTGAACTGTAACCTAAAAATAAATAAAAAATCAGGCAATACTTGGCTTCTTACATCATACTGATAATGAGCCGTGCCCACCCCGAGATGACCCCAGTTTTGACCGTTTGTATAAACGGAGACCCCTATTAGACCGTTTCAGTGCCCGGTTTTCCCAAGCATACACCCCCGAGAAGTGTATTTCTATTAATGAGTCCTTGGTGGATTTTAAAGGGAGGGTTCAATTCCGCGAGTACCTGCCGGGTAAGAGGGCAAGGTATGGCGTGAAGATGTATGAGCTGTATGAGGGTATACCTACAGGTTTAGGATATATGAAGGGAAGGTCAGCAGTATTCAGCCCCCAGAATGCCCCCCCTTACTGGGAGTTAATGCAAAAATTGTGTGGGATTTGGTGCACCCACTGCTGGACCAGGGTTACCACCTCTACCTGGATAATTTTTATACCGGCGTCCCACTCTTCAACTGCCTCGCTTCCAGTCCTGTGGCATGCGGCACTGCTAGAAGAAATCTGAGAGACCTCCCTAAGACTCTGCAGGGCAAACAAGAAGGGGTGAGCACAGGGCACATTCTAGCAGCAACATATTGTGTGTCAAGTACAAGGACAAGAGAGATGTCACACCAGTACCTATGTACCTGTACGAGGTACCAGTACAGAGACCCCTAAACCAGACTGCATCCTGGACTACAATAGGTACATGGGAGGGGTGGACTTGTCAGATCAAGTCCTGAAGCCCTACAGCGCCATGCGGTGTGGTATAAGAAGCTGGCCGGGCACATCATACAGATGGCATTGTACAATGTGTACGTGCTACGTCGATGTACAGGCCAGAGGAGAACTTTCCTGGAATTTCAAGAGGTGATTATCAAGAACCTAATCTTTAGGGACCAGGAACGGGGGGGCACCCAGTACTTCTGGAAGCGAGGCCACACGCATCGTACCAGGGCAACACTTTAGAGGAGAAGTTCCCCAAACTGCCAAGAAGGGAAAAAGTCAAAAGAGGTGCAAAGTCTGCTATAAGAGGGGTATAAGGGAGGACACAATATATCAATGTAACGCGTGTCCCGAAAAACCAGAGCTCTGTATGAAAGAGTGTTTTAAAATTTATCATACATCCCTTGTTTTTTAATTTACCCCAATTCTACTTACCCTGATGTACTCCGCACAGCTTATCCCCCCTTATCTTTTCCTTCTGAGCCCTGCTGTGTGCCCAAGCAGCTGATAACAGCCACATTGAGGGTATTGCCATACCCGGGAGAACCCACATTACAGTTTATGGGGTGTATCTCTCCTGTCAAAATGCTCACTACACCTCTAGATGAATGCCTTAAGGGTGTAGTTATTAAAACGGGGTCACTTCTTGCGGGTTTCAACTGTACTGGGGCTTCTGCACACATGACTTTGCACGAGAAAATCCCCAGTAGGCCAAATGGTGGTCCTTTCGTTCTGAGCCCTCCCATAGGCCCAAACGGCAGTTTATCACCACAAATGTGATATTGCTGCACTCAGGACAAATTGCGCAACAGAATGGGGTATTTTATTTCTTGTGAAAATAAGAAATTTTCAGCCAAAACGACATATTATTGGAAAAAATTAATTTTGTTTTAATTCCAAGCCCAATTCAAATAAGTTCTGTGAAAAAACTATGGGGTCAAAATGGTCACAACACCCATAAATGAATTCCTTGAGGGGTGTAGTTTCCAAAATGGGGTCACTTCTGGTGGGTTTCCATTGCTTTGATACCTCTGGGGCTCTGCAAATGTGACATGGCACCCGAAAACCAAACCAGCAAAATCTGTACTCCAACAAACACATAGCGCTCCTTTCCTTCTGAGCCCTCCCATGGGCCCAAACAGCAGTTTATCATCACAAATGGGGTATTGCCGCACTCAGGACAAATTGGGCAACAAAATGCAGTATTTTATTTCTTGTGAAAATAAGAATTTTTGAGCTAAAACGACATATTATTGTAAAAAATATTATTTTTTTTAATTCCCAGCCCAATTCAAATAAGTTCTGTGAAGAAACTATGGGGTCTAAATGGTCACAACACCCATAAATGAATTCCTTGAGGGGTGTAGTTTCCAAAATGGGGTCAGTTCTGGTGGGTTTCCATTGCTTCGATACCTCTGTGGCTCTGCAAATGCGAGATGGCACCCGAAAACCAAACCAGCAAAATCTGCACTCCAAAGAACACACAGCGCTACTTCACTTCTGAGGCCTCCCATGGGCCCAAACGGCAGTTTATCGCCACAAATGGGGTATTGCTGCACTCAGGAGAAATTGGGCAACAAAATGGGGTATTTTGTTCCCTGTGAAAATAAGAAATTTTTATAAAAAATGACATCTTATTGGAAAAAATGTAATTTTTTTCATTTCACAGCCCAATTCAAATAGGTGCTGTGAAAAAAGTGTGCAGTCAAAATTGTAACAACAACCATATTTGAATTCCTTGAGGGGTGCAGTTTCCAAAATGGGGTCACTTCTGTGGGTTTCCATTGCTTTGATACCTCTGGGGCTCTGCAAATGCAACATGGCACCCGAAAACCAATCCAGCAAAATCTGGACTCCAACAAACACATAGCACTCCTTTCATTCTGAGCCCTCCCATGGGCCCAAACGGCAGTTTATCACCACAAATCAGGTATTGCCGCACTAAGGACAAATTGGGCAACAAAATGGGGTATTTTGTTCCCTGTGAAAATAATAAATTTTGATCACAAATGACATCTTATTGGAAAAAATGAAATTTTTTTAATTTAACAGCCCAATTCAAATGCTGTGAAAAAACTGTGCGGTCAAAATGGTAACAACAACCATAAATGAATTCCTTGAGGGGTGTAGTTTCCAAAATGGGGTCACTATTCGGGGATTCCTACTGTTTTGGCACCTCAACACCTCTTCAAACCTGGCATGCTGCCTAAAATATATTCTAATAAAAAAAGAGGACTCAAAATGCACTAGGTGCTTCTCTGCTTCTAGGGCTTGTGTTTTAGTCCATGAGCGCAGTAAAGCCACATGTGGGACATTTCTAAAAACTGCAGAATCTGGACAATACATATTTAGTAGTGTTTCTCTGGTAAAACCTTCTGTGTTACAGAAAAAAAATGAATAAAATTGAAATTCAGCAAGAAAAATGAAATTTGCAAATTTCACCTCCACTTTGCTTTAATTCTTGTGAAATGCCTGAAGGGTTAAAAAACTTTCTAAATGCTGTTTTGAATACTTTGAGGGGTCTAGTTTTTAAAATGGGGTGTTTTATCAGGGATTCTAATACATAGGCCCCTCAAAGCCTCTTCAGAACTGAAGAAGTACCTTAAAAAAAAGGATTTTTAAATTTTCTTAAAAATATGAGAAATTGCTGTTTAGGTTCTAAGCCTTGTAACGTCCAAGAAAAATAAAAGAATGTTCAAAAAACGATGTCAATCTAAATTAGACATATGGGAAGTGTGAACTAGTAACTATTTTGGGTGGTATAACCGTCTGTTTTACAAGCAGATGCATTTAAATTCTGAAAAATGCTATTTTTTCAAAATTTTCTCTAAATTTTGCAATTTTTCACCAATAAACACTGAATATATCGACCAAATTTTACCACGAACATGAAGCCCAATGTGTCATGAGAAAACAATCTCAGAATCGCTTGGATAGGTTTAAGCATTCCGACGTTATTACCACATAAAGTTAAATATGTCAGATTTGAAAAATGGGCTCTGAGCCTTAAGGCCAAAACTAGGCTGCGTCCTTAAGGGTATGTACACACGTAGTGACCAAAAACGTCTGAAAATCCAGAGCTGTTTTCAAGGGAAAACAGACCCTGCTTTTCAAACGGTTTTTGACCAACTCACATTTTTCGCTGCGTTTTTCGCGCCGTTTTCTACGTCCGTTTTTGGAGCTGTTTTCATTGGAGTCTATGAGAAAACAGCTCCAAAAACGTCCAAAGAAGTGTCCTGCACTTCTTTTGACGAGGCTGTATTTTTACGCGTTGTCGTTTGACAGCTGTCAAACGACGACGCGTAAATAACAGGTCGTCTGCACAGTACGTCGGAAAACCCATTCAAATGAATGGGCAGATGTTTGCCGACGTATTGTAGCCCTATTTTCAGACGTAAAACGAGGCATAATACGCCTCGTTTACGTCTGAAAATAGGTTGTGTGAACCCAGCCTAAGTGGTTAAGGACGCAGCCACTTTTGGACCAAATGACACAGCCTCATTTTTTAAATCTGACGTGTGTTACTATATGTGGTAATAACTTGGGAATGCTTTTACCTATCCAAGCGATTCTGAGAATGTTTTCTCGTGACATATTGTACTTTAAGTTAGTGAAAAAATTTGGTTGATATATTCAATATTTTTGTGTGAAAAACACCAAAATTTGCAAAAAATTAGCATTTTCTAAATTCAAATGTATCTGCTTGTAAGACAGATCTTTATACCACACAAAATAGTTACTAGCTAACATTTCCCATATGTCTACTTTAGATTGGCATCATTTTTTGAACATCCTTTTATTTTTCTAGGACGTTACAAGGCTTATAAGTTTAGCAGCAATTTCTCACATTTTCAAGAAAATTTCAAAAGCCTATTTTTTTAGGGACCAGTTCAGTTCTGAAGTGGCTTTGAGGGCCTTATATATTAGGAACCTCACAAATCACCCCATTTTAAAAACTGCACCCCTTAAAGTATTCAGAACAGCATTTAGAAAGTTTCTTAACCCTTTATGCGTTTCACAGGAATTAAAGCAAAGTGGAAGGCAAATTTCATTATTTTTTTTTTTGCAGAAATTCCATTTTAATCCATTTTTCCTGTAATACTGAAGGTTTTTACCAGAGAAACACAACTGAATATTTATTGCCCTGATTCTGAAGTTTTTA
The DNA here is from genome assembly GCF_050947455.1 of Rhinoderma darwinii. NCBI lineage: Eukaryota > Metazoa > Chordata > Amphibia > Anura > Rhinodermatidae > Rhinoderma > Rhinoderma darwinii. The sequence continues at coordinate 348,695,971 of NC_134688.1, forward strand.
TAAATCTCCCACATGTGGCCCTAGTGCGCTACTGGACTGAAACAAAAGCCGCAGAATCAAAGGAGCACCTAGAGGATTTTTGGGCCTTCCTTTGCTTAAAGAGGCTCTGTCACCAGATTATAACTTGACTATCTCCTACATAATCTGATTGGCTCTGTAATGTAGATAACAGTAGTGGTTTTTATTTTGAAAAACTATCATTTTTGAGCAAGTTATGAGCTAGATTAGATTTATGCTAATGAGTTTCTCAATGGACAACTGGGCGTGTTTTTACTTTTGACCAACTGGGTGTTGTACAGAGGAGTGTATGACGCTGACAAATCAGTGACTAATCAGTGTCCTACACTTCTCATTGTTCAAGTTATAGCTCTTGGAATGCGACGATGTAAAAACGTAAAAAATAGCTTGGTCATTAAGGTCTAAAATAGGCTGGTCATTAAGGGGTTAATCTGTAAGGAATGTTGTTGTTTTTTTTTTGTACATCGCTCAGCTATCTCCGGCAGTGTCAAAGAGAATAAGATCAAAAACATGCGTGATCGCCGCTCATTCAGGGAACTCAGGACCCCCATTCTCTTGATCGATGCAAGTCCCAGCAATGGGACCCCCAGGGATCAAACATGTGTCACCTATCCTGTGGCTAAGTGATAAGTTGTTTTGGTCGGATAACCCCTTTTATAAAAGTCGCTAACAGTTGTGTCATATAATAGGCTCAGCTCTGCTTCATCTGTTAGTACAAGGAACTTATGATCCATGTTTACCTCTGTTAGGGCTTATTCAGACGAACGTGATCTACGTCCGTGCAACGCGCGTGATTTTCACACGCCTCGCACGGACCTATATTAGTCTATGGAGCCGCGCAGTCAGTCCGTGATTTTTACGCAGTGTGAGTCCGCTGCGTAAAACTCACAACATGTCCGTTCTTTGTGCGTATTTCGCGCATCACGCACCCATTAAAGTCAAAGTGAGACCACAGCTTTCGTTTCAGTTACCATTGATATCAATGGTGATGGAAACATCGCTTATGGTTTCCGTTCGTCACCATTCCGGCAGGTTTCCTGTTTTCCGACGGAGTCGACTGCGCTATTGATTCCGTCGGAAAACCGGAAACCTGCCGGAATGGTGACGAACGGAAACCATTAGCGATGTTTTCGTCTTTATTGATATCAATGGTGACTGAAACGGAAGCTGTGGTTTCACTTTCACTTTCCGTTGCAGGGTTCACCCGACGGAACCCCAGAACGGAAAGCGAACGGTGATGTGAACAGGCCCTTACTTAAAGAAGTGGCATTCAATATGACCTCCTGCTCCAAGGGCAATTGACTTCAGGCTGTAATCCATAACGGCGTTAAGTAAGAGACGACACAGCTCAGCTTATACATATGTTCGAGCTGTTGGTAATATTGGTGCCATTTTCGGGATACATGCGTCTTTTGGATCTCTTTTTATAAAAATTTTTAGTGGCAAGGTTATTAAAACTAAGCAATTCCGACAGGGTGTGGCTTGGTAATGGAGCTGAGCTGAGCAGAGCAGTGAAGCAGTCAGGGAGAACCCCTGACACCTTCCTAAGCCTTCATGCTGAATTAAAGTATTGGCCACACATGATTACTAACCTGGACCGTGCTGTGTAGGAGCTGGCTGTTTTTTGCTCAATTTCTATCACTACCTCTTATGTCTTGCTCCAACTGACTGAGGGCTGCATGTCTGGTCTGGTCTGGTCTTGTGATAGCTAATGTCTGGCAACTGAGGTCTATGATCAGGTGAGCACTGGAACAAGGGCTTTGAGAGCCTGCTGTTGTGGGCTGTTGGATGCTGGACACTGTGCATTAGATATTAGCATTTAAGGCTGGGTTCACACGACCATGTTACGTCCGTAATGGACGGAACATATTTTGGCCGCAAGTCCCGGACCGAACACACTGCAGGGAGTCAGGCTCCTAGCATCATAGTTATGTACGATGCTAGGAGTCCCTGCCTCTCCGTGGAACTACTGTCCCGTACTGAAAACATGATTACAGTACGGGACAGTTGTCCTGCAGTGAGGCAAGGACTCCTAGCATCGTACATAACTATGATTCTAGGAGTCCGGCTCCCTGCAGTGTGTTCGGTCCGGGACTTGCGGCCGAAATACGTTCCGTCCATTACGGACGTAACATGCTCGTGTGAACCCAGCCTAACAGACGCTAGCACCCGCTGAGATATGCTGGAGGAGGAAACTGGAACCGGTGCTTGGAGTTAAAGGGAATGTGTCGCTAGAAATTATTTTTTTTTTTTCAGGTAAACAATTACTATTTAAGTGATTACACATTGTTTTAATTTTTTTACAAGTCAGGAAATATAAAATAGATTCTAATTTATAACATTTCCATGTGCTGGCCACTAGAGGGAGCAGTTCCCAAAATTGCAGCTTGGTCACTGTGGTAAAGCAACCTCATTGATGTATGCTGCAAATTTGGGGTGGACACACGCTCCTCTAGTTTCCTCACACAATCCCCCCCTCCCTAGTGCCAGGAGAAGGAAGGGTTTGAATGTCTTCAAACCTCCAACACTGGGTGCCGCCATTTTCTGAGTGACTGCACAGTGCTAGGAGGATTAGATACAGGGCTCAGCAGACCATATCACACGAACATAGTTACATAGTTACATAGTTACATAGTTAGTACGGCTGAAAAAAGACACATGTCCATCAAGTTCAACCAAGGGAAGGGAAAAGGGAAGGAAAAATTTCTACACATAGGAGCTAATATTTTTTTGTTCTAGGAAATTATCTAACCCTTTTTTAAAGCCATCTACTGTCCCTGCTGTGACCAGCTCCTGCGGTAGGCTATTCCATAAATTCACCGTTCTTACTGTAAAGAAGCCTTGTCGCCTCTGCAGCTTGAACCTTTTTTTCTCCAGACGGAGGGAGTGCCCCCTTGTTTTTTGAGGGGGTTTTACAAGGAACAGGATTTCACCATATTTTTTGTATGTGCCATTAATATATTTATATAAGTTAATCATGTCCCCCCTTAGTCGTCTTTTTTCAAGGCTAAATAGGTTTAATTCTTTCAATCTTTCCTCATAACTTAAATTCTCCATGCCCCTTATTAGCTTCGTTGCTCTTCTTTGTATTTTTTCCAACTCCAGGGCATCCTTTCTATGAACTGGAGCCCAGAACTGGACTGCATATTCTAGATGAGGCCTCACTAATGCTTTGTAAAGTGGTAATATTACATCCCTGTCCCGCGAGTCCATGCCTCTTTTAATACACGACAATATCCTGCTGGCCTTTGAAGCAGCTGATTGACACTGCATGCTGTTATTGAGTTTATGATTTACAAGTACACCCAGATCCTTCTCAACAAGTGAATCCGCCAGTGTAGCTCCCCCTAGGACATATGATGAATGCAGGTTGTTGGTACCCAGATGCATAACTTTACATTTATCTACATTAAACTTCATCTGCCAAGTGGACGCCCAAACACTTAGTTTGTTTAAATCTGCCTGTAATTCATGAACATCTTCCATAGTCTGAACTATATTACATAGCTTGGTGTCATCTGCAAAAATAGAAATCGTGCTATTAATCCCATCCTCTATATCATTAATAAATAAGTTGAATAATAGTGGTCCCAGCACTGAACCCTGGGGTACACCACTTATAACCGGTGACCATTCAGAGAAGGAATCATTGACCACAACTCTCTGGATACGGTCCTTGAGCCAATTCTCAATCCAATTACAAACTATATTTTCTAAACCTATAGTCCTTAATTTACCCATTAGGCGTCTATGGGGGACAGTGTCAAATGCCTTTGCAAAGTCCAAAAACACTAAATCCACAGCGGCCCCTCTGTCTAGACTTCTGCTCACCTCTTCATAAAAACAGATTAGGTTGGTTTGACAACTTCTGTCCTTAGTAAAACCGTGCTGGCTGTCACTTATAATGCTATTTATTGTCACATAATCCTGTATATAGTCCCTCAATAGCCCCTCAAACATTTTCCCCACGATGGATGTTAAGCTTACTGGTCTATAATTACCCGGGGAAGACCTAGATCCCTTTTTGAAAATAGGCACCACATTTGCCCTGCGCCAGTCCCTTGGCACTATACCAGTCACTAGAGATTCTCTGAATATTATGAAAAGGGGGACAGAAATAACTGAACTAAGCTCTTTAAGAATTCTAGGGTGTAACCCATCTGGTCCCGGGGCCTTGTGCACATTTATTTTATTTAATTTAGCTTGGACCATCTCTACATTCATCCAATTCAGTATATCAACTGATATATTAACAGCACTGGCACCGGCTACATCAGCTGCTCCTTCTTCAGTTGTATATACAGAGCTAAAGAACCCATTTAGTAACTCTGCCTTCTCTTGATCCCCTGTGATCAACTCCCCGTTACCATTATCTAGGGGTCCTACATGTTCAGACCTTGGCTTTTTTGCATTTATATGCTTGAAGAATTTTTTGGGATTTGTTTTACTATCCTTGGCCACCAGCCTTTCATTTTGTATTTTTGCTAATTTTATTACATTTTTACAGATTTTATTAAGCTCTTTATATTTTACAAAGGCTACAGCTGTACCCTCAGATTTGTATTTTTTAAATGCCCTTTTTTTGTCATGTATTGCCCCTTTCACAGAAGGTGTAAGCCATGTGGGGTTTAATTTGAGTCGTTTATACTTGTTACCTGTAGGAATAAATTTTGCACTATAATAACTCAAAGTAGATTTGAAAATCTCCCATTTATCATTTGTTCCATTATTTGACATTAGTTCTTCCCAGTCTATATCCTGAATTGCCGCCCTCATCCTGGGGAAATTGGCTTTCTTAAAATTAAATGTTTTTGCCCTCCCAGCCTGCGTTTGTTTTTTACAGTATAGGTAAAATATAACTATATTATGATCACTGTTACCGAGGTTTTCACGAACATTGACATTCCCAACAAGATCTGCATTATTAGAAATGACCAGATCCAACAGAGCTTCACCTCTAGTCGGGTCTTCCACAAACTGGCCCATAAAATTTTCCTGCAACAGGTTGAAGAATTGTCTCCCCTTTGCAGTTGAAGCCGAACCATGACACCAATTAATATCCCGGAAATTAAAATCTCCCATTATCACTACAGTACCCGCCTGTGCAGCCCGCTCCATCTGTTTATATAGCTGAACTTCCATCTCCTCAGTTATATTGGGGGGTCTATAGATTACACCAAAAGTAATTTTATCAGTGTTTACCTCCCTTTCTAGTTCCACCCACAAGGTTTCAACCTCCTCACAGTATTCACCCACTATTGTCTCTTTCACACTCGCCTTCATATCATTTCTCACATACAGACATACACCACCACCTTTCCTATTTGTCCTGTCTTTCCGAAAAAGTGTAAAACCCTGTAGATTTACAGCCCAGTCATGTGAAGAGTCCAGCCATGTTTCAGCAACACCAACTATATCTATATTTTCTTCCAGTATCAAGGCCTCCAGCTCCCCCATTTTGCTTGCTAGACTTCTGGCATTTGTGAACATACACTTTAACTTGCCTGTCAGTTTTTCACTTTTATTATCAGAAATGTGATTTGACATTAATCGGTCCTTTTTATTTACACTGATGTTTTGTAACGAAAGGATCTCCTTATCTTGTTGTCTAGTCCTCTCCCCACATTCTGTTTCTCCCCCCACCAATATAGTCTGACCCCTCTCTAACCTGGCTACCCCTTTTTTTTCTACATTGACCTCCCTCCTCAGCCCTAGTTTAAATACTCCGCCACCCCAGCTAGAATTCTCTCCCCCAGCACAGCGGACCCCCTTCCATTTAGGTGCAAATCATCTGCAGAATACAGTTTGTACCCCAATGAAAAGTCAGCCCAGTGCTCTAGGAACCCAAATCCTTCTCCTCTACACCAAGACTTCAGCCATGCATTTAACTCCCTGAGCTCCCGCTGTCTTTCCTGTGATGCGCATGGCACAGGCAGTATTCCTGAGAATACAACCTTGGAGGTCCTTCCCTTCAGCTTGTAGCCTAGCTCTTTAAAATTATTCTTAAGGCTCCTCCACCTACCATTTATTCTGTCGTTGGTACCGACATGGACCACGACAGCTGGATCATCACCAGCCCCTCCCAGCAATTTGTCCACCCGTTCCACCACATGCCGAACCCTGGCACCAGGGAGACAGCAAACCATTCGGTTGAGGTGGTCTTGGCGACAAATTATTCTATCCGTCTTCCTGATTATAGAATCCCCTACGACTATCAATTGTCTTGGCTTACCTGCATTACCATCCCGCCGACTACTAGCTGGGCTGTTCTCCCGGCTGTTAGGGAGATCAGTATCCACTAGGGCTGCCATTTCTGAGACTGACACCCTCGCATCATCACCCAACTTGGCAATTTTGCCTGGAATGTCAGAAACCGGATCGGCCTTCCTTGTCTTTGACCCCTTTCTACTGCCCCTAACTACATTAACCCAGCTACTTACCTGATCCTGCTCACCCATGTCTTCACCCTCCAGTTGTAACCCACTAACTGCATGCTCTGTGAGCAGCAAGCTCCGTTCAAAATTGTCTATCCTCCTACACGAACATAAATTACCTGCTTCTGCTGCCGCCTCCGCTGGTCTACGCTCCTCTTCCTTGCGCCTTCACTTTGTTGAACATATGGCCGGAAGCCGCAGCCGGAAGTCATCATCTTACTGTCCGGCAGCGGGTTCCAGTCCACATGAAAATGGCGTCGGATTTCGCTCTACGAACGAGCTTCGTTTTGGTCTGTGTGGGAGCGGCGCATGCGCCGTTCCCACACAGACTGCTCCCGCAACTGAGAATGGAACAGCTCCCGTTCACGTTCTCTATGGGGTTGTAGGTGCCGTATTCCATCTCTGTATGTGTTGTGAATCGACACATACAGAGATGAAAAAAAAAATGGCAGCCCCCATAGAGAAGTAAAAGTCAGAAAACATGAAAAAGTAAAACATGAGAACACAATTAAATACAATTTTTGAAAATATATTAAAAGCAATATGATAAAAATAAAATAAAAATTCATGACACCTTCCCTAAAAAGGGAATGTGTCGCTCTAGTGAGCGCACAGAATCCCCCCTCCCTTATCCTGGCTAGTGCAATGTTCAAACCGCCATTTTTTGAGCGAACACACAGTGTAGTAGGCTTACATACAGTGGTAATCACACAGTATAACACAAACATACACAAACATAACTTACCTGCTCCTGCCGCCACCGCTCCGTCCGCTCGCTCCGCTCCTAGTACTTGCTTCTAATCACATATCCGGAAGCCGCGACCGGAAGTAGTCATCTTACTGTCCGGACGCGGCTTCCGGTCCACATGAAAATGGCGCCAGATGTCGCTCGGCCGAAGACCTTTCTTTTGGACTATGTGGGAGCGGCGCATGCACCGTTCCCACACAGACGGCATACACCATAGAGAATGGAACGGCTCCCGACATGTCCATTCTTTGTGCGTATTTCGCGCATGACGCACCTATTGAAGTCAATGGGTGAGTGAAAACCACGCATGGCACACAGAAGCACTTCCGTGTGACCATCACAGAGAGAAAGTGTGCTTACTCCTGGGGAAGGAATAAATAAGGAGGTATAAGAACAACAACTCCCAGCATGTCCAGGATGTTATGTGATATCAGAGAAAGTTTACAGGAAGAGGAGGTATAAGAGGAGAGAACTACAACTACCAGCATGTCCAGGCTGTTATTATGGGATATCAGAGGACATTACAGGAGGAGGTATAAGAGGAGAGAACTACAACTACCAGCATGTCCAGGCTGTTATTATGGGATATCAGAGGACATTACAGGAGGAGGTATAAGAGGAGAGAACTACAACTACCAGCATGTCCAGGGTGTAATTATGGGATATCAGAGGACATTACAGAGAGGAGGTATAAGAGGAGAGAACTACAACTACCAGCATGCCCAGGCTGTTGTTATGGGATATCAGAGGACATTACAGAGAGGAGGCATAAGAGGAGAGGACTACAACTACCAGCAGGTCCAGACTTATTATGTGATATCAGAGGACATTACAGAGAGGAGGTATAAGACGAGAGAACTACAACTACCAGCATGTCCAGGCTGTTATTATGTGATATCAGAGGACATTACAGGAGGAGATATAAGAGAGAACTACAACTGCCAGCATGTCCAGACTGTTATTATGGGATATCAGAGGACATTACAGAGAGGAGGTATAAGAGGAGAGAACTACATCTTCCAGCCTGCCCAGACTGTTATGTGATATCAGAGGACATTACAGGAGGAGATATAAGAGGAGAGGACTACAACTCCCAGCATGTCCATACTGTTATTATGGGATATCAGAGGACATTACGGGGAGAAGGTATAAGAGGAGAGGACTACAACTCCCAGCATGTCGAGGACGTTATTATGGGATAACAGAGGACATTACAGAGAGGAGGTATAAGAGGAGAGGAATACAACTCCCAGCATGTCCAGGACGTTATTATGGGATATCAGAGGACATTACAGAGAGGAGGTATAAGAGGAGAGGACTACAACTCCCAGCATGTCCAGGACGTTATTATGGGATATCAGAGGACATTACAGAGAGGAGGTGTAAGAGGAGGGAACTACAACTTCCGGTATTCTGGCTCCATTTCTCACACAACTGCTAACAAAGTAAAGAAAAAAAATACGTTAATGGCTCCTCTCCCTCCGTCAGGCTTCTAGTGGGAAGCGGTGGGCGGTACTCGTAACAGACGTCCGTGCGTCACGTCTGCTACGAGGGCGGAGCTTGTAGCGAAAAAATAGTTTTTTTCAATATTTTATTTTTTATTTTTTGCAGTGGATGAGCTGAGTGCCGCGGCAACCCTGGACGGCTCTCGCGGCACCCAGGTTGGAAACCACTGCTCTATACTATATGCCTCTATATGACATAGGTGTCCCAATGCCCTCGTACTTAGCGCTCCATGTATATTTAGCTGTAAGTAGCTTGAAAGCAGCCAGGGTGTTGGGTGTTGGGTAGACTGGAAAAGCCCGGAAATTCTGACGATCATAAATGGATAGAGCAGTAAGTGTCTAGCAGCGTGCAGCATACTGCGGTGGTGAGTGAGCAACGGATTATGTTATTACTCACATTATTTATATAAGTGTTATCCGACCTGTTTACCGGAGAAAAAAGGATTTATATTTTATTTTGTTGGTTTTTTTTCTCCCTCGCCTGGATGCCTGGATACTGGGCATTCTGACTATTATTATTGAATACAGAATAGTGGACAATATAACATCTAACATTTAGACCTGCCACGCTGGGCCCATGGATCATAGGTGCTTCAGTTAGCCTCATTACATATAACAATCAGACTAATAAATAAATCCCTGTAGAGCTGCATGACAGTATAATTGAATATTATTAAATAACCGTCTACATGCAAAAGCTCAGATGAGGTACTATATAGAGAGATCGGTCATATAACACTGGGCTATTGAGCCACACACTGAATATTGGTTATTGAACGTTATTTATATCCGTCTCTATCAACATTTAAGATATGTAACAACTGGACATATTGTATCGTACAGTTGTCAAACAACATACCAGCATACCAGGCATTGCAACAGCAATAGCGTCCATATGGCTAACTTAAAGAGGCTCTGTCACCAGATTCTCAAATCCCTATCTCCTATTGCATGTGATCGGCGCTGCAATGTAGATAACAGTAACGTTTTTTGGCCAAGTTATGAGCTATTTTATATATATGCAAATGAGCTTTGAAATGGACAACTGGGCGTTTTGTTTTTTTTCGTTATGACCAACTGGGCGTGTATTGTGTTTTTAACTGGGCGTGTTTATGTGTATGATGCTGACCAATCAGTGACCAGTCAGCGTCATACACTCCTCTACATTCATTTACACAGCAGCACAGCATTCTTACTAGAACGATGTGCATCAACATACACAAGTGTACTGATAATGAATACACATGACCATCCAGCCTGGACGTCATGTGTATTCATGTGTATTCAGAATCCTGACACTTCTGACTCTTTGTCTGAGATTTTACTGTTATCTACATTGCAGCGCCGATCACATGCAATAGGAGATAGGGATTTGAGAATCTGGTGACAGAGCCTCTTTAACCCCTTCAGGACCCAGCCTGTTTGGGCCTTCAGGACACAGCCGATTTTTTTCAAATCTGACATGTTACTTTATGTGGTAATAACGTTGGAATGCTTTTACCTATCCAAGCGATTCTGAATTGTTTTCTCGTGACATATTGTACTTTATGTTAGTGAAAAAATTTGTTCGATAATTTTGGTATTTATTTCTGAAAAACGCAAAAATTTGCATTTTTCGAAATTTAAACGTATCTGCTTGTAAAACAGATAGTAATACCACACAAAATAGTTAGTAGATAACATTTCCCATATGTCTACTTTATGTTTGCATCGTTTTTTGAACGTCCTTTTATTTTTCTAGGACGTTACAAGGCTTAGAACTTTAGCAGCAATTCCTCATATTTTAAAGAAAATTTCAAAAGGCCATTTTTTTCAGGGACCAGTTCAGATCTGAAGTGAATTGGAGGGCCTTATACATTAGAAAATACCCAGAAGTCACCCCATTTTGAAAACTGCACCCCTCAAGGTATTCGAATCAGCATTCACAAAGTGTTTTAACCCTTTAGGCGTTTCACAGGAATTAAAGCAAAGTAGAGGTGAAATTTACAAATTGTATTTTTTTTGCCGAAATTAATTTCTAATACATTTTTTTACTGTAACACAGAAGGTTTTACCAGAGAATTGCAAGTCAATATTTATTGCCCAGATTCTGCAATTTTTAGAAATATCCCACATGTGGCTTTAGTGTGGTAATGGACTGAAACACCGGCCTCAGAAGCAAAGGAGCACCTGGTGGATTTTGGGCCTCCTTTTTTTTTTTAGAATATATTTTAGGCACCTTGTCAGGTTTGAATAGGTCTTGTGGTGCCAAAACAGTGAAAACACCCCAAAACTTACCCCATTTTGGAAACTACACCCCTCAAGGAATTTATCCAGTGGTATAGTTAGCATTTTCACCACACAGGTTTTTCGCTAAATTTATTAGAATTGGTCTGTAAAATCGACTTTTTTTCTGAAAAAACATAGAAATTTTTAATATTTACAAGGAATAATAAAGAAAATGCACCCCAACATTTGTAAAGAAAATCTCTCCCGATTACGGCAATATCCCACAAACTGCTGATTGGACTCACAGCAGGGCTCAGAAGGGAAGGAGCGCCATTTGGATTTTGGAGCACGGATTTTGCTGGATTGGTTTTCGGTGCCATGTCGCGTTTGCAACACCCTGGAGGGACCAAAACAGGGAAACCCCCCAAAAGTGACCCCATTTTGGAAAGTACACCTCTCAAGGAATATAGAATGGGGTATAGTTAGCATTTTGACCACACAGGTTTTTTGCAGAATTTAGTGGAATTAGGCGGTGAAAATGAGAATAGATTTTTTTCTTTGAAAAAGCATAGAAATTTTAAATTTTTACAAGGAATAAAGGAAAAAAAGAACCACAACATTTGTAAAGCATTTTCTCCTGATTACGGCAATACCCCATATGTGGTAATAAACTGCTGATTGGACCCATGGCAGCGCTCAAAAGGGAATGAGCGCCATTTGGATTTTGGAGCATGGATTTTGCTGGATTGTTTTTCGGTGCCATGCCGCGTTTGCAACGCCCTGGAGGGACCAAAACAGTGGAAACCCCCCAAGTTACCCCATTTTGGAAACACCGCTCAAGGAATTTTTCTAGGGGTATAGTGAGCATTTAGACCCCACGGGTCTTTTGCAGAATTTATTAGAATTTTTCCACTAAAATGTTGAATTTTCTCATTTTCACAAGGGAAAAAGGAGAAAAAAACAACCAATTTTTGTAAAGCAATTTCTCCTGAGTATGGAAATACCCCACATGTGGTCAAAAGTTTTTTTTCATTAGAAATGAATTAACTCTTTCAGGACTGATCCATTTTTTGCTTTCTTATTTTCGTTTTTCACTCCCCGCGTTCCAAGAACCATAACTTTTTTCTTTTTCCATCAGTAGAGTGATGTGAGGGCTTATTTCTTGCGGGAGGAATTGTAGAATGTACTGGGAAACTGAAAAAAATAGGAAAATATAGGAATATAGGAAAAAAATCGGATTCCATTTTTTGGGGTTTTCGTTTTTACAGCTTTCGCTGTGCGGTAAAAACAAAAACGACAGCGATTTTGGCTGTTTAAATTATTTACGTTTATTACAGTCTTCACGTGAAAGTTAAATAATGGTAGATTGTAATAGTTCGGCCTTTTACGGACGTAGCGATACCAATTTTGTTTATTTTTTTTACATTACTTTAGAAGAAAAATGGGAAAGGGTTTTTTTTTTTAACTTTAAACTTTTTTCTTTCTCACTACTAATAACTAATTCTTCTACACATTTTATTAGTCCCCTTAGGGGACTTGTCCCAGCGATTGTTGGATCGCTGGTACAATATACTGCAATACTACTGTATTGCAGTATATTGTTATTTTTACAGGCTTCTGTAACCGCACGATCGCTGTTCCTGTTTGTTAGTCCTGGGTGTCAGCTGTAATAGACAGCCGACACCTACAGCGTATGGAGCGGGCTATTAAGTCATGGTGCGCAAAGGGGTTAATGCACAGCAAATGGTGTGAATATTGCAATTTTCCACTGATATGCCATTTTAGTGCATAATATGTTGTGCCCAGTATGTGCCTCTGAAGACAAATACCTCATATAGCATTAAGCGGGTTCTCTCGGGTATGGTGATGCCATATATGTGAGCGCAAACTGCTTTTTGGGCACGCTGCAGGGCTCAGAAGGGAGGGATGCCATTTTGCTTTTGGAGCGCAGATTTTGCATGGCAGTTCTGTTTGGTTTTGGCTGGTATTTCAGTTTATAATGTGGGAGCATGTGTAAGCTGGGTAGAGTACATGAGGGCATAATAAGAGGGTATAATAATGGGGTAAATAAATAATAATTCATAGATGTGTGGCCGGTGTCACACTGATAAATGGCGCCCGATCTTATCCGATTTTGGAACACTGCGCATTTTGCATCGCCATAATCTGAGAGCTAGAACTTTTTTATTTTTTCACCACCGGAGCCGTGTGAGGGCTTATTTGTTGCGGGACAATCTGCAGTTTTCATTGGTACCATTTTGGGGTACATGGGATTTTTTATTTTTTAACACTTTTTATTAAATTTTTTTGCAAGCCAGGTGACCATAAACAAGGAATTCTGACAATGTTTTTTTAGTTTTATTTTTTGCAGTGTTCACCGTGTGCTATAAATGACAATTTTACTTTATTCTGCGGGTCGATATGATTACGGCGATACCAGATGTATATTTTTTTTTTTATGTTTTTCAGCGTTTGCGCAATAAAATCACTTTTTTATAAAATAATTCATTTTCTGTGTCACCATATTCTGAGAGCCATAACTTTTTTTTATTTTCCAGTCAAAAAGCTGTGTAAGGGCTTGTTTTTTGCGGGACGGGTTGTAGTTTTTATTGGTACTATTTTCGGGTACATGCGACCCCTTTTGATCACTTTTTATTCTCTATTTTGGGAGGGGTGGTGACCAAAAAATAGCGATAACTTTTATTTTTACACTTTTTTAAAAACATTTTTATTACTTTTTTTTACTTTTTTTACTTGTCCCACTAGGGGACACTTAGACTTGCAGCTTTGATCGCTGCTAGAGTACATTACACTACACACGTAGTGTAATGTACTCCAACTGTCATTGTGACGTAAATGTCACACTGACAGGAAGCCGAGGAGGACCGGCCGGAGGCTCTTCCTCCGAGGCTTCCGTACATGGCAACCCGGAGGTCATTGTCTGGCCTCCGATTGCCACGACAAGCATCGGCAGTGTCCACAATCACTTAGTGGGGGCTGCCGATGTGCTTCAAACCCCTTAAATGTGGCAATCTGTCGCCGCATTTATGGGGTTATTTGCCAAAATCAGCGGCGATGGTCCGCTGACCGGCAAGACTGGAGTGTCAGCTGTCGGGGACAGCTGACCTCCTGGTTCCCGGACACTGTCCGTTAAGACAGTGTGCACCGGGAACTTCTCCGCAACTGTACGTCCTGATGCGGGAAGCAAGCCCTCTGCAGGACGTACAGTTGCGGAGCAGCGCGTGAAGAGGTTAAGGAGTAGAAGAGGAAAGAAATCGAGCTCTCTTCAAAAACCATCAATACAATTGGCCTCGAACAGTATGCAAATATACATAACAGAATCTAACATGAACCGAGAGGCGTTGACTGCGCCAATGCCAAATGACATTGAAAAAGCGATGGAAAGCTTGGTGCAGAAAGCTATATATTCAGAGAGTTATAACCCTTTTGTTAAAATAGAAACTAGGCCTCAGGAGGCCAGGGATATACAGACACCGCCCACAGAGGGACACTACTTTAATTGTGAAAGATGTAGAAGCACCTCTTATGAATAGGGGTGATGACTTAAGAGAACTAAGTCAGCAATTGACCGTGAAGCCAACTAAGCGAGATATGGACAAATATATAGAACGCCTGGAAAATATGTATAAAACAGAAATCCAAGCATTAAATGTAAATTTGACACAACTTTCTGAACAATTTGACAAAGTAGAAGAAGTAGTGCTAATGGTAAAGAGTGATCAAAAGGCCCAAGATCAAACTATGGGTTTACATACCCAGCAGATCCATACCCTATTTAATCTGGTAGAAGATCAGGAAAATAGGAGTCGTCGCAATAACATCCGAATACGGGGCATGCCTGAAAACATAGATGGGAAAGATCTTATTTCAAAATTAAAGGAATTGTTTAACAAAATACTAGATAAACCTAAGGAAGCAGAACTCGAAATTGATAGAGCCCATCGGATCCCAAATGGGCGCAATCCGATTATGGACCGGACAAGAGATGTGTTGTGTAGAATACACTTCGCGGGTGTAAAGGAGGCATTTATGCGGAAAGCAAAAGAAAAGGGGGCGAGTTGGACTTAGATGGCACATATATTCAACTTCTGGCAGACCTGTCCAGAACGACTCTTTTAAAGAGAAAAGCACTAAAACCTTTGTTAGATGAATTACGAGGAAAGGACATTTTATATTCTTGGGGACACCCGTTCCAATTACAAGTCAGACGAGAGGGGACATTGCATGTAATTAGAACACCTGAGGACATACCTTCTGTAAAGTCATGGATATTCCGAAAATTTGCATCCAGGAATGGCCTTACACATGGCAACCAATACCAAAAATAGTACCAAAAGAGGGTCGAAAGGCCACAATTTGATACGAGACATGGAAACAAAGGGAAAAAGATAAAGGAGAAAAAAATAATATTATGAAACAAGCATTGTAGAAAGGGACAAATTAAAGGGAAAGTAGATTTTCGTACTACATTGGTTAAACGGAGAGCATTGAGACGCATACTTCTAGCACTCAGGGAAAGAGATATTCCTTACTCATGGGGACACCTGTTTCAGTGGCAAGCTAAATGGGGCTCCTCCACCTACTCCATTTACTCTCCAGAAGATAAACCAGACTTTTTTGCTGCCTTGGATTTACCATTTATATCCATCTTAGATTGGTCGTTCTTCTTGCCACTACTGCAATGGATGTTTCGAAGGAACCAGCGAAATGGTGCTCCCCCGATCGTCCCTGGACGTAGGTGACCTCAGATCCATATAGTTGTAGATCCTTAATCTTTGGAACCGTAACCTTGCATGATTGCGGACTTCACTCTGTTACCAGAGCAAGGGGGGCTTCACTTACCTGGAAGATCTTTATTTTGCCTATGGTTAAAGTAGCTGTTGCAGTGTACTCCATATTGGCTGCCCATATGTGAGTCCTTGTTAACCCGTTAGTGACCGCCAATACGCCTTTTAATGGCGGCCACTAATGGGCTTTATTCTGATGCATATGCCTTTTTACGGCACTGCATCAGGATAAAGTAAACAGAGCAGGGAGCGTCAAATCTCCCTGCTCTCAGCTGCCAGAGGCAGCTGAGGGCTGGGAGCGTCCCTGCTCTGCCGTGTGAGATCGATATAAGTATCGATCTCACCTGTTTAACCCCTCAGATGCGGTGCACAATAGCGAGCACCGCATCTGAGTGGTTTTGGAGAGAGGGAGGGAGCTCCCTCTCTCTCCCGCCGACACCCGTCAATACGATCGCCGAGTGTCAGTGTCTTCTATGGCAGCCGGGGGCCTAATAAAGGCCCCCAGGTCTGCCTGTCATGAATGCCTGCTAGATCATGCCTCTGGCATGACCTAGCAGATGCCTGTCCATTTTAAACGGACAGGCAGTAATACACTGCAATACAAAAGTATTGCAGTGTATTATAATAGCGATCGGAGAATCGCATATTAAAGTCCCCTAGTGGGACTAGTAAAAAAGTTTAATAAAGTTAAAGAAAAATAAATGTGAAAAAAAATGAAAAACCCAGTTTTTCCCCTTACAAAATGCTTTACTATTAAAAAAACAAAATAAAGTCAAAAAGTTACACATATTTGGTATCGCCGCATCCGTAACGACCCCAACTATAAATCTATTACATTATTTAACCCGCACGGTGAACGCAGTACAACATGTAATAAAAAACTATGGAAAAATTGCTGTTTTCTGTGAATCCTGACTTTAAAAAAATTTGATAAAAAGTGATCAAAAAGTCACATTTACTCCAAAATGGTACCAATAAAAATTACAAGTCTTCCCGCAAAAAAAAAGCCCTCATACAACCGCATCGGCAAAAAAGTAAAAACGTTACGGCTCTTCAAATATGGAGACACAAAAACAAATAATTTTGAAAAAAAAGTGTTTTTGCTGTGTAAAAGTAGTAAAACATACAAAAACTATACAAATTTGTTATCGTTGCAATCGTAACAACCCGCTGAATAAAGTTATTGTGTTATTTATATCACACGGTAAATGGCATAGATTTAAGACGCGAAAAATAGTGGCAAAATTTCAGTTTTTTTTCTATTCCCCCCCCCCCAAAAAAAAAGTTAATAATAGTTAATCAATAAATAATATGTCCCCCAAAATGGTGCTATTAAAAAATACAACTTGTCCCGCAAAAAAACAAGACCTTATACAGCTATGTCGACACAAAAATAAAAAGGTTATAGCTCTTGGAATGCGACGATGGAAAAATGTAAAAAATGGCTTGGTCATTAAGGTTTAAAATAGGCTGGTCATTAAGGGGTTAAACAACATACCATCTGAATTTATATTTCACTGCAGGTTGCTCTTTTTTTTAACTACTTAGTCATATTGCTGAATGTATATAGTGTCTATTTTCTTGCTTAAAGAGGCTCTGTCACCAGATTTTGCAACCCCTATCTGCTATTGCAGCAGATAGGCGCTGCAATGTAGATTACAGTAACGTTTTTATTTTAAAAAAACGAGCATTTTTCGCCAAGTTATGACCATTTTTGTAGTTATGCAAATGAGGCTTGCAAAAGTACAACTGGGCGTGTTGAAAAGTAAAAGTCCAACTGGGCGTGTATTGTGTGTGTACATCGGGGCGTTTTTACTTCTTTTACTAGCTGGGCGTTCTGACGAGAAGTATCATCCACTTCTCTTCAGAACGCTCAGCTTCTGGCAGTGCAGACACACAGCGTGTTCTCGAGAGATCACGCTGTGACGTCACTCACTTCCTGCCCCAGGTCCTCTTTAACGCATTTTACATCAACAGGGCAGTAGAAATATGGAGATACATATATGAAAAGTTATGTGTATGTGGAGAGGGTTGTAAATTTTTCTCTTTCCCTTCCCACATTCACAATAGGCCGAAGTTGTGTTTTATATTCGTAATTTACATTCCCCTTTTCTAGGGTATGCGGAGTGACCTTATTTTATAGGGCTTAAGACACATCCCTCGGAATTGTTATATGCAACTATTAACATGATGGCCTTAATAATTATTATTATTATTATGGGAACTGGTCATACCATCTCTCAACAGGTGTTAACGTTTAAATCAACGAGAACGGAGACTCATGTGCTTTATCTCCCCCCCCCCTGTATAGTGCCAACCAAGTATACTTAGTGTGTCCTTGACATTCTACGTATGAGATATATCTCTAAGGTGCACATACTGCTGACGTTCTGCTAAAGTGCAGGTTCTTGTCATGTCCATCCACTCTGCAGAGTTACGTATTTTCACATCAAAAAAGCTATATATACACATTTGAGTGGAAGATAGCACAGTAAGATTAATCCCCCTTTGTTAAAAGTTTACCAAGCAGTCTATTTTTGCCGCGTGGCTTATAGAAACACTGATCCTGCCTTGTTCTTCTCCTCTTAACCCATATCATGGGGAAGTATGTGGATTGATAGCTCTTTTGGGGAGGAGGTCATGGGCTATGTATGTTCGCTCTTTTAAATGTTTGAAATGGATATATTGCATGTCTTATTTTTTAATACTTTTATAATTCTCGCAAGATATTGACTGTCGTAGCTCCTAATTATTTTGGGGAAAAGATCCCTTGAACCTCCTTTTGATATTCTTTGAATTTTATGCGATTTGTGTTATTCTTAAATTGATATCGGGCATAAGGAAGTAGGTTAGGATTATCCCTCTTTCATTGTCCAGTCGACCCCACATTTAGGACGTGTTCATATGAACACTAGACATACTTTTTTCTTTTTTCCCTGAACTTAGTAATTCTGCGAACAGAACGCCGTCTGTGGTGATTCCATTCTGTTTCTAGTCTCTTTCTTCTTCATATTCCCCTCCCTTCCCTCCCTTTCTCAGATGGCGTCCTTGAAACTTTGTTCATTGAACGTGCGTGGTTTTAATACACCGGAGAAACGCTCTCAGGTTCTGTACCATATGCATAAGCAGCGCGTTCACATTCTACTCCTACAGGAGACCCATTTCAGGGCAGACCATGTTCCGGCCATTAAGCATAGATATTTTACACAGTGGTTTCATAGTACTAATCCAGATTCAAAGTCTAGAGTTGTGAGCATTGCAATCCATAAATCCCTCCTGGTCTCCATTGTAGCAACGCACTATGATCCTCAGGGGCGCTTTCTATTTTTGAAGCTCTGTATTGCTGGGAAGCTATACACTGTTGCCAATTTTTACTTACATAATTACAATCAAGCGAGCATTTTCAAGAGTTATCTCACAGAGTTTTCTGAATTTTCTGAAGGCTTTCTGATTACCGCAGGGGATTTTAATTTTACTATGGATCGGGCGTTGGACTCCTCGGGCAGGTCCTCAGTTGCCATTTCTCAATTGCTTGCTCTTAAAACTAAGCTTTTTTCTTTGCAGCTGGTGGATTTTTGGAGAATTCTTAATCCTCAGGGGAGAGGTTATACTTTTTATTCCCCAGTTCACGACATGTACAGTAGAATTGACTTGTTCTTCATTAGCCATTATTTACTCTCGTTGAACCCGGAGTCCCCGATTGGCACAATGATCTGGCAGATCATGCGCCTGTCTTTCTTTCCCTTACTCTCCAAGACACAATATCAAGAGAATGGCAGTGGAGGTTGAATCCGAATCTCTTAAGGGATTCAGTTTATCAGGTGGCTATCGAGCGCTCCATTGCTGACTTTCTTGATCATCATGTCTCAGACACTACTCCTCTCCCAGTTCAATACGGGGCACTTTTATACAACAGGGAGCAAGATTGAAAAAAGAAAAAGCCTTTATAATTAAACGTCTACTGTCTCAAATACGTGACCTACAATTAAAACATGAGCAGACCCAACTCTCCCAGACATTAGTTGAGTTGATGGAAGCTCGAAACTCACTGAGGGATTTACTTGATCAGGCACACGCTTCTTATCGAGATCGCTGTCGCCGCTACTCATATGAACATTCCAATAAATGTGGTAATGCTCTAGCTCAGACGCTTCATCCAAGAGCTCCTCAATCATTTATCCCCTTGATCAAAAACCTATCTGGAGAACCAAGACTTAAATCGGAGGAGATTGTTAATATCTTTAGAGAATACTATCATTCCCTATACAATCTTAGGGGTCACTTGGCAGATATGTCACCTTCTGACCTCCAGCATAAAATAGACTCCTATGTTTCTGACACAGCCTTGCTGACCATAGATGTAACCGAGATCTCTTCCTTGAGTGAGGAATTCTCAGAATCAGAAGTAGATGTAGTTATTATGTCTTCTCCAGCTGGTAAAAGCCCATGTATTTGATATTTATGCCTTGGTTGAGAGATCTCCCACTGTGCCCACTCCACAGATTGCTCTCTTATCTCTGATTCCTGGTCCCTTACTGGGGATAAAAAGGGGATTACTCCGACACTTCCTCACGGCGACTCAAACTGTCACCCCCAGGCATTGGAAGGCCACTGATCCCCCCATAATCAAAGAATGGGTTGTGGAAATGTATCTTCTACAGAGAATCGAAACATTGATGGAGGAAGATGGAGATCATGCCGCTCGAATTATGCTCCTATGGCAGGCATGGTCTTCCTTTAAATCGGGCCCACATTTAGCTACTTGGTTAGGTCGAAATTAACCTTATTGGTCCTCCGACACGTACGGTGACATTATAGATGTGACTTACATCTTATATTGGGATGGCTTCCCCCATTTTGGTTCCCTTCTCCATTTTTTTACCCCTTCTTTCTCTCTTTCATTCTTAATTTCTTTCTAACTTATGTTATTTTTATTATTTGTGTGTTCTTAGCTCATTATTTTTTACTTACTTCTGATAATTCATATTGAATTTTCTAATGCTGCCAAGAGAACAATTTAATCTTATGTGCTGATTCGTGTGCTGCATTGTTTATACTCTTCTTTTGAATAATCGTCGTAGATCAATACTGAAATTACTTAGTATATATTGATTTGTATGTATCTTTTCTTTTGTACTTGAAAATCTGTAAATAAAAATCTGATTATGAAAAAAAAAAAATAAGCAATTCTGCCACTGGGTTTTTTTTATAACATTTTTTTTACTGCGTTTACCTTCGGGATAAACAATGTGATATTTATATAGTTCAGGTCATTATGAATTTGGCAAAACCAATTATGTATAGTTTTGTTTTGGTTTTTTTCAATAATAAAGGACTTTATCAGGGAAAAGGGTAATTTTAGTTTTTATTACTTGAAACTTTTATTTACTTATTTATCTAAAACTTGTATTGTTTTTTTATAGGTTTTTTTTAGTCCCACTGTGGGACTTGAAGGCCTGATCTTCTGATCGCAGGTATGATACATTTCACTACTTATGTAGTGCAAAGCATTGTAACTGCCAGTTTTACACTGACAGGCAGCCTATTAGGCCTGGCCTAATAGGCTTCCTTACATGGCAGACCTGGAGACCATTGTTTGGCTTCTAATTACCATAGCAGCCAATCGGCACCCCAAGATCGCTCACGGAGGGCGATGGGTACAATGGGAGCCCCCTGCATGTGTCAAACACCTAGAAGCTGCGGTCGCTATGGAATCTAAGGTGTTAAACTGCTAGTATCGGAGATTGCTCAAATCCTGAGCATGGCAGTGTGAGCTTGGCTGTATATTATAGCCAGCCCCCACTGTTGATGATGCAGGGCTCAAGACCTGAGCCAGCAACAACCGCGTGCCGTAACTGGATGGCAAATCGCAGGAACCGCTTCCCTCCTATGATGTACCTATACATCCTGGGGTGGGAAAAGGTTATACCTTGTCCAATAAAAAAAACCCTGCTTTTCTGCCCACATATTGCAGATTTCCATTGAAGTGTTAGGCAGTCGCTGTCTTAGCTTTCTTCACAACCATAAACTTTAGTGGTGAGGGCCACACACGACCTCCTATTCATGGTTGCTATAGGGGATCAGGTGTTTTTTTTTGCCCAGGGGGCTCCACCAACCTTAACTGGTTCCCGACCGCTGGCTGTATTTTTCCGGCCAGCGGTGAGGGTCCTTAAAACCAAACCATAGACTTTTTACGGCTCGGGTTTTAACTTGCTGCCCGCGCGATCGGGCAGCTGAATATCGGGTCTCCGGCTGTCAGTGACTGCCGGGGACCCTGAGAAGATAGAAGCAGCTTTCGCTGCTTCTGTCTTCTATGATGATTTGTACACAGCGCTCAATGAACCGCATCAGCTCAATGAACCGCATCAGCGGCGCTGTCTCTATTCCCCCCGGTGATCATGTGACTGGTCACATGATCGCCGGGTGCCGTTAGTGACAGACTGCTGCTGGGTCTTACAAGACCCAGCACAGCCTTATTAGTGACAATCGTCACTATGAGAGGGCTGATTTCCCCTGTAACTGGGGCTGCTGTGCAGCTCCAGTTACAGGGGAAAAACATTGTGTAAAAGAAAGAAAAAAAAATATATAAAGTTCCCCAAAGGTCTTTTTTGACCTTTGAGGGACAGACCATAGTAATAAAAAAATAGTAAAGTGCAAAAAAAAATAAAATAAATACACAAATACCCACCCCAAAAAAAAACGTTTCCCCCCCCACCCGCCAATCATTGTTGCGCTGACCAAATTACCCTAATATAGACATGTAATATATTAAAATTTACGGTAGACAATGACGATCACAAATAAAAGGTCTATTTTAGGGTAAAACTATGTTATTACCCAAACAAAATAGCTGAAACGTAAAAAAGCTTATTTTTTTACTATTATTTTCAAACTTTCTGAATAAATTCTAAAATATCAAAAAAGGTGTGTATAAAAAAAGAAACCTGCATTGTCTACGGAAAAAAACGTCGCAAAAATCACGTAGTTAGCCCAACAAATAAAAAAGTTATAGCCATTTAACTAACACGTGCTAAAAAGGGCTAAACGGTGTCTGGTCCTGAAGGCGCAAAATAGCCCGGTCCTGAACAGGTTGATCCAGCACTGGGTCTGCAGAGACATGTCTATCGGCAGTTTTATTCATATGTATTTTTGACTGAAAGTAGCTAATATACTGCAGCTTTCCTTTTTATAAAACGAGAGTTTTAACAGAACAATAAAAATGTCTTATCTTATCTCGAGGATTGTGGCTGCATACAGGGCTGATTTAAGGGGGGAGGGGCAAAATAGGCATTTTAAAGTTATGTATTATGTGAGCTGAAATTCCAAAAAAAACAGTCTAAAAAGGGCAAGGAAGAGGGCATATTTTGCTTGTTGACCTGGGGCCCAATTCCTATAAAACTAGACTTGTCTGTATAAACAAAGTGCATTTGTTACATGTGCACAACTATACAGCACAGGATATGAATCAGCTGCTACAATAAAGTCTATGTAAACTATAGAGGGACTGAGTAGTGAGCTGTAAGGACATGCGCTTGTAAATAGATATAACACCTCCATACAGCCATAGTCCTTGATAATTCAGCTCAGAGATAAATAAAGAAGTGCTCTAAGCCCATTTATATTTCTTCAATTTTTTTTGAACCTCTTGTCTTATTTAGGCCGGGATCACACGCACGGTTTTGATGCAGTTTTTGGCTCAATTCTTTGAAACAATCACAGGAGTGGACACAAAAGATAGGAGATGTATTAGGGCGGGTTCACACATGGCGGAATTTCACTTAAATTCCGCTGCGGACACTCCGCAGCGTTATTCCGCAGCGGAGCCGTTTCTCCATTGACTTTCACTTTAATTTAGCAGTGTTCGTTTACACGATGCGTACAATTCCGCTGCGGAGCATAGGCTGCGGAGCGGAATTTGGTGTCCGCAGCATGCTCTGTCTGTTGCGGAGCAGTGGCGGACTCATGGCGGAATTTCTCCATTGACTTCAATGGAGATTCAAAGTTCCGCAATGAAGTCCGCAGCTGTCATGCACATGTTATGTGTGCTGCGGATGCGTCTTGCTTTTTTAACTTGACATTTCTTCATTCTGGCTGGACCTATGTATTTCTAGGTCTACAGCCAGACTGAGGAAGTCAATGGGGCTCCCGTAATGACGGGAGCGTTGCTAGGAGACGTCAGTAAATAGTCACTGTCCAGGGTGCTGAAAGAGTTAAGCGATCGGCAGTAACTGTTTCTGCACCCGGGACAGTGACTACCGATCCCAATATACATGTATCTGTAAAAAAAAATGAAGTTCGTACTTACCGAGAACTCCCTGTTTCTGTCTCCAGTCCGGCCTCCCAGGATGACGTTTCAGTGTAAGTGACGGCTGCAGCCAATCACAGGCCAAGCACAGGCTGCAGCGGTCACATGGACTGCCGCGTCATCCAGGGAGGTCGGGCTGGATGCCGAAGGAGGGACGCGTCATAAAGACAACGGGCGGTAAGTATGAATTTCTTTTACTATCACTAGGGAAAGTGCTGTCCCTTCTCTCTATCCTGCACTGATAGGGAGAAGGGAAGCACTTTTCCCGCAGTCCGCAGCAGCTAGTCCGCATCAATTTTCTGCACATTTTGTGCAGATCCGCAGCCGTAATCCGCAACCCGGATTAGGTGCGGCATTGATGCGGACAGTTGCGGAGGAATTCCGCCATGTGTGGTCATGCCCTTAGTCTTTTCTTTATACCTTTCCCTCCTTTTGGATCCACTTCTGGCTTTGGCTAAAAAAAAACTGAGCCAAAAACTGCACCAAATACTGCGTGTGTGGTCCTGGCCTTATATGTGCACAATTTAAAAATTGCAAAAGCCCTATAACCTCTGTATAACCAATCTGCGATTTGAGTTGAATGGTTATCAAATTAATAGCATTGCACTATCCCAGGGCTTAAATTATAGTATCATGGGAAGCAAAAAAAAAATATTTTTTTTTCTTATTGCTGCCGATTTTCACCTTGAAAACAAAGAAATCTTAGGCTGGGTTCACACAGTTTTTTGCAGACGGAAGATCTGCCTCAAAATTCTGTTTGGAATTTTGAGGCAGATTTTGCTCTGCCTGCACGCCGATTTTCGCTGCATTTTTCGCCCACGTCCATTGAGCGTCGCGGTCAAAAAAAGCCGCGAAATATGCTTTCTCTGCCTCCCATTGATGTCAATGGGAGGTCAGAGGCGTAAACGGCCAAAGATAGGGCATGTCCCTTCTTTTTTCCCACGATACAGTTTTTTCATTTTAAATCAATGGGAGGCATTTTCGGTCGTTTTTTGGTGCGTTTTCTGACGCGGTTTCTGCATCACAAAACTCTGTATGAACTCCCCCTTATTATAACACATAAAATATATTGGTTATTATTATTAAGTAGCAAAACAAATTGCTGTTTCTCCTGCCTATTTAGGTAAAAAGAGTAAAAACGTAAACAAAAAATATCATCTTTGGCATTAACCTTTGTAAATAGTGAAATTTTGCCTGGTCATGAAGTAGTTGTTTTTTTAATTCTGTGTTTCCGAGTGACGTTAATCATCATAATTATCATCATATGACACAGGACAACTGCTACACATTTCAAATAAACAGCTCATTGGCAGTAGAAAGGCATCAGCACGGAGACTTAATGGGCTTGACCTATTTTTATAGATACCAGGCTTGGTGTAATAAACAACCAACAACAAATATTGAAACAATATGTGATAAAGATTGAAATATTCCAATTCAGTTACAAGTTTCCAGCACTACGTGTCATTGAAGAGATATAAAATATACAGGTTACAATTCTAAGAGAAATACCCAGACAGCACAGACATTGGAATACAGCCAATGGTCTGTCTCAACTCATACATGTCGAGGGAGCAGAAGTAGAAAAACACCTTGTTTACAATGTCCCATCAGCAAATCAACTACATCTATACCATCTATATTAACTGTACAGCAGAGTGAAACCTATTGTTATCTGTAAGCAGCCATTTCCTGCTGGGGAAAGGCTGTTTGTAGAGTAGAATTACTGACCGGAATAACAGAAAATGGTTGCGCCATGATCATGTTTTTATTTCCTACATCTCAAAACCTGCTAGATGTGTTAAAAGACACATGAAGGAAGGTTATCAGCAAACATTTTTTATAAACTTTGCTTTTATAAGGTTTACAATTTACTGTAGGTTTATGTTGCCCTTTGTCATGATCCGTGGGTATATGGACTAGGCCGCACCTTTGATAGTCCATGGTAGGCTGAGTAAAAGTCCAAGTTCACATCTAGGAGTTTACAGAGGGCTCTCCAGAATTTCGAGGTGAACTAAACCCCCCGATCAGACACTATATGAAGAGGCAAGCCATGCAAGCAGAAGATGTGCTGGATGAAGATATTAGCCAGTCGAGGGGCAAAATATAGGCCGGTCAGCGGAATAAAATGTGCCATCTTCGAGAATTGGTCCACCAACACCCAGACCATATTGCATCCTGCTGAGGGAGGAAAATCTGTGACAAAGTCCATTGCAATATGCTGCCAGGGAGCGTTGGAGCAGACCAGCAGGCTTGGAGTGAGCAACTTTGTTGGAAGCACATACAGTGCAGGAAGAGACAAAGTCCACAATATCTTTGGGCAGCATGGGCCACCAGAAATGACGAGCAAGCAGTTCTCGAGTCTTACGAACACCAGCATGCCCAGCCAGTTTGGAACTGTGTCCCCAGCAAAGGATTCTGTTCCTGTCTGCCAACCGCACAAAAGTCCTCCCCGGAGGGTTTTCTCTCCTACCAATCCTAGGTACTGGAGTTTGTTGCTTCTGGGGGCACAAACGCACAACATGGCCTCCAAGGCCTCAATACAGACAAAGTCCTGAAGTGCGTCTGCGTTGTTTCTCCTGGGATGCCAATTTGAGCCGGTCCACCTGCATAGCCTCCTCGGGTGGAACAACTGGTGGGGGCAACAGGGATTGCTGGAAAGTAGGAGCCAGTCTAGGGAATCTTCTAACCTCTTAGGATCGCTCCCAGATCCTCATGTCAATCCGGGTGGCTAGAAGAATAAGACCATCCAGGCGTACTCGCCCATGGAGATGTCTCCCTGTTGAAAGGTCAGCAGTGATGCAGTAGCAGAAGAAACTTTCCCAGGTTCCTCAAATATTGTACAGAAAGTCTGTAAGAAACACAGTAAGTCACTGGTCTCTGGTCCCTGACATTCCCAAATGGGGTTCGCCCATGCCAGGGCCTTGCCAGTAAGGAGAGAGATTATGAAGTTGATCCTTGCGTCGTCAGAAAGGAAGGATTTGCATGCAATCTGAAGTGGATCTGGCACTGGTTCAGAAATCCCCTGCAGGTACTCGCGTCTTGATCATAGCGAGGAGTTAGTGGCAGGGAGAATTGGGAGTCTGCACTGGTATTGGCAGGAGGTGTAGCAGGAGGAACAGCAGGGGCAACCGCAACAGGTGCTGTGAAGACTGTAGCTTGCGCATCCAGCCGATGTGCAATGGCGTGTCTCGAATGTCTGCCTGCATGACTTGTGACATCGTCATTGTCTTGTGTTGACCAGTGGAGTCCATGGCCTGAGCGTACTGTCGCAATTCATGGCTATGTGGACCCACTAGGCCGCACCGCCGTAGTGGAGTAGCAGCTTGCCAAACTACAGTCTATACAAAGTCCTAGTACAAGAGTAGCTTTGATAGTCCAGTCAGTAGCAGAGGATTAGGCACAGATGAACTTGAAGGAAGATGACGCCACATGTGGCGGATGATATCAGGCCTGGCAGATGACACCAGACATGGTGTAAGACAACAACACGACTCCAACACTTTAAGGCACAGGAACAAATACAGAACGCAAGAGAGGATACAGGTAGCAGGGCACAGGAACAACGGGAACAGGATAACACCAAGGGACCATTTTCTAAGACTAACCTGGGTATACACAACAATGCTCGGGCAAGGAGTGAAAGGGCAGAGCCCTTTTTATAGTCCAGGGTGATCATGGGCTAATTGGTAATGTTTTACATGTACACGCGCTGGCACTTTAAGGCTGGGCCTGAGCACCCTACGGGACACAGCAGAGCGGAGCGCAACTGAGTGCTGGCGTCTCCTAGGAAGGAGATGCCAGCCAGCACTCACAACTCAATGGCTGCGGCCCTCGAGGGCTAAGTCCAAACGTCGGTCCGCGGCCGTGGACGTTATACCCTTTATGTCCTGGTGATTGTGTGGGTATGATACCTCTGCCCATGTGATCACCTGCAGGAGGCTCGATTAATGCTGAATGTGCCATCAGAAAAGTGTAAACAAAAGTAGGGTGTTCCCTTTGAAACCTCATAATGAAATCCGAGGGTGTGAGTAAACCTGGCCATACACATGAAATCAATGGTGTATCAATATGATCTTGGGCCCTGGGCTGTACATATGCTATGAGCCCCCAAACCACACATTAGATGAATGTCGGCCAGACCTGCCAATTTTGCAACGACCAGACGACCATCTAACGCAGGGGTCTCAAGCACGCGGCCCGCGGGCCGCATGAGGCCCCTGGGGCTGTCATCTGCGGCCCGCGGGACACAGAGCCGCTAGTATCGGCTCTGCTCCGAGACTCTGGAATTCCCTGACATCGCTGTCCACATATGAACAGCGATGTCTGGGGCTTCCCCAGAGCCGGAGTACCGAGCAGAGCGCAGGTGTCGGCTCTGCTCCGGGACTCTGTGGAATTCCCTGACATCGCTGCCCATATATGGACAGTGTGTCAGGGTCTTGCCCAGAGCGGAGCAGAGCGCTGGTGTCGGCTCTGCTCCTGGACTCTGTGGAATTCCCTGACATCGCTGTCCACATATGAACAGCGATGTCTGGGGCTTCCCCAGAGCCGGAGTCCCGAGCAGAGCGCTGGTGTCGGCTCTGCTCCGGGACTCTGTGGAATTCCCTGACATCGCTGCCCATATATGGACAGTGTGTCAGGGTCTTGCCCAGAGCGGAGCAGAGCGCTGGTGTCGGCTCTGCTCCTGGACTCTGTGGAATTCCCTGACATCGCTGTGCACATATGAACAGCGATGTCTGGGGCTTCCCCAGAGCCGGAGTCCCGAGCAGAGCGCTGGTGTCGGCTCTGCTCCGGGACTCTGTGGAATTCCTTGGCATCGCTGCCCATATATGGACAGTGTGTCAGGGTCTTCCCCAGAGCGGAGTCCCGGGCAGAGCGCTATTATCGGCTCTGCTCCGGGACTCTGGGGAAGCCTCTGACATCGCTGTTCATACATCGACAATGATGTCAGGGGCTTGCCCAGAGCAGGAGTCCCAGTGATCTCAGGAGCACAGCTGGAGTCCCAGGAAGAGCCTACTAGCGCTCTGCCTGGGACTCCAGCTCTGGGCAAGCCCCTGACATCACTGGGGCAGCCTCTACAGAGGGCACTGGGGCAGCCTCTACAGAGGGCACTGGGGCAGCCTCTACAGAGGGCACTGGGGCAGCCTTTACAGAGGGCACTGGGGCAGCCTTTACAGAGGGCACTTTGGCAGCCTCTACAGAGGGCACTTTGGCAGCCTCTACAGAGGGCACTGTGGCAGCCTCTACAGAGGGCACAGTGGCAGCCTCTACAGAGGGCACTGTGGCAGCCTCTACAGAGGGCACTGTGGCGTTATCTACAAGTGGGTGTGTGACAGTATCTGAAGAGGACACTGGCATTATCTAGGGGTGTGTTGCATTATCTACAGAGGGCACTGTGGCCTTATCTACAGAGGGCACTGTGGCCTTATCTACAGAGGGCACTGTGGCCTTATCTACAGAGGGCACTGTGGCCTTATCTACAGAGGGCACTGTGGCCTTATCTACAGAGGGCACTGTGGCCTTATCTACAGAGGGCACTGTGGCCTTATCTATGGGTGTGTTGAATTATCCACAGAGGGCACTGCGGCAGCATCCACAGAGGGCACTGCGGCAGCATCCACAGAGGGCACTGCGGCACTATCTAAAAATGGGCTGCCCAATCTTGACATGTGTGCTAACTGAGCCGCCGGACTGCATTTAGCGACACTTAAACTGGAGAGCTGGATTGTTGAAATAAGCACGTGGAGAAATATCTCAAATTTTAAACCTAGCGCTATTATTATAGTAATGTAGTATTATTATTCTAGTAATATAGTGTTATAGTAGTTCAAATAACTAATTGATTAACAATAATTTTGTATTGTATCAAATTTGAAAGTAATGCGGCCCGTCAACTTCCCATTTTTTCTATATGCGGCCCACTTACCCGGCCGAGTTTGAGACCCCTGATCTAACGTGTATGGTCGGGGTCCTGACTCTACTCCGATGGCAGATTTTGAGAGAATAAAGGGTCGTGCATGTTGGATTTCTACATGTTCGATCTTTTTGTTCTCACAAAAGATATATTTTGCTCCCTCCACAAAAAAAAATCTGAAAATAAAATAACGTTTATAACACATGACAGACTCCGATGCAGTGCCTCAGCAGTACACTGTCCCTGGATATACTTTTATAATGAAAATCAGCACCTACAGATAATTTGCCTCTTCAAAAGCACTAATCTATGTATGATAGAATACCTCTATATAATAGTCATACAGTTACCAAATAATACCACTATACCAGAAGCAAATATCACCATATATATTGCAATCATACTGTTACTGAACAAAGTCCAGTATACCAAGACCAACATTACCACTAATAACAGTATAAAAGGGCTAAATCGTATTTCCACGACGAGGACTTCTTCCTGGTGGAATGCAGGGACTTCATCATGCCACCTGCATTGGGCCGCTGACGTCATCAAAGTGCTCTGGGTGTTTCGTAGGGTTCAAGCCTAAACCAGACTGTAGCCTACGAGAGTAAATGGCGGAGCAGAGAGCCAATGTCTCTCTGCACTGTCATATTTCAAGGACAGATGGCGTCTCGAACAGTTGACCCATCCGCCCTCTTGGTAATCTGCCAGTGCATGCAACATCTGTCAGCTGAGCACTTGTTTGGTTAATAGCTATCTCTCCCTACTCTGACATAATGCACGCTCAGATCACTAAAGTGTACCGTACATGTTTTATTTCAATAGGGAAAAAGGGATAAACCTTTTACCCTGACCAAGTATCTCCTGCTGGATTTCACAGCCACTAAGCGCCACCCAGTCAAGATGGTGCTCACATTGTCGCTTCCTCACTTAAACACCAGGCTCTTGGATGGCTCAGTGCCTTTATTGGCACATACAGTGGATGATCACCCTGCAGCCACACATCCGACGGCCCCTATAACCTCTGCCATGCTTCCATCTTGTGGGATGAAGGAACATTGATGGAGTGTCCTGCTTCTTCACAACCTCGAGCACATACTATGCCTTGAAAAAAAGGCCCTATACCCAGCATGAAGCCTCTTAAGACCACTCAACAGTGGTTACACAGGACCAGGTTGGTGTTCCCTCCTTTCCGGTTCTTGTTTAACAGCTCACAGAGGCCCCAGGTCCTCCCCATCCTCCCATATGTCAAGTGAGGGAGTCCCTGAATCGCCTATGTAATCCCCCAGGTCAGACTATCTGAAAACCTTACCTACTCAGCAAGACCATGAACAAATCCAATTTCTTGCAGGCTAAGTCTGCAACACCTTATCCGGTCCGAGGCATTACTGAACCATTTAAAGCTGAGAATATTCAAGATATTCTCCTATACTGAGTCACCCTAGATAAGTTTACTGTTTTGTTCTATTTGTTACAATGCCCTCTGATGGACGAGGTATCTCCTTAAAACTGGTCTAATTTAATGGTCTCTTATGTGCCCCATATCCTTTACAACTGTGATGCTTAAAGGGTTACTAAACTTTAAAAAAAACTTTTGACATGTCATAGTGACATATCAGAAGTTTTAATCGGTGGGGGTCCAAGCAATGAGACCTCCACCCATCGCTAAAATAAAGTGACAGAACCACTTGGCTGAGCACTGTGCCGCTTAGTTTCTAATCGACTTCAGTCTTAAAGACAAGTGAGCGGTGTACGGACTCATAGACTTTCCAATCCCACAGACAACTCCAATCAGAAACTAAGCGGCACATCCCTCACCCGAATGCTTCTGCCGCTTTTGTTTTAGCCATCGGTGGGGGTCTCCGTGCTCGGACGACCACCAATCAAAACTTCTGACATGTCACTATGATATGTCAAAAGTTTTTTAAAAGTTTAGTTACACTTTAATGGGGTTGTCCCAGAATCAACAATTATCACCTATCCTCAGTATGGGGGTGCAGTAAGGAGGAGTTTGAATGAAGCGGTTGTTGAGCATGCGCCACCTGCTCTATTCAATATCTATGGGACAGACCGAAACAGCCAAGCACTGTACTCTGCTGTTTCCTTCATTCCCATAAACTTTAAATGGAGCAGCAGCACGCATGCTCGACTGTCGCTCCATTCAATGTCCTCCTCACTGCGGTCCAGCAGTTCGGTACCCCCATTTTCATGATCAGTGGGAGTCCCAGTGCATATCCTGTGGATATGCCATAAATGCTTGAGATGGGAATACTCCTCTTTTTATAAGGGTGAACCGTTTCAATCTATTATGCTGCACTCACATTTTACAGTTGTCCCAAAACCTGGGAAGGATCACTCGGATTGCTCTAACTACAAACTGATTACTCTCCTAAACTCGGACATAAAAATATTTTCTAAACCTAAACTACTGGCAAGCGGATTGAATATATGGTTGTACAACCTCGTGCATGAGGACCAGATTTTTTTTCTATCTTTCCCACGGACTGGTGACAACACCAGACGTACTATCGATCTGTTTGGTGTAGCTAACAAACATAACGTTCAAATGCTACTGCTTAGTTTGGACACTGAAGGAGCCCTTCATGTTTGCCGCTTTTAAAACATATAGGCTTCAGAGTTCAGTTTATTGAAATCCTAAACAGCCTTTATTCTACCCCCACATCTGTTGTTAAATACACTCATGTTACCTCTAAAGTCTTCACCGTACATAATGAGACGCGACACGGGTTCCCCCTTTTCCCTCTTGTTGTTTGCCCTTTGCAAAAAACTATTGGCAAAGGCGATATGTGTGTCTCATGATATCCACGGTGGGGAGGATAGAGAATAAAAGATCACTTTGTATACTGGTGTCATGCTTCTCATGCTCAGCCCTTGGTCTCTTTTCCTAACTTCCATGTCCTTACTAAAGAATTTGGCTGACTGTCGGGATACAAAATCAACATGTCGAAAAATGGAGTGTTGCCTGTCAATTTCCCCACTACTACGCTTTACCAACATAATTTTTCTCCCCTACTGTAAGAACTAAAGAACTTATTGACCAAATGGAAACCCCTCCCTCATTTGTTTCTAGGTCTTTTGTTTCTAGGTCTTAATAAGGCATTGAAAAATGAGAATCCTTCTGAAATTCCTCTACTTATTTGAAACCCTTCCTGTTCCGGTCCCCTGTCATGTCCGG
This sequence comes from Rhinoderma darwinii, assembly GCF_050947455.1. Taxonomy (NCBI): domain Eukaryota; kingdom Metazoa; phylum Chordata; class Amphibia; order Anura; family Rhinodermatidae; genus Rhinoderma; species Rhinoderma darwinii. The sequence goes on from NC_134688.1 coordinate 348,729,110, forward strand.
CGTCATATAGCTTTTACTTTTTAGACTTTGATAGGTAGTCAAATACAATGTCCATAGATTGGTATTAACCGCAGGTGTGTGTTTCAGGGAGGTCTTGCTCTGTCCATATAGTGTAATATTACTATGCTATGTAGGTTGAAATTTTTGCATTTTCCTACATACCAATCTTAGTGTCCCAACTATATGGTTTCTTTTTATGTGTAGTCTTTCTTTGTTTACTTCGCTAGGATCCATCCCCAATATGAAGGGGTATCAATATGGAGCTAACCGTATGTATCCATAAGTCATAAAAATGTATTCAAAATTCATTATAAAACTTAATTGACTATCATATGTTCCCGTATTAAACAGTGAAATCCTAATCATGATAGATAAATTTGAGAGTAGCTTAAACATTGTAGACCGTTTCCATTTCATCTGATGAATAGTTTCCAGGAACAATTAAGGCATATCTCTGTTTATGGTCACATAGCCGTATGTCAGCGACAGTAAATAGGTCCAAAGGGTACAATGTGGAGCCAGACTTGCTTCCCAGAAATAATGCTCTTGTCTAAACAGCTTATGCCATGTCTCACCATCATGAAAAACAGGTTTCAATGTACAAAGCAGCAAAGCCCATGGCAATAAGGAAGTGCAATTAAACAAAGCACGCTAGAGGGTTGTCTAAGCTTTCTATGTATTGAAAGGAAACCACAGGAGGCCGAGTTTCTTATCTGTGCTCTACCTGCTCATTGGTGGTTTATAAATACTTAAATCACCCTGAAGTTTGACTGTACACACTGGGAAGGAGAAGTACAGTGACAAAACAACAGCGAAACGTACACGTTTAACAAGTTATTATGGAAGCAGAAGGGTGAGTTTTACAGATAAAAAAGTAGTTTTATGTTGAGATTTTTCTTTATTCCTCCTTTCCTTGACCTATGATTTAGCAGCTACATATAGGTATTTTATTTCCTTTTAATTTTATTAATATGTATATATGAGAGAGATCTGAGACAGATATAAATTCACCGTATAGCTGAAAGCCAAACCTACTTTTTTTTTCTGTACAAATAATAATATATGGCATTGCTAGGATATGCTATTAATATGTGATCAGGTCCAACTATGGGTTAATGAGAACGAAGCAGTAGCAGCTTTGGCCATCCCCAGACACAGTACCCCTTCATCCATTCGCTGTGTCTTGTATTGCAGTGATCAGACCCACACCGATTATACAGAGTTAAAACACTGGTCCACATATGTCAATATTAACAACACATAAAAATATAAAATTAAGTATGAATAATTAAATATTATTTTTATTAAAAAAATATTGCATATTGAATTATTCTGAGTCATTCTTATTAATATTGTGACATTCATTTTACATTTTTTCCCTTAACGAGGTTCTGAGATATCCTCAAAAATAATAAATTGTTCATCTCATAAAATCCAATGACCCATCCAAACTGTATATAATATAAATAAAAAAATTTGTTTAAAAAATAGCCACGAAAAATAATAATCATGATTTATGTATGTACTTTTTATTTAACTTCGGTAATAATACAATTTATAATTATAATAAAAGATAACGTTCTGGCTCAAATTTGCAATTTGTTTGGTTGTCACACCTATAGAAAATGCACGGTTTGGCCAAATTCACACCGGTATTGTTGGGAAAATCTCTCAACATAAATACTGATGTACCCATAGACTTTAATAGGCAAACCTTTGCCATATTGGCATATGTTTGGTGGGGATATGTTCAGATCTCGAACTGTATTAAAAAGCAATGTCGACTGCTCTTTTTAATACAACTGTACAATAAAATATGTACCGTACAAGATAAAAAAAAATCTTTATTGCAGTCAATTAAAGATATATGCAACTATATAAGCATACTGCTGAATATTGCTGGCCATATGGGACCATGTCAAACGGTCAAGTAGTGTGGATTTAACCTTAGTCCGCACCTGCTAATAAAGTGAAATAAAAAAAATACCTATACTGAGTTCATTTTGTAGGTCTAGATCCAAAAAAGAGAGGTAATTCTCCTGTTCTACAGGTATCATGTAAATGTAGGAACCATCTTCATGGGGTATTAACAGGTAGGCTCGCACAAAATATGCTCCAAGAACCTCAAATTTAAATGAAAGTGATTCTAGCAATAATGCAATTTAAAATTTCTCAAATATTCAATGTTTGTAGAAATCTTTAGTATATTATTGTTGTCACATCTAGGACATTAAAAAAAAATCTAGAATGAACACATTTACATCAGTTTCTCTTCCCACAGTGATTACATTGTCATTTCTCTACTAGACATGTACACCCACACATGGGTTATATAATCTGCCATAAAGATTGCGGACACTGGGAGCGAACCAGAGCCAGTAATGGAAACCGACACGAATACGAGCGATAACATTATTAAACTCCACGTGAATAGTATTTGGTTTAAAATAATCCAAGGCAGGGTAGCAATGTTAACCACGGTCAGGAAGCAATTTCCACATTTCCCCTCCCTTAGTACATGTGACAAGTGGTGATATAGTTTGCTTTTGTTTTTCACACAGGCAAATAAAGGAAGATACAGCGATCAACAGCCCAAAGATGGAGAGAAAACAAAGAGGGAAATTTGTTTCTTTAAGCAAGCAGGAGGCTAAAATTGTACTGGAAACATACGTAAAACGAAGTTTAAGCAACCGTGAAGCAAAAAGGACAGGGTATAGGAAAGAGAAAAAGGTGAAGAGGTCAGTCAGTGATGTCACTAGGTTTACAAAAAATAAAAATAAAAGTAAGAGCACTGTGGTACCTCAAGACAAAATACAGGAAACAAAAAAGTAAGACCGTGAAACCAGTGTGTCAACAAATGAACCTGCAACCATCACCAAGGCAAAAACTGTCAAAAAACCATCATGGTTCAAGAGCTTTCTAAATCATCTATTTAAAAAAGAAGAGAACATTTCTGAACAGACTGTATCTGTGGTCAATAAAGTAGCCCAAGACTCGGTGACCTCTTCTACTGATGGACATTTAGATCAGACTACAAAGAAAAACAGCTTTAGAAAAGCTAGCATCCGAAGAGCCCTTTCTTTTAAGAAGAATAATGCAGATGAAAAGTTGAAAAGACCCACCAATCTTCCATTGAAGTGTATCTATAGACCTAGTCCTCTTCAACCATGTAAGTATGTGTGATACTATAGAGAAGAACATACCCAACTTGAGAAAATTATTTATAGTCATTGACATACTCAATGAAATGTTCACTCAAAATGTCCCTTCTCACATATACATCTAGTCTGAGGACCAGTTCTCTGCTGAAGTCTGTAATACCAACCTTCTTCCATCACGTTTTCTCATTTACTCATGGTACGTAAATCAGGATGAGGCTCTTTTCATATTCGTGTCATGATTTCTGTTCTAAATGGATCCATGACTGATCTGTTTTCCATTGGTTTCCTATACATCTTGCAGATCCAATTGACTTTTAATGGGGTCAGTCAGCTTTCCGTCAGTTTTAAAAAAAAGTGTTACCTGCTCTTTTTTACAATCTTCTTTTTTTTTATTTTTTTTTAAAGATGGTGCATTGCCAAAAGAATATACAGGACATAGAAGATTGATTTATAGAAATCAGAAGTGTTGCAAAAGCATTAGTGCACCTGTAAAGCTCTTTTAAGATGAAGATGTTAGGTATTAGTTTTATATAAGTAGCAGGTTAATGGATTTAGTGTTTGGATAATTTTTGGAAAAACTGTCAGCTATGAAAAAAAGGTTTATAAGATACAGTATATTCGAAAAAATGCAAACGAAATGCTAGGAGACACGGTAGACCAAATTCAATAATGAATGTTAAAATGTATGCCATGGTAAAATTTAGGCTTTATTTAGGAGTCTTAGGGTAATCGCTACTTTATCTTGCAGCTCATATCACAGAGTTTCTCAACATACAATATAGCGTAAGGGGGTTGTCCACTTTCTAAAAACTGATGACCTATCCACCGGTCCATCTGGACCCCGCACCGAGTCGTAACTCCGGCTGCCTCCGTGCATCGGATGTTTGGAACGGGATGCAGTAGTTGGAGCCGGAAGCAGATGGCTCCGTACACTGCATAGCGGCCGTTGGGCAGAACTGCAGCTCTGCTCCTATTTACTTTAGTAGGAGCAGAGCTGTAATACCGCAGCTCGGCCGCTATTCTTTGAACAGAGCTATCTGCTTCCGGCAACATCGTCCGACGCCCAGAGGCAGCTGGAGTGGCGGATCAGTCTGGGGCTCGGACACGCATCGATCATATACTGAAGACCTATCCGGTGGATAGGTCACCAGTTGTCAGAAAGTGGGAAACCCCTTTAACTTATACATAACACTATCTGTTTAGGTGAAAAGAATGAAGATTGCTACTATGAGCAAGTGTCTGCAGAGATTGAGCTCCTTGTCAAAGATACTGAAAGCCTGGACGTGGGAGGAAGGAAGCAAAGCTTGGGTGGAGATTTAAATACAGATGGAAGACAAGACATGGGTAAGATCCCTTTATATAAAAAAAATCTAGCAAGGCACAGGATAATTTGATACAAATCCAATAAATGTTCCAATAGTTTTTACTATTGGGAATACTCGTCAGGAAAGGTGCATACAGGAAAATATATTACTGACCATAGACAATCATTCCCATATCATACCCTTGTATTGCATCATTGTATTTTTCTCAGGAAATAGAGAAGTAGCCGCTCCAATTATAGGGCTTACCACCAATGGCTGAGAAATTTGAATGGACATTTTTATCATTAGGAACCAATAGTTTTACCAAGATACAGATATTAATAATAATAATGATGATAATTATCAGAAACTATGATTAAGTTATTGACTATTATCATAACTTGTATGGTCACCTTTACATACAATATTTAATTCCTAAAATCTACTTGAACTAAAGTGCATATTCTTAATGATACAGAAGATGAAGACAGAAAATGGGTGGAAAAGCACATACAGAAGTATCCACCCTAACTTATCTCTAAACCCGACATATCTCGAGATGTTAAACAAATATGTAAAAAAAAAACATATGTCTTCAATGGATGACTTTGATGGATACCAACCGTCAGCCATCCATCGCCTATAGACTACCATGTTAAAAACTGCATATATTTAACGTATATACGTTTTCTTACTGTATGGCTGTGACGATTGCCCCTGATGGATGCTATCTCTTGGTTATAGATTCCTATGTTAAAAAACATATACGTTAACATATACATTTTTGCTGGATGGCGCAAGAGTGTTTTGAATGGGTATTACGACAAATTGTATAACTTAGCGCAATTTAAGAAAAGTTAAGGGTGAACACATATGTAAATGCCCTGTCCACTGAAAGTACTGAAACCTTTGTTGTGGAAAAGACTAAGGCCCCATGCACACGAACGTGCTTTTGCGGCCGCAATTCCCCCCGAAAATCCACGGGAGAATTGCGGCCCCATTCATTTCTATGGGCCCATGCACACGACCGTGGTTTCCATGGCCCGTGCATGGCCCACGAGCCTGGACTGCAGATAGAACGGACATGTCTTATTACGGCCATGTTCTGCGGCCAAGCTCATAGAAAATAATAGACGCGGCCATGTGCACGGCCCGCGATTTGTTGGCGGCTCGCGGGTGACATTCCGTGGCCGGCCGACCCGAAAATCATGGCCGTGCACATGGCTACGGTCGTGTGCATGAGACCTTAACCCCTTAACGCTCCAGGACATACTATTATGTCATGGTAAGTGCATCGTTCGCGCTCCATGACATAATAGTATGCCATGGAGTAAACATGGCCCGTTCGCGCGGGGCGCGTTCATGAGCTGTGATAGCTGCTGTTTCCGACAGCAGACTATCACTGCTCAATGTGCCGGGACCGATCGCGGAGCTCCCCCGCCGATTAACCCCTCAGAAGCCGCGTTCAATAGCGATCGCGGCTTCTTAGGGGTTAATCCGCCATCGCCGGCCTGCTACACGATAGCGGCCGGCGATGGTGACTATGGCAACCGGACACCAAACAATGGCGTCCGGCTATGCCATAGACGGAAGCCTAGTGGGTCCTGACAACGTCAGGACCCACTATGCTTGCTGTCAGTGAGTAGCTGACAGTTCTAATACACTGCACTACGCATGTAGTGCAGTGTATTAGAATAGCTATCAGAGCCTCCTGCCCTCAAGTTACCTAGTGGGACAAAGTAATAAAGTAAAAAAAAAGTTAAAAAAAGTTGTGTAAAAATAAGAAAATAAAAGTTTTAAAAGTATTAAAAGTAAAAATCCCTCCTTTTCCATTATCAGTCGTTTATTATTAATAAAAATATATAAACAAACAAATAAACTATACATAATTGATATCGCCGCGTCCGTAACGGCCTGAACTACAAAATTATTTTGTTATTTATGCCGCACGGTGAACGCCGTAAAAGAAAATAATAATAAACCGTACCACAAATAACAATTGTTTGGTCACTTCACCTCGCAAAAAATTGAATAAAAAGAGATCAAAAAGTCGCATGTACCTAAAAATGGTACTGATCGAAACTACAGTTCGTTACGCAAAAAATAAGTCCTCGCACGGCTTTATTGATGGAAAAATAAAAACGTTCTGGCTCTTAGAATAAGGTAAAACAAAAAGTGAATGATTTTTTACAAAACGTATTTTATTGTGCAAACGCCATAAGACATAAAAAAAAACTATAAACATAGGGTATCGCCATAATCGTATCGCCACGCAGAATAAAGTGAATATGTCATTTATAGTGCACGGTGAACGCTGTAAAAAAAATAGATTAAAAAAACAATAGTAGAATTGCTGTTTTTTAGTCACCACGCCACCTAAAAATAGAATAAAAACTGATCAAAAAGCCGCATGCACCCCATGACTGCAATGGATTCCTCAAGGGGTCTAGTTTCCAAATTGGGGTCACTTTTGGGGGGTTTCCAATGTTTTGGCACCACAAGACCTGTTCAAACCGGACATGGTGCCTAATAAAAAAGAGGGCTCAAAATCCACTAGGTGCTCCTTTGCTTCGGAGGCCGGTGCTTCCGTCCATTACCGCACTAGGGCCACATGTGGGATATTTCTCTAAACTGCAGAATCTGGGTAATACGTATTGAGTTGCGTTTCTCTGATAAAACCTTTTGTGTTATAAAAAAAATGGTATAAAGAGGATTTTCTGACAAAAAAAAAAGTAAATTTCACCTCTACTTTGCTCTAAATTTCTAAACACCTAAAGGGTTCATAAACTTTCTAAATGCTGTTGTGAATACTTTGAGGGGTCTAGTTCATAAATGGAGTGTTTGATAGGGGTTTCTAATATATGGGCCCCTCAAAGCAACTTCAGAACTGAACTGGAACCTAAAAAAATTAATAAATGAGGCAATACTTCGCTTCTTACATTATACTGATAATGAGCCGCGCCCACCCCGAGATGAACCCAGTTTTGACCGTTTGTATAAACGGAGACCCCTATTAGACCGTTTCAGTGCCCGGTTTTCCCAAGCATTCACCCCCGAGAAGTGTATTTCTATTGATGAGTCCCTGGTACATTTTAAAGGGAGGGTTCAATTCCGCCAGTACCTGCCGGGTAAGAGGGCAAGGTATGGCGTGAAGATGTATAAACTGTGCGAGAGTGCATCAGGGTATACCTACAGATTTAGGATATATGAAGGAAAGGCCACCCCCAAACCAGACTGCATCCTGGACTACAATAGGTACATGGGAGGGATGGAATTGTCAAATCAAGTCCTGAAGCCCTACAGCGCCATGCGGTGTGGTATAAGAAGCTGGCCGGGCACATCATACAGATGGCTTTGTACAATGCGTACGTGCTACGTCGATGTGCAGGCCAGAGGGGAACTTTCCTGGAATTTCAAGATCTAATATTTAGGGACCAGGAAGGGGGGGCACCCAGTACTTCTGGAAGCGAGGCCACACGCATCGTACCAGGGCAACACTTTCCAGGAGAAGTTCCCCAAACCGGTGGAAAGGGAAAGAGTCAAAAGAGGTGCAGAGTCTGCTATAAGAGGGGGATAAGGAAGAACACAATATACCAATGTGACACGTGTCCCGAAAAAAGAGGGCTCTGTATGAAAGATTGTTTTAAAATGTATCATACATCCCTTGATTTTTAATTTACCCTGATGCACTCCGCACAGCTTACACCCCTCATCTTTCCCTTCTGAGCCCTGCCGTATGCCCAGGCAGCTGATAACAGCCACATGTAGGGTATTGCCGTACCCAGGAGAACCCACATTACAATTTAAGGGGTGTATTTCTCCGGTGGCGCATGCTGGGCACAATATATTGGACACTGAAATGGCATATATATATATATATATAAAATTGCAAATCTCACACTACACCATCTGCTGCCCATTATCTTTTACACAGTACCTGTGGGGTCAAAATGCTCACTACACCTCTAGATGAATGTCTAAAGGGGTGTAGTTTTTAAAATGGGGTCACTTCTCGGGGGTTTCAACTGTACTGGTACCTCAGGGGCTTCTGCATACATGACTTAGCACCAGAAAAGCTCCAGTAGGGCAAATGGTGGTCCTTTGCTTCTGAGCCCTCCCATGGGCCCAAATGGCAGTTTATCACCACAAATGGGGTATTGCCGCACTAAGGACAAATTGGGCAACAAAATGGGGTATGTTGTTCCTTGTGAAAATCAGAAATTTTGATCAAAAATGACATCTTATTGGAAAAAATATCATTTTTTTCATTTCACAGCCCAATTCAAATAGGTGCTGTGAAAAAACTGTGCGGTCAAAATGATAACAAAAACCCTAAATGAATTCCTTGAGGGGTGTAATTTCCAAAATGGGGTCACTTCTGGTGGTTTTCCATTGTTTTGATACCTCAACACCTCTTCAAACCTGGCATGCTGCCTAAAATATTCTAATAAAAAAGAGGCCTCAAAATGCACTAGGTGCTTCTTTGCTTCTAGGGCTTGTGTTTTAGTCCACGAGCGCACTAGAGCCACATGTTGGACATTTCTAAAAACTGCAGAATCTGGACAATACATATTTAGTAGTATTTCTCTGGTAAAACCTTCTCTGTTACAGAAAAAAATTGAATAAAATTGAAATTCAGCAGAAAAAATTAAATTTACAAATTTCATTTCCACTTTGCTTTAATTCCTGTGAAATGCCTGAAGGGTTAAAAAACTTTCTATATGCTGTTTTGAATACTTTGAGGGGTCTAGTTTTTAAAATGGGGTGTTTTATTGGGGTTTCTAATACATAGGCCCCTCAAATCCATTTCAGATCTGAACAGGTACCTTAAAAAAAAGGCTTTTTAAATTTTCTTAAGAATATGAGAAATTGCTGTTTATGTTCTAAGCCTTGTAACGTCCAAGAAAAGTAAAATAATGTTCAAAAAACGATGCCAATCTAAAGTAGACATATGGGAAATGTGAACTAGTAACTATTTTGGGTGGTATAAACGTCTGTCTTTCAAGCAGATGCATTTAAATTCTGAAAAATGCTATTTTTTGTAAATTTTCGCTAAATTTTGCAATTTTTCACAAATAAAGACTGAATATATCGACCAAATTTTACCACGAACATGAAGCCCAAAGTGTCACGAGAAAACAATCTCAGAATCGCTTGGATAGGTTTAAGCATTCCAACGTTATTACCACATAAAGTGAAATATGTCAGATTTGAAAAATGGGCTCTGAGCCTTAAGGCCCAAACTAGGCTGCGTCCTTAAGGGGTTAAGTAGTGGCATTGACATTTTGGACATTAGAATATACAGGTCTATGAGATCAACTTCTGAGGCCTAACTTGAATTTTCTGGGCCCCAATGTAAACAGGGCCCCAAACGGCATTGTGCCTTTTATAATACTGATGTCACCTTATGTGATAAAAGGTCCTTCAGGCCCCCTCAGGCATAATTGCCTGGGTGTAACGGCTGCCTCTACCCCCTTTAGCTACACCCCTGTTTAGCTGAATTGATGTTGTGCTCCCTGCAGCCAGCACAGAGCACAATATAAAAACGGCAGGGTGCACATAGTCTAAATAAAAGACCATATTGAGTAAAATAGGTTTCCTTAAATGTGAACTTTTGCCTTTGTAAATAATTTTGGCTGTTTTCTTTTTCCTCCAGAAACTATGATTAAGAAAATTGTCAGTATTCTTCAAAAGGAAGGTGATGCCTATGACAGAAAGGTATGGAAAAAATATGGTGAGATCGAATGACCACGAATGTTAACATCTACACATTTTTACCATATATAATAACATTTCTATGTAATTTAGAGACCTCAGAACTTTTATATTAGTCACATCTAGTATATTTTTTTGTAAAGGTAAAAGAAGACGTTATTTGTATATTTGTATATTTTATAGACATTGCTCTACTACTGGAGGGCTCTCTGCCATATAATACCCCGGTGTTATAAATTAAAGTAATAAGTTTGTATCTGAAAGAAATGTAGATATTGAAGTATGCCTATATTTGATCATCTACGCAGATTAAAGAAGACCCTGCACTGAGTAACTTCTTCAGAGATATCTCATACAATTCATTCAAGCAGCTCGCCGATGTCTACGTTGACAAAGAAGTCAAAAAGAGGGAGTCGGATACAACCCCTGAGGACATAAAATTTGCCTTCTCCATTCACTTTACAAAGCAGGTTGTAGGGCTCGCTACTCACCCTGCAAACAGGATCATGGGCTTTGGGACAAAGTATCTCCAAGACTCGATTACATGGCTTTCATACAGTAGGGAAAACCTGGTAAGTGATCCATATTTAAAATTCCAAGGTGTAAAGTTTAGCTACATTTATAGAAAGGCAGAAGTTTAGAAAAGTATTAATCAATCTTAGATGACTGTCATATTAGGAACAATCTTCATTTCTATGGGCACCTTTAGAGACATTTAGTCAACATATTTGGAAGAAAGTAGTAGTCCACTTGTTGGCATTTTTCTATGATAAAAGTCTTTAAAACCCAATCGGCCGATGATCTAAATAGTTAGGGGGCTTCCCGCTCAATACTAGATATCAGAGAAAAAAGGGATTGGGCAAGTTGGGTTTCAACATGCTCGATCCTTTGTTCCTCTGGGAGATAAACCTCAAAGGTGTTTTGCAGTAGCTTATTTACCTCTTCCTATTGAAATAAACACGCACACTTTTTCAAGCCCCATGTGCATGTTTATGGTGTAGTTGTCTTGATTTTGTGAATGAGGCTTTAAGGTAAATCATAGGCCCTGCTGAAGAACTGATTAGGTCATTAATAAACCATATTGACTAACATTTTTTAAGTCCATTCATTGGCTTAGGTTTCACTAGGGTTAAAGGAGGTAAGTTCTTTTGGGATCTATTCTCATCTAAATTAAGAAATAGAAAGGGGAAATGGGTTCTTCAGACCACAATGGGAACTGAGCTTTAGACCACTTTCACACGGGTGTAATTTGGTCAGTATTTTGTGTCAGTGTGTTTCAACCAAAACCAGAAGTTGAACATGAGCAGAGAAAAAGTATAATGGAAAGATTTACACCCATTCTGTGTTCATCCTCCACTTCTGCTTTTGGCTTTCAAATACTGATGCAAAATACTGACCAGAATATGCCCACGTGAACGTGGCCTTATGCTAGCCTTCTGGTTGATATTGAAAATATTGTAACATACACACCCAGAGCCCAGAATAAAACAAGGTATAGAAACATGGTGATCCGCAATAAGATTTATAGAAGAGGTAATATACAGCTGTAGCAATCCTTATCTTGACTCTGATAACTTGCTGAAGAAATATCACCGAAGCATAGCCATTGAAAAGCCATTAAAAAGTAAAGTTAAACTTTCTTGCTGTTGTGTATTTAATGTGTTAAAAGTCAATGTGAAGATGGCTACATCTGTATCCATAAAACTCTTTTATGTACGTTTCCTGGGGCACACACTGGCACAAACTGACGTGTTATTGCTTTTTTTAATCTTTTACATTACATTTATTATAAAGTATGAATGAATGTAATGTCTGGTAGAGATTAGACATCATGGACATTGATGTATAAGATGTTATGCACTGAAGTAATCTTATGTATTGTAGCATGAGTCACCTGTGCTGAAAATAGCATAGTACCATTGAGTCATCTGCACACAATAACACTGTGACTTCCTACATGTGGTAACATGAGATAATACATATACAACATAAAAATCCAAGTAACTTGACGTCAGCCTCTGTTCATTAGACTGGCATTAGGAAGAGAATGGCAGAAGGAAATAGGGCAAGATAATTATCGTAATTAAGGTTTCTGTGTCAAATATTCATGTTGCTTGTGGTCATCTGAGTGTCTATGTCAGTCCCAATCCACTAATAGACATGTATTAATTACGCATGAGGAGTGTTTCTACAATTAAATAACTCAACTTCGCCTATGAATTGGGAAACTTCAGATTTACTGAAGCACCTGTTGGTAGTAAGAGTACAGCATTGTCTTCTAGGCAGAGATGGAGAACTAGAGACTATGTAAATCTGCTATATTCAGTTCAGTTATATACCTGGCACAATGACTGTGATATGATTATTGCAATATGCGACCTTTTGTTGTGTGATCTGCTTTTCACTGAATAATAGGGAATTACTTCTATAGCTATTTTGTAATGTACATGCATTTTAAGAAATGCTTAAATTAAAGGGGTTCTCCACTTTTAATATTCCCTACTTGTTAAAAAGGTCCCTTGATAATAGTCTGATCACAAAGTGTCTCTCTGCTGGGACTCTCAGCATTCAGCTTTAATGTGCGGGGGAACCTGGCAGTTCAATTTCCCTGCAGCGCCACCTCAGGGGAAACTAAGCATTGCACAATGCCCATTTAAATTAATGTATTGTCTGTGAAATGCAAGACAGGCAGGTACTCCAGAGGGAGAGATGCTCTTTGTAGCCACTTTCCAATCTGGCCAAGAGATGAGGATCCTGAAGAGAAGAACCCTCTCCCCCATGAAAACGGATTTTCTAAACCCACAATCCCTTAAGAAACCGTTCTCTCCACTCGCCGTCCACAGGATAGGCCATAAATGTCTGATAGATGCGGGTCCCAGCTCTGGAACCCCCACCTATATCGAGAACAGTGGCCACACTTGCTCGTCTGTTTACTTAACGGCCATACAACAGAACGGAGAGAGTCTCACATGCGTGACCACCTCTCCACTTAGTACCCGTCTGGATTCCGAGGACAGCAGGAAGGGGATCCCCATTTTCAATATAGGTGCAGGTCTCAGAAGTGAGACCCACATCTATCAGATGGGAATAACTCCTTAACATTACAAAGTATTTAAAAAAAATCCAGTATAATCCTTCATTTATATTTATTTATATTTGTTTACTTATGTTAATAAATTATATTTATTTACTTATGTTTTGTCTTTTTCTCCAGATGGTCACTGTGGATACAGAAGCATGTAGCAGCCCTGACTGAGAACAGTCCTCAATAAATAACCGTTCATGATGCGGGCACATGACAACTTCTTTTCATCAATGTAATATAATCATTATTTTCTCTGCAATACTACTGCTGGACCAGTTTATGTATACGTATTTTTGCACTGTAAATATGCAAAATTAAACTAATTATATTTGGTTTTTAGGCACTTTGGGAAAGGGAACTCTTTTAAGGACTAATGTTGACTGAGAAATATTAATTTTCACTGGTTTACGGAAGCCCTCTTCTTACGCGACCTAGCCAAATACATTATCGACCCTATTTTGCTATGTGTGAAAAGTAATAATGTTCAAAGTAATTCAGTTGGTTTTCAAATCTACAACCTTTAAAGTGGAACTTCAACTTGTTCTTTTGCTCTGGTTTCACATATCACTTTTACTATTTTCTGGATCAGGTAACATATTTTCCATATCTACCAATGAAGTATCAATGTATAAGGCATTCTACTGCTCCAGTGGTTTCTTAAGGCTGTAGTACATAAAGATTTTGGAAGTGCGATTCTCTTTTGATGACAAAGGCTGTTGAGGACCAATGTCTTTAACATCTTTTGAAAGAAAAGACTACCTTTAGAATAGGGAATTTTGGGCTAAAAAAAAATCATGGATGCTGTTAATGGTACCATGGCCTGTACCAGTCTACTAATCTTTTTAAACTGTAAGTTTTGTGGCTATGAACAAAATGCTTCTATATCATTATAACAGTGTGATAATGGTCCATTCACATAATTATTGGATGATATTCTATAGGTAGTCTGTACTAGATTACAGTTTATGCAGGTAACCTTCCAGTCATATATAAAGAGGCATAGACAGGCATAAACATCAGAAGGCTCATGTACAAGAACAGTATGTGGACCACGTACTCCTCAGTAGATAATGTGCTGAAAATGAGGTGCTCATAATAGAGCGCCTGCCTTTATGGATATATGAGAAATCTCAATTTCTCTGGTCCTTGCTGTCTATAGAAATTAGAAATTGTAAACTGGAAATAATTAATTTATCTCCTTACACACAGAGTCCAGGCTAATTGCCCACCCTTCTTGTAGTTATTGTGCCTTTAAAGAATTAAATGCACTAAACTTTTATGTCATAAAATCAAGCACTTTATTAGTATAAGATTATATTATTTCCTTTTGTATATCCTGGGCGTTCCAACAGTGTTTACTCATCGCCCATTCTCAATGTACAGTATATTGTATAAATATTTTTGTAAATAGAATGAATTTTAAGACTGTAGAAAAATGTTGTGTTTGTTTAAATGTGTGAATTAAATAAAAATCCAAAAATAACTATTATTTGTAACACCTTGTACTTTGTTTAGGGCAATTGATCACTTGTGTTCAGATGAGTTTTCTCTTTAAAACAGCTCCGTATTTTCAGACGTTTTTGCATAAGAATGTGAAAATACCCTTAGGGTATGTGCACACACAAAATAAAGAATGTCTCAAAATACGGAGCTGTTTTCAAGGGAAAACCACTCCTGATTTTCAGAAGTTTTTTTAAGCCACACGCGATTTTCAATGCGTTTTTTACGGCCGTTTTTAGAGTCAATAAAAAACGGCTCCAAAAACGTCCCAAGAAGTGACATGCACTTCTTTTTCGCAGGCGTCCTTTTACATGCCGTTTTTGGAAAACGAGGTGTCAAAAAACGCCCCGTCGGAACAGAATGCCGTATTTTCTATTGAAAACAATAGGCAGATGTTTGTAGGCGTTCTGCTTCCGATTTTTCAGCCATTCTTCGTTACGTTTATGGCCCGAAAAACAGCTGAAAACACTACATGTGAACATACCCTGTGGCAACCGGCTGCAGTCGGATAGTATTAACATTAAGCCCCACCTCTTATACCTCTACCAGCTGAAAATATAACCGATCAGAAACTAATAAATCCATATACTCTCTAAAAGATTTCTACAACTGTTTGTTTCAGGAACATGCAGAAAATTCTGCAGATTGACAAAGAGTGGGGGGAAAGTTTACCTCATATTTATTTCTCATTCATTTCTAGGTTTTGTCTTTCTTTAAAGGGACATTTCCGTAAAAATATTTTTTTTCAAATATTAACAAGCTATATTTGATTGACTATTATATGCAGTTTGAAAAAAAAAAAAAGTTGATTGTTATTCTAGATATAATGTGTTTAAAACTTGCCATGAAAACTAGTTCCTGTCTAGTGTCTTGAACTTCTCGCTGGGCACTGTTATCATGACAGAGAGGATCACTTTACACTCTCTTGTCGGCTAGCAGTTCGACAGGGAGGAGTGAGGGGTGATGACTCAATTACACTACCACACCTGCCCTCTGTACATTGAACTAGTATAGGAGCAGCGTGTAAGAGGAGCTGAGGACTTCTTGCAGTATACTAATCCAGTCTGTATATGAAACAGGGCCCTCAGAGGTGCAGTGCATTAGTTTAATGTGTAAACATGTCCAGGAGCACTCTCAGGGTATGTGCACACACACTAATTACGTCCGTAATTGACGGACGTATTTCGGCCGCAAGTCCCGGACCGAACACAGTGCAGGGAGCCGGGCTCCTAGCATCATACTTATGTACTATGCTAGGAGTCCCTGCCTCGCTGCAGGACAACTGTCCCGTACTGTATCATGTTTTCAGTACGGGACAGTTGTCCTGCAGCGAGGCAGGGACTCCTAGCATCGTACATAAGTATGATGCTAGGAGCCCGGCTCCCTGCACTGAGTTCGGTCCGGTACTTGCGGCCGAAATACGTCCGTCAATTACGGACGTAATTAGTGTGTGTGCACATACCCTCACACTGACACTGCAGGGAAATGTGGCCGCTGCTGTAGTTCTCTCAGCCAGGGCCGGACTGGGACTTAAAATCAGCACTGGCATTTATTTTTTTTAAAGGTTTGCTATTATTAACTTTTCTCATGGTACAAAAGTACAAAATTGCAATAAAAAAACAAACGGAGCATACTGACCAACCAAAACTATTTGGCAATACCAATCACCATAAAGTATGAGACATTCACATTGCAAAAGCCAGTATTTAGACAAGAAGGACCACATAAGGATATTCGTATATTGCAATTAAAACAGGATCATAAGGTGACCATTTTCATTGCCCAGAACAGACAAAACAAACACCCATACACATGCCAGTCACCCATTCGCTCCACTCATCTCCCAGTGCTCCCACTCCATCCAGTACAGCCCAGGCATTTTTAAGCACACAGGCCCACCGCAGGCCATACGCAGCCGCCAGTGTTGGGCTGGGACCACCTTTCAGCTATACAAGACATGGGGAGATTTATTAAACAGGTGTAAATGAAGGAAAGAGGAATAGTTCTTGATAGCCCCAGCTCCAATGAATCCACTGCTTTGTCACGAGAATAATGTACATGCTCATTATTCTAGAGGATTTTTTTTTGTATATAGTGCCCCACATATAGCCCCCCCTGTACATGGTGCCACACATATTGCCCCCCTGTATATGGTGTCCCACATATGGCCCCCCTGTAGATAGTGCCTCACATATAGCCTCTCCTGTAGATTGTGGCCCACATCTAGCTCCCCTTTATATAGTGCCCCACATATAGCTGCCCCCCCCCCCCATAGATAATGCCGCTCACACTTTTAAGTGGAAAAAAAGACCAACTTTACATACTCACCTCGATCCCTTTCCCACATCATCCTATGTCAATGCAGGCCTGCCCTGTTCTGTGCAGGCCTACTGGGGCTGAACGACAGCACTGATTGGCAGGGCAGAATGACTTGCCCCTTCAATCAGCGCCTTTCAACAACAGAATCGGTTGAAAGGTGCTGATTGGTGGGGCAAGTCTTTCTGCCCTGCCAATCAGCGTCATTGTAAGGGCGGATTTACACGAACGTGTAATAGATCCGTGCAACGCGCGTGATTTTCACGCGCGTCACACGGACCTATGTTAGCCTATGGGGCCGTGCAGACAGTCCGTGATTTTCCTGCACGACATGTCCTATATTTCTGCACTGTTCACGCATCACGCACCCATTGAAGTCAATGGGTGCGTGAAAATCACGCGCACCACACGGAAGCACTTCCGTGGGACGCGCGTGATTCGCGCAACGGCAGTAAGAAGTATGATTGAAAACAGAAAAGCAGCACATGCTTTTCTGTTTACAAACATACAAACAGAGTGTCATAATGATGGCGGCTGCGCGAAAATCACGCAGCCGCGCATCATATACTGATGACACACGCAGCTGTTAAGTGCCTTTTGCGCACGCAAAACGCCGTGTTTTTTGCGCGCGCAAAATGCACACGCTCGTGTAAATCCTCCCTAAGGCAGATACAATTAGTGCATGAGGGGGTGGCGGCAGCTGGTTTCAGTGGCGCCGCCGCCCAGGGCCTATTCTAGCTTTTCTGCTGCCTGAGGAGAAAATTGAAATGGCGCCCCCAGATCTTGATTGGCACCCCCCTGACTGTTCTACATTACTACCAGCCTTCTCCTTTGCCTTGCACTCCCCTGGCATGCGCGTTGCAGTGATGAAGCCAGGCAGAGTACAACTCGCTGAATGGTGCGTGTTCATGGAGTACAAGGCAATGGTGCATCCAAGAAAGATGGAGGAGGCTGGTAGTGATGTAGAACAGCCAGGGAGATGTCAACCAAGCATGGAAAGGTGGACTTGCAGTTTGGACTGTGTGACTCTACAGGATAGCGGCACCGAACCCATGACCCTTTATATAGTAATTAGCGTATAGCGTGGACTATTTTAAATGTTGATTTTAAAGATTTGCATCTGAAACAAGCATACAGGGGAATGTTTGGAAATATTGTCAGGCAATGTATTACTGCATGGTGGCGGTTCAAGGGGTTAAAACTACCAGACAGGTTCTAATTAAACATACAATGAATTGCAACAATGCCATCGGCTCTACACCAGATCCAAGCTCAGTACATATATACAACACCAGAACAAAGCTCAGTACATATATACCGCACCAGAACAAAGCTCAGTATATGTATACAGTACCAGAACAAAGCTCAGTACACATATACAGCTCCAGAATCAAGCTCAGTACATATATACAGCACCAAAACAAAGCTCAGTACATATATACAGCACCAAAACAAAGCTCAGTACATCTATAAAGCACCAAAACAAAGCTTAGTACATATATACAGCACCAGAACAAACCTCAGTACAAATACATTTTAGTACAGAGATCATTTGCAAACTCAGGTTAGCAGCTTCCAGTATGACATGAACAATGGTAATGATATACTGGGAGTTGCTTATACCCCAAAAAATAGTACCCTCTATCATCTGTACAGATCATAAAGTAATAATTAGGCTTAATTCTCACCTGCGTTCGGGTTTCGTGCATGGGTTCCGTCAGACCTTTCCATCAGGGGAACCCACGAACGGAAACCAAACAGAAACCATAGCTTTCCGTTACCATTAATTTCAATGGTAACGCTTCCGTTGCTAATGGTTTCCGTTTGTCTCAGTTTCGCAAGGTTTCCATTTTTTGGGGCGGAATCAATAGAGTAGTCGACTGTATCCACCTCTAATCTACCACATTTAAGTAACTTAGATGTGAACTATTATAGATGGATCCTGCGTGTCAGACACACAGGAAATGCTGACACTGAACCCGTCAGTCCCACGCACATGACGTGTTCAGGATTCAGCATAAGATACAGCTTCTCTGTATACAGGATACCAAGCAGCTGTATCTCAAAAAGTAAAAATATTTTTTTACTAAAAACTAATTAGAAAGTTGCACAAAACACACTGACTTGACATTTTATTAAAAAAAAAAAAAATCCCCTTCAAAAGGGTAAACAGCCTTTAATGCAAACAATCAAATCGTAACAACAACCATCGTCCAGTACAACACGTAGCTTATGCAGTTTTACCAAAGGTCGGTGCGGTTTTCAAATGATTGTTATGGTTTGCAAAAAACTGCATGGACATAAATAATCATTTGAAAACTGCGCTGACTCGTGGAAATGCAGCATGTTGACGTGGTTTGCAGCTGTATCGTTGTAAGACAGCAGCTACTATATGTATATACTGTACGGGTATGTTCATACAGGACGGATACGTTGTGTAAAAGCATAAAGCGTATACGCCCTGTGAGCCGCAGGGAATTCAAGCTGAAAAACCGCACCAAATTGTGGTGCAGTTTTTCAGCCAGGAATGGCCGCTGCGGAAAACTGAGCAGAAAAAATGGATACTTACCATGGCGACGCTTCCCTCCTACATCCTGCAGCCCTGGGATGATATTCCATCCCATGTGACCGCTGCAGCCTACGATTGGCTGCAGCGGTCACATGGAGGAAACGTCATCCCAGGAGGCCGGCCCGGACAAAAAAACTGAATTCTGGGTAAGTATAAGATTTAAATTTTTCCTGAGCTGCGATTTTTTTGCATTGGAATCGCTGCATTTCTGCCGCAAAAAAACACATTATCTGCTATTTGTTGCAGGTTTTACCTCCCTAATGAATTAAATGGGGAAAACCCGGAACAAATAAGCAGCGTTTATGCACATACAATTGGCATGCTGCGGATTAAAAAAAAAACTGGCCGCAGGTCAATTTCTGAGCCTTTTTTCCGCTCATCGTGTGAACAAATCTCACCCACTCTGCTGCTACTGCATTAGGACTTGTCCACACGTAATGGAATTGCTGCGTATTTTCCATCCGGAATTGCAGAATACAGTAGCAGCAAAGTGGGTGATACTTATCAAATCCTATCCACACTCTGCGTAAAATTTCTGACAAGAAGTTTACCTGCGGTGTCACTTCACTACATGTCGCTTCCTGCTGCGGAAAGTGGACTGAATTGCTGCGTTTTTCAGAGGAGATGTCATCATCCCCCAACATTGAGAAAAACGCAGCAAAATATGCACCATTTTCTGCAGCAATTCCAATACATGGGGAGAAGCCCTTATGCTGTGGATTTAGGGCTAATAGACACACAATGGAATGGCTGCAGAAAATTTCTGCAGCAATTCCGTTTGAAAGTCAAAGGCTTTCCGCTGTGGCAAAAACGCACCATTTCCTGCGGTGTTTGTGACAGAAATTGGTGCGTAAATCGTTGCGTTTTTCTCAATGTAAGGAGATGGAGTCATCTCCTATGAAAAACGCAGCAATACTGGACACTTTCTGTAGTAGAAATTAACATGCTGCGGTCTGTAAATTACGCACCGCAGGTCAATTTCGGCTCAGAAATTTTACGCAGCATATGGATGAGATTTGTTAAAGGAACAGTGTCATCACAAATTATTTTTTTATATGTTAAAGATGTTAGTGCTTTATTAAAAACGTTTATATTCATTTGTGTGTTTGTGTTTTACTTTTTCTTATTTTTACACTTTTTCTTCCCTATGGGGGCTGCCATTTTTTGTTCCATTTCTGTCTGTGTCGATTAACGACACATACAGACATGGAATACGGCAGCCACAGTCCCATAGGGACTGCGAACGGCTCCCGTCCCATTGACTTCAGTGTACGGCGTCTGTGTGGGAACTGCGCATGCGCCGCTCCCACACAGTCCAATTCGAAATTGGCGCCGTCCGGCGCCATTTTCCTGTGGACCGGAAGTCGCGGCCGGACAGTAATATTACTACTTCCGGTCGCGGCTTCCGGATTTGTGCACTTGGACCAGCGGCAGCAAACGGAGCGGACGGGCCGGAGGGAGCCGCGGCGGCAGGAGCAGGTAAGAGATTTCTATGTATGTTCGTGTTTGTGTGTGTTTACTACTGTATGTAAACCTACTACGCTGTGTGTTAGCTCAAAAAATGGCGACACACAGCGTAGGAGGTTACACCGTTCAAACCCCTCGTTTATCCCGGCACTAGCCAGGATAAAGGAGGGGGGGATGCTGAGAGCTCACTAGAGCGAGGGCTTTTAACCCATTGTTGCAATGCTGCAATTTTGGGAATAGCTCCATCTAGTGACCAAAAATGGGTAGTATTATAAATTAGAATTAATTTATAATATTTCCTGACTATTTCCTGACTCGTGAAAAAAATAAAAAAAATTTTAACCATGTTTAATCACCCACACACTAAATGTTTAATTTTTTTTAAAAAAACATGTTTTTCTGGCAACACATTCCCTTTAAATGTCATCCACTATGCTGCTACTGTATTCTGCTGCGTTTTTTCAGGACAAATTTTCGGAAATTTTCGGAAAAAACGCAGCAATTCAGGAGCGTGTGGACGAGCCCTTACCACAATCAAATCCATTGGTAAAATGTGCAGTATTTAAACTACGAGTGAAATACATACAACAGCTATAGCACTCTCCACATATATATATATATATATATATATATATATATATATATATATTTATTTATATATACAGTGAAGGAAATAAGTATCTGATCCCTTGCTGATTTTGTAAGTTTGCCCACTGTCAAAGACATGAACAGTGTAGAATTTTTAGGCTAGGTTAATTTTACCAGTGAGAGATAGATTCTATTAAAAAAAAAAAAAAAAAGAAAATCAAATAGTCAAAATTATATATATTTATTTGCATTGTGCACAGAGAAATAAGTATTTGATCCCCTACCAACCATTAAGAGTTCAGCCTCCTCCAGACCAGTTACACTCTCCAAATCAACTTGGTGCCTGCATTAAAGACAGCTGTCTTAAATGGTCACCTGTATAAAAGACTCCTGTCCACAGACTCAATTAATCAGTCTGACTCTAACCTCTACAACATGGGCAAGACCAAAGAGCTTTCTAAGAATGTCAGGGACAAGATCATAGACCTGCACAAGGCTGGAATGGGCTACAAAACCATAAGTAAGACGCTGGGTGAGAAGGAGACAACTGTTGGTGCAATAGTAAGAAAATGGAAGACATACAAAATGACTGTCAATCGACATCGATCTGGGGCTCCATGCAAAATCTCACCTCGTGGGGTATCCTTGATCCTGAGGAAGGTGAGAGCTCAGCCGAAAACTACACGGGGAGAACTTGTTAATGATCTCAAGGCAGCTGGGACCACAGTCACCAAGAAAACCATTGGTAACACATTACGCCGTAATTAATTAAAATCCTGCAGTGCCCGCAAGGTCCCCCTGCTCAAGAAGGCACATGTACAGGCCCGTCTGAAGTTTGCAAATGAACATCTGGATGATTCTGAGAGTGATTGGGAGAAGGTGCTGTGGTCAGATGAGACTAAAATTGAGCTCTTTGGCATTAACTCAACTCGCCGTGTTTGGAGGAAGCGAAATGCTGCCTATGACCCAAAGAACACTGTCCCCACTGTCAAGCATGGAGGTGGAAACATTATGTTTTGGGGGTGTTTCTCTGCTAAGGGCACAGGACTACTTCACCGCATCAATGGGAGAATGGATGGAGCCATGTACCGTCAAATCCTGAGTGACAACCTCCTTCCCTCCACCAGGACATTAAAAATGGCTCGTTGCTGGGTCTTCCAGCACGACAATGACCCGAAACATACAGCCAAAGCAACAAAGGACTGGCTCAAAAAGAAGCACATTAGGGTCATGGAGTGGCCTAGCCAGTCTCTAGACCTTAATCCCATCGAAAACTTATGGAGGGAGCTGAAGATCCGAGTTGCCAAGTGACAGCCACGAAATCCTAATGATTTACAGATGATCTGCAAAGAGGAGTGGGCCAAAATTCCATCTAACATGTGTGCAAACCTCATCATCAACTACAAAAAACGTCTGACTGCTGTGCTTGCCAACAAGGTTTTTGCCACCAAGTATTAAGTCTGGTTTGCCAAAGGGATCAAATACTTATTTCTCTGTGCACAATGCAAATAAATCTATAGAATTTTGACAATGTGATTTTCATTTTTATTTTTTTTAATATAATCTATCTCTCACTGGTAAAATTAACCTAGCCTACAAATTCTAGACTGTTCATGTCTTTGACAGTGGGCAAACTTACAAAATCAGCAAGGGATCAAATACTTATTTCCTTCACTGTACACACACACGTACACATCAAACACTATATACACACACACACACACACACACACACACACACACTATATATACATACACACTATATATACACACACATGAACACATCACACACTATATATACACACATGTACACATCACACACTATATATACACACACATGTACACATCACATACTATATATACACATCACACACACACACACACACACACACTATATATACACACATGAACACATCATACACTATACACACATGTACACATCACATACACTATCTATACACACATGAACACATCACACACTATATATATATATCACACACACCATATATACACACATGAACACATCACACACTATATATACACACACATGAACACATCACACACTATATATACACATACACACACATGTACACATCACAGACACACAAATATGCACAATATATGCACACATTATACACATATAAAGTACACATTGTAAAAACACATGCACTTACTTTTATGTAGGCTATTTGTGGAGGGAGTTCAGCAGGTTGATGGGGTGATGGTCTTCTCCCCAGCACTTCTCCTGCTCACAGCCCGACACAGTGCGTGCAGACAGTCCCCCCTCCCCCTCCCTCACGTCCCAACTGGTAACAGCAGCAGGAGGAGCAGAGAATGTGTGAAGAGTAGGGAGGAGATTTTAAAGCAGCACAGGGAGATTTAGTAATAGCAACACAGACCCCGACTGCTATTACAGTCGGACGGCAGTTCTTAGCTGCAGTGCCGGCCACCTCCTTACAAATGCTGTACCATGCCGCCTGAGCCGACACTGATTGTTTGGACGGCCAGCAGGCGGCCCACTGTTCAGCAGCCCATCTGGCATTTGCCAGAACTGCCCGATGGCCAGTCCGGCCTTGCTCTCAGCAGACGTGCCCTGCACATACGTTCATCTCTGGAGCAGTCCCCCTGTCAAACAGCGCAGTGCAGCGGCAGTGGGGAGTAAATCCAGAGCCCATGAATCGCTGCATTTGTAGAAACTTTGAGTAAGCCAAGCACTGCGACAGCGCGAGTCCCGGACCGAACACACTGCAGGGTTCCGGGCTCCTAGCATCATAGTTATGTACGACGCTAGGAGTCCCTGCCTCGCTGCGGGACAACTGTCCCGTACTGTAATCATGTTTTCAGTACGGTACAGTAGATCCACGGAGAGGCAGGGACTCCTAGCATCGTACATAACTGTAATGGCAGGGAGGTAGGGAAACAGACAGTGAGCCCATATCTACCCACCACTCAGTCCCTGCCTACTTGCAACGACCCGCCCTAGGCGACGGGGTACAACTGGGCGACGGTCCCTACGCTCAGTAGGTGCACGACAGACAAACAGACAAGGGGACACAAGCAAAGGGAAATGGGTCAGTTGCCCACGGCAACACCGTGAGCAACAAGAGAGGTGAACGAGCTGAGTCAAACCAGGAATGTACGAGGTACCAAACACAGAGCAGGAGAGTAGTCAGTAAGCCGGGGTCAGTATGAAGCAAGGTCAAATAGTTAGGAGCTGCAGCAAGGCCAGGAAACCACACGAGAAGAATCACAAGCAAAGGAGGAACAGGAAAGGCAGGTATAAATAGACAGAGGGCGGGAGCTAGCTCCGTCTGGCCAGGCTGCGATAGGCTCTCCCACTCCTAAGCCTGCCATCCTGAGTGGTGGAAGATGGAGTCAGTCTCAGAGACATAGAACCAGGTGCAGACTGATTACCCATGGGCGTATACACAGAAGTTGTGCCTGGCAGATCCTTTACAGTACCCCCCCTTTTATGAGGGGCCACCGGAACCTTTATAAGTGGACCTGGTTTATTGGGGAAACGAAGGTGGAACTTCCTGACCAATACCCCAGCGTGAACATTCCGGGCGGGTACCCAAGTCCTCTCCTCAGGCCCGTATCCTCTCCAATGGACCAGGTACTGGAGGGAGCCTTGGACCATCTGTCTGTCCACAATCTTGGCCACCTCGAATTCCACCCCCTCAGGGGTGAGAACGGGAACAGGAGCTTTCCTCGAGGGAGCCCAGGACGGGGAGCAGCGTTTAAGGAGGGAGGCATGAAACACCTCGTGTATACGAAAAGATGGGGGCAACTCCAGTCTGAAGGAGACAGGATTGAGGACTTCAATGACCTTATATGGGCCTATAAACCGGGGAGCAAACTTCTTGGACGGGACCTTAAGGCGCAAGTTCTTAGACGATAACCACACCAGACCCCCGACCATAAACAAGGGGTTAGCAGAACGTCTTCTATCAGCCTGAGTTTTTTGTATACTCTGGGATGCCTCTAGGTTCTTCTGAACCTGGGCCCAGACTGTGCACATTTCCCGATGAACGACCTCTACCTCGGGATTGTTGGAACTACCAGGTGAAACGGAGGAGAACCGTGGATTAAACCCAAAATTACAGAAAAAGGGGGAGACCCCTGACGAGTTACTGACCCGGTTATTAAGGGAAAATTCGGCGAGGAGAATGAATGAGACCCAATCATATTGACAGTCAGAGATAAAACACCTTAACCCCTTAAGGACGCAGCCTAGTTTGGGCCTTAAGGCTCAGAGCCCATTTTTCAAATCTGACATATTTCACTTTATGTGGTAATAACGTCGGAATGCTTAAACCTATCCAAGCGATTCTGAGATTGTTTTCTCGTGACACTTTGGGCTTCATGTTCGTGGTAAAATTTGGTCGATATATTCAGTCTTTATTTGTGAAAAATTGCAAAATTTAGAGAAAATTTACAAAAAATAGCATTTTTCAGAATTTAAATGCATCTGCTTGAAAAACAGACGGTTATACCACCCAAAATAGTTACTAGTTCACATTTCCCATATGTCTACTTTAGATTGGCATCGTTTTTTGAACATTATTTTATTTTTCTTGGACGTTACAAGGTTTAGAACATAAACAGCAATTTCTCATATTCTTAAGAAAATTTCAAAAGCCTTTTTTTGAAGGTGCCAGTTCAGTTCTGAAGTGGATTTGAGGGGCCTATGTATTAGAAACCCCCATAAAACACCCCATTTTAAAAACTAGACCCCTCAAAGTATTCAAAACAGCATATAGAAAGTTTTTTAACCCTTCAGGCATTTCACAGGAATTAAAGCAAAGTGGAAATGAAATTTGCAAATTTCATTTTTTCTGCTGAATTTCAATTTTATTCAATTTTTTTTTAGTAACAGAGAAGGTTTTACCAGAGAAACACTACTAAATATGTATTGTCCAGATTCTGCAGTTTTTAGAAATGTCCCACATGTGTCTCTAGTGCGCTCGTGGACTAAAACACAAGCCCTAGAAGCAAAGAAGCACCTCGTGCATTTTGAGGCCTCTTTTTTATTAGAATATATTTTAGGCAGCATGCCAGGTTTGAAGAGGCGTTGAGGTATCAAAACAATGGAAACCCACCAGAAGTGACCCCATTTTGGAAATTACACCCCTCAAGGAATTCATTTATGGTTTTTGTTATCATTTTGACCGCACAGTTTTTTCACAGCACCTATTTGAATTGGGCTGTGAAATGAAAAAAATGATATTTTTTCCAATAAAATGTCATTTTTGATCAAATTTTCTTATTTTCACAGGGAACAACATACCCCATTTTGTTGCCCAATTTGTCCTTAGTGCGGCAATACCCCATTTGTGGTGATAAACTGCCGTTTGGGCCCATGGGAGGGCTCAGAAGGAAAGGAGCGCTATGTGTTTGTTGGAGTCCAGATTTTGCTGGATTGGTTTTCGGGTGCCATGTCACATTTGCAGAGCCCCAGAGGTATCAAAGCAATGGAAACCCACCAGAAGTGACCCCATTTTGGAAACTACACCCCTCAAGGAATTCATTTATGGTTTTTGTTATCATTTTGACCGCACAGGTTTTTCACAGCACCTATTTGAATTGGGCTGTGAAATGAAAAAAATTATATTTTTTCCAATAAGATGTCATTTTTGATCAAAATTTCTTATTTTCACAAGGAACAACATACCCCATTTTGTTGCCCAATTTGTCCTTAGTGCGGCAATACCCCATTTGTGGTGATAAACTGCCGTTTGGGCCCATGGGAGGGCTCAGACGGAAAGGAGCGCTATGTGTTTGTTGGAGTCCAGATTTTGCTGGATTGGTTTTCGGGTGCCATGTTGCATTTGCAGAGCCCCAGAGGTATCAAAGCAATGGAAACCCACCAGAAGTGACCCCATTTTGGAAACTACACCCCTCAAGGAATTCATTTATGGTTTTTGTTATCATTTTGACCGCACAGTTTTTTCACAGCACCTATTTGAATTGGGCTGTGAAATGAAAAAAATGATATTTTTTCCAATAAGATGTCATTTTTGATCAAAATTTCTTATTTTCACAAGGAACAACATACCCCATTTTGTTGCCCAATTTGTCCTTAGTGCGGCAATACCCCACTTGTGGTGATAAACTGCCCTTTGGGCCCATGGGAGGGCTCAGAAGGAAAGGACCACCATTTGGCCTACTGGAGCTTTTCTGGTGCTAAGTCATGTGTGCAGAAGCCCCTGAGGTACCAGTACAGTTGAAACCCCCGAGAAGTGACCCCATTTTAAAAACTACACCCCTTAAGACATTCATCTAGAGGTGTAGTGAGCATTTTGACCCCACAGGTACTGTGTAAAAGATAATGCGCAGCAGATGGTGCAGTGTGAGATTTGCAATTTTATATATGTATATGCCATTTCAGTGTCCAATATAGTGTGCCCAGCATGCGCCACCGGAGATATACACCCCTTAAATTGTAATGTGGGTTCTCCTGGGTACGACAATACCCTACATGTGGCTGTTATCAGCTGCCTGGGCATACGGCAGGGCTCAGAAGGGAAAGATGAGGGGGGTAAGCTGTGCGGAGTGCATCAGGGTAAATTAAAAATCAAGGGATGTATGATACATTTTAAAACAATCTTTTATACAGAGCCCTGGTTTTTCGGGACACGTGTCGCATTGGTATATTGTGTTCTTCCTTATCCCCCTCTTATAGCAGACTCTGCACCTCTTTTGACTCTTTCCCTTTCCACCGGTTTGGGGACCTTCTCCTGGAAAGTGTTGCCCTGGTACGATGCGTGTGGCCTCGCTTCCAGAAGTACTGGGTGCCCCCCCTTCCTGGTCCCTAAAGATTAGATCTTGAAATTCCAGGAAAGTTCCCCTCTGGCCTGCACATCGACGTAGCACATACGCATTGTACAAAGCCATCTGTATGATGTGCCCGGCCAGCTTCTTATACCACACCGCATGGCGCTGTAGGGCTTCAGGACTTGATTTGACAAGTCCATCCCTCCCATGTACCTATTGTAGTCCAGGATGCAGTCTGGTTTGGGGGTGGCCTTTCCTTCATATATCCTAAACCTGTAGGTATACCCTGATGCACTCTCGCACAGCTTATACATCTTCACGCCATACCTTGCCCTCTTACCTGGCAGGTACTGGCGGAATTGAACCCTCCCTTTAAAATGTACCAGGGACTCATCAATAGAAAAACACTTCTCGGGGGTGTATGCTTGGGAAAACCGGGCACTGGAACGGTCTAATAGGGGTCTCCGTTTATACAAACGGTCAAAACTGGGGTCATCTCGGAGTGGGCACGGCTCATTATCAGTATAATGTAAGAAGCGAAGTATTGCCTCATTTATTTATTTTTTTAGGTTCCAGTTCATTTCTGAAGTTGCTTTGAGGGGCCCATATATTAGAAACCCCTATCAAACACCCCATTTTAGAAACTAGACCCCTCAAAGTATTCACAACAGCATTTAGAAAGTTTATGAACCCTTTAGGTGTTTCACAGAAATTTAGAGCAAAGTAGAGGTGAAATTTACTCTTTTTATACCATTTTTTTTATAACACAAAAGGATTTATCAGAGAAACACAAATTAATACTTATTGCCCAGATTCTGCAGTTTAGAGAAATATCCCACATGTGGCCCTCGGGCGGTAATGGACTGAAGCACCGGCCTCCGAAGCAAAGGAGCGCCTAGTGGATTTTGAGGCCTCTTTTTTATTAGGCACCATGTCCGGTTTGAAGAGGTCTTGTGGTGCCAAAACAGTGGAAACCCCCCAAAAGTGACCCCAATTTGGAAACTAGACCCCTTGAGGAATCCATTGTAGTTTTCTTGGGGTGCATGCGGCTTTTTGATCAGTTTTTATTCCATTTTTAGGTGGCGTGGTGACTAATAAACAGCAATTCTACTATTGTTTTTGTATACTTTTTTTTTTACAGCGTTCACCGTGCGCTATAAATGACATATTAACTTTATTCTGCGGGGCGATACGATTACGGCGATACCAGATGTTTATAGGTTTTTTTTATGTCTTATGGCGTTTGCACAATAAAATACGTTTTGTAAACAATCATTCACTTTTTGTGTTACCTTATTCTAAGAGCCAGAACGTTTTTATTTTTCAATCAATAAAGCCGTGCGAGGACTTATTTTTTGCGTAACGAACTGTATTTTCCATCAGTACCATTTTTAGGTACATGCGACTTTTTGATCTCTTTTTATTCCATTTTTTGGGAGGTGAAGTGACCAAACAATTGTGATTGTGGTACGGTTTATTAATATTTTTTTTTACGGCGTTCACCGCGCGGGATAAATAACAAAATAATTTTGTAGTTCAGGCCGTTACGGACGCGGCGATACCAATTATGTATAGTTTATTTGTTTGTTTATATATTTAAATTAATTATAAATGACTGATAAGGGAAAAAGTGGGACTTTTACTTTTATTACTTTTAAAACTTTTATTTTCTTATTTTTACACATCTTTTTTTAACTTTTTTTTTACTTTATTACTTTGTCCCACTAGGGGACTTGAGGGCAGGAGGCCCTGATCGCTATTCTAATACACTGCACTACATGCGTAGTGCAGTGTATTAGAACTGTCAGCTACTCACTGACAGCAAGCATAGTGGGTCCTGACGTTGTCAGGACCCACTAGGCTTCCGTCTATGGCATAGCCGGACGCCATTGTTTGGTGTCCGGTTGCCATAGTCACCATCGCCGGCCGCTATCGCGTAGCAGGCCGGCGATGGCAGCTTAACCCCTAAAAAGCCGCGATCTCTATAGAACGCGGCTTTTAAGGGGTTAATCAGCGGGGACACAGCGATCGGTCCCCGCTGTAGGAGCTGTGACAGCTGCTGAACAAGACAGCAGCGTCACAGCTCCTGTATGTGTCGGGAGGACGGCCGAAACGGCCGTTACTCCCGAGACGTACTATTACGGCATGGAGCGCGAACGATACAGCTGCCATGACGTAATAGTACGTCAAGGAGCGGGAAGGGGTTAAATATTGTTCTAGAGACTGATTAGTCCTCTCAGTTTGGCCATTAGTTTCAGGATGGAAGGCAGAGGAGAAGGACAGATCAATCTCCAACTTTTTACAGAAGTCTCCCAAAACAATGAAACAAATTGTACCCCTCTGTCCGAAACAATATTGACAGGGACCCCATGGAGACGCAGGATGTGTTTGACAAACAAGGTAGCTAACGTCTTAGCATTGGTTAGTTTCTTGAGGGGCACAAAGTGGCACATCTTACTGAAGCGGTCTACTACCACCCACACCACCGACTTGCCTTGAGATGGAGGCAAATCGGTGATAAAATCCATGGAGATATGGGTCCAAGGTCTCTGGGGAATGGGCAAAGAACGTAGTAAGCCCGCTGGTCGGGACCTGGGAGTCTTGGACCTGGCACAAACCTCACAAGCGGCGACGTAGGCCTTAACGTCTTTAGGCAACCCAGGCCACCAATAGTTTCTGGCAATGAGGTGTTTGGTACCCAGGATGCCTGGATGACCAGATAGTGCGGAGTCATGATTTTCCCTAAGTACCCTTAGCCGGAGATGCAGGGGAACAAACAGCTTGTTCTCAGGAAGGTTCCCTGGAGCTGAACCTTGATCAGCCGCAATTTCAGAGACTAAATCAGAATCAATAGAAGAAACGACTATACCAGGAGGCAAAATACAAGCAGGATCTTCCTCCGAAGGAGGGCTGGCCATGAAGCTACGCGACAGTGCATCGGCCTTAATATTTTTAGACCCAGCCCTATAGGTAACCAAAAAGTTGAATCTGGTAAAAAATAGCGCCCATCGAGCTCGTCTCGGGTTTAGCCTCCGGGCAGATTCTAGGAAAACCAGATTCTTGTGGTCGGTAAGGACCGTTACCTGGTGCCTAGCCCCCTCCAGGAAGTGGCGCCACTCTTCAAATGCCCATTTAATGGCTAAGAGTTCGCGGTTGCCAATATCATAGTTACTCTCAGGGGGCGAAAACTTCCTGGAGAAGTAGGCACAGGGACGGAAATGGGTGAGGGACCTGGTACCCTGGGACAAGACAGCCCCCACTCCCACCTCGGATGCGTCAACCTCCACGATAAATGGCTCCATTTGGTTGGGCTGGACCAGCACCGGAGCCGAGATAAAGCACTTCTTAAGGACCTCAAAAGCCTGGACAGCCTCAGGAGGCCAGTGGAGGAGATCAGCACCTTTGCGAGTGAGGTCCGTAAGAGGCTTAGCGATGACCGAGAAGTTAGCAATAAATCTCCTGTAATAATTAGCGAACCCCAAGAAACACTGTAACGCCTTCAGGGAGGCAGGTTGGACCCATTCCGCCACAGCCTGGACCTTGGCGGGGTCCATGCGGAATTCATGAGGAGTGAGGATTTGACCCAAAAATGGTATATCTTGCACCCCAAACACACATTTTTCGGTCTTAGCATACAGTTTGTTTTCCCGAAGGACCTGGAGCACCTTCCTGACATGCTCAATGTGGGAGGACAAGTCCTTGGAAAACACAAGTATGTCATCAAGGTACACTACATGAAATACCCCCAGGTAATCCCTTAAAATCTCATTTATGAAATTCTGGAAGACCGCGGGTGCATTACACAACCCAAAGGGCATGACGAGTTATTCGAAATGACCTTCGGGCGTGTTAAACGCAGTCTTCCACTCATCCCCCTCTTTGATGCGGATAAGGTTATACGCCCCCCGTAGATCAAACTTAGAGAACCATTGGGCCCCCTGGACCTGATTAAAGAGATCAGGAATCAAAGGAAGGGGATACTGGTTCCTTACAGTGACCTTATTCAAGTTACGGTAGTCAATGCATGGCCTAAGACCACCATCCTTCTTCCCTACGAAGAAGAAGCCAGCACCTACCGGAGAAGTAGAGGGGCGAATGTAACCCTTGGCCAGGCATTCCTGGATATACTCTCTCATGGCTACACGTTCGGGACAAGAAAGGTTAAATATCCTACCCTTAGGGAGCTTAGCTCCTGGTACCAAATCGAAAGCGCAATCGTATTCTCTATGAGGAGGTAACACTTCGGAGGCCTCCTTAGAGAAAACATCGGCGAAGTCCTGAACAAACTCAGGTAGCGTGTTCACCTCCTCAGGGGGAGAAATAGAATTAACAGAAAAACATGACGTCAAGCATTCATTACCCCATTTGGTAAGCTCCCCAGTATTCCAGTCAAACGTGGGATTATGCAACTGCAACCAGGGAAGGCCTAAAACCAAATGGGACGATAATCCCTGCATCAACAGTACAGAGCACTTCTCCAAATGCATGGAGCCAACAAGGAGTTCAAAAACAGGGGTATGCTGAGTAATATAACCATTAGCAAGAGAAGTGGAGTCGATACCCACTACCGGGACAGGTTTAAGCAAATCAATCAAAGGCATAGCTAGAGACATAGCAAATTCCACAGACATGATATTAGCAGAAGACCCTGAATCCACGAAGGCACTGCCGGTAGCAGACCTACCACCAAAAGAGACCTGAAAGGGAAGCAAGATTTTATTATGTTTCATATTTACGGGAAATACCTGTGCGCCCAAGTGACCTCCCCGATGATCACTTAGGCGCAGAAGTTTTACGGCTGCTTATTCTTATGCCTAGGACAGGTGTTCACTTGATGTTTGTCATCCCCACAATAGAAGCAGAGACCATTCTTCCTGCGGAACTCTCTACGTTGTCGGGGGGACACGGAGGCCACGAGTTGCATAGGTACCTCCAAGTCTTCCGTCGAAGAGCGAAGCAACGGGACCTCGGGAGGCATCATGGGGGAGTCAGAGGGGAAAACACAAAACCGTTCAAGTTGTCGTTCCCTGAGACGTCGATCAAGTCGTACCGCTAAAGCCATAACCTGGTCTAAGGAGTCAGAACAGGGATAGCTAACTAGCAGGTCTTTCAGGGCGTTCGACAGACCCAACCTAAACTGGCACCTTAAGGCAGGGTCATTCCACCGAGAAGCTATGCACCACTTTCTAAAGTCAGAGCAATACTCCTCCACAGGTCTCTTACCTGACTCTCGGCAAAGGCAGTCCTGTCAGTCTCGTCATAAATGAGTCCGAGAGCAGAAAAGAAACGGTCAACGGAGGAAAGTTCAAGGGCGTCAGGAGCCAGGGAGAAGGCCCATTTTTGGGGCCCTTCCTGGAGCCGGGACATAATTATACCCACCCGCT
This sequence comes from Rhinoderma darwinii, assembly GCF_050947455.1. Classification (NCBI taxonomy): domain Eukaryota; kingdom Metazoa; phylum Chordata; class Amphibia; order Anura; family Rhinodermatidae; genus Rhinoderma; species Rhinoderma darwinii. The sequence continues at coordinate 348,762,975 of NC_134688.1, forward strand.
GGCTCTCAGAACCTGAGGAGTGGGGCTTTAAGCGAAAGTAGAGCTTACAACTCTCCCGAAAGGAGAGAAAAGTCCTCCGGTCCCCTGAGAACCGGTCAGGCAACTTGAGGTGGGGTTCAAGAGGTGAGGTGAGGGGTAAAACCATGGCAGCGTCAGGCTGGTTGACCCTCTGAGCCAGGGCCTGGACCTGTAGGGAGAGACCCTGCATTTGCTGAGCCAGGGTCTCAAGGGGGTCCATAATAGAGTGAGGGACCAGGGTAGCCTAGGTATATGGGCTTGTGATTATGTAATGGCAGGGGGGTAGGGAAACAGACAGTGAGCCCTAATCTACCGGGCGACGGTCCCTACGCTCAGTAGGTGCACGACAGACAAACAGACAAGGGGACACAAGCAAAGGGAAATGGGGCAGTTGCCCACGGCAACACCGTGAGCAACAAGGGAGGTGAACAAGCCGAGTCAAACCAGGAATGTACGAGGTACCAAACGCAGAGCAGGAGAGTAGTCAGTAAGCCGGGGTCAGTATGAAGCAAGGTCAAATAGCTAGGAGCTGCAGCAAGGCCAGGAAACCACACGAGAAGAATCACAAGCAAAGGAGGAACAGGAAAGGCAGGTATAAATAGACAGAGGGCGGGAGCTAGCTCCGTCTGGCCAGGCTGCGATAGGCTCTCCCACTCCTAAGCCAGCCATCCTGAGTGGTGGAAGATGGAGTCAGTCTCAGAGACATAGAACCAGGTGCAGACTGATTACCCATGGGCGTATACACAGAAGTTGTGCCTGGCAGTTCCTTTACAATAACTATGATTTTATGAGCCCGCCAGGCTCCCTGCAGTGTGTTCGGTCTGGGACTCGCAGCCGAAATACGTTCCATCCTTTACGAACATGCTCGTGTGAATCCAGCCTTAGGCCTGGTTTACACGAGCGTGTGCGTTTTGCGCACGCAAAAAATGCTGCGTTTTGCGTGCGCAAAAGGCACTTAACAGCTGCGTGCGCCTTCATTATGACACTCCGTTTGGATGTTTGTAAACAGAAAAGCACGTGGTGCTTTTCTGTTTACATTCAGAGTTTGACAGCTGTTGCGCGAATCACGCAGTTCGCACGGAAGTGCTACCGTGCGACCTGCGTGGTTTTCACGCACCCATTGACTTCAATGGGTGCGTAATGCGCAAAAAACGCATAAATCTAGAACATGACGTGAGTTTTACGCAGCGGACTCACGCTGCGCAAAACTCACGGACTGTCTGCACGGCCCTATAGAGTAATATAGGTGCGTACGACACGTGTATATTACACTCGTGTAAATGATGCCTTAGGAATACATACGTATAAATAGAGGGCACAGCCCAAACAATCATTGCAATGAATCATTGCACAATAATACAATAATTAAGATTTTTTGTAAACATCCAACCATATAAAGTGATCAGTGACATAAAAATCTGTGATGTTAGAAATAAGACATGGCATGACATATTACTCTGCATAATAAATATAGCATCCACGTTGTACAAAAAGTGTTTAAAAGTTAATTGGATATAAACAGAGTGATTATTAAAAACAAAAACAGCAGGCACTCACCAATCTAGAAAAGAGGAATTGTTAGGGTATGTGCACACACACTAATTACGTCCGTAATTGACGGACGTATTTCGGCCGCAAGTACCGGACCGAACTCAGTGCAGGGAGCCGGGCTCCTATCATCATACTTATGTACGATGCTAGGAGTCCCTACCTCGCTGCAGGACAACTGTCCCGTACTGTAATCATGTTTTCAGTACGGGACAGTTGTCCTGCAGCGAAGCAGGGACTCCTAGCATCGTACATAAGTATGATGCTAGGAGCTCGGCTCCCTGCACTGTGTTCGGTCCGGTACTTACGGCCGAAATACGTCCGTCAATTACGGACGTAATTAGTGTGTGTGCACATACCCTTATAGTTGAACTCCTATCTGTTACATATCCTCCACTGTCGGCGTTCTAAACGTCAAACTGCGCATGCCTCTAACTAGCCCACCCATTGGGTCAATATACACATGTGATTAATGGTCGTCAGGACAACAAAGCAACAACGCCAGCTGTTTTTGTTTATATATATATATATATATATATATATATATAGTATATATATATATATATATATTTTTATATATATATAGGCACACACTCTCATAACAAACTTTAAACTGAACAATAATTAAGGGCTAGTTCACACTGAGTTTTTTGTCGCTGTTTTTGATGCGGAAACTGCGTCGGAATCAGCGCAAAAAAAACTTCTCATTGATTTCCATGGGAGGCGGAGGCGTTTTTTCCCGCGAGCAGAAAAAAACGCTCGCTGGAAGAGTAATCGTCATGCTATTTCTTCCCACGTTTCCATCTCTGACCTCCCACGGACATCAATGGAAGGCAGGGAAAGCGTTTTTCACTGCATTTTTTGCCCATGGTGCTCAATTGCCGCAGCCGAAGAACGCAGCGAAAAACGCAACAAGAAAGTGCAAAAGCCTTCAGGAATTTTGAGGCAGATTTTTTCTGCCCGCAAAATACTCTGTGTGAACAGGGCCTGAAGGTTATAAAGATTATAGTTCAAAAACATGATTTGTCCCACTTTGGATGTTGTGAGTCTGTTCCTTGTCTCTGCAACTACTTGTCCTGCTTTTAAAAATATTCTCTCATAGGGAACGGAAGAGCCAATATGTCCTGAGGAGGTTGATAGAGAATGTATCATGTGACTTGTGAACTAACTGAACTTAAAGGGGTTTTCCCATGAGAGACATTTATGACATATCCACAGGATGTCATAAATGTCAGATAGATGCCTCTGGGACCCGCACCTTACTCTAGAATGGGGCCCCCTAAACCCCGTTCCGCCGCTGTGTTGAACCTACACTAAGGCCGGATTTAGACGAGCGTGTGCGTTTTGCGTGCGCAAAAGGCACTTGACAGCTCCGTGTGTCATGTTCATATGGATGCGCGGCTGCGTGCTTTTCGCGCAGCCGCCATCTTTATGACAATCCGTTTGGATGTTTGTAAACAGAAAAGCACGTGGTGCTTTTCTGTTTACATTCATTCTTTTACTGTTAGGGGGGATTCACACGAACGTGTATTGGGTCCGTGCGGGCCACGTGGTTTTCACGCGCCACGCACAGACCAATACAAGTCTATGGGGCAGTACAGACAGTCCGTGCTTTTTGCGCAGCGTTTGTCCGCTGCGCAAAAAGCGCAACATGCTCAATATCTCTGCGTATTTCGCGCATCACGCACCCATTGAAGTCAATGGGTGCGTGAAAACCACGCAGGTCGCACGGAAGCACTTCCGTGCGAACCGACAGAAACAGCGCACCAGCTGTCAAAAGGATGAATGTAAACAGAAAAGCACCACGTGCTTTTCTGTTTCCAAACATCCAAACGGAGTGTCTTTGAGATGAGCGAACCCGGACAACCGAACCGAACTTCACCGGGTTCGGCCGAACTCGTTTTGGCCGAACCCGGCAAAAAAATTTCCGGTACGCGACGTCAGGAGATAGTCACTGTCCAGGGTGCTGAAAGAGTTAAACTGTTTCAGCACCCTGGACAGTGACTTCCGATCCCAATATACATGAACGTGTAAAAATAAAAAGAAGTTCTGACTTACCGATAACTCCTGGCTTCTTCCTCCAGTCTGACCTCCCGGGATGACAATTCAGTCCAAGTGACAGCTCCAGCCAATCACAGGCCAAGCACAGGCTGCAGCGGTCACATGGACTGCGGCGTCATCCAGGGAGGTGGGGCCCGATGTCAAGAGAGGCGCGTCACCAAGGACGCGTCACCAATGCAACGGCCGGGAGTGAAGTTCTCGGTAAGTACGAACTTTTTCTTTTTTTTTAACAGGTTTCTCGATATTGTGATCGGCATTCACTGTCGAGGGTGCTGAAAGAGTTACTGCCGATCAGTTAACTCTTTCAGCACCCTGGACAGTGACTGACGTCGACTAGACTCATCTCTATGATGGCGGCTGCGTGAAAATCACGCAGCCGCGCATCATACACGGATGACACACGCAGCTGTCAAGTGGTTTTTGCGCGCGCAAAACGCAGCGTTTTTTGCGAGCGCAAAAACGCAACGTTCGTCTGAATCAGCCCTTATTGCGCAAATAACGATTGTCCCACGGAAGTGCTTCCGTGGGGCATGCGTGATTTTCACACACCCATTGACTTCAATGGGTGCGTGATGTTCGAAAAACGCCTACATATAGAACATGTCGTGAGTTTTACGAGCGGACTAACGCTGCGCAAAAAACACGGACTGTCTGCAGTGCCCCCTAGAACAAATCATGTTCGTCTGAATCCGGCCTAAGGGCGGATTTACACGAACGTGCTATACGTCCGTGCAACCTGCGTGGTTTTCACGCGGGTTGCACGGACCTATGCAAGTCTATGTCCGTGAGTCCGCTGCGTAAAACTCACGACATGTTCTATATTTCAGCGTTTTTCGCGCATCACGCACCCATTGAAGTCAGAAAGTGCGTGAAAATCACGCGCACCACACGGAAGCACTTCCGTTGGACGCGCAACAGCAGTAAAAGAATGAATGTAAACAGAAAAGCACCACGATTACAAAATCCAAACGGAGTGTCATAATGATGGCGGCTGCGTGAAAAGCACGCAGCCGTGCATCCATATGAGCATGACACACGGAGCTGTCAAGTGCCTTTTCCGCATGCAAAACGCTGCGGTTTTTGCGTGCGCAAAATGCACACGCTCGTGTAAATCCGCCCTAACACACACACACACAGACTCTCACACTTGGGAAGTGCAATTTCAGAGTTTAGTTACCTTTATTAGATTTGTAGTTGCTGGGCTGTATTGTGTTTTTCTACTTTCCTTTTTCAGCATTAGGAACTAGAAAACCAGTGGTGATGTGACAGTGATGACTGAGGAGCTGCTGCGCTCATTTGCTCACAGTCTGACTCCTCCCACTTTAGCTCCTGATGAACTAATCTTTGCCAGGGATGTGAACTAAATGAGTTAGTTCACTTTGAAGATCAGTTCATTTTGAACTCATCATTTGTTAACTACCCATCACTAGCGCATAGTACGCGGCAGCTACCGAGGGACGGCCATGCTGTCCTCGAAGTGCCTAACAGTAGCAGTGCCTAACAGTATGACTGTGGAGCAGGTGAGGAGGAAGATGAAGCCCACCTGAGAAAGCAGCAGCACCAGAGTGAGCACCGCAGGCCCAGTGAGTGTGACACCTCCTGCAGCCCTGAGACACACGGCTTCCTGCAGTGTCATTGCATTTGGAGTATTTAGGCCTCATGCACAGGACCGAAGTGGTGTGCACGGCCCGTGTCATCCGCAGGCCGCCCGCAAATCACGGACCGCGCACACAATCATTTCAATGAGCCCGGACCGCAAAATGCGGCCCATATGGGACATGTCCTATCTTTTTGCGGTCCAGGTTCCCGGGCAATGCACGGACCGTGGAAACAACGGTTGTGTGCATGGGCCCTAAGAAATGAATGTGACCGCTATTCACCCGCACATTTGCAGGAGAATTGCGGCAGCAAAAACACGTTCGTGTACATGAGGCCTACACTACAAGAAAGATACCAGTATAAACGAGACATTTACTACATGAATACTTGCCAACTGTTCCTAATTTGCCAGGACTGTCCCGAATTTACAGAGACAGTCCCGGCAAATTACTGTCCCAGGACTTGTCCCCACAACTGCTACATTCAATTATATCTGCGTCCTCAGGATACAGATACAATGGAGTACTATGGCAGAGCAGGAAACTTTCCGCTTCCTGCTCTGCCATTCATTCCTTCTAGAGCGAAATCCCCGGCCAAAGCATTGCCGACACCCTTCCGGGGGTTCCACTGCAGGAGGTGCCACTGTCATCACTGACCTTATATGGACAGTGAAGTCAGGGCTGTCTCTATGAGCTGAATTCCCAGCCAGGGCGTCAGCTACACTTTGGCCGGGGATTCCGGGGCTCCAGGTGTAGCCTATGACTTCACTGTCCATATAAGGGTAGTGACGTCAGGGGCACCTCCTGCAGCGGAATCACTGGCCAGAGTATTGCCGTCGGCTGGCCGGGGATTCCGCTGCAGAAGGTGCCATTGACGTCACTGGCCGTATATGGACAGTGAAGTCAGGGCTCTCTTTATGAGCGGAATTCCCAGCCAGGGCGTCAGCAACGCTTTGGGCAGGGATTCTGGTGCTCCAGGTGTAACCCATGACTTCACTGTCCATATAAGGGTAGTGACGTCAGGGGCACCTCCTGCAGCGGAATCACCGGCCAGTGCATTACCGATGCCTGGCCGGGGATTCTGCTCATAGAGGGAGCCACTGACGATGTCACTGTCCATATATGGACAATGAAGTCAGTGGCATCTCCTGGAGCACCAAAATCCCCGGCCAAAGCGTTGCCGCCACCTGGCCGGGGATTCCGCTCATAGAGTGAGCCCATGACATCACTGTCCATATAAGGGCAGTGATGTCAGGGGAACCTCCTGCAGCAGAATCCCTGGCCAGAGCATTGACGACGCCTGGCCAGGGATTCCGCTCATAGAGGGAGCCACAATGGCTCTATCTAGATGGGGGGAGTATCTAAAGCAGGAGTATGTGGCAGTCCATCCTCCCTCCATAATCCACAATTATTGCAGAAATAAGAGACTTTTAACTACATCTGGGTGAGTGCCGCTCGTTTTCCTTTCTACCTCAGTGTTTGAGGAATATGTGGCACTATCTACAGGGGGAGCATGTGGCACTATCTACAGGGGGAGTATGTGGCACAATCTACAGGGGGAGTATGTGGCACAATCTACAGGGAGGTGTGTGGCACTATTTACATAGGGGCTGTGTGTGGCGTCATCTATAGGGGGTGGTGTGTGGTATCATCTATAGGGGGGCTGTGTGGCATCATCTACAGGGGATGTGTGGCCTCATCTACAGGGGGTGTGTGGCCCCATCTACAGGGGGTGCGTGGCATCATCTACAGGGGGTTTCTGTGGCGTCATCTACAGGGGGTCTGTGTGGCATCATCTACAGGGGGTCTGTGGGGCATTTACAGGGGGGCTGCGTGGCACTATCTACAGAGGGCATTGTGGTATTATCTACAGAGGGCACAGTGGTACTATCTACAGGGGGGCCATATGGCACTATCTACAGGAGGGCCATGTGGCATTATCTGCAGGGAGCACTGTGGCCTCATCTACAGCGAGCATTGTGTGCCACTATCTACAGGGAGCAGTGTGTGGCATCATTATCTACAGGGGGCAGTGTATGTGGCAATATCTACTGGGGGCAGTGTGGAGCACCATCTACAAGGGGCACTGAGTGCATCACTATCTACGCTGGTTTTTACGCTGCCATTAGTGGTCAGCACATATCGCCTAGCCCTAGTGATAAAGTTAGGCATCACCTGCCTGTAAACAATCAGATAACCAGAGAGACATACCGGCCACCATGGTAGTTGTTAGCCAAACTAGTGCAGAAATTGTGTTTGGTTTTTTTGTATGCAAGAATTCTGGAAAGCCACGCCCGCTAGCCTCACCCATGATATAAACTATGCTCCCACAAGACACACCCACCTAAGACGCCACACCCTAAGTGTCCCTGGAAAAAAAAACAAATGTTGGCAACTATGTACATGCCATATGCCAGTTAATTTACCCAAAGGCAACAGGATAGTGCACCTAGTTCATTCAGACCACATATAACACCAGTGTTTATATTACAAGCCATATGCCAGTGTACCCAGGTCATGTACTGCAATTTCAGGCCATATTTAAGGTTACATAATGCAGGTAATTTACCATATGCCGGGGTACCCAGTGAATTTACTGTATTTTAAAAGCCATATACTAGTGCAGTCATAACTGTTAATTTATGCTAAGGGCAAAATACCAATGCATTCAGTTATGTCAACTACAGGCCATATGCCAGGGTACCCAGTGCATTCATTCACTATACACTACAAGCAATAAACTAGTACAGCCATTTATCAGTTAATTTCTGCCGAGGTCCTATCTCATGAATTGTCGCACTTTCGTGCCCTTTCGTACTTTTAACCCCTTCCCGACATATGACATACAGTTATGTCATAGCCGGGTAGGGGAAGTTTGTAGCGGACTCATGGGCTGAGCCCGCTAAATGCAAAGCGGGTGTCAGCTGTATACTACAGCCAACCCTTCAGGCTGGGTTCACACGACCTATTTTCAGACGTAAACGAGGCGTATTATGGGTTTGCTGACGTACTGTGCAGACAACCTGTCATTTACGCGTCGTCGTTTGACAGCTGTCAAACGACGACGTGTAAAAATACAGCCTCGTCAAAAGAAGTGCAGGACACTTCTTTCAGACGTAATTTGAGCCATTCTTCATTGAACTCAATGAAGCACAGCTCGATATTTACGGCTGTCAGAGAAGCCTCGCAAAATGCGAGGAGGAGCAATTACGTCTGAAACGAGGCAGCTGTTTTCTCCTGAAAACAGTCTGTCTTTTCAGACGTAAAGGGTATGTGCACACGCTAGCTGGCTTTTACGGCTGAAATGACAGACTGTTTTCAGGAGAAAACAGCTGCCTCGTTTCAGCCGTAAAAGCTCCTCTTCGTATTATGCGAGGCGTCAGTGACACTCGTAAATCTTGAGCTGCTCTTCATTGAGTTCAATGAAGAACGGCTCAAATTACGTTGCAAAGAAGTGCCCTGCACTTCTTTGCCGAGGCAGTCAATTTACGCGTCGTTGTTTGACAGCTGTCAAACGACGACGCGTAAATTACAGGTCGTCTGCACAATACGTCGGCAAACCCATTCAAATGAATGGGCAGATGTTTGCCGACGTATTGTAGCCCTATTTTCAGGCGTAAATCGAGGCATAATACGCCTCGTTTACGCCTGAAAATAGGTCTTGTGAACCCAGCCAAAAGCCTGCTACCGTGTGCACATACCCTCACAGTAATGAGCGAGATCGCGCTTGAGTGTGATCTTGCTCGTTTGACACATTAAATGTTGCGGTCAATATCGACAGCGGCATTTAAATCGTTAGAAAGAGTGGGTGACCCTCTCTAACAGTTCATCGCCCCGCCCCGCATTGTAATCGGGTGCCAATGGTTGCTATGGCAGCCTCGGGGGTCTAATGAAGGCCCAGATCTACCATCTTTGTGCTCCTATGAAGTCCTGCCTCTGGATATAAGCATGTCAGAAAGACGATGTACTGAATTACATTAGTATTGCAGTATATAGTACAAGCGATCCAATGGTTCAATAAAAAAAAAGTAAAAATCAGTTAAAGTTTTTTTTATGTACAAAAAAATATGAAAAGTTATTTTCCCATTGTCCCCCTAAAGCATTGTAAAAAAAAGAAAAACATAATTAATATCTCCGTATCCGTAAAAGTATGAAATATTACAATATATCATTATTTAACCTGCACAGTGAATGCAGTAAAAAAAAAAGTAAACCGCTAGAATTGGTGTGTTTTGGTCACCTCCCACAAAAAATGGAATACAAAGTGATCAAAACATCTCATGTACCCCAAAATGGTACCAATAAAAACTACAGCTTGTCCCGCCAAAAATTTGCATCGTGACGCTTAATCGACGGAAAAATACAAAAAGTTATGGCTCTCAGAATTTGGTGACACAAAATAAATTATAATATTTACAGTTCGTTTTTCCTCGTAAAAGTAGTAAAATACGAAAAAATAACTATATAAATTTGGTTTCGCCATAATCGTATTGACGCACAGAATAAAGTTAATGTCATTTTAATTCCACGGTGAATGTCGTAAGAGCGATGAACAAAAAACAATGGAGGAATCACTGTTTTTGTCATTTTCTACCCCACAAATAATTGTTCTTCCTGTTTCCTTGTATATTATATAGTACAATAAATGGTGCCATGAAAAACTATATCAATTTCATATTCCTCTCTAGACTTTTCACATCTTTTAACATCTGGTTTTAGCCAGCCCCCCCCAAAAAAAAAAAAATCGCAGCAAAGACAATTACAGAAATAATTACATATGGAAAACCGGAGTACCCAGGGGAAACCCAGGCAAATAAGGGTATAACATACAAACTCCATGTAGATGTTATCCTTGGTTGAATTCAAACCCAGGACCCAGCACTGCAAGCCAACAGTGATTCGGGTTCTGACCTTATGAGATTACCTTGCAGTAGGTGGTAAGCTGACTGTGACGTCTATCGCCACAGCCCATCGTTCTGACTTACCCCTCGATGGCCGTGGCCATGGACATCCGAGTTCCTTGCAGCGTCGTCCTCCTGTGAGGCGCTGGCACTCACTTCTGGGTATCTCCAGACGGTCTCCGGAGGGCGCGCGCAGGGCCTAAAAAGGGCCAGTGCGCGCATAATTGCAGGAAGTCTGCAATTTAGCCCAGCATGCTCTGCCCGCTTGTTCTTTGCTTGAGCGTTGTTCGTTACTCAAAGTTTGTCTTGCTAATGGTCCCCAGTTTCCTAGTGTACCCTGTTCCTGTATCCTGTTCCCGTGCTATCCTGATCTAGTGCTGTGCTGAGCTGTTGCCGTGTTGTGCTGCATTCCATGCCTGTTCTGCTACGCCACGCCTGACGTCTACCTGCCGCCTGGTCCCAGCCGTGCCTGTCTTGCTACTGTCTACATTGCCGCAGGTATCCTCTCTGGACTATAGACTCTGTACTTTACCTGTTTGGCCAACTGCCATCCCACTACGCAGTACGGCCCAGTGGGTCCACACCCCGCATTGTGACAGTACGCTCAGGCCATGGACTCCACTAATCAATTCAAGGGCAGGTCACCCTCCCAAGCCATGCAGGCGGAACTCCGAGCAGGATCTCCGAGCTAGACAGGATCAACTTCTTGTGGCAGTGAACTCCATGGCACAGTAGTTAGGGACGCTAGCTGCGTCTCTTCCTGCCTCTATGCAAGCTCCTCAGATTGACCCTCCTGCTACACCTCCTGGCAGTTCCGGCTCGGATCCTCGGCTCTCGCTGCCATTACCTTCTCGGTTCTATGGAGACGCCAGTACGTGTCGGGGGTTTCTGAACCAATGCTATATCCATTTTATCTTGCACGCCTGAGCATTTCTGTCAGACGGAACCAAGATCGTCTTCATCGTGTCTCTACTTGCCGGCAAGTCCCTGGCATGGGCAAACCCTATCTGGGAACATCAGGGACCCGAGACCCAAGATTTCCTGGGGTTCGTGCGGTTATTCTGGACTGTTTTCGAAGAGCCAAGACGAGTCTCTTCGGCAGTTACTGCTATCTATAACCTTCGCCAGGAGGACACCTCCGTGGGCGAATACACCATCCAGTTCCGGACCCTGGCAGGAGAACTATCCCAGAACAATGAGGCCTTGGTGGCATCTTTTTGGCATGGTCTATCGTCCGAGTTCAAGCATGGACTGGCCGCTCGAGATCTGCCATCTGCCTTGGACGGCTTGATTCTGCTTGCCACTCGGGTGGACATAAGGCTGAGGGAGAGATCTCATGAAGTTCTTCAATAGAGACGGCTTCCTAGACTGGCACCCAACTTTCAGCAACCCCTCTTGCCTCCTTCTACTGCTTTGCCCGAGGTTCCGATGCAAGTGGATCGGCAAAAATTGTCTGTCCAGGAGAAACAGCGCAGGCGCACCTCTCGACTCTGTTTACATTGCGGCCTCGCTGGCCATGTCGTGCATCTGTGTTCTCAGAAGCCAAAAAACCCCAGGGCCTAGGTTTGGTTGGAGAGACAATCCTGGGCGCCACTGCATTTAATCGAGAACTCTCCTCCAAACTGTTCATTCCCGCAACCATCATTGCTGGCGAGAGGCCCCATCCGGTCTCTGCCAACCTGGACTCTAGCTCTGCAGCCAATTTCATCTGTCAAGACCTTGTGGACCTTCTTCAGTTGCCCACTGTCCTGCTGGAAAGGCCGTTGATCGTTGCCTCGGTAGATGGACTGCCATTGCCTGACCCAGTTGTGTCTGTGACCAAGCTATTAAGACTTCAAGTGGGAGCTCTTCATGCTGAGCTCATCTCCCTGTTTGTCCTGTCCAAGGCCGTCAACCCCGTGATGCTGGGTTTGCATTGACTCCGTTTGAACGCCCCAGTCCTGGATTAGAACTCTTGAGAGTTTCTCCAGTGGGGCCCAAAGTGTCTTGATTGCTGTCTGGGTCATATCCAGCCACTGCAGCCTTCTCCGCTTCAGTCATTGGCAGGTTGCCTTCTTGTTTCTCCTATGATGTCTTCGATAAGAAGGAAGCTGAGACCTTGCCGCCACACAGAGTATATGATTGTCTGATCGACTTGGTTCCTGAGTCGTCTCCTCCTCGCGGTAGAGTGTACCCTCTCTCCTTGCCAGAGACCCAGTCTATGTCGGCCTACATTAAAGAGAATCTGGAGAAGGGCTTCATTCGTAAATCCACATCCCGGCCGGAGCTGGGTTCTTCTTTGTCAAGAAGAAAGATGGATCGCTACGACCTACAATCTGATTCCTAATTCGTCGAGGTGAAGAGTGGAAGACTGATTTTAATACTCGTGATGGGCACTACGAATAGCTAGTTATGCCCTTCGGCCTGTGTAACGCCCCCGCTGTATTTCAGAATTTGTCAATGACATCTTTCGTGATCCCCTTTATATTTGTGTGGTGGTGTATCTCGATGACATTTAGATTATTTACCCAGATCCAGTAACTCATCAGAGTCATGTCCGCCAGGTGTTGCTTCGTTTAAGAGAGAATCATCTTTATATCCCAACTTCTCATCTTTGACTGCTCCCATTTCTACCCTCACTAAAAAGGGTAATGTGTAATGTTTGTGGCTGTGGGCAGTCAGCTCCAATCCCCTCCTGACAGTTCGCTTCCACTCACCTCAGCCGGTTCCGTAGGGTGCGCGCGCACGATCATGCCCGCTCTTAAAGGGGAGGCGCATACCAGACTTTTGATGAAGTTTGACCCATGAGTACCCTGAACTATAAGAGGGGTCCAGCTCTATGCCTGAGCGTTGTTGATGTTTCCTAGTTTGTCTATGTGATGGCCTCCTAGTGTGTTTCCTGTTCCTGTTCCTGTTCCTGTACCTTGCATTCCATATCATCCTGGTCGAGCACTGTGCTGTGCCAAAGTCGTGTTGTGCTGTATTCCACGTCTGACCTGCTTCACCTCGCCTGACGTCTACCTGCTGCCTAGTCCAAGCCGAGCCTGCCCTGCTGCTGTCTGAGCTGCCACAGGTACCTATATGAACTATAGACATTCACCTGCACCCTGTTGGCCAGCTGCCTTACCGCCAAGGCAGTATGGCTCAGTGGGTCCACAGACCCTTCGTGACATTACGCTCAGGCCATGGACCCCGCTGGTCGATTCAAGACTATGACGACGTCTCAAGAGATGCGAGTGGATATGCTAGACCTCCGGTCTAGACAGGACCAACTCCTCCAGGCGTTGAACATTCTTGTACGTCAGGAGGAGGCACAAGCTGCTGTTCCTCCTACTACACCTCCTGGCAATGTTGATCCTCAGACTACACCTCTTGGCAGTGTTGACCCGCGTGTTTCTTTGCCACTTCCTGACCGCTATGATGGAGAAACAAGTACCTGTTGTGGATTTCTGAATCAGTGCCAGATCCACTTTAGCCTGTATGCTAGGACATTTTCGTCTGATGGCGCCAGGGTCGCTTTTATCATCTCCTCACTGGCAAGGCTCTTGCATGGGCGAACCCTGTCTGGGAGAGACAAGGACCAGAGACCCATCTGCAGCGGCCTCTTTGATTAACCTATGCCAAGGAGACACCTCCGTGAGTGAGTACGCCATCCACTTCCGCACCCTGGCGGGAGAGCTGTTATGGAACAATGAGGCTCTGGTGGCTGCATTCTGGCATAGACTGGCTTCTAGAATTAAGGACGAATTTGCCGCTCGGGATCTGCCGTCTACCCTGGATGATCTCATCCTTCTGTCTGCCCAGATTGATATACGGATCCGAGAATGCCTCCAAGAGGTTTGACGGGAGGGAGTCATTCCCAGTCTGGCTCCTACCTTGCAGCAACCCCTGCTGTCCTCAGATTTCGATCCTCCTAAGGAGTTGGTAATAATGGACCAGTGTAAGTTATCCACCCAGGAGAGACAACGCAGACGCACGTCTGGACTCTGTCTTTATTGCGGTCTTGGTGGCCATCTCGTGCGCCTGTGTCCCCAAAGATCCCAAAACCTAGGGTTGCTAGCAGTGACAACCGTGGGTAAGAATGAACTTCCGTCTAGATTGTCCATACCTGTGACCATAGTGTCCGGTGAGAAAACGCATCAAGTCTCTGCGTATCTGGACTCTGGATCCACTGCTAATTTCATCCATAGAGACCTGGTGGACCTTCTGCAATTACCCACCACCTCTCTGGAGAACCCGTTGACAGTTGCTTCAGTAGATGGACTACCTCTGCCAGACCCAGTTATAGCTGTGACCAAGCCGCTGAGGCTCCAAGTGGGAGCCCTTCCCTCCGAACTTCTGCCTTTCTATGTGCTATCCAAAGCTGTTAACCCTGTGTTGCTGGGCCTGCCTTGGCTCTGACTGCATGCCCCAGTCCTGGACCGGAATTCTGGATTTCGTTCCCTTGACCGGTCTGCCTTCTGCTACGCGATTGGCTGACCTCTTCATTCAACACATCTTCCGTCTGCACGGTTTGCCCCTGCATATTGTCTCGGACCGAGGGGTCCAGTTCACCTCAAAGTTTTGGAGAGCACTCTGCGGTCTCCTCGGTGTCAAGTTGGACTTCTCTTCTGCCTATCATCCCCAGTCCAATGGGCAAGTCGAGAGGGTTAACCAGATTATGGAGAACTATCTGCGTCACTTTGTTTCCAGGCGGAATGATGACTGGGTGCAGCTGCTCCCGTGGGCAGAGTTCTCCTATAATAACCACACTGGTGAGTCCACCACTTCCGGTCCGTTTTTCATCGTTTATGGCCAACATCCTCATATACCTCTTCCTGTTTCTACTATGTCCCAGGTGCCTGCAGCTGATGCTACCTTCACGGACTTTCTGCAAATATGGCAACAGACCAGATCATCTATCCTGCTGGCGGTGGACCGCATGAAGAGAAAGGCAGATACAAGAAGACTGGCTCCTCCTCAGTTTCTTCCAGGTACAAAGGTCTGGTTGTCTTCAAGGAATATCCGGCTGAGGGTGCCGTCCTGCAATTTTGCCCCTAGGTGCCTCGGACCCTTCGAAATCCTGTTACAGATCAACCCGGTGTCTTACAAGCTGCGGCCGCCTCCTACCCTCAAGATCCATAACTCCTTCCATGTCTCCTTGCTGAAACCCGTGGTCCAGAACCGCTACTCCAGTACTCCTAGTTCCGCAGTGGTCCCTGGCTGCTCATCCGGGACTTTTGAAGTAAGGGAGATGCTGGCCACCAAGAAGGTGGGAGGAAGGACGTTTTATTTAGTGGATTGGAGGGGGTTCGGTCCAGAAGAGAGGTCTTGGGAGCTAGTGGAGAACATCGAGGCCCCTGTCTTCATGAGGAAGTTTCTCTCCCGCTCTGGTTCCAAGAAGAGGGGGCGTAAGAGGGGGGATACTGTAACGTCTATGGCCACGGCCCGTCCTTCTGACTTACCCCTCGACGGTCATGGCCATGGACATCCGAGTTCCTTGCAGTGTCGTCCTCCTGTGAGGCGCCAGCACTCGGGTATAGAGACACAGTCTTAGTGTCTTGGGAGTAGTTTTCTTTGGCGCTTTACTGGTCATTTTTTCCAATAAAACATAGGTTTAGCAAATTTTTCTTCATTCCCACAAGGACTAAAGGAGAAAAAGCACCACAACATTTGTAAAGCAATTTTTCCCGAGTAAAAAACAGCTGTTTAGACACAGGGCAGGGCTCAGAAGGGAAAGAGCGCCATTTGGCTTTTGGAGATCAAATTTAGCAGGAAAGGTTTGCGGAGGCCATGTCACATTTGCAAAGCCCCAGAGGGGACAAAATAGTGGAAACCCCCCACAAGTGACCCCATTTTGGAAACTACACCACTTGAGGAAATTATCTGGGGGCATAGTGAGCATTTTGACCCCACAGGTATTTTGCAGAAATTATTGGAAGTAGGCTGTGAAAATGTAAATCTGTATTTTTTCAAAGAAAATGTAGGTTTAGCAAATTTTTTCACATTTCTACAAGGACTAAAGGAAAAAAAAGCACCACAACCTTTATAAAGCAATTTCTCCAGAGTAAGACAATACCCCACGTGTTCATAACTTTTGTTTGGACACACAGCAGGGCTTAGAAGGGAAAGAGCGCCATTTGGCTTTTGAAGCACAAATTTAGCAGGAATGGTTTGCAGAGGCCATGTCGCATTTGCAAAGCCACAGAGGGACCAAAACCATGAAAACACCAAAAAACTTACTCCATTTAGGAAACTACATCCATTAAGAAAATTATGTAGGAGTGTAGTGAGCATATTGATCCCACAGGTGTTCCATAGATTTTATTAGGATTGGGCAGTGAAAATAAAAAAAATCCTTTTTCTTCAATAAGACATAGTTTTAGCTCAAATTTTATAATTTTCTCAACAAAAAAAGGAAAAAAAGAACCCCAACATTTGTAAAGCAAGTTCTCTAGAGTACAGAAATACCCCATATGTGGTCATAAACTGTTGTTTGGACACACGGCAGGGCTCAGAAGGGAAGGAGCGCCATTTTGCTTTTGGAGTGCAGATTTTGCTGCATTGGTTTCTGGGCGCTATGTCTCATTTGCAAAGCCCCTGTGGGACCAAAACAGTGGAAACCCCCCAGAAGTGACCCCATTTAGGAAACTACAACCCTCAAGGTATTCACCTAGGGGTGTAGTGAGCATTTTTATCCCACAGGTTTTTTGCAGAAATTAGTGTGCACTCGATGTTGCGGAGTCAAAATGGGATTTTTTTTTGCATAGATATGCCAATATGTGGTGCCCAGTTTGTGCCACCATAACAAGACAGCTCTCTAATTATTATGCTGTGTTTCCCGGTTTTAGAAACACCCTACATGTGGCCCTAATCTTTAGCCTGGACATTAGACCAGGCTCAGGAGTGAAAGAGTAACATGCGAAGTTGAGGCCTAATTTGGTGATTTACAAAGTATTGGTTCACAATTCCAGGGCTCTGATGTGAAATCATAAAACTGTAGAGCTCAGAAGGGTGGGAGCACCATTTGACTTTTGGAGCGTGGATTTGCTTGGTAGTAGTTTTGTTTGGCGCTTTACTGGTATTTTCGTTTATAATGTGGGGGCATATGTAAGCTGGGAAGAGTACATCAGGGGCATAGTCCGGTGGTATAATAATGGGGTAAAATAATCCATAGATGTGTGTTACGCTGTGAAGCAATCCTTTCTGCACAGGCCAGTGCCGAACTGATAAATGTCCTTTCTTATCCCGCTTTTGGTACACACTCCGCACCTTTGCAGTTTGGGTAATTTTGTTGGGAATGTGTCATCCTGATATGACATGGTATCGCTTCCAGCAGATATGTTTGTGTCCTACCCTTCCTGGTTTCCTAATTTTAGGGCCTTGATAAATCGCCTTTTGAAACAGAAGAAATGTTCCCCACGGGGGCCTGCACAACTGCGTATTTTTCTTTCCTGACTTATTGGAGCCTTAACTAATTTATTTTTTCATAGACGTAGTGGTATGAGGGCTGTTTTTTTGGCGGGACAAGCTGTAGTTTTCACTGGTAACATTTTGGGAGGCAAGGTGACCAGAAACCAGCAATTCCGTCATAGTTTTTTAAGTTTTTTTTTTACACCATTCACCATGCATTATAAATTACATGTTAATTTTATTCTGCGGGCCAGTACGATTCCGACTATATGAAATTTATAGCACTTTTTTATGTTTTTGCACAATAAAATTACTTTTGTAAAAATAATGTATTTTTCTGTCGCCATGTTGTAAGACTTTTGAATTTTTTCGTCGACGGAGCTGTATGAGGGTTGTTTTTTGTGAGACGAGCTATTGTTTATATAGGCACCATTTTTGGATACATGCGACTTTTTGATCACTTTTTATTCCAATTTTTGCAGGGCAGTGACCAAATAACCGAAATTCTGGCATTGTTTTTTACCTTTTTTTTTTACGCCGTTCACCACGTGGAATAAATAACATAATATTTTTATAGTTCAGGCCGTTACGGACGCGGCGATTCCAAGTATCTATGGTTTATTTACAGGCTGCAGCGGTCTCCTGTGATAAATCGTCATCCCAGGAGTTCGGCCTGCTAGCAGGCCAGCTAAATGCTATAGTTTTCCGCAGTGGACATTCCAGGCAAAAAACTGCAAAACAGAAGGTCAATATCTGAGTGTTTTTACAGCTCAATATTTACACAGAGTGTGGATGAGATTTGTTTTATCTCATCCGCTTTGCTGCTACTGTATTTGCTGCTGATTTTCTCAACGTGTGAACTGATCCGTAAAGTGTTTTTTTCATAAACTTTTATCTACTTTATTTCAACATTTTAAAAAAATCATATTATATCTATCATATAATTGCACAAAACAAGGTTTTATGTGTTCTAAAAAATAATAATATCAAATATACAGTATGTAGGTCCTTACAGAAATGAAGTAGTTATTTGCTGTTAAATAGGCCTATGGCTAAAATTGGCCTTGTAAGGAAGGGGGTAAATCCTCCGGTAAGAAAGTGGTTAAAGGAACACTTCAGCCAAAACTCATACAATGTGTTGTTATGCATAGTGCAGGGCCTGAAGGGGTGGAGCATGACACAGCGATTCTCTTTGGAATTCCACCATGCACCATTCCCCTCAAGCCCTGAATTACCTGGTGTGTTCCTTTTTGGACAATGTGTTCCTTTGTGGACAAAGCCAGTCGCTGCTTTGAATATCTGTATGCTTGACCATTTCCTGCCAATGAAATAAATACTAGTTTGAACACTTACTACTTGTAATTTCAAGGTCCGGAGTATGCTAGAAAATAAATAAATCGGACTAGTGGGTTTGGTCCACATCTGCATATGGCTAAATACCGTGACACTGCATACTAAAATTCCATTCCGAAAAATTAAAAAAATACTCCCCAGTAAATAAATTGCTTAGTCTGTAGTCTCAGCCAGTTTTAGATTGTAAGCTTGCATGGGCAGGGTTCCTACCATAATCACTTTCCTGTACTTCTTTTGATTTTGTTATAATGTGTTACCACAATTTTGTGCTATATAAAGCACTACGTAAGTTGATGCACTTTATAATAATAATAATAATAATAATAAAAATGATAATAACAATAGGGGTATATGTTTAACCCCTTAACGTACAGAGTGTGGAGCGGGCTCACTGGCCCGTTTAACCCCTTAGATGCCGCCGTGATCAATCGTGACCGCGGCATCTAAAGAGTTAGGGGGAAGGGCGGCCCCTCCGACGTGCAATCGGCTCCCCCACGTTGCGATCACGGTGTACCAATGGTCATCATAGCAGCCTGGGACCTAATAAAGACCCTCTGGTCTGCAATACACCGCGTTCCAAATTATTATGCAAATGTTATTTTTCGCTGATTTTCCTAAATAGTCGATGCAAATGACAGTCAGTATAATCTTCAAGCCATCAACCGTTGGAGTATAATGCAAATTTTATTGAACAAATCTCCTAATGATAACAGATTTTTTTTTAGACGGAAGAAACTCAAAATGCACTGTTTCACAGTATTATGCACAACAGAGATCAAAACATTTTAAAGGTTGTAAAGAGAACTAAAATGGTAATTTGTTGAATTTGCAGCATCAGGAGGTCATATTTAGGCCGGGTTTACACGAGCGTTTGTCATCACCATATGGTGTGCGGCTGCCATCATTATGACACTCCGTTTGGATGTTTGTAAACAGAAAAGCACGTGGTGCTTTTCTGTTTACATTCACAGTTTGACAGCTGTTACGCGAATCACGCTCGTCCCACGGAAGTGCTTCCGTGTGGCATGCGTGATTTTCACGCACCCATTGACTTCAATGGGTGCGTGCTGCGCGAAAAACGCCGAAATATAGGACCTGTCGTGAGTTTTACACAGCGGACTCACACTGCGCAAAAATCACTGACAGTCTGCACTGCCCCATAGACTAACATAGGTCCGTATGACATGCGTACTGTCCCGTACTGAAAACATGATTACAGTACGGGACAGTTGTCCTGTAGAGAGGCAGGGACTCCTAGCATCGTACATAACTATGATGCTAGGAGCCCGGCTCCCTGCACTGAGTTCGGTCCGGGACTTCCGGCCGAAATACGTCCGTCCATTACGGACGTTAATGTGGTCGTGTGAACCCAGCCTAAGACACAATACCATCCATGAGTTTAAGGGTATGTTCACACGGCCAAATTTCAGACGTATACGAGGCGTATTATGCCTCGTTTTACGTCTGAAAATACGGCTCCAATACGTCGGCAAACATCTGCCCATTCATTTGAATGGGTTTGCTGACGTACTGTGCAGACGACCTGTTATTTACGCGTCGTCGTTTGACAGCTGTCAAACGACGACGCGTAAAAATACAGCCTCGTCAAAAGAAGTGCAGGACACTTCTTTGGACGTTTTTGGAGCTGTTTTCTCATAGACTCCAATGAAAACAGCTCCCAAAACGGACGTAAAAAACGCCGCGAAAACGGCACGAAAAACGCCGCGAAAAATGCGAGTTGGTAAAAAAACGTCTGAAAAGCAGGGTCTGTTTTCCCTTGAAAACAGCTCTGGATTTTCAGACGTTTTTGTTGACTACGTGTGAACATACCCTAATTGAAAAACAAATAATTAAATGTTTATGACACTTAAATCCAATGTGCATAATAATTTGGAACACGGTGTATTTGTATTCCAATGAAGCCCTGTCAGAGGAGACTGTAAGAAACACAATATACTGCAATACATTAGTATTGCTGTATATCATGTAAGCGATCCAATGATCGCTATTTAAAGTCCCCTAGGGGGACTTCTAAAAAAATGTAAAACATTTTAACTGTTTTTTTTAATGTTCCAAAAAACATTATTAAAAGTAAAAAAAAAAAACCTGTTCCCGAGTTAGTCGATTACTCTATTGCTTCCGGCAAAATGGCGGATCCGGTGCACAACATAGACAAACGAAAACCATGGGCGCCGGATCCGTCACCATTGAACTTAATGGTGATGGAAACGGAAACCTCTGGTTTCCGTTCGTGTCAGTTTGTGTCTGTTCAGGGTCCCGTTCTGATGGAAAGCTCTGACGGAATGTCAGAACGGGACCCCAACGCAGATGTGAACAGAGCCTAATGTATCGACAAAACACGGTGTGAACTTCGCATCACCATGATTGCTTTGCTTTGTGTACAAGGCAATATGTAAAAGAAAGTAAACAAACTCTATATAAGAAAAACAAACATACTGACAGCCAACATAGCAGCCGTTACAACGAGTGCACGCGTGGTGAACCGGTTTTACCAGACTTCGGTTTATTAATGCAGCAAACGGAGCTTGTGTTTAACTTTTGGGAGCAGTAATGGCGGCCATATTGATGGTCACCCAGCTTTAGCAGTAACAGATAGAAAATAATTTTAACTGCCTAGCAAAACATAACAACCCAAAAACTTGTCTACAGATGATATCAAGATTTTTTTTTATTATTATTATTATTATTATTATTATTTTAGCAGGAATTTCTCTTACCCATACAAACACATATTTGCTTTGATAGCTTTGCCCCAGTACAGCACAAGCAGTTTAGCTCTTGCCCTCTCTGCCCCTTCTCCCATCAATGTGTGCTGATGGGAGTTACATTTCTGCATGGCTGGGCAGGTATCTATAGAACATTTTTGCCATAGCATGTTATTGCGGGGGTAGATGCATGCCGATGAACTTGCACCGTCCCAGCAAGTCTACGTCTGGTAGTAAACAACACAATAGAAATGAGGACTGCAATCCAGCTTTTATATATATTGTGGGGTTCTGAGAAGACAGTGCAGGTCTTGCCAGAATTAGTACTCATGTACACTACAGTACTACAGTACGTACATCCGGCAATATTGTACAGAGCCATAAGGCCACGTTCACACGTGGCAGAATTTATCCGCTGCAAATGTTGGTGCAGATTCGGGGCAATTACGCATCGAATCTGCACCAACATTTGCATACTTGACAGGTAATTCAGTCGTTGCAGATATCACAGCGGACTTGCCACAGATTTCAGTTTTTGCATTGCAAAACTAAGTTTCCTAAAAATGTATAGAAACAAATATAAAAAACGGCTGCTGCAGAATTCCACTGCGGACTGTCCGCAGCGGAATTTAACAGCAATTTCACCACATCTGAACGTGGCCTAATACTGCATCCTTAGAAGACTATGGTCCGATACTGCCTCCCATTTCAAACAGAAACTTTTAAGTCGGATTCCGAACATGAAAAAAAAAGACTAAAAGGAAAACCACCCCTACTGCCAAGACTGTAATTTGGGACTAACTGTTTCAAGGTGTACTAGAGTGAATTAAAATTGTAGTAACTCCCACCCCCACCTAACTCTCATGGATAACGTTTTTTGATGCCTTGAATAGTAATTTTACTTCTTATGTATTTTGCATATTTTAATATATAAACATAATAATATAAACATATAGCATAAATAGACTTTTATGCCTATTTGATGTTCATAATGTATATTTAAAATAAAAATCATATTCATGGCAGTCTTTATTGATAATATGTGACTGAAGTCCTCTCCTTTCTGGATTGCTAGTCTAAAGAGAAGATTTCTTATGTTATTTTGATGTAAATTACCTCTGGCCACTACATGGTTAACCCTTTGTTAAGTTAGTGTAAATCTCTAGCGTGTACTGTATGGTTTCATGTTTCTATAGCGCTCTGAGTAATCTCCCTGTGGAACATGCATTACGTGTGATGTCATCATAGACATATCTCTGTATCTCTGTAGACTACATAGTGATGATGACTCATAGTGCCTTCATGTAGATACAGAGAAGGAACTGAAGCTATGAATGAGTATACAGAGTAAATAAACATCACATGATAAAGGACTGTATCCTGTCCAGTGAAACAAGGAAATGCTGCACTAAATGTTGTTTATTACATTCAAATGGTGTTTAGTCACAGTCCTTTACAAAACCTGTCCTTTAACTTTTTACAGACCGGTGCTTTGACCTATTTCATGCAGACATACACAATGGGTACTTTGAGTAGTAATGATGCCATAACAACCATTTTTAACAACAGTCGAAAAGACAAATGTTATTGATAATTATGTCTGTTACTAAAAGGCCCTGTTCACACAGAGTTTTTTTACACTTTTTTTGACGCGGAAACCGCGTCGGGAAAACGCGCCAAAAAACGGCCGAAAATGCCTCCCATTGATTTCAATGGGAGGTGGACGCGTTTTTTTACCGCGAGCAGTAAAAAACACTTGCGGGAAAAAGAAGCGGCATGCCCTATCTTCGGGCGTTTATGCTTCTGACCTCCCATTGACATCAATGGGAGGCAGAGAAAGCGTATTTCGCAGCGTTTTTGCCTGTGGCACTCAATGGGCGTGAGCGAAAAACACCAAAAAAAACACGGCAAACGGCATGCAGGCAGATGAAAATTTAATTTTCTGCCTGCAAAAAACTGTGTGTGTGTGAACTCAGCCAAACAATCTATTCCAATCTGTCTGTAAAAAAAGGGGGTTGTTAAAGAGTTGAATTGTTCCCCCATCCATGGGCAAACAGACGCGTTTTCTAGTAGATGGAACAAGAAATTAAACATTTTAAAATTTAATATCCACTAAAAATTGCTTACTACATACATGGCTTTGCAGTAAACTTCCTCTAGCATGAACTACAGGCAGACAGAGTTTTACCATTAACCCCTTCCCGCCTCAGCCATTTTTCGGATTTTCACTTTCGGTTTTATCCTCCCCACCTTCCAAAAGCCATAACTTTTTTATATTTCCTCGATATAGCCATATGAGGGCTTGTTTTTTTGTGAGACGAGTTGTAGATTTTCACGACACCATTTATTGTACCGTATAATGTACTGGGAAACTGGAAAAAAATCTTTGTGGGGTGGAATAGGAAAAAAAACTGTGATTCCTC
Source organism: Rhinoderma darwinii (assembly GCF_050947455.1). Lineage (NCBI taxonomy): Eukaryota > Metazoa > Chordata > Amphibia > Anura > Rhinodermatidae > Rhinoderma > Rhinoderma darwinii. The sequence continues at coordinate 348,786,974 of NC_134688.1, forward strand.
AATATTTTAGGGGGTTTTGTTTATACGGCATTCACGTGCGGTAAAAACGGCATGTTAACTTTATTCTGCAGGTCAATGCGATTATGGAGATACTAAATTTATATAATTTTTTTTAGGTTTTACTACTTTTACAAGGGAAAAAATGATTGTTAAAAATAACATTTGTTGCTTTGGGTTAAATTACCATTGCCACCGAAACAATCCTAGTAAGTGATATGACTCGAGGTATGCTTAAAGTATGTCAGAAGTCTAAAGTACTAAATATGGCTAGTGGTTGCCTCTCTCCGTTAGCTCCATTAGGGGTCTTTCCTTATTTTAAAGATAGGGTAAACGTTATTAGGTTGACGCTATGGCCTCTGCTTGGTACTCTTAGGGCGGATTCACACGAACGTGATTTGCGTCCGTGCAGCCCGCGTGGTTTTCACGCGGGTCGCACGGACCTATACAAGTCTATGGGGGCAGTGCAGACAGTTCGTGAGTTTTGCGCAGCGCTAGTCCGCTGCGTAAAACTCACGACATGTTCTATATTTAGGCGTTTTTCGTGCATCACGCACCCATTGAAGTCAATGGGTGCGTGAAAATCACGTGCACCCCACGGAAGCCCTTCCGTGGGACGCGCGTTATTCGCGCAACAACAGTAAAAGAATAAATGTAAACAGAAAAGCACCACGTGCTTTTCTGTTTACAAACATCCAAACGGAGTGTCATAAAGATGCCGGCTGCGCGAAAAGCACGCAGCCACGCATCCATATGAACAGGACACACGGAGCTGTCACGCTGCTGCCACGTGCGCAAAACGCCTTAGGCTGGATTCACACGAGCACATTACGTTCATAATGGACGGAACGTATTTCGGCCGGAAGTCCCGGACCGAACACTGTGCAGGGAACCGGGCTCCTAGCATCATAGTTATGTACGATGCTAGGAGTCCCTGCCTCTCCGTGGAACTACTGTCCCGTACTGAAAACATGACTACAGCATGGGACAGTTGCCCCGCAGCGAGGCAGGGACTCCTAGCATCGTACATAACTATGATGCTAGGAGTCCGGCTCCCTACACTTTGTTTGGTCCGGGACTTCCGGCCGAAATACGTTCCTTCCATTACGGACGTAACATGGTCGTGTGAACCCAGCCTGAGGGTCAGTGAGGTGACTACGTGTAGAGCTACTCCTGACCTAAGTGCTTTGTTGGCTCAATCCTCTGGGTCTGGTTTATCTGCTTCTGCTGCTAATGGGACCTTTCTTCATAGGCATGACTTGAACTCAGCGTGCTGCAAAGTTTTGGCTGTAGCTCCCTCACCATACCCTGATCCTACGTGGATGGAAAACTATACTCTTATGCCTCAATCTCCGCCCAGATTCTTGTCCAAAATATATACCTTCTTTAACCCCTTCAGGACGCAGCCACTATTGGACCTTATGACACAGCCTCATTTTTTAAATCTGACGTGTCACTTTATGTGGTAATAACTCTGGAATGCTTTTACCTATCCAAGCAATTCTGAGATTGTTTTCTCGTGACATATTGTACTTTAAGTTAGTGAAAAAATTTGGTCGATATATTCAATATTTTTGTGTGAAAAACACCAAAATTTAGAGAAAATTTGCAAAAAAATTAGCATTTTCTAAATTCAAATGTATCTGCTTGTAATACAGATAGTTATACCACACAAATAGTTACTAGCTAACATTTCCTATGTGTCTACTTTAGTTTTGCATCGCTTTTTGAACATCCTTTTATTTTTTTAGGACGTTACAAGGCTTATAAGTTCAGCAGCAATTTCTCACATTTTCAAGAAAATTTCAAAAGCCTATTTTTTTAGGGACCAGTTCAGTTCTGAAGTGGCTTTGAGGGCCTTATAAATTAGGAACCCCCACAAATCACCCCATTTTAAAAACTGCACCCCTTAAAGTACTCAAAACAGCATTTAGAAAGTTTTTTTTGCAGAAATTCCATTTTAATAAATTTTTCCTGTAATACTGAAGGTTTTTACCAGAGAAACACAACTGAATATTTATTGCCCTGATTCTGAAGTTTTTAGAAATATCCCACATGTGGCCCTAGTGCGCCACTGGACTGAAACACCGGCCTCAGAAGCAAAGGAGTACCTAGAGGATTTTTGGGCCTTCCTTTTCTTAAATTATATTTCAGGCACCATGTCAGGTTAGAAGAGGTCTTGTGGTGCCGAAACAAAGGAAACCCCACAAAAGTGACTCCATTTGGGAAACTATACCCTTTGAGGAATTAATCTAGGGGTGTAGTGAGCATTTTGACCCCACAGGTGTTTCATAGATTTCATTAGAATTGGGCAGTGAAAATGAAAAATTACATTATTTTCCAATAAGATGTAGCTTTACCTCAAAATTTTTATTTTTTTCAACAAATAAATGAGGAAAAGCACCCCAACATTTGTAAAGCAATTTATCCAGAGTACGGAAATACCAAACATGTGGTCATAAACTGCTGTTTGGGCAAGCGGCAGGACTCGGAAGGGAAGGCACGCCATTTAGCTTTTGGAGCACTGATTTTGCTGGATTCATTTCTCTGCACCATGTCGCATTTGTAAAGCTCCTAAGGTACCAGAACAGTAGAAACCCCCCAAAAGTGACTCCATTTGGGAAACTACACCCCTTGAGGAATTCATCTAGGGGTGTATTGTGCATTTTGACCCCACAGGTGTTTCATAGATTTCATTAGAATTGGGCAGTAAAAATGAAAAATTACATTATTTTCCAATAAGATGTAGCTTTACCTCAAAATGTTAATTTTTTTCAACAAATAAATGATGAAAAGCACCCCAACATTTGTAAAGCAACTTCTCCAGAGTATGGAAATACCCAACATGTGGTCATAAACGGCTGTTTAGGGAAGCGGCAGGACTCAGAAGGGAAGGCACGCCATTTAGCTTTTGAAGTACAGATTTTGCTGGTTTGATTTCTCGGCACCATGTCGCATTTGTAAAGCTCCTAAGGTACCAGTACAGTGGAAACCCCCCAAAAGTGACTCCATTTGGGAAACTATACCCTTTGAGGAATTCATCTAGGGGTGTAGTGAGCATTTTGACCCCACAGGTGTTTCATAGATTTCATTAGAATTGGGCAGTGAAAATGAAAAATTACATTATTTTCCAATAAGATGTAGCTTTACCTCAAAATTTTTATTTTTTTCAACAAATAAATGAGGAAAAGCACCCCAACATTTGTAAAGCAATTTATCCAGAGTACGGAAATACCAAACATGTGGTCATAAACTGCTGTTTGGGCAAGCGGCAGGACTCGGAAGGGAAGGCACGCCATTTAGCTTTTGGAGCACTGATTTTGCTGGATTCATTTCTCTGCACCATGTCGCATTTGTAAAGCTCCTAAGGTACCAGAACAGTAGAAACCCCCCAAAAGTGACTCCATTTGGGAAACTACACCCCTTGAGGAATTCATCTAGGGGTGTATTGTGCATTTTGACCCCACAGGTGTTTCATAGATTTCATTAGAATTGGGCAGTAAAAATGAAAAATTACATTCTTTTCCAATAAGATGTAGATTTACGTCAAAATGTTAATTTTTTTCAACAAATAAATGATGAAAAGCACCCCAACATTTGTAAAGCAACTTCTCCAGAGTATGGAAATACCCAACATGTGGTCATAAACGGCTGTTTAGGGAAGCGGCAGGACTCAGAAGGGAAGGCACGCCATTTAGCTTTTGAAGTACAGATTTTGCTGGTTTGATTTCTCGGCACCATGTCGCATTTGTAAAGCTCCTAAGGTACCAGTACAGTGGAAACCCCCCAAAAGTGACTCCATTTGGGAAACTACACCCCTGGAGGAATTCAACTAGGGGTGTAGTGAGCATTTTGACCCCCCAGGTGTTTCATATATTTCATTAGAATTGGGCAGTAAACATGAAAAATTTCATTTTTTTCCACGAAGACGTAGCTTTAGGTAAAAATGTTTCATTTTCTCATCAAATAAACGAGAAAAATCACCATAACATTTGTAAAGCAACTTCTCCAGAGTACGGAAATACCCCACACGTGGTCATAAACTGCTATTTGGACACACAGCAAGGCTCTAAAGGGAAGGAGCGCCATTTAGTATTTGGAGTGATTTTATAAGATTCGTTTTTTGACACAATGTTGCATTGAGCTATAGTAGCAGTACAGTGCAACCCCCGAAAAATTACCCCATTTTGGAAACTAGATCCCTCAAAGAATTGATCTAGGGGTGTAGTGAGCATTTTGACCGCACAAGTGTTTTGCAAAAATGAGTAAACAATAGATGTTGCAGATTGAAAATTGCTGTTTTCCACAGATATGCCATATCAGTGCCCAATGTGTTGTGCCCAGCTTGTACCACCGTAGACACACATCCCATAAATTGTTAAGCGGGTTCTCCAGAATACCCCATATGTGGTCATAAATTGCTGTTTGGGTACACTGCCAGGCTCAGTTGGACCACCATTTGGCTTTTGAAGCGCAGATTTTGCTTGGTGTATTAGTGGTATTTCAGCTTATAATGTGGGGGCATATGGAAGTGCTTCCGTGTGCTGCGCGTGATTTTCACGCACCCATTGACTTCAATGGGTGTGTGATGCGCGAACAACGCACAAATATAGGACATGTCGTGCGTTTTACGCAGCGGACGTACGCTGCGTGAAAATCACGGACTGTCTGAATGGGGCATTGACTAACATAGGTCCTTGCGAGGTGATTGAAAATCATGCGCGTTGCACGGATGTATTACACGTTCGTCTAAATAAGCCCTTAATGGAATGGGAAAAAGAACTAGATATTGTTCTATCGCAAAAGGAAGTTTCCTTCATTTTGTCTCGATCTCATGGGTTCTCGTGTTGTGTACGACACCAAGAGAATGCTTATAAATTGTTGACTCTATGGTATCGCACTTCAGCATATTTGTATAGGATACGTCTCATCCCGTCAAATGTTTGCTGGAGATGAGGGTTAACTCCTGGATCTCTGTCCCATATTTGGTGGTTTTGTCCCAAGATCAGACCTTTCTGATCACAAGTAGAAAGGGCTATTAATGATATTATGAATTTATCCTTAAAATTGACCCGTGAACTGATCTTCTTCTTCAAATTGTTGATACCATTGAAGTGTTGCAGTGTCTAAAGCTCATCAGCTACATTCCCTTCTCGAGGGACTTGTTTCTGAGAGTTTGGCAGCCATGGAGAGATTTTCATAGTAGGGCTGTAAATGTGCTGTGATTCTGGCTCTTTGTATGTTCATTGCATACTTATCGCTGATTAACATGCTCAGGGGCGTAACTAGGAAAGACTGGGCCCCATAGCAAACTTTTGACTTGGGCCCCACACTCCCCTGGGTATCACACAATCCCCCCCTGGTAGATAGTGCCTCCCTATAGATTCCGCCGCACAGCGCCCCTGTAGATAGCGCCATACACAGCCCCCTGTAGATAACGCCATACACAGCCCCCTGTAGATAACGCCATACACAGCCCCCTGTAGATAACGCCACACAGCCCCCCTGTAGATAACGCCAAACAGCCCCCCCCCTGTAGATTACACCATACGGACCCCCCTCTAGATATCGCCATACAGCCCCCTGTAGATAACGCCATACAGCCCCCCCCCCCCAAAAAAAAAAAACGGCCCATAATTTGTCCTACAAAAAAGATTTATCCCCTATCCACAAGATAGGGGATACATGTGTGATCGCTAGCAGCGATAAGAAGAACAGGGGACCGAAAGTCCCCCGAAGTTCTCCATGACAAACCTCGGACTTCCAGGGTCTGCGCAGTTCAATAGAAATGAAAGGTGTGCTGGTCACGCATGCGCACAAACGCGACCGATGCACAAGTCATTTCTATGGAGCTGCCAATAGACCCTGGAAGTCCGAGATTTGTCATGGAGAACTTCGGGGGACTTTCGGTCCCCCGTTCTCCTTATCGCTGGGCGTCCCAGCGATCCCACATGTATCCCCTATCCTGTGGATAGGGGATGCATGTCTTTTGTAGGAACAACCGCTTCAGTGGCGTCGCGCTGTAGCAGCCGTAGCTGCTAGCGGAGCCTCCGGCCATGGGGACACCCACCGGCACGGGCCCCCCCCCTCATGTTGCGGGCCCCGTAGCAGCCGCTACGGCTGCTATAGCGGTAGTTACGCCACTGAACATGCTCTTGGGAAGTCCTCACTCTTAGCTGATCATTTATGTGGTATTCATGTTTCCTTTAACCCATCCTTTAAACAGTGTTTATTACAAATTTTAATAACCTTACTCATTTAATGACCACACCTGAGACATTGCATTTTTTTAATGTTTATTTTTCTTATCTGTGGGTATTGGAAGCCGTGCAATATACCTCATTGTTACTGGGATAGCGTTACGTCCTGTTTTGTTATTTATTTTCTGTCTTAATTTTTTGCTTTACTGTCTGAATGTATGTCCTATTTGACTAGTTCTTTAGCTGCAGTCACTTTCTTATGTGTTCATGCAAGTGGATTTGTTTTCTGATGAATCTTTGGAATTGAAATCTTCCTTCCATATTGCACCTTTGTATTCCGGCGGTGATCGTTTGTATAATGTGATAATTGTTTATTGTTTGTTGTTGTCAACAAAAATGAAAAAATATTTCTTAACCCCTTAGTGACCAGCCCATTTTAGGCCCTAATGATCAAGCTATTTTATTAGTTTTTCTATAGTCGCATTCAAAGAGCTATAACTTTTTTATTTTTTCGTCTACATAGCTGTATGAGGACTTGTTTTTTGTGGGATTAGTTGTACTTTTTAATAGCACCATTTTATGGTACATATAATTTTTTTATTAACTTCTATTAACTTTTTTGGGGGGGATTATAAAAAAAAACTGAAATTCCGTCATTGTTCTATGCGTTTTTACATTGACGCCGTTCACTTTATTCTATGGGTCGGTACGATTACGGCGATACCACGTATGTAGGTTTTTTTTATGTTTTACGACTTTTGCACAATAAAAACACTTTTGAACTAAAATTATTTGTTTTTGCATCGTTGCTTTCCAAGAGCCGTAATTTTTTTATTTTTCCATCAATGTAGTGATTTTTTGGGCTTGTTTTCTGCGGGACAAGACGTAGTCTTGAATGGTACTGTTTTGGGGTGCATGGGACTTATTGATCCATTTTTATTATGACTTTTTTGGGGGGCAATGGAAAAAAAATTGCAATTTCACCATTGTTTTTTGCGTTTTTTTTTTACGGTGTTCACCTTGCGGTTTAAATTACATATTAACTTTATTAACTGAGTCATTACGGTCGCGGCGATACCATATATGTGTACTTTTTTTTTTTTTTTACACTTTTACTAAATAAAACCACTTTTTATGGAAAAAAATAGTTTTATTTATTTTTTTACTGTAATTTTTATTAATAATCTTTATTTCACATTTATTACTTCTTTTATTAGTCCCACTAGGGGACTTTACTGTGCGATCTTCAGATCGCTGCGATAATGCTTTGGTATACTTCGTATACCAGAGCATTATTGCCTGTCAGTGTAAATCTGACAGGCAATCTATTAGGACGTGCCTCCGGCGCGTCCTAACAGGCATATGTCCAGGGTAGACCTGGGGGCTTTTATCAAGCCCCCGGCTGCCATGACAACTCATCGGAGACCCGCGATTGCATTTGCGGGCCACCCATGGGTGACAGAGGGAGCTCACTCCCTCTTTAAACAAGTTAAATGCCGTGGTCGCTATTGACGGCGGCATTTAACAGGTTAAACAGCCGCGATCGAAGTAAACTTCGATCGCGGGTGTTGGAGCAGGAGCCCAGCTGTCATCAGACAGCTGAGCCCCGGCTCCAGCCTGCACGGGCGACCCGTGCAGGACTTAGACTAGGCTCACGTGAAAAGGCGTCAGCCTAGCCTAAGGCCCCTTAGTGACCAACGTGAAAAGGCGTATTGGTGGTCAATAAATGTGTGTTTTATCGCCATATTATGAGAGCCATAAAAAAAAATTTCCGTTGATTGAGCGATATGAGAGCTTATTTTTTGTGAAACGAGATGTATTTTTTTTATTAGTACCATTTTGGGGTACTTTTTTTTAATCACTTTTTATTCAATTTTTTATGGGCGATGAAGTGGCCAAAAAACAGCGATACTAGTGTTATATTTATATATATATATATATATATTATTTTTTATTTATTTATTTTTTTTACCACGTTCACCGTGCGGGCTAATTAATGATATATTGTAATAGTTTAGACTTTTCGGATGCGGCGATACCAGTTATGTTTTTATTTTTTTCTTGTGCTTGGGGGAAAATGGCAAAAGTTGTTTTTTTAACTTTTAATATATTTTTTAAGTATATTATAAAACCTTTATTTTACTCTATTTAACAGTTTTTACTAGTCCCCCTAGGGGACTTGAATCAGCGATCGTTGGATCATTTGCATGACTTACTGCCAGAAACAAGGCTTCGTAGGAGTACAAAAAAAAATCAGACCCCCAGGCTGCCATGCCAACTATCGGCACTGCGCGATCGTATCGCAGGGTGGGGCATTGCAACGTTACAGGGGGCCGTCCCCGTTTCTAACCACTTAGATGCTGCGGTCGCTTGTTACACTGAGGTGTCGGCTGTAAGATACACTGGACACGCTCGTTCTATGGAGCGGGCTTAGCATCCTCCACCACCCAACCTGCGCCGTATATATACGGCGGAAAGGGGTTGAACTGGATGGTTTTATGAAAGGAAGCGCGGAATCTGGAGCTCTTTATGAGAAAACGGAGCTCTGACCCCATTAGAATAATGGACCTATTTAGATCAAATATGATTGAATAATAGTTACACTTTCCTGGCCTAATCACCCATCATTAACCCCGTTATTCACATAATTATATTATTATATAATATTAAGCGTTAACCACAAAACCACCCTAGACAACCAGGGATATTGGATATTAATCCATAACTATCCTAGATAATGGACAGCAATATTGACCCCTATACCACCAGGGATACTAAGTTTAAGCCACTCTGTACCCCCAGGGATATTATAGGAATGCTATCACTACACCATACAGTATGTGTGATGTAATGCATGTAGCAAGTTGGCAATGTCGAGGTGGAGGGAAAATTAAATGTCTGTCATGGGCGCCAACACACTTGGATACCCTCCCCCTTTAAAATTCTGCATTTTCCACTGCATTCACACCTTGGTGAAAACATGATTACAGTATGGGACAGTTGTCCGGCAGCGAGGCAGGGACTCCTAGCATCGTACATAAGTATGATGCTAGGAGCCCGGCTCCCTGCACTGTGTTCGGTCCGGTACTTGCGGCCGAAATACGTCCGTCAATTACGGACGTAATTAGTGTGTGTGCACATACCCTTAGGCTCGGATCACACATTCAGTTTTGATGCCGTTTTTTGGCTCAGTTTTTTTTTTAGCCAAACACTGGAGTGGACACAATAGAAAGGCGATGCATCAGTCTTTTTTATGAATACCTTTCCTTCCCTTTTGATCCACTTCAGATTTTGGCTCAAAAGCTGAGCCAAGAACTGCATGAAAACTGTGTGATCCTGGTCTAACATGGCAGCCACCACTAGGTGGAGTCAAATACAGATGTATTCATACAACTTCTATTGACTTCAATTATTGCATTATAAATCCACATGCTGTGAGCTCCCTGTAGTGTAATAGGGCTGAGCTGCCATATTATTATAATCCTGGACAATCCATTTAACTGTTGCTGTGTGAAGTAAAAAGATAAAGCTATATGATCACTAAAGATAAAATGTAAAGTTAATCAGCTCAGAATTTTGGATTGTGTTAAAAAAAATATCCAAATGACACATACCTCCCAACATTTACGTATTAATTTTTTTATATTAAGCCAAGGCTTTAATACCACCTAATCCCCACCCATACACACCTGGTTCAGCCACAGGGCTGTCCGACCATATTTCCTGTTAGGGCATAATGAGGTATGCCCTAACAACTGCCTGTGTACAGTACACAGCCTAATGTACTGGCATATAAGTATATGCCAGTACATTAGTTAAAAAAAAATAAAAAAAAAAATCCCTCTATGGGATTAAAAAAAAAAAATTTTTATTAATTTAAAAAAAAATTGTTAAATAAAAAAATTGTAAAAAAAATACACAGAAATACAATTTTTTTTACAATAAAAATCTTGAAATAATATAGACATATTTGGTATCACCATAACCGTAACAACCTGTACAAAAAATGTATAACGTTATTTATGAGGATTGGTGTTTGGTGTAAAAAAAATTTAAAACTGCTGCCAAACTTCTTTTTTTCGGCATTTTCGCCAAAATAAAAATTTATATAAATTAAACAATAATGTATTTGTACCAAAAAATGGTACCTACATAAAGTACAACTCGTCCCGCAAAAAACAAAGTCTCATACAACTACGTTGTACAAAAAATATAAAAAGCTATGTGCGTCGGGATGCAAAGCGGGAAATATTAAAAAATCATTTTGCACACAAGGCCAAAATTGGCTGTGTCCTTCAGGGGTTAAAGATAAACATAAGAAAACATGTTTTCAGTTTGCCAAACAGCAAGTGGCAGGCTCCCCAAATACGTGGAAGAAGGTTCTCTGGCCGGAGGAGACTGAAATTACATTTTTTTGACCATCAAGGGAAACGCAATGTGTGGCGCAAACTCAACACTTCCTATCACTCCACAACACGATACCCACAGTGAATGATGGTGATGGCAGCGTCATGCTGTGGGGATGCTTTTCATCGGCATGGACTGGAAAACTGGTCAGGATTTAAGAAAAGATAGATGGCAGTAAATACAGGGAAATTCTTGACATTCTTCTGTTTTTGTCTTAATTCTTTGTGTCACATAAAAAATATTTTGCACCTAACTCAAATGGTACAAATGCCCCAAAAAAATCTATTTTAATTCAAGGTTGTAATGCAACAAAATAGGAAAAACACCAAGGTGAAGGGCGAAGGATGAAAAATAAAAACGCAATTCCATCATTGTGTTTTTGCAATTTTTTTTCCATGGTTTACCGTGCGGTATAAATAACATATTAACTTTATTATATGGGTCAGTACGAATACGGCAATACCAAAATTATAGTTTTTCTTTCATGTTTTAGTACTTTTGCACAATAAAAGCGAGTCTAAGGCTCTGTTCACATCAGCGTTGCCCTTCCATTGAGGGGTTCCGTAAGAGGATTCCGTCGGGTTAACTCAACGGAAAGGCAAACGGAAACCTTAGCTTCTGCTTGCATTACCATTCAAAACTGTGCTATTGATTCCGTCAAAACAACGGAACCCGTTCACAACGGTGACAAATGGAAACCATTAGCAAAGTTTCCGTCACCATTGAGATCAATGGTGATGGAAACGGAAGCTAAGGTTTCAGTTTGCCTTTCCATTGAGAACATAACCCGACGGAAACCTCAGACGTAACCCCTCAACGCAGGGGCGTAACTAGGAAAGACTGGGCCCCATAGCAAACTTTTGACTGGGGGCCCCCCCCTCCCCTGGGTATCACACAACCCCCCCCCCCCTGTAGAAAGTGCCTCCCTGTAGATTCCGCCGCACAGCGCCCCCAGTAGATAGCGCCATACAGCCCCTCTGTAGATAGCGCCATACAGCCCCCCTGTAGATAGCGCCATACAGCCCCCAGTAAATAGCGCCATACAGCCCCCCTGTAAATAGCGCCATATAGCCCCCTGTAGATAGCGCCATACAGCCCCCCTGTAGATAGCGCCATACAGGCCCCTACCTGTAGATAGCGCCATACAGCCCACCTTGTAGATAACGCCATACAGCCCCCCTTGTAGATAACGCCATACAGCACCCCATGTAGATAAAGCCATACAGGCCCCCTGTAAACAGCGTCATACAGCCCCCCTGTAGATAGCTTCATACAGCCCACCTTGTAGATAACGCCATACAGCCCCCCTTGTAGATAACGCCATACAGCACACCCTGTAGATAAAGCCATACAGCCCCCCTGTAGATAAAGCCATACAGCCCCCCTGTAGATATGAGGGCATAACCCGACGGAAACCTCAGACGGAACCCCTCAACGCAGGGGCGTAACTAGGAAAGACTGGTCCCCATAGCAAACTTTTGACTGGGGGCCCCCCTCCCCTGGGTGTCACACAACCCCCCCTGTAGATAGCGCCATACAGCCCCCTGGAGATAGCGCCATACAGCCCCCAGTAAATAGCGCCATACAGCCCCCCTGTAAACAGCGCCATACAGCCCCCCCTGTAGATAGCGCCATACAGGCCCCTCCCTGTAGATAGCGCCATACAGCCCCCCTGTAGATAGCGTCATACAGCCCACCTTGTAGATAACGCCATACAGCCCCCCTTGTAGATAACGCCATACAGCCCCCCTGTAGATAAAGCCATACAGCCCCCCTGCAGATAAAGCCATACAGCCCCTCCCCCGTAGATAAAGCCATACAGCCCCAACCCCCCCCCCCCCCCAAAAAAAAAAAATCCGGCCTATAGTATGTCCTACAAAAGACATGTGGATAGGGGATACATGTGTGATCGCTGGCAGCGATAAGGAGAACGGGGGACCGAAAGTCCCCCGAAGTTGTCCATGACAAACCTCAGACTTCCGGGGTCTGTGCAGCTCAATAAAAATGAAAGGAGCGCTGGTCACACATGCGCACAAGCGCGACCGGCGCTCCATTCATGTCTTTTGTAGTTGCAACCCCTTTAATGGCAGTGTGGGAAGATACCTCCATGCTCTGCCATAGTGTTCAGTGGCGTCGCGCTGTAGCAGCCATAGTGGCTGCTAGCGGAGCCTTAGGCAATGGGGGGGTGTCGTCAGGCGGCACGGGCCCCCTCATGCCGCGGGCCCCGTAGCAGCCGCTACAGCGGTAGTTACGCCACTGCCTCAACGGAAGGGCAACGCTGATGTGAACAGACCCTTATAAAACAATTATCTCTGTGAGCTAAACACATCAGCAGTTGCGTAAAAACATAAGAATGTATACAATGTATCAGGCCGGAGTCCAGGATGTTTAGTTCACAGAGAATTGGCTAGATTGGATACAATTGTATCCACTTCTCCACTGAGAGCAGGGCTAGGTCTGTACAGGTATGCCACCTCTGTAAAAAAGAGTGTTCCCATTCACTGACCGCAAACTGAACATTATGCAAAAATGAACATTTGTTTGCTGGAAAAGGAAGCATAGAGATTAGAGCCACCTATGTTTAAACCCCTTAGGGCATGACCAGACATGGCAGAATTGCTCTGGAATTCCGCTGCGGACAGTCCAATGCAGAAATCCGCAGCGTACACGTTTCTCCATTGCTTTCCACTGCTTTTTAGTTAGGTTCGTGCGCACATTGCGGAAAACTCCGCTGCGGACCATAGGCTGCGGTGCGGAATTTGGTGTCCGCAGCATACACTGGTTGTTGCGGACATGTAGCGGACTTGTTGCGGACTCATTGCAGAATTTCTCCATTGACTTCAATGGAGAGTCAAAATTCCGCAATGAAGTACGCAGATGTTATGTGTATTGCGTAGCGTATTGGTTTTAAGAACATGATATTTCTTCATTCTGACTGGACCTATGTATTTCTAGGTCTATAGCCAGACTGAACGCCCGTAATCACGGGCCGTTATTAGGGCACGGGCAGACCCATAGAAGTCAATGGGGCTCCCGTAAATTACGGGTGACTACATGTGTGCACCTGTAATTACGGGAGCGTTGCTAGGCGACGTCAGGAGATAGTCACTGTCCAGGGTGCTGAAAGAGTTAAGCGATCGGCAGTAACTGTTTCAACACCCTGGACAGTGACTTCCGATCACAATATAGATCAACGTGTAAAAAAAAAAGAAGTTCATACTTACCGAGATTTCCCTGCTTCTTCCTCCAGTCCGGCCTCCCGGGATGACGTTTCAGTCCAAGTGACGGCTGCAGCCACTCACAGGCCAATCACAAGCTGCAGCGGTCACATGGACTGCCAAGTCATCCAGGGAGGTCGGGCTGGATGGCGAAAGAGGGACGCGTCACCAAGACAACGGCCGGGTAAGTATGAATTTATTTTACATTTACTAGGGAAAGGGCTGTCCCTTCTTTCTATCCTGCACTGATAGAGAGAAGGGAAGTACATTCACCTGAAGACGCAACGGCTAATGCGCATCAATTTCCTGCCCATTTTAGGCAGAGCCGCAACAGAATCTGCAACGCAGATTATGTGCGGCATTGATGCGGCCAGTGGCGGCAGAAACACGCCACGTCTGGTCATGCCCTTATCGTCCCTTTTTTTCTCTGAAAAGTTTTGTTCACAAGGTAACTCAGTTTACAAGATCAAGGGTAGGGGCTGAATTTTAGCCTAGAATGCATAAATGAACCAGCACTGTAGGGCAGCAGCAAGTTAGTTCTACACCTATGGCTCTTATAGCCATCCATTGCATTTAAAAAAAATAAAAAAATACTCATACACAATTGGATACATTAAAATAGTTTATAGGTTTTAATGCGATATCAGTGCTGTCATACATCTTCATTAATATCATGCGAATATCATAATTTGGTCTGTGACGCCATGAGGAGCTTAGAACAGATTTTACCAAGATATAGAGTCAATAGAAGATGATCTAGTAGAACAGATTGTCTCAGAACATGGAAATAGGTTGCCGCATTTATTTCCCCAAAACAACCATCAAAGAGTTCATTTTAATGTCAAGATTTTGGGCTCATGTTCCCTCAGATAACAGGAAAACCTTTCCTTTGGTTCTCGTTCCTTATGATTGAATTTAATCCTAGTTCTGAAATGGAAATCCACACTAAAAAAAAAAAGCAGCTATTAAAGGCTAGGTTCCCGCTACATGTGGGCATTACATTTAGCGTGCAGGTATCAAGCGTGGCACCTGGCGTATGCACCAGACATATGCCATTGACTATCATTGTAAAAAAAAACATATTCCAGCCAGCATACGTGTTTTGGGGCATCCAGTTGTATTGAAAAGCATAGAAATTGGACCACAGTGTATTTATGGCTTGCCTAGAAGATACATGTTATAGTAGCACTGCTGGGATATAAAATACATTATCACCTGTATACTTGTATAAAAGTTTAACAATTCTTTCTGGTATTTATTTCCAGTACATCTTAATGCTTAAATACACAGTTTAATAGCGTGTTTTTCCGTAATAATTTCTCGTGGTCTTCTGTTAGATCTCTTAGGTTTTGTGGAGCATTTATCAGACGTTGAATACATAAGGCGCAGATGGAATTTGCCGTTGGAAATGAGATAAATAATGGCATCTTTATAACCTTGGCAGTAAAAATGATCGAGTACCTGTGGGAACAAGGTAAAAATATAAAACAGTATAAACTATGTCTTCATTATAGGGTCCACCATTTTTTTTTTATATTTATCCTATGCATCTAAAATGAAAATTTAAGCAAATAGTCTTGATTAAAAACAATTCCTACTGTTTTGTGTCTACAGCTTCTATGCAGACCTATGCATCTCCATGGTAACAGACAACATACAAACTCTATATAGATTGATGCTACAGTAATAATCCCTTCCATTTGTACCATACTGCTTGGTAATCTAGCAAATGTATGTTAGGAAGAAGTAGGGGACAGGTGGATGGTTATATAAATGCAAGATCATACTATACAGGGTTTGTTTGTTTGTTTGTTGTATGTTACCATAGACACACATAGATCTGCATAGGAACTGTAGAAACAAAACAGAAGGGTATTTTAAGTAAGGACTATTTGCAAAGCTGCTGCACTTTTTATTTTAGGTGCATTAGAGAAAAGCATGACTGCAGGATCAGACTACTGACTACAAAGCACAAATCATCTAATCCGGGTTGGCTCCCGAGCGGCATTAATACTCCAATGACTTGCACAGTCAATACAATAGAGCACCTTGGGGATGTCTGTTGTTTCATTTCCTGGCAGTAACATGATCTCTTTTCTGCATGTCTAGATACTATTCCAAAAATACTTACATCGGCTGGTGGTGGGAATAAAGCATAGATCACTCTGCGCATGTTCTGGACTGACAGCTGGAAGCTGGTATTAAAAATCTGAAAGCATAAATGGCTGACCGGACAATCTCTGGGACAAATGTCAATCTCCCCTGTGAAGGGGGATACAGTTATCATAGACTTTAAACCAAACAGTGGTTGGAAGTTTGTCAATCCACCATCAATGTATCTCTATGGTAAAGAAACAAAGAGAGATAAACATAAGTGTCCATGTATGCAATAATCTTGAATTTCTAATATTAGGCAAATGGTGAAATGAACTATGACTTCTATGGTTACATAAGAGGCTTAACCTGATGCTCTGGGCCCAATGCAGAATCTGTAATAGCCCCTCCCCCCCACCTGTCATGTGACATTTGTAATACTAATGTATTTTTATGTTTAGGGGGGCTACCTCAGGCCCCAGATGAGACTGCTACCTCTGTACCCCCTATAGCTACAGCCTTGCTTTAAGTTTAACATATTGTGTAAGCAGTATGACACTACAGTGTTGGTTTCTTTTTAACTCCATTATAGCAGGTTATGTTCTCTGACCTTTGCTGCATTGCTTAAAGTTTGTCTGAAATCCACCTCCTTTATCATCAGTGACTAGGGCTGCTGCTCTATCCCTCCCCCATGCTTTACACTGCAGCTCTGAGTGTACAGATTGGCTGCTATGTACAAACACATGCTCTAGAGGAAGTCAGTCAGTTAGGGCGGAGTTCCCTTATATAAAATGATAGAACGCTTCTAAACTACACACACCAACAATGAGAAAAGAAGATTGTCTGCGACTTAGAAATTGGAGCATATCTGCCGCAATAAATCGTTCCTCAACTTCCTTCAAGATCACATGGTCTTCACAGGTATGTTTTTTATTCTAATATCAGCATTATGTTTACCATCATGTAAATGAATACAACGTGATGTTTGACCAAAGCTTGTTTAGCACATTGCAAGAGTGAAAGGGGTTTTCCGATGAGAGGACATTTATTACCTATCAATATTAATCCAGCTAAATTGCAAGGTCAGGCACATTCACACAACAAGAGACTGCAGTCACGAAACTCAAAAACAATACATTTTTGTAAAAGAAAAAAAGCTCCGCTAACCTAAGGTGGGTCTGCCATTAGACTATGCTGCATAGGACTCTACTATTAGCCCACATGGAACGAAGATATATTGTGCCATTAGGTTAATAGCAGATATAAATAAATATGGTGGACTCCTAGTCATGAGACTGCTGAATTCATGAGGAGAGCACTTCCCTGCCTCTCTTTGCTCCTCAGAAGTAATTGGTGGCTGGCTGTGGTGTATGCAGATACATGGCAGCCATCTATCACTAGTGAGAGGGGTGAGGGGATCACCACTCATAACTAGAATCCGCCATATTCTATGATAGCTCCTATTCGTTAAATAGCACAATTCTTCTTTGTGACATATGGGCTAATAGGAGAGCAGACTTGTCCCCTCACATAGGGCAGCATAGTCTTATGACAGATCCGCTTTAAATGTTTTTTTACGTGGCAGGTTTTTTGCCCGGTAAAGTAGCGCTGAACGACAATGTAGCATGTTGATTGGCGCTCGTTTGCTCCATTTAAATGGAGCAATGATTGGGGGTATGTGGACGAATGATCATTACTTACGGTTTGTTTATCCCCATACATTTGCATCTTGTCGGCAGCACTTTCCCTCTTAACACGAGGAGCGACCGCATAAAAGATCTAATCAGTTGACAAACAAGCGCTTGCTTGTCTGCCGACTAAACGCTGTCCACTTTACACGGGACATTGACATTTACAAGTGGTCATTCGCCCAATTATTGGGCCATGTAAAAGGGCCTTAACTATTAGGGTATGTTCACACGCTTAACCAAAAATGTCTGAAAATACGGAGCTGTTTTCAAGGGAAAACAGCTCCTGATTTTCAAACGTTTTTTAAGCCACTCGCGTTTTTCGTGGCATTTTTTACGGCCGTTTTTGGAGCTGTTTTCAATAGAGTCTATGAAAAATGGCTCCAAAAACGTCCCAAGAAGTGACAAGCACTTCTTTTTCGCGACCGTTTTTTTAAGCGGCCGTTCTCCAAAACGGCCCGTCGGAACAGAAGGCCGTTTTTCCCATTGAAATCAATGGGCAGATATGTGGAGGCATTTTAATTCCAATTTTACAGCCGCTTTTCGGCCGTTTATGGCCTGAAAAACAGCCAAAAATAGGCCATGTGAACATCCCCTCAAACTAAGCGATTAACATCATGAGCAATTCCTAAATATAATGTTATCATCACGCAGTTCAAGCTGAAACAGCTCTGATAATAAGAGCATTGCGCTGGTTTCGTGGCAGGTGCTGACAGCAGAATACAGGCGCCATTTTTAACACAGTCTCTTACAAGAGTGAACAACATTTCATTAGGTAACAGAGTAAAATAAAATCCTAATATAACTTTATTTGAAAATGTCAGTCTTTACAAAACCACTAGGTTCAAGAACAGAACAAGATATGCAGCATTTGGCTCATTAAATATAATGATATATAGAGAGGTATATAATAAGAATCACATTTACTTACTACTCCACGGAATGTAGGCGGCACAAACCCACAGTATAAAGGTACAAAACAACTGCAGATAAGAGCCTGTGAAAACAATCATTATTACAGGTTTGTCTTCATAACGCCATACTTTATCATTGAGATATTTAATTTGGGCACACTGGTATTCCACCAGACTCATTGAAAACATTTTACTGGTAGGAGACCAAAGTCACTGGGGAGAAGACACTAAACCAATGGGTTACAAAAGATAGACCGCTAAAGGCATCTGTCAGCAGAGCGACATTGTGGTAGCGATTTTATAATCGATTGTGTTAGTGCAGTTTGGTTGTACAGTGCTGACACTAGTGCCCGAGCCATAACTTTTTTATTTTTGTGTCGACATAGCTGTATAAGGTCTTGTTTTTTGTGGGAGAAGTTGTATTTTTTAACAGCATCATTTTGGGGTACATAGAATTTATTGATTAACTTTTATTAATTTTTTATTGGGGAGGGGATATAAAAAAACATCTACAGTTTTTCGTGTGGTATAAATAACACAATAACTTTATTGAGCGGGTTGTTACGATTGCAACGATACCAAATTTATATAGATTTTGTATGCTTTTACTACTTTTACACAGTAAAAACAAATTTTTTTTTAAAGGAACAGTGTCACCACAATTTTTTTTTTAATATGTTAAAGATGTTAGTGCTTTATTAAAAACGTTTGGATTAATTTGTGTGTTTGTGTGTTACTTTTTCTTATTTTTACACTTTTTCTTCCCTATGGGGGCTGCCATTTTTTTTTCCATTTCTGTATGTGTCGATTAACGACACACAGACATGGAATACGGCAGCTCCAGTCCCGTAGGGACTGCGAACGGGGCCCGTTCCATCCACTAACATGTACGCCGCTGTGTGGGAACGGCGCATGCGCCGCTCCCACACAGTTCAATTTGAAATGCGCGCCGTCCGGCGCCATTTTCCTGTGGACCGGAAGTCGCGGCCGGACAGTAAGATTACTACTTCCGGTCGCGGCTTCCGGACTTGTGCACATGGAGCAGCGGCAGCAGACGGAGCGGATGGACCGGAGGGAGCGGCGGCGACTGGAGCAGGTAACGGATTTCTATGTATGTTTGTGTTCAGTGTGTGTTTACTACTGTATGTAAACCTTCTACACTGTGTGTTAGCTCAAAAAATGGCGACACACAGTGTAGGAGGTTAGACCGTTCAAACCCCTCGTTTCTCCCGGCACTAGCCAGGATAAAGGAGGGGGGGATGCTGAGAGCTCACTAGAGCGAGGGCTTTTTACCCAATTTTGCAGCATAAAGCAATGTGGTTGCTTTACCACATGCAATGCTGCAATTTTGGGAATGGCTCCATCTAGTGACCAGCAATGGGAAATATTATAAATTAGAATCCAATTGAATCCAATTTATAATATTTCCTGACTCGTGAAAAAAAAAAAAAAAATTAGAACAATGTTTAATCACCTATACACTAATTGTTTAACTAAAAAAAAAAAAAACATGTTTTGCTGGCAACACATTCCCTTTAAATTATTTGTTTTTGTGTCTCCATATTTGAAGAGCCATAACTTTTATTTTTCCGCCGATGCAATTGAGGGCTTTTTTTTGCAGGACAACTTGTAGTTTTTATTGGTACCGTTTTGGAGTAAATGCGACTTTTTGAGCACTTTTTATCACATTTTTTTTAAGGCATGATTCACAGAAAACAGCAATTCTTGCATTGTTTTTTATTTTATTTTTTACGCCGTGCGTGTTAAATAATGTAAAAACTTTATAGTCGGGGTCGTTACGGATGCAGCGATACCAAATATGTGTATTTTTTTTAACTTTTTTATGTTTTTTTTTAATAACAAAGCATTTTGTAAAGGGAAAAAGTGGATTTTTCTTTTTTTTTTCCACTTTTTTTTTAAATTAATATTATTCAACTTTTTTTTACTTTTTTACTAGTCCCACTAGGGGACATCACTATGTGATCCTCCAATCGCATTTATAATACACTGCAATACTTTAGTATTGACAGGTATCTCCTAGGCCATGCCTCTGGTATGAACCCAGCAGGCATACACTACAGGCAGACCTGGGGGCCTTGATTAGGCCCACTGGCTGCCATAGAAGACACTGACACCCGGCAATCTTAAACCACTCAGATGCGGTGCTCGCTATTGAGCACCGCATCTGAGGGGTTAAACGAGTGAGATCTATATGGATATCGATCCCACCCGTCAGTGTAGGGATGCCCCCAGCCCTCAGCTACCTCATTTAGCTGAGAGCAGGGAGATTTAACGGCTCCCTGCTCGGTTTATTTATTCTGATGCAGCGCCGTGAAAAGGCCTATGCATCGGAATAAAGCCCATTAGTGGCCACCGTGAAAAGGCGTATTGGCGGTCACTAATGGGTTAAGGCCCAAAATATGCTGCTCAATAAAGGGTTAAATAAGGGAACAACCGTAGTCTGTAAGGATTCATTAGAATTTAAAATAGACACACAAGTAAACAAAGGATGTAAACTGACTATGAATAGGATATTCTACCTGCACAACCTCCTCTTTGGACTTGAAATCAGAAACCAGAATGGTTTTTCCATCTGATAAACGCGTAAGAGCAACATTGAGTCTTCCGGTTGCAACCTGATGTGCATTGTCAGGCAAAAAGTTGAGAAGAGCTTTCCGTAAAATTGTTAGCAAATTAAAAGTTGGGAAAAATGGGCCAAAAATGGTTTTTCTAGCTTCAATGGCTGCATCAAAGATTATTTCCTGGAGCTCATCTGAAATGATAGAAAAAATTATATATTTTTTTTAGAACTTTATAATAATCAGAAAGACCAGGCTACTACTTTGTCTAAGATTATATTGAACAGAATTTAATAAATAAGGCCATTTTACATGGGCCAATTATCGGGGGAAACGCTCGTTCATAGAACACTCGTTCCCGATAACTGCCCTTATAAACGGCAGCGATCAGCAGATGAATGAGCAAATGCAATTGTATCGTTTTAAAAATGAAAAATATTATTGTTGACGGCAGCAGATCTCCCTGTGTAAACAGGAAGACACGCTGCCGACATGATAATAATGTATGGGGACGAACGATCATAGTAAGGAGCTCTCGTCCCCAATCTAGCTACTTGTGAAAGGAGTCAAACGAGCGCCGATCAACAAGCTGTCTCGTTAATCAGCGCTCGTTTACACGGCCCAGAACGAGCCGTGTAAGATGACTTTTAGTTTAGTTACAAGAGCATACTTACAATCCTTGCGTATTAGATAATAGAAAGGCTTGTAGGCAGAGACTATTCAATCAGGCTAAGCCGGGCGGGTGGAACCCAGAGGGGAGCCGCCCAGCGGACACTTCCCCTGAAGCCTGGCACTGTCCACGAAGCAGTGTTAAATCTATGATTTCTCTAAAACACTTGACCTGCCTAAGTAGAGTCGTGTGTTAACCTTATACCATACTATCCCACCACCCCCACTTTAGTAAAGACACATGACACCGAGGTTGGATGTGAAATGGCCACAGCAGCCGTTTATTAATTTCACAGTTTTATAAAAACAATTTAAATCCGAAACATTCGGATAACTAGTTAGGAATCCACCAGAGAATTCCTCCTAATAATTCACATGACCCAACATGGGTCAGAATCGTAAATAACAATTTAACGTTAACATTAACCCGAGCAGAGGAAGTCCTTGAAGCCCCTTCAGATAGTCCTTTTCAAAGAACACACCAAATTAGCCATCTGCAAACCACCAATTACCTCCAGCCGTAAACCAGCTCGGAAGCACCGTTCACCTCTGCAGATGGCTCCAACCACTAGAAGTCCACTTCAAGGGGATAACACCCGATGAAGCCCTCAAGTGATATACCAACCACTAGAAGTCCACCTCAAAGGGATAACACCCGATGAAGCCTTCAAGTGATATACCTTCTACCAGAAGACCACTTCAAAGGGATAACACCCGATGAAGTCTTCAACCATGTACCTTTTTTGGGGGACGCATACCCCCGATGCGACCCCCCCACCATTTTGTACTGACTGGCCTCAAGGACTCCCCCCGCCAGCTGCCATGACAACAGAACCTACTCCGGAAAAAAGAAAAACATGTTAAATAAGCACACAAATAAAACACAACGCTCATAGACGGACGTACATAAGACCTAAGGAGTAACAAACCAAGGGCGGGAGGGTGGGAGCTTACTGTCTCCGTGTTACTCCTCCCGCTGCTTCCGGCTCAATGCCGAGAAACAGCGGGAAGCTCAGTAACGGCCCCCCGTCCCCCTTAACTCCTCCCCGTCCCCCCTCCAACTCCCTCCAACTCTCCCTCACCTAGTTAACCCTTTCCCTACCAGGACGGTCATGTCGGCTTCCCTTAATCCCTGCAGGCTGCGTCCAGCCTCTTCTTGACCTGCCTAAGTAGAGTCGTGTGTTAACCTTATACCATACTATCCCACCACCCCCACTTTAGTAAAGACACATGACACCGAGGTTGGATGTGAAATGGCCACAGCAGCCGTTTATTAATTTCACAGTTTTATAAAAACAATTTAAATCCGAAACATTCGGATAACTAGTTAGGAATCCACCAGAGAATTCCTCCTAATAATTCACATGACCCAACATGGGTCAGAATCGTAAATAACAATTTAACGTTAACATTAACCCGAGCAGAGGAAGTCCTTGAAGCCCCTTCAGATAGTCCTTTTCAAAGAACACACCAAATTAGCCATCTGCAAACCACCAATTACCTCCAGCCGTAAACCAGCTCGGAAGCACCGTTCACCTCTGCAGATGGCTCCAACCACTAGAAGTCCATTTCAAGGGGATAACACCCGATGAAGCCCTCAAGTGATATACCAACCACTAGAAGTCCACCTCAAAGGGATAACACCCGATGAAGCCTTCAAGTGATATACCTTCTACCAGAAGACCACTTCAAAGGGATAACACCCGATGAAGTCTTCAACCATGTACCTTTTTTGGGGGACGCATACCCCCGATGCGACCCCCCCCACCATTTTGTACTGACTGGCCTCAAGGACTCCCCCCGCACAGCGAAACAGGCCTTGACCACCTTAAGCCTGTGAGTTCCTCCACACCACCACCGCCCTTTCTATGCCTTCTGCTATCGCCAAGCTCCAAAGATCAATGCCAACCTCGGTCAGATGAACCCCGTCACTCCTCCAGAAATTCCCCACTCCTGACTCCAAATCCCTATGCCTCACGCAAATGCCCCCGTTTCTTGCCACAAAACGGGACACCGCCCGGTTAACTTTAATGCAAGCCTTATTGACTCTCTCCACAGATCTAGCTAACCGCCAATGCTTTCTTGGGACTATGTCCGACCACACTATCACCAACTTGGGATAAGATACCCACAAACACAACATATCATGTTTGATATCCCGCACCAACTCACGAAATGGGCGGACTCCTAAGTCATTCCCCCCAACGTGCAACACTAAGACCTCCGGAACCCTATCAAGCCGCGCATATGTCTGGAATTCCGCCAACACCCTGCTCCATAACATACCTCTAAAACCCAGCCAATGCACAACCGCGTCCTGTCGCGGAATGCGCAACTGGCGACCATCCGGGCGGACGTCCGCCCGCAAAGCCCCCCAGTGCACGTACGAATGACCCATCAACCACACCAAACACGGAGGCGAATCTGAAACGGAAAACACAGTTAGGCACCACCATATAACATTTGTAAGCATAAACAACAAAAATTACAACATATGGGGGCGGACATAGGACTTAAACCTTTTAGACTCCCAACGACCAATACGCCTCACCCCCTCATCATCCAACCCCCAGCGCCCCGCTTCCGTTGCTGCGCCAATCCGGAAGGAATGAGATGAATATGAGCCTGCCGCAACCCCGACCGCCGTCAAACATTTTTTAAATACAGCTCCAAACTGAAACCTGGACAAAAACGACCCGTCCACATGACGTAACAAAGGCAAATCTGGAGACCTCCTGTTTTTCGTAAAACCCCGCATGCACTCTACTGGGCACATGACCGACCCCGGGAGAGCGAACAAAACTATCAGTTTACCCTTCCCTACTTGGTCAGTTTTAGATCTACGCAACCATACCTCCAGCCGATCTGCAAAAAGGCTCACCTCCCCAGATCTCAGCCCCCCTGCCTGTTTAGTACTTGGCGACACCAACTCACCTATTCTAAATGCTCCAAAGAACGCTAACGAAAAAGCCAACCGAAACAAATCCATTTCATCTGAAGAACGACATACCGATGCTAATGAACCGCCCAACGAGCTAAGCAAAGCAAACGACACCGGCCTTCTACTATCCGCCTCCACCCTACCTCTGCGCAACCCCTTCAAAGCTTGCGATACCAGAAATTCCTTCGATACATCCCGCAAGCCCCGCAACTTAAACCCAAACGCCACCGCAGATATGAACCGGTTCACCTTCGCTACTGAAAACCCCGCCTCCCAGGCATCCCCTAACCAATACAAAAGTGCCACCAACCTGTCTCTATCCGTATTGACGTCACCCAACTCTCTTACCCACTCCTCCCACTGCCTCCAACAAGCAGCATAAGCACTCCACGTCGTGCGCGCCAAAGACCTTTGTAACAGCTGCTCTACGGGACCGATACCAGATCCCAAAGATGCTCCGGACAAGCCAAACCGAGACGTTCCGCTCCCGGGGCCAATTGCCGAAACCGGTCCCACTGCGAGCGAGAAAGAGCATCAGCGATACAATTCCGTACACCCGGGACATGCACCGCCACCACCCACGCGTTCAACGACAAACACACCAACACTAAATGTCGCAACAATTGAACTACCGGAGGAGAGGACGCCGTGATGTTATTAATGGCAAGCACCACCCCCATGTTGTCACAGTAAAAACGGACCTTCTTATCCCTGAGCCTGTCCCCCCAAATGGTAGCCGCCACCACGATGGGAAACAGCTCGAGCAGGGCCAGATTCCGCGTGAGTCCACTGGACACCCAGCTAGCCGGCCATCGACCTGCGCACCACGGACCTCCCCCGTAAGCTCCAAAACCACCCGCCCCAGCCGCATCCGTGAAAATATTCAAATCACTCGTATCCTGCGCTGGGGCCATCCATAGCGAGCGACCATTGTACTGGCCCAAGAAGTCATCCCAAACCTGAAGATCAGCTCGGTGCTCCTCCTTGAGCCGCACAAAATGATGCGGCGCACGCACTCCCGCCGTTGCCGCCGCCAACCTTCTACCAAACACCCTCCCCATCGGCATAATCCGGCAGGCGAAATTCAACTTCCCCAGCAGCGACTGAAGCTCCCTCAGCGTCATTTTCTTCATTCTACAAGCCCGTCGAACCTCCAGCCTCAAAGCACCCAACTTATCCGCCGGGAGACGACACTCCATTGCCACCGAGTCTATTTCGATTCCCAAAAAACAAATCGTCGCTACCGGGCCCTCCGTTTTTTCCGGCGCCAAAGGAATCCCAAAATCCCTCGCCACCTTCTGTAGAGCATGAAGCAAATTACCGCAAACCGGCGAACCCCCCGGGCCAACGCACAAAAAATCATCTAAGTAATGGATCAACGAGTCGACCCCGGATGCTCCCCTCGTTACCCACTCCACGAAGCTACTAAACGCCTCGAAGTATGCACAAGAAAGGGAACACCCCATCGGAAGGCACCGATCCACGTAAAAAGCCCCATTCCAAAAACAACCCAACAGCCGTTGGCTTTCTGGATGAACAGGCAACAACCTGAATGCCGCCTCGATGTCAGTTTTTGCTAGCAGCGCCCCAGGACCCGCAGCCCGCACTAAACCCACCGCCTTATCGAATGAGGTATAAACTACGGAACACAACTCGTGATCAATCCCGTCATTTACCGACGAACCCTTGGGATACGATAAATGTTGAATCAAACGAAATTTTCCGGGCTCGCGTTTAGGGACAATACCCAACGGGGACACAACTAAATCTTTTACCGGCGACTCAACAAACGGCCCCGACATGCGGCCCAACGAAACTTCTTTTAACAACTTTTCCGACACGACTTTTGCATGCAAGTAAGCCGATTTTAAATTCCTCCGCGTAACCGGAACCTCATAAGGAGGCGGAGGAATAACAAAACCAACACGAAACCCTTCATAAAGCAATTTTGCCGCTGCCCTATCCGGATACTCATTTAGATAAGGGGCCATCTTTTCCACCCTCACCGGCGACACCCCCTTGACCAGCCGCGTGCTGGTTACCTGACCTCTTTTTTCGCAGACATTTTGCCGCCCCGTGTGATGCACCATTACACTCGGAACACACGTGCTTGAACTTGCACGTGGCCCCGAACTTGCACTGACCTTCATTAAATTGCCAGCAAAACCCCGCCTTTCCCCCGCCGCTTTGTCCAACCTGACTAGACTGGCCTCCCTGGCCGGCGCTCCCGGGAAAGGACTGCCTAACCGGAGCCGTAACCCGTAACCAGAGAGCAATATCCTTCTGGTCCCACCGAATCGCCGGCCGAACCGCCTTCCGCTGACGGAATTGCTCATCGTATCGCAGCCACGCTTGACCCCCATACGCCCTATGAGCCTCCCCAATGGCATCAAAATAACAAAACAACGCCGAACAATTTTCCGGCGCATTTTCCCCTATCACACTAGCCAATATGGCAAACGCCTGCGACCAATTAACGAACGTCTGCGGGATAAGCCTATACCGCCGCCGTTCCTCCTCGTCCTTTTTACTCTCATCCCGCTTGCTCTTATCCAAATAAAATTTAGCGAGCGGCAAGAGAGAAAAAATTTCAACATACTCGTCCTTCCAGATCCGCTCGCGCACCTCCTGCTTTAAATGCGCCCCCAACGGACCTTCAAAACAAACGTACACCTCCCCCCGAGCCCGATCATCAATACGCACTCGATCGCCATCCTTTTGTGCCTCGGTCTGTACCGACACCGCGACCGCCTCTCTAACCGCCATCACGGGACGCGCCTGTAACGATCCCACGTCCCTGGGGCCCTCCCAAACTACCGCAGGGGACACTTCCGTTACTACGGGTGCCGCGGCCCTATCTAGGCGCCCCACCAGCTCCCGTAAGCAACCCACTAAGTCCGCCAAACCCGCTCCGTCGCGCCCGCCCGCGCCACTACCGGCCCCCGATGCAATGCTAGCAGCCCCCCCGCCGACACCCGACATAAAAATCGCTGGATAAGACAATGATGGAGTTATACACTCACCGGGCTGCACAGGCGCTGTGTTCCCGTCAGCCGGACCATCCTGACCTCGACGATACACGTCCAGTTCACCTTCCTCCAGCTCTTCTCTCGCCGACGACTGTCCATCCCAACGACATCTTCGGAACGGGGATGAGGACGCGCTGACCGATGGGCCGGCAACCTGCCGCCCGACCGCCGGGACCCAGACTTCCGACCGGACCTGTTGCCTCGACGTCGCTGCAGATCTAGGCGTCCGTCTAGACGATCCTGACGAAGCCTGCCCCCTGGCCGGAACATCACCAGGCGGGGCGGCCGTACCTTGTCCTCCAAATCTTCCATCTGATGGGGGTGGGGTGACAGGGAGCCCAGCCTGCGACTCCCTGCTTACCGCCGGACCCCGTCGCGGCCTGGGATTCCTGCCAGGACGCAGGGCCTGGGAAGGGGCGGTCCTCCCAGCTGCCTGGCCTGCAGCGTCCGGGATCGGGCTCCCTCTGCGACGCCGTGTCCGCGGGACTGCCTCCGGGCTGAGGCGCTCTGGAGGTCGGGACCGCCGAGAGGGACGGGTCGACCCGGCCTGCATCGCCGTCACCCCCGGCAACGCTCTCTGCCTGCTCTGCGCAGGAGCGGTTGTTGCCGACTCCCCCCCCGCCGCCATAACCATGCTTGTAAGGGGGCCGGGGGAGGGGAGCCTGTCCTGTGCAACAGACCCCGAACGCCGGGCCCGACGTGGCGAAACGGCGTCCGGGATCTTAGTTATTGCAGCCACTGTCTCCTCTAGCCATCCGGGACCGTGGTGCACAGCAGCGGCACGCAGCCGCTCTAACATTAAAATCTCTGCCATCCTGAGAAGCACGGGCAACGGGGAGCTTACTGTCTCCGTGTTACTCCTCCCGCTGCTTCCGGCTCAATGCCGAGAAACAGCGGGAAGCTCAGTAACGGCCCCCCGTCCCCCTTAACTCCTCCCCGTCCCCCCTCCAACTCCCTACAACTCTCCCTCACCTAGTTAACCCTTTCCCTACCAGGACGGTCATGTCGGCTTCCCTTAATCCCTGCAGGCTGCGTCCAGCCTCTTCTGTATCGCTTTACGTGCATGAACTTCTGACAATTTCCCTTTAATTTCATTTTGACAGTGTATAGCACCGTTATTAGACTAATTTATGTATTGAGTTGTTATTTGGTCACTGTATGTGGTTATCATTTGCGTACCGTATGGTGGGCTTTACATTGTGTGGCACTGCAAGTTAGATACTGTACAGTATATTATTGTTGCAATGTCTGTTGCTGGGTGCACTGTATAGCATTATTTAGGCAAGTGGAAGCGTTATTTGGCCAAGGTATGGCCTTATTACTTGGGCATACTGTGCTTAGAATTAGGCACTTTATGGTTTTGTACACTCTATTACTGTATACCATATAAGTAGGGGGTCAACAGAATGTACTGCCAGTGCATCATCCAATGTAAGGCTGGTCCTGGAGGTCTGTGCCACTGAGTGGCTCTATTAAAGGATTACTATCCATGTTGCAGATTATTTTTTTTATTAAGCATTATATTTTTCCAAATCATTGATTCCAACAGGACACCCAAATTCTTACAAATCATAGAAAATAATTGAACACTCTTACCTGGCACTACAGGAATACCTTGCTTTTGAAGATTCAATACAATAAGAACTAGCTTTTGGAATATTCTATATATTATATCGCATCACAATAAATAGTTATAGTAATAAATTGTAGTAATAATAATAATAATAATAATAGTTGCAAACAATACGAAAAATAAGTTAACCCCTATTCGCACCACGATGTACTATTTCGTCGTGGTGGGCGATGTGATGTTTGGAGCGGGCCCAACCACTGAGCCCACTCCATACGAAACGGGTGTCAGCTGTATACTACAGCTGACAGACTGGGTCTAACGGCCAGGAACAACGATCGCGCTGTTCCTGGCCATTTAACCCCTTAGACGCTACGATCAATCACGATCGCATCTAAGACGTTGAAAAGAGGGGGGCGCCCTCCTCTGACAGCTCATCGCACCACCGCAACCTGATGCGGGGGTGCCGATGGTTGTCATGGCAGCCCAGGGGCCTAATGAAGGCCCCCAGGACTGTGTTTCTTCATCTACTGTTAAGCCCTGCCTCTGGCAAGGCTAAACAGTAGCCTGTGAAAATAACAACATACTGCTATACACTAGTATTGCACCAGCGATTCAATTATCGCTGGTTCAAGTCCCCTAGGGGGAGTAATAAAATGTGTAAAAAAAAGTTTGATATAGATTTAAGTAGTGTAAAAAAAAAAATTACAAAAATTACAGGTTCAAAAAACCCCCCTTTTCTCAATTTTCCTCTAAAATAATGTAAACAATTAAAAAATAAACAAAATTGGTATTGCCGCGTCCGTAACAGTCCGAACTATTAAAATATACCATTATTTAACGTGCATGGTGAACGCCGTAAAGAAATGTAAATTTAAAACCCCAGAATCGCTTCATATCCCACATAAAAATGTAATAAAAAGTCTCATGCAGCCCAAAATGGTACCAATAGAAACTACAGCTCACTCCGCAAAAAATAAGCCTTCATATTGCTCAATCGCCGGAAAAATAAAAAAAGTTATGGCTCTCAGAATGTGGCGACAAAACACAAATTTTATTTTTAACAATTAGGGTATGTTCACACGGCAGCGTCCGTTACGGCTGAAATTACAGTACTGTTTTCATGAGAAAACAGCACCGTAATTTCAGACGTAATGGCATGTGCTGGCGTTTTTCGCTGCGTCCATTACGGACGTAATTGGAGCTGTTTTTCCATGGAGTCAATGGAAAACGGCTCCATTTACGTCTGAAGAAGTCACAGGCACTTCTTTGACGCGGGCGTCTGTTTTACGCGCCGCCTTTTGACAGCGGCGCGTTAAAAAAATGACCGTTGGCACAGAACATCGTAAGACCCATTCTAATGAATGGGCAGATGTTTGCCAACGCTTATGAGCCGCATTTTCGGACGTAATTCAGGGCTAAAACACCCGAAATAGTGTGTGTGAAGCCAGCCTTAGGGTATGTTCACACGCCTCGAAAAACGCCTGAAAAAACGGAAGCTGAACGCCTACAAACATCTGCCCATTGAAATCAATGGGAAAAACAGCATTTAGTTAATACGGGGCATCTTTTTACACCTCTGTTTTAAAAAACGGAGCGTAAAAAGAAGTAGCATGTCACTTCTTGAGGCATTTTTTGGAGCTGATCTTCCATTGAACACTATGAAAAACACCACAAAAAACGCCCCAAAAGAAGCGCCAAATTAAAAGAAGCTTCATTTTCAGCTTCAAAAATGCCTGAAAATCAGAGGCTGTTTTCTCTCTAAACAGCTCCTTAATTTTCAGCCATTTTTGACTCAGCCTGTGAACATACCCTTGGTTTCTTCCTTGTTAAAATAGTAAAAAATAAAAAAACAATATCAATTTGGTATTGTCGTAATCATATAGACGGGTAGAATAAAGTTAACATGCTATTTTTACCGTCCTGTGAAAGCCATAAAAACGAAACCCCCGTTTACCAATACATTATATGGTACAATAAATGGTGCCGTGAAAAAGTACAACTCGCCCCACAAAAAAACAAGCCCTCATATGACTTTCCTGACGGAAAAATCTAAATGTTAAGTTATGGCTTTTGGAAGGTGGGGAGGAAAAAAAGAAAATCCAGAAAATGGCTGTGGCTTTAAGGGGTTAAATGACAATGAACAATATATACCACAAGTAATGGCAGGGGGTAGGGAGACGGACAAGTGAGCCCTAATCTACCCGCCACTCTGTCCCTGCCTACTTGCAACGACCCGCCCTAGGCGACGGGGTACAACTGGGCGGTGGTCCCTGAGCTCAGTAGGTGCACGACAAACACGACAAACATACAAAGGAACACAAGCAAGGAAAAGGGGCAGTTGCCCACGGCAACACCGTGAGCAACCAGAGTGGTGAACGAGCCGAGTCAAGCCAGGAGTGTGCAAGGTACAAAACGAAAAGCAGAAGAGTAGTCGGTAAGCCAGGGTCAGTATGGAGCAGGATCAAAAATAGCAGGAGCTGTAGCTGGGCCAGGAAACCTCAAGGAAAGAATCACAAGCACCGAGGGACAGGAAGGGCAGGCTTAAATAGACCGAGGGCGGGAGCTAGCTGAGTCTGGCCAGGCTGCGATAGGCTCTCCCACTCCTAAGCCTGCCAGCCTGAATGGTGGAAGCAGGAGTCAGTCTCAGGGATGTATTCTCAGGTGCTGACTGATTAGTTCTGGGAGTTAACCCCGAAGCTGTGTCTGGCAGATCCTTTACACCACAAAGCACAAACGGGTATGTATATGTAGCAAAAAAATACTATAGAATGACTGTGTATATCACAAAAGTATACATTTCATTCATAGTAAATACACTTAAATGATAAAAACACTTAAAAAAGCATAAACATGCTCTACAAAATCTTAGAGGGGGAAAAAGTTGCCACCCTAATAAGTGACCAACCAACAAATCACCCCACACTTATAAGAAACCATAGAACCCCTGTATGGGGATATTCAGTATTGTATTACTATATAGAGGATCTATGCAGATTTATCATAAAAAAAAAAAAAAAAAGCTTCTGCTTTGTATCGTTTTGCTTCAATGATTTTGTTTAATGTTGTACATTTGGAATCCTTTTCCCAACTTTTAGTTCATACTTTGTTTATACACACAGGTCAATGGCACAGGATATGACAATTGGCAGGATGAGCCTAACACGAAGTGAGTATATTTTTATTGACTCTAGCGGCGACATCTGTATCAGATATTACACATTATATTGTACTTTTCTGTTAATCATTTCTATGGAAATTTACTATAGACCGACACAGAGAAATCTTTTTGCTTTATTAACAACTATAAATAGGATTTTGGGCAAATATATTTAATAACATGTTCCTTTTTATATTAATTCACAACAATCTACATTTATTCAGAGAATTTAGCTTAACCTCTTAGTGATGAACAATACGCCTTTTAACGTTCGTCACTAAGGGGCCTTAGGCTAGGCTGACGCCTTTTCACATTAGACTAGTCTAAGTCCTGCACGGGTCTCCCGTGCAGGCTGGAGCCGGGGCTCTGCTGTCTGATAACAGCTGGGCTCCTGCTCCAACACCCGCGATAGAAGTTTACTTCGATCCTGGCCGTCAATAGCGACCGCAGCATTTAACTTGTTTACAGAGGGAGTGAGCTCCCTCTGTCACCCATCGGCGGCCCGCAAATGCAATCGCGGGTCTCCGATGGGTTGTCATGGCAGCCGGGGGCTTGATAAAAGCCCCCAGGTCTGCCCTGGACATATGCCTATTAGGACGCGCCGGAGGCATGTCCTAATAGATGCCTGTTAGATTTACACTGACAGGCAATAATGCTCTGGTATCTGAAGATCGCACAGTAAAGTCCCCTAGTGGGACTAATAAAATAAGTCATCAAAGTGAAATAAAGATTAATAATAAAAATTACAGTAAAATAAAAAAATAAAACCATTTTTTTCCATAAAAGTGTAAAAAATAAATAAAAGTATACATATATGGTATCGCCGCGACCGTAATGACTCCATTAATAAAGTTAATATGTAATTTAAACCACAAGGTCAACCCCCGTAAAAAAAAAACCTCAAAAAACCATGGCGAAATTTAAATTTTTTTCCATTGCCCCACAAAAAAGTCATAATAAAAATGAATCAATAAGTCCCATGCACCCCAAAACAGTACCAATCAAATCTACGCCTCGTCCCACAGAAAACAAGCCCAAATAATCACTACATTGATGGAAAAATAAAAAAGTTACGGCTCTTGGAAAGCAACGATGCAAAAACAAATAATTTTAGTTCAAAAGTGTTTTTATTGTGCAAAAGTCGTAAAACATAAAAAACCTCTACATATGTGGTATCGCCGTAATCGTACCGATCCATAGAATAAAGGGAACATGTTATTTACGCCGCACAGTGAACGCATAGAACAATGGTGGAATTTCAGGTTTTTTTTATAATCCCCCCAAAAAAAGTTAATAAAAGTTACTAAAAAAATTATATGTACCCTAAAATAGTGCTATTAAAAAGCACAACTAATCCCGCAAAAAACAAGTCCTCCTACAGCTATGTAGACGAAAAAATAAAAAAGTTATAGCTCTTTGAATGCGACTACAGAAAAACGAGCTTGGTCATTAGGGCCTAAAATGGGCTGGTCACTAAGGGGTTAAAGGGATTGTCCACTACCGGGCAACTGATGACCTATCCACCGGCTATTTGTTCTTGATCAGTGCGGGTCCGACACCTGGACCCGGCTGCATCCGGTAATCGGACGTCCATGACGGAAGCAGATGACTCCGGTCACGGAATAGCGACCGAGATGCAGCACTGCAGCTCTGCTCCTATTCAAGTGAACTGGAGCAGAGCTGCAGTATGGCCGCTGTGCAGTGTACGGAGCCAACAGCTTCCAGTTCCGTACACTGCATACTGTGCATTTATATCCGGTGCCCACAGGCAGCCGGAGCAGCTGATCGGTGCGAGGTCTGGGTGTCAGACCCGAACCGATCATATCCAGCGGATAGGTCATCATTTGCCCAGTAGTGGACAACCCCTTTAATGCACACCTTTGGAAGGATTTGTTTGGTGTGTTATGTGCTTTTAAGCAAAGTGACTTATTAAAAACAGTTATTACTTTTTATGATGGAGCTTCTATGTATCCTGTATAAATAGAAGCGGTCTCGTTCTCTCTAAGCCAAATCCGTCAGTTCAGCTGAACTGACGGATTTGGCTGAGAGAGAACGACGCAGCTCCTATGTATAAAGAACACTGGTGGTTTTAGATGTGATCGATAACAGGTGGATCCTGCATGTCAGATACACGCAGGACCCGCTGTCAGCGAAGCAGTCTGTCTCACTGACCTGATGGATTCACGTTTCAGCGCAAGACACAGCTTCTATGTTTACAGGATGCATAGAAGCTGTATCTCAAAAAGTAATTGAAAAAAAAAAAAGTCACATTAAACACCATAATACATTGTGTCATAAAAAAAAAAACAAAGTGTTCAAAGGTTTACATAGCCTTTAAGACCCCTGCACAAAAATAATTTCTGCGACAAAATCTGCAGCTTGTGCAGTGGGCCGTAAAGAAATGCGTGTGCAACGCCTCTCACATGAACATATATGCAAAATGCTAAGAAAAATAAAGACTTAAAAAAATGCACTGGTACAATAGTAAATGTATTCAGTTCGCAATATAGAAGTTTTATCTAAGTGTCAATGGTACAAAGTAATAAAGTCACTGCAGTCTTACCTAGATTAACTTTGAAGACAACAGCAGCTGCAACAAGAGATCCTGCAGAAGCTCCATAAACCTTAGGTGCGGACTTCAATATTTCTGGAGCCAGGTCAAGAAGGGCTTTGACTGCTCCAATCTGGTACAAAGACAGAAATCCACTGCCAGAGAATGAGAGAGAAAGATTGCTCCTTCCAGAGAGTGTCTCATGTTCCATGGCATTGGACAGTGGCGGACTTTTCCTTATCTTGAGACTGCAGAGTACAGGAAATAAACTTCTTGCTGTTTCTTTAAGAAATCATTCTGCAGAGGATTTATATAATGAAATATAAGGCAGCAGTCTCTTCACAGACCCTCTGCAGGATTAGACTAAAAGGCGGCAGCCAACAAAGACTCTTTGTAGTAACTGAACATTTAAATGCCCTTTTTGGTCTGCCCGTTACATAAGATGTTTGACAGGCAGACTTTCTGGTTACAGGCTGTTCATATTGTCCACAATTGCTGCATTTTCTGAGCTTCTGGGGCAGCACTTGATATAAAGACCAAGATCTTTCCCTATGCCCAGGTTCACATTGGGGCTGAATTTACACATCGCATATTTTTTGCATATTTTTTGAGCCAAAGCCACAAGTGGTTTCACAAGTAATGGAGACTGGCATTTTTGTATTTGTTAAAAAAAAACCCTCCTGCGACCCAGATGTTATATCCGTTTATACCATATTGAGTTAATACAAAATATACAAATAAATGCAATGTAAATGCATAGATTTCTATGGCAAACATATGCCAAATAAGGCCCAGTTCACAGATTTTTTTGGTGCTACTTTTGACACGGAAACCACGAGGTCTTTCCTTTTTCCTGGGCGGCTTTTCTTGCCCTGAAGGAATTTTGAGGCAGATGCCTGCAAAATACTCTGTGTAAACTAGGCCTAAATGTGTGTGTTAAAAAAAATAATAATAATAATTAACATCTCAACTATATAGGCCAAAAATGGTGGTAACATGTATGATGGTCACAAGGTTACTCGCAACTTATTTTCTATAGGGTAACATTGAGGTTTGCATCATATAAAAAAAAAAAAAAAAAACTAATTTATTTACTTCTACGTTACGGCTACTGAACTAACATGTTGCAAATTACTAGTTATAAACTAGGTACGGGTATGTTCACACGGCCTATTTACGGACGTAATTCGGGCGTTTTTGCCCCGAATTACGTCTGAAAATAGCGCCTCAATAGCGCTGACAAACATCTGCCCATTGAAAGCAATGGGCAGACGTTTGTCTGTTCACACGAGGCGTATATTTACGCGCCGCTGTCAAATGACGGCGCGTAAATAGACGCCCGCGTAGAAGAAGTGACCTGTCACTTCTTTGGCCGTATTTGGAGCCGCTATTCATTGACTCCAATGAATAGCAGCGCTAATTACGGCCGTAATTAACGCGGCGTTCAAGCGCCTGCACATGCCGGTACGGCTGAATTTACGGGGATGTTTTCAGGCTGAAACATCCCCGTAATTTCAGCCGTTACGGACCCCCGCCGTGTGAACATACCCTTACAGCTCCGACCTGTCGATCTACTGTTATTAGACACAAGGCTGTCTTTGGGTATAATAAGTATGTTTGGCAGCTCACACCTCCACCACACCCCTGTCCTGCCTCTTCTGTAAAAACAAGGTTAATTTCTTTAACCCTTTAATAACCTGCCCTGTTTGACCCTTAATTACCAAGGAATTTTTTTCCATTCTTTCATCATCACATTCAAAGAGCCATAACATGTATGGCTGTATGGCTGAGTTCACACAGGGCGGATGCGCTGCGTAAAAGCACACAGCTTATCCACCCTGTGCGCCGCAGGGAATTCCAAGCGAAAAACCACACCAAACTATGGTGCAGTTTTTCGCCCAGAATGTCTGCTGCAGAAAACGGCAGCACTTAGCCCATAGACGTTTCATCCCAGGAGGCGGCGCTGGAGGGAGGAACACAGACTTCTGGGTAAGTATGATTTTTTATTTTTTTTCTGAGTTGCGTTTTTTGTGTTGGAATCGTTGAGAACCCACCGCAAAAAAACGTAACAACTGCTATTTGTTGCGGGATTTACCTTCCCATTGAGTTCAATGGGGAAAACCAGCAACAAATACACCGCATTCCAAATGATTAAGTAAATGTTCTTTTTCGCTGATTTTCCTAAATAGTCGATGCAAATGACAGTCAGTATAATCTTCAAGCCATCAACCGTTGGAGTATAATGCTAATTTTATTGAACAAATCTCCTAATGATAACAATTTATTTTTTTAGAATTAAAAAACTCAAAATGCACTGTTTCAAATTATTAGGGCATGACCACACGTGGCGGATTTCCTCCGCAACTGTCCGCATCAATGCCGCACAGAATCTGCGTTGCAGATTCTGCTGCGGATCTGCACAAAATGTGCAGTAAATTGATGCGGACTAGCTGCTGCGGACTACGGGAAAAGTGCTTCCCTTCTCCCTATCAGTGCAGGATAGAGAGAAGGGACCGCACTTTCCCTAGTGAAAGTAAACGAATTTAATACTTACCGGCCGTTGTCTTGGTGACGCGTCCCTCTTTCGGCATCCAGCCCGACCTCCCTGGATGACGAGCCAGTCCATGTGACCGCTGCAGCCTGTGCTTGGCCTGTGATTGGCTGCAGCCGTCACTTAGACTGAAACGTCATCCTGGGAGGCCGGACTGGAGACAGAAGCAGGGAGTTCTCGGTAAGTATGAACTTCTATTTTTTTACAGGTTGCTGTATATTGTGATCGGTAGTCACTATCCAGGGTGCAGAAACAGTTACTGCCGATCGCTTAACTCTTTCAGCACCCTGGACAGTGACTATTTACTGAGGTCTCCTAGCAACGCTCCCGTCATTACGGGAGCCCCATTGACTTCCTCAGTCTGGCTGTAGACCTAGAAATACATAGGTCCAGCCAGAATGAAGAAATGTCATGGCAAAAAAGCAAGACGCATCCGCAGCACACATAACATGTGCATGACAGCTGCGGACTTCATTGCGGAACTTAGAATCTCCATTGAAGTCAATGGAGAAATTCCGCCATGAGTCCGCCACTGCTCCGCAACAGACAGAGCATGCTGCGGACACCAAATTCCGCTCCGCAGCCTATGCTCCGCAGCGGAATTTTACGCCTCGTCTAAACGAACACTGCTAAATTAAAGTGTAAGTCAATGGACAAACGGCTCCGCTGCGGATTAACACTGCGGAGTGTCCGCAGCGGAATTTAAGTGAAATTCCGCCACGTGTGGTCATGCCCTTATGCACAGAGATCAAAACATTTTAAAGGTTGTAAAGAGAACTAAAATAGTAATCTGTTGAATTTGCAGCATCAGGAGGTCATATTTAGAGAAATCAAAAGCTCTTTCAATCAAAAAAAACTTAACAGGCCAAGCTACACGTTAACATAGGACCCCTTCTTTGATATCACCTTCACAATTCTTGCATCCATTGAATTTCTAAGTATTTGGACAGTTTCTGCTTGAATATCTTTGCAGGTTGTCAGAATAGCCTCCCAGAGCTTCTGTTTTGATGTGAACTGCCTCCCACCCTCATAGATATTTTGCTTGAGGATGCTCCAAAGGTTCTCAATAGGGTTGAGGTCAGGGGAACATGGGGGCCACACCATGAGTTTCTCTCCTTTTATGCCCATAGCAGCCAATGACACAGAGGTATTCTTTGCAGCATGAGATGGTGCATTGTCATGCATGAAGATAATTTTGATACGGAAGGCACGGTTCTTCTTTTTGTACCACGGAAGAAAGTGGTCAGTCATAAACCCTACGTACTTTGCATAGGTCATTTTCACACCGTCAGGGACCCTAAAGGGGCCTACCAGCTCTCTCCCCATGATTCCAGCCCAAAGCATTACTCCGCCACCTCCTTGCTGACGTCGCAGCCTTGTTGGGACATCGTGGCCATTCACCAACCATCCACTACTCCATCCATCTGGACCATCGAGGGTTGCACGGCACTCATCAGTAAACAACACAGTTTGAAAATTAGTCTTCATGTATTTCTGAGCCCACTGCAACCGTTTCTGCTTGTGAGCATTGTTTAGGGTTGGCCGAATAATAGCTTTATGCACACTTGCAAACCTCTGGAGGATCCTACACCTTGAGGTTCGCGGGACACCAGAGGCTTCAAATACCTGTTTGCTGCTTTGCAATGGCATTTATCAGCTGCTCTCCTAATCCTATTAATTTGTCTGGCAGAAACCTTCCTCATTATGCCTTTATCTGAACGAACCCGTCTGTGCTCAGAATCAGCCACAAATCTTTTCACAGTACGATGATCACGCTTAAGTTTTCTTGAAATATCCAATGTTTTCATACCTTGTCCAAGGTATTGCACTATTTCACGCTTTTCGGCAGCAGAGAGATCCTTTTTCTTTCCCATATTGCTTGAAACCTGTGGCCTGCTTAATAATGTGGAACGTCCTTTTAAGTAGTTTTCCTTTGATTGGGCACACCTGGCAAACTAATTATCACAGGTGTCTGAGATTGATTACAGAAAAATGGACAAGGAGGCAGCACTTCCAAAATGTAGAAAAACCTTTATTCACCCATGCAACGTTTCAATCCCTCAGGATCTTTCTCAAGCATAAAGCATTATGCTTGAGAAAGATCCTGAGGGATTGAAACGTTGCATGGGTGAATAAAGGTTTTTCTACATTTTGGAAGTGCTGCCTCCTTGTCCATTTTTCTGCCTGATATTGAGGACCTTGGACCAGGTTCTGAAGAGGCGTGCACCCTCCAGGCGGTTCGGTGCTGTGGTAACTCTCTACTTTTGAGATTGATTACAATGATCCAAAGAGCCCTAAGACACAATACCATCCATGAGTTTAATTTAAAAACTAATAATTAAATGTTTGACACTTAAATCCAAAGTGCATAATAATTTGGAACACGGTGTAAGCAGCATTTACGCAAATACAATTGACATATTGCAAAATAAAATTCTGCACTGCTGGTCAATTCCTGAGTGTTTTTTTCTGCTCAGTATTTACGCAGCGTGTGGATGAGATTTGTTTCAATTCCAGATGGAAAATACACAGCAATTCCGCTACGTGTGGACGAGCCCTATGAGGTCTTGTTTTTTTTGGGATAAGTTGTATTAATTTTTAACCCCTTCCCAACATCCGCCATATATAAACGGCGCATGTTGTGTGGGGGGAGTATGGAGCGAACTCACGGGCTGGGCCCGCTCCATAGAACGAGCGTATTGGCTGCATTTTACAGCCAACACTTCAGTGTATTGAGCGGGATCCCCGCTCTAGCCCAATCCCGCTCGTTTAACCCCTTAAATGCCGCAGTCAATAGCACCACAGCATTTAAGTGGTTGGAAACAGGGGGGACGGCCCCCTGTAACATTGCAACGGCCCCACTGCGATGCAATAGCGGTGTGCCGCTTTTTGGCATGGCAGCCTGAGGGCCTGATGAAGGTCCCCAGATAAGCCATCTTTGCACTCTTATGAAGCCCTACCTTTGGCAGGGCTTCAGGGTGTCTGTATAATGACATACTGCAATACATTAGTATTGCAGTATATCATGCAAGCGACCAAACGATTGCTGGTTCTAGTCCCCCAGGGGGACAAGTAAAGAAAGTTAAATACTGTCAATAATTTTTTTTTAAATATATATATAGCAGACAAAGAATGGCGACAGCACACTGCGAACACCAATGCAACCTAAACCACTAAATATAAATAAATATGCATTACTGCTAAATCTACTTATAATAGGGAGGTTCTTAGTGCACATTTTGATCAAAAAGTGTTTGCCCACCTGCCACGACAAGGCGACCTCTGTAAGGTGTGTACCTACTCTGCACATACACCCAGAACTGGGACTAAGGCGTTATTTACACAAGCGTAGTTCATGCCCGTGATTTTCACGCGCGTCTCATGGACCTATGTAACTCAATGGGGCCGTTCAGACAGTCCGTGATTTTCACGCAGCGTGTGTCCGCTACGTAAAACTCACGACATGTCCTATACTTGAGCGGTTTTTGCGCATCACGCACCCATTGAAGTCAATGCGTGTGTGAAAATCAAGCGCGGCACACGGACACACCTCCTTCATTTCTGTTTCTAAACATAAAAACAGAGTGTCATAACGATGCCACATGCGCGAAAA
Organism: Rhinoderma darwinii; assembly: GCF_050947455.1. Classification (NCBI taxonomy): domain Eukaryota; kingdom Metazoa; phylum Chordata; class Amphibia; order Anura; family Rhinodermatidae; genus Rhinoderma; species Rhinoderma darwinii. Next base: position 348,828,155 of record NC_134688.1, read on the forward strand.
TCACGCAGCCACGCACCAAATACTGATGACACATGGAACTGCAATGCACAAAAAAACACTGCGTTTTTTGCGCGTGCATTTCGTGTGAATTTCGCCTTAGCCTACATATATATCTGGGGATGGTAGGAACCAGCATTAAACTAATTAAAATCACCCAGGGCAGAATGGGAGGAGTGCAAGAACAAAAAATGGAGGCAGTCACTAACCCCACATATATGGATCACATAAACAACACAAAAGTTTTAACAGCACATTCCAACAAAATGATATAAAACGTGTATGCAGGTTCAGAACACCCGTGATAGCAAAAGTACTGCAGAAAAAGAATGGCGACAGCACACTGCGAACATCAATGCAACCTAAACCACTAAATATAAATAAATTTGCATTACTGCTAAATCTACTTATAATAGGAAAGTTCTTAGTGCACATTTTGATCAAATGCACAAATTCTCTGGGTTTGGCGTTTTTCCAATAGGGTTTTCTATAGGACACCACATAAAAAATGCCACCAAAAACGCCTTAAATGCATGTTTCATTGTGATAACGCTAGCATTTTTAGAAGTGTTTTTTTGATGCAGTTTAAAACGATCTAAATTTTCTGTGTGTGAAGGAGACCTGAGGCCTAGTTCCCACGGAATGGATACGCGGTGTAAAAACCACACAGTGTATCAGACCTGGAACTCGCAGGACTTTCCGTCCTAAAAATCGCAGCACATAGTGATCCCTGGATGATGCTTCAGGCCACGTGGCGCTGCAGCGGTCACATGGGATACAACGCCATCCTAGGAGGCCGGACTGCAGGAAGGCGGAGAGCGTTATGGGTAAGTATGTTTTTTTTATCTCCCTCCGGCGTTGCGATTTTTGCAGCATAACCACTGCGATTGTGCCGCAAAAGTCGCAATACTTGGCTTTCTGTTGCAGGTTTTGCATCCCCATTGAATTCAATGAGGGAAACCTGCAACGGAAAATAAACAAAAACGCTGCATAAATTGACATGCTGCGGAATTCAATTCCACACCGCAGGTCAAGTTATTACTGTTTACGCTGCGGTTTTTTTCCGAGGCGTGGGCATGAGATTTACTAAATCTCATCCACTTTGCTTCTACTGTAAACGCTGTGGAATTTCCACACACAATTCCGTTGCGGAAATTCCGCAGCATTTACACTACGTGGGAACCCGGCCTTCGGGTGTATTTATCGTAGTTTTTGTTGCATTTTTTGCCATGATTATTGTAGTCACGGCAAAACCCTGGTGGTTTCTACAGATGTTTACCGCGCCGAAAACCGCAACAAAAACCACTCATGTAAATACACCCTAAGGCCTTATTCACACGGATGTGTCCGTTTTGCGTGCGCAAAAAACGTTGCGTTTTGCACACGCAAAAGGTCCATGTGGCATCAGCATATGGTGCGTGGCTGCGTGATTTTCGTGCAGCCGGCATCATTATGACACTCTGATTTGATGTTTACAAACAGAAAAGCACGTGATGCTTTTATGTTTTCATTCATTTATTTATTTTACTACTGTAGCGCGCATCACGCGCGGCACCCGGAAGTGCTTCCGTGTGCGGTGCGCGATTTGCTTGCACCCATTGACTTCAATGGGTGCGTGCTGCGCGAAACACGGGCAAATATAGGACATGTCATGAGTTTTACACAGCGCACATACGCTGCGTGAAATTCACTGACAGTCTGAACGGCCCCATTCATTAACATAGGTCCGTGCGACGCGGGTGAAAATCACGCGCGTAGAACGGACGTATAACACATGTGAATAAGGCCTAAGGCTGAATTCCCCCTGGAACTGGCAGCACCTTCCATCCGAAAAACCGCACCACATTGTGGAGCGGTTTCTTGAAGGGAATTTCCGTTGCGTAATGCAGCGCTGGGACAAAAAAAAACTTCCATACTTACTGTTAGAGTAATTAAATAAATTGGATAAATGTTATCAAAATATCTGCATTATATTCAATGAGATATGAGATATGTTTTAAGATTGTCTTAAAACATGGCATATCCCATCATTTGAATACATAGGATAAAGATCACGTCATCAGGCATGCCAAACTAATGACTACCAGATGTTCTTGAAGAGATTCAAGGAGGAACAATCTTGTTACCTTATATAGAAGTGGACTACACATTGTATACTTGGAATTATCTGATTGGTTAACCCCTTCCCTCTTTAGCCACTTTTGACCTTCCTGACAGAGCCTCATTTTTCAAATCTGACATGTTTTATGTGGTAATAACGTTGAAATGCTTTCACCTATCCGGGCAATTCTGAGATTGTTTTCTCGTGACACATTGGACTTTAAGATACTGGTAAAATTTGGTCGATACATTCAGTATTTAATTGTGAAAAACACGAAAATATAGTGAAAAATTGCAAAAATTAGCATTTTTCTCAATTTAAATGTATCTGCTTGTAAGACAGGCAGTTATACTACACAAAATTGTTGCTAATTAACATCCCCCATATGTCTACTTTAGATTGGCATCGTTTTTTGAACATCCTTTTATTTTTCTATGACCTCACAAGGCTTAGAACTTTAGCAGCAATTTCTCACATTTTCAAGAAAATTTCAAAAGGCTATTTTTACAGTGGCCAGTTCAGTTGTGAAGTGGTTTTGAGGGCCTTATATATTAGAAACCCCCAAAAAGTCACCCCATTTTAAAAACTTCACCCCTCAAAGTATTCAAAACAGCATTTAGAAAATGTCTTAACCCTTTACACATTTCACAGGAATTAAAGCAAAGTAGAGGTGAAATTTACAAATTTCATATTTTTTTGCAGAAATAAATTTTTAATACAATTTTTTTTATAACACAGAAGGTTTTACCAGAGAAATGCAACTCAATATTTGTTGCCCAGTTTCTGCAGTTTTAGGAAATATCCCACACATGGCCCTAGCGTGCTACTGGAATGAAGCACCGACCTCAGAAGCAAAGGAGCACCTAATGAATTTTGGGGCCTTATTTTTGTTAGAATATATTTTAGGTACCATGTCAGGTTTGAAGGGCTCTTGCGGTGCCAAAACAGTGAAAATCCCCCAAAAGTGACCCCATCTGGGAAACTAGACACCTCAAGGAAATTATCTAGGGGTGTAGTGAGCATTTTGACCGCACAGGTTTTTTACAAAAATTATTGGAAGTAGGCCGTGAAAATTAAAATCAACATTTCTTCAAAGAAAATGTAGGTTTAGCGATTTTTTTCCTCATTTCCACAAGGACTAAAGGAGAAAAAGCATTGCAAAATTTGTAAAGCAATTTCTCCAGAGTAAAACAATACCCCACATGTGGTAATAAATGGATATTTGGACACACGGCAGGGCTTAGAAGGGAAAGAGCGCCGTTTGGCTTTTGGAGCTCAAATTTAGCAGGAATGGTTTGAGAGGCCATGTCACATTTACAAAGCCCCTGAGGGGACAAAACAGTGGAAACCCCCCACAAGTGACCCCATTTCGGAAACTACACCCATTGAGGAAATTATCTAGGGGTATAGTGAGCGTTTTGACCCCACAGGTTTTTTGCATAAATTATTGGAAGTAGGCTGTGAAAATGATAATCTAAATTTTTTCAAAGAAAATGTAGGTTTAGCTAATTTATTCTCATTTCCACAAGGACTGAAGGAGAAAAAGCACGTAAAATTTGTAAAGCAATTTCTCCCGAGTAAAACAATACCCCACATGTGGTAATAAACGGCTGTTTGGACACACGGCAGGGCTTTGAAGGGAAAGAGCGCCATTTGGCTTTTGGAGTCCACATTTAGCAGGAATGGTTTGCGGAGGCCATGTCACATTTACGAAGCCCCTGAGGGGACAAAACAGTGGAAACCCCCCACAAGTGACCCCATTTTGGAGACTACACCCATTGAGGAAATTATCTAGGGGTATAGTGAGCGATTTGACCCCACAGTTTTTTTGCAGAAAATATTGGAAGTAGGCCCTGAAAATAATAATCTACATTTTTTCAAAAAAAATCTAGGTTTAGCTAATTTTTTCTCATTTCCAGAAGAACTGAAGGAGAAAAAGCACCACAAAATTTGTAAAGCAATTTCTCCCAAGTAAAACAATACCCCACATGTGGTAATAAACGGCTGTTTGGACACACGGCAGGACTTAGAAGGGAAAGAGCACTATTTGGCTTTTTGAGATCACATTTAGCAGGAATGGTTTGCGGAGGCCAGGTCACATTTGCAAAGCCCCTGAGGGGACAAAACAATGAAAACGCCCAAAAAGGGACTCCATTTAGGAAACTACACCTCTTGAGGAATTCATCTAGGGGTGTAGTAAGCATTTTGACCCCACAGACGTTTCATAGAATTTATTAGAATTAGGCAGTGAAAATAAAAACAGTCCTTTTTCTTCAATAAGACGTAGCTTTAGCGCAAATTTTTTCATTTTCTCAACAAATAAAGGAAAAAAAGAACCCAAAATTTGTAAAGCAATTTCTCCCGAGAACGGCAATACCCTATATGTGGTCATAAACTGCTGTTTGGGCAAACGGCAGGGCTCAGAAGGAAAGGACCGCCATTTGGAGTGCAGATGTTGCTGGATTGGTTTCTGGGCGCCTGTGGACCCAAAACAGTGGAAACCCCCCAGAAGTGACCCCATTTTGGAAACGACACCCCTCAATGCATTTACCAAGGGGTGTAGTAAGCATTTTAACCCTGCAGGTGTTTTGTAGAAATTAGTGTTCACTCGATGTTGCAGAGTGAAAATGGGATTTTCTTCCATAGATATGCCAATATGTGGTGCCCGGCTTGTGCCACCATTTCAAGACAGCCCTCTAATTATTATGCGGTGTTTCCCGGTTTTAGAAACACCCTACATGTGGCCCTAATCTTTTGCCTGGACATATGACAGGGCTCAGGAGTGAAGAGTACCATGCGGAGTGGAGGCCTAATTTGGCGATTTACAAAGTATTGGTTCACAACTGCAGAGGCTCAGATGTGAAATAATAAAAAGAAACCCCTGAGAAGTGACCCCATTATGGAAACTGCACCCCTCAAGGCATTTATTAAGAGGTGTAGTGAGGATTTTCACCCCACAGGTCTTTTCCATAAATGAATGCACTGCGGATGGTGCAAATTAAAAATTTATATTTTTCCCTAGATATGCCGTTTAGTGGCAAATATGTCATGCCAAGCTTATGACACTGGAGACACACACCCCAAAAATTGTTAAAAGGGTTCTCCCGGGTATGACGATGCCATATATGTTGAAGGAAACTGCTGTTTGGGCACGCTGTAGGGTTCAGAGCCGAGGGAGCACCATTTGGCTTTTGGAGAGCGGATTTTGCTTGGTACTAAATTTGTTTGAGTATTGCTGGTGTTTTATAATGTGGGGGTACATGTAAGCGGGGCGGAGTATATAAGGGGCATAGTCAGGTGGTATGAAAAAAATAAAATAATCCATAGATGTGTGTTACGCTGTGAAGCAATCCTTTCCGCACAGGCCAGTGTCGCACTGATAAATGGTGTAATTTCTTATCCCCCTTTTGGTCCACACTCCGCACCTTTGTAGTTTGAGGAATTTTGCTGGGAAGTGTTGTCCTGGTATAATACGGGCACCGTCGCTTCCAGCGGATATGTTTGGGCCCTCCCTTTCCTGGTTCCCTAATTTTAGGTCCTTGATAAATCGCCTCTTCAAACTGAAGAAATGTTCCCCTCGGGCACAACTGCATATTTTTTTATTTCCTGACTTATTGGAGCCATAACTAATTTTATTTTTCATAGACGTAGCGGTATGAGGGCTGGTTTGTTGCGGGATGAGCTGTAGTTATTATTGGTACCATTTTGGGGTACATGTGACTTTTTGATCACCTTTTATCCTATTTTTTGGGATGCCAGGTTAACAAAAAAACGCAATTCTGGCACAGCTTTTTTCGTTTTTTTTATACAGCGTTCACCATGCGTTATAAATTACATGTTAACTTTATTCTGCGGGTCAGTACGATTCTGGCGATACCTAATTTATAGCATTTTTTTATGTTTTACAACTTTTTTCACAATAAAATTACTTTTGTAAAAAGAATGTATTTTTTTTCTGTCGCCAAGTTGTGAGAACCATAACGTTTTAATTTTTTTGTCGACGGAGGTGTATGAGGGCTTGTTTTTTGCGGGACGAGCTATAGTTTTTATAGGTACCATTTTTGGATGCGTGCGACTTTTTGATCACTTTTTATTCTAATATTTGTAGGGCAAAGTGACTAAAAAACAGAAACTCTGGTAACGTTTTTTACGTTTTTTTTTACGCTGTTCACCGCGTGCAATAAATAATACAATATTTTGATACCTCAGGTCGTTACGGTCGTGGCGATACCAAATACATATGGTTTATTATTATTTTTCAATAATAAAGGACTTGATAAGAGTAAAAGGGGGATTGTGTTTTATTTGATTACTTTAAACTTTTATTGTTTTTAAACTTTTATTTTTTGCACTTTTTTTTTTTACACTTTTTTTACACTTTTTCTCAAGTCCCACTAGGGGACTTGAAGGTCCAACGGTCAGATTTTTTTTTTTCTAATACATTGCACTACCTATGTAGTGCAATGTATTAGATCTGTCAGTCATTCACTGACAGCAAGCCGATTAGGCTTCGCCTCCCGGCTGGGCCTAAATCGGCTTCCGTAATGGCAGAGCAGGAGACCATTGTGTCTCCTGTTGCCGTAACAGCAGTCGCCAGTCCCGATTGCCTGTCAGGGCTGGCGATCTGCTAGTAACCGCTACGATGCAGCAATCGCTTTCGATTGCTGCATCGAAGGGGTTAATGGCAGGGATCGGAGCTAGCTCCGGTTCCTGCCGTTACAGGTGGATGTCAGCTGTACAGTACAGCTGACATCCACCGCTGATGACGCCGGATCAGCTCCTGACCCGGCGCCATCTTGGCGGCAGCTACGGAAGCCGATCAGGCTCCGCCGCCGGGTGGATCTTGACCGGCTTCGGTGCTAGGCAGACCGGGAGGCCAGTATCTGAGCCGGTGCCAAACATTTGACGTACATGTACGGCATTTTGCGGGAAGTCAATGCTTTCCATGACGTACATGTACGGCAAATGTCGGGAAGGGGTTAATGTGTGTTAAGTGAAAGTATGAACCTATAAATAAAGGCTCCATTCACAATGATTTTAGATTTTTTTACATCAAACCTTTGCATGTGCAATCTCTCCCAATCGGTCATTTTTGTAAATATGAGTGAATCCTGGACAAATTATGGAGTTATGGAGAAAAGGAACTCAAGAGTGATGGGAATTACGATAACAGTTGGATGCCCCAGCGAGATCTCATCAAAACCCGCCTGATCCGAAACTAGCGTAAAATTTCCCTTTGGAGGAAGGGAGAGAAAAACGGGTGATCCGAAACTAGTGTGAGAAAAACCGGTGAGTAAGCCATTGTCTTGCTATTCAAACTCTCCCTCTCTCTGTGGGGTAAGTCCCTTGCAGGTCTGGTGGGCAGCAGAGAATCTCCGTGAATTTGTCTGGGATACTGTACATGTTATATGTGTGTGCTTTATGTATGCCAAGTGTATGATTGAAATATGAGGCGAAAAGCTGTTTGTCACTGTTAGTGTCTATTGTGCTGTGCAAGGTAATGATGTATATAGGTGTATGCTTCTATATAGGTGTATGTTTCTGCTGGATGGGACCAAATTACTAATCCCACCCTATTGATTTTTGAGAACTTGGCAACCTTGGATAACCTATAGAGATACATCTCAATTTCGAGATCTCATAACGGACTCCGAGTAGCTGTCCTTAATGCAACATGTGACTTTCTCCCATTCTTCTTCCTTATACTTACAATTGCTTTGAACTAACAGAATTTCTAGATGTATCTACTTGTCTGGTATCCATTATTTTGTATCTCACCCCCCCCTCTCCTTCCCCCACCATCTCCCCTCTCTATCTCACTCTATATTTGTATCCAAATAATATCTTTCATATAAGACATTCTCTGTTTACAACATAACAATGTTAATTGAGCAAAGATTGTTCATTTTATGCACTTCCTTGTTGCAATGATAATATGGTTTATTTGTTTGTTTACATTTTTCTTTGAAAAATCCTTTCAATAAAAAAGAAAATTGAAAAGAAAGGAACATCTGGTATTCATTAGTTTGGCATGCCTGATGACGTCATCTTTATCCTATGTATTCAAATGATGGGGAATGTCATGTTTTAAGAGAATCTTAAAACATATCTTATATCTCATTAAATATAATGCAGATATTTTGATAACATTTATACAATTTATTTAATTACTCTAATAGTTCCCCTCTTTTTGACAAAATACTGCATCCAACTATGCTATCCCTATGGGAACCGATATCCTCTGAAGGTGAAAACTCGGATCTTCTTTTCCCTTCCTACACTAGTATAGTGGCCATTATAATTGGGAATCTACCTATCATGAGTTACAGCCGAAACTGTGGTATATCATGGATTACACGGGTAGCCATATAAACAGTGGGATCATCAAACTTGCCTTTCCCACAGATCATCTACAAATCATTTACCTAAGAGTGAGGTGTTCCTGACCACACAAATCTATCCCTAATTATCTGATTCTTTCCTAACAACACCACAATGGACACATATGTCGACTTGAGAAGGGTTTCATCCATCACAGTAGGCGCATATCCATCCATCATCCTTGATGAATTGAGGCATGTGAACTGTTGCTGGAAGCAAGGATGTAGAAGTTATTTTATGTCCCAATGTTTCTCCTTTTTCTACACATAGAACTTTAATCTGCATTGGGTTTTTATAACCATTACAACACTTCGTCATCAACATAAAAAATTAGTTTGACAATCAAATAAATAAGTATTCCTGTAATAAATACCTACAAAGCTACATGTAATATTCTGTAAAACCAACCACCTAATCCCTTAAACCACTTAGCTGGGTTTAACCAACTAAGCAAGTCTGGCCAGTTGAGATTCCAGTCATCCTGAGAGTTAACTTTCCTAAACTCTTCACCTTCTTAGTCTGCTGGATATCCTACTTGACTTGCAACAGGCCAGAGGGTTTTATATAATGGTAGCAGGCAGGACCTAATATCTGACACATACCGCCTTGGGATGTTATGAGATAGTCCAGGACTAGAGCGTGCTGGTTAGTTACTAAGATAAGCTGACTGGTGAGTGTGATAGTTATATTTAAAGCATCAAAAACATTCTGTAATATTGTCAAATAAGTCAGTAAGATTTTCAATATTATGTGCATTTCTTACACATAGCCCTACTAGTGTGAGTGATAGGCCAAACTTTTCTTGCCAGGGAACATGTACTAGGGATTTAGCCTTACTTGAGTTGGCTTCCCTCTTGAACAACATATGATTTGGTATGTTAATGTAAGGAAAATCATTATCTTCCCATACCCATGTGGCTGACTGGAATCTAGCTAATGTACAGGTTCCTTCTGCTCCCATAGGTATTCATATATATGCATTATGACCACACAATATATATAAGGTACAATGGCCTTGGGGTATGTTTCTCATTTACTGTTCTCCCTGTGTTATGGTTGGCACAGAGAAGACGTGTCTGCACATATCGGGTAGCAGTGTTGTTGTTCTCAGGGGCAACCCAGAACCTGGAAACTAAACTTACCATGGCATCCTTAGCCGCATGTGTTGGTCCATGTGTCAAATGATGTGTCATCATAGGGTATAGGACATGGGGTAGGCACAGTTTACTTTCTGTCTACCATAGCCCCTCTTGGTCCTCTTTGCCCCTTCCTTTTTCTTCCATTGCAGCCTGTTTTTTGGAGTAATCTGAGAATTGTCATGTTAACCGCCCCCTGCCCTTCTTCAGCAGGCTCATATCATTATTGTGGGGAGAAGCATCAGTGCAGCTGCCTTGGCCGCCTCATCTGCCTTTTGGTTGCCTACGTCCTCAGGTGACTGTTCCCTTGTATGTGCTTGGACTTTTGTAATGCTAGCTTTTTAGGTAGCTGTAAGGCACTTTATAGGGCTGCTACAGCTTCACTGTTTTTCACAGGTTTACCTGATAAGCCAACAAAATCCCTGCTCCAAATTGGGCCATAATCATCAACACCAAAAGCCTTGAGACCGTATAAAAGGTTACAGTATGACACTCGGCCCGTGAACACGCTGCAGTGAGTGCCTTCTGCTCCGCCTCCTGGGCCGAAATCCCAGGTGGGAGTGGTTTGCGGAATCAATCTTTCAAACCTAAATTCGGTAGTCCCAGACTAAGGGTATGTGCACACACAAAATAAAAAAGTCTCAAAATACGGAGCTGTCTTCAAGGGAAAACAGCTCCTGATTTTCAGACGGTTTTTAAAGAGGCTCTGTCACCAGATTATCAAATCCCTATCTCCTATTGCATGTGATCGGCGCTGCAATGTAGATAACAGTAACGTTTTTTTTTTTTTTTTAAAACAATCATTTTTGGCCAAGTTATGAGCAATTTTATATTTATGCAAATGAGCCTTTCTAATGGACAACTGGGAGTGTTTTCTCTTATTTCCAACTGGGCGTGTATTGTGTTTGTAACATCCGGGCGTGTTTACTTGTTTTACTAGCTGGGCGTTGTGAATAGAAGTGTTTGTCAGCATCATACACTTCTATTCACAACGCCCAGCTAGTAAAACAAGTAAAAACGCCGAGATGTTACAAACACAATACACGCCCAGTTGGAAATAAGAGAAAACACTCCCAGTTGTCCATTAGAAAGGCTCATTTGCATAAATATAAAATTGCTCATAACTTGGCCAAAAATGATTGTTTTAAAAAAAAAAAAAAACGTTACTGTTATCTACATTGCAGCGCCGATCACATGCAATAGGAGATAGGGATGTGATAATCTGGTGACAGAGCCTCTTTAAAAACCGTCTGAAAATCAGGAGCTGTTTTCCCTTGAAGACAGCTCCGTATTTTGAGACTTTTTTATTTTGTGTGTGCACATACCCTTAGTCTGGGACTACCGAATTTAGGTTTGAAAGATTGATTCCGCAAACCACTCCCACCTGGGATTTCGGCCCAGGAGGCGGAGCAGAAGGCACTCACTGCAGCGTGTTCACGGGCCGAGTGTCATACTGTAACCTTTTATACGGTCTCAAGGCTTTTGGTGTTGATGATTATGGCCCAATTTGGAGCAGGGATTTTGTTGGCTTATCAGGTAAACCTGTGAAAAACAGTGAAGCTGTAGCAGCCCTATAAAGTGCCTTACAGCTACCTAAAAAGCTAGCATTACAAAAGTCCAAGCACATACAAGGGAACAGTCACCTGAGGACGTAGGCAACCAAAAGGCAGATGAGGCGGCCAAGGCAGCTGCACTGATGCTTCTCCCCACAATAATGATATGAGCCTGCTGAAGAAGGGCAGGGGGCGGTTGACATGACAATTCTCAGATTACTCCAAAAAACAGGCTGCAATGGAAGAAAAAGGAAGGGGCAAAGAGGACCAAGAGGGGCTATGGTAGACAGAAAGTAAACTGTGCCTACCCCATGTCCTATACCCTATGATGACACATCATTTGACACATGGACCAACACATGCGGCTAAGGATGCCATGGTAAGTTTAGTTTCCAGGTTCTGGGTTGCCCCTGAGAACAACAACACTGCTACCCGATATGTGCAGACACGTCTTCTCTGTGCCAACCATAACACAGGGAGAACAGTAAATGAGAAACATACCCCAAGGCCATTGTACCTTATATATATTGTGTGGTCATAATGCATATATATGAATACCTATGGGAGCAGAAGGAACCTGTACATTAGCTAGATTCCAGTCAGCCACATGGGTATGGGAAGATAATGATTTTCCTTACATTAACATACCAAATCATATGTTGTTCAAGAGGGAAGCCAACTCAAGTAAGGCTAAATCCCTAGTACATGTTCCCTGGCAAGAAAAGTTTGGCCTATCACTCACACTAGTAGGGCTATGTGTAAGAAATGCACATAATATTGAAAATCTTACTGACTTATTTGACAATATTACAGAATGTTTTTGATGCTTTAAATATAACTATCACACTCACCAGTCAGCTTATCTTAGTAACTAACCAGCACGCTCTAGTCCTGGACTATCTCATAACATCCCAAGGCGGTATGTGTCAGATATTAGGTCCTGCCTGCTACCATTATATAAAACCCTCTGGCCTGTTGCAAGTCAAGTAGGATATCCAGCAGACTAAGAAGGTGAAGAGTTTAGGAAAGTTAACTCTCAGGATGACTGGAATCTCAACTGGCCAGACTTGCTTAGTTGGTTAAACCCAGCTAAGTGGTTTAAGGGATTAGGTGGTTGGTTTTACAGAATATTACATGTAGCTTTGTAGGTATTTATTACAGGAATACTTATTTATTTGATTGTCAAACTAATTTTTTATGTTGATGACGAAGTGTTGTAATGGTTATAAAAACCCAATGCAGATTAAAGTTCTATGTGTAGAAAAAGGAGAAACATTGGGACATAAAATAACTTCTACATCCTTGCTTCCAGCAACAGTTCACATGCCTCAATTCATCAAGGATGATGGATGGATATGCGCCTACTGTGATGGATGAAACCCTTCTCAAGTCGACATATGTGTCCATTGTGGTGTTGTTAGGAAAGAATCAGATAATTAGGGATAGATTTGTGTGGTCAGGAACACCTCACTCTTAGGTAAATGATTTGTAGATGATCTGTGGGAAAGGCAAGTTTGATGATCCCACTGTTTATATGGCTACCCGTGTAATCCATGATATACCACAGTTTCGGCTGTAACTCATGATAGGTAGATTCCCAATTATAATGGCCACTATACTAGTGTAGGAAGGGAAAAGAAGATCCGAGTTTTCACCTTCAGAGGATATCGGTTCCCATAGGGATAGCATAGTTGGATGCAGTATTTTGTCAAAAAGAGGGGAACTATTAGAGTAATTAAATAAATTGTATAAATGTTATCAAAATATCTGCATTATATTTAATGAGATATAAGATATGTTTTAAGATTCTCTTAAAACATGACATTCCCCATCATTTGAATACATAGGATAAAGATGACGTCATCAGGCATGCCAAACTAATGAATACCAGATGTTCCTTTCTTTTCAATTTTCTTTTTTATTGAAAGGATTTTTCAAAGAAAAATGTAAACAAACAAATAAACCATATTATCATTGCAACAAGGAAGTGCATAAAATGAACAATCTTTGCTCAATTAACATTGTTATGTTGTAAACAGAGAATGTCTTATATGAAAGATATTATTTGGATACAAATATAGAGTGAGATAGAGAGGGGAGATGGTGGGGGAAGGAGAGGGGGGGGTGAGATACAAAATAATGGATACCAGACAAGTAGATACATCTAGAAATTCTGTTAGTTCAAAGCAATTGTAAGTATAAGGAAGAAGAATGGGAGAAAGTCACATGTTGCATTAAGGACAGCTACTCGGAGTCCGTTATGAGATCTCGAAATTGAGATGTATCTCTATAGGTTATCCAAGGTTGCCAAGTTCCCAAAAATCAATAGGGTGGGATTAGTAATTTGGTCCCATCCAGCAGAAACATCATCAATCAGTTTGCATCTGGGGTAATGCCTTTGATCGGCAGGTTTAGAAATATCGTAGGGGCAGTTATTGTTTGGGAAATGGCACATATGTCGGCCATGAGTGGAAGCACAGACTCCCAGTAGTTGCGCAACAAAGGGCATGACCATCATACATGGATATAGGAGCCTGTGTTCAGGTCACACCTCCAACAAGTACTCAGAATAGAAGGATACCATATGTGCGTTTTATCGGGAGTAATGTACCACCTAGATATAATCTTGTACGAGTTCTCTTGTATCCTAATGCAATCGGAAGGACCGTGTGAATGTTTATAAACCTTCTTAACATCTTCTGGGGATAGGGTTAGGTCCAGATCCTTTTCCCGTAGGGATAGAAAGGACCTCCTCAGTGGTGCATCTTTGGAAATGAGAAGTCTATATAATTGAGAGAAAATTTTTGCAGGGTAGCTGGTTTGTGCAAATTAATAGGATCTCAAAAGCGGTTATAGGTCTGTGTAGAGATCCACTGGCAAGATAAGGGGTAACGGCGTTCTTTAGCGACACATAATGAAGGGGGTGCAATGTTGTGCAATTTGTATCATTGGTCCATTCGTGATAAGAGGGGAGGTCTCAGTCTTGCAAGATAGAGTCAATAGAATCGGTTACCTTGATCATGGGGTTAGTAGAGTGCCCGCTCAGTCCTTTACAGCATAGAACAATGGGATCTGTCACCCTCGTTAGGGGTGAAGGAGGAGGGGGCAGAGTAGCCCCGTATAAGGACCAAGTGTTAACCATCACCTTTGTGAGAACATTCTTGAAAGAGAATTTATTTAGACTGGTAGGCTGGTAGCAATACAGTTCTCAAAGGAAGAGGTGTAAGTTCCTCCTCAATATGGGTGCAAAGTTTGTAACTCGGGTTGCGGAACCAGTCTACTGTTCTAGTTAGAGAAGCTTAATGGTAGTATTTTGGGCGTGACTGTACGTCCAAATTCAAAGTGCGTTCCCACAATAGGGCGTACATTCACGCCCTGTAGATAAAGCCGGCATCTTCAGGGGCTGTCAGCTGTAATACACAGCTGACATCCCGCTGCAACAGTGGCGACGGCAGTTACCGGCAATCGCAGCCATTTAACCCCTTCAATGCGGCTGTCAATGGCGTCCGCCGCATTGAAGTACTTGACAGAGGGATCGAGCTCTCTCTGTACCCCCCCTGTGCCCCCAACGAGAGATTGCGGGTGGCGATGGTTGCTATGGCAACCAGGAAGTTGTTGCTAGGCTTCCTGGCTGCCCAGGTACGGAAGACTATTAGGTCCTGCCCGAGGCAGGACGTAATAGGCTAACTATCCGATGAAGAATGACAGTTACAATACATTTCACTGCACTACATAAGTAGTGCAGTGTATTGTACCGGGGTTCAGAAGATCAGATCTTCAAGTGCTCAGGTAGGTGTAAATAAAAAGTGAAAAAAAGTAAAAAAAATGTTAAAGAAAAATAAATAAAAGTTTTAACTAATAAAAACAATAAACGCCCTGTTTCCCTGATCAACTCCATTATAATTAGAAAAAAAATGAAAACATGAAAAAAAACTATACATAATAGGTATCGCCGCATTCAGAACGGCCTGATCTATAAAAATATCACATTATTTTTACCGCAAGGTGAACACCGTAAATTTTTTTAATAAAAAACAATGACAGCATTTTATTTTTTGTTCATCTTGTCTCAAAAAAAATATAATAAGTGATCAAAAAGTTGCAAGTAACGCAAAATGGTACCAATAGAAACTAAAGTTCGTCATCCATAAAACAAGCCCTCCTACAGCGATATCAACTAAAAAATAAAAAAGTTATGGCTGTCAGAAAATGGTGACACTAAAACATGATTTTTTTAGAAAAGAGTATTTTTATTGTGGGAACGTAGTGAAACTTAAAAAAACTATATAAATTTGGTGTCGCTGTAATCGTATCGACCCGCAGAATAAAGTTAACATGTTGTTTATACTGCACGGTGAACACTGTAAAAAATAAAAAACAAAACAATGCTGCAATTGTTGTTTTTTGGTTTCCTCATCTCCCAAAAAATGGAATAAATAGTGATAAAAAAAAATCGCATGTACCCCAAAATGGAACCAATAAAAATTACAACTCGTTCCACAAAAAACAAGCCCTCACATAGCTCGTCAACGGAAAAATAACACGTTATGACTCTCAAAACGCAATGATGCAAAATAATGCTAAATGACGGCCCAGACTAATTTTTTAGGTCCAGTAGAATTTCACTAAATACCCCACATCATCATTTGCTGGACCCCACAGGTGGACCCCGTAGATGCAGCGGAGATGAGGAAACTTTAGGGCCTTGTGCTGCTTACAGGGCTAGTGAAGAAGTCAAAGATTAGGCAACACTGGAGCTGTAATGACAGGGATAGGGAAACAGACAAGTGAGCCCTAATCTACCGCCACTCAGTCCCTGCCTACTTGCAACGACACGCCCTAGGCGACGGGGTACAACTGGGCGACGGTCCCTACACTCAGTAAGTGCACGACAGACAACAGACAAGGAAACACAGAGCAAAGGGAAACGGGGCAGTTGCCCACGGCAACACCGTGAGCAACAAGAGTGGTAAACGAGCCGAGTCAAACCAGGAGAGTACGAGGTGCCAAACGCAGAGCAGGAGAGTAGTAAACAAGCCGAGTCAAACCAGGAGTATACGAGGTACCAAACGCAGAGCAGAAGAGTAGTCAGTAAGCCAGGATCAATACGAAGCAGGGACAAGTAGTTCAAGAAGCTGCAGCAGGGCCAGGAAACCAACAGAGAAGAATCACAAGCAAGGAGGAACAGGAAAGGCAGGTATAATAGACAGAGGGCGGGAGCTAGCTCCGTCTGGCCAGGCTGTGATAGGCTCTCCCACTCCTAAGCCTGCCATCCTGAGTGGTGGAAGATGGAGTCAGTCTCACAGACATAGAAGCAGGTGCAGACTGATTACCTATGGGCGTGGATACAGAAGCTGTGCCTGGCAGAGCCTTAACAGGAGCGCAGATATTTTGTATAATACCCCAAAAACCCGGCCTGTGCATAAAGGATTGGTTCAAAGGGTACCACACCAATCCATGGATTATTCATTCATCCCATTATTACATCATCCTATTATGACCTGTTGCACTCCGCCCAGTTTACATATGCCCTGATGTACTCTGCACAGCTTACATATACCCTGATGTACTCCGCCCAGCTTACATATACCCTGATGTACTCCGCCCAGCTTACATATGCCCCCACATTATAAGCTGAAATACCAGTAAAACCCCAAGCAAAATCTGCGCTTCAAAAGCCAAATGGTGGTCCAACTGAGCCTGGCAGTGTGCCAAAACGGCAATTTATGACCACATATGGGGTATTACTGTATTCTGGAGAACCCGCTTAACAATTTATGGGGTGTGTGTCTACGATGGTACAAGCTAGGCACAACACATTGGGCACTGATATGGCATATCTGTGGAAAATGGCAATTTTCAATCTGCAACATCTATTGTGTACTCATTTTTGCAAAACTCTTGTCGGTTCAAAATGCTCACTACACCCCTAAATAAATTCTTTGAGGGATCTAGTTTCAAAAATGGGGTAATTTTTAGGGGGTTGCATTGTACTGGTACTATAGCTCAATTCAACATGGTGTCAAAAATGAATCTTGTAAAATCTCCACTCCAAATACTAAATGGCGCTCCTTCCCTTTAGAGCCTTGCTGTATGTCCAAATAGCAGTTTATGACCACGTGTGGGGTATTTCCTTACTCTGGAGAGAATGCTTTACGAACGTTGAGGTGCTTTTCTCCTATAGTCCTTGTGAAAATGCTAAATTTTGGGCTAGAACTACATCTTTTCGCAAAAAAAGAAAATTGCATTTTTTTTATGTTCACATCTCAATTCTAATACATTCAGCAAAAACCTTTGTTGTCAAAATGCTCACTACACCCCTAGATTAATTCCTCAAGGGGTGTAGTTTACCAAATGGAGTCACATTTCAGGGGTTCTTACTGTACTGGTACCTCAGGGGCTTTGTAAATGCAACATGGCGCCCAGGAATCCATCCTGCAAAATCTGCGCTCCAACTGCCAAATAGTGATTCTTCCCTTGTATCCTGCCGTGTATCCAAACAGCAGTTTATGACCACATATGGCGTATTTCCGTACATTAGAGAAGTTGCTTTACAAATATTGGGGTGCTTTTTCTCCTTTATTTGTTTTCACTGCCCAATTCTAATGAAATCTATGAAACACAAGTGGGGTCAAAATGCTCACTACACCCCTAGATTAACTCCTCTAGGGGTATAGTTTCCAAAATGGAGTCCCTTTTGGGGGGTTTCCACTGTACTGGTACCTTAGGAGCTTTATAAATGCAACATGGTGCAGAGAAATCAATCCAGCAAAATCTGTACTCCAAAAGCCAAATGGAGTGCCTTCCTTTCTGAGTTTTGCCGCTTGCCCAAACAGCAGTTTATGACCACATTTTGGGTATTTCTGTACTCTGGAGAAGTTGCTTTACAAATGTTGGGGGGCCTTTCCTCATTTATTTGTTGAAAAAAATTAAAAATTCTGAGGTAAAGCTACATCTTATTGGAAAATAATGTAATTTTTCATTTGCACTGCCCAATTCTAATGAAATGTGTGGTCAAAATGCTCACTACACCCCTAAATGAATTCCTCAAGGGGTGTAGTTTGCAAAATGAGGTCTTTTTTGGGCTGTTTCCTTTGTTTTTGCACCACAAGACCTCTTATAACCTGACATGGTGCCTGAAATATAATTTAAGATAAGGAAGGCCCTAAAATCCACCAGGTGCTCCTTTGCTTCTGGGGCTTTTGCTTCAGTCCAGCACTAGGGCCACATGTGGGATATTTCTAAAAACGGCAGAATCTGGGCATTAAATATTGAGTTGTGTTTCTCTGGTAAAAACCTTCAGTATTACTGGAAGAATTGATTAAAATGGAATTTCTGCAAAAAAAAATTGAAATAGGCAAATTTCCCTTCCACTTTGCTTTAATTCCTGTGAAACGCATAAAGGGTTAAGAAACTTTCTAAATGCGGTTTTGAATACTTTAAGGGGTGCAGTTTTTAAAATGAGGTGATTTGTGGGGGTTCCTAATATATAAGGCCCTCACAGCCACTTAAGAACTGAACTGTTCCCTAAAAAAATAGGCTTTTGAAATTTTCTTAAAAATGTGAGAAATTGCTGCTAAACTTATAAGCCTTGTAATGTCCTAGAAAAATTAAAATGATGTTAAAAAAACTATGCCAATCTAAAGTAGACATATGGGAAATGTTAGCTAGTAACTATTTTGTGTGGTATAACTATCTTTCTTACAAGCAGATACATTTAAATTTAGAAAATTCTAATTTTTGGCAAATTTTCTCAAAATGTTGGTGTTTTTCACACAAAAATATTGAATATATCGACCAAATTTTTTCACTAACATAAAGAACAATATGTCACGAGAAAATCTCAGAATCGCTTGGATAGGTAAAAGCAATCCCAAGTTATCCACACACGTCAGATTTAAAAAATGAGGCTTTGTCATTTAGTCCAAAAGTGGCTGCGTCCTTAAGGGGTTAAAGTCAGGGGTGGCTATTTCACCCATGGACTTGGGGAGGGAGAGTGTAGTGGAGCTAATTTTGGGATGTTTGTCTTTCCAGATATAGTGAAATCGTAAAGATTTAAGTTTTGCTAAGAAAGAAAGGGGAATGGGTAACATTTTAAAAATTTAAGTGAATTTAGGCAGAATTAGTCCTTTGACCAGGTTCTTCCTACCAATCCAGGAGATAAAGGGAGCGAACCAAGAATTTATTGTGGATTTTACTGTTTAAATACCAGATGTTCTTGAAGAGATTCAAGGAGGAACAATCTTGTTACCTTATATAGAAGTGGACTACACATTGTATACTTGACATCATCTGATTGGTTAATGTGTGTTAAGTGAAAGTATGAACCTATAAATAAAGGCTCCATTCACAGCCATTTTAGGTTTCTGTACATCAAACCATTGTATGTGCAATCTCTCCCGATCGGTCAATTTTGTAAATATGAATGAATCCTGGACAAATTCTGTTATGGGGAAAAGGAACTCAAGTGTGATGGGGATTACGATAACACTTACCCGCTCCCTCTTCTCTGCGCATTGTCCGGCCATCTACGATAATGTTGCAGGCCATGTGACACTGCAGACTGTGATTCCCTGCAGCGGTTACCTGGGATTAAAATTCATCCCAGGAGGCCGGACTGCAGGGAAGGAGGGCGTTCTGGGTAAATATGTTGTTTTTTCCGTAGTTGCAATTTTTGCTGCGTAATCGCTGTGATTCCGCCACAAAAGTCGCAACACATGGCTTTCTGTTGCGGGTTTTGCATCCCCATTGAATTCAATGGGGAAAACCCGCTACAGAAGAGTAACAAAAACGCAGCAGAAATTGACATGCTGCGGAATTAAATTCTGCACTGCAGGCCAATGTATTAACGTTTACCTTGTGGAACAAAAACGCGATTTTAAGATACAGACTTAAAATTTTCTTAATCTCATCCCCTTTTCTGCTATTGTAAATGCTGTAGAATTTCCGTGCAGAATTCCGTTACGGAAATTCTGCAGCGCTTACGCTACGTGGGAGCCCGGTCTAAGAAGTTTGCATTTAGAGACAGCAAGGGAGGAGTTTCACAGACAGAATTCTTCTTTAACTCCCTCAGGACCATGAAAATTTTGGTCCTAAAGAAGAACTGCAGCAGTTTTTTTTTTTCCGCCCTCCCCTTTGAAAATGTGATGAATCTATTGGTTTAAAAACCTATAGAGGTCTATGAATGCCACTAAATGCTGGAAAAAAAATGCCAAAGCTAGGCTTGCTGCGATGCTTTTTAAAAACACAAGACAAATAAAAAAAACTCCACCAAAAAATATAGCTTGTAGTGCATTTAATATTTTCCTGTTTACTTCAAGATAACATCTGGCCACAGCATTTTTGAACCAGAATAAAGCATCAAAAAACGCCACAAAAAAGTGGAGGTTTTTTTCTAAAAATGCTGCAGTTGGTCTGGGCTACACATTTGATACATAGGGCTCGACCACACGTAACGGAACTGCTGCAGAAAATTTCTGCAGCAATTTTGTTGAAAGTAGCAGACTTTCCACTGCGGCAAAAACGCCTTTGACTGCAGAAAATGGTGTGTTTTTCTCAATGCTGGGAGATGGTGTCATCTCCTCTGAAAAACGCAGCAATTCAGTCCACTTTCCGCAGCAGGAATTGACATGCTCTGGTCCGAAAAATATGCACCGCAGGACAATTTCTGCTCTGAATATTTCCACAGCGTGTGGATGAGATTTGTTAACTCTCACCAACTTTGCTGCTACTGTATTCCGAACGGAAAATATGCAGCAATTCCGCTACGTGCGGACAAGCCCTTAGGCCCAAATAAATAAAAACATACAACTGAAGGAGGGTGTCTCTTTTCCCCATGACTATAGTTTTTTTTCTTTACTACCCAAGGATGTGGCAAAGGCAATATTCACTGTACATCTCTATCAGCAGAAAAGTTAGGTGCCCTCTTGGATCTTGCAAGTGTACAACAGAATGGGGAAAATACCCAATTTTCTTTCACAGTGGCTGTCAGGGTATGTGCACACGTAGTGACCAAAAACGTCTGAAAATACAGAGCTGTTTTCAAGGGAAAACAGCCCCTGATTTTCAGACGTTTTTTGAGCAACTCGCGTTTTTCGCGCCGTTTTTGGAGCGGTTTTCATTGGAGTCTATGAGAAAACAGCTCCAAAAACGTCCAAAGAAGTGTCCTGCACTTCTTTGGACGAGGCTGTATTTTTACGCGTCGTCGTTTGACAGGTCGTCTGCACAGTACGTCGGCAAACCCATTCAAATGAATGGGCAGATGTTTGCCGACGTATTGTAGCCCTATTTTAAGACTTAAAACGAGGCATAATACGCCTCGTTTACGTCTGAAAATAGGTAGTGTGAACCCAGCCGTAGGGTATGTTCACACGACCTATTTTCAGACGTAATTCAGGCGTTTTACGCCTCGAATTACACCTGAAAAAACGCCCCTAATACGCCTACAAACATTTGCTTTCAATGGGTTTTACGATGTTCTGTTCCCACGAGCCTTTATTTTACGCGTCGCTGTCAAAATACGGAGCGTAAAATGACGGCTCGTCAAAAGAAGTGCAGGACACTTCTTAGGACGTTTTTGGAGCCTTTTTTCATAGACTATTGAAAACAGCTCCAAAAACGGCCGTAAAAAATGCAGCGAAAAACGCAAGTTGTTAAAAAAAAAGTCTGAAAATCAGGAGCTGTTTTCCCTTGAAAACAGCTCCGTATTTTCAGACGTTTTTTGTTAAGCGTGTGAACATAACCTTACTGTTATGTAGCACTGAAGACTCTTAAGGCCTTATTCAGACGAGCGTATTTCATGTTCGTGTGCTGTCCGTTTAAAATACGGACAACACACGGACCCATGCAATTCAATGCGGCTATTCATAAGTCTGTGTTTTTTCACGCAACGTGTGTCCGTTGTGTGAAACTCACTGCATGTCCTATTTTGGTCAGTTATTGCGGACCTCGTCGAGCAGTGATGTCAATGGGTGCGTGAAAAACACGGACAAAATACAGACGACATCTGTGTGATGTTAGTGATTTTCTCGCACCCACCAGTTGCTAAAGAAATGATGAAAAACACAAAACAGGAACACTGATACCCAGGGCCGCCATCAGGAATTTCAGGGCCCCCTACAGCGAAATTTTCTGGCCCCCCCTACCGTGGCACCGCCTGTTAACGGTATTCCGTCCAGCACTATATCATGGTACCCAGGGCCGCCATCAGGGGGGGTATTAGGGGTACTGATGTGAGAGGCCCGGCCAAACCTAATTGAAAGGGGGGCCCGGCAAACTGCCGCGACTTGCCTTTGGTAGAAAAAAAACAGGCCCCTGCAATGGGGCCCGTTTTTTTCACCAAAAGAATGTCATGAGCTGCGGGCCCCCCTTTCAATTAGGTTTGGCCGGGCCTCTCACATCAGTACCCCTAATACCCCCCCTGATATCGGCCCTGGGTGGCATGGGGGCCGTCAAACACCGCCGCCCGTGCGACCGATCGCGCGCACCCGCAAACTCCCGCGCATGCGCACCGGCGACCGCCTGGAACCGCGCACAGAATTTTGAGGCAGATTTTGACCTGCCCACACTATCTTGCCGCGTTTGTTGCCCGCGGCGATTGAGGACAGCAGACAGAAAACGCAGCGAAAAATGCATTTTCTGCCTCCCATTGATTTCGATGGGAGGTCAGAGGCGGAACCGCGGCAAGAAAGGACGTGCTGCTTTTTCTTTTTTCCGCGACTGGCTCCCATTGATTTCAGATTAAATCAATGGGAGGTGGTTTTGGAAGTTGTTTGGTGCTGATTCTGACGCAGCGTCCGAGTCAATATCAAGGCCCAAAAACTCTGTGA
Organism: Rhinoderma darwinii; assembly: GCF_050947455.1. Lineage (NCBI taxonomy): Eukaryota > Metazoa > Chordata > Amphibia > Anura > Rhinodermatidae > Rhinoderma > Rhinoderma darwinii. Next base: position 348,851,151 of record NC_134688.1, read on the forward strand.
ACTGGGCCTTATTGTTAGGGCTTATTCAGACGAACGTGTAATACGTCCGTGCAACGTGCGTGATTTTCACGCTCCTCGCACGGACCTGTGTTACTCTATGGGGTCGTGCAGACTGTCAGTGATTTTCACGCAGCGTGTGTCCGTGTGTCCGCTGCGTAAAACTGACGACATGTCCGATATTTGTGCATTGTTCGCGCATCACGCACCCATTGAAGTGAATGGGTGCGTGAAAATCACGGGCAGCACTTCCGCAGCCGTATGAACTATGAATGAAAACAGAAAAGCACCACGTGCTACAAGCATACAAAGAGAGTGTCATAATGATGGCGGCTGCGCGGAAATCATGCTGCCACACCGAGCTGTTATGGACCTTTTGCATGCGCAAAATGCCACGTTTTTGCGCGTGCAAAAAGCACACGCTCGTGTAAATCCGGCCTTAGGGTAGGAACACACTAGGCATGAACACTGCGGATTTTATGCAACACATTTTATTGTAGAGAATCCGCAGCGTATTACAGTCGCAGCAGAGTGGATGAGATTTGAACAAATCTCATCCGCACGCTGCAAAAATAATGGACCTGCAGTGTGACTTTTGGCTTTTTAAGCCGCAGCATGTCAATGTATTCTGTGGAATCGCTGCTCCTCTGTTGCGGAAATGCTGCGGTTCTGCCGCAAAAATCACAAATGAGAAAAAAAAAAAGGCACCTTTTTAAATTTATAAAAAAGTCTAGACTTGCCCCGGCCGTAGTCCTGGTGACGCGATCCTCTATTCTTAGCGCAGCCCGGCCTCCTGTCATGACGTTTCATCCCATGTGACTGCTGCAGCGGTCACATGGTCTACAGCGTCATCCCAGGAGGTGGGGCTACGTTCAGAAGAGAGAGATGCGTCACTTAATCTACGGCCGGGGCAAGTCTAAACTTTTTTTTCCCTGCAGGATTCCCGCAGCGGACATGCCTCACGAAACCTGCGCCACTATTTGGTGCGGTTTTGCTGGCAGAATTCCCTGCGGCTACCGGGGCGGATAAGCTGTGTAGTTTTACTCAGCATATCCGCCTAGTGTGTCCCTTATGATGTCGCTCCTGGAGCTGCTGCCGGTCTTTAAGGAATTTTGAGGCAGATTTTTTTTTTGCCTGCAAAATACCGTGTGAACAGGGCCATACATGATCAGCACTTTGAGATAATTTACTCACTGTGTCTGAAGAGCTGCTCCCACTCCAGTCCTCTTCCGGCGATGTCTTCCAGGCGAGGTCTTCGGTCCAGACGTCCAGTCCTTCACCTCCAGCCAGGCTCCAGGTAAGTTTTGTCCATGTGTTTCCATGGGCGCCGGCGGTTGCGCTCGCGGGCGGTCGCGGGTGCGCGCGGTCTCGAGTGCGGGCGTTCGTGGGTGCGCGCTCGCGAGTGCGCACGCGCGGGAGCTTTGTTGTGCGCGCGATCGGGTGCGCGGGCGGACTGTTTGACGGCCCCCCATGACGAGGGGAGGGGAGGGGGCCCGCAGCAGCAGCAGCAGCTCACGACATTCTTTTGGTGAAAAAAACGGGCCCCATTGCAGGGGCCCGTTTTTTCCTACCAAAAGAATGTCGCGGCAGTTGCCGGGCCCCCCTTTCAATTAGGTTTGGCCGGGCCCCTCACACCAGTACCCCTAATACCCCCCTGATGGCGGCCCTGCTGATACCACACGGAACTCGTAAATCTGCTCCAAAAACTCAAGATGTGACAAGTTACTTCTTTTTTACAAGTCATATTTTTACACTGCATTTGTTAAACAGAAGTGTAAAATTATGCCTCGTATGAACTGCACAGCTTTTTACTATTGAAATCAATTAGAAGCTGTTTGCAGGTGTTTTCAATGTGTATTTTGGAGCGTAATGCGATCATTTTATGCTCCGAAATGCGCCAAACAAAAAGCAGTGTGAACATGCCCTTACAGTCAGTATGTGTGGTAAACAACATTCTTTCTCTAAGTTTTTTATTGTTTGGATAATTCCCATTTATAGTGACTCAACCGGCCTAATACTATGAAAAATAGATATGGAGACACTAAATGAAAACAACTAGCATATGAGCTCTGTTCATGCAGTGGAAATAATGGCATAAAGGATTAAGATAATTTAACACACTTTCAGTTGGAAAGATTTTCAGCATAAAAACAATCATATGACAACTTTTGTAACAGGCAGTTTCCACGGTGTTAATTCTCCATAGGACCTTTACAAGTAATACAGTGTCCATGTAATGCAACCACCCTGACAGTAATACCACATGAGTGAATTTTAGCTGCATGACCCTCAAAATCGGCTAGTGGAAAATCGAACTAGCTTGAAGGGAGTCTGGCATGAGATTTTAGGTTAAAAAACGGCTGACATTGGTAGTCAACGAGAGGGTAAAGGAGAAGGAACATACCAGTGTTGAAGATCTTAGGGTTTACATCAGTGTAAAAAATAACTTTTATTCTGTCACACGTCATATTCAAATTAGACTAGAGTGTCCGCCAAACCAGGAAGTGTCCGGCGTCTATAGCTCCAGCCCCTCCCACCTGCAGTTGCTTCACGGCACTACTTGTATGACGATGAAGACAAGCAGAGGTGAGTGCTTGAAGCTCAGCAAAGTTCTTTTTTACCCTGAGGCAAGCCCTAAAATCTTCGACACTAGTATGTTCCCATTCCTTTACGCCATCGCTAACAAGCAGTATCAGTCATTTGTTAGCCTGAAATTTCATGAAAGCCTCACTTTAAGTGCTCATGCATACTGCAGACCTATGTTAGGCCCCATGCACACGACCGTAATTTTGGTCCGTAATTGCAAATCAAAGTACGGACCCTTTCATTTCTGTTGGCCACAGACACCTTCCCGTATATTTACGGGAAGGTGTCTGCGCTGTAGAAATCATCCGTAAAAAATAGGCTATGTCCTATTTTTTTTTATATTACGGACGTGCTCCCATACTTTATGGAACGTGATTACGGGCCTGGCCGTGTGCATGGGACTTTAGACATTAGAAACTAAGTGAAAGTGCCTATGTACATGTGAAGTGTGATGGAGAATATATTCCCACAGAAGAAACCTCTGTATAAAATCGTAGACGGCTACGGCTCTGTACAAAAATGGAGCCACAGTACTGCCATGTACAAGAGCCCTAATGGTTCTGTGATACCTGTTAGGGGCCATTCACATATGCACGGCGTCCACTTCAGTTTACCTCCGGCGTGTTGAAGAACAGCCGGAGGCAAACTGATGCTAGAATGGATCCCAAAGCTTTCTATGGGATCTGTTCTGGCACAGGGGACATCCGTTGTGGCGCCATACCTCCCTGGTAGCCGGATCCAAAAACGTTACCTGCACCGTTTTTGGTTCCGGCTCCCAGGGATGTCCAGCGCCGTATACTATCTATTTTAATGGTGGCCGGATGTACCCACCTTCCGGCAGCACCCTGGCAGGAAGTTGGATGTGAACTAGGAGCGGAATCCCCGGTCATAGAATTGCCGGGGAAGCCCCTGACGACTACCCTCCCACCCGTCCCGGATTCATCGTGACAGTCCCGGATTCCAGGCGGTGTCCCGCTACTCCGTGCGGCGGGGGGTATATCCCGCTGTCAAGTGTGTTTGCGTCCTCCGGACACAGACACAGTTGAACTAATACTGAAGCAGGGAACGATCAGGTCCCTGCTTCAGCATGAGTTCAGAGCGGAGGAGCAGAGGGAGCTCCTCCGCTCGCCGAGAATACCCCTGGGCATATCGCTGTGCTCGGCAAAGCCCTTGACAGGCTAGACAGAGTCGGCAATGGGGATTCCACTTAAGGAGTAGCCACTGACGTCACTGTCCATACATGGACAGTGGAGTCAGGGGATCCTCCGTGAGGAAATCCCCGGCCACAGCGTCAGCAATTCTCTGGCCACGGATTTCTCTGCTAGAGTGAGCTTCAGTGGGGGTAGCTTCAGTAGTATCTACAGGGGAAGGTGGTAGCACTATATACAGTGGGGGGTGGCGCTATCTACAAGGGGGGCGCTGTGTGGCGCCATCTACAGGGGGCGCTACATGGTGCCATCTACAGGGGGAGCTGCGTGGCGCCATCTACAGGGGACGCTGCGTGGCCTCGATCTACAGGGGGCGCTGCGTGGCATCCATCTACAGGGGGCGCTGCATGGCATCCATCTACAGGGGGGCTGTGAGACATTATCTACAGGGGGCACTGCAGCATTATCTACAGTGGCATGAGTGACACTATATACAGGGGGTTGTGCGGCACAATTTACAGAGGGTGCTGCAGTATTATTTACAGGGGGTGTGTGGGACTATATACAGAGGGCACTATTTCATTATCTACGCATGAAATTCATATGTTTTTAAAAATTTGTCAAAAATGGAAAACACGGAACGGATGCAAAACGGCCATCAAAAACTGACCTAGAAGGCTGTTTTTAACAGCCGACACCCGAACCCTGTTGTGTGAATCCCTGCATGGTTTGAGGTGGGTAGAAGATGCTGGGTGGTATTGGGTAGCTGTCAAGGCGCCATCTACTCCCTGAAGTTAGGGCAAGTGTTTGGCGTCTTTTCAGGCTCCAGTGGCCGCTTCGAAGATTTAATCGGAGTTCAGTGGACAGCAGCTGCCTTCTGGGCTCCCTCTCTTGTCGCTGCACTGAATATGACACACGTGACATTACAATGTGTGTGTCAGGCTTCAGTGTAGCGCCAAGGCCAGAGCAGAGCCCTGACATGGTACAAAACAAGTATCTAATCTATCACAGACTATACACCACTCTTATAAAATTGCCACATTTTCAGAGCCTAGACCACCTTTTTGGTGAACCACTGTGGTAAAAACTGATGTTAAAGACGGATGGTAAAAACTGATGACCACTAACGACAACTGATTTGTAGTAAAAATCATGAAAAAGCCTGATGGCAACTGATAAATTTTTGCATCAGTTTTTGTATCAGTTGTAATTACTTGAGGTACAAAAAAACTGATGCTGATAAAACTGACATATGTGAACGCACCCGAAGACAAAACTAAGGGCCTGTTCACATCACCGTTCGCTTTCCGTTCCGGGGTTCCGTCGGGTGAACCCTGCAACGGAAAGTGAAAGTGACACCACAGCTTCCGTTTCAGTCACTATTGATATCAATGGTGATGGAAACATCGCTAATGGTTTCCGTTCGTCACCATACCAGCAGGAGTTCCAGGAAACCTCAGACGGAACCCCGGAACGGAAAGCGAACGGTGATGTGAACAGGCCCTTAGGCTAGATATCAGGCCTGGACTGTTCTCCCAAATCCTTTATTTTCCCCATAATTGTGTGCAATGTTTATTGTATGCCAATTTGCTAGTGTTCCAAATTTTCCACAATTGTCTATGTGGAAAAATTTTCTTGTCCGTCATACAAACCTCCCCTCATAGAGCAGACACATGGATTATTGACTCACTGGGGGAAATTCATTATAAATCTCTCTGTCTAATCACAACTTGTACAGATTTTTCTATAGGTTTGTGCCGTCCTCATTATTTCAGAAATCTGACAAGCTAAGTAGGTGTGGTTACAGTGGCATATGAGTAAATGGCATATTTATGAAAAGCTACATTTTAAAATGTCACATAATTTGGTGCAAAATCCCTGCACTTCTTAGGTGACGTAAAAATCCAGACCATCATGTAGCAACAGTAAGGCTGGGTTCACACGAGCATGTTATGTCCGTAATGAACGGAACGTATTTCGGCCGCTAATCCCGGACCGAATACACTGCAGGGAGCCGGGCTCCTAGCATCATGGTTATGTACGATGCTAGGAGTTCCTGCCTCTCCGTGGAACTACTGTCCCGTACTGAAAACATGATTACAGTACGGGACAGTTGTCCTGCAGCGAGGCAGGGACTCCTAGCACCGTACATAACTATGATGCTAGGAGCCCGGCTCCCTGCAGTGTGTTAGGTCCGGGACTTGTGGCCGAAATACGTTCCGTCCATTACTGACGTAACATGCTCGTGTGAACCCAGCCTTAAGGAGCCCGTGCCGGAGGTTCACCAACCATGGTGGGGTACACCTGATCACGTCATGGAGCCGGGGGAAGGGGGAAACGCTCACAGCGTTGTACGGACTCAATAGGGTTTCATTAAATCCAAACACTGGATCGAGTAAAACCTTCAGCAATGAAGTGGAGCAGTGCTCAGGTGAGCGCTTCTGCCCCCTTTGTTTTAGCAATAGGTGGGATCTCAGCATTCAGCCCACACCAATCTAAACTTCTGGCATGTCACTATGACACGTCAAAAGCTTAATGAAAGTTGACTTATCCGCAAAAGTCAAAATAGGCTGCTGTTCCTAGTTTCCTCTGCGGCTCGTCATCCAGAGATCGGCTTTCTGTGCTACTCTGCAAGTCCCCATGATCTTAGGACTTATTCACACGAACGTGTCAGTTTTGCGCGCGCAAAAGTTGTGTGGCATCTGTATATGGTGCGTGGCTGCGTGATTTTCACGCAGCCGGAATCATTATGACACTCTATTTTGATGTTACAAAACAGTAAAGGAGGGGCTTTTATGTTTCCCTTCACTTTAAGGGTATGTGCACACACACTAATTACGTCCGTAATTGACGGACGTATTTCGGCCGCAAGTCCCGGACCGAACACAGTGCAGGGAGCCGGGCTCCTAGCATCATAGTTATATACGATGCTAGGAGTCCCTGCCTCGCTGCAGGACAACTGTCCCGTACTGTAATCATGTTTTCAGTACGTGACAGTTGTCCTGCAGCGAGGCAGGGACTCCTAGCATCGTATATAACTATGATGCTAGGAGCCCGGCTCCCTGCACTGTGTTCGGTCCGGGACTTGCGGCCGAAATACGTCCGTCAATTACGGACGTAATTAGTGCGTGTGCACATACCCTAACTGTTGCGCGAATCACGCGCGTCACCCGGAAGTGCTTCCGTGTGACTTCAATGGGTGCATGCTGCGCGAAACATGGGCAAGTATAGGACATGTCGTGAGTTTTACGCAGCGGACATACGCTGCGTGAAAATCACGACCTGTCAGAATGGCTCCATTGACTTACATAAGTCCGAGCGACCCGCATGATTTCCACGCGCATAGCATGGACGTAATACACGTTCGTGTGAATAAGGCCTTACAGTCCTTGGCAGGAGTTCAATTTATTAAATTGAAGTTTTCCGACATTGTGTTAAAAAACTGACATTAAAACAAAATAAAATTGCATAAAACATTGTGACCATTGAAAAAAATTGACAAAATTTGCACTAGCATGGATGAAAATGAAACTATAGAAAAGTAAAAATAAAAAATTCCTGTTGATAAATTCCCCTCACTGACTATAGGTCAGGTAAGATCTTACACTTTATTTAACCCCTTCCCGACATTTGCCGTATGGGTACGTCATGGAAAGCATTGACTTCCCGCATCTTGCCGTACCCATACGCCGAATGTTTGGGACCGGCTCAGAGGCTGAGCCGGTGCCATCATCACCGGATCTCAGCTGTATCTTACAGCTGAGATCCAGCTGTAACGGCGGGTACCGAAATTAGCTTCGATCCCCGCCATTAACCGATTAAGTGCAGCGCTCAAACGCGATCGCTGCACTTAAGGTGTTTGCAGCTCATCGGAACCCCAGCAATGAAATTTCCGGGGTTCCGGTGGCTGCAATGGCAACCGGAGGCCTAATACTGGCCTCCCGGTCTGCCTAGCACCGAAGCCGGTCAAGATCCGCCCGGCGGCGGAGCCTGATCGGCTTCCGTAGCTGCCGGCAAGATGGTGCCGGGTCAGGAGCTGATCCGGCGTCATCAGCGGTGGAAGTCAGCTGTACTGTACAGCTGACATCCACCTGTAACGGCAGGAACCGGAGCTAGCTCCGATCCCTGCCATTAACCCCTTTGATGCAGCAATCGAAAGCAATTGCTGCATCGTAGCGGTTACTAGCAGATCGCCAGCCCTGACAGGCAATCAGGACTGGCGACTGCTGAGACACAATGGTCTTCTGCTCTGCCATTACAGAAGCCGATTTAGGCCCCGCCGGGAGGCGAAGCCTAATCGGCTTGCTGTCAGTGAATGACTGACAGATCTAATACATTGCACTACATAGGTAGTGCAATGTATTAGAAAAAAAAAAATCTGACCGTTGGACCTTCAAGTCCCCTAGTGGGACTTGAGAAAAAGTGTAAAAAAAGTATAAAAAAGTGTAAAAAAAAAAAGTGCAAAAAATAAAAGTTTAAAAACAATAAAAGTTTAAAGTAATCAAATAAAACACAATCCCCCTTTTACTCTTATCAAGTCCTTTATTATTGAAAAATAATAAACCATATTTATTTGGTATCGCCACGACCGTAACGACCTGAGGTATCAAAATATTATATTATTTATTGCACGCGGTGAACGGCGTAAAAAAAACCGTAAAAAACTTTACCCGAGTTTCTGTTTTTTGGTCACTTTGCCCTACAAATATTAGAATAAAAAGTGATCAAAAAGTCGCACGTATTCAAAAATGGTACCTATAAAAACTATAGCTCGTCCCGCAAAAAACAAGCCCTCATACACCTCCGTCGACAAAAAAATTAAAAAGTTATGGTTCTCACAACTTGGCGACAGAAAAAATACATTCTTTTTACAAAAGTAATTTTATTGTGCAAAAAGTTGTAAAACATAAAAAAGTGCTATAAAATAGGTATCGCCCGAATCGTACTGACCCGCAGAATAAAGTTAACATGTAATTTATAACGCATGGTGAACGCTGTATAAAAAAAACGAAAAAAGCTGTGCCAGAATTGCGTTTTTTTGTTTACCTGGCATCCCAAAAAATAGGATAAAAGGTGATCAAAAAGTTGCATGTACCCCAAAATGGTACCAATAATAACTAGAAGCTCGTCACGCAACAAACCAGCCCTCATACCACTACGTCTATGAAAAATAAAATTAGTTATGGCTCCAATAAGTCAGGAAATAAAAAAATATGCAGTTGTGCCCGAGGGGAACATTTCTTCTGTTTGAAGAGGCGATTTATCAAGGACCTAAAATTAGGGAACCAGGAAAGGGAGGGCCCAAACATATCCGCTGGAAGCGACGGTGCCCGTATTATACCAGGAGAACACTTCCCAGCAAAATTCCCCAAACAGCAAAGGCGCGGAGTGTGGACCAAAAGGGGGATAATAAAGGATGCCATATATCAGTGCGACACCGGCCTGTGCAGAAAGGATTGCTTCACAGCGTAACACACATCTATGGATTATTTTATTGTTTTTTTTTACCCCATTATTATACCACCTGACTATGCCCCTTATATACTCCGCCCGGCTTACATATGCCCTACATTATAAACGGAAACACCAGTAAGACTCCAAACAAAACTACTACCAAGCAAAATCCACGCTCCAAAAGCCAAATGGCGTTTCCTCCCATATGAACCCTACAGCGTCCCCAAACAGCAGTTTCCTTCCACATATATGGCACCGTCATACCCGGGAGAACCCTTTTAGCAATTTTTGGGGTGTGTCTCTCCAGTGGCATAAGCTGGGCACAAAATATTTGCCACTGAATGGCATATCTAGGGAAAAATAAAAATTTTTAATTTGCACCATCCACAGCGCATTCATTTATGGAAAAGACCTGTGGGGTGAAAATGCTCAATACACCTCTTAATAAATGCCTTGAGGGGTGCAGTTTCCAAATGGGGTCACTTCTCAGGGGTTTATTTTTATTATTTCACATCTGAGCCTCTGCAGTTGTGAACCAATACTCTGTAAATCGCCAAATTAGGCCTCAATTTTACATGGTTCGCTTTCACTCCTGAGCCTGGTCGACTGTCCAGGCAAGAGATTAGGGCCACATGTAGGGTGTTTCTAAAACCAGGAAACCCAGCATAATAATTAGAGAGCTGTCTTGTTATGGTGGCACAAGCTGGGCACCACATATTGTCCACATATCTGTGGAAAAAATCCAATTTTCACTCTGCAACATAGAGTTCACACTAATTTCTACAAAACACCTGCAGGGTTAACATGCTCACTACACCCCTAGGTAAATGCATTGAGGGGTGTAGTTTCCAAACTTGGGTCACTTCTGGGGGGTTTCCACTGTTTTGGGCCCACAGGCGCCCAGAAACCAATCCAGCAACATCTGCACTCCAAATGGCGGTCCTTCCCTTCTGAGCCCTGCCGTGTGCCCAAACTGCAGTTTATGACCACATATGGGGTATTGCCGCACTCGGGAGAAATTGCTTTACAAATGTTGGGTTCTTTTTTTCCTTTATTTGTTGCGAAAATGAAAAAATTCGAGCTAAAGCTACGTCTTATTGAAGAAAAAGGATTGTTTTTATTTTCACTGCCCAATTCTAATAAATTCTATGAAACATCTGTGGGGTCAAAATGCTCACTACGCCCCTAGATGAATTCCTCAAGAGGTGTAGTTTCCTAAATGGTGTCACTGTTTGGGTGTTTTCATTGTTTTTTCCCCTCAGGGGCTTTGCAAATGTGACAAGGCCTCCGCAAACCATTCCTGCTCAATGTGATCTCCAAAAGCCAAATAGCGCTCTTTCCCTTCTAAGCCACGCCGTGTCCCCAAACAGCCGTTTATTACCACATGTGGGGCATTGTTTTACTCGGGAGAAATTTTTCTCCTTCAGTCCTTGTGGAAATGAGAAAAAATAAGCTAAACCTACATTTTCTTTGAAAAAATTTAATTTTTACTTTCAGGGCCTACTTCCAATAATTTCTGCAAAAAAACTGTGGGGTCAAATCGCTCACTATACCCCTAGATAATTTCCTCAATGGGTGTAGTTTCCAAAATGGGGTCACTTGTGGGGGGTTTCCACTGTTTTGTCCCCTCAGGGGCTTTGTAAATGCGACATGGCCTCCGCAAACCATTCCTGCTAAATTTGAGCTCCAAAAGCCAAATAGCGCTCTTTCCCTTCTAAGCCCTGCCGTGTCTCCAAACAACCGTTTATTACCACATGTGGTGTATTGTTTGACTCGGGAGAAATTGCTTTACAAATTTTATGGTGCTTTTTCTTTTTTAGTCCTTGTGAAAATGAGGGAAAAAAAAAACAAAAAAAAAAAAATCGCTAAACCTACATTTTCATTGAAAAAATGTCGATTTTAATTTTCACGGCCTACTTCCAATAATTTCTGTAAAAAACCTGTGCTGTCAAAATGCTCACTGTACCCCTAGATAATTTCCTTGGGGTGTGTAGTTTCCCAGATGGGGTCATTTTTGGGGGATTTTGACTGTTTTGGCACCGCAAGAGCCCTTCAAACCTGACATGTTGCCTAAAATGTATTCTAACAAAAATAAGGCCCCAAAATCCACTAGGTGTTCCTTTGCTTCTGAGGCCGGTGCTTCAGTCCAGTAGCACGCTAGGGCCACATGTGGGATATTTCCTAAAACTGCAGAACCTGGGCAACAAATATTGAGTTGCATTTCTCTGGTAAAACCTTCTGTGTTATAAAAAAAATTGTATTAAAAATTTATTTCTGCAAAAAAATATGAAATTTGTAAACTTTGCTTTAATTCCTGTGAAATGTGTAAAGGGTTAAGACATTTTCTAAATGCTGTTTTGAATACTTTGAGGGGTGAAGTTTTTAAAATGGGGTGACTTTTTGGGGGTTTCTAATATATAAGGCCCTCAAAGCCACTTCACAACTGAACTGGCCCCTGTAAAAATAGCCTTTTGAAATTTTCTTGAAAATGTGAGAAATTGCTGCTTAAGTTCTAAGCCTTGTGATGTCATAGAAAAATAGAAGGATGTTCAAAAAACAATGCCAATCTAAAGTAGACATATGGGGGATGTTAATTAGCAACAATTTTGTGTGTTATAACTGCCTGTCTTACAAGCAGATACATTTAAATTGAGAAAAAAAAGCTAATTTTTCGCTAAATTTTGGTGTTTTTCACAATTAAATACTGAACATATCGAGCAAATTTTGCCAGTAACAGAAAGTCCAATGTGTCACGAGAAAACAATCTCAGAATCGCTTGGATAGGTGAAAGCATTCCGGAGTTATTACCACATAAAGTGACACGTCAGATTTGAAAAATGAGGCTCGGTCAGGAAGGTCAAAAGTGGCTAAAGAGGGAAGGGGTTAATCATTGTTGTAAATAAGACCAAATTGTGGGTCAATGCAAGATACCATATAGACAAGTTCAAATGTTCCAGGAAATCTTGCATGGAGTTTGCACATTCTCCACGTTTGCGTGGGATTTCTCTCTTACTCCAAAAAAAAACAAAAAACTATACGACTAGGTTACATGAATTTCTATGATATTGCCGTGTGTGTTAGGTAGATTTGATTGTGAGCGCTATTGGGGACAGACTGATATAACTGAAGACAATCTCTGCCCAGTCCAGGGCACACTACAGATTTTCATTTTTTTTTTCAAAAGGGTTAGAAATCCCCCACTAACATTGCGTACTTTAGTGCTGACATCAGATTACAAAATGATCAATTCAAACTTGACTGCATGTACACCAGGCAGTAGTGCGCTGCACGATTGAACCGTGAATTGACAGTTTTTACAGATGAAACACATGCTATCATGTTTCACATGTAAAATCGTGTGGCACAAAAATGATTTTTGACTGTGGGACACAGTATCATTAGGTCTACAGCCATTTTAAGGATAAGTTCACACGCAGCACAATTATTGCGGAAATTCCGCAATGTTTTCGCGAAATAAATTGACATGCTGCAAATTGAGAATCTGCACCACAGGTCAGTTTCTTAACTGGTTCCCGACCACTGGCTGTGTTTTTACGGCTAGCGGTCAGGGTCCTCAAAACCAGAGCCATAGACTTTTTACGGCTCGGGTTTTAACTTGCTGCCCGCGCGATCAGGCAGCTGAATGTCGGGTATCCAGCTGTCAGTGACTGCCGGGGACCCTGAGGAGAGGATATGAGCAGCTTTCGCTGCTTCTGTCTTCTCCGATCTCTTTTTACACAGCGCTCAATGAACGCTGTCTATAGGAATAGAGGCAGCAGCCGCGCCGCTGTCTCTATTCCTCAAGGTGATCATGTGACTGGTCACATGATCGCCGGGTGCCGTTACTAACAGACTGCTGCTGGGTCTTACTAGCGAGAAACTCACTGCACGTCCTATTCTTGTGCCTTTTTTGCACATCTCGCACCCATTGAATTCAATAGGTGCGTGAAAATCATGGACAGAACACGGACGTCATTCACGCAACAGTTGCTAAACAAATGAGAAAAATAAAAACACCTCCAGGTTTTTTTTGCGGACATAAAAAACACGTGACATACGGAAGATACGTGTAAGAAATGCAGACGTGCACTGTACACAGATGTCACGCGGAGCTGCAACGCAAGAAAAAAAAGCGGAGTTTTTTTACACGCGCAAAATGTACACGTGTGAATAAGGGCTCATTCACACGAACGAGAATCTTGTCCACGTCACACGGACTCATGAATTGCAATGGAGCCGTTCACACGTTGAGGACAGGTCCTATTTTATTGCGTGTCACACATCCCTCCATAGACTGTAGTCTGTGGGGGATCCGTGACATCGCGGCCCGCACGGGTCCACCTCAGACGTGGAAAACGGCAGTTTTTCACATCCGAGATGAGCTATGTTCGTGTGAAGGGGTTTTCCCATCAGGGACATTAGGACATAAATGTCAGGTAGATGCGGGTCCCACCTCTGGGACCAGCACCTATCTCTAGAACGGGGCCCCCAAAACCTCTTTCTACCTCTGTGTTCCGGCTGATTTCCAACCATGAAGAAAACAGTGTAGCTCGCTGAGCTATGCGGTTTCCATAACTCCCATAGTAGTGAATGGCAGTTACTTAAGCAGCGTAGCTTGCGAGTTATGCGGTTTCCATAACTACTATTCAGTTCTATGGACTTACGGAAAAAGCGTAGCTCAGCATGTTACGCTGTTTTCTTCTTCATGGTCGGTAAGCACTAGCTTCAGCCACAACAGAGGTAGAACGATGTTTAGGGGCCCGTTCTACATATAGATCTGGGACTCGCATCTATTGGACATTTATGACATATCCTGTGGATATATCAAATGTCCTTGATGAAAAAAAAGCCCCTTTAAGTCACCAGACCTCACTTCAAATAGGGCACGCGGACGGAGCCAAGGAAGGAATGGTACGGCGGAAACGGTGGTCAGAGTGAGGTCGGGGCGTTCTGTGACAGGAGTTGACCAGTCCAGTCACCTGACCTCACTGACTCATGTCAGGTGACCGGACTCGTCCACTCTTGGGCCAGCACTCAACTTCACTCAGACCGCTGCCGCCATACTTGGCTTTGTCCGCCCTTCTCCTAAACACGAGTGAGTAGGGCGGAGTTACGGCTGCAGCGGCAGTCAGGCCAGACCAAATGATCCCGCGGGCCTTATATGGCCTGCAGGCCGGACGTTCCCCACTTCTGTATTACAGCCTTTGCCCCGGACCTGCAGGAACAGTAGATGCAGCTGCCGCTTATGAGGAACATACTAGTCACATGTTCTCATGTAGATAAACACAAGAACCATTTACTGATTGTTTCATTAAGACTATCCCTCTACATATTCGCTTTTATAAAAGGAACCCCCCCCCCATCCTTTGTACTGCTTTACTAGCCAGAGTAGGGAGCTACCAAGAGACTAGTGATGTGGTTTAAAGGGGTTCTCTGGAACTTTCACTTGAACTGTAGTATTAGGCATAGCCATCTGTACAGAATAGTCGTTGTGCCTGTGTAAAGGCAGCGCCACGGCCCCTTCATTCTGATGATTGGCGGTGGTACCACGTCAGACCCCTACCGATCAAGTCCTGGGGAACCCCTTTTATCGTTGTAAAAAAGTAAAGTTTAAATTTCAGTAACGGACAACTCAGTAACTGATGGAAAGATGCTTTATTTTTAAGAGGCACTTAATCAAAGAGCCCAAATCCCATGTCTTCATCCGACTCTTCAGATTCTTCCTTCTTTTCTTCTTCTTTCTTTTCTGTAGAGTTAAATGAAAATTGAAGTTTAGATGCAAAACCAAATTATTCCTTACACTCCTAGGAATGTCCAATAAAAACATAACATGCCAGACATAGCATCACCTCGGGAACAAACACACAGAATGGATAACCTGCGTAAAACTACACTGTATAGCTGTCCTGGAAGCTGCAAGGAATTCCACCCGAAAAACTGCACCAAAAATTGTGGTGCAGGGTGTCGGGCGGCATGTTTGATGCAAAAATCCAGCAGGAATAATAATTTAAAAAAAAAGTTTATACTTGCCTCGGCCGTAGCGTTCCTCTTCTGAGAGTAGCCCAGACTCCCGGGATGACGCTGCAGTCCATGTGACCGCTGCAATATTTAATTGGCTGCAGCAGTCACATGGGATGAAACGTCATTCCAAGAGGTCGGGCTGCACTCAGAAGAGAGGATCCCCTCGCTAGGACTATGGCCGAGGGTAAGTATAAGCTTTTGTAAGAGTTGCAACACATGCCTCTTTGTTGCGGGATTTACCTCCCATTGAATTCAATGGGGGAAAAACAACAGAAGAGAAGCGATTGACAGCATAAATGGACATGCTGCAGATTAAAAAAAAAAAACGCACTGCAGGTAAATTTATGAATGTTTTTTTGGCTGATTTTATTCCGCTGTGTGTGGATGAGATTTGTTCAAACCTGATCCACTCTGCTGCTACTGTACTACACTGCAGATTATTCGCAATGAAATCCCTTGCGAAAATCCTAGTGCATTCCGGTGGTTAAAACCGGACATTAAATGGTGTATGAAATACTAATTCAGTAATGAATACTTTAACCCCTTCCCCCCGCAGCCATTTTTAGTTATTTCATTTTTGCTTTTTCCTCCCCACCTTCCAAAAGCTTGTTTCAGTCAAGTGTCTGCTATTTGATACAGCGGACATGCTCATCTAACAGAACAGGCTCTGCTGGTCGACTGCGCTATGGATTCCATCTAAAATAACAGAACCCTGTCACAACGGTGACAGACGGAAACCATTAGCTGGGTTTCCGTCATCATTGAGTTCAATGGTGAGGGAAACGGAAGCTGAGGTTTCCATTAGACTTTCCGCTGAGGGGGTTAACCCGACAGAAACGAACGGTGATGTGAACACAGCCTTAATCTACATAAAGGGATTGGTTGAGATAGGAAAACATGGCTGCTTTCTTCCAGAAACTGTGCAACTCTTGTCCATGGGGTGGCAGTGTCTGGTTTTCACCTCTTTATGACCTATCTTAACACAGAAGTAAAACTACACAGCTCCACAAAACACAGCACCTGGTCAATAAGGCTATGTTCACATTATGCTTGAATGTATTGAGAGGGCTCTGTTCCCCTTAGCAGAGGCCAAAAGACTGTATACTTTTTTCCTTAACTGTATGAAATAGTGTAGTAGACTTACTATTCCATACAAAAGCATACAGTAAAAAAAAAAACAAAAAAAAAACCTATACAACACAGTATGTTTTTTTTATTTACGTTGGGGACCTATTAGGAACTAATCCCACTGTACACACAGTGGGATAAGTCGCAGCGCAGCCTTCATTCGGCAGATCCTCCCAATGTACACCTCCAACGTAGGCGCCAAACGTTGTGTGAACACAGCCTAACATGACCACGTTGTCAGAGCACTAAATGAACATGAATAGAGCCTATGAAGAGAACAATCCTTTCTTCATTCTGTACATATTCACTAAACGTGAAGCACAGAAATCAAAATATAGATAGGTACTGTATATAGAGATGGGCACATGAAGTATATATCTTCAAGTGCAGGCTTCTGCCCAGCAACCAGGCCTAACTATGCATGTCTGTAGGGATGTTTGTCTGCACCTGCAGAATAGAATGGATATGCCCTAGAACCACTTTCACCCAAACATTAACATCTTCTAATTATGTTTGGCCATTTCAGTTACATAAAAATCAATCTCTATTTCTACCTGATGCCTCACTAAACGTTTTGTGTAGATATTGTGAATTTAAAACACCTAGGAACGACAGGCCAGCCAGAGGCAACAGGGCACACAAGTTCACAGAACAGGACCATTGAGCAGCTGCTGGCTGGAGTTTTGTAATACAGCACTGTAATTGTCCCCTCACATTACCTTTTATCCATAAATATGGTTTGAACAACTTTATGATCAAGATCGCCGACACTGGTTTTAGGAGTCCAGTGGGCGGTCCTACTAAGTGATTAACAGGTACTTTTGTATGCAAACTCATACAGGGAAAGCGTCAATGATTGAGACCACCCACTGAACTCTTAAAGGAACAGTGTCATCACAAATTATTTTTTTATATGTTAAAGATGTTAGTGCTTTATTAAAAACGTTTATATTCATTTGTGTGTTTGTGTTTTACTTTTTCTTATTTTTACACTTTTTCTTCCCTATGGGGGCTGCCATTTTTTGTTCCATTTCTGTCTGTGTCGATTAACGACACATACAGACATGGAATACGGCAGCCACAGTCCCATAGGGACTGCGAACGGCTCCCGTCCCATTGACTTCAGTGTACGGCGTCTGTGTGGGAACTGCGCATGCGCCGCTCCCACACAGTCCAATTCGAAATTGGCGCCGTCCGGCGCCATTTTCCTGTGGACCGGAAGTCGCGGCCGGACAGTAATATTACTACTTCCGATCGCGGCTTCCGGATTTGTGCACTTGGACCAGCGGCAGCAAACGGAGCGGACGGGCCGGAGGGAGCCGCGGCGGCAGGAGCAGGTAAGAGATTTCAATGTATGTTCGTGTTTGTGTGTGTTTACTACTGTATGTAAACCTACTACACTGTGTGTTAGCTCAAAAAATGGCGACACACAGCGTAGGAGGTTACACCGTTCAAACCCCTCGTTTATCCCGGCACTAGCCAGGATAAAGGAGGGGGGGATGCTGAGAGCTCACTAGAGCGAGGGCTTTTAACCCATTGTTGCAATGCTGCAATTTTGGGAATAGCTCCATCTAGTGACCAAAAATGGGTAGTATTATAAATTAGAATTAATTTATAATATTTCCTGACTATTTCCTGACTCGTGAAAAAAATAAAAAAAATTTGAACAATGTTTAATCACCCACACACTAAATGTTTAATTTTTTAAAAAAAAAACATGTTTTTCTGGCAACACATTCCCTTTAAGTCCATGAATGAGGAGAGTTTTCAATGAATAAGTTACAAGTTATACTGAATCTTTTGCCACAACTTTATTTATCAAACTGCTCAGCTCTATAATATGCTGCCCATGGGTTAGACTGCATTATCTACGTGACGGGTTTACTTTAAAATTAAAAATATGCACATAATATACTACTGTCAAGTTAACTTGCAGTAACAATTTCTCTACATATCAAAGTAAACAACTTATAGCAAAGGCCATCATTTTAATCTTCTTAGTTAGAATTCGGCCATAACTGCTTTGAGAACGTGTCTGAAAAGGCCAGATGTCAAAGATTATGGAATGAAAAAAAAAAAGTTTACACCTTAATTTTAATGATCTTACCTGGTGCGGCAGCTGCACTAGCGGCTGGAGCGGCAGAGGCAGGAGCAGCAGCCACAGCGCCACCAGATGGTACTGAACTAAGCTTGGAAAGGCCTAAGCAGAAAGAAAGAAAAAAAATGAATGCAATTGTACAATCCCTTCCGTCTCAAAACATAATGAACCCTTGGTAGTTCCAGCAGCAATAAAGACATGAAGTTATGATACAAACTATTCCGAGCTTTGATAAAAGGTAATTGCCAATGTAAATGCACAGCCCAAACAATAAATGTATTGTTTTATTCTTGGTGGACATTAATCGTCCATCCCTCTGCCTTTAGGTTATTACTAGAGCAATTCAATATGCAAAATAATTTGTTCATATGCATGATGTGTACTAGTTTCTGTAATCTATGGTTGATGGCCTTTATTAACTAACATATTGTAATATAAATACAGCTTTAGCAATTTTAGTCTACCACCCCCCATCACTTTACGACAGGAGTGAACGCACTACGGGCCATGATACCATTCTGCGCAGCCCCAACCATTAGGACGCAAGACATACTTCTGATGAAGAGAACAGGCAGCTCCATTCGCTCTTCCCTGCACATCTCATAGATAGCAGTGCAGGTCTTGGAAGATACACAACAGCACCCTCTAGTGGCTGCTTACATGTGTTTTCTGTGCCAGAGACAAAAGTCCACAGGCATGGTGGCATGGTTACAGGGACAGGCAAGTACGAACAGACCACTGTGTGGCTTACGCTTAGGCTGGGTTCACACGAGCATGTTCGGTCCGTAAAGGGCGGAACGTATTTTGGCCGCAAGTCCCGGACCGAACAGTGCAGGGAGCCGGGCTCCTAGTATCATAGTTATGTACGACGCTAGGAGTCCCTGCCTTGCTGCCGGACAACTGTCCCGTACTGTAATCATGATTACAGTACGGGACAGTAGTTCCACGGAGAGGCAGGGACTCCTAGCATCGTACATAAGTATGATGCTAGGAGCCCGGCTTCCTGCACTGTGTTCGGTCCGGGACTTGCGGCCGAAATACGTTCCGTCCATTACGGACCGAACTTGCTCATGTGAATCCAGCCTTATGGGTGCATGGTGTTGCTTTAAGAGAGCTTTTTAAAGCAACTTAAAAGAGCTATCCAGGCAAAACTTACCGTGTTATGCCTAGTGCAAACCATTTCTGGTTTCCTCTTTAGTGATCTTTGTGAGGGGCTCTCTCTATTGTAGTTTATGGGCGTTGTGCTATAAACAATAGTGGACATAACCGAGTGCACACACTATCCCTTTTCTACCATTCCCCTAATATGCGAGGATCACAGAATTGGATCCCTCCTCATTAAGCTCTCTCTGGAAAATACTGTTGATATGCCATAAAGGTTTCAGATTGGAATACTCTAAGTTTTATTGTGGCCACTAGGAGTGGTACACAAGAGAATTTGCGCCAAAGCCGCCGATTGCAGCCAGCCATCTTACGTGAATTGGGCCTTTCCAACTCTACTGACGGCAGATGTAAGTATGAATCGCAAATGACTCATTGAAATAAATATGCGCACTTTTGGCCAAACAGAGCAGCCATATATATAGTAGAGTGAAGAGACGTAGCTGTCCGGCCAAGTTATTAGAACGAGTGGCTTGTTTAAATGCAATGATAGTAAATGGGAATTTTATGCAGCCATTTTGGGTTTTTTTTAACACTAGAAAACTTAGCGGTTTAGGACAGCAGCATTCACATGTGATGCCCTTGCATAAAGAATCCATTTTACATGGTTTTTGGTATAAAAAGGTTTAGAGGTGTCTGAATGAAGATTTATCTGCAAATTATAGTTCTTTAATTTGAAAAGGAGATTTTACCATTCACTTTAGGTGAGAGGAGAGTTTGTCACATTTAGTGCACGGACAACTCGCTCATCACTGGGGAATCGATTACAGCTTATTTTCTTGCTTATTCTAAACATCTTGTTGCCCCTTTTATAGCACTGAAATACCAGTACACAAGGGTATAAGGCTATGGTGACACTTGCGTTGTGACTTTTGTCCATAACGGAAGTTACAGCGCTCTGCCGGGTCAATCATATGAGGAATACCACCGAATCCCAAATAGACTCCATTGACTTACAATGGAGGGCATTGGGTTCCTGCATGTTGTGCTTATACAACATCAGCACCAATCGGGTAACAAGTATGTGTGGAGATATATATATATATATATATATATATATATATATATATATATATATATATATAAGAAACGGATCACTCAATAGTTAAAAAAAATAAAAAATTAACTCCTTAACCCCTTCCCTCTTTAGCCACTTTTGACCTTCCTGACAGAGCCTCAATTTTCAAATCTGACATGTTTCACTTTATGTGGTAATAACTCCGGAATGCTTTCACCTATCCAAGTGATTCTGAGATTGTTTTCTCGTGACATATTGGACTTTATGTTACTGGCAAAATTTGCTCGATATATTCAGTATTTAATAGTGAAAAACACCAAAATGTAGCGAAAAATTTAAAAAATGTGCATTTTTCTAAATGTAAATGTATCTGCTTGTAAGACAGGCAGTTATAACACTCAAAATTGTTGCTGATTAACATCCCCCACATGTCTACTTTAGATTGGAATTGTTTTTTGAACATCCTTTTATTTTTCTAGGACGTCACAAGGCTTAGAACTTTAGCAGGAATTTCTCACATTTTCAAGAAAAGTTCAAAAGGCTATTTTTACAGGGGCCAGTTCAGTTGTGAAGCAGCTTTTAGGGCCTTATATATTAGAAACCGCCAAAAAGTCACCCCATTTTAAAAACTTCACCCCTCAAAGTAATTATAACAGCATTTAGAAAGTTTCTTAACCCTTTAGATGTTTCACAGGAATTAAAGCAAAGTAGAGGTGAAATTTACAAATTTCATATTTTTTTGCAGAAATTGATTTTTAATCCAATTTTCTTTATAACACAGAAGATTTTACCAGAGAAATGCAACTCAATATTTATTGCCCAGAGTCTGCAGTTTTAGGAAATATCCCACACATGGCCCTAGCGTGCTACTGGACTGAAGCATCGGCCTCAGAAGCAAAGGAACACCTAGAGGATTTTGGGGCCTTCTTTTTGTTAGAATATATTTTAGGCACCATGTCAGGTTTGAAGGGTTCTTGCGGTGCCAAAACAGTGGAAACGCCCCAAAAGTTACCCCATTTGGGAAACTACACAACTCTAGGAAATTATCTAGGGGTGTAGTGAGCATTTTGACCGCACAGGTTTCTTACAGAAATTATTGGAATTAGGCCATGAAAATTAAAATCTAATTTTTTTTAAAAGAAAACGTAGGTTTAGCGATTTTTTTCCTCATTTCCACAAGGACTAAAGGAGAAAAAGCACTGCAAAATTTGTAAAGCAATTTCTCCCGAGTAAAACAATGCCCCACATGTGGTAATAAACGGCTGTTTGGGCACACGCCAGGGCTCAGAAGGGAAGGAGCGCCATTTGGAGTGCAGATGTTGCTGGATTGGTTTCTGGGCAACTGTGGGCCCAAAACAGTGGAAACCCCCCAGAAGTGACCCCATTTTGGAAACTACACCCCTCAATGCATTTACCTAGTGGTATAGTGAGCATGTTAACCCTGAAGATGTTTTGTAGAAATTAGTGTGCACTCGATGTTGCAGAGTGAAAATGGGATTCTTTTCCATAGATATGCCAATATGTGGTGCCCAGCTTGTGCCACCATGACAAGACAGCCCTCTAATTATTATGCAGTGTTTCCCGGTTTTACAAACCCCTATATGTGGCCCTAATCTTTTGCCTGGACATTCGACCAGGCTCAGGAGTGAAAGCGTACCATGTAAAATTGAGGCCTAATTTGGCGATTTACAAAGTATTGGTTCACAATTGCAGAAGCTCTGATGTGAAATAATAAAAGAAACCCCTATCAAGGGACCCAATTTGGAAACTGCACCCCTCAAGGCATTCATTAAGGGGTGTAGTGAGCATTTTCACCTCACAGGTCTTTTCCATAAATGAATGCGATGCGGAAGGTGCAGATTAAAAATTAATATTTTTCCCTAGATATGCCATTTCAGTGACAAATATGTCATGCCAAGCTTATGCCACTGGAGACACACCCCAAAAATTGTTAAAAGGGTTCTCCCGGGAATGACGACGCCATATATGTGGAAGGAAACGGCTGTTTGGGCACACTGTAGGGTTCAGAGCGGAGGGAGCGCCTTTTGGAGAGCAGATTTTGCTTGGTAGTAGATTTGTTTGAGTATTGCTGTTGTTTCCGTTTATAATGTGGGGGTACATGTAAGCCGGGCGGAGTATATAAGGGGCATAGTCAGGTGGTATAATAATAAGGTAAAAAAAACAATAAAATAATCCATAGATGTGTGTTACGCTGTGAAGCAATCCTTTCTGCACAGGCCGGTGTCGCACTGATATATGGCGTCCTTTCTTATGCCCCTTTTGGTCCACACTCCGCACCTTTGCAGTTTGGGGAATTTTGCTGGGAAGTGTTGTCCTGGTATAATACGGGCACCCTCACTTCCAGCGGGTATGTTTCGGCCCTCCCTTTCCTGGTTCCCCAATTTTAGGTCCTTGATAAATCGCCTCTTGAAACAGAAGAAATGTTCCCCTCGGGCCGGCACAACTGCATATTTTTTTATTTCCTGACTTATTGGAGCCATGACTAATTTTATTTTTCATAGACGTAGCGATATGAGGGCTGGTTTGTTGCGGGACGAGCTGTAGTTATTATTGGTACCATTTTGGGGTACATGTGACTTTTTGATCACCTTTTATCCTATTTTTTGGGATGCCAGGTAAACAAAAAAATGCAATTCTGGCACAGCTTTTTTCGGTTTTTTTATACAGCGTTCACCATGCGTTATAAATTACATGTTAACTTTATTCTGCGGGTCAGTACGATTCCGGCGATACCTATTTTATAGCACTTTTTTATGTTTTACAACTTTTTGCACAATAAAATTACTTTTGTAAAAAGAAATGTATCTGTCGCCAAGTTGTGAGAACCATAACTTTTTAATTTTTTTGTCGACGGAGGTGTATGAGGGCTTGTTTTTTGCGAGACGAGCTAGTTTTTATAGGCACTATTTTTGGATACGTGCGACTTTTTGATCGCTTTTTATTCCAATATTTGTAGGGCAAAGTGACCAAAAAAACAGAAACTCCGGTATAGTTTTTTACGTTTTTTTTTACGCTGTTCACCGCGTGCAATAAATATTATAATATTTTGATACCTCAGGTCATTATGGTAGCGGCGATACCAAATACGTATGGTTTATTATTTTTTTTTCAATAATAAAGAACTAAAAGAGAAAGAGGGCGATTGTGTTTTATTTTATTACTTGAAACTTATTGTTTTCAAACATTTATTTTTTTCACCTTTTTTTACAAGTCCCACTAGGGGACTTGAAGGTCCAACTGTCTGTTTTTTTTCGAATACATTGCACTACCTACGTAGTGCAATGTATTAGATCTGTCAGTCATTCACTGACAGCAAGCCGATTAGGCTTCGCCTCCCGGCGGGGCCTAATCTGCTCTGCCATTACGGAAGCCGGAGGCCATTGTGTCTCCTGTTGCCATAGCAGCAGTCGCCAGTCCTGATTGCCTGTCAGGGCTGGCGATCTGCTAGCAACCGCTAAGATGCAGCAATCGCTTTCGATTGCTGCATCGAAGGGGTTAATGGCAGGGATCAGAGCTAGCTCCGTTTCCTGCCGTTAAAGGTGGATGACAGCTGTAACATACAGCTGACTTCCACCGCTGATGACGCCGGAACAGCTCCTGGGCCATCTTGCCGGCGGCTACAGAAGCCGATGAGGCTCCGCCGCCGGGCGGGTCCTGACCGGCTTCCGTGCTAGGCAGACCGGGAGGCCAGTATTAGGCCTCCGGTTGCCATTGCAGCCACCGGAACCCTGGCGATTTCATTGCTGGGGTTCCGATGAGCGGCAAACACCTTAAGAGCATCGATCGCATTTGAGCGCTGCACTTAAGGGGTTAACGGCGGGGATCGAAGCTAATTTCGGTCCCCGTCATTACAGCCGGATGTCAGCTGTAAGATACCGCTGAGATCCGGCGAAGATGGCGCCGGCTCAGCTTCTGAGCCGGTGCCAAACATTTGGCATATGGATACAGCAATTTGCGGGAAGTCATGGCTTTCCATGGCGTACCCATACGGTAAATGTCAGGAAGGGGTTAGAGGCTCTGTTACCAGATTATAAGTGCTCCATCTCCTACATAGTGTGATTGGCGCTGTAGTGTAGATAACAGTGATTTTTATTTTGAAAAACAACCATTTTTTAGCAAGTTATGAGCAATTTTAGATTTATGCGAATTAGTTTCTTAATAGACAACTGGACGGGTTTTTACTTTTTTACCAACTGGGCGTTGTACAGAGAAAACACGCCCAGTTGTCTATTAAGAAACTAATTAGCATAAATCTAAAATTGCTCATAACTTGCTAAAAAATGATTGTTTTTCAAAATAAAAACCACTGTTATCTACATTACAGCGCCGATCAGATTATGTAGGAGACAGGGCACTTATTATCTGGTGACAGAGCCGCTTTAATGACTGTTCATACGCCTTTTCATGGCAGTCATTAAAGGGTAATTGTGCCACAGCGCCGACTTTTCACGGCGCTGTGTCATAAGCCCAGGCTCCTGCTCTAACAGCCGGCATTGAAGTTACCCCATAGATGTCACGGTCAATACCAACACGAGATCTAGGTAGTTTCAGAGGGATGGTGGTCTCCCCCTCACTCACCCCCGCTACTGCGGGGTGCTGATGGTTACCATTGCAGCTGGGGGCCTAACCAAGGCACCCTGTGCATATGCCTATACGGCCCTGCCAGAGCATGCCTGTCAGTTTTACACATGTATGGCAGTGCATTATGAAAACCCATTGTGGGACCAAAAAAAAAAAGGAAAAAAAATTGTTTAATAAAGAATTGAAACCCCCCCTCACGAAATGCTTTATTATGAAAAACAAAAAAAAGCTACAAATAATTGGTGTAGCCACGTCTGTAACGACCCAACCTATAAAACTATTCTGTTATTTAACCCACGTTGATTGCCATAAAAAGCGCTGGAATTGTGGTTCTCTGTTCATCCTGCCCTCCAAAAAAATGCAATAAAAAGCTAGAAAAACTCGTATTTACCCCAAAATTTAAATGACCAATACCAATAAAAACTATAAGTTGTCCTGCAAAAAATAAGCCCTCATACAGCTACGGTGGCAGAAAGATAAAAGTTATTGCTCTTAGAATATAGCGACAAAAACAAATAAAAATTATTTTTATTATGCAAAAGCAGTATAACATTAATTATAAAAAAAGTTGTAAAAATGTGGTATTGCCCTTTCCACATGACCCGCAGAATAAAGTTATGTTTATACCGCAAGGTAAACGGCGTAAGTTTAAGAAACCAAAACGAACGGCAGAAAAATAAAGTTATGGTTTTGGAATGAGACTGAAAATTGCTTGATATTTAATGCCCAAAATAGGCTCGTTACTAAAGGGTTAAATCCGTATCTCAGTTGTTGCCACTGAAAGAATCATTGACTTTGTTTTGCACAATTCAGTCCTATTTACATGGGTTTGTTCACACGCTAAACCAAAAAAGTCTGAAAATACGGAGCTGTTTTTCAATAGAGAATAAAAAAGCGGCTCCAAAAACATCCCAAGAAGTGACATGCAATTTTTCGCAGCCGTTTTTTTACGCGGCCGTTTTCCCATTGCAATCAATGGGCAGGTGTTTGTCGGCGTGGTTTCCAATTTTCCAGCCGTTTTTGCCCTGAAAAACGACCGAAAATAAGCCGTGTGAACATACCCGTACAACAATAAATGTGTTAACACATTAGACAAAACCCTTTCTCTATGGCATATTAGTAGAACAAATTATATAAGGGTATGTTCACACTGAGTTTTTTGCAGGCAGAAAATTCTGCCTGGAAAAATCAGCTCCAGTTTTGCTGAAGTTGTATTGCCCCACACGTGTTTTTTGCGGCTTTTTTTTTTTTACCTATCAATTTTTTAGAAATCAATTTCGGCTGTTTATTTCTGTGCTTTTTGCCGCAGCAAAAAACTACGTGTGAACACGGCCTAAATGTTACTACTGTGTTGCAAGCAGAATTCCAGAATACCTGATTTCATCAGCACATCAAGGTCTTTCCCACCGAGTTCAGACACCACCTACAAGGGAAACAAATGTTCTTAATCAAACGTGTCCATCAAATGAGGAGACAGAGGTGATCCTGAGATCTAGGCGTGTTTCCCCTCACTGACAGGTATGTATTTCTGAGAAACACAATAGGATGTGAAAAGTAGCCATGATGCTTATTTTACCATAATCAAAATTTATAGATGATAAATATCTAATCGGTGGGGGTCTTCACAGATCATGAGAACAGGCTTAACTTGGAGCGCTACTACAGATGATTGCCAACTGCGCCATTCATTTGTATGGGGCTGCCGAGCGCTATCTGCGACAGCACAAGAGAAATAAATCGGGAATAGCCTGTTCTCGTGATCAGTGTGAGTCCCAGAAGTCAGAAGATCCCCACCGAACAGATACTTATCACCTATCCAGATGATAGGTGACATATTTATTATGGGAAAACCTCTTTAACATACAGTATCTAAACACTGCTCTTTTATTACTGCTTGAAAAAGGAAGAATGCTTTACTTCAGACCCAAAAAGAAAAGATTTGCAGAACTGTGATCCCAAAAGCTTTCCTTCCATTCTATGAGTAGATCCAATCCAGCGTTCGGCTGGGTTCACACGAGCATGTTCGGTCCGTAAAGGACGGAACGTATTTCGGCAGCTAATCCTGGACCGAACACAGTGCAGGGAGCCGGGCTTCTAGCATCATAGTTATGTACGATGCTAGGAGTCCCTGCCTCTCCGTGGAACTACTGTCCCGTACTGAAAACATGATTACAGTACGGGACAGTTGTCCTGCAGAGAGGCGTTTACGGACCGAACATGCTCGTGTGAATCCAGCCTCAGATACACTTTCCCCACAGAAGGCCGTAACTTGTATCTCCGGAGCCCCTATGCTGTCACCCTAATATTCTATTCCCACCATGTCACACTGCCAAAGGTGCAGGAAACTGAGAAATTGAGGTTTTTTTTTCGACAGGGTAATCACACTGGAGAACTGGTGGTCACCAGTTATTTCAATCTCTCTCTCACTAAGGCTGTGTTCACACAAAGTTTTTTGCAGGAGGAAAATTCTGCCTCAAGATTCCATTTGGGATTTTGTGGCAGATTTTGTCCTTCCTGCACGTCATTTGCCGCGATTTTCGCTGCATTTTCCACCCGCGGCCATTGAGTGCCACGGGCAAAAAACTCCGCAAAATACGCTCTCTCTGCCTCCCATTGATGTCAATGGGAGGTCAGAAGCGTAAACGCGCGAAGATGGGGCATGTCCCTTCTTTCTCCCGTGAGGCGGTATTACAGCTCGCGGGAGAAAACTGACCCCGCCTCCCATTGAAATCAATGGAAGGCATTTTCGGCCGTTTTCTTACGAGTTTTGTGGGGCGGTTTCCGCGCCAAAAAGCTCATCAAAATACTTAGTGTGAACAGGCCCTAATACAATAGCGGATGCGCAAGGAGATAGGGAGGAAGCAAAAAAAAAAAAGAAGAAAGTCTTGGCACGTGGTAGATTAGTTGCAGAAATGTTTGTGACTGAAAATCCATCTCATATGTGTAGCTGGAGCATGTGCATCGATTTCTGAAAGCCATATTCAGATAAGTGGGACAGTTGCAGAAGTTTCTGCCACGTGTGAATTCACATGTTTTTTTTTTACGTTTAGTGTGTACATCAGAAAAGCTCCCAATGTACGCGCTAAACGTCTCCACCAGCCTACGTTTTCAGACGGAGGCCAAAATTGTCCTTATGGCATAAGTCTGACCTGTCAACTGCGCTATCGATTCCGTCAAAATACCGTAAACCTGCCGAAATGATGGAAAACGGAAACCACTAGCAATGTTTCCGTCACCGTTGATCTCAATGGTCATGCAAACGGAAGCTAAGGTTTCCGTTGAGGGGTCCCACAATGGAAACCTCCGACGGAACCCCTCAACTGAAAGCCACCGCTGATGTGAACAGGCCCTTAAACTTTTTTTTTTTTTTTTAAACATGGTAACCTATAGGAGACAGATGCCACTGTTCGTCAAGAGAATTACCTAACAAAATTACCAGACTAATGCTCTACCCAAAAAAGTCCTTATTAAAAAACAAATGTAATAAGTCAATAATAAAATAGAATTTACTAGATAAAAATTAGAATTCTTAGGCCTTGTTCAGACGAACGCATTTTACATCTGCATGCAGTCCATTGAAAAAACGGACACGGTCCCATGCAAAACAAAGGGGCTATTCGCACGTGATTTTTCACGAAGCACGTGCCCGTTGCGTGAAAATCACTGCATGTCCTATTTTAGTCCGTTTTTGCAGACAAAGTCACCCATTGAAGCCTATGGGTGCGTCAAAAACACGGACAACATCTGTAAGCTGCTAAAGAAACGCTCAAAAAAAACAGAAAGTGCAGAAACACGGACGTAAAAAACCGATGCACACACGGAAAGCATGGGATAAAACGCCATCCCATTAGGCCGATCTGCAGGATGTCAGAGGGCAAGCATGTGTGTTTTTTTTTTTTTTTTTAAACATGCAGTTTTTCGCAGCAGGCATTCTGGTGGAAAAACAGCACCACAATTTGGTGCGGTTTTCCGGACGGTGTTCCCTGCAACCATCAGGGTGGATACGCTGAGGACCTTAAAGCAGCGTATCCGCCCTGTGTGAACTCAGCCTACAAATACAATTTCAGGGATCAATCCCTTCTCAGATATATAGACAATAGATCAATAACAATGGCATCCTTCACCCATAGGCTGTAATGTCATGAAAAGGATCATGAAAGTTAATGATGTATCCGTTAAAGATACCATTACACCCAATGAATGACAGATGCCACTGTTAAGCATCCGTCACAGTCTGAGTTTAGTTTGACATATACATCGAGAGCTTTTCCCAGCATATACGTCCAACGTAGACTAGAAAACGTGACATGATCAAATTCTAACCCTGCAGAGCTGCTATGATGTTAGCGATAACGGTTAGCTCTCCGGTATGTGGATTCTGCCAAACAATACCCAATAAGCTAGCCACACCATAGATCAGGACACCATGTAGTAAAACGTAATAGAAAACACCAACACATTATGGTGGACTCACCTTGCTGACGCGCTCGTCATCAGCCTCAATACCAACACTGGACAAGATTTTCTTAATGTCCTTTGCTGATGGACTGCTGTTACCACCAAGGGTGGCAAGCAGGTAAGCGGCCACGTAACGCATTCTGCAATCCCAAGGGAAACCATGGTAAGTGTCACGTAGTAAAATACATGCAAATAATTAGGCAAATGTACCGCAAACCGGTTGTCTGATGAAACCAACCCTTGTTCATAGGGCCTACTAAAGAATAAGGAAATCATAGGGAGCGATGCCTGCTGGGGACCCATCTATGAGCCGGCACAGAGCTATTCATGCTCCGGTGTACCCGAGCCATTCGTGTCTGGCTGGTTTAATTCATATAGCCTAAAAGAACACGTGGGCAGGAAGTTGTCCAACCTCATGGGCACTCCGATACTTCTCACATGTTAAATAATGAGAGCGCTTCTTTCTCACTATATAGGATCTACCTATAGTGCTATACTTCCTATAACAAACAATGGTAGGCAGAAGGAATATCAGGGCTATAGGATTATTACCGGCTCATGCGCACTGGGCTGGTGACAGGCAGCTGCTTAGGCTACATGCATACAATTCCAACATTTTACCTTATATTTACGTTATTAGACCTCATCTATAAAACCACAGTTACCACGTCCCCTTCAGCCATAACCCGTCACTTTGGAGCAAGCTGGGGACTCCATTTACCACTCACTTTAAGTCTGTAAAAGACACGAAACGATGTGCGCGCTCCTGTTCTTCGACTCCGAGAGGAAAAGAGAGAGCGACGGGGTTTCCTCGCCACAGAATCAGGGGCCGCCGAGTTCAAAGGTCAAATGCAAACGTCTTATTAAATTTGATTAAATCTTATGCCGTCTGTGTTTTGAATCTTTTTTTTTTTAAATGTAATGCGTTTCAAATAAATAATATTTTTATTTAACCCAGTAATGTAGGGAATTAATTGACAGGGAGCATGCGCATTATAGTCATTTAATCAGCGTCACGCGTCCTCGGAGTAGCACATCCTTTACGCATGCGCAAGATACTGGCGCGTTTGTTCTAGGTAAACCCGGAAGATTGCATTTCGCATGCGCAGTTACAACCACACAGACTGAAGCGGTGTAGGTCACGGAGCATGCGCATTAGGTGATATTACAAGTAGAGTCATACGTGTAGTAATTGGATGTCTTCAATAAGTGTATTATTAAATGTCGGCAACCTATGACTGTGAAGCTTATTAGACAGTGAATGGAGAGGCTTTAAGTGTATAGACGTTATTTAAAAGGAAAACAATGTACAATTCACAAGTAAAGTTGATATAATAAATTCATTTATTTGCAAATTTTGTGTTTCATTTATCTTGTACTAATTATTAGTTATATGTTGTCTTCTGCATTTATATACACAAATGCCTATATTATGTGTCAGTTCGGTATGATATGGATCCGTTATAGAAAAATGAAAAAGTGAATGAAACAGTACAAGTCCACATGGTGTCACGCGGTCCTGTATCTGAAAAATTCAGCCAATCATTTACAACGTCTCCATTCTAGTTCGGACCACAGCACGCATCTCCAATAATATTCAAAAAGTTTTTGTCAAACATCCATAAGACATACCTCCCAACCGTCCCGATTCCGGCGGGACAGTCCCGGTTTCTCACCACTGTCCCGCCGTCCCGGCCGATCTTCAAAATGTCCCGCTGGGCGCTGCATCAAAACAGATGATCGCTGCTGACTGCAGCAGCGATCAGAAGAAGGCAGGAGTCTTGCGGCGGCATTCTCACTGGGATCGATGCCGGCCCGGGAGTGGACCAGTCCAGTCACCTGACCTGTTATCTGACCTCACCGGTCAGGTGACTGGACTGGTCCACTCCCGGGCTGGCATCGACACCAGTGAGAACGCCGCTGCAAGACTCCTGCCTTCTTCTGACGGTGAGTGAAAGCAGAGTGCATGTGAGGAGAAGGGTCTTTTTTTGCTCCCTGTAGGAGTCGGAATCCCCAATCCCCGGCCGGGGATTGGGGATTCCGCTACAGGAGAAGTGAGTGACTACACTGTCCATATATGGATACAGTGACGTCACTCACTTCTGAAGCGGAATCCCCGATCCTGTGACCGGAGATTCCGCTACAGAAGAAGTGAGTGACCAAACTGTCCATATATGGACACAGTGACGTCACTCACTTCTGAAGCAGAATCCCCGACCCTGTGGCCTGGAATTCCTCTCCAGGAGAAGTCAGTGACTACACTGTCCATATATGGACATTGAAGTCAGTGACTTCTCCTGGAAGGGGGGGGGATGGGTGCAACTTACAGGAGGCTGTGTGGCATTACCTAAAGGGGACTTGGTGGCATTACATACAGGGGGCTGGGTGGCATTACCTGCAGGGGGCTGGGTGGCATTACCTGCCGGGGGCTGGGTGGCATTACATACCGAGGGCTGGGTGGCATTACCTGCCGGGGGCTGGGTGGCATTACCTGCAGAGGGCTGGGTGGCATTACATATAGGGGGCTGGGTGGCATTACCTGCTGGGGGCTAGGTGGCATTACATACCAGGGGCTGGGTGGCATTACCTGCCGGGGGCTGGGTGGCATTACCTGCCGGGGGCTGGGTGGCATTACCTGCAGAGGGCAGGGTGGCATTACCTGCAGAGGGCTGGGTGGCATTACATACAGGGGGCTGGGTGGCATTACCTTCAGGGGGCTGGGTGGCATTATCTTAAGGGGGCTGGGTGGCATTACCTACAGAGGGCTGGGTGGCATCCTGCAGGGGGCTGGGTAACATTACATACAGGGGGCAGGATGGCATTACCTGCAGGGGGCTGGGTGGCATTACCTGCCAAGGGCTGTGTGGCATTACCTACAGGGGGCTGGGTGGGATTACCTGCAGGGGGCTGGGTGGCATTACCTGCCGGGAACTGGGTGGCATTACCTACAGGGGGCAGGGTGGCATTACCTGCAGGGGGCTGGGTGGCATTACCTGCCGGGGGCTGGGTGGCATTACCTGCCGGGGGCTGGGTGGCATTACCTGCAGAGGGCTGGGTGGCATTACCTGCCGGGGCTGGGTGGAATTACCTGCCGGGGGCTAGGTGGTATTACCTGAAGAGGGCTGGGTGGCATTACCTGCAGGGGGCTGGGTGGCATTACCTACAGGGGGCTGGGTGGCATTACCTACAGGGGGCTGGGTGGAATTACTAGGGGGGCTGTGGCATTACCTACCAGGGGGGCTGTGGCATTATCTACAGAGGGCTGTGTGTGGCAACAAATTTAAATGAAATTCATCCGATTTTAAAACGGACAGGGATAATAACAAATGCAAAACGGGTCAAAATCGGCCGTTAAAAACGGCAACACGTGCCGGAACGGAATCGGAACGGATGCAAAATGGATGCAAACCGGCCGAAAAAAACGACCCAAAACGGCCGATTTTATCGTCCGACACTCGTACCCTGTCGTGTGAATGAGGCCTAAGAGGCTGTGTGTTGCGCTACCTACAGGGGGGCTGTGTCTGGAGCTATCTACAGGGGGGCTGTGTGTGGAGCTATTTACAGGGGGGCTGTATCTGGCGCTATGTACAGGGGGGCTGTATCTGGAACTATCTACAGGGGGCTGTGTCTGGCGCTATGTACAGGGGGGCTGTGTGTGGAGCTATCTACAGGGGGCTGTGTCTGGAGCTATCTACAGGGGGGCTGTATCTGGAGCTATCTACAGGGGGGCTGTATCTGGAACTATCTACAGGGGGGCTGTGTCCGGCACTATCTACAGGGGGCTGTGTGTGGAGCAATCTACAGGGGGGCTGTGTGTGGCGCTATATACAGGGGGCTGTATCTGGAGCTATGTACAGGGGGACTGTATCGGGAGATACCTGCAGGGGGGCTGTGTGTGGCACTATCTACAGGGTGGCTGTGTGTGTAGCTATCTACAGGGTGGCTCTAGTGGATGATCTTTCCATTGACCGGTAGCAGAGTTACACAAAAATCCCCATCATGTAACTCTGCTACTTGTCAATTGAAAAGTCATCCACCACAAGGTCTCCCTCTTGACTTTCATTGTTCTCAGCCTTTTGTCCTGCAGCTGCCGCCGTGATGAGCAAATATTATACCCAAGATAGGAAAAGTAACGCAAAGACGATATAACCGGGTCCATAATATCTGTGATATCCAGACAGTCCAGAGATCCGCAGTGGGAATATAACCGGATCCATAATATCTGTGATATCCAGACAGTCCAGAGATCCGCAGTGAGAATATAACCGGGTCCATGATATCTGTAATATCCAGACAGTCTAGAGATCCGCAGTGACGATATAACCGGGTCCATTATATCTGTGATATCCAGACAGTCCAGAGATCCGCAGTGGGAATATAACCGGATCCATAATATCTGTGATATCCAGACAGTCTAGAGATCCGCAGTGACGATGTAACTGGATCCTAAATATCTGTGATATCCAGACAGTCTAGAGATCCGCAGTGACGATGTAACTGGATCCATAATATCTGTGATATCCAGACAGTCTAGAGATCCGCAGTAACGATGTAACTCGATCCATAATATCTGTGATATCCAGACAGTCTAGAGATCCGCAGTAACGATGTAACTGGATCCTAAATATCTGTGATATCCAGACAGTCTAGAGATCCGCAGTAACGATGTAACTCGATCCATAATATCTGTGATATCCAGACAGTCTAGAGATCTGCAGTGACGATGTAACTCGATCCATAATATCTGTGATATCCAGACAGTCTAGAGATCTGCAGTGACGATGTAACTCGATCCATAATATTTGTGATATCCAGACAGTCTAGAGATCCGCAGTAACGATGTAACTCGATCCATAATATCTGTGATATCCAGACAGTCTAGAGATCCGCAGTAACGATGTAACTCGATCCATAATATCTGTGATATCCAGACAGTCTAGAGATCTGCAGTGACGATGTAACTCGATCCATAATATCTGTGATATCCAGACAGTCTAGAGATCTGCAGTGACGATGTAACCGGATCCATAATATCTGTGATATCCAGACAGTCTAGAGATCCGCAGTGACGATGTAACTCGATCCATAATATCTGTGATATCCAGACAGTCTAGAGATCCGCAGTGACGATGTAACTCGATCCATAATATCTGTGATATCCAGACAGTCTAGAGATCCGTAGTGACAATATAACCGGATCCATAATATCTGTGATATCCAGACAGTCTAGAGATCCGCAGTAACGATGTAACTGGATCCTAAATATCTGTGATATCCAGACAGTCTAGAGATCCGCAGTGACGATGTAACTCGATCCATAATATCTGTGATATCCAGACAGTCTAGAGATCTGTAGTGACGATGTAACCGGATCCATAATATCTGTGATATCCAGACAGTCTAGAGATCCGCAGTGACGATGTAACTCGATCCATAATATCTGTGATATCCAGACAGTCTAGAGATCCGCAGTAACGATGTAACTCGATCCATAATATCTGTGATATCCAGACAGTCTAGAGATCCGCAGTAACGATGTAACTGGATCCTAAATATCTGTGATATCCAGACAGTCTAGAGATCCGCAGTGACGATGTAACTCGATCCATAATATCTGTGATATCCAGACAGTCTAGAGATCTGCAGTGACGATGTAACCGGATCCATAATATCTGTGATATCCAGACAGTCTAGAGATCCGCAGTGACGATGTAACTCGATCCATAATATCTGTGATATCCAGACAGTCTAGAGATCCGCAGTAACGATGTAACTCGATCCATAATATCTGTGATATCCAGACAGTCTAGAGATCCGCAGTAACGATGTAACTCGATCCATAATATCTGTGATATCCAGACAGTCTAGAGATCCGCAGTGATGATGTAACTCGATCCATAATATCTGTGATATCCAGACAGTCTAGAGATCCGCAGTGACGATGTAACTCGATCCATAATATCTGTGATATCCAGACAGTCCAGAGATCCGCAGTAACGATGTAACTCGATCCATAATATCTGTGATATCCAAACAGTCTAGAGATCCGCAGTGACGATGTAACTCGATCCATAATATCTGTGATATCCAGACAGTCTAGAGATCCGCAGTGACGATGTAACTCGATCCATAATATCTGTGATATCCAGACAGTCTAGAGATCCGCAGTAACGATGTAACTCGATCCATAATATCTGTGATATCCAGACAGTCTAGAGATCCGCAGTAACGATGTAACTGGATCCTAAATATCTGTGATATCCAGACAGTCTAGAGATCCGCAGTGACGATGTAACTCGATCCATAATATCTGTGATATCCAGACAGTCTAGAGATCTGCAGTGACGATGTAACCGGATCCATAATATCTGTGATATCCAGACAGTCTAGAGATCCGCAGTGACGATGTAACTCGATCCATAATATCTGTGATATCCAGACAGTCTAGAGATCCGCAGTAACGATGTAACTCGATCCATAATATCTGTGATATCCAGACAGTCTAGAGATCCGCAGTAACGATGTAACTGGATCCTAAATATCTGTGATATCCAGACAGTCTAGAGATCCGCAGTGACGATGTAACTCGATCCATAATATCTGTGATATCCAGACAGTCTAGAGATCTGCAGTGACGATGTAACCGGATCCATAATATCTGTGATATCCAGACAGTCTAGAGATCCGCAGTGACGATGTAACTCGATCCATAATATCTGTGATATCCAGACAGTCTAGAGATCCGCAGTAACGATGTAACTCGATCCATAATATCTGTGATATCCAGACAGTCTAGAGATCCGCAGTAACGATGTAACTCGATCCATAATATCTGTGATATCCAGACAGTCTAGAGATCCGCAGTGACGATGTAACTCGATCCATAATATCTGT
The DNA here is from genome assembly GCF_050947455.1 of Rhinoderma darwinii. Classification (NCBI taxonomy): domain Eukaryota; kingdom Metazoa; phylum Chordata; class Amphibia; order Anura; family Rhinodermatidae; genus Rhinoderma; species Rhinoderma darwinii. The sequence goes on from NC_134688.1 coordinate 348,887,716, forward strand.
GATATCCAGACAGTCTAGAGATCTGCAGTGACGATGTAACTCGATCCATAATATCTGTGATATCCAGACAGTCCAGAGATCCGCAGTAACGATGTAACTCGATCCATAATATCTGTGATATCCAGACAGTCTAGAGATCCGCAGTGACGATGTAACTCGATCCATAATATCTGTGATATCCAGACAGTCTAGAGATCCGCAGTGACGATGTAACTCGATCCATAATATCTGTGATATCCAGACAGTCTAGAGATCCGCAGTAACGATGTAACTCGATCCATAATATCTGTGATATCCAGACAGTCTAGAGATCCGCAGTAACGATGTAACTGGATCCTAAATATCTGTGATATCCAGACAGTCTAGAGATCCGCAGTGACGATGTAACTCGATCCATAATATCTGTGATATCCAGACAGTCTAGAGATCTGCAGTGACGATGTAACCGGATCCATAATATCTGTGATATCCAGACAGTCTAGAGATCCGCAGTGACGATGTAACTCGATCCATAATATCTGTGATATCCAGACAGTCTAGAGATCCGCAGTAACGATGTAACTCGATCCATAACATCTGTGATATCCAGACAGTCTAGAGATCCGCAGTGACGATGTAACTCGATCCATAATATCTGTGATATCCAGACAGTCTAGAGATCCGCAGTGACGATGTAACTCGATCCATAATATCTGTGATATCCAGACAGTCCAGAGATCCGCAGTAACGATGTAACTCGATCCATAATATCTGTGATATCCAGACAGTCTAGAGATCCGCAGTGACGATGTAACTCGATCCATAATATCTGTGATATCCAGACAGTCTAGAGATCCGCAGTGACGATGTAACTCGATCCATAATATCTGTGATATCCAGACAGTCTAGAGATCCGCAGTGACGATGTAACTCGATCCATAATATCTGTGATATCCAGACAGTCCAGAGATCCGCAGTGACGATGTAACTCGATCCATAATATCTGTGATATCCAGACAGTCTAGAGATCCGCAGTGACGATGTAACTCGATCCATAATATCTGTGATATCCAGACAGTCCAGAGATCCGCAGTGACGATGTAACTCGATCCATAATATCTGTGATATCCAGACAGTCCAGAGATCCTCTTTTCCGAATTCAAAATTTGGGAGGTATGCATAAGACAGCAACGTTTCAACCCCGTAAAACATATAGGCTTGAGTAAGACGCTATATGCTTTACGGGTCGAAATGTTGCTGTCTTACCCCCCCCCCCATTAAAGTTCATGGGGATTGAAATATTTATACCTTGTATAGGGATCCATGAGGAACCTCAGTGTATGTAACATAAGAGTACTGATTTTCTTTGTCTATTTTTATACGGAACTTAAAATGGAATGAATATACTACCTGTACTGAACGACATATAAGAAGATTTCTGTACCCCATAGAACTTAAAGGGCTTGTCCACAAGTAACAGATTTGCTGCAGAAAATTTCTGCAGCATTTACGCATCAACTAGCAGACAATCTGCTTTGGAAAATCTACACCATTTCATGCTTTTGCATTTTTTTTATTGGCGAATGAGGTGCAGATTTTCATTTTTCATTCACACAGGGCGAATATGCTGCGTAAAAGCACACAGCGCATCCACCCAGTTTTTCGCCTGGAATGTCCGCTGCAAAAAACTGCAGCACTTAGCCGGCCAGCTAGCCGGCCAACCTCCTGGGATGATGTTTCATTCCAGGAGACCTCTGCAGCCTGTGATTGGCGTCACATGGAATGAAGCGTCATCCCAGGATGCCGGCCCTCTGACGTCATCAAGGCCGGCCTCCTGGGATAATGTTTCACCTCATGTGATCGCCGCTACAGTCTGTGATTGGCTGCAGCAGTCACATGGGATGAAACGTCATCCCAGGAGGCCAGCCTGGAGGAAGAAACACAGTCTCCTGGTTAAGTATAAGATAATTTTTTTCTGAGTTGTTTTTTTTTACTGCGGAATCGCTGAGAACCCATTGAAAAAACATGCAACAACTGCTATTTGTTGCAGGTTTTACCTCCCCATTGAATTCAATGGGGGAAAACCTGCATCAAATAAGCAGCGTTTACACAAATACAATTGACATGTTGCGGAATAAAATTACGCACTGCAGGTCAATTTCTAAGCGTTTTTTTCCGCTTAGTATTTACACAGCGTGTGGATGAGATTTTTTCTGTCTCATCCACTTTGCTGCTACTGTACTTGCTAGGGGTTTTCCGGAACAAATTCCGTTGTGCACAATCTGCAGTATTTACGCAACGTGTGAACTAACCCTTAGGAGCACACGAGCGTGTTTGGTCCATGATATACTGTCCGTACGTTGGCCGCATTTCCCGGACCGAACACACTGCAGGGAGCCGGGCTCCTAGCATCATAGTTATCTATGATGCTAGGTGTCACTGCCTCGCTACAGGACAACTGTCCCGCACTGTAATCATGTTTTCAGTATTCAACAGTTGTCCCGCAGTGAGGCAGTGACACCTAGCGTCATAGATAACTATGATGCTAGGAGCCCGGCTCCCTGCAGTGTGTTCGATCCGGAAAAAGCAGCCGACGTACGGACCGTATATCACAGAGTGAACACGCTCGTGTGAATCCGGCCTTAGGGTATGTTCACACAGGGCGGCGACGCTATGTAAAAGCACACAGCGTATACACTCCGCAGGGAATACCGGCCGAAAAACCGCACCAAATTGTGCAGTTTTTCGACCGGAATGTCCGCTGTGGAAAATTGCACCTAAAAAAAAAAAAAGGATTCATACTGACATAGTCATGGCGACGCGTCCCTCTTCCTTCCTGCAGCCCGGCCTCCTGACGTTTCATCCCATGTGACAGCTGCAGCCAAGCAAAGGCTGCAGCTGTCACATGGACTGCAGCATCATCCCAGGAGGCTGGGCTATGCTCAGAAGAGAGGGACGCGTCGCCATGACTCTCGGGATGACGTTTCATCCCAGGAGACCACTGCAGCCTGTGATTGGCTGCAGCGGTCACATGGGATGAAACGTCATCCGAGGAGGCTGGCCTGGATGAAGAAACACAGAATTCTGTGTAAGGATAAGATTTTTTATTTTCTTCTTAGTTGGGGTTTTTGCGGCGGAATCGCTGCTTTTCCGCTGCAAAAAAAACGCAATATCTGCTATTTGTTGCGGGCTTTACCAATACCGCCCCATTGAATTCAGCAACTGTCAGCATGTTTGCATAGAACGTAATGGGGACACAATTTGTTTGCGATTTATGGTAATTGATCTAGTTAGACCGTCAGAAAGAGAAGGTAACTGGGACAAGGGGATCCTTCAGAGAGAGGCAGAATGGATCTTTAGATTGGTCACAGTTGCCCTTTCTGGACTGAATAAACAGCTGAATTTTAGGTGCTTTATTTGACATGTTACTGTCCCCATTTTTTTAGCAAAATGATGGTCTGTTAGGATATCACTCCTTTTTTTAATGAATTTACTACCCCTCTCTTTTTGGGACTATTCATACAAACCAGAGGCGTAGCTAGGGGTTTAGCACAAGGGGGGGACCACACATCTGAGTGGGCCTCAACCCAGTGGGTCCTCAACACATATTTAGAACTGCAGAGGAGAATCCGGCAGGGTCAGACTTATTTAAACAGTGTAGTTTGCTGTGCTAACTTCTATAGAAGTGAATGGGTGTTATCGAAACAGTGTAGCATAGTGCGCTACGCAGCTTCCATAACTTCAATTCACAGTATAGTGCATCCCCACACAGTATAATGCCCCCATAGTGCCCCCCCATGAAGAATAATGCCTCTATAGAAACTCCCCGCACAGTACAGTGCTTCCATAGTGGCCACCACATAGAATAATGCCCCTATAGTGCCCCCCACTGAGTATATTGCATCCATAGTGGCCCCTGCACAGTATAATGACCCCTTAGTGGACCCCACACAGTATATTACCCCTATGGCTGCCCCACACAGTATAATTCCCTCATAGCTGCCCCACACATAGTATAATGCCCCATACACAGTATAATGCCCCATAGCTGCCCCCACACAGGATAATTACCCCATAGTGCTCACACACAGAATAATGATCCCATAGCTGCCCCCACTCAGTGTAATGCCCCTATACCTGCACCCACACCGTATAATGCCCCATAGCTGCTCTCATACAGTGTAATGCCCCATAGCTTTCCACTTACAGTATAATTCCCCTATAGCTGCACCCATACAGTATAATGCCCCTGTAGCTGCCCCATACAGTATTATAGCCCTCATAGCTGCTTGCATACAGTATAATCCACCATAGCTGCCCACATACAATATAATGCCCCTATACAGTATAATGCCCCATAGATGCAGCCATACTGTACAATGCCCCCATAGCTGCCCCATACAGTATAATGCCCCAATAGCTGTCCCTATACAGTATAATGACCCCATAGCTGCTTCCAAAAAAAGGAATAATTCCTTCATAGCTGTCCTCATACAGTATAATGCGCTACAGTATAATGCCCCCATAGCTGCCCATACAGTATAATGCCCCCATAGTGGCCCCACACACAGTACACTGCCCCCATAGCCGCCCCCCCCCCCATGCCCCAATAGTGCCTACTAAAAAATAAAATAAATTCTCACCGTTCCCACGACAAGTGGAGGAGATTCTTTTGCTTCTCTGGCTTGTGCTATAAGTGGCTTGGCGCAGACACGCATTGCACCTGTCTGCGCCGAGGCGCTCACAGCCGGCATTACACAGCGAGTGCTGGAGCAGGTAACTGACGGCTCCCTGCTCCAGCATTGGATTCAACTGTATCTGCGTTCTGAGGACGCAGACTCAGTTGAAACCAGGACATGACACAGCGGCCCAGCCCGCCCATGGGCCCCACCTTATAAGTGGGAGCTGGGCCACCACCCCCCCCCTGCCCCTTTGCTAGCTACTCCTCTGACACGAACCCATGTGACTTCTTTCCCCATGCTGTGCCTTGACTACTAATATGATTGACTGCTGCCATGGCACTGTGCTCAGTCAAAACATATGTTAATAGCTAAGAAAATACAAAAATAGATAAGTAATACATTTCTCATCTTTTCCACCAGGTTGTATTGCAACATTTGGGAAATGTTCAAAGATAGAAAATGTTGTGATAGGGCAGGTATAACATAGGGAGGATATAGTCCCGTTTATATACCCATGACTGGCCTATCTGCGAGTTATTGAGCAGCTACTTTACCTCTAATATAATAATTGTTTCTGTTTCAGATGACATTGTAATCAGCCCGTTTTAGAAACTGCCGTTCTTTGTTAAACCTGGTCGCCATGATGTTGCGTCCTCTTCCTGTAAAAAAGCACTGCTTTGCTGGTGCACGTCTCATTGACGATGCCTCTCGACATATGACGTAATGATGCTTAGCATGCGCTCTAATGTCACAGTGCGTCTGACGTTGCAGGGGAAAAGGGGGCGGGGTTTTGAGAACTCTATTAATCTGACTGTGGAAGCATGTCATTGAGTGCCATATACAAACTAAGTATACAGTGAAGGAAATAAGTATTTGATCCCTTGCTGATTTTGTAAGTTTGCCCACTGTCAAAGACATGAACAGTCTAGAATTTTTAGGCTAGGTTAATTTTACCAGTGAGAGATAGATTATATATAAAAAAAAAAAAGAAAATCACATAGTCAAAATTATACATATTTATTTGCATTGTGCACAGAGAAATAAGTATTTGATCCCCTACCAACCATTAAGAGTTCAGCCTCCTCCAGACCAGTTACACGCTCCAAATCAACTTGGTGCCTGCATTAAAGACAGCTGTCTTAAATGGTCACCTGTATAAAAGACTCCTGTCCACAGACTCAATTAATCAGTCTGACTCTAACCTCTACAACATGGGCAAGACCAAAGAGCTTTCTAAGGATGTCAGGGACAAGATCATAGACCTGCACAAGGCTGGAATGGGCTACAAAACCATAAGTAAAACGCTGGGTGAGAAGGAGACAACTGTTGGGGCAATAGTAAGAAAATGGAAGACATACAAAATGACTGTCAATCGACATCGATCTGGGGCTCCATGCAAAATCTCACCTCGTGGGGTATCCTTAATCCTGAAGAAGGTGAGCGCTCAGCCGAAAACTACACGGGGGAACTTGTTAATGATCTCAAGGCAGCTGGGACCACAGTCACCAAGAAAACCATTGGTAACACATTACGCCGTAATGGATTAAAATCCTGCAGTGCCATCAAGGTCCCCCTGCTCAAGAAGGCACATGTACAGGCCCGTCTGAAGTTTGAAAATGAACATCTGGATGATTCTGAGAGTGATTGGGAGAAGGTGCTGTGGTCAGATGAGACTAAAATTTAGCTCTTTGGGATTAACTCAACTCACCGTGTTTGGAGGAAGAGAAATGCTGCCTATGACCCAAAGAACACCGTCCCCACTGTCAAGCATGGAGGTGGAAACATTATGTTTTGGGGGTGCTAAGGACACAGGACTACTTCACTGCATCAATGGGAGAATGGATGGAGCCATGTACCGTCAAATCCTGAGTGACAACCTCCTTCCCTCCACCAGGACATTAAAAATGGCTCGTGGCTGGGTCTTCCAGCACGACAATGACCCGAAACATACAGCCAAGGCAACAAAGGAGTGGCTCAAAAAGAAGCAAATTAAGGTCATGGAGTGGCCTAGCCAGTCTCCAGACCTTAATCCCATCGAAAACTTATGGAGGGAGCTGAAGATCCGAGTTGCCAAGCGACAGCCTCGAAATCTTAATGATTTACAGATGATCTACAAAGAGGAGTGGGCCAAAATTCCATCTAACATGTGTGCAAACCTCATCATCAACTACAAAAAACGTCTGACTGCTGTGCTTGCCAACAAGGGTTTTGCCACCAAGTATTAAGTCTTGTTTGCCAAAGGGATCAAATACTTATTTCTCTGTGCACAATGCAAATAAATATATATAATTTTGACTGTGTGATTTTCTTTTTTTTTTTTTTGTATAATCTATCTCTCACTGGTAAAATTAACCTAGCCTAAAAATTCTAGACTGTTCATGTCTTTGACAGTGGGCAAACTTACAAAATCAGCAAGGGATCAAATACTTATTTCCTTCACTGTATGTATTATGCTACTCACCACTCTGAAAGCGCTTCTGGCTTTTGGCGTTTCATTATAGTTTTGAGCTGTGACCCCTGCGGCAACGACAGATAGTTCCATTGAACCTCAGTTGCCAGACTAACATTTTAAAAATTTTCAGACTACCTATGGAACGGTGCAGTACTTTATTGTGGGTTTCATTGAACAGAAGTCAGTACATGTATCCACAGTAGGTATTGTGATATCCTGTATGTTCCCTGATGACTGTTTTTAACTTGGGAAGAAACGCGTTGGGAAATAGGGTTATCTGTAGGGTCTGTCTAGTGTAAGGATAGCTTTTTACACCATTTTTTTTGGTAGGGCTTGGAACAGGACTGAAAATCTGGCATGTTTTCTCTTTAGTGGTGACGGTGAACACAGGGACAGTTGACATCTTTCTGGACCCCTGAGCCTACAGCGTGGATCTATATCATCTACATCCTTCCACGGGTAGGAGTGATTCAACTCTCCTTGTCCAGGTCCACTGTGCCCTAGTATGAAAACTGGTAAGAGCCACCCATTTATTACTTTTGCTATAGTGGCATCTGTCATGTATGAACCTTTAGCTGTGGCTACTTGTTGTTGATGCTTACACTATATGAATATAAGTGCAGAGCTGGATTTACCACTTTTTTCTTGTGTATGTAGCTTTTGGCACATTCCATTGCTGCACAGCACAATCGTTTGTCTATATGGGGTGTTAGGCTTCGTTCACATCTGCGTCAGGGCTCCGTTCATGGGTTGCATCTTAGCTTTCCGTCAGGGGAACCCATGAACGGAACCCTGACTGAAACAAACGGAAACCATGGTGACGAATCCGGTGCAAATGGTTTCTGTTTGTCATCGTCGTGCAAGGGTTCCGTCATTTTGACGGCAGCAATACCGTAGTCGACTGCGCTATTCATTCCGTCAAACTAACGGAACCCTTAAACAACGATGACAGACGGAAACCATTTGCACCGGATCCGTCACTATTGAAATCAATGGTGATGCAAACGGAAACATATGGTTTACGTTTGTTTCAGTCAGGGTTCTGTTAATGTGTTCCCCTGACGGGAAGCTCCGATGGAACCCAAGAACGGAGCCCTGTAGCAGATGTGAACGAAGCCTTTTATGTATTCCAATGTTTTTAAAAAGTATTATTAAAAGCCTCTGATTATGAGGTGACTAGACAATTTTTTGCACTGAAGATATTGTTGTGCAGGTTGCACTCTAAGGCCCCCTGCACACAGGCGTAGCCATAATCACGGTCGGTGATTACGGGCATGGAGGGCCGCGGACAGTCATCCAGATTTGCTGGCCGTGCTCCCATTATAAAGTATGAGAGCACGGTCCGAAAATCAAAGAATAGGACATGGAATAGGAACTGAATGGATCAGTATTTTGATCCACAATTGCGGTCTGTAATTGCGGATCTTCATTACAGTTATGTGCATGGGACCTAAAGCTTGATATTTAACTTAAAGAGAACTATACAAATCTCATGTGCAAAAGTCACTTTTTGAAGCACTAGCTTTAAAAGGGTTGAACAACTTGATCAGTTTTTTTTTCCAGAAACAGTGCCACACTACTTATAGTCTATATCTGGTATTTCAGCTCATCCCTTTTCAGGTAAATTAAGTTGGCCATACTAATTAGATTACTGTTAATGGACTTCATTGACATAAAGAAGCACTCTGACGAAAATTCCCCTGTTTGAACATGACATTAAGTGAAAGATTGTGACATGTATTGGCTTACCGGGCACTTTATTTTACGGTTAGCCGCTCCATTCCAGGCCACTATTGGGTTACGTAATCCCCACTTTGACTCCCTGAATCCTACAGTGTCTGTTGTAGGGATCGGAAGTCAAGCCCCTTTTACACCGGCCAAAAATCGGCCGGTGGAGCAGGCGCCGATCAACGTGATCGGCGCTCGTTTGCTCCTATCATACAGAGCTATTAATGGGGCGAGCGGTCGTTACTCCGATCGCTTGTCCCCATACATTATTATCATGTTGGCAGCGTGTCTCCCTGTTTACACAGGGAGATGTGCTGCTGAAAATGATAATATTTAACTTTTTTAAGTTTGCCCGTTCATCTGCTGATCGCTGCCCTGTTTACACAGGTCAATTATCGGCAATGAGCGTTCTATGAACGCTTGTCTGCCCGATAATCGCCTAGTGTAAAACCCCCTTAAAGAGGCTCTGTCACCAGATTTTGCAACCCCTATCTCCTATTGCAGCAGATAGGCGCTGCAATGTAGATTACAGTAACGTTTTTATTTTTAAAAAACGAGCATTTTTGGCCAAGTTATGACCATTTTCGTATTTATGCAAATGAGGCTTGCAAAAGTACAACTGGGCGTGTTGAAAAGTAAAAGTACAACTGGGCATGTATTATGTGCGTACATCGGGGCGTGTTTACTACTTTTACTAGCTGGCCGTTCTGATGAGAAGTATCATCCACTTCTCTTCACAACGCCCAGCTTCTGGCAGTACAGATCTGTGACGTCACTCACAGGTCCTGCATCGTGTCGGCACCAGAGGCTACAGTTGATTCTGCAGCAGCATCAGCGTTTGCAGGTAAGTAGCTACATCGACTTACCTGCAAACGCCGATGCTGCTGCAGAATCATCTGTAGCCTCTGGTGCCGACACGATGCAGGACCTGTGAGTGACGTCACAGATCTGCACTGCCAGAAGCTGGGCGTTGTGAAGAGAAGTGGATGATACTTCTCATCAGAACGGCCAGCTAGTAAAAGTAGTAAACACGCCCCGATGTACGCACATAATACATGCCCAGTTGTACTTTTACTTTTCAACACGCCCAGTTGTACTTTTGCAAGCCTCATTTGCATAAATACGAAAATGGTCATAACTTGGCCAAAAATGCTCGTTTTTTAAAAATAAAAACGTTACTGTAATCTACATTGCAGCGCCTATCTGCTGCAATAGCAGATAGGGGTTGCAAAATCTGGTGACAGAGCCTCTTTAAGTCTCTCAGTGCCTGTCTATGAGAGACTATATGTGAGTCTACATAGACTTGTTTTGGGAAACTGACCACGGGTCCCCACAGCAGGCGCTGTAGGATTTCGGTGGTCAGAATGAGTATTGCGGTACTTCATGGCAGCCCGGAACTGAGTGGCTAACTGTAAAATAAAGTGCCCTGTAAGCTTATACACCCCACTACCTTTTACTTTATTACATTTTAAAAAGGGCGGGGCGATAGGGGGATTTTGCTGGAGTGCTTTTTTAAAGGCGTTATCCAACAAAGTATATTATGATTATTTTCATAAAGCGACAAATTGAAAACAAATTATGTATTCAACTGGTTGCTGACACAGGACGATTATGCTCGTCATTAGCGGCGGGACATTTCCAAGTATGCTCGTCCTGCTGATTGCACGGGCACAGTAAGGGTAAGTTCACACGTAGCATAAATACTGCGGATTACTTATCCCGAATTCTGTGTTTCTTCGTCCAGGCTGGCCACCCGGACACAGACTGCAATCATTACATGTAGAACTTCAGGACATCGGAAAGACGTGTCGTCATGGTAAGTATCCATTTTTTTTTTTCAGTGCAGGATTTACGCAGTGGACATTCCGGCCGAAAAATTGCACCAGAATTTGGTGCAGATTTTCGTCCGGAATTCCCTGTGGCGACCAGGGCGGATGTGCTGTGTGCTTTTACGCAGCGTATCTGCCATGTATGAACATACCCTAAGTGTGCCCATGCGATCCATAGAAGTGGAGCAATGGCTGTAATACCCAGTCGCAGCCCTGCTCTAACAGCAAATAAACCGTTTTTTTTTAAATCAGATATTTTTTATTGAAATTTCAAAATTAGACAATACAAAACACACCATACAAACCCTTTCCCTAACCCTCCCCCCAGGCACCATCAAAAATTACAAAAATGAAAGACATATGAGGCGAGACATATTCCAAATGTCGAATAAGTAAGTCACCTGTAAACAAATACAAAACAGATGTAAGACAGACATAGGATTCTCTTAATCCCCCCCTCTCCTCTCTTCCAGCATAGAAATGTAATCCAAGTACAGTACAGAAGCTGACAGCCAGAGAGAATCCACGGGCACAGTTTATGATACAGATTCCGATACACCTAGCCATGGTCCTAGAATCAAATTTTTAAAGCGCTTTACGCTTTACATACACAGCTTTTTCTAACACAATCATTTTATTCACTTCAGCAATTAATTTGCTCCTAGTCGGCAGGGCGCCTTGTATCCAGTGTAAATAGCAGCAAGTCGGGTCACATACTTATTACTTTACGTATCATTAATCAGAATACATGACCTGCAAAATAAAACATATGGACCACATTTCAGGGCATCTTGACACGTAGTTGCCTCTCATGTCCATCAAGCCACTGCATGGCCACGTGCGGATTTTCAAAAAAACGTCTGAAAATACGGAGATGTTTTCAAGGGAAAACAGCCCCTGATTTTCAGACGTTATTTGAGCATCTCACGTTTTTCGCGGCGTTTTTCGCGGCGTTTTTTACGTCCGTTTTTGGAGCTGTTTTCATTGGGGTCTATGAGAAAACGGCTCCAAAAACGTCCAAAGAAGTGTCCTGCACTTCTTTTGCCGAGGCTGTATTTTTACGCGTCGTCGTTTGACAGCTGTCAAGCGACGACGCGTAAATTACAGGTCGTCGGCACAGTACGTCGGCAAAGCCATTCAAATGAATGGGCAGATGTTTGCCGACGTATTGTAGCCCTATTTTCAGACGTAAAAAGAGGCATAATACGCCTCGTTTACGTCTGAAAATAGGTTGCGTGAACCCAGCCTAAAGCTGCAACACGCAACTTCGCTGGGTACAGCATAGAGTACGCCACTTGCAAATTTCTCAGCCGCTTTTTGACATCTTGAAAACGCGCTCTTTTACGCTGAACTTCCACTGAGTAATCCAGGAATATGGAGACTTTTCCGCCATTTATAGCCAAATCCGGACATTCCCGCGCTTTTCGTAGAATGATATCCCGATCTTTATAGTGCAGTAACTTAGCCAATATAGGCCGTGGGGGGTGCCCAGGTGGTAAAGGGCGAGTCGGCACACGATGAGCCCGTTCAATAGCAAATAATGGGGTGAAGGTGTCTTCCCCAAAAGAAGTGCGCAACCATTTCTCCATATATTCCGTGCAATTCAAGCCTTCTGATTTTTCCGGTATTCCAATCAGCCTGACATTATTACGACGTAACCTATTTTCTAGGTCGTCGGTTTTGTTAAACAAGGCCACAATATCTTGGGTCGACTTTTTAGAGTCTTTTATGGTAGTAAACATATTATCTTCCAGGTCTGTGACCCGTCCCTCCACTTCGCCAAGTCGCTCATTAACTTCACATTCAAAGTAGACAGCGTAGACTTGCAGTAGTTGATAGCCAAAAAGACATCTCGTAATGTGGGCTCGGCTCCCGCCATTGATTGCTGCGCAGGGAGCGGCTCCCCCCTCGACACACAAGCCGGCTCCTCAGAAGCCCGGGAATCCATAGCATTCGCTGATTCCCCATCTAAGATAGTGGGTTCGGGAATATGCAGCTCCACAGTGCTCCTCACCCTAGACTCATCGGCAGTACGGGCAAAGCGCTCCAGGGCCTCTGAGAGAATCTTGCCTTGCTTCTGGTCATATCTTCGCACCACCAACCAGCAATCACCGCAGCAAGCGAGGATCTCAGGTAATACAGCAGTTCAGGTAAGTATATGTCACCTCAGGCAAAGTAATCGGATATTTTTCAGGAGTTCTTGCAGGAGCTCAGAAACGTGCGACTCTCTACATGCTCAACAAGCCACGCCCAGCAAATAAAACTTTAATCTCGACCGTTCACCCTTTAAATGCCGCAATCCAAGCTGATTGGGGCATTTAAAGGGAAAGAGTGACTCAATCGAGGCCCATTCCTTGTACAATTGAAGGACCTCAGGGCTGTCTGCCCATATTACCTGCTGTTATGGCGTACTAAAATATATATATATATATATATATATATATATATATATATATATATATATAGCAGTACAATATTGTTAAAAAAATAATATATCAAAATTTTAAATCTCCCTATGGAATTTAAAAAAAAAAAGTCAAATTAATAAAAAAAGATTTTTAAATTTAAAAAAAGCAGCAAAAAAATACACACCAATGCACAAACTTTACAATAAACTTTATTAAATATAAGTCACAAAATACAAAATGCTATACACATATTTGGCATTATGATCACTGAACAGACCTGCGCTATAAATTTATAGCATTATTTATGATGATTGTTGTATGTTGTAAAAAAATAAATAAAGGAAAAAAGATTAAAAATATAAAAACCTACACCTATTTGGTATCGCCACATTTGTAACAACCCCTATGATAAAATGAACACAATATTTATCCCACACGGTGAACGCATCCCCTCCAAAAAAAAGACTAAGAACAATGCCAAAAATGCCGTTTTTTGCTCCCTCATAGAGCTCCTTTTATGGAATAACAAAAACGTTAGGGATCTTTGAATGCATTGCCACAAAAATTATGCTCTAAAAAAGGTATTTTTATTGGCCAAAAGTAGGAAAACTATATAAATTTAGTATTGTAACCCTAGTGACCCACAGAAAAAAGTTATCATATCATTTATACCGCACTGTGTACTCTGCAAAAACAATACCTACCTCTCCGAAAAAGTTAATAAAAGTTATACAAAGTTGTTTGTATAGTGCCATTAAAAAAACAAAAAAGTTATGACTTTCAGAACGCAGACATGAAAAAAAATCTGCCAGTTGAGTGTTCCTGGTTTATAACATTGCTGCTCAACCTGACATTCTAAATTCTCACCAGTAGAGGGCAGCAAAAACGTTTCATTTTATATTTTGTAAGAATACAATAAATATAATTATTTTCCACAAAATTTGCTTCTATTTTCAGCCTGCATTCGGTCCTTCCGTCGGACCACATGACCCCCACTCTTATTAACCGAATCCTACAGCGTCTGCTGAATGGACCAGAAGTCAGTCTCTCTATTCATTCCTATGAGACTTACATTGAGGCTCTCATAGGAACGAATAGAAAAACTGAGACAGACTTATTGGGCATAATACACTGCGATACATGTCTGGACCCAAAAGTGTAAAAAATTCCTTGTGTTTTTCGGAAAATTAATTTATTATATCTGTAAACAATTAGCCATCTCAACAACAGAGAATTGCTTGTGAAATATTTGTTTCAAGAAGGAGCGTTGTGGAATCTAAAAAAAAAAAAAAAGCATTCCATAGAAGTTACATGTGAAATTATTTTATTTTTAAGTATACTCGTTGCATCATCGTCACTCCCAAATAATTTGTCCCTCGTCGCATGCTTTTACACCTATCGATATCATTTAAACATTTATTCATGTTTATTATACCTCAGAATATTTACATCATACAGACAAAATAATACTGTCATACAATGAAAAATACATCCATACAGTGTTCAAATAATACTGCCATACAGTCACAGAATAATACAGCTGTTGTACAGTGACTGACTCTACCATACAGTAAGCCTTTACTACCACGACACTGTGATCAAATATAAAAAGCTATACAGTGACTAAATAATACTATTCTACAGAGACCCAAATAACACTGCCATACAGTGACAGAATAATACAGCTGTCATACAGTGACTGAGTCTACCATACAGTAAACATTTACTACCACCACACTGTGACCAAATATAAAAAAAAAAAACTATACAGTGACTAAATAATACTATTCTACAGATACCCAAATAATACTGCCATATAGTGAGAGAATAAAAAAGCTGTCATAGAGTGACTGACTCCACCATACGGTAAACCTACAGTACTATGACACTGTGACCAAATATAAAAAAGCTATACAGTAACTAAATAATACTATTCTACAGAGACCCAAATAATACTGCCATACAGTGACAGAATAATACAGCTGTCATACAGTGAGTGACTCCATCATACAGTAAACATTTACTACCACCACACTGTGACCAAATATAAAAAAATCCATACACAGACTAAATAATACTATTCTACAGATACCCAAATAATACTGCCATACAGTGACAGAATTTTACAGCTGTTATAGTGACTGACTCCACCATACGTACCACGACACTGTGACAAATATAAAAAAACTATACAATGGCTAAATAATACTATTCTACAGATACCAGAATAATACTGCCATACAGTGACAGAATAATACAGCTGTCATACAGTGACTGACTCCACCATACAGTAAACCTTTACTACCACGACACTGTGATCAAATATAAAAAAGCTATACAGTGACTAAATAATACTATTCTACAGAGACCTAAATAATACTGCCACACAGTTATGTACGATGCTAGGAGTCCCTGCCTCTCCGTGGAACTACTGTCCCGTACTGAAAACATGATTACAGTACGGGACAGTTGTCCTGCAACGAGGCAGGGACTCCTAGCATCGTACATCACTATAATGCTAGGAGCCCGGCTCCCTGCACTGTGTTCGGTCCGGGACATCCGGTCGAAATACGTTCCGTCCATTACGGATGTAACATGGTCGTGTGAACCCAGCCTTAAAGGCTGTGACAATTAAATCCAGAATCTCATGGTCAGTGTCTTCTCTGATAATTGTTTCCTCTCTTCCCAATTTGACCCAGACCACCATGAAGGCCTTTTCCATCAACAGAGTTTGCTACATGGACATCTTCTCCTTGGACATCTTCCCACGCTCAAGTAACACATATACTCTCTGCAGCGCAATATCCCGGAGCTGTGACTACCATGCTGCCTCCATACACAGTGCCCCCATACATAGTGCCAGTTAGAAAGTACCTTATAAGCAATTTCAGTCATAAAGCACACCATAAACACTGTCTTCCAGGTATTACCTTAAACAGTATATGCCAGTAAGTGCCCCCCATCCAAAATTGTCTGACATTGCACCCATGAACAGTGCCTACCAGAGATGGGATCCATAAACAATGCCTGTCAGAGAGTGTGTAAAGGATCTGCCAGGCACAGCGGGGTTAACGCCCATAGGTAATCAGTCGGCACCTGAGTCTATGTGTCTGAGACTGACTCCAGCTTCCACCACTCAGGCTGGCAGGCTTTGGAGTGGGAGAGCCTATCGCAGCCTGGCCAGACTCAGCTAGCTCCCGCCCTCTGTCTATTTATACCTGCCTTTCCTGTTCCTCCAGTGCTTGTGATTCTTCTCGTGTGGTTTCCTGGCCCAGCTACAGCTCCTGACTACTTGATCCTGCTCCATACTGACCCTGGCTTACTGACACCTCTTCTGCTCTGCGTTTGGTACCTCGTACTCTCCTGGTTTGACTCGGCTCGTTCACCTCTCTTGTTGCTCGCGGTGTTGCCGTGGGCAACTGCCCCATTTCCCTAGCTTTGTGTACCCTTGTCTGTTTCGTGCACTTACTGAGCGTAGGGACCGCCGCCCAGTTGTACCCCGTCGCCTAGGGCGGGTCGTTGCAAGTAGGCAGGGACAGAGTGGCGGGTAGATTAGGGCTCACTTGTCTGTTTCCCTACCCCTATCATTACAGAGTGCCTACATGAACAGTGCATGCCATGATCTGTCCCCTTCATATGAAAGCCACAAAGGTGCAGGACTTGTTACAGTTAGGGTATGTGCACACGATAACGTCAATTACGGCTGAAATTACGGAGCTGTTTTCAGGAGAAAACAGCTCCTGCATTTCAGACGTAATTGCTCGTACTCGCGTTTTGAGAGGCGTCAATTACGCACGTAATTAGGAGCTGTTCTTCATTGGAATCAATAAAAAACGGCTCCAATTACGTCCCAAGAAGTGTCCTGCACTTCTTTGAGGAGGCTGTTATTTTACGCGCCATAAAACAGATGTTTGGAGCCGTGTTTTCAGGCATAAATCGAGGCGTAAAACACCTAGTTTACGCCTGAAAATAGGTCGTGTGAACCCAGCCTTACATTACAGATATCAGAGCTTAAAATGAGTCACGTACCCATGTGTCCATCAAATAGTCGTGAACAGATTTTTATCCACTCGAAGTAAACAATGAAGCTAAATTGACAGCAAGCATTGATCTTGAAAACCAAGAGGGATAGCTACACATAGTAAATTGAAAAATTGTACAACTTTTTATTATACAACGGATTAACTTTATTAGCTGAAACCGGAATACTCCTTTAAATCTGGATATATATATAAATATATACTAGTTTTTATACCTGGCGTTGCTCGGGAGGTTGACTTACGGTATAGATAGAGTAAATGCTCACTATTTAAATACCTCTCAGTATGAATTTAATTGCTACCTCTCGATATGAATTTAATGGCTAGAGAGTGTAAATAATGTTATTGGAAGCATAAAAGAAATGAAATGAAGCAATATATTCATTACAGATTTAGGCCTCATGCATACGAACGTAAAAACGCCCATAATCACGGGTCGTAATTACGGGCCCATAGACTTCTATTGGCCACGGGTACCTCCCCATATGCTTACGGGAAGGTGCCCGGGCCGTTGAAAAATATAGAACATGTCCTATTTCAGGCCGTAATTACGGCACAGGCAGGTCGATAGAAGTCTATGGGACTCCCGTAATTACGGGTGGCTACGTGTGTGCACCCGTAATTACGGGAGCGTTGCTAGGCGACGTCAAGGGATAGTCACTGTCTGGGGTGCTGAAAGGGTTAAAGGGTTATTCCCAAGTTAAGTAAAAAAAATTTTTTACACTTGATAACTCATCTAGTGCTAGTTATCTTTTCTAAAAAGGGGATGTCAATCAAGCCGCTCTGCAGTGTGCGCGCTCCCGACGTTGCTAGATACTGTAGTTCTAGCAACATCGGGAGAATGTTCGTCTCAACCAGGCATGATAAGCCTGGATGAGACAAACACACCGTGAATGTGAACAACACGCAACCCTTCAATGCAACACTATTCACCCCGTTTCGGCAAGCCACTTCTCCCCCCCCCCCAGCTAAGCTGCCCCCCCTCTCACCCCATGTAATATCTTTAGCCGCCGCAGCGGTGCTGCATCAGCACCCGGCGAACAACAGAAAATATATAAAAAAAATAAACTAACCTAAGACGTTCCTACGGAGTTCTGAACGGTCCCGTTACTTGCCAACTTACTGCTACTTGCCATCTGCGCATGCGCCGATATGCGCCGATATGTGCGTTCATGAGATAAATTACATCCTCTACTGAGGACAGAGAGGATGTCATTGCGCATGCGCGGCCACCGCTAAAGGTAAATAGCGGTGGCCGGAAACCCTAGACAACGAGCTACAAACAAAGAGGGACTGACGTCGACTTCAATCAACAATAGCAAGAAAACGACATCGCTGGGCTACAGAAAGGTAATTAGAAAAATTCTTAACTTTAGATGGGTGAGCTTCATAGCTACATTTATGAAGATGGGAATAACCCTTTAACTGATCGGCAGTAACTCTTTCAGCACCCGGGACAGTGACTACCGCTGGAGTTAAAAGTATTAAAAGTTGCCAGACCTTTTCCTGCTCCATCTGTGTGAGATGCCGTTGTCCATGTATAGGCGCTCGGTTGTTCAACACCTGGTGAATGCGGCTAGAGCATGTATTCCCGCGTTGTGGAGACAAACCTGTCCCCCATCCGTGGGCATGTGGTGTGGCAAGATCTAGGAGATTATGAGAATGGAGGACCTCACGGCATCAATGAAAGGGTCCCATGCAGCCTTCCTCAGAACCTGGCGTGAATGGATCCAGTTTCAAACCTCTGTGGAATACAAGGCCATCATGGCCTCTTGACCTCTTCTATAGGCCCAATTATGTCAGGTGCGTTCCTCTCCCTCTCTCTCCCCCCCTCTGTCCCTGTTCGTTCGTTCTTTCGTTCTTTCTTTCTTTCTTTCTTTCTTTCTTTCTTTCTTTCTTTCTTTCTTTCTTTCTTTCTTTCTTTCTTTCTTTCTTTCTTTCTTTCTTTCTTTCTTTCTTTCTTTCTTTCTTTCTTTCTTTCTTTCTCATACTGTTATCTCTGCTCAACTATGGAGTATTATGCATCGCTGCGGGTTCAGGGTGCATACCTGTCTTTCTTTCGATAATATTCTGAGCGGTATACTGCCTTTCATTGTAATGTTATGCACTTTTGTTATGCAAGTTACTGGCCTGAGGCCGATGTCAATACCGACTTGGTGTGTACTGAGTGTATTGTCTGTTTTTCTTTATGCTTTAAAAACAAAATAAAAGAATTTATAAAAAAATAAATTAAAAAAAAGTATTAAAAGTTAACTTACCCAGAACTCCTGCTTCTTCCTCCAGTCCGGCCTCCCGGGGTGACGTTTCACCCCATGTGACCGCTGCAGCCAATCACAGGCCAATCACAGGCTGCAGCGGTCAAATGGACTGCTTCTAAACCAATGAAAAATCGGGCTTCAAACAAACTTTCCAAAAATATAGTGAGTCTGGAGGATTCTTTCACCCATAATGATTGTCAGTCTCCTTTATATATATATATACACATTCATACAAACAAGAGAAGCTCTTATTTAAAGGCTATGAACACCTTTGAAAACGTTTTTTTTTTTGTTTTAGTAAAAATGTGTATCAGTGTGTTTGGTGCAACTTTATAATTACTTTTTATTCAAAATTATTTTTACTTTTTGAGATATAGCTGCTCTGTATCCTGTATACAGAACAGCTGTATCTAGCGCTGAAACTTCTATCCACAAGGTCAGCGGCACTGACGGGTTTAGTGACAGCGGGTTACACATGATCCACCTGTTGTTGATCACATCAAAGCTTTTACTCCACCGTTTGGAATAAATGCCATGGTGATCTTCTCAGCGGCTTCTTATCTATTGCATGTGTGCCAGAAAATAGCTGCCACAGAGGGTCTCATGTCAAATTCTCTTCATACACTGTGTCATATTTCTGTTTGGACATACTTTTGCCATTGTCCCATTTTCTTATGCAGGAACTCTTTGTATTTGCCACTTATTTGAACAGGCATACTATACAATGTACATGTATTTTATCAAAAGTATTTATATAAACCATTTGTCTTTTTTGCTAAATTCATATAATGAGATATTTTTTTTAAGCCCATTTGGTAATAATAATGTCTTCATATTGGACATGTCAATTGACAAATGTAAACTGATAGGAAATTTGAAGTAAAACACTCCCATGCAATGCAATTATCTGGCTCACTGATCCAATAGTCTCTTCTTCGTCACTCGTCTGACCTTACTCCTCAGCTGCTCGCCATCATTTCCAGCACTATAAGCTTTGGAGGTTATTATAACAAGACATAAAGTAGCTCTGAGGATAAATGTTAGACAACAAAATAGAAAGAGCATTGTATAGTGGAGAGCAGGACATCAATCATGTGAAATACAAAGCTGAAGGGAAGGACAATGGACATTTATGTCAGAAATGCCTCTCATCACTAATGCACTGGCTTCAGTGGTGAGAATTTTTTCTATATTCCTGCATTCTATAGGGGGATTAGTTGTAGATTAGATCAGGCATTTAAATCTATTGTATGACTATCAAATACAGAACCCCCAGCATAAAAACCTTTTGGGGTACTTATCCACACACCCAAATGTCATCATATTCTGTTAAAGCGGAATCTTCTCAAATTAAACCTTGCAATGCCTCCAATAAAGGGGCTGTGGGGCGGAATTCTTCAGCCTTGTTTTAAGATTTCCACCACTAAGGATTCATTTGGCAAATTTGCATGGGTCCAAGCTAATGTATTCCCACCAAAATCCTCTTCCACATAATCTATACATTGTGTCACATGAACTTTTTACTTGGAATCCCCCTTTAATATCATCACATGACGTCACGTTATTCAGCTTTTAGTTTGGTTTTAATAAAGGAGAAAAAAATATGGCATTTCCC
Source organism: Rhinoderma darwinii (assembly GCF_050947455.1). NCBI lineage: Eukaryota > Metazoa > Chordata > Amphibia > Anura > Rhinodermatidae > Rhinoderma > Rhinoderma darwinii. The sequence continues at coordinate 348,908,707 of NC_134688.1, forward strand.
ATTCTATTCCATATAATTGCTTCCTGAAATAACAGCCAATTGCTTATAAAAGATAATAGAATAATTTGACTTTAACTGTAAATAGTCGTTTTATGAAAAAGTTCGTAAAAAAAAAAAAGCATGGTCGTAAGTATTTTTAGACGGAATTACCAAAAAGTAAGACATCAGGGAGTCATTTGTTTTGCTTTTCACTTCATCAAGGTCAGTCTTGTGACATCTCCAGTTTATAAATAGTACTTAGTGTCACCCACAAATTTAGATGCAAGAGACCCATCTGTCATGCCTGTTATGTCAAGGTCAATAGTATGAATATAATTCCAGCAAGAATTTCTATAACTTGCCTCTAATTCTACTGTACTAGCAAAAGGGAATAGAGAATCAAGGCATCTTTATTACATGCTGACCTAAATACTATAATAAAATATGCTGAACATTGTAATGCTAAAGCAAAATTATAGAAGAAAGTGGGACACTGCTAAATATAAAAAGAAAAGAACAGTGGCTTCAAAAGTTTTATTAATTGTTTCACAAACCTCTTATTTGACTACAGTATTTTAGTACAATTGTCCAGATGTATGCGAGCAAAGTAGTGGTCTTATCATAGGCTACATCTTAAAGGGTTGCCCACATATTAGCACCTAAGTATGCCACAGAAGGGGGTCCCCTTCCTGTATCACTGTAAATAGTGGCTTTCCATTTGGTATGACTATGTAATACAGGGTCGTCCATTGACTTCAATGAGACCAGTTTACTACCACAAATTTTGAATAGGAAATAGGGGATGCTGCTCACTGGGGGTTCCAGCAGACAGCGATTTGCCTAGAGAAAGAGGGTTGTTATGATACTTCAAATCTGTATCCATATTATAGAGTTTCGTCATCACTTATTTTTTTATGCCAAAATCTGTAGGGGAAAGAAGCATCTTTCTCACCTTCCAACAGCCTGTAGTTCTCCTCTAGCTCCTATATAGCTCTAAATGGTGCTAATAAAAACCACAGCTCGTCCTGCAAAAAATAAGCCCTCACACTGCTCAAACGATGGAAAAATATAAAAGTTATGGCTCCCAGAATTTTGTGAAACCGAACAAATTTTTTTTTTTAACCAATAGTTTTTTCTTTGTAAAAGTAGTAAAATAAGAGTTTTTTTTCCTACTTTCTGTTGCCTAAAACCTGGGTACGTCTTATAGTCAGGTGCGTCTTATAGTCCGAAAAATACAGTAGTTGTTACATTGCTTGCATCACCTTTATTCCCACATCAAATCATCATGAATGCATGGCATGGCCTAACACATTACTCTTTTAGCCTTAGCATTATCAGCTGTAATACGGGCGCTTTTTGGTGCCCTTAGACCCCATGCACACAACCGTAGTTTTCATCCGTAATTATGGATCCGTAATTATTGATGAAATTGCGGACCCATTCATTTCTATGGGCCACGAACACCTTTCCGTATATTTACAGATGGGTCTCTGTGCCTTAGAAATGATCCACAAATCATAGAACATGTCCTATTATTGTCCGAAATTACGTTACAGACTCCCCAAGTCTATGGTCGATTCCGTTATTGCGGACGGCTACAGATGTGCATCCGTCGCCATCTGTAATTGCGGTAGCGGTGCTATGTGATGTCAGGGATTACCCAAGATTCCTGAGTTTTTTAAAATTACGGATGCACTATGGACCGTATTTGCGGACAGCGTACCGTATGTGCAGATGAGTTGCGGATGACTACGGATCCGTATTTGTGGACAGTAAAAACCATTATGGTCGTATGCATGAGGCCTTAGTATGGGCACAACATTCAGACCTACCATAGTTCATCAGAACCAGAGTTAGAGCATGATAGAATCACCAAATAGCACTTGTATCACAACCATGCCTTAAAGGCATATATGCACTATACGAATATCAACTGTCTGATCTCTGAAAGCAAGAAGGCTGAAGCCACTCGTGATTAAACCAAAGGGACTGCGGCCACACACGGCTCACGATCTGTAAGCAATAGCAATGCACTCCCTGCTGCTCAGCGGTACAAAAGACTTCCTTCTACGTCTCCCCATTTGAACTGGTCGGTGCCCCAACGTTTCAGACCTGACACTCTGACAGTCAGTCTGCGCTGGCTGTTCTGCTTCTTGCCTCCTCCTCCAAAGCTCCAAATGCAGAGAGGAGGAGGTCAGGAGACGCTCTACCTGATCTTGATCCATACGTCAGTGCCAATGCTGTATCTGCTATCATATGCAGATGATCAGCAGTGGTGCTGGCACAGATATTTAAAAAAAAAGTTGCATTGAAAACTATGTTGAGGGCATCTGGGGGGTGGTCCAGACATGTAGGACTCTCCACCAGTCAGATCTCAACTCAGCAGTGTTCACAGTTTGTGCTCAAAGTCTGTGAGCAATGCAGTATGCCCACTGCTGCTTCTAGCTGAGAAGCAGTACATAAGACTCCTCTATGTGCATTCTCTCTTTCTTTTCTATCTCTCTAACTGGTTCGCACTCTGGGTGGTTTCATCCTCCGCCCAGTGGTAGAAATGGCCTTATTTCTTTAAAGGCGTTTTCCTATAAAACAGGAGAGGAATACATGTGTGATCGCTAGGGTCTGACCGATGGACCACCAGTGTTGAGAACATCCCTCAAAGTGCTCCATGAGAATGGAGCGCTGGTGTGCATGCTCGGCCAGCACTCCATTAATTTCCATGGAACTTCTGGAACCGCTGTCTCCGGCAGCACCATAGAACTTAATGGAGCCCTGGTCAAGTATGCAAACCAGTGCTCCATTCTCATGGAGCACTTTGGGGGACTTTTGGTCCTCCATTCTCCTCATCACTGGGGATCCCAGCAGTCAAACTAGCGATCACACATGTATCCCCTCTCCTGTGGAGAGGGGATACATGTGTTTGTGGGGGAAAACCCCTTTAATGCTTGCTCCTGTGCAGTGCGGCGTGTGGCAGCCTATGCAGCCTTAATCCTCCTGCTCTGTCTCCTCCCCTCCAGCACCTCAGAGCAACAGAGAGGATGAGACTGGGGTGGAGGAATCAGGATGTACTGGCTGCCGCACACCATGCTGTGCAGGAGAAACATAATACAGTCCACCATTGTGTGGGGGGGAGGGACATGTGGGCCCCACTGGCTTAGGTGCTTAGTCGCAGCTGCGACTGCAGCAACCCCTATAGCTACGCCACTGGATTCAGTCCTCTACCCCCTGGCCTGCATTGATCTCTGTGATTTATATGATCAGTAGTGGACAAGAAGAGAAAGAAGATCTTACTGAATAGGCAAATAACAGGAGAGCAAAGATACTGTACATCATATTTCTTGACAGCAGGACAAGATGACAGTTAAAGGGGCTGTCTGTTTTCGTCAGTCACATTGCAAGGTTCCCCCCAAATTTAAGCTAATCATATTTGACACTGTATGTATCTGATAGTGTCTTGCTTACACACATTATTTCTATTGTAAATATTAGTGCATGGATTGATTTTGTATTCTAAGGGCCTGTTCACATGACCGTCTGTGTTCCATTGAGGGGTTCCGTCGGAGGTTTCCGTCGGGTTAACCCCTCAGCGGAAAGCAGACAGAAACCTAAGCTTCTGTTACCCTCACCATTGATATCAATGGTGACAGAAACCTAGCTAATGGTTTCCGTCTGTCATCGTCGTGACAGGGTTCCGTTGTTCTTGATGGAATCAATAGCACAGTCGGCACGAGTCCTCTAGAACGATAGACACGCTTTGTAGCTGCTCTCTGCTCTGGCTAATTAATGGAAGTCCTGGGTTATCCGCTTTAGAAATAAACCCAAAAAAACACGCTATTAGGAATTATGAGTTAGTTAAAGCTTTATTTGCTCTGTGGTGGCAGTGTAGGGAAATTAAAAACTTGCTGTCAGGTTCTCAAGCATATTACATCTGATTACTGAGAGTCGCAACTTTGGAAAACCCTATAATTTGCTCATCATCGAAGGCCTACTCTAAGAAAAAAAGATTGTCGAAAGCAGATAAGCCTATAAAAAAGACCAAAAGATTATATACTCACCGTTTAAATCTCCTTTGTAAGACCTTTATATACACTTTTTGTATGGACTCTTTTTGGCCAAAAAAAGGCATCTAAAAAAACGAACTCTAAAAAGTTTTTCTGTAAAATGCTCCAAACGTTTTTTTGTGGCGTTTTTTTTTTTTTTTGCATACATTGTGTTTTACTACCTGCATTTCTTGTCGTGTTTTCCACATTGCAGATAATGTGATTAAAAAGTCATGTAATCCAAAGATTCCTCTTACTTGTTTTTTTGGAGAGGGAAAAAAAAACTATGAAGGTCTATGGGAGAAAAACGCCACTAACTGCTGGAATAGACACCAAAACAAACCTTGCTGCTAATTTAAAAAAATGCCACTGAGCAAAAAAACAAGACCAAATTAAAAAAGCCACTTAAAAAAACTGCAATGTTTGTACTACGTTCTATATTTTACCATTGTCTATCAGCTAACATCTGGCCACAGCATTTTTTGCTGCAAAAAATGGCTAGAAAAATTCCACAAAATAATGTGTTATCCAAAAAACGCTGCGTGCGAAGCACCCTTACTAAGGCAATTGTGCCATTCTACCTCGCTAGAGCTCGTTGATCTGCGGTGGACGTGGATGTGTGACCACAGCCGCTGATCACTTACCTTAACACTGATCCTAGTCAATCCCAGGCTAAAAAATATATCTATTTCTTATACTTTTTGTTATTACTGGCCTACTACATACTAAATACTAAAACCAAGAATGTGGGATAAAGCACTAAATGCTACTACACCCTGTTATTATTGTGTAACATTGGACATGAAAATTTAATAGTGCAGGTATGAATTCCCTTAAGGAAAAAGCAAAGGCAAGTTCCAATTGTGGATCACAAGATATAAATGTACATTAACACACCCAATTTCACAAGAAGCTTTTTAAGGTTCACTGCATATGCCTCCTACCATTAAGATACTCTGTTTTGCTATTGAAAAGCTAACTTTTGTATGAACATTGTTTTGTAATGGTGAGCATTTATGGCCTAAGATAACGTACGAGGATCTTGAAACCACTTTTCATTTCTTAACTCTTGCTACTAACCTTAGGCCTTTTTCTTTCAAAAAAAACATTTCAATGTTATGTTGTGGCAGCTTTCTAAAGAGAATCTTCTTACAAAATGCATGAAGCCCGTTTGTTGAAGGATGAACATTCCTGCTGATATAGTATAAAAATAGAAGAATTTTGACCTAGCAGTTATGACCTTTAACCAGCATGTTACTGCTATAGTCAAAGAAAATATACAAAGAATTGAAGCTGCCTTCACACTACTTTAGGGAGATCCACTCTTCCATATGTCTTTTTTTAATTTATTTATTGAATATGGGATTGGGTGCTATTACTAAGGAGAAGGGAGTGTTGTGCACGGCAGAAATTCGTTCTCCTACCCAACAAAAATGCGTAAATTAATTTTAATCAGATATTGACAGCTGCATATATTAAACTGACTATGGAAACTTAACTTTATCTATCATTAACATAGAATGAGTTGCTCTGCAAACTGTAAGGCTACATTCAGACGACTATGTGCAAACTCGGACATAAAAATCTGAAGTTTTTCACGTCCGAGGTTCACCCGTGTGGGACACATTATCACGGATCCCTCATAGACTATAGTCTATGGAGGGATGTGTGAAAACGCAAGAAAATAGGACATGCTCCGTGGAAACAACGGCCGTGTGAACGGCCTATTGAAATACATGTATCCATGTGACGGCCGTTGTTTTAATAGCCGTTAAACACTGACGAGTTACACGCTCGTCTGAATGAGCCCTAATGTTGTTTCAGATTAAAATAGTTGTTCAGAGATTAAAGATGGGTTTAAGGTCCTCTTACATGGCATGTAAAGGCGGGCGCTGATCAACGCTCTGATTTAAAAGCTACTTTGGTCTTATCAGAGGGGAAGAGGTGAGCACATAACCTGAAATGAATAGTACACTGATTGATGAACCCTCTGCAGGTCTTGGTATCCCCATCATAGCAAGGAGTAGAGGTAACGAAATTGCAGGGCCAGGTTAGGCGGGAGGAATAGCAGGTGGTGAAGCAGTGCTAATAGCTGAGGGAGGTGCAGGAGGATAATCCAAACCAGTTAAGATGGTGTTCACCGCCTGTAGCAGTTAATCCTGACATGCCAGGAGGTCACGCATGTTTGTTTGCATAATTTGATTGGCAGACTTGGGTTAGCTGGCGGGTTCCATGGCCTGAGCGTACTGTCACGATTCTGGGGTATGTGGACCCACTAGGCTGCTCCGCTGTAGCGGAGTGGCAGATGACTAAGCAACAGTCAATGGAAAGTCTAGACATAAGAGCAAAGAACAAATTAAATCCAGACTCACAACAAGAGGCTATCCGCAGTGGTCACTTAATAGAGCAAGCAACATTATGTCCAAAAAATCCAGAACACCGCTACTTGAGTACCATAGCAAAACCATTTCCAATCAAACTACTAGTGGTCAGCCTACACTAATCCTCCAACAGAGTAACCAATTTTCTCAAATCAAAAATCTAGTAAACCAATACTTACCCATTCTCATGGAGGACGACAGCTTGCGCACCATCCTGGCAGGAGGAGTCAGAATAGTAGCCAGAAAGGCACCCTCTCTAGGTAGTCTTCTTTCCCCGTCCTTTTTCACTTCAAATGAAAAAACAAAAACAACATGGTTAGAAACAAAAGGTTTTTACAAGTGTGGCCAACACCCTTGCAAGGTCTGTTCTTATGCGTACCCCACCAAAAACTTTAGCAATTCTACCCAAACAGATACATTTACTATCCAAAATTATATTAATTGCAATACTGAATCTGTTATCTACATAATTGAGTGCACAGAGTGCCATTTGAAATATGTCGGCTGTACGAATCGGAAACTAAAAACTAGAATCCTAGAACATCTTAGTTATGTGAGAAATCCGAACATCCTCAATGTCTCAAATGCATCAAAACACTTCATACATCATCACAACAGGACAACTAAAACCTTACGTTGCTATGCCATTGAAAAACTTCATCCGTCTAAAAGAGGAGGAGATATAAAACATAAAACCCATCTAAGAGAGGCTTACTGGATCTATAGATTAAAAACAAGATTTCCAGACGGCCTCAATCTGAGAAAGGAACTTATGTTCCAATATTAACTCAACAGTTAGGCAACTATTAGTCATCACCTCCCTTTGCACACTCATAATATTCCCACTAAGTGATCAAAACGCATATCTAATATCTTGTCCTACAACAGAGCCTCTCCAAGTTACCAATGTTTTTTAAAATATCCCATTCCAGTGCATGCATAACATATGCTAATTGACATGCACAATGCCCTTACACCACAATTTTTTACCTTTCACAATTGCCCTTTCCTTATTTTTGCACCTTTCCTTGATCCTTCAATTCAAGCTAGTGTAATTGAATTTCCAGATACGCACACTATCATCTAAACTGGCCTTCTCATTCCGTTATCAAGCTACCACTTATGCTTTGTCTCTTCAGATGGTAACCAGCTATGACAACATGTCTAGTCTACATTACCAATAAATACATTATTTATCTCAAAGTCACATAGCAATTTCTGAAAAATCATCACCAACTCACCATGGATCGTTGATTCCGGGTGGTACTTTTCTCCGGAGGGACACGTCATGCCCCGGCTTGCTCATTGTTCGTCTGCGTTCCAGATGACAATGAGACCTGGAACGCAAACACGAAGATATATAGAAGTCGATCACAAATAACGATCTATACCATAAGTCTCCATTATCATTAAATACTAATTTAACTATCTAAACTCCAATATTACAAAACAAGTGACACATGAGATTCAATTTTTTGACTATTACTTACTAGACACACAAGTGAATGTTTCTACTGCAAATACCACCCCACTTCCGGTCTGCGTTCCAAGTGACTATCCGAGTCCTGGAACGCAATTAAGTCCCAGCTGTCATACCGGACATAGCATAAATTCGCCAGTGCGCCAGATTCAAACTACACTACAGCCAAGTCTAAGGACGCCAGAGCCGTCCGAAACGCATAGGCTCGAAAGGATTACATTCCCCCATTTTCTGCACACCAGGACTACACTCCATTGGACCTTTTAACGAAAACCATTAAACTTGGAAAACCTTTCCATTTTACTTCTACTTAAAGCGCTGGATTCAACTTCCTTGCTACCCCTATAAGAGTACCTGTATTAGAGTCCAGACAGACACGAGATGTAGCAGATGCTTTGGCACCGATGATTCGTGGCACAGATACTGCTTGGCATGGCAGCTGATGCTTGTCATGACAGATGACACTGAACGTGGCAGATGACACCGGACGTGGCAGGTGACATCGGACATGGCAAATGACACTGGACGTGGCAAATGACACCAACATGACTCCAACACTAGACTTCAGCTCAGGAACAAACACAGCTACTGGATACAGGATACGGGAAGCAGGATATGGGAACACTGGGTACAACTAAGGGACCATTTGCTTAACTAACATGGGAAGACAACAACAACGCTCAGGCAAGGAGAGAAAGGGCAGAGTCCATTTTATAGTCCAGGGTGATCAGGGGGTTGGGTAGGAAACAATTTACTGGTGCGCGCTGGCCCTTTAAGGCCGGGGACGAGCGCGCGTGCACACTCCAGAAACACAGACGGACATTGCAGCTGCGAGTGCTAGCGTCTCCTGGGAGGGAGGCACCGTCAAGTCCTCTGAGTCCTGCGGTCGCGGGCATAACAAATACAGCACCAGAACAAAGCTCAGTACATAAATACAGCACCAGAACCAAGCTCTGTACATAAATACAGCACCAGAACAAAGCTCACTACATATATATAGCACCAGGATCAAGCTCAGTACATAAATACAGCACCAGAACCAAGCTCACTACATAAATACAGCACCAGCACTAATACAGCTCTGTACAGAGATCATTTGCCAATTTAGTGCAACCCCTGCCATATAGGTTTGTACATCTTAAAATTACAGCTCCCAACATGGCCGATCAGTGGTAAGGATATGCTGGGAGTTGATGTTTCACCCCAAAAAATCATACCACCCATCATCTCGCTGCAGATTATACAGTGACTACAGTACTAAATAGAGGCAGAAGAGACATTTACAAATGACAGGTGACGTCTTCTCAGATTCTCGTCATTCTTTTTCTCTTTCCTTCTCCATCAGGTCCAGACCTCTATGATGATTTCTCCCAGCCACGGCCCATTTCTGTAGTTTGCTGCTCAGATGTCTTCAGCTTCTCACTATTCATACATTTCCGCACCTATAAACGAAGATAAAATTCTCATGGTGCCACACACGATGCCCCTAACTATAATACCGCCATACACTGTGTCCCTGATTATAATAGCACCATACACTGTGTTCCTGATTATAATAGCACCATATAATGTTTCACCTTCACACACACACACACACACACACACACACACACACACACACACACACACACACACACACACACACACACACACACACACACACACAGTGCCCCCTGTAGATAGTGCCCCCATTGAGCACCCTGTAGATAGTGCCCGTCATAGAGCCCCCTGTAGACAGTGCCCCACATAGAGCCCCTTGTAGACAGTGCCCCAACTAGAGCCCTCATCAGGCTGCTTCCATCATTGAAAGGCGCTGAATGGCAGGGTAAAGCTTATCCTTGCCCTGCTATTCAGTGCCTTTCTATGAGATATGCGGTATGATGACATCATCACGTTGCTTGCGTCATTGAAAGGTGCTGAATGGCAGGGCAAGGAGCTAATGTTCTTTGCCCTGCCAGTGCTCGTTATCCATCTAATTGTATCTGTGTCCTACAGACACAGATATAATTATAGTGTAGGAGGGAGTGGTGGTGTTTGGTTTCAGAGAGGCAGCAGGCCGCTGCCTGTGGTGAGACGCTCACATCGCCTCATGAACAGTGCGGCCCTGACAAAATCTAAATGGGATTGCTAAATAGATTCTAAGCTTCCATTTTTCTATGTGAAGAATTTCACTAACACTGATTGCTCCATGTAGACATTAGTCATTGAAAAACATAACAAAAACCAGCCGTTGGAACTCATTGTCTGTTTTTCCCAGGGCCCTTCCTTAGATGGGTGAGACTTGCAACTTATATACTCCCATGCGCAGGACATATATTATTTGCCACTGCCATTGCAATCTTCACGTTATGCTCTATTTTACTGTTTATCTCTGATGAGCCTTGTTATTTTATACAATACAAAATGTTTAAGATTAGGCATAAATATGGGCACACAAAAAGGTATTTGATTGGAAAAGGGCATGGTTCGTGGGGGTCATTATTTTGGAAAATCCGACAGGCCTGTTGTTGTCAGAAAGGCATCTTTCAGTTTATATCCCATTTATCAGTCACCTTAAAGATGCTAGTTATTTTTTACGCTCCCCCGTTTTAATATGGAGTAAATTGTAGTGTAATGTTGGGTATTGGCTTAACTGGTTCTCTATTTTACCCATAGCTTCTCTGGGCCGTTTGGGTGTTCACGTGATTTTCATTTTAACAATCTGAATCCTACAGCGTCTGCTGTAGAAAACGGAGGTCAGGCTCTCAATGCAAGTCTATTATACTCACATCGAGGCTCTCATAGACTTGCATTGAGAGTCTGACCTCCGGTTTCCACAGCAGACACTGTAGGATTCAGAGTGTCAGAATGACGATCACATGACCCCCGGTGGGCAAATACACAACATTATACTACATTTCACCACATGTTAAAACGGACGAAGGGGGATAATTCACTGAAGTGCTTCTTTAAGTTGCCCATACAAATGAACACTCTTAGGTCAAAAACATACTGTAGTTTTCATGGTCAGACTTCGGGAGAGGAGCGTGGGTCAACTGTGTCATTATTAGATTTGGCTAGGTTTACACCAGGGGCAGAGTCTAAGGTATTTTCAGTCTTTACCTTAAAATGCCACTCACGGAGGTATGAACTTAGTGAGTGGAATCCTCAGGTCGTGTCCATGGAGTAGTCTTTGATGGCAACTGCTGACCACTTACAGATATTTACAAAGCGGGAAACCAAGTCGATGAACAGAAGCATGGTTGTACAAATCTGACATCAGGGCTGGCAGAGTTCACGCAACGCAATAAGACAAATACAGGTCAGTGCAGGCGGCGATCCAAAGGCAGAAAACAGACCGTGTGAAATCTAAAATAGCAAAATACATTCACAGGATCCAAACAATTTTTTTGCTCAGGCAAGATGTGGCAATTCACAGCAGTGGTGAACCATAGACTGCGCACAGACTAGCTGAAAAAAAGGTCCGCGCTCGCTGCTATGGAGAAGCTGGCTGCGGTGAGACAAGGAGAGGGCCGTTGGCCTCCCTGGAATGCGCAGAAGCCAGCATCCTCATATACTATTTCTCTCAACTCCACCATAAACATGTACATTCGGCTCAATGGGGAGAGGAGTATAAACACCTCTGGCATTGACTTGTCTCCCGCTGGATTATAAAATTGGGAATATTGAAATCTAAAATGCCCCTTCCCCCTCTCACATAACATCTGCCATAAGGGGAAATTCAGGAGGCCCTCATACAAATGAGATTGCTTGTTGATCATGTCTGTGAGTTTGGCAGACTTTTCTTTTATGTGTATGGCCAGCTAGAGTGAACACAAGTAGTCACAACTCTCTTTTGAGTTCATGGCTTAAGTTGACCATATACTTAGGATTTTGATCGCCCAAAATCCGGCCAAACAATCATCCATGGGATCGTATGAACAATCCAACCAGCAACAGGCCAAACTAAACTGGCAGATTAGAGGCAATTGAAGAAAAAAAAACAGACTGGGCTCACTTAAAATGGCAAATGATCAGGCGATTTCGGCTGATCATGCTATATACTGTACACTATTTTCAGTCGAACACGACTGCAAAAATCGAACATGGCCAGTCACATTTTTGGCAGACAATAGTCTGCCGTCGACCATCATGAATGATAGTTTGCTTATCATTTTAAAACATTGGTCGACCGAAATGCCCAAAATCAGCCATTTCGGTCGACAATTATTTTATGTGTATGGCCAGCTTTAGCTATTTTGTCTTTTCACTAATAAAAGTTAGATTTTAACAACTAGGTTTGTTATGTGAAGCCCCTATTAGTTCAATTACTTGTAAGTTATTTAGGTGTGGGATCTGAAATTCTCCCAGGTCAATATATTTTGACTGATTAATAAAGCTAAAGTAATTATCAGACTGTGAGAATTAATAGTTTAACAGAGGGAGAGAGCTTTTTTTTTTTTTAGAATGTGTCCATCTAGCATGACTTCATCATGTGCCAGCAGATAACCAGGGAACCTGTTGTGGTTGCTTGGTAACAAATGCATCAATGACTTGATTGACAAAGTCCTCTATAGAATGGTAATGCGGTAGCTCCTCTTTATTGGGTGAAGGCACGTTTTTTTCAGTGCAGACATCAAACAGAGCTCTTGTCAAGTTTACATTGCTATGCAGCAATGAAAATCACATTAAAAAAAAGCACAACATTGTAATAATACACCAACATGGAGCAGTGATCAGTACAATGAAGAAATATTCTAACCCATAGAAGGTTGTTTGCAAGTAAACAAGAACATAGCGCAGTTGTATAAATTATTTCATTTTTGTTCATGAGTATGTGAATGAGTATGTTTATATGTTATTATGTTAATACAAGCGGTAAATTGCCGCAAAAACTGCTGCAAATACTTCAAGCTCTCTTCTGCAGCATTACTGCCGTGTGAACGTAAGGCTGGATTCACATGAGCATGTTCGGTCCGTAAAGGACGGAACGTATTTCAGCTGCAAGTCCGAACACACTGCAGGGAGCCGGGCTCCTAGCATCATATTTATGTACGACGCTAGGAGTCCCTGCCTCTCCGTGGAACTACTGTCCCGTACTTAAAGAGGCTCTGTCACCAGATTTTGCAGCCCCTATCTGCTATTGCAGCAGATCGGCGCTGCAATGTAGATAAGAGTAACGTTTTTATTTTTAAAAAACGAGCATTTTTGGCCAAGTTATGACCATTTTCGTATTTATGCAAATGAGGCTTGCAAAAGTACAACTGGGCGTGTTGAAAAGTAAAAGTACAACTGGGCGTGTATTATGTGCGTACATCGGGGCGTGTTTACTACTATTACTAGCTGGGCGTTGTGTATAGAAGTGTCATCCACTTCTCTTCACAACGCCCAGCTTCTGGCAGTGCAGATCTGTGACGTCACTCACAGGTCCTGCATCGTGTCGGCACCAGAGGCTACAGTTGATTCTGCAGCAGCATCAGCATTTGCAGGTAAGTAGCTACATCGACTTACCTGCAAACGCCGATGCTGCTGCAGAATCATCTGTAGCCTCTGGTGCCGACACGATGCAGGACCTGTGAGTGACGTCACAGTGCTGCACTGCCAGAAGCTGGGCGTTGTGAAGAGAAGTGGATGACACTTCTATACACAACGCCCAGCTAGTAAAAGTAGTAAACACGCCCCGATGTACGCACATAATACACGCCCAGTTGTACTTTTACTTTTCAACACGCCCAGTTGTACTTTTGCAAGCCTCATTTGCATAAATACGAAAATGGTCATAACTTGGCCAAAAATGCTCGTTTTTTAAAAATAAAAACGTTACTGTAATCTACATTGCAGCGCCTATCTGCTGCAATAGCAGATAGGGGTTGCAAAATCTGGTGACAGAGCCTCTTTAAAACATGATTACAGTATGGGACAGTTGTCCTGCAGAGAGGCAGGGACTCCTAGCATCGTACATAACTATGATGCTAGGAGCCCGGCTCCCATCAGTGTGTTCGGTCCGGGACTTGCGGCCGAAATATGTTCCGTCCTTTACGGACCGAACATGCTCGTGTGAATCCAGCCTAAACCACAAGGAACATGTAATAGCACCAGATGCTGCTTGCTGGATATAATAAATGCATTCTGATTTGCTGTAATCTTTCTTCATCCTAATATCTGAACTATATTTCCTCCCCACCCATCCCCCAATATGAGTTAGCTACCAACCCTCAGTTACTATGCCTTTGGTGGCTGTCAAACAAATTAATATAATAAATTTGTCACTGCTAGTTTTGGAAAGATAGTATCCCTTTGCATGAATAAACTTACCATCAGCGTATGCTTGGAAGCTGCTCCAAAGACAGATATTCACACATATTCACACCAATTCTAAGGGCCATGTAATTAGAAAAAAATATATTTCTGGAACAGTTCACAAAGTTGTTTTTTTTTGCCTAAGCCAGGAGTGGATTCCAAAATATAAATGAAGGATGTACACTTTGTTTTTTATATTCATTACTCTGGCTTCAAAATCTGCATGAAAAACTGCATGTGTGAATCCAACCTAATTCTGGCCATACACTTGAGATAAAAGTCGTCCGAACCTGCCGATTTCAGCTGACTATCTCATGTGTATGGGGGCCTTTTAACTGTCCATGGTGGCAGATGTCAGGAGAAAGAGGGATCTGGTATTTTGGATTTCATGCCCTCTCCTTTGTTCCCAATGAAGATAAGCCACTGCCAGAGGTGTGCGGCAGCAGCTTATTCCCCTCTTCCCATTGAAGATATCGAAATATAGACGCATGCCCGGCCAAGCAAGCATGTTTATGGGGGAAGTCGGGAGAATTAGCTGTTGGTTATAAAAAGGCCCCCTGAGCTTTCCTGAGCTGATCCCTGTAATGACATACCCGAAGTACGCCCAAAAAGCTGCCTGCACATTTTACATGCCCAGGCAGCAGTGCATGGGATTACATAGGTATATTCCAATGCATTAAAATGAAAAAATAACATTCACAATTAAAAGTCCCCTTATGGGACGAAAAAGAAAGAATAAACATGATTATTTTTAATGAAAACAGTTTTTATGAAATAAACGTCATAAAACTTAAAAAATACATATATTTTATATTCCCTTAATTGTTACAACCAGTACAATAAATGTAAACATAATTTAGAACGATGAAAATAACTATAAAAAACTAACAAAGGTAAAAAAAAAAATAGATTTTATGCACAGAAAAATTATGATAAAGAAATATACACCCTAAAATGCAAAAAACAAGACCAGCAATGTCATCAAGAAGTGTGACTATCTTTATAAGGGTGTAGTCACACTTGGCATATTTTGTTGCAGAAATTTTATGAAAATCAGTTCTATTCATTTGAATGGGGTGGTTTCTGCAGCAGGTGCATGGATTTCTGCAAGCCCCATTCAGATGAATGGAACTGATTTTCATAAAATTTCTGCAACAAAATATGCCAAGTCTGCCGCATATGACTACGCCTTAAGGATGGGTTCACATGTAGCGTAAAAGCTGTGGAATTTCCGCAACGGCATTCTGTGCGGAAATTCCGCATCATTTACAGCAGCAGCAAAGTTAATGAGATATTAAAAATCGAATGCTCACACTGTGACAAAAAGCGCAGAAAATTCATGCGGAATGTGTTCTGCGGTGTGACTTTCAAATCTGCATGTCAATTTATGCTGCGTGTTCTGGTCCATAGACTTGAATGGGGAGCATAAATTCCAGAACAATATCCTTTGGACTGATGAGACCAAGATGGAGTTGTTTCGTCACCATGCACAGCTCTGTGTTTGGCAAAAGCGTATCACCATAAACACCTCCTACAAACTCATACCAACCTGCCTGGTGGGGGAGGGCCAATCATTTAGAGTAGGTCCAAACGGAGCGGTCCTGGCAGGGTCACGACGCGGCCAAGAACGTGGTCCAGCACGGCTGTCAACTAGCCTGTTAATTACTGCGCATAATTGTGGGTTAAACAACCTTATACCTGCAAAAATCGAGCGCTTATTAATTAATACACCTAGCCTATATGGCCGCACAATATTGTAGGTAAAGGACTGTTTTACCCGCAATAATGCGCGGCCATTAACAGGCTAGTTGACAGCCGTGCAGAACATGGTTCCGGTGCTGTTGGCCACCTCGCGACTGTGTCAGAACCGCTCCATTTGGACTTGCCCGGGTCGTAATTACGGGCACGGTTGTGTGCATGAAGCCTAAATGCGCTTTCTTTGAAAGGGCCAAGGGGATAGTAATGATCTCTCAGTGTCCAGATGTGATCTATTGTAACGTGCTACACACATACAGGGCCATATTTAGAGTTTGTGCTGCCCTAGGCACTGTTATGGCTGACTCTCCCCGATAACGCAGCTTTTCCGCTGCAAAAATCGCAACATGTGCTAATTATTGTGGGTTTTACCTCCCCATTGAATTCAATAGGGAAAGCCTGCAACAGAAAATTGACATGCTGTGGATTAAAGAAGCACACCGCAGGTCAATTTCTGAACGTTTTTTTTTCGGTGGGTTATTTACGCAGCATGTGGATGAGATTTTTCGCAAAGAAATCCGTTGCATAAAATCTGCAGTGTTTACGCTATGTGTGGACATAACCTAAAAGAAATGCTCAGTGCTACCCCATTAACATTCCCTCCCATGCTCCCCACATGAACACCGGGACCCATTTCCCCTATTATTGATCAGGTCACAGTTTATTATTTTAAACTATCTTAGTTTACTGTCAATAATCGTTTTGCTTTTTTAGTTATAAGTGTTACTAATGTGTTTTTTTTACAGGTTTGGTTGTTGGACTACGTCGTATTAGAGGACTACTTTGATGACGACGTTTTTATTTTCAATAAAATGGTTAACAAGGGGTGTGGGGGCTTTTATTTCTTTAAAATATTTTTTCTGTGTAGTTTTTTTTTTAAACTTCATTACTACTGCCTTAGTAATTGCAGCTGTCTGAAAGACAGCGTCCATTACTAAGGTGGAGC
Source organism: Rhinoderma darwinii (assembly GCF_050947455.1). NCBI lineage: Eukaryota > Metazoa > Chordata > Amphibia > Anura > Rhinodermatidae > Rhinoderma > Rhinoderma darwinii. The sequence continues at coordinate 348,925,564 of NC_134688.1, forward strand.
TTAGTGTTAGCCGGTGGAGAGGCTAGCACTAACAACCCCATTATTACCCAGGTACCCACCGCCACAAGGAGAGCTCGGAAGAGTCGGTTACAATCAGTACCTAAACATCTGAAGTGATGGTTGGGTACCCTTGATCTTTTAAATCAAGTAAGTTTAACAAAGCTCCTAATGTTGATAAATGCAGTATAATAAAAATAATTAATATAATAAAGCAATACTTTCCTGCCACCAGAGCATTTCTATAAGATTGGCTACATTGGTGATTTTATTGTTTTAGTGCTGTTAGATTTACTCTTTCTATACACTTGAACAGTTAGCTTTGGGCTCTGTCACATCTAGACTAAATTAAACATGCAAGTCCTAAACATTTCCCCTAGAGTCCTGTTGTATGTGTCTTAGTCTCCAGGGAATGTTTAAAATGGAAAGCTCAGATTTCACAAAGCTGGCTAGTTGGTAAAAGACCTGGAGTTGAACTGGGAAAGAGTAGGGTGGATTCCCAAATCTCTAGTCCATCTCTGTCATTGGGGCTAGTGTCACGGTCACAGGGTATGTGGACCCACTAGGCCGCTCCGCCGTAGCGGAGAGGCAGCTGACCAGGTCACAATCTATACAAAAGTCTATAGTAGTTAGTAACATTTGAACAAGTCCAGACAGTGGCTGTGACTTCAGCACGGATGGAGGCCGGTGCAGCAGGTAGCGCCAGACGTGGCGGACAGTATCCGATGTGGCAGAAGACACTGGACGTGGCAGAAGACACTGGACGTGGCAACGACAGCAGGTGCAGTAGGCACGACTCCGACACTAGTAGGCACAGGAACAAGAACAGCACGGGATACAGGAACAGGTAACAGGGCACGGGTAGTGACTGGAACGGAAAACACTAAGGGACCATTTGCAAGACAGACTTGGGATAACTAACAACGCTCAGGCAAGGATCAGAAGGGCTGGGGCCTTCTTATAGACCAGGAAATCATGTGGTTGATGATGATTATTGTTTTACAGGTGCACGCACTGGCCCTTTAAGAGCGGGCACGAGCGCGGGCACCCTACGGGACACAGCAGACCGGAGCGGAAGTGAGCCTGACAAGCAAAAAATGTACTTCTTGAGAGTGCTGGAAAGTGTATGTCTTGGGTGAAAGCAGCAACAGGACCACAAAAAGGGACTGTTTAAATGGATGAAAATTCTAAACAGTTGAGGCTAATGTTAGTCTCCAACAAGCAGCTGCCAACCAGATCCAAATAAGCACTGCTCTGCGTGACTCAGCAAAGGGTGCATGAGGAAGCCATGCATGCGTAGGCTGAAACCAATACTCTGCTGGGTGAAGCCAACAGATTGGCTTTAAAAGAACAGCAGAAAATGAATCGCTAAATTCAGACCTTGGTGGAAAGAGCCCAAAGGCCTCAAGGTTTGATCCCAACTGTACGAGCGGCAGTACAGACGTCTTTGCAGAAGGTGACTCTCACGGATGATGTTGAGTCTTATCTCATGGTGTTTCAGAGAGTAGCAGAGCAAGAAAAACTAGCTGCGGACCAGTGGGCAGGAGTGGTGGTGCCTTTCCTAACTGGAGAACCCCAAAGGGCATATTTTGACCTAAATGAGTGGGATGTTAAGGACTACTTCAAGCTCAAGAATGAGATCCTTGCTCGTTTGGGTGTTAATCTGAATGTGTATGCTAGCCGTCTGCACAACTGTACTTTTGTTGACCACTTTCCTGCTCGGTCACAAATGTATGACCTCATCCACATTGTAAGAAAATGGCTGCAGCCGTAGGAGTCAACCTCTGTACAGATCGTAGAGCGAGTGTTGCTGGACAAGTACGACTGTTCCTTACCTCCGAGGACCCAGCGTTGGGTTGGTCAATGAAGTCTGAAAGATGCAGGACAGCTAGCTAACCTGATTGAAAGGTACAGAGCTACTGAGGATCTTCTCCAAGAAGTGCCTCCTGGACATTCCAACCCAAAGAATAGCAAGTTGCCCGGAGCATCTGGTAAGACGGTTCCATTTGTTAAAGGGGTGGCAAACGTCTAGAAGGGATGTGGTTCAGAGTGGGAACAGACATCACAAACAAGTTCCAAGGGGTCACTGAGGTCCAGACCTGGGGCTCAAATTGGGGACGGGGGCCGCATACAGTGTTGGCAGTGACATGGACCTGGGCATGTTGCTGCAAACTGTCCCCTGACTACTGAGCCGATGGAGTGTGATACAGCCAGACGGTTGGCCCTGATTGCACATCCTGTTTGTTCTGCTAAGGCTGTCCTAGAGACTGAACCACAGATGTGTTTCCTCAAAGTGGAAAGGTGTACTGTGAATGCTCTACTTGATTCTGGGAGATTGATTACCCTAGTATATGCCAACCTGGTAGACCCTGGGACATTCAGGGGACATAGTATTGGGGGTCTTATTTATACGTGGGGACACTAAAGAATACCCCACAGCTTTGGTCACCCTAGAGACTTCTTGTGGAACTGCATGTCATGAAGTGGACATAGTCAAAACACTGATGCATAGTGTGATACTGGGGAGAGACTTCCCACTCTTCTGGGACTTATGAAGAAATAAAAACATAACCTACTCTGTAAATGTTGTTGGAAATGGTAATGGTGTGTGCAGTGATTAGCCCAGTACCCTTTGACCTTGACGCTGAGGTGTCAGCAGTAGGGGTGACCACTGATCCCTACATTTGGCTGGTGAAACCGAGGAGCAGGAATTACTCGCTGACATGCCTGAGTTAAATGTGTTGAATGATAGCTCAGTTTAGAAATCCCACATTATTAAAAGCCAGGGAAAATGCTAAGGTATTAAATGGAGTGCTTCAGCATCCAGGGGCTGATAAGGTGTTTCCACACATGGCTATTAACCAGGATCTACTTTATTGGGTAGATAACATACGTGGGGAGGTTATTAAACAGCTGGGGGTGCCCCAACCATATTGTAGAATGGTGTTAGACCTGGGCTCATAAACACGAGTCCATCCCAGAGTGTCAGATAACAGCTCCAATGCCACATTTTAGGAGCCCCCTGGTGCTTTTGCCTCTTATTGAGTTCCCTTTTGAAAGAATTGCAATGGATCTGGTCGGCCCATTAGTCAAGTCCTCTAGAGGACATCAATATATCCTAGTGGTGTTATATTATGCCACAGGCTACCCTGAGGCAGTCCCTTTGAGAAATATCTCTTCTAAAACCATTGCCAGAGAGCTGTTTAACATGTTTTCCCATGCTGGTCTACCTAAAGAAATGCTTACAGATCAAGGAACTCTGTTCATGTCCAAAGTCACCAAGGAATTGTGTATGTTGTTGAAAATTAAACACCTGCGTACCTCAATATATCATCCTCAAACTGATGGTCTTGTTGAAAGATTTAATAAGACATTGAAGGGCATGTTGAGGAGGGTGGCTAGTAAAGATGGGAAGGATTGGGGTTGTCTTCTGCCATATTTGATGTTTACCATATGTGAATTTCCCCAATCATCTACAGGTTTTTCTCCATTTGAACTTGTGTATGGCAGACATCCTCGTTGCCTCCTTGACATAGGAAAGGAAACCTGGGAACAAGAGTCCACAACTTACAGGAGTGTAATTGAGTATGTCATGTTGATGCAAGACTGAATTTCTGCGGTCATGCCCATAGTTAAGGAACGCCTGGAGCAAGCTCAGGATGCTCAGAGCAGGTTATATAACCGATCTGCTAAAGTAGGACATTTTAACTCGGGTGATAGGGTGTTGCTTTTGGTGCCGACCGTGGAAAGCAAATTTCTTGCTAGATGCCAAGGGCCTTATGGAATAATTAAGAAGGTGGGAGATGTGAACTATAAAGTCTACCAACCAGGTAAAAGAAAGCCAGAGGAGTTGCACCATGTAAACCTAATTAAGCCATGGAAAGACAGAGAGATGCTCTCGTGAGTAAGTAACCCCTGTGGTCTTACCCCAGAAGTGTATTTGTCAGAATCCCCCACTAAATCACAGAAACAGGAGGCAAAAAAGTTTGTGCAGAGAAACACTGACATGTTTTAAGAACTGCCAGGGTGTACCAACATAATCAAACATGACATTGTCACCGAGCCACAGGTACGTGTCCACTTAAAACCTTACAGATTCCCTGAAGCACACAGACAAGCCATATCTGAGGTGGTCAAGAAAATGGTAGAACTCGGGGTTATAGAGGAGTCAAATAGTGACTGGTCAAGTCCCATTATGTTGATTTCTAAATTGTGCTTCTGGAAAGATTTTCACAAGCTGAATGAGGTATCAAAGCTTGATGCACACCCAATACCGAGAGTTGATAAGTTAATAGAGCGACTCGGCCATTCCAGTTATTTTTCAACACTTGATTTAACAAAAGGCTATTGGCAAGTTCTCCTCACTGAGGGCGCCAAAGAAAAAACTGCATTTGTCACCCCAGATGGTCTGTTCCAATATGTTTTGGGTTACATGGGGCTCCGGCAACTTTTCAATGGTTAATAGACCTAGTCTTCAAATCCCATTGTCAATATGCTTTTGCATATCTGGACGACATTATCATCTTTAGTAATAACTGGGAAACTCACTTACCGAAAGTACAACCAGTACTAACTTCCCTCAGAGCAGCGGATTAACAGCAAACCCCAAAAAGTGTTCTTTAGCTCTTGAGAAAACACGGTATCTGGAGTATGTAATCGCTAGAGGGGTGATAAACCCCAAGTGAACAAAATTGAGGCTATCCAAAACTGGCCATAACCATTAACCAAAAAGCAGGTAAGAGATTTTTTTAGGGATTGTAGGTTATTATCGCAGGTTTATTCCAAACCTTGCCAGCACAGCAGCGCCCCTAACAGATCTCACTAAGGGAAGTAAGTCTGCTATAGTTGGGTGGAACACGGAGGCTGAAAGCGCCTTTCAAGAGGTGAAACTGGTCCTGTGTAACCAACCAGTCTTAGTCACGCCCGATTTCAAAAAGGTTTTTATTGTACAAACTGATGCTTCTGATGTGGGGCTCGGAGCAGTTCTGTCACAAGAGGTTGGTAGTGAGGAACATCCTGTGACATATTTGAGTAGAAAGCTTACACCTGCTGAAAGGAATTATAGCATAGTTAAACGTGAGTGCTTGGCAATCAAGTGGGCCCTGGAGTCCCTGAGATATTATTTACTGGGTTGTCGCTTCCAGTTGGTAACAGACCTCTCTCCTCTTACAAGGATGTGTCAAGTTAAAGAGAGAAACACAAGAGTTGCACTGTGGTTTCTTACGTTACAAAACTTCAAATATACTGTGGAACACAGAGCAGGAAACCTGCAGGGCAATGCTGACACTTTGTCTAGAGCACACTGCCTTGTAGCTAAATGTGTCTGACCCCACAGGCTATGTGAGACAGTGACAGGTAAAGTCATTGAGGGAAAGTATATTTCCCCAAGAGTCCTGTTGTATGTCTTTTTAGTCTCCAAGGAATGTTTAAAATGGAAATCTCAGACTTCACAAAGCTGGCTAGATGGAAAAGGAACTGAAGTCAGGCTGAGGAAGAGTAGGGTGGATTCCCAAATCCCTAGTCCATCTCTGCATGAGGGCTAGATTGCTGGTCAATTAGCTGTAGACCCTGCATAAGAAGGCGCAGATGCAGGGTTGACTGACTCACTTATGGGTCTGACTCCTGTCTGGGACATTGCCTGCTGTCTTAGTAAAAATCTGTGTTACTGAGTTTCCAGTGCCTGGTTGGAAGTACCTGGTATAGTCAGGGACTGCATTTGTGTAGTTAGTGCTCAGTCAAGCAGGTTTCTTTTGTTGTTGCCTGAAATTTAACCCCTTCCCTCTTTAGCCACTTTTGACCTTCCTGACAGAGCCTCATTTTTCAAATCTGACATGTGTCACTTTATGTGGTAATAACTCCGGAATGCTTTCACCTATCCAAGCGATTCTGAGATTGTTTTCTCGTGACACATTGGACTTTATGTTACTGGCAAAATTTGCTCGATATGTTCAGTATTTAATTGTGAAAAACACCAAAATTTAGCGAAAAATTGCAAAAATTAGCATTTTTCTCAATTTAAATGTATCTGCTTGTAAGACAGGCAGTTATAATACACAAAATTGTTGCTAATTAACATCCCCCATATGTCTAGTTTAGATTGGCATCGTTTTTTGAACATCCTTTTATTTTTCTATGACCTCACAAGGCTTAGAACTTTAGCAGCAATTTCTCACATTTTCAAGAAAATTTCAAAAGGCTATTTTTACAGGGGCCAGTTCAGTTGTGAAGTGGTTTTGAGGGCCTTATATATTAGAAACCCCAAAAAAGTCACCCCATTTTAAAAACTTCACCCCTCAAAGTATTCAAAACAGCATTTAGAAAATGTCTTAACCCTTTAAACATTTCACAGGAATTAAAGCAAAGTAGAGGTGAAATTTACAAATTTCATATTTTTCTGCAGAAATACATTTTTAATACAATTTTTTTTATAACACAGAAGGTTTTACCAGAGAAATGCAACTCAATATTTGTTGCCCAGTTTTTGCAGTTTTAGGAAATATCCCACATGTGGCCGTAGCGTGCTACTGGACTGAAACACCGGCCTCAGAAGCAAAGGAGCACCTAGTGGATTTTGGGGCCTTATTTTTGTTAGAATATATTTTAGGCACCATGTCAGGTTTGAAGGGCTCTTGCGGTGCCAAAACAGTCAAAATCCCCCAAAAGTGACCCCATCTGGGAAACTAGACACCTCAAGGAAATTATCTAGGGGTGTAGTGAGCATTTTCACCGCACAGGTTTTTTACAGAAATTATTGGAAGTAGGCCGTGAAAATTAAAATCAACATTTCTTCAAAGAAAATGTAGGTTTAGCGATTTTTTTTCTCATTTCCACAAGGACTAAAGGAGAAAAAGCACCGCAAAATTTGTAAAGCAATTTCTCCCGAGTAAAACAATACCTCACATGTGGTAATAAACGGTTGTTTGGAGACACGGCGTGGCTGAGAAGGGAAAGAGCGCCATTTGGCTTTTGGAGTTCACATTTAGCAGGAATGGTTTGCGGAGGCCATGTCACATTTACAAAGCCCCTGAGGGGACAAAACAGTGAAAACCCCAAACAAGTGACCCCATTTTGGAAACTATACCCCTTGAGGAAATTATCTAGGGGTATAGTGAGCATTTTGACCCCACAGGTTTTTTGCAGAAATTTTTGCAAGTAGGCTGTGAAAATGAAAATCTACATTTTTTCAAATAAAATGTAGGTTTAGCTAATTTTTTTTCATTTCCACAAGGACTAAAGGAGAAAAAGCACCACAAAATTTGTAAAGCAATTTCTCCCGAGTAAAACAATACCCCACATGTGGTAATAAACGGCTGTTTGGACACACGGCAGGGCTTAGAAGGGAAAGAGCACTATTTGACTTTTTGAGATCACATTTAGCAGGAATGATTTGCGGAGGCCAGGTCACATTTGCAAAGCCCCTGAGGGGACAAAACAATGAAAACGCCCAAAAAGGGACTCCATTTAGGAAACTACACCTCTTGAAGAATGCATCTAGGGGTGTAGTGAGCATTTTGACCCCACAGATGTTTCATAGAATTTATTAGAATTAGGCAGTGAAAATAAAAACAGTCCTTTTTCTTCAATAAGACGTAGCTTTAGCGCAAATTTTTTCATTTTCTCAACAAATAAAGGAAAAAAAGAACCCAACATTTGTAAAGCTATTTCTCCCGAGTACGGCAATACCCCATATGTGGTCATAAACTGCTGTTTGGGCAAACGGCAGGGCTCAGAAGGGAAGGACCGCCATTTGGAGTGCAGATGTTGCTGGATTGGTTTCTGGGCACCTGTGGGCCCAAAACAGTGGAAACCCCCCAGAAGTGACCCCATTTTGTAAACTACACCCCTCAATGCATTTACCAAGGGGTGTAGTAAGCATTTTAACCCTGCAGGTGTTTTGTAGAAATTAGTGTGCGCTCAATGTTGCAGAGTGAAAATGGGATTTTTTTCCATAGATATGCCAATATGTGGTGCCCGGCTTGTGCCACCATAACAAGACAGCTCTCTAATTATTATGCGGTGTTTCCCGGTTTTAGAAACACCCTACATGTGGCCCTAATCTTTTGTCTGGACATATGACAGGGCTCAGAAGTGAAGAGTACCATGCGGAGTGGAGGCCTAATTTGGCGATTTACAAAGTATTGGTTCACAACTGCAGAGGCTCAGATGTGAAATAATAAAAAGAAACCCCTGATAAGTGACCCCATTATGGAACTGCACCCCTCAAGGCATTTATTAAGGGGTGTAGTGAGCATTTTCACCCCACAGGTCTTTTCCATAAATGAATGCGCTGCGGATGGTGCAAATTAAAAATTTATATTTTTCCCTAGATATGCCATTCAGTGGCAAATATGTCATGCCCAGCTTATGACGCTGGAGACACACACCACAAAAATTGTTAAAAGGGTTCTCACGGGTATGACGGTGCCATATATGTTGAAGGAAACTGCTGTTTGGGCACGCTGTAGGGTTCAGGGCCGAGGGAGCACCATTTGGCTTTTGGAGAGCGGATTTTGCTTGGTACTATATTTGTTTGAGTATTGCTGGTGTTTTATAATGTGGGGGTACATGTAAGCGGGGCGGAGTATATAAGGGGCATAGTCAGGTGGTATAAAAAAATAAAAATAATCCATAGATGTGTGTTACGCTGTGAAGCAATCCTTTCTGCACAGGCCGGTGTCGCACTGATAAATGGTGTCATTTCTTATCCCCCTTTTGGTCCACACTCCGCGCCTTTGTAGTTTGGGGAATTTTGCTGGGAAAGTATTATCCTGGTATAATACGGGCACCGTCGCTTCCATCGGATATGATTGGGCCCTCCCTTCCTGGTTCCCTAATTTTAGGTCCTTGATAAATCGCCTCTTGAAACAGAAGAAATGTTCTCCTCGGGCACAACTGCATATTTTTTTATTTCCTGACTTATTGGAGCCATAACTAATTTTATTTTTCATAGACGTAGCGGTATGAGGGCTGGTTTGTTGCGGGACGAGCTGTAGTTATTATTGGTACCATTTTGGGGTACATGTGACTTTTTGATCACCTTTTATCCTATTTTTTGGGATGCCAGGTAAACCAAAAAACGCAATTCTGGCACAGCTTTTTTTTGTTTTTTTTTATACAGAGTTCACCACGCATTATAAACTACATGTTACCTTTATTCTGCGGGTCAGTACGATTCCGGCGATACCTCATTTATAGAACTTTTTTATGTTTTACAACTTTTTGCACAATAAAATTACTTTTGTAAAAAGAATGTATTTTTTCTGTCGCCAAGTTGTGAGAACCATAACGTTTTAATTTTTTTGTCGACGGAGTTGTATGAGGGCTTGTTTTTTGCGGGACGAGCTATAGTTTTTATAGGTACCATTTTTGGATACGTGCGACTTTTTGATCACTTTTTATTGTAATATTTGTAGGGCAAAGTGACTAAAAAACAGAAACTCTGGTAACGTTTTTTACGGGTTTTTTTTACGCTGTTCACCGCGTGCAATAAATAATATAATATTTTGATACCTCCGGTCGTTACGGTCGTGGCGATACCAAATACATATGGTTTATTATTATTTTTCAATAATAAAGGACTTGATAAGAGTAAAAGGGGGATTGTGTGTTATTTGATTACTTGAAACTTTTATTGTTTTCAAACTTTTATTTTTTACACTTTTTTATACTTTTTTTACACTTTTTCTCAAGTCCCACTAGGGGACTTGAAGGTCCAACGGTCAGATTTTTTTTTTTCTAATACATTGCACTACCTATGTAGTGCAATGTATTAGATCTGTCAGTCATTCACTGACAGCAAGCCGTTTAGGCTTCGCCTCCCGGCGGGGCCTAAATCGGCCTCCGTAATGGCAGAGCAGGAGACCATTGTGTCTCCTGTTGCCATAACAGCAGTCGCCAGTCCCGATTGCCTGTCAGGGCTGGCGATCTGCTTGTAACCGCTACGATGCAGCAATCGCTTTCGATTGCTGCATCGAAGGGGTTAATGGCAGGGATCGGAGCTAGCTCCGGTTCCTGCCGTTACAGGTGGATGTCAGCTGTACAGTACAGCTGACTTCCACCGCTGATGACGCCGGATCAGCTCCTGACCCGGCGCCATCTTGCCGGCAGCTACGGAAGCCGATCAGGCTCCGCCGCCGGGCGGATCTTGACCGGCTTCGGTGCTAGGCAGACCGGGAGGCCAGTATTAGGCCTCCGGTTGCCATTGCAGCCACCGGAACCCCGGCAATTTCATTACTGGGGTTCCGATGAGCTGCAAACACCTTAAGTGCAGCGATCGCGTTTGAGCGCTGCACTTAAGGGGTTAATGGCGGGGATCGAAGCTAATTTCGGTCCCCGCCGTTACAGTCGGATGTCAGCTGTAAGATACAGCTGAGATCCGGTGATGATGGGACCGGCTCAGCTTCTGAGCCGGTGCCAAACGTTTGACGTACATGTACGGCAAGATGCGGGAAGTCAGTACTTTCCATGACGTACATGTACGTCAAATGTCGGGAAGGGGTTAAAAAGCTTATTTTTTTTTCATTTTGGACTATAAAAATAGAAGACAGGCAAGCCTTGTTTGGACTATATTTGCTGTGTCACGGGCTCTTACTGCTGTGAACTTGCTTGCCTCTCTCCACTGATGCTAAATTCCTCACAATGTAGAGAAACAAACAGCAACCTTTAACTATGATGAAAAGATGGGCTTTAAAGAGAAGGTAACTATTACCATCTCTAGAAGGGGCTGGACGCAGCCTGCAGGGCTTAAGGGGAAGCCTCCATGACCTCCCTGGTAGGGAAAGGGTTAACAGGTGAGGGAGAGTTGGAGGGAGTCGGAGGGGGGGTCAAGGAGGAGTCAGGGGGCCGTTGCTGCGCTTCCCGCTGTTTTCGGCATTGAGCCGGAAGCAGCGGGAGGAGTAGCACAGTGAAGACAAGCTCCCCGTTGCCCGCGCTCGTAAAGTATGTCGGAGGCAGTTTTATTAGAGCAGCTGCGAGCAGCTGCTGTGCACCACGGTCCCGGATGGCTGGAGGAGACCGTGGCTGCATTAGCGAGGATCCCGGACGCCGTGTTGCCACGTCAGGCCCGGCGTTCGGGGTCTGTTGCAGGAGACAGGCTCCCCTCCCCCGGCCCCCTTCCTAGCATGGCGGCGGGGGGGGAGTCGGCAACAACTGCTCCTGTTCGGAGCAGGCAGAGAGCGTTGCCAGGGGGTGACGGCGACGCAGGCCGGGTCGACCCGTCCCTCCCGGCGGTCTCGACCTCCAGAGCGCCTCAGTCCTGAGGCAGTCCCGCGGACACGGCGTCGCAGAGGGAGCCCGATCTCGGACGCTGCGGGCCAGGCAACTGGGAGGACCGCCCCTTCCCAGGCCCTGCGTCCTGGCAGGAATCCCAAGCCGCGACGGGGTCCGGCGGTAAGCAGGGAGTCGCAGCCCGGGCTCCCTGCCACCCCTCCCCCATCGGATGGAAGATTTGGAGGACAAGGTACGGCCGCCCCGCCTGGTTATGTTCCAGCCAGGGGGCAGGCTTCTTCAGGATCATCGAGACGGACGCCTAGATCTGCAGCGACGTTGAGACAACAGGTCCGGTCGGAAGTCTGGGTTCCATCGGTCGGGCGGCAGGTTGCCGGCTCATCGGTCAGCGCTTCATCATCTCCGATCCGAAGATGTCGGTGGGATGGCCAGTCGTCTGCGAGAGAAGAGCTGGAGGAAGGTGAACTGGACGTGTATCGTCGAGGTCAGGATGGTCCGGCTGACGGGAACACAGCGCCTATGCGGCCCGGTGAGTGTATAACTCCATCATTGTCATATCCAGCGATTTTTATGTCGGGTGTCGGCGGAGGGGCTGCTAGCGTCGCATCGGTGGCCGGTAGTGGCGCGGGCGGGCGCGATGGTGCGGGTCTGGCAGATTTAGTGGGTTGCTTGAGGGAGCTGGTCGGGCGCCTAGATAGGGCGGCGGCGCCGGTAGTCACGGAAGTGTCCCCGGCGGTAGTGTGGGAGGGCCCCAGGGACGTGGGATTGTTACAGGCGCGGCCCGTGCTGGCGGTTAGGGAGGCGGTCGCGGTGTCGGTACAGACCGAGGCACAAAAGGATGGCGATCGGGTGCGTATTGATGACCGTGCTCGTGGGGAGGTGTACGTTTGTTTCAAAGGTCCGTTGGGGGCGCATTTAAAGCAGGAGGTGCGCGAGCGGATCTGGAAGGACGAATATGTTGAGATTTTTTCTCTCTTGCCGCTCGCTAAATTTAATTTGGATAAGAGCAAGCGGGACGAGAGTAAAAAGGACGAGGAGGAACGGCGGCGGTATAGGCTTATCCCGCAGACGTTCGTTAATTGGTCGCAGGCGTTCGCCATATTGGCTAGTGTGATAGGGGAAAAGGCGCCGGAAAATTGTTCGGCGTTGTTTTGTTATTTTGATGCCATTGGGGAGGCTCATAGGGCGTATGGGGGTCAGGTGTGGCTGTGATACGATGAGCAATTCCGTCAGCGGAAAGCAGTTCGGCCGGCGATTCGGTGGGACCAGAAGGATATTGCTCTCTGGTTACGGGTTACGGCTCCGGTTAGGCAGTCCTTTCCCGGGAGCGCCGGCCAAGGAGGCCAGTCTAGTTGGACAAGGCGGCGGGGGAAAGGCGGGTTTTTGCTGGCAATTTAATGAAGGCCAGTGTAAGTTCGGGGCCACGTGCAAGTTCAAGCACGTGTGTTCCGAGTGTAATGGTGCATCACACGGGGCGGCAAAATGTCTGCGAAAAAAGAGGTCAGGGAACCAGTCCTCCGCGGCTGGTCAAGGGGGTGTCACCGGTGAGGGTGGAAAAGATGGCCCCTTATCTAAATGAGTATCCGGATAGGGCGGCGGCTAAGTTGCTTTACGAAGGGTTTCGTGTTGGTTTTGTTATTCCTCCGCCTCCTTATGAGGTTCCGGTTACGCGGAGGAATTTAAAATCGGCTTACTTGCATGCCAAAGTCGTGTCGGAAAAATTGTTAAAAGAAGTTTCGTTGGGTCGCATGTCGGGGCCTTTTGTTGAGTCGCCTGTAAAAGATTTAGTTGTGTCCCCGTTGGGTATTGTTCCTAAGCGCGAGCCCGGAAAATTTCGTTTGATTCAACACTTATCGTATCCCAAGGGTTCGTCGGTAAATGACGGGATTGATCACGAGTTGTGCTCCGTAGTCTATACCTCATTCGATAAGGCGGTGGGTTTAGTGCGGGCTGCGGGTCCAGGTGCGCTGCTAGCAAAAACCGACATCGAGGCGGCGTTCAGGTTGTTGCCAGTTCATCCAGAAAGCCAACAGCTGTTGGGTTGTTTTTGGAATGGGGTTTTTTACGTGGATCGGTGCCTTCCGATGGGGTGTTCCCTTTCTTGTGCATACTTCGAGGCGTTTAGTAGCTTCGTGGAGTGGGTAACGAGGGGAGTATCCGGGGTCGACTCGTTGATCCATTACTTGGATGATTTTTTGTGCGTTGGCCCGGGGGGTTCGCCGGTTTGCGGTAATTTGCTTTATGCACTACAGAAGGTGGCGAGGGATTTGGGGATTTTGGGCCCGGTAGCGACGATTTGTTTTTTGGGAATTGAAATAGACTCGGTGGCAATGGAGTGCCGTCTCCCTGCGGATAAGTTGGGTGCTTTGAGGCTGGAGGTACGGCGGGCTTGTAGACTGAAGAAAATGACGCTGCGGGAGCTTCAGTCGCTGCTAGGGAAGTTGAATTTCGCCTGCCGGATTATGCCAATGGGGAGGGTGTTTGGTAGAAGGTTGGCGGCGGCAACGGCGGGAGTGCGTGCGCCGCATCATTTTGTGCGGCTCAAGGAGGAGCACCGAGCTGATCTTCAGGTTTGGGATGACTTCTTGGGCCAGTACAATGGTCGCTCGCTATGGATGGCCCCAGCGCAGGATACAAGTGATTTGAATATTTTTACGGATGCGGCTTGGGCGGGCGGTTTTGGAGCGTACGGGGGAGGTCCGTGGTGCGCAGGTCAATGGCCGGCTAGTTGGGTGTCCAGTGGACTCACGCGGAATCTGGCCCTGCTCGAGCTGTTTCCCATCGTGGTGGCGGCTACCATTTGGGGGGACAGGCTCAGGGATAAGAAGGTTCGTTTTTACTGCGACAACATGGGGGTGGTGCTGGCCATTAATAACATCACGGCGTCCTCTCCTCCGGTAGTTCAATTGTTGCAACATTTAGTGTTGGTGTGTTTGTCGTTGAACGCGTGGGTGGTGGCGGTGCATGTGCCGGGAGTGCGGAATTGTATCGCTGATGCTCTTTCTCGCTCGCAGTGGGACCATTTTCGGCAATTGGCACCGGGAGCGGAACGTCTCGGTTTGGCTTGTCCGGAACATCTTTGGGATCTGGTCTCGGTCCCGTAGAACAACTGTTACGAAGGTCTTTGGCGCGCACGACGTGGAGTGCTTATGCTGCTTGTTGGAGGCAGTGAGAGGAGTGGGTAAGAGATTTGGGTGACGTCAATACGGATAGAGACAGGTTGGTGGCACTTTTGTACTGGTTAGGGGACGCCTGGGAGGCGGGGTTTTCAGTGGCAAAGGTGAACCGGTTCATATCTGCGGTGGCGTTTGGTTTTAAGTTGCGAGGCTTTCAGGATGTATCAAAGGAATTTCTGGTGTTGCAGGCTTTGAAGGGGTTGCGCCGAGGTAGGGTGGAGGCGGATAGTAGAAGGCCTGTGTCGTTTGTTTTGCTTAGCGCGTTGGGCGGTTCATTAGCATCGGTCTGTCGTTCTTCAGACTAAATGGATTTGTTTCGGTTAGCTTTTTCGTTAGCGTTCTTTGGGGCATTTAGGATAGGTGAGTTGGTGTCGCCAAGTACCAAGCAGGCAGGGGGGCTGAGATCTGGGGAGGTGAGCCTATTCGCAGATCGCCTGGAGGTATGGTTGCGTCGGTCGAAAACTGACCAATTGGGGAAGGGTAAGCTGATAGTTTTGTTCGCCCTCCCGGGGTCGGTTATGTGCCCAGTAGAGTGCATGCAGGGTTTTAAGCCAAAATGGGGGTCTCCAGATTTGCCTTTGTTACGTCATGTGGACGGGTCGTTTTTGTCCAGGTTTCAGTTTGGAGCTGTATTTATAAAATGTTTGACGGCGGTTGGTGTCGCGGCAGGCTCATATTCATCTCATTCCTTCAGGATTGGCGCAGCAACAGAAGCGGGGCGCTGGGGGTTGGATGATGAAGGGGTGCGGCGTATTGGTCGTTGGGAGTCCAACAGATTTAAGTCCTATGTCCGCCCCCATATGTTATGAGGTTTGTTGTTAACGCTTAAGAAATGTTATATGGTGGTGCCTAATTGTTTTTTCCGTTTCAGATTCGCCTCCGTGTTTGGTGTGGTTGCTGGGTCATTCTTACGTGCACTGGGGGGCTTTGAGGGCAGACGTCCGCCCGGACCGTCGCCAGTTGCGCCTTCCGCGACAGGATGCGGTTGTGCATTGGCTGGGATTTAGAGGTATGTCTTGGAGCAGGGTGTTGGCGGAATTACAGACATATGCCCGGCTTGATAGGGTTCCGGAGGTCTTAGTGTTGCACGTGGGTGGGAATGACTTAGGAGTCCGCCCCTTTCGTGAGTTGGTGCGGGATATCAAACACGATATGTTGTGTTTGTGGGTTTCTTATCCCAAGTTGGTAATAGTGTGGTCGGACATAGTCCCAAGGAAACATTGGCGGTTGGCTAGATCTGTGGAGAAAGTCAATAAGGCTTGCATTAAAGTTAATCGGGCGGTGTCCCGTTTATTGGCAAAAAACGGGGGCATTTGCGTGAGGCACAGGGATTTGGAGTCAGGAGTGGGGAATTTCTGGAGGAGTGACGGGGTTCATCTGACCGAGGTTGGCATTGATCTTTGGAGCTTGGCGATAGCAGAAGGCATAGAAAGGGCGGTGGTGGTGTGGAGGAACTCACAGGCTTAAGGTGGTCAAGGCCTGTTTCGCTGTGGCGGGGGGAGTCCTTGAGGCCAGTCAGTACAAAATGGTGAGGGGGTCGCATCGGGGGTATGCGTCCCCCAAAAAAGGTACATGGTTGAAGACTTCATCGGGTGTTATCCCTTTGAAGTGGTCTTCTGGTGGAAGGTATATCACTTGAAGGCTTCATCGGGTGTTATCCCTTTGAAGTGGACTTCTAGTGGTCGGTATATCACTTGAGGGCTTCATCGGGTGTTATCCCCTTGAAGTGGACTTCTAGTGGTTGGAGCCATCTGCAGAGGTGAACGGTGCTTCCGAGCTGGTTTACGGCTGGAGGTAATTGGTGGTTTGCAGATGGCTAACTCGGTGTGTTCTTAAAAAAGGAATATCTGAAAGGGCTTCAAGGACTTCCTCTGCTCGGGTTAATGTTAACGTTAAATTGTTATTTACGATTCTGACCCATGTTGGGTCATGTGAATTATTAGAAGGAATTCTCTGGTGGATTCCTAACTAGTTATCCGAAGGTTTCGGATTTAAATTGTTTTTATAAAACTGTAAAATTAATAAACGGCTGCTGTGGCCATTTCACATCCAACCTCGGTGTCACGTGTCTTTCCTAAAGGTGGGGGTGGGGGGATAGGATGGGGTAAGGGAAGGTTCATCAACACACGACTCTACTTAGGCAGGTCAAGAAGGGGCTGGACGCAGCCTGCAGGGCTTAAGGGGAAGCCTCCATTACCTCCCTGGTAGGGAAAGGGTTAACAGGTGAGGGAGAGTTGGAGGGAGTCGGAGGGGGGGGTCAAGGAGGAGTCAGGGGGCCGTAGCTGCGCTTCCCGCTGTTTTCGGCATTGAGCCGGAAGCAGCGGGAGGAGTAGCACAGTGAAGACAAGCTCCCACCCTCCCGCCCTTGGTTTGTTACTTTGTGGGTCTTTACGTACGTCCGTCTATGAGTGTTGTGTTTTATTTGTGTGCTTATTTAACATGTTTTTCCTTTTTTCCGGAGTAGGTTCTGTTGTCATGGCAGCTGGCGGGGGGAGTCCTTGAGGCCAGTCAGTACAAAATGGTGGGGGGGTCGCATCGGGGGTATGCGTCCCCCAAAAAAGGTACATGGTTGAAGACTTCATCGGGTGTTATCCCTTTGAAGTGGTCTTCTGGTGGAAGGTATATCACTTGAAGGCTTCATCGGGTGTTATCCCTTTGAAGTGGACTTCTAGTGGTCGGTATATCACTTGAGGGCTTCATCGGGTGTTATCCCCTTGAAGTGGACTTCTAGTGGTTGGAGCCATCTGCAGAGGTGAACGGTGCTTCAGAGCTGGTTTACGGCTGGAGGTAATTGGTGGTTTGCAGATGGCTAACTCGGTGTGTTCTTAAAAAAGGAATATCTGAAAGGGCTTCAAGGACTTCCTCTGCTCGGGTTAATGTTAACGTTAAATTGTTATTTACGATTCTGACCCATTTTGGGTCATGTGAATTATTAGAAGGAATTCTCTGGTGGATTCCTAACTAGTTATCCGAAGGTTTCGGATTTAAATTGTTTTTATAAAACTGTAAAATTAATAAACGGCTGCTGTGGCCATTTCACATCCAACCTCGGTGTCACGTGTCTTTCCTAAAGGTGGGGGTGGGGGGATAGGATGGGGTAAGGGAAGGTTCATCAACACACGACTCTACTTAGGCAGGTCATGTTAAAGACCTGCTAAGCATATTGCAGCTCAGCTGAAAGCAAAATCTTCTAGATTTCCCTGACTTAAGTTCAATAATCCACCATTCTCCCATTTGCATGAGAAGTTTGCACCACTTAAAGGCTCTGTTCAATAGAACTATTTGGGATCTGTTTTTACTGGATACATGACGGATTATGAAATGGTGATTATAGCATACTATAACAAAGAACAGCTGCGCTTTCTGTACTAGTCATTGCTGTGCTGCTCCATCGATACAAATTCTAACATTCTCACTTTATGTTATACTTTCACGACTGCCTGACTACACATTCGATTTTTGACAATAATCAATATTTCTGACTGTTGGAAAGTGAGGAGACAAAAACAAAATAATTCCTCTTATCCCATTTGTATGAACATGGTTAATATATGTTTTTTTAGGTCCACTGGGTTGACCAAGTGGTTAAAAGTTATTATTTAAGTGATTACACATTGTTTTAATTTTTTTTATTTTTTCACAAGTCAGGAAATATTATAAATTAGATTCTAATTTATAACATTTCCATGTGCTGGCCACTAGAGGGAGTAGTTCCCAAAATTGCAGCATGGTCAATGTGGTAAAGCAACCTCATTTCTTTATGCTGCAAATTTGGGGTAGACACACTCTCTCTAGTGTCCTCACACAATCCACCCTCCCTTCTTCTGGCTAGTGCCAGGAGAAGGAGGGATCTGAATATTTAAACCTCCTACACTGTGTGCCACCATTATCTGAGCGACTGCGCAGTGTAGGAGGATTAGATACAGTGCTCAGCAGACAGTATAACACGAACATACACGAACATAATACACACATCACATACACGAACATAAATTACATTCTCCTGCCGCTCCTATTCCTTCCTTCTATATATGCTTGCTGAACATAAAAACAAAAAGCACGGCGCCACATGGTGCAGGTCAATGGAGTTAGGGTGAGATATTAGTGGTAGTCTATTATGCTCACCCAGGTAATACTTGGATAAAGTGATAAAGAAATCCACAGGTGCTGCTGCCAGGATCCAAAGCGGTAAACCAGGCGGTCACCGCTTGTTTGGATATGGAGGGATGGTTAGAAAAGGGATGGTCACAATAAACATATCTTCTCATCACTCCGTCTACTACTGTTGGATTTTACAAACAGCCACACAGCAGCGCCTTACAGGATACTCCCTTTTCTAACCATCCCTCCATATCTGCTTGCTGGCAGAGTCAATTCAGCTCTGACCCAATGTTTTAAAATGAAGAACCAGACCACCATTTGTTGGATTCTTTTGCCTTTGGTGTAACGTTATTCATGATACTAATAGATAATAAGGTGTTCTTTAGCTATAGGACAAAAAAAGAAGTATAAACTTTCACTGCAGCAAGATGCCCTTTTCCAACTAGAGGGTGAGAGGGAAAACCTGAAAAATACTACAGTTGAATAGCTGGCAGACTCAGACTAGTTGTTACCCAATGAGGATGTGAGCCTCTGTTCTACCCAGAAGAAAACTGCTCGGTGATAATTGATATATGCAACTGAGCCTAATTCTCAATCACTAATTCCTCCATAAAATGAAAGACCATTCCTCCACTGAAAGACCCATAAAATGTAACCTATATTCTTGATATACATCAATAATAACCCATAAACCTAATAGCTATTCATCTCTCTTTACTTTTTTCCACTCTTTTGCAAGTTTCCATGTAGCCATCTAGTATCTGGCAGTAACATTCTCCATTATATTCCTACCCATTCTTCTATAGACTGGGGCCATAAGTCCTACACAGGGTTTCACTGTCCATGAGGCAAGATGAGCATCTCGCCTCTCTGTGGGGGCGGCGGCACCACTGAAACCAGCCGCTGCCACCCCCTCCTGCACTTTCATTGTACCTGTGTCTAAAGGAGCACTATCTACAGGGGGCTATATCTAGGGGCTATATGTGGACCACTATCTACGGGGGGTGCTATATAGAGGCAGTATCTACAGGGGTTCTATATGTGGAGCACTAGCTACAGGGGGGCTATATGTGGGGTGATATCTACAGGGCGGCTATATGGGGCACTATCTACAGAGGGGGCTATATGTGGGGCACTGTCTACAGTGTGGCTATACATGAAGCACTATCTACAGAGGGGGCTATATGTGGGGAACTATCTACAGGGGTTACTATCTACAGGGGGATCTATGTAGGGCACTATCTATGGGACGCACCATCTACAGGGGCCCTATGGGGGCAATATCTACAGGGAGCACTATGAATGTGGGGCACTATCAACAGGGTGCTCTATGGGGGGCACTGTCTACAGGGGGCTCTATGGGGGAACTATCGAAAGGGGGCTCTATGGGGGCACTATCTACAGGGGGCACTGTGTATGGTGCTATTATAATCAGGGACACAGTGTATGGTGCTATTATAATCAGCGACACAGTGTATGATTCTATTATAATTAGAGGTGCAGTGTATGGCGCTATTATATTTAGGTGCATAGTGTGTGGCACCATGAGAAATGTTTGAAAAGTGAGAAGCTGAAGACATATGAGCGGAAAACTGCGGAAATGGGCCGTGGCCGGGAGAAGACATCATAGAGGTCTGGACCGGATGGAGAAGAAAAGAGAAAAATAACAACTAGAATCTGAGAAGACGTCACCTGTGAGTCACTTGCAAATGTTTCTTCTGCCTCTAATCAGTACTGTAGTCACTGTATGATATGCACGAGATGATGGGTGGTATGATTTTTTTTGAGGCTGCTATAAATGCCACAGGCAGCAGAAAATCTAGAATTGGCCCTGCCTACACACACACACACACACACACACACACACACACACGCACACACACTCACACGTATGCACACTTTTAGATAAATTACTTGGCATAGTCTAAAGGATTAATTAATAAATCCATGCTTTATATATTCACCAAGAACTTGTTTGTGTGTATAACAAATCACTTTTTTTCTAAGAGTTTAATGAGGCGACCCCCTGGCCTTGTTATTGTGTAGACTTATCTATGGGATTCCAATGACCTTTAAGAATTCAACCTAGAGATTAACACATTAAGGCCTGAAAAATTCTCATTACTGACAGATGTATGCAGTAGAGAAAGTTCGGGAAAATATGGATAATTTTAGCAGCACAGAGCTACATTGCTCCGATCCCCTGCCCGTTAAAACGCAATAGACTTTCTGAAATTTCATATTACGTAGTTTACCTTGTGTTTTTGATACTAAAAATATCTTCTTTCTATTTTAACAATAAAGTTAAAGGTTAAGTTTTACACTAAAACAGTGATAGAGTTTAAACTTCACTGGTGTGTCCTATGTAGTGGCAGTGGGTCTACAGCTCTGTCACTCTCTCCCATCAGTGATACTGTATTTTAACACAATAAAAGCCCAATCAATGTAAATAAAATAAATGTGTATAAAAGTGAATAAAAATAAAGCCCTATCTGTAATGGAAAAATGATGCAAATATCAAAAATAAAAAAGCTTCCGCTGATTAACCAGCGCAAATGGAATATCTCTAAAAAGTGTCTGGTCATTTAAGGGGTTTGCCCACAAATCTAAAAGCAAAAATCTTACTGCCCATATGATGTCTTTGTTGTACACATGATTTTTATTCAGTTAGTTTAGATATTTTCCCTTGTATGCCCTCTATCAGTTCCCCCACGCTTCAGCTTCTTCTGGCTTCAAATCTCTGTTCTGGGGGCAGGCAAAGATCTAGTGGTCACGTGATCGCATTAACACTCTGCAGACTACATTTCCCATGATTCCACAGTCTGCAAAGCATGCTCCCGAACTCAAACTATACTCAGCCGGTTAAAATGGGTCAAATTAAGTTTCCCAGAGAGACATGGTACAGGACATGGGCAGAAACACTCGGCGGAATTGAAGTTTACTGAGTGCCTCGTCGAATGCCCACAAACTTCTCCTAATTGCTTCTACTGCGCATGCATAGTATTTCCAACAGGCTGCAGCAGGGAAGAGACACAGCACATGCACTGACAAAGCACATTCGCTGACAAAGCACATGCACTGATAAAGCACGATCATGAGAGGAGGAAGCTGGCAACGAAACTAATCGATACATGTGCGACCATAGATTGAAGAACGCATCATGGTCGTATCCAAGGGCAACTGAGAGGCACATTGGCACTATTGACAGGGACGTGGTATGTTGGTAACTCTAAAACGCTGTGTTTTATTTAATTACTTGCAGTTGTCAAAATAGCTCCTATTACTTGGCTAATACATTTGGCTTGTATTATCTTTGTGGGAAATCCCTTTAAACCCAAAAATATGTATGGTAATGTCTTTCCCAAATGTGTAATGATTTTACCAGTTATGAGTACTAGATTACTGTAGATGGGTCGTTGATCCAGGGTTTTATTATGATTGCCTTATTTGGAGTTAAAAAGCTATTTTTCTCCTAAGATGAGGAAAATTGGCTTTTGCCCCATGTTGTTTTGCTTTCCTCTGGATAAACACTGATGGGTACTAGGTCGTTAAATAGATGAACTTATGTCCTTTTACAGCCTTCAGTTTAGTGGAGTTTTCTGGCTAGCCCTTGAATATTACATAAATTGATACCCTCAGGTTAAAGAGTCCACTTTTTAACACTGAACACTCTTTATTAATGACGTTGTGTATGGGATTGATAGCCAGATGTCCGTTTTTGCTGATGATACAAAACTTTGTAGGATACTTAAAGCTCAGCTTGATTGTAAAATATACAGAAAGGCCTAGATAAGCTGGCAGCATGGGCAAAAACATGGCAGATGAATTGTTATGTGAGTAAGACACCTAGGCCGCAGTATTATATTAATACATATACACATACATTACATGGACATAACGGAACAAGAGAAGGACCTGGGTATTCTGTTTGCAATTTAAGCTAAGCAGCAGTAGTACTCAATGTCTAGCAGCAGCTGCAAAAGCAATAAAGATTTTAGGGTGTATAAAAAGAGAAATAAAACTCTGTGATTCAAGTGTAATATTACCCCTCTGTAAATCTCTTGTAAGACCACATATTGAATATGGAATTCAGCTTTAGTCTTGACATTGTAATAAGGATATAGGAGAGCTGGAGAGGGTTCAAAGATGGGCAACTAGATTATTTAAGGGGATGGGAGGTCTTGGAGGACTTGTTCATCTTGGAAAAAAGACACCATAGTGATGATCTTATTAACATATACAAGTATATATGTGGTCAATACAAAAATCTAGCACAGTATTTATTCTATATTATTCTAAAGTTTAATTATGTAATTAATCTGCATAGATAATGAGTAACATTGCAGTTACAGTACACTACTTATCTACTCGAGTCCCAGCCTGTATTATAGTGCAGAGATGCATTCATAATTTTTAATTCTTTGGAGCAAAAATCTCCCAACATTTCTTGCTGGCTCAATGTCTGCACAGAGCTTGCTCTGGTTATTTACATTCTGAGAATTTGTCTTTTTACCGGGAATAGTACAGCAATTTGATGTACAAACAGGGTTGGACTGGCCCAAGAGAGAACAAGAGGACCCACAGATGGGCCCAGGCTCTTACAAATTAATCGGCCCCAAAGATCCAGCAGAAGATAACCACATTTAGGACTGATTTTCAAGCCAATCTCTGGCCACTAGGGTATATTTCTTATTTCTTACGTGTTGTTAAAAAAATATCTTATTTAACCAATTATTGATATGTTCTGTAAATACAATGACCTCAACAGAGTATAATAGGAGCCCAGGTAAGCAGTTTGGGGTGTGCGTGACTACACAGTAGAACTGCTAATGCAGCTCCGGACTATACAACAATCGGTAACTCAAGATTGCAAGAGTACAAGATACAGTGAAGGAAATAAGTATTTGATCTCTTGCTGATTTTGTAAGCTTGCCCACTGTCAAAGACATGAACAGTCTAGAATTTTTAGGATAGGTTAATTTTAGCAGTGAGAGATAGATTATATATAAAAAAAAAACTGAAAATCACATTGTCAAAATTATATATATTTATTTGCATTGTGCACAGAGAAATAAGTATTTGATCCCTTTGGCAAACAAGACTTAATACTTGGTGGCAAAACCCTTGTTGGCAAGCACAGAAGTCAGACGTTTTTTGTAGTTGATGATGAGGTTTGCACACATGTTAGATGGAATTTTGGCCCACTCCTCTTTGCAGATCATCTGTAAATCATTAAGATTTCGAGACTGTCGCTTGACAACTTGGATCTTCAGCTCCCTCCATACGTTTTCGATGGGATTAAGGTCTGGAGACTGGCTAGGCCACTCCATGACCTTAATGTGCTTCTTTTTGAGCCACCCCTTTGTTGCCTTGGCTGTATGTTTCGGGTCATTGTCGTGCTGGAAGACCCAGCCAACGAGCCATTTTTAATGTCCTGGTGGAGGGAAGGAGGTTGTCACTCAGGATTTGACGGTACATGGCTCCATCCATTCTCCCATTGATGCGGTGAAGTAGTCCTGTGCCCTTAGCAGAGAAACACCCCCAAAACATAATGTTTCCACCTCCATGCTTGACAGTGAGGATGGTGTTCTTTGGGTCATAGGCAGCATTTCTCTTCCTCCAAACACGGCGAGTTGAGTTAATGCCAAAGAGCTAAATTTTAGTCTCATCTGACCACAGCACCTTCTCCCAATCACTCTCAGAATCATCCAGATGTTCATTTGCAAACTTCAGACTGGCCTGTACATGTGCCTTCTTGAGCAGGGGGACCTTGCGGGCACTGCAGGATTTTAATCCATTACGGCGTAATGTGTTACCAATGTTTTTCTTGGTGACTGTGGTCCCAGCTGCCTTGAGATCATTAACAAGTTCCCCCCGTGTAGTTTTCGGCTGAGCTCTCACCTTCCTCAGGATCAAGGATACCCCACGAGGTGAGATTTTGCATGGAGCCCCAGATCGATGTCGATTGACAGTCATTTTGTATGTCTCCCATTTTCTTACTATTGCACCAACAGTTGTCTCCTTCTCACCCAGCGTCTTACTTATGGTTTTGTAGCCCATTCCAGCCTTGTGCAGGTCTATGATCTTGTCCCTGACATTCTTAGAAAGCTCTTTGGTCTTGCCCATGTTGCAGAGGTTAGAGTCAGACTGATTAATTGAGTCTGTGGACAGGAGTCTTTTATACAGGTGACCATGTAAGACAGCTGTCTTTAATGCAGGCACCAAGTTGATTTGGATCGTGTAACTGGTCTGGAGGAGGCTGAACTCTTAATGGTTGGTAGGGGTTCAAATACTTATTTCTCTGTGCACAATGCAAATAAATATATATAATTTTGACAATGTGATTTTCTGTTTTTTTTTTTAATATAATCTATCTTTCACTGGTAAAATTAACCCTAGCCTAAAATTCTAGACTGTTCATGTCTTTGACAGTGGGCAAACTTACAAAATCAGCAAGGGATCAAATACTTATTTCCTTCACTGTAAGTAAAGCGATGAATTTATTCAACCTTCGATGTCGATTAATTATATATGTAAGCTGTAAAATGGTGTTCAAATGTAAGCATACCCTTAAATTGTTTTCATAGGAAGTAATGTAGCAATAAAAATAAATAGCTTTTTTTGTGTGTTTTTGGATTGAGATTGCCTTTGTGCTAATTGTAGATTTTGATGCAGTTAAAAGATTGCTTAGTATTCAACATTGCTCCTGTGTGAAATTACCTTTATGTGATTTCTCCTATTTTGTCCCTATAATTGCTACTTTATAAGACACTAATCTTTGTTTCTCTCTTGCTTTGTTTGTTCTTGTATGCATAGTACAACATAGAGACTTTCTGCCGCAGCTTGAGTCTGGTTAATCTCAGCTGCCACATCTTCTCTAATCTTCATTTTAAGGTAAACAAGCACTGCCCTAATTTTACTGATCTGTTGAGACATATACTGCATTTCTACACCACTAAAGCTTGATATATATATAGATATCTATTTATCTATATATAGCCAAAAATAGACAGCACTCCAAGTTAGAAGGTGGAAAATAAAGAGCTTTTACAAAGGGCTTTAATTTAGCCCTGGGCTAAATAAAAGCTCTTTATTTTTCACATTCTAACTTCGAGTGCTGTCTATTTTTGGATTTCTATATTGGATTGGGGATGGCGGTTAAGTCCCTAGGACATGCACCCGCTCTCATTACCTGGACTGCTGGACTGTGGATACATATATATATATATATATATATATATATATATATATATATATATATATACATACAACAAAAATTTGAACAGCACATTCCAACTAAATGATATAAAATGTTTATGCAGGTGCAGGACACCTGTGACTGCAAATATACAGCAGAAAAAGAATGGCGACAGCACACTGCGACACTAATGCCACCTAAGCCACTAAATATAAATAAATATGCACTAAAGCTAAATCTACTTCTAATAGGGAGGTTCTTAGTGCACATTTTGATCAAAAAGTGTTTGCCCACCTGCCACGACAAGGCGACCTCTGTAAGGTGGGAAACTACGCTGCACATACACCCAGAACTGGGACTAAGCCTACATATATACCTGGGGATGGTAGGATCCAGCATTGAACTAATTAAAATCACCCAGGGCAGAATGGGAAGAGTGCAAGAACAACAAGTGGAGGCAGTCACTAACCCCACATATATGGATCACATAAACAACAAAAATTTGAACAGCACATTCCAACTAAATGATATAAAATGTGTATGCAGGTGCAGGACACCTGTGACTGCAAATATACAGCAGAAAAATAATGGCGACAGCACACTGCGACACTAATGCCACCTAAACCACTAAATATAAATAAATAAATATGCACTAAAGCTAAATCTACTAATAATAGGGAGGTTCTTAGTGCACATTTTGATCAAAAAGTGTTTGCCCACTTGCCACGACAAGGCGACCTCTGTAAGGTGGGAAACATTTTATATCATTTAGTTGGAATGTGCTGTTCAAATTTTTGTTGTTTATGTGATCCATATATGTGGGGTTAGTGACTGCCTCCATTTTTGTTCTTGCACTCCTCCCGTTCTGCCCTGGGTGATTTTAATTAGTTCAATGCTGGATCCTACCATCCCCAGCTATATATGTAGGCTTAGTCCCAGTTCTGGGTGTATGTGCAGCGTAGTTTCCCACCTTACAGAGGTCGCCTTGTCGTGGCAGGTGGGCAAACACTTTTTGATCAAAATGTGCACTAAGAACCTCCCTATCATAAGTAGATTTAGCTTTAGTGCATATTTATTTATATTTAGTGGTTTAGGTGGCATTAGTGTCGCAGTGTGCTGTCGCCATTCTTTTTCTGCTATATATATATATATACATATATATATATATATATATATATATATGGGTATGTTTTGTATTTTATGCAGTGCATGTTATCTATTTGTTTGGTGTATAGATAACTGCCTATACCCCTGATCTTTAACCCCTTTTGGCCTTAAAGAGGCTCTATCACCACATTATAAGTGGCCTATCTTGTACATGATGTGATCAGCGCTGTAATGTAGATTACAGCAGTGTTTTTTATTTAGAAAAATGATCATTTTTGACGGAGTTATGACCTATTTTAGCTTTATGCTAATAAGTTTCTTAATGGACAACTGGGCGTGTTTTACTTTTTGGCCAAGTGGGCGTTGTACAGAGGAGTGTTTGTCGCTAACCAATCAGTGACCAATCAGCGTTATATACTTCTCTCCATTCATTTACACAGCACATAGTGTGTGTGTGTGTATGTGGCTGCAGCTATATCGCTATGTGCAGCCACATACACACACACTAACGTTACTGCAGTGTCCTGACAGTGAATATGCATTACCTCCAGCAAGGACGTGATGTCTATTCAGAATCCTGACACTTCGCTAACAATTCTGTGAGATTTACAGCAAGGCAAGCGTAATCTCGAGAGATTACGCTGTAAACTGTCATTTAAAACAAGATTACGCTTGCTGTGCTGTAGTGTCGGAATTGTGTTTGCGAAATGTCAGGATTCTGAATAAACATCACGTCCTGGTTGGAGGTAATATATATTCATTCTCAGGACACTGCAGTAACGTTAATGTGTGTGTATCTGGCTGCACATAGCGATAAAGCTATATCGCTATGTGCTGTGTTAATGAATGGAGAGAAATTTATAACGCTGATTAGCATAAAGCTAATATATGTCATAACTCTGCCAAAAATGATCGTTTTTCTAAATAAAAAATAGTGCTGTAATCTACATTACAGCGCCGATCACATTATGTACAAGATAGGGCACTTATAATGTGGTGACAGAGCCTCTTTAAGGACACGACCAATTTTTTCAAATATGACATTTTATGTGGTAATAACTCTGAAATGCTTTTATGTATCCAAGCAATTCTGAGATTGTTTTCTCGTGACACAATGTACTTTATGTTAGTGGTAAAATTTGGTCGATGTATTCAGAGTTTATTTGTGAAAAACACCAAAATTCTGAGAAAATTTAAAAAAATTAGCATTTTTCTAAATTTAAATGTATTTGCTTGTAAGACAGATAGTAATACCACACAAAATAGTTACTAGTTAACATTTCCCGTATGTCTACTTTATGTTTGCATCGTTTTTTAAAAGTATTTTTATTTTTCTAGGACGTTACAAGGCTTGGAACTTTAGCAGCAATTTATCACATTTTCAAGAAAATTTCAAAAGGCTATTTTTTCAGAGACCAGTTCAGTTCTGAAGTGGCTTTGAGGGCCTTATATATTAGAAAGTCCACAAAAATCACCCCATTTTAAAAACTAGACCCCTCAAAGCATTCAAAACAGTATTCAGAAAGTGTTTTAACCCTATAGGCGTTTCACAGGAATTAAAGCAAAGTAGAGGGGAAATGTATAATTTTCATTTTTTTCTGCCAAAATTCATGGGTAATAATTTTTTTTCTTTAACACAGAAAGTTTTACCAGAGAAATGCAACTCAATATTTATTGCCCAGATTCTGCAGTTTTTAGAAATATCCCACATGTGGCCCTAGTGGATTTTGGGGCTGCCTTTTTAAAAAAATATATTTTAGGCACCATGTCAGGTTTGAAGAGGTCTTGTGGTGCCAAAACCCCCCAAAATTTGACCCCATTTTGAAAACTACACCCCTCAAGAAATTTATCTGGGGGTATAGTTAGCATTTTGACCCGACAGTTTCTTTACTAAACTTATTGCAATTAGTCTGTAAAATGGAGAAATTTTTATTTTATAAGGAATAAATGAGAAAAAGCGCCCCAACATTTGTAAAGCATCTTCTCCCGATTACGGCAATGCCCCATATGTGGTAGTAAACTGCTGTTTGGACCCACGGCAGGGCTCACATGGGAAGGAGCACAATTTCGATTTTGGAGAGTAGATTTTGCTGGAATAGTTTTCAGTGCCATGTCGTATTTGCAACGCCCTGGAGGGACCAAAACAGTGTAAACCCCCCAAAAGTGACCCATTTTGGAAACTACACACCTCAAGGAATATTTCTAGCGGTATAGTTAGCATTTTGACCCCACACGGTTTTTGCAGAATTTATGGGAATTATGCCGTTAAATTGAAAATCTAAATTTTTTCTAATAAAATGTAGTTTTAGCTCATATTTTTTCATTTTTTACAACAGATAAAGGAGAAAAATCACCCCAACATTTGTAAAGCAAACTCCTCTGAGCACAGCAATACCCTATATGTGGTAATAAACTGCTGTGTGTCCACACGGCAGGACAGAGAAAGGACAGAGAGCCATTTGACTTTTGGAGCTCAAGTTTTGCTGAAATGGTTTGCGGCGCCATGTCACATTTGCAAAGCCACTGAGGGGCCAAAATAGTGCAAACACCGCAAAAGTGACCCCATTTGGGAAACTACACTCCTCGTGGAATTTATCTAGTGGTATAGTGAGCATTTTGACCCCACTGTTTTTTTGCTGAATTTATTGAAATTAGGCTGTAAAAATGAAAATCTACATTGTTTCCACTAAAATGTTGCATTTTTTTTCTTTTCACAAGGAATAAAGGAGAAAAAGCGCCTCAACAATTGTAAATCAATTTCTCCCGAGTACGGCAATACCCCATATGTGGTCATAAACTGCTGTTTGGACACACGGCAGGGCTCAGAATGGCAGTTCTACTTGGCATGTAGATTTTGTTTGATTGTTTTTTGCCGCCATGTCGCATTTGCAGAGCCCCCTGAGGGACCAGTACACTAGAAACCCCTGAGAAGTGACTCCATTTTGAAACTATACCCCTCAGGGTAATCATCTAGGGGTGTATTGAGCATTTTGATCCCACAGGCGGTTCATAGATTGTATTAGAATGAGGCAGTGAAAATGACAAATTATTTATTTATTTTTCCCCAAAATATGTCGTTTTGCACCCAATTTTTTTTCCAGAGAAAAAACAAAACACAATTTGTTCCCTAATTTCTCCCGAGTACGGCAATACTGCTGTTTGGGCACATGGCAGAGCTCAAAATGGAAGGAGCACCATTTGGCTTTTAGAGCGCAGCTTTTGCTGGACTGGTGTATGGGCGAAGAAACGCGTCGTCGTTTCAAATAAAAGATTACCTTGATCATATACCTGTGAATTCTTTCCTTGTCCTCCCGAGCCTGGCGCCGTTACCCGATACTACTCTGCTTTTTTCCTGCTGATTTATTCTCCATATGCTCTGTTCCCGGTACAAAGGAATCTACTACCGAGGGACTGCAGTGGGTGGCAGCCGGCAACCAACACCACTTCACTCCACGCATGGCTTCGGAGGAGCGCCGCTGATCCCTCACCTTTTTCATTCCATTGTGCAACACTAACAAGCAGCGGCTGTCACGTTGGGTTCGTGGACCCACTGGGCCGTACCGCCTTGGCGGTATGGCAGTTGGCCAACAGGACGCAGGTCAAAGTCTATAGTTCGTATAGGGTACCTGTGGCAGCTCGGACAGTAGCAAGGCAGGCTTGGCAGGAACTTGCAGCAGGTAGACGTCAGGTGTGGAGAAGCAGGACAGGTGTGGTATACAGCACAGCACGGCACTAGATCAGGATACAAGTATAGGATACAGGAACAGGAACACTGGGAGCAGGAAACACTTGGGGGCCATATGCAAGACAGACTAGGAATACACAACAAAGCTCAGGCAGAGAACTAGGGGGCTGGACCCCTCTTATAGTCCAGAGTACTCACGGGTCAAAGTTCATGAATGAGGTCCGGTGCGCGCGCTGCCCCTTTAAGAGCGGGCACGAGCGTGCGCGTGCACCCTACGGGATCCGGTTGTGGTGAGTAGATGCGAGCGCTGGCTTCTCCTGAAGAGGAGGCTGGGGCCAGCGCTTGTCGACTCGTGGCTGCGGGTGTCAGGGGGAGAACGGAGCTGACAGCCCGCAGCCACGGACATTACAGTATCACCTCTCTTACGCCCCCTCTTCTTGGGACCAGAGCAAGAGAAAAACTTTTTCAGAAGAGCAGGAGCATTGAGGTTCTCCTCTGGCTCCCAAGACCTCTCTTCAGGACCAAATCCCCTCCAATCCACCAAATAAAAGGTCTTTCCTCTCACTCTTTTGGAGTCTAGGATCTCTTGAACCTCAAAGGTGTCTGAAGGGCCGCTGGCGACAACCACTGGACTAGGAGTCTTGGTGTAGCGGTTCAGAACCAGTGGTTTCAGGAGGGATACATGGAAGGAGTTGGGGATCTTGAGAGTAGGAGGCAGCCGAAGCTTATAGGTGACAGGGATGATCTATTGTAGGATCTCGAATGGTCCGAGGAACCTGGGAGCAAACTTGCATGATGGCACCCTTAGTCGAATGTTCCTGGAGGACAGCCAGACCTTTGTGCCAGGAAGAAACTCAGGCGGTTCTCTTCTCCTTGTGTCCACCCTCCGTTTCATACGGTCAACTGCCAGCAGGATGGAGGATCGAGTCTGCCGCCAAATCTGTAGAAAGTCCCTAAAGGCCGCGTCAGCAGCTGGTACCTTGGATGAATCAGGAACCGGGAGAGGTATTTGTGGGTTTTGGCCAAGGACTATGAAGAACGGAGTGTTTCTTGTGGACTCGCTGGTATGATTGTTGTAGGAGAATTCAGCCCACGGAAGCAACTGCACCCAGTCATCATGCTGCCTAGAGACGAAGTGACGCAGGTAGTTCTCCAAGATTTGATTGATCCTCTCGACCTGTCCATTGGACTGAGGATGGTAGGCCGAGGAAAAGTCCAACTTCACACCTAGAAGTCCGCAGAGGGCTCTCCAGAACCTCGAGGTGAACTGAACCCCCCGATCAGACACAATATGCTGCGGCATGCCGTGCAGGCGGAAAATGTGTTGGATAAACAGCTTGGCCAGCTGAGGAGCTGACGGAAGGCCGGTCAGAGGAACGAAGTGCACCATTTTCGAAAATCGATCCACCACCACCCAGATAGTACTGCATCCAGCAGAGAGGCAGGTCAGTAACAAAGTCCATAGCTATATGCTGCCAGGGAGCATCAGGCACAGGCAATAGCTAGAGCAGACCAGCGGGTCTGGAGTGAGCAGCCTTGTTAGCTGCACACACAGAGCAGGAGGAAACAAAGTCCATAACATCTTTGGGCAGCGTGGGCACCCAGAAATAACGGGCAATCAAATCCCGGGTCTTACGGATCCCCGCGTGACCTGCCAGTCTAGAGGCGTGTCCCCAGCGGAGGACTCTCCTTCGGTCAGCAAAGCGCACAAAAGTCCTCCCTGGAAGGATGTCCCCAACTTGCAGTGGATTGACTGAGACAATACAGGACGGGTCGATAATGTTCTGGGGCATCTCCATGGTGTCTTCTGTCTCAAAAGACCTGGACAAGGCCCTCACATTCTTGTCAGCCGGGCGATAATGGATATCAAACTGGAACCTGGCAAAGAACAGTGACCACCTGGCCTGACGAGGATTCAGCCGTTGGGCTGTCTGGAGGTAGGTGAGGTTCTTGTGGTCCGTAAAAATCTGGATGGGGTGAGCTGCGCCCTCTAGTAGATGTCTCCACTCCTCCAGGGCCGATTTGATGGCCAGTAACTCCCGATTCCTAATCGAGTAGTTGCGCTCTGCGGAAGAGAAAAGCTTAGAGAAATATCCGCATACCCTATACTTGCCCTTGGAACCTCTTTGGAACAGGAGTGCACCAGCACCGACAGAGGAGGCGTCCACCTCCAACGAGAACTGTAAGGAAACATCTGGATGATGGAGAATAGAGGCTGACGTGAAGGCACTCTTCAGGGTATTGAATGCGGACTCTGCCTCAGAAGTCCACACCTTGGCGTTCATGCCCTTCTTGGTGAGTTCAGAGATAGGAGATGTCAGTGAAGAGAAGTTTGGGATGAACTGTCTGTAAAAATTGGCGAATCCCAGAAAGCGCTGTATTGCCCTCAAGCCTTGAGGACGTGGCCATTCCAGTACGGACTTTACCTTTTCAGGATCCATCTTGAGACCTCTATTCGAGATGATGTAGCCCAGGAAGGGTAGCGCATATCTCTCAAACATGTACTTCTCCAATTTGGCACACAGACGATTCTCCCTTAACCGCAGCAAGACTTGACAGACATGTTTCTGATGAGTCATAGGATCTGGAGAAAAAATCAAGATGTCATCAAGATAGACTACTACACAAACATAGAGGAGGTCACGGAAAATGTCATTAATAAACTCCTGGAAGACTGTGGGGGCATTACACAAGCCGTAGGCCATTACTAGATATTCATAGTGTCCGTCCCGGGTGTTAAATGCCATCTTCCATTTGTCACCCTGGCGAATCCGGATTAGGTTGTAAGCCCCCCGCAGGTCTAACTTGGAAAAAATCTTGGCACTACGTATACGGTCAAATAATTCTGAGATCAATGGCAATGGATACTTATTTTTCATCGTGATTTGGTTGAGACCCCGGTATTCTATACAGGGACGAAGAGAACCATCCTTTTTTTTGACGAAGAAGAACCCGGCTCCTGCCGGGGTGGAAGACTTGCGTATGAAGCCCCGCAACCAAGTTCTCTCTAACATAGGCGGACATAGACAGAGTCTCTGTCAGAGAGAGAGTATATACCCTACCATGGGGAAGGGAAGCACTAGGAACCAGCTCGATAGGACAGTCATACGCTCGATGTGGGGGCAGTGTCTCCGCCTCTTTCTTGCTGAAGACGTCCGCAAATTAAACAAAATTACTAGGCAATCCTGCCAGTGACTGAGGCAGAGGAGGCTGAGCCGAACGAATCTGTCCCAGGCAATGATTGTGACACTCGGGGCCTCACTGGAGAACCTCTCCAGAGTTCCAGTCCAGGACTGGGGCATGCAATCAGAGCCAAGGCAAGCCCAGCAACACAGGGTCAACGGCTCTGGGTAGGACATAGAAGGACAGCAGTTCAGAGTGGAGAGCCCCTATTTGGAACCTCAGTGGTTTGGTCACAGCAATAACTGGGTCTGGCAGGGTAGACCATCAACTGAAGCAATTGTCAACGGGCTCTCCATAGGGGTGGTAGGCAATTGAAGAAAGTCCACCAGGTCAATACGGATGAAATTAGCAGCGGATCCAGAGTCCAGATACGCAGAGGCCTGATGTGTTCTTTCGCCAGACACTATGGTCATGGGTAAGGACAATTTGAACGGAACTCCTTTTTTACCCAAGGTTGTCACTCCTAGCAACCCTAGGCTTTGGGGCTTTTGGGGGCACAGGCACACAAGATGGCCACCGAAGCCGCAATATAGACAAAGTCCCGAAGTGCGTCTGCGTTGTTTCTCCTGAGTGGATAGCTTACCCCGGTCCATCATCACAGACTCCTTAAGAGGATCGACATCTGAGGACAGCAGGGGTTGCTGCAAAGTAGGTAACAGACTAGGAGGGTCTCCCTCCCGACGAACCTCTCGGATCCGCATATCAATCCGGGCGGACAGAAGGATGAGGTCATCCAGGGTAGATGGCAGGTCTCAAGTTCGTCCTTAATTTTAGGAGACAGTCCATGCCAGAATGCAGCTACCAGGGCCTCATTGTTCCATAACAGTTCTCCCACCAGGGTGCGGAAGTGGATGGCGTACTCGCACACGGAGATGTCTCCTTGGCATAGTTTAATCAAGGAAGCCGCTGCAGATGAGACCCGTCCAGGCTCCTCAAACACCATTCGAAAAGTCCGGAGAAAGGCTTGGAAGTCACGGGTTTCTGGTCCTTGTCTCTCCCAGATAGGGTTCGCCCATGCAAGAGCCTTGCCAATGAGGAGAGAGTTGATGAAAGCGACCCTTGCGCCGTCAGATGAAAATGTCCTAGTATACAGGCTGAAATGGATCTGGCACTGTTTCAAAAATCCACGACAGGAACCTGCGTCTCCATCATAGCGGTCCGGAAGAGGCAAAGAAAAATGCGGGTCAACACTGTCAGGAGGTGTAGTCATAGGATGAACACTGCAAGGAGGCGTAGTAGGAAGAACGGCAGCTCGTGCCTCCTGCTGATGTACGAGAATGTTCAAAGCCTGGAGGAGTTGGTCCTGTCGAGACTGGAGGTCCAGCAAATCCGCCCGCATCTCCTGTGACGTCGTCATGGTCTTGGATCGACCAGCGGGGTCCATGGCCTGAGCTTACTGTCACGTTGGGTTCGTGGACCCACTGGGTTGTACCGTCTTGGCGGTATGGCAGCTGGCCAACAGGACGCAGGTCAAAGTCTATAGTTCGTATAGGGTACCTGTGGCAGCTCGGACAGTAGCAAGGCAGGCTTGGCAGGAACTTGGCAGCAGGTGAACGTCAGGCGTGGAGAAGCAGGACAGGCGTGGTACAGCACGGCACTAGATCAGGATACAAGTATAGGATACAGGAACAGGAACACTGGGAGCAGGAAACACTAGGGGGCCATATGCAAGACAGACTAGGAATACACAACAAAGCTCAGGCATAGAACTAGGGGGCTAGACCCCTCTTATAGTCCAGAGTACTCACCAGTCAAGGTTCATGATCGAGGTCCGGTGCGCGCGCTGGCTTCTCCTGAGGAGGAGGCTGGGGCCAGTGCTTGCCGACTCGTGGCTGCGGGTGTCAGGGGGAGAACGGAGCTGACAGCCCGCAGCCACGGACATTACAGCGGCCCTCACTCTGGCGAATTCAGATTCATGTGAATGGCCGCATTTAGTACCACATTTTTCCTGTAGTGGCCACTTCAAAAAATGTTGCCACCTATTGCAAAATGCCCAGGCAAAATGCAGCTATTTGATAGGGATCTTAGGAGCTGGCCTTGAATCTGTCATATCATAGTAGTTTTCTCTGATAAGACAACCCCTTTAATATGTATTTTCTGACAGTTGGTGTCAAAAAACAGGTCTGCAGGACTGTTTATTTGTTTTTCAATGGAAACAGCTGAATAAAAATCCCACGATTTAAGACCCTTTGTGTATGCAGCATGATGTTCCTATACCCGCCTGCAATAATAAATGGAATGTACACATTACCCTTTTCTGCACCTAGAGTTCCTAAGATTTTTTCATGTTTTAAAATTGTAATTAAATATTTGTAAATATAATGTGTGTCAATCGCATACAGTAACCAGAACCTTTTACCAAAATAGAAATTACTCTATAATTACAAGAAAATTCAAAGTAAATCTTTGACTGTCTCACTTATGTTATTTGTGCAGTGTCATCTGTGTAGCTGTCGAGGTTGCCTCAGTCGCGACTGAGCCCCTAAGCCTGGGACAGGGCTGCTAGTTGCGGAGTACAAACTTCATTACTTCACCGCTCTGCCGCCTGACACAGCCCATGCGCGGCAGTGTGTGTTCCCTTGACTCCTTCTTCCTTGCCTTCCTTGTTTCGGCGCCTCAGAGTATGTGCTCTGAGGAGCTGGAGAGAGGACTGGAGGGGTCGGGGTAACCCTTGCTTCCGCATGACAAGCTGTGCCTGGCAGCAGAGTGGTGACATAATGAAGTTTGTCCTCTTGTTTAATTGGTGCAGCCAGTGCACACTACTACCACCACACATCTCTTTAGTTCTAAAGGTGGGCCATGGTTTTGGACCCCACAGTCTGTATCTGCAGACTGCAGGGTGTATTATTACTTTGGTGGCACAGAGGGTGTACTATTACTTTGTGGGTGAACAGAGGGGTATTATTACTTTGTGGGGGAACAGAGGGGTATTATTACTTTGGGGGCCAAGAAGTGGCATTACTAGTTTGTGCGGCACAGAGTGGTATTATTACTTTGAGGACACAGAACGTGTACTAACATTTTGTGGGAGCACAAAGGAGTATTGTTACTTTGGGGGCTATTATTACTTAGGGCACAAATGGGTAATACGGGCATAAAGAAGCCCTATTATCTAGTGGGGGCACAAATGGGGATTATTACTATGGGTGTATAAAGTGGGATTATTACTGTGTAGGCACAAAGGAGGGCACTATTACTGTGGGGCACAAAGCAGGCATTATTATATTGTGGTGGGCACAAAGGGGCAATAATTACTGTCTGGGGGCAACATGTCTGACTGCTAGTTCTGCATCGATAATTCACTTAAGAGACCTAGCAATGCAGCTACAGCTGGCTGTGGCCGTGAAAAGAAGTTGTAAGGGAAGCCCAACCTGAACTTGTGCACCAGGACCCATAAGCCTTTAGCTACGTCCCTGTTGCAGGAGAAAAGAGAAGTATGGAGGTGTACTTGGTGAACACCATACTGGTGATGTGTAACCTTAAATAGATCTGCTTTATATGTAGAACCATTTTCAGTCTCCGGGATAACACTGTCACAATGTATTTGTCATAATGAAGAACACTATTAGACCATTAAATAAAGTTGGTAATTGGTGTATAGTGTGTACTGAAACCACAATAGGAAATCCTTCATGACTCCTTACAGAAATAGGCATTAAGCAGTTTGTCTTTTAGTCTTTATGCTGTTAAATGAAGCTATTTGCTTTATTAATTATTCAATGCTTTAATGAAATTCTACATTCCATGTCATGTTCCATAATGAAAAAGTTCTAGAGTTAATAAACATTGAAAGTAGGAATAATATAGCTTGTAAATTGATTGATGGATTGACTTGCAGATATAAAGTATGCAAAGCAGCAAAAATATATCCAGCAATATAAAGACAATATGTCAATGTTAAAGCCTAATTCTATTGCAGTTACTAGATGTAATTCAATCAATATTACATACCTCTACAAAACCTAGGTTTATTTTTGTTCTATGTTCTTAATCACATTTTACTTAAAGGGGTATTCTGGTTTTAACAAATATTTTTTGCATAATAAAAAGTTATACAATTTTTTTTATATATTTTCTGTATCAAACCTCATAGTTTTCCAGGTGCTGATACACATACATATCTGTAACCTGTCCTGCGCCTGTGTGTCCATTACATAAACAGTGGTAGAAATGAAATGCACCCGTTGCGATGTGTAAATAACTAAAAGCAGCCCTCCATTCGGCGCTGCTCCCTCCTAATTTTTTTCCTTTCTTAGCCTGAGTTCACACGGAGCAGATACACTGCGTAAAGGTACACAGTGTATCCGCCCTGGTGGCCGCATGGAATTCCGGGTGAAAAACCGCACCAAATTGTGGTGCAGTTTTTCTGCTGTCATTCTGGGATGACATTTCATCCCAGGAGACCACTGCAGCCTGTGATTGGCTGCAGCAGCGGTCACATGGGATGAAACGTCATCCCAGGAGGCCGGCCGGAGGAACGTCAGAGGTAAGTATACGTCTTTTTCTAAGTTGCGATTTTTGCGGCATAATTGCTGCGATTCCGCCACAAAATTCGCAACACTTGAGTGTTTGTTGCGGGTTTTAGATCCCCATTGAATAAAATGGGGAAAATCCGCAACAAAATTGCAGCGATTCCGCGATAATGCTTAAATGAATCCATTTTGTGCAGCAGCCATCTTGTCTGGAGTCCCCATCTTGATTCTTTTGTAGTGAATAAGAAAGTCATTGTTCCTTTAAGACAAGTTTGTATATTTCTGAGTTAAGTTATCTTTGACCTTGGTTCCCATGGAAGGCTTGGACAGAAGGAAAAGGGAGGGAGCGAGATGGGAGAGGGAGACTATAGGGGGCCCCATCGAGT
Source organism: Rhinoderma darwinii (assembly GCF_050947455.1). Classification (NCBI taxonomy): domain Eukaryota; kingdom Metazoa; phylum Chordata; class Amphibia; order Anura; family Rhinodermatidae; genus Rhinoderma; species Rhinoderma darwinii. The sequence continues at coordinate 348,964,095 of NC_134688.1, forward strand.
GGGGGGGGCCGTCAGGTGGGGGGACCGTCGGGGGTCACGATAGCGGCGGTCTGGGAGAGAAGAGGGACAGACAGAGACACACCTTACCTGCAGTGCAGCTGGTCTCCAAAATGGCGCCTGCTATCTCCCTGCAAACAGCTGCTCTGCTGTGTGAATCTGACCTGTGTCTGCGCAGTACAGAGCCAGAGAGCAGAAGCAATGAACGGGAGGCGTTCATTGACTCCTATGCATTGTAGCTGTACATACAGAGATGAAAAAAAAAATGGCAGCCCCCATAGAGAAGTAAAAGAAATAAAAAAAATAAAAAGTACAACACAAAAACACAAATAAATAAAATGTATTTTAATGACATACTAAAATCAATATTAATAAAAAAAAATTGCGACACCTTGCCTTTAAGGATCCAAGGAAATGTTATCCTGTTGCCCGTTTGTATTGAGAGAGCTGCGTGTCGGGGATGCCCGACTTGGCGAGAGTCACAGACTACTGACTCCGTAGGTGACACAGTGTGTCCGAAAGGTGACACAAACTGCCCGTAGGTGTCAGAGTCTGTCCGTAGGTGACAGAAGGGTTGGTTGGCTATTCGTAGGTAATATCCTGTAGTACTTTTAGTACCACAAGGACTTCTGCGTTTAAGTCCTGATAATAAGTAACTCAGAGGGCAGAGAGGGAGCCCAGTGTCATACAGCCAAAAATTATTGTGAAAAACAGGGGAGGAAAGATGCTATAACAACTAAAAAGGGGTCCTGTAATAATCAGGTCAATTGTCAGGATTGTAGTACTCAAATGAATATAAATGAAAGTGCATGTGAGAAGTGTAATAGGGAAAACTTTGAATGTTGTATTGATACACTCCTAACAAACACTGCCAGCTTGTAAATATTGTGTTTAAGAGTCCTTAAAAACCATCAGTTGTATGCATTGTCAGACTGACATAAGGTAGGGATCAGTGCAGACTGATTTCTAGCACACATTTGATAATCCAGCTTATTGACTATGAAGTACATCTGTAGTAGTATAACATCAGACCGTCCGGAACTGAATACCGTTGTAAAATAATGACCTGTGTTCAAAGAATGACCTGAATGACCCACATGTGTCGTAGTAGTATAACTACCTACACAAATTACAGTGAAAGAGATTGGTATTGGCTCACACCCAGGGCCCCTAAAGAAATCATCACTAAAATCCCTAGTACCAAAAACAGTGAATTTTTTTATTTAAAAAGGCTGGCAGTCAAAAGATTGTTGTTTGCATTTGATAAATAGAATGGTTTGTGGAGAGATGAGGAAGGGATGGTGGATAACCAGGAGTTAATGTTAACTAGGCATAATTTAAAATGACAAAGTAAGTGATTACAGGTGGTTACAAGTAAGTTGGTGGGAGAGATATGTGACTACAGGTAGAGATTTTGTAAAATTTGATAGGAAGAGTGAAGAATACGTAGCAGCCAGGTAAATTGCAGTGACTAATGTGGGTCAGAACGGGGGGAGTGTAATATGAATGGGTGTAATGTAACATGTGTGTGTGATATAATGTGTGAAGTGTGAAAAGTAGACTGATATAAGCTTATACATTGAGCATGGACTGATGAGACAAGTGACCACAATACTGCATTGATTTTAGATCTATATTGCATTCTCTCATTCTGAACAGCGGTACTGTGTAAAAATTTTAGTGTGTCTTGTGTATGGGGTTAAATTAGAGTTATTCCTGAAAAGCATGGGTCTGAAGAAATGGGGGATTGTTTGTGAGACAGGGGGAGGCAGGCTGCCTGGCTGGTTACAGTGTGAAGGAGTGTTTCTCATCTCTACACATGCGCTCTTCTGCACTTAGTACGCACAGAGAGTAAAATTACAAAATATGGACTGTTGTAATATGTGGCACTATGTTGCATATTCATGTGTTCTGATATGATTTGATGTTGGAATGTTTTTTTTTCTTTATCAAAGATTTTTATTTGTGAAAATATAAAAAAAAACATAACAGCATACACATTGTTTCATAAATTTGTAAAATTTGCACGCAGTGCAATATAACTACTTCAATATCGCATAAATATACAGATACATAGAAACAGCAGTAGGAGGTAACCTCCTAATCAGTAAGCAGAAGCTAAATAAGAATGCAATGAGAATAACAGTATCATAAGTGCAGCAGAAGTAGTGCATTATTTAGGGAAACCAGTCCCCACAGTTGGATAAGAATTGTCGCATATAAGTGCACATTATACTTTAGACTAACACAGACACAAGACAACAAGGGGAAACACATACGGACATAGCACGCAAAAAGTAGGCTTATATAGGTGTTCAAAAAAGGCCATCCAGCCAGAGAGGTAGATCATTACCACCCCGGAATCCAGACCACACTGCCCAAGTGCGGACAAAGAGCTCAGATTTACCCCGATCAGCAGACATCAACTCATCCATCCTCATAATTCCGTTCACCTCCGTTACCTGGAATGTTAATTCACATTAATTTAAATACAGATATTGAGGAAATCCTGACCCATTATATGAAGTATACTGCAGTATTGCGAGGTTTTCCCCAGCTGATGCTGGAGCTGTCATGTTGATGACGTACTTCTGGCATTTTGAAAATGTATGTTGGTTTTAAAAGTATGCAGATGCGAATTATCGAAAAGATAAAATGCTGTTTTGTCCAGAGAAACTCATTTTTGTTCTATGCTATTGTGTATTAGAGGGGGCGAAACTAGTGCCACCCAAATAGAGTGCCCAACCTCACTATGTTGAGATATGCAGTTCTGAACTCTGCTACATTACTTCCGCAGAGCCAGAAAATGGGGGGGGGGGGGGGGGGAGGTAGTGATACGTCTTAGTGTGACAACACACAAATTTGTTTTGCCTTTGCTTGAATCAATGAACTTAGAGCTAGGATGTCTAAAAAATGTTTACGAGAGTAACCCAGATTTTTGAGTTTTTCTGTGTAGATGGTTTCAGATTCTTTCTGAACAGGAGATATGGCTCTGGGTATGCTGTGTTGTAGTCACTACGTATTGTGTAAGAGATTACTCCCCTCCACAGGAGGCCGAGGTGATGTCACCCACAGATGACACTTTACAGATTTAGATGGGAAGGTGATAAAAAATTACCTGAACAGTGTTAATTATATGCCAGATTTTAGTAAAAATAATTTTTTGTTGTGGTATTAATTTGTGGTATTAATCAGGTGTAATGTCAGTGGCTGCGGGCCGTCAGCTCCAATCCCCTCCTGACAGCCGCAGCCACGAGTCGGAAAGCGATGGCCCCAGCCTCCTCCTCAGGAGACGCCAGCGCTCGCTTCCACTCACCTCAGCCGGATCCCGTAGGGTGCGCGCGCACGCTCGTGCCCGTTCGTAAAGGGGCAGCACACGCACCGGATCTTTGATGAACTTTGAACCCGTGAGTACCCTGGAGCTACCTGCTTCCATGCCTGAGCGTTGTTGATGTTTCCTAAGTTTGTCTATATGATGGCATCCTAGTGTTTTCCTGTTCCCAGCATTCCATACTATCCTGGTCGAGCACTGTGCTGTGCCAAAGTCGTGCCTTGCTGTATCCCGCGTCTGACCTGCTTCACCTCGCCTGACGGCTACCAGCTGCCTAGTCCAAGCCGAGCCTGCCCTGCTGCTGTCCGAGCTGCCACAGGTACCTATACGAACTATAGACATTGACCTTCGCCCTGTTGGCCAGCTGCCTTACCGCCAATGCGGTACGGCCCAGTAGGTCCACAGACCCTTCATGACAGTACGCTCAGGCCATGGACCCTGCTGGCCGATTCAAGACTATGACGACATCTCAAGAAATGCGAGCGGATATGCTAAACCTCCGGTCTCGACAGGACCAACTCCTCCAGCCGTTGAACATTCTTGCACGTCGGCAGGAGGCTCTAGCTTCCGTTCCTCCTACTACACCTCCTGGCAGTGCTGATCCTTAGACTACACCTCTTGGCAGTGTTGACCCACGTGTTTCTTTGCCACTTCCTGACCGCTATGATGGAGAAGCAAGTACCTGTCGAGGATTTCTGAATCAGTGCCAGATCCACTTCAACCTGTATAATAGGACATTTTCGTCTGACGGTGCAAGGGTCGCTTTCATCATCTCTCTCCTCACAGGCTCTTGCATGGGCGAACCCTATCTGGGAGAGACAAGGACCAGAGACCCGTGACTTCCAAGCCTTCCTCCGAACTTTTCGTACAGTGTTTGAGGAGCCTGGTCAGGTCTCATCTGCAGCGGCTTCTTTGATTAACCTACGCCAAGGAGACACCTCCGTGAGTGAGTACGCCATCCACTTCCGCACCCTGGCGGGAGAGCTGTTATGGAACAATGAGGCCCTGGTGGCTGCATTCTGGCATGGACTGGCTCCTAAAATGAAGGACGAACTTGCCGCTCGGGATCTGCCGTCTACCCTGGATGACCTCATCATTCTGTCCGCCCGAATTGATATATGGATCCGAGAACGCCTCCAAAAGGTTCAATGGGAGGGAGTCCTCCCAAGTCTGGCTCCTACTTTTCAGCAACCCCTGCTGTCCTCAGATGTCGATCCTCCCAAGGAGTCTGTGATGATGGACTGGTGTAAGTTATCCACCCAGGAGATACAACACAGATGCACTTCTGGACTCTGTCTTTATTGCGGCCTCGGTGGCCATCTTGTGCGCCTGTGTCCCCAAAGATCCCAAAGCCTAGGGTTGCTAGAAGTGGCAACCTTGGGTAAGAATGGACTTCAGTCTAAATTGTCCATACCTGTGACCATAGTGTAGAGACCTGGTGGACCTTCTGCAATTACCCACCACCCCTCCCGAGAGCCCGTTGACAGTTGCTTCCATAAATGGACTACCTCTGCCAGAACCAGTTATAGCTGTGACCAAGCCGCTGAGGCTCCAAGTAGGGGCTCTTCACTCCGAACTTCTGTCCTTCTATGTCCTATCCAAAGCTGTTAACCCTGTGTTGCTGGGCCTACCTTGGCTCCGACTGCATACCCCAGTCCTGGACTGGAATTCTGGAGAGGTTCTCCAGTGGGGCCCTGAGTGTCAAAGCCATTGCCTGGTGCAGATTCATTTGGTTCAGCCTTCTCTGCCTCGGTCATTGGCAGGATTGCCGAGTCATTATGCTGCATTTTCGGACGTCTTCAGCAAGAGGGATGCGGAGACGTTGCCTCCACATCGGGCGTATGACAGCCCTATTGAAAACTTACCTGCTCCTGCCGCTGCCGCCGCTCCCTTCACTCCGTCCGCTCGCTCCGCTCCTAGTACTTGCTTCTAATCACATGTCCGGAAGCCGCGACCGCAAGTAGTCATCTTACTGTCCAGCCGCGGCTTCCGGTCCACATGAAAATGGCGCCAGATGTCGCTAGGCCGAAGACCTTCCTTTTGGACTGTGTGGGAGCGGCGCATGCACCGTTTCCACACAGACGGCGTACACCATAGTGAATGGAACGGCTCCCGTTCGCATTCTCTATGGGGATGTATGTGCCGTATTCCATCTCTGTATTGTTGTTAATCGGCACATACAGAGATGAAAAAAAATGGCAGCCCCCATAGTGAAGTAAAAGTTAGAAAAAATAAAAAAGTAAAACACACAAATAAATAAAATTTATTTTAATAACATACTAAAATCAAATTTATATAAATTTATTTTTTTCGTGACACCCGTCCTTTAATGACATTTTCCGTGACCTCCTCTATGTTTGTGTTGTGGTCTATTTTGATGACATCTTGATTTTTTTCTCCAGATCCTATGACGCATCAGAGACATGTCCGTCAAGTTCTGCTATGGTTAAGGGAGTATCTTCTGTACGCCAAGTTGGAGAAGTGCGTGTTTGACAGAGATGCTCTACCTTTCCTGGGCTACATCGTCTCGAATCGAGGTCTCGAGATGGATCCTGAGAAGGTAAAGTCTGTCCTGGAATGGCCACGCCCTCAAGGCTTGAAGGATATACAGCGCTTTTTGGGATTCGCCAATTTTTACAGACAGTTTATTCCGAACTTTTTCTCACTGACTTCTCCCATCTCTAACCTTACTAAGAAGGGTATGAACGCCAAGGAGTGGACTCCCGAGGCAGAGTCCGCATTCAATAGCCTGAAGAGTGCCTTCACGTCAGCCTCTATTCTCCATCATCTGGATGTCTCTTTGCAATTCTCATTAGAGGTGGACGCATCCTCTGTCGGTGCTGGCGCACTCCTGTTCTAGAGAGGTTCCAAGGGCAAGTCAAGGGTATGTGGATATTTCTCTAAGCTCTTCTCTTCCGCAGAACGCAACTACTCGATTGGGGATCGGGAGTTACTGGCCATCAAATTAGCTCTGGAAGAGTGGAGACATCTACTAGAGGGTGCAGCTCACCCGATTCTAATTTTTACAGACCACAAGAATCTGATCTACCTCCAGACGGCCCAACGGCTGAACCCTCGTCAGGCCAGGTGGTCACTGTTCTTTACCAGGTTCCAGTTTGAGCTCCATTATCGCCCGGCCGACAAGAATGTGAGGGCCAATGCCTTGTCCAGGTCTTTCGTGACGGAAGACACCATGGAGATTCCACAGAATATTATTGATCCGTCTTGCATTGTCTCTATCAATCCCCTGCAAGTTGGGGACATTCCTCCAGGGAGGACTATTGTGCGCTTGGCTGATCGTGGAAGAATCCTCCACTGGGCACACTCCTCTAGACTGGCAGGTCACGCGGGGGTTCGTAAGACCCGGCATCTGATTGCTCGTCATTTCTGGTGGCCCACGCTGCCCAAGGAAATTATGGACTTTGTTTCTTCCTGTTCTGTATGTGCAGCCAACCTGGTCGCTCACTCCAGCTATGGACTTTATTACGGATCTGCCTCTCTCTGCCGGATGCAGTACTGTCTTGTTGGTGGTGGATCGATTTTCGAAGATGGCCCACTTCGTTCCTCTGACCGGTCTTCCTTCTTCTCCTCAGCTGGCCAAGCTGTTCACCCAACACATCTTCCGCCTGCACGGCTTGCCGCAGCATATTGTGTCTAATCGAGAGGTTCCGTTTACCTCGAAGTTCTGGAGAGCACTCTGTGGACTCCTCCGTGTGAAGTTGGACTTTTCCTCAGCCTACCATCCTCAGTCCAATGGTCAGGTCAAGAGGATCAATCAGGTCTTGGAGAACTCCCTACGCCACTTCATCTCCAAGCAGCATGATGACTGGGTGCAGTTGCTCCCATGGGCTGAATTTTCCTATAATAATCACACCAGCGAGTCCACAAGGAATTCACTGTTCTTCATTGTCTATGGCCAACACCCACAAATTCCTCTCCCAATGCCCAATACTTCCGAGGTACCAGCGGCTGACTTCGCTTTTAGAGACTTCCTGCAGATCTGGCAGCAGACTCGACCCTCCATCCTAATGGCAGTCGACTGCATGAAACGGAAGGCTGACACAAGGAGAAGAGAACCCCTCAGTTTCTTCCTGGCACGAGGGTCTAGCTGTCTTCCAGGAAATTCCGACTAAGGGTGCCGTCATGCAAATTTACTCTCAGGTTCCTCGGACCCTTCGAGATCCTACAGCAGATCAACCCTGTCGCCTACAAGCTTCGGCTGCCTCCTACCCTCAAGATCCCCAACTCCTTCCACGTCTCCATCCTGAAGCTGGTGGTTCTGAACCGCTATACCAAAACTCCTAGCCCTGTGGTTGCCTCCAGCGTACCTTCAGACACCTTTGAGGTTAAGGAGATCTAGGACACCAAAAAAGTGAGAGTAAAGACTTTTTATTTGGTGGATTTGAGGGGGTTTGGTCCTGAAGAGAGGTCTTGAGAGCCAGAGGAGAACCTCAATGCTTCTACTCTTTGGAAGCATTTTCTCTCTCACTCTGATCCCAAGAAGAGGGGGCGTAAGAGGGGGGATACTGTAATGTCCGTGGCTGCAGGCCGTCAGCTCCAATCCCCCCCTGACAACCGCAGCCATGAGTCGGCAAGAGCTGGCCCCTGCCTCCTCCACGGGAGACGCCAGCGTTCGCTTCCACTCACCTCAGCTGGATATGCTCGCTGAGGGTTGTACCTGGCAATAGATAAGATGGCCAACATTTACACTGACTCTAGGTACGCTTTTGGCATCGCCCACGATTATGGGCCCATTGGTAATAGGAACTTTATTGGAACATCGGGTAAGCCAATTGAGAGAGATGACAGACCTAGCAAGGAGAGTATGTGCAGCCAGGTATCAGCAAATTAGCTTGTCCCTGGATTCAATAATGCTGGTTTGTAGTAGCGTGCATGATATCCGCATGGCATGACAAAGCTAAAACCTCAAAGGTACCTATGAAAGTGCACCCCAACCAGATTACCTGTTTCAGCGACTGCAGAACATACAACTACCCGAGGTAAGTGTGTATGAAAATGTGCTCGTATGGATAGACCTGTTCTCAGGGTGGCCTGAAGCCCGACCAGTATTTACCCCCTCTGCAAAGAACACGGTCAAGAAAATTTTCAGTGAAGTTGTGTGTAAGGGAATAGTTTTCTCTGAAGTATTGAACTGGTGTTTGCATAATGATTAAGATATCAGCAGCTCTCTGGATGCTATCCCAAAGTTAATTTGTTTTATAACGGTATTCAAGAAGTGTTGTGGGAATATTAAATACTGAGGTTAAGTTTTATGTAAAGTTCTAGATCAGCGTGCCTTAGCATTGGACTATTAAAGGCATGTGTCAGTGTTATGATTGTGTAAATGATAACTTCTCGGAGCAAGTAGATACCCATTTGAAAATATTTTTGTTGTGAAAGGAAAATTTTAGAGCAGAAAATTCTGTGCAGTATATATAAGAAGTAGAAGAATCAGTTTGTATGTATCAGTTTTAGTTACTGCCCAATGTGAATGTTTAACGTAAAGATGTAATTTGTTAATGTTTTCTTTCAATTTAATTACCTGATTAAGATCAATTAATGATTATGTGATGAAAAGATTGTTCTTCACAGGAAGTGTCCAACTGAGAGCAATAGGCGTAAAAAACTGATTCTAATAGAATGTGGATGGATAAAGGAAGGTAAACCGGTAGCACCCAAGGCACTCTTGATGGCATTTGTATTGATGGTATGTGGCCTCACAAATGCCCCAAAACTGCAAGGATCGATTTGGTAAGATCTAATTGGTATGTCCTAGGTTTTACAGCTGTTGCTGCTAAATTCTGTTAGAGCTGTTTGATTTGCCTACAGAACAGTCCTGGCAGACCGGTGCCAACCTTATCATCATACCCGCCTCCCATGAGGAGAAGAGACTTTGAGAGGCCTTCCCAGGTAATACAAATTAGAGTAGGGAAAAAATTGGTTTGAGAGACTTGTCAGATAAACATATGGTATCTGTGAATATTTTTGTGGGTAGGAGCCTTTTTACGGCGATGCATTGGAATAAATAAACAGAGCAGGGAGCCCCTTAAATCTCCCTGTTCTCAGCAACCAGAGGTAGCTGAGGGCTGGGGGCATCCCTAATTGAACGGGTGAAATCGATATTAGTATCGATCTCACCCATTTAACCCCTCAGATGCGGCGCTCAATAGCGAGCGCCGCATCCGAGTTGTTTTGGAGAGAGGGAGCTCCTCTCATCCCACTGACACCCGGCGATAAGATCGCCAACTGTCTGTCTTCTATGGCAGCCGCGGGGCCTACTAAAGGCCCCCAGGTCTGCCTGTAGTAAATGCCTGCTGGCTCTGGCATGACCTCGTAGATGCCTGATCGTTTTACACGGACAGGCATAATACACGGCAATACAGAAGTATTGCCGTGTATTATAAATGTGATCGGATAATCGCATAGTGAAGTCCCCTAGTAGGACTAGCAAAAAAGTAAAAAAAAAGTTTAATAAAAAGTTAAAGAAAAAGAAAAAGTGAAAATAAAAATGAAAAACCCACTTTTTCCCCTCACAAACTGCTTTATTATTAAAAAACAAAATAAAGTAAAAAAGTTACACATATTTGGTATTTGCCGCGTCCATAACGACCCAACTATAAACTTATTACATCATTTAACCCGCACGGTGAACGTCGTAAAAAATCAAATAAAAAAACATGCAAAAATTGCTGTTTTCTTTGAATCCAGCCTTAAAAAAAAGGTGATAAAAAGGTGATCAAAAAGTCGCATCCACTCCAAAATGGTACCGATAAAAACTACTAGTCGTCCCGCAAAAAAAAGCCCTCGTACAACTGCATCGGAGACAAAATAAAAAGTTATGGCTCTTCAAATATGGATACGCAAAAACAAATAATTTCGAAAAAAAGAGTTTTCACTGTGTAAAAGTAGTAAAACATACAAAATCTATATAAATTTGGTTTCGCTACAATCGAAACAACCCGCTGAATAAAGCTATTGTGTTATTTATACCACATTGTAAACAGCGTAAATTTAGGACGCAAAAAAGTGTGGCGAAATTGCAGTTTTTTTTCTATTCCCCCCAGAAAAAAGTTAATAAAAGTTAATCAATAAATTCTATGTACCCCAAAATGGTGCTAATAAAAAGTACAACTTGTCCCGCATAAAACAAGACCTTATACAGCTATGTCGACGCAAAAATAAAACATTTATAGCTCTTAAAAAATGGCTTGGTCATTAAGGTCTAAAATAGGCTGGTCACTAAGGGCTTAAGGGCCTATCTTTGTTATTGTATGTACTTAGAACAATTTTTATAATGTATGTGAATGATGTTATCACCAGATGAACATTTATTTTAACAATTGATAAAGGTTGGGTACCCAGCAGGTGCCAGTAAACATGAACTAAAAAACTTGATGAACTCCATCACTGAGATGCGGCAAGCGCAGCCTGAGCCAATACAACGTGCTTGTCATGAACTTAAGGCAGTGTCACAATTCTAAGCAGCGATGTAGACAAGCAACTTGCCGGAGGAAGAGGACAGATGTGGAGGGTTTGTGGCAGTCACAATAAAACTCCACTAATCCGTCTCTGAGGGAACTAACCCCAGGCTTACAGTGTGAGGTGCTGTGTACAGCCCGGTGACGTATACTAACAAGGGACGGTAACTGACAGATGAGAAGGACCAAACCAAGTCCTGGTGACATCTGCAATTGTCAAAGTAAAGTAAAGGCCAAAGACCTGAGTGGACCTGTCAGCAGCATCCAAGTGTTTTAATAAGTAAGTGACCAGGAGGAGGGTAATAATAAATCCCCCAATGGACACCATCGTACAGTCTGACTCCACAATTGTGTGGTTTACCCTAAGGGCGACAGTCAGTGAAAATCAGAAGACAAAGGAAGAAGAGGATGATGATGTATAGGACTTGTCAATAAACTGATGGGACCCAAGCCTAAGGAGTGATAGCATGAGATTGGTAATAGTATTATTTTATTAGTTGAGGCCCTATTGTCTGAGGTTTATAACTATAATGTGTGTAAAGATGCCACGGCACTGCAAATTACAATCTGAGGTGTTTTATGTGGCGCTAGGAGGGGAAGGTCACTGGTCACTCACAAGTAAGAAGTACATGGCAGCAATGAGAGCCCTGAGGTTATATTACCTGGGTGTCTTTAGGTTTGAGAAAGTTGCTTCCCGCTGTGGTAAGTCCCATTATGACAGTAAGTGACAGTACAACACAATTATTATGACCAATGGTAGGAAAATTTTGGTAGGAAAATTTTGGATTATTGCCAACATTAGTAGGTTTAACAGTAAAGGGAGCATATAATACAGAGAAGTTAGAGGAAATATTTGACAATGTTACAGATTATGTGTTTGATGTTTTGAATGTAACTTCTGCATTTGTTAGATAATTCATATACATTAGTGTGAGATGTTTTGAATGCTGCCCAAGTAGTTGGCATGTGCCAAGTTGGCATGTGCCAAGTAGTTGGCCCAGCATGTTGCAATTATATAGACATTTTTGGCATTATGCAGGTCAAGTATGACATAGAGCAAGAGTGGCCAGATTGGTTGCCAAAATAATGTTTAAATTAATCTATTTTGTGCAGCAGCCATCTTGTCTGGAGTCCCCATCTTCATTCGTTTGTAGTGACTAAGAAAGTCATTTCTCCTTTAAGACAAGTTTGTATGTTTCTAAATTAAAGAGGCTCTGTCACCAGATTATAAGTGCCCTATCTCCTACATAATCTGATCGGCGCTGTAATGTAGATAACAACAGTGGTTTTTATTTTGAAAAATTATCATTTTTGACAAAGTTATGAACAATTTTTATATTTATGCAAATTCGTTTCTTAATAGATTTTTACTTTTTACCAACTTGGCGTTGTGAAGAGAAGTGTATGACGCTGACCAATCAGTGACCAATCAGCGTCATACACTTCTCATTGTTCCAGCCCAGCTTCTTTCACTGCACAGCGTGATTGTGCACAGCGTGATTGTGCAGTGAAAGAAGCTGGGCAGGAACAATGAGGAGTGTATGTCTATAATTGATGAAATTTGAAATATTGTCACATTGCCTCTGATTGGTTAACCTCAAGCCTACACCCCTTTTGAAATATTTTATTTTAATTGATTTTGGCTATAAACCTCAGAGGAGTATTTTGAGAATATCAGCAGCGTCTGTGTGTCTAATTCCTCTCTCTATATATCTCTAAAACATGATTTGAAACGAAATATATCACTGGAGGGCGGGTATCGGTTGACATACTCATCTAATATATATTTTGGAAAGTTTGTTTGAAGCCCCATTTTTCATTGGTTTAAAAGCAGTCCATGTGGTTGGCCTGTGATTGGCTGCAGCGGTCACATGGGATGAAACGTCATCCCGGGAGGCCGGACTGGGGGAAGAAGCAGGAGTTCTGGGCAAGTTAACTTTTAATACTTTTAACTCCAGCGGTAGTCACAGTCCCGGGTGCTGAAAGAGTCACTGCCGATCAGTTAACTCTTTCAGCACCCTGGACATTGACTATCCCCTGACGTAGCCTAGCATGTTTTCACTGCCTTTTTTCACGGATCCGTGTGTCCGTGATTGGAACCGTGTGCTTCCCGTGTGTACTCCGTGTACACTTCCATGTTTCAGTTTCCGAGAGGAAACTGAAACCCGTTCACACTATGTACACGATATTTTGAGCACCGCGTGTGCTAGTCCCTGTCCAGAGTTACTGCCGATCAGTGCAACTCCTTAACTCCTTCAGCACCCTGGACAGAGACTACCGCTGGGCAGGGAATACAATGTGCGGCGCTCACAATATAGATTAATGGTTCTTTGAAAAAAAAAAAATAAAGTTACTACTTACCCAGAATGCCCTGCTTGCCTGCTTCTTCCTCAAGTCCAGCCTTCTGAGATGACGTTTCAGACCATGTGACCGCTGCAGCCAATCACAGGCTGCAGCGGTCAAATAGACTCCAGGGAGGTCGGACTGGATGTCAGAAGAGGGACGCGTCACCAATACAACGGCCGTGGTAGGTATGAACTTATTTTTCTTAATATCGCTGCATTCCAGCACTGATCAGCAGCCTCTTCTCTCTATCAGTGCTGACAGAGAGAAGGGGCTGCTGATTAGTGCAGTGCAGTATCTGTCTGTATGTGTACCTCTGCATGCCCGGCCGTTGCTAGGCAACGGCTCCATCACACACGGACGGCATACGGATGCCTTCCTTGTGCCTTCAGTTTTTTTGACGGTCTCATTGACTTGCATGGGCCTCACGATCACGGAATCTCGGACCAAAGTAGGACATGTTCTACTTTTGTCGGAACGGAGCAACGGGACCGTCAAAAAAACTGAAGTGTGCATGGCCCTATTGAAATGAATGGGTCAGGGTGCTAGCCGTCTGAAAAAGCACCCTGAAGAAAAAGACTGAAGTGCCTGTCCGTGCCGTATTTTTCAACGGCCCGGGCACCTTCCCGTAAGCCAATAGAAGTCTATGGGCCCGTGATTACAGGCGTTTTACGTTCGTGTGCATGAGGCCTAAATCTGTAATGAATATATTGCTTCATTTCATTTATGCTTCCAATAACATTATTTACACTCTCTAGCAATTAAATTCATACTGAGAGGTATTTAAATAGTGATCTTTTACTCTATCCATACCGTAAGTCTACCTCCAAAGCAACGCCGGGTATAAAAGCAAGTTACAAATATATTTTGGCTCAGTTGTTGCATCAAAACGCACTGGAGGTCACTGAATCTCCGCAAATCTGGTTCGCAGCTTGTGGATGAGATTTCTTGAGATCTCATCCACTCCTCTGCTACTGTATCATGCTGCGGATTTTCCGCAACTAAAAACTTTGCCGAAAATCTACAGTATTTACGCCACGTGTGAACTAGCACTTATACGTCGTGTTATCCGATCAAAAATAGCACTGGAGTCATTCGAAAGGTAAATCCTTTTAGTGAGGTAAGATGACAACAAGCAACGCATTTCGAGGCGGAACCGGCTCCTTCCTCGGGCAATATCACATACCACAGATAAAAATAGGACACAGATACAGTTAACACTGCACGAAATCCGGGACTGTCCCGCTGAATCCTTGGACGGTTGGAACTTTTGATTGACATGCTGCCGCTTAAAAAGACCTTACCGCCGGTAAATTTATGAACGGTTTTTCGTCAGATTTTTTTCCGCTGTGTGTGGATGAGATTTGTTCAAATCTCATCCACACTGCTGCTACTGTACTATGCTGCAGTTGTTCCACAGTGAAATTCATTGCGGAAAATCTGCATTGTTTACGCTTAGTGTGTTCCTACCCTTAGGGGGTTGTCTGACCAGAACAACTTATCTCCATATACCTTATTAGGACATTTAGAAGTCACAGAGAGGGATCCACCTGTTAGTGGCTCTCTGCTCTGGCTCATAGAGGGGAGTCCTAACAAGCAGCAGTTCTCCCTCTGGAGGACCTGTATCACATGGACGGGCATTTATTTGAATGGCTAGCATGTAATACTACAATAAAAATGAGCAGCCAGCTGCAAATTTTGCCAGCAAAATCAGCTTTTTTGGCAGATGGTTTCTCTCATATTATAGGGATGAGACAGCCCCTTTTATGCAATGAGCAATGGGCTGAGACAACCCCTTTAATGTAAATAAGAATGTTTCTCTTCACTGACAGCAAGCATACACCATCAAAATCGTGAGTGATTCAAACACATTGGGAAGATTTATTTGGAATGGTTTTTCATACACCAGTCTTAAACCTATGAGTGTTGGAGTAAGATGCGCCAAATTTATTAAGGGGCATGCACCTCACTCAAAATCAATACAACTACCTCCTTTGCTTAGACTGGTGTAAGATACACCAGTCTTAGTAAATGAGGGTCAAAATATATTACAAAATTCCATACATTTTCAGTATACTAAGTTTAATCTTTATTCAGATTAAACCGACACATTACTTGGGTAAATGGGGAGTACAAATATGCAACCATACAATAATTTTTCTATACATTTTATAGGATCTTCACACACCATTTGTCCTTGTGTAGGGGTGCACATTTCTTCATTTCATGGATGTCCAATGTGTGTGAACACAAAATTTTGGGAGGCCACTGGTACCCACTAGGTCAACACACTTATCTCATGCTGCAGTTATTTATATATATATATATATATATATATATATATATATATATATATATATATATATATATATATATATATATATATATATATATATATATATCTCTATATCTAGATAGAGATAGATATATCTAGATAGAGAAAGATATATCTAGATAGAGATAGATATATCTAGATAGAGATAGATATATCTAGATAGAGATAGATATATCTAGATAGAGATAGATATATCTAGATAGAGATAGATATATCTAGATAGAGATAGATATATCTAGATAGAGATAGAGAGAGCTAGAGAGAGATAGAGAGAGCTAGAGAGAGATAGATAGATAGATAGATAGACATAGAAGAAATCCCACAGCACACCGAAGTAATCAAAAGAGTGGTTTAATCAGCCAACACAGCCGCAACGTTTCTGTCCTGCTATGGGACCTTTTTCACCTTGCTTGAAAAAGGTCCCATAGCAGGACAGAAACGTTGCGGCTGTGTTGGCTGAATAAACCACTCTTTTGATTTCTTCGGTGTGCTGTGGGAGTTCTTCTATGTCTATCTATCTATCTATCTATCTCTAGCTCTCTCTTCAGAAATGCTAGCACAGGCTTCCAGTATCCGTAGTTTCAGTTGCTGCACATCTCGTATCTTCACAGCATAGACAATTGCCTTCAGATGACCCCAAAGATAAAAGTCTAAGGGGGTCAGATCGGGAGACCTAGGGGGCCATTCAACTGGCCCACGACGACCAATACACTTTCCAGGAAACTGTTAATCTAGGAATGCTCGGACCTGACACCCATAATGTGGTGGTGCACCATCTTGCTGGAAAAACTCAGGGAACGTGCCAGCTTCAGTGCATAAAGAGGGAAACACATCATCATGTAGCAATTTCAGATATCCCGTGGCCTTGAGGTTTCCATTGATGAAGAATGGCCCCACTATCTTTGTACCCCATATACCACACCATACCATCAATTTTTGTGTTCCAACAGTCTTGGAGGGATCTATCCAATGTGGGTTAGTGTCAGACCAATAGCGGTGGTTTTGTTTGTTTACTTCACCATTTACATAAAAGTTTGCCTCATCACTGAACAAAATGCTATGAAGATACGAGATGTGCAGCAACTGAAACTACGGATACTGGAAGCCTGTACTACCATTTCTTCTGTGGTGTTGCTATCAGTGTGTGAAGAGTGGGAGAAGAGGGTTGCATTGACAATCCAACACAATGGGGAGCACTTTGAACACATTTTATAAGTGGTCAGAAACTTGTAAATAACTCATGAAAGAATAAAGTAACGTTAAAACCAAGCACACCATTGTTTTTCTTGTGAAATTCTCGATAAGTTTGATGTGTCACATGACCCTCTTCCCATTGAAAAAACTAAAGTTGGATACAAAATGGCCGACTTCAAAATGGCCGCCATGGTCAACACACAGCTTGAAAAGTTTCCCCCTCCCATATACTAATGTGCCACAAACAGGAAGTTATTATCACCAACCATTCCCATTTTATTTAGGTGTATCCATATAAATGGCCCACCCTGTATATACTTATAATCCATGGATCAGGAAAACCCGCTTGCACCTATTCACATGTTGGATTTTGGACATTGAGTGCTGCTCATTTACGTTTGTGTGTATATATATATATACACATAGGTATATATACATAGATATATATATATATATATATATATATATATATATATATCTATATAGATATATGTATATATATATATCCAAGAAAAAAGCGTACAGAAGCATCACTCTAAACAGAAATGTGAAATGTATTCAGCCAGCAAATGCAACATTTCACTTCCTCAAAAGGAAGCATTTTCAAAACTTTGAAAATGCTTCCATTGAGGAAGTGAAACGTAGCATTTGCTGGGTGAATACATTTCACATTTTTGTTTAGAGTGATGCTTCTGTACGCTTTTTTTCTTGGATATACATTACGTGGGGAGAAGCCACTCCTCATTTTGGAAGCATAGCACCGACAATTTTTTTTAAATAAATATATATACAGTGAAGGAAATAAGTATTTGATCCCTTGCTGATTTTGTAAGTTTGCACACTGTCAAAGTCACGAACAGTCTAGAATTTTTAGGCTACGTTAATTTTACCAGTGAGAGAGAGATTATATAAAAAGAAAAAAAGAAAATCACATAGTCAAAATTATATATATTTATTTGCATTGTGCAGAGAGAAATAAGTATTTGATCCCCTACCAACCATTAAGAGTTCAGCCTCCTCCAGACCAGTTACACGCTCCAAATCAACTTGGTGCCTGCATTAAAGACAGCTGTCTTACATGGGCACCTGTATAAAAGACTCCTGTCCACAGACTCAATTAATCAGTCTGACTCTAACCTCTACAACATGGGCAAGACCAAAGAGCTTTCTAAGGATGTCAGGGACAAGATCATAGACCTGCACAAGGCTGGAATGGGCTACAAAACCATAAGTAAGACGCTGGGTGAGAAGGAGACAACTGTTGGTGCAATAGTAAGAAAATGGAAGACATACAAAATGACTGTCAATCGACATCGATCTGGGGCACCATGCAAAATCTCACCTCGTGGGGTATCCTTGATCCTGAGGAAGGTGAGAGCTCAGCCGAAAACTACACGGGGGGAACTTGTTAATGATCTCAAGGCAGCTGGGACCACAGTCACCAAGAAAACCATTGGTAACACATTACGCCGTAATGGATTAAAATCCTGCAGTGCCCGAAAGGTCCCCCTGCTCAAGAAGGCACATGTACAGGCCCGTCTGAAGTTTGCAAATGAACATCTGGATGATTCTGAGAGTGATTGGGAGAAGGTGCTGTGGTCAGATGAGACTAAAATTTAGCTCTTTGGCATTAACTCAACTCGCCGTGTTTGGAGGAAGAGAAATGCTGCCTATGACCCAAAGAACACCGTCCCCACTGTCAAGCATGGAGGTGGAAACATTATGTTTTGGCGGTGTTTCTCTGCTAAGGGCACAGGACTACTTCACCGCATCAATGGGAGAATGGATGGAGCCATGTACCGTCAAATCCTGAGTGACAACCTCCTTCCCTCCACCAGGACATTAAAAATGGCTCGTGGCTGGGTCTTCCAGCACGACAATGACCTGAAACATACAGCCAAGGCAACAAAGGAGTGGCTCAAAAAGAAGCACATTAAGGTCATGGAGTGGCCTAGCCAGTTTCCAGACCTTAATCCCATCGAAAACTTATGGAGGGAGCTGAAGATCCGAGTTGCCAAGCGACAGCCTCGAAATCTTAATGATTTACAGATGATCTGCAAAGAGGAGTGGGCCAAAATTCCATCTAACATGTGTGCAAACCTCATCATCAACTACAAAAAACGTCTGACTGCTGTGCTTGCCAACTAGGGTTTTGCCACCAAGTATTAAGTCTTGTTTGCCAAAGGGATCAAATACTTATTTCTCTGTGCACAATGCAAATAAATATATATAATTTTGACAATGTGATTTTCTTTTTTTTTTTTTAATATAATCTATCTCTCACTGGTAAAATTAACCTAGCCTAAAAATTCTAGACTGTTCATGTCTTTGACAGTGGGAAAACTTACAAAATCAGCAAGGGATCAAATACTTATTTCCTTCACTGTGTATATATATATATATATTACCTCCCTTGTATTTGCCCAATGCTAAGTTTGACCTGTTTTTGGTCTAGGACAGTACGTATGATAGACTGAGGTCATTAAAAAAGCCCTGTCTCCATTCACCCATTCCTGTATTGTAAGGCTAGGTCTCCACATATACCACTGTATGGCCTTGATATTTCCCTATAGGGAAAAGGTTAATACAATAATTGCAAGAATTGCAATATGATCAGAATTTGTGCAAGCAACTTTATAGGGAACATTGAAGTTGTGCGACGGTTGAGATAACCTATTATTGTACCATGACCGCCACACGATTAAAAGTCTCCATGGAGCCCTAGCCTAAAGGAGACAGGAAATAAAACAGCTTTAGATATATGACTGAAGATATCTTTTGAAAAATACTTTCATACAAGTTCTTATTGTCACTGCGGTATATCCTTTAACTGGTGAATAGGCCAGAAGGTGAAAATATGAAAGACACAATTTAACATTGCAACAATATCCTCATTACTGCATATTTGCCTCAACAATTCAGGGTTAAATCTATTTTACAGACCTAATTCTGCTTCTGAGTTAAAAACCGGCAGTGTTGGAAGTGAATCTCAGCTGGCTATTTCTTGCAATCTCCAAAGCTTCAGTGAGTTAAAAGCGGTGATTTACCTGCCATATGTAGGGACGTAAGCCTGAGGAAATGAAAGCTTTGCACTACATGAGAGCTCGGGCCAAGACATAATTATGTTCACATATATCTGTATGGATCAGCTGCTCTTGACGCTGAGGGGATTTGTTGAAACCAAGAGTCTAGAAACCATGCAGAAAAAAAAAGGAAACACTATTTCTTTCTTGTTTTATCATTGTGTTCAGTGGAAAGCAGGTTACACGTAAGAGTTTGTCCTTGAAAGCGAATGGCGTGCATGTGACTTGTGCCTACAAATTCAGGTAGACTGCTGAAAAATGTCAGATGGACCAGCAATGGACGCAGATGTTGCAGATGTGTACAGAAGACATCTCTCATTTATTGCAGGTTTTCTTTTTTTCCCCTCATTTTAGATAGCTCAAACTGCTTCCTTCTTCTAACTGGGAAGCACCTAAAATACACACAAAAGACAATCCTGTATACATCATATTTTCAGCACGTCCAAGAGCAGTGGGAGGGCTGTATGAAGCTGCTTCTCATTGCCCTCACAGCAAGGTCAATTACATCTTCAAGTCACTGTAAAGTGGAAGTTATGGATTAAAAACAAGCACAGACACACATAAATATACTAGTATATATGAAGACTCACACGAACATACACAAATATGGTGAAATACAAAGATACACACACACATATATGCAGACACACACACACACACACACACACACACACACACACACACACAACCATATATGCAGAAACGTTTACATACACACAAATAGGTGCACACAGGGCCGCCATCAGGAATTTCAGGGCCCCCTACAGCTAAATTTTCGGGGCCCCCCTACCGTGGCACCGCCTGTTAACGGTACTCCGTCCAGCACTATATCATGGTACCCAGGGCCGCCATCAGGGGGGGGGTATTAGGAGTACTGATGTGAGAGGCCCGGCCAAACCTAATTGAAAGGGGGGCCCGGCAAACTGCCGCGACTTGCCTTTGGTAGAAAAAAAACAGGCCCCTGCAATGGGGCCCGTTTTTTTCACCAAAAGAATGTCATGAGCTGCGGGCCCCCCTTTCAATTAGGTTTGGCCGGGCCTCTCACATCAGTACCCCTAATACCCCCCCTGATGGCGGCCCTGGGTAGCATGGGGGTCGTCATGGGGGCCGTCAAACACCGCCGCCGCCCATGCGACCGATCACGCGCACCCGCAAACTCCCGCGCATGCGCACCGGCGACCGCCTGGAACCGCGCACCGAATTTTGAGGCAGATTTTGACCTGCCCACACTATCTTGCCGCGTTTTTTGCCTGCGGCGATTGAGGACAGCAGACAGAAAACGCAGCGAAAAATGCATTTTCTGCCTCCCATTGATTTCGATGGCAGGTCAGAGGCGGAACCGCGGCAAGAAAGGACGTGCTGCTTTTTCTTTTTTCCGCGACTGGCTCCCATTGATTTCAGATTAAATCAATGGGAGGCGGTTTTGGAAGTTTTTTGGTGCTGATTCTGACGCAGTGTCCGAGTCAATATCAAGGCCCAAAAACTCTGTGAACTGGGCCTTATTGTTAGGGCTTATTCAGACGAACGTGTAATACATCCGTGCAACGCGCGTGATTTTCACGCGCCTCGCACGGACCTATGTTACTCTATGGGGCCGTGCAGACTGTCAGTGATTTTCACTCGCCTCGCACGGACCTATGTTACTCTATGGGGCCGTTCAGACTGTCAGTGATTTTCACGCAGCGTGAGTCCGCTGCGTAAAACTCACGACATGTCCGATATTTGTGCATTGTTCGCGCATCACGCACCCATTGAAGTCAATGGGTGCGTGAAAATCACGCCCAGCACTTCCGCAGCCGTATAAACTATGAATGAAAACAGAAAAGCACCACGTGCTACAAACAGAGTGTCATAATGATGGCGGCTGCGCGAAAATCACGCAGCCACGCATCATACGCTGCTGACACACGGAGCGGTTATGGACCTTTTGCAAGCGCAAAACGCCACGTTTTTGCGCGCGCAAAAAGCACACGCTTGTGTAAATCCGGCCTTAGGGTAGGAACACACTAGGCATGAACACTGCGGATTTTATGCAGCACATTTTATTGTGGATAATCCGCAGCGTATCAGTCGCAGCAGAGTGGATGAGATGTGAACAAATCTCATCCACACGCTGCAAAAAAAATGGACCTGCAGTGTGGCTTTTGGCTTTTTAAGCCGCAGCGTGTCAATGTATTCTGTGGAATCGCCGCTGCTCTGTTGCGGAAATGCTGCGGTTCTGCCGCAAAAATCACACATGAGAAAAAAAAAAAAGGCACTTTTTAAAATTTATAAAAAAGTTTAGACTTGCCCCGGCCGTAGTCCTGGTGACGCGATCCTCTATTCTTAGCGCAGCTCGGCCTCCTGTCATGACGTTTCATCCCATGTGACTGCTGCAGGTCACATGGTCTACAGCGTCATCCCAGGAGGCGGGGCTACGTTCAGAAGAGAGAGATGCGTCACCTAAACTACGGCCGGGGCAAGTCGAAACTTTTTTTTCCCTGCAGGATTCCCGCAGCGGACATGCCTCACCAAACCTGCGCCACTATTTGGTGCGGTTTTGCTGGCAGAATTCCCTGCGGCTACCGGGGCGGATAAGCTGTGTAGTTTTACTCAGCATATCCGCCTAGTGTGTCCCTTATGATGTCGCTCCTGGAGCTGCTGCCGGTCTCTAAATAGGCAGTTGGTTCAGTAGAATTTGGAATTATTTTTTTTTGGGAACCAGCTTAAAAAAATACAAAACTTTTGTGTTAGGGCCTGTTCACATCACCGTTCGCTTCCGCTCCGGGGTTCCGTCTGAGGTTTCTGTCGGGTGAACCCCGCAACGGAAAGTGAAAGTGACAGCACAGCTTCCGTTTCCATCACCATTAGCGCAGTCGACTGCGCTATTGATTCCGTCCGAAAACCAGCCGGAATGGTGACGAACGGAAACCATTAGCGATGTTTCCGTCACCATTGAGATCAATGGTGACTGAAACGGAAGCTGTGCTGTCACTTTCACTTTCCGTTGCGGGGTTCACCCGACAGAAACCTCAGACGGAACGGAAGCGAACGGTGATGTGAACAGGCCCTAACACAAAAGTTTTGTATTTTTTTAAGCTGGTTCACAAAAAAAAATAATTCCAAATTCTACTGGACCAACTGCCTATTTAGAGACCGGCAGCAGCTCCAGGAGCGACATCATAAGGGACACACTAGGCGGATATGCTGAGTAAAACTACACAGCTTATCCGCCCCGGTAGCCGCAGGGAATTCTGCCAGCAAAACCGCACCAAATAGTGGCGCAGGTTTCGTGAGGCATGTCCGCTGCGGGAATCCTGCAGGGAAAAAAAAGTTTCGACTTGCCCCGGCCGTAGTTTAGGTGACGCATCTCTCTCTTCTGAACGTAGCCCCGCCTCCTGGGATGACGCTGTAGACCATGTGACCTGCAGCAGTCACATGGGATGAAACGTCATGACAGGAGGCCGAGCTGCGCTAAGAATAGAGGATCGCGTCACCAGGACTACGGCCGGGGCAAGTCTAAACTTTTTTATAAATTTTAAAAAGTGCCTTTTTTTTTTTTCTCATGTGTGATTTTTGCGGCAGAACCGCAGCATTTCCGCAACAGAGCAGCGGCGATTCCACAGAATACATTGACACGCTGCGGCTTAAAAAGCCAAAAGCCACACTGCAGGTCCATTTTTTTTGCAGCGTGTGGATGAGATTTGTTCACATCTCATCCACTCTGCTGCGACTGATACGCTGCGGATTATCCACAATAAAATGTGCTGCATAAAATCCGCAGTGTTCATGCCTAGTGTGTTCCTACCCTAAGGCCGGATTTACACAAGCGTGTGCTTTTTGCGCGCGCAAAAACGTGGCGTTTTGCGCTTGCAAAAGGTCCATAACCGCTCCGTGTGTCAGCAGCGTATGATGCGTGGCTGCGTGATTTTCGCGCAGCCGCCATCATTATGACACTCTGTTTGTAGCACGTGGTGCTTTTCTGTTTTCATTCATAGTTTATACGGCTGCGGAAGTGCTGGGCGTGATTTTCACGCACCCATTGACTTCAATGGGTGCGTGATGCGCGAACAATGCACAAATATCGGACATGTCGTGAGTTTTACGCAGCGGACTCACGCTGCGTGAAAATCACTGACAGTCTGAACGGCCCCATAGAGTAACATAGGTCCGTGCGAGGCGAGTGAAAATCACTGACAGTCTGCACGGCCCCATAGAGTAACATAGGTCCGTGCGAGGCGCGTGAAAATCACGCGCGTTGCACGGATGTATTACACGTTCGTCTGAATAAGCCCTAACAATAAGGCCCAGTTCACAGAGTTTTTGGGCCTTGATATTGACTCGGACACTGCGTCAGAATCAGCACCAAAAAACTTCCAAAACCGCCTCCCATTGATTTAATCTGAAATCAATGGGAGCCAGTCGCGGAAAAAAGAAAAAGCAGCACGTCCTTTCTTGCCGCGGTTCCGCCTCTGACCTGCCATCGAAATCAATGGGAGGCAGAAAATGCATTTTTCGCTGCGTTTTCTGTCTGCTGTCCTCAATCGCCGCAGGCAAAAAACGCGGCAAGATAGTGTGGGCAGGTCAAAATCTGCCTCAAAATTCGGTGCGCGGTTCCAGGCGGTCGCCGGTGCGCATGCGCGGGAGTTTGCGGGTGCGCGTGATCGGTCGCATGGGCGGCGGCGGTGTTTGACGGCCCCCATGACGACCCCCATGCTACCCAGGGCCGCCATCAGGGGGGGTATTAGGGGTACTGATGTGAGAGGCCCGGCCAAACCTAATTGAAAGGGGGGCCCGCAGCTCATGACATTCTTTTGGTGAAAAAAACGGGCCCCATTGCAGGGGCCTGTTTTTTTTCTACCAAAGGCAAGTCGCGGCAGTTTGCCGGGCCCCCCTTTCAATTAGGTTTGGCCGGGCCTCTCACATCAGTACTCCTAATACCCCCCCCTGATGGCGGCCCTGGGTACCATGATATAGTGCTGGACGGAGTACCGTTAACAGGCGGTGCCACGGTAGGGGGGCCCCGAAAATTTAGCTGTAGGGGGCCCTGAAATTCCTGATGGCGGCCCTGTATGCAGATACACACATCTATGCAGACACACACACATTCACACAACCACATATGCATAAACATATATATATACACACACACACACACACACACACAAATGCAGACACAAACACACACATATGCAGAAACACACTCATATATACAGAAACACACACAACCATAGATGCCAAAACATATATACACACAAATAAATGTAGACACACACACACACATATACAGTGAAGGAAATAAGTATTTGATCCCTTGCTGATTTTGTAAGTTTGCCCACTGTCAAAGACATGAACAGTCTAGAATTTTTAGGCTAGGTTCATTTTACCAGTGATAGATAGATTATATAAAAAAAAACACAGAAAATCACATAGTCAAAATTCTATATATTTATTTGCATTGTGCACAGAGAAATAAGTATTTGATCCCCTACCAACCATTAAGAGTTCAGCCTCCTCCAGACCAGTTACACGCGCCAAATCAACTTGGTGCCTGCATTAAAGACAGCTGTCTTAAATGGTCACCTGTATAAAAGACTCCTGTCCACAGACTCAATTAATCAGTCTGACTCTAACCTCTACAACATGGGCAAGACCAAAGAGCTTTCTAACGTTTGTCAGGGACCTGCACAAGGCTGGAATGGGCTACAAAACCATAAGTATGACGCTGGGTGAGAAGGAGACAACTGTTGGTGCAATAGTAAGAAAATGGAAGACATACAAAATGACTGTCAATCGACATCGATCTGGGGCTCCATGCAAAATCTCACCTCGTGGGGTATCCTTGATCCTGAGGAAGGTGAGAGCTCAGCCGAAAACTACACGGGGGGAACTTGTTAATGATCTCAAGGCAGCTGGGACCACAGTCACCAAGAAAACCATTGGTAACACATTACGCCGTAATGGATTAAAATCCTGCAGTGCCCGCAAGGTCCTCCTGCTCAAGAAGGCACATGTACAGGCCCGTCTGAAGTTTGCAAATGAACATCTGGATGATTCGGAGAGTGATTGGGAGAAGGTGCTGTGGTCAGATGATACTAAAATTGAGTTATTTGGCATTAACTCAACTCGCCGTGTTTGGAGGAAGAGAAATGCTGCCTATGACCCAAAGAACACCGTCCCCACTGTCAAGCATGGAGGTGGAAACATTATGTTTTGGGTGTGTTTCTCTGCTAAGGGCACAGGACTACTTCACCGCATCAATGGGAGAATGGATGGAGCCATGTACCGTCAAATCCTGAGTGACAACCTTCTTCCAGCACGTCAATGACCCGAAACATACAGTCAAGGCAACAAAGGAGTGGCTCAAAAAGAAGCACATGGAGTGGCCTAGCCAGTCTCCAGACCTTAATCCCATCGAAAATTTATGGAGGGAGCTAAAGATCATAGTTGCCAAGCGACAGCCTCGAAATCTTAGTGATTTACAGATGATCTGCAAAGAGGAGTGGGCCAAAATTCCATCTAACATGTGTGCAAACCTCATCATCAACTACAAAAAATGTCTGACTGCTGTGCTTGCCAACAAGAGTTTTGCCACCAAGTATTAAGTCTTGTTTGCCAAAGGGATCAAATACTTATTTCTCTGTGCACAATGCAAATAAATATATAGAATTTTGACAATGTGATTTTCTGTTTTTTTTTATATAATCTATCTCTCACTGGTAAAATTAACCTAGCCTAAAAATTCTAGACTGTTCATGTCTTTGACAGTGGGCAAACTTACAAAATCAGCAAGGGATCAAATACTTATTTCCTTCACTGTACGTATGCAGATACACACACATATATGCAGATGCACATGCACACACCCATACATACACATATAGAAGCAGAAACACACAGACACATATATAGACATGCACACAACTAACACGCACACATACAGATGTAGACGTCTGTACCTTGACTTTTAACGCCTTAAATAAACAATGGCTAGATCTCGTCTTGACTTTTTACAATGACTTTTCAATGGCTTTTGATTTGTGATATCACGCTGCAGCAAGTTATCAGTCAAGATAAAGATGGCTACATCTGTGCATGCAGACACACGCACACACCCAATACACACAGATATATGGAGACAAACAGCAAATATTTTCAGACACAGGCACATGCGTGCGCACACACATACAACCCCATACAAACATACACACACACACACACACACACATATATGAAGACATACACATGCATACACTTATATGCAGACACACATACACATTCAGACATACACACTCGTATATGCAGAGACACAAAGACACAGATATTCATATACACATTCATATATGCAGAAACACACAGACACACTCATATATACCCCCTTAATGACCAGGCCAATTTGAGTTTTTCCATTTTCGTTTTTTTTCTCCCCGCCTTCCAAAAGCCATAAATTTTTAATCTCTTCAACATAGCCATTGTTTTTTGCAGGACAAGTTGTAGTTTTTCATGGCACCATTTATTGTACCGCATAATGTACTGGGAAGCTGAAAAAAAAAAACTATTGGTTGGGTGAAATAGGCAAAAAGGAGTGATTATGCCATTTTTTGGGAGTTTTTGTTTTTTCAGCGTCCGTCAGGTAGTAAAAACTACATGTTCACCTTATTCTACAGGTTGATGCGATTATGGTGATACCAAATAATTTTTTTTTCTTTATCGACAAGTTTTATTAGAATGTAAAAAATGTACAACATATTACAATGTATTGCAATGAAGAATCAAACTTTACAATATAAATTTGTAAAATGCAATAATAAACAAGACAGGAGGTAAAACTCCCAGACATCAAAATAGTAACAGTAAATTAAGGAGATCATCGCCATAGCCGCAATGTAGTGCAATACTAGTGAGACAAGTCCCAAGAAGCTTTAAACTATGGTATATTATTTGCTAATGTCTAATTTAAGTAGATTACGAAGAACACAAAGACTAGACAACAAAGAGGAAACACATACAAAAATGAAAGCAGCAGAGAAGTAGGGAAACAGGCGTTCAAAAGAGGCCATCCAACCAGAGAGACAGATCAGAATCATTTCGGAACAATGACCATACTGTCCAAATCCGAACAAACACTTCGGGTTTGCCAAGATCAACGGCCAACAACTCCTCCATTCTCATGATATTGTTCATCTCATTTACCCATTCCTGTAAAGAAGGTACATTAGCGGACTTCCAATGACGAGATATCACAGTCCTAGCTGCAGTCAAAAAATGCCTAAAGACACCCCCCTTGAGGTGTGGGAGCGACCCAGGAACCTTGGAAAGCAACCCAATAGAAGGAGAAGCAATAACAGAAGTATCAAAAAGCTTGTTCCCAAGATCAAATTTTTTTCCCCAGAAGGGACAAAGCTTAGGACAATCCCACCAAATGTGCAACATGGTTCCAGGAGCACCCCCACACCTCCAACAATTTTCAGACACATTAGGGAATATCCTATGAAGAAAGGAAGGGCAGCGGTACCATCTTGTGAGGATTTTATAGTTTTTCCTTGTGCAAAACAGGAGGTTGGTAATTTACGAGCTAAAGAAGTCCGCCAATCCTCTTCAGAGTGTTGAAATCCCATCTCCCCATCCCATGCTGTAGTGAATGCCAACTGAGAATAAGAATAACTAGGCCGGAGGATTCCATGTAGATAGGATAACATATGAGAAGGAGCAGAAGACAATGACAAATAAAGTTCCATAGGAGTCTTATCCTGCAGCAAAGCAGGAGAGGCTCTTATGGAAGAAAGATATGACCTTAATTGAAAGTACGACCACAAGATTGCGCGTCCCCCGGGCAGGCCTCTGAAACAGCAAGTGAAAGGATGTCACCATCAGGAGTAGGCGCTGAGCCAAATACACACCATCCTGTCTCCCTCAGCAGAGGAACTTGTCCACACCCACAGCCAGAGGAAAGGAAGGATTATCAAAAAGAGGAGTTAGAGAGGTCCGAAATACCAATGACCCATTCCGAAACAACAAGAAATTGACGTGTGAGAAAAGGCAGAGAAGACATTGGTCTTTGTGAACTATGCAGCCAAGGCAGGGAGGACAATGCAGGAGAGCACCCATTGCTTACCAGTATGTGAGCGGAACTAGTCCACTAGTCTCATCAGGAGTGCAGCATGGTGATATCGCTTGAAATCCGGTAAACCCACACCACCCTCTAGTTTAGGACGACTAAGGTCAGAGAACTGAATACGAGGTTTCGATGAGCCCCAGACAATTTGGTTATAGCACGATGTAACGTCTTAAAGAAGGCAGTGGGTACTATAACAAGGACAGTTTGAAATATGTACATTGATGCGTCCAAACCACGACATGCGCCTACACCCATACACTTCCAAGTCTCGCAAAGTGCGCCGCAAGATTGGCGTGTAATTCATCTTAAAGGGAATGTGTCGCAAATTAAGCCTTTTTTTTAAGTAAGTTACTTATTTCTATTATATTTTTTTAAGTTTTTTGCTGTATTTCTTTTTTCTTCCACATGGTGGGAAGTATTAAAGAGGCTCTGTCACCAGATTTTGCAGCCCCTATCTGCTATTGCAGCAGATAGGCGCTGCAATGTAGATTACAGTAACGTTTTTATTTTTTAAAAACGAGCATTTTTGGCCAAGTTATGACCATTTTCGTATTTATGCAAATGAGGCTTGCAAAAGTACAACTGGGCGTGTTGAAAAGTAAAAGTACAACTGGGCGTGTATTATGTGCGTACATCGGGGCGTGTTTACTACTTTTACTAGCTGGGCTTTCTGAAGAGAAGTATCATCCACTTCTCTTCACAACGCCCAGCTTCTGGCAGTGCAGATCTGTGACGTCACTCACAGGTCCTGCATCGTGTCGGCACCAGAGGCTACACTTGATTCTGCAGCAGCATCAGCATTTGCAGGTAAGTAGCTACATCGACTTACCTGCAAACGCCGATGCTGCTGCAGAATCATCTGTAGCCTCTGGTGCCGACACGATGCAGGACCTGTGAGTGACGTCACAGTGCTGCACTGCCAGAAGCTGGGCGTTGTGAAGAGAAGTGGATGACACTTCTATACACAACGCCCAGCTAGTAAAAGTAGTAAACACGCCCCGATGTACGCACATAATACACGCCCAGTTGTACTTTTACTTTTCAACACGCCCAGTTGTACTTTTGCAAGCCTCATTTGCATAAATACGAAAATGGTGATAGCTTGGCCAAAAATGCTCGTTTTTAAAAAATAAAAACGTTACTGTAATCTACATTGCAGCGCCTATCTGCTGCAATAGCAGATAGGGGCTGCAAAATCTGGTGACAGAGCCTCTTTAAATATTAAATAATAATTTGACATGTTTTTCTATGTTGGCCACCAGAGGGAGCACTTCCCAGAATTACAGCAAGGTGAATAAGGCAAAGCAACCTGACTCACAGCTGCCGTAAATGTGGGAGGGAATCTCACCCCCCCCCCCCCACCTACAAGCCAGGAAAAGGTATCTTCAAATTGCTAAGCAGTGTCTGGCTGTCATTTTGGGTGTGATTGTTGAAATGCAGCTGGCAGAAGCTATAGGACACACCAAAAGGCTAAGGGTATGTTCACACGCTTACTAAACAAAGGGAAAACAGCTCCTGATTTTCAGCCATTTTTTAATCAAACTCACGTTTTTGGCTGCGTTTTTTACGGCCAATTTTTGGAGCTGTTTTTCTATAGAGTCAATGAAAAATGGCTCCAAAAAAGTCCCAAGAAGTGATATGCACTGCTTTTTGGCGGGCGTCTTTTTACGTGCCGTTTTTGGAAAATGGCTGCGTAAAAAAAAACGCCCCTTCGGAACAGAATGCCGTATTTCCCATTAAAACCAATGGGCAGATGTTTGGAGGCGTTCTGCTTCCAATTTTTCAGCCACTTTTCGGGACGTTTACGGCCCGAAAAATAGCTGAAAACACTGCGTGTGAACATACCCTTAGAATGATGAAAGTGAAGTGAATGACTTTTCAGTTGACATGTTCACACGTCGTGTATTTGACACATTTTTTTGCGCATTTTACATGCCTCTCCTGCTAAATGTCTTTACCCCTCCATCCTGCTGACAGTCTCCTCCAGGATCACCAGCCAATACTGCTGACAGTCTCCTCCAGCATCCCAACCCAATCTTGCTGAGAGTCGCCTCCAGCGTCACCATACAATCTTGCTGACAGTCTCCTCCTGCGTCACCATACAATCTTGCTAACAGTCTCCTCCTGCGTCACCATACAATCTTGCTAACAGTCTCCTCCAGCGTCACCATACAATCCTGCTGACAGTCTCCTCCAGCATCATTGTCAGCAAGATTGTATGGTGACGGTGGAGGAGACTGTCAGCATGATTCTATGATGACGCTGGAGGAGACTGTCAGCAGTATTGGGTGGTGATGCTGGAGGAGACTGTCAGCAGGATTGTATGGTGACGCTGGAGGAGACTGTTAGCAAGATTGGGTGGTGATGATGGAGGAGACTGTTAGCAAGATTGTATGGTGACGCTGGAGGAGACTGTCAGCAAGATTGGGAGGTGATGATGGAGGAGACTATCAGCAAGATTGTATAGTGATGCTGGAGGAGACTGTTAGTAAGATTGGGTGGGGACGCATCACCATACAATCTTGCTGACAGTCTCCTCCAGCATCACCACCCAATACTGCTGAGTCTCCTCCAGCGTCCCCATACAATACTAATGACAGTCTCCTCCATCGTCCCCATACAATCTAGCTGACAGTCTCCTCCATCGTCCCCATACAATCTTGCTGACAGTCTCCTCCGCAGTAGAGGAGACTGTCACACCACTCTGTGATAGGAATAACCATCTGCTGACGAATACCTCACCTCCTCACCCGATCACAGTCCGCACACCGTCCACACTGACAATACATCTAGCGACAGAGGGGGGGGGCATCGGGGGGCACGTCGGGGTCACGAGAGTGGGGGTCTGTGAGAGAGAGAGAGGGACAGACAGAGACACACACACACCTTACCTGCAGTGCAGCCGGCCTTCATACTGGTGCCTGCTATCTCCCTACAAACCAGCTTCTCTGCTGTGTGACTCTAAACTGCGTCTGCGCAGTACAGAGCCAGATAGCAGAAGCAATGAACGGCTCCCGTTCATTGTGTCCTATGCCCTGTAGCTGCCGTATTCCATCTGTGTATGTGTCATTAAGAGACACATACAAAGATTAAATAAAACATGGCAGCTCCAGTACAGTAAGAAAGTGTCAATATAAAAAACTTTGTGTGTAAACAATTAAATAAAGTCAATATAATATTTTATTAAATAAAAACACTTAAATTAATTTAAAAAAAAATCATGACACTTTCCCTTTAACCCCTTCCCGCACTTTCACGTACGTGATAGGAGATGGTGTTTTCCCGCAATTCCACGTAACTGTACGTGAAACAGATGGAGCTGGCTCAGGAGCTGAGACAGCGACATCACCGCCCGGTGACAGCTGTATGTTACAGCTGTCACCCTGGGGTATTGGGCAGGACCGGAGCTAGCCTCCGATCCGACCGATTAACCCCTCACATGCTGCATTCAATAGAGATCGCAGCATGTGAGGAGTTTATAGCCACCGGCACCCCAGCAACGTGATCGCTGGGTTGCCGGTGGCTACGAAGGCGATTGGAGGGCTAATACTTACCTCCCGGTCTGCCTGTAACGGAATCCTCCTATGCCCCGTCGTCGGCGGGGCACAAGAGGCTTCCGGTACCATCGGCAAGATGGCGCCGGCTCAGCTTCCGGCTCAGAAGCTGAGCCGGCGTCATCAGCAGTTGGTGTCCGCTGTATGTTACAGCGGACATCCCACTGTAAAGGCAGGAACCGGAGCCAGCTCCGATTCCTGCCATTAACCCCTTCAATGCAGCGATTCAATGCAATCGCTGCATCAAGTATTTGATCCCTTGCTGATTTTGTAAGTTTGCCCACTGTCAAAGACATGAACAGTCTAGAATTTTTAGGCTAGGTTCATTTTACCAGTGAGAGATAGATTATATAAAAAAAAACACAGAAAATCACATAGTCAAAATTCTATATATTTATTTGCATTGTGCACAGAGAAATAAGTATTTGATCCCCTACCAACCATTAAGAGTTCAGCCTCCTCCAGACCAGTTACACGCGCCAAATCAACTTGGTGCCTGCATTAAAGACAGCTGTCTTAAATGGTCACCTGTATAAAAGACTCCTGTCCACAGACTCAATTAATCAGTCTGACTCTAACCTCTACAACATGGGCAAGACCAAAGAGCTTTCTAACGTTTGTCAGGGACCTGCACAAGGCTGGAATGGGCTACAAAACCATAAGTATGACGCTGGGTGAGAAGGAGACAACTGTTGGTGCAATAGTAAGAAAATGGAAGACATACAAAATGACTGTCAATCGACATCGATCTGGGGCTCCATGCAAAATCTCACCTCGTGGGGTATCCTTGATCCTGAGGAAGGTGAGAGCTCAGCCGAAAACTACACGGGGGGAACTTGTTAATGATCTCAAGGCAGCTGGGACCACAGTCACCAAGAAAACCATTGGTAACACATTACGCCGTAATGGATTAAAATCCTGCAGTGCCCGCAAGGTCCTCCTGCTCAAGAAGGCACATGTACAGGCCCGTCTGAAGTTTGCAAATGAACATCTGGATGATTCGGAGAGTGATTGGGAGAAGGTGCTGTGGTCAGATGATACTAAAATTGAGTTATTTGGCATTAACTCAACTCGCCGTGTTTGGAGGAAGAGAAATGCTGCCTATGACCCAAAGAACACCGTCCCCACTGTCAAGCATGGAGGTGGAAACATTATGTTTTGGGTGTGTTTCTCTGCTAAGGGCACAGGACTACTTCACCGCATCAATGGGAGAATGGATGGAGCCATGTACCGTCAAATCCTGAGTGACAACCTTCTTCCAGCACGTCAATGACCCGAAACATACAGTCAAGGCAACAAAGGAGTGGCTCAAAAAGAAGCACATGGAGTGGCCTAGCCAGTCTCCAGACCTTAATCCCATCGAAAATTTATGGAGGGAGCTAAAGATCATAGTTGCCAAGCGACAGCCTCGAAATCTTAGTGATTTACAGATGATCTGCAAAGAGGAGTGGGCCAAAATTCCATCTAACATGTGTGCAAACCTCATCATCAACTACAAAAAATGTCTGACTGCTGTGCTTGCCAACAAGAGTTTTGCCACCAAGTATTAAGTCTTGTTTGCCAAAGGGATCAAATACTTATTTCTCTGTGCACAATGCAAATAAATATATAGAATTTTGACAATGTGATTTTCTGTTTTTTTTTATATAATCTATCTCTCACTGGTAAAATTAACCTAGCCTAAAAATTCTAGACTGTCTTTGACAGTGGGCAAACTTACAAAATCAGCAAGGGATCAAATACTTATTTCCTTCACTGTACGTATGCAGATACACACACATATATGCAGATACACATGCACACACCCATACATACACATATAGAAGCAGAAACACACAGACACATATATAGACATGCACACAACTAACACGCACACATACAGATGTAGACGTCTGTACCTTGACTTTTAACGCCTTAAAAAGGAGTGATTATGCCATTTTTTGGGAGTTTTTGTTTTTTCAGCGTCCGTCAGGTAGTAAAAACTACATGTTCACCTTATTCTACAGGTTGATGCGATTATGGTGATACCAAATAATTTTTTTTTCTTTATCGACAAGTTTTATTAGAATGTAAAAAATGTACAACATATTACAATGTATTGCAATGAAGAATCAAACTTTACAATATAAATTTGTAAAATGCAATAATAAACAAGACAGGAGGTAAAACTCCCAGACATCAAAATAATAACAGTAAATTAAGGAGATCATCGCCATAGCCGCGATGTAGTGCAATACTAGTGAGACAAGTCCCAAGAAGCTTTAAACTATGGTATATTATTTGCTAATGTCTAATTTAAGTAGATTACGAAGAACACAAAGACTAGACAACAAAGAGGAAACACATACAAAAATGAAAGCAGCAGAGAAGTAGGGAAACAGGCGTTCAAAAGAGGCCATCCAACCAGAGAGACAGATCAGAATCATTTCGGAACAATGACCATACTGTCCAAATCCGAACAAACACTTCGGGTTTGCCGAGATCAACGGCCAACAACTCCTCCATTCTCATGATATTGTTCATCTCATTTACCCATTCCTGTAAAGAAGGTACATTAGCGGACTTCCAATGACGAGATATCACAGTCCTAGCTGCAGTCAAAAAATGCCTAAAGACACCCCCCTTGAGGTGTGGGAGCGACCCAGGAACCTTGGAAAGCAACCCAATAGAAGGAGAAGCAATAACAGAAGTATCAAAAAGCTTGTTCCCAAGATCAAATTTTTTTCCCCAGAAGGGACAAAGCTTAGGACAATCCCACCAAATGTGCAACATGGTTCCAGGAGCACCCCCACACCTCCAACAATTTTCAGACACATTAGGGAATATCCTATGAAGAAAGGAAGGGCAGCGGTACCATCTTGTGAGGATTTTATAGTTTTTCCTTGTGCAAAACAGGAGGTTGGTAATTTACGAGCTAAAGAAGTCCGCCAATCCTCTTCAGAGTGTTGAAATCCCATCTCCCCATCCCATGCTGTAGTGAATGCCAACTGAGAATAAGAATAACTAGGCCGGAGGATTCCATGTAGATAGGATAACATATGAGAAGGAGCAGAAGACAATGACAAATAAAGTTCCATAGGAGTCTTATCCTGCAGCAAAGCAGGAGAGGCTCTTATGGAAGAAAGATATGACCTTAATTGAAAGTACGACCACAAGATTGCGCGTCCCCCGGGCAGGCCTCTGAAACAGCAAGTGAAAGGATGTCACCATCAGGAGTAGGCGCTGAGCCAAATACACACCATCCTGTCTCCCTCAGCAGAGGAACTTGTCCACACCCACAGCCAGAGGAAAGGAAGGATTATCAAAAAGAGGAGTTAGAGAGGTCCGAAATATCAATGACCCATTCCGAAACAACAAGAAATTGACGTGTGAGAAAAGGCAGAGAAGACATTGGTCTTTGTGAACTATGCAGCCAAGGCAGGGAGGACAATGCAGGAGAGCACCCATTGCTTACCAGTATGTGAGCGGAACTAGTCCACTAGTCTCATCAGGAGTGCAGCATGGTGATATCGCTTGAAATCCGGTAAACCCACACCACCCTCTAGTTTAGGACGACTAAGGTCAGAGAACTGAATACGAGGTTTCGATGAGCCCCAGACAATTTGGTTATAGCACGATGTAACGTCTTAAAGAAGGCAGTGGGTACTATAACAAGGACAGTTTGAAATATGTACATTGATGCGTCCAAACCACGACATGCGCCTACACCCATACACTTCCAAGTCTCGCAAAGTGCGCCGCAAGATTGGCGTGTAATTCATCTTAAAGGGAATGTGTCGCAAATTAAGCCTTTTTTTTAAGTAAGTTACTTATTTCTATTAAATTTTTTTAAGTTTTTTGCTGTATTTCTTTTTTCTTCCACATGGTGGGAAGTATTAAATATTAAATAATAATTTGACATGTTTTTCTATGTTGGCCACCAGAGGGAGCACTTCCCAGAATTACAGCAAGGTGAATAAGGCAAAGCAACCTGACTCACAGCTGCCGTAAATGTGGGAGGGAATCTCACCCCCCCCCCCACCTACAAGCCAGGAAAAGGTATCTTCAAATTGCTAAGCAGTGTCTGGCTGTCATTTTGGGTGTGATTGTTGAAATGCAGCTGGCAGAAGCTATAGGACACACCAAAAGGCTAAGGGTATGTTCACACGCTTACTAAACAAAGGGAAAACAGCTCCTGATTTTCAGCCATTTTTTAATCAAACTCACGTTTTTGGCTGCGTTTTTTACGGCCAATTTTTGGAGCTGTTTTTCTATAGAGTCAATGAAAAATGGCTCCAAAAAAGTCCCAAGAAGTGATATGCACTGCTTTTTGGCGGGCGTCTTTTTACGTGCCGTTTTTGGAAAATGGCTGCGTAAAAAAAAACGCCCCTTCGGAACAGAATGCCGTATTTCCCATTAAAACCAATGGGCAGATGTTTGGAGGCGTTCTGCTTCCAATTTTTCAGCCACTTTTCGGGACGTTTACGGCCCGAAAAATAGCTGAAAACACTGCGTGTGAACATACCCTTAGAATGATGAAAGTGAAGTGAATGACTTTTCAGTTGACATGTTCACACGTCGTGTATTTGACACATTTTTTTGCGCATTTTACATGCCTCTCCTGCTAAATGTCTTTACCCCTCCATCCTGCTGACAGTCTCCTCCAGGATCACCAGCCAATACTGCTGACAGTCTCCTCCAGCATCCCAACCCAATCTTGCTGAGAGTCGCCTCCAGCGTCACCATACAATCTTGCTGACAGTCTCCTCCTGCGTCACCATACAATCTTGCTAACAGTCTCCTCCAGCGTCACCATACAATCCTGCTGACAGTCTCCTCCAGCATCATTGTCAGCAAGATTGTATGGTGACGGTGGAGGAGACTGTCAGCATGATTCTATGATGACGCTGGAGGAGACTGTCAGCAGTATTGGGTGGTGATGCTGGAGGAGACTGTCAGCAGGATTGTATGGTGACGCTGGAGGAGACTGTTAGCAAGATTGGGTGGTGATGATGGAGGAGACTGTTAGCAAGATTGTATGGTGACGCTGGAGGAGACTGTCAGCAAGATTGGGAGGTGATGATGGAGGAGACTATCAGCAAGATTGTATAGTGATGCTGGAGGAGACTGTTAGTAAGATTGGGTGGGGACGCATCACCATACAATCTTGCTGACAGTCTCCTCCAGCATCACCACCCAATACTGCTGAGTCTCCTCCAGCGTCCCCATACAATACTAATGACAGTCTCCTCCATCGTCCCCATACAATCTAGCTGACAGTCTCCTCCATCGTCCCCATACAATCTTGCTGACAGTCTCCTCCGCAGTAGAGGAGACTGTCACACCACTCTGTGATAGGAATAACCATCTGCTGACGAATACCTCACCTCCTCACCCGATCACAGTCCGCACACCGTCCACACTGACAATACATCTAGCGACAGAGGGGGGGGGCATCGGGGGGCACGTCGGGGTCACGAGAGTGGGGGTCTGTGAGAGAGAGAGAGGGACAGACAGAGACACACACACACCTTACCTGCAGTGCAGCCGGTCTTCATACTGGTGCCTGCTATCTCCCTACAAACCAGCTTCTCTGCTGTGTGACTCTAAACTGCGTCTGCGCAGTACAGAGCCAGATAGCAGAAGCAATGAACGGCTCCCGTTCATTGTGTCCTATGCCCTGTAGCTGCCGTATTCCATCTGTGTATGTGTCATTAAGAGACACATACAAAGATTAAATAAAACATGGCAGCTCCAGTACAGTAAGAAAGTGTCAATATAAAAAACTTTGTGTGTGAACAATTAAATAAAGTCAATATAATATTTTATTAAATAAAAACACTTAAATTAATTTAAAAAAAAATCATGACACTTTCCCTTTAACCCCTTCCCGCACTTTCACGTACGTGATAGGAGATGGTGTTTTCCCGCAATTCCACGTAACTGTACGTGAAACAGATGGAGCTGGCTCAGGAGCTGAGACAGCGACATCACCGCCCGGTGACAGCTGTATGTTACAGCTGTCACCCTGGGGTATTGGGCAGGACCGGAGCTAGCCTCCGATCCGACCGATTAACCCCTCACATGCTGCATTCAATAGAGATCGCAGCATGTGAGGAGTTTATAGCCACGGGCACCCCAGCAACGTGATCGCTGGGTTGCCGGTGGCTACGAAGGCGATTGGAGGGCTAATACTTACCTCCCGGTCTGCCTGTAACGGAATCCTCCTATGCCCCGTCGTCGGCGGGGCACAAGAGGCTTCCGGTACCATCGGCAAGATGGCGCCGGCTCAGCTTCCGGCTCAGAAGCTGAGCCGGCGTCATCAGCAGTTGGTGTCCGCTGTATGTTACAGCGGACATCCCACTGTAAAGGCAGGAACCGGAGCCAGCTCCGATTCCTGCCATTAACCCCTTCAATGCAGCGATTCAATGCAATCGCTGCATCAAAGTGGTTTGTATGAAACCGGCAGCCTGCCATGCGATGGCAAGGCTGGCGACTGTTACTATGGCAACAGGATGCCTAACAATGGCTTCCTATCTGCCATTACGGAAGCCGATTAGGCCCCGCCCGGAGGCAGAGCCTGATCGGCTTGCTGTCAGTGAACAACTGACAGTTCTAATACATTGCACTACATAGGTAGTGCAATATATTAGAACATCAAACAAACAGTTGGACCTTCAAGTCCTCTAGTGGGACTAAAGTGTAAAAAAAAAAAAAAAAGTATAAAAAAAAAAAAAAATAAGAGTTATAAAAAAATACAATAAAAGTTTAAAATAATAACACAAAACATAATCGCCCTTTTCCCTTATCAAGTTATTTCTTATTAAAAATAATAAAGCCATATTTGGTATTGCTGCGACCGTAATGACCTTAACTATAAAAATATTATGTTACTTATTCCGCACAGTGAACGCCGTAAAAAAAAAAACTAAAAAATACTGACATAATTGCTATTTTTTGGTCACTTTGTCTTCCAAAAATTGAAATAAAAAGTGATCAAAAAGTCGCATGTACCCAAAAATGGTACCTATAAAAACTATAACTCGTCTCGCTAAAAACAAGCCCTCATACAGCTCCGTCGACGAAAAAATTAAAACCGTTAAGGCTCTCACAACTTGGCGACAGAAAAAATCCATTCTCTTTACAAAAGTAATTTTATTGTGCATAAAGTTGAAAAAACATAAAAAAGTTCTATAAATTTGGTATCACCGGAATCAGACTGACTCGCAGAATAAAGGTAACATGTAATTTATAACACGTGGTGAACGCTGAATAAAAAGAACTAAAAAAATATGCCAGAATTGCTGTTTTTTGGTCACCTTGCCTCCCAAAAAAAAAAGGATAACAAGTGATCAAAAAGTCGCATGTACCCCAAAATGGTACCAATAAAAACTATAGCTCGTCCCGCAAAAAAAACAGCCCTCATACCACTACGTCTATGAAAAAATAAAATTAGTTAAGGCTCCAATAAGCCAGGAAATAAAAATATGCAGTTATGCCGGCCCGAGGGGAACGTTTCTTCTGTTTCTGTTTCAAGTGGCGAATTATCAAGGCCCCTAAAATTAGGGAACCAGGAAGGGGAGGGCCCAAGCATATCTGCTGGAAGGGTGCCCGTATTATACCAGGACAACACTTCCTAGCAAAATTCCTTAAACTGCAAAGATCCCGAGTGTGGACCAAAAGGGGAAAAAGTAAAGACCATTTATTAGTGCGACACAGCGTAACACACATCTATGGATTATTTTATTGTGGTTTTTTTACCCCATTATTATACCACCTGACTATGCCCCTTATATACTCCGCCCAGCTTACATGTACCCCCACATTATAAACGGAAACACCAGTAAGACTCAAAACAAAACTACTAAAAGCTCCAAAAGCCAAATGGCGCTACCTCCCTTCTGAACCCTACAGTGTGCCCAAACAGCAGTTTACTTCCACATATATGGCATCGCCATACCCGGGGGAACCCTTTTAACAATTTTTGGGGTGTGTATCTCCAGTGGCACAAGCTGGGCACAACATATTGGCATATCTATGGAAAAAATCCCATTTTCACTCTGCAACATCGAGTGCACACCAATTTCTGCCAATCACCTGTGGGGTTAATATGCTCAATACACCCCTAGGTGAATACCTTGAGGGGTTCAGTTTCCAAAATGGGGTCACTTCTGGGGGATCCACTGTTTTGGTCCCACAGGGACTTTACAAATGCGACAAAGCGCCCAGAAACCAATCCAGAAAAATCTGTACTCTAAAAGCCAAATGGCGCTCCTTCCCTTTTGAGCCCTACTCTATGCCCAAACAGCAGTTTATGACCACATATGGGGTATTGCCGTACACAGGAGAAGTTGCTTTACAAGTGCTGTGGTGCTTTTTTTCATTTATTTGTTGAGAAAATGAAACCTTTTCAGCTAAAACTACGTCTTATTGAAGAAAAAGGATTTTTTTATTTTCACTGCACAATTCTAATAAAATCTATGAAACACCTGTGGGATCAAAATGCTCACTACACCCCTAGATGAAGTCCTCAAGGGCTGTAATTTCGTGAATCGTCTCACTTTTGGGGAGTTTCCACTGTACTGGTACCTTAGGAGCTTTGCAAAAGTGACATGGTGTCAAGAAACCAATCCAGCAAAATCTGTGCTCCAAAAGCCAAATGCCACTCCTTCTCTTCTGATCCTTGCCGTGTGCCCAAACAGTAGTTTATTATGACCACGAATTGGGTATTTCCGTACTCCAGAGAAGTTGATTTACAAATGTTGGGGTTCTTTTATTCCTTTATTTGTTGAGAAAATGAAAAATTTTGAGCTAAAGCTACGTCTTATTTGAAAAAAAGGATTTTTTTTATCTTCACTGCCCAATTCTAATAAAATCTATGAAACCCCTGTGGGTTCAAAATGCTTACTACACCCCTAGATGGACTCTTCAAGGGGTGTAGTTTCCTAAATGTGGTCACTTTTTTGGTGTTTTCACTGTTTTGGTCCCTTAGGGGCTTTGCAAATGTGATGTGGTCTCCGCAAACCATTCCTGCTAAATTTGAGTTCCAAAAGTCAAATGGCGCTCTTTCCCTTCTAAGTCCTGCTGTGTGTCCAAACAGCCATTTATGACCACATGTGGGGTATTGTTTTACTCGGGAGAAATTGCTTTACAAAAGTAGTGGTGCATTTTCTCCTTTTAGTCCTTGTGGAAATTAGAAAAAATTAGCTAAACCTACATTTTCTTTGAAAGAATGTAGATTTTCATTTTCACGGCCTACTTCCAATAATTTTTGCAAAAAACCTGCGGGGTCAAAATGCTCACTATACCCCTAGATAATTTCCTCAAGGGGTATAGTTTCCAAAATGGGGTCACTTTTGGGGGATTTCCACTGTTTTGGCGCTGCAAGAGCCTTTCAGACCCGACATGGTGCCTAAAATATTTTCTAATAAAAAGAGGCCCCAAAATCCTCTATGTGTTCCTTTGTTTCTGAGGCCTGTGCTTCAGTCAGTAAGTGCACTAGGGCCACACTTGGGGGATTTCTAAAAACTGCAGTTTCTCATGTAAAACTTTCTGTGTTACAAAAAAATAGATGAACAATGAATTTCTGCAAAAAAAACTTTGCCTTAATTCCTGTGAAACATCTAAAGGGTTAAAGGGAATGTGTTGCCAGAAAAACATGTTTTTTTAAAAAAAATTAAACATTTAGTGTGTGGGTGATTAAACATTGTTCAAATTTTTTTTATTTTTTTCACGAGTCAGGAAATAGTCAGGAAATATTATAAATTAATTCTAATTTATAATACTACCCATTTTTGGTCACTAGATGGAGCTATTCCCAAAATTGCAGCATTGCAACAATGGGTTAAAAGCCCTCGCTCTAGTGAGCTCTCAGCATCCCCCCTCCTTTATCCTGGCTAGTGCCGGGATAAAC
The DNA here is from genome assembly GCF_050947455.1 of Rhinoderma darwinii. Taxonomy (NCBI): domain Eukaryota; kingdom Metazoa; phylum Chordata; class Amphibia; order Anura; family Rhinodermatidae; genus Rhinoderma; species Rhinoderma darwinii. The sequence goes on from NC_134688.1 coordinate 349,006,399, forward strand.
GAGGGGTTTGAACGGTGTAACCTCCTACGCTGTGTGTCGCTATTTTTTGAGCTAACACACAGTGTAGTAGGTTTACATACAGTAGTAAACACACACAAACACGAACATACATTGAAATCTCTTACCTGCTCCTGCCGCCGCGGCTCCCTCCGGCCCGTCCGCTCCGTTTGCTGCCGCTGGTCCAAGTGCACAAATCCGGAAGCCGCGACCGGAAGTAGTAATATTACTGTCCGGCCGCGACTTCCGGTCCACAGGAAAATGGCGCCGGACGGCGCCAATTTCGAATTGGACTGTGTGGGAGCGGCGCATGCGCAGTTCCCACACAGACGCCGTACACGGAAGTCAATGGGACAGGAGCCGTTCGCAGTCCCTATGGGACTGTGGCTGCCGTATTCCATGTCTGTATGTGTCGTTAATCGACACAGACAGAAATGGAACAAAAAATGGCAGCCCCCATAGGGAAGGAAAAGTGTAAAAATAAGAAAAAGTAAAACACAAACACACAAATGAATATAAACGTTTTTAATAAAGCACTAACATCTTTAACATATAAAAAAATAATTTGTGATGACACTGTTCCTTTAAGAAACTTTCTAAATGCTGTTTTGAATACTTTGAGGGGTGAAGTTTTTAAAATGGGGTGACTTATCGAGGGTTTCTAATATATAAGGCCCTAAAATCTACTTCACAACTGAACTGGTCCCTGGAAAAATAGCCTTTTGACATTTTCTTGAAAATGTGAGAAATTGCTGCTAAAGTTCTAAGCCTTGTGATGTCATAGAAAAATAAAAGGATGTTCAAAAAACAATGCCAATCTAAAGTAGACATATGGGTGATGTTAATTAGCAACAATTTTGTGTGGTATTACTATATGTCTTACAAGCAGATACATATAAATTTAGAAAAATGCTAATTTTTGCAATTTTTCTCTAAATTTTGGTGTTTTTCACAATTAAATGCTTAATTTATCGAGCAAATTTTGCCAGTAACATAAAGTCCAATGTGTCACGAGAAAACAATCTCAGAATTGCTTGGATAGGTAAATGCATTCCGAAGTTATTACCACATAAAGTGAAACATGTCAGATTTGAAAAAATTGGCTGCGTCCTGAAGGCCAAAACAGGCTGTGTCCTGAAGGGGTTAAACAAATCAGGCAAGTGAATGGGAATATGTATTCCCAGGTATTTCAAAGAGTTCGGCTGCTATTTGAACGGGAAGGCCTAGGCAAGATGAGCAGCAAGAGGAGCATCTAGAGACATATTCAAGGTCTCAGATTTAGAATAATTGACTTTAAAATTACTTAAATGACCAAATCGCTCAAACTCCCCAATCAAGGAAGGCAAAGAAATCATAAGATCCGTAATGTACAGAAGAAGATCATCAGCATAAAGTGCAAACTTATAGTGTTGGGAACCAATACAATAGCACTAATGTTGGGGTTACTCCGCAGTGCAACAGCCAGATGCTCCATGACCAGAACATACAGCAGAGGCGAGAGGGGGCACCCCTGTCTTCTACCATTGGTAACAATCAGGGAATCAAATAAGAGACCATTAACTCGAACTCGAGCTGTAGGCCCATTATAAAGTGCCATAATCTTATTCAACATGTTAGAGCCAAGTCCAATCTAAGTCAAGACACTACAGAGAAACACTCAATGTACCCTATCAAATGCCTTTTTGGCATCAACAGAAAGAAAACACATGGGTACCTTATGTCTCTGACCATATGATGTGAAAAGAAGGGTCTTATTCGTATTGTCACGTGCTTCTCTTCCGCGTACAAATCCCACATGGTCATCCCTGACCAGGTCAGGTAATAACGGAGAGAGGCGAGCAATTTTGCATAGAGTTTCACGTCCACATTTATCAAAGAGAAGGGTCTAAAGTTAGCGCATATCGTGGGGTCTTTACCCGGTTTCAGCAAAAGGGTAATGTGAGCTTCTAGAGACTGAGGGGCAAAGGGACAAGCAGAAGACACAGAGTTAAAGACCTTTGTCAAAAATGGGGCAAGTTGATCTTTAAATGATTTATAAAACCTATTGTTAAACCTGTCAGGACCCGGGCTTTTACCCAATGGAGAGTCTCTAATTGCCTGTTCCACCTCCGTGTCCAGAAATTCCTCCTCTAGTTCCGTTGCATCCGCAACCTCCAGAGATGGCAGTGACATGTCTTTTACATAACTATAAATTTTTTCTCGTAGCGCATCAGCCTGCATGTCGTGAAAGTGTCCTTTAAGATTATATAAGGTAGAATAATATTGTCTGAAGCATTCAGTAATGGCTACCGGGTCATGAATATCAACACCAGAGGAAGATGTCATTTTAGGGCTATAAGACGCTTGTGTGCGAGTATGTAGAATCCGTGCCAAAGATTTACCACATTTGTCCACAAATTTGTATAAGTATTTGCCCATCCGATCCCTATATCTGGCATGAGATTGATCAAGTAGAGAACTCAATGATTCTCTGGCCGTAGTGAGCTCTGAGAAAAGCTGTGAAGATGGAATGTTTTTATGCCTAGATTCTAAATCTCGTATCTGCGTAAGGAGTTGGGGAATAGCCACCCCCTTTTCCCTCTTCAAACGAGCCCCATGTTGTATAATTACACCCCTAACCATGCATTCCAGAGCCTCCCACTGCAGCGGTGAGGGGGTAGGGTCATGAATATGTACTGCAAAAAATCTGTCAAGTGTCTCCTTGAGAGCCGATACGCACACAGTGTCACGCAAGAGATTATCATTAATCTTCCAAGATTGGAAGTTTGACATCGAATTGGGAAATGTTAATATCATAAAGACCGGAGCATGATCTGACCAAAGCATGGGCCCCACTTCAGAGGTAGGGCGCCAGATAAGTAAGTGGTGGCTGACGAGAAAAGCATCTAATCGGCTGTACATGTTATGTAAGGGAGAGAAATAGGTATATTCTCTTACCTTAGAGTGAAGAATTCTCCACACGTCAATTAATTGCAAAGAATGGATCGTAGCCTTCAAGGTCGCCAACTGTGAGGTAGGAACAGTATTCCTGCCCAAGGAGGTGTCAAGTCTGTAATCAAAGGTCAAATTAAAATCACCTCCCACAATCAAAAAACCTTCCGCAAATTCCTCCAGCCTTCTCAGAAACAGTTGGCACACACGAGCCTGTTCTTGATTAGGAAGACAGGAATTGGCAAGAGTGAAAATCTTACTTCTAATGGAAGTATTAAGAAATACATACCGACCCTCCGAATCAGTTAATACCTCTAGTACTTTATGAGAAAGGGAATTATGAATACAGATACAAGTGTCAAGTCCAAATTTCAGGGTAGCTTCCTTCTCCCTGTTATTTCACACCGAATAACCACCTCTGTAAATTGAAAGCTGAAGGCATGCCTGGAAAGAAGTAAACCAGCCAGAGAGATGTTGGTACACAGCTTTCCTCAGATAGGACAGGAAGTCAACTGAACTTTATTCAGAACAAAGAAACAGAAAAAGACACATGCCCCCTCCCTAGAGATGTGGGACGTGCCAAAGCCCCACCGGCTCCTCAGCTGTAAGTTCTTCTGTACACTCCTCTTGCATTCCAGGGGCGGTGTCTCCATAGGCGTGTACGACATGAACAAAGAACTTGTTATATATCAGTATATTACACAAAGAACTGAAATGTATATACATATGTCTGAGGATAATATTTTTGCAAACAATATACATGGTAATGATCCCTGACAGTCCCCCCTAAAAATATTATTACTCTATCCCTGAGTCTTGCCTTTCAACCTACTACTGACCACTCGAACCAGGCGGGTAGGGGTTTGGATTTCTTCACCAGCTTGAGACGAGCAACCCCTGATGAGTAACCCCCCTTTGTACCTGGACTTCCAAGGTTTCGGAGTGGTCCTAACTTTCCCTATTCTCCTCTGGATACAGGATGGTTGTCTTGATATAATCTACAAGCCGCTGCTGGTTGTAATATATATAATTAATCATGTCTACATATTTATTAATGGTAATAATTGTCGCACTGTCACTTACTGTCCTAATGGGACTTTTACCCCTGCAGATATAACAGGTCATGGGCAGCACAGTGACCTTCACCTCACACCTTCACGTAAAACTCCTCAGATTGAAATTTGCAGCACCGTGGCATATTTACACACATTATAATTATAAACCTCAGACATTATAAACAATAGGGCTTCAACTAATAACATAATGCTATCACCAATCTCATGCTATCACCCTCAGGTTTCGGGTCCCATCAGTTCATTGCCAGTCCTGTACATCATTGTCCCCTTCTTCTCCTGTCTTCTGCTCTACACTGACTGTCACCCTCAGGGTAACCCACACAATTGTGGAGTCAGACTACGTTGGTGTCCAGTGGGGGAGTTATTATTACCCCCTCCTAGCCACTTACTTATCAAAACACTTGATACTGCTGACGGATTCACTCAGGTCTTTGGTCTTTACTTTGATCTTTGCTGATGTCATCAGGTCTTGGTTTGGTCCTTCTCATCTGTCAGACACCGTCTCCTTTAGTTTACGTCACCGTGCTGTACATAACACCTCATGCTGTGAGCCTGGGGTGAGATCCCACGTAGACGGAGTAGTCTGGGCGGCTGCTTAGAATTGTGACACTGCCGTCAGTTCATGATAAACGCGTTGTACTGGCTCAGGCTATGCCTGCCGCATCTCAGTGATGGAGTTCATCGTGTTAAAAGTCTTTTAGTTCATATTTACTGGCACTTGCTGGGGAACCCCAACTCTTGTCAATTGTTAAAATAAATACTAATCTGGTGATAACATCATCCGCATACATTATAAACGTTGTTCTAAGTACATACAATAATGTCAGGACCTTAAACGACATCAAACACCTTTATATAAGAAAAAAACTTCTGTTACAATAGACAGGGCACCTAGAAGATGTGTGATTACTGGGTACATTTCATTTGCACTTGGTGATACTTTTTCAGCAGGATTTGTACCTTGATCTCAGCTGATTGCCTAGAACATCTCCAGCTCACAGAAATATACACAGATTCCACATGTTTATCTGACAAGTGTCTCAAACCAATTTTTTCTTACTCTAATCTGGTTCGTTCTACCTGGGAAGGCCTCTCAAGTTCGGTTCTCTTTGTGGGAGGCGGGTATGATAAGGTTGGCACCGGTCTGCCAGGACTGTTCTGTAGGCAAATCAAACAGCTATAACAGAATTTAGCAGCAACAGCTGTAAAACCTGGGACATACCAATTAGATCTTACCACATCGATCCTTGCAGTCTTGGGGCATATGTGAGGTCATACACCATCAATACAAGTGCTATCAAGAATGCCTTGGGTGCTACCAGTTTACCTTCCTTTATCCGTCCACATTCTGTTAGAATCTGGTTCTCACGCCTTCCGCTCCCAGTTGGACTCTTCCTGTGAAGAACAAGCTTTTCATAGCCTAATCAGTAATTGATCTTAATCAGATAATTAACTTGAAGAAAAACATTAACAATGACAGATTTATGTTAAACGTTCACACCGGTCAGTAACTAAAACCGGAGGAAGAGGATAGATGCGGAGCCTTTCTAATGGACAACTGGGCGTGTTTTCTCTTATTTCCAACTGGGCGTGTATTGTGTTTGTAACATCTGGGCGTGTTTACTTGTTTTACTAGCTGGGCGTTGTGAATAGAAGTGTATGTCAGCATCATACACTTCTATTCACAACGCTAGTAAAACAAGTAAACACGCCCAGATGTTACAAACACAATACACGCCCAGTTGGAAATAAGAGAAAAAACGCCCAGTTGTCCATTAGAAAGGCTCATTTGCATAAATATAAAATTGCTCATAACTTGGCCAAAAATGATCGTTTTAAAAAAACAAAAAACTTTACTGTTATCTACATTGCAGCGCCGATCACATGCAATAGGAGATAGGGATTTGATAATCTGGTGACAGAGCCTCTTTAAGACTAATCAAGGAGAAGCAAAACTGATAAGCACTGGATAGTAACCAGTGATTCCCTAAGAGGAGAAGTGTCAGAACAGAGTCAAGCCAGGGCGATACCAAATTTATATGTTTTGTTTTATGTTTTACCAATTTAAAAAAAATAAAACTATTTGCTCCAAAAAAAAAAAGTGTTTTGTGTCGCCATATTCTGAGAGCCATAACATTTTTACATTTTCAATCAATTTAGCGGTGTGAGGGCTTAAATTTTGTGGGGCGAACTTTAGTTTTCACCGATACCATTTTGGGGTACATGCAAATTTTTGATCACTTTTTATGAATTTTTTTTTTTTTGAGAGTTAAGGTTACCAAAAAACAGCAATTTGCATGTTTTATATACTTTTATTTTTTTACGGCGTTCACGAGTAAGTTCAACAATGCTATATTGTGATCGTTTGGACTTTTACGGACGCGGCGATACCAGTTATGTTAACTTTTTTTTTTACATATACCGTGTTTCCCCGATAGTAAGACACCCCCGATTGTAAGACGTATCGGGGGTTTCAGGGGGGTCGGCTAATATAAGCCGTACCCCGAAAGTAAGACATATGTCTTACTTTCGGGAAAACACGGGGGTATTGCCGCCTCCTGCCCACTTCCGCGCCGCCCCCCTCATACGTCACCGCGCCGGATATATCCGTCCTCAGCAGCTGCTAGTTCGCGCAGGAGGACGGATATATCCGTCCTGTGATGGCGCGGGTACTGAGACTGTACCCACGCGATCAGCGGCAGGAGCCCGGCTGTTATACACAGCCTGGCTCCTGCTGCAACTGCCGGAATCGAAGCGCGCGCCGATTCCGGCAGTTGAACCCATTAAGTGCCGCTGTCAATAGTGACAGCGGCATTTAATGTGTTTGACAGAGGGGGGAGCTCCCTCTGTCACCCGATCGGCGCCCCCGCAAACAAATCGCGGGTCGCCGTCGGGTTTCCATGACAGCCGGGGGTCTAACAAAGACCCCCAGGTCTGCCTTCAGCATCTGCCTGTTAGGCGATGCCGGAGGCATGACCTAATAGGTTGCCTGTCAGTTTTACACTGACAGGCAATAATGCTTCGGTATACTAAGTATACCAAAGCATTATATATGCGATCGGCACATCGCATAGTGAAGTCCCCTGGTGGGACTAAAAAAAAAAATGTAAAACAGTTAAATAAAGTTTGTGAAAAAAAAAAAAAAAAAAATTCGACAATTTTTTTCAAATATAAGACATACCCCGAAAGTAAGACATAGTGGGGCTTTTGGGGATAAAAAGAAAGTAAGACACTGTCTTACTTTCGGGGAAACACGGTATATATATATTATTTGGAACATTATTAAAAACTTGATTTAACTGTTGAACCAACGATTGCTTGCATGATATACTGCAATACTAATGTATTGCAGTATAATGTGATCTTGACAGTCTCCTTTGAAGCCATGCCAGTGGTAGGGCTTGAAAGGAATACAAAGATGGCAGACCTGGGGGCCTTCATTAGGCTCCCAGGCTGCAATGACAAATGTCGCAGGGAGCGCGATGGCGTGTTTGATGGGGCGCCCCTCTGATTTTAACAATTCAAATGTCGCAGTCATGATTGACCGTGGTGCTTAAGGTGTTAAACAAGCGGAATCAAAGGGATCTTTGATTCCGCCAGTGGAATTAAGGTGTCGGCTGTACAACGTACCGCTGAGTATGGAGCGAGCTCAGCCCGTGAGCAACGCTCCATGCTTCCCCTTGACGGCTGTCACGTACATGTAAGTGACATGTCATTAAGGGGATACACTATATAGACAAAAGTATTGGGACACACCTCTTAATTATTGGCTTCAAGTGTTCATTCAGTCCCATTGCCACAGGTGTATAAAATCAAGCACCTTGCAATGGAAGGCCTTTTTCTGTTCCAGCACTACTGTGACCCAGTGCACAAAGCCAGGTTCGTAAAGGCATGGTTTGGTGAGTTTGGTTTGTAAGAACTTGACTGGCCCACACAGAGACTTGACCTCAATCCCATCAAACATCTTTGGAATGAACTAGAACAGAGATTACTAGCCAGGCCCTCTCATCTAATATCCGTGTCTGACATGACAAATGCCCTTTGGATGAATGATTCCATTATTGTGGAAAGCCTTTCCAGCAGAGTGTAAGCTGTTTTAACAGCTAAGCGGGGGACCAATTGCATAATAATACACGTGAATTTAGAATAGAATGTCAAAAAAGCTCCTGTAGGTGTAATGTGTAGGTGTTCCAATTCTTTTGTCCATATAAAGTATGAAGACACACACCCATGCGCACACCTATATGCATAGACAATCAGACTAAGGTTCAATTCACATGTAGAGTAAAGGGTATGTTCACACTCAAAATCAAAAATGGCTGAAAATGACGGAGCTGTTTTCAAGGGAAAACGGCCTCTGATTTTCAGCCATTTTTGGAACCGAAAACATATTTTTTTAACCGTTTTTGGAGCTGTGTTTCCCTTGACACAATGAAAAACGCAATGTTTACACTACATTCAGTGGACAAACCCTTAGGTTATGTTCACACTGAGTTTTTTGACAAATTTTTTGATGCGGAAACCGCGCCGCAAAACACGTAAAAAACGGCCCTTAAGGTGTATTTACATGTGCTGATTTTGTGTTTTTGTATTCACTTATTTTGCACAAATTGCGGCAAAAAAACACCATAAAACCGACACATGTAAATAAACCCTAAAATAGTTAAAACATGGATGTGGTTTTGGTTGCATGACTTCTCATAATATGATTTGTCGCTTAGGTATGGGAGGCTCAGACAGACTGTAGCTCAGTCAGTAGCCCCCTCCTCCGATCTCTGCTCTGGACTCTTGGGACTGCGCAGGCAGGCAATATACGTCTGCTTAATGTGAGTGTCTCTCTACTGCCTTGCCTGCTGCAATTACCCGCTGGTACCAATCTCACACTTGACCTAGTTCTAACATTGCTGACATTCCTACAGTTGGGCGGACCTGGCAATAGTGGAGTATCCAATCTAAATTGGAAGTAATCTGCGGTCACGCATTGTCTATCATGCAAAATGACTGCCATTTGCTGATTGCAAACTGTGAATAATTTTTACCTTTATCGGCCTCCCAGTGTAAAAACCGGTTGAGCCGATGGTTAACCGGCCTGGTAGCATCCCTTAGGACAATTAATCTTAGTTATCTTCTCTAACTTGCCTGTACAATTGATTATACTGTAACTAATAGAAAGTAGCTAGGATCATTGTTTTCCTTTCTAGGCTTTGAGCCAGTAATAAACATTGCAAAATGTTTGTTTGTTCCTGATTCCAGGTCCTACAGATGTCAAGTCAACTACACATCTTATATTGCCGGTACAGAGCATAGATACAGCCCTAAAGAGCTATTTATTCCCACCTGCACACAGCTTGTTAGACCTCAGTAAGTAAGAAGCAAATAAGGTCATGGTTGATGGGATAACAATTTTTGTAATTTTTCTGATCTGAGTGGTGACATTAAAATATAAGTGTATAAAAACCCTACTGATCTATATATCCCAAGATCCCATAATAACTATAATTGTGTCTTTGGAGCATAACAAATATAATTGTGGTCTCGAGTTGGCTGAATATATGGAGCAGAAGTATTATTATTCTACAGATTATGTAATATTCATGGCTGTACTGGTCAAGGGACCCAATGGTGTGCCTAGGCTATGACACAATGATGAGCCCCAAAGGTCTAGCAGAAGACAACCCCATTTGAAGCTGACTTTGGAGCCAATCTCTTGCCACAAGCGTCTATGTCTTATGGGTTGATTTATAAATAATCTATTAGATCTTATTGATGATATGTCCTGTGTGTGAAATCATAATAACAAAGATTACAATGTATTTAGACATGCATCGATTCTCTATAGATAAAGGGTAAGCCCTTTAGAATAATTTACTCTGATAGGCCAAAGGGACCTTAATCTGACACTGGTAACTTTTTAATACTAATGTATATTGCTTTAAAATATTTTAAGAATAATTTAAAGTGATTATTTCTGTAGATGTAGTAATATAGAAAAGAAAGCTCTAAAGAGCAAAACTAACCACTGAACAGTCTGCATTATAAATCTTCAGGCTTAAGGCTCATTGAAATAAGCAGTACGGCCGTATTATCAAGTAGCAAGCTCATGTGGTGTCCCTTATGGAGGAATTGTCCTTTGGATAAGTCCCTAATGCCCAAATATTGGAAATGCATAATATTCCGTTTTTAATAGGAGCTAAGCCAAAGCTGACGTGCTGCTCATCTAGGATCTATTATCCCATTGCCCATGATGTAGTCCCAGAAGTTGGTTTACAGTGTTACAGCATGAGTGCGCAGATAAACATACTGCATGCACTTAAATATTTAACACTGTCATTTCCAGATCACCAGATTAGAGGGAACAGCGACTGGTTCTGAAGCAGTAAAGGGAAAAGTTAAATTGCAGAAAAATCCAGAGTTCAGTGTTTATGCCTTAGGGGTTTGTTCTTCAGTACTATAATGACCTTTACATTCATATTACAAGTTCACCATCTGTCACATTCTTATGTTGAAGACCTTCAATAACATTGTCACAATAGGTGCACATAATTTGTTAATCAACCTCGCAATCAGTCTGTGCTTGACATTTGTATAAACTAATGTAGGTTTCAAAATGTTCTTGAATAATTGAATACAAAAATCTGTATCAAGAACTTGATTGAATTTCCATGTTTCTAAGAGAAAAAAAATTGTTTATTTTCCTCTGCAAATTGAGAAAGCTTTATTAAGAAATTCAGAATCAAGCTCTACCAGTCAACAGTCTTGTTACGACTGAGTTTAAATGTTGCGGTAAACCGTTTGTGTTAAAACCACACTGTCACGATCTGTCGGTATGTGGACCCACCGGGCTGTACCGCTGCGGGATAGCAGCTGGCCAAACAGTGTACCAAGTAAAGTCTATAGGCTGAGAAAAGGTACCTGTGGTAGTACAGACAGTAGCGGTGCCTAGGCTCAGATGGGACCTTAGCAGCAGAAACCACGCGTGGTGTAACACAACACGACTCCAACCCTTTTAGGAAAAGGAACATGGTAGCATGGGATACAGGATACAGGTAGGAGGAACGGGAACACTGGGAACAGGAAAACACTCTGGGACCATTTGCTAGACTGAAACTGGAAAACACAACAACGCTAAGGGAATCAGTGAAGGGGCAGGGCCCTTCTTATAGTCCAGGGGGATTAAACAATTCTAAACATGTGTGCGTGCTGGCCCTTTAAGGCCGGGACGGAGCTTGCGCGCGACCCCTAGTGGTCACCGCAGGCCAGGATGGCCACATGTGCTGGTATCTCCGGGAAGGAAGGCATCGGCAGGAAGAGAGGAGCCTGCGGTCTGCCGCTGTGGACGTTACAGTATCCCCCCTCTTACGCCCCCTCTTTTTGGGACCAGAGCGAGAGAGGAACTTCTTAATGAGGGTAGGAGCATTGAGGTTCTCCTCTGGCTCCCAGGACCTCTCCTCTGGACCAAATCCCTTTCAATCCCCTAGATAGAAGGTTCCTCCTCCTACTTATTTGGTGTTCAGGTTCTCCTTAACTTTAAATGTATCAGATGAACCGCAGGAGGTAACTGCCGGACCAGGAGTCTTGGAGTAGGGGTTCAGGACCACAGGCTTTAGTAGGGAAACATGAAAGGAGTTGGGATCTTGAGGGTAGGAGGCAGCCGAAGCTTGTAGGAGAAAGGGTTGATCTGTTGCAGTATCTCGAAGGGTCCAAGGAATCTGGGAGCAAACTTGTGTATGGCACCTTCAGCCTAGAGGACAGCCAGACCTTGGTACCGGGAAGGAACTGAGGTGGCTCTCCTCTGCTTGTATCCGCCTTACTCTTCATGCGGGCGACCGCCAGCAGAATGGATGATCGGGTTTGCTGCCAGATCTGCAGGAAGTCCCTGAATGCAGAGTCCGCTGCGGGCGCCTGGGAAGTAACTGACACCGGCAGAGGAATTCGTGGGTGTTGTCTGTAAACGATGAAGAACGGTGTGGCAGCAGCGACTCGCTTGTGTGGTTGTTATAAGAGAACTCGGCTAAAGGAAGAAGCTGCACCCAGTCATCATGCTGTCTGGAAATGAAGTGTCGTAGGTAGTTCTCCATGACTTGACCATTGGACTGGGGGGTGGTAGGCTGAGGAAAAGTCTAACTTTACATCAAGGAGTTCACAAAGGGCTCTCCAGAACTTTGATGTGAACCCCCCGATCATACACGATATGCAGAGGTAAGCGTGCAGTCGGAAGATGTGTTGGATGAAGAAGTTGGCCAGTCGAGAAGCAGAAGTTAGGCTGGTCAGCGGAACAAAATGAGCCCTTTTCAAGAATTGGTCCACCACCACCCAGACCATACTGCATCCAGCAGAGGGAGGCAGGTCCGTGACAAAGTCCATTGCTATATGATGCCAGGGGGCATTGGGCACAGGCAGTGGCTGGAGCAGACCAGCAGGCTTGGAGTGAGCAACCTTGCGCACACCGTGCAGGATGAGACAAAGTCCACGATATCTTTGGGCAGCGTGGGCCACAAGAAATGATGGGAAATCAGATCTCGGGTTTTACGGACACCCGCATGTTCACGCCAGTTTGGAGCTGTGTCCCAAGCAAAGGATTTCCCTCCTGTCTGCCAGGTGTACAAAAGTCCTCCCCGGAGGGATGTCCCTAACTTGCAGGGAATTAACAGAAATAATGCAGGACGGATCAATGATATATTGCGGAGACTCCATGGTGTCCTCTGTCTCGAATGACCTGGACAAGACATCGGCCCTCACATTTTTGTCAGCACAAACTGCAACCGAGCAAAGATCAGCGACCACCTGTCTTGACGGGGGTTCAGCCGTTGGGCCGACTGGAGATAGGTGAGGTTCTTGTGGTCCGTATACATCAGGATGGGGTGAGCTGCGCCCTCTAGTAGATGTCTCCACTCCTCCAGAGCCAATTTGATGGCCAATAACTCCCGATCCCTAATCAAGTAATTGTGCTCTGCGGAAGAAAAAAAGTCTAAAATAATAGCCACATACCACTGCCTTCCCTTTGGAGCCTCTCTGGAACAGAAGTGCACCTGCACCAACAGAGGAGGTATCCACCTCCATCAAAAACTGTAGGGATACATCGGGATGATGGAGAGTTGAGGCAGACGTGAAGGCAGTCTTAAGGCTATTAAATGCAGATTCTGCCTCTGGAGTCCACACCTTGGCGTTCATACCGTTCTTGGTGAGGGTAGAGATGGGAGCTATCTGAAGAGAAGTGGGGGATAAACTGGCGGTAAAAGTTGGTGAATCCCAAAAAGCACTGTATGGACCTCAAGCCTTGAGGAGGTGGCCATTCCAGGACGGCCTTTACCTTCTCATGGTCCATCTTTAGGCCTTGATCCGAGATGATGTAGCCCAGGAAGGGGAGAGAATTTTTCTCAAACACGCACTTCTCCAGCTTGGCATACAGGTGATTCTCCCTTAGTCTCAGCAGAACTTGATGGACATGTCTCCGATGAGTCGTCGGATCTCGAAATTTTTTTTAAATGTATCCGAGATAGACCATAACACAGACATAGAGGAGCTCTCAGAAGATGTCATTGACGAATTCCTGGAAGAATGCGGGAGCGTTACACAGACCGAAGGGCATCAACAGGTATTCGTAGTGCCCGTCTCGTGTGTTAAACGCCGACTTCCACTCACCCTCTTGACGGATTCGAATCAAGTTATAAGCCCCACTCAATTCCAGTTTAGAGAAGATCTTGGCTCCTCGTATGCGGTCAAATATTTCGGAGATTAGGGATAACGGATATTTGTTTTTGTCCGTAACTTGATTGAGACCATGGTAATCAATGCAAGGCCGAAGAGATCCGTCTTTTTTCCTTGGCCCGGGGAGGAAGTCTTCCATATGAAACCCCTCTCCAGATTCTGCTTGATGTAGATCGATATGGACTGAGTCTCTGGCAAGGAGAGAGGGTATACCCACGGGGAGGGGACGCATCTAAAACCAGTTCAATGGTGCAGTCATAAGCCCGGTGTGGCGGGAGCATCTCAGCCTCCTTCTTGCTGTAGATATCCGCAAATTGATAGTACTGAGGCAAGCCTGCCAATAACTGAGACAAAGGAGACTGAACCGGATGGATCTGCGACAGACAGCGATTGCGACACTTGAAACCCCATTGGAGAACCTCTGTGGAATTCCAGTCCAGAACTGGGGCATGTAGTTAAAGCCAAGGCAGACCCAGCAGCACAGGGTTTTGTCTCCGGTACGATTGGGTGGGGCAGAGGCAGTCCATTCACCACGGCAACAGCCAAAGATGTCTTTTCACCAGACACTATGGTCAGGGGAATGGACAGTCTCGAGGAGAACTTTCTCTCTAGTGCCATTCCACCTAGGGTTGAGATGAGAAAATTGTGAGACGGATTTGCCACCTTCTCCAATCGGTAGCCATAAAGTGGAGTGACGTCTTAGGGATGATCTGAATCCTTTGTCTAGCAGTTCTTTATTCAGGTTGGGCTTGGATATGATGTGTAACCCTTAGGGTATGTTCACACGAAGTAGCAAAATACGTCGGAAATTACGGAGCTGTTTTCGCCTGAAAACAGCTCCTGATTTTCAGACTTTAACAACTCGCGTTTTTCGCGGCGTATATTACGGACGTTATTGGAGCTGTTTTTCAATGGAGTCAATGAAAAGCGGCTCCAAAAACGTCCCAAGAAGTGACATGCACTTCCTTGACGCGGGCGTCTTTTTACGCGCCGTCTTTTGACAGCGACGCGTAAAAATACACCTCGTGGGAACAGAACATCGTAAAACCCATTGAAAGCAATGGGCAGCAGATGTTTGTAGGCAGGTTAGAGCTGTTTTTTCAGGCGTAATTTGAGGCTTAAAACGCCTGAATTACGTCTGAAAACAGTGCGTGTGAACATACCCTTACTGTTGGATTAATTTTATTATGTATGGCTATTTATCATTACTACTGCTAGAATGTCGCATGTTAACTAGCTCAGTCTGCACAGTTATATTCTATTGTGTTTATCGATTGTTCTCCTTACATCAGAATTTTGTTCCACATTTTTATTTTTGTCTCTATGCCGCTCAGTATATGTATATATATGTATATATATATATATATATATATATATATATATATATATATATATATATATATATATATATCACCACTGTTTTTTCAATCTGTGCAGATGTCTGCACGCATCATTAGGGCACGGCCAGACGTGGCGGATTTCCTCCGCAGCTGTCCGCATCAATGCCGCACCTAATCCGGGTTGCGGATTACGGCTGCGGATCTGCCCAAGATGTGCAGTAAATTGATGCGGACTAGCTGCTGCGGACAGCGGAAAAAGTGCTTCCCTTCTCTCTATCAGTGCAGGATAGAGAGAAGGGACAGCACTTTCCCTAGTGAAAGTAAACGAATTTCACACTTAGGCTGGGTTCACACGTGGCGGAATTTCACTTGAATTCCGCTGCGGACACTCCGCAGCGTTAATCCGCAGCGGAGACGTTTCTGCATTGACTTCCACTTCTATTTAGAAGTGTTCGTTTTGACGATGCGTAAAATTCCGCTGCGGAGCATAGGCTGCGGAGCGGAATTTGGTGTCCGCAGCATGCTCTGTCTGTTGCGGAGCAGTGGCGGACTGGTTGCGGACTCATGGCGGAATTTCTCCATTGACTTCAATGGAGATTCTAAGTTCCGCAATGAAGTCCGCAGCTGTCATGCACATGTTATGTGTGCTGCGGATGCGTCTTGCTTTTTTGCCATGACATTTCTTCATTCTGGCTGGACCTATGTATTTCTAGGTCTACAGCCAGACTGAGGAAGTCAATGGGGCTCCCGGAAATTACAGGAGCGTTGCTAGGTGACGTCAGTAAATAGTCACTGTCCAGGGTGCTGAAAGAGTTAAGCGATCGGCAGTAACTGTTTCTGCCCCCTGGACAGTGACTACCGATCCCAATATACAGCTACCTGTAAAAAAATAGAAGTTCATACTTACCGAGAACTCCCTGCTTCTGTCTCCAGTCCGGCTTCCCAGGATGACGTTTCTGTCTAAGTGACGGCTGCAGCCAATCACAGGCTGCAGCGGTCACATGGACTGCCGCGTCATCCAGGGAGGTCGGGCTGGATGCCGAAAGAGGGATGCGTCACCAAGACAACGGCCGGTAAGTATGAAATTCGTTTATTTTCACTAGGGAAAGTGCTGTCCCTTCTCTCTATCCTGCACTGATAGAGAGAAGGGAAGCACTTTTCCCGCAGTCCGCAGCAGCTAGTCCGCATCAATTTACTGCACATTTTGGGCAGATCCACAGCCGTAATCCGCAACCCGGATTAGGTGCGGCATTGATGCGGACAGTTGCGGAGGAAATCCGCCACGTGTGGTCATGCCCTTACCGGCCGTTGTCTTGGTGACGCGTCCCTCTTTCGGCATTCAGCCCTACCTCCCTGGATGACGCGGCAGTCCATGTGACCGCTGCAGCCTGTGATTGGCTGCAGCCTGTGATTGGCCTGTGATTGGCTGCAGCCTGTGATTGGCTGCAGCCTGTGATTGGCTGCAGCCATCACTTAGACTGAAACGTCATCCTGGGAAGCCGGACTGGAGACAGAAGCAGGGAGTTCTCGGTAAGTATGAACTTCTATTTTTTTACAGGTTGCTGTATATTGGGATCGGTAGTCACTGTCCAGGGGGCAGAAACAGTTACTGCCGATCGCTTAACTCTTTCAGCACCCTGGACAGTGACTATTTACTGACGTCTCCTAGCAACGCTCCCGTAATTACGGGAGCCCCATTGACTTCCTCAGTCTGGCTGTAGACCTAGAAATACATAGGTCCAGCCAGAATGAAGAAATGTCATGTTAAAAAAGCAAGACGCATCCGCAGCACACATAACATGTGCATGACAGCTGCGGACTTCATTGCGGAATTTAGAATCTGCATTGAAGTCAATGGAGAAATTCCGCCATGAGTCCGCAACCAGTCCGCCACTGCTCCGCAACAGACAGAGAATGCTGCGGACACCAAATTCCGCTCCGCAGCCTATGCTCCGCAGCGGAATTTTACGCATCGTCTAAACGAACACTTCTAAATTTAAGTGGAAGTCAATGGAGAAACGGCTCCGCTGCGGATTAACGCTGCGGAGTGTCCGCAGCGGAATTCAAGTGAAATTCCGCCACGTGTGAACCCAGCCTTACTAGTCATACTGCTTATTTTGTTCTAAATTTTGTAATTGCCAGAATCCTAATAAAAATCTAAATTAAGAAATTAATAAATCATCTCATTTCATAATAAATAAACAATTAAAACAATTTTCCAATATTCTTTATAATGTTTATACTTTATATAAATTCCTTATTGTTTTTGTGATTACAGCTTGTAGTCATTGATTGGGAGCCCTTATTGTTTATTTTGAGTGGATAAAATCTGTCCTAGTCATATGATGGACACACATGTGCATGGCTCGTTACAGCCTCTGGAAATAAAGAGTAAAGTTTCCCATTAAATAACAGCAAGCAGATATCTTGAACGGGAGGAAATATGACAAAGTTTATCAGCAAAATTTTCATTATACAATAAAGAAATTTTATTTGTTGAAACCGGAACTCACCTATAAGATCTGGTTTATAGTATGTGGAGGCTCAGATATATTAGGGTAAATTCACTGCAGATTTGTTGCAGAAACTTCTGCAAGTGAAAAATGTGTTTCATACATGTGAATGGGGTTGTTTCTGCAGCAGGTGTTTGTGTGATTTTTAGAGACCCCATTTAGATATATGGGACATATCTTTTCGGTTGCAGAATTTTCTGCAACAAATCTGCAGTGTGTGAACATACAGTACACTAATATTAATATACTATTGCAAACATTTTGTTTTTACAATACCCATACTGGTGTTGCTTTCCTATGTAGTTACTTTAGTTACTAGCTACTTTCATTTACATTATTTCAGAACCCAACAGGATGTGTTATAGGTTAATCATACACAAATATACTGTTGCTATGCTTTTATGGCTGTATTCCAGCAGCTCGTTCATATAGATCATCTACATATTGTTATCAGCTTCTTCCAGACACCTTAACGGCACAGTATGAGAGTATAAGACTGTCCCTATGCATAAAAGATTAATCGTAATGCAAATAAGCCAACACATTGTTTCCATCCATATTGGTCTGTCAGGAATTTATTATGAAAGAAAAAAAGATTCCAAAAGAACTGTCATACTTGTCTACAAGATCTTTCCTTTTCTATAGTGAGATCATCATAGACAACCTGTCAAAGTGTCACCATAGGAGAGGTCCAGTTTTAGGACATCATGGAGGCTTAGTGGTTAGCACTGTTTTCAGCCTCAATGTCGTGAGGTAAATTTCACCTTTTGGAATTGCATTCTTATGGGAAATTAATTTTTATTTATTTCTTGACCCCATTTTTTGTTTCTTTTTTTTCCTTATAACTTCAAATTGAAGGCAATATCAATTAATTTTGTGGTCCTATTTAGGGAAAAACGGTCAGAAACATGATAAAAATACATTTTCTTCCTTTTTTTATGGAAGTATGTTCAGTGAATAGCATTTACCTCATTCATACCTCCAAATTCATAGCAATGCCAAACATATGTACATTGTGTAACGTTAAAAAGTCACTATAGTGACAAGAAACATCATCCAAACTCCAGCAATTTGACCTATGTAAGCCTAACCTTTGTGAAAATATTAGGGAACTATATTCCCTAATATAGTGCATAAATTGTTTTGATGGGGGAATTGGCAAAAAAGGTGTTTTTTTTCTTCTATTGCTCACTGTAGCAGCAAAAGCCTCTTGATATTATATCTGGACAGCCTGGAGACTTTCAAATTACCTGTGGCTTGTCAGGTCCTAAGCAGACTTCATACTAATGAAGACACTAGGGGTCAAGCCCTTCTTTGCACATCATGCCGCATATTTTAGCCAGCCATTACTGCAGGTGCCTCCCTGGGATTGTACCATACTCAGTCAACAATAGGCTTAAAAATGTATAAATCAAATCCTTATGTAAATAACTAAAGCAAATATGGTAAAATAATAAATGCAAATACACACGTGTTCCCCAACTAGTCCCCATTATTCTCTTAAAATTGGGGGTTTGACCAGTTCCCACAGGAGCCACACGCAGTCCTTATCCACAGGGTGCACCATACTGCAGCCTTCCACTTAGCCACACGGCAAGACTCAGCCTTTACATATTTCATGGCTTGCTGTGCTCTCCCGTTGAGCGGTTCCCACTGGTCTCTCTGCTTTTCAGGCAGATGCACAGGTTAAAACTTGCTCGCAGACTTGATCGCTTCTCGGTCCCCAACTCCGTCAGTCCAGCTGATGGACCGTCTGGCAAATATGGTGACTCATAGACCAGATGTCACGTAGGGTTCGTGGACCCATTGGGCCGTACTGCCTTGGCGTTATGGCAGCTGGCCAACAGGGTGCCGGTCAGTGTCTATAGTTCATATAGGGTACCTGTGGCAGCTCGGACAGTAGCAACGCAGGCTTGGTGGGAACTAGGCAGCAGGAAGACGTCAGGCGTGGAGAAGCAGGACAGGCCTGGTATACAGCACAGCACAGCACGGCTACATCTCAGCACGGCACTAGATCAGGATACAGGTTACAGGATATAGGAACAGGGAACACTGGGATCAGGAAACCCTAGGGGACCATTTGCAAGACAAACTTGGAATACAACAACAAGGCTCAGGCGTGAGAGGATGGGGCTGGGACCTTCTTATAGCCCAGGGTGCTCTGGGAGCAATTAGCTCAATCTCCAATATGCGTGCGCTCTTGCTTCTTAAGTCTGGACTGAGCTCGTGAGCGCACCCTGGTGGTCACTGTGGAGCAGGACGGCCGTATGTGCAGACATCTCTTGAGAGAAGGGCGTCGACTGGTTGGAAGGAGTTGGTGGTCAGCGACCACGGACGTTACACAAGACTTCAAGTCCTACACCAGCCCTCTCTATTACTGCCTGTGGTCCTCTTTTTAGGCCCCAAGAAACCTCTCTTCCAGGACCCATGAGCTGGGAAGCAGTATATGAGGCAGATAAGGGAAATTATCCTCATTGCAATGATCCTTTTCTAAACTGCCCTGGAGAACTCATTCTAGCTTGGATGTGAGGCATACTGTTGGGTTGAAACCACAAGGTCTGGTTGAAAAGGGGCTAAGAACGAAATTAATCCACAGGACAATGGGAGTTTATTTGCTTGAGAGGGCTTGTCATTACAGGCTTATCCAATGTCAAACCCAATGTTGAGAGTGGTACCTAGCAAAATTAAAGTATAATACAGATTTTAACTTTAACTGTATATTAAACCTAATGGACGCTGACTAGCAGCAGGCTCTATATTCGACATCTGGCCCAGGGTTTTGCCACAGTACTGCTCTACACCAGCTTGTAGTGTGTGTCCAATTTATACACTCGAGGCTACTATAATAACAATCTGTAGTCTGCTGACAGATTTGCAGAGCAACTGTGGGAAATTAGAAATTGCCATAGCCCTTGATATGTATCATTGGAACACTCTCACTGCTAAAAGGATTGATTCGAAACTCTTACAGATATTAATTAGCTTTAACAGTACTATGTGTTAATTGGAAAAATACTGAATTAAAATATTTAACTTCTGGTGTTGTATGATTTGTTAAGAAGACGGCTGAACCTTTGAGGGTTGCATTTCAACCTGTTGTGCATATGCTCTACAGATGTTGTGTGCTTAAAATTATACCTAACACCAGCTGTCCAAAAATAAAACGAATTATAGAAACAGCATTGTCTCAGAACAATCTGCTAATTAAATTTATTTACCTCTCTTTCAGGTGTTTTCTTTCGTTTCAGATAAGTAAGGCCTCATGCACACGACCGTGCGTCTGCATACTATCCGTAATTGTATAGGCACAATTGCATATAGTATAGGGCATGTTATATCCTATGGGACAATGCACACGACCGTGGTTTCCAAGGTCCGTGCATTGCCCATAGCCCGGACCGCAAAAAAAAAATAGGACATGTCATTTTACAATTGCGGTCCGGTCTCCTTGAAGTCAGTGCTCATCTTGTGTGTGCATGGTCCGTGATTGCAGATGGCCCGCAGATGACACTCCTCGGGCCATCTGTGCCATAATCACAGACCGTGCACATGGCTACGGTAATGTGCATGAGGCCTAAGGGTATGTTCACACGCACTATTTACGGACGTAATTCAGGCGTTTCATGCCTGGAATTACGGCCGAAAATACTGCTTGAAAGAGTCGGCAAAAATCTGCCCATTCATTTGAATGGGCTTTACGATGTTCTGTGCAGACGGTAATTTTTTTTACGCGCCGCTGTCAAAAGATGGCACGTAAAAAAGATGCCCGCGTCAAAGAAGTGCATGTCACTTCTTGGGACGTAATTGGAGCCGTTTTACATTGACTCCATAGAAAAACAGTTCCAATTACGTCCGTAATGGACGCTGCGAAAAACGCCTGCACATGCCATTACGTCTGAAATTCAGGAGCTGTTTTCGCCTGAAAACAGCGCCGTAATTTCAGCCGTAACGGACGTGCACGTGTGAACATACCCTAACACTTTTGGTAAGAAAGTTAACCGTTCGTTCTGCTAATCTTGCCCCATGGGTTGGACATCCACCGATTATAAATGTATGGCCTATCCTAAGGATAGGCCATGAATTTTAAATCCTACAAAACTCCTTTAATGACAATATAAAAAAAATATTGTAAACTGCATAGAATAGATTCTGGTCTACAATAATACTGTAAAACTTGTTATCTAGATTAAGGGGCCATCTAAAAAAGACCCACCATTCTCCCCTTGACATCAAATTTTTTTGTATCCTGATGGGAGCACTAAATGTACCCTGTCAATGTCTTAGGGTGTCCATACACATTAGATGAAAGTCGGCTAAACCCGCCAATTTCGCAGTATCCAGTAGCGATAGAGGTGTTCGATGAACTCTGTGCTTCCCAGATTATCAATAGTCTTTAAGACTGCATGTTTTTTACATCAAACTGTTTTTATCCCTGATGCCTTGATTTTTGTTATTCCCAGGCGCAGCGCATATTTGTTTTTTTATATTTATTTTATGTGACTTTGACACATACATTCTTTCTTTCATTTCACTGGACCAGCCGACTATCTAATGTGTATATGGGTTTTCCCCCAAACAGCAGATGTTGGGGGAAGAAGGATCGAACATGTTGGATTTCATCATGCCTGAAACTATGTTCCTCAAAGAGATAAGCTGCTCGGCCGACAGCTATTGTAAGTGTATAGGCAGCTTTAAGTGATCAAGTGCTATATCTGTTGTATTTTTTATTGAGTCTTTTTGTATGAAGGGGAATAGACCTATCTGTATTCTTCCAGACTTGTCTCATTGGCAACAGATAATAAATAGGGACAAAAGGTAAGGAAGGCAGAGTTGTAGCTAGGTTTTCCTTCACCTGGGGAAAATATATTTTTGCTGTCCTAGTCCTAGTCCTGAGTCTAAATACCCTTACTTCACCAGAGTGGCTTATTGGCTCCTCCTCTGGCTCCCAGCACTTAGGGCACATGCCAGCACTCCACTAGCTACATCTCTAGAAGAAGGCACCAATCCAAAGATCAAATCAAAATCTGGAAAGCCCAGTGAATTTTCTATTACAAAGCCTTATTCGCCATATATAAGAAGATGAATCCATATTTTCGCATTTCAGACTTCAATGCCTCAAAGTGGATAGGTCATCAGTATATCATCAGTGCGGGTCCGACACCTGGACCCCGCACTGATCAGCCGTTCTGGCTGCCTGCGGGCACTGGATGTTATGGCACATTATGCAAGCCCAAAGCAGTTGGCTCCGTACATTGCATAGCGATCATGCTGGAGAACTGCAGCTCTGCTCCTATTCACTTGAATAGGAGCAGAGCTTTAGTACTGCAGCTCGGCCGCTATTCCATGACGGGAGCTATCTGCTTCCGGCATGGACGTCTGGTGCTCGAAGGCAGCTGGAGCGGCTTAACGTTGCGGTGTCCGGTGGATAGGTCATCAGTTGTCCGGTAGTGGACAACCCCTTTAAATTCAGCAAATAACACTCCGTGGTGTATCCAACGTCAAAAAGCTGCCAAAATGAATTACAATTGAGTTTCACTGAACAATAGAATTTATTCCCAAAAAAGCTGAGTTTCATTGAGAAAAATCAAGTAGAGATCCAGAATACTTCAGCTAATATAACCAAAATAAAACTATTAGACACAGTAAGACAGTGCGTAACAGACTGTAAACCCATGCAAGGGCGCTCTGTTAATATACCATTATCATACTCCAATATCAATCACTACATCCAGCAGTCCACCAATACAGACACCCCACTAACTGCCGGTGTAATGAAACTTAAAGGGAACCTGTCACCAGCGGTTCACATGTTAAACTCTACTCACCCCTCACTGGCCGCTGCTATCAAAAGTTCATTGCCGTTATCCCCTCTCCTAAACTCCTCCTCAGACTGTAAATAACGGTCTGCAAACATTTTACTCCTTTTATGTTAATAATCCGACAGCCTCATTCGTTCCTCTTCTTATGCCTGCGCACCGCCGAAAACTGTCTCACCCTGAATTCTGTCTCACCGCTGAAATCTCGTCTCAGATGGCGCTCATGCGCCTGTCATGTATGGTCCGACACCATTCCCTGGTTTATCCGGGGCTCAAATCAACTTACAGCACAAGTGCCGCTATGGTGTCCTGTTGAAAGCATGCACCAGAAAATCGATGCGCAAGCGCGGAATTTTGTGTATGCTGGGGGGAGGCGAGGAGCTGTCAACCAGACTCTTCTCGAACGAAGATAGGACTCTTTTATGCTTATTAGCATACGGTGCGGGAATACAAAAAAATGGAGTACTAAAGGTAGAGAGCCTACTTACAATTATAAGTTACATAAAAATTATTTTTCACCCACTTCCACCAGGTATTGCTGGTTTAATAGGTGAAATTCTGGTGACAGGTTCCCTTTAAGTTTTATTATATATAATTAAAATATAATAGTCTACCTCAAAAGAACTATTTCAACAATGATTTTAGTGAAAAGGGCTGTGGTATGATTATATAGAGTAAGCCATTTTGTGTATATTTTAATATAACTGCTATTTGCAGCTTGTTTGTATATGTGACTGCGGAGCGGTAGAGCTTAACCCCTTCCCGCACCTTGACATAACTGCACGTTGATGTGTGCAGTAACTTCGTGCACCTCGACGTGCAGTTACGTCTTTGCTTTGACAGTTAACCGCCGTGCGGCGTTGCACCGCAGCGGCGGTTAACTGTACAGGGTGTCTGCCCTGCATTCCCCGTTGCCGATCAGCGGCCCATCGCCGCTGATTTTGTCAGTTAACCCCTTAATTGCGGCGTTCGATTGCGATCGCCACACTTAAGGTGTTTAGCGCAGATAGGCAGCCCCCACGTGAAATCACGGGGGCTGGCGATGGTACCCATGGCAACCGGACGCCAGACAATGGCTTCCGGGCTGCCATGTACAAAAGCCTATGAGGACCAGCCGGAGGGTGGTCGTCGTAGGCTTCCTGTCAGTGTGACTGCCACGTCACAATGACAGTTGGAATGCATTACACTACGTAGGTAGTGTAATGTATTCCAGCAGCTATCATAGCTGCGAGTCTAAATATCCCCTAGTGGGACAAGTAAAAAAAGTAAAAAAAGAATAAAAATGTTTTAAAAAAAAGTGTAAAAATAAAAGTTATAAGTGACATAAACATGAACTGCTTTTTTTTCCTATAATAAGTCTTTTATTATAGGAAAAAAATGAACACGTAAAAAAAAGTACACATATTTGGTATTACCACTTTCGTAACGACCCAAACTATAAAACTATGATATTATTTTCCCACACGGTGAACACCGCAAATAAAATAAATGAAAAACTATGCCAGAATCACTATTTTTTGGTCACCACCCCTCCCAAAATATGCAATAAAAAGTGATCAAAAAGTCGCATGTATTCCAAAATAGCACCAATACAAACTACAACCCGTCCCGTAAAAAACCAGCCCTTACACAGCTTTTTTGACTGAAAAATAAAAAAGTTATGGCTCTCAGAATATGGTGACACAAAAAATTATTTATTTTCTAAATAAGTTATTTTATTGCGCAAACACTACAAAATGTAATAAAAACTATATACATATAGTATCGCTGTAATCATATCGACCCGCAGAATAAAATATAAGGGTCATTTATAGCCCAGGGTGAACGCCGTAAAAAATAAATAAAAAACATTGTCAGAATTGATGGTTCTTGGTCACCTTGCTTGCTGAAAAATGGAATAAAAAGTGATCAAAAAAAATCGCATGTACCTTAAAATGGTACCAATGAAAACTACAGATTTTCCCACAACAAATAAGCCCTCACACATCTCCGGTGGTGAAAAAATAAAAAAGTTCCGGCTCCCAGAATATGGCGATGCAAAATGTGCAGAGCGTTCCAAAAGCGGATAAGATCGGGCGCCATTTATAAATGTGACACTGGCCACATATCTGCGGATTATTATTTATTTACCCCATTATTATACCCTCTTATTATGCCCCTGATGTACTCTGCAGATTACATATGCCCCCACATTATAAACCAAAATACCAGCAAAATGCCAAACAGAACAACTACCAAGCTAAATCTGCACTCCCTAAAGCCAAATGCTGCTCCCTCCCTTCTGAGCCCTACAGCGTGCCCAAACAGCAGTTTACATCCACCGATATGGCATCGCCATAGCCGGGAGAACCCCTTTAATATTTTATGAGGTATTTGGGGCACAAACTGGGCACAACATATAGTGCACTAAAATGGCACATCAGTGGAAAATTTTAATTTTCACTCTGCACCATCCGCTGCGCATTAAATCCGTCGCGCACCATGACTTAATAGCATGTCGTGGTGTGGGGGTTACATATGGAGCGCCATATGCTGCGGGTGTCAGCTGTGTATTAGTGCTTATACCTGGGACTAACGGACAGAAACAGCGATCGCGCTGTTACAGCAGCCTGTAAAAATCACAATATACTGCAATTCATTAGTATTGCAGTGTATTCTACCAGTGATCTAATGATTGCTGGTTCGAGTCTCCTAGGGAGGGCTAATAAAATGCGTAAAAACAAAAGTAAATAGTTATTATTAGTGGAAAAAATTAAATAAATATTTAAAGTCCAAAAAGAAACCCTTTTAAAAAAAAATCTCTAAAGTAATTGGTATCGCTGTGTCCGTAAAATTCCAAACTATTACAATATACCATTATTTAACTCGCACGATGAACGCCGTGAAAAATAAAGAATTTTAAACTGCAAAATCGCTGTTTTTTGGTCACCTTGGCTCTACCAAAAAATGTAATAAAAAATGCTCAAAAAGTTGAATTTACCAAAAAATGGTACCAATAAAAACTACAGCTCGTCCCGCAAAAAATAAGCCCTCACACCACTCTATTGACGGAAAAATAAAAAAAGTTGTGGCTCTCGGAATGCGGGGAGGAAAAACTAAGAAGAAAAAGCAAAACATGGATCAGTTCGGAAAGGGTTAATTACTTTCTAATGAAAAAACATTCATGACCACATGTAGGGTATAGCCGTACTCGGGAGAAATTGCTTTACAAATGTTGGGGTGCTTTTTCCTCCTTTATCCTTTGTGAAATTGAAAAAATAAATTCACGGCCTAATTCTAATAAATTCTGTGTGGGGTCTAAATGCTCACTATACCCCTAAATAGATTCCTTAAGTGGTGTAGTTTCCCAAATGGGGTTATTACAACATATGGTGTATTTCTGTAATCGGGAGAAATTGTTTTACAAATGCTGGGGTGCTTTTTCTCCTTTATTCCTTCTAAAAATTAAAAATGTCTAAGTTTGTACAGAAAAAAAAGTAGATTTTTACCTTTACAGACTAATTCCAATGAATTCAGCAAAACAGCTGTGGGGTTAAAATGCTAACTTTACCCCTAAAAAAAAATTCCTTGAGGAGTGTAGTTTCAAAATGGGGTTACTTTTGGGGGGTTTCCACTGTTTTCATCCCTCTAGTGCATTGCAAACACGACACGACACTGAAAACTATTCCAGCAAAATCAGAAATCCAAAATCCAAATGGTGCTCCTTCTCTTCTGAGCCCTGCTGTGGGTCCAAATAGCAGTTTATTACCACATATGGGGTATTGTTATAATCGGAAGAAATAGCTTTACATATGTTGGGGTGTTTTTTTGTACTTTATTCCTTGTAAAAATTAAACATTTCTATGTTTTTTCACAAAAAAAGTAGATTTTCATCTTCACATACTAATTCAAATAAATTTAGCAAAAAAACTGTGGGTTCAAAATGCTAACTATGTGCCTAGATAAATTCCTTGAGGGGTTTAGTTTCCAAAATGGGGTCACTTTTGGGGGGGTCTTTACTGTACCACAAGACCTATTCAAACCTGACATGGTGCCTAAAATATATTCTAAAAAAAAAAGGAGCCCCAAAATCCACTAGGTGCACCTTTGCTTCTGAGACCGGTGTTTCAGTCCATTAGTACACTAGGGCCACAAGTAGAATATTTCTAAAAACAACAGAATCTGGGCAATAAATATTGAGTGTCCTGTAATTTACGCGTCGTCGTTTGACAGCTGTCAAATGACGACGCGTAAAATGACTGCCTCGTCAAAGAAGTGCAGGACACTTCTTTGGACGTTTTTGGAGCCGTTTTCTCATAGACTCCAATGAAAACAGCTCCAAAAACGGACGTAAAAAACGCAGCGAAAACGCTGCGAAAAACGCGAGTTGCTCAAAAAAACGTCTGAAAATCAGGGGCTGTTTTCCCTTGAAAAGAGCTCTGTATTTTCAGACGTTTTTGGTCACTATGTGTGCACATACCCTTAAGGATCTACATTGCAAAGAAAACCTCATAATTTTTATATAAATATAATGTCCATATTCTTTAGTAATGAGTATGCTGGTAAATGGTATTTTATACATTTAGCGACCAGTTTACTATGGGCAGCTACTTAATACTTTGTTGGGCCACCTTGCCCGTTCCCAAATGTTGTAGTAACTCACTGAGACCTCTGTTATGTGACGCACTGTTGCATGTCTGCTTACTTGTACAAGTCTAATGATCCTCTCCTCAGTTCTGGCAGCCAATAGCAGTTTACGACAAATAAAGTTTGAGCTATCACATTATAATAGACTTGACACTAAGCATCTGAGTCAAGGAATTGTCATGTACATCTATGGTGCTCATGCGACACTTTAGGCTCAGCTTTGTTAAATAGGTTGACAGCTGACAGTATTTTGTAGAAATTTGATTATAAAATAAACAGAATATGGTGTTTTTGCCCAAAACATGGGGTGGAATTTATTAAGACAGGTGTTTCATACGCCAGTCCTAATCTAAAGAGCACTGGCGTAAGATGGGCCTAATTTAATAAGAGACACACACCTTTTAATAAAATAAGCACATCTTTGGCTATCCGTGTGGCCGAAAGGGAAATCTACGCCTATAGGCTGGTGTAAACTATTGTGAATTTGTCGGGCCCCTTGTTCCTTTTTTTTCCAAGTAGTGGAGGCAGTTGAAAACCTCAAAAAGTCATACAGTATTGCTGTGTACCATAATTTGCAACTATTTCATGCCGTAGTACTGAAATACAGCCGTTGATAAATTCTCCCATTGTACCTACCTCTCAAATCCCCTGCTGTTCTTGCACTGACGGTTCCCTTATCCCCCAGTAATTTTTCATGAATCCATTGAAATGATGATAGTTGACAAGGGGAATGGTAAAGTCCAATTGTCTTTTTAGTTCATTATTTTCAGGAGGAATGACAGAGGAACAGCACAATGCAGAGTTATTAGAAATATGCTCTAAAATATTTATTTTAGGAAAACCATAACTGGCATGTCAGGAAAGCTGACAGGTCCGCTTTAAATAGGTTCATACCCATATGGCCATATTATACATTATGAAGTTTACGAATTTACCATACTTGGTAAATGATGAAAGAATATTATTAAAATATACATTATAATGTAATTGTAAGTTTTTTTTTCCATTTTACAGTGTAGATGAAAACTTTAAAATTCTGTCACTTTACTTATAGAACTAGAACACACTGAGGTGTCTCCTCACGCCAGAAGTGCTAATGGATTTTTCTTCGGCAATTTGTCTTCAGTGTCACAGCCCCAGAGCAAGTGTTCTTTATCTCTACTTATTATGCATATCATTTCTGAATACAAATAACATTTAGCAGACTGTTTTTGTTTCCATTTTAATGTGGCTCGATAAGTTCAGGATGATAACCGAGTTTTCAATAAGAATTCCAGAAATGCAGAAGAAACCCATTGTTGTGTAAATGTTATGATGTAAAGAAAGGTAAACATTTCTAAAAATCATTTTTTCTCAGTGCTTTTCCAGTATTGTCCAATTACATTCACATATTGCTAGATGTCAATAATTTTCATAACAATCTCTTTTCTACTGACTTGTTCCTCAATATTGATAAATTGCCAAGTGTGATTTTCTTGTATTGTATGCAGAGTGCAGTAATTAGTATTTGTCTTTTTTTGGCCATGCTGAATGGGATGCAATTTATTTAAAGGGAAGAATCTGCCATACGTTATACATTTGCTATTTTTTTCATAATCAAGGTATAATTTCTTATGTTTAAAGAGGATCTGTCACCAGATTCCACAATATAAACTGCATACATTATTTTATTGATTTCCTAGACCAAACGAGACTTATGTACTTACTTTGAAAATCCGTGTAAAAATGACTGTTTAATGCTTTCTCAAAATTTTCCTGCCTAATATTAAAATGAGCATTTTATGGGACCAAGTATATGTATAAAACCAAGTATATGCATGATGTGATCTTAATCTCCTCCCACCTAGAGCTGACAATCTCCTATCGGTGTCCCTGCTGGAATTTAGCACATGCTGTAGTTTCCCTGGCTTTGAAGTGAGAGAGCCCGTCTTCTAGCAGAAATTGTAGGCCCAGTTCGCCCAGAGTTTTTTGGCACAGATTTTGACACCAAACCACGTTGGAATCAGTGCCAAAAAACTTCAGAAATCGACTCCCATTGATTTAAATAGAAGGCAAAGGCGTGTTTTTTCCAGGGCGGCTTTTAGCCGTTAGCGGGGGAAAAAAAGCAGCACGTTTCTTTTTTGCCACGGTTCACCCTCTGACTTCCCTTTGAAAACAATTGGGCCCAGAAAAAGCGTTTTGCACTGCTTTTTTTGCCCTGAAGGAATTTTGAGGCAGATTTTTTTTTACCTTCAAAATACTCAAAAGTATGGAATTTCAACTTTTAAATCTTTCTTTTACTGCAGAGCCAGAGAGACTGCAGCTTGTACTGAGCATGTGCTATATCACAGCATGGTGTGGGGGAGGAGGGACACTGATAGGAGCTTGTCAGCTCTACGGGGTAGGAGATTGAGAATATATCACGCATATACTGATTCTCACAAAATGCTCATTTTAAAATTAGGCAGGAAAACTATGAGACAGGATTATATCCATTCTTACACTGATGTTCAAAGTAAGTACACCAGCTTCATCAGGTCTAAGAGATCAATTTAATAATGTATGCGTTTTGTATTGTAAAATCTAGTGACAGATCCTTTTTAAACCCAAACGCCACTACCATAACTGCATACACGTTGTATGGTAAGTATTATATATCTATCCAGAACAAATGTCTACTCATCTTGAAGCTCCCACTTTGTGTATTCTTTAGGCAGCGGAAGTAAATCAGGTTGTCTAGAAACTACACAAGTCCCCATCTTGGTGACAGAGAACAATTTTATCATATGTAGCTTATTGGCCAGAATTGGTCATAAGAAGTTCTCTCCACTGTAACAATATATTGCAACTCTTTGAGGCTGCCCTGTGCATGAAAAGATTTCTGGAAAAATGATGCTGGATTATGATGGCACATACAGAACAAGGAGTAAATGCATAGGAAAGGCAGAATGTTTTGGGTAATAAGCCTGTATTCAGACTTTTCAGTTGGGGTGAGGTTCAAACTGTTTTTAAAAAAAAAACGCATCCAAAACCTGCATGCGTTGTTAGGGTAAGTTCACACAGGGTGGATACACTGCATAAAAGGTACACAGCCCTGGTGGCTGCAGGGAATTCTGGATGAAAAACCGCACCAAATTGTGGTGCAGTTTTTCGCCCGGAACGACCCCTGCGGAAATCCTGCTCTACTAACCATGGCGACACGTCCCTCTGATGTTCTGACGTTCTGCAGCCCTGGGATGACGTTTCATTCCATGTGACTGCTGCAGCCAATCACATTTTTTTTTCAGAATTTACCGCCGCAAAAATCGCAACATCTGCTATTTATTGCGGATTTTACCTCCCCATTGAATTCAACAAAAAAGCAGCGATTTTGCAAATGCAATCGACATGCTGTGGCTTAAAAAAACGCACCACAGGTCAATTTCTGAGTGTTCTTTCCGCTTTTAATTTACGCAGCGCGTGGATGAGATTTGTTCAAATCTCATCCACCCTGCTGCTACTGTATTATACTGTGGATTTTCCGCAATAAATTCCATTGCAGAAAATCCGCAGTATTTGCGCTACGTGTGAACTTAAGCTTACAATGATTTGATGCATTACAAAATATAACCGTGTCGAAAATGCACCAAATTACAGTATAAACTCATCCGTTTTTTGAATGCAGTTTTAACTGCACCTCAACTACAACATCTGAATATACCATAGTAATAGCAGGGAAAAAGGAAAAGGGAGGAAACCTCCAGCTCACCAGCTTCACACTCCTGTGTTGAGTATCGCCCGGATCAGCCGCCACGGCTCGCGGCAGGTAACAATAGCAAAGAAGAGAAAGGATCCAGCGATGTATAGTGTAGATAAGGGAAACTTAGTTCCCACTTTATTGGAAAATAATCCACGAACAGTGACACAAAGTAACGGAAAACACCAGGAGGGTAACAAGGTGGTGGAATGGCAAAGAATGAAGCCTACGCGTTTCAAGCACTGGCTGTGCTCTTAATCATGGCTAAGACGATGCCATGATTAAGAGCACAGCCAGTGCTTGAAACGCGTAGGCTTCATTCTTTGCCATTCCACCACCTTGTTACCCTCCTGGTGTTTTCCGTTACTTTGTGTCACGGTTCGTGGATTATTTTCCAATAAAGTGGGAACTAAGTTTCCCTTATCTACACTATACATCGCTGGATCCTTTCTCTTCTTTGCTATCTGAATATACCCTTATGATATACTAGGTTTATATACTGTAGGCATTAATATGCACTAAAGGTTTTCACCTTCTGTTTAGTAAGTTTGACCATTTTAGCTGCACCAATGTCTAACAGCTTCATAAAATTGAGCTAACAAACATATAATCTCTACAGACATGTAGTAACAGAATAATGGGTCAAACTGGAGACCTTAGTGACATTGGTACTGCTATAGGATGCCACCTTTTCAACAAGTTAGAGCATTCATGTCTCATTGCATACAATAGTAAGCAAAAATGGCATAATAATGGGAGGGCACACATTGACTGACAGGGTCTTAAATTGATAGGAGAGGAGAACCCAGGAAACAAGATGATGTAATCACATATATTTATAGGATGAGAAAGACCAAGAGAACCAGACTGCAGCCCAGTGCGTTATTAAGTTCCACACACACTCAGGCCTAGTTCATACAGTGCAGATTTGAGGCAGATTTTGCATGTATTTTTTTAAGTCAAAACCAGGAACGGAACCTAAACAGCAGAAATATATAAAGGAAGGCAATGTGTTGGCTTTACACATCCCAGTTCTAATCTTTTTTTTTTTTTTTTTTTGCAAATGCAGCAAAACCATGGTGTTTTGGCCGCAAATCGCCTAATAGTCCTATTTGCCATATACATTTCCAAGTCTGTCCTGTATATATAATGCAGCATGGGGTATATAGTGAACATGCAAATTCCCACAAGCAAAGACCCAATATATCTTTTCATGCAGTAAAATTATGATGGTGGTATAACTCACTTCTTCCACATCATTTCCTTTGAGCTACTCTGTCCATTATCCCCTTAAGGACATGGCCTATTTAGGGCTTTCTAAACACAGCGATTTTTTCCATTGACAAGAGCCATAACTTCTCATTAACGTAGCAGTATCAGAGCTTGTTATTTTGCAGGAAGAGTTGTCATTTTCAAATGCATAATTTTAGTGCGCAAAACAAAATGTTTCTTGATTTTTTTTTTTTTACGCTTTTTACTGCGTGGGACTAGTTGGGTAGGAATGGGGAAAACCGATTTTAAATCCGCCATGGTCTAATAAATATATACAAATGGCAGATTTGGGGGCCTTTGTTATGCCTTCTGCTTCCATGGTATCCAATCAGCACCCCCAATCACGTCAGGGGTGTGCTAATGGACTGACAGAGGGAGCCCCTCCCCTCTGTCAAAACCTATAGGTGCCACAGTCGCTATTTACTGCAACATCTAAATATTAAATGACCAGAATTAATGTTATCGCTCATCCCATCTCTTAGTGCAGCATGTCGGCTTTATAACACAGGCAAGACTCACAGGGGATGGCATAGGCACAATTCCTGTGCCTGCACCATCACTGCACTATAACAGTATGACAGTTCATAGGAACAACCCACAAACCACTACATATTATTACATTGAACACGGGAACGGGTTAATCCATCAAATTGTTGGTTTTGAAGAAAGATAAGCTATCTGATTGAAGCGGGTATGAAAGTAACCGAAGGGTGAAGATGTTTATCCTGTATAATTCGGTTTGTTAGAATGAGATAAAGAGTTAATGATTGGATATGTATACGTGTTCTGTAAAACCCCCAGGAAAGTTTAAAGTTCAGTTTAACCTGTTTTTTCCAAGGTGGGGGCTCAGGGCGTGTCCGACAGGCTCTGTCTTTGTTTAATATGTACAGTATGTATGTACCATAAGTAATCTTAAACCTAATTGGTTAAGCTACCTCTGCAAAAGTTATGCTTGTAATCATGTGTGTCTATTGGCTTTTGTATGTTATCTCTCTTGGGCATCTAGTACTGTATAAATAAAAAACTGAGCATGATTCTACAAACCGGGCATGATTCTACAGAGATTGACACATGAGATACTGACGCACTTGTCTGTGTCTGCGTCTTCTCTCCGATGCATCGTTATCCTGATTTGAACTCCGAGGCTGAATTCTTAGAATACCTTTAGCTCTCCCAAACCCAGGCTACTCTGACATTTCATTGGTGCCAAAACTCGGGACCCACTACAGGCCAGTTTAACCAGACGCTTGCTGCTAATCAAAGGATCAGTGAAACTACAAAACTGCGCTAAGTAAGAAGCTTTGATTCTTACAAACCATTTCACCCATCCCTCGTGCCTGTGGCATTAGCTGGTGCATTATGCCAATCTGGGTCCCATAGACTCCAGCCTTCGGAACAGTATGAATGTGACAAACGGTGATCAGAATTTGTCTCTTGTAACCCTTGACTGTGTGTGTCTTCATTTTCTTGTTTGGAGGATATTTATTTCTGTTTGTACTGTGTTTGATGATAAAGATCACTAGAGACCAGATAAAAGGATATCCTATTGTATGACTATAAAAATTACTGACTAGAAAGTGACATTAATTCCAGGTTCTAGGGAACTGGTAGTAGAAGAACTTCAAAAGGGTAGATCTTCAAGTTAACACCGTCCGGGGGAGGGTGGTCATCTTGCGGTTGATATAGTGGCCTGTAGAGATATCCTACCACCTTTTTGTTTTAGAGAGACTGAAAAGACTCTAAAAAGTACTGACTAGAATAGAATGCCATGTTCTGGGAACTGGTATTAAGAAGAACTCCAAAAGAGTAGTTCTTCAAGTAAACATTGTCCGAGGGACGGTGGACATCTAGCAGTTGATATAGTTGCCAGTAGAGAAAGAAAGGAGGCGGTAGAAGGTTGTGACAGAATGTTAAAACGAGCAGGAATGTCAAAGGGAGGTTGTTTACATAGTTCAACTTTCATAGAACAAGAAAGAAAAGCAGAGCTATGGAAGAGTGTGTCAATGAATGTTGAACAAGGTGGTTACAAGTAAGTTGATATGAATAGTATGTGTATACAGGCATAGATTTCGACAAGAAGAGTGATTGTACTAGTGATGATGAAGACTAATACAGCTAGACATGTATACAGTATGTGTGTCGAAGACGAGTCTGACAAGCTGACTGGTGCAAATGACAATGGACTGACAAATGTGGGAAATCTCTTCCCAATGTAAGGAAAACAAAGGAAAAGTATAACAAAGCTTACCATCAAGCAGGTATTGCATGGGAGATCAAGTGACCGCAGTATAAGATTGATTTTAAGATCTATACTATACTGCATGCTCTCCCACTCCTAAACCAGCTGTACTGTTTGATGTAAGATGTTTCGATCCAGATTGAGAACATTTTGTGTATCTACCAAACTAATTGAACTGTTAGTTATTTTAGAGTGTGTAAAAAAGGCCCTAGTTATTTAAACCTTACCTATAAAGTTGAAATAACTAAGTTAGCTGTGTAAAGTTAGGTTTTATAATTATAAATACAGCAGAGTCTTAGTTTCTTTCAGTATTTTGTCTTGCTGAGATATTTCTCCAAGAATGGGTCTGAGAGGGAGAGGTTGTGGGGGTGAAAGGCAATAGGCAGCTTATTAGAGTACATGGAAGTGTTAGAAGGAATGTGAACAGTAAATGAGTCTTAACTCCACACTGCTTTTCTTAGTGCCGCCCTCAGAAACACACAATACTGAAAGGTGCTCTCCCTTGTGAATGAAGGACAAAGTTATTGATATTGTCTCAACCATGATCTCATCGTGGTCCCACACGCTGATAGCGAAATATTACAACAAGCTCAGACCAAGTATTTGTCTGCATGGAAGATAGATTACAAATACAGCACCAGGGATAAGGTGTCTTCACCAGTGGTAGCACTAGACTAGACACACTAAGTATGGTGTCTCCCTCCTTGCATTTTTACATGTTCTAATCTAACGTTGTAGTGTCTTGAACCCAGCTACATTGCTTTCGCAGAGTTCAAAAGTATCAAGGAAGACAATTAAAATACAGATAGAACATACAAATGACAAATCTGACCCTCCCCCATGATTGCTTAAAATTAATAAACGGTGAGACACAGGGTCTTGAAAACGTATGCACAGACTCAATTCCTAATGCATATCTTGAGTGTTTTGTGTTGGAGAATACAAAACTGGATATGCCGTGGTAACCACCAATGCCTTAATGAAATTATGTACCTGAGGTGCTTGAAAGAGGTACACATTTATTTTGTCACTTTTCTATGCCATTTCATATCCCAGGGGGCCAAACATTTGTCCCCCGATAGAGTGGTAACAATACGAGACACTCCTGTCCTAGCCACTCCCAGACAAGTCTATTTTTCTGGGACTGGTGGGATATTGTAGGGAGTGGATACTAGTGGCGTCCCGCCTCCTACAGTCCCTCTATGAATGTCTACCCCTCAAGCCATTCTAATTGCCGGATGAGGCTTTCACATGTTTTCACCAACTAGTGCTGCTACTGCAAGAAGCTCCTGCTTTAGGACTACCCAATTATGAGCTTCCTTTCTACATGTTTTGCCATGAAAATGGGGGCCACGCACATGGCGTCCTCACGCAAAAGCATGGAGGCAAACAGAGACCCAAAGCTTACCTATCCGTGAGACTGGACTAGGTGATCCAAGGCGCACCTTCCTGTGTACGAGCCATAGCAGCGGCCTCAGAGTTAGTCCAGAAAGCAGAGGATTTTTTATTGGACCATAGGAGTCATTGCTATTCTACACCAGGTCCAGACCAAACATCTGTCTGCAGCCCGCCTCATCAAGTATGTATATGAGACACCAATAAGTGACCCAAATTTTGAGCTTTTTGTAGATGGTTCTAGATTCCACCATGAAGGCACCTACAAGACAGGATACACAGAAGTCACGATGCACTAGGTAATCATCCAGAGACCACTACCACCTTCTTGTTCTGCCCAAGAAGCGGAGCTGGAGGCATTTGCTGAGGCTTGTAGCTCGGTAAAGGGTAAGACGGCCAACATTTACACTGACTCTAGGTATGCTCCTCGCATCGCCCACGATTATGGGCCCATCTGGTGTAGTAGAAACTTTGTTGGATCATCGGGTAAGCCAATTAAGAACGCAAGAGCAGTAGCCAAAGTATTACAGACCCTGTTAGAAGCCAGCCAAGTAGTCGTAATAAAGGTGGAAGCCCACATCAAGGAGACCTCGCCTGAGGCAGGAGGCAATAGAAAGGCTGATGAGGCTGCAAGCGGCTGCAATGCTACCCCTGGACTGTTAAGGAGGGGTTAGCACATTCACCCACCTGTCGGTGACAGGAGTGGAACTCCAGGTGTTGAACGGCCTCCAGGCACAAGTAGACAAGGTGGAGAAGCACCAATGGCAAGAGAAAGGGGCAGCCCTGAAGGAGGATGGCCTCTGGGCTGTAGGGACTAAGTTATGTCTTCCCAGGTCTCTATACCCAATGATGACACACCTGGCTCATGGGTGTATGCACCTCTGCAAGGAGAGTATGTGCAGCCAGCTATCAGCAAATTGGCTTGCCCCTGGATTCAATAGTTTGTGGCAGCTTACATGATATGCGCACAGCATAACATAGGTAAAACAGCAAAGGTACCTATGAAAAGTGCATCCCGGCCAAATTACCCATTCCAGCGACTGCAAATTGACTTCATACAATTACCCAAGGTAGGTGTGTATGAATATGTGCTCGTATACATAGACCTGTTCTCAGTGTGGCCTAAAGCCTTGTCAGCATCTTCCCCCACTGCAAAGAACACAACCAAAAAATTCTCAGAAGTGAAGTTGTGTGTAGATATGGGGTCCCTGAGAACATAAAGAGTGACAGGGGAACCTATTTCACTGGAGAAATTATAAAGGAGGTCATGAAATCGGTGGGGATAGAACAGGCTTTCCACACTCAGTACCACCCCCAGAGCAGTGGTAGGGTAGAAAGAATGAATAGTACCCTGAAGTTGAGGATTCAAAAAGCAATGGAACAAACAGGGAGGCAGTGGAGTGTAAATAAACAGAACGGGGCATGATTCTACAGAGAATGCCACATGAGATACTGAAGCACTTGTCTGTGTCTTCACTCCGATGCATCATTATCCTGATTTGAACTCCGAGGCTGGATTCTTAGGCTGGGTTCACACGAGCACATTAACGTCCATAATGGACGGACGTATTTCGGCCGGAAGTCCCGGACCGAACTTAGTGCAGGGAGCCGGGCTCCTAGCATCATAGTTATGTACGATGCTAGGAGTCCCTGCCTCTCCGTGGAACTACTGTCCCGTACTGAAAACATGATTACAGTACGGGACAGTTGTCCTGCAGAGAGGCAGGGACTCCTAGCATCGTACATAACTATGATGCTAGGAGCCCGGCTCCCTGCAGTGTGTTCGGTCCGGGACTTCCGGCCGAAATACGTCCGTCCATTACGGACGTTAATGTGCTCGTGTGAACCCAGCCTTAGAGTACCTTTAGCTCTTCCAAACCCGGGCTACTCTGACACCGGGTAACTACAAGATATATATAAAAGCAATTGGCCAGGCCTTCTAATAATCAAGGATCTCTAGTCTAAAGGCCAATGATGAAGCAAATGCTAGTTGATCGGCTCGTTTATGCGGCCAATAAGTTGGTCGCTAGTCGGCCGCATATCTCCCTGTGTAAATAGGGAGATGTGCTGCCGACATCATGGAAATGTATGGGACGAACGGTCGCTCGTCCACATACATTACCAATCATAGCTCCTTGTGAAAGGAGCAAAGGAGCGCAATCAACCTGTTTGTCTCATCTATTGGCACTCGCTCTCACGGCCCATATCAGGCCGTGTAAAAGGACATTAAATTAAAGTACACTTCTAGCTAAAAATTCTAATTTCACATTGTTCTAGAATACACATGTATTCAAAATACAAAATTCTGCTGTTTTTCAGACCTGTAATTGTCTAGTCATCCAATTACTGTAAAACCTTGTTCACACAGTGCAGATTTGATGCAGACTTTGCATTCATTTTTTAAGCT
Source organism: Rhinoderma darwinii (assembly GCF_050947455.1). Lineage (NCBI taxonomy): Eukaryota > Metazoa > Chordata > Amphibia > Anura > Rhinodermatidae > Rhinoderma > Rhinoderma darwinii. Next base: position 349,045,434 of record NC_134688.1, read on the forward strand.
AAAACAAGGAACTGAACCTAAACAGAAGAAATATTTAGAAAAAATTGTATTCGACACACTCTTGAAATGTTAACGTAAATTTAGAGGTTTTTTTAAAAAATTCGTAATGCCAGTGGCGACATGTGCAACGTTTCAGTCGTGAGACCTTCGTCGGGAACTGAGCCGTACTGGGGACCAGCAGAGAGAAAAAATATTTAGTAAGTAAGGCCTAAAAGTGTCTACTCCTCTGTATACAATTCTGGCTTTGGCTTGAAAAATGCATGCAAATGCTGCATCAAATCTGCACTGCGTGAACTAGACCTAATAGGGCTTTAGAATTAATTCATGTAAATTAACCTTTAGTCGATTCTTCATCTGAGAAAACCTTGTGATTTTACTTCTTGAATCAATTGTAGGAAGTCTGAAAGGTGGATGATCATTCAATTCTTAATATAGGACACCACTGGCACTTGACAAACAGTGCAGTGAAAAGTGTTGAGCTCATTACAAAAGTTGCTATTTATGTAAAAAATTCCCTGAGAAGATGATTAATCATTCTAAATGTGACAAGAAACAATAACATTGCATTATTGATATGTAAATGTAAAGCTGTTTTGATCCATTGGTGCCAAACTCAAAGTGTGTGGGACTAATGGTTCTGCTTGAATGAAGGTTTGTGGCCTGTGAAACTAGAGTCAAAGAATTAAATTTATTGTTTCACTGTTTACAAAAACCTTCATCCTTAGCTAAACATAAAATAGTCTCCGGGCAGTTTTTCAAGATTTTGTTTTAGCATATGATATGGATGATCAAAGCTGGTTTGGAACGATCTAACGTTAAAATGTATTGTTCGAGAGAAAGCACAAAATCCCACAGTAACTGAAGAATAAATATGCATAATGTGCTCGTGCTTATCTAGTAAATATTGAAATTAAGTTTTAGAGAATCTTTCTTTTTATCTTTCCACAATGCAAATTACATTTACAGGAAAATAAATTTATCGACTTAATATCATAGAAGCCCAAAGCAAAGTCGAATAAAATTACATAATAGCCTAAAGAGATTGTCCCACGGTTAAATATAATATTTTTCTGTCGCACAAAACATAACAATAGTTCAACTGGAATGATTTTTTAAAAAGCTCCTGTTTTTGCATGTAGATATTGCTGCATAATTGTTATTGTCCATTTAACGTGTTCAGTCCCGGTGAGACGAAACCACCGTCTACCAGCACATTAGGTGGACATTTTAAGAGGACACCATAACAAGTATGTAACAATTAGGCTGTTATATCCAACAAATGCAAATTATCTATCTATCTCTGATCCTTCTATATGTTTGTATATATATATATATACACACACACACAAATATATATATATATATATATATATTGCTTTCATATCTAGCTAAACATTTTTCTGTATACAAAGAGTTCAATGTGAATTACATACAGCTTATTTAAACTAATTTCTATACAAATCCATAGTTCTGGGCATATGTGCAGCGTAGGTTCCCACCTCATAGAGGTCGCCTTGTCATGGCAGGTGGGCCCACATAGTTTGATCATAATGTGCGCTAAGAACCTCCCTATTGTAAGTAGATTTAGCAGTAATGCATAGTTATTTATATTTAGCGGCTTAGGTAGTATTAGAGTTCGCAGTGTGCTGTCGCCATTTTCTTTTGTGCTTATAAATTTGCAGTCACAGGCGTTCTTGCACCTGTATACATGTTTTGTTTAATTTTATTGGAATGTGCTGTTCAAATTTTTGTGTTTATGTGATTCATATATGTGGGTTAAGTGACTGCCACCATTTTAGATCTTGCACTCCTCCCAGTCTGCCCTGCGTGATTTTAATTAGTGTAATGCTGGTTCCTACCATCCCCTAGTATATGTAAGCTTAGTCCCAGTTCTGGGTGTATGTGCAGCGTAGGTTCCCACCTCATAGAGGTCACCTTGTCGTGGAAGGTGGGCTCACACAATTTGATCAAAATGTGCGCTAAGAACCTCCCTATTGTAAGTAGATTTAGCAGTAATGCATATTTATTTATATTTGGCGGCTTAGGTGGCATTAGTGTTCACAGTGTGCTGAGTGCTGTATAAATTTGCAGTCACAGGCATTCTTGCACCGGTATACATGTTTTGTTTAATTTTGTTAAAATGTGCTGTTCAAATTTTTGTGTTGTTTATGTGATTCATGTATGTGGGGTTAGTGACTGCCACCATTTTTGATCCTGCACTCCTCCCAGACTGCCCTGGGTGATTTTAATTAGTTTAATGCTGGTTCCTACCATCCCCTAGTATATGTAGGCTTAGTCCCAGTTCTGGGTGTATGTGCAGTGTAGGTTCCCACTTCATAGAGGTCGCCTTGTTGTGGCACAACCACAGCCCTGGTCATGAGAAACGGCTTCACAACAAAGCAGGACAATTAGTTATTGTTCTGCTTTGTTTGGAAGCGATGGAGACAGGAGATACTGCTTTAATCTCCTGTCTCCATTTTAAACTTGCCACTTGCGCGGGAGCCCTCACACGCACTCGCTCGTGCGGGATTTCATGCGGGCGCTCATGAGTCGGCCGGTGATGTGTTATCACCATGCCAACCCATGTTAGCCGGGGGCAAGCGCCACTCGCCCCATTTACAAGCGTACTGACAGGGTTTAAATAGCCCTGTGTCGGTACGCTCAGGAGTGCACCTGGGATCTGCCCTCACCACTCCACCAACGAGAGTGACTTACCTGCTCCACAGCTCGACTACGGGCTGGGTCACCTCTCCTTTCGCCTGTCCTGCCTGCCTCCTCCTCCACCAACAGACTACGAACGCTCCCCTGCACCAACGAGTGCTAAGTATCTAATGCAGCAATAGCTGCATTTAACCCTTTCCCATCTCTCCCTATTCCCCTAGAGCAGCATTGCACCCCCGTGCTAGCCCTGCACCTTAACCCTCTCTCCCCTACACTACAGGAACATAACCCTTTGCCTACCTGCACACATTCCTAGTTAACCCTTTCTCAACTGCCTGCACATTAACCCTTTATCCTTCACTTCTCCTGTTAAACCTTAGTGTACAGGGACAGTTATATTTAGGAGAGAGTGGGACTGAAATAGTGAGCGTGTGAGAATGACAACTTAACTTTATGTGTATGTATTGTAATGCAATGTATATATGTATGTTTAGGTAAGTGGGTGGTGGTATAGATTAGGATTCTGATATCTTGTTTAATCTGTACCGTGTAGTGTCAGTGTATTCAATACATATTAAGTTGTTATGTGTATTGGGATACACTGATACTATATTGTGATTATTTACGGTGAACTGAGTTTGGTGTATTTTATCTAAGGCCTTATGCCGACTTTAGTTTTTTCCTTCAGGGTGCACACTTCCGTTATTTTGACTGATCCGTTTTTCCGTTCCGTCAAAAGTAGAGCATTTCCTACTTTGGTCAGTGATTCCATGACCGTGGGACCCATAGAATTGAATGGGTCCGTCAAAAAAACGGACGACACACGGAAGGCTTCCGTGTGCCATCCGTTTTTGACAGATCCGTTGCCCTAGCAACGGCAGGATGTGCCAAACTTCACAGACTGGGACATGTGACAAGTTCAAATAACGTTCAATACCTTCCGTTTTCTTAACGGAAACACGGATTCTAAACGGAAGCACAACGTCCGTTGAAACGGAAACACGGAACAGCCACTGAGTACACACGGATACCAAAACGGACACACGCATCCGTCAAAAATGGCAGAGAAAACGGTGACGGAAGTGTGGATTAGGCCTAAGTGTGATTACTGTTTGTATTAATAAATATTACCTATTATTTACTTACAATTGTATTCCTTTAATTAGTAGAAAAAGCAATTAGATTGACGTTAGTATAAGAAAAAGGTAGGGGAACTAGGCATAACCCTAGTGACCCTGATTATAAAGGAGGTAGTAATAGTGGGTGACACTAGTAGGTGAACCCCACTATTACCCCATCCCCTTTTACAGTGCGCTAAGAACCTCCCTATTGTAAATAGATTTAGCAGTATGGCATATTTATTTATATATATACAAAAGCCATAGAGCAAAGTAACGGCACCAGGACTTCAAGATAGATGAAAAAAAGGTGGATTTATTCACCTCAAGTGAGCAGCGACGTTTCGGTTAGTCACAGAACCTTTCTCAAGCTGGAATAGGGAAAAAACAGCGATTCCTCAATTTTGATGACATATTGTTTGGGTATGATCACATGATTAACAAAATACGTCTAAAAATACGGAGCTGTTTTTAATGGAAAAACAGCTACTGATTTTCAGACGTTTTTTGAGCAACTCGCGTTTTTCGCTGTGTTTTTCCCCGGCGTTTTCACATCTGTTTATGGAGCTGTTTTCAATAGAGTCTATGAGAAAATGGCTCCAAAAACGTCCCAAGAAGTGTCCTGTACTTCTTTTGACGAGCTGTCATTTTATGCGCCATATTTTGACAGCGACGCGTAAAATGACAGCTCGTCTGCACAGAACATCGTAAGACCCATTGCAAGCAATGGGCAGATGTTTGCTGACGTATTGGAGCATAATAGTTCAGACTTTTATGAACTTGTAATTTTGTTTTATTTATTAAAAATAACTTTTTACTGCTTTCACATAGGGGACTTAAACCAGAGTATTGCAGTAATGTATTGCAGTCATAGGAGTACAAAGATGGCGGACCTGGGAGACTACATCAGGCCCCCAGGCTGCCATGCCAACCAACGGCACCCTCCGATCACATCGCAGTGGGGCCGTTGGAACGTTGGAACTGTTTCTAGTAATTTAGATGCCACGGTCGCTATTGACCGTGGCATTTAACAGGTTAAACAAACGGGATCCCGCTCATTACCTTGAAGTGTCGGCTGTAACACACAGCTGACATGCTCATTATATGGAGCGGGCTCAGCTCGTGAGCCCGCTCCATATACCCCACCCAACGCGTGCCAGGTATATCCGGCGGATGTCGGGAAGTTGTTCAAGGGGTTGTCCAGGCACGGGGTGGTTTTTCATATTGATGACCTGTCTACAGGTTAAGTCATCAGTATATGAATGGTAGCGTCCGACACCCAGACCGTGCACCAATCAGCTGTTCTGGCTGCCTCCGGGCACCAGAAGTTATACTGTATAGCAGCCGTGCTGGGTTACTTCAGCTCTGGTCCTATTCACTTTAATAGGAGCACAGCTGCAGTACTGCAGCACGGCCGCTATACTGTGACAGCTGATTGGTGTGGGTTCCGGGTGTCGGATACCCACTGATCATATACTGATGACCTTATCCTGTAGATAGGTTATCAGTATGAAAAACCGCCCAGTGCTTGAACAGCTCCTTTAAGGGAAATTTCGGCAAATATTTGTCCCACTCACTGTCCCGCACAGGCATTACACAAGCCGTTTTTCTTTTTTTTTTTTTTTAAATCGGCTATTATCTATTGTTGAATCCAATATATAACAGCTGATAATACTCATCTCTCCTTGCTCCTCTTTAGCATATGCAGCTCCACTTTGGCTGCAGGTCCCGCTACACACAGTGTCCTGGCCATATCGGCCGAAGAGGCCCCTGGAGCGAGGAAAGGTGAGTAATTAGGGGGTCAGGGCTGGGGTCTGAATTATGTGGTTGAGTCTAAACTATATGGTTTGGGCTGTGGTCTCAATTTTGGGGTCTGCAAATGGCACATATGAGTGCACTGATGGAAAATCCCCTTCCTCTATACTGTTCTCACTGCAAGTTCTAATTAGAGGGGACAGAAAATTATTTGGGAAAAATATATTCTGACGAACCCTGCCCCATTCATTCAAACCATTTCTAGCAGCCTGCACTCCCCAAATGAAACAAATGGAGAGACTACTCCCATGTACACTCAAAGTGGAAGCGTTTAGGAACCACAGCAACAGAGCCACAAAGTGGCAGACCACGTAAAGTTACAGTGCGGGGTCGCTGAGTGCTGAGGCGCATAGTGCAAAAAAGTCGCCAACGCTCTGCTGACTCAATATTTGCAGAGTTCGAAACCTCCTCAGGTACTAACATCCGCACAAAAACTGTGCCCTGGGAGCTTCATGGTATGGGTTTCCATGGCCAAGCAGCTGCATGCAAGCCTTACATCACCCAGCACAATGCCAAGCGATGGATAGAGTGGTGTAAAGCCTGGCGTCACTGGACTATGGAGCAGTGGAAACATGTTTTGTGGAGTGATGAATCACACTTCACTATCTGGCAGTCTGATGGATGAGTCTGGGTTTGGCGAATGCCAGGAGAAAGTTATCTGCTTGAGTTCATTGTGCAAACTGTAAAGTTTGGTGGAGGAGGGATAATCCTATGGGATGGTTTAGTTCCAGTGAACGGAAATCTTAATGTTGAAGCATACCAAGACATTTTGGACAATTGTATGTCTCCAGCAAGGGGGGAACAGTTTGGAGAAGGCCCTTTTCTGTTCCAGCATGGCTGTTCGACAGTGCACAAAGCAAGGTCCATAAAGGCATGGGTGGGTGAGTTATTTAGAAGAACATGACTGGCCCTATCGAACACCATTAGGATGAACTAGAATGGAGATTGCGAGTCAGGCCCTCTCATCCAACATCAGTGTCTGACCTGACAAATGCTCTTCTGGATGAATGGACAAACATTCCCACCGACACACTCCAAAATCTTGTAGAAAGCCTTCCCAGAAGAGTTGAAGCTGTTTTAGCTGCAGAAGGGTGGGGGGGGGGGGGGGGTGGACCCAACTCCATATTAATGCCTATGGATTTAGAATGAGATGTCGTAAAAACTCCTGTAGGTGTAATTTGCTGGCAGAAAGTTGACTTTATGTTTAGTGTTCCTACAAAGATAAATTGTAGAATCTGGCCTTTAGAAAGGAACTTGTATTGCGCATTACCCCACAAACTCCCAGATTTGAAATATCAAGAAAAGGCTCCGCTAGAAGTCGAGTGGTTACACAAAGCGATGTCTATGCACAATGAGTGAGATAGAAAGTGGAATAAGAAAAGTTGGGTTAAAATTTCTACTTGTTGCTGCCTGTGTATAGTATGACATAACCTGCAAGGTCCCGGATCGGAAGGGACCACATATTACAAAAATACATCCAGGCTCCAATAGACCACAGTAATTTATGTGCTGGAAAGGAACTATATAGATATGCGTGGAATTACTCTTCAATGTCATAGAGACAAAACACCAATTATTTATTATTGAAGCTGACTTTGTTGACTATTGTTGTTATTAGTAGAGCAGTTGTTTGCTATTGAATTGTCTAAACGATTATGTTGGCTTTTCTCATTGCTGCTGTCAGTTTCTTACAAGCTACTGCACTTGTTTGGTAATTAACGCTTATAAATAACTTAGAAGTAATACAGTTAGGTGCAGAATTATTTGGACAGTGACATAATCTTTATGATTTGGGCTCTGCATGCCACCACATTGGATTTGAAATGAAACAACTGAGATGCAATTGAAGTGTAGACTTTCAGGTTTAATTCAGGGGGTTGAACAAAAATATCCTGTGAAACGTTTAGGAATTGCAACCATTTTTCTACACAGCCTCCTCATTTCAGAGGCTCAAATGTAATTGAACAAATTAACATTACCATATATAAAATGTTTTTTTTAAATACTTTGTAGAGAATCCTTTGCAGGCAATGACTGCCTGAAGTCTGGAACCCATGGACATCACCAAACGCTGGGTTTCCTCCTCTGTGATGCTTTGCCCGGCCTTTACTGCAGCGGTCTTCAGTTGTTGCTTGTTTGTGGGTCTTTCTGCCTTAAGTTTTGTCTTAAACAAGTGAAATGCAGCTCGATCGGGTTGAGATCTGGTGATTGACTTGACCATTGCAGAATATTCTACTTCATTGCCTTAAAAAAGTCCTGGGTTGCTTTCACAGTGCTACTTTTGTTTTCAGTCACATCATCAGTGAACGCTAATGACCCAGTGCCTTTGGCAGCCATGCATGCCCATGCCATCACACTGCCTCCACTATGTTTTACAGAGGATGTACTCCACACCAGGGGCGAAACTAGGAAAGTCTGGGTCCAATAGCAAACGTTTGACTGGGGCCCCCTAGGTGCCACACATAGCCCCCCTTATAGACAGTGCCCCTGGAGATACTGCCCCCTGTGAATCGTGCCATACAGCCCCCCTGTAGACAGTGCTATACAGCCCCCCTGTAGACAGTGTCACAGCCCACTTGAAGCTAGTGCCCCCACCTCCCCCTGTAGATATCGCCATAAAGCCCCCCTGTTGATAGCGCCATACAGCTCCCCTGTATATAGTGCCACAAAGCCCCCCTTCCTTGTATAAAGTGCCACACAGCCCCCTCCGTTGTATATAGTGCCACACAGCCCCCTGTAGATTCTGCCGCACACATACCCCTGTAGATTGCGCCACACACAGCCTCCTGTAGATAGCGCCACAAAGCCCTCCCTTGTAAATAGTGCCATACAGCCCCCCTAGTAGATAGTGCCACACTGCCCCCCTTAGTAGTGCCACACTGCCCCCCTTGTATATAATGCCACACAGCCCCCCTTGTATCTAGTGCCACACAGCCCCCTTGTATATAATGCCACAGCCCTTCCCTTGTATATAGTGCCACATAGCCCCCTTGTATATAGTGATACAGCCTGACCTCCCTTGTAGATAGTGCCACACAGCCCCCTGTAGATAGCGGCAGACACAAAGCCCTGTAGATTGCACCACACACAGCCCCCTTTAGATAGTGCCACACACAGACCCCTGTAGATTGCTCCACACACAGACCCCTGTAGATTGCGCCACACACAGACCCCTGTAGATTGCGCCACACACAGACCCCTGTAGATTGCACCACACAGCCCTCCCCATGTAAAGCACCATAAAGTCCCCCTAGTAAATAGTGCCACAAAGCCCCCCTTGTATACAGTGCCACCCTGCTCCCCCTTGTATATAATGCCACCCTGCTCCCCCCTTGTATATGCCACCCTGCTCCCCCTTGTATATAGTGCCACCCTGCTCCTCCCTTGTATATAGTGCCACCCTGCTTCCCCCTTGTATATAATGCCACCCTGCTCCCCCCTGTATATTGCCACACAGCGCCCCAAAAAAAGTTATATATTGTACTTACCTTGCCCCGTTCCCGTGACAGACGGAGCTCTTGAGATCATCAGGGCGGGACACATGCGCAGACCAGCGTGATGCAGTGACTTCATCGCACCGGCCTGCGCAGGAAGTCTTCCCAGTCCTTTATAGGCTGCAGGCCTAACGTGGCCAATAGTATTCATTTGTATCTGTGAGGATGCAGATACAAATGAACGTGGCTGTTTCTAGCACTGGGGCCCCCTTTTGTGCTACCAACGCCACGGAGGGGGCCTGTGCTGCCCGGCCCTTAATTGTTAGGGGTCGGGCGGCGCAGGCCCCATAGTGGTGTCGCTACAGCTGTAGCAGCCATAACGGCATGGGGGGGCCATGTCGGCGGGCGGGACGGGCCCACTCATGCCGCTGGCCCTGTAGCAGCCCTATGGCTGCTACAGTGGTAGTTAAGCCACTGCTCCACACTGCAGTACCTGGTAGAAGCATAACACTAGGTCATAGAGGCCTTTTTCAATTTTTTACATGTAGCACTATGCTAAATACAACGTGCTAAATACAACGTGACACCTCAGTCACTAAAGGGCTCAGCTGTTACTGAAGGTTAGATTTAATGAGAATATAAAGGAAATATGTTAGGATCAATTAGAAATAAACTAATTGATATTATATTGCTATCACAGGGAACATGCCTAGAAATAGAAATATATGATGCAGAATAAAATACACTTGAGTGAAATATTAATATGCAAAAACTTGCAGTTTGTCATTTTCTGCACTACACAAATAATGTTGCCATATGTTTTTATTCACCGCTGAGAAATATAAAAGTATCCTCTGACCACAAGTCAACCAGTAATTAACATGACGCTGTGCTATTAATAGACATGTTTTTGACTGAGAGTGCACTTCATGCTTCCCAAGACACGGATGAATGCCAAAGCATAGTAAATATATTGTGCAACCACTACAAACTACTACAGTAAGATACAAATAAAGCGACACCAGTGGCGTAACTACCGCGGTAGCAGCAGTAGCGGCTGCTACGGGGCCCGGGGCTTGAGGGGGCCCGGTGGCGCCGCTAGCAGCCGTTATGGCTACTACAGCGGTAGCGTCGCTACTGTGGGGCCCGCGACGCCGAGCCTTACACAGGCCCTCTCATGCCTGTAGGTGTCGCTAGCACCGGAGGGGGCCCCAGTGCTAGCGGCAGCCAAATACATGTATTAGCACTGAATGGCCGGGCATGTTCCGTGCCTGACCATCCAGTGCCTTACAATGACACTGATTGGCTAGCGGCGCGATGACATCATCGCGCCGCTTCCATGCTTGGAAGGTGCTGATTGGCGGGGCAAGTCATTCTGCCCCGCCAATCAGCGTCATTGGAGGACGCTCGTTCAGCTCCTGCAGACATGCTCAGAAGAGAGCATGTCTGCATCGCCAGTGAACAGCGTGGGAACCGGAGAATGTGAGTATGTCAAGTTTTTGTTTTTTAGGGGGTCTATATGTGGGGCAGTAGCTACAGGGGGGTCTATATGTGGGTTAGTAGCTACAGGGGGGTCTATATGTGGGTGTGTGGGCCATTATATACAGGGGGCTCTATATGTGGGCCATTATATACAGGGGGGTCTATATGTGGGGGTGGGGGCCACTATATACAGGGGGCTCTATATGTGGGCCATTATATACAGGGGGCTCTATATGTGGGCCACTATATACAGGTGGGGGTCTATATGTGGGACACTATATACAGGGGTGGGTTACCTGTGGGGCACTAGCAACAGGGTGGCTATATGTAGTGCACAGTCTACAGGGGTGGGCTATATGTGGGACACTATATACAGGGGGAGCTATATGTGAGACACTATATACAGAGGTGGGCTATACGTGGAGCACTAACTATAGGGGAAGCTATATGTAGGGCAGCACGGTGGCTCAGTGGTTAGCACTATTGCCTTGCAGCTCTGGAGTCCATATGTGGGCACTATCTATAGGGGCTTCTATGTAGGTCACTATCTACAGGGGGCACGTTGTGTGTTTGTGACAGTTATATTTAGATGTGTTGAGAATTTTAACTTTGTTTATAGGTGCAGAAATGTTTTAAAAGTGAGAAGCTGAAGACATCTAAACGGAAAACTGCAGAAATGGGTCATGGCCGGGAGAAATCCATCATAGATGTCTGAACCGGAGGGAGAAGAAAAGAACTAGAATCTGAGACGTCACCGGTGAGTCACTTAATGTAAATGTTTATTCTGCCTCTAATCAGTAATGTAGTCACTGTACGATCTGCAGCGAGATGATGGTGATAGGATTTTTTTTGTGAAACCGCATCTCCCAGCATATCCTTACCATTGTTCCGGCCATGCTGGGAGCTGTAGTTTTACGCCGTACAAACCTATACGCAGTGGCGTAACTACCGCTATAGCAGCCGTAGCGACTTCTACAGAGCCTGCAGCATGAGGGGGCCCGTGACACCCGCCGGCACGGCCCCCTCCCATGGCCGCAGGCTCCGCTAGCAGCCACTATGGCTGCTACAGCGCGACGCCACTGAAGGGGTTGTTCCTACATAAGACGTGTATCCCCTATCCACAGGATAGGGGATACATGTGTGATCGCTGGCAGGGATGAGGAGAACAGGGGACCAAAAGTCCCCCCTAAGTTCTCCATGACAAACCTCAGACTTCCGGGGTCTGTGTCGGCAGCTCCGTAGAAATGAATGGAGCGCCGGTCGCGCTTGTGCGCATGCGTGACTAGCGCTCCTTTCATTTTTATTGAACTGCGCAGACGCCGGAAGTCCGAGGTTAGTCATGGAGAACTTCGGGGGACTTTCGGTCCCCCGTTCTCCTTATCGCTGCCAGCGATCACACATGTATCCCCTATCCTGTGGATAGGGGATGCATGTCTTTTGTAGGACAAACTATAGGCCGTTTTTTTTGGGGGGGGGGGGGCTATATGGCGTTATCTACAGAGGGGTTCTGTATGGCGTTATCTACAGGGGGGGCTGTATGGCGTTTTCTACAGGGGGCACTGTATGGCGTTATCTACAGGGGGGGCTGTATGGCGTTCTCTACAGGGGGGACTGTATGGCGTTATCTACAGGGGGGGCTGTATGGCGTTCTCTACAGAGGGGGCTGTATGCCGTTATCTACAGGGGGGCTGTATGGCGTTATCTACAGAGGGGGTCTGTATGGCGTTATCTACAGGGGGGCTGTATGGCGTTATCTGCAGGGGGCTGTGTATGGTGCTATCTATAGGGGGGCGCTTTGTGGTGGAATCTATAGGGAGGCACTATCTACAAGGGGGGGTTGTGTGATACCCAGCAGAGGGGGGGCCCCAGTCAAAAGTTTGCTATGGGGCCCAGTCTTTCCTAGTTACGCCCCTGAGCGACACTCAACAGTTATGAAATCCTGATACGCATATGCATAGTCCCAAATTATGGGATCTAATCTGCAATCACTTGTTACTCCATATTATTGCGATATGTGGAGCAATGGAAAAGGTTAGATCCTGGTGTGTTCATTGAGGTAGAGATGTGTCATTCAAATGGAGGAGCTATGAGGTTGTAAAGCTTTTAGGGTGTATTCACACGATGCGGTCAATTTGTGCCTTTTGTAGCAAAAAAACATGATTTGACTGCACCGTTTAAATACACACTTCATCCTTTGTATTGTAGTCTGCGTATCTGTACGTCCGTATAACTGGGGGTGAGCATAGGTAAGCATTTGCTTCCACCTGACATGGAGTGGATAGTATGTGTTTACATGTAAATTGTGTTCTCCCTAAATCCTATATATATATATATATATATATATATATACACGGTATATATTTAAATATATATATTATATATAGATATATTGTCGGGATCTGTGCGTATAGGGGGTTGCGGTTGGCAATGAAAATGTAGATACAGTTTAAGTTTAAAGTCCACACTCGGCTTTATTGCAGTCTAAAAAGTGCTTATACAGCATAGAAGACTTGCAACATATAAAAACAAATACCTGGTCCATCTGGGAGCTAACTAAACAGCAGGTTTCCTCACCTATGAGAAACCATGAGTACTCACTTCCTTGGATCAGGATTTTCACACTGTCCTTGTGTGGATTTCCAGGCTCTAACCCTCTGTGCACTAAATAAAGAGCATTTATGGCTCAGTAAACAAGCCCAGTAGCTTCACACCCGCTTACTGGGCTAGGGGTAACGCCCGTACTGGAGTGGGGTAGGGAATGAAAGGTCCCACTGCGAATCCTATTTACCATTCCATATAAATCAAGAACACAACACACGTTTAACAAAAGCCCCAACAAACTAAGTTTTGCTGAGTAACCATACTTTCCTGGATTCCTTATCTCACCACTCTTAACTAGAGAGAAATATACCCCATTCCCATTCCAGCCGAAGGCTTCCAATATATATATATATATATATATATATATATATATATATATATATATACATATACACAATGTTTATATATAGCGGAGAGGCAGCTAGTCAAGTCACAGTCAATGCAGAAGTCTATACAAAGAGTTCATAGCACTCGGCTACCTGAGATCGTCCAGACATTGGCAGAGGCTTTAACACGGATAGGGCTAGATGTGGCAGGTTGCGCCAGACGTGGCAGATGGCACCAGGAGTGGCAGATGACACCAGACGTGGTGTAATCCAGCCGAAGTGGCAGGTTGCACCAGTCGTGGCGGATGATACAAGGGATGGCAGTTGACACCAGACGTGGTGTATACCAGCAGGCGGCACAACACGACTCCGACACTAGAGAGGCTCAGGAATGAAACACTGCATGGGATACGGGAGATATTTGCAATACAGATATTGGAGTACTTTAATAACGCTCAGGCAAGGAGTGAAATGGCAGGGCCCTTTTTATAGTCCCGGGTGGTCTGGGAAATAATTAATTACATATGCATGCGCGTGCCCCCTAGCGGTCATTGCAGGACAGAGCGGCTGGATCCGCTGACGTCTCCGGGGAAGGAGACGTCGGCCACAGAAAGGAGGTCTGCGGTCGTCAGAAGGTAAGTGGAGGCTGCGGTCCATAACCGCGGCCATTACAGTACGCTCCCCTTATGCCCCCTCTTCTTGGATCCAGAGCAAGAGAGGAATATTATAACGAGGGTAGGGGCATTAAAATTCTCCCCTGGTTCCGAGGAACTCTCCTCAGGAACAAACCCTCTCCAGTCCACCAAATAGAAAGTCCTTCCTCCCTACCCTCTTGAAGTCCAGGATCTCCTTCACCTCAAACAGATCAGATGAACCCCTGGGAGCAAATGCAGGACTAGAAGTGACACATGGAAGGAATTGGGGATTCTGAGGGTAGAGGGCAGCTGGAGCTTATAGGAGACAGGGTTCATCTGTTGTAGGACCTCAAAGGGTCCGAGGAACCTGAGAGCAAATTTATATAAGGGCACCTTCAAACGAATGTTCATGAGGAAAGCCAGACGTTGGCTCCAGAAGGGAACTCGGGAGGAACTTTTCTTCTTTTATCGGCATGCTTTTTCATGCGGTCCACTGCCTGGAGGATCGCAGACTTAGGGCTTATTCAAACGAACGTAAAATACGTCTGTGCTACGCACATGGAAATCACGCGGGTCGCACGGACCTATGTTACTGAATGGGGCCGTTCAGACTGTCAGTGAATTTCACGCAGCGTATGTCCGCTGCGTGAAACGCACGACATGTCCTATATTTTGCCGTGTTACGCGCTACACGAACCCATTGCAATCAATGGGTGCGTGCAAATCGCGCTCGCCACACTGAAGCACTTCCGGGTGCCGCGCGTGATTCGCGCAACAGTAGTAAAATGAATGAATGAAAACAGAAAAGCACCATGTGCTTTTCTGTTTGTAAACAGAAAACCAGAGTGTCATCATGATGCCGGCTGTGTGAAAATCACGCAGCCGCACACCATATGCTGATGACACACGGACCTTTTGCGCGCGCAAAATGCCGCGTTTTTTTGCACTCGTAAAATAAGCTCTTAGTTTGCTGCCAGATGTTAATAAAAGTCCCACATGAAGAATTTGCTGCTGGCTCGCACTGGAAGAGGAACTCAAGGATGCTGACTGTACACAATGTAGAAAGGAGACGAGACAATAGACTCACTTGTGTGATTGTTGTACGAGAATTCCGACCCAAGGCAGAAGTTGTACACAATTGTCGTGTTGGGCGGAAACAGAATGACAGAGATAGTTCTCCAAAATTTGATTGGTTCTCTCTACTTAACCATTGGACTGTGGGTGATAAGTCCAGTTTTTCATCTAACAAGTTGCACAGGGCTCTCCAGAACTTGGATGTGAACTGTACCCCCTGGTCCGAGACAATATGCAGAGGAAGTCCGTGTAGCCGGAAGATGTGCAAAATAAATAGATTTGCCAAGACGAGGAGCAGACGGGAGGCCGGTCAGTGGAATAAAATGCGCTATTTTAGAGAAACTATCCACTACTACGCAGATCGTAGTACATCCAGCTGAGAGGGGAAGGTCGGTGATAAAGTCCATAGCAATATGCCACCAAGGGTCATCAGGAACAGGCAGGGGTTGTAGCAGGCCAGAAGTTTTGTAGCGGGTAGATTTCTTCGAGGCACAGTTCATACATGAGGAGACATAGTCCACAACATCTTCAGACAGAGTGGGCTACCAATAGTGACAAACTATCAAGTCCTGTGTTTTACGGAGACCAGAGTGCCCCGCCAATTTGGAACTGTGACCCCCAGTGGAGAATTCTCTTCCTGTCTGCAAGGCGGACAAAAGTCTTTCCAGGAGGAATGTCTATAATAATAATCCTAGATGCAACAATAATCCTAAATGGGTTTATAATATATTGAGAAATTTCCTCAGAGTCATTAGTCTCAAATGATCCAGAGAGGGCATCAGCCTTCACATTCTTATCAGCAGGACGGAAGTGAAGCAAGAATTGAAATCTAGCGAAGAACAATGACCACCTCGCTTGGCGGGGATTTAGTCGTTGTGCTGACTGTAAGTACGTAAGGTTCTTGTGGTCCATATAAATGATAATAGGGTGAACTACGCCCTTCAGCACGTGTCTCCATTCCTCTAATGCCAACTTGAGGGCCAGAAACCCCCGATCCCCGATGGAATAGTTGCGCTCTGCCGGAGGGAACAATTTTGAGAAGAAGACACAGGCCACAATCTTGCTCTTAGAGTTCTTTTGACATAATTGTGCTCCAGCACCAACGGAAGATGCGTCCACTTCCAGAAAGAATTGCAGAGAAGCATCAAGGTGATGGAGAACAGATGTGGAGGTGAAAGCGCTCTTGAGCTTAGTAAATGCTGCATCTTCCTCTGGAGACCAAACCTTGGCGTTCACTCCCTTCTTGGTGAGGACAGAAATTGGAGCGGTCAGAGATGAGAATTTCAGGATAAATTGCAGATAGAAGTTTGCGAATCCCAAAAATCTTTGTATGGATCGAAGACCTTGTGGACGTGGCCACTCTGAAATGGATCTCACCTTCTCTGGGTCCATCTTGAGGCCATGGTCAGATACAATGTAGCCCAGGAAGGGCAGAGAGTTTTTCTCGAACACACATTTCTCAATTTTAGCATATAGGCGGTTCTCCCTTAACAACAACAGAACTTGACGAACGTGCCTCCGATGTGTCATCAAATCAGGTGAGTGAATCAGGATGTCGTCCAGATAGACCACCACACAGACATACAGCAGATCCCAGAAAATGTAATTTACAAATTCCTGGAACACAGCTGGAGCATTACACAGTCCAAATGGCATCACAAGGTATTCGTAATGGCCATCTCGGGTGTTAAATGCGGTTTTCCATTCATCTCCTTTGCGAATACGGATCAAGCTCCGCGTAGCTTTGTGAATACCTTGGTCCCACAAATTCTATCAAAAAGTTCAGAGATGAGCGGCAGGGGATACTTATTTTTTACCGTAATTTTTTTCAGACCCCGGTAGTCGATACATGGACGAAGAGATCCATTCTTCTTCTTCACGAAGAAGAATCCGGCTCCGGCCAGAGAGGGAGATTTCTGGATAAACGCTCTCTCAAGGTTCTCCTTAACATAGGCGGACATGTCTATGGTCTCTGTTAGGGAAAGAGGATAAACTCGCCCTCGAGGCGGTGAAGCGTCAGAGAGTAAATCAACAGGGCAGTCGTGGATGCGATGAGGAGGAAGAGTTTCTGCTCCTCACTTACTGAAGACGTCTGCAAAATTAGCATAATGAGACGGTAGATCGGAGAGTGACTGAGGCAGTGGAGGCAAAACAGGACGAACCTGTGGCAGGCAGCAGCTAAGGCACCTGGGCCCCCATTGGAGGACCTCTCCAGAGTTCCAGTCGAGAACCGGGGAATGTAAACGAAGCCAAAGCAGGCCCAGCAGGACAGGGCTGATAGCTTTAGGCAGGACGACGAAGGCGATCTGTTCCGAGTGAAGAACTCCGACTTGTAACATCAGTGGTTTAGTGATGGACATAGTAGGGTCGGGCAATGGTAGTCCATTCACAGAGGCAACATCCAGGGGTCTCTCCAGAAGAACTGTGGGTAGATGTATACAATACACTAGATCCTGCTGGATAAAATGTGCAGCTGCTCCAGAATCCAGATAGGCAGAGGAGGAGTGTAATGTCTCTCCAGAGACAATGATCACAGGAATAGATAATTTGGGAGAGGCTTTGATGTTTAGCGTCGTCCCACCTAGGATTGTCTGGCTTTTGTGGACATTGGCGCACAAAATGGCACTTAAGGCCGCAATATAGACACAGACCTGAATAGCGTCTGTGCTGTTTCTCCTGCTCGGACAGTCTGATTCTGTCTACCTGCATAGGTTCCTCAGGTAAAGCAACAGGACGAGGTAATAGTGGTCTCTGGAACAAGAGTGCCAATCTGTGGAAACGTCTCTCCCGCCAAACCTCCAGAGCACGTTCCTGGATCCTCATGTCGATCCGGGTAGGGGGAAGGTCGCGAGCTGCTAGCTCGTCTTTGATGTGTGAGGCCAGTCCCTGACAAAAGGTCACCACCAACGTCTCATTGTTCCATGCCAACTCTGCTGCCAGGGTATGAAAGGAGATAGCATACTCTCCTACTGTGGATGCTCCTTGCTTGAGGGTTAGCAGAGTGGCCGCTGCAGAGGATGTCTAGCCTGGCTCCTCGAACACATTGCAAAAAGTCTGTAAGAATAAGGCTAGGTCTGAAAGTTCTGGTACCTGTCGTTCCAAGGTGGAGTTCACCCATGCGAGGGCCTTGCCAGCGAGAGGGGAAATAATGAACGCTACCTTGGCCTCATTAGAGGGGAATAGATGAGCTCGTAGTCTAAAATGAATAACACATTGATTGATGAACCCTCTACAGGCCCTAGGATCACCATCATAGCAAAGAGGGAGAGGCAGCGAAACTGTTGATCCAGAACAGACAGGAGGAGTAACAGGCAGTGAAATGGTTGATCCAGTCAGGCGATGATGAAGTTTACAGCCACTAGGAGTTGATACTGGCGGGCACGTAGATCACGCATATCCGATTGTATCACCTGGTCTTAGATTGGCTAGCGGGTTCCATGGCATGAACATACTGTCACGATCTAGGGGATCTAGGGGTATGTGGACCCACTAGGCCGCTCCGCTGTAGCGGAGACGCAGCTGACCAAGTCACAGTCAATGCAAAAGTCTCTACAAAGAGTTCGTAGCACTGGGGTACCTGAGATAGTCCAGACAATGGCAGATACTTTAACACGAATGGGGCTAGATGTGGCAGGTTGCGCCAGATGTTGCGGATGGCACCAGAAGTGGCAGATGACACCAGATGTGGTGTATTCCAGCAGGCGTGGCAAGTTGCACGAGACGTGGCGGATAATACCGAGGATGGCAGATGACACCAGACGTGGTGTATACCAGCAGGCGGCACAACACAACTCCAAAACTAGACAGGCTCAGGAATGAAACACAGCACGGGATACAGGAGACAGATAGCAGGGCACGGGAACACTGGGAGCAGGAAAACCCTAAGGGACCATTTGCATACAGACATGGGAAGACTTCAACAACGCTCAGGCAAGGACGGAAAGGGCAGGGCCATTTTCATAGTCCAGGGTATTCTGGGAAATAATTAATTTATTACATAATTACATATGAGTGCACTGGCCCTTTAAGGCCTGGGGAAGGAGAGATCGGCCACAGAATGGAGGTGTGCGGTCGCCAGCATGTAAGGCAGGCTGTGGTCCGATATAAGTAGATCTGGCACTGGTTCAGTGAAATCCCCATGCAGGTACTCGCTTCTCCATCATAGCAAGGAGGTAGTTGCACCGAAAATCAGGAGTCGGCACCGGTACTGACAGGAGGTGTAGTAGGAGGAACAGCAAGAGCAACAGGAACAGGTGCCGTGCTGGCTGCAGCTTGCGCATCTAGCCGCTGTGCAATGGAGTTCACTGCCAAGAGGAGTTGGTCTTGTCGTGACTGAAGGTCTCGCAGGTCTGCCTGCAGGGCTTGTGACGTCGTCATGGTCTTGGGTTGACCAGCGGGGTCCATTGCCTGAGCGTACTGTCATGATCCGTGGGTATGTGGACTAGGCCGCACCGCCGTAGCGGAGTAGCAGCTGGCCAAACAACTTGTAGACACCAGACGTGGTGTATATAAGCAGGCATGACCGGTGGCACAACACGACTCCAACAGGTTCAGGCACAGGAACAGATATAGCACGGGATACAGGTAGCAGGGCACGGGAACAAGGGGAACAGGATAACACTAAGGGACCATTTTCTAAGACTAACATGGGTAAACACAACAACGCTCAGGCAATGAGTGAAGGGGCGGAGCCCTTTTTATAGTCCAGGGTGATCATGGGCCAATTAAAGATCTTACTCATGTGTGTGAACTGGCCCTTTAAGGCTGGAAGAGAGTGCGCGCACGCACCCTATGGGAACCAGTGCAGCGATGCGGAAGTGTGTGCCGGCGTCGCTCAGGAGGGAGATGCCACCTGGCACTCACTCGTCCATGGTCGTAGCCGTCGGGGGGCAGGTAAGAACGACGTTCCGCAGCTCTGGACATTACAATCTTTAACTAGATCACCATCGTCGGTGGGGTCCAAAAGTAAGACTCTGCTGGCTTCGCTTATTAGTCAGTTGAGTCTAGTGACTTTAACAAGCAGGGTGTTTTGAATGAGGGACTTTGAGTATGGTTCTCTGATTCAGAGACACAGACATGCCTCCACACCATCACGTTTTATGAAGAATCCAGCAAAACAGGTCTCAAATGGGTTAGTTTATGAAAATATAACCCAAAATTGGCAATCCTGAAAAGTTTTGTGGGTATTCTGGGCGGATCGGTGGTGAGACTTACAATGTCCCGCAAATGGCTATTCATATGTTGGATGGTATGCTCATAGCCTCTCACTCAGCTTTTGACTTACAGGAAGTGGGCTGGGCCAGGCACTAGGAAATAAAAGTCAACACATCATATCAGTGAACCCAAAAAAGAGAAAATGATCGACTGAAGCACAACAGATTGATAGCAAAAAGTACAAAATTTTATTAACATGAAACCATGACAAGGGTTAAAACTAGAACAGGGAATGAGTCACTCAATAAAAAGACATCGAAAACAATAATGCACCGGATGTCAATGTGACAAAGATCTATACAAAACTGTTTGTTTGTTAGTACAGCAAAGACAAAGAGTATATATATGCCTGTGCAGGCCTGTAGTTGATAGAGCCAAAAAGGGTAATGACAGAAAAAGAGATCCACATAGGATAGGATACCTGTATATACTGCCTAGATCACCACTATGCAAGTGAATGCATAGCAATGGTTACATGTAAATACCTAAATGCAGTGATTATCTGCATATATGTGTTGGACTAATATACGGCATAGTATGTATTACAGGACCACTGTTTGAAATAACATCCAACAATGTGCATGGGCTCAATAAGAAAATAACAGGTCAATAGCAGGAAACACACTCAGTAATGGCTGTGACACATACCGGTGGACATGATGGAGACGTGGAAAGGGATGTCTGGGATGTCTGGACTCATTTTCTCTTTTTTGGGTTCATCAATTGTTGATCGATGCACCAAGTTTATCTTGGTCATTACCTGGGACGCAAACACAGTAGATCTCATATTGTTCAGCAACGCTGCTTTATATTGAACAATACTCTGTGTCTGTGCCCCTTCTTTCGGTGGTATTGTATTGGTATATACATCATATCAGTGAGTAGCGGTATCCACAGGGCAGATTGTGGGCGGGTACATAGGCCCCACAGAAGCTGAATGGTGTACTCCACTAGGAGTATGCCACTGAGAGTAATGGTGTATACTGTGTGCACCAAAAAGAATGACGGTTTTCATCACGTGTATCATTTTGTGATTCATGTTAGCCAAGTGGGCATGGTTATGGGTGAAGTTATTTTTTTATGATATGTATATTTTACACCAGGCTGGTGTGAAATGTAAGACACAGAACTAAATGAAGAGTCAGGGCCGCCATCAGGGGGGTATTACTGGTACTCCCGTCAGGGGCCCGGCCACATGGATGAAGAAAAGGGGCCCGCCGGGCTGCCGTCGCCCACCCCCCCCTCAGACTGTTGCCCCCCCCTCGCAACGCTCACGGGCCCCCCCTCGCAACGCCCGCGGCACCCCCCTAGCGACCCCCCTCTAGCGACACTCCCCTAGCAACACTCGCGGCAGCCCCTGCATACCTGTTGTAGCTTCACTGGACGGGGAAGATGCAGCATGTGCTGAAGCTGCGTGTGGAGATCCCGCCCCCCAGCTCCTCTACACTGCTGACCGGACCTGCAGCCTGGTGAGTATTTTCCCCTATCCTTCCTGCTTCCCATCCCCCTGACCCCATTTGTAGATTGTATAAAGTTGGTTAAAATGTTTTTTGGTATTTTTTCGTTTTAACAGCGCTTTTTTGCCGCGATTTTCGTAATCGCGGCAAAAATGGCACAGTTTTGCCGCGATTATATAAAAATCGCGGCAAAACCGCGTGATTTGTGCTGCAATTATGCAAATTGCATAAAAAAAGATACAAAACATGAAAAGTGCTGTTAGGCTATATTCTCACAGTGCGGTCAAGTCACGTTTTTGCAAAAATTGTGGCAAAAAAATGGGATTTCACTGCACTGTGTAACTAGACTAAGGCCTTATTCAGACGGCCGCATTCGGTCCGTGACATACGGAGCGTGTATCGGCTGTATCTCACAGGCTGACCACAATTCATGGAGCCGGACTCCTAGCATCATAGTTATTAGTGTTGCTGGGAGTCCCTGCCTCTCTGCAGGAATACTGTCCCATACTGTAATGATGCTTTCAGTACGGGACCGGGGACAGTATTCCCACGGGAAGGGAGGGACTATGATCATAGATAACTGTGATGCTAGAAACCCGGCTCCCTGAACTGTGGCCGGTCCGGGAAATATGGCGGATACACGGTCCTTATATCACAGACCGAACATGGACATCTGAATAAGCCACTTACTTGCCTCCTATTTTTGGTGCGGATTGCGCACTGAAAATTCACTACAAATTACAATATAAGGCCTTATTCACACGAACGTGTTATACGTCCGTGCTACTTATTACGTCGCACAGAGTTATGTTAGTGAATGGGGCCGTTCAGACTGTCAGTGATTTTCACGCAGCGTGTGTGCGCTGTGTAAAACTCACGACATGTCCTATACTTGCCCGTGTTTCGCGCAGCACGTACCCATTGAAGTCAATGGATGCGTGCAAATCGTGCACGGCACACGGAAGCACTTCCGGGTGACGCGCGTGATTCGCGCTACAGTAGGTAAAGAAGAGAAGGGAAACATAAAAGCCCCCCCTTCTTTACTGTGTTGTAACATCAAAACAGAGGGTCATAATGATGCCGGCTGCGCGAAAATCACGCAGCCGCGCACCGTATGCTGACGCCACACTGAACTTTTGCTCGGACAAAATGCAGCGTTTTTTGCGCGTGCAAAACGGACACGTTCGTGAAGGCGATATTCAGACCAACGTTTGTGAAATCAGACGTGAAGAACGGCCGTTTTTTGTGGCCGATTTGCAGCCGTGCGGGACCCGTTTTCACACATCCCTCATAGACTTGAGTCTATTGAGGGATCCGTGAAAACACACAAAAATAGGACATGTCCTATTTTTTTACAGGCCCTTCACACGATCCGTTAGAACAACGACCATGTGAATAGCCCCATAGAAATACATGCAGCCGTGTGACGGCCATTAAAAAAACGTCCTTAACACGGACGATTAACACCTTAGTCTGAATAAGCCCTAACTCATGTGAATGGGGTTTGTCAGAACGTCATGCACGTGCAGCATTTCACCCCACAAATAATTTTTTTTCAGCTTCCCAGTACATTATGCGGTACAATAAATGGTGCCATGAAAAACTACAACTTGTACCGCAAAAAACAAGCCCTCAAGTAAAAAAAATTATAGCTTTTGGAAGGTGGAGAGGAAAAAACAAAAGTTAAAATCCCAAAAATGGCTGAGGAGGGAAGCTGCATGCCTATTAGCCCTTATTCACACGACAGGGTTTCCCGGCCGGGTGACGGCCGTTCATAAATCAGCCGTCACCCGGCTGCAGTAGGAACAATAGACCCCTAAAGGGCTATTCACACGACCGATTTTTTGACGGGCCGGGAAAACCGGCCGTCAAAAAATGGGACACGCCCTATTTTCGGCCGTTTACCCGGCCGCACGGCTCCCATAGAAGTCTATGGGGCCGGGTAATACCCGGCCATCACCGGAATGTGTCCCGAGTGATGGCCGTGTCTACCGTCGCTCGCTCTCTCCTCCTCACAGCGCAGAGTGCATGTGAGGAGGAGGAGTGTATCTCACTCAGAAGAAGCGCTCTATGCTGGAGGTAACACTGTGGGGGTACTGCTGTAGTGACGTCCCTGCTATGTGCAGGGGTACTGTGTGGCAGGGCTGGGGTGTACAGCAGGTGGAAGAGGGCGCTGCGCTGGCTCCCTTCCCAAATTGCCCTGGCCCGGCGAATCAGCCTCCTTTCCACCCTGGCGCTTCTTCAGGCATCGCTACAGCTATAGCAGCCATAGCGGCTGCTAGCGGCGACACCTACCATGGCCGATGGCGCCGCTAGCAGCTGCTGCGGCTGCTACTGCTGTAGCTTCGTCCCCGCTCTGCTATGTGCTAGCACCACTTTAGCTCCCTGAAGGAGCGGAATCCCTGTGTGTTCGGGGATTCCGCTCCTGGACAGAGCGCTTGATGTCTCTGTCCATATCTGGGCAGTGACATCAGGGGAAACTCCTGAAGCGGAATCCCCGAACACTCTGTGACCGGGGATTCCACACCAAGAGAAGCCAGTAACGTTCAGTGTCCATAAATGGACACAGACGACAGCGGCTTTTCCTGAAGTGGAATCACCGGCCACATGGGGATTCCCCTTCAGGAGTTGCCCCTGATGTCACTGTCCAGATATACCCGGCCCGGAACGGATGCAAAACTAATGCAAACCGGCCGGGAAAAACGGCGGGACACTGTCGTGTGAATAAGGCCTTAGGGTATGTTCACACAATTATCAAAAACAGTCTGAAAATACAGAGATATTCAAGGGAAAACAGCTCCTGATTTTCAGAAGTTTTTTAAGCAAACTCGTGTTTGCTCATCCACGTCTCTTCGTTACCACCCAGCTTCTGGCAGTGCACAGACACACAGCGTGTCCTCGCGAGATCACGCTGTGACGTCACTCACTTCCTCCCACAGGAACTTCATCGCGTCGGACGAACGAGGACACGCTGTGTGTCTGTGCACTGCCAGAAGCTGAGTGGTAACGAAGAGAAGTGGATGATGCAGATTCGTCAGCATCATACACTCCTAGTCACAACGCCCAGCTAGTAAAAGAAGTAAAAACGCCCAGATGTACACACACAATACACGCCCAGATGTACACACACAATACACGCCCAGATGTACACACACAATACACGCCCAGATGTACACACACAATACACTCCCAGATGTACACACACAATACACGCCCAGATGTACATACACAATACACGCCCAGTTGGACATAACTTTAAACACGCCTAGTTGTACTTAAAGAGGCTCTGTCACCAGATTTTGCAACCCCTATCTGCTATTGCAGCAGATCGGCGCTGCAATGTAGATTACAGTAACGTTTTTATTTTTAAAAAACAAGCATTTTTGGCCAAGTTATGACCATTTTTATATTTATGCAAATGAGGCTTGCAAAAGTCCAACTGGGCGTGTTTAAAGTAAAAGTCCAACTGGGCGTGTATTATGTGTGTTACATCTGGGCGTGTTCATGGACAGTGACTTCAGTAGTTTCCCCTGGGCCATTCCCCAGGCGACGTATCCCACTATATGCCATACAGTCGGATACGTTTTAGCTAAATAGATCAAAATCCGGAGCATGAACCGGTCACTGCCGGCTCCATGGTTTCCTTCACTGTTCAAAAAGAAAAAAACAAAAAATATTTTCCAAAACATACCAGGCACTCTTTGGGATAAGAATAATTTTATATACATTTTTATTAAATTCCATATAAAAATATATTTTAAAGATTTTTCATATATAAATATATCTCTTTCCTCTTTTATCCATAATACAAAGATTTTTTATAGGAAAAGAAAAGGGTTTGAGAAAACACATTTGTTTCAAACTAGATGTACATAATTTAAAAAAAAAAAAAAAAAAAAAATGTCTCCTGGCCAGGATACCAACACAGACTTTTATAACATTACTGCCATTAATTTATCCCCCTCTAAACACAATGACATGTCATGATGAGATATCTAGGTAATAGGTGTTCTATACATAAGCCAAAATCAGACCCATATAAGAGATTAGCTATAAGAACCGGTTCTGAAGATTTTTTTATCCAGACACCATTGGTCTCCGTTCACACTTGCGCTTTTTTCTTTTTACTCCTTTTCTAATTTTGGTCCGAAACCAACAGAAACAGTTCCTCTTGTGTGATAGCAATGCAATTGTATATAAGGAGTTAAATATTCATCTTTAAATCTTCCTATACTCGGGGGCAGCCGAGATTTCACCCAAAGGTGAGCAAATTTAAGCAATGGAGCACGCTCCTACATTTAAGAGTCGGAATCCTGCTATGCTGGTATCCACGTTAAATTTTTATTCAGACACCATTGGTCTCAGTTCACACTTGCAGTTTTTGCTTTTTCCTCCTTCTTTTAGAATTTTGGTCCGAAACCAACAGGAGCAGTTCCTCTTATATAATAGCCATGCAAATATAGATAAAGAGTTGAATACTCATCTTTATGTTGATCTCGCAACTCAAGGTGGACTGAAAGTTCACTCTTTTTCACTATGTTCCTCCTCCTGGAGCAATTGTAGAGTTAAGGCAGATTTTAAAAAAATATATCAATCGCGTTTTTCACCCCTTCAATCCCATCATTGGCAGATCACAATTCCCACATGGAAGGTTCTCCTTATATCCACTCCATCCACGGTCAATCCTTATGTTGAATAGCTTGGATCTTCCTATACTCGGGGGCAGCCGAGGTTTCACCCAAGGTGAGCAAATTATAGCAATGGAACACACTCCTCATTGGAGAGTCGGTATCGTAATATGCTGGTATCCACGTTGGTTTTTTCTGGCAACACTGGAGACTGCAAGACGAGGCAAGGTTGACGTCACTACCTGCCAGTAATTGACTGTAATTGACATCTGCACAAAAATCATTTAATGCGAATAACGTACAAACGTGAGCGCCACACTTTCCGTTGCCCACCCCCGGTAATGGAGGGGGGGGGGCCCAGACATCATGGCTGTATGGGGCCCAGAAATTCCTGATGGCGGCCCTGTGAAGAGTACCACACCTTCTCCAATATAAAATGCGACAAATGGTGTGTGACTTTTGTCACAAAATAAACCTCAAAAACCTGATGTGAAATAAAATACATACACGGCATAAAAGGGTGATGCACATTACATCAATATTCACAAATATGGGCCATAATCTTTCTGCGTTGATGTCATAAAGGCAATTGCATTGTAAGAGATCAGCACAGCTGTTAAACGCTATATACATATTTTGCCTTCAGTTATTTTATTGCTCCGATGAATCTAAAATAGTCTTAATTACTTGTTGTCCTGATTTTTTTTTAAACTACCATTTTGTGTACACAGTTCCTATGCAGACCTACAATATATGTCACCATGTGTATAACATACAAACAATCTGTGTTTAGTCCGATTCTGCTGTTCCTTCAACCTTCCCTTCTATCTGCCTTCTCTCCCGATGTCTGTAGGTAAGGGTCTGTTCACAACTGCGTTGGCAACTCCGTTAGGGGCCTCCCTCACAGATCCGACCGAAAAAACAGAAACAATAGCACAGCATGCTGCGCTATTGGTTCGTGTAAAACCACGGACACCCTGACGGAAACCTGTCGGAACCAATTAAAGTCAATGAGTTCCGCCATGCAAAGGAACCAGCGCTTTCCAGTATTTTTGTTGTTCTGGTCCTCTGATGGAGCAGAACAATGGAAACACCAATACAGTTGTAAATAGGCTCTTAGTAGGAAGAACATTTTTAATATACATGTATGGTAACCTTCATTTGTAAGTGGAATTTACACTGCTGCAAATATTACTTACTTGGGTTATTGATAATGCTTGCAGTGGGATTATTTTCTTTTCTAGGGCACTCTTGCTATATGGTGTCTGAACTATCATCCAGCCTTCTTCCTACAGATCCTGCACTTATTCTCCTCTATATATATCTATATATATAGATATATATATCAAAGAATGGGGCAGCACTCCAAAATCAGTGAAAGAAGTTGGGGATCTGTTTATTCACCAAATGCAATGTTTCAGCCCTACTCAATGGGACCTTTCACAAGTGTATATATATATATATATATATATATATATATATATATATATATATATATATATGTAATGAGAAAAAGAGTAAAGCAGCACAGCAACAGCAGTGGGTGCAGGCCTCCCAGGTTGAGGCTAGGAACCCTTGTTAATGAAATCCCAAAAAATGAAGAGGCAGCACTCCAAGGAAATTGGTGGAAAAAAAAGTGGTGTGTTTATTCACCCCAGGCAGGCAACGTTTCGATCCGTCTCTATGGGATCTTTGTCAAGCTTGACAAAGATCCCATAGAGACGAATCGAAACGTTGCCTGCCTGGGGTGAATAAACACACCACTTTTTTTCACCAATTTCCTTGGAGTGCTTCATTTTTTTGGATTGTTTATATATACGGTATATATATATATATATATATATATATATATACACATATATATATATATATATACACACACATATATATATATATATATATATATATTCTGCCAGACATTGAGTTTTTAGGTGTCATATGCTCATCATGCCCTTACCTCTATGTTTAATAATTATACATTTTCACAGAGGTGTTACACTATGGTTATGTATTGTAGAAATAGGGATGGGAAAAGCACCACCATCACTTTAAATCGGGATGTAAGAATGCAACAGACTGTCTTTATGGGCCAGCTCCAGCCCACTTAAGGATTCATTAAGTGAGCCTTTTACAAACTATTGTTACTTATGTATATCATACATGCCAACAGTTCCAATTTTCAGAGGGCTATCCCATGAATTAGATTTAGGTTTAGGTTTAGGTCAATTTGAAGTAATAGGGCATTTCTGGCCTATTTAGGGGTGTTTTCAGGCAAAAATGAGGGAGCGGTAAGTGCTTAAAATGTCCTGAGATTTGGGTTTTCAAATGCTATGGCATACGCAAAAGAAATAGCTGGTAAAGAAAGCTATATGGAAGGAAACTGTCCATACATATACATACCGTCATTCCAATTAAGCAGTTGATTTTTCACAGAGTTTATTAAAGTTTCTTGTCGCTGTTAGGACAATCTACTTTTTTAGCACAATTAATGTTAGAGCTTTTATAACGTATGTTCTTAAAAGCAAATTCATCTTCTGGGAAAACCGTGCCCCACCTGCAGGCTTTGACAGGTCGCTTGTAAATGATTCAAGACAATCCACTTATAATGTTGTTCATTCACTAACAGATTTTTCAAAATGACATTGTATCTACCAAGGGTATAATTAAATCTTGTGATTATCTGCAAATGATAGGGTTAAAACTCCAACTTGTTGCATAAAACCAACTGAGCACTATAAGGGTATGTGCACACACACTAATTACGTCCGTAATTGACGGACGTATTTCGGCCGCAAGTCCCGGACCGAACACAGTGCAGGGAGCCGGGCTCCTAGCATCATAGTTATGTACGATGCTAGGAGTCCCTGCCTCTCTGCAGGACAACTGTCCCGTACTGTAATCATGTTTTCAGTACGGGACAGCAGTTCCACGGAGTAGTAGGGACTCCTGGCATCGTACATAAGTATGATGCTAGGAGCCCGGCTCCCTGCACTGTGGTCGGTCCGGTACTTGCGGCCGAAATACGTCCGTCAATTACGGACGTAATTAGTGTGTGTGTGCACATACCCTAAGAAGTCTTAGAAGTCTAGGGCAAACCCCAATAAATAAGGGAATCTTTAATATTCTCTTATAAAGACATTTTGGTGTATGCATCTGCACCCCTTGAAGAGGATATGTCATGTCAGCAGAAAAAGTAACTGCCACCATACCTGTACTGCTGTCTTGCCCGATTCCAGCACAGTTTATTTGAAGTTGGTAGGTGCCTCCCTGCCTCCGTTCCCCCAGCAATCAGCCCGTTCACTTCCACCGCCCAGCATTAACGGGGCCTGAACCTATCTAGAGTGGCTTAGGTTCACGTGGAGATTGGCCAGTTGTCATTTTATTCAAGAATTAACATATCAGATGCCGGAATGAACGGGCTGATTGCTGGGGGAACGGAGGCTGATTGTGGGGGCAGGGAGGCACATAGCAGCTTCAAATAAACGTCATTGGTATCAGGGGCAAGACAGCACACAGGTATAGAAGCAGATTACCTTTTATGGGGACGTGACCGGTCCTCTTTAAGCATCACATCAAAGTGCTGATTACGCAACTAAAATGAGATGTGCACTGTATGGAAATAAGGCTTCACACAAACAACTGTATTATTGCTCTGCTTTGTATTGAGTAGTAATAGGGCACCCACACAAGTGTACCTCTAAATTACTCTGATTTAATATGGAGGTGTGCAGAGTTTTTACAAATTAAAAAAAAATAGTGGAATGCTGTATCAGATGCCATATGTAAGAAGCAATAACTCCGTACATATGGCATCCGACAAATCATTGTGTGCCGCCTTACATCCTTTGTGCCATGTGCTATGTGTACTTTTTTTTCCTAGAGCTCTTTTTTTTTTTACTCGGAAGCACCAAGAAGGCTTATGTGATACTCACACATATTCATTTAGAATAATTGCTACTTCACACTGGGCTAAGGACCAGTATGGCAGTGCATGGGACTCTGTGTGCCTCCATTTGGTGCACCTCAGGCACTCTATTCTCTGAAAATATTTCTGTAATACAACAGGCCTTGATTTTTTTATGTAAAAGGAAATCAGAGGTACATTTTGGGACCACAGATTTCAATAGGTGCCGTATTCAGCATCTATGTCATACAGATCCCAAATACAGCTGTGTGCGTGAGCCCTAAGGGGAAGGAATCGTACAATTGAGGCCTATAAAATCATACAAGTTTTTTAGTTAGAAATGCTCTTGTACAATGACAAATTCCAAAATGGTAGAGGAGAAACCGGCCTTAATTCTTTATCATATATTTTTTTTAATTTTTTAATGTTACTTGTTCATGACTATAGATTATATTAGGTCTATATAATCACACAGGCCTTATGGACAATGGTAGAGAAATGTTAGTTTAAGGTTACCTAACACAAAAAAACAGGTTTCTTATTGCTATATTTTGGAAAAATGTACTTCATATAATCCATATTGTCTGGCTGACCACAACATGTCTCGGGAGTTGTATGTGGCTCTTCTAGCTCATGACTCTCCAAACTTATGATCCACTGTCTTGGATTCCTGGAGCTGTATCAAAACAGATCACATAGGTCCTGATAGATGAGATCAATTTGCTTCTGCCAGACAGAATTCTTCAGTCCTGACTATAAAAATTGGACTATTTAATTGGGTGAATGAAATGAATGTTTTTGCTGTTCTGGCACTACTATTTTGCCTGAACGAATGTCTGCACCCCGCAGTGAGAATTCTAGAACACAATGTTGAGAGTAGACCCAGGGTTGGTTCTGGAGATGTATCTGGGTTATAAGGGATGGGCTTACATGTCATGTTACCGTTTCTCTGTGGCATGTGCTTCTAGGCTTCCAAGATTGAGGCTCCAGTATAACAGTATTCCAATATTCCCATAGGCACTTAGTGTGGTGAAGATTATCTTTTATCAATGTTACTTGCAAGTTTATATCTTGCCTGTGTATATGGCAGTAATAATTATGATGATATTAAGCAACATGCACAAGGGGGTAGTTATGGTAAAATTAATGGTAGAAATCAATTCCTGGCCCTTGTGTGCAGAGCTATGACCATATTTCACAGCTCTCGGAGTCTTCAAGAATTAAAACACATTTTCTGATCCTTCAGGTCATTCAATGAGCGTGACAATCTTCAATACTTCTTGTTTTCACCCAATGAATGAATTCATAGATGCATTCCGTTTAGCCATATAATGTACAATTTGATTAACCATATCCCCTTTTGTTAATATCTATATGGATTTGTGAAGAGAACATCTTTCTTAATCTTGACCTTTCTAGTACCTTCTGTCAATATACCGTTACACAGTATTTATGAGGCAGTTCTACAGGCTATTGTGAGATATGCAATTCCTTGGTTTACACAATGCTGTTTTTCTCTTTACAGGTCTAAGATTGCAGGCCCACTTTTTATTCACCATTCTTGGTGACAAACCTATGGACTACATTCTACATTTATTATTATTATTTATTAAAATTCCAGTTGTTTTTTTAGCTTTACTTTATGTGATTAATGCAATAAATACTAAATTAATAAGTAATTAATAGTTTAGTCTAGCATCTCACCCAGTAATATATGAAACGCTTGTAAAGAGGTCTGTGCTTAGGATTTACTACTAAAACAATGAATTTTTTTTTTATAGAAATAAAAGTGACAGATATGCATGGGGAGAGTTGGTGGAGGGAGCTGAGAACAGTATATTCGTACTTGTATGCATAATGGGTGACAAAAGAATGTTCTCTAAATTTTCCAGTTTGAGAGTGTAAATTATAAGCCTAATTTATGCAGCTCAACTGCTTCTATGTCCATGTGCCAACACTTTGTACTCTACAACATGCTTAAATAGTGACAACTTTGTCTGTATGTGTATGAATATCGATTTAATTTGTGAGTTTGATCTATGCAATGTCCCAATAAGAACATTACACCGAACTACCTGTTATGATCTGTGGGTATGTGGACCCACTGGGCCGTACTGATGTAGCGGGATAGCAGCTGGCCAAACAGGATACCAAGGCAATATATAAATAGTCCAAGCACAAGGGTACCTGTAGTGGTTCAGACAGTAGCAAAGGCTAGGCACAGATGGAACCTTGACAGCAGACACCAGACATAGTGTTTGACGATCGCCGATCTCAGGTCACGTCACAGGGGTGAACTACACTACTAAGTTTATTAATTTACCACATAAATCCATGCCTACCCACTCTAGATGACAGGATTATGCTAAATTACTCACATAGGTTTCCAACACCCCAATAATTTATACCACAGTATGCTACCACCACCTATACTTATCTAGGCAATAGGGGCCTACGTCTCTATATTCCCTTAACACCAGTTACAATAACAGATTATCAAAATGGAAAATAAAATACAGGTAACGTTCCTCAACTTCGGAAGATTAAGTTCTGTAAGACTACAAATATTTCAAATTTAATACACAATAGTGCAGTGCATTACAAAAAACTCGTCAGATTAAAAGATGAAAAATATACATACAGTTACAATGCAATCAAACAGTTTATGAAAATAAAAGGGATAAAAGAAACAGAACAAAACCTTAATGATGTACAGCGGCGATATCCTGGCTGTAGGGACAGCTAAAAATATGGGCAGTCACTCCAACCGAGATTTGAATCCCCAACGACTGACACCGACCCTCACTTCTGCTGGCATTTTAAACCCAGTTTTTTCCCCCAGTCCCCTAGCTGGTGATGTCACTGAGAGGAGGCTGTTCATATGATAATGAAGCATACTCCTCCCATTACAAAGTTTCTATAGAGAAACATAAAAGTGGTCAGGTGTTCTTGCAGGAATCCACTAGAAATATAATATTACCTGCATTCACCTGTAGAGACATTTACCAACCCGGGCATATCAAACACCACTGTAATAGGCCCATGTTTTTAGCCAACAGCCAGTTTCAGGTAGTTCCTCTGGGTGTAGGGATGTGAATTTGACATATATATGAGGGCTGTTTCCACTGATCATAACTAGCTATGTGGGTCACTACAAATATCAATTATGATGGGGTTTGCCTTGATGTATCATATTTTCTTTGAAACATGTGACAATGTCACATGTTTCTCATGGTCCACATGGCAGACACAACAGAGGCAGCCATTTGCATAGCTTTAGATGTTTGGTCAGGATGTGTGGGCAATTACTTCTAACCCTGGCTGAGAATGCTATCTAAGGATAGATACAGGCCCTGGTGACAAATTCTTAATCAACACATCTCGCAACTTGGTGAGAAAAGGGCCAATTAAACATTTGTCAGACAGTGGACGTCCTTTGATGGCCAAAGATATGCATTTCTTATGTAAATCAGTTGTATCTTCTGTGCCAGAAGGAGTTATGAACTGACCTCTTAATAACCTACTTTTGATGATATTACCTATAACACCACATGGTGTAACACAGCAGGCGAAGCCGGTGGCACAACACGACTCCAACAGGTTTAAGGCCCAGGAACAAACAGCACGGGATGTAGGTACAGGTAGCAGGGCACGGGAACAAGGGCAACAGGATAACACTAAGGGACCATTTGCAAGACTACCATAGGAAAACACAACAACGCTCAGGTAATGAGCAAGTGGCAGGGCCCTTCTTATAGTCCAGGATGATCATGGACTAATTATTGATAATTCCCATGCCTTTAAGGCCAGGCAGGGACACAGCGGGCCGGAGCGGAAGTGAGCGCTGGCGTCTCCCGGGGAGGAGATGCGGGCCAGCGCTCACAGATCCATGGCTGCGGCTGCAGAAGTGTGAGCAATCCCGACGGTCCGCGGCCATGGACGCTATAGTATCCCCCCTCTTATGCCCCCTCTTTTTCGGGCCAGAGCGATAGAGGAACTCCTCTTGACCAAACCCCTTCCAATCCACCAAATAAAAAGTTCTTCCTCCTACTTTTTTGATGTGCAGGATCTCCTTAACCTCAAATAAATTGGAAGAAGCGCTGGGAGCAACTGCAGAGCTAGGCATTTTTGTGTAGTGGTTGAGGACCACAGGCTTCAGGAGGGACACATGAAAGGAGTTGGGGATCCTGAGAATAGGAGCCAGCCTGGGAAGTCTTCTCTCCCGACGAACCTCTTGGGATCGCTCCCGGATCCTCATGTCAATATGGGTGGCGAGAAGAATGAGGTCATCCATGGATGATACACTACCAGAGTATAGAACAAGAAGTGGCATTGCAACGGGGGCCTGACCGGGCAAAGTGCCCCAGGTACTGGGTGTCAGGAAGGGTGCCAACAAGCCACTATGACTTGGGTCAAGGTACTTACCGAGTCATTTGTCTGCATGGGATTTATGGACATGGAATTTGGATCACCTTCTCAAAATTGAAGTGGAAAGAATCTAATCAAGTGAGGGCTGTGGAATATTTTTTACAATTGGTCAAGGTACTTAGACACAAGTCTAGGGTAATGAATAGAATTTTTGCACTGGGTGAAGGAAAAACTAGAAAACAACTCTGCAAAAAATGTTCTCATGGAGATACAGGAGCAGGGGAGCAGCAGGTTTCAGGCTGTAACTTCAAGTTCTGATAAGCTATTACAAATGTGTATTTCAACATCAATATTCCATACAGTATGTATACTAATATGGCTTTCTATACCTCTCTTTCAGTTCTTATTTAAAATATTTTCAGAATGATTTTTTTTATATTTTTTAAAGTCTTATCAAATGAGACAAATTCACAAACCTCCCCCCTTCTGATCTCCCTTCCTTCTTATTCTTAAAGTCACACGTGTAGATCACATGAATGAAAATTCAAATAGGTGGAGAAAAAAAGGGAAGAGCGAGAGAAAAAAAAAAACATGGGAATTTCTTTCCTTTATTTTTTACTTTCTTCCCCTAGAGGTCCTTCTATAACCATATTGCCACCCATCAGAGGTGTTGATGGTAGGCAAACAATCTTGAACATAGAGTCAGCAGTACTTAGATGGACTAATAATTTCAGGCAAGCATGTGCTTATACTAGTAATGCTTATATGGTTTGTGCTGGCAAACAATATCAAGGTCATTGCAATGACCTCTAACACGTTTGTGCCAATCTATAGAGTGTGACAAAATAAGTCACATAAAGCAGTTATTCTCAAATGTTTAGAAACTATAATACTGAAATACTTTATAGAACCCTAAACTCATAATAAGACTTTGCAAAGGAGGATAAATTGGTAGATTGCCATTTCTTTTCAATGAGTAGTAAATTGCTGTAATATTACCTTCTTAAAGTATGGGACTATATAAAATATAGGCTCTTAATAATAAAAATATTCATATTTTATTTAACCTGTAGGCAAGATGTCCCTGTCATACTAGCTAAATGTTAGAAATATCATTGCTAATAAATGCTTTAAGGCACGAGAGTCATTTAATCTATTTTTTCCTTACAGCATGGACACGGCTGCCTTAAAGCTCTAACAAATCCTCGGTGAAGGATGGTCAAGCTGGCAAACTTATATTCTAATTCTAACCCCTGTAGCTCAAGTCCTCGAGGTACTGTTTACAGACATTAAATACGGGATACATGATAAACTACAGTGGAGGAAATAAGTATTTGATCCCTTGCTGATTTTGTAAGTTTGCCCACTGTCAAAGTCATGAACAGTCTAGAATTTTTAGGCTAGGTTAATTTTACCAGTGAGAGATAGATTATATTCTAAAAAATAAAGAAAATCACATAGTCAAAATTATATATATTTATTTGCATTGTGCACAGAGAAATAAGTATTTGATCCCCTACCAACAATTAAGAGTTCAGCCTCCTCCAGACCAGTTACACGCTCCAAATCAACTTGGTGCCTGAATTAAAGACAGCTGTCTTAAATGGTCACCTGTATAAAACACTCCTGTCCACAGACTCAATTAATCAGTCTGACTCTAACCTCTACAACATGGGCAAGACCAAAGAGCTTTCTAAGGATGTCAGGGACAAGATCATAGACCTGCACAAGGCTGGAATGGGCTACAAAACCATAAGTAAGACGCTGGGTGAGAAGGAGACAACTGTTGGTGCAATAGTAAGAAAATGGAAGACATACAAAATGACTGTCAATCAACATCGATCTGGGGCTCCATGCAAAATCTCACCTCGTGGGGTATCCTTGATCCTGAGGAAGGTGAGAGCTCAGCCGAAAACTACACGGGGGGAACTTGTTAATGATCTCAAGGCAGCTGGGACCACAGTCACCAAGAAAACCATTGGTAACACATTACGCCGTAATGGATTAAAATCCTGCAGTGCCCGCAAGGTCCCCCTGCTCAAGAAGGCACATGTACAGGCCCGTCTGAAGTTTGCAAATGAACATCTGGATGATTCGGAGAGTGATTGGGAGAAGGTGCTGTGATCAGATGAGACTAAAATTGAGCTCTTTGGAATTAACTCAACTTGCCGTGTTTGGAGGAAGAGAAATGCTGCCTATGACCCAAAGAACACCGTCCCCACTGTCAAGCATGGAGGTGGAAACATTATGTTTTGGGGGTGTTTCTCTGCTAAGGGCACAGGACTACTTCACCGCATCAATGGGAGAATGGCTGGAGCCATGTACCGTCAAATCCTGAGTGACAACCTCCTTCCCTCCACCAGGACATTAAAAATGGCTCGTGGCTGGGTCTTCCAGCACGACAATGACCCGAAACATACAGCCAAGGCAACAAAGGAGTGGCTCAAAAAGAAGCACATTAAGGTCATGGAGTGGCCTAGCCAGTCTCCAGACCTTAATCCCATCGAAAACTTATGGAGGGAGCTGAAGATCCGAGTTGCCAAGCGACAGCCTCGAAATCTTAATGATTTACAGATGATCTGCAAAGAGGAGTGGGCCAAAATTCCATCTAACATGTGTGCAAACCTCATCATCAACTACAAAAAAAGTCTGACTGCTGTGCTTGCCAACAAGGGTTTTGCCACCAAGTATTAAGTCTTGTTTGCCAAAGGGATCAAATACTTATTTCTCTGTGCACAATGCAAATAAATATATATAATTTTGACAATGTAATTTTCTTTTTTTTTTTTCATATAATCTATCTCTCACTGGTAAAATTAACCTAGCCTAAAAATTCTAGACTGTTCATGTCTTTGACAGTGGGCAAACTTACAAAATCAGCAAGGGATCAAATACTTATTTCCTTCACTGTATAATGAAAGTCGTAATTTTCCTAAACATAAGAAAAATTCTCATATAGCATTCCACAGTATTTCATTGTATTATTGTTGGGTTAGGTATTGAGGTGATAATCCCTGTACAACAATGTAAATTATCAGTACATAGGGGTACATAGAATGTGGGGGCCATATCAAAGATAAAAATAAGGCCCCCTTTTAAGTTCTGCCTACTCATAACCCTCCTGGATAGGAGGTCCTATTGCCCCCATCCTATTTTCATGACCAGGCCTTAGTTCCCCAGTGCTAGGTTTGCTGTGATTATTAGCCCAGTACCAACTGCTTAGAAACATTCTGGGGAGTTTATGAAGAGCTTTACTCCAGTTTTCTGGTGTTAAAAAGTTTCAAATTACTCCATATTTGCGACTTTTTGACATTTTCCGCTGCTTGCGCCACTTTGAAAAACAAGTGGGCAGTGCTTAATGGAAGGGGTGTGGCCACCTGCAGCCCAACAAATTGACTATATTTATGCCAGAAATTATGGTGGAAATCTACGCCAACTCGTAGCTATCTGAGAATTTACTTTGTGGCACACAGATAGCACAGGATGTGCCAAATGCATTAGGAGGCATACAAGCCTTAACAAATTTGTTGCATCTTACTCCTGCGGGCTTCAGACTAGGACTTCCGTATTAAACGCAAGTCATAGAAAATCTGCCCTTTAGGGCTCAATCAGACGAGCGTATATGTAGTCCATGTGACGGTTGTTAAAACAACGGCCGTCACACGGACTCATGTACTTCAATGGGGCCATTCACACGACTGTTGTTTCCATGAAGCGTGTGAAGGGTCCGTGAAAAAATAGGACATGTCCTATATTTTTGCGCTTCAGGTAGACCTCCATAGACTCTTGCCTAAGGGGGATGCGTGATAACGCGTCCCGCACGGGTGCACCTCGGACGTGGAAAAACTGTCAGTTTGTCACGTCCAATGTTGTCTACGTTCGTCTGAATGTAGCCTAAGTGCTTCAGTCCCTTGTCCCCAAAAAATGTAGACCATCAGCTTCATCCCTGGTGTCCAATAAATCCATTCTCTGATGTCTAGTAGTGCCTTGTATTCCTTTTCATTTCTCTGCAGGAGGACTTAACTTAATCAGGCAATCTTTGTAATTGCTGCATAAAGGTGAGAATGAAGGCACTACTGTTTGACACTGTTGAACTGTCTTATATGATTAGATAGAGTGGTTATCATCTGACAGCTGCTCTCTTCTGGGTAATTTGTAGGAGAGCTGTGTAAGCTATGGATTGTATTTGAAGTCACCTGGCACCTGAGAGTCGATGCCAAGCAAAGCTTCGGGCAGCACTATGAAAATGGTGCGATTGTCTGATACATTTTGTGATCCAGAATTACTGTGTTTATGTCAAATACTTTATACAACCTTATATAAGAAAACTTTTCATGCATTTATCCTTTCGTATTTACACAACAGTAAGTGCACAGTGCCGAAAGCAACTTCAATTGTCATTATAGCAACATTTATTTTTACCACGGGCTCCAATCACAGTGGCTCAACAATAATTCTTAAATCACTTTAAGGATTTAAACCATACCAGGACGTATATATAAAATAATATATAAAAGACAATTATTAAGGTATCACATAAATATATAGAAATGCAAACTCTGTTGTCCATGGACATAGATAATTTAATATCACTATTTACAAAAGTGGTCTGGTTCCTTTCATCTAGACATGCAGCATAGGAAAGTTAATGTATTCTCTGTGCCTGTATGTCTTATAAATGCCTATAATTAGATTATTGGATGTCTGTTTGTTTATTTTTTATTAAAATTGCAAATTTAACCTTTTAAGAACCGGTCATTTTTCGTTCTTTTGTGTTTGTTTTTTCCCGTCCGCTTTATATATAATGTACTGAAAGACAGAAAAAAAATTATTTGTGGGTTGGAATAGAAAAAATACAACAGTTTCTCCATTGCTTTTTTGAATTTTGTTTTTTACAACATTAAACATGCGAGAAAAACAACATGTTAACTTTATTCTTTGGTTCAAGACGATTACGGTGATAGTTTTGTTTTCATAATCTACTACTTTTACAAAGAAAAAAACTATTTGTTAAAAAAATAAATATTTCTTTTGTTTCGCCATATTCTGAGAGCCATAACTTTTTATTTTTACATATATAGAGCTGTGTGAGGGTTGTTTTTTGCGGGACAGGCTGGAGTTTTTATTGGTTCCATTGGAGTACAGAACTATTTATTGGTTATTGGAAAGGGCGCAGAAAAGGAAACAAACACCAATTCACTTCTGTCCTGGATGACAAAACTCGGCACCATAATGGGACTTTTGTGCCGGGTTTGGTGCCATTTTGATCTTTGCTGTGAGGTCTCCTCTCTACGCCACTGAATACTGGTAATTTAAACATTAACTGGTTCCCGACCGCTGGCTGTATTTTTACGGCCAGCGGTCAGGGTCCTTAAAACAGCTTAATGTCGGGTCTCCGTCTGTCAGTCACTGCCGGGGACCCTGAGGAGAGGATAGAAGCAGCTTTCGTTGCTTCTGTCTTCTCCGATGTTTTTTTACACAGCGCCCAATGAACGCTGTGTATAGGAATAGAGACAGCAGCAGCGGCGCTATCTCTATTCCTCCCGATGATCATGTGACTGGTCACATGATCGCCGGATGCCGTTAGTGACAGACTGCTGCTGGGTCTTACAAGACCCAGTACAGCCCTATTAGTGACAATCGTCACTATGAGAGGGCTGATTTCCCCTGTTACTGGGGCTGCTGTGCAGCCCCAGTTACAGTGGAAAAACATGGTGTAAAAGAAAGAAAAAAAAAATATAAAGTTCCCCAAAGGTCTTTTTTGACCTTTGAGGGACAGACCATAGTAATAAAAAAATAGTAAAGTAAAGTGCAAAAAAAAATTAAATAATAAATACACATAAAATACCCACCCCCCAAAAAAATGTCCCCCCCCGCCAATCATTGTTGTAACGCTAGCGCTGACCCAATTACAATAATATAGACATGTAATATATTAAAATTTACGGTAAACAATGACGATTACAAATAAAAGGTCTATTTATAAAACTATGTTATTATCAAAAAAAAATAGCTGAAAAGTAAAAAAGCTTATTTTTTTACTATTATTTTCAAACTTTATCAATAAAAATTCTAAAACAGCAAAAAAGGTGTGTCTAAAAATGATAAAAAAAGAAACCTGCATTGTCTACGGAAAAAACGTCGCAAAAATCACGTCGTTAGCCCAACAAATAAAAAGTTATAGCCATTTAACTAACACGTGCTAAAAATGGCTAAACGGTGTCTGGTCCTGAAGGTGCAAAATAGCCCGGTCCTGAACTGGTTAAAAGTGTACTTCTATTTTCTAACCAAGGGTTCATGCAGACTTCCTTATCGCAGCTTTGTACAACCTCCAAGTTGTATGACATCATAATTCAGTACTCATAGAAGTCTGTAGGCCTTGACTGTACCTCTGTATGTATGAAATCGGAGGCATTAGGAAGTTTATCCATAGAAATCTAACAGAGAAAGAAATGTGGCATGCTAACACATAATATGTTGCAATCTGGAGGCACCATACAGTGGCAAATAGTATGGAGTCACAGAGACTCCATGTGCCTTCATTCAGCTTCTGTGCACATGGCTCTCTTGCCTGCATGAGGTCTAAACCTAACAATATAAAAATCAATAAAACCTGTGCGATGCCCACAAATATTGAAATGGAAAACAGTCCTTCAGGTATGTACCAAGTGTGTGACTCATTCTTCTTTAGTCCTTCTGATTCATGTAAGATCACGATGTAACTCAATCGTTGCTATGGGTTATCACACTTCTCAGCCAACATAGCTACGATTGGATACAAGTTACGTTGTTACATAATTGGGTAACTATTTTTCATTGCTCTCACTTAACCCCCGACGGCCGTGACCACAGACCTCTGTGTCCAGGCCAGCGTCTCCCTCCCAGGAGACGCCAGCACTCTCATCCGCCCGGCTCTGCACTGGTCTCTAGGGTGCGTGTGCTCGTTCTCGGCCTTAAAGGTCCAGCTCTCGCACATGAATATAATTACAAAATCATCCCAGATTACCCTGGACTATAAAAATGGCTCTGCCCTTTCACTCCTTGCCCGAGCCTTGTTGTGTATTCCCATGTTAGTATATCTTAGCAAATGGTCCATTAGTCGTATCCTGTTCCCAGTGTTCCTGTGACCTGCTACCTGTATTCCCTGGCTGTGTTTGTTCCTGAGCCTCTTCTAGTGTTGGAGTCGTGTTGTAGCATCTGTCTCACCTGCTGTCATACACCACGTCTGGTGTCATCTGCCACGTCTGATATCATCCGCCATGTGTAGCGTCATCTACCTTAAAGTTCCATCTGTGCCTAAGCCTCTGCTACTGTCTGGACTATTACAGGTACTCTTGTGCTAGGACTTTGCATAGACTCTATAGACTGTTGTTTGGCCAGCTGCTACTCCGCTACGGTGGTGCAACCTTGTGGGTCCACATACCCATTTATTGTGACACCAATGCGTGCCGAATTAGGTTTCCATGTGACATACCTTAAATGTTTAATCTCTTGGAGGCCCATGATTAGCGGAAAAGGGGTACTGCACTCCCTATTGCTACCCAGAAGCAAAGCAACGGCACTTCTGTCCATGAAAGTCTTTGGAGAGTGATGGAAATAGCCAAGAAAGTATGCTATGGTTATGCCATGGAGGTTTGAGTCTAAAATACATCTTTAATAACATAGAATAGCAAGTATGTGTATTACACAGAGGTCTTACAGACTTACATATAATTTATTAAGAAAACACCTGCATTTCCACTTAACATAAAACTCCAGGATGCATGTGCAATTTCGTGTTTGTTTAAACTGCTGGAATATCCCTGAATGTTACTCTACCAACTCATTTGCATTGGAAGGAAATAAGAGCGGAAAGATGGTGACAGATTAAAATTAAGAATCTCTAAATTAAATAGCAAGCATGATTAATAAGTAGATTTTCCATACTACTGAATCAGAAAATTAATCAGAATATCATCTTAGTTCACAGAGCAAGCAAATTGATTTTCTCATCTCTACTTATTCTAAATCATGGGAACAGAAAGACTTGCTTTGTACTATATTAAAAACATGTCTGTTACTTCTGAGAAAAACAGATAAGAGCAGCGCTCTATCTATACTCAGAAGATGTGGTCAAAGAAAGGAACTCCACAATCCTGTAGCAACTATGTAAAGTAATTAAACAAATCTCTAGTGCAAAGAAATGAAATCTAAAAAACGCACAGAAACATTAAGGGAATCCTGGCTAGTGAAGACGTTGAATTAAACATTAGACATAGAGCACTCTGAGGTGAACGTAAACCTCTTTAACCCCTTGGCGTAATGTCACGTACTATTACGTTGCTGTCGCCAAGGTCTTAAGGCAAAGCAACGTAATAGTACGCGATGATGATGGTGCGGGCTCAGAAGCTGAGCCCGCACCATCGCCAGCGGGTGTCAGCTGTATATTGCAGCTAACACCCTGCTGCATGGCCAGGACCAGAGCTAGTCTCCAATCCGGCCGATTAACCCCTAAAATTCAGCGCTCAAAAGCGGGCGCTGCATCTAT
Organism: Rhinoderma darwinii; assembly: GCF_050947455.1. Taxonomy (NCBI): domain Eukaryota; kingdom Metazoa; phylum Chordata; class Amphibia; order Anura; family Rhinodermatidae; genus Rhinoderma; species Rhinoderma darwinii. Next base: position 349,088,678 of record NC_134688.1, read on the forward strand.
GGGGTTTTACCAGCATATCGGAACCCAGCAATGTAATCGCGAGGTTACGATGACTGCTCCGGCAGACCGGAGGACTAAAAATGGCTACCTGTCTGCCAAGTATGGAAGCCTGCAAGGTCCCACCTGGAGGCGGAATCTAAAAGGCTTCCGTCCCCAGAAACAAGATGGCGCAGGCCCAAAAGCTGAGTCTGCGACATCAGCCGCCAGTGTCAGATGTATGTTACAGCTGACACCGTGCTGTAATGGCAGGGAACGGAGCTAGCTCTGATCCCTGCCATTAACCCCTTAGATACCCCGATCAAAAGCAATCGCGGCATCTTAGTGGTTTTTAGCTGATCGGCATCGCTGCGATGCGCAGTGTTGCCGATCGTTGCTATGGCACCCAGAGGCTAACGATGGCCTCCTGGTCTGCCACTTATGGATGCCAATTAGGCTTGCTGTTAGTGAATAACTGACAGCTCTAATGCATTGAACTACGTGGGAAGTGCAATGTATTAGAGTAAAGATCAGAAGTGCAGGCCTTCATGTCACCTAGTGGGACAAAAAAAAAGGTTAATGAAAAAATGTTGAATAAAAGTGGAAAAATAAAAGTTTCAAGTAAAAAAAACAAACAGACTTTTTTCCTGTACGTCTTTTATTATAGGAAAAAAATGTAAACGTTAAAAAAAAGTAAACATATTTGATATCACCGCGTCCATAACAACACAAACTGTAAAACTATAATGTTATTTTTCCTGCACGGTGAACACAACAAACATTTTTTATAAAAAACAATGCCAGATTCCCACCGGCCACATATCTATGTATAATTATTTATTTACCCCATTATTATACTCTCTTATTATGCCCTGATGTACTCCGCACAGCTTACATATGCCCCCACATTATAAACTGAAATACCAGCAATTCAGCAAACAACTACTACCAAGCAAAATCTGTGCTCCAAAAGCCAAATGGCGCTCCCTCCCTTCTGAGCCCTACAGCGTGCCAAAACAGCAGTTTACCTCCACATAAATGGCATTGCCATGCTTGGGAGAACCCACTTAACATTTTATGAGGTATTTGTCTTCAGTGGCACAAACTGTGCACTAAAATAGCATATCAGCAGAAAATGTTAATTTTTACTTTGCACCATCCGCTATGCATTCATTTCTAATGGAAAAAACATGTCGCTGCAGAATTTAGTATGTCAGTTAACTTCGGACATTTTCTGCATTTGTCTATGAGTTTCAAATTGAATGATCTTCTCTCTCCTGGAGGTTCAGAGAGTGGCCGGCCAGAGACAATGACACGCATGGGTTGGTGTTCAAAAGATTCTCTGCCCACAGGGGGCGATCCATCTTTATTTATAGGAAAATGAGAGTAGGTGGTAACTTCATACTTGCAAACATAAACATTCTATATATGGTAATATCCCAAAACTCCACATATGGTATAATGACAGGAAAGGTGTAGGCTTTGGTTTCAGCCAATCAGCTACAATATGATAATGACTCTGATTCAGCCAATAAGAATTATATCAATGCATTATAATAATTCTTCACCCTCCAAGCCCCAGGTGGCCTGAACCTTGTCCCATGGGAAGGACACACATCTCAGATACACAAGTTAAAGGAACAGTGTCATCACAAATTTTTTTTTAATATGTTAAAGATGTTAGTGCTTTATTAAAAACGTTTATATTTATTTGTGTGTTTGTGTTTTACTTTTTCTTATTTTTACACTTTTTCTTCCCTATGGGGGCTGCCATTTTTTTTTCCATTTCTGTATGTGTCGATTAACGACACATACAGACATGGAATACGGCAGCCACAGTCCCATAGGGACTGCAAACGGGTCCCGTCCCATCCACTTCTGTGTACGCCATCTGTGTGGGAACTGCGCATGCGCCGCTCCCACACAGTCCAATTTGAAATGCGGGCCGTCCGGCGCCATTTTCCTGTGGACCGGAAGTTGCGGCTGGACAGTAAGATTACTACTTCCGGTCGCGGCTTCCGGACTTGTGCACTTGGACCAGCGGCAGCAGACGGAGTGGACGGGCCTGAGGGAGCCGCGGCGGCAGGAGCAGGTAAGAGATTTCTATGTATGTTCGTGTTTGTGTACGTTTACTACTGTATGTAAACCTACTACACTGTGTGTTAGCTCAAAAAATGGCGACACACAGTGTAGGAGGTTAGACCGTTCAAACCCCTCGTTTATCCCGGCACTAGCCAGGATAAAGGAGGGGGGGATGCTGAGAGCTCACTATAGCGAGGGCTTTTTACCCAATTTTGCAATGCTGCAATTTTGGGAATAGCTCCATCTAGTGACCAGCAATGGGAAATATTATAAATTAGAATTAATTTATAATATTTCCTGACTCGTGAAAAAAAAAAATTTGAACAATGTTTAATCACCTACACACTAAATGTTTAATTTAAAAAAAACAAACATGTTTTTCTGGCAACACGTTCCCTTTAATTTGTCTCTACTTCTTATCTCACTAGAGAATGGAGACTGCAGAGAAGTTTAAATTAATTAAACAGAGGCCTGAATCCAAGGCTGACTTATGGTAAACAGCCATTGTCCATTCACCAAGGTTATTTGATCTGCTCCTTAAAAGAGTAATAAAACATTCAATTCAAGAACACTTAAAGGCAATGTGTTGCCAGAAAAACATGTTTTGTTTTTTTTAATTAAACATTTAGTGTGTGGGTGATTAAACATTGTTCAAATTTTTTTTATTTTTTTCACGAGTCAGGAAATATTATAAATTAATTCTAATTTATAGTATTTCCCATTTCTGGTCACTAGATGGAGCTATTCCCAAAATTGCAGCATTGCAAAATTGGGTAAAAAGCCCTCGCTCTAGTGAGCTCTCAGCATCCCCCCCTCCTTTATCCTGGCTAGTGCCGGGATAAACGAGGGGTTTGAACGGTCTAACCTCCTACACTGTGTGTCGCCATTTTTTGAGCTAACACACAGTGTAGTAGGTTTACATACAGTAGTAAACACACACAAACACGAACATACATTGAAATCTCTTACCTGCTCCTGCCGCCGCGGCTCCCTCCGGCCCGTCCGCTCCGTCTGCTGCCGCTGGTCCAAGTGCACAAGTCCGGAAGCCGCGACCGGAAGTAGTAATATTACTGTCCGGCCGCGACTTCCGGTCCACAGGAAAATGGCGCCGGACGGCGCCAATTTCAAGTTGGACTGTGTGGGAGCGGCGCATGCGCAGTTCCCACACAGACGCCGTACACACAAGTGAATGGGACGGGAGCCGTTCGCCGTCCCTATGGGACTGTGGCTGCCGTATTCCATGTTTGTATGTGTCGTTAATCGACACACACAGAAATGGAACAAAAAATGGCAGCCCCCATAAGGAAGAAAAAGTGTAAAAATAAGAAAAAGTAAAACACAAACACACAAATAAATATAAACGTTTTTAATAAAGCACTAACATCTTGAACATATGAAAAAAATTTCTGTGATGACACTGTTCCCTTAACATAGAATTGCTTCAGGACGCTGCTGATATTTACTTTTTACTTATTAACCTCAAGATGGCTCCTTCAGGCCAAAAGATAGATTCCAATGATCGAAAATGGATGCCTACCATACAAGATGGAGTCCATGCAAAATGTTATCTTTTAAACATATTCTAATCACCTTCACAAAAGCAATATATGTTCACACATATAAAGATAATTAAAATATTTTTGACAATTACGTCGGGTCGAAATGCTCACTGCACCACTTAATATGCCCTACTTTAGTAGTTTCCAAGATAGGGGTCACTACTTGGGGGTTTGTTTTCCTATTTGACCTCGGAGCCCTGCAATTGTGGGCAAATGCTGTGAAAATCACCAAAATAGAAATCAAATGCGCATGGTGCCCTATCATATGTCCAGGCAAATGATAAATGCCTTGAGGGGTGTCGTTTAAAAAAAATGGGGTCACTACTTGGGGGCTTCCACTGTACTCTGGTGTCTCAGGGTTTTGCAAATGCGACATGGCACCCAAAACTCATATCAGCAAAATCTGCATGCCAAATAGCGCTCCTGCCTTTCTGAGCACTGCAGTGTGTCCAAACAGAAGTTTATGACCACATGTGGGGTATTGCCGTACTCGGGAGAAATTGCTTTACAAATGTTGGGTTGGGTTGCCGTTTTATCCGAAAAATTATAATTTTTAATTTCACAGCGTAATTCCACTTAATTCTGCAAAAAAACTGTGTGGTCAAAATGCTCACTATACCGCTCAATAAATTCCTTCAGGGGTGTAGTTTCCCAAATGGGGTCACTTTTTGGGGGTTTCCACTGATTTGGTCCTGCAGGGGCTTTGCAAATGTGACGTGGCGCCGCAAACCATTTCAGCAAAATTTTAACTCCAAAAGCCAAATAACGCTCCTTGCCTTCTAAGGCATGCTGTGGGTACGAACAGCAATTTATGTCCACATATGAGGCATTACCGTGCTCAGGAAAAATTGCTTTACAAATATTGGGGTGCTTTTTCCCCTTTTTGCCCTTGTGAAAATGAAAAATTCTAAGCTAAAACTACATTTTATGGGAAAAAACTTAGGATTTTCATTTTTTACTGCCTAATTCCAATTAAATCTGCAAACAATCTGTGGGGTGAAAATGCTCACTATACCCTAGATAAATTCCATAAGGAGTGTCGTTTTCAAAATGGGGTCAATTTTGGGGGGTTTCCACTGTTTTCGTCCCTCAGGGGCTTTGCAAATGTGACATGGCACAGAAAACCATTATAGCAAAATTTGAGCTCCAAAAGCCAAATGGCACTCCTTCCATTCTTAGGCTGCCGTGGGTTCAAACATAAGTTTTTGACCACACATAAGGTATTTCCGTAATGGGAAGAAATAGCTCTACAAATATTGGGGTGATTTTTTTTCCTTTATTCCTTGTAAAAATGAAAACATTGTATTTTTTATTTGAAAAAATGTAGATTTAAATTTTTATAGCTTTATTCAAAGAAATTTAGCTAAAAAACTGTGGGATCAAAATGCTCACTATACCCCTAGATTTATTTCTCTGGGGTGTAGTTTCCAAAATGGTGTCTTTTTGAGGGTTTTCCATATGTTTTGGTACCACAAGACCTTTTCAAACCTGAGATGGTGCCTAAAAATTTTTCTAATAAAAAGGAGGCCTGAAAATACACTAGGTGCTCCTTTGCTTCGGAGGCCTGTGTTTCAGTCTATTAGCACAATTGGGCCACATATGGGATATTTCTAAAAACTGCAGAATCTGGGCAATAAATATTAAATTGTGTTTCTCTGGTAAAACCTTCTGTGGTACAGGGAAAAAAATTATTACAAATGAATTTCAGCAAAAAAAATTCAATTTGCAAATTTCACCTCCACTTTACTTTAATTCCTTTGAAATGCCTAAAGGATTAAGACACTTTCTTAATGCTGTTTTAAATACTTTGAGGGGTGTAGTTTTTAAAATGTGGTGATTTACAGGGACTTTCTAATATATAAGGCCCTCAAAGCCAACTGAACTGATCCCTGAAAAATAGCCTTTTGACATTTTCTTGAAGATGTGAGAAATTGCTGCTAAAGTTCTAAGCCTTGTAACGTCCTAGAAAAATAAAAGAATGTTCAAAAAACTATGCAAACATAAAGTACACATATGGGATATATGACATAGTAAATATTTTGTGTGGTATTACTGTCTGTCTTACAAGCAGATACATTTAAATTTAGAAAAATGCAAATTTTTGTATTTTCTCTAAATTTTGTTGTTTTTCACTCATAAATATTGATGTTATCAAACAAATTTTTTTAATAACACAGTACAATATGTCACAAGAAAACAATCTCAGAATCACTTGGATATGTAAAAGCATTCCCAAGTTATTACCACATAAATTGACACATGTCAAATTTGAAAAAATAGGCTGTGTGTACAAGGCCAAAACTGGCTGTGTCTCGAAGGGGTTAAAGTTTATAGTATTCTGCTACATGACTGGAAATGAAACACTCAGTTAAATATTTACAAAACAGTATCATTCATTTATTCAGAATTATACTACCAACAAGAATCATTTAGAACAGAAAGAAATATTGCAAATATACTGAATGAGATTTCACAGGGAATTTTTCTTACCGAAGAAAAACAACTTTGTAATACATGCCAAATCCAGTAATCAAAATGCTATTTTGCCTTTGTACGTCTAATATTCATTACTTCCTAATTTGGGCTTTTCACAAATGGCTGTGTAAGCAGATGCTGCGCCTGATGGATTAATTTTATTTAGGCTCCAGTTATGGTTACTACTCATAAATGACATGCAATATTCCTTTTTACACTTGAAAGACATACAACAAAGGAAATTTAATCCGCAGAAACTTTTATGTTTTTGACTATATATCAGAGTTTTATGCCTTATAATACAGAAATAGTAATAGATATACTATGCATTGAAACTGACTCAATGCTCTACATCTTGAATCTGTATTTTCGAGTCTAACTACTTATGTCTTGTCCTTTATCGTTATCATCTGGTTGACATAAATAAAGTGTTTCGTGAATGTAAGCCAATTATGCTTCATGCAGTTGTTACACATCTGGATAGAAGACTTTCTGTTGTAGATTCCGGTCAACATGGGCTAAACTAAGAAACAGAGTTTTGCGATTCCACTGGTCTTCACCCTTAACCCCCATTCTAAATCTTGTGGAGGAATGGAATCTTCAGCAGAAATATTCTGAAATTGAAGTACTCAGAGTAGCTTTCTAATGACTAAAGCTAGATGGCACAGAAACCCGACTGGATTGGCAGGTAAATGCAAAGGCAGAGGAGAATGCCAAGTCAAACTAGAACTGGAATGAGACATGGAATAAGGAGCCAGTAATTACATCTGTGCCATGCATAAGAAAGGGCTAGAGATCTAGAAGAGTGGTGACACTTTGGCAAAGAACTATAGAAGCTCTGGCATATAAAGTTGGATGGTGATGTCACCAAGGAGTGACTGTTATTGTGGCAACCCAATGCAGCACTATACTGATTAGAGAGTATGGTACTGAGGACAGAGTAACAGCAGCAACATTTATCTGATGATCAGTACATCCGTTTCTTCAATTCTTTTTGCCACGCAGCTCATTGGAAAATATTTAAAAAAAAAATTAATTCTCATAAAAAAAAGAAAAGCATTAGACCCCTAAGGTCCAAAGAAAGGTCAAGGGTTTTGAAAGAAAAAACATTGAATAGAGACAAGAAAAGAATGCAATATAGCCGAAACATGAATGATTCCAGCTATCATTTCAAAGTGGAAATGTTTAGGGAGGGAATAAGTGTTTTTGGCCATCTCTTCTGAGGCGGAATTAAGACCCTTTTCTGGCCAAAAATACATCATCTATCCTGTCTCAGTGTTCAAAAAAACCAAACAGAACAATGAGAGGTCCTCCTCGGGGTGATTTCATAGCACTTAATTAAACACTGATGACTCATCCTTAGTATAGTCCATTAATATTTGATTGGTGGATGTCTGTCCTAAGTTGTAGGCAGTCAAAAAGGGAAGTAATAAAAGCCACAACCGTCCCGATTGAGAAGCCAGGAAGAAGAAAAACATTGCTGCCGGGACAAGGAAAACAATCATTTTTGGGGGTCAAAATGACAGAAAAATATTTTATAATATAAACAAATATGCCACTTGTGAATATAACTGTTATGGTTCTGACTAGAAAGTTGAATCAACCACAATTGTTTTCTACGCTGGCTAAACTGAGGTGCGGAAACCTCCCTGTTATTCACTCTAGAGCCCCCACAAAGGGATATGGTCTCTCTTGGGTGGACTCCCAGGTTGTGGTCCCCAAAGTAATAATTAATTTGTGACTGGTGCTCAGTAGAGATGTAAGACCGGTACACAATCGGAGTTAAAGTGAAGCCGGGGCCGTCACTGGGATAGTAGTCAGAATGCAGCAAACAAGGGGAGAAGACATAATCATAAGATGGGCCAGGAGTTTAAACCAGAGGAACTACAAGAAAAAGACAGCAAATCTCAAGGTGCAAGATGAAGGCGAAATCCAGAGGAAAGGCTAATGTCAAAATACAAGTTAACTATCTTTGATAGATTATAACTTATTCACAGGCAAGGGTATCCAGGCAGATCTTCTCTTATAAAGCTGCCACTGCTTAACGTCATCAGAGCACGACGGTCGTCATGGAAACCCAACACGGAGTAAATAGTAAGGCTGCCTCCTACTATTGAAACACCACAGGAGCTGGGACCCAGTAGTTTGACTCTTCTATCTGCTGGCAAAATGGATTATTTTAGTTAGCTTATTCTTGAGGTGTGTGTGGCATGTGTCCCATGCGTGACTGGTGTGTGCGCAGCATGTGCCTTATGTATATGTGGTTTATGTTCAGCATGTGCCCTTTGTATAAGCGTGGCGTTTGGCATGTGACCTACGTGTGAGTGGTATGTGCATGGCATAAGTCCTATGTTTGAGTGGAATATGTGCAATGTATGCAATGGCTGAGTGGCATGTGCATGGCATGTCCCCATGTGTAAGTGGCATGTGCGCTGCATGTGTCCTATGTATAAGGGGCTTGTGTGCAGCAGGTGTGCAATGTGTGAGTGGCTTCTATGCAATATGTTCTTATTTATGTGGCTTATGTACAACATGTATGTGTATGTTATTGTGTATCTTTGACTAGACTTGTTGCTAATAAAGGCACATCGGCCCAGAAACAATTCTTGAACAGGGGCCCTTTGCTGTCAGTATCTCCCGCAGGGCTGGAGTGTTTCTTTAAGAAAGCATACATTTATTTTTTTAGATTTACTAATATACTACCACTTCTGTACTGCTTTTTTTGTGCCAATATTATGGCCTACTTAATGTCCTAGTTTACTTGAACTAAAGCAACCCAAAAAAATATTGCTATATCTGAATTACTATTTCCCTTTTCTACATTACATCGAAGTTAATTCTGCTGCTCTAAGGCCCTGCTCACATCACCGTTCGGCTTCCGTTTTTAACGGATCCGTTAAACTGTAACGGAAACCCTGTTAAAACCGGAAACAAACGGAAGCCCTCATTTGTGTTTTTGACGGATCTGTTTTGACGGATCCGTCAGTAAAACGGATCCTTTACATTCCGTTTGCGTCCATTCGTATCCGTTTACAACGGATCCGTTATTGTTGATACTACTTGTTTTTGTTTCAATTTTTAAAAACTCCTCCTATTCGATGAAGGAAAGAGATGACCAGGAAGAAGGAATGTTCCCAAATCAAATCTGAATGCAAACCTTGCAGAGGAGATTATCATTGTGCTCTGGATATTGCCTGCACAAGTGTCCTATATGCTGTGCGCAAAGAAAATATAACATTTTTGGCATCGTCCTTTAAAAAGTCATATTTACACACTGCTGCAATAACCATATACACCCCAAAACAACAAAATGCATAGAGAGCCCACAGAGCAGACCGCTTCAATAGCCATATACACCCAATAACAGCCAAATGCATAGAGACCCGTTACAGAGCAGACCGCTGCAATACACATATACACCCCAAAACAGCCAAATGCATAGTCGACTGCGCTATTGATTCCGTCGTTAAAACAGAAACCTGCCGGAATGGTGACGAACGGAAACGTTTCCGTCACCATTGATATCAATGGTGACTGAAACGGAAGCTGTGGTTTCAGTTTAACTTTCCGTTGCGGGGTTCACCCGACGGAAAACTCAGACGGAACCCCGGAACAGAAAGCCAACGCTGATGTAAACAGGCGTGTAAAATTTTTAATCTAAACTTAAAAACAATGAGAAAACCCCAAAATATCTTATTTTTTTTTTTTGGTAGAGTGAGCACTTCTCTGCTCAAAATGCAGTGTCTGTGTTTTTTGCAGACTGTGCAAGTTGCAACAATTTCTAAACATGCTCAGCTCTGCAAAATGATGTGTTTGACGGAAAGCAATAACGGAATGCCTTCAGTTTGCTTCCGTCTGCTTCTGTTGGCCCATTGACTTCAATGATAAAACAAAAACGGAAATGTCATTTCCGTTAGGGATCCGTTTTATCGACGGAAACAATAGTGCTGCAGGCTGCGTTATTGTTTCCGTCCAAAAAACGGATCCCTAACGGAACGGAAGCAAACTGATGCCAACGGACACTTTAATAAATTCCATTGAAATCAATGGTAATACAAACGGAACGTCTACTTTCCGTTTGTCTGTTCCTCTGACGGAAGAGATAAACGGAAAGCCAAACGGAAGCCAAACGGTGATGTGAACAGGCCCTAAGTGATACTTTTGATTTTGAAGAACAAAATGGGTAATTTTTAAGTGAAAGTTAAAACTTAAGCGTCAGTTTATTTTTTCAGGAAAAAACTGTTAAACATTGTTTGTGTGTTTTTTTTTCTTGAATGTTTTGCAAGACAGTTCGACTCTTGAGATCAATGGTGCTCAACTGGTAGTCCAGGCCCCAGCAGAATGCATCTCAAAGGGTTTTTCCAGGACTTTATTATCGATGGCCTATTCCTAGAATAGGCCATCAAAATTTGATCTGTAAGGGTCCAACCACCGGCACCCCTACCAATCAACTGAATAAAGGATCCGCCACTTTTCCTTAACTGTTTACCCAGACACAGCAGCATACATAGGGCTGTGGCTATGCCTGATACTGCAGCTCAGGCCTGTTAATAACTGAAAAACTCTTCAATAGGGTGCAATGCCTATTATAGGTTAATGTTCAAATAGAAGCAGTCCTGTACACTGAACATTCTGCCCTATTATGGAGAACAGTGGAATTGTTATTTCAAATATATTGCGGGGACTCACTACAACAAACAAGTCTCATGTGTTCTGTATACTTAAGTCTGTCCTGGCCCTGGCTAAAAGCAATGTGTCCCCCATTGATGGAGTCAAGGACCACATCTGAGGCCTCCATAATGTGGCCATTTGACCATCACTAGTCTAGATTAAAGTCTTTATTATAAATAAACATAGATTATTGGAGCCTCCATAGAAATTTTGGTCATATTTGCCATACAATATAGTGGAGAATGCAGCGCTATTTTGTCCAGCAAAAATATGGAAACCATGATGGAACCCATTAAAGTCGATGGGTTCTGTTAGGCAACGTTGGCCTTCAGCACAGATGTAAGAGGAGCCTTATACTGACCTAGAATTTATGATAAATCACACCTTAAATAAAAAATGGTTTTAAGCTATAAGTTAAATGTAAGGACCTATTGGTCCTAGGATCTGAACATCCTTACCAATATACTCCTAATTTCTCTATATAATCCTGCTGACAAATGGAAAGGCAAGTATACGGTTTATATGAGTACAAACAGGTCCTAAGGCTATGCTCGTACGCTCAGTATTGTTTCAGAATTTAGGTTCAGATTCTTCGTGATTTTTGTCCATGGTTCTATTTATTAACAGGACCAGCTTATTCAAGAACAATTTGCAAAGTTATACAACTATTGTTCTCTTATTTTTGTGCTGTCCAATAAAGATATAACCTACATGGTACACAGAGATTGTCAAACTTGATAAATGAATGAATTTTTATGTTGCAGCCAGGCATCAGAATTCTTTTATATACAATATACTTATCTTCTGGACATTAACGCTATTTATTAACATTGCAATTTGCTAACCTTTCAGAGATATCTATTTTTGTACTGACTGGTTGGTCTGTTCCTAAGTGAAGCAAGTTTTGGATGGTTTTCTTGTTTTCATGACTAATAACCGCAGAAAAGCTTGTTATACCCATGATGTAAATTACAGGTTGCGCTTAGCAACGTAACAGCCTAAAAAGAGCATTTGCTTCATACAATGAAATCATTAGTATTCAACTGTACTTTTTCTAGACTTCAAAAATAAGTAACGAAAAGAGTAGGTGATGAGAAAGTTGTTTAATCCTTGTAGACTAAAGCTTTCACATTTTTTCCATTTTATCAACTTAATTTAAATATATTACAACCCAGTAAAAAAAAATTGCACGAAAACCCTGAAAATAAGCAATTTACTACTTATTAACCCCTTAACGACCGACCACCGTCTTTTATCACTGTAGAAAAGGTTTATGAGTGCTCGAGTGATTGCTCATGTTCTAAGCAGAAGTTGTTACTAACAGCTCCTGAACTTAAAGAGGCCTACTGAATATAGGTGGAATCGGGGGAAACTCAGACCTCAGCTTTTTAACCCTTTGATCATGACGCGATCCGTGACCGTGGCATGATCAAATGGGAACTACCCTCGTGATCGGAGACTGGGGGAACCCTCCGCAGTGAAGCCCTGGGGACACCAGTAAGCCTGCCGTTAGGGAACACTATGTGTTGCCGAACAGCAGCTTGTGTTATAGTGACACAGTGTAATGTATTAGCATACAGGAGTATGCTAATACATTATAAGTAAAAAATAAAATTGTTCTAAAGTTATACCTTCATGTGATTAAAAAAAAATTATACAAAACATAATAATAATAAAAAAAATTCCAAAAAAATACATTATTTAGCATAAAACATATTTTATTGCCCATACATTACATAAAAATAAAAAGCCTACACATATTATGTATCTACACGACCGCAATAACATGAAGAATTCATTTAACAGATGATTTAGAATTAAACGTGAATGGGATTAAAACGTAAAGCAAAAAAATTCAAAAAAGTGCTTTTTCCTATAGTCACGCCGCAAAAATAAATTACATAACTTACACTGTAAATTTTTTGTATACTCAAACCACACAGGAGAAAAATACCACATTCCCACATAAAACAAAACCTCATATAGCCACTTCAATGAAAAAATAAAAAGTTACGGCTGATGAGAGACAAAAACGTGTCTTACATCACCTAAAGGATAACTAAACGTTCAACAAACTTCTGACCTGTCATAGTGACAAGTCAGAAGTTTTGATTGGTGGGGGTCCAAGCACTGAGACCCCCACTAATCGCTAAAATGAAGCGGCAGACGAACTCGTGTGAGCGCTCAGCCGCTTTGTTTCTGTTCGGCTTTTTCCAAAACCTGATGTAGCGGAGTATGGGCTTATAGACTTTCTATTGAGCCCATACATTTATTTCCGGAAAAAGCGAACAGAAACGAAGCGGCTGAGCCCTCACACGAGGACTCTGCGCCATTTTTTTCATCACATATGACTCTGTCGGAGAAAGTAGATGGGGCTTTAGAATCATGCCAAGCACAACTCATTTAGGGACACTTATAATTTTTGCACTTGCATTTTATTATTTTTTTTGCAGTGATTACATAAAGTAAGTTAGTGTCTGGTGAAGGTACACAACAAGGAGGAAAACAGATTCAGATGGGTGCTACTGTAATCCATATAGACATATAACATGACAATCAAAAAACAACTTTCCATTTTAATTATTAATAAAATTGCTTAATTTATACTTCATTTCACCTGTATGGGTCACTTATTTATACCGATACAGCAAATCCATATAAATCAATATTCTTTTTTTTCTTGTACAGCTAAGCTAAGACACAAATATACCACATTATCATACCTTACAACTTTCATGCAGTGTCAAGAGGGACAACCGATGTGGCGCGTGTAGCCACACCTCTAACCCCACCCAGCCCACACAGTATAATGCTCTCATAGTGCCTCCCCATAGTATAATGCCCCCATAGAACCCCCACACACAGTATAATGCCCCTATGGCTGCCCCCACACAGTATAATACCCCATAGTGCCTCACACATAGTATAATGCCCCCATAACTTCCCCCATACAGTATAATGCCCCCATTCAGTATAATGCTTACACAGATGCTCCCATACAGTATAATGCCCCCATACAGTATAATGCCTCCATAGCTGTCCCCATATAGTATAATGCCCACTTAGCAGGTGCCCCATACAAGATAATGCTCCCTTAGCAGGTGCCCAATACAGTATAGTGCCCCCATACAGTATAGTGCCCCCGTAGCAGGTGCCCCATACAGTATAATGCCCCATTAGCAGGTGCCCCCATACAGTATAATGCCTTCTTAGGAGGTGCCCCAAACAGTATAATGCCCCCTTAGCAGGTGTCCCTCTACAGTATAATGCCCCCCTAGCAGGTGCCCCCTACAGTATAATGCCCTCTTAGCAGGTGCCACCATACAGTGAATGCTGAAGCAGGGAGCTGACATTCCCAGCTTCATCATTGGATTCCATTGTATCTGAGTACTAAGGACGCAGATACAGTTAAAACCGGGACATACCACCGGCCGCCTGGGACAGTGGGTCACCGCCCGTAATCTGGGACTATCCCGCTGAATTCGGGACAGTTGGAAGGTATGAATTGTTATAAAGTTGAACCTACAGCTGAGCACACCTTATAAAGACGATCGACTGTACTTTATTTGTCTGTGTACTACACTAAAGAGCGGTGGTGAGAAACCTGTGACCCTATATCTGTTGTGAAACTCCCAGTCTACCCCATATAACGTCCGCGGTCGCAGACCGCAGACTCCTATCATCCGGCAGACGTCTTCCTCCCAGAGATGCCAGCACATGCGGCCGTCTTGTCCTGCAGTGACCACTAGGGTGCGCGCTCAATGGGCCAGAGCACACACATGTTTTAGATTGACTGATTGCTCCCATGATCACCATGGACTATAAGAAAGGCCCTGCCCCTTCCTTCATTGCCTGAGCTTTGTTGTGTTTACCCGTGTTAGTCTTTGCAAATGATCCCTTAGTGTTTTCCAGTTCTCAGTGTTCCCATTCCTGCAACCTGTTCCCTGTGCTACCTTGTTCCTGTGCCGGAGAGAGTTTGAGTCGTGTTGTGTCGTATACTATGCCTGCTGTATTTCACCATGCCTGGTGTGTGCCTGCTGCCAAGGTTCCATCCGAGCCTGCCATCGCTACTGTCTGTATTGCCAGGGATACCCTTATTCGAACTATTGACTTTGCCTTGGTATCCTCTTTGGCTAGCTGCTGTCCTGCTACGGCGGTACGGCCCAGTGGGTCCACACACCCACCATGACACCCCCAACAGGCTTTAAATAGTGGAATTGCAGTTTCAGAACAGCTGGAGTAGCGCAGATTCCACACTACTGCTCTAAAGTGTAGTGTGTAACTGAGCGAACTAATCCCTACGGACAATTGCCTGAACTACAGTTGCTCACTTTTATAAGGCCTGTTCAAAAATATGTATAACTAAAATGAACCGATTGTAAATAAGAGTACATGCACACGTTTGTCATTGTTTTGCCATGATTGTCACAAAACACATAGAAAATTGAAGCAAAACTGTGATGTGAATATACCATAAAAAGAGTTATCAAGATCAACTGCTAATTCTCGGCATAATCAGACTCGCTTGGGCAGCAATGGCTGTAAATTACGCCATGTGGCTTGGTTGTTTCCTTAATAGAAATAAATTAAGAAAGCTGTGCACATGTGCGGCCACTTCACCATTTCACTCTCCACCTGGATGTGGCGGCCAGTGGCAGTACAGGGGACCCCTGGTCCCAAAAGTTTAATCCGTATCTATTTGACATTTATGGAATATCCTGTGAGCTTGCCATAAATGTCTGAGTTTTGAATATCCTGTTAACCCAATGGGTCACATTTATTAATATATGCTTGTATATAAGCATTGAAAAAATATGGTGTTCGCCCCAATTGCCATATTTGTGAACGTTCTGTGTCTTTTTTTTCAACATTCTTTTCTTTGACAATGAGGTGCAGCAACTGTACATTCAAGAATCACTAAAATTACCAGAATCGCGAATTGCAGCATTACATCCCATGGTACTAGGTATTGTGTACACAGTTAATGGGCTTTTACTTTTCCAAATAAAGAAGAGCGTTAACATCTTAAGGCTATGTTCACACGGAGTATTTTGGGGGAGGAATATCTGCCTCAAAATTCCGTTTGGAACTTTGAGGCAGATATTCCTCTCCCTGCACGCCGATTTTCGCGGCAATTATCGCGCCGTTTTTCGCCCGCGGCCATTGAGCGCCGCGGGCATAAAACAGCGAGAAATACGCTTTCTCCTGCCTCCCATTGAAGTCAATGGGAGGTCGGAGGCGGAAGCGCCCGAAGATAGGGCATGTCGCTTCTTTTTCCCGCGAGGCAGTTTTACTGCTCGCGGGAAAAAGACGCCGACGCCTCCCATTGAAATCAATGGGAGGCGTTCTCGGGCCGTTTCTGCCGAGTTTTGCAACGCGGTTTCCACGTCAAAAAACTCGGCAAAATACCCCGTGTGAACATAGCCTTAAGGGGTTGTGTGGTTTCAGCAAATTAATGTTATTTTTTGTATAATAAAAAGTTATACATGTTTACAATACACTTTCTTTATTAATTCCTCACAGTTTTCAAGATCTTTGCTTGTTGTTATTTAGTAGAAGCATTCGTTATTTACCTCCAGTGGATAAAATTCTGTCCAGGGTCATGTGATGAACACACAGGTGCTGGGATCGTTAGAAGACACAGGTCTGATACACATACTGTAACGAGCTGTGCACCTGTGTGTCCATCACATGACCATAGACAGAGTTTTATCCACTGGAAGTAAACAATGAATGTTTCTACTGAATAACAACAAGCAGAGATTTGGAAAACTGTGAGGAATTACTACTGAAAGTATATTGGAAGATTGTATAACTTTTTATTATACAAAAAATACCATGAATTTACTAAAAACGGACAACCCGTGAATGGAATTTACATGATAAATGCATTACTTATAGTGTTAGTCTTTAATGCCATACATCTCTGGAATAAGTATACGATTTTCGCCTCTATAAAAAAAAAAAATACACTAATTCAGAGTATAGTTTCTCTGACTGCACAATGAGGCCATCCCATCCCTAGGGACTAATTATTATATGCATGAAAATTTACACCCAGACAGGAAAACAATTTGTCCTCATAGAGGTTTATGACTCCTGTATCTTTTTTAACCAGACTCAGCAACCAGACAATTATCCTTTAGGCCTCGGCACCTAGCATAGTTTTACAGGTCAGCTTAGACAAGGTCTCCGAATGGCCTTTTGTTTTAGGCTTATCTGCTCCTGCACAAAACATAAGGGTTCACTGCACACAGTTAAACCCGGTGCACAGAACCCGTATGGTGCCTCTGCTTTGCCGCCATATAGGCTCCGTTGGGTGCCATATGTATAGTCCTGGCCAAAAGTTTTCAGACTGACACAAATTTTGGTTTCACAAAGTTTACTGCTTCAGGTTTTTATAGTGGCAATTTGCATTAACTCTAGATTGTTATGAAGAGTGATCAGATAAATTGCTATTAATTGCAAAGTAATTCCTTATCATGAAAATTAACTTAAAGGGGATTTCCAGCCCAAAAAAATGATGGCCTATCCTCAGGATAGGCCATCAATAGCTGATGGGTCGGGGTCTAACACCCTGGACTCCCGCCGATCAGTTGTTTTGAAGGGGGTGCAGCTCTCGTACGAGGGCTGCTTCCCCTTCACTTCTACTTGCTCACTGTGAATCTGTGACATGCATTTAGCGGCGATTCACAGGTATTGCAGGCTTTTCTCCCATTGAAGTGAATGGGAAAAAAGCCTGCAATACCTGTGAATCGCCGCTAAATGCGTATCGAAGATTCACAGTGAGCAAGAAGAAATGAAGGGGAATCAGCGCTTGTACGAGCGTTTCACCCCTTCAAAACATTTGATCGGCAGTGGTCCCGGGAGTCGAACCCCAACCCATCAGATATTGATGGCCTATCCTTTGGATCATTTCAGTGATCTTCTTGTTAGTTTAGGAGAAAGTGTTACCAAGGACAAGGCAGCTGATATCACTCTGTCATGCTGAGTGAATTATAAGAGCAGACTGGTTGCTTTAAAATGGGGATGGTGCTTGAAATCATTGTTTTCTTCGGTTAACAATGGTTACCTCCAAGGAAACACGTGAAGTCATCATTGCTTTGGATTAAAAAGGCTTTACAGGCAAGGACATTGTTGCTTGTAAGATTGCACCTAAATCAACCATTTATTGGATCATCAAGAACTTCAAGGAGAGAGTGGGCTCACTCACAATTTTGTCGAAGAACACTTCCATGAATAAAGAATGGTATCTAAACATCCTCCAACTTATCCCAATGGTCCAGGAACAATTTGGTGATGAACAAGGCTCTTACTAGCATGATGGAGCACCATGTCACAAGGTAAAAGTGATAACTAAGTGGCTCAGTGAACAAAACATTGGAATTTTGGGTCCATGGCCAAGAAACTCCCCAGATCCCAATCCTTATTGAGAACCTGTGGTCAATCCTCAAAAATCATGTGGATAAACAAAAACACAGAAATTGTGATAAACCCCTCCAAGCACTGGTTATGCAAGAAAGGGTTGCCATCAATCAGGATTTGGGCCAGAAGTTGATGTCCAGTATGCCAGGGCGAATTGCAGAAGTCTTGAAGAAGAGTCAACACTAAATATTGAGTCTTAGCATAAACTGTATGTATTTGTCAATAAAAGTTAAAAAACTTATAAAATGCTTATAATTGTACTTCAGCATACCATAGAAACATCTGACTAAGGCTCTGCTTACATCTGCGTTGGGGTTCCGTTCTGACGTTCCGTCTGAGCTTTCCATCAGAACGGGACCCTGAACAGACACAAACTGACACGTTTCCGTTTCCATCACCATTGATTTCAATGGTGACAGATCCGGTGCCCGTGGTTTCCGTTTTTCTCTGTTGTGCAACGGATCCGTCGTTTTGGCGGAAGCAATAGCGTAGTCGACTACGCTATTTCTTCCGGCAAAACGACGGATCCTGTACACAACAGAGACAAACGGAAACCACGGGCACCAGATCTGTCACCATTGAAATCAATGGTGATGGAAACCTCTGGTGTCTGCTCAGGGTCCCGTTCTAAAGGAAAGGTCCGACAGAACGTCAGAACGGGACCCCAAAGCAGATGTGAACAGAGCCTTTAAGATCTAAAAAGACTGAAGAAGCAAACTTTGTGAAAACCAAAATTTGAGATATTCTCCCCTTGAAGCAATGCTAGAAGCAAATCAGATTTGATATGGCAGCCCTACAGAGCAGTAATACTGCCATGTGCATGAGCTTTTGAGCTGTGTTCACATGTTGTAATCTTATCTCCTTTTTCGAGGGAAAAGCAAAACTTACAAAACCAATTTATTTTTGCTGCAGTTTCACGGCAAAAAAGTTGATGTAAGATGTGCACATAGCCTCCTACTTCTATGTGCAGGGAGCGTTAAAGGGATTGTATGAGATTCGAAAAAAGTATGCTTTTTTCCAAAAACAGCACCACTCTTGGTCATTGACTGTGTCTGGTATTGCCGTCCCATGGCCAACTTATAGACAAGAGTGGTGCTGTTTATGTAAGAAAAAAAAAAGAACAGACCCGTTTTTCAACTCCGGTAAGCTTTATAAAAATAATCCAGGTGTATTGCTATGCCAGCTGTGACCTTATTTCTTTATAAAGAGATTACCTTGGACTTTCTTGAAAAATTTCTGTTGTGTTTAGATGACTATAGTCAAGAAAAGTTTCGGGTACAAATTCTTAATACTAAAAACAAAATTAGATTAGCAAAAAAACCATACCTACTTCTCTCACACTTTTACATACAGTAAATTAATAACTGAAACAAATATTTATATTCTAGTGCATGAATGGGATTTCACACTAAAATCCCATTCCAATGCACAATCTTTTAATATTCAACACACGGATGTTAACCCCTTAAAGGGAACCTGTCACCAGCATTTCACCTATTAAACCAGCAATACCTGGTGGTAGTGGGTGAAAAATAATTTCTATATAACCTATAATTGTCTTCTTAGTCGGCTGTGTAGCTTTAGTATTCAGTTTTTGAGTGTTCCCACACCGTATGCTAATGAGCATAAAAGAGTCAGATCTTCGTTTGAAAAGAGTCAAATCTTCGTTTGAAAAGAGTCATATCTTCATTCCTCAAGTCTTTCTGAGTTTACTCCGCCTCCTTACTTTTGACAGCACCTCACCTTCCCCCAGCACACAAAATCCCGCGCTTGTGCATTGATATCCTCTTCTGGGGTGTGTGCACAAAGTGACACCGGATTATTACGATAAAAAGCGTCAAATGTTTGCAGACCGTTATTTACAGCCGGATGAGGAGTTTAGGAGCGGGGATAGCGGCAATGAACTTTTGATAGCAGTGGCCAGTGAGGGATATGTAAAGTTCAATAGGTGAAAAGCTGGTGACAGGTTCCCTTTAATGCTGTCAATATGCCTTTTCACAGCAGTCACTAAAGGGCCCTATGCCAATTCATAAGCATCAGAATAAGCTTAGCACGGAAGTAGCGGGTGCTCGGCTGTCTGCTCTAATGGTCGTAATCAGAGTTTCCTCCAATCGCAGCAGTTTAACCCCTTAGATGCTGTGGTCA
Source organism: Rhinoderma darwinii (assembly GCF_050947455.1). NCBI lineage: Eukaryota > Metazoa > Chordata > Amphibia > Anura > Rhinodermatidae > Rhinoderma > Rhinoderma darwinii. Next base: position 349,109,011 of record NC_134688.1, read on the forward strand.
ATCGCAACTGCGGCACCTAAGTGGTTTACAGAGTGTGTGGGCTCCCTCTGTCACCCATTTTTGGCCTGATGGGTTGCCATGGTGGCCGGGGATCTAACAAAGGCCCCCAGGCCTGCCATGGCTGTATGCATATTAGATTTCCTGTCAGTTTTAGGCTATGTTCACACGGCGTATTTTGCAGGAGGAATATCTGCCTCAAAATTCCGTTTGGAAGTTTGAGGCAGATATTCCTCTCCCTGCATGCCGGTTTTCGCGGAGTTTTTCGCCCGCGGCCATTGAGCGCCGCGGGCATAAAACAGCGCGAAATACGCTTTCTCTGCCTCCCATTAAAGTCAATGGGAGGTCAGAGGCATAAACGCCCGAAGATAGGGCATGTCGCTTCTTTTTCCCGCGAGGCAGTTTTACTGTTTTTGCCGAGTTTTGCGACGCGGTTTCCGTGTCAAAAGACTCGGCAAAATACTCAGTGTGAACATAGCCTTATACTGACAGGCAGTAATGCTTTGGTATATTAAGTATACCAATGCATTATATAACAGATCAAAAGATCACATAGTCAAGATAGATCACATAGTCAAGTCCCAAAGTGGGACTAAATAAAATAATAATTAATTAATGTAAAATAAAGTTAATTTAAAAAAACTGTGCACAGTAAAAAAAAAGTGGTTATATTTTGTCAAAGAAACTAAATAAAAAATACACATATACAGTATCGCTGCGATTGCAACGACCAGAACAATAAAGTTAACACGTTATTTAAACGAGATGGTGAATGGCATAAGAAAAAAATATAAACTATAGAGTTGTTTAAAAGTTAATCAATAAGTCTCATGTACACCAAAATGATACCAATGAAAACGAAATCTTGTCTCACAAAAAACAAGCCCATGTATGGCTACAACGACGGTAAAATAAAAAAGTTTTGGCTCTTGGAATATGACGATGCAAAAACATAATATTTTCTTTTAAAAGTGTTTTTATTGTGCTAAAGTAGGGAAAAAAATAAAAAAGACCGTTACATATTTGGTATAGCTGTAATCGTATAGACCCATAGAATAAAGGTAACATGTTAGTTACGCCGCATGGTGAATGGCGTAAATCTAAAATGCAAAAATAATGGCGGAATTGTACCTCAGAATAGTGCCATTGAAAAATACAACTTATCCTCCTAAAAATAACCCTCATACAGCTATGTTGACTAAAAAATAAAAAAATGATGGCTCTTTGAATGTGATGAAAAAACTGCTTGATCATTACAGGTCAAAATAAGCAGGTCATTAAGGGGTTAAAGGGTTCCTAGGTGCAGGGCCGGCCCTAGTATAGATGGCACCCTGTGCGAAATGATCTTTCGGCGCCCCACCCCTTCATTTAAAAAAAATGCCCCATAAAAAAATTATAATGCCCCTTTAGTGTCCCCATACAGTATAATAATAATATTTAATAATATAATATATTACAACCCCTTCAAGGACACAGTATTTTGTCCTCTAATTGTGCCCACAGTATTATGCCATCTGTAGTAATCCTACACAGTATAATGTCCGCTTAGTGGCCCCCACACAGTATAGTGCCCCCCTGTAGATTTTGCCATACAGCCTCCCTGTGGACAGTGCCATAATTCCCCACCTCCTTTTTGTAGATCGTGCCATACAGTCCCCGCACCTCCCCCTTGTAGACATTGCCATATAGTCCCCAACCTCCCCCTTGTAGACAGTGCCATACAGTCCCCCACCTCCCCCTTGTAGATCGTGCCATAGGGCCCCTCTACCAAAAATTGTTTTGAGAAAGACAGAAAACGGCTAAGAACAGCACTGCACTCGTAGGGTCTATTCACACACGTTTTTTGTAAGGCAAAAAAAATCTGCCTCAAAATTCCTTCAGCAACTGACAGCGTTGTGTGACCTTTTTTTCGTGTTTTTTCTTAAGCTGTTGAAGCGAATGCAAAAGACGCAGGAAAAAAAAGCTCCAAACGGGCGCCGCAGGTATTTTCTGCCTCCTATTAATTTCAATTGGAGGTCAGAGTTGGAAACCACTTGAAGACCATCAGCCCCCCACTCACAGTAAAATTACCATCAACCCCCCACTCACAGTAAAATGACCATCAGCCCACCACTAACAGTAAAATGACCATCAGCCCCCCACTCACAGATTCCCCCTGTAGGTAGCGCCACACAGCCCCCAGTAGGTAGCGCCACACAACACCTTGTAGGTAGCGACACACAGCCTCTTGTGGGTAGCACCACACAGCCCCTTGTAGGTAGCGCAAGACAGCCCCCTTGTAGGTAGCGCCACACAGCCCCTTGTGGGTAGCGCCACACAGCCCCCTTGTGGCTAGCACCACATAGCCCCTTGTAGGTAGCACCACACAGCCCCCTTGTGGGTAGCGCCAGACAGCCCCCTTGTGCGTAGCGCCAGACAGCCCCCAAGTACGTAGCGCCAGACAGCCCCCTTGTAGGTAGCGCCACACAGCCCCCTTGTAGATAGCGCCACACAGCCCCTGTTATGGCCGGAAGAAGGGGATAAGTGAGCCCTAATCTACCCACCGCCCTGTCCCTGCCTACTTGCAACGACCCGCCCTAGGCAACGGGGTACAACTGGGCGGCGGTCCCTACGCTGACTAAGTGCAAGGGAATACAAACAGGGAACAAGCAAGGGAAGGGGCAGTAGCCCACGGAACACCGTGAGGAAACCAGAGTGGTCAACGAGCCAGTCAGAATCAGGATGTCACGAAGTATACGAACGCAGAGCAAGGAGCAGGAAGCAAGCCGGGGTCAGAGCGAAGCAGGATAAGCGGAAGCTGTAGCAAGGCTGAAGCAAGGCAGTAGCAGGCTGGAGCAAGGCTGTAGCAGGGCCAGGAAACCAGGAAGAATCACAAGCAATGAGGAAGAGAAAACGGCAGGTATAAATGGACAGGGGGCGGAGCTAACTCCGACTGACCAGGCCGCGATAGGCTCTCCCACTCCTGAGCCTGCCACCCTGATTGGTGGGAGCCGGAGTCAGTCTAAGAGGTCCGGCCTCAGGTGTCGATTGATTAATCCTGGGAGTATCCACAGAAGTAGTGCCTGGCAGATCCTTTACAGTACCCCCCCTTTTATGAGGGGCCACCGGACCCTTACTAAGAGGACCTGGTTTAGTGGGGAAGAGAAGGTGGAACCTCCTGACCAATACACCAGTGTGAACATCTAGAGCAGGTACCCAAGTCCTCTCCTCCGGCCCGTATCCTCTCCAATGGACCAGGTACTGGAGGGAGCCCTGTATCATCCTACTGTCCACATTCTTGGCCACCTCGAATTCCACCCCCTCAGGGGTGAGAATGGGAACAGGAGGTTTCATCGAGGGGGACCAGGACGGGGAGCAGCGTTTAAGGAGGGAGGCATGAAAGACGTCGTGTATGCGAAAGGATGGGGGCAGCTCCAGACGGAAGGATACAGGGTTGAGGACTTCAATGACCTTATAAGGCCCAATAAATCGGGGAGCAAACTTCTTGGACGGGACCTTAAGGCGCAAGTTCCTAGACGGCAACCACACCAAATCCCCGACGACAAACCGGGGGTTAGCAGAACGTCTTCTATCAGCCTGAATTTTTTGTACGCTCTGGGACGCCTCTAGGTTCTTCTGAACCTGGGCCCAGACTGTGCACAGTTCCCGATGAACGACCTCTACCTCGGGATTATTGGAACTACCAGGAGAAACGGAGGAGAACCGTGGATTAAACCCGAAATTACAGAAAAACGTGGAGACCCCTGACGAGTTACTGACCCGGTTATTCAGGGAAAATTCGGCGAATAAATGAGACCCAATCAAATTGACAGTCAGAGATGAAACACCTTAAATATTGTTCCAGGGATTGATTAGTCCTCTCCGTTTGGCCATTAGTTTCGGGATGGAAGGCGGAGGAGAAGGACAGATCAATCTCCAACTTTTTACAAAAGGCTCTCCAAAATAATGAAACAAATTGTACCCCTCTGTCAGAAACGATATTGACTGGGACCCCATGGAGACGCAGAATGTGTTTAACAAACAAAGAAGCTAACGTCTTGGCGTTAGGTAGTTTCTTAAGGGGCACAAAGTGGCACATCTTGCTGAAGCGGTCTACTACCACCCACACCACCGACTTGCCTTGAGATGGAGGCAAATCGGTGATAAAATCCATGGAGATATGGGTCCAAGGTCTCTGGGGAATGGGCAAAGAACGTAGTAAGCCCGCAGGTCGGGACCTGGGGGTCTTAGACCTAGCACAAACCTCACAAGCGGCGACGTAGGCCCTAACGTCTTTAGGCAACCCAGGCCACCAATAGTTTCTGGTAATGAGGTGTTTGGTACCCAAGATGCCAGGATGACCAGATAGTGCGGAGTCATGGTTTTCCCTAAGTACCCTTAGCCGGTATTGCAGGGGGACAAACAGCTTGTCCACAGGGAGGTTCCCGGGAGCTGAACCTTGATCAGCCGCAATATCAGAGACTAAATCAGAATCAGTGGCAGAAACGATTATACCAGGGGGTAAAATACAAGCAGGATCCTTCTCCGAAGGAGGATTGGCCATGAAACTACGCGACAGTGCATCAGCCTTAATATTTTTGGACCCAGCCCTATAGGTAACCAAAAAGTTAAATCTGGTAAAAAATAGCGCCCATCGAGCTTGTCTCGGATTAAGCCTCCGGGCAGATTCTAGGAAAACCAGATTCTTGTGGTCAGTAAGGACCGTTACCTGGTGTCTGGCCCCCTCCAGGAAGTGACGCCACTCTTCAAAAGCCCATTTAATGGCTAAAAGTTTGCGGTTGCCAATATCATAGTTACTCTCCGTGAGCGAAAACTTCCTGGAGAAGTAAGCACAGGGGCGGAGATGGGTGAGGGACCTGGTACCCTGGGACAAGACAGCCCCCACTCCCACCTCGGACGCGTCAACCTCCACGATAAATGGCTCCCTTTGGTTGGGCTGAACCAGCACTGGGGCCGAGATAAAGCACTTCTTGAGGGTCTCAAAAGCCTGGACGGCCTCAGGAGGCCAGTGGAGGACATCAGCACCCTTGCGAGTGAGGTCCGTAAGAGGCTTAGCGACGACCGAGAAGTTGGCAATAAATCTCCTGTAATAGTTAGCGAACCCCAAAAAACACTGTAGCGCCTTCAGGGAGGCAGGTTGGACCCATTCCGCCACAGCCTGAACCTTGGCAGGGTCCATGCGGAATTCATGAGGAGTGAGGATTTGACCCAAAAATGGTATCTCCTGTACCCCAAACACACATTTTTCGGTTTTCGCAAACAGATTATTTTCCCGGAGGACCTGGAGCACCTTCCTGACATGCTCCACGTGGGAGGACCAGTCCTTGGAAAACACCAGTATGTCATCAAGGTACACTACAAGAAAAATTCCCAGGTAATCTCTCAGAATTTCATTAATAAAATTCTGGAAGACAGCAGGGGCATTACACAACCCAAAGGGCATGACCAGGTATTCGAAATGACCTTCGGGCGTGTTGAACGCAGTCTTCCACTCATCCCCCTCTTTGATGCGGATAAGGTTATACGCCCCCCGTAGATCAAACTTAGAGAACCATTGGGCCCCCTGAACCTGATTAAAAAGATCCGGAATCAAAGGAAGGGGATACTGGTTCCTTACAGTGACCTTATTCAAGTTACGATACTCAATGCACGGCCTAAGACCACCATCCTTCTTCCCCACGAAGAAGAAGCCAGCACCTACAGGAGAAGTAGAGGGGCGAATGTAACCCTTGGCCAGGCATTCTTGGATATATTCCCTCATGGCTTCACGTTCAGGACATGAAAGATTAAATATCCTACCCTTAGGAAGCTTAGCACCTGGTACAAAATCGATAGCGCAATCGTAATCTCTATGAGGGGGCAACACCTCGGAGGCCTCCTTAGAGAAAACATCAGCGAAGTCCTGAACAAACTCAGGTAGCGTGTTTACCTCCTCACGGGGAGAAATTGAGTTAACCGAAAGACATGACGTCAGGCATTCACTACCCCATTTGGTGAGATCCCCAGTATTCCAATCAAACGTGGGATTATGCAACTGCAACCAGGGAAGACCTAATACCAGATCGGACGATAATCCCTGCATCAACAGTACAGAGCACTGCTCCAAATGCATGGAGCCAACAAGGAGTTCAAAAACAGGAGTATGCTGAGTAAAATAACCATTAGCAAGAGGAGTGGAGTCGATACCCACTACCGGGACAGGATTAGGCAAATCAATAAAAGGCATTTTTAGAGACATAGCAAATTCCACAGACATGATATTAGCAGATGACCCTGAATCCACGAAGGCACTGCCGGTGGCAGACCGACCACCAAACGAGACCTGAAAGGGAAGCAAAATTTTATTGTGTTTCATATTAACGGGAAATACCTGTGCGCCCAAGTGACCTCCCCGATGATCACTTAGGCGCGGAAGTTTTCCGGCTGCTTATTCTTGCGCCTGGGACAGGTGTTCAGTTGATGCTTGTCATCCCCACAATAGAAGCAGAGACCATTCTTCCTGCGGAACTCTCTACGTTGTCGGGGGGACACGGAGGCCCCGAGTTGCATAGGTACCTCCGAGTCTTCCGTGGAAGAGCGAGGAGACGGGACCTCGGGAGGAATCGCAGGGAAGTCAGAGGGGAAAACACTGAAACGTTCAAGCTGTCGTTTCCTGAGCCGTCGGTCAAGTCGTACTGCTAAGGCCATAACCTGGTCTAGGGAGTCAGAAGAGGGGTAGCTAACAAGCAGATCCTTCAGGGCGTTAGATAAGCCTAACCTAAATTGGCACCTTAGGGCAGGGTCATTCCACCGAGAAGCTACGCACCACTTTCTAAAGTCAGAACAGTACTGCTCAACAGGTCTCCTACCCTGACGTAAGGTCACCAGCTGACTCTCGGCCAAGGCAGTCCTGTCAGTCTCGTCGTAAATGTGTCCGAGGGCAGAGAAAAAACGATCAACGGAGGAAAGTTCAGGGGCGTCAGGAGCCAAGGAGAAGGCCCACTCTTGGGGCCCTTCCTGGAGTCGGGATATAATGATTCCCACCCGCTGGTTCTCGGAACCTGAAGAGTGAGGTTTTAGACGGAAGTAAAGTCTGCAACTCTCCCGAAAGGAGAGAAAAGTCTTACGGTCCCTTGAGAACCGGTCAGGTAACTTGAGGTCAGGTTCTAGAGGTGAGGCGAGGGGTACTACTATGGCAGCGTCAGGCTGGTTGACCCTCTGAGCCAGGGCCTGGACCTGTAGGGAGAGGCCCTGCATCTGCTGGGTCAGGGTCTCAAGGGGGTCCATGATAGAGTAGGAGAAAGGGTAGACTAGGTATAGGCTTGTGATTATGTTATGGCCGGAAGAAGGGGAAGGGGATAAGTGAGCCCTAATCTACCCACCGCCCTGTCCCTGCCTACTTGCAACGACCCGCCCTAGGCGACGGGGTACAACTGGGCGGCGGTCCCTACGCTGACTAAGTGCAAGGGAATACAAACAGGGAACAAGCAAGAGAAGGGACAGTAGCCCACAGAACACCGTGAGGAAACCAGAGTGGTCAACGAGCCAGTCAGAATCAGGATGTCACTAAGTATACGAACGCAGAGCAAGGAGCAGGAAGCAAGCCGGGGTCAGAGCGAAGCAGGATAAGCGGAAGCTGTAGCAAGGCTGAAGCAAGGCAGTAGCAGGCTGGAGTAAGGCTGTAGCAGGGCCAGGAAACCAGGAAGAATCACAAGCAATGAGGAAGAGAAAACGGCAGGTATAAATGGACAGGGGGCGGAGCTAACTCCGACTGACCAGGCCGCGATAGGCTCTCCCACTCCTGAGCCTGCCACCCTGATTGGTGGGAGCCGGAGTAAGTCTAAGAGGTCCGGCCTCAGGTGTCGATTGATTAATCCTGGGAGTATCCACAGTAGTGCCTGGCAGATCCTTTACAGCCCCCTTGTATATAGCGCCACACAGCCCACTGTAGAGTGTGCCACACAGCCCCTTGTAGGGAGTGCCGCACAGCCCCCTGTAGGGAGTGCCACACAGCCCCCTGGTAGGGAGTGCCACACAGCCTCCTGGTTTGTAGTGCCCCATAGCCCCCTGGTTGGTAGTGCCCCACAGCCCCCTGGTTGGTAGTGCCCCACAGCCCCCTGGTTGATAGAGCCACACAACCCACAGCCCCCTGGTAGGTAGTGCCACACAGCCCCCTGGTTGGTAGTGCCACACAGCCCCCTGGTTGGTAGTGCCACACAGCCCACAGCCCCCTGGTTGATAGAGCCACAGAACCCACAGCCCCCTGGTTGATAGAGCCACACAACCCACAGCCCCCTGGTAGGTAGTGCCACACAGCCCCCTGGTTGGTAGTGCCACACAGCCCCCTGGTTGGTAGTGCCACACAGCCCACAGCCCCCTGGTTGGTAGTGCCACACAGCCCACAGCCCCCTAGTTGGTAGTGTCACACTGCCCACAGCCCCGTTGTAGGAGTGCAAGGACTACGAAATGACCCTGATAGCTGGCGGGCAATAGACATTAAAAAAAAGGACAACTGTGCAGGAGCACACAAAATACCCAGCTTTCCCAGCTATCAAATAAATGTGTGGATATAACTTTTATTTAGTCTGAGTAAAGGACTAATCTTAAAACACTATTTTTTTTTGATACCCGGGAAAGCTGGGTATTTTGTGTGCTCCTGCACAGTTCTCCTTTGTAGGTAGTGCCACACAGCCCACAGCCCCCCTGTAGATAGCAACCCCCTACCCCTTCCAGTAAAGATAGCACCACTGCATCTCCCGGAAGGAGCGGAATACCCGTGTGGCCGGGGATTCCGCTCCTGGAGCGCAGCTTGATGCCTCTGTCACTATATGGACAGTGACATCAGGGAAAACTTCTGAGTCAGAATCCCCGTCCACAGTGTTGCAGACGCTATGACCGTCGATTCCACTCCAGGAGAAGCTCCTGTCGTCTGTGTCCATGACGTCATTGGCTTCTACTGGAATGGAATCCCTGGTCATAGAGTCTGCAATGCTGTGACCGGGGATTCCGCTTCAGGAGCTTCCCCTGATGTCACTGTCCATATATGGACTGAATCATCAAGCAGCGCTCCAGGAGCGGAATCCCCGGCCACATGGGGATTCCGCTCCATCAGGGAGCTACAGTGGCGCTAGTAGACAGCAGAGCAGGGAGATACCTCCCTGCTCTGCTATAGTGCCCCCTGTAGATAGCAACCCCCGCCCTTCCAGTAAAGATAGCGCCACTGTAGCTCCTTGAAGGAGCGGAATCCCCGTGTGGCCGGGGATTCTGCTCCTGGAGCTCAGCTTGATGCCTCTGTCCATATATGGACAGTGACATCAGGGAAAACTCCTGAGGCGGAATCCCCGTCCACAGCGTTGCAGACGCTATGACCGTCGATTCCACTCCAGGAGAAGCTCCTGTCGTCTGTGTCCATGACGTCATTGGCTTCTACTGGAATGGAATCCCCGGTCATAGAGTCTGCAATGCTGTGACCGGGGATTCCGCTTCAGGAGCTTCCCCTGATGTCACTGTCCATATATGGATAGAAACATCAAGCAGCGCTCCAGGAGCCACACAGGGATTCCGCTCCATCAGGGAGCTACAGTGGCGCTAGTAGACAGCAGAGCAGGGAGATACCTCCCTGCTCTGCTCTAGTGCCCCCTGTAGATAGCAACCCCCCCTTCCAGTACAGATAGCGCCACTGTAGCTCCCGGTCACAGCGTTGCAGACGCTATGACCGTCGATTCCACTCCAGGAGAAGCTCCTGTCGTCTGTGTTCATGACGTCATTGGCTTCTACTGGAATGGAATCCCCGGTCATAGAGTCTGCAATGCTCCTGTCGTCTGTGTCCATGACGTCATTGGCTTCTCCTGGAGTGTAATCCCCGGTCATAGAGTCTGCAAGGTTGTGACCGGAGATTCCACTTCAGGAGTTTCCCCTGATGTCACTGTCCATATATGGACAGAGACATCAAGCAGCGCTCCAGGAGCGGAATCCCTGACCACACGGGGATTCCACTCCTTCAGGGAGCTACAGTGGCGCTAGTAGACAGAAGAGCAGGGAGATACCCCCCCCGCTCTGCTATAGTGCCGTCGCTACCGCTATAGCAGCTGCAGTGACTGCTAGTGGCGCCACCGCCCTCATGCCCGGTGTCACCGCTAGCAGCCGCTATGGCTGCTACAGCGGTAGCGACGGTTAAGTGAAGAAGCGCCTGGGTGGAAAGGCGCCTGCAGTTAGTGTGTGTATCCCCGCTGGTAGTTGCAATGGCGCGGGGATACACACACCCGCTGGCGCCCCTTTTGCAGTGTGGCGGCTGGCGCCCTGTGCGACCGCACTGGTCGAACATAGCTAAGGCCTACCATGCCTAGGTGACTTAAACATTGATGGCCTATCCTTAGGCTTTTCCGAACTCTGGGACCCCTGCCAATTTAGAACAATGAAGGGGCCCCATTAGCAGAGATCGAACCACTACAGCCGACTAAGGCCCCATGCACACGGCCGTGCCCGTAATCACGGCCCGCAATTGCGGGCACTGCCGGCCACCGACTGCCACCCGCATTTTCGGGCCGTGCTCCCATACAAAGTATGGGAGCACGGCCCGCAAAATGCAAAGGAACGGACATGTTCCATAATTTTCGGAACATTTCTACGGCACGGACATCCATCCGTAGCGATACGGAAAGGTGTCCACGTTCAATGAAAGTGAATGGGTCCGTTTTTGTAGACCGCAATTGCAGTCTGCAAAAACTGAGGTTAATTACGGTTGTGTGCATGGGGCCTAATGCGAGAGCCCAGACGCCGACACAATCCACCTTTGGTACAGCAGCTGTCCTCATTCCAACAGACAGCTTCCCTAGCAGCACGTTGGGACATCGATCGCTCTAGGGAGCACCGCATATCAAGAGGACACAGCTATCACACAGAGGAGATGAAACGGAGTGCAGGACAACATAAATAAATGTTTCCATACAAGAAAAAAAGGTGAGTGCACACGGACCATTTGGCACCTCTACATTGCAAGGGGTATTACACTAGGAACGCCTTGTGCTCTGCTTGTTTGTTTTTTCACCATTCTAAGAATGAGCCATGGATGTTTAATCACCAAAACCTGTTTAGTTTTGAAGCAGTTTGGACACAAAAGAAAAGAAATGCATCAGTCTTTTCTTTATACCTTTCCTTCTTTTGCATCCACTTCTGGCTTTGTATAAAATAAACTGAGCTAAGAACTGCCACAAATACGAATCAGGGGAGCGCCCCCTCAAACACGCCATCGCGCCCCCCCCCTGCAGCACGATTGTCCGTTTACAATGGTTTTTATGGCAGCCTGGGGGCCTGATAAGGGCCCCCAGGTCTGCCATCTTTGTACTCCTTTGATGATCTTTGTACTCCTTTCCGCTGATTCAAGTCTCCTAGGGGGACTAATAAAAAAAGAAAACACAGTTAGGCTTGATTCAGACGAACGGGAATCACGTCCGTGCAACGCGCATGCTTGTCACGCGCGTCGCACGGACCTATATTAGTCTATGGGGCCGTGCGGACATGTGTGTGATTTTTACTCAGCGTGAGTCAGCTGAAAAAAAGTCACGTCATGTCCGTTCTTTCGGCGTTTTGCGCGAATCACGCACCCATTGAAGTCAATGGGTGTGTGAAAACCATACATGCCGCACGGAAGCACTTCCGTGCGGACTGCGTGATTCGCGCAACAGCTGTGAAAAGGATGAATGAAAACAGAAAAGCACCACGTGCTTTTCTGTTTACAAACATCCAAATGGAGTGTCATAATGATGGCAGCTGTGCGAAAAGCATGCAGCCGCGCATCATATGCTGCTGCCACACGGAGCTGTTAAGTGGTTTTTGCGCACGCAAAAGTTTTTTTCATATTTAAAAAAAAAAGGATTAAAAGTTCAAAATACCCCCCCTTTTCCCATAAAGTAATGTTAAAAAAAATAAAAAATAACATAACTGGTATTGCCGCATCAGTAAAATCCAAACTATCACAATATAGCGTTGTTTAACCCGCTCGGTGAACGCCGTAAAAAAATAAATATATATATATAAAACACGCAAATTTATATTATTTGGTAAAACATAAAACAACACATATAAATTTGATATCGCTGTAATCGTATCCACCTGTAGAATAGGGTGCACATGTAGTTTTTACCGCCTGATGGATGCCGTAAAAACAAAACCCCCCAAAAATGGCATAATCGCTGTTTCATTCCCATTTCACCCCACAAATATTTTTTTTACGCTTTCCAGTACATTATGCCGTACAATAAATGGTGCCATGACAAAGTACAACTTGTGCCGCAAAAAGAAAGCACTCATACTGCTATGTCGACAAAGAAATAAAAATGTACGTTTTTGAGATGTGTGTATGCTGTTAGTCAATAGGAAAATAAGAATTTCTGAACAAATATCTCGGTTTGTGGCATTTCTGTGGTGTTTTTTTTAGCCAGGTGGAGTTTTTTGTTTGTTTTTTTAAATGCACCAAAAAAAAAAATGTGATAGGGGCCATATACTTCTCTTTCTTGTATTCACTCGCCACTGCTTTTTTTTGTCAAACATTTGGGGAAAATCATGGAAAGAAACACGACAAAACTACAATAAAACTGGCACGAGAGAATACACCCTTAATGTATATCTGCCTGAATATTAAGGAACACATCAATGAAATTAGCCAAAAACAGGTTTATTCTGTGAGTTCTTACCTTCAGTATATTACATGCACATTTATTAGGTCAATATTCTAGTCTGGTGCTGTATTTTATTTATAATGATAGATGAGAAAGCAGGAATAATTTGTGTTCAATTATTTTTAAAGATGAGTTAATGCAGAAAGCAATTACATTGCTAACAGACTGTTGCTAACTTAAATTCACAAATTTTCTGCCTGAAATACCTATTTTTATTTTAGAGAAACTAGAATATTTAAAAGCTTTAGACAGCTTTCAGATGGTCATAATGCAGCCGCATTTTAGAATTCATATAATGGCTGCAACATTCGAAACCTATGGGGCTCTAAGTTCAGCTAAACCGCGGGAGGTCAGGATGTTGTAATGACCATGTGCATGAGCGCTTACAGAAGGAGATTGGAGAAGGATGGCCAAGCTTGTTTAGCTGATAGATGGGACCAGGACTGATGGTAGGGTCAGGTTTTGGTATAAAACACCTAAATACATATAAACACCCTGTCCTGTGTTAACAGTCCAAGCTGGTGGTGGTGCAATGGTATAGACGATGTTTCCTTGGCATTATTCAAATACCGAATCATACCTCTGTTGCGGATGAATACTCTTATGATCACTACCAACAGGATAATGCATCATGTCAAAATGCACATAATACATTTTATAGATATTCCACAATTCTATACTTACCAGATTTCATTCCAATAGAGCATCTTTCGGATGTGGTGGAACGAGAGATTTTTAGCATTAATGGTCAGCATAAATATCCCTACCTATCATACCAACATATCAAAGAAATTATATAGGCATATTGTTGAATCCTATTCAGGTTGTACTAAGGACAAAGTGTGGTTCTATCTAACTCTAGAAAGATATTCTTAATAAAGCGGACATCGAGTGAATATATAGTGAAATCCAGTGCCGCACCTGCCATGAGGCGAGGTGAGCCGACAGCCTCAGGCGGCGCCACCTAGCCGAAAATGGGGGGCTGCATTTTAAGCCAGGTACCAACTGGACCGGGAGGAATGGGCATGCCTTATTTTACTTAGCAGACTTGCCGCATGATGGAGCAGGTCTGCAGGAGGAACAGTCGAGCGCTCTCTCCACAACTAAGAAGAGGAGTGATGAGACGCACGAGGTGAGCGGTGGCCTGTGTTAAAAACTGAGCGCCACTTACAGTGCTCACGCTTCTGCCTTCACTAATTTAAAAGGGGTCTGACGGCCGAAGCTGGAGGACCGGGACCTGGGAGTATACTGCAAGGGGGGTCTGGGCATTTTACTGAGCAGGTCAGATGCTCAGTATAGTATAGTAACTAGTGAGGGCTCTATGGGGGGATTATTCCCTCATATAGAGCCCTCTGCTTTCAGTAAAACGCCCAGACCCCCCCTTGCAGTATACTCCTGGCCCCCCAGCGTCGGCCAACCCCTTTTAAATTAGATGGGGCAGGAAGCTGAGCCCTCTCCTCTCTCCAGCTCTTGCTGTGACACTGTCCGTAGCTGATTGGACAGTGTCACAGCGATGTTACACGTCCCCTTGCCAATTACCGCCTCATTGACAGTTCAGGGGGTTATTTAAATATCGGGCGCCAAATATTACGGCACCGATATCTAAATAACGGAGGCTAGGAATTTTTTTTAAAGTGCCCCAGAGTTTGTGCAGCCCTCATTACATGCTGCACTCTGCTGCACATGTATGGGCAGGTGAAAGGTTCTCTTTAAAGGAAAGGTGTTATAATTTTTTTATTTGATATGTTTTACTTTATGAACCTATTTTTTCTAATTATTTTAATATGTTCCCTAAAGTAACTATTTATTCATATGTTTGTACTTCTGTGGGGGCAGACATCTTTATTTTTATTTTTCATACTGCTAATTTTTGTTTTGCAGGTTCCGCTGGACCATTTGGACTACGTCGTAGATTCGTTGGACTACTTCACTGATTTAAGCTTTTTTTCAATAACATTTTTAAAGTGGATTGTGTGGAAGAGTTGTTGTTTCAATAAAATAAAAAAAATGTATGTCTGTTTTTTAATACTTCATTACCGCAATAGTAATGGACGCTCTCAATCAGACAACTGCCATTACTAAGAAGGGGCTTAGTGTTAGCCAGTAAAAAGGCCAGCACTAACCCCCTATTATTACCCCGGTACCCACCGCCATCAGGAGTACCGGGAAGAGCCCTGGTAAAAACCGTGGCCCTTACTACCCTGGTAATGCTAGGCTGCTGCTGCTTTATTGTATCTGGCTGGTTATAAAAAATGGAGGGGATCTCACGTAATTTTTTTTCAATTATTTATTTTTAGAAATTGACATGGGGTTCCCCCTATTTTTCATAACTAGCCAGATACAATAAAGAAGCTGCAGCCTAGCACTACCAGGGTGGTAAGGGCCATGGCTTTTGGCCCTTCCCAGCCTGATAATACCAGCACGCGGCCGCCCCACTGCCTAACCGTCTTTTCAGATGGTCGGGGGTACTGGATAGTACTCTGCTCTTCCCGGTATCCCTGGTGGCAGTGGGAACCTGGGTAATAATAGGGGTTAGTGATAGCCTTTTTACTGGCTAATGCTAAGCCCCAGTAATTGAATGCTGTCAATCAGACAGCAGCCATTACTAAGGCCATAATAAAGTATTTAAAAAAACAGACATAAACATATTTTTTTTACTGAAATCAAAACTCCCCCGTGCAACCCTCTTTCACCATTTATTTATTTTTTTAAAAAGATCATTGAAGTAGTCCAATGAATCTATGACGTAGTCCAAACAGTCCAGCGGAACCTACCAAAAAAAAGTTAGCGGTATAAAAATTTAAAAAAAATTAATTTGCCACAATAGAAACTAGAGGTCAAGGAAAAATAATTCCCCTTCATGTAACTCTGCTACCTATCAACTGAAAAGTCATCCGCCAGAGGGAAAAATGTTTCCCCATGGCATAGTACAAGAAAGTCTAATTCCCAGGTGAGGTTTTCTTGTACTCTGCCATCAAGAAACATATTTCCTCCTGGCGAATGATTTTTCCGTTGTTATGTAGCAGAATTCTTCCGCAGCGGTGTTATGGGGGCAAACTCGCCAATTGCCCAGTGCCCCCCTAACTCTTGGGCCAGTGCTGTGTGCTTGCCCCCCAGACTAAAATTTGGCAGCCAACCCCTGGCCATTGACTCCCTGCTCCGCCGTTTGCTTTTGTAGGCCACAGCCTGGTTTAGGCCTGAGGCCTACAAGAGATCGGGAGCACGTTGATGACGTCAACTGCCCGGCACGATGATGTCACTGCATCAGGCCGTCCACACCGGGCCACTGAACTCAGTTAAAAATCATAAGTCAATAAGGTAATAAAAAGGGGGCATAGAAGATGTGTTAAACCATTTTCAGTGTTAATGCTGCGTTGCTGATCTATGATACTAAAGTAACACAGTAAGTAGAATTCTTTAAATCTTTTCTATATGTCAAACAGCACTTTAACAAATAAACAACAAATGTTTTCCTATATAAAAAAAATTATATATTGCGTGTTTGTTGTGTAAAGCTAGTAATGAGAAAACTCGGAAAGCTTTGGGGGGGAGGGGCATCTTTTTATATTTCGCCTCAGGCAGAAGAGGGGCTAGTTTCACCCATGGTGAAACCTCTCCAAGAGTAAATCATCCCTTAGTCTAGACCAGATTTCCTGCGACAAATCTCTAGTAGATTATTTGTCAATGCAAATATGGGTGGTTATTCAAAGAGGTTTCACTGTATATACATTGGAGTTTATGCTGTAGAGCATATAACGCTTATTTAAAGTCTGGACGATGGGGGGTAAAGGGCATGATGTTTAACATGATGTTTCAAGCACAAATGTCTAAAGCTAGAATTGATGTTTGGTTGAAGAATTCTTTGGCAAGGCCTAAAGCAAAGCACTACGGTGTACATGAGATGCAATGACAACTGCCCCATTACGTTCCCGTGCCTAGTTAAATGTGCTATGATATACTCAAACCAGGCTGAGCTATTTCACTATATTAGTAAATAACTCTAAATATACTTTAGCTTAGGTCATATACAATGTGACATCATCATATTTGCAGACGTGCGATATCACTGATAATTGGGCTGGGCTTAGGTATAGCTGCTGCACTGGTACCCAGGGGCTTCAGTTTATGTCTCTCCTGCAGGGACTGTTTCATTTTACTATGTATGTGTCTGTATATGTCTCAAAACAACAGAAAAGGCCATACTTGCTAAGTGGGTGGGTGAAAACTATCTGACAGTATGGGCGTTATAAATAGGCTGTGATGCGGCAAGATATGCTATGCCTGACGACTGGCACATTATCCCTCCATGTATTACACATAGTACTGACACCCCATGTACTATTCACAGCACTGACCCCTATTCATCACATTTATTTATTTTTTATTACATTATCACACACAGTTCTGACACTTCTATACCATACATTTCTTTTATACCATACATTCACACCCTTGCACTACACTAACACTCATTTATTGCACACTTGCGTGCACTTAGTTTGCCACTCCCCTCAAGACTAGTGGGAGTGGCTATCACTATTTAATGCACCCTCCTTCTGAAGCATTTTTGCCCTGTCTGCGTCCTGCTTGGAACGGGTTTTCACCCACCCACTTAGTAAGTATGGCCTTTTCTGTGGTTTTGAAGTTTATTTATGTCCCATTTTTTTCTGCTGGTTTTTTAAATTAGGAACGAAAAGTTCTAGTTATTGACTCGCAAGACACTGGGGACCCTTGACGTTGGGTGGCGAGCTTTGCGTATTTTGGCCAAAATAACAACTAATACCCCATGTTTCATGGATATTTTTACTATATATACTTTTTTCAGGACACGGCCAGGTCTTATATGCTGGGAGAGCATGATGTGTTAGTGTTTGGCATGCAGAGCAGCCCGCCTTAGCTGACAGTATGGGCGTCCCAAATAGGCTGTGATGTGGCAAGATATGCTATGCCTGACGACTGGCACATTATCACACCATGTATTACACATAGTACTGACCCCTATTCATCACATTTATTCATTTTTTATTACATTATCACAGTTTTGACACTTCCATACATAAACATTTCTTTTTTACCATACATTCACACCCTAGCACTACACTAACACTGACACTCATTTATTGCACACTTGTGAGCACTTAGTTCGCCACTCCCCTCAAGACTAGTGGGAGGGGCTATCACTATTTAATGCACACTCCTTCTGCAGCATTTTTTGACCTGTCTGCGTCCTGCTGGGAACGGGTTTTCACCCACCCACTTAGTAAGTATGGCCTTTTCTGTGGTTTTGAAGTTTATCTATGTCCCATTCTTTCTGCTGGTGTATTTATGTCTACCTATGTCAAGTCTTCACTCTCTTGATATACTGTATGATTGGCTTTGCAATTTCCATCTTTTACATTTGTTTTAGTTTATATTTGTGCTTCTATCAGAATGCTTCAATAGAAATGTTGCCAAAGTGGCCTTGTGGAATAAAAAAATCTATGAACAGTATAACAGCTTTCTTCAGTTTTTGTTTATTTTTACATTATTATGTTGATGATCATCATATGATTAAACACATTTGAAGGGAATCTGCCTTCTGTTCTTTACACCTGCTCCTCCGATAATTTTATTCAGTGTTTGCCAGTCATGGCTTTTTATAGAATTTTTTTTCGCAAGATAGCTAGTGCCACGTAGATTCCTTCATTTACATATGTAAATTAATAAATTTAGTCTGAACACCTTAATTCACTTATAATGGCGTCAAAGCACATCAATTTGTTGTTATCGCAGTACGCATGAATGTTAGAACATAGTTATGGCCTGGTAAACCTGTATAATGCTGGAGAAGTAGATTATCTAAACCAGGTATCCAATCTTTAAAGGGTAACTAAACGTTCAACAAACTTCATTCATAGTGACATGTCAGAAGTTTTGATTGGTGGGGGTCTGAGCACCGAAACCCCCACCAATAGGTAAAACGAAGTGACAAGAAGTGCTCGTGTCCCAATTTTTTTGCATGACAATGAAGGGATGTCACGATGGGTGTGTGGACCCACTGGGCCATACCGCTGTAGCGGGATAGCAGCTGGCCAAACAGGATACCAAGGCAAAGTCAATAGTTTGAATAAGGATACCTGTGGCAATGCAGACAGTAGCGATGGCAGGCTCGGATGGGACCTTGGCAGCAGGAAGACACCAGGCACGGTGAAATTCAGCAGGCATAGTAAACGACACAACACGACTACAACTCTCTACGGCACAGGAACAAGGTAGAACGGGATACAGGTAGCAGGAACGGGAACACTGGGAACTGGAAAACACTAAGGGACCATTTGCAAAGACTAACATGGGTAAACACAACAATGCTCAGGCAATGAAGGAGGGGGCAGGGCCCTTCTTATAGTCCATGGTGATCATGGGAGCAATCAGTCAATCTAAAATATGTGTGTGCTCTGGCCCATTAAGGCCGGGAATGAGCTCGAGCGCGCACCTTAGTGGTCACTGCAGGACAGGGTGGCCGCATGTGCTGGCATCTCTGGGAGGAAGACGTCTGCAGGATGATAGGAGTCTGCGGTCTGCGACCGCGGACATTACAAGGGACTACTGAGAAGTGATCTCTACAGAACAGGAAGTGTCAGTTTAGTGTGAGGGAAAACTGAAAGATGTTAGAATTATTTTTTAATATAGATAATGAAATAAAAAAATTAAAAATAATCACTAAAAATATGTTTAACATAAAACTTGATTTAAACCATAGCCATTTTCTGATGATTTATTCCTTTTAAAGTATTTTTCCTCTGCAAGTATACATATAAAGTGTCATTCACACTATTTATTATATTTCAGAATATCAGTTGTCTTTTTTTTAAATATTACTGATAGGTAACGTAAAGGGTAATTTGTCCCAAGGGATGTTTTGGTGTGTTAGGCTGGGTTCACACAACCTATTTTCAGGCGTAATGGAGGCGTTTTACGCCTCTAATTACGCCTGAAAACACGGCTCCAATACGTCGGCAAACATCTGCCCATTAATTTCAAAGGGTTTGCCGATGTACTGTGCCGACGACCTGTAATTTTACGCGTCGCTGTTAAAAGATGGTGCGTAAAATAACAGCCTCGTCAAAGAAGTGCAGGACACTTCTTGGGACGTAATTGGAGCCGATTTTCATTGAATCCAATGAAGAACAGCTCCAAATTACTTCCGTAATTGACGCCTCGCAAAACGCGAGTACATGCAATTACGTCTGAAATTCAGGAGCTGTTTTCTCCTGAAAACAGCTCTGTAATTTCAGCCGTAATTGACGTTATCGTGTGCACATACCCTTACACTTTGAACTGGAGTAACATGCACATACACAACTGATGTATGTCGCTGTGCCTGTTTTAACAAAGAAAGAACGCAGCCCCTTCTTTCCCTGATCAGCAGTATACCCAGGAGCGGAACCCTCACCAATCAAATAGTAATGGCCCCTCGAAGATCAATATGAAGCTCAATATTAAGGTCTCTGTAAACCCCTTAAAGTCCTGGAAATCCCCTTTAATAAAATGTATTAAATAGTGTACAAGGAATGTGTCATTTTTGATAATATTTGACCAGTCTGTATTGTATCTCACACAGAGTCCGAGTCCTCCAACCCTTCTATACTTTCTGGTTCACTTTTTATACTCTCTCCTTCCCCCTTTATCCTATAATGCAATGATTACTTCCAGAATCATAGTCAGGCTTTCCTTGCCCTACCCTTGTTGATGCTCCCACAGAACTCAACATCTGGGGGAACATGCCCCACCAACCCCCCCAGTGGATATACCCCTGATTACTTCACATGCTTAAAGGAAAGGATATCTGTGCAATTATCAAGTTATGTAGTCAGTGGCTTGGAAAAAAAAGGCATAAGTCCATCAAATTCAAACCATTATACATACAAACCACAGAGGGAAGCAAATTACACTTTTTTTTAATGGTTTTATACCTTTTTATTGTCACAGCAGCTCCCCCTTTTCCCAATAGTCACAGCAGGAGCTCCCCCCTTCTTTAAGGGCAGTCACAACAGAGGACTGACCTCTGCCCCTCTTCTTACACAGGCAGTCACAGCCGGGAACTCTCCCTAGAACCCTTTCCTCAACATGTCGTAACAGCAGAGGATTCCCAAAGTCCCCTTCCTAGCTGTCTAAAAAAGGCTCTCCTCCCCCTAAGGTACTCATTGCACGCTGCTGTTATGCACCCTCTGTGGGCTGTAGGAAACATATGAACAGCCATTTCCTAGCTGCCGTATGTGGACTCATTCGTCAGTCTGCTAACAGAGACTGAGGCAGGAGGAGCACACAGCGCTGTCATTGTTAGTGACAGCATCTTTCATGCACTTGTCACTGGGTTAAAGTGGCTGTGTGTCAAATAAATTAAGAACATGGAGCAATACTCAAGTAGTGTGAATAGAACCTTAACAGCAAGTTAGGCAGCAGTTGAGAATCAACACGTTGAAAAGAGGTTACGATTACAGTTTTGGGTTTCACACTGTAAAAATAATAAAGGACTGTTGAAGAGGTTTTAAAAAAAAAATTGATATTGGGATGCACTCCTCAATCTATTGGCGTGGTGCTAGTAAGGTAGGGACGAGAATCCCACAATATTGGAAATATATAACCCCAGCACACACAGAGGTACACAAGAGATCCAGATGCAAACAAATGTAAGTTTTATTGCAACAAAAGTTGGTAAAGTTGAGGTAGTAAGCGACTTGGTAAAGACGTTTCGGCCGAACCTCTGCCTTTGTCACGGTCGCTGTTCGTAGCTATCACTGGTATGGGACGTCCGACGGATCTTCCCTGTGTGAAGAGGTTTTAAAGGCATGTAAATAAAATTTATATAATGAATGAAAGGTCTTTTCTGCAAGGAAAGGCTAGAAATATTATGATTGTACAACTTAAAAAAAATACTCCTTATAATGGATCTATCACAGATGTAAACGCTGCAGTAACCAAGAACAATGATAGCACCAATGGGCCATCATATTTGCCACTATGTGCAAATATGTCTTAGTCCAGGATCACACATGCAGTTTTGATGCAGTTTATGTGCCAGTTTTTGGTTAATTCCTTTGATCCATAAGGAACAAAAGGTTTAAAGAAAAGACTGATGCTTCTCCTTTCTTTTGCATCCATTCCTTGTTAGGCTCAAAAACCTGAGTCAAAAACTGCCACAAAATCTGGATCAAAACTGTGTGTGTGATCCTAGCCTAAAGCTTTAGCAGGATACAGGGAATAAATCCAAATGCCCTCATTGAATTAGCAAAGAATTTCTTTCTTCTGTTGTAATGACGGGGTAGGGAGACAGACAGGTGAGCCCTAATCTACCCGCCACTCAGTCCCTGCCTACTTGCACGACCCGTCCTAGGCGACGGCGTACAACTGGGCGACGGTCCCTACGCTCAATATGTGCACAACAGACAAGGGTACACAGAAGCTAAGGGAAATGGGGCAGTTGCCCACGGCAACACCGTGAGCAACAAGAGTAGTGAACGAGCCGAGTCAAACCAGGAGTGTACGAGGTACCAAACGCAGAGCAGGAGCGTAGTCAGTAAAGCCAGGGTCAAATAGAAGCAGAGGTCAATAGTAATAGCTGGAACAGTAGAGCCAGGAAACAAGAGAGAATCACAGGCAAAGACAAGAAGCAAATTAAGGTATACATAGACCAAAGGCAGGTGCTAGAACCATCTGGTCAGGCTGTGATAGGTTCTCCCGCTCCTCAGCCTACCAGCCTGAGTGGTAGCAGATCGAGTCACTCTATCAGACCTAGGAGCAGATGCAGACTGATTAACCACGGGCGTCGACACAGAAGCTGTATGTGCCCTTATCCCTCTATATCTCCTGCCTAATGGCAATTCAAACAGTGTGACTGGACTATCAGTAGGCCATCCATGATCCCCTCTGTTCCTCCAATTTAACCCATTATCATCATTATGCCTCCCAGAAGCTTTTCCCCACTTCATAGACGTGGGAGATGGTATCCAGGCAAGGCAATACACAGCTTTCACCCAGGGATCCTGCGCCAGCCATGCTTCAGAATCCTGGTCGCTGATGACATCTCCTACCTATCCACACAATGCTAATAATGGAGGTGAAAAATACCTTCTTTGGTCGGTGTGAATCGATACACAAGCTTCACATAGCTCTATTTATATAGAGATGTGTTTAATGACATTTCTGTTTTTAGAATAAACCAAAAACCAGGTGGGCAAGAAAAGAAGAGCATTAACATGTAAAGGTTTCCGAAGGATAATATGTCAGTAAGCCACAAACTCAGTTTAGGATAGAATAATGATTAGAGTTAGATAGAGTATATGTTAGATAGTGTAAATACAGATAAATAGGAAAATATTACTTGGGCTCCACTGATCCTGTCTCCTAAAGGGGGAAATTATCACTAAGAACATTCCCTATTGATATACAGTACAGTCATAAGTGAAAAGGGTTGTCAGGGATTACAAAAAGAAAGGGATTAATTTGTTTCCAAAGACAGTGCCACATTTCAATTAAATGGGGATGAGCTGCAATACCAAACACAGCCAATGGACAAGAGAGGTGCTGTGTTTTAGAAAAGAAGACTGTTCTTCCTAATCCCGGACAATCCCTTTAAATCCTAGACATTTTAGCAAATATGCAAAATGCCTTTTTCGTGTTTATTTGCTTCTCCCAACATGCCTTGTACAACAGATTATATTTAAAGAGGCTCTGTCACCAGATTTTGCAACCCCTATCTGCTATTGCAGCAGATCGGCGCTGCAATGTAGATTACAGTAACGTTTTTATTTTTAAAAAACGAGCATTTTTGGCCAAGTTATGACCATTTTTGTATTTATGCAAATGAGGCTTGCAAAAGTCCAAGTGGGCGTGTTTAAAGTAAAAGCCCAACTGGGCGTGTATTATGTGCGTACATCGGGGCGTGTTTACTACTTTTACTAGCTGGGCGTTGTGTATAGAAGTATCATCCACTTCTCTTCAGAACGCCCAGCTTCTGGCAGTGCAGACACACAGCGTGTTCTCGAGAGATCACGCTGTGTCGTCACTCACTTCCTGCCCCAGGTCCTGCATCGTGTCGGACGAGCGAGGACACATCGGCACCAGAGGCTGCAGTTGATTCTGCAGCAGCATCGGCGTTTGCAGGTAAGTCGATGTAGCTACTTGGTCATAACTTGGCCAAAAATGCTAGTTTTTTTAAAAATAAAAACGTTACTGTAATCTACATTGCAGCGCCTATCTGCTGCAATAGCAGATAGGGGTTGCAAAATCTGGTGACAGAGCCTCTTTAAGTAGCTTTTTCTCTTGAGCTTATCTGAGTACTTCATTTTTTTGTAACCTGCCAAGAATCATGTAAAATCAAGAAAAAAGTCAGAACTGGCAGTCTTAGGTAGTTTAAGTTAAACAACATATTTTTAACACATAAATCAGTGACCTTATTTAAACATTGTTTGGCCGGTTGTAATCGGTATATCATAGTGACCCTAATTTATTATAAATGATAGGGACCCAAAGACAACTCCTTGGGTAATCCCTATTTAACAATCGGGTACCCGAAACCCAGAAGATTATTTGAATCCTACTAGAATAAAATACTTCTAGTTGATTGACAATGCATAGAGATTAACCCCTTAATGACCGGGCCATTTTGCACGTTAATGACCAAGGATTATTTTTTGTTTTTTCACGGTCGCATTCCAAGAGTCGTAACTTTTTTTTTATTCCGTCGACATAGCCGTATAAGGGCTTGTTTTTTGCGGGACGAGTTGTATTTTGTAATTGTACCATTTTTAGATGCTTACAATATATTGATTAACTTTTATTAACTTTATTTTAGGAGAGAATTGAAAATAAGCAGCTATTCCAGCATTGATTTTCACGTTATAAATTTACGCCGTTTACTATGCAGCGTAGATAACATGTTAACTTTATTCTATGGGTCGGCACGATTACGGGGATACCAAATATGTAAAGGTTTTATATGTTTTCCTACGTTTGCACAATAAAAACCCTTTTAGAAAAAAATTACTTGTTTTTGCATCGCCGCATTCCAAGAACCGTCATTTTTTTATTTTTCCGTCGATGTGGCCGTATGTGGGCTTGATTTTTGCGGGCCAATGTGTAGTTTTCATTAGTGCTATTTTGGGGTACATAGGACTCATAGATTAACTTTTATTTTATTTTTTATGGGGGAAATGGGAGAAAAGAGAGAATTTTGCCGTTGTTTTTTTTGGTCGCCGTTCATCCGTCGGTTTAATTAATGTGTTCATTTTATTGGTCAAGTTGTTACGATCGCGGGGATACCATATATGTGTATGTGTTATTTGTTTTGACACTTTTACTGAATAAAACCACTTTTTGGGGAAAAAAAGTAGTTTTATTTGATTTTGACTGTAATTTTTTATTTATTTTTTTCACAAACTTTATTTAACTGATTGACATTTTTTTTTTAAGTCCCACCATGGGACTTCACTATGCGATCTGCCGATCGCATATATAATGCTTTGGTATACTTAGTATACCAAAGCATTATTGCCTGTCAGTGTAAAACTGACAGGCAACCTGTTAGGTCATGCCTCCGGCATCGCCTAACAGGCATTTGCTGAAGACAGACCTGGGGGTCTTTGTTAGACCCCCGGCTGTCATGGAAACCCAACGGCGACCCGCAATTTCTTTGCGTGGGCGCCAATCGGGTGACAGAGGGAGCTCCCTCCCTCTGTCAAACACATTAGATGCCGCTGTCACTATTGAGAGTGGAATTTAATGGGTTAAACTGCCGGAATCGGAGCGCGCTTCGATTCCGGCAGTTGCAGCAGGAGCCAGGCTGTGTATAACAGCCATGCTCCTGCCGCTGATCGCGTGGGTACAGTGGCAGTACCCACGCCATCACAGGACGGATATATCCATCCTCCTGCGCGAACTAGCAGCTGCAGAGGACGGATATATCCGTCCTTCGGCGTTAAGGGGTTAATATTGCTTGTATACATAATAATATGACAATGTGGAGGACGCGCCTTCCTTTTATAACATATTAGACAGTGTGACTTGTAATATTACGTTTTTTTAGACAAATGAGACCAAACTGAAAGTGGGATTTACAGTAACATGTTTAGTAAGAACAAAAAGTGTGGTAGCAAAAAAATCTGGTGTTTAAGATGAATTGAATCCATACTGCTGGTACAATCCTGAATGTTTAGATTCACCATACCACTGGTAAGAACTAGGATCATAACAGACAATTGAGGGCCTGCTTCCGCCAACATACCCCCCAACCTACATCCTCTTATATCTAAAATAAATAAAGACTGTAAAAAATATTTTTCACTGTTATGCCTTATAAAAACAGCCAGATAGTGTAATGACAGGGATAGGGAAACAGACAAGTGAGCCCTAATCTACCCGCCACTCAATCCCTGCCTACTTGCAACGACCCGCCATAGGCGACGGGGTACAACTGGGCAACGGTCCCTACACTCAGTAAGTGCACGACAGACAACCAGACAAGGAAACACAGAACAAAGGGAAACGGGGCAGTTGCCCACGGCAACACCGTGAGCAACAAGAGAAGTAAACGAGCCGAGTCAAACCAGGAGAGTACGAGGTGCCAAACGCGGAGCAGAAGAGTAGTGAAAAACCCGAGTCAAACCAGGAGTGTACGAGGTACCAAACGCAGAGCAGAAGATCCTGTGCCTGGCAGATCCTTAACAGTACCCCCCCCTTTTATGAGGGGCCACCGGACCCTTTCTAGATGGACCTGGTTTATTGGGGAAACTAAGGTGGAACCTCCTGACCAATACACCAGCGTGAACATCCCGGGCGGGTACCCAAGTCCTCTCCTCAGGCCCGTATCCTCTCCAATGGACCAGGTACTGGAGGGAGCCTTGGACCATCTTGCTGTCCACAATCTTGGCCACCTCGAATTCTACCCCCTCAGGGGTGAGAACGGGGACAGGAGGTTTCCTCGAGGGAGCCAAGGACGGGGAGCAGCGTTTAAGGAGGGAGGCATGAAACACGTCGTGTACTCGAAAAGATGGGGGCAACTCCAGTCGGAAGGAGACAGGATTGAGGACTTCAATGACCTTGTACTGCCCTATAAACCGGGGAGCAAACTTCTTGGACGGGACTTTAAGGCGCAAGTTCTTTGACGATAGCCACACCAGATCCCCGACCATAAACAAGGGGTTAGCAGAATGTCTTCTATCTGCCTGAGTTTTTTGTATGCTCTGGGATGCCTCTATGTTCTTCTGAACCTGGGCCCAGACTGTGCACAGTTCCCGATGAACGACCTCTACCTCGGGATTGTTGGAACTACCAGGTGAAACGGAGGAGTACCGTGGATTAAACCCAAAATTTACAGAAAAAGGGGGAGACCCCTGACGAGTTACTGACCCGGTTATTAAGGGAAAATTCGGCGAGGGGAATGAATGAGACCCAATCATATTGACAGTCAGAGATAAAACACCTTAAATATTGTTCTAGAGACTGATTAGTCCTCTCCGTTTGGCCATTAGTTTCAGGATGGAAGGCAGAGGAGAAGGACAGATCAATCTCCAACTTTTACAGAAGGCTCTCCAAAACAAAGAAAAAAATTGTACCCCTCTGTCAGAAACAATATTGACAGGGACCCCATGGAGACGCAGCATGTGTTTGACAAACAAGGTAGCTAACGTCTTAGCATTGGGTAGTTTTTTGAGGGGCACAAAGTGGCACATCTTACTGAAGCGGTCTACTACAACCCACACCACCGACTTGCCTTAAGATGGAGGCGAATCGGTGATAAAATCCATGGAGATATGGGTCCAAGGTCTCTGGGGAATCGGTAAAGAACGTAGTAAGCCCGCTGGTCGGGACCTGGGAGTCTTGGACCTAGCACAAACCTCACAAGCGGCGACGTAGGCCTTAACGTCTTTAGGCAACCCAGGCCACCAATAGTTTCTGGCAATGAGGTGCTTGGTACCCAGGATACCTGGATGACCAGATAGTGCGGAGTCATGATTTTCCCTAAGTACCCTTAGCCGGAATTGCAGGGGAACAAACAGCTTGTTTTCGGGAAGGTTCCCGGGAGCTGAACCTTGATCAGCAGCAATTTCAGAGACTAAATCAGAATCAATAGAGGAAATGATTATACCTGGAGGCAAAATACAAGCAGGATCTTCCTCCGAAGGAGGGCTGGCCATGAAGCTACGCGACAGTGCATCAGCCTTAATATTTTTAGACCCAGCCCTATAGGTAACCAAAAAATTGAATCTGGTAAAAAATAACGCCCATCGAGCTTGTCTCGGGTTTAGCCTCCGGGCCGATTCTAGGAAAACCAGATTCTTGTGGTCGGTAAGGACCGTTACCTGGTGCCTAGCCCCCTCCAGGAAGTGGCGCCACTCTTCAAATGCCCATTTAATGGCTAAGAGTTTGCGGTTGCCAATATCATAGTTACTCTCAGTGGGCGAAAACTTCCTGGAGAAGTAGGCACAGGGACGGAGATGGGTGAGGGACCTGGTACCCTGGGACAAGACAGCCCCCACTCCCACCTTGGACGCGTCAACCTCCACGATAAATGGCTCCATTTGGTTGGGCTGAAGCAACACCGGGGCCGAGATAAAGCACTTCTTAAGGGCCTCAAAAGTCTGGACAGCCTCAGGAGGCCAGTGGAGGAGATCAGCACCCTTGCGAGTGAGGTCCATAAGAGGCTTAGCAATGACCGAGAAGTTAGCAATAAATCTCCTGTAATAATTAGCGAACCCCAAGAAGCACTGTAACGCCTTCAGGGAGGCAGGTTGGACCCATTCCGCCACAGCCTGGACCTTGGCGGGGTCCATGCGGAATTCATGAGGAGTGAGGATTTGACCCAAAAATGGTATCTCCTGCACCCCAAACACACATTTTTCGGTCTTCGCAAACAGTTTGTTTTCCCGAAGGACCTGGAGCACCTTCCTGACATGCTCAATGTGGGAGGACCAGTCCTTGGAAAACACAAGTATGTCATCAAGGTACACTACAAGAAATACCCCCAGGTAATCTCTTAAAATCTCATTTATGAAATTCTGGAAGACCGCGGGAGCATTACACAACCCAAAGGGCATGACGAGGTATTCTAAATGACCTTCGGGCGTGTTAAACGCAGTCTTCCACTCATCCCCCTCTTTGATGCGGATAAGATTATACGCCCCCAATAGATCAAACTTAGAGAACCATTGGGCCCCCTGAACCTGATTAAAGAGATCAGGAATCAAAGGAAGGGGATACTGGTTCCTTACAGTGACCTTATTCAAGTTACGGTAGTCAATGCATGGCCTAAGACCACCATCCTTCTTCCCTACGAAGAAGAAGCCAGCACCTACCGGAGAAGTAGAGGGGCGAATGTAACCCTTGGCCAGGCATTCCTGGATATACTCTCTCATGGCTTCACGTTCGGGACAAGAGAGGTTAAATATCCTACCCTTAGGGAGCTTAGCTCCTGGTACCAAATCAATAGCGCAATTGTATTCTCTATGAGGAGGTAACACTTCGGAGGCCTCCTTAGAGAAAACATCAGCAAAGTCCTGAACAAACTCAGGTAGCGTGTTCACCTCCTCAGGGGGAGAAATAGAATTAACAGAAAAACATGACGTCAAGCATTCATTACCCCATTTGGTAAGATCCCCAGTATTCCAGTCAAACGTGGGATTATGCAACTGCAACCAGGGAAGGCCTAAAACCAAATCGGACGATAATCCCTGCATCAACAGTACAGAGCACTGCTCCAAATGCATGGAGCCAACAAGGAGTTCAAAAACAGGGGTATGCTGTGTAAAATAACCATTAGCAAGAGGAGTGGAGTCGATACCCACTACCGGGACATAATTATACCCACCCGCTGGCTCTCAGAACCTGAGGAGTGGGGCTTTAAACAAAAATAGAGCCTACAACTCTCCCGAAAGGAGAGAAAAGTCTTCCGGTCCCCTGAGAACCGGTCAGACAACTTGAGGTGGGGTTCAAGAGGTGAGGTGAGGGGCACTACCATGGTAGCATCAGGCTGGTTGACCCTCTGAGCCAGGGCCTGGACCTGTAGGGAGAGACCCTGCATCATTGATTACTTCCAGTGGATAAAATTCTTTCCATGGTTATGTGTTGGACACACAGGTGCTGGGATCGTTAGAAGACACAGCTCTGATACACATACTGTAACGAGCCCAGCACCTGTGTGTCCATCACATGACCATGGACAGTATTTTATCCACTGGACGTAAACAATGAATGTTCCTACTGAATAACAACCAGCAGAGATCTTGAAAACTGTGAGGAATTAATACAGAAGGTATATTGTAACTTTTAATTAAAAAAAAACCCCGAAAACATTAATTTGCTTACTAAGCCTTTAACTAGTTGTATTGAAGACTGCAAGATTCCTCTCTCGACTCCATTTGTGACTGTCCATTTCCATATGTATTGCATCAGCCAATCATAAAGCAGCTCTTACAATCTTACAGGCTCTGTGATGGGGAGAGTGTGAGCGTGGGAAGGGACGAGAGAAGAAGAACACTTGTTTTAAAATCCTCTAAGACCAGAGTGGGCCCCTCCTGGCCCCCATGAAGCTGAAAAGGCAGTACATGCTATGTGTAAGGACATTTGTCTAAAAACTAACGCTTGGATAAAATTAGATAGAAAGTCTAAAATAGACCTGTACATATACAATTATAAGTAATAAACAACTAAGCAGCTAAGAAAGTTGTGAAAAATTCTATCCCTCCATACATAAAAAATTAACTGAAACCTACCAGAACAAATCCACAAAAGGCCATCTAGTGTACATTAAAATGTGAAAGCTGTTTTTAATATGAAATATCATTCTGATGAAATCATCTCCCCTTCTGATATCTTCTGCAGCAAAACAAGGAAAAACAAATGGAGTGCAGAGAGTATATTAGGTTATTGTATTAGTATTTAAACTAAAGGTACACTTTAGGGAGGTGCAGTCATAACATCCCTCCATTATAGAGAGTTAATAAAATTCATGTAATCGCTTTACACAGCTACCCAGAAACCTGCTTTCAAATGTGGCCTAAGTGTATCTTACCCGCAGGCCTGTAGCACTGCATTCAGAATCAACCAAAACCCAATGTTAATAATGTGGCATGCCAAGCCTTACAGCTGGTTCTTTATAGGGTAAAAGCACTTTTGCTCACATTTTTCGATCCACTTACTCTATATGTTATAGAAACATTTTAGAAGAGAGCATCAGTGGGGGTCAACCAACTGGAACCACCACCAATTGCTAGGGCCGCAACATTTATCTGTGGCTCAATACCACCGAAAAAGGCCATACTTACAAATGGACACAGCCAGGTCAGAAACGCTGATGAAGGAGTGAGCAGGTGCTTAAATAATAATAGCCACTCCCACTGGTCTTGAGGGGAGTGGTGTGTGGTGCATGGGATGTGTAGTAAGAAATAATAAATGAATAGTGTGTGTGCAAGTGTAATACTATAAGTGAAATATAGGGGGCAGTAATGAGTGAAGTGCCTCAATAGAAATAAATGGATAATGGGGTGCAAGTGTGTGAAACATGGAGGGATAGTGTGTACGTCATGAGGCACAACGTGTATAGCCAGGTAGAAGCCTATTTGTGACGCCTTGATAGTTCATAGAGCGGGCTACCCTGCTTGCTATGCCAAACAACAACAAGATGATTACTAATACCCCAGGTATTTTTCATTACTACGTATATTCGCTTCTCTTGGACACAGCCGGGTCTTTGATGCTGGGAGAGCATGGTGTGTTGTTGTTTGGCATAGCAAGCAGCGTAGCCCGCTCTATGAACTATCAAGGCGTCACAAATAGGCTTCTACCTGGCTATACACGTTGTGCCTCATGACGTACACACTATCCCTCCATGTTTCACACACTTGCACCCCATTATCCATTTATTTCTATTGAGGCACTTCACTCATTACTGCCCCCTATATTTCACTTATAGTATTACACTTGCACACACACTATTCATTTATTATTTCTTACTACACATCCCATGCACCACACACCACTCCCCTCAAGACCAGTGGGAGTGGCTATTATTATTTAAGCACCTGCTCACTCCTTCATCAGCGTTTCTGACCTGGCTGTGTCCATTTGTAAGTATGGCCTTTTTCGGTGGTTTTGTATATGTCCCCTTGTTTTTATCGGTTCTGTCTGTACATCAGGAACATTGGGTTCCATTTAAGGAGTTAGGGACTCGCAAGTCTGGGGATCCTTGTCGTGGATTGCGAGATTGCGTCCTTTTGGCCAAGATGATTACTAATACCCCAGGTATTTTTCATTACTACGTATATTCGCTTCTCTTGGACACAGCCGGGTCTTTGATGCTGGGAGAGCATGGTGTGTTGTTGATTGGCATAGCAAGCAGGGTAGCCCGCTCTATGAACTATCAAGGCGTCACAAATAGGCTTCTACCTGGCTATACACGTTGTGCCTCATGACGTACACACTATTCCTCCATGTTTCACACACTTGCACCCCATTATCCACTTATTTCTATTGAGGCACTTCACTCATTACTGCCCCCTATATTTCACTTAAAATATTACACTTGCACACACACTATTCATTTATTATTTCTTACTACACATCCCATGCACCACACACCACTCCCCTCAAGACCAGTGGGAGTGGCTATTATTATTTAAAGGAACAGTGTCACCCAAAAAAAAAATTTAATATCAGTTTTATGTTAGGGTTTTATTAAAAACGTTTATATTTATTTGTGTATTTGTGTGTTACTTTTTTCTATTTTTACACTTTTTCTTCCCTATGGGGGCTGCCATTTTTTTTTCCATTTCTGTATGTGTCGATTAACGACACATACAGATATGGAATACGGCAGCTCCAGTCCCATAGGGACTGCGAACGGGGCCCGTTCCATCCACTTTGGTGTACGCCGTGTGTGTGGGAACGGCGCATGCGCCGCTCCCACACAGTCCGATTTGAAATGCGCGCCGTCCGGCGCCATTTTCCTGTGGACCGGAAGTCGCGGCCGGGCAGTAAGATTACTACTTCCGGTCGCGGCTTCCGGACTTGTCCACATGGAGCAGCGGCAGCAGACGGAGCGGACGGACCGGAGGGAGCGGCGGCAACTGGAGCAGGTAAGTGATTTCTATGTATGTGCGTGTTTCAGTGTGTTTTACTGGTGTATGTAAACATTCTACACTGTGTGTTAGCTCAAAAAATGGTGACACACAGTGTAGGAGGTTAGACCGTTCAAACCCCTCGTTTCTCCCGGCACTAGCCAGGATAAAGGAGGGGGGATTCTGAGAGCTCACTAGAGCGAGGGATTTTTTCCCAATTTTGCAGCATAAAGCAATGTGGTTGCTTTACCACATGCAATGCTGCAATTTTGGGAATTGTTCCATCTAGTGACCAGTGCTGGGAAATACTATAAATTGAATCCAATTTATAATATTTCCTGACTCGTGGAAAAAATAAAAAAAATTAGAACAATGTTTAATCACCTATACACTAACTGTTTAACTAAAAAAACAAAAAACATGTTTTTCTGGCAACACATTTCCTTTAAGCACCTGCTCACTCCTTCATCAGCGTTTCTGACCTGGCTGTGTCCATTTGTAAGTATGGCCTTTTTCGGTGGTTTTGTATATGTCCCCTTGTTTTTATCGGTCATGTCTGTACATCAGGAACATTCTGTTCCATTTAAGGAGTTAGGGACTCGCAAGTCTGGGGATCCTTGTCGTGGATTGCGAGCTTGCGTCCTTTTGGCCAAGATGATTACTAATACCCCAGGTATTTTTCATTACTACGTATATTCGCTTCTCTTGGACACAGCCGGGTCTTTGATGCTGGGAGAGCATGGTGTGTTGTTGTTTGGCATAGCAAGCAGGGTAGCCCGCTCTATGAACTATCAAGGCGTCACAAATAAGCTTCTACCTGGCTATACACGTTGTGCCTCATGACGTACACACTATCCCTCCATGTTTCACACACTTGCACCCCATTATCCATTTATTTCTATTGAGGCACTTCACTCATTACTGCCCCCTATATTTCACTTATAGTATTACACTTGCACACACACTATTCATTTATTATTTCTTACTACACATCCCATGCACCACACACCACTCCCCTCAAGACCAGTGGGAGTGGCTATTATTATTTAAGCACCTGCTCACTCCTTCATCAGCGTTTCTGACCTGGCTGTGTCCATTTGTAAGTATGGCCTTTTTCGGTGGTTTTGTATATGTCCCCTTGTTTTTATCGGTTCTGTCTGTACATCAGGAACATTCTGTTCCATTTAAGGAGTTAGGGACTCGCAAGTCTGGGAATCCTTGTCGTGGATTGCGAGATTGCGTCCTTTTGGCCAAGATGATTACTAATACCCCAGGTATTTTTCATTACTACGTATATTCGCTTCTCTTGGACACAGCCGGGTCTTTGATGCTGGGAGAGCATGGTGTGTTGTTGTTTGGCATAGCAAGCAGTGTAGCCCGCTCTATGAACTATCAAGGCGTCACAAATAGGCTTCTACCTGGCTATACACGTTGTGCCTCATGACGTACACACTATCCCTCCATGTTTCACACACTTGCACCCCATTATCCATTTATTTCTATTGAGGCACTTCACTCATTACTGCCCCCTATATTTCACTTATAGTATTACACTTGCGCACACACTATTCATTTATTATTTCTTACTACACATCCCATGCACCACACACCACTCCCCTCAAGACCAGTGGGAGTGGCTATTATTATTTAAGCACCTGCTCACTCCTTCATCAGCGTTTCTGACCTGGCTGTGTCCATTTGTAAGTATGGCCTTTTTCGGTGGTTTTGTATATGTCCCCTTGTTTTTATCGGTTCTGTCTGTACATCAGGAACATTCTGTTCCATTTAAGGAGTTAGGGACTCGCAAGTCTGGGAATCCTTGTCGTGGATTGCGAGATTGCGTCCTTTTGGCCAAGATGATTACTAATACCCCAGGTATTTTTCATTACTACGTATATTTGCTTCTCTTGGACACAGCCGGGTCTTTGATGCTGGGAGAGCATGGTGTGTTGTTGTTTGGCATAGCAAGCAGTGTAGCCCGCTCTATGAACTATCAAGGCGTCACAAATAGGCTTCTACCTGGCTATACACGTTGTGCCTCATGACGTACACACTATCCCTCCATGTTTCACACACACTTGCACCCCATTATCCATTTATTTCTATTGAGGCACTTCACTCATTACTGCCCCCTATATTTCACTTATAGTATTACACTTGCACACACACTATTCATTTATTATTTCTTACTACACATCCCATGCACCACACACCACTCCCCTCAAGACCAGTGGGAGTGGCTATTATTATTTAAGCACCTGCTCACTCCTTCATCAGCGTTTCTGACCTGGCTGTGTCCATATGTAAGTATGGCCTTTTTCGGTGGTTTTGTATATGTCCCCTTGTTTTTATCGGTTCTGTCTATTTATCTGTGGCTCAGTGGTTAGCACTATTGCCTTGCAGCGCTGGGGTCCTGGGTTCAAATCCAACCAAGGACAACATCTGCATGGAGTTTGTATGTTCTCCCTGTGTTTGCGTGGGTTTTCTCCGGGCACTCCGGTTTCCTCCCACACCCCAAAAACATACCAATAGGGAATTTAGATTGTGAGCCCCAATGGGGACAGTATAAATGGACCTCTGTACAGAGTTGCGTAATATGTTGGCGCTATATACGCAACTGAAATAAATAATTCAGGTCAAAGAATGGAGATTTCTGTATACCTCCAAGCTATAGTATGAAGATCTCACACACATTGAAGTCAATGGAGAGTTAAACAGCACAAATCTGACATGTGGAAATCTCCAAGTTACTGAATGAGTGAAAGGGGAACAGCCCTCAGACAATAGCCATGGCCCCTTCATTGCATTGGTTGTTGGGGGTTCCAGGACCCTGATGAATGAAATCTTCTGAAATTAAAGGGGGTTTCCACCTTTGTTAAACTATGTTGCAAAACGTTTTAAATATGTATTAAACTAACTTTCTAATATACTTACCGATGCAAAGATGTTGATGTATTCTATTCGCGAGTAGTGTCGCATGACTCCGCAAGCATGTCAAGTTTTCTCTTCCGCTGACGTGCCGACCGGTCCTCTATATTCTTCACTTCCGGACGAGCTCCTCTTCCGGCGCATCATCTGTGACGTTCCTGTAGTGGGCTGAATGTCTTTTTGGTAAGCCAGGTTATGCACATTTCAAAAAAGGTGTATTTGAGTCACACATGCAAACTAAGTGAAAATATATTGCTTATGCGCAGCCCCTAGATTCTGTTTAGGCCCTGCACCCGGCACATGGCATGCTGGCGGTGCATGCCGGGAGCAGAATGCATGGAAGAAACACACAGAGGTATGTCTTGACTGGCTTGATCCGATAATCCGTATACTGACTTCTAGCCTGACCCTGACCTTGCCTCCTTTTCTAGACCTGACGTTGCAAACCTGTTACTAACCCAGATCTATTTGACCACGATATTGATTACACCCACCAGCTGCAGCCTAATAATTTCTTTGAGTCTATCCTGGGGTCCGCGACCTTGGAATCCTACAAGCAAAGTATATTCCTCCTTGCAAGGGTTAGGGGTGAAGCATGGGGATTCTTTAGATTCCGCACACTAGGTTAGCCAGCACAAACTCAGTAACGGTCCTGTCATTCATCTTTCTTGCCTGCTGGTAACCACACAACCCGGAGACCGTCATCCATGTATGCTCTTGAGTTTATAGTCTAGTACAGAGAGTTACTCCTGAGATCCTGAATTTTAATTAGCAAAACTACCCCATATTACAATTTAAAATTATTTTTTTTTAGGGAGTATCTACGATTACAATTTACAAGAATGCAAGGACAGATTTAAGCAAGGCTGTGAAACCATTCATGCTGCCCTATTTAAATATGTATTCCAATCAAAACAAAGAAAACCTGATTAAAAAGTGCCCAAAAACCTACCTAACCTCTTCTTATTTCTATTGGTGACACAATTTTCATTGGTTGGTGATGCTAGTGATAGTTGGCTATGGAGCAGGGGTGTTGCTAGACTCTGAAAACACCTAAGGTACCTTGGGGCACTGGTTTACTGGTGATGAGGGCTGTTTATGTCAGTGGGGAACACTATGTAGAGCAGTGCCCAAATTTTCCCCATGAACATGTGTCCCACTTGAGTCCCACCCAGAATAATTTGCCACATCATAGGTAGGTATAGCATACCTCTAATTAAAAATAGTATAAATAAAACTGCCATTACATGAAAAAAAATATTACTACAATATACCGGACAGGTAAATACATTACTGATCAGGCTCAGTCAGAGAATAAACAACAATTACATCCAATCACTCACAGTTGACGTCCTCTCTGATCGTAGTCATTTACTTTCTCCATCCTTTCCATCTGTACCAAAATCAGCATGAAGACTTCTTAAAACTATGACGTGCCTCTGCAGACTTTGCCGCCTACACATCTTTGACTCTTTGCGTTTACACCATATACCTTCCATGACAGTCACAGATTGCCCCATGATGACGACAATGTCCCATATGCCAGTCAAAAAAAACCCTTGACAGCCACAATGCCGCTTGATAGACTGAATTCTCTCCATGCCAGCCACAATGCCATTAATGTCTCTACACCAGGCACAATGCTGCTCCCCGGTAGTGCTCCATTCACGGATTAGAGAGATCGGACCACAGTGAACCAGTATCAGGCATCGCTCACGCTCTGGAGAACCATCATGACTATGTATAACATGTAATACTAAATATCTCCTGCACTCTGAAAGCGGGTCGTCCAGTTGAGACAAGCCATTTGGGCTGGAATCACAATTGCAGATTTTGTGCCAGTTTTTGAGCCAAACACAAGAGTGGATACAATGGAAACATATCAGTTTTTCCTTTATACCTTTCCTTCTTTTTGTATGAATTCCTGTGTTTGGTTCTGGAACCTGCCACAAAGCCTGCATGTGTGATTTCAGCCTAAAGCCTGCTCTTGTATCCTTGCATAAGTATGGCTGAGTTGATTTTGTCACAAACACAATATGGCGCAGATATGCAGTGACACATATTTCTACAACATAGTGATTCTAGGCTATGGAGCAGTCAAATCCTTGCAGCTGAAGACTATTTCTAGATAATTGTATAACATCCAGTTTCAGCAGAAGCATATGACAGCAGCAGAGACAGCCACTGGAAGCTGCAGATTGCGTTCTTGCTGGAAAGCTCCTGTGCGCTGTCCATGGTGCTGATCTGAGATGCTATGCACACATACAGTACAGTGCAAGCAGAATGTATGTGTGCATAGCAGGGCTTGGTTGCCTATAGAAAGGATGCTCACATTACAGTGTATATAGAAACAGCTGATAAATAGCCAGCCAGAGGTCCTGTACACAAACGTTGTTCTATTGTCCATTGCACGTCAGCCTATTTCCAGATCTATAGACTGGCCATATTAGGAATTGTATTTCTGGATTCATAGACTGGCCATATTAAGAATTGTACTTCTAGATTCATAGACTGGAATTGTACATTGTAAAATACAATAAACAATAACTATACAAATAGGTTTAGTATATCTGTAAACTTGAGAATATAAAACTCAAAATTATTTTGTATAAATTAAAATTACAATACAACAGCTTGAGCTTGAGAAATGTCTGTACCAGAAAGCAAACAATTTCTTCAGCCTGACGAATGAGTGAGATTTCTATACATCGGTTCTAAGAACCAAGTGGTGAAGTGTTCATCTATGTATACAGGACTTCCCGATCATTGTTACATGAGAATTAGTGGAGGGGCTGCTGTGAAGAGCATATGTGTGTATCTAGTATGGAAGAGAGGGACAGAGAGATGTAAATGATCAGAGATGAGAGATAGATAGACATGTAGATAGAGATAGATAGATAGATAGATAGATAGATAGATAGATAGATAGATAGATAGATAGATAGATAGATAGATAGATAGATAGATAGATAGATAGATAGATAGACATGTAGATAGAGATAGATAGATAGATAGATAGATAGATAGATAGATAGACAGACAGACAGACAGACAGACAGACAGACAGACAGATAGACAGATAGATAGATAGATAGATAGATAGATAGATAGATAGATAGATAGATAGATAGATAGATAGATAGATAGATAGATAGATAGATAGATAGATAGATAGATAGATAGACATGTAGATAGAGATAGATAGATAGATAGATAGATAGATAGATAGATAGATAGATAGATAGATAGATAGATAGATAGATAGATAGATAGATATGAGATAGATTAGATAGATATGAGATAGATAGATAGATAGATAGATAGATAGATAGATAGATAGATAGATAGATAGATAGATAGATAGATATAGATAGATAGATATGCGAAGAAATGATCGCAGCACTCCAATAGGTTGATGTAAAAAAAAATGTGGTTTATTGTTCCGTGTTTCAAAGGATAAGCTATGTTTCAGTCCTCTCACAGGACCTTTTTCAAGCTTGAAAAAGGTCATGTGAGAGGACTGAAACGTAGCTTATCCTTTAAAACATGGAACAATAAACCACATTTTTGTTTGACGTGAACCTATTGGAGTGCTGCGATCATTTCTTTACATGTTTATAAGACCGTTTGGATCAAGGTCAGATTCGCATAGCACCAACCTATACAGTCACGAAGTGCTGCTTTTCTCCTCCACTTTATAGATAGATAGATAGATAGATAGATAGATAGATAGATAGATAGATAGATAGATAGATAGATAGATAGATAGATAGATAGATAGATAGATATGAGATAGACAGATAGATATGAGATAGATAGATAGATAGATAGATAGATAGATAGATAGATAGATAGATAGATAGATAGATAGATAGATAGATAGATAGATAGATAGATAGATAGATAGATGATAGATAGATAGATAGATAGATAGATAGATAGATAGATAGATAGATAGATAGATAGATAGATAGATAGATAGATAGATAGATAGATAGATAGATAGATAGATATAGACAGATAGATATGATATAGAGAGATAGATAATAGATAGATGATAGATAGAGAGGGAGATAGAGATAGATAGATAGATAGATAGATAGATAGATAGATAGATAGATAGATAGATAGATAGATAGATAGATAGATAGATAGATAGATAGATAGATAGATTAGATAGATAGATAGATAGATAGATAGATAGATAGATAGATAGATAGATAGATAGATAGATAGATAGATAGATATAAGATAGATATGACTAAGATAGAACATAGATAGATAGACAGATAGATAGATAGATAGATAGATAGATAGATAGATAGATAGATAGATAGATAGATAGATAGATAGATATGACTAAGATAGAACATAGATAGATAGATAGATAGATAGATAGATAGATAGATAGATAGATAGATAGATAGATATGAGATAGACAGATAGATAGATAGATAGATAGATAGATAGATAGATAGATAGATAGATAGATAGATAGATAGATAGATAGATAGATATGATATAGAGAGATAGATAATAGATAGATGATAGATAGAGAGGGAGATAGATAGATATAAGATAGATATGACTAAGATAGAACATAGATAGATAGATAGATAGATAGATAGATAGATAGATAGATAGATAGATAGATAGATAGATAGATAGATAGAGACAGATAGATATGATATAGAGAGATAGATAATAGATAGATAGATAGATAGATAGATAGATAGATAGATAGATAGATAGATAGATAGATAGATAGATAGATAGATAGATAGATGATAGAGAGGGAGATAGAGAGATAGATAGAAATGGGATAGATAGATAGATAGATAGATAGATAGATAGATAGATAGATAGATAGATAGATAGATAGATAGATGATGTTGATAGTTTATAATATCTTTATGTCTGTCATGTATCTTATATGTATCAATCCAATGGCTGTCATCATAATATGTCAAGGGCAATGTGAGCTTGTCGCTTTCCAGTGTGATATGACGGCGCCTGTAGTGTGTTCTATTGTCAGTGCAGGTACATGAGACTTTATAATAATACACCCACAGTAAGCTCCGGAGATGAGGACTGGGTAGTATAGGGACAGCGGTACAGGAGTGTATGTTACCTGCGTGTGTACAAGTACGTCCCTTGTAGTCCCACATAAGCCGACCAGACAAAGACAGCCAGGCGGAGGGGACAAGCTAGCCCGCTCTCAGGTGGTCGCTGGAAGCAGGCAGCGGGCTCTCTGTGGGCGGGGCGTAGTGACAAGGGCGTGACCGTAACGAGAAGAGAAGGCGGGAAGACTATATAACCCTGTGCGCGGGCACCGAGCCGGGATCCCGGGGCTGGGAAAAATATCAAGACAACGTATAGTGTCAGGTCGCGTGTGACATAGGTTGAAGCAACAGGGGGAGCGGGGAGGGGACCCGGCGGCTCTTTAGGCGGGTTGAAGGAGGAGGCCGCCGCTTCCCCTGCCCGCGCTCCTCTCACCTCAGCTTTATGGACGAGCACCTCAGCCTCCTGCACTCGCCTCCGCCGTCCTCCACCAGGCACCGCACCAACAGCAACATCGTGAACCCGGGCTACACGGACGTGGAGCAGGAGATCATGACGGTGGTGGCGTGTGACAACATCCTAGAAGAGGCGGCGGCGCTCCCGGGACACCACTCCTCAGAGGCTTACGAGCAGGACGAGCATGAGTGCTGTGAGAGAGTGGTCATCAATATCTCCGGGCTGCGCTTCGAGACGCAGCTGAAAACTTTAGCCCAGTTCCCGGACACGCTGCTGGGCGACCCCAAGAAGAGGATGCGCTACTTTGACCCGCTGAGGAACGAGTACTTCTTTGACAGGAATCGACCGAGTTTCGATGCCATCCTATACTACTACCAGTCCGGGGGCAGAATCCGGAGACCCGTCAACGTGCCGATTGACATCTTCTCTGAGGAGATCCGCTTCTACGAGCTGGGCGAGGAGGCGATGGAGAAGTTCAGAGAGGACGAGGGCTTCATAAAGGAAGAGGAGCGCCCGCTGCCCGCCAATGAGTTTCAGAAACAAGTGTGGCTTCTCTTTGAGTACCCGGAGAGCTCGGGTCCTGCACGGGGCATCGCCATAGTGTCCGTCCTGGTCATCCTCATCTCCATTGTCATCTTCTGCCTCGAGACTTTACCAGAGTTCAGAGACGATAAGGAATACAATGGGCCGGTGATACCAGCTGTCAATGGCACCGGCCCCTACCTCACCAGCTCTTTCACGGATCCCTTCTTTGTGGTGGAGACTTTATGTATTATCTGGTTCTCCTTTGAGCTCTTGGTCAGGTTCTTTGCCTGCCCAAGCAAAGCCACCTTCTCTAAGAACATCATGAACATCATTGACATCGTAGCCATCATCCCTTACTTCATCACCTTGGGCACTGAGCTGGCTGAGCGCCAGGGCAATGGACAGCAGGCAATGTCCTTGGCCATCTTGAGGGTGATACGCTTGGTCAGAGTCTTTCGTATCTTCAAGCTTTCTAGACATTCCAAGGGGCTTCAGATTTTGGGGCAAACCCTAAAGGCCAGTATGAGGGAGCTGGGACTGCTCATCTTCTTCCTCTTCATAGGAGTCATCTTGTTCTCCAGCGCTGTGTACTTTGCTGAGGCTGATGACCCATCCTCGGGTTTTAGCAGCATCCCTGATGCCTTCTGGTGGGCAGTGGTCACCATGACTACTGTAGGGTATGGAGATATGCACCCAGTCACTATAGGGGGTAAAATAGTGGGGTCTTTGTGTGCCATTGCTGGTGTTCTCACCATAGCCCTACCAGTGCCTGTCATAGTCTCCAACTTCAACTACTTCTATCACAGGGAGACTGAAGGAGAGGAACAAGCTCAGTACCTCCATGTGGGAAGCTGCCAGCACTTGTCCTCTAATGAGGACCTTAAAAAGACCCGTAGTAATTCCACCCTCAGCAAATCTGAGTACATGGTCATAGAAGAAGGGGTTAACCCTGGACCTTTCAAACAGCCCAGCTTTAAAAATGCCAACTGTACCACCAATAATCCGAACTGTGTCAATATCAAGAAGATCTTTACGGATGTGTAACCCGTGTAGGGGTCCTGGATGTGTATAACTAGAAATGTCACCACCATCGACATCAGCCTGTCCCACTTTTTAGTGTTCATTTTGTAGCGCTCCTCTGGGAAGAAGCTGCACCTGTAGGATATCACAGTGGTGCTCGGCCACCGGGAGGCTGCACATTTATTTATCGTTATTCGTTTGCTAGAAGGAGGGAAGAAGTGGCTAGTTGCTTATTTCCCATTGTACTAAAGTGCTGCTTTTATTAACCTCATCCATATAAAGGAGGAGTGGGCTGGGAAGACGTGACACTGTTGCGGACAGAGCATTTCATGGCCACAAAGGGTTGTTTTGGATTGATCTCCATTTTTACCTGAATTAAAGGGCACATTTCTTTCCTTTCTATTTGGATATGCCTTCATCACACTTATTGTAAGGACAGAATCTTTCCTCCTATAATAATAATAGTTCATTGACAGTAGAAAACCACTGCTGGTTAGAATAATCTAGATGTAATCCAGCAGCTAGAACTGCAACAAGTGTTCCCCTCCTATACTAGTGCCAAGATGTGAGGATGGAGCAGGTGGATGGAGCTGCTCCCTGCACTGTGGATGTTGTTATGCTGTGACAGTCTACATGCCAGAAGAAGATGAAACTGCTGGACTTGCTTCCCATCGGAAGTTACTAATTCTGACCTGAGTGATGCAGTTTCCATAGTAACAGGTTTCCTGGGAAACCCAGTTGTCATGGCATCCTTGTTTCCATAGCAACCATCCAGATGGTTCCAACTTAACACAGACGCTGCTGCTGTTGGGAAAACGCCCAGAGAAAGTTAATCCCACTGAGATGTGCAGAATAGGTATGAAAAGCCGAAACTCACCTGAGATCTAGGAAATGTGGAGCCAATACAATATCACACTGTGAAGGGAAACCTAATGCTTCCGAGACAATGAATGAGGGCGTAAGCAAGGACAAAGAACATATAGTACACATTGATGGTCTTCGATGATATCATAGGTGTGGGATGGGAAATAAAAACTCCCCAAATAGACATTTATTCAGACAAAATTGTAGCATTAGATGAAAAGCACTTTATAAATGGAAAAACACATCAGCACTTACATGAAAATGTATACAGCAAGTGAAGAAGCCTTACAAAGAGGGGCGGAAGGCAACTAGCACTAGAAATGCCAGCCTGGTCACAGACCCCTTCGCCAAAGGGAGTGGCAGAATCTAAGAGAGGTGAGCTTTCATGATTTACACATATGATTACTGGCCAAAGCTTTAGGGAAATACTGATCGTTGTGTATTCAGTCTTGTACTTGAAATAGTCTCAGTATCTACTCCAATAGTTCTGATGCTTTCCAAACGTTTGGGAACTATCAAATAAGATAGTTATGTGATAGATAGATAGATAATGCGATATTAGATAGATAGATAGATAGATAGATAATGCGATATTAGATAGATAGATAGATAGATAATGCGATATTAGATAGATAGATAGATAGATAATGCGATATTAGATAGATAGATAGATAGATAGATAGATAGATAGATAGATAGATAGATAGATAGATAGATAATGCGATATTAGATAGATAGATAGATGGATAGATAGATAATGCGATATTAGATAGATAGATAGATAGATAGATAGATAGATAATGCGATATTAGATAGATAGATAGATGGATAGATAGATAATGCGATATTAGATAGATAGATAGATGGATAGATAGATAGATAGATAATGCGATATTAGATAGATAGATAGATGGATAGATAGATAATGCGATATTAGATAGATGGATAGTTAGATATGTGATAGATAGACATGAGAGATATTAGATAAATATGAGAAATATTATATAGATATGAGAGATTATATATTTATGATATGAGAGATAGAAATAAGAGATGATAGATATGAGATAGATCAGTAGATATTAAATAGATATAAGAGATATACATATATATGAGAGATGATAGATTATATATA
The DNA here is from genome assembly GCF_050947455.1 of Rhinoderma darwinii. Taxonomy (NCBI): domain Eukaryota; kingdom Metazoa; phylum Chordata; class Amphibia; order Anura; family Rhinodermatidae; genus Rhinoderma; species Rhinoderma darwinii. The sequence goes on from NC_134688.1 coordinate 349,153,743, forward strand.
TATATATATATATATATGAGATAGATAAATAGATACATATGAGAGATGATAGATATGAGCGGTAGATAGATATGAGAGATGATAGATAGATATTATATAGATATGAGAGATAGAAAGATGAGATAAATGATAGATAGGAGATAATAGATAGATGGATAATAAATTGTTGAGATAGATTTTAGCTAGGAGTGTTACGGTAATTTTCTAAGTGGCTCTTTATTATGTGGCTCTTGTCTAGCAGGCTCGTGAGTCTATTTTCAGGTTTCCTGCTTGTCTATTTGGTATGTAAATGGCAATCACTTATGCGCTCACATACTTTAACCCCTTCCCATCGTAAACAACTTTCCGATTTTCATTTTTTTCTCCCCACCTTCCAAAAGTCATAACTTTTTAATTTTTTCGTCGATATAGTCCTATGAGGGCATGATTTTTGCGGGACGAGTCGTAGTTTTTCGTAGCGCCATTTATTGTGCCATATAATGTACTAGGAAACGGGGAAAAAATTATTTGTGGTGTAGAAAATGAAATCAAAACAGCGATTTCTCCATTGTTTTTTGCGCTACGTTTTTACAGAATTCACTGTGCAATTGTCAGTACCTGTGCCACGCGTCACTCAACGTCATCAGTGCTACATCATATTGGTCACAACAGCCTGACTCCCTGCTGTTCTATTGAAGTAAACTTAGATCACGTAGAACACTATAGTGGTCTACTGTAAGTTCAGTTCAGTAAAAGCAAGGGCTGGGGCCGGCTGGGTGTTATATATGTAAAATGCCTCCATATGAAGACGTTCTTATACCGGCCATACGGTGAGTTGACCAATATAGGCTGAACTTTTACATTGCTTTGCATGAGACTTTGTGTTTTTTCTCAGTCAGTATAAGGTACCACATTATCTCTGATCATTGTATATAATATGCTTGCAATTTACTATACTCTGTGTGGCATAAATCACCTGACACAGGATGTCCTAAAATAAATGACAGGCAGGCGCAGCGGTGCAGGATACGGGACTTCCCTGCAGCTTTGCTGCTCTATTATTATATCCAATCTGTTATTTACTGGGATATTTATGGCAATACCAAACTAAAGCCTTTTAATTGTTTCCAAATCACAATGGTTTCTGCTATAAAGAACTTGACACTTTTGGTAGGGACAAATGGTTGCTGGGAAAAAAGCTCTGATAGATTTGCTTTCAAAGAGTGGATTTTTCTAAGTATTCTATGTTAGTACAAACATGTAAGATGGAAATAGGTGTGAATACAGATGGGATTTTCAGATGTCTACTACTGGTGCTACTCGACATCTACACTGCTGGATCTATTTGTCTAGGTTCTCTTCAATTCTTGAGATACCTGATTGGTGTCATCCTGTTGACTTTCTATATAAGCCTGGCCCTTGCCAGACTATTGAGCTTCCTGCCTCTAGTCTAGTTCATTGCTTCCTTACTCTACAAACTATTGCCACTAATCTGTGTACCACACGTGGAATGTCACTTGACTACTCTTGGTATTATCACCTCCCACATTGTCTCAGTCTCTAGACTCTGAATCTGCTTCCAGACCTGGACATACGCATTTTACTGCGGTTACACACTTCACCTACTGAAATACGTACAAATCTTCATTGCACCAGTTCTACCTCTTACCAATTAAAACCTGAAGACATTTTCTGTTATCGTGAAAATATAGTCTAAATAAGATCTAGATGTGTTCTAAAATCCTCTCTGTATAAATTGGCCCTTTTCCCAGCCCTGATTTCGGAGGCCACAGGTATAAGGCTTGGTACCTTTTTATTATATAGACATGAGATAATTCCGTTTGGATCTGTATATATATTATGTATACCCTCCTATAGCTGCAGTTCACAGGATCCGAGCTCCTGGGCTAAACTTTAACAATGATAATATTATGTATTTGGAGCACGTCGAGTTCTCTGCCGTAGACCACCAGGGATTCAGACTATAGCCCCTTTATTATTTGAGACCACCATAGATACAGACATTAACTGGTTCACTGCCCTATAACATCAATAATGTAGTCATTAACCCATTTACTGCCCTATACTATCATGTATACATTATTGCCTTTTCTCTGTCCTAGACCACCAGAAATGCTGAGACTAACCCTTTCTTTTGCTCTAGACCACCACAAATACAGACATTAACCTTTTCACTGCCCTTAAACACCAGGAATGAAGGACATTAATCCCTCCTCTGCCGTAGAACATGGCTGCTTTCTTTCAGAAATAGCGCCACATTTGTCTATGGGATGTGTCTTGTATTGCACCTCTTATATTATCTAATTGCCAAAGGCAAAAAAAGCCCTCTTTCTCATCTACCCGTTATGTAGAAATGTTTTATTAAAATATAACCTTTATCTAAAGAGGCTCTGTCACCAGATTATAAGTGCCCTATCTCCTATATAATCTGATTGGCGCTGTAATGTAGATAACAGCAGTGGTTTTTATTTTGAAAAACAATAATTTTTGAGCAAGTTATGCACAATTTTAGATTTATGCTAATTAGTTTCTTAATGACCAACTGGGCATGTTTTTACTTTTTACCAATTGGGCGTTGTACAGAGGAATGTATGACGCTGACCAATCAGTGACCAATCAGCATCATACACTTCTCATTGTTCCTAATCACACTGTGTGTGCAGTGAAAGAAGCTGGGCTGGAATAATGAAAAGTGTATGACGCTGATTGGTCACTGATTGGTCAGCGTCATACACTCCTCTGTACAACGCCCAATTGGTAAAAAGTAAAAACACGCCCAGTTGGTCATTAAGAAAGTAATTAGCATAAATCTATAATTGCTCATAACTTGCTCAAAAATGATCGTTTTTCAAAATAAAAACCACTGTTGTTATCTACATTACAGCGCCGATCAGATTATGTAGTAGATAGGGCACTTATAATCTGGTGACAGAGCCTCTTTAATAACAATAACACATCACACAATTGTTAAAAGGATCAATGTAAACTGGCAGTTCAGCCCTATTGAAGTGAATGGAGCTGAGCTGCAATACTACACACATCCTGTGGACATGTTTGGCACTGTTTTTTTGGAGAAAACCAGCCATGTTTTTCTAATCCTTGACAACCCCTTAAACTCCTTCACTTCCCTAGACCCCAAAGATGATACCATAAACTCCTTCACTACCTTAGACCACCATGGATGTTCGCATTGACCTCTTTAATTCCCTAAACCACAAGGGATGTTGGCATAGTCATTATAAAACTATAACTAATTCTAAATACTGCATACAATTATTCACCTGGATGTTGTGTGGCTCTGTGTATCTGGCTAACTATTTGGGCCCTATACTGCTATATTTAGTTAATGCTGCTTTGGTTAGCCCGGCTTAGAAAGTACAGTGCCCAGGTCCCTAATCGCCCTTCTGCTAAGCTCCACCCACTTATTTACAACGTGGCAAGAGCCGTGGAAACAACTCAGAAGTTGCAGTTCTTGCGACTTTTAGGACACTTACAACATTTCTACATCAGAAAACTGGCGCAGAAACGTTGTTAAATTCCCCCTGTGACTTTAGCCCCAAACATGTGACCTGCCATTTTATCGTTCAGACCCGAAATTAGGATTGTGACTGTAGCCCAAAGATTGCTATAGACATGAGATGGTATTACAAACAGCATTAGCAAATATCATTACAATCATATAGAATTAAAGAGGCTCTGTCACCAGATTTTGCAACCCCTATCTGCTATTGCAGCAGATCGGCGCTGCAATGTAGATAAGAGTAACGTTTTTTTTTTTTTTTTAAACGAGCATTTTTGGCCAAGTTATGACCATTTTTATATTTATACAAATGAGGCTTTATAAAAGTACAACTGGGCGTGTATTATGTGCGTACATCGGGGGCGTTTTTACTTCTTTTACTAGCTGGGCGTTGTGAAGAGAAGTATCATCCACTTCTCTTCACAACGCCCAGCTTCTGGCAGTGCACAGACACACAGCGTGTTCTCGAGAGATCTCGCTGTGACGTCACTCACTTCCTGCCCCAGGTCCTGCATCGTGTCGGCCACATCGGCACCAGAGGCTACAGTTGATTCTGCAGCAGCATCAGCGTTTGCAGGTAAGTAGCTACATCGACTTACCTGCAAACGCCGATGCTGCTGCAGAATCAACTGTAGCCTCTGGTGCCGACACGATGCAGGACCTGGGGCAGGAAGTGAGTGACGTCACAGCGTGATCTCTCGAGAACACGCTGTGTGTCTGTGCACTGCCAGAAGCTGGGCGTTGTGAAGAGAAGTGGATGATGCTGATTCGTCAGCATCATACACTCCCATTCACAACGCCCCGCTAGTAAAAGAAGTAAAAACGCCCAGATGTACGCACATAATACACGCCCAGTTGTACTTTTACTTTAAACACGCCCAGTTGTACTTTAGAAAGCCTCATTTGCATAAATATAAAAATGGTCATAACTTGGCCAAAAATGCTCGTTTTAAAAAAAAAACAAAAAACTTTTATCTACATTGCAGCGCTAATCTGCTGCAATAGCAGATAGGGGTTGCAAAATCTGGTGACAGAGCCTCTTTAAGCACGGAGAAGCATCATTGAACGCAAAAATGAAACACATCTGCAAGTGCTCTTCTCATGACCCATTAATGACTGACAAATTAGTAAAAGAACAGAGTTGTTTGTTTTGGCCCAGAATTATCTAATATCCATGGCCATCTTGAAGCTCGGTTTACACTGGCTAATTATCATTATGAAGTGTTTATTTCTGAATGAACTTAACGATAATTGCCCAGTGGAAATGCACAAAACTATCATTTATTCTTGACCACAATCGATAAAACCGTCATTGTCGATGACACTAATGGCAAATGTAAATGTAGCGCACAGCTCTCAAAAGTACTGTCACTAGGCAACCATGATGATGTCTGCCGCAGAGAAGGGAACTCCTACTCGATTATCATTCTGATGGAACTGCTTTTCAGATGCTCAGAACTACTTTTAAATCTACTGATTGTTTGTTGGTGGTTTGAAAAAATTGTTCAGTGTGAACAAATTGGCTAAATGCCAATCAAACCCACCGATTTTTGCCAATCAAACCCACCGATTTTTGCCGAAAATGGTCTAAAGTCTAATGTTATTATTGCCCTATTCCTTATTCCCCTGGTACCTTATCTCCCTTTTACCCATTGAAATAAAAATGGTTGAGCGTTCATGTGGGGTCGGGGGAGGTAAACTAAATGGCAAAAAGTACGTGCCCACTTCAGTTTTTTCCTTCAGGGTGCTAGCCGTTTTTCTGACGGCTAGCACACTGACCCATTCATTTCAATGGGGCCATGCACACTTCAGTTTTTTTGACGGTCCCGTTGCTCCGTTCCGATCAAAAGTAGAGCATGTCCTACTTTGGTCCGAGATTCCGTGACCGTGAGGCCCATGCAAGTCAATGGGGCCGTCAAAAAAACTGAAGGCACACGGAAGACATCCATGTGCCGTCCGTGTGTGACGTAGCCGTTGCCTAGCAACGGCTGGGCGGGCAGAAAAACATAACAGAAATATTACACTAATCGGCAGCCACTTGTCCCTATCAATCACTGATAGAGAAAAGAGGCTGCTGATTAAAAATAAAATAAAAATCAGTTCATACGTACCCGGTTGTTGTCTTGGTGACGAGTCCCTCTTCTTTCTCCAGTCCGACCTTCCTCTATGACGCGGCAGCCTGTGATTGGCTGCAGAGGCCGCTGCAGCCTGTGATTGGCTGCAGAGGCGGTCACGTGGGATGAAGCGTCATCTCTGGAGGCCGTCCTTCTGACGTGCGTGACCGCCACTACAGCCTGTGATTGGCTGAAGTGGTGACATGGATGAAACGTCATCGCTGGAGGCCGGACAGGAGGAAAGTAAGTATAACATTTTATTTTTTTTTTTATTACATTAAAATTGTATTTTCCGAGCGCCGAACATGGTACTGTCCAGGGTGCTGAAAGAGTTACCGCCGATCAGTGCAGCCCATTAACTCTTACAGCACCCTGGACAGTACCATGCTTGGCGCACGGAAACGGAATCACGGAGTGCACACGGGTCTATCACAAAAGGCCGTGAAAAATGTGTCGGAAGTGTGCACGAGGCCTAAATCATTGAGTTCAGGTGTTTCAGCCACACCCAATACAAACAGGTGGTTAAAAATAAGCACACTGCCATGCAATCTAAATTGACAAACAATGTTAGTAGTATGGGTGGTACTGAGGAGCTCAGTGACTATAAAGTGGCTCTGTCACCACATTAGAAGTGGCCTATATTGTACATGATATAATCGGCACTGTAATGTAGATTACAGCTGTGTTTTTTATTTCGAAAACCATAATTTTTGACGGAGTTATGACCTATATTAGCTTTATGCTAATGAGTTTCTCAATGGACAGCTGGGCGTGTTTTACTTTTTGACCAAGTGGGCGTTGTGGAGAGAAGTGTATGACACTGACCAATCAGTGATCAATTCATACACTTCTCTCCATTCATTTACTCTGCACATAGCGATATAGCTATATCATTCTGTGCAGACACATACACAAACACTAACATTACTGCAGTGTCCTGACTATGAATATACATTACCTCTAGCCGGGACGTGATGTGTATTCAGAATCCTGACACTTCTCTGCACGTCTGATGGACAAATCTGGTTTCGGCGGTTGCCAGGAGATCAATACCTTCCGGAATACATTGTTCCTACTGTGAAATTTGGTGGAGGAGGGTTAACGGTCTTGGGCTGTTTATCAGGGTTTGGGTTAGGCCCCTTATTTCCAGTGAAGGGAAATGTTAATACTACAGCATATAAAGGCATTATTGACAATTGTATGCTTCCAACTTTGTGGGAACAGTTTGGGGAAGGCCCTTTTCTGTTCCAGCATGACTGTACCCTAGTGCACAAAGCAAGGTCTATAAAGGCATGGTTGGGTGAGTTTGGTGTGGTGGAACTAGAGTGGCCTGCACGGAGCCCTAACCTCAACCCCATCCAACACCTTTGGGGTGAATTGGAACGTCGATTGCGAGCCAGATCTTGTCCAACATCAGTGTCTGACCTCACAAATGGTCTTTCAGCTGAATAGGCACAAATTCCCACAGACACACTCCAAAATCTTATTGGAAAGCCTTCCTAGAAGAAGGGAGGCTGTAATACCTGCAAAAGGCGACCTTACTTCATTTTAAAGGCATTGACCGTGGAATGGGATGTCCAATAAGCTCATGTAGGATGTCCAATAAGCTCACATTTTGCTGTAAGTGATTGTCAGATGTAAATATAATTTTTAGCCATATAGGGTTTCTGAATTAGTGTTGTCTCACTTACATACATTTGAATGTTGCAGATCCCACTTAAATATTGGCCCTGTTTTTTCATAGTGTATACCATGTACCTAATATGTGAAGAACGTAGTGCCGTCAAACAGGGCACAGGCTTATGGCACAAGGACTTCTCCATTAGCCTGTTAGGTTATTTTTATAAACAGTTTGTAGGAGATTTGAGCCCATAAATATTTCCTGCTACCAATGTAAATTTAGCTTGCTGGAGTCCCATGTAGAAAGAGTCCTATTCAAGTAAAGCTTTTTGGTCAATCATTAAATATGTAGAATTGCGTATGTTTTTTTTTGTATGATTGCCTAAAAATCTGTACATGACAATTTGAGAGGGAATCCTATCTGCCCAGGCCTTCTGTAAGTGTAATTTGCACTGGAATCAGAAAATAATTCTGTTTTTGGATCTCTCCTATAGATTTATTTACTAAATTAGGCAACCACCAACATTGTTTAACCCCTTCCCTCTTTGGCCACTTTTGACCTTCCTGACAGAGCCTCATTTTTCAAATCTGACATGTTTCACTTTATGTGGTAATAACTCCGGAATGCTTTCACCTATCCAAGCGATTCTGAGATTGTTTTCTTGTGACACATTGCACTTTAAGATACTGGCAAAATTTGCTCAATATGTTCAGTATTTAATTGTGAAAAACACCAAAATTTAGCGAAAAATTGCAAAAAGTTGCATTTTTCTCAATTTAAATGTATCTGCTTGTAAGACAGGCAGTTATAATACACAAAATTCTTGCTAATTAACATCCCCCATATGTCTACTTTAGATTGGCATCGTTTTTTGAACATCCTTTTATTTTTCTATGACATCACAAGGCATAGAACTTTAGCAGCAATTTCTCACATTTTCAAGAAAATTTCAAAAGGCCATTTTTACAGGGGCCAGTTCAGTTGTGAAGTTGCTTTGAGGGCCTTATATATTAGAAACCCCCAAAAAGTCACCCCATTTTAAAAACTTCACCCCTCAAAGTATTCAAAACAGCATTTAGAAAATGTCTTAACCCTTTACACATTTCACAGGAATTAAAGCAAAGTAGAGGTGAAATTTACAAATTTCATATTTTTTTGCAGAAATACATTTTTAATACAATTTTTTTTATAACACAGAAGGTTTTAGCAGAGAAATGCAACTCAATATTTGTTGCCCAGGTTCTGCAGTTTTAGGAAATATCCCACATGTGGCCCTAGCGTGCTACTGGACTGAAGCACCGGCCTCAGAATCAAAGGAGCATCTAGAGGATTTTGGGGCCTTATTATTGTTAGAATATATTTTAGGAACCATGTCAGGTTTGAAGGGCTCTTGCGGTGCCAAAACAGTGAAAATCCCCCAAAAGTGACCCCATCTGGGAAACTACACACCTCAAGGAAATTATCTAGGGGTGTAGTGAGCATTTTGACCGCACAGGTTTTTTACAGAAATTATTGGAAGTAGGCCGTGAAAATTAAAGTCTACATTTTTTCAAAGAAAATGTAGGTTTAGCTAATTTTTTATCATTTCCACAAGGACTGAAGGAGAAAAAGCACCGCAAAATTTGTAAAGCAATTTCTCCCGAGTAAAACAATACCCCACATGTGGCAATAAACGGTTGTTTGGAGACACGGCGTGGCTGAGAAGGGAAAGAGCGCTATTTGGCTTTTGGAGTTCACATTTAGCAGGAATGGTTTGCGGAGGCCATGTCACATTTACAAAGCCCCTGAGGGGACAAAACAGTGGAAACCCCCCACAAGTGAAGCCATTTTGGAAACTACAACCATTGAGGAAATTATCTAGGGGTATAGTGAGTGTTTTGACCCCACAGGTTTTTTGCATAAATTATTGGAAGTAGGCCGTAAAAATGACAATCTAAATTTTTTCAAAGAAAATGTAGGTTTAGCTAATTTTTTCTCATTTCCACAAGGACTGAAGGATAAAAAGCACTGTAAAATTTGTAAAGCAATTTCTCCCGAGTAAAACAATACCCCACATGTGGTAATAACTGGCTGTTTGAACACACGGCGAGGCTTAGAAGGGAAAGAGCGCTATTGGGCTTTTGGAGATCACATTTAGCAGGAATGATTTGCGGAGGCCAGGTCACATTTGCAAAGCCCCTGAGGGGACAAAACAATGAAAACGCCAGAAAAGTTACTCCATTTAGGAAACTACACCTCTTGAGGAATTCATCTAGGGGTGTAGTGAGCGTTTTGACCCCACAGATGTTTCATAGAACTTATTAGAATTGGGCAGTGAAAATAAAAACAGTCCTTTTTCTTCAATAAGACGTAGCTTTAGCGCAAATTTTTTCATTTTCTCAACAAATAAAGGAAAAAAAGAAACCAACATTTGTAAAGCAATTTCTCCCGAGTACGGCAATACCCCATATGTGGTCATAAACTGCTGTTTGGGCAAACGGCAGGGCTCAGAAGGGAAGGACCGCCATTTGGAGTGCAGATGTTGCTGGATTGGTTTCTGGGCGCCTGTGGGCCCAAAACAGTGGAAACCCCCCAGAAGTGACCCCATTTTGGAAACTACACCCCTCAATGCATTTACCAAGGGGTGTAGTAAGCATTTTAACCCTGCAGGTGTTTTGTAGAAATGAGTGTGCACTCAATGTTGCAGAGTAAAAATGGGATTTTTTTCCATAGATATGCCAATATGTGGTGCCCGGCTCGTGCCACCATAACGAGACAGCTCTCTAATTATTATGCGGTGTTTCCCGGTTTTAGAAACACCCTACATGTGACCCTAATCTTTTGCCTGGACATATGACAGGGCTCAGGAGTGAAGAGTACCATTCGGAGTGGAGGCCTAATTTGGCGATTTACAAAGTATTGGTTCACAACTACAGAGGCTCAGATGTGAAATAATAAAAAGAAACCCCTGAGAAGTGACCCCCTTTATGGAAACTGCACCCCTCAAGGCATTTATTAAGGGGTGTTGTGAGCATTTTCACCCCACAGGTCTTTTCCATAAATGAATGCACTGCGGATGGTGCAAATTAAAAAATTATATTTTTCCCTAGATATGCCATTCAGTGGCAAATATGTCATGCCAAGCTTATGACGCTGGAGACACACACCCCAAAAATTGTTAAAAGGGTTCTCCCAGGAATGACGATGCCATATATGTTGAAGGAAACTACTGTTTGGGCACGCTGTAGGGTTCAGAGCCGTGGGAGCACCATTTGGCTTTTGGAGAGCGGATTTTGCTTGGTACTATATTTGTTTGAGTATTGCTGGTGTTTCCATTTATAATGTGGGGGTACATGTAAGCGGGGCGGAGTATATAAGGGGCATAGTCAGGTGGTATAATAATGGGGTAAAAAAAAATTATAAAATAATCCATAGATGTGTATTACGCTGTGACACAATCCTTTCTGCACAGGCCGGTGTCGCACTGATAAATGGCGTCCTTTCTTATGCCCCTTTTGGTCCACACTCCGCACCTTTGTAGTTTGGGGAATTTTGCTGGGAAGTGTTGTCCTGGTATAATACGGGCACCGTCGCTTCCAGCGGATATGTTTGGGCTCTCCCCTTCCTGGTTCCCTAATTTTAGGTCCTTGATAAATCGCCTCTTGAAACAGAAGAAATGTTCCCCTCGGGCACACCTGCATATTTTTTTATTTCCTGACTTATTGGAGCCATAACTAATTTTATTTTTCATAGACGTAGCGGTATGAGGGCTGGTTTGTTGCGGGACCAGCTGTAGTTATTATTGGTACCATTTTGGGGTACATGCGACTTTTTGATCACCTTAAATCCTATTTTTTGGGATGCCAGGTAAACAAAAAAACGCAATTCTGGCACAGTTTTTTTAGTTTTTTTTTATACAGCGTTCACCATGCGTTATAAATGACATGTTAACTTTATTCTGCGGGTCAGTACGATTCCGGCGATACCTAATTTATAGCACTTTTTTATGTTATACAACTTTTTGCACAATAAAATTACTTTTGTAAAAAGAATGTATTTTTTCTGTCTCCAAGTCGTGAGAACCATAACTTTTTAATTTTTTTATCGACGGAGGTGTATGAGGGCTTGTTTTTTGCGGGACGAGCTATAGTTTTTATAGGTACCATTTTTGGATACGTGCAACTTTTTGATCACTTTTTATTCTAATATTTGTAGGGCAAAGTGACCAAAAAACAGAAACTCTGGTAAAGTTTTTTACGTTTTTTTTACGCTGTTCACCGCGTGCAATAAATAATATAATATTTTGATACCTCAGGTCGTTACGGTCGCGGCGATACCAAATACTTATGGTTTATTATTATTTTTCAATAATAAAGGACTTGATAAGAGTAAAAGGGGGATTGTGTTTTATTTGATTACTTGAAACTTTTATTGTTTTCAAACTTTTTTTTACACTTTTTTTACTCTTTTTCTCAAGTCCCACTAGGGGACTTGAAGGTCCAACCGTCAGATTTTTTTTTTTTCTAATACATTGCACTACCTATGTAGTGCAATGTATTAGATCTGTCAGTCATTCACTGACAGCAAGCCGATTAGGCTTCGCCTCCCGGCGGGGCCTAAATCGGCTTCCGTAGTGGCAGAGCAGGAGACCATTGTGTCTCCTGTTGCCATAACAGCAGTCGCCAGTCCTGATTGCCTGTCAGGGCTGGCGATCTGCTAGTAACCGCTACGATGCAGCAATCGCTTTAGATTGCTGCATCGAAGGGGTTAATGGCAGGGATCCGAGCTAGCTCCGGTTCCTGCCGTTACAGGTGGATTTCAGCTGTACAGTACCTCTGATGACACCGGATCAGCTCCTGACCCGGCGCCATCTTGCCGGCAGCTACGGAAGCCGATCAGGCTCCGCCGCCGGGCGGATCTTGACCGGCTTCGGTGCTAGGCAGACCGGGAGGCCAGTATTAGGCCTCCGGTTGCCATTGCAGCCACCGGAACCCCGGCAATTTCATTGCTGGGGTTCCGATGAGCTGCAAACACCTTAAGTGCAGCGATCGCGTTTGAGCGCTGCGCTTAAGGGGTTAATGGCGGGGATCTAAGCTAATTTCGGTCACCGCCATTACAGTCGGATGTCAATTGTAAGATACAGCTGAGATCCGACGATGATGGCACCGGCTCAGCTTCTGAACCTGTGCCAAACATTTGCCGTAAATGTACGGCATTTTGCGGGAAGTCAATGCTTTCCATGACGTACATTTACGGCAAATGTCGGGAAGGGGTTAAAGGACCTGTGCACTATCCCATGTTTATTTCATAGATGTAAAATTGGTGACAGGTCCCCTTTAAAACAGCCATGATCAAAGCATTGCATCTGTGGTCATAGGAGTGCCATAGTAGATTGACCCGATACAGGGCCGGCTCCAGTTTTTTGTGGGCTGTTGGGTGACACAGACTAAGTGGACCCCTTTGCGGGGAAGTAAAATGGCAGAAAACAGCCGTTTGTGCCCCCATATAGAAGTTAGGTCCCCAGTTTATGCCCCCATATAGAAGTTGTGCCCCCATACAAAAGTTAGTCCCCCTTTATGACCCCATATAGAAGTATGGGGACACAGCCCATGTAGATAATGCCACAGCGCCCTCTGTAGATCGTGCCACACACCCCGCAGATAGTGCCACAGTGCCCTCTGTAGATAATGCCAAAGTGCCCTCTGTAGATAAGGCCACAGTGCCCTCTGTAGATAGTGCCACAGTGCCCCCTGTAGATGGGGCCACAGTGCCCTCTGTAAAGAGTGCCACAGCGTCCTCTGTAGCTTATGCCACAGTGCCCTCTGTAGATAATGCCACAGTGCCCACTAGATAATGCCCTCTAGATAGTGCCCTCTGTAGATAGTGCCACTGTGCCCCCTGTAGATAGTGCCACATTGCCCTCCGTAGTTGGTGCCACACCCTTAGATAATGTTTACAGTGCCCTCTGTGGATAGTGCCACAGTGCCCTCTGTCAGCAACACCCTTGCAGGGGATTCCACTTCTCGAGGAGCCATGACGGCACCGTAAAAGCACCCGGCAGCCGAGTGGGCCCCCCCCAAGTGTAGTGGGCTCCGGCACTTGCTCGAATTCGCTGGATGCTGACGCTGGCCCTGACCCCATATGTACCTTAAACCAAGTTGTGTATGGCTGCCTATTGTTTTTTGTTGTACTATCTTTAGAGATCTATACAAGCAGCCTTCTTAGCATCAGTATAGTTCAACATCAAATTGTTCCTTTAACCAGGAATTTCTGTGTTTCTTTGCCATAAATGACATCCTCAGTTCCACAGATCCAGATAAGTGACACTTCAGTCTGATTGTACTACGTATGAATGTATGTATACTATATTGTGTAAAACACATTCCTTCCTTTTGTTCCTTCATCTGTGACTGTAGACTGGTCAGATACACAGACACTGCTTCATCAGCCAACAGCCAATCACAGCGCAGTTAAGAAAATCATAGAGGCTCTGTGATTGGTTATCTGGGATAATGCATTGTCTGTGTAAGCTATGAGAGACCCACTGTAGCGTCCGCAGACCGCCGTTCCTACTCACACCTCGGCCGCCATGGATCTGAGAGTGCAGGCTTTCCTAGGAGACGCCAGCACTCACTTTCGCTCCGCTCGGCTGTGTACAGTAGGGTGCGCGCGCACGCTCGTGCCCGGCCTTAAAGGGCCAGCGCATGAATTATATTAAAAATTAGCCCTAATCACTCTGGGCTATAAAAGGGGCCCTGCTCTTTCTCTCCCTGCCTGAGCGTTGTTTGTATTTCCCATGTTAGTCTTAGCAAATGGTCCCTCAGTGTTATCCTGTTCCCAAGTGTTCCCATGCCCTACTACCTGTTCCTGTATCCTGTGCTGTGTTGGTTCCTGAGCCCTATCGAGTGTAGGAGTCGTGTTCTGCCATCAGTAAGGCCTACTGCCGTACACCACGTCTGTTGTCATCTGCCACGCCTGATATCCTCCGCCACGTGTGGCATCCTCTGCCATCTGTGCCTAGCCACTGCGACTGGACTATTCAGGTACCCTTGTGCTGTACTTCGTATTGTTCGGGTACTCCGATGTTTGGCCAGCTGCCTCCCCGCTATGGCGGTGCGGCATAGTGGGTCCACATACCTACAGATCGTGACACCCATGGACAGTGTGAGTAGGAAGAAGGGTGGAGATAAGAAGTATTCTTGTTTTAAAGACCCCTGTGGCCAGAGTGCGCCGCCTTCTGGCTCATGTGCTGCTAAATGGGCTGCATAGCCTATATGTCTGCCCCTTACATACAGGTGTTGCCATTGGTTCAATAATGTATTTACTTTTAAAAATGCCACCCTTCTCTTCTTCTAGGGATAGGGGAGTGCAACAGGTCAGACTTAAGTGTTTTTGTTATTTTATTTAACAAATATGACTTTTAGTAAGTTAATACAGCATAATTTGGGCTTCAGCTTCACAGTATGTCTATTACACTCATGTCTGCCTGCACTGATCTTGGGTACTGTGGCTGCAGGGGGAGAAGTTTGCCCAGTTATTTGTTATCTATATAGAGAGTATACGTTCATAGGGCACAATGAAAGCATTTCACATTCATAGACGAGCTATAAATGTACTACTTTTCCTATCTTGCCCCCGTGGCCCCTGACATCAGTGTAAAGGGACGGAAATGTATTACCAGTGCTACTGTAGACAATGACTTAAAAAATGGAGCAATAGAGTGTAACTGTTGAGTTACCCATAGGGACAGAGAATACTGCTCATGGTCGAATTTTAAAGGGTTTCCCCACTAAGAGCATTTATTACCTATCCACAGGATAGGTGATAAATGTATGAATGCTGGGGTCCACTACTTGGACCCACACCGATCACTAGAACTGGGGACCCGAGCCACATTCCTCCTCACTGCACGATTTGAATGAAGCAGCATGTGCCCTGCCCTCGGCTGTTTCCATCAGCCCCATAGACATTGATAAAAGCGTCAGGACACATGCGTGACTTCCGCTCCATAAAATTCACCCTCACTGCGATCGTGCAGTGAGAAGGAATGTAGCTCGGAACCCCAGTTCTAGTGATCAGTGTGGGTCCCAATGGTTTGGCCCCCAGCGATCATACATTTATCACCTATTTTATGGATAGGTGATAAATTTTCTTAGTAGGAAAACCTCTTTAAGTGCTAAAGATAGTTTTCTAGCAACTAGTCTGAGGCTTGGGTCACATAGTAATATGCTTGCTGATTCATGTTGTCTAAGCTTTAAAGTTGTGAGAAATCTGCCGCATTAAGGGCGCGTTTAGATGAATGGGCCATATTACTTAGGCGAAATCGAATGAGGGCTACTGTCGAACACATACAGTTTATGAGAGTTGTCATGAAGCCCTGAGCTGAGTGAGTTTTGTATATGTAGATGTACTGTCTTTATTGGTATAATACAAGTCCTTCTCAATGAATTCAAATATCATAAAAAAGTTAATTTATTTTAGTCATTCAATTCAAAAAGTGAAACTCATATTATATAGATTCATTACACACAGAGTGATCTATTTCCAGCAGTTTTTTCTTTTAATGTTGATGATTATGCCTAAGGGTATGTGCACACGATAACTGCAATTACGTCTGAAATTACGGAGCTGTTTTCAGGAGAAAACAGCTCCTGAATTTCAGACGTAATTGCATGTACTCACGTTTTGCGGGGCGTCTTTTACGGCCGTAATTTGGAGTTGTTCTTCATTGGAGTCAATGAAAAACGGCTTCAATTACGTCCCAAGAAGTGTCCTGCACTTCTTTTGACGAGGCTGTATTTTTACGCGTAAAATGACAGGTCGTCGGCAGAGTACATCGGCAAACCCATTGAAAGTAATGGGCAGATGTTTGCCGACGTATTGGAGCCGGTTTTTCAGACGTAATTCGAGGAGTAAAACGCCTCCATTACGTCTTAAATAGGTCGTGTGAACCCAGCCTAACAGTTAATGAAAACCCAAAATTTAGTGTTACACATGATTTTTAATACCGAAAAGTTGGCCTACTGAAAAGTATGTACAGTATATGCACTCAATACTTGGTTGGGGTTCTGACTCTGCATGAATTACTGCATCAATGCTGCGTGGCATGGAGCTGATCAACCTGTGGCACTGCTGAGGTGTTATGGAAGCCCAGGTTGCTTTGATAGCGGCCTTCAGCTCGTCTGCATTGTTGGGTCTGGTGTCTCATCTTCCTCTTGACAATACCCTATAGATTCTCTATGGGGTTTAGGTCAGGCGAGTTTGCTGGCCAATCAAGCACAGTGATATTGTGGTTATTAAACCAGGTGTTGGTACTTTTGGCAGTGTGGGCAGGTGCCAAGTCCTGCTGGAAAAAGAAATCAGCATCTCCATAAAGCTTGTCAGCAGAGGAAAGCATGGAGTGCTCTAAAATTTCCTGCTAGACGGCTGCGCTGACTCTGGACTTGATATAACACAGTGGACCAACACTGTTGCTCAGTGGTCCAAAGTCCTGTTTTCAGATGAAAGTAAATTTTGCATTTCATTTGTAAATCCAGGTCCCAGAGTCTGGAGGAAGAGTGGAGAGGCATCGATCCAAGTTGCTTGCGGTCCAGTGTGAAGTTTCCACAGTCAGTGATGGTTTGGGGAGCCATGTCATCTGCTGGTGTTGGTCCACTGTGTTATATCAAGTCCAGAGTCAGCGCAGCCGTCTAGCAGGAAATTTTCGAGCACTTCATGCTTCCCTCTGCTGACAAGCTTTATGGAGATGCTGATTTCATTTTCCAGCAGGACTTGGCACCTGCCCACACTGCCAAAAGTACCAATACCTGGTTTAATAACCACAGTATCATTGTGCTTGATTGGCCAGCAAACTCGCCTGACCTAAACCCTATAGAGAATCTATAGGGTATTGTCAAGAGGAAGATGAGACACCAGACCCAACAATGCAGACGAGCTGAAGGCCGCTATCAAAGCAACCTGGGCTTCCATAACACCTCATCAGTGCCACAGGCTGATCGCCTCAATGCCACGCCGCATTGATGCAGTAATTCATGCAAAAGGAGCCCCGACCAAGTATTGAGTGCAAATACTGTACATACTTTTCAGTAGGCCAACATTTTGGTATTAAAAATCATTTTTGAAATTGGGCTTATATAATATTCAAATTTTTTGAGACTCTAAATTTTGGGTTTTCATTAACTGTTACCATAATCATCAACATTAAAAGAAAAAATACTGGAAATAGATCACTCTGTGTGTAATGAATCTATAGAATATAAATTTCACTTTTTAAATTAAATTACTGAAATAAATTAACTTTTTGATGATATTCTAATTCATTGAGAAGGACTAGTATATCGGTTGCTGTATAGCTATGGTATGCCCTACAGGCATTAATATTGGATAACCCTGGGGGCTCTTTAAAGTCAGCCCTGGCAACATGATGGGGACATGACAGGATGGGAGGAAACCCCTCCGTGTAGAACCTGACAGCAATGTGTTTTTAAATGGATACTAACTAATCTGCATGGAAACTACATTTACTTTGAGGGTCAGTTCACATGCTGCTTAAATACGGAATTCGTTGTGAAAATCCACAGCAAATACAGTAGCAGCAAAGTGGATGAGATAAAACAAAACTTCTCGACACGCTGCGTAAATACTGTGCAGAAATACCACTCAGAAATTGACCTGCGGTGCAGAATTTTTTTCCACAGCATGTCAATTGTATTTGCGTAAATGGTGCTTATTTGTTGCAGGTTTTCCCTATTGAATGTAATAGGGAGGTAAATCCCGCAACAAATAGCAGTTGTTTTTTTTTGCGGGAGGTTCGCAGCGATTCTCGACACAAAAAACACAACTCAGGAAAAATAAATTTCATGCTTACCCAGAAGTCTGTGTTCCTTTCTCCAGCGCAGCCTCCTGGGATGACGTTTCATCCCATGTGACCACTGCAGCCAATCACAGGCTGTAGCGGCAGTCACATGGAATGAAACATCATCCCAGGAGGCTGGCCTGGATGACGTCAGAGGCCTGGTCTCCTGGAATGACATGTCATCCCATGTGACAGCTGCAGCAATCACAGTTTGGTGCGTATCCACCCCGTGTGAACTCAGCCTAAGGGTGATTTTACATGGGGAAAAATGCTGCTTATTTCTCTTTTGGATTTGCGCCAGAGAAATCCACAGCGGAGTAAAGTACAAGGCAAGTGGATGAGATTTTAACAAATCTTATCCACATGCTGTGGATATTTTATGCACGGAAATTGACTTTTCATGTTGATTTTACATTTGAAAGGGAAATAAAGATCCGCAAACAAATGTATTGCTGTGGATTTTATTTTATTTTTTTTCTGCTTCAAAGAAAATCCTTGAGGGAAATCTGCAGACAAAAATCCACACTGTTTCCTGCAAATCCAAACCAAAATCCGCACTAATTTGGTGCAGATCTGTCATGCGTATTTCCGCAAGCACTGACACTTCACGTAAAAAATACCAGTAAGGTAGATGGAAGCCCCTATGATGCTTTAATTTTTCTGCTTCTGTGTGACACTCATACTGTGAGAGGGAAGGAGGAGCAGCAGGGGAGGCAACTAATTGGTCAAGCACACCTCTGACATCACACTAAGAGCCCGCCCACTCAGCTAAGTTTTACAGAGAAAATTGCATTTATAGGGAACCTGTCAGCGTGATTTAGGCGCCCAAAACGTCAAAAGTCTGTTATCCAGCAGGATAAATACAGGGCCAGCCCCAGCTAATCCAGGCAAGTGCCGGGGCCCACTGCGCTAGGGTGACCCACTAAGGCTTTGGATCCGGCCAGTTCTCCCTGTTTCGTAAAATTACAGACGGTTCGCAGAACTGGTCCTCTTTCACCTAATTGTATCCAAGTCCATAGGCGGATACAATTGAGTAGTCTAGCCCTGGCGAAGTATGGAGACTATCATTTCCCTGCTTTGCCATTTGGTTCTTTATCTGGGATAGCGCCATTGTGCCACCTGTGTCGTTTCACTAAAGCAGGTCTTGTCAGAAGAGACCAAGTCTGCGTTGCTGGAGGACAGAGCAGGTGCGGGTGAGTAAATAATGTTTTTATTTTCTGGGGAGCAGTGTGAGGGGCACTATCTACAGGGGGCTTTATGAGGGGCACTATCTTCAGGGGGCTTTATGTGGGGTACTATATACAGGGGGCTTTATGAGGGGCAGTATCTTCAGGGGCTTTATGTGGGGCACTATATACAGGGGGCTTTATGAGGGGCAGTATCTATAGGGGCTTTAAGAGGGGCACTATCTACAGGGGGCCTTATGAGGGGCACTATCTACAGGGGGCTTTATGAGGCGCACTATCTACAGGGGGGCTTTATTAGGGGAACTATCTACAAGGGGCCTTTTGAGGGGCACTATCTACAAGGGGCTTTATAGGGCACACTATCTACAGGGGGCATTGTGAGTGGCTCTATTTACAGGGGGCACTGTTTGTGTGAGGTGCTTTACTTCATAGTTTTTGACACAATTATATTCAGGGGCACAGTGTATGGTACTATTATAATCAGATTTACAGTGCGTGGCAAAGTGAGAATTTTATCTTAGTTTATAGGTGCAGAAATGTTGGAAAAGTGATGAGCCAAAGACATCTGAGTGGCAAACTCAAAAACAGAAATGGGTTGTGGCTGGGAGAAGTCGTCATGGAGGTCTGAACCGGATGGAGAAGAAAATAGAAAAAGAACGACTCAAATCTGAAAAGATGTCACCTGTGAGTCACGAAATGTAACTGTTAATTCTCCCTCTGACTAATCAGCACTGTGACTGTCATTGTACTGGGGCACTATGGTATTGGATCTATACCCTATTGTCTGAATATTACCCAGCAAATGTACAGTTAAAGGAAATGTGTTGCTAGAAATTTTTTTTTTTTTTTTAGTTAAACAGTTAGTATATAAGTGATTACAGATTGTTCTAATTTTTTTAAAGTCAGGAAATATTATAAATTAGATTCTAATTTATAACATTTCCATGTGCTGGTCACTAGAGGGAGCAATTCCCAAAATTGCAGCATTGGCATGTGGTAAAGCAACCTCATTGCTTTATGCTTCAAAATTGGAGAAGACACACTCGCTCTAGTGTCCTCAAACAATCCCCCCTTTATCTTGGCTAGTGCCAGGAGAAAGGAGGGGGTTGAATGTTCAAACCTCCTACACTGTGTGCCGCCATTTGTTGAGCGAATGCACAGTGTAGGGGGATTAGATACAGTGGTAATTAGACAGTATAACACGAACATACACACATCACATACACAAACATAACTTACCTGCTCCTGCTGTCGCCGCTGCTGCTGCCTCCGCTCCTAGTCTGAACATATGGCCGGAAGCCGCGACCGTAAGTAGTCGTCTTACTGTCAGGCCGCGGTGGCCGGTCCACATGAAAATGGCGCCGGATGTCGCTCTGCCGAAGACCTTCCTTTTGTATGTGTGGGAGCGGCGCATGCGCCGTTCCCACACAGACGGCGTACGCTATAGTAAATTGAATTGCTCCCGTTCGCATTCTCTATGGGGATGTAAGTGCTGTATTCCATCTCTGTATGTGTCGTTAATCGAAACATACAGAGATGAAAAAAAAAATGGCAGCCCCATAGAGAAGTAAAAGAAATAAAAACTAAAAAAGTACAACACAAAAACACAAATAAATAACATTTATTTTAATGACATACTAAAAGCAATAACATATAAAAAAAAAAAATTTCGTGACACCTTCCCTTTAACTGCAAAACCCTTTTCTGCTCTTTTATGTTACAAATTATGGGTTCATTTTATGGATGAAATTTAACAAATCTCATCCACATGCTGCTGAATATTTTCCACACGAAAATCAGTTGAAACATTTGGCAATATCTACAATACATGGAGTTTTACTTCTGCGTGTGACACACTGCAAAAAGGCTCACTGAGACTCTATCGCCCAAGGGCCCACATAAAGCTTGAGCCGGCCCTGAGTATTAGGTTCACAATGATGCTTTTCTGTAATCTGGCCGATGCAGCATAATCTAGAGAAAGAGTTTTTAAAACGGCACACGCTATATGCAAATTACCTTGAAAGAATTATCTGCGCATTGCTGTTATCGTGAAGAGTCAGGCACTCTGGTGCCTAAATACACCCCTCATAGCTTGATTGATATCTCGGAGGCCGCGATAGGTCACTCCTAGACCTCTGAAATCCTGTGCCTCCGCCATTCTATTCACTTCACTGTGCATTCCCAAGCCCCGTTCACATATTAAAATCCGCCATGTTTTTCTGCTGCAGGGTCTCAAGCTTTACTACTTACGGATTTCTACCGCCAATGTACTGCAAGTGTGCAGCAGATTAAGAACGAGGATTAGCCCGTCATTCAATGGGGCTAAACCTTCGCTTTCCCGTTCAGAATCCGCGAAAATAAGTAGCATTCTACTTGTTTGTTCAGCTGATTTGTTTTTTTTGTCGTGCGGACAAAAATAGGCGCAGAAAATTTCCGTAGCATATGAATGGGTGTGCGCATTCACATGCATGGGATGCTAATTGTCATTGGAAACCGCACCGAAACCCGTGTTAACTAAGCCTTTTGGATAATGGATAAAGTACGTCAGTTGTTCCAGGGATGGGCAAAATGCTGTAGACTTCAGAGCCAGTTAGACCACTCTAGGGGCTATTTGACTTTTTTTTTTTGTTATCAGCCTGTTAGAAAACCTTTCTCCTGACTGTGGAAATGGTCAGTACCAGTGCGTAACTACCACTATAGCAGCCGTAGAGGCTGCTACGGGGCTCGCGGCATGAGGACCCGTGTCGCCCTGCCGGTATGGGCCCCCACCATGGCCGGAGGCTCCGCTAGCAGCCGCTATGGCTGCTACAGCGGGACGCCACTGAACACTTTGGCAGAGCAGGGAGGTATCTCCTCGTTCTGCCATTAAACAAAAGACATGTATCCCCTATCCACAGGATAGGGGATACATGTGTGATCGCTGGCATTGATAGGGAGAACAGGGGACTGAAAATCCCCTGAAGTTCTCCATCACAAACCTCGGACTTCCAGGGTCTGTGTCGGCAGCTCCGTAGAAATGAATGGAGCGCCGGTCGCGCTTGTGCGCATGCGTGACCAGCGCTCCTTTCATTTTTATTGAGCTGCGCAGACGCCGGAAGTCAGAGGTTAGTCATGGAGAACTTGGGGGACTTTCGGTCCCCCGTTCTCCCTATCGCTGCCAGCGATCACACATGTAGCCCCTATCCTGTGGATAGGGGATACATGTCTTTTCACACTGTAGGTCGCATTTTTTTGGGGGGTTGGGGACGCTGTATGGCGTTATCTACAGGGGGGCTGTATGGCGTTCCCTACAGGGGGGGGGCTGTATGGCTTTCCCTACGGGGGGCGCTGTATGGCGTTCCCTACAGGGGGGGCTGTATAGCGTTCCCTACAGGGGGGGGCTGTATGGCGTTCCCTACAGGGGGGGACTGTATGGTGTTCCCTACAAGGGGGGGGCTGTATGGCATTCCCTACAGGGGGGGGGCTGTAAGGCACTCCCTACAGGGGGGGGGCTGTATGGCGTTCCCTACAGGGGCGACTGTATGGCGTTCCCTACAGGGGGGGGCTGTGTGGTGTTCCCTACAGGGGGGGCTGTATGGCGTTCCCTACAGACCGCCCCCCTGTAGGGAACGCCATACAGCCCCCCTGTAGATAACACCATACATCCCCCCTGTAGATAACGCCATACAGCCTCCCTGTAGATAACGCCATACAGTCCCCCCTGTAGATAACGCCATACAGCCCCCTCTGTAGAGAACGCCATACAGCCCCCTCTGTAGAGAACGCCATACAGTCCCCCCTGTAGATAACGCCATACAGCCCCCTCTGTAGAGAACGCCATACAGCCCCCTCTGTAGAGAACGCCATACAGCCCCCCTGTAGATAATGGCATACAGCCCCCTCTGTAGAGAACGCCATACAGCCCCCCTGTAGATAACGCCATACAGCCCCCCTGTAGGGAACGCCATACAGCCCCCCTGTAGATAACGCCATACAGCCCCCCCTGTAGATAACGCCATACAGCCCCCTCTGTAGAGAACGCCATACAGCCCCCTCTGTAGAGAACGCCATACAGCCCCCCTGTAGATAATGGCATACAGCCCCCTCTGTAGATTACGCCATACAGCCCCCTGTAGATAACGCCATACAGCCCCCTCTGTAGATAGCGCCATACAGCCCCCCTGTAGATAACGCCACACAGCCCCCTCTGTAGAGAACGCCATACAGCCCCCCCTGTAGATAGCGCCATACAGCCCCCTCTGTAGATGGCACCATACAGCCCCCCTGTAGATGGCGCCATACAGCCCCCCCCCTGTAGATAACGCCATACAGCCCCCTTTGTAGATATCTACAGAGGGGGCTGTATGGCGTTATCTACAGAGGGGGCTGTATGGAGTTATGTACAGGGGGGGCTGTAAAAAAGGCACTATCTACAAGGGGGGGGGGGGTTGTGTGACACCCAGGGGAGGGGGGCCCCAGTCAAAAGTTTGCTATGGGGCCCAGTCTTTCCTAGTTGCGCCCCTGGTCAGTACAATGTCTGTTATGTGTTTTATCATTTGTCCATGAAATTAGTAATTATTTTAAAATGTCACTTATACTTCCCATTAGTGATTCTTTAGACATATATTTTTTTATATACTTATATAACCATAATGAGGACTAGTTCAGTTTACCAGATATAAGGTTTGTAACTTTTTCATTTTGACAGATATGTCATTGTTTCCAGATTTTGAGCACTAATGAAATTCAACCACTTATCCTCAAGTGATGCCATAATCTGCATTTTTTATGATGTATAAATTAAATATCAGATACTCAAAGAGATACCAACCAATTTCTCCGCTCCAAATCCTTGCCCAAACACAAAAACTATTGTGTTGTATCAAATGATCCTCCTTGATATACGTTTTGGCTCATATTACTGTGTAACAATTGAAAGAAAATAGCTGTAAATTAGATCATGAAAAAAGGCTCCAGTGATTAACAACGTAAACAACACAACAAATAATACAGAATATAGATATTTTTACATTTATTTTCTTCTAAGGTAAAGAAAGAAAAAAAAAAACAGACCATAAAAAATGTTCATGTTGATGAGCACACTTTAGGGCCTGTTCACATAGCGTTGCTTTTCCGTTCATTGGTTCCGTTGCTGCTTTCCGTCGGAGGAACCCATAAATGAAAAGGCAGATAGAAACCAATACTTCAGGTTGCATTACCATTGATTTCAATGGTAATGCTTCTGTTGCAAATGGTTTCTGTTTGTTTCTGTTCCGTAAGGTTTCCGTTTTTAGCGGAAAAATTAGGGCAGTCAACTACGCTATTGTTTCCGTTGAAAACGGAAAACTTACGGAATTGAAACAAACAGAAACGAATGGTAATGCAAACACAGGCTATGGTTTCCGTCTGCCTTTCCGTTCATGGGTTCCTCCGACGGAAAGCTGCAACGGAACCCATGAATGGAAAAGCAACGCTGATGTGAACACAGCCTAGAAGTACTCTCTTTTAAACTCCTGGAACTAATGATAGACTCAAAAGGAAACTATGTACTTCGTGGAAATTTAAAGGGAACCTGTCACTAGGTTTGTCATTATTGCAGCTCGGCTTTAGCGTTCCAAACATGCCCACGTTAAAACCAGACATAGTTAGTAAAAGAACATATCAAGATGAGTTCTTTAACTTTTGCCAAAACATCCGGTTTTGACATGGGCATGTTTGGAACGCTAAAGCCCAGCTTCATAATGACATATTGGCAGTTTAGTGGCTCCAAACCTAGTGACCAGTATCCTTTAACCCAGGGGTCTCAAGCACGCGGCCCCTGGGGCTGTCATCTGCGGCCCGCGGCAGACAGAGCCGCTAGTACAGACTCTGCTCCGGGACTCTGGAATTCCCTGACATCGCTTTCAACATATGGACAGCGATGTCTGGGGCTTCCCCAGAGTGGAATCCCGGGCATAGCGCTAGTATAGGCTCTGCTCCGGGACTCTGTGGAATTCCCTGACATCGCTGTCCATATATGGACGGTGTGTCAGGGTCTTCCCCATAGCGGAGTCCCAGGCAGAGCGCTAGTATAGGCTCTGCTCCGGGACTCTGTGAAATTCCCTGACATCGCTGTCCATATAGAGACGGTGTGTCAGTGTCTTCCCCAGAGCGGAGTCCCAGGCAGAGTGCTAGTATAGGCTCTGCTCCGGGACTCTGTGGAATTCCCTGACATCGCTGTCCATATATGGACAGTGTGTCTGGGTCTTCCACAGAGCGGAGTCCTGGGCAGAGCGCAGTCCCGGGCAGAGCGCTAGTATCGACTCTGCTCAATTCCCTGACATCGGTGTCCATGTATGGACACACGATGTCTGTGGCTTCCCCAGAGCCATAGTCCCGGGCAGAGCGCTAGTATAGGCTCTGCTGCGGGACTCTGTGGAATTCCCTGACATCGCTGTCCATATATGGACAGTGTTGTCAGGGTCTTCCCCAGAGCGGAGTCCCGGGTAGAGCGCTAGTATAGGCTCTGCTCCGGGACTCTGTGGAATCTTCTGACATTGCTGTCCACATAAGAACAGCGATGTCTGGGGCTTCCCCAGAGCTGGAGTCCCGGGCAAAGCGCTAGTATAGACTCTGCTCTGGACAGGGATGTCAGGAGCAGAGCTAGAATCCCAGGCAGAGTGCTAGAAGCGGCTCTGCTCCGGGACTCCAGCTCTGGGAAAGCCCCTGACATCACTGTCCATATATGGACACTGATGTTAATGGCTTCGCCAGAGTTCCAGCGCAGAGCCTATGCTAGTGCTCTGCTCCGGGACTACAGCTGTGGGGTTGCCCCTGATATCACATTCCGGTCCAGGAGGATCCCCTGACGTCACTGTGTATGAACAGTGACGTCAGGGGCTCCAACAGTAGAGGAATTCCCAGCCAAAGCGTCGGCAACGCTCTGGTTGGGGATTCCACTCCTAGATGGAGCCCGAATGGAGCTATCTACTTGGGGTGTGTGTGGCATTATCTGCAGAGACAGCATCTGCAGAGGGCACTGTGGCAGCATCTGCAGAGGGCAATGTGGCAGCATCTGCGGAGTGCACTGTTGCAGCATCTGCGGAGGGCACTGTGGCAGCATCTACAGAGGTCACTGTGGCAGCATATACAGAGGGCACTGTGGCAGCATCTACAGAGGGCACTTTGGCAGCATCTACAGAGGGCGCTGTGGCAGCATCTACAGAGGGCACTGTAGCAGCATCTACAGAGGGCACTGTGGCAGCATCTACAGAGGGCACTGTGGCAGCATCTACAGAGGGCACTGTGGCAGCATCTACAGAGGGCACTGTGGCAGCATCTACAGAGGGCACTGTGGCAGCATCTACAGAGGGCACTGGGGCAGCATCTACAGAGGGCACTGTGGCAGCATCTACAGAGGGCACTGTGGCAGCATCTACAGAGGGCACTGTGGCAGCATCTACAGAGGGCACTGTGGCAACATCTACAGAGGACACTGGCATTATCTAGGGGTGTGTTGCATTATCTAAAGAGGGCACTGTGGCATTATCTACAGAGGGCACTGTGGCATCTACAGAGGGCACTGTCTGTCATTACCTACAGAGGGCACTGTGGCATTATCTACAGAGGGCACTATGGCATTATCTACAGAGTGCACTGTGGCATTATCTACAGAGGCCACTGTGGCAGCATCTACAGAGGACACTGTGGCACTATCTAAAAAGGGGCTGCCCAATCTGCCCAGACTGCATTTAGCGACACTTAAACTGGAAAACTGGATTGTTGAAATAAGCACGTGGAGAAATATCTCAAATTTTAAACCTAGCGCTATTATTATAGTAATGCAGTATTATTATTATTATTATTATTATTATTATTATAGTAATATAGTGTTATAGTAGTTCAAATAACTAATTGGTTAACAATAATTTTGTATTGTATCAAATTTGAAAGTAATGCAGCCCGTCAACTTCCCATTTTTTCTATATGTGGCCCACTTACTCTGCCGAGTTTGAGACCCCTGCTTTAACCCCTTTCTTTTACGTTTTTTTCATCGTCGCATTCCAAGAGCTATAACTTTTTTATTTTTGTGTCGATATAGCTGTATAAGGTCTTGTTTTTTGCGGGACAAGTTGTAATTTTTAATAGCACCATTTTGGGGTGCATAGAATATATTGATTAACTTTTATTAACTTTTTTTTGGGGGGCAATAGAAAAAAACCTGCAATTTCGCCACACTTTTTTGCGTCTTAAATTTACGCCGTTTACCGTGTGGTATAAATAAAACAATAACTTTATTCAGTGGGTTGTTGCGATTGCAACGATACCAAATTTGTATAGATTTTGTATGTTTTACTACTTTTACACAGTGAAAACACTTTTTTTTTCAAAATTATTTGTTTTTGTGTCTCCATATTTGAAGTGGCATAACTTTTTATTCGCTGATGCAGTTGTATGAGGCCTTGTTTTTATTGCGGTAAGACTTGTAGTTTTTATTGGTACCATTTTGGAGTAGATGCAACTTTTTGATCACTTTTTATGACATTTTTTTTAAGGCTGGATTCAAATAAAACAGCATATTTTGCATGGTTCTTTATTACATTTTTTACGACATTCACCGTGCGGGTTAAATGATGTAATAAGTCTATAGTTTGTGTCGTTATGGACGCGGCGATACCAAATGTGTGTAACTTTTTTACTTTATTTTTTTTTTTTTAATAACAAAGCTGTTTGTAAGGGGGAAAAGTGGGTTTTTCATATTTTTTTCTTATTTTTTTTTTTTTCACTTTTTATTAAACTTTTTTTTTTTACTAGTCCCACTAGGGGACTTCACTATGCGATCGTCCGATTGCATTTATAATACTACTGTATTCCAGTGTATTATGCCTGTCCGTGTAAATTCATGACCTAGCAGGCATATTCTACAGGCAGACCTGGGGGCCTTTATTAGGCCCCCGGCTGCCATCGGAGACATCTTATTGCCGGGTGTCAGTGGGATGAGAGGGAGCTCCCTCCCTCTCTCCAAAACAGCTCAGATGCGGCGCTCGCTATTGAGTGCCGCATCTGAGAGGTTAAACGTGTGAGATCGATACTAATATCGATCTCACCCGTTAGAGCAGGGATGCCCCCAGCCCTCAGCTACTTCTGGCATCTGAGAGCAGGGAGATTTGACAGCTCCCTGCTCTGTTTATTCAGATGCAGCGTCGTAAAAAGGCATCAGAATAAAGGCATCAAAAAAGGCATCAGAATAAAGCCCGTTAGTGGCCACCGTAAAAACACTATGGGGCGGTCACTAACGGGTTAAAGAGGCTCTGTCACCAGATTATAAGTGCCTACATAATGTGATCGTTGCTGTAATGTAGATAACAACAGTGTTTTTTATTTTGAAAAACAATAAATTTTGAGCAAGTAATTAGTTTCTTAAAGAGGCTCTGTCACCAGATTTTGCAACCCCTATCTGTTATTGCAGCAGATCGGCGCTGCAATGTAGATTACAGTAACGTTTTTATTTTTAAAAAACGAGCATTTTTGGCCAAGTTATGACCATTTTCGTATTTATGCAAATGAGGCTTGCAAAAGTACAACTGGGCGTGTTGAAAAGTAAAAGTACACCTGGGTGTGTATTATGTGTGTTACATCGGGGCGTGTTTACTACTTTTACTAGCTGGGCGTTCTGATGAAAAGTATCATCCACTTCTCTTCAGAACGCCCAGCTTCTGGCAGTGCAGATCTGTGACGTCACTCACAGGTCCTGCATCGTGTCGGCACCAGAGGCTACAGTTGATTCTGCAGCAGCATCAGCATTTGTAGGTAAGTAGCTACATCGACTTACCTGCAAACGCCGATGCTGCTGCAGAATCATCTGTAGCCTCTGGTGCCGATGTGTCCTCGCTCGTCTGACACGATGCAGGTCCTGTGAGTGACGACACAGCGTGATCTCTTGAGAACACGGCTGTGTCTGCACTGCCAGAAGCTGGGCGTTGTGAAGAGAAGTGGATGATACTTCTATACACAACGCCCAGCTAGTAAAAGTAGTAAACACGCCCAGATGTACGCACATAATACACGCCCAGTTGTACTTTTACTTTTCAACACGCCCTGTTGTACTTTTGCAAGCCTCATTTGCATAAATACGAAAATGGTCATAACTTGGCCAAAAATGCTCGTTTTTTAAAAATAAAAACGTTACTGTAATCTACATTGCAGCACCTATCTGCTGCAATAGCAGATAGGGGTTGCAAAATCTGGTGACAGAGCCTCTTTAATAGACAACTGGGCATGTTTATACTTTTTTACCAACTGGGCGTTGTAAAGGGAAGTGTATGACGCTGACAAATTAGCATCATAAACTTCTCTCCATTTATTTTTAGCAGTACTCGCGAGATCACGCTGTACTGTCACATACTCCCACATTAACTTTACCGAAGTGTCTTGAGAGTGAATAGACATCACTTTCAGCCAGGATTCGATGTCTATTCACACTCCCAACATTCACAGAAACTTTAAGAAAGTGTCGGGAGTGTGAATAGACATCACTTCCTGGCTGAAAGCGATGTCTATTCACTCTCAAGTCACTTCAGTAAAGTAAATGTGGGAGTTTGTGACAGCACAGCGTGATCTCGCTGTGTTGCGAGTACTGCTAAAAATAAATGGAGAGAAGTGTATGACGCTGATTGGTCAGCGTCATACACTTCTCTTTACAACGCCCAGTTTTCAAAATAAAAACCACTGTTGTTATCTACATTACAGCGCCGATCAGATTATGTAGGAGATAGGGCACTTGTAATGTGGTGGCAGAGCCGCTTTAAGTCATTAAACTATATTAATGCTGGGAATATATGCCTCCTCTCCCTTTTAGTGCTTTTTCCTCTAACCAGCCAGTGGCATACTTACTGAAGAGGCAGGGCACGCTACTGGTATAGAGCACGTGATGGAAGGGTGCTCAGCACTGAACTGCTTTCCTTGCTTGCTGTCATAGCGGTTACCTACAGTTGCTATGAGAGGACGTTCACTACATACAGATTACCACAGCTCCCATTGTGTTCATTACTAGCTGTATAAATCCATGTGCAGTTAGCTCCTCTAGCAGTGACTGAATGCAATAGGAATTATATAATTTATTACTAGTAAAACAGTTCCCCTATACAAATTTATTATGATATTAATCAGTAAAAATGTAACTATTGAAGGCATAGCACATTTGGTAGAGCTTTTGGGTGGTTTTAAGGCTCATTCTGGGGTTTTTCCATTGGGCCCTATGATTTCTGTGCACACCCCCTGTAACCAGCTATTCAGATTAAGCTATCCAAGCAAGGTGTCCGCTCTTTTTTATTAAGGGACTGCAGATCTACAAAGGACAGGTATTTAGATACACGATTATTATAACAACTAAATGTCAGCGCATTTAGATAGACGGAATACCCAAAACTGACTCTGTGCTTCATATTCCAATTGCTTTACATGGTTGCTATCCTTTCTGGGGATTAGTGAGACCTGTAGATGATGCTACTCTACTATCCGTGAATAAATCAACTCCTTCACTAATTCTTTATGGATTTATCTATCAGCTAATGTCCCAGTATTACATTTAGATTGAGGTACCACCCTCCATGCCCACACTGGAAACTATACCCCTTGTGGCTTATTATAATACTTCTGCCATCCCACTTTGCAAACCTGTAGAACAACATTTTGCATGATCAGGACCAAGTGTTAAAATATTTATAAGGTTGTCTAGGATTTATTGAGTGGGGGTTAGGTGCATTACCACACACAGCCCATGGACAAGAATGGTGTTCCTGGTAAAAAAATAAAATAAACCATTTTATATTTTTAGATGATTACTAAAAACGTTGGGACTTCAATCTCCCCTACAGAGCAATTTATAAAATTCAAAGAGATAATCCCTAGCATTTTTTTTAGATATTTTATAGATTATTTTATGTTTATTTTACAAGGCAAACAGCATTTACATATTCTCTTTAATTTATTCTATACCCAATATTATCACGCATTTCCCTTACAGATAGGAGTCATCCGGGAGTTTTAAAATATTGCAGGAGGGCAGTTCAGGGTATAAAATAATAATTATATAAAACAAAAAGGTCCTCATCCTTTTAAATGCCCCTTTCTCCAGTGCTGGCCACCCCCCCTTCCCCGTTCACCACAGCGATATGTGACTGCTACCGGAGCTTCCGGGACCACAGTGGTGGTGTACTGAGGGGTCAGCGCTAGAGCAGGGGGCGCTTGAAAGTGTGAGTGCCTTTTAGTTTCATTTAATTATTATTTTATACCCTCTCCTGCCCTCCTGAAAAGTTTGAAAACTCCTGGATAACCCCTTTAAGGCCATGTTTATACATTGTGGGTCCTGTGAGGATTTAGGAACGGATTCTGCTCCCTAATCCTGAGATAATCTGCAAACATTCTGCTGGCAATGCATGTAAATGGGGTATTTTGTGCCTCATTCACATTCTCTGAAGAACATCTGCGTGGAATAATAAAATAGATTTAAAAATCCACATCATGCACATTATTAGCGCGGGTTCCTCGTTGAAATGCCATGGATTAGCTCCATTAAACTTTATTGAAGCTAATCTGGGCGCGGATCCTCATGCCAATCTGCAGTAGAATTCTGTGTTTGAGCTGCGGATTTCTGCCTGGTATTATCTTTAAAATCCAAGGATAACCTACCGTAATAGTTTTTCATATATTACACACAAATTGATAAAAATTGTGTTTTTACTTCTTAAAGAAAAAAACCAAAACTAAGATATATTCTTAAAGAGATATAATTATTTTTCCTGCGCCATTTTGTTATGTGTCAGATCTTGTTGAGGTTCTGAGTATCATGATGTGCGGCGTCCAATTTAAAATGTGTGAATAGGTGTTATATTCTTCTAGTTTATGCATTTGGCTGGCTCACTTTCATTACATCAGCCTACTGTCTTAAGGAAAAAGCTATGAGGATTTAAAAAATGTTCTATAAATTTTGTTATATAATGCACATTTCCAAAAATCAGTCAGATGCAGGGAAGTCTGATATTAAAGGCACCATTATTAATTCTAATGCTCGGAATGATATTTGCCAGTGTAAATGCTCCTAGCAATTAACGATAAATTGCAGAAGTATCATATAAAATTAATCATGCAAACATAGCAATTATTGTTATTGTTTATTAACCCCTTATTGACCACCAATACGCCTTTTCACGGCAGTCACTAAGGGGCCTTAGGCTAGACCGTCGACTTTCCACGGCAGCCCAGTCTAAGCCCTTCACGGGCTTAGTGCCGGCGCTCGGCTTTCTGATGACAGCCGGACTCCTGATCCAACGACCATGATCGAAGTTTACTTCGATCGCGGCCATTTAACCTGTTAAATGCTGCGGTCAATAGCGACCGCAGCATTTAACTTCTTTACAGAGGGAGGGAACTCCCTCTGTCACCATCGGCGGCCCGCAAATGCAATCGCCATGGCAGCAGGGTGCCTGATAAAAGCCCCCAGGTCTGCCCTGGGCATGTGCCTGTTAGGACAGAGGCACGTCCTAATAGATTGCCTGTCAGATTTACACTGAAAGGCAATAATGCTCTGGTATACTAAGTATACCAAAGCATTATAGCAGCGATCTAAAGATCGCATAGTAAAGTCCCCTAGTGGGACTAAAAAAATAAGTCATGAATGTGAAATAAAAATTATTAATAAAAATGACAGTAAAAAAATGTAATTTAAACCGCAAGATGAACACCGTAAAAAAAAGCCACAAAAAACACTGGCGGAACTGCTATTATTTTTCATTGCCCCCAAAGAAGTCATAATAAAAGTTAATCAATAAGTCCCATGTAGCCCAAAACAGTACCAATCAAAACTACGTCTTGTCCCGCAGAAAACAAGCCCTCATATCACTACATTGACGGAAAAATAAAAAATTACGGCTCTTAGAAAGCAACGATGCAAAAACAAATAATTTTAGTTCAAAATAGTTTTTTTTGTGCAAAAGGAGTAAAACATAAAAAACCTCTACATATCTGGTATCACCGTAATAGTACAGACCCATAGAATAAAGGTAACATGTTATTTACGCCTCACAATGAACGGCGTCAATTTAAAACACATAGAACAATGGTGGAATTTTGTTTGTTTTTTTCTATTCCCTCGAAAAAAAAATTAATAAAAGTTAATAAAAAAATATTATGTACCCCAAAATAGTGCCATTAAAAAGTAAAACTAATCCCACAAAAAACAAGTCCTCATACAGCTATGTCTACAGAAAAATAAAAAAGTTATAGCTCTTTGAATGCAACTATAGAAAAACGAAAAAAATAAATAAATTGCTTGGTCATTAGGGCCTAAAATAGGCTGGTCACTAAGGGGTTAAATTGTACCATGTAAATATTTGTCCTTTGACACACACAAGTCTAACGTTAACACATGCTGTGATTGTAATGGTGTAAATATCCAACTTATTTCAGTAATTGACTACTGCTGTAAAAAAAATTGGAACTTATAAACGAGTCTCAAAGGAGTATTCCAATCAAGTTCTAAAAGTCAATTTGACTCTTCTTGATTGTCCTATTCAAGTCTATACAGCGTGATAGTCCCTGCTCACCAGTTGAGAATGGCCACTAAAGGCCTCTTTTTCTCAGCAACCACTAGGGTCACAGAAATTAAACCCTCACTGTTCTTACTTTTTATAACCTCTTTGCTTGACAGGTTAGAAAAATAAATAAAAGGTATTGTTGTTGGACGACCAATTTAAGTCAGGGCTGGATAAAACCTAGTCACCCGGTTGCCAGGAAAAGCAGACCTGGTGACCAGGTATTTCTCTTTGTTTCACATGTATTCAGCTGCTGGGTGTCAAATGCATAGAGCCAGGCACGGTCATTGTGGTAAATGGGGAAATGCTGTGACTGATGAGATAGGTTGGCTCTATGTTGGTGGAAGGAGGGCCCTGCAGGTACACTAGGAGAAGGGAAACACCAAGAAGACAAATGGACACCAATAAATATCAATTTGGCAAGTGCAAAATGTAACGCCGGCGGCGGGCCCTGGATCTGCCAGCGGTCCCCGCCGCCGGGTCTTGTGTCTCTCTCGGCGCAAGCCATCTTCTGTGGCTTTCGGCCGCGGGATACCTAGTGCGCACGCGCACTGGCCGCCTCTTAAAGAGTCAGTGCGCGGAAAATTCTAAAGTTTCCCAATAACCTCTTCTGTTTCCCAGGACTATTTAAAGCACCTCCTCCATCTTCCAAGTGCCTGAGCAATGTCATTGCTAATCCAGTAAACAGTGAAGGCTCCATAGCCTGTTCCTGAAACCTGTGTCCGTGAATGTCCAGTGTCCGTGACAGTTTCTTCGTTCATTGTCCGTGACAAGTCCAGTATCTGCGTCCAGTGTCCATGTCAAGTCCAGTATCCGTGACGACCAGTATCTCTGTCCAGTATCCTTGAGACTCCAGTGTCCGTGTCAAGTCCAGTGTCCGTGACGACTTCAGTGTCCAGTGCCCGTGATGGGTCTGGTATCTGTGTCCGAGACGAGTCCAGTGGCCCAGTGGGTCCATAACCCTTGGTGGATGTGACACACAACATCATGTCCAGGACATACAAAATTAAAAAAAACAAAGAAAAAACATGTAAAGAAAACGGTTGCGCATTGTCCGACGTAAAAAAAATTATATATTTTTATTTTGGAAAAGGATACACAAACAGTATGTTAAAAACATCTTAAAATGTGTAAAAAAAACATGTAGAGAACCTGTGGAAAAGGTAATGCTACCTGAACCTTGAGCCGCTCCCTCTTCCTGAAAGGAAAAACCAAAGATGGAACAAATGTTTGGTGTACCATAATTTCAAGGACGCATGAATTCAAACATATACCAGGTTAATATCACGCATCATATTCACATTGACATTCTGCAGCGGATTACATTACCAGCCATGTGGATAAGATCTGAACAAATCGAATCCACATGCTGCGCACCATTTTCTGCAAAGAAATCAGAGCATACTGCGCGATGTCAAATCTGCAGCATGTTGATTCTATTCTGGATTTTCACTTAACCAGTATTAATGTAGAAGGGGTGAAAGCCGCGGTGAATTCACACATAAATCCACAACACATGGAGATTTTGCTGAGGATTTGCTGCAGATTTGTCTGCGGAAAAATCTGCAACAAATCCACTACGTGTGTGGCTCCTCTTATGTCTCCTGCTCACGTAGAGAAAATATCTGCAGCAAAATCCGCATATGTAACATGCAGATTATTTAGCAGAATTTGCTGCGTATTTCACCCCTTTCATTGAAAGGGATTTAATCCCTGGTAAAAATCCGCAGCACAAATTTACATGCTTCAAATTTTAAAATCCACACCGCAGGCCAATTCCCGTGCGACAAAATTCTGTAACATAGATGAGATTTGTTCTGTACTGTATTCCGCTGCGATTCGCAGTCAGTAAATTTGTGCTAAAAATTCACATCTAAAACGCAACGTGTGCAAGGGGCTTTAAAGTGCAAGATTCCTACCAACATGTCTAGTTTAAATATGCTGTAAATTTTCTATACATATATTGTACAAGGCTGTGATGGAGTGAAAAGTGATCAGGTTGAGGTGCGGCACAGCAGAATCTCCTCTCATTCTCAATAGTCCATAGGGATCAATTATACATATTTCTTTCCGTAGGTAGGTATGTAGATGTGTTTTCACTTGACCCCTATGATCATATGCTTTGGTGTTACATATAATTGTTTTGTGGCTAGATTCCAGTCCTCTGTTGCCCGGCTATACTACGTGCTAAGCCTAGAAACATGAGGCTAATTATCCGAAGAATAATCCGAAACCAAGAAAAAGAGCAGCAGGAATTCGACCATGTGCAGAGTTGACCTACAGTATAATCTAAATAGCATTACTTAAATTGAGAAAATATGTTAAAGCTAGACAAAAAGCAAGCTTAAAATTGTTAAAAAGGGATTAGATTGGGTTTTCATATCATTCTATTGCAACAGTGCCATGACCTTTCCAACATATAACAAGTTCATATTGATTTATTTAGCACCAAAGGCTGAAATAAGGTTTTATCAATAACGTGACAAAAATAGCACTTAGCTTTTGGCATGGTACTAATGCTTCTTACGAGTGACTGCAATTTAGATTTTTCTGGTCTACAGCTTTTTATCCCTTTTTTAAAAATGTAAACACAAGACATTATTTGGTTCAACTGAGACAAGGTCAGACAAAGAGAGACTGAGGAATCCAAATGAACATGTTTCTATCAGAAAGTCCAATCACAGCAATCCAAAGCAAAACATCACAGGCGGATACATCTCAAAGTATGTGTTTGCTGAAAGTGAGTTTCCACCTTTTATCATCATGTCATTTTTTGGTCCAAAATCCTTGACTGATTTATTTCTTAATATATCTTGATAGTAGTTGGAGGTTTGTTTTCCTCTTACAGATCTACATGTTCCCTGCCTAGACATAGATGTAATTGTTACTAGAGGGCGCTTAGCAGCTGGCTGCATACTGGTTTATTATTAAGTTCAATGTATAACAGTATCTAGTTAGTGCCTTGTCTCCCTTCTAAGGCCCCTTCGCATCACGTTTTGGCCTTCCGTCTGAGGTTTCGCTGTATGGCATACAGTGGGATATGCCGCCCGGGGACCTGCTCGAGGGAAGCTCCAGAAGTCACTTCCTATATATGGACAGTGATGTCAGAAGCTTCCCCAGTGCCAAAGTCAGCTGGCAGAGCACTTCACATTCTCTGCCTAGTGACCGGTTGGAGTCCGCGGGCAATGCACTCTGCTTGGAGACTCCGGTGATGTGGAAGCTCCTCACGTGACTGTTCATATATGGATAGTGATGTCAAGAGCTGTTTTTAATGCTGGAATTCCCGACAAGAGCATCACAAGTATTCTAGCCAGGTACTTCAGCCCCGGTGAAGCCCTTGACGTCACAGTCTACATATGGACAGTGATGTCAAGAGCTTTTCAATTCCAGAGTTCCCGGCCAGAGCATCACAAGTGCACAGGTCTCCGGTCCTGGGGAATTCCCGGGCCTTCTTCTGATGTTTTCGCCGGGTACTCTGACACTGGAGAAGACCCTGACTTACCTTTCCATAAATGGACAGTGACGTCAGAAGCTTCCCCAGTGCCAAAGTCACAGAGTCAGCTGGCAGAGCGCTTCAGATTCTCTGCCTAGTGATTCCGGCATAGGGATGCTCTTGACATCACTGTACATATAAGTTTAACGTATACCTGTGATGAATGCCATACAGTAGCCATAGGCTCCCATGTTAAAAAAAAATTGTATACCGCACAATAAACTATTTTTCGGGATCCCTCAGATGGAATAGTGTAATCTACTACACTATTCCATCCTTCAAAAAAAAGGTATATTAATGTATACCAGCCCGACGAAGATCTGTCTATAAAGCTCGGATTTAAAAACTTTAAAGCACCAACCACTGTAAAGAAATATTGAGAATTTAACCTGTACAGAATTTTAAAAAAATGGTTTGATTTTTTTGTAATCAACCAAGAGCCCCTTTACACACAACAACTTGTCAAGATGGATGATTGTTGGTTTGAAAAGTCGTCACCAACTATCTGATTGACATGTACGACAGTATGATTCTTGCTGCTGGCTGGAAGGAAAAGTTCTCCTTGTCCTTTCAGGGTCATTATGTCTGCCTAGTGACAGCTCTCGCAACAGCCGTGTGTTGGGCATTAATGTTTATTGTAAAGGTTGCTACGGATGGCATTGACATTTACATCTCGTTCTCCCAATAATGAACTGGGTAAAAGGTTGCACGATCAATGTAGATCATTGATCACTGATGATCACTCTGAAAAGAGCAAATGGTGACAATGATTGGCCAGTGTAAACTTGCCTTCAGTTATGAAGTTATTCTAATAATAATAATGTACATCATATTCTCACAAACATTCAAAAGAAGGAAAGGTATACAGTATATACAATCTATCAAAACAAAATGTGCTGAATAGAGATACTGTATAAAACTTTGAAAAATATTGTAAAATTTGTTTGAATTATTTAACTCTTTGTGGGTTAAGATCCCAGCACCCTACCAGATTGTATACTATTGAACAGTGAGGAAGAATGTGTTTGTAAATGAATGTGTGGCCCTTTGGTATGTCTTATCAGTCACTACTTATAGTGTGGGGACTATATATCTATTACTTCCCGATTTCTTTAGACACAGACGTGCACTTAGGAGAGGTTCCTGGTGCACACATACCCCCCTAACCGGCCATTGGCGTAGCTGCTGTCCCCATTATGTAAGCTGAACACTCTGCCAGAGATAGAGAGGACTGTGTGAGGATTCATAGCCATTTCCCTTTCACCTGCACTGCACTGGCCACCATGACCTTCTCAGGGTAGGAAGAGGCAGCTAAAAGCAATCAGTCTGACAGGGGCTGTCATAAATCTGCTTCTTCTCAAAGGTCACCAGACAGACTTGGAGCCTGAAGAGGTGAGTAACCACTTACGCCACTGTAGATCACTACGGACTATAGATATTCAATATCAGCCTTTAAGCCACCTGGACGACTAAGAATACTGGAAAAAAAGAAAAACGAAACTACCCTATGCCCCTCATGCCAGGAAAGGGAATCACATTTTGTGATGGTAGCTGCAAATGCGATGGTAACAGTTTCCAGATTTGAAGCCACATTTAGGGAATAAATCAACAATTCAGAACCATTCAGTAGTTTGCTTGAATTATACTTGAAAAACATAATGCAATTGTAAGTACCAGCACAGCATATGATAGTTAAAAGGGT
This sequence comes from Rhinoderma darwinii, assembly GCF_050947455.1. Lineage (NCBI taxonomy): Eukaryota > Metazoa > Chordata > Amphibia > Anura > Rhinodermatidae > Rhinoderma > Rhinoderma darwinii. The sequence continues at coordinate 349,192,763 of NC_134688.1, forward strand.
TATGTGGGGACCAAAAATGATTAGCAGTGTATTCACTGCAGTATGTGAGTACACTCGCTAATATACATTCCGGTCCCCCGTATCACTGATTCTGAGATTTTCATACATTTTTATAGCGCTGCCTGGGAACCGGAAGTCTCATTGCACAGACTTATTTGATGACGACAGGACTCTTTGTCATGTGACCAACCCCGCTGTACTCCATGTACTCACTGTACTACTGCTACTTCTAATACATACAGCGGGGTCGGTCACATGACGAAGAGTCTTGTGGTCATCAAAGAAGTCTGTGCAACTAGACTTCCGGTTCCCAGGCAGCGCTATAAAAATTTATGAAAATCACAGAATCAGCGAGACGGGGGACCGGAATGTACTCACATACTGCAATACACTGCTAATAATTTTTGGTCCCCACATAACCCCTTTTAAGATCTTTTAAAAAGTTTTGAGTAAGCTAAATGATTTGTTTATCCCCATTGGTGAATGAAATTTGGCATTTTCAGCTTCCCCCATCTGGTACTGACTAAGTTGGGCAACCGGGTGGTTGATTTTGCATCAATATTTTTCACTTGTAGGGTACCCAATAAAAAACAATAGAAGACGTCTGGTTATACGAAGGCTATACTTCTGGTGTATATATTTCCATGGTGTCAGAATTTGAAAACGATTAAGTCAAAGGAGCCAAGTGGAAATATAATTGCAGAAAGCATCAGCCAATATCATGACAGCTATCTCCATTATTTACTGCCTCTTGGCGTCTCACTTTGCAAATCCCACAACACAGTTAACTAAAGGCAGAAATTATGATTAGTGACACAAATTAATTGAAATGAATTGCAGTTGTATGCTAGGTGAGAAGATGTGATTTACATATCGTCTTGGTAAATAGATTATTATTCTTTCTGATTTATTAACCCCTTAAGGACACTGACAATTTTTGTTTTTTCAATTTCATTTTTTCCTTTCCACCTTCCAAAAGCCATAACTTTTTTATTTTTTTCGTCGACATAGCTGTATGAGGGCTTGTTTTTAGCAGGACAGGTTGTAGTTTTTCATGGCATAATTTAATGTCCCACATAATGTTCTGGGAAACTGAAAAAAACGTACGGCGATACCAATTTTTTTTTTTTTTACCAGTTTTATAAAAAAAAAAATAACTCTGCTAAAAATAGAAATTGTTTGGTGTCGCCACATTCTGAGAGCCATAACTTTTTTGTTTTTCTATTAATTGATTGGTGTGAGGGCTTACTTTATGCGGGACAAGCTGTCCTTTTTATTCGTACAGTTTTAGGGTACATGCAACTTTTTGATCACTATTTAATTTTATGGGGTGCTAAGGTGACCAAAAAACAGGGTGTTTTACTTTTTTTTCTACGCCTTTCACCGAGTTGGTTAAATTACATTATATTGTATAGTTCAGACTTTTACGGACGCGGCAATACCAGTTATGTTAACCTTTTTTTTTTTTTTAACATCATTTTAGGGAAAAAAATGGAAAAGGTTTTTTTTTTTACTTTTCATTTTTTTTTTTGGTTTTGGAACATGGTGGGTCATCAAGACATTGAAGTAATAGAAGGAAAATATTTAGTCTTTCCCTCCCCAGAATATTTTGTTGGTTGGATTTGCTGTAAGTACTGCCACTTGTTAAGCTATGTTCATGTGGCAGATTTTTATGTAGACATTAGTTCCCTAATATATATGTACTACCATTTCTATAATTTCAAGCTGGAGTAATCCAGTGAAATACATTGATTTTAATGCATTGATATTTGTTGGACTTTAGAGTCATATTAAATATGATTATTACTACATTATTACATTTCACATCTTTTTTTATCCTTCTGTCGAAGGTATACTTCTTGAGTCCCAATGTATACCTCAGACGGAAGGTAGTGACGCATTAAACTGTATAGGCATACAGTGGGATATTTCGCCAAAGGGCACTCTGGCTCTGGAAAAGCCCCTGACATCATTGTCCATATATGGACAGTGACGTAATGAGCCTTAAGATGCCATAATCCCAGTCAGAACATCGGTAATGCTCTGACCGGGGATTCTGCCCCTAGAGATGCCCCTGACGTCACTGTCCATATATGAACAGTGATGTCAGGGCCTTCTCCATTTCTGGAGTCCCCGGCCAGAGCGCTTTTGAACTCTGGCCGTGGACAATGTAGCTGAAAGTCCCCGACATCAAAGTATGTTTATATATGGACAGTAATGTCAGGGGCTTCCCCAGGGCAGGAATCTCCGGGCCGAGAACTACTTGATGCTCTTCCAGGGATAGTTCTGACAGATGGCATTCAGTGACATCCATCAGACATATGCCCCATGTTAAAAAAAACATATACTGCTCGGATCTTTAAGGATGGAATAGCGTGGTGTACTACACTATTCCATCCTCCAAAAAAAAAAAGTATACCGACGTATACCAGCCTGTCGGAGACCAAAAGGACACGCCTTTGGTCTCTGTCGGACTAATGAAGCCCTATGGACATGTTTAGAATTAAACATTCCCGACGTACACGCTAAAAGTAGGGCTAAAATTTGATGTGATATAGGCCTTAATAATCATAAATGACTTATAAGAACTGTGTACGAACTATGAGGTATAAGCAAGGATTTGTTAGCTGATGAGACATTATCACATCATGCTTTTCTTACCTGTTTTAGTCAACATCTCTGTCTGTATCAAGGAAGTATCAATGTACAAAGGTTCAGTTTTACATTCAAAACATTCTTTTTTTGATAGGTTAGAGAGTATCTAGGCTTTTTAGGCTATCAAAAGACTAATAAGCATTTTTTTTTGTTTAAGCAATCAAGATGTTTTTTTCTTGTTGCTCTGACTTCTACCTCTTTTACATGGCTTCTCGGAAAGTTTTTAAATTAGGGCTTACTGGGCGTTCCTTTTCAGTCATACATGCCACAAACACCTGCTGTGTGGGATCATTAGGCCCACTTCTTCCCAACCCTCTTTCACTAGGTCTCCTTAGTTCTCCCCTTTTCCTGCTGTTGATATATGGTTCTTCTTATGGTTCAGTTGTGTGACATCTGAGAGGGGATACAGCTGCAAGATCAATCACTAGAGAGTCTGCAGGGGAGCCTAAGGGGAGCTTCTACTGAACCTGACCACAGAGGAGACTGGAGTTAATGAATTGGCTAACAGGATTCTGTAAAGCAGGAGCACATAGACCCAGGAATGGAATAGGACTGAAGCAAAATAGGTCATTAGGATATATTACACAGTTGTATATTGTTATATTTTATAGCTATTGGGCCCAACTTGTCTTTAAACTTGTATTATAGTCTCTGGCCATCCTCAACTTTCCTGAGTAAATCTGGGAAAAGTTGCCAGGAGAACCGAAGCTGCTATGAACTATACTAAACAATTTAGCAGATGTTTGTGCTAGTCAATATTGGAGGTTTCAGAGCCTCCAGTATTTAATTGTTATATTTCTCTACATGATTGGGTTAATCTGGAAAAAGAATAGAATTTTCCTACAAATATATATATAATGTTTATTTCTCTATCTCTCTATGTATAAATATAGTAATCCAAAAAACAGGCAGCACACCGTAGTTGAAATGTAAAAAATGAGGGTACTTTATTGCCCCATGTGCGACATTTCAGCTCTATCCTCTAGAGCCTTTCTCAAGTAAATCATGAAATTAGAGTCGCATGTAAAATAACCCCTGACGGGAAAAGTCCTATTGCTATGTGGGTGTTGAATTGTGTCGCCTTTTATGATGTTGGAGCAGCATGAGCAATGTAGGCATGGATATGTGCCATTATGTTTTGTTTGCAAAAAACTTTGTCTAGATGTTCTAGTGAAGCTACCAACATCAGCTCTAATAAGGCGATCACGAATATTGGGGGATCTCTTCGAGCACATCATCACAGGGTGTAAAAACTCCTAAATCTGAGGGTAAGCAGTATGTAATGCCGGCCAGTATTTTCGAATAGTTTGTTGTAATTTTGGAACTATAGGATGATAAGTAAGGACTAACGGTAGTCTGGCTTGAGTAGATTTTTTAGATATTCTATTCTCCCTGTTTGTTGTGAATAATTTTTCTAGTTCTTGTGATAGAAGTGGTAATGGATAACCTGTCTGTTCAAATTTCTTGGACATTTGTTGTAGCCTGATTACTTTGGTATCGTTATTAGATACAGTCCTGGAGATTCTCATAAACTGTGATTTCAGTAATGAACATATTGTATTTTTGGGATGACTGCTCTTATAATGTAACAGTCCATTTCTGTCGGTCGGTTTAGAGTAGAGGTCTGAAGTGAGGTATCCCTCATGATCCTTTATGATAGTGGTGTCTAGAAAGGAAATGCTTTCCCTATCTGAACCTAAAGTGAATTTAAGTTCCACTCTAATTTGATTGATGTAGTTTAAAAAAAAATTCCAGGGACTGTTGGGGGCCATCCCATATGCAAAAAATATCATCATAGCTATGCTGTTTTCGTAACTTCCGACCATATAGTCAGGGAGTGGCCGGGAGGCAGCGAGATCAGACAAAGCTAGAACGGGGTTTAGGGGGACCTGTTCTAGAGATAGGTGCTGGTCCCAGAGTTGGGACCCGCATCTATCTGACATTTATGACATATCCTGTGGATATCAGAAAAAAGGAGATTTTTGAAGCAGCACTAGTCCCGAGTATGGTGCGGTGCACGCTGTCAAGCCAGGCAAACCCACTCCAGCACGATGTATATCCAAAGAAGTAGTAGGACAACAGCACACGTCTTCAAATCATCAAAGTGGTTTTATTGTCAAGACATCCACAAACGACAAGCAACGTTTCGACCCATAGTGAGTGAAGGGTCTTTGTCAAGCATAACATTATGTCTAAAAACATCGTTATAAATGGGTGAATACAAATGATCACATGGCCCATTCCAACCAGTGAACATCATGAATCTGGTCTCCCAGGTGAAGCATACATTAGTCTTAATGACATACATCAAATAGTTATATAATCTTCAAAAACGTGCAAAACTACAATGTGTAATACATCTTTAATACATCATCATCAATAATATATCAATCATTGTTATTACAATAGAAAAGTGAAGGAGGAAAGTTCACCACACTCCAGGTTCCAGCTACGATCACAGAGCTCTACTGTGCATGCTCAGCAATCAATCATCTCTGCTGTGCAAAAAATAAATAAAGACCAGCGTTCGATCAAAAATGGTAATCAAAGTATGTATAAATGTAAGACATCCTCAGTCATAACAGGAATCCATCATACTGCAGCTCCATATCTGTATATTTTAAGGCAAAATTAATTCAATAATTAAAAACGTCTTCACTCTGTATAAGTCACATGTGAACAGGGCAGACGGAGGGAGAAGGGATCAGGTTCATATTACTTCATGATATCAATCACTAGAAGTTAAATATAAGACATCCTCAGTCATAAACAAGAATCCATCATACTGCAGCTCCAAATCTGTATATTTTTGAGGCAAAATTAATTCGATAATTAAAAACGCCTTCACTCTGTTTAAGTCACATGTGAACAGGGCAGACGGAGGGAGAAGGGATCAGGTTCATATTGCTACATGATATCAATCCCTAGGAGTTAATGTCATCAAATACTGTTTAGTGTTAAACCGCCTACATAAATCGGATCACCGAAGTGATTCAAAAACTTTCTAGGGAATGCTTGTAACTTCTGTCCGACAAATCATGTTGGACAATCATACCGCACAAAACACGAGATTTATATAATGATGATAAAAACGCCTTCATTCCGTGATGTTAAGTCACATGTGAACAGGGCAGACGGAAGGAAAAGGGATCAGGTTCATATTACTACATGATATCAATTACTAAAAGTTAGTGTCATCAAATACTCTTTAGTGTTAATTCGCCTACATAAATCGAATCACTCAAAGTGATTAAAAGACTTTCTAGGGAATGCTCGTAATATCTGTCCAACAAATCATGTCGGACACCTATACCGCACAGAACACGAGATTTATATAATGATGATAGAGCATCAACCATAGCCCACCCAATCAAAAAACCACTATACTCAAAAACATTGCATAAAAAATACAGATGGATGCCAACATGAAAGGAACCGCTATAATCCTCGTTCTGATCATAAATCCGCTGGCGTGTGGTGAATAAACCTCCATCACGAACATGCTCAAATCTGTAAGAAATATTACAAAAATATCAAAACTATCAACTATGCCTATTAAATTGAGAATTAATAAGCATAAAAGCACAATCAGAAAGAAAATGATGGAACTTCCATTACCGAGGCATTTTGTTGAAAAGAATCATCAGTTAAATCAATTGAGATTTAGGGTAATAGATTGTGTCCCGATACTCAGGAGGGGAGGGGATAGACAGAAGCTATTGAAAAAGAAAGAATTACGTTGGATCTTTGAGTTAGATTCCCTACACCCCAGAGGCTTGAATCTAGAATATAAGATAATTCCTGGACTCTGAGATCCCATTGCTGTTTTTAACATTTTTTTAATTTTAATATTGTACACTTGATGGGTGATTTTTGACACATTGTGTAGCATCTATTTTTTGCATCGTCTTGTATTCCTGAGGGTCTTGATATTTTTGTAATATTTCTTACAGATTTGATCATGTTCGTGATGGAGGTTTATTCACCACACGCCAGCGGATTTATGATCAGAACGAAGATTATAGCGGTTCCTTTCATGTTGGCATCCATCTGTATTTTTTATGCAATGTTTTTGAGCATAGTGATTTTTTGATTGGGTGGGCTATGGTTGATGCTCTATCATCATTATATAAATCTCGTGTTCTGTGCGGTATAGGTGTCCGACATGATTTGTTGGACAGATATTACGAGCATTCCCTAGAAAGTCTTTTAATCACTTTGAGTGATTCGATTTATGTAGGCTAATTAACACTAAAGAGTATTTGATGACACTAACTTTTAGTGATTGATATCATGTAGTAATATGAACCTGATCCCTTTTCCTTCCGTCTGCCCTGTTCACATGTGACTTAACATCACGGAATGAAGGCGTTTTTATCATCATTATATAAATCTCGTGTTTTGTGCGGTATGATTGTCCAACATGATTTGTCGGACAGAAGTTACAAGCATTCCCTAGAAAGTTTTTGAATCACTTTGGTGATCCGATTTATGTAGGCGGTTTAACACTAAACAGTATTTGATGACATTAACTCCTAGGGATTGATATCATGTAGCAATATGAACCTGATCCCTTCTCCCTCCGTCTGCCCTGTTCACATGTGACTTAAACAGAGTGAAGGCGTTTTTAATTATCGAATTAATTTTGCCTCAAAAATATACAGATTTGGAGCTGCAGTATGATGGATTCTTGTTTATGACTGAGGATGTCTTATATTTAACTTCTAGTGATTGATATCATGAAGTAATATGAACCTGATCCCTTCTCCCTCCGTCTGCCCTGTTCACATGTGACTTATACAGAGTGAAGACGTTTTTAATTATTGAATTAATTTTGCCTTAAAATATACAGATATGGAGCTGCAGTATGATGGATTCCTGTTATGACTGAGGATGTCTTACATTTATACATACTTTGATTACCATTTTTGATCGAACGCTGGTCTTTATTTATTTTTTGCACAGCAGAGATGATTGATTGCTGAGCATGCACAGTAGAGCTCTGTGATCGTAGCTGGAACCTGGAGTGTGGTGAACTTTCCTCCTTCACTTTTCTATTGTAATAACAATGATTGACATATGATTGATGATGATGTATTAAAGATGTATTACACATTGTAGTTTTTCACGTTTTTGAAGATTATATAACTATTTGATGTATGTCATTAAGACTAATGTATGCTTCACCTGGGAGACCAGATTCACGATGTTCACTGGTTGGAATGGGCCATGTGATCATTTGTATTCACCCATTTATAACGATGTTTTTAGACATAATGTTATGCTTGACAAAGACCCTTCACTCACTATGGGTCGAAACGTTGCTTGTCGTTTGTGGATGTCTTGACAATAAAACCACTTTGATGATTTGAAGACGTGTGCTGTTGTCCTACTACTTCTTTGGATATCCTGTGGATATGTCATAAATGTCCCTGGTTGGAAAACTCTTTAACCCTTTTGTTCTGTAACACCAGGAGAGCATAGCATTTATTACGATGTGTGACATATAGAAAGCACTAAGCATTCAAAATGCCTTTATGTATGTATTGACTCTGAATGTAAGGTTGTCTATCATTTGTGTCTCTCCAAAACGAATAAAATTATGTTAAAAAAAAGGGAGTATTATTTGGATACTTCATATTATTTGAGCACTATATGATAGTATTATGTGGGCTGTATTTGGCAGTGTTAACTTGGCATTATATGGCAGTGTGGCGGTATTATGTGGGCTAAAATGATGAGGAAAAACTGTTGAAAGATGGCAACCAGGGCTTAGTCTACTTTGCTTGTTGCCCAGGACCCATATTCTTGAAAGACAGTCCTGATTAAAAGGATGTATAGCCTCAAGGGGTTTAAAGGGAATGTGTCGCTAGAAAATTTTTTTTTTTTTTTTTTAGTTAAACAGTTAGTATATACATGATTACAGATTGTTCTAATTTTTTTAATTTTTTCACAAGTCAGGAAATATTATAAATTAGATTCTAATTTATAACATTTCCATGTGCTGGTCACTAGAGGGAGCAATTCCCAAAATTGCAGCATTGGCATGTGGTAAAGCAACCTCATTGCTTTATGCTGCAAAATTGGAGAAGACACACTCGCTCTAGTGTGCTCAAACAATCCCCCTCCTTTCTCCTGGCTAGTGCCAGGAGAAAGGAGGGGGTTGAATGTTCAAACCTCCTACACTGTGTGCCGCCATTTTTTGAGCGAATGCACAGTGTAGGAGGATTAGATACAGTGGTAATCACACAGTGTAACACGAACATACACAAACATAACTTACCTGCCGCCGCCGCTCCCTCCGCTCTTAGTCCTTTCTTCTGAACATATGGACGGAAGCCGCGACCGGAAGTAGTCATCTTACTGTCGGGTCCACATGAAAATGTCGCCGGATGTCGCTCGGCCGAAGACCTCCCTTTTGGACTGTGTGGGAGCGGCGCATGCGCCGTTCCCACACAGACGGCGTACGCTATAGTGAATGGAACGGCTCCCGTTTGCAATCACTATAAGGATGTATGTGCCGTATTCCATCTCTGTATGTGTCGTTAATCGACACATACAGAGATGAAAAAAAAAATGGCAGCCCCCATAGAGAAGTAAAAGTTAGAAAAAAGAAAAAACTACAACACAAAAGCACAAATAAATAAAATTTATTTTAATAACATACTAAAAGCAAAAACATATAAAAATAATTTTTTTTCGTGACACCTTCCCTTTAAAAACAAAAATGTTTGCAATATACTCATCACCTGTCACTGGTTTCTGTCACTCCCATATAGTATTCTCTTTTTAAAAAATAATTTATATTTGTGTGTGATGTGTTCTTTTATTTTTATATATAACATGGTCTAGTAACGGGAATTACATTGGAACTAGAACTGTTGGGGAGAAAGGGGGTTGATCTGTGCACTTATTGATCTTATAGAAGCAGGGGCACTTTCCTTGACAGTTGATCATCTGACCGTCATGCAAGGCCGGCCTTAGTAGTCTACAGGGTGCCCTGTGCGGAATTGCCCTTCGGTGCCCCCCCACTTAATTTATCATTGTTATGTATTGTCAGCATTTGGTGCTTTTGTTTGTGCATTTGTCACGCCGAAAAACGTGTAAAAAATGCTTGGTTTAAGCGTTTAAAAATGCTTGGTTTAAGCAGAGGCGTAGCTAGGTTCTCCTGCACCCGGGGCAAAGATTCAGATTGGCGCCCCCCCCCCAACTTATTTCCCGACATCTCCTTCCCCTCGCCATGTTTTCTTTCCCTACCAATCAATGAGGTGTAATTTTTTGTTCACAATTTTTTTAATGTAACTTGAGTATAAAAGCATTTCTACATTTTACAAGCGATATAGTTCTATAATGTAATTAACATAAAAATAAATTAAAAGAAAATAAATTAGAGGCCACACACAGCCCCCTGTAGATAGCGCCACACAGCCCCTCTTTTGTAGATAGTGCCACACACAGCCCCCTGTAGATAGTGCCACACACAGCCCCCAGTAGATAGTGCCACACACAGCCACCCTTGTAGATAGTGCCACACAGCCCCCCTTGTAGATAGGGCCACACACAGCCCGCTGCCGCTTTGTAAATAGCGCCACACTCCCCCCCCTTTTAAATAGCGCCACACTCCCACCCCTTTTAAATAGCGCCACATTCCCACCCCTTGTACTTAGCGCCACACTGTGAACAGACTGGTGAGCAGTAGCCTACCGCTACCACTCTCAGCTCTGCCTGGTGTGACTTACCGGAGGAGCCGAGGACGTCATTCGGCGCAGGCAGCGGCAGAGTTTCTTCTGACTAGGGTTGGTGACAGCCAGGGCCGGCCTTAGGTTGGATGGCGGCCTGTGCGGGACTCTCTATTGCCGCCCCCTACACAAACCAAAAATTAACCACATATATGGACACGCTGGAACATATATTCTGTACATACATAAAGACAGATATTTAGATATACAGGCAAATATACATACACACATCTGGAATATATACATACAGGTAAATATATAGACATACAGACACATATACAGACACATATACGCACACAAACCGGCAGATAAATACACAGACAGGAACATATACAAATACATAAAAGGCACAAATATACAAGCACAAAAACACATTCACAAACAGACCCATATATATATACACGCACACAGGAACATATGTACACAACACAGATAATGTAGTAGATGTTACCTGCAGTCCTATGTAACAACACAGATAACACAGTGATAACTCTCTAAATATAGATAGTGTTACCTGCAGTCCTATGTAACACTACAGATAACACAGTGATAACTCTCTGAGTACAGATAATGTAGTAGCTGTTGCCTGCAGTCCTATGTAACACCACAGATAACACATTGTAGCAGAGCTGAGATTGTAATTTAGCACAATGTGTTATCTCAGGTGTTACATAGGATTGCAGGCAACAGCTAATACATTATCTGTAATCAGAGTTATCACTATGTTATCTGTGGTGTTACATAGGACTGCAGGTAACACTACTATCTGTATTTAGAGAGTTATCACTGTGTTATCTGTGGTGTTACATAGGACTGCAGGTAACACTACTACATTATCTGTACTCAGAGAGATATCACTGTGTTATCTGTGGTGTTACATAGGACTGCAGGTAACATCTACTACATTATCTGTATTGTGTAGCAGAGCTGAGATTGTAATTTAGCACACAGTACAGATAATGTAGTAGATGTTCCCTGCAGTCCTATGTAACACCACAGATAACACAGTCATATCTCTCTGAGTACAGATAATGTAGTAGTGTTATCTGCAGTCCTATGTAACACCACAGATAACACAGAGATAACTCTCTGTCTCTTACATCTACTACATTATCTGTACTCAAACACATGCAGAGACACAGACACACACACACACACACACACACACACACACACACACTCTGTAACATATACACATACAAACACAGAGACACACATTACACACTACACACACAGACACTCACCATGTCTCCTTGCTGACAGGTCAGGACGGGCTGTGTGTGGGCAGAGCTTCCTCTCTGCTTCTCGACAGAGTAGAGGCAGATGCAGGGAGGCTGCAGCACGGGAGTGGACCTGTACCCTGACCTGAGTCATCTGACCTCATGTCACTGACGTGAGGGCAAGTGAGTGGACTGGTCCACTCCCTGGCCGTCACAGACCCCAGTCAGAACGCCGTAATGTCCTGGCTTTTCCTAAGCTGCTGCAGGTGTCCCACATACGCCTGTCAGCAGCGATCAGCTGCTCTTCGGCGCCCCCCCTTCCCTATCCTCCAGGTTGCACCCGGGGCACATGCCCCACCTGCCCCCCCTAGCTACGCCCCTGATCAATGGTATAGCGTGCCATTAGTGAATACGACACGTTTTGTTTAAAAATGTGCCTTGCAAAAAAAGACGCGTCAGGTCAATTCTTTGGCACGTAAAATGCGCCGAAAATGTGCCAAAATCGCACGTAATTTCTATAGTCAATGGGTGTTTTGATTGAGGGGTAAAAAACACGATGAACTCGCGTCAAAAGCACCTGTAGTTTAAAAAGAACTTTACAAATCACTAGTGTTTTTAAGGGTATGTGCACACACAAAATTAAAAATGTCTCAAAATTTCAAGGGAAAACAGCTCCTGATTTTTAGCCGTTTTTTTATTCAAAGTCGTGTTTTTCGCTGCATTTTTACAGCCGATTTTGGAGCTGTTTTTCTATAGAGTCTATGAAAAACGGCCCTAAAAACGGCTGACATGCACTTCTTTTTCTTGGCCGTATTTTCCCGCAGCCGTTTTTAAAACGGCCGCGTAAAAAAAACGCCCCATCGGAACAGAATGCAGTTTTCCCAATGAGCAGATGTTTGGAGGCGTTCTGCTTCCGATTTTTCCGCCGTTTTTAGCACAGTGTGAACAAGGCCTATGTTTTGGTAAGGCTGTTATCACATTACGTCCTGCCTGTCCATTTATCATATGCGGCGGAAAAGCTCCTGGCGCATACATTAAATGTACACAAAAAACATGCAGTATAATTGTTTTTTACTGGACGCCACTGTATAAAATAGCGCGTTTACCATTTGTTCTGGGAGCTCTCCCGGTGCATACATTACCCGGATGGGCAGGATGTAATGTGAAATTATCTTTAGGCCTTATTTACACGAGCGTGTGCGTTTTGCGCACGCAAAAAACGCTGTGTTTTGCGAGCGCAAAAGGCACTTAACAGCTCCGTGTGTCATCACCATATGATGCGCGGCTGCGTGATTTTCGCGCAGCCGCCATCATTATGACACTCCGTTTGGATGTTTTTAAACAGAAAAGCACGTGGGCTCCCGTCACCTCTGTTCTCGGTTTGTATACAGTTGATTGAAAAAAGGTGGAAAAAAAGGACCACACGGGCGCTGCTGTTAATATAAATAGGAATGAACGATGTTCATGGTTTAATGGATAAAAGGAGAATGTACAAGCTACGCGTTTGAACGCCGGATCGGCGTCTTCGTCAGGCAGGATTGCAGCGCCCGTGTGGTCCTTGTTTCCCCCTTTTTTCAATCAACTATCCACCGGCAGCACCTCCTGGTTGTTGCGTTACTGGACCTAGGCAGCAGCTGTTTGTGCACCATCAACACCAGTGTTATACCTGCCAGTATTTCACATTCACAAGGTGAGCACCAGCCTATTTCACTTGTTCTCCCAGTCTATCAGGTTAATTTGCACCATGTGGCGCCGTGTCTTCCTTTTTTCTCTATTTTAGTTTGGTTTGTATACAGAGCGGCTGCAGTGGTGACATCACGTCGACAGTACATCACCGCTGCAGCTGCTCTGTATACAAACAGTGAACAGAGGTGACGGGAGCCCCAGCGCTGGAACGTTTGGGAGGAGAAAGGTAAATATAAGTTATTTTTTATTTTAACTTCTCCTCTACTTCTTCAACAGGATTTCTTTTTAACCCCTTTAACGTAATGTGTACAGGGTCTAAAAAGGCAACAAATGGTAAATGTGCACTATGGAGCAACTGAACAATGTGCCCATCTGCCATTTATTAACATTAGTTCAGTCCCACCTTGGTGCCCATTTTCCACTTATTTCCCCTTTAGTGTCCTTATGTTCAGTGCCCCCTTGATTCATATTTGCCATTTACTGCCCCTTTAGCACCCTGTGTCACAGAAGAACAATAAATGGGCAATAAATGGCAAATTGGCATCGAAGGGGCAATGAACATGACACTAAAGGGGCAATAAGTGGCAAATGGGCACCAAGGTGGCACTGAATACTCTGCCCATTTGCCATTTTTAGACCCCCATCAGTGCCCCCATACAACCAAAGCCCACAGTCTGACTGACCTGCTGGGCTTCTTACAGTGCACTGTGTCCGTTGATGCTACTGGAATGGAGCCCTGGGGAAATAGCCAGAGCAGGACCGCATGGTAAGATAGTCTCCTCCCTGTCTTGCGTCCTGAGTGATGTCATCACGCCTGGTCATCACTCAGGACGTAAGACGAGGAGGGGGGAGAGTGGGAGTGGTAGTCGCGGCGCGGGGAAGCCAGTAGTGAGGTCAGTGAGTGACACCTGACCCGCTGGCGGCTCGAGCAGTAGCCGCAGAGCAGGAGAAATTCACCCGCTGGCGCCCCCTTACAGCATGGTGGCCAGCGCCCTGTGCGACCGTAGAGATTGGGCGTTCTGTTTAGCAACATGAAGCATCTCACCACCTCGATTTTGTCACATGAGAGAGGTGGTATTCATGTGGGTTACCTGTTAGCCCGCATCTCCGCGGATTCCACTTGACTACAAGCAGCATGGTGTTCCATTCTATCTATCTTAGCATGTACCGTTGATTGGCACTTGGCATAGATTGGTGCTAAAATGACATGATGTCCGCTAGATCATTGTTCTGTTAGCACTTGTGGTCAGATCTGGTTAGAAGGGAGAATACCTACATTTTAAATGGAATATTTTCCCAGTGTTGTCTGTCGTTCTGTACTAATATTTACATTTATTGCATCAGCTTCTTGCGCTTTATGTATGACATAATGATCTTTAACAAGATACGGCCTCTAACAGCCCCTTGTGCCGTTTTGTGGCGTGATGATCCATAGCTGCCGATCGCCTCTAAACAGCACCCCAAGGACTTTTCGTTTGTTCCGTGTTAAATAGCTATTTAATTGCATGGGGATATTCTCCTATTGCCTGTTCCTTTTCTCCAGAGGTTTTCTCCTTAACAGGACACAGCATATACCCAGCAGGTTAGGAACATAAAGCTTTATGTGATTTTATAACATGTCAATTACCACTACAGATCACTGGGATCAGCTTGATTTGATCATTATAGAATCTGTCATTTGTTTCTTATAGTTTGGCTGGAAAAGGCACATTTTTATGAAGTGTAGAAGATAAATTAGTCATAGCTGCGTGGCCACATCCGATGGTGGTAGGCATTCTATGGATGATGGTGGGTAGGGGGCACAGAAGGTGACAGAGGTTCTGTGGGAGGCAGGGGGCACAGGGTGACAGGCACGATCTTCCTACCTGAAACTCTTCTGCTGTACAGGCTGCCCTCACTCCTGACTTGGCTGGCAGTGTTTCCCTTGGCTGTTAATGGCAGTTACATCTCACCACAAATCCAGTCATATCCTGCCACGAGAGAGCTCTGCCTCCAGATAACCACCATCCTATTGACAGAAAAATAAAAATAAAGTTATGGCTCTAGGAAGGCGGGTAGTGAAAAAAGTACGAAAAAGCAATAAATGTCTCAGGCCTGAAAGGGTTCAAATAAGAAAAGAGCCCATACTTACTTTTCTCTTCCCAGACTTTCCTGCGTTGGGGGTCCCCGTCCCCTCTGTTCTCGGTTTGTATACAGAGCGGCTGCAGTGGTGACATCACGTCGACAGTACATCACCGCTGCAGCTGCTCTGTATACAAACAGTGAACAGAGGTGACGGGAGCCCCCAGCGCAGGAACGTCTGGGAAGAGAGAGGTAAGTATAAGTTCTTTTTAACCCCTTTAACGTAATGTGCACAGGGTCTAAAAAGGCAACAAATGGCAAATGTGCACTATGGAACAACTGAACAATGTGCCCATCTGCCATTTATTAACAGTGTCGTTCAGTGCCACCTTGGTGCCCATTTTCCACTTATTGCCCCTTTAGTGTCCTTATGTTCAGTGCCCCCTTGATGCATATTTGCCGTTTACTGCCCCTTTTAGCACCCTCTGTCACAGAAGAACAATAAATGGCAAATGAACATCGAAGGGGCACTGAACAGGACACTAAAGGGGCAATAAGTGGCAAATGGGCACCAAGGTGGCACTGAATACTCTGCCCATTTGCCATTTTTAGACCCCCATCAGTGCCCCCATACAACCAAAGCCCACAGTCTGACTGACCTGCTGGGCTTCTTACAGTGCACAGCGTCCGCTGATGCTGCTGGAATGGAGCCCTGGGGAAATAGCCAGAGCAGGACCGCATGGTAAGTTAGTCTCCTCCCTGTCTTGCAGTTGCAGTCCGCAAAAACGGAGGTTTTTTGCTGTCGTGTGCATGGGGCCTTAATCTATATTTATAGTGGTTGGGGCTCTTTTTTTTTTTATACAGAGCTCCATTCCCCTGCACAGACATAAATTTAAAACGCCATACCTTTATACATGTAACTGAATAATAAGACAGTATACAGTAAGATCCCATTCTCCCTCTAGTGGCAGCTGAAGGCAGCCAAATGTTATGTTTTAAATGGACACTAACTTTTCAAACAATTTATGCTAATCTAATAGTATACCTGATATATATCAATTTTGTAATTTACCTACTGTTCAAATTTAGTTGTTTTATCCATGTAAATTCTGTGAAGTTACTGCCACTAGGTGTCTCCCTTCTTGTAATCTGCTGTCCACCCCTGTTGTCAAGCAAGGTCTGTAGTTGGTTACAGAGCAGAATTAACGGACTGCAGAAAGTGGCGGTGTGTGTCTTCACTGCCTGCCAATAGAAGTCAATGGAGAGGGGAAGAGGAGTAGGAGGAGGGAGTCGGGAGAGAGGAAAGACAAGTACTGCTGGTAAGTCTTATATGTTACCCCAGTTCTGAATTCCCAGCTACACTGCTCATTACTGCCAAATAATCCCCCCCATTCTGCTTTTTCTATATATGTGATAGAGTTAGGAGAGCAGGATTCTCCTCTTCTTTGTGTGCAGTGTATAGAAAACATGATAGCAGTTAGGCTCCGCCCACTAACTAATAAAAAACAGAATTAGAAAGAGATCCTGCAGAGGGGAACATTTCTAAAAAAAGTCATATAATAGCCAGAAATATTGTTATTTCTCATGTACACAGATATGACAGCTAATTCTAAAAACCTGAAGTTAGGTACACTTTAAATTTATGTCTTTGATTTGAATCTCTGTGTAACAAAAAGGTTTGATCAGGATTTTGGACCTAAAAATGACTTGATAATAAAAAAAGTGGAGAAATACATTTTTGGGTTTTTATCTTCACGTAGCTGTTTTGGTCCATGTTATTTGCAGGACTGTTTGAACTTGCTTTTCATGTTATTTTGAACATTTATCTCATATCCACAGGATATGACATAATTGTCCGATAGATGCGGGTCCCACCTCTATGGCATCTATCTCTGTAATGGGACCCCCTGACTCGGTCCTAACTTGTCACGCTCCCGCTACTCTCCGTTCACTGTCTGATGAGTTGGTCAGGAGTACAGAAACCTCACTTAGCTAAGCTGTTTTTGTAACTCACCTTGAAGTAATTTAAAGTTACAGAAACTGCCTAGCATGGTTAGCTCAGGTTTTTCCGTAGTCTTGACCACCTCATCAGACAGTGGCTGGAGAGCAGCGGGAGCAAGACAAGGTAGAACGGTGGTCAGTGGCCCCGTTCTAGAGATAGGTGCGGGTCCCACCTCTGGGTCCAGTGGATGTGTGATAAATGTCCAAGATGGGAAACCCTCTTTAAATGGGTTTTACCTAAATAGAATTTTAGCACCTATGCACAGGATAGGTAGTAAATATATGATCGGTGATGGTCTGACCACTGGGACCCCCACCAATCGCGAGGGCTTACCTTGCAGTCCTTGTGCGCCCCATATAAATGGAGCGGTACTGCACCTACTCAGCCAGCGCTCCATTCGTTTCTATGGGCCTGCCGAGCGCTATCTCTGGCAGCCCCATAGAAATAGATGTAAAGATGGTCAAGCATTCGCACATTAACCCTTTTATGACCAAGGGACATTGATGCCCCTGTGTCGAGGTCAAATTTATAATTTCTGATATCCACTTCTTTAAATAATAATATTTTTGGAAACTATTTGAATATCACAACTATTTTTACTTTGCTTTTTTACAAGGTTTATGAGGTTTTGATTTACATTTTTACTATGAGCAGACAAATCACAAAAAAATTGAAAAAAAACACTTTTTTTTGTCATTTTTTAAAATATATTTATCTATATTATATGGATATACATATATATATATATATATATATATATATATATATATATATATATATATATACTGTACAGCTCTGTAACAATTAGTCGTCTTCTCCCACCATCACCCTGGATCGTGGTGAGCGGAGAGTGAAGAGAGCTGTAAGGCTATATTCACCTGACAGTCAAAAAAAGGGCAGTTAACAACGCATCAACTGTCCAAATTTTTATCCATTTCCCGGCTGTCCGACCGTTTTTCACCGCCATTTACCATCCGTTTTTCATGGACGTTAAAAAAAATGGATGAATTTTATTCATTAGGGTTTTTTTTGTCCCAGCCACCTGAAAACACTACAGTGTCCATGTAGATAGTGACGCAATACCACTGTAGATAGTGCCACATTGCCGACTGTAGATAGTGCTACTGCCCACATAGTGCCCACTGTAAATTGTGCCACTGTGCCCATATACTGCCACAGTTCCCACTGCAGATAGTGCCACACACAGTGCCCATGTAGACAGCGCCACAGTGTCCCCTGTAGGTAGCGCCCATATAATGCCACAGTGCCCATGTATACAGTGCCACACCCCCTGTATATAGCACCACCCTGTAGACAGCTCCACAGCCCTGTAGATAGAGCCACCTCCTGCAGATAGCGCCACCCCCCTGCAGATAGCACCATCCCCCTGTATATAGCACCACCCCCTGTAGATAGCGTCACTCCCCCTGTAGATAGCAGCACCCCCTTAAAAGGCACCCCCTTCCCGTAGATAGCACCACTGTAGCTCCCTGTAGTAGTGGAATGCCTCTTGTCTGGGCATTCCGCTCCTAGAGGGAGCCCCTGATGTCTCTGTCTAAAAGAGGAATCCCCTGCCTGAGCGTCGCCCGGCAATCCATATATGGATAGTGACATGAGGGTCTTCTCCAGTAGCGGAATCACCGGTCAGAATGTCAGCCGGGGATTCCGTTTCTGGAGAGAGCCCTGCCGTCACTGTCCATATATGGATACTGACGCAGGGGCTTCTCCAGTAAATTTTTACTACAAAACCATCAGTTGTCGTTAGTTGTCATCAGTTTTTACCATACGTTTTTAATATCAGTTTTTATCACAATGGTCCACAAAATGGAAGTCTAGGCTTTGAAAATGTGCCCCTGTATATAGTGCCACACACCCCCTGTAGCTAATAACGCAGTGCCCTATGTAGACAGTGCTACAACCCCCTGTAGACAATGCCAAGGTTTCCTCTGTAGATAGTGCCACACCCCCTGTAAATACCGCAGTGCCCTCTGTTGATAGTGCCACCCCCTGTATATAGTGGCACACACCCCCTGTAAATAATACCGCAGTGTCCGCTTTAGATAGTGCCACACATGCCCCTCTAAATAATGCTGCAGTGCCCTCTGTATATAATGCCACAGTACCCAATGTAGATAATGTCACACAGCCCCCTTGTAGGTAGCGCCACACAGCCCCCTTGTAGGTAGCGCCACACAGCCCCCTTGTAGGTAGCGCCACACAGGCCCCTTTTTAGGTAGCGCCACACAGGCCCCTTTGTAGGCAGCGCTACACAGCCCTCTTGAAGGTAGCGCCACACAGCCCCCTTGTAGGTAGCGCCACAGAGCCCACAGCCCCCTTGTAGGTAGCGCCACACAGCCCCCTTGTAGGTAGCGCCACACAGGTCCCTTATAGATAACTACTCGTGACCTACAGTTTATGAAGTCATTGATCTTAAATGTCTTATTATTAACTGAGATTAAAAAGCTTTTGCCGCATTAAATTTGCATGCTATGGAACCACTGCATTTAAAACAGCCTGCTATTTTTCTCTCTAACCATGTTCCTTTCGGGCTTCAGGGGAAAAATGTCTGTGAACCAATCTGTCTCTTAAGGATCTACCCTTCCGGAATGTGATCTGAGGGGATGGGCCCAATACATCCCTGATGACCGAATCCATTTTACGAATGTTCCAATATTTTCTGAAAACCTGTTTCGCTGCATTTGCTCCATTATCAAATGTTGTGATCATCCGGATCATGTCACAACCCTCATTAATCTTGGTCTTAGGAATAAGCAGTTTGATACGTTTTTTAGAAAACGCCATCTTAAAAGCCAGTCTAAGTACATCATCAGGATAGCCCATATCCCTAAAACGAGATATAAGATCCCCTGCTTGACATATGAACTCATGGCTAGATGAACAGTTTCTATTAAGTTAAGGTATTGGCCCCTAGGGAGGCCCATCTTAGCCATCGGCTTTCTGTACACCTCCATGTGTAGTTCCCCATCATTTGAGGTGCCAATTAATACATTTAAAAATGGAAGAAAGTGTACATCAATCTCAAAAGTGAACTTGAGGCCTATTTCATTTGTGTTTAGCCAACCTGCAAACTCGACAAACTCCTCCCTAGTGCCTTGCCAAATGACAAAAATGTCATCAATATATCGTGTCCACAGTTCCACCTTATCGATCAATGGTATTGCCTCATCACCAAAGACCATAGTTTCCTCCCACCAGCCCAGGAGCAAGTTGGCATATGTGGGGGCACATGGGTTTCCCATGGCAGTGCCCCTGAGCTGGTGGTAGAAACTAACATTAAATAGAAAGTAGTTCCTTGTCAATAGGAAATACAAGAGTTTCACCAAGAGGATTGGTTTTTCTACAGGTTGTTGGAACGATAGACAGCCCATATTTTTGTTATTTGTTTGCCCTGTGAGTCTATTTATACCTTTTTAACCCATTAGTGACTGCCCCATAGTGTTTTTACGTTGGTCACTAATGGGCTTTATTCCGATGCCTTTTTACGTCACTGGATCGGAATAAATAAACAGAGCAGGGAACCCTTAAATCTCCCTGCTCTCAGCTGCCAGAGGTGCATTTTCGAGAGGTTTTTGTGTGATGGAGAAAGACCAGGCTGTGGAAGCCAAAGCAGAATCAGTTCTGCTGTAAGTTTTATGTTAGTCGAGCATATCGAGCAAATTTAGAGAAGTAATTCCAATCAGATATTCATCAGGGTTATAAATATCGATTATGGTAAAATCCTTTTAATTTATAATTTGAGGGAAATAATAAAAAACTTTTTCAGAATTTTTTTCTTTACTTGAAACCATTTACCATCTTAAATAACATTATAGATTTATAGTACAGACTGTTAGGGTTATAGTGATACCGTGTTTTTCAGCCATTAAGTAAAAAAAAAATTCTATGTAAAAACATTGTCCCCATCTCTAAAGACTGGCATTTTTTATGCCAGTCTAAGTGGAGGCAGTTGGAGTGAATTGTGCCAAATTTATTAAAAGGAGCACGCCTCTTATTCGATGTGTCACACTTTCTACCTGGCTGAAAAGGAAATGAAATTTACGACTGCTGTGAGACAAATTTTGCTTCATTTCCTCCTATTCTGCATAATAAATCAGGCACAAACGGCGTCTCCTTTGAAGACTTCGCCCAATGTTCTTATCACTTTCCAAATTTTCTTGCGTCATCACTTGTGACATTTTAGCACCAAAACCTGGCAAAAACTCAATAATAAATGTGGGCCATCGTATTTACACACTTGTTTCCTCTTTTTTTTTCCAGTTATTTATAAATAATTTTTATTAAAATTTTTTATATCTGATACTGTGATTTTTTATGAATTAATAATACTTAAACATAATAATGTATTTGCATACATATATATATATATATATATATATATATATATATATATATATATATATATATATATATATATATATATATATATATATGCAGATACATTCGACTGTGTACTAATAAGTATGACACAACAACAGGTATCATAGACAGACAGTCCTAGGATCCTTCTATGGTCCTTGGGCTGATTACCCAAACAAGGTATGGGTATAAATCGTGCACTGGGCATATCTGTGACACAATCAAGGGGGGGAGTCTGCTTTTTGCTTTTGCCCCTTGTATGCCTCAATCAACTATTATTGCGCCATATAAGGGGTTAAATGACAGAGATCAGAGGTGGGCCAGCTACTGATCAATGCGAGGTAAGGCCCCATGCACACAACCATAATTTTGATCAAAATACAGATCCATTCATTTCTATGGCCCACAGACACCTTCCCGTATATTTACGGGTAAGTGTCTGGGCCGTGGAAATGACCCGCAAAAAATAGGACATGTCCTATTTTTTATTTTTGCGGACCATGCTCCCATACTTTATAATGGGAGAGCGGTCCGCAAATGCGAGTGACAGTCTGTGTCATTACGGACCATGCACAAGGCTACGGCAATGTGCAGGGTACCTAATAGGTCGGTGGGGGTCCTCTGGGAACCTAAGACTATATGAAATTTATACAGAAAAATACAGGACCAATAACTTTGTAAGCAGTTACTATTTGTGCGTTAATAATTTATTCAGCCACTAGATGGCACTACCACCAAACATTCTCCCATCTGACTTTTCTCACTTACTGCAGCTATTATATAATATAATAACAAAGATCTATACTGACTATTTTTCCATTAGACACTTTGTCTGCCTCACTGTAACTACCAGGTGGCACTTTTCTGTGAAATGTTCAGCAAATTTAATGTATAACATTTATTCCTATCCCTGAAATGAAATCCACTCACAGATAGGGCTGTACTCAATAATCTGAGCAGTATCGTATTTGTCAAACTGCGGGATTTGTCTGCTACTACTACTTTAATGCAATATCAGACACAGTTAAATACATCATCAGCAGCAGCACAAATCTCACAGGTTGCTACAATGTATCAGTCTGCACAGCTGGCCTAGACTGGATGCAATTGTATTCACTTCTCAGTTAAAACAGGACTAGCTTTTTACTGATTTGTAGCCTGTGACTGTAAACAAGAGTGTTCCCATTCACTGACAGCAAACAAATATTTTTAAAATTAAGAGAAATTGAAATACAGTCTTTCCTATGTGCACCCCCCAGCTTGTGTTCAGTAGTCGCAGTCTTTCCTATGTGCACACTCCCCCAGCTGGTGTTCAGTAGTCGGAGTCTCTCCTATGTGCACCCCCCAGCTTGTGTTCAGTAGTCGCAGTCTTTCCTATGTGCACACTCCCCCAGCTGGTGTTTGCAGTCTCTCCTATGTGCACCCCCCAGCTTGTGTTCAGTAGTCGCAGTCTTTCCTATGTGCACACTCCCCCAGCTGGTGTTTGCAGTCTCTCCTATGTGCACCCCCCAGCTTGTGTTCAGTAGTCGCAGTCTTTCCTATGTGCACACTCCCCCAGCTGGTGTTCAGTAGTCGCAGTCTTTCCTATGTGCACACTCCCCCAGCTGGTGTTCAGTAGTCGCAGTCTCTCCTATGTGCACCCCCTAGCTTGTGTTCAGTAGTCGCATTCTTTCCTATGTGCACACTCCCCCAGCTGGTGTTCAGTAGTCGCAGTCTCTCCTATGTGCACCCCCTAGCTTGTGTTCAGTAGTCGCATTCTTTCCTATGTGCACACTCCCCCAGCTGGTGTTCAGTAGTCGCAGTCTCTCCTATGTGCACCCCCCAGCTTGTGTTCAGTAGTCGCTGTCTCTCATATGTGCACCCCTCCCAGCTGGTGTTCAGTAGCCTCCTATGCACTACAGATGAGTCATCTTTGCAAAGAAGGTCAGTGACAAGGATACACTGAAATGTAAGTTTTGTTAACGGAATAATTGTTTTATGTCACATACATGGTAGCAGTTTGTCTCCTGTCTACTTCATCTGAATTATTTTTCTAAAGACATTAGTATGGAATATGAAAGTAGAACAAGTAAGCAGTGGAGAAATCAAATACTCTACCATTTTAAGAAAATAGCCTGTGTCTACTTGTTGCTCCTTTAATCCGCTCCTGGTCCTCTGTCTGCAGATGGTGCAAATTTTTTGCGGGAATTTCTGAAACTAAAAATCAGTTCCATTCATCTAAATGAGTCCATGAACCTGCTGCAGAAACAACCCATTAGGCTGAGTTCACACAGGGCGGATATGCTGCGTAACCACCATGTGTGCCGCAGAGAATTCCGGCTGAAAAAGTGCACCAAATTGTGGTGCAGTTTTCCGGACGGAATGTCCTCTGCGGAAAACTTCAGGAAAAAAAAATTGATACTTACCATTACGACGCGTCCCCCTGATGTCATGACGCTCTGCAGTCCTTGGAAGAAACACAGACTTTTGGGTAAGTATAAGATTTTTTTTTCCAGCTATTTGTTGCGGGATTTACCTCCCCATTGAATTCAATGGGAAAATCCTGCAACAAATAAGCAGCGTTTACGCAAATACACTTGACATTAAAAATGTATTAAAAAAAACGCACTGCGTGTCAAGTTCTGTTTCAGCTCAGCATTTATGCAGAGTGTGGATGAGATTTGTTCTATCTCATCCACTTTGCTGCTACTGTATTATGCTGTGGATTTTCCACAACAAAATCCGTTGAGGAAAATCTGATGAATGGAAGAATCTGCTGAATTGCTTTGTGTGAATCCACCCTCCCCCTCCTATCTTTCCTACTTGTTGGTTAACGTTACTGTGGTTCGGGAGGGTGAGAGCCCTGTGTAGGTTCACTCAGCCGTTATTTAAGGGGGATAAAGCCAGTCTAATCTGAGCCCATACTTCTCATGAACTTTAGCTATAAAAGGGTCCTCTTGTATTATACAAACAGGGATGTGTTTTTTTTACCATGAAAATAAAACGGTAAAAAAAAATATTCACTTATTCATAAGTGGGTATACTGAAATATTTTTTTTTTTACTATTTAATGACCTTATAACACATGCAGGTGATCACATTCCATATAAGCAGTGGCATAGCTATAGTGGTTGCACTAGTGACCGGGCCCCAAAGCCAGGGGGACCCCAAGCGCCCGCCCGCACCACCTCTGTAAAACAAAGTTAATGGGGCTGCTGCACAAGCAGCATGAAAACCGGAGGCTGTGGAACATGAAAAAAACAAGCAGCTTGCACCCAGCAGAAAAGAGATTCCGCCCACCAGTCTGGGCTTTCTATTTTTAGGGTCAGTTCACACGTTGAATAAATACTCCGGAAAATCCGTAGCAAACACAGTAGCAGAAAAGTGGATGAGCTAAAACAAAACTCATCCACACGAGTAAATACTGAGCGGAAAAAAACGCTGCGAAATTGACCAGCGTTGAAGAATTTTATTCCGCAGCATGTCAATTGTATTTGCGTAAACGCTACTTATTCGTTGTGGGTTTTCCCTATTGAATTCAATGGGAGGTAAATGGGACAAAAAAACGTACTAAATAGTGGTGCACTTTTTCGGCTGGAATGTCCACTGTGGAAAACTGCACGTAAAAAATAGACATACTTACCCTCTGATGTCTTTCAGACCGTCCTCCTGGGATGACGTTTCATCCCATGTGACCGCTGCAGCCTGTGATTGTCTGCAGCGATCACATGGGATAAAACGTCATCCAAGGAGCCCGGACTGGACTAAGAAGCAGAGAATTCTGGGTACGTTTAAGATTTTTGATTTCAGAGTTGCATTATTTGCGGTGGAATAGCAGTTTTTCTGCCACAAGAAAACGCAACATCTGCTATTTGTTGCGGATTTTACCTCCACAATGAATTCAACGGGGAAAGCCGGCAACAAAAAATCAGCGATTACGCTAATACAATTTACATGCTGAGGATTAAAAGTCCGCACCGCAGGTCAACTCCTGAGCGTTTTTTTCCGCTTATTATTTACGCTGTGTGTGGATGAGATTTGTTCAAATCTCATCCTCTTTGCTGCTACTGTAATATGCTGCGGATTTTCGTGGTTTAGGGCCTGTTCACATTACATTTGCCTACCGTTTGGTCTTTCCGTTCATCTGCTCCGTCAGAGGAACAGATGAACGGAAAGACGAGCGTAAAGTATCGTTTCCGTTTGCATTACAATTGATTTCAATGGTATTTTTCTCTTTCAGCTGGTTTCAGTTTGCCTCCATTCCACTAGGTTTCCGTTTTTTTGACAGAAATCAATGGTAATGCAAACGGAAACGATACTTTACGTTTGTATTTCCGTTCATCTGTTCCTCTGATAATGTGTACAGGCCCTAAACCACTGTTTTTCGGCTGTTGTCCTGAGGCTGTGATTTACAATATTTATTTGAGCCTCTCTTGTTTTGCAACCAAGGGAAGATGCAATGCTCATTTTGATAACATACACCAATCTAAGGCTGTACCAGTAGTGTGCCGCATGGCCAAGAACTGCACAACAAACCGCGTGCTATGAGATGCAGGCTTTGGCCACATGGCTTGTATGGGTGAAACATGTTGGTAGCATGTTTTTAACGTGTATAAGCTGCGTGGCCAAAACACGTGCGGTTCTTGGAACATGGAAAGCTGATTTCTTATACACCAAGGATAGAAAGATTATATACTAGAAGCAACTCAGTCATCTTTGGGGAAAAATAAGAATATAAGAGAATTGCTATACACTTACTGAGGTATATATTAATTGTATATCAGTGTTATTTAGACAATATAGAGCACTGTTATTAGATTATTTTGTCTGGCGCTGTTATCTGGTCACTGTATGTTGGTACTATGTGGTCACTGTATGTTGGTATTATGTGGTCACTGTATGTTGATATTATGTGGTCACTGTATGTTGGTATTATGTGGTCACTGTATGTTGATATTATGTGGTCACTGTATGTTGGTATTATGTGGTCACTGTATGTTGGTACTATGTGGTCACTGTATGTTGGTACTATGTGGTCACTGTATGTTGGTACTATGTGGTCACTGTATGTTGGTACTATGTGGTCACTGTATGTTGGTATTATGTGGTCACTGTATGTTGGTATTATGTGGTCACTGTATGTTGGTATTATGTGGTCACTGTATGTTGATATTATGTGGTCACTGTATGTTGGTATTATGTGGTCACTGTATGTTGGTATTATGTGGTCACTGTATGTTGGTACTATGTGGTCACTGTATGTTGGTATTATGTGGTCACTGTATGTTGGTACTATGTGGTCACTGTATGTTGGTATTATCTGGTCACTGTATGTTGGTACTATGTGGTCACTGTATGTTGGTATTATGTGGTCACTGTATGTTGGTACTATGTGGTCACTGTATGCTGGTACTATGTGGTCACTGTATGTTGGTATTATGTGGTCACTGTATGTTGGTATTATGTGGTCACTGTATGTTGGTACTATGTGGTCACTGTATGTTGGTATTATGTGGTCACTGTATGTTGGTACTATGTGGTCACTGTATGTTGGTATTATGTGGTCACTGTATGTTGGTACTATGTGGTCACTGTATGTTGGTATTATGTGGTCACTGTATGTTGGTACTATGTGGTCACTGTATGTTGGTACTATGTGGTCACTGTATGTTGGTATTATGTGGTCACTGTATGTTGGTATTATGTGGTCACTGTATGTTGGTATTATGTGGTCACTGTATGTTAGTACTATGTGGTCACTGTATGTTGGTATTATGTGGTCACTGTATGCTGGTACTATGTGGTCACTGTATGTTGGTATTATGTGGTCACTGTATGTTGGTACTATGTGGTCACTGTATGTTGGTATTATGTGGTCACTGTATGCTGGTACTATGTGGTCACTGTATGTTGGGACTATGTGGTCACTGTATGTTGGTATTATGTGGTCACTGTATTTTAGTATTATGTGGTCACTGTATGTTGGTATTATGTGGTCACTGTATGTTGGTATTATGTGTTCACTATATGTTGGTATTATGTGGTCACTGTATGTTGGTATTATGTGGTCACTGTATGCTGGTACTATGTGGTCACTGTATGTTGGTACTATGTGGTCACTGTATGTTGGTACTATGTGGTCACTGTATGTTGGTATTATGTGGTCACTGTATGTTGGTACTATGTGGTCACTGTATGTTGGTATTATGTGGTCACTGTATGCTGGTACTATGTGGTCACTGTATGTTGGTATTATGTGGTCACTGTATGTTGGTACTATGTGGTCACTGTATGTTGGTATTATGTGGTCACTGTATGCTGGTACTATGTGGTCACTGTATGTTGGTACTATGTGGTCACTGTATGTTGGTATTATGTGGTCACTGTATGTTGGTATTATGTGGTCACTGTATGTTGGTATTAAGTGGTCACTGTATGTTGGTATTATGTGGTCACTGTATGTTGGTATTATGTGGTCACTATATGTTGGTATTATGTGGTCACTGTATGTTGGTATTATGTGGTCACTGTATGCTGGTACTATGTGGTCACTGTATGATGGTACTATGTGGTCACTGTATGTTGGTATTATGTGGTCACTGTATGCTGGTACTATGTGGTCACTGTATGTTGGTATTATGTGGTCACTGTATGTTGGTACTATGTGGTCACTGTATGTTGGTATTATGTGGTCACTGTATGCTGGTACTATGTGGTCACTGTATGTTGGTACTATGTGGTCACTGTATGTTGGTATTATGTGGTCACTGTATGTTGGTATTAAGTGGTCACTGTATGTTGGTATTATGTGGTCACTGTATGTTGGTATTATGTTGTCACTGTATGTTGGTATTAAGTGGTCACTGTATGTTGGTATTATGTGGTCACTGTATGTTGGTATTATGTGGTCACTATATGTTGGTATTATGTGGTCACTATATGTTGGTATTATGTGGTCACTATGTTGGTACTATGTGGTCACTGTATGTTGGTACTATGTGGTCACTGTATGTTGGTATTATGTGGTCACTGTATGTTGGTACTATGTGGTCACTGTATGTTGGTATTATGTGGTCACTGTATGTTGGTACTATGTGGTCACTGTATGTTGGTATTATGTGGTCACTGTATGCTGGTACTATGTGGTCACTGTATGTTGGTACTATGTGGTCACTGTATGTTGGTATTATGTGGTCACTGTATGTTGGTATTAAGTGGTCACTGTATGTTGGTATTATGTGGTCACTGTATGTTGGTATTATGTGGTCACTGTATGTTGGTATTAAGTGGTCACTGTATGTTGGTATTATGTGGTCACTGTATGTTGGTATTATGTGGTCACTATATGTTGGTATTATGTGGTCACTATGTTGGTACTATGTGGTCACTGTATGTTGGTATTATGTGGTCACTGTGTGCTGGTACTATGTGGTCACTGTATGTTGGTACTATGTGGTCACTGTATGTTGGTATTATGTGGTCACTGTATGTTGGTATTATCTGGTCACTGTATGTTGGTACTATGTGGTCACTGTATGTTCGTATTATGTGGTCACTGTATGCTGGTACTATGTGGTCACTGTATGTTGGTACTATGTGGTCACTGTATGTTGGTACTATGTGGTCACTGTATGTTCGTATTATGTGGTCACTGTATGCTGGTACTATGTGGTCACTGTATGTTGGTACTATGTGGTCACTGTATGTTGGTACTATGTGGTCACTGTATGTTGGTATTATGTGGTCACTGTATGTTGGTATTATGTGGTCACTGTATGTTGGTATTATGTGGTCACTGTATGTTGGTATTATGTGGTCACTGTATGTTGGTATTATCTAGTCACTGTATGTTGGTACTATGTGGTCACTGTATGTTGGTATTATGTGGTCACTGTATGCTGGTACTATGTGGTCACTGTATGTTGGTACTATGTGGTCACTGTATGTTGGTACTATGTGGTCACTGTATGTTGGTATAATGTGGTCACTGTATGTTGGTACTATGTGGTCACTGTATGTTGGTATTATGTGGTCACTGTATGCTGGTACTATGTGGTCACTGTATGTTGGTACTATGTGGTCACTGTATGTTGGTATTATGTGGTCACTGTATGTTGGTATTATGTGGTCACTGTATGTTGGTATTATGTGGTCACTGTATGCTGGTACTATGTGGTCACTGTATGTTGGTACTATGTGGTCACTGTATGTTGGTATTATGTGGTCACTGTATGTTGGTACTATGTGGTCACTGTATGTTGGTATTATGCGGTCACTGTATGTTGGTATTATCTGGTCACTGTATGTTGGTACTATCTGGTCACTGTATGTTGGTATTATGTGGTCACTGTATGTTGGTATTATGTGGTCACTGTATGTTGGTATTATGTGGTCACTGTATGTTGGTATTATGTGGTCACTGTATGTTGGTATTATGTGGTCACTGTATGTTGGTATTATGTGGTCACTGTACGTTGGTACTATGTGGTCACTGTATGTTGGTATTATGTGGTCACTGTATGTTGGTATTATGTGGTCACTGTATGTTGGTATTATGTGGTCACTGTATGTTGGTACTTTGTGGTCACTGTATGTTGGTACTATGTGGTCACTGTATGTTGGTACTATGTGGTCACTGTATGTTGGTACTATGTGGTCACTGTATGTTGGTATTATGTGGTCACTGTATGTTGGTACTATGTGGTCACTGTATGTTGGTATTAAGTGGTCACTGTATGTTGGTATTATGTGGTCACTGTATGTTGTTATTATGTGGTCACTGTATTTTGGTATTATGTGGTCACTGTATGGGGTATTCAATTAGGTAACTGCTACTTAGGTACTGTACAGTATATTATTTTTGCAGTGAATGATGTTGGTGGCACTCTATAGTATTATTTTTTGGCCAATGCATGACACTTATAACTACTGTAGGTACGGTTTTGTATGGTTATTTATGCACTAATTAACAGTAAACCCTATGGGAAGAGGGTGCCAACAGAAAGTTCCACACAGGACATCATTCAAAGTAAGTCTGGTCTTGCGGTTAATTCACATTTCCCTATAAGCTCCTAGTTGGGACCCCTAAAGCGTCAGTCTAGTTAAATCTCAGCCTGCATTATGGTGCATTCTGGGAATTCACGCTAATAGACCCAGCTGAGAGAACATTATACCTTTTATGTTAACAGTATTGTAGTAAAGCCATTGTATTTTGTATTAACATTTAATAAAGAGACTGTTTAAACCCTATGATCTTATATATAGATTTAAAAACAGAAAATGAATGGCTGTCT
Organism: Rhinoderma darwinii; assembly: GCF_050947455.1. NCBI lineage: Eukaryota > Metazoa > Chordata > Amphibia > Anura > Rhinodermatidae > Rhinoderma > Rhinoderma darwinii. The sequence goes on from NC_134688.1 coordinate 349,223,775, forward strand.
TAGTCATTGTCTAGGCCTTTTCAGTTCATATTAATAATAGATTCAGGATATAATAACTACCTGTAGTCTGCATTTTGGCAATATTACCATTACAATGTACTCATTCAATACTTATTCTGGGAACTGAATGGTAAATCAATATTCATAACATAGTTATAAGGAGGAAGGAAATAATAAATCAGGAAAATAATAAAAAAAACTTAGCGGAACATTTGATTTCTTGTTACAACTCATGCCAGTTCACTATTTGCACAATAGTCTTGGATATTAAAGTAGGTATTAAAGTTGATTTCTCATTGTAATTTGTCAGTTTCTGGATGTCATCCACTATGGATTAACCAGTGGCTGCCTGGGCACCTTTCCACCTGCAGAAGTGATCTGGCACGGATTGCCGCGCAGGGCTGGCATCGGAGGTGGAAGTTACTATTAGCGACTGGTGCTCACAGCTGCTCAGTAGAACTTATTATTAGCAGAGCAGCGAGCTGCATGGGAGAACGAGGAACCTTAGTAAAAATGGGCAGGGTTTTTGTGTCATTATTAGCTGGCACTGTTGTGGCGACTCTGACGCTGTCTAATTTTTGGGGGCTCCGTTGCAGTTTTAGGGTAGCAATGCGGGCTGCACTGAAGATAACTTAAAGAGGCTCTGTCACCACATTATAAGTGCCCTATATTGTACATGATGTGATCGGCACTGTAATGTAGATTACAGCAGTGTTTTTTATTTAGTTATAACCTATATTAGCTTTATGCTAATAAGTTTCTCAATGGACAACTGGGCGTGTTTTACTTTTTGGCCATGTGGGCGTTGTACAGATGAGTGTATGACGCTGACCAATCAGTGACCAATCAGCGTCATACACTTCTCTCCATTCATTTACACAGCACATAGTGATCTTAATAGATCACCATGTGCAGCCACATACACACACATTAACGTTACTGCAGTGTCCTGACAATGAATATACATCACTAACCAGCCAGGACATGATGTCTATTCAGAATCCTGACACTTCGCTAATACAATCCTGACACTAGAGCACAGCAAGCGTAATCTCGTTTGAATCTTGTGGCTGTGTTTTCTTGTATGCATATTGGCAAAAATGAAAACAGATTGTCAGATATATATTTTTTTAAATCTGCTGGAATCAAAATATTTAGCAAAAAATACATAGGGCAACAAATGCGTGACAGCAGTTTTTTTTACGGCCGTCACACGGCTGCATTAGAATCAATGTACTACTACGGGGCTATTAAAACGCCTGTTTTTGTAACGGCCCGTGAAAAAATAGGATATGTCCTATTTTTGCCCATTTTCATGGATCCCTTTAATAGACGCATGTCTATGAGGGATCTGTGAAATCGGTTCCTGCATGGATGCAAATCGGCCTGTGAAAAACGGCCGTTTTTCATGGCTGATTTAACAGCCGTTTGTGTGAATAAGCCCTTAGTGAACATATTCTTCATCTTGGCCCTTGTTGAATATAATTGGTTGCCCTCTGCTGGAGTCAAGGATGGCACTTCCTACGCACATAATGAGCGCCTCTGGTACAGACAATACTGGTACAGAAGCTTCTCAGGAGGAAATCCATCTACTTACAATGGATCAGGGAAACAAGTTAGATGTGCTATTTATCAGTCTGGCAAGTTGGGAAATGACCCTTGTAGCACTTGCAGTGGCATCGATATTTTTTGTCAAAATTTAGGATCTGCCCTGACAAAAATCAGCCAGTTATTTGTTAAGGGTATGTGCACACGCTAGCTACCTTTTACGTCTGAAAAGACAGACTGTTTTCAGGAGAAAACAGCTGCCTCGTTTCAGACGTAAAAGCTCCTCCTCGTATTATGTGAGGCGTCTTTGACGCTCGTAAATCTTGAGCTGCTCTTCATTGACTTCAATGAAGAACGGCTCAAATTACGTTGCAAAGAAGTGTCCTGCACTTCTTTGCCGAGGCAGTCATTTTACGCGTCATCGTTTGACAGCTGTCAAACGACGACGCGTAATTGACAGGTCGTCTGCACAATACGTCGGCAAACCCATTCAAATGAATGGGCAGATGTTTGCCGACGTATTGTAGCCCTATTTTCAGATGTAAAATGAGGCATAATACGCCTCGTTTACACCTGAAAATAGGTCGTGTGAACCCAGCCTAAAACACATTCCCTGTTCTTGTTGTCTTGTAAATAACACAGCAGCCATGTTTTTTTCTCACTATCTTCTCTGTCGGCAATTTTCTGCTATTATTGCTTTCTTCTGTGTAAATGAATGACAGGAGCGTCAGCATAATAATCCCTGTCTATACAGGGATAGACAGAAAGGAAGTGTTATATTTGTGCCTAAGTCATTTTGTAGGCAAACCGATGAACTGGTTTCCCAGCAAGGTGACCACCACTTTACGCTGAAAGCTACATGGAGAGATGGTGGTCACCTTGTGTCACATGGACTGTTACATATAATGCAAAAAGGCAATAGTATTCAAGTAAATTGGTCAAGGGGGTGAAGTATATTATAGAGGACAAAATGCAAGAATATCCCGATAAGAAATATTGTCATCAAATATTAATAAATACATGAAATATGTTATTCTAAAAACTTTTCAATTTCTCTGTGTTATGAGGGCACCCGAACCGACAAGTTCAGTTTTAATTGTTATTTTTGTAAAACTTATATTATATTGTATATATAAAACTAAGAAAGACTTATTATCGCATGTTGTCTATTGACTTTAGAGAAATCTGTATTTATTCTCAGCTAATATCAGTATAACACTGTGTTTTGGATGAGATAGCTCGTCTTAAGCGCAGATTTAATAGCCAGACATTTGTTCTAAAGGTGACCTGGGAAAAAACGGACGCAGGTTTTTCTAAAATGAAAACGTTTAGCAGACAGGACAGTGTGATAAATAGCTGTCCTCGTATTGAAAAAAACATTAAATTTTTCTAAAAATGGAATTTATATATCAGTAGACTCTTGTCATGGACTTTTGAATGCACTGCGAAATTTGGATACAATTCTTAATTGGTTTAAATTTATATCTATGAATGTATTTTGATACTAGTGTGAACATCGTTTTGTTGATATTCTTTAATAATATATAAACTAATCTGTAATATGTTTTGTACAAGAATAGTGAAATATAGGGGGCTTTCCAATCCTATCGGTATCACTACTAGTACATTGTAAACACACGCACTGCAATTTATATGTAGTTCTTTAAGGCTGTATTCACATCACCGTCTGTGTTCCGTTGAGGGGTTCCGTCTGAGGTTTCCGTGGGGTAACCCCTCAGTGAAAAGGCAAACGGTTACGGAAACCTAGCTAATGATTTCCATCTGTCACCTTTGTGACAGGGTTCCTTTGTTTTGACAGAATCAATAGCGCAATCGACTGCGGTATTGGTTCCGTCAAGAACAACGGAACCCTGTCACAATGGTGACAGACGGAAATCATTAGCTAGGTTTCCGTAACCATTGAGTTCAATGGTGAGGGAAACTAAAACTTAGGTGTCCGTTTGCCTTTCCGTTGAGGGGTTAACCCGACGGAAACCTCAGACGGAAACCCTCAACGGAAGGGCAATGGTGAAATGGAGAAAGGGGGTGGTGCGGTCAAATGGGTACAGTACGGCAATGATGTAGATAAAACTAGAGCTGCAGTGGCTTTAGAGCAAGTCCCTAAAAAGTACTGACACTAAAGTCACAAATCTGAGTGATCTCCCTCATAAGTGCACCCCGGGGACCGGAACAGATCCAAAAGTGACAGTCCCTAAATCTGGGAAATCTTAAATGCCGCCTTATCCAATGCATTTTGCCATCGTAGCTCATCAGGAATAAGTCATGTCAGTCTGGGATCCGTGAAAATAAATGGTATGTCAATAATAACTTTTGTAGATAGCTTATAGCCTAACTCCATTGCAGTAATTGTATATACATAGTGTAGTTAATAATGCGGAGTGGCCCCAATCACCGGTTAAGTGTTTGGCTTCTGGAACATTGAGGCTAAACTAAGGAGGGCCATTCTAAAAAGGGAAAGTAAGATGATTGGGGATTTCAAGAGAGTGGACATATTCATGCCATGGGAAGAGAGTGAGGTGGATGGCAAGGAATACAATCCCTAAGCCTCCCATATTTACATGAAATACCCTCCGATTATGTTGGATATATGCATATTCCTACTCTTCTTACTGCCCTAAGTGCATTCTGCGGAATGTTTTAGTTGCTTAGCAACCACTTACCTTCCACTCCGGGTGACCACCAGGTCAGTGCATATAGTTACATGTATTGTTCTGAAGTGGTCACCGGAAATTCTTCATGGGGTTGCAAGAAAACCCAGTGCGTGTGCTGGATACCGGGATAGGTGGGAACACAAGCCATTCTGCATTGGCCGAGGTATTTAAATATAGGGCTAGGGCAGAGATCTGAAACCCGGGGAAGGAAAGCCTTTCTATGACTATGTTGAAATGTTATTTGTTATAATGAATGTAGATTTTCTAATCATTATATTAGATCATATAGATATTTAACATATTCATACTCAGTTTATGTGTTTTTTTGTCTTTGCAGCAAAAGAAGATTTCCAAAGGCCTGCATCCTATGTAATGCAAGATTGTTTGCCTTAGACATTTTTCAGAAACTGGAAAATGTAGAAAACACGTAACTTCTGGAAGAAACACGTGTCGCTGAAGAAGCCTCAAATAACAGATCTACACAGAATGAAATGAACAAAATGTAAATGACTCTTTATGAAGAGATACTGCAGTATGTCGACCAATGGAAGACTTGGTCTCTTAGTAATATTTTCTTTCTATTTTTATAAAACATGTTTTTAGCTTTCTGTTCTACACAAGTGCATTATTATGTTGAAGAATTTTTGTTGAAATCTGAAACACACCTGGATTCAGTGCAATGTGTTTTAGAAGGAAAAGACAAACTCTAGATGCAAAAAGTTGTTGTTTTTTTTGTGATCATTGCCATTCACTGAAAGTAGAACACTGTATCCAGTCTAGTAGAGCTGCTGGCTTGATGTGAATGAATGGGAAAATAGAAACTTTACATTCGTTTGTAAGTTACAATCTCAGCGGTGTCTTGTCGTTTCCGTTTCCTATCTCAAGTGACGCTACAAGCTTTATGTTCAACGCACACACCACAAATAAATATATAATGATATATATATACACTGAATGGCCACTTTATTAGAGACACCCATCTAGAAGCGCTTTGGACCACCTTTGAACTTCAGCACCACAGCAATTCATCGAGGCATAGATTCCGCTAGGTGTTAAAAATTGTTCTGTAGAAATATTGGCCCGTGCGGACAGGATAGCTTCTCACAGTTGTCGCTGACGTGTCCTTCTGCCATAGGGTAAACAGCTGCCATGAAGGGATGAATTTGGTTGGCTACAATGCTTAGCCCTACTGTTCAACTGTCCATCCATAGACATCAGAGGACCCAGGGTGTGCCAAGAAAACATACCTCACCCCATTACTCCTCCTCCACCAGCCTGAACTCGTTTTACCTGACAGGTAGGGTTCATCAATTCATGCTGCTTATGCCAATTTCTAAACCTCCCATCAGCATGGTGCAACGGAAATGTGGAGTCATCTGACCTAGCGATATTTTTCCACTGCTCAGTGATGCAATCTTCGCGCTCTTTTGCTCATTGGAGTCTTGCCTTTCTTTTTCCCTAAGACAGCATTGGCATTTAAACTCGTCGTCTGCTGTTATAGCCCATCCGTAAAAGGAACACAAATTGCGCGTTCAGACACATTAGTTGGCGCACCAGCGTTTTATTCCGCTGCAATATGCTTCACTGTGCACCGCCTGTTCGGCAAAACTATTTTTGACATCCTCCTCTGACCCCTTTTGTCGACAAGCTGTTTATGTCCACAGGATCCCCTATTGCTGTATGTTTTTCCTCTATCACATTATGTTCTTGACACCATTACATGACAAAACCCCACAAGGTTGGCAGTTTTTCAAATACTGGCCCTGGCTAGTCTAGCAACAATGACCATGTCTTGTTCGAAAATAACAGATCGCTCAATTTTTTTATTCTAATGTGAATTCACACCGAAACTAACACACGGAAAACCTGCTCACTTGATTCTATGCTGCACTCCAGGGTCAATTGTCTAATTTTCATATTGGGAATCTCCAATAGCAGGTGTCTCTGATAAGGTGGCCATTCAGTGTATAAATAAATAAATATATATATATACACACACACACATCTTTACATTATAAGTGTATGTACCAAAGCTATAAATGTAAGTCCAGTCTGACATTGTGACCACTAGTGTGTAACTTTTATCATGTGCAGCAGCCGATCATATTTTGTCCAAAATTGTTAAAATTGGCGTGTTTTATACCATTTACTCAAAGCAGGCTCAACATAGATTGACTACTTTTGAAAAGTCACCCTTACCTTCTGCTGTAAAAAGTGTAGAACGTGCACTGTTGGGCTGGTCTATAACCTTAATTCATATACTGCTCTGTGGGTCAAATAGTAAAGATGCTAAGGGATTATGAACCCTCATTGTCAACTACATTGTTTGGTCAGCCAGAAAACAACTGATATGCTCAAAAAAGTGGTTGTCTATAATTAGAGAAAGGGTGTGAATTTTTCCCAGAAATGGCACCACTATTGTCCATAGGCTGTGACTGGTATTACAGCTATCCCCTTCAAGTGAAAAATAGACAATAGTTGCATTGTTTCTTAAAAAAAGAAGCCGACCCTTTTTTCTAATCCTGGTCAACTCATTTAAATGACGATTGTCTGGCCGTGCCCTACATGTTTTGAATTATAGGTACAGACAATCCCAGGCATAACACAAGTTCCAGATTTCCATTATATTAGTTGCCTTATTCTTCTGTGTGTTTCACACAAATTGGACATTGAGTTCATCACAGGGAAGATCCATCCAGTATGTTCTGTATACAGTAGGAGGTTATTTCATGGGCAGTAATCAATGAGATATCGGGGCATTTACTAATACTTGTGTGCTGCCAAGCGCTATGCTTGTATGTAGTTACGGCGGCATGTCTGCTGTAATCCCCAAGACAACACATTGAATACGGCCACTTGGGAGCTTCACAACTTTAAGGTAAAACCCTTATTTCCAGACAAATATGAAAATGTTGTAGGAGTCGTAAAAAGTGGCGGGAGCTTTATAAATATGGTGTTCAAACTACCACTAGTGTAATTGCATTTACTATAAGTACAGTATACTATATGTGAATTTTGCATATCTATCTATCTATCTATCTATTGCATATCTAATATTTATCTATCCATTTATCTATTGCATATCTATCTATCTCATATCTATCTATCTATCTCATATCTATCTATCTATCTATCTATCTATCTATCTATCTATCTATCTATCTATCTATCTATCTATCTATCTATCTATCTATCTATCTATCTATCTATCTATCTGTCTATCTATCTATCTATCTCATATCTATCTAATCTATCTATCTATCTATCTATCTATCTATCTATCTATCTATCTATTTATCTATCTATATATCTATCTCATATCTATCTATCTATCTATCTATCTATCTATCTATCTATCTATCTATCTATCTATCTATCTATCTATCTATCTATCTATCTATCTATCTAATATCTATCTATCTAATATCTATCTATCTCATATCTATCTATTATCTATCTATCTATCTATCTATCTATCTATCTATCTATCTATCTATCTATCTATCTATCTATCTAATATCTATCTATCTAATATCTATCTATCTAATATCTATCTATCTCATATCTATCTATCTATCTATCTCATATCTATCTATCTATCTATCTATCTATCTATCTATCTATCTATCTATCTATCTATCTATCTATCTATCTATCTTTCTATCTATCTATCTATCTATCTATCTATCTATCTATCTATCTATCTATCTATCTATCTATCTATCTATCTATCTATCTATCTATCTATCTATCTATCTATCTATCTATCTATCTCATATCTATCTATCTCATATCTATCTATCTCTCTATCTATCTATCTGTCTGTCTGTCTGTCTATCTATCTATCATCGCATATCTATCGCATATCCATCCATCCATCCATTGTTTCTGTCTATCTATATAATAGACAAACAAAAGTTCACAATTCGGGTAAATAAGCAATAACATGACCTAACTTCTGTATCAACGTCTACCTGTTTCATAATCCGAGGGTAAACTTTGTGATTCTTTTCAGTGCTGCTATATACTGCTTTCTTATTGTATAAAACGGTTATTTCTAGTTAATTCTTATTGCAATTGTTCTTTAAAAGGTGGCATATGATGAGTTAGCAGATGATAAAGTTGCCAATTCATGGACAAAAACATAACATTTGCAATCAAACAGAACAAGAGATAAGTACATATTATAGACAGAGTCCTCAGCTTTGACCATTAGGCTGGGCTCACATGTGGCGGACTATTACACTGCTGTAAAAATCTGCAGTAAATCTGCAAATATTAATGGATGTATTACAGATTTACATGCAAATTTCACCAAGGATCGAATTAAACAAATCTGAGACAAAATAGAGCACGCTGCAGAAAATCTGCGACATTCACTCAGATCTGTGCAGGTTGTGCAATATAATCACATGTGAACATGGCCTTATTGCGAGTTAAGAGTGCCCCCGCTATTGTAAAAGTCTTAAAAAGCAATTCCCGTCACTGCTTGATATTAACATATGAAGAACAGTAAACATTCAATTCAATGATGAATTGGTTTGGAAAATGTTTCGCGTTGTTCTGGGTTTTACTACCATCATGCAGTAGATGGGCCAAGCATTTTAAATCGTTTTTGTCCTTGGGGATGCTTTGTCTTGTGTTTATCGGGCAGGTTTGTCAATACTGTTGTAGGAACAGGTTTTATTGCTGTGTAAAAACTTGTCTAATGTCTGTTACATGGCTCAAGACAAATGTCTTTAAGGCTTCATGCACAAGACCATGTTACGGCTCTAATCAAGTCTATAGGGCCATACTTTTCATCCATATGCCTCCGATTTTTTACGGATTCATACAATTTAGAACAGAAAAATAACTCATGCCATGTTCCACTGGATGCCATATTTCATGAGTTCTCCTGCTTCTAGGAGTAACACAGTACTGAACGAAGCCATCATATGGCACCACATGGATGTACACAAGGCCTTATACTTACAAATGTTCTGAGACAGGCACCAACTCTGACCCATATTAAAAAATCTTAGCAACTGAATGTGAATTAGGCGTAACAGAAAAATGTTCATATCTAAGTGGAAATGCTAAATAAAATTACATTAAACCTTTACTCCACCAAATACAAGAATGAGTGATAATTATTTTGCCGTGTCTACAAGATTGAGTCAGATACTTAAATGCTATGTAGACATTTGAATTTTTTTTATTAAATCAAGGTTTTATGTGTTTTTAAACTTTTAAATTGACCTTTATTTAAATTACAGCTTTTACAATATTCATCCTTTATACACAGAAGCTGTATCATCCTGTCTAAGCTGATTCCCTCAGTTCAGCTGAACTGACGGCTCGGCTGAAAGCTGGTCCTGCGTGTCTCTGTCACAGGATCCACCTAATATTGATCACATCTAAGGTATGAACTTAAATGTAATCATTATTAGCTGGATCATGTATGTTGGAGACATTCAGGACCTGATCTCAGCTGAGCCATCTGTTCAACTGAACTGACGGAATCGTCTGAGAAGGAATGATACAGCCCACAAAGAAGCTGTATCGTCAAAAGTAAAAATAATTTATTTAAGTCAATTTAAAAGTTGTTTAAAAACACATAAAACACTGATTTATTAAATACAATCCTTCCAAAGGTGTACATAGCCTTTAAAGTGCATGTTCATCTTTGAAGACCATGTTACAATTTTTCTTTAGGTGTAATCGACATATGATAAGAACATATTGTGTACATTACATTACTTATATCATACTGATCCTGAGTTACAGCCTTTTTTTTTACTCCAGGGCTCTATTCATATTTCTCCAGTTTCTTATTGAAAATAGTCAACAATTATGTTAACACACAAACCTCTACCCACTTATCTGAGCTCCTCTAATATAGTGGGAAAGTTAGATCAAATTGCTGTACAGTCACTGCTGTAAACACTACACTTCCTAGAATACAAAACACCAGTGCAAGCTGTGCAGACATCGAGGCAGAAAGGAATGTTTGGGGATTTTAGCCCTGAGACTTGTAGAATTGTGAATGCATCTACGGATTATAACACAAGTTAAAAGAAGATTTTAAAGTTACTTAGCTTTCTATGTAGTCTTATTCTATATATGAGTGGTAATTAACCTGCCACAATATGGTAGTCTTAAAAATGGCCCTTGACACCATAACAGAATGCACATCATGTTCAGCCAGGGCCAGATTGGTGGTAAGCATACACACACGCCTGTACAGTCCTGGCCAAATGTTTTGAGACTGACACAAATATAGGTTTTTACAAAGTTTGCTGCTTCCGTTTCTACAGTGGCAATTTGCATTAACTCTGGATTGTTATGAAGAGTGATCAGATGAATTGCAAAGTCATCACTTGCCATGAAAATTAACTTAATCACAAAAACCCCATTTCCACTTCATTTCAGCCCTGCCACAAAATTACCTGCTAACATAATTTCAGCGATCTAGTGAGTTCAGGAGAAAGTGTTAAAGGGAACAAGGTAGCTGATATCACTCATGCTGATTGAATTATAAGAGCGGACGCGTTACTTTAAAAGAAGGATAGTGCTTGAAGTCATCGTCTTCTTCTGTTAACCATGGTTACCTCCAAGGAAACATGTGCAGTCATCATTGCTTTTCATTAAATGGCTTTACAGGCAAGGACATGGCTGTAAGATTGCCCCTAAATCAACCATTTATCAGATCATCAAGAACTTCAAGGAGACAGGTTCAATTGCTGTGAAGAAGGATCCAGGGTGTCCAAGAAAGTCCAAAAAGTGCCAGGACCGGGATCGGTTCAACAACAGTGCAGAGCTTGCTCAGGAATGGCAGCAGGCAGGTGTCAGTGCATCTGCACGCACAAAGAGGCAAAAGCTTTTGGAGTCTGGCCTGGTATCAAGAAGGACAGCAGCAAAAAAGCCACTTCTGTCCAAGAAAAACCAACAAGGACAGACTGACATTATGCAGGAAGTAGAGTGATTGAACTGCAGAGGACTGGGGTAAAGTTATTTTCTCTGATGAAGCCCCCTTCAGATTGTTTAGGAAAGCTGGAAGAATGATTGTCCGGAGAAGAAAAGGTGAGTACTACCGTGAGTCCTGTGTCATGCCAACAGTAAAGCATCCTGAGACCATTCATGTATGGGTTGCCTTTCATTCCAGGGAGTGGGTTCACTCACAATTTTACCTAAGGACACTTCCATGAATAAGGAATGGTATCAAAACATCCTACATGAGCAACTTCTCCCAACGATCCAGGAGTAATTTGATGACGAACCATGCTTTTTACAGCATGATGGAGCACCATGTCTCAAGTCAAAAGTGATTACTTAGTGGCTAGATGAACAAAGCATTGACATTTTGGTTCCATGGCCAGGAAACTCCACAGATCTCAATCCCACTGAGAACCTGTGGTCAATCCTCAAAAATCAGGTGGACAAACAAAAACACAGAAATCGTGATAAACTCCCAAGCATGGATTAGACTGGGTTGCCATCAGTCAGGATTTGGCTCAGAATCTGATATTTAGCATGTCAGGGCGAATTACAGAAGTCTTGAAAAAGAGGAGTCAACAATGTAAATATTGAGTCTTTGCATAAACTTAATGTTTTTGTCAATAAAAGTTTAAAAACGTATGAAATGCTTATAATTGTACTTCAGTATACCATAGAAACATCTGACTAAAAGATCGAAAAACACTGAAGCAGCAAACTTTGTGAAAACCAAAATTTGTGTCAGTCTCAAAACTTTTGCCAGGACTGTACAGATGTAGCAAATTGATAACTTGCTGCAGCATGAATATCACACAACAAAAGCTATTAAAAAAGTCAAGATACAGTTTGTTGCCACAGTGTAATAAACGTGCTAAGGGTCAAGTTAAAAATCGCTACATCTGTACATATATAACTTATTTACTCCATATATATGGTCTGTGTTCTTTCTATGTTTTTGTTAAGATCTACTCTTCTTTTGGGCAAAATATATTAAGTAGAAACACAGATAACAAATACAGGAAAGCACTCTAGCACCACATTAGTAACATTTTAGAAGGCACTACCATATGTTAAAGGGGTTGTCTGGTTTAGAAAACCTACAGTATTTTCAAATACATTTTTAGAGCATTCAGTGTTAACAGAGGAGAGCCCCTCATTTGGGATCCCCATCAATTAGTCATAGTAGAGAGCAGCTACAAAGAGTGTCTCTCTGGTGCACCCATGATATCCATGTACTCCATATTCATTTCAATAGTCAAAATGTAATGCTTCATTTCCCGTGTCAGCGCTATAGAGAATTTCAACACTTACAACCAGGTTTCTGCACAGATTACAGATCATCACGGGGGTCACAGCTTATTTCCGGTGGACCCTTCATAGAGAATGTTATTGTCAAGAGTTGACAACCCCTTTAACTGTAAAATGATTCAAATGAGAAGAAATACTTTAATTAACTTAACACATTGTTGTGTCAATAGTCAATGACTTTCCTTCTTCTGCAGTAGTATAATGCGGCAAAAAATGTATAATGGGGCAGGGTTACTAATGTTTAAGATTTAGACCAGACAATCAGAAGAGATGCCAAATTTATCACAGTGGCACACACTTTATGATAAAATTGGCGCATCTTGTTAGATATGCTAGATACTTCTCCCATCCTTATACCACTCCTTGTTTAGCTTAGTTTACATCTGGTGCAATTTTGGCACATTTTAAGCCATGCCCCCTTTTTTGCTAAGTCACTCCCCCTTCCTAGACACTTTTGAACATCTGTTCTTTTTGGCAAATTTGCTTCATAAATAGGCTAAAAACTTGATGCGAAATTATGCGCCAGAAATGTGCCCAATTTTTGCCCATTTTACAACATAATCATAGGGCTCCATAGAAAAACTTACTATGGGCCCTACCCCCACCTCCACTGAGAGCTACGACTAATATACAAAGTTTTTATTAAGTTGATGTTCACTGTAATAATATATCAGATCTTTATAGTGGGAGCTCTGTTATTACCGATGCAGAGTGTGAGCGGTGCGCCGATATCTCTCCCCTGTGCAGCGTGTAAAAGATTGGGAGCACACCTTGTTGATAAATCTGGCTTAGGCTAAAACCAACAGATTTGGACCTTTTCCAACACTTTTCCGAGTATAAAAGTGGAAGGAATGTTTAATAAAGAAAAGCCTTGACAGCTGAAACCGACTGAAATATCAGATAAAGTGGAACAGGTGATTCATATTTATAGCACTCTGTCTGAGCACCATATTTTCAATTTATTTACACCAGACAACTGGCATAAATACATTGATAAATCTCCCCCATAGAGCTGTAAATCCCCTCCTTTCACAGCACATGATAAAACTGTCTGCCTGTAGCCACCACTAGGGGGAGCTCAGTGTATATGAATTTATACAGCTACCATTGAACTCATAAATAATCTTTATGCACTGAGCTCCCCCTAGTGGTGGCAATTTACTATAGTACTACGTAGGGAAGCAGGAGAAGTTCAGAGCCAGGCCCCTTCTCACCAAGGGACCCATAGCAGTGGTGTGATCTGCATCTATGGGGAATACACCACTAATTCTAGGCAGATGATTAGTAAATCTACCCCAAAGTATATGAGAAAAGCTCAAAGCATCCAAATTAGGATGGGGCAGAGAAGTATTTCTTTGTTGTAGTTGGTTTAAAAGGAGGCAGATCTGGACCCATCATCCATTCACATATGAAAGCAGTATTATAATTGCACATCACTGTTATCCTGCTAGAAATCATGCTAGGCTTTTTATATGCCTAATGTATAGGCATATAGTCAATTTTAGGCTTATTCAAAATAATTTATCTGGAAATGTTTCCCACGTTGTGATATTAGTACAATTAGATTAAGGAAGACCCATAATCTCTGACATGTCTGTGTTTAGTAATAATTTGTATGCCTATGAGAAAACAATGTTGAAGCATCTTTTCTTAGAACTCTGCATTGAGCCATACCTCCTGGAAATATATGAATAAATTGACAACTGGGCATTTCCATTTTTCCTTTTTAATAAGGTACATCCCTACACAGTCTTACAATTTCAGCACTGATTAAACCATGTCAAACTGTGTAGGGACACATCTCTTTGACAAGAGCAACAGTAACACCCTGTTGTCAATTTATTTATACATTTCCAGGAGGAACAACAGAGGAATGGCACAATGCAGAATTCTAAGAAAAGATGCAAGTATTTACTATAACATGAGAACAGATTGGTTATCTTAAAAGGGACACTAACCTAAAGTATATGTTAGCTACATTAGCTGTACAGTTAGGTGCAATTTAAGACTAGAAAGAGACTGTGTATCACTGGCAGTAAGTCCCAAAATATGTCTGCCCCTATGATCAGTACTTTATCTCAAATATTATTAGTTCCGAGAACATTCTGAAACATTAACACATCTATGAGAGACTGATATCAGCACAGTTTTTTAAGATTTGCTTCTATTTTAGGTTGAGTGCCATTGGTAGTAAGAGAAAGGATAAAATAAAATGATTGAATAATTGCAGCATAGTGACAATAGTAACAATGTATATCCTAAATATTACTGATGTGTTTCCACTTTACAAATTTGGGTTAAGCTTTATGTGATTTAGAAAAAAAGTGATTTCTTGTTACCAAAATGATATCAATGTTTGTCTTCATGCAGCAAATGTGGGAACATTGTTGTGTAAAATGTTATATGTGTGAAAAATATTGTATGCACCTCATCATATCAAAATAAAGTATGTCCCTAAGCTTTTGTTCCTAACAATTGTATTATTCTAACATTTGTGGTATAACATTATAAGTCTACGTTTTTTTTTATGACACATTGACACCTAGTTAGGCCAGATTCACACGAACGTGGGGAAACTCGGACGTGAAAAACCTGACGTTTTTCATGTCTGAGGTGCCCCTGTGCAGGTCCTGTTTTCATGGATACCAATAGACTTGAGTCTATGGAGGGATCCGTGAAAACGGAACAAAATAGGACATGTTCTATTTTTCAATGGACCCTTCACACGGTCCGTCGAAACAACGGCCTTGTGAATGGCCCCATTGAAATATATGCGTCCGTGTGACGGACGTTGTTTTAATGGCCGTCACACAGACGTACTCTGTTCATCTGAATTCAGCCTTACATACAGTAGGTTGAAAAAAGACACAGGTTTGTCAAGTTCAATCTTTCTCAATCAATTACACATCATTCATTGCTTGATTATTTATAACCCTCAATGGCTTTTGGCATTAGTGAAGCATCCCGCCTTTTTTAAATGCTGACATAATATCTGCCATTACTACCTCTTGGGGTAAGGCTTTCCATAGTTTAACTACACTAACTGTAAAGAACCCTTTCTTATATTGATGTCTGAATTACCTTTCCCACACACATAAAGAATATCCTCTGGTCCTTTGTACAGTTCTGGGAATGAATAAATCATGTGCCTGTTCTTTGTATTGACCACACATATATTTATACATGTTGATAAGATCACCTCTAAGGCATCTTTTTTCCAAGCTGAACAAGCCCAATTTTTCTAGCCTCTCATTGCAAGAAAGTCCTCCCATCTCATTTAATAATCTTGTGGCTCGCCTTTGCCCCCTTTCCAGCTCTCCTATATCTATTTTACAATGTGAAACCAAAAACTCAATCCCATATTAGAGATGTAGTCTTTCAAGGGATTTAAAGAGGGGAAATATTACTTTGGGCTCACAGGTTTTGATATCCCTTTTTAAATACCTTAAAATCTTATTTGCTTTTGCAGCTGCAGCTTGGCATTGAGTACTGCTATAAAAACTTGAAGCTCCTGGGCCCCAATGCAAAATCTGTTACAAGGTCCTTCACCTACCATTTACTATTTATAATACTTCTTATGTGGCAGAGAAGCCTTTGGGCCCCCTCAGACACCAGGGCCAGATGCGAATGCTACCTCTGCCTCCCCAATAGCTATGCCCCTGTCCACATGTGATACACTTAACATGTACGCCAGGAAAGCTCTGGAATAGCGTAGTATACCCTTTTTTAACATAGTAGTCTATGGGTAATGCATAACCTGTGATGAAATACGTTTAATGGATACCGATACTTCATGAAAAGTGTCATTAGAATTCATGACAAGCCCGCTGAAGAGCGAGCGCCGCATCTGAGTGATTTTAGAGGGAGGGGGTCCCCTCTATCATCCCACTGGCATCCCCGCGTGCATAGCGGGGTGCCGATGGGTTCTATGGCAGCCTGGGGGTCTAACAAAGGCCCCCAGGTCTGCCTTTAGTGATTGCCTGTTCGGCTATGCCAGAGGCATGACCTAACAGGTGCCTGACAGTTTTACACTGACCGGCAATAATACACTGCAATACCAAAGTATTGCAGTGTATTATAATAGCGATCAGAAGTCTGCACAGTAAATTTCCCTAGTGGGACTAAAAATAAAGTAAAAAAAAGTTAAATAAAGTTTGAAATAAATAAATATATGTCCCAAGTAAAAAATAAATTAAAAAAAACACTTTTTCCCCTTACAAAATACTTTATGAAAAAAAGTAAAAAGTTACTCATAGTTACTCACGTCCGTAACGAACCCGACTATAAAATTATTACATTATTTAACCCGCACGGTGAACGCTGTAAAAAATATAATAAAAACAACGCCAGAATTGCTGTTTTCTGTTCATCCTGCCTTCAAAAGAATTTGATAAAAAGTGATCAAACCGTCGCATCTACTCCAAAATAGTACCAATACAAACTACAAGTCGTCCCGCAAAAAAAAAGGCCTCATACAGCTGCATCGGTCAAAAAATAAAATGGTTATGGCTCTTAAAATATGGCAAGACAAAAGCAAATAATTTTGAAAAAAATGTGTTGTTACTGTGTAAAAGTAGGAAAACATAAAAAAATCCATATAAATTTGGTATCGCTGCAATCATAACGACCCGCTGAATAAATTATGTTTTTTATACCACACGGTAAACGGCGTAACATTAAGAAGCAAAACGAATGTAGAAATGTCAAATTTTTTTCCAGTACCCCACTAAAAAAGTTATTCAAATGTTAATCAATAAATTATATGTACCCCAAAATGGTGCAATTATAAAATACAACTTGTCCCGCAAAAAACAAGTCCTTATACAGCTAGGTCGATGCAAAATAAAAAAGTTATAGATCTTTGAATGCGACGATTGAAAAACTTAAAAAATTGCTCGCTCATTAAGGTTTAAAATACCTTCGGTATTAAGGGGTTAAAGTTAAGACTGAGCCTCACAATAATACCAGGCTTTTGGTTGCATTTCTCCTATAATAAAAGAAAATGAAGACTTCAGGTTGATTTACATTCAAACCATTAACCTTTTTCTAAGAAATCCTTCATAGCAATTGACAGTTAAATATCACCACATTATATCAGATGGTTTTCTGATAATTCACATTTATAATCACAGCTATTCCTTTTTCCAGTAAAATCTACCTTCCCATTAAACTGGATTCACACAGGGCAATCTTACCACAGAGGCCGGATGTGCATCATGAGTTAAATTTACACACATTCCTTTTTATTTTTATTTTAATGTTCTTTGTGGAATTTGTTGTGATGCTTTTAACTCAAGATTTGTATGACTAAAACTGGAGCGCCATTTATATTATGAAATAAACAGTACAATAATGAAATCAACACTATGCTGCCATTGTGGGCATACTAAATGTTTCTCCATAAACATATGTACCGCTTTAGCCCCAACCCCAAATAATTTGCCCCATCAAAAATAACGTATAGTATACCTCTAAATGTAGTTCCAATTACTCACAGATGATGTCAGTTGTTATGGTTGTGGTTCTCTTTTTACTTCTGTCCTTTTCCAGACAGACATGAAAGCGCTTCTTTCAGCTATGATGCGCCACTGTAGAGTTTGCTGCCCAGGCTCCCATGCCAGCTACAATGCCCCTACAACAGCCTCAATGTCAATTATGCCAGTCCCAATGCCCCCATGACAACCACAGTGCCAGAGCAGTAACTGACGTTGGCAAAGACGTCAGTTACTTAGAATGGGGAAGATATGGCATGACAAAACTGCAGTAAAACCATTTGTTAAATACTGTCTTGTTTTTCCCAATGTATTAGTGGTATGGCTTCCTGATATAGTTACATAGTTACATAGTTACATAGTTAGTACGGCTGAAAAAAGACACATGTCCATCAAGTTCAACCAAGGGAAGGGAAAAGGGAAGGAAAAATTTCTACACATAGGATACCAATAAACATGAAATTGTTATGGTGTCCTCCTTCCCCAAAGGGAAAGGGAGTCAGGTATATGTAGGGGGACAGGTTGCTAATTTTGCCTCAGGGATGCTGTATCCCTGTTTTTATTCGTGGATCAATCTGTCAGTTTTGTTTGTAGTCTGTAACCATGGAGACACATAGGTCTTCATAGGAGCTACATACACAAAACTGTCGGATATTTTTAAACAAGACAATTTGCAAAGTTGTTTCAGTATTTATTTTTGAATCATGCGAGCTATAAAACATTTGGTTTCATAAGTGGACATAGCCTTTTGCTTCTTTTCAGTGGCATCATCTTACCGCTTATTTGTGAACCCAGCCTTTTCTGCAGAAAAAAAAAATATCTATATTATCCTCCTATTTTTTTTATACTTTTTCGTTTTACATTTTATTTTAGTTTTTTCCATTTGAAATGTAAACATCTTATCTATTCATCTTTTATATGTTCATGATGCATTCATTCAGTCTACCCCTCCATCTACCCTCACCTGAGTGTAGGCAATATGAACAATAGGTGAAAGACGTATCCTCCTACTGCCTTTGACTGTAATTGACATGAGACAAAACAAAGATTCAGGTTTCAGGAGCTTGTAGAGGACTCTGCAGACTGGACTGACAAAAAAGGTCTTGCCTTTTTACTTTTTCTAATTCATCTCTAGGTTTAATATTCCTTTGTGTTTAACAATAAATAGAATTTAGATTTTTGCAGCCAGTCAATGCTCATCTAACAAATATGTGAGACAAATAGAGTGATTATATGGCATTTCCAATAATGTGCTGGATACCAAACACCTGCTGGTTTTATGGCCTCTTCATAATTAAAGGTAACATTAATTGCCTTGTAAACC
This sequence comes from Rhinoderma darwinii, assembly GCF_050947455.1. NCBI lineage: Eukaryota > Metazoa > Chordata > Amphibia > Anura > Rhinodermatidae > Rhinoderma > Rhinoderma darwinii. The sequence goes on from NC_134688.1 coordinate 349,243,097, forward strand.
TGAAAGCCGCAAATAGGAGCCACATGTCAATGACCTTGTCTCTGACAAAGAAGAAAAAGACAATTTCCCACTACTGGAATGTTGCTAGAATGGAGCATTGCATCATAGTACAACTTCTGTCAAAGAACCGTAAACCATTAGTTCCCACGGGACCTGAAAATATTCAGAAGATTGATGGAAAGACATTTCACGGTGTAATGATAGGATTGAACCTGAAGATGCTTATGATATTTACTATATGTCTACAGCATATTGATCCCATATTTCATCTATTTGAATTAAGGTTTTCTCAGTTGTAAGGATTAGCTCTTAGTGGTTTTTTGAGCAGAGAATGTGATAGCCGTCTGTTTTTTTCATCCTTATTTATTCTGGTTCTATGGAAATCCTTATTGTCCAAGAACTGCTGACAAACAGCTCTGTCTTTACACGGTCCTGCCTAGCATTCCAATACAGTTGGTAAACAGTCTGATGTAAAGTTTTAGTGCCCGTTAGGTTACCATGTTATGAGCATTATGCAATCATACCCACCACCCCCAACCGAGGGAACCTATTAAAGTCAATGGGTTCCGTTGGCAATTGTCGTTGTACGTTGTGCAATGGAACCGTTGGTTCCGTTATTCACTTGTTCTGCTCCTCTGACGGAGCAGAACAACGGAATGGCACAACGCAGGTGTGAACCCAGCCTTAATTATACAAATCACTGCATGCTGCAAGTAGCTCTGGTGATTACATGTCATATAATGCCTTGGTCATAAAGGTAGATGAGACCAAAGCACATCCAGCAAAAGCTACAGTTCTGTATGTCATTCCAAAGTGCGTGCTGGATTTTGGCATGTCACATATGCAAGACTCAGAAGTAGGGATGTCACGATACCAGAATTTGGACTTCGATACCGATACTTCGTGTAGTATTGCGATTTCGATACCAAAACGATACTTTGCCAACAGTAATAAAAAATAAAAAATTCTTCCATTTTCTGATGTGAGGCGCGAGGTGTTATTGAATTTTGAATGTGCCTCACATTAATAGTAATTAACCCCATCAAGTTTCTCATTCATAATGAGCTAATGCGTAAGGTACATGATGGGGTTAATTACTATTAATGTGAGGCACATGGAGGTTAAATTTATCACACCTCGTGCCTCACAATAAGTGGAAGAAAGCAGTTTTTATTTTATTTTTTTTACAGCGTACACATCATAAATGATGCAAAAAAATTGTTGTGAAGGTTATTACGGCCGCGCGAATACCGAATATGTGTATATGTTATGTATTGAGACTTATTTTAATGTTTATTGTATAAATAGTGTACGTGTATTTTTTTAAATTTAATATTACTTTATGTTTTTACTTTAATGTACTGGTATATATCTATATACCAGTAAATTAGCCTGTGTACGGATAGTACACAGGCAGTTGTTAGGACATACCTCAGTATACCCTAACAACAGGAAATATGGTAAGACAGCCCTGGAGTCTTTCAATGGACCATGGGCTGTCTGCCCATATATGGTATGTCCCTCAATCGCGTCACAGGAATTCCCTGTGATGCAATCCAAAGGGCATCCCCCCCCATCTCATCTCATTTTCCCCTGAATGCTGCAGTCAGCTTTGATCGCAGCATTCACGGGAATAACGGCGGAGATGAGAGGTTTCTCTGATCTTCGCCGTTATAGACCGGGGCTGCGGCTGTGTAATACAGCCATTGCCCCGCTCCTGACAGGAAGTGCGTGCGCGGTCAGCATGAGGTGATGCGGCCGGCGCTGCACTAATGAGCGGCGGCGCAGACACTGAAGACAGAACATGGGGGTGTTTTGCAGTGCGCCCGCCATATTTTATTCTTCAGTGTGGGCGCTCATTAGTACAGCACCGGCAGCATTACCTCATCCTGACGGCGCACACTTGTTGTCAGGACTCAGGAGCGGGGCGATGGCTGTATTACACAGCCGCAGCCCCGCTCTCATACATTCATGTGTTACAACACCGAGCTGTGCGGCCGTACAGCTCAGTATCGAAATACATGAAATAACGGTATCGAACCGTTTGGGGATGCACAGTATCTAAACAGTATCAAAGTTTCAATGCATCATGCATCCCTACTCAGAAGAGGTGAGTTATCTCTTCTACAGTAAACAATGAGTAGCCTGGAGGAAATTCAGCGCCAAAGCATAATGTTATGGAAATGCAAGTTTGAGCGATTTTCCAAAGGCTGCTGGGGTCTGCCAGGAGAGAGCGTGCACGTAAAACCGCAACCTCAAATACGAAACCACTCTGATCAACAGAGTCTAAGGCTACTCTAAGGTGTTCACCAGAGCTGACCGCAAGGTGGGATGGTCTTTGCTGCTTAGAACCCAGGTTGTCTTAGCAGAATTCTGTGTTGGATGCAGGAAAACCTGAGCTGGAAACCAGACAGCCAGAGGGTTAAGTGAAAGTCCAAAACTAGAACAAGGGGTGATCAGGCAAAGCAAAGGTCAAAACCAGCTGGGAGCAGATTATCAGAATCGGTAAGCAGAGGGTACACACACACACACACACACACACACACACACACACACACACACACACACACAAACTATTATGACATTATCAGATTTGAAAATAGCCTTTAAATACACAGAGTGCTGTGATGTCATCAAAATATAGCACAGCCTATTAATAAACACAAACAGTGGGTTGGGGAATTATAAAGATCCGTATTATGATGGCTGATTTTAGATTTTATTAAGCTAAGTTGTATGCCTGAAAAAAGTAAAAAAATAAAAAAATTGGTTTGATTAAAACATTAAATAAGTAGATAAATAAACATATACACACACACACACACTCACACACACTCACACACACACACACACAAACACACACATGCGTACACACATGTTAACACACACACACGCGCACCCACACATACTAATGTCCCATCATTGCAATACAGCACAGTCTTTAAACTTGTGCAATAACTGTATGCAGAGTACAGTGTCAATCGGATTAGAAAAGTCTAAGTATATTGCATCTGTCCACATTCTTGATGACTATTTTATAAAAAGCATGTAAATTTGTTTAACAAGATCTTCCTTTCATACATTTATACTGGCTGCTGGTGACTATATCATTTTTAAAAACATGCTATTCAATGTGATATCTTATGACATTTTCAAGTAACTTTCCAACTATAGATGTTAAACTTACTGGCCTATAGTTGTCATATTGGATAACATAAGCTTTTTTTAGCTTTTGTAAGGTTCGGCCTATTTTAGACCTTCAGGACCTAGCGATTTTATTTTTTCACCACTGCATTCTAAAAGCCATAACTTTTTAATTCTTCTGTTGACATAGCTGCATGGGGGCTTGTTTTTCAAGCTGGTGGATTGAGAAAGCTTGTATCAATGTGATACTGCTGTTGCCTGTTCAGCTCAATGTCTGTACCCGCCATTATATTTCCTATTTGAAAAAATGAGGAAACTAAGGATTTTAATAGTTGTGAGTGACACTTCTTTGCTCTATTTACGGACACATATAATATATACAAATCCATTAGCACTCGTTTTATTGTCTATTTTATTCATATTAAAACACATCCTGTATGCGTATTACTCAAATCTTTCCCATCATTTTTGAAAATTCCATTTGCGTGCAGACACATGCATACGTGTACACCAAAGTACCAGCAACTACAAGGACTGACAAGACCTATAGAATGAAGAATTTGCAGTGTGCCCTAAGATTGAGGACATGCATGAACTAAACGTCTATGCAAGTCCATGAACAAAGAGGGCACCCTGTAGGTAAACCCCAGAAACAACGTTGCTTATTCTTGTCTCTTTTATTTATAAGGAGCACATAAGACCTTATATTGTTGAGTAGATCTAATGACTAAGGCTTATTGAACCATTGCTGAGCTTCTAGTCAAGTGACTGTGGCATGTTATACTGTATGTCCTTGCATATATGCAGTAAATATTCTACAGATGAGACATATATGGAACAACCTCATTATGTGTCGTCCTGTGTTTATTCCAAGCATTTATGGCTGGAAAAGATTGAGCGGCTGTTGTAATTACATTCTATTATATTATTATGATTTTAAAAGCAATTTTTCACTCTTGTTAAAAAATTTAATTATTAAGTGTGAAATGTATAGTCATTTTCTGTATATCTGGGATTCATAGAACAAAAGCAAAAATCAGATTATCAGATGTTAATGACTATTGACTGGAATTTAAAAAAAAAATTGTATTCAACAATTATCATGTGCAGGTCTAAAAACAATTGATTCTGATGTAGAATGCGTTTTCTATTGTACAATTATTACAAATTCTGTAGGTATCATTGGAGACAGTAAAGTATAAGCGCAAGTATCGTAAACGTAAACTAAATTTCACTATCCCCCTGCAGTGTATGTTTGTCGTATACATTATAGGCAGAGATGCCAAACGTGACCATAGACTTGTATGTACCAACTGTATGCCAAAAAAGTGTCCTTTTGGCATACGTCTGGGTGGTATGGATTGACACAACTTTTTTAACTATTTTGAAAAGCATAGTTGACTATGCTTTTTAATACAAAGGATGGCACCGTGTGCAGAATTATCTTTTGGCGCCTTCCCCGTCATAAAAGAAAATATATATGAAGTGTCCCCAAGCGAGTCTCTTCCCACATCCGTAGCTCAGATCCCCAAACACTTGAATGCGGAGACAACCTGGGAGACTTCCACTTGCCCCACCAAACAGGGTGGCATAAACAATCAGGGGCACAGCAGGGAGTTTCCCAAGTATCCAGACAGCCAGGCTGCAGAAACACTGCCCATCAGGTGTAGAGTGTCTCCACCGTCCTGTCCTAGCAGGTGGCCACCAGGAGCGGAACCACTCAGCTAGGCACAGTCATGCAACCAAGCCAAAAACAATCCTCGCCTTCCAATGTCACTGTCCAGGCTGCAAACTAAACATGATGCACCCCAAAAAATTCCTGTTCCATACCTGTATAGTCTTGAGAAGATAAATCTGATATAAAGTTGCTTGCTTGGATTAAGGCTTTGAGATGAATGCAGTATGTAACAGCCTTTCTTAATAATACGGTAGAGCATGTTCAACAGATATAGACCCCTAGGACCCCTTTTGGATCCTCCTAAACTCTTAGGATAAGTAGAACCCTCTTATGCCCACAGTACTTACTACCCCAGCTGATTTTCCCGTTCTATTCTTCCCTTTCTCTCCTTCCCCATCTCTCCCTCTGCCTTTTCACTTGTAGTTGTTTTATTCCTTTGTTACCTTTTTTTTCCTCTTTCATGGGGTCAGCACAGTAAACTTGTTCTTTTACAATCGAACATGTTTCTAAGACTTTAGAAAATGCTAATGTTTATTCAGGCTGGAATTTAATTACAATGCACCGATTGCCTTTATAATGAGGCTAAATTATTGTAATAATCATTCAAGTATTTATTTATTTTTTTAAATAGAAACTTAAGGAAATACTGGGTATTTAATCCTAACAGGAGAAAATATATAGCAGAATAAAGCTGCCCACTTATATTAGCTTTGTGTCTATGGATCCAGTTGACTTCTGTGGGATCCAACAACTATGTTACATCCATGGGATCTGATAGACCTTTGTCTGCCAACTACCATGGGGGAAATATGGGTTTGACTGGCTGGATTTTTCCTGTCCAATCCTATTTTGAACCCCTGAGCTAACCAGTTTCAGAGGTGTTTGTCAGCTGTTTTTAGCCCTTTACGCTATTGAGATAACATACAAGGCAAACATATATTCTATTGGGGAGCTGGAGTTAATAGCTTTTAGCAAATTATATCTATCTATAAGACAGTAGGTTAAAGATTTTAAAAGCGAACACAGTCATAGAGGAATATTTGAATATGTCCTTGAAGCCAAAATTCTATAAGGAATTCCCAATAAAATAATATAAACCAGAAAACAAGTCACTAAAATAATTAGTGGATAGATAAGGATATTTTATTACATATGTGTAGGTGACCCCGCATAAACAAGGTTAAAAGTAATGCGCAATGCACAAGAGTTCCCAAGCAACAAGTGGTGTCCTCCCCTGGGACTCCCAATGATTATCTGTAATCTGTTTGGGAACCTAGCAATAAGTGTTCAGTTTTCTAGACATGTTGGGTCCTCCAGAGTGAGATACGCCCTAATAGACTAATAGATGAGGGTCCTCTACCTAATAGGGTATCTAAAAAATGTTTTTTCTAAACAAGACAAACCCTTTAAATGCTGTCCACATTTAGGCACAAAAATAGGAAGTGATATGTAAATGCATTAATTATAGTCACTTTTAATATTGATATTTTAATATTGCGGCTTTAGTGTTATCTTTATGGCTTTTGTGCATTGTTCGGTAAAAAATCATCTCTGCAGTAGAAGAAAGTTTTGAAAATCTATATACAGTACATTCAGCTAATAAATGGCACTTTGCTTCGAGAAGAAGCAAATCTAAATGCTTACTAAATCGATAATTCATTTCCAGATTATTTAGGAGGCTCAAGCATGAATGGACTTTCGGTGTTTGGGATACTTGTAACTATTTAAAGTGTACCTGTCATCTCCTGTTTACTCAGAGTAAACCAGATGGACATATAGAGTATGCTGTCAAATAGGATTGTTGTCAAAATCCTTTTGGATAAACAAGAGCTTGACATCACTACTTTTTTCTTTGGCTAGTGATTATACAGTATATAGTGGGTGTAAGTGCAATGTTCAGAGGTGTCCACATCAAGTTCAGGGTATTTAAAGAGTGCAACCTGGAATTACTCTTTCTTGTTTGACACATAATATACTCATCTGCTGTTACAGTCTACCTTTGCCAAGGACTAATAAACTGAATGCTGAGAAAAGAAAAGATCTCAATAGAAGAGATACAGTAAGTACAAAGTATATCCAAATAAGTGTACCTTTATACAAGTACTTCTTTTGAGCTGCTGTTGGCTCAGTTTGGTCTGCTACACCCACAACTTGAATAGAGTTCACCTTTGAAATGAGAGAGATACATCCAGGGAACACTATGCAACACACTCTAAAGCACCAGCTTCAAACAGGTCTATTAGTACTAGTACTAAACTTCCACAATAGGTTCTACTCATACCAATTATTTTACTCTTTCTGAAACCAAGGGCCTCATATACCTCCCATCTCAACAATACAAGTCTTGCCAGATGAGTGCTATTCTAACGTGGTGAGATTGGTTAACTTTAGATGTGTAATCTCCTTTTAGCCTTTATAACTTGCAGTAACTCAATATCCTACTAGAAGCTTGAAGAAGGTGAATGAAAATTTGACTAATACATGATTATGGGGACAGCCATCTGCCTAAATTGCTGCAACAATAGTTGCAGTTTTGCTTTACAGCAAGCACCTGGACATCACAAGAATAAGGCCCCATGCACAAGATACGGAGACGGCCAGCCGCGGACGGCTGCGGACAGTCATCCGCATTTGTGGACCGTGCTCCCATTATAAAGTGTGGGAGCACGGTCTGTTAAATAAAAAAACAGGACATGCCCTATTTTTATGGAAGGTTTCTACAGCACGGACAACTTCCCGTAAATATACAGTAAGGTGTCCATCGGCCATAGAAATTACCGACCGTAATTACGATCCATACTTACGGATGAAATCTACGGTCATGTGCATGGTGCCTTAGTCAGAAAAGATGTCCCCGTGCTTGGAGGGGTAGAAAGGATGAGGACCTGAGCCGTCATTATTATCTATTGTCAATAATATGATCCTGTTTTATCTGCCTCCGTCTTTATAACAGAGGTGTTACCTTTCATTGTAATCCAGCCTTGCTGATAATTAAATGAGTATTGACCCTGCTCCCAGTATACACTGCACAAAATGTTCTGAAATGTGACAGGTGTAAACCTATTGTAAGGTTGATAATAAAACAAAAAATATAAAAAAAAGTCACCAAAATATTTCAAAAATAAGTTTAAGGATGTGCTCACATCATTGTTGGTTTCCATTCATAGATTCCGTTGAAGCTTTTCGTTGGAGGAACCCATGAACGGAAAGCCAAAAAGTTGACTACGCTATTATTTCCGCTAGAAAAATGGTAACCTTACAGAACAGAGACAAACGGAAACCATTTGCAATGGAAGCAATACCATTAAAATCAATTGTAATGCAAACAGTAGCTATGGTTTCCATTTCCCTTTTTCTGTTCATGGGTTCCTCCGACGAAAACCTGCAACGAAACCCACGAATGCAAACCAACACTGATATGAACAGGCCCTAACATCAAAACTTGCTTCAAACAGTAGATCATCTTCTTACGTTAGACTTCCTTTAAAGGATATTCCAAACTTGCATGTTGCAATGTCATTGTAATGATGGGGGTAGGGAAACAGACAAGTGAGCCCTAATCTACCCGCCACTCAGTCCCTGCCTACTTGCAACAACCCGCCCTAGGTGACGGGGTACAACTGGGCGACAGTCCCTACGCTCAGTAAGTGCACGACGGACAAACAGACAAGGGTACACAGAAGCTAAGGGAAATGGGGCAGTTGCCCACGGCAACACCGTGAGCAACAAGAGTGGTGAACGAGCCGAGTCAAACCAGGAGTGTACGAGGTACCAAACGCAGAGCAGGAGAGTAGTGAACAAGCCGAGTCAAACCATGAGTGTACGAGGTACCAAACGCAGAGCAGGAGAGTAGTCAGTAAGCCAGGGTCAGTATGAAGCAGGGACAAATAGTTCAAGAAGCTGCAGCAGGGCCAGGAAACCAAACGAGAAGAATCACAAGCAAGGAGGAACAGGAAAGGCAGGTATAAATAGACAGAGGGCGGGAGCTAGCTCCGTCTGGCCACGCTGTGATAGGCTCTCCCACTCCTAAGCCTGCCATCCTGAGTGGTGGAAGATGGAGTCAGTCTCACAGACATAGAAGCAGGTGCAGACTGATTACCGATGGGCGTTGACACAGAAGCTGTGCCTGGCAGATCCTTTACAGTACCCCCCTTTTATGAGGGGCCACCGGACCCTTTCTAGGTGGACCTGGTTTATTGGGGAAGCGAAGGTGGAACCTCCTGACCAATACCCCAGCGTGAACATCCCGGGCGGGTACCCAAGTTCTCTCCTCAGGCTCGTATCCTCTCCAATGGACCAGGTACTGGAGGGAGCCTTGGACCATCTTGCTGTCCACAATCTTGGCCACCTCGAATTCTACCCCCTCAGGGGTGAGAACGGGAACAGGAGGTTTCCTCGAGGGAGCCAAGGACGGGGAGCAGCGCTTAAGGAGGGAGGCATGAAACACGTCGTGTACTCGAAAAGATGGGGGCAACTCCAGTCGGAAGGAGACAGGATTGAGGACTTCAATGACCTTGTACGGCCCTATAAACCGGGGAGCAAACTTTTTGGACGGGACTTTAAGGCGCAAGTTCTTAGACGATAGCCACACCAGATCCCCGACCATAAACAAGGGGTTAGCAGAACGTCTTCTATCTGCCTGAGCTTTTTGTATGGTCTGGGACGCCGCTAGGTTCTTCTGAACCTGGGCCCAGACTGTGCACAGTTCCCGATGAACGACCTCTATCTCGGGATTGTTGGAACTACCAGGTGAACCGTGGATTAAACCCAAAATTACAGAAAAAGGGGGAGACCCCTGACGAGTTACTGACCCGGTTATTAAGGGAAAATTCGGCGAGGGGAATGAATGAGACCCAATCATATTGACAGAGATAAAACACCTTAAATACTGTTCTAGAGACTGATTAGTCCTCTCAGTTTGGCCATTAGTTTCAGGATGGAAGGCAGAGGAGAAGGACAGATCAATCTCCAACTTTTTACAGAAGGCTCTCCAAAACAATGAAACAAATTGTACCCCTCTGTCAGAAACAATATTGACAGGGACCCCATGGAGACACAGGATGTGTTTGACAAACAAGGTAGCTAACGTCTTAGCATTGGGTAGTTTCTTGAGGGGCACAAAGTGGCACATCTTACTGAAGCGGTCTACTACAACCCACACCGCCGACTTGCCTTGAGATGGAGGCAAATCGGTGATAAAATCCATGGAGATATGGGTCCAAGGACTCTGGGGAATGGGCAAAGAACGTAGTAAGCCCGCTGGTCGGGACCTGGGAGTCTTGGACCTAGCACAAATTTCACAAGCGGCGACGTAGGCCTTAACGTTTTTAGGCAACCCAGGCCACCAATAGTTTCTGGCAATGAGGTGCTTGGTACCCAGGATGCCTGGATGACCAGATAGTGCGGAGTCATGATTTTCCCTAAGTACCCTTAGCCGGAATTGCAGGGGAACAAACAGCTTGTTCTCAGGAAGGTTCCCGGGAGCTGAACCTTGATCAGCCGAAATTTCAGAGACTAAATCAGAATCAATAGAAGAAATGATTATACCTGGAGGCAAAATACAAGCAGGATCTTCCTCCGAAGGAGGGCTGGCCATGAAGCTACGCGACAGTGCATCAGCCTTAATATTTTTAGACCCAGCCCTATAGGTAACCAAAAAGTTGAATCTGGTAAAAAATAACGCCCATCGAGCTTGTCTCGGGTTTAGCCTCCGGGCAGATTCTAGGAAAACCAGATTCTTGTGGTCGGTAAGGACCATTACCTGGTGCCTAGCCCCCTTCAGGTAGTGACGCCACTCTTCAAATGCCCATTTAATGGCTAAGAGTTCGCGGTTGCCAATATCATAGTTACTCTCAGTGGGCGAAAACTTCCTGGAGAAGTAGGCACAGGGACGGAGATGGGTGAGGGACCTGGTACCCTGGGACAAGACAGCCCCCACTCCCACATCGGACGCGTCAATCTGCACGATAAATGGCTCCATTTGGTTGGGCTGAACCAGCACCGGGGCCGAGATAAAGCACTTTTTAAGGATCTCAAAAGCCTGGACAGCCTCAGGAGGCCAGTGGAGGAGATCAGCACCTTTGCGAGTGAGATCCGTAAGAGGCTTAGCGATGACCAAGAAGTTAGCAATAAATCTCCTGTAATAATTAGCGAACCCCAGGAAGCACTGTAATGCCTTCAGGGAGGCAGGTTGGACCCATTCCGCCACAGCCTGGACCATGGCGGGGTCCATGCGGAATTCATGAGGAGTGAGGATTTGACCCAAAAATGGTATCTCCTGCACCCCAAACACACATTTTTTGGGTCTTCGCAAACAGTTTGTTTTCCCGAAGGACCTGGAGCACCTTCCTGATGTGCTCAATGTGGGAGGACCAGTCCTTGGAAAACACAAGTATGTCATCAAGGTACACTACCAGAAATACCCCCAGGTAATCTCTTAAAATCTCATTTATGAAATTCTGGAAGACCGCGGGAGCATTACACAACCCAAAGGGCATGACGAGGTATTCGAAATGACCTTCGGGCGTGTTAAACGCAGTCTTCCACTCATCCCCCTCTTTGATGCGGATAAGGTTATACGCCCCCCGTAGATCAAACTTAGAGAACCATTGGGTCCCCTGAACCTGATTAAAGAGATCAGGAATCAAAGGAAGGGGATACTGGTTCCTTACAGTGACCTTATTCAAGTTACGGTAGTCAATGCATGGCCTAAGACCACCATCCTTCTTCCCTACGAAGAAGAAGCCAGCACCTACCGGAGAAGTAGAGGGGCGAATGTAACCCTTGGCCAGGCATTCCTGGATATACTCTCTCATGGCTTCACGCTCGGGACAAGAGAGATTAAATATCCTACCCTTAGGGAGCTTAGCTCCTGGTACCAAATCGATAGCGCGATCGTATTCTCTATGAGGAGGTAACACTTCGGAGGCCTCCTTAGAGAAAACATCAGCGAAGTCCTGAACAAACTCAGGTAGCATGTTCACCTCCTCAGGGGGAGAAATAGAATTAACAGAAAAACATGACGTCAAGCATTCATTACCCCATTTGGTAAGATCCCCAGTATTCCAGTCAAACGTGGGATTATGCAACTGCAACCAGGGAAGGCCTAAAACCAAATCGGACGATAATCCCTGCATCAACAGTACAGAGCACTGCTCCAAATGCATGGAGCCAACAAGGAGTTCAAAAATAGGGGTATGCTGTGTAAAATAACCATTAGCAAGAGGAGTGGAGTCGATACCCACTACCGGGACAGGTTTAGGCAAATCAATCAAAGGCATAGCTAGAGACATAGCAAATTCCATAGACATGATATTAGCAGAAGACCCTGAATCCACGAAGGCACTGCCGGTAGCAGACCTACCACCAAAAGAGACCTGAAAGGGAAGCAAGATTTTATCACGTTTCATATATACGGGAAATACCTGTGCGCCCAAGTGACCTCACCGATGATCACTTAGGCGCGGAAGTTTTCCGGCTGCTTATTCTTACGCCTAGGACAGTTGTTCACTTGATGCTTGTCATCCCCACAATAGAAGCAGAGACCATTCTTCCTGCGGCACTCTCTACGTTGTCGGGGGGACACGGAGGCCCCGAGTTGCATAGGTACCTCCGAGTCTTCCGTGGAAGAACGAAGCAACGGAATCTCGGGAGGCATCATGTGGGAGTCAGAGGAGAAGACACAAAAACATTCAAGTTGTCGTTCCCTGAGACGTCGGTCAAGTCGTACCACTAAAGCCATAACCTGATCTAGGGAGTCAGTAGAGGGATAGCTAACTAGCAGGTCTTTCAGGGCGTTTGACAGACCCAACCTAAACTAGCACCTTAAGGCAGGGTCATTCCACCGAGAAGCTACGCACCACTTCCTAAAGTCAGAACAATACTCCTCAACAGGTCTCTTACCCTGACGTAAGGTCACCAGCTGACTCTCGGCAAAGGCAGTCTTGTCAGTCTCGTCATAAATGAGTCCGAGACAGAAAAGAAAAGATCAACAGAGGAAAGTTCAGGGGCGTCAGGCGCCAAGGAGAAGGCCCATTCTTGGGGCCCGTCCTGGAGCCGGGACATAATTATACCCACCCGCTGGCTCTCAGAACCTGAGGAGTGGGGCTTTAAGCGAAAATAGACCCTACAACTCTCCCAAAAGGAGAGAAAAGTCTTCCGGTCCCCTGAGAACCGGTCAGGCAACTTGAGGTGGGGTTCAAGAGGTGAGGTGAGGGGCACTACCATGGTAGCATCAGGCTGGTTGACCCTCTGAGCCAGGGCCTGGACCTGTAGGGAGAGACCCTGCATTTGCTGAGCCAGGGTCTCAAGGGGGTCCATAGTAGTGTCAGGGACCAGGGTAGACTAGGTATATGGGCTTGTGATTATGTAATGATGGGGGTATGGAAACAGACAAGTGAGCCCTAATCTACCCGCCACTCAGTCCCTGCCTACTTGCAACGACCCGCCCTAGGCGACGGGGTACAACTGGGCGACAGTCCCTATTCTCAATAAGTGCACGACGGACAAACTGACAAGGGTACACAGAAGCTAAGGGAAATGGGGCAGTTGCCCACGGCAACACCGTGAGCAACAAGAGTGGTGAACGAGCCGAGTCAAACCAGGAGTGTACGAGGTACCAAACGCAGAGCAGGAGAGTAGTGAACAAGCCGAGTCAAACCATGAGTGTACGAGGTACCAAACGCAGAGCAGGAGAGTAGTCAGTAAGCCAGGGTCAGTATGAAGCAGGGACAAATAGTTCAAGAAGCTGCAGCAGGGCCAGGAAACCAAAGGAGAAGAATCACAAGCAAGGAGGAACAGGAAAGGCAGGTATAAATAGACAGAGGGCGGGAGCTAGCTCCGTCTGGCCAGGCTGTGATAGGCTCTCCCCCTCCTAAGCCTGCCATCCTGAGTAGTGGATGATGGAGTCAGTCTCACAGACATAGAAGCAGGTGCAGACTGATTACCTATGGGCGTTGACACAGAAGCTGTGCCTGGCAGATCCTTTACAGTCATGTACATGGGCACTAAGACTACTAAAGTTTAGCAACTTTGCAAATACTTTGCTTCACTTTTTTACTTGTTTAATATTTATTTTTTTGCATTATGATCAGTGGCGTCGCTAGCCCCAGCATCCAGAGCTTAAACCCCAGCGTGCCCTGGATCCTCAGGCTACTGCCACATTCAACTGAATCTGTGTCCTCAGGACGCAGATACAGTTGAATGTTATGGTGGAGCAGGGAACTATTAGCTATTACCATTTACTCTTGTAGGCTACGACCATGCTAGGCCTGTAGCCCATGAGTGGCTGGGACAGGATCCATCCGCCGGCCTATGCAAAGGTTTTATCATCTCGGTGTCTCATAGTCTTCAGGACTAACGTGGCTGAGGAGGCCTGCAGCCATAGACTGTGCAGCTCTGTTCGTCATAGGAAAGGGACTAGATGAGTATAAGTTTCATTATTTGTTTGGGGACACTAAGGGAAACTAATACTAAATGGGCACCATTAATCAGTAGGAGTACTGTAACTGAATAGGGGCCACTAAGGGGCACTATTACTGAGCATGGGCCATTAAGGGGGCACCAAAAATGAGTAGGGGCACTAAGGGCCACTATTACTGAATGCAGGCCACTTAGAGGTGCTATTACTGAGTAGGGTTCATTAAGTAGTTACCATTAATGAGTAGGGTCCACTAAGTGGCACTATTACTTAATAGGGAAACATCAAAAATAGAAAAAATTCAGGTACTCGCCAACTGTAGCAATAAACTTCTTAAATTCAAAGATCAAAGATCTTGGTCTGTTAGATGTGTAGCAAACCTACGGCTGTTTCGTGTGGACTTGCATCTTTTCAAGGCTTTGAAAAAGCGTGAGTCCATGTGAAACGGCCATAGGCTTGCTCCACATCTGACAGACCAAGATCTTTGAATTAAAGTTTATTGCTACAGTCGATAAGTAACTCGATTTTTTTCTATTTTTAAAATTCTCCAGTCATCGTGCTGTGCTATTCGATGAGCACCCCATTGGCAAGTGTATCATCCGACTCTATATATGAATATATTGCCAATATAAACTCCATGCAGGTGCGGTACCATATCTGAATTTTGACAGTGCCAGCCCTTTCTCTATCTCTGTTTATATATTATTACTGAATAGGGGCCATTCAGGGGGCACCAATACTGAGTGGGCAGCACTAAGGCACACAATTACTGTGTAAAGGGCACTAAGGTGGCACAATACTGTGGGGGCCAATATTACTGTGTGTGGGGCAGTATTACTGTGGGAGAAACTAAGGGGGCATGATTACTGTGTGGGGACACCATTACTATGTGTGGGGCACTATTATTGAGTGGGGGCCTCCATTACTTTGTGGTGGGCACTATGGGGATCTATTACTGTGCGGGACACAAAGGGGGCCCAATCAGTGGATGGGGATGTGCTGGAAAAGGGAAGATCCAAAGTTGTCTATGTATCAAATTCTGCAGAGACAATTCGTGGTCGGGAGAAGTCATCATGGAGGTCTGGCCTGGATGAAGAAGGAATGGGAAAGTGAACGACTACAATCAGAGAAGAAGTCACTGTTGAGTCACTGGATATAACTGTACTGTAATCACTTACATGGTCTGCGCTTGTGTAGGACTGGTATCTACACATATATGGTCACTGTATGGTGGTAATATTGGTCTTTGTATAGTGATTTTTATTCAATAACAGTATGGGGGTATTTTTCAGTCACTATGCGTTGATAATATGTGGTAATGTTGTGGCGGTATTATTCTGTAATACTATGGTAGTTTTATTCAGTCACTTTGTGGAAATGGTGTGGCGATATTATTCAGTAATAGTATGGTGGTATTATTGAGTCACTATGTGGTGGTAATACAGTATGTGGTCACAGTGTCAAGATATTATTCAGTACCAGTATAGTGGTATTATTCAGTCACTACGTGGTGGTAATATGTAGTCATGGTGTGGCAGTATTATTCAGTAACAGTATGGTGGTATTATTCAGTCACTATGTAGTGGTTATAAGTGGTCATGGAGTGGCAGTATTTTTGAGTAACAATATTGTGGTTTTATTTGGTGACTATGTGGTGGTATTATGTGGTCTAGGCGTTATGGTGTATTATTTGTCTCTTGTATAGTGGTATCATTGGTAATATTGGCCTTGGTATACTGTGTTCTGTTCAGTGACAGTATGGTGATATTTGTTCCTTGTATAGCGGTATTATTTTATACCTGTATAACTGTATTATTCAGTCACTATTTAGTGTTACTTTTTTTCATGATACAGTGGTGTTATTCAGTAACTGTATGGTGTATTATACAATAAATGCGTGGTATCTATATGTGCTAAAGTTGTGGAGGTTTTATTTAGCTATGGTTTACTGGTATTATTTGGTAAATGCATAACTTTATTATTTCAAGATATACTATGATATATACATAAGTGTTTATTATGGAGTAAATTTCTTGGGAGCAGGGCTGATTTATCTATGGATACCTGCTCCAGGCCTCACAGCACTGATTTTCATTATAAGGTAATTTCCAGGGACAGTGTACTAATGAGGGGGTGTATCTAAGCCTACTACGTCTTCTTAAAGCCGTTTTATAGCTATGCTGTTTTCAATATATATATATATATATATATATATATATATTTTTTTTTTTTTTTTGGTGGGGACCAAAATCTATGCTTGGGGGTTTGTGCCCCTGGTTAATTTACTTTCAAAATATGTTTAAAAGTTTCTGTTTTGTTCTTTGGAGCATACAGTTGTTTACCCTCGCTTCTGTCAAACACACTTTGTTCCCACTGTTTACGTGTCATCTCAGCTCCCACAATGCTCAGCTCTCTGGTAACATGAGTCCAGCAGGATTATGAATTTACCTTTTTGTGTGAACAGAGAGCATATATATCATCATGTAATTAAAAAGCAGTACAAGATAAGTAAATCTATTTACTTAAAGCGGCTCTGTCACCAGATTATAAGTGCCCTATCTCCTACATAATCTGATCGGCGCTGTATTGTAGATAACAACAGTGGTTTTTATTTTGAAAAACGATCATTTTTGAGCAAGTTATGAGCAATTTTAGATTTATGCTAATTCGTTTCTTAATAGACAACTGGGTGTTATTTTACCTTTTTACCAAGTGGGCGTTGTAAAGAGAAGTGTATGACGCTGACCAAGCGACTAATCAGCATCATACACTTCTCTCCATTTATGTCCCTTTGTACTCAGCACATGGTGATCTCACGAGATCACGCTGTGAAGGACAGCACAGCGTGATCTCGCATTGCTGTGTGAGTAAGTCCCACACAAACTTTACCGAAGTGTCGGGAGTGTGAATAGAAATCGTGTCCTACCTTGACCTGCCTAGGTAGAGTCGTGTGTTAACCTTAGACCATACTATCCCCCCACCCCCACTTAGTAAAGACACTTGACACCGAGGTTGGATGTGAAATGGCCACAGCAGCCGTTTATTAATTTCACAGTTTTATAAAAACAATTTAAATCCGAAACATTCGGATAACTAGTTAGGAATCCACCAGAGAATTCCTCCTAATAATTCACATGACCCAACATGGGTCAGAATCATAAATAACAATTAAACGTTAACATTAACCCGAGCAGAGGAAGTCCTTCAAGCCCCTTCAGATGTTCCCTTTAAGAACACACCGAATTAGCCATCTGCAAACCACCAATTACCTCCAGCCGTAAACCAGCTCAGAAGCACCGTTCACCTCTGCAGATGGCTCCAACCACTAGAAGTCCACTTCAAGGGGATAACACCCGATGAAGCCCTCAAGTGATATACCGACCACTAGAAGTCCACTTCAAAGGGATAACACCCGATGAAGCCTTCAAGTGATATACCTTCTACCAGAAGACCACTTCAAAGGGATAACACCCGATGAAGTCTTCAACCATGTACCTTTTTTGGGGGACGCATACCCCCGATGCGACCTCCCCACCATTTTGTACTGACTGGCCTCAAGGACTCCCCCCGCCACAGCGAAACAGGCCTTGACCACCTTAAGCCTGTGAGTTCCTCCACACCACCACCGCCCTTTCTATGCCTTCTGCTATCGCCAAGCTCCAAAGATCAATGCCAACCTCGGTCAAATGAACCCCGTCACTTCTCCAGAAATTCCCCACTCCTGACTCCAAATCCCTATGCCTCACGCAAATGCCCCCGTTCTTTGCCACAAAATGGGACACCGCCCGGTTAACTTTTATGCGAGCCTTATTGACTCTCTCCACCGATCTAGCTAACCGCCAATGCTTTCTTGGGACTATGTCCGACCACACTACCACCAACTTGGGATAAGATACCCACAAACACAACATATCATGTTTGATATCCCGCACCAACTCACGAAAAGGGCGGACTCCTAAATCATTCCCACCCACGTGCAACACTAAAACCTCCGGAACCCTATCAAGCCGCGCATATGTCTGGAATTCCGCCAACACCCTGCTCCATGACATACCTCTAAAACGACACCGGCCTTCTACTATCCGCCTCCACCCTACCTCGGCGCAACCCCTTCAAAGCCTGCGATACCAGAAATTCCTTCGATACATCCCGAAAGCCCCGCAACTTAAACCCAAACGCCACTGCAGATATGAACCGGTTCACCTTCGCTACTGAAAACCCCGCCTCCCAGGCGTCCCCTAACCAGTACAAAAGTGCCACCAACCTGTCTCTATCCGTATTGACGTCACCCAACTCTCTTACCCACTCCTCCCACTGCCTCCAACAAGCAGCATACGCACTCTACGTCGCGCGCGCCAAAGACCTTTGTAACAGCTGCTCTACGGGACCGATACCAGCTCCCAAAGATGCTCCGGACAAGCCAAACCGAGACGTTCCGCTCCCGGTGCCAATTGCCGAAACCGGTCCCACTGCGAGCGAGAAAGAGCATCAGCGATACAATTCCGAACACCCGGGACATGCACCGCCACCACCCACGCGTTCAATGACAAACACACCAACACCAAATGTCGCAACAATTGAACTACCGGAGGAGAGGACGCCGTGATGTTATTAATGGCAAGCACCACCCCCATGTTGTCACAGTAAAAACGGACCTTCTTATCCCTGAGCCTGTCCCCCCAAATGGTAGCCGCCACCACGATGGGAAACAGCTCGAGCAGGGCCAGATTCCGCGTGAGTCCACTGGACACCCAGCTAGCCGGCCATTGACCCGCGCACCACGGACCTCCCCCGTAAGCTCCAAAACCACCCGCCCCAGCCGCATCCGTAAAAATATTCAAATCACTCGTATCCTGCGCAGGGGCCATCCATAGCGAGCGACCATTGTACTGCCCCAAGAAGTCATCCCAAACCTGAAGATCAGCTCGGTGCTCCTCCTTGAGCCGCACAAAATGATGCGGCGCGCGCACTCCCGCCGTTGCCGCCGCCAACCTCCTACCAAACACCCTCCCCATTGGCATAATCCGGCAGGCGAAATTCAACTTCCCCAGCAGCGACTGAAGCTCCCTCAGCGTCATTTTCTTCATTCTACAAGCCCGTCGAACCTCCAGCCTCAAAGCACCCAACTTATCCGCCGGTAGCCGACACTCCATTGCCACCGAGTCTATTTCGATTCCCAAGAAACAAATCGTCGCTACCGGGCCCTCCGTTTTTTCCGGCGCCAAAGGAATCCCAAAATCCCTCGCCACCTTCTGTAGTGCATGAAGCAAATTACCGCAAACCGGCGAACCCCCCGGGCCAACGCACAAAAAATCATCTAAGTAATGGATCAACGAATCGACCCCGGATACTCCCCTCGTTACCCACTCCACGACGCTACTAAACGCCTCGAAGTATGCACAAGAAAGAGAACACCCCATCGGAAGGCACCGATCCACGTAAAAGGCCCCATTCCAAAAACAACCCAACAGCCGTTGGCTTTCTGGATGGACCGGCAACAACCTGAACGCCGCCTCGATGTCGGTTTTTGCTAGCAGCGCCCCCGGACCCGCAGCCCGCACTAACCCCACCGCCTTATCGAATGAGGTATAAACTACGGAACACAACTCGTGATCAATCCCGTCATTTACCGACGAACCTTTGGGATACGATAAATGTTGAATCAAACGAAACTTTCCGGGCTCGCGTTTAGGGACAATACCCAACGGCGACACAACTAAATCTTTTACCGGCGACTCAACAAATGGCCCCGCCATGCGACCCAACGCAACTTCTTTTAACAACTTTTCCGACACGACTTCCGCATGCAAGTAAGCCGATTTTAAATTCCTCCGCGTAACCGGAACCTCATAAGGAGGCGGAGGAATAACAAAACCAACACGAAACCCTTCATAAAGCAACTTAGCTGCCGCCCTATCCGGATACTCATTTAGATAAGGGGCCATCCTTTCCACCCTCACCGGCGACGCCCCCTTGACCAGCCCCGTGCTGGTTCCCTGACCTCTTTTTTCGCAGACATTTTGCCGCCCCGTGTGATGCACCATTACACTCGGAACACACGTGCTTGAACTTGCACGTGGCCCCGAACTTGCACTGACCTTCATTAAATTGCCAGCAAAACCCCGCCTTTCCCCCGCCGCTTTGTCCACTCTGACTAGACTGGCCTCCCTGGCCACCGCTCCCGGGAAAGGGCTGCCTAACCGGAGCCGTAACCCGTAACCAGAGAGCAATATCCTTCTGGTCCCACCGAATCGCTGGCCGAACCGCCTTCCGCTGACGGAATTGCTCATCATATCGCAGCCACGCCTGACCCCCATACGCCCTATGAGCCTCCCCAATGGCATCAAAATAACAAAACAACGCCGAACAATTTTCCGGCGCCTTTTCCCCTATCACACTAGCCAATATGGCGAACGCCTGCGACCAATTAACGAACGTCTGCGGGATAAGCCTATACCGCCGCCGTTCCTCCTCGTCCTTTTTACTCTCATCCCGCTTGCTCTTATCCAAATAAAATTTAGCCAGCGGCAAGAGAAAAAAAATTTCAACATATTCGTCTTTCCAGATCCGCTCACGCACCTCCTGCTTTAAATGCGCCCCCAACGGACCCTCAAAACAAACATACACCTCCCCCCGAGCACGATCGTCCATACGCACTCGATCGCCGTCCTTCTGTGCCTCGGTCTGTACCGACACCGCGACCGCCTCTCTAACCGCCACCACAGGACGCGCCTGTAACGATCCCACGTCCCTGGGGCCTTCCCAAACTACCGCAGGGGACACTTCCGTTACTACCGGCGCCGCGGCCCTATCCAGGCGCCCCACCAGCTCCCGTAAGCAACCCACTAAGTCTGCCAAACCCGCACCGTCGCGTCCGCCCGCGCCACTACCGGCCCCCGATGCAATGCTAGCAGCCCCCCCGCCGACACCCGACATAAAAATCGCTGGATAAGACAATGATGGAGTTATACACTCACCGGGCTGCACAGGCGCTGTGTTCCCGTCAGCCGGACCATCCTGACCTCGACGATACACGTCCAGTTCACCTTCCTCCAGTTCTTCTCTCGCCGACGACTGTCCATCCCAACGACATCTTCGGAACGGGGATGAGGACGCGCTGACCGATGGGCCGGCAACCTGCCGCCCGACCGCCGGGACCCAGACTTCCGACCGGACCTGTTGCCTCGACGTCGCTGCAGATCTAGGCGTCCGTCTAGATGATCCTGACGAAGCCTGCCCCCTGGCCGGAACATCACCATGCGGGGCGGCCGTACCTTGTCCTCCAAATCTTCCATCTGATGGGGGAGGGGTGACAGGGAGCCCAGCCTGCGACTCCCTGCTTACCGCCGGACCCCGCCGCGGCCTGGGATTCCTGCCAGGACGCAGGGCCTGGGAAGGGGCGGTCCTCCCAGCTGCCTGGCCTGCAGCGTCCGGGATCGGGCTCCCTCTGCGACGCCGTGTCCGCGGGACTGCCTCCGGACTGAGGCGCTCTGGAGGTCGGGACCGCCGAGAGGGACGGGTCGACCTAGCCTGCGTCGCCGTCACCCCTGGCAACGCTCGCTGCCTGCCCAGCACAGGAGCGGTTATTGCCGACTCCCCCCCCGCCGCCATAGCCATGCTCGTAAGGGGGCCGGGGGAGGGGAGCCTGTCCTTTTCAACAGACCCCGAACGCCGTGCCCGACGTGGCGAAACGGCGTCCGGGATCCTCGTTATGGCAGCCACGGTCTCCTCTAGCCATCCGGGACCGTGGTGCACAGCAGCGGCACGCAGCCGCTCTAACATTAAGGCTTCTGCCATCTCTAAAAGCACGGGCAACGGGGAGCTTACTTGTTCTGTGTTACTCCTCCCGCTGCTTCCGGCTCAATGCCGAGAAACAGCGGGAAGCGCAGTAACGGCCCCCCCGTCCCCCTTAATTCCTCCCCGTCCCTCCTCCAGCTCCTTCCAACTCTCCCTCACCTAATTAACCCTTTCCCTACCAGGACGGTCATGTCGGCTTCCCTTAACCCTGCGGCTGCGTCCAGCCTCTTCTGGAGGCAATGTCTGTTCACTCTCAAGACACTTCAGTAAAGTTAATATGGGAGTATGTGATGGCACAGCGTGATCTCACGAGATCACGCTGTGCTGATTACAAATGTACATGAATGGAGAGAAGTGTATGACACTGATTGGTCAGCGTCATACACTCCTCTTTACAGTGACCCAGCTTAGTAAAAAGCTAAAAAACGCCCAGTTGTCTATTAAGAAACGAATTATCAGAAATCTAAAATTGCTCTTAACTTGCTAAAAAATAATAGTTTTTCAAAATAAAAAACACTGTTGTTATCTACATTACAGCGCCAATCAGATTATGTAGGAGATAGGGCACTTATAATCTGGTGACAGATCCTCTTTAAAGCCCTTTTACTGGGCCAATGATCGCTTGAACAAGATCGCAAACGCTCATTCATCGGTTGATCAGAACTTTTATGCAAACCAAAAAATGGTCGACAGTCGGCAGCACTGTGTAAACAGGGAGTTGTGCTGCCAACATGATACAAATGCATGGGGACGAACGATCGTAGTAACAATCGTTCGTCCCCATACGTTACCGATCATTGCTCCTTGTGAAGCTGTATGGTTCTTTCTCATAGAAGCTGAATCTTTCTGTCTCAGGAGATTCCATTAGTTGCTCATCTCAGAGCGAGTCCTGCGTGTCTCTGACATAACAATACAGATTCTATGTAAACAGGATACATAGAAGCTGTATTCAAAAAAGTTAAAAATAAAAATAAATAAAAGTGATTTGGAAAGATGCTTAAAAACAATAAATACATTTATTGAATTTTAAAAAAATTGCATACAAAGGTTTTGATAGCCCTTAAGCTTTACAAAGATACTCAACTTTTATGTAGATTTTTACAGTGATATTGTGACATTTTGTTCATAAGACTTTTCAGTAAAAAGGCAATCTGATCCTCAAGCTACTTATTATTTAAAGTGTCATAGCGACCGTTAAACTGCTCCAGTGCACAAGGTCTTTTTTTCCAAACTGTGCCTGGTATTGCAGCTCAGCCTAATTCACATGAATGGGGCTGAGCTGTAATACCAAACACGGCCCAACAAAAAGTGGGGCGCTGTTTATGGAAATAAAATCTAAATAAATAAAAAAAATAATAATAATACATATATATATATATATATATATATATATATATATATATATATATATATATATATATATATGTACTTTCTAATCTCAGACAACCCCTTTAACAAAAATACTTTTCTCATCTGCTTTATTTTTCTGACAATTTTTTATGTCCCACCTGATACAATTGCTGCACTATTCTGCCCTTTCAATGACCAGCTGAGCTTTTTTAACGTTACACTTTGTAGGTTCTATGAAGAAGAAAATATATATATCTAGAGAAGCTCTTGTGGTGGTAAGCCTATTTAATCAACCTCCAGTGAAAAGCAAGTGCAATTGTTGATGAGAGGTTGGTATGAGCCTTTCTTTAAAAAACAGGAGGGATGCAGTAGATCAAAGTTATATGAACTTTTTACTATGGAACATATTATTAGTAACTAGATTTACCGTTGTGCATGGAGAACTACTATATTTCCATTAGTATGGTATCTCCATGGTTGAAACATTTGGAATAAAAATTTTCTTGACACGAGTCTTTCATGTTCTTAATCTAAATGCCCATAGCCTTGTTTTAAGCTAATAACATTTGCTGGCAAAGATTCCATGTAGCTTAAGGAGATTAGAACAGCCGACAAGCATTTCAAGAAATTCATTAAAATTTAATTCACTGTTTTTGATCTCTTTTGCTTAATGCTGAAACTTATGATTGAAATAGTTTTTAGTTTTTATTTTTTCAGACTAAATGGAACTTTGGTTGAATATAGATAAAGGAGAATATAGATCAATATAATATAACTTAATGTAGGACAATATAAATTTTCCATAAGAAAAAAAGCAGTGCGTGATCTGCATCTGTTAGCATTTGAATCGATAAGTTTCCAGTTATAAGTAATTGACTATTCAGTTATCATGCCAGAGATTTAGACCACTTTCACAGAGCAAAATTTTGGTCAGTATTTTGCATTAGTATTTAGAAGCTACACCGAGAAAAAGTATTAAAAAAAAAGATTTGTACCTCTTCCATGTTTAGGACCACCTCCTTGTTTGGACTTACAAATAATGATGAAGAATACTGACCAAAATACTATCATATGAAAGAGGCCTTAAAGTGTAGCTAAACGGTTGACAAACATCTGACATGTCATAGAGGCATTTCAGAAGTTTGGATTGGTGGGGGTCCGAGCACTGAGACCCCCACCAATCTCTAGAACTAAGCAGCTGAAGTGCTGTAAATCACACACAAATGTTACTGAAGTATCAGGATTCTGAATAGACATCACGTTCAGGCTGAAGGTGATGTCTATTAACTCTCAGGACACTTGAGTAACGTTAATGTGTGTGTATGTGGCTTCACATAGTGATCTAGTAAGATCACTATGTGCTGACTAAATGCATGGAGAGAAGTGTATGACGCTGATTGGTCACTGATTGGTCATCGTCATACACTTCTCTCCACAATGGCCACTTGGTCAAAAAGTAAAACACGCCCAGTTGTCTATTAAGAAACGTATTAGCATAAATCTAAAATAGGTCATAACTCCGTCAAAAATTATAGTTTTTCTAAATAAATAACACTGCTGTTATCTACATTACAGCGCCGATCATATTATGTAGAAGATAGGCCACTTATAATGTAGTGACAGAGCCTCATTAACAAAAAATGTCAGAAAATACGGAGCTGTTTTCAGAGAAGCTGAAAATGAAGTTTCTTTTAATTTGGAACTTCTTTTGAGGCTTCTTTTGAGGCGTTTTTTGAGGCGTTTTTCATAGTGTTCAATGGAAAATCAGCTCTAAAAAAACGCCTTAAGAAGTGACATGCACTTCTTTTTATGGAGCCTCTTTTTACGCTCCATTGTTTTTAAACAGCAGCGTAAAAAGACTCCCTGTATGAACTAAATACGCTTTTTCCCATTTATTTCAATGGGCAGATGTTTGCAGGGGTTCAGCTTCTATTTTTTCAGGCGTTTTTCGAGGCGTAAACGCCCCGAAATACGCCTGAAAACACTGCGTGTGAACATACCTTCAGGGTCAAAAACGACTGAAAATACGGAGCAGTTTTCAAGGGAAAACAGCTCCTGATTTTCAGAAGTTTTTTAAGCCGCTTGCGATTTTTGCGGCGTTTTTTTTCGTCCGTTTTTGGACCTGTTCTCAATAGAGTCTATGAAAAACAGCTTCAAAAACCTCCCAAGAAGTGACCTGCACTTCTTTTTTGCAGGCGTTTTTTTACGCGGCCGTTTTTGACGTTTTTTTTGGCGCGGTTTCCGAATCAAATAACTCGTCAAAAAACTCTGTGTGAACATAGCCTAAAGTTTGTATTTTAAACCATGATAATAAAATAGTCTATCTGCGGCAGCCCTGAGTGAAGAACTTGCTGTTGCTTGGGCCTGTACAGTAGCCAATAGAAATGTAACACTACCCTCCTGCTGCAGTTTGTTAGACTATACACTGTAACAACTGTTGAACTAAAGGGGAATTTATTGAAATCCAGGTACATAAACCCCTGGATTGGCTCATAAAAAACATTTATCACTTCCACAGAATAAGTGTTAAATGTTTGATGGCTGCGACGCCAATAGCATCCCTAACGATCATGAGAAAGAGGGTCCCGTGTCCCCCGTTTGAACGGAGAGGCGGTCACATGTACTTACTACCAACAAAGATAGTCAAGCTCTGTACTTGGGTATTTCCATCAGTACCATAGAGAATAAATATCACAGTAGTGCGCATGCGTGACCGCTGCTCCATTCAACCTGGTGACACGGGACCTTCATTCTTGTGATCGCTGGGCATCCAAATAGTTAGAACCACAGTAATCATGCATTTATGACCTATCCTGTGGATAGTTAAAAAATTATTTTCATATCCCACCTCTTTAACCCCTTACTATATTTTCACATTTATGTCACGAGAAGGGTCCCTTTCTCGCATATTAATGTACATGTATGTGGGTTGCCATGATAGCATGATAATATATTAGGCATGCCCTAATAGACTGCCTGTCAGATTTACACTAGCAGGCAGTAAATAAAAGTTCATTAAAAAGTCCCATGTCCAATATGGGAATTGCTCTTTAATTCCCCCCCCCCCCCCAAAAAATAAGTTAATAAAAGTTCATCAAAACATTATATGTACCCATAAATGGTGCCATTGAAAAACACAACTCCTTCCACAAAAACAAGCCCTCATACGGCAATGTTGACGAAAAAAATTAATCACAAAGTTATAACTCTTAAAATACGATGATGAAAAAACAAAAAACAATGCTTGCCATAGATTGTTTATCGAGCCAGTACATTAATTGCTCAGCTTTTCGAGAAAAGCCGATCAGAAACCAAGCAGCTCAGTGCTCACACGAGCGCTTCTGCCACTTCGTTTTCACGAATGGTGGGGGTCTCAGTGCTCAGACCCCCACCGATCAAAACATCTGACATGTCACTATGACATGTCAGAAGTTTTTTCAAAGTTTAGCTACACTTTAAAGAGAATCTGTTACCAAATATTCTTTCAAAAATTATGTTAGAATGATGTAATAAACATATTCTACACTATGAGAAGAATATTGCCTTCTTATAACTTACAACTGTGATCCTGCTGAATTGTATCTGTGTATCCTAAACAAAATAGGGGTACTGGCCTTTTAGATTATATAATTAGGTAGCTTCCTCTACAGGCTAATATCTGCTTGTCCTGTTATGTGACCGCCCATTCACTTCTGAACAACAGTGAATGTGATTGGCTAAAGCCATCAATATAGCTCAAAAGACAGGAAAACCCTGTAGACTCATTCAATCTAAAGTAACATTTATCATTAATAAAACATGCCTACTTTCTTCCAAATGCAGTGCCACATCTGTGCACAGGTTCTGTCTGGTATTGCAGCTCATTCCCATTCACTTCAACAAAGCTGAGCTGCAATTTTAAACACAACCCATGGATAGGGGTGGTGATGTTTCTGGAAGAAAGAAACCATGTTTTTCTAGTCCTGTCAGAGGCATAGCTAGGGGTTTAGCACAGGGAGGGAAACATATCTGAGTAGGCCCCAACCCGGTTGGCCCCCAAACACATGTTTACAACTGAAGAGGCGCATTCTAATTATATACCAGTCATCATCCCTGTATATACAAGCCATCATCCCTGTATATACCACCCATCATCCCTGTTTATAACCCACATCATCCCTGTATATACCAGCCATCATCCCTGTAGATAACTCCCATCATCCCTGTATATAACAGCCTGGGTGGTATATACAGGTAAGGTGGGGGTTATAAACAGGGATGATGGCTGGTATATACAGGGATGAAGGGGGTTATATACAGGGATGATGGGGCTATATACAGGGATGATGGGGCTGGTATATACAGGAATGATGTATATACCATCATCCCTGTATATACCAGCCATCATCCCTGTTTATAACGACCATCTTACCTGTATATACCAGCCAGGCTGTTATATACAGGGATGATGGGGGTTATATACAGGGTTGATGGCTGGTACAGATGTAGCCGTCTTTATCTTGACTTTTAACGCATTAAATACACAGTGGCTAGATCCCTTATCTTGACTTTTTCAATGACTTTTCAATGGCTTTTGTTGTGTGATAAGTTATCAGAGCCAAGATAAAGATAACTACATCCATATATACAGGGATAATGGGGATTAGATACAGGGACAATGGCTGGCAAATATAGAGATGATGGAGTTGTAAACAGGGATGATGGTGGTTATATGCAGGGATGATGGGTAGTCCAGCCATCATCCCTGTATACAGTATACCAGCCATTATCTCTGTATACAAACCCCATCATCATTGTATTCATTCATTATTGGGGAGGGCTGCTTGCTCACCCTCTCTTCTAATACGCAGGCTTCTTCTGCTCCTCTCTGGCAGGCAGTGTCAAAGGTGTGCTCTAGCAAACATGCCTAGCGTGCGGCACATCTGCTAGATTGAAGAGTGTTGTGGCGGGGCCGCATCGGTCATAGTGGGGATGGTGGCCATGGTGGGTGCAGCGGTAGTCGTGGCGGACCTCACTATATTAGTGGCCCCCCCCCCTGCTAGCTACGTCACTGAGTGCTGTACAACTCCTTTAATGTAATCAGTGGCGTAACTTGATACTCCTGTGCCCGGATGCAAAATCTGTAATCTGTAACAGGGCCCTCCACCTATCACGTGTCATATATTATTGGTGTTTTCTTATGTGTCAGATGGCACTTCGGGGCCTCGTCAGGCACGAGGTGTAATTGCTACCACTGCACTCCCTATAGCTATGCCCCTAAATTTAATTGAATCCTCCCGTAAGAATATATTATAATATAACATTGATTATAACTCAAAAATCAGGGACAAATGACAATTGAACAAGTTCCTTCCTCTATTAAATGGTCAGATATGAATGAGCTTTGTTCTTAAATTTCTATCAAGTACTTCTATTAATGATGATCTCAGAATCAATCGTATATAATTTTATAGTCGGCACTTAATGTGCGTGGATTTGTCTGATATATTCCCATGAATAATTACCCAGCAACAATTTCAGCTCCAGCATATTCCTCCTGCATTACAATAGGTGAAAATTAATAACTAGGTTTGTGCAGTACTTGTATATGTATAAGTGAAAAAAATAAAAAATTAATTCAATATCTGATTACTGTAGTAAAATAGCTAATATTTAGGTCTATTATTATCATAATCCGGTAAAATTAGCATTCTTCTAGGAGAAAATCACCCCTTAATACGTCATCTAATGGAACATGCCACTATGTTTTGTTTTTTTATCTGCCTGAAAAAAACCTCTATATGTCACAGTATGAAATTGGAAATGCGTCATAAACATTGGGTGTCGTATTTCGGTTCAGCACAAATCAGACGTGATTTGGAGCTGTAATACTGTTGTGTGCATGAACCCTTACTCAGATATATCCAAAGGAAAAATAAAATCAAGATCTTCTGCCTTGTTTGGAAGAATATTGTCTTCTAGGACCTCATATGCTTATATTACTATTAACCCCTTGCCGACATTTGACGTAACTATATGTCAGGGTGGGCAAGGGGTTCCCGCAATTTACTGTGCGGCAAAGTGATGGTGAGGGCTCAGATGCAGAACCCGCACCATCAGCAGCGGGTGTCAGCTGTATATTACAGCTGCCACTCTTATGTAATGGCCGAGATTGGAGCTAGCACCGATCCCGGATGATTAAACCCCTTAGATGCCGCGATCAATAGTGACCATGGCATCTAAGTGGTTTGTAGTCCATCAGATCCCTCACGACTCAATCGCCAATGGGTTGGAATGGCGATGCATCTGGACCTTGTATAAGCTGCGGCATGCTGAGGGCCTCTAAGGGAGAAGAGGAGGGACCTTGGGAGAAGAGGAGCGGTGAGGTGAGCATACATTTTTTAAAATTATGTCTGATATGGGGGGGGGAATGGATGGCACACGGCCACGTTCGCCGCATATTAAATGAGTCGCATTTTACTCCAATGAATTGTTTATTAAGACTGTCGTATGGAAGGCCAGTCCTAATAAATTTCCCCAACAGTGGTTACTTTGAAGGAAGTGAGGAAAGTCTTAAAACTAGTTTGGGAACGAGTTCCCACGTAGCGTAAATGCAACAGAAAGCCAAGTGTTTGCGACTTTTGCAGCGGAGTCCGCCGCAAAGATCGCAACTTAGGAAAAAATAAAACATCATACTTACCCAGAAGTCTCTCCTTTTTCCTGCAGTCCGGCCTCCTGGGATGACATTGCATCACATGTGACTGCTGCAGCCAATCTCAGGCTGCAGCGTCACATGGCCTGCAATGTCATATCAGGAGGCCGGACTATGCGCAGAGAAGAGGGGTAAGTGTAATCAGTTTTTCTCCCCAGCGGAAATTGCATTAGCAAAACCGCAACACAATGGTTTTGCGGACGGAAGGTGCTGTGTTTTCCAGCGTATCCATCTCGTGGGAACCCGGTCTAATGCCTAGTTCACATGCTGCGTAAATACTGCTGTTTTTCTGCAACATATTTAGTTGCGGAAAATCCGCAGCATAGTACTGATAGTACGCCGCGTAAATAACAAGCGGGAAAAAACGCTCATAAATTGACCTTGCAATGCATTTTTTAAAAATCTGAAGCATGTCAATTGTACTTGCATAATCGCTGCTTTCTTGTTGCGGGTCTTCCCTATTGAATTCAATGGAAAGGTAAAACCCGCAACAAATAGCAGATGTTGGTGGTGGAAAAGCTTAGATTCCGCTTCAAAAATTGCAACTTAGAAAAAAAAAATCGTATAAACCCAGAATTCTTCATACATGCCGACCTCCTGGGATGACGCCTTATCCCATGTGACCGCTGCAGCCAATCACAGGCTGCAGTGGTAACATGGGATGAAATGTCATCCCAGGGCTGCAGAACGTCAGGATGTCTGGATGTCGTAGGGACACATCGCCATGGTAAGTATAGCCGTTTTTTGTTTTATTGCAGGATTTCCGCAGCAGACGTTTAGGGTGTAAACTGCACCACAATTTGGTGCGGTTTTTCGTCCGGAATTACCTACGGGCAACGGGGCGGATACGCTGTGTACCTTTACGCAGTGTATCTGCCCTCTGTGAACTTATAAGAGAATACCCCTCTTGGATCACCCAGAAATTCCGTAGGGCAGGAACAATAAATTTTTTCAGCAGTGGATAGAGAAGGGGATTTTGATGGCGAAACATCAAATGCAGTTAGTCGATTACAGGACCTGTCACCACTGCTGACATGTCTGTTTTAGTAAATACTTGCATTCCCCATGAAAACGAAAAGTATTTACTATAACAGACATGTCAGGACAGGTGACAGGTTCTCTTTAGGCCGTGTTCCCACGTAGCGTAAATGCTGCGTAAATTCTGCAGCATTTACAGTAGCAGCAAAGTGGATGAGGTTCAGAAAATCGCATGCGGAAAAAAACTTTAATAAATTGACCCGTGGTGCGTAATTTAATTCCTCAGCTTGTCAATTTATTCTTCGTTTTTATTGATTTTACGTTGCGGGTTATCCCCATTGATTTCAATGGGGATGCAACAACTGCAAAAGAAAGCCCAGTGTTGCGAATTGTGCCGCAAAAAATCGCAACTACAGAAAATAAAAAAAATCATACTTACCCAGAATGCCCTCCTCCTTCCTGCAGTCCAGCCTCCTGGGATGACGTTGCATCCCATGTGTCATCCTAGGAGGCCGAACTGCAGGAAGAAGGTGGGCTTTCTGGGTAAGTATAACATCAGAGGCTGGCCTCCTGGGATGACATTACATCCCATGTAACCGCCGTTTCAGCCAATCACAGGCTGCAGCGGTCACATGGGCTGCAGCGTCATTCAGGGAGGCCGGACCGGACTGCGATGGAGGGACACGTCGCCATAACAATGACCTACCAATGTGGTGCGGTTTTCAGACAGAAAGTACTGCGGTTTCCAGGTCGGATACGCTGCATTGTTGTTACGCAGTGTATCCGTCCCATGGGAATCCGGTCTTAATGCTGACCGTAGCTTCTAAGTGGTTAGAAAGAGCATTTCTTAAAGTGTTACAAAGCTAGAAATAGCCAATAATATTTCACTAGTATTAAAGAGTTAAAATGGTAATTACGCATTTGTGAAGGATTCAGCAATTTTAGCAATATTCATAACAATGTTTTTATTTGTGCATACTTTATCTAGTCATAACAATTCTTAAAATGTCGCAGCAAGAGCAGCTATGTTTATAGTAAACAGAACATTTTAAATGTCAAGAACATACGGAACATCTAACAACCTTCGCATATTGTATTATAATACCAGCACTCATTTTGTGAGCTGAGCCGCCATCTTATGCTTTCTAAACAAATTTCAATCTCAGTCCTTACCCTCTAGATTTTTCATTTGCAGACAAGTCTGCCAAGCCTGAGCATGTGGTCAATATGATCCTTAAATCTTGGCACTCCCTCTGATCTTATAGAATTTATGCCCTTTAAATCTTCTTGTGAAGAGATTTACGTCTTTTCTCTATTGTTTTTTCGTTCAAAAGAGTAGGAGTTGGGGCCGGTAGAGCACTTGTCTCTCTGTTGAGAGGTAGTTTCTGTCCCTGAAATTTAGCCCTGTTCTGTAGGGCCTTGTACTCCCTTCAGGTTGAATGACCACCTTCAATTAATATAGACCACACCTCAGACCGGGCCAGACCCCTTTTTTATAAAAAAAAAAAAACAGGCCAGAATTTCCAACTTTACAGTATGCCCTATATAGAGATCTCAAACCAGTTCCTCTTGCATATCGACACCCCCTATATATATATATATATATATATATACACAGACCCTAGACTATTCCCCCAATTTAAAAACTCCAGATCAGACTCCTTTTAAAATCATAGACCCCAGATTAGACCCCCATAATATCATAGATCCCTGATCAGACCGCCTAAAAATGATAGACCAGATTCCTCAAAATTACAAACGTCGTCTTGCAAATCAGTCCCAAAGCAACCAACAATGAAACATTGCTGGATGCAGGATCAGCATTCGTTTTTTTTGTAATTTAGTACTCGGGAAACCCCCTGAGCCTGCGTCGTGTATACCCTTGGTTACATGTGCCCCAGGTTGAAGACCACTGTCCTTGGATACACCGCAGAAATAATGATAGATGAACATGAATGGATGGCTGGCTATTATGCCGGAAATTGTTGGCACAACACTGGTTATCTGCTGCACCTTCGTCTAGTTGAGAATATGTTAATAAGGTTAACAGTGTACTGTAAATGGAAAAAGGTACCTACCTTAACCCCTTTCCGACGTATGATGTATACTTACGTCACAGCCGGGTAGGGGAAGTATGGAGCGGTCTCACTGGCTGAGCGCGCTCCATACAACGCGGGTGTCGGCTGTATGTTACTGCCGACACTTCACTGTAATGAGCGGGTTCACTCTAGAGCGCACTCTGGCTTATTTAACCCCTTAGATGTTGCGGTTAATAAGGACTGCGGTATCTAAAAGCGTTAGAAAGAGGGGACTACCTCCTCTGAGAGACCATTGGCCCCCCGTGATGCAATCGTGGGGTGCCGATGGTTGGCTTTGCAGCCTGGGGGCCTAATGACGGCCTCCGTCAGGGCTTATTGGAAGTCAGTCAGAAACACAATATACTGCAATAAAGCCCTTATAGGGCTATATCGGCAGAAAAATAAAAAAGTTATGACTTTTGGAAGGTGGGAGAAAAAAATTAAAATAAAAGTCAAAAAAATGGCTGCGGGGTTAAGAGACACTCCCCACTAAAGTTTGAGAAAATGTGGATTATATGGCTAGATACCCCAGGGTTTTATTGACACTGACATAGGACTGCATTATAGGTATTCCATTCTCTTTAGTGGCTCACTATTACTTATTTACCGAATGTGGATTTAATTATGAATAACTTTGGATACTGAAATTCTATATTTGCAAGCTATAAATACTTATATGTCTTGTATTGTAGATGAGAAACCCGAAGTCCCTATCCTTTTGTAGGTTGCAAGTCACTTTCAAAATATGACAGGTGAAATTGAGCCACACTTATGATTAAAAGGTAACCACTAATACACAATAATATCTTCCGCTTCCAGCAGCTGGGTAGCCACATGTAGGGGCCCCAAGAGCCACATGTGGCTCCCAAACCACTTGTTGGGTAACACTATGCTATGCAATACTGATTGTATTACGTAAAGTTGTACCGCAAAGATTCCTGCAATATTTGGTCAAAGGAAAGAGGGGGAGGGTGTTTTTGGGGTGTTTTACTGTTTATTTGCATTGTTTTTAATGCGCAAAGGTTAATAAACAAAAGTAAAGAAATCTAATTATTTTTTTTAACCCCTTAGTGACCAGTCCATTTTAGGCCCTAATGACCAAGCTATTTTATTTGTTTTTCTATAGTCGCATTCAAAGAGCTATAAATTTTTTATTTTTCCGTAGACTTAGCTGTATGAGGACTTGTTTTTTTGTGGGATTAGTTGTACTTTTTAATAGCACCATTTTAGGGTACAATTTTTTTATTAACTTTTATTAACTTTTTTTGGGGGGGATTATGAAAAAAAAAGTGAAATCCCACCATTGTTCTATGTGTTTTAAATTGACACCGTTTACTGTGCGGCATAAATAACATGTTACCTTTATTTTATGGGTCGGTACGATTACGGCGATACCACATATGTAGAGGTTTTTTATGTTTTACGACTTTTGCACAATAAAAACTCTTTTGAACTAAAATTATTTGTTTTTGCATCGTCGCTTTCCAAGAGCCGTAATTTTTTTATTTTTCCATCAATGTAGTTATTTTTTGGGCTTGTTTTTTTGCGGGACGAGACGTAGTTTTGATTGGTACTGTTTTGGGGTGCATGGGACTTATTGATTCATTTTTATTATGACTTTTTTGGGGGGCAATGGGAAAAAATTGCAATTTCGACATTGTTTTTTTGCGTTTTTTTTTACGGTGTTCACCTTGCTTTTTAAATTACATATTAACTTTATTAATTGAGTCATTACGGTCGTGGCGATACGATATATGTGTAGTTTTATTTATTTTTTACACTTTTACTAAATAAAACCACTTTTTATGGAAAAAAATGGTTTTATTTATTTTATTACTGTAATTTTTATTATTAATCTTTATTTCACATTTATTACTTCTTTTATTAGTCCCACTAGGGGACTTTACTGTGCGATCTTCAGATCGCTGCTATAATGCCTTGGTATACTTCGTATACCAGAGCATTATTGCCTGTCAGTGGCAATCTATTAGGACGTGCCTCCGGCGCGTCCTAATATGCATATGTCCAGGGCAGACCTGGGGGCTTTTACCAAGCCCCCGGCTGCCATGACACACCATCGGGCCGCCGATGGGTGACAGGGGGAGCTCACTCCCTCTGTAAACAAGTTAAATGCCGCGGTCGCTATTGACGGCGGCATTTAACAGGTTAAACAGCCGCGATCTAAGTAAACTTCGAGTTTAAAAGTTACTGAGAATTGATTGTATTAATGCTGAGGCACAAGGAGAGCAATGTCTGTACACTTTTTGCAAAGTGGAAGATTTGTTTATGTCCCACTATTCAAGCAGGGACACGACTAATCTTAAATGGTCTCTGGCAGCACAAAAGCTGCAAAAGAATGGGACAGCTAGGCAGCATCTGAAGATTTTTCTGTGTCTTGTTGCTGTACCCGTGATCCATGGCAGCATTGGAACAAGCTTTTAGCAGGATCCTCTCCCTTTGCAGCCGGTTCACCTACGTGAGGAACGCTTAAAGCACAATGAAAAAGAGTGCTGGCCCCCACGACCAGAGCATTCATGTTGGAAATGACAGGAAGCCCCACTCTTGTATTGGCCATTATTTTAATTCCAGGAGTAATCCTTTCTAGCAAAAGCCAACTAGTCGGAGCCCAAGTCACTGCGGCCCTGAAAGGGAATAGGCTGCTGCGTCATCATCAGAGCGGGGTCCAATTAATCCCACTGCATGAAAGGGGTAACGGCCCAACTCTGA
Source organism: Rhinoderma darwinii (assembly GCF_050947455.1). Classification (NCBI taxonomy): domain Eukaryota; kingdom Metazoa; phylum Chordata; class Amphibia; order Anura; family Rhinodermatidae; genus Rhinoderma; species Rhinoderma darwinii. The sequence continues at coordinate 349,278,958 of NC_134688.1, forward strand.
TGAAACTGCCTGTTATACCACCACCATGAGCTTGAGTCGCTGCACCCCCAAAAGGAAACAGTCTGCCGCACCATTATCAGATGCATCCAAAGGGTACAATTGATCCCACTGCACGGAAGGCTAAATGGCCCGCCTATGATAAAACTGCTAGTCATACCGCCACCATGCTGGACCGCCATAAGTTCTACCAGCATTCCAGAGACCCATCGCAGGCCGGACCACAAAGCCTTGACTTTACCATCTGGCACCTAACTATTTTCCTCAATTCTCCAAAATCTGTCCGTGTGTGTTGAGTTTTGCATCAGTGTGTTTTGCGTGTGCCATGTGTTTTTCACGCACTTCCAAGCACTTTTTTTTTTTTTTTATGTAATTGATGCATAAAACACGGACAGCACACGGATGTGCGTCCGTGTGCTGTCCGTAGTTTTCACGCACCTATTGACTTCAATGGGCAACTAGGTGGGTGAAAACACACAAATATAGGACATGCAGTGAGTTTCACGCATGTCTGAATAGCCACATTGATATCAATGGGGTCGCGTGCTGCACGTTGTTTTAACGCACAGCCACGGACGAGAATCACGCTCGTCTGAATGAGCCCTAAGTCTATCATGTATGATACTGTCTGCTGGGGCCATGTATCTAAGCCTATCATGTATGATTCTGTCTGCTGGGGTCATGTATCTAAGCCTACCATGTGTGATACTGTATACTGAGACAATGCATCCAATTCTATCCAGCGATGTAGCTATAGGAGCCTTAGTCATATAGATATGCGATTTCCGATATGTATGTAAAAATGTATTTATTTTTCGAGGGAGGGATAAATATATGTCTCGGGGCTTGTGCGCCTGATCGTATAAGACCCTAACAACGCCCCTGGTCTCCACCCCTACTGCGTGACGCCGACTCCCTCTATACTCCCACTTTGCTTTAGTGTTGTCTATTGTACGACTCTAGTTGGCATTGCTCGGCATGGTGAGCCGTTGTCATTTATCATACGTATTATACAGTACAGTGCCCCAGCTGCTGCCGACCTCTGCTGTTACAGACCTTCTCTCTATCAATCCATAGACAGGAGTCTCAGAATAGTCTTCAAAAGAAGGTTGTACAGTAGCTCAGGTGTGTTTTATAAGAAATAATGTACTCCCTACTATAAATGATAAAGAATATTAGGAATTTCCTGTATAAATGCACACATCCTGCGATCTCATGCTTTTACATAGTCACGGAACTCGTCAGTGATCCAGTGGCATAACTACCGCTGTAGCAGCCGTAGCTGCTGCAACGGGGCCCGCGGCATGAGGGGGCCCGTGTCGCCCGCCGGCACGGGCCCCCACCATGGCCGGAGGCTCCGCTAGCTGCCGCTATGGCTGCTACAGCGCGACGCCACTGAACACTACGGCAGAGCAGGAAGGTTTCTCCCCGCTCTGCCATTAAAGGGGTTGTTCCTACAAAAGACATGTATCCCACATGTGTGATCGCTGGCAGCGATAGGGAGAACGGGGGACCGAATGTCCCCCAATGTTTCTCCATGACAAACCTCAGACTTTCGGGGTCTGTGTCGGCAGCTCCGTAGAAATGAATGGAGCGCCGGTCGCGCTTGTGCGCATGCGTGACCAGCGCTCCTTTCATTTTTATTGAGCTGTGCAGACTCCGGAAGTCAGAGGTTAGTCATGGAGAACATTGGGGGACTTTCAGTCCCCCGTTCTCCCTATCGCTGCCAGCGATCACACATGTATCCCCTATCCTGTGGATAGGGGATACATGTCTTTTGTAGGACACATTATAGGTCGGATTTTTTTGGGGGGTTGGGGCTGCATGGTGTTACCTACAGGGGGGGCTGTATAGCGTTACCTACAGGGGGGCTGTATAGCGTTACCTACAGGGGGGCTGTATGGCGTTACCTACAGGGGGGGCTGTATGGCACTATCTACAGGGGGGCTGTATAGCGTTACCTACAGGGGGGCTGTATGGCGCTATCTACAGGGGGGGTCTGTATGGCGCTATCTACAGGGGGGCTGTATAGAGTTATCTACAGGGGGGCTGTATGGCGTTATCTACAGGGGGGGCTGTATGGCTTTATCTACAGGGGGGCTATATGGCGTTATCTACAGAAGGGGCTGTATGGCGTTATCTACAGGGGACTGTATGGCGTTATCTACAGGGGAGGCTGTGTGGCGTTATCTACAGGGGGCTGTGTATGGCGTTATCTACAGGGGGGCTGTATAGCGTTATCTACAGGGGGCTGTATGGCATTATCTATAGAGGGGGCTGTATGGCGTTATCTACAGAGGGGCTGTATGGCGTTATCTACAGGGGGCTGTATGGCGTTATCTACAGAGGGATGTATGGTGCTATCTACAGGGGGATGTATGGCGCTATCTACAAAGGGGGCTGTATGGCGTTATCTACAGAGGGGGCTGTATGGCGTTATCTACAGGGGGGCTGTATGGCGTTATCTAAAGGGGGCTGTATGATGTTATCTACAGGGGGAGCTGTATGGCGTTATCTACAGGGGGGGCTGTATGGCGTTATCTACAGGGTGGCTGTAAAAAAGGCACTATCTACAAGGGGGGGGGTTGTGTGACACCCAAGGGAGGGGGGCCCCAGTCAAAAGTTTGCTATGGGGCCCAGTCTTTCCTAGTTACGCCCCTGCAGTGACCTCTAATATTCTTAGGACTTACAGTAGGGTGTACATTGTCCCATACATATAAAATGGGAAGTAGCACATTTTATACCTGCAATTTTTAAGCTGATGTCCAGTTTGACCTTGACAACACTTAATAATGATCTTTCTGTCCTGAGTGTTAAGTGTGATTTTCTGTCAGCACAAGGTTTCTCCTCACGTTTTTGGGCATGTGTCATTTCAAGCTTTAGCAACACACGACAACCCTACATTAAAGACATTTTATCCAGGAGCCTTAGTCATATAGATATGCGATTTCCGATATGTATGTAAAAATGTATTTATTTTTCGAGGGAGGGATAAATATATGTCTCGGGGCTTGTGCGCCTGATCGTATAAGACCCTAACAACGCCCCTGGTCTCCACCCCTACTGCGTGACGCCGACTCCCTCTATACTCCCACTTTGCTTTAGTGTTGTCTATTGTACGACTCTAGTTGGCATTGCTCGGCATGGTGAGCCGTTGTCATTTATCATACGTATTATACAGTACAGTGCCCCAGCTGCTGCCGACCTCTGCTGTTACAGACCTTCTCTCTATCAATCCATAGACAGGAGTCTCAGAATAGTCTTCAAAAGAAGGTTGTACAGTAGCTCAGGTGTGTTTTATAAGAAATAATGTACTCCCTACTATAAATGATAAAGAATATTAGGAATTTCCTGTATAAATGCACACATCCTGCGATCTCATGCTTTTACATAGTCACGGAACTCGTCAGTGATCCAGTGGCATAACTACCGCTGTAGCAGCCGTAGCTGCTGCAACGGGGCCCGCGGCATGAGGGGGCCCGTGTCGCCCGCCGGCACGGGCCCCCACCATGGCCGGAGGCTCCGCTAGCTGCCGCTATGGCTGCTACAGCGCGACGCCACTGAACACTACGGCAGAGCAGGAAGGTTTCTCCCCGCTCTGCCATTAAAGGGGTTGTTCCTACAAAAGACATGTATCCCACATGTGTGATCGCTGGCAGCGATAGGGAGAACGGGGGACCGAATGTCCCCCAATGTTTCTCCATGACAAACCTCAGACTTTCGGGGTCTGTGTCGGCAGCTCCGTAGAAATGAATGGAGCGCCGGTCGCGCTTGTGCGCATGCGTGACCAGCGCTCCTTTCATTTTTATTGAGCTGTGCAGACTCCGGAAGTCAGAGGTTAGTCATGGAGAACATTGGGGGACTTTCAGTCCCCCGTTCTCCCTATCGCTGCCAGCGATCACACATGTATCCCCTATCCTGTGGATAGGGGATACATGTCTTTTGTAGGACACATTATAGGTCGGATTTTTTTGGGGGGTTGGGGCTGCATGGTGTTACCTACAGGGGGGGCTGTATAGCGTTACCTACAGGGGGGCTGTATAGCGTTACCTACAGGGGGGCTGTATGGCGTTACCTACAGGGGGGGCTGTATGGCACTATCTACAGGGGGGCTGTATAGCGTTACCTACAGGGGGGCTGTATGGCGCTATCTACAGGGGGGGTCTGTATGGCGCTATCTACAGGGGGGCTGTATAGAGTTATCTACAGGGGGGCTGTATGGCGTTATCTACAGGGGGGGCTGTATGGCTTTATCTACAGGGGGGCTATATGGCGTTATCTACAGAAGGGGCTGTATGGCGTTATCTACAGGGGACTGTATGGCGTTATCTACAGGGGAGGCTGTGTGGCGTTATCTACAGGGGGCTGTGTATGGCGTTATCTACAGGGGGGCTGTATAGCGTTATCTACAGGGGGCTGTATGGCATTATCTATAGAGGGGGCTGTATGGCGTTATCTACAGAGGGGCTGTATGGCGTTATCTACAGGGGGCTGTATGGCGTTATCTACAGAGGGATGTATGGTGCTATCTACAGGGGGATGTATGGCGCTATCTACAAAGGGGGCTGTATGGCGTTATCTACAGAGGGGGCTGTATGGCGTTATCTACAGGGGGGCTGTATGGCGTTATCTAAAGGGGGCTGTATGATGTTATCTACAGGGGGAGCTGTATGGCGTTATCTACAGGGGGGGCTGTATGGCGTTATCTACAGGGTGGCTGTAAAAAAGGCACTATCTACAAGGGGGGGGGGTTGTGTGACACCCAAGGGAGGGGGGCCCCAGTCAAAAGTTTGCTATGGGGCCCAGTCTTTCCTAGTTACGCCCCTGCAGTGACCTCTAATATTCTTAGGACTTACAGTAGGGTGTACATTGTCCCATACATATAAAATGGGAAGTAGCACATTTTCTACCTGCAATTTTTAAGCTGATGTCCAGTTTGACCTTGACAACACTTAATAATGATCTTTCTGTCCTGAGTGTTAAGTGTGATTTTCTGTCAGCACAAGGTTTCTCCTCACGTTTTTGGGCATGTGTCATTTCAAGCTTTAGCAACACACGACAACCCTACATTAAAGACATTTTATCCAGCACGCCGTGTCCATGTTGCTTAGCAACTTCAGCATCATGCAGTTTTACTTGTTTCCAGACGCTGACTTAGCAAAATGCAATGCATTTGCTGATCTGTTGGATATTAAGATTGACATATTTGTAAAACTCTTTCCAGAAGTACATCTTGTGATGAACAGTAGAAGCAGCGGTGTAGGTATTGTGTGTCTAGAAATAGCAGTCGCACCTTGGCCCTGGTGCTTGAGAGACCCTTTAACCGGTTCAGGATTAGGCTATTTTGAGCCTTCAGGACCAGACGCCGTTTAGCCATTTTTAGCACGCGTTAGTTAACCCCTTCCCACCGCAGCCCATTTTCAGATTTTCGTTTTTTCCTCCCCAACTTCCAAAAGCCATAACGTCTTTATTTTTCTGTCTGTATAGTCCTATGAGGGCTTGATTTTTGCGGGACGAGTTGTAGTTTTTAATAATACCATTTTGGTGTACATGCAATGTTTTGATCACTTTTTATTTAATTTTTTGTGGGAGATTAGGTGACCAAAAATAGAGATTCTGGTGTTTACAATTTTTTTTTTTACGGCTTTCACCGTGCAGGTTAAATAATGATATATTGTAATACTTCAGACTTTTACGGACGTGGCTATACCAATTATGTTTAATTAGTTTTTTACTATGCTCTAGGGTGAAAATGGGAAAAGCTTTTTTTTTTTTAGCCTTTCATTTAAAAACATTTTTTTACATTAAAAAAAAACTTTATTTAACTCATTTTTACTTTTTTTATTAGTCTCCCTAGGAGACTTCAACCAGCGATCATTAGATCGCTTGCACGATATACTGCAATACTAATGTATTGCAGTATATCGTGATTCTGGCAGGCAACTATTAAGCCCTGCACAAAGATTGGTGGATCTGGGGGGCATTCATTAAGCCCCCAGGCAGCCATAGCAACCATCGCCCCCCCCCCCGCCTGCAATTGCGTTGCGGGGGGCGCGATGAGCTGTTAGAGGGGGTCGGCCCCCTCTTTCTAACGATTTAAATGATGCAGTCGCTATTTAATGAGCCCGTTCTATACTTCCCCTACCCGACTTTGGTGTACGGATATGGCAAATGTCGGGAAGGGGTTAAATAGCTTTAACTTTTTTATTTGTTGGGCTAGCGACGTGATTTTTGCGTTGTTTTTTCCATAGACAATGCAGGTTTCTTTTTTTATCATTTTTATACACATCCTTTTTGCTATTTTAAAATTTTTAGGCTTAAAGTTTGAAAATAATAGTAAAAAAATAAGCTTTTTTACATTTCAGCTATTTTTTTTGGTAACAACATAGTTTTACCCTAAAATAGACCTTTTATTTGTGATCGTCATTGTCTACCATAAATTTTAATATATTACATGTCTATAGTAGGGTAATTAGTGTCCGGGCTAGCGTTACGACAATGATTGGCAGGGGGGAGCACGTTTTTTTGGGGGTGTTTATTTTTATTAATTTTTTTTGCACTTTACTTTACTTAATTTTTTTATTATTACGGTGTGTCCCTCAAAGATCAGAAAAGACCTTTGGGGGACTTTATATATATATATATATATATATATATATATATTTTTCTTTCTTTTACACCATGTTTTTCCGCTGTAACTGGGGCTGCACGTCTCTGACTGCCCGAGGCCCGACATTCAGCTTGGGCAGCAAGCTAAAACCTGCGCCATAAATAGTCTATGGCCCGGGTTTTAAGGACCCTAACCGCTGGCCGTAAATACACAGCCAGCGGTCGGGAACCTGTTAAGAAGCATTGCATTGCATCAGCAGTTCCAATTTTTTTTTTATTAAACTTAATTTTAATAATTTAGCAAGCAAAAATGTTTACCTAATATGTAGAGTAAAGCAAACAGGCTTTATCTAGATTAAATAATATGGAAAGACTGTTGAAATCTAGAAATGATCTGTGGTGGTTTTTAAACTTTACAAAACATTTTGATTAATAAAAGGATTGTCTCTTGAAGACAACCCCAGCCTATATGATGTATTAGGGTCACCCCCTCTAAGAGCCAGAGTCGAGAGTTACTGTGTAGGAGTGGCTCACGAATCCAAGTCGGCCATTTATTACACCTAGCATACACTGTAGGTAAAAGGTTTATCTGGAAATATCATGTGATCACTATGGCAGCTCTATACTGAAAGGGGTTGTCTCTGATTCCTCTAATTCATCCCCGATCATAGCAGGATATAAGGTTTGTGTGTGGAGAGTGTTTGTTGATTCCCACTTGGTGGTTTTTTTCCAGAGATTAAGAGATTTTGGTAAATGGATCAAACTTTATTATTAGACATTTTAATCCTTAACTGAACCACACAATGTTGCATTATTTTCAGGGTTCTGCTTAAGTTACAGATATTGGATCCTGTTGAGCAAGGCACAGGCAGCGATTGGAAGACTGACATTGCGGCTCATGGAACTACAGCTTAAGGCGTATGTATAGTTTGTATAGCTCAGAGTTGAAATTACGCCATATATAAAGAACATGTAATCACTAACCTAGCTTTCTGGTATTTAAGCAGTGAAACTCTTGTATTATTTATTCATGTGTTGGATTCCTGTGGTATAGATAATGTGGATGGTAAATTATTTCTTTATACTATATTAGAATTCGACTTGAACTGTTTCTGTAAATTGACCAGTTCCACCACAGAGAAAACATTTTTTAGGGTGTGTGTATCAGGAGCTACATTTGTGTATATTAAATCCCATTCTTTTTATTTAGTTCTGCACCATGCTGCTAGCTATATTGCTGTGATTTAAAACACAATTTAAGAAGAAAATCCGATCCCTTATTGAATCAAGCTAAACGTCTTAGCATTTTTTTTTTCAAAATGCTAAAACCTAGAAACCTAGAGTCTAAGATATTGAAGGAGGTTAATTCCAACATCCCTGGTTGTCTTGAGTAATGAATGGAATAAATTCAAGGTACCTGGTGGCCTAGTTTAATAAAGGGTGCCAATGGCAAAATCTGGTCTCGGGCAGTGAAGAGGTTAATGCCAACATCCCTAGTGGCCTGCGGAAGGAAAAGGGCCTCCTACCAACTTCCCTGGCAGTCTATGGTTCTGAAAGAATTAATGCCAGCTTCCCCTGTAAATTAAAATAATGAAGAGGCTAACATCTGGTGTTCAGTGGGTAAGTCACCTCCTCAGGCTCCATCAATGTCTCATATCTCTAACAAGAATGTGCTCAATTGCATTCAGCTTCAACCTCTCTGCCCTGCACTGACTTTACATTTTTTATTCTTAGATATTTTATCCTTATTAAGTTATTATGAGAACTAGTTGTTTACCAGCCCCTAATAAATGAAGGCTTTACATTTTAGAGCAAATGGTCCCCCTACAATTCTATCTTTACAACAGCTATATGGCTCTTTAAATTATTTCCACAATGAAAGTCATGGGGTAGGCTGTATATTTATTGCCATAAAGTTGTACAATACTTACTAAGGATTTTTGATTTATTTCTCTTTTCTAAGCTTGACATATTCTTTAAAGGGAATATATTGTCAGAAAATTACCTATTGTTTAAATCCCATTTTTATATTAAACTCCTGAAATATTTCAGTTTTCACATTGGCCGCTGAGCATGCACAAAAAGCTGACACTTCCTGTCATTTTTCAGCTTGTGCTGTGTACACTGGAGGTAGGGTCAACAGTCATCTCATTATCATTAGAGGGCAGGAATATATGAACTGTAACGCCCATGGCCGCGGACCGTCGTTCTGACTCACCGCTCGACGGCCGCGGCCATGTATCTGAGTGCTGGCTCGCGTCTAGTACCCAGGGGATGCCAGCACTCACTTCCGCTCCACTCTGCAGTGTCCCGTAGGGTGCGTGCACACGCTCATGCCCGGACTTAAAGGACGCGCTTGTGAAATATGTTACAAATTAGCCCTAATTACTCTGGACTATATAAGGGGCTCCGTCCTTTTACTCCTTGCCTGAGCGTTGTTTGTATTTCTATGTTAGTTTTGGAAATGGTCCCTTAGTCGTATCCTGTTGCCATTGTTCCCGTGCCCTGCTACCTGTATCCTGTATCCCGTGCTGTATTTGTTCCTGTGCCATCTCTTATGTTGGAGTCGTGTTGTGCCGTCTACTTCACCTGCTGACTTACATCACGTCCGGTGTCATCTGCCACAAAAGGCATCTCCTGCTGCCAAGGTCCCATCTGTGCCTAAACCTTTGCTATTGTCTGGACTATTACAGGTACCCGTGTGCTTGGATTGTATATTGACTTGGTACACTGCTTTTGAGCCAGCTGCTACTCCGCTACGGCGGTGCGGCCCAGTGGGTCCACATACCGGCAGATCGTGACATGAACGATAACAGTTATAAAGCTGGAGGCAGATAACATAGAATCGTACCATCCTCCCCGTTCTTGCACAGTCCGATGTGCATATGTCACTGAGCTTGCTCACAACATTCTCCTATAGAAGTTAAAGAAAATTTCTGCATCTGCTTTTGCCGCAATTTAGGCAAGATGACTGCTACTTTAATGAAGCAAAGAAAATATACTAGTATATTCCCTATTATGTTAAAGTAACCCCTTAAATTGTAAGACCCCAGGAAAATGTCTGAATCGTATGACAATTTAATGTTCACATAATAAAGACTAAACATTTAGATCCACCAACCATACTAAAAAGTGACTGATCCAATATGTATCTGAAATAAACAACACAATGCCAAATGTTTCCAGTATGAGTGACTGTATATGGATATTTAAAAAAACAGCATCACAGACATAACAATTTCACCAGCGGGAAAGGACGACTCCCCAATCATGGGTGGTGCACGCAGCAAAGAATCCCAGGTCCAAGGGAGACAATCAATATGCAAATCAAAGAAAGGAACTGCAGCACTCAAGATAATCCAATGAAGTGTCGCAACCCATGAATGAGTCTTTATCAAGCATGGTTACATAGATTCAGTGCACACTTTATATGGTACAAAGTATGTGACATCATTTCCTGTACATCATTTCATGTAAACAAAGTGCTTAATACAATAAATACATCATAACTTTTATAAACATTTCCACATGTTCCTTGTGAAATAACCTTATTAAAAATGTGTGAATCGACGCTCGACATACCTGCACAAAGTACTCTGAACTCATCTAACACTTAGCTTCCTAAGATTCCCATTGCGCATGCTCCTACATACCCCACTTTGCACATCAAGCGTCTCCTGTTTCCATAGAGAGCAAAGGACGGCTCCCTATTAACTGCGCGTGTGCAGGTCCACACTATCTTACGCCTGCATCTGTAGAATAGTATAACGAACAGGAACTCACTATATCCCAATTTATCTCCAAAAAAACAACACCCATATCCTCAATCGGATGGAACCTACACATTTATACCTATCATTATATTAACCCCATGTATTTGACTAGTAGTATCTAGATATCTTTAGTATCATTTTATTTATTCTCACCTAACGGACCTTTCAATATTGGGCTCTTTTCTAAGCTTTTGCATTCCCCTATTGTCAACGAACCAGTCATAGTTCTATATAATATGTAGGTCACACTTACCTACATTCTCACTTATCTATACTATAATATCTAGATTATTAACAGACAAAAATTCTAAATGTAGATAAAAGTGCCATCTCACAATATATTATCAACATCAATTAATCACTAAACTGTAAATTCCATATTATGTTCTTAGTATATATCCTTTTCTCACAAATTCTTGGAGGAGTTTTTCTTTCACACATCATATAAGAGACAAGAATAGACACACTGAGGTTATATCAAAAATTTTAGACATTCTATTGTTGCATTCCTCCTCCTCAGAGAGCTCCATCCAACCCGTCCAGGACACAAGGCTAATCCAGCCATAAATAAAAATAATTTTTGAAAATATTTATAAAAAACATACACAAGTGGGGACTGTGTTATTATCTGGCTCAAAAGGCATCCAATGAATTTTTAATATACAAATATACATGCCAAAAAGCATACATACATGTACCACAGAATTATAATCAACATGGATCGCCACACCAAAAAGCACCACAATCAGTGGGGATATCAAGAGTATCCAACTAGTATATCCATTTTAACTCAAGCTTCTTCAAAGCCCTTTCTCTGTCTCACCCTCTCATAATCGGACAGACTCCATCAATTATTTGAAATCTCAGCTGTGAGACATTATGTCTGAATCCAATAAAGTGTTCTGGGAAAGGTAATTCAATCTTTTTACTCCTAATTGTGTATTTATGTTGATTGATACATGACCGACATTCTTGAGTGGGCTCCCCAACATACAGAAATCCACAAGGACACTGTATCACATATATAACGAAACTCGACTGGCAAGTAAAGAATTGTTTAATATTATATATTTTCCCTGTCCTAGGGTGTACAAAGGTATTCCCTCACAACATATTGTTACAATTACAACATTCCAAGCATGGAAAACATCCTTTTTTACTAATATTCGTCTTATGTTAGGAGCAAATATAGGCACGTACCAAACGATTCTTCAGTTTAGGTGGTCTCCTAAACGACATCATTGGGAGATCCTGAAATTCAGATCTCCCTGGGAATGTTTCACTTAACATTGGCCAATAATCTTTTAAGATCTTTGAGATTTTTCCACTAAAAGGTGAAAAAAATAGATACAAAAGGAATCGTACTGGAGGTCTTTTTCTTACCTTTCTTAGTTAAGAGATCCCCTCTATCTTGTTCGTTCACTTTCCTAATTGCCCTTGCAAATATTGGTTTTGGGTAGCCTCTCTCTCTAAACTTCCCACACATGGTATTCAGTCTCTCATCTATAACCATAATATCTGATACTATCCTTTTTACTCTTAGACATTGGCTATATGGCAATGACTCCACGGTACCTCTCGGATGACAACTCTTGAAGTGAAGTAGGTTGTTACGGTCTGTTGGCTTCACAAATAAATCTGTGGTCAAAATATTATCTCTCTTAAGGACAACCGTATTCAAAAATTGCAATTTCTCCTTAGAATATACTAGAGTGAACTGTAGCTCCGAAAAATAACCATTGATCTCATCTCATGCCGTACAAAGAATACATCATCTATGTACCTCTTCCAGTCCCCCCACATGCTGAAAGTAGCTGGATGGGTACACAAATTGTTCCTCGAAGTATGCCATGAATATGTTGGCATATGTTGGTGCGACATTGGACTCCCATAGCAGTACCTCTGCACTGAATATAAAAAATATCTTTCCAATAATGCCATAATATGTTCCTTGTGTTCATTACCTAGGGTCCAATGTCACAACAACTCTGCAACTGCCAACATACTCTTTTCATGCTCAATGTTTGTATATAATGATACATCAAACGACGCCAAAAAGCAATCATCAGAGACATCAATACCTTTCAATTTATTGATAAACTGTGTTGTATCCTGAATAGAGGACTTTGTATTAGTAGCCCCTTACCTTAGTAATTGATCTAGAAATGTGGCAATAGGTGTAAAAATAGACCCTATCCCTGAGATTATCGGTCTTCCAGGTGGTTAATGTAATCTTTTATGTAACTTAGGAAGTAGATACAGAACAGGTGTCCTAGGGTATTCTGCCCGCAAATATTCATACAATTTAACATCTATAAGTTCTACTGCATATGCATTGTCAACAATGATCCTCACTTTTTTCATAATATCAAATTTAGGATCCTGATCCAATTTTCTATATACCTGTGTATCATTCACACATTTTTAATAAGGTTATTTCAGGAACATGTGGAAATGTTTATAAATGTTTATTATGTATGTATTTATTGCATTAAGCACTTTGATTACATGAAATGATGTACCGGAAATTATGTCACGTATATTGTACTATATAAAGTGTGCACTGAATCTATGTAACTATACTTGATAAAGACCCATTCATGGGTTGAAACGTTGCAGGTGTTTTTATGCTTGGTGAATAAATCAAATTCACTTATACGCTTCATTGGATTATCTCGAGCACTGCAGTTACTTTCTTCGATTTGACTGTATATGGACCTCTTTGCCTATAAAGGCATATCAAAGTTATTGCTGGGCAATTCATAGGAGGACCTTTTTGATGATTGTTTATCAGAGGTTGCTATAGCATATAGGGTTAGGAATTGTTCTATTTTTATTAACTTCAATCATATGCATATAAACTGGGCCAGGACAAGGGGTAGGCAGGAGAAGTAACCACCTAACGCAGAGTTGCCTCCCTTGCCTAAAAAGTCGCATCACAATGCCACTCAACATTATCAACAGTAGCATTCTTGCAGTGCTACCGACAATTATACAGAAAAAAACACTTTGGGAATCCTTCTATTACAGAGAACAGTGGCAGCACCCAATGGAAGAGCAATTATTTATTTCCTTTACTGATGGTAGGTATAAGTGCTAGAGGAGTAGGTTACATGTCATCACCCTCTAATGGCCGTCACATGTAATCTAATAAGACGGATATAAAAAGTCTAAATAATACTGCTATACAATTAATATTAAGATTTGTAGTGGTTACAAGCCTTGCGTGCCAGGCCATCAGCACTGCCCGATGTGCTCTGTGTGACCACACATGTCACTAACCCCTAAGGTTTGCTCTGTTTTTGATAATACTGAAAGTGCAGGGAACTATGCTTTTAGCAGAACATGATGCTGCAAAAGAATATTTTTTTTTTATTGGAAGTCCATGGAAAACAGACTTCCAGCATGCAACTGTAAAGGTCGTAATACTGTCATGTACATAAGGGCCAAGGGTGAATCTTATTACCAATATTAGGCAGCAGGTCCTAAAATGTGTACAGATTTTACAGCAATCATTTGAGCATTTTGGATATTGTGAATTCCATTGCTCATAAAGGAAGCAGTTAATGAATGACTTTATGTATCATATATTTTTACAGCTTAATTAGACTAAGTCTTAAAATATGCATGCATGTATATTACAGCATAAATTAGAATGAGTGAAAATTAATTTCCATGGAGTGGATGGTAACCGTTTTATTGGCGCATCTCTTATCTTTTTTTAGAAAGGAAAGTCAAGCAATACAGGTACTATATACAGGATGCTAATAGGACACAAAGGATAACATGCTAGTTTGCTTAACTCCTTAGGCCCCATTCACACGAGCATTAATCGCGTCCGTGTTCTGTGCGTTGAAACAACGCACACCCATTGATTTCAATGGGGCTGTTCACACTTGCGTGATTTGTCACGCAGCGAAAGTCTGCTGCGTGAAACTCACTGCATGTCCTATATTGGTGCGTTATCACGCACCTACGCGCCCATTGAAGTCAAACCACGCACTGCACACGCATGCACATGCGTGTGCGGTGCGTGATTAGCGCATCAATTCATTTGAAAATTATATTTAAAAAAAAGGTGCTTTGCGAGTGCGTGAATAACTTGTAATGACGGGGTAGGGAGACAGACAGGTGAGCCCTAATCTACCTGCCTCTCAGTCCCTGCCTACTTGCAACGGCCCATCCTAGGCGACGGCGTACAACTGGGCGACGGTCCCTACGCTCAATAAGTGCACGACAGACAAACAGAGAAAGGTACACAGAAGTTAGGGAAATGGGGCAGATGTCCACGGCAGCACCGTGAGCAACAAGAGTAGTGAACGAGTCGAGTCAAACCAGGAGTGTACGAGGTACCAAACGCAGAGCAGGAGAGTAGTGAACGAGCCGAGTCAAACCAAAAGTGTACGAGGTACCAAACGCAGAGCAGGAGAATTGTCAGTAAAGCCAGGGTCAAAATGAAGCAGAGGACAAAATGTTCAAGCAGCAGCAGCAGAGCCAGGAAGCAGACAGAATAACAGGCAAAGGAGGAGCAGGAAATGCAGGTATAAATAGACAGAGGGCGGGAGCTAGCTCAGTCTGGCCAGGCTGTGATAGGCTCTCCCACTCCTCAGCCTCCCAGCTTGACTGGTAGAAGATCGTGTCACTCTCTCAGACTTAGGAGCAGGTGCAGACTGACTACCCACGGGCGTCGACACAGAAGCTGTGTCTGGCAGATCCTTTACAGTACCCCCCCTTTTAAGAGGGGCCACTGGACCCTTTCTACGTGGACCTGGCTTATTGGGGAAGCGAAGATGGAACCTCCTGAGCAATACCCCAGCATGAACATCCCGGGCGGGTACCCAAGTCCTCTCCTCAGGCCCGTATCCTCTCCAATGGACCAGGTACTGGAGGGAGCCTTGGACCATCCTGCTGTCCACAAACTTGGCCACCTCGAATTCTACCCCTTCAGGGGTGAGAAAAGGGACCGGAGGTTTCCTCGAGGGAGCCAAGGACGGGGAGCAGCGTTTAAGGAGGGAGGCATGAAACACGTCGTGTACTCGAAAAGATGGGGGTAACTCCAGTCGGAAGGAGACAGGGTTAAGAACTTAAATGACCTTGTATGGCCCTATATATCGGGGAGCAAATTTCTTGGACGGGACTTTAAGGCGCAAATTTTTAGAAGATAGCCACACCAGATCCCCGACCACAAACAAGGGGTTAGCAGAATGTCTTCTATCAGCCTGAGTCTTTTGTATGCTCTGGGACGCCTCTAGGTTCTTCTGAACCTAGGCCCAGACTGTGCACAGTTCCTGATGAACGACATCTACCTCGGGATTGTTGGAACTACCAGGTTGAAACGGAGGAGAACCGTGGATTAAACATCCTACCCTTAGGGAGCTTAGCTCCTGGTACCAAATCGATTGCGCAATCGTATTCTCTATGAGGAGGTAACACTTCGGAGGCCTTTTTAGAAAAAAACATCAGCGAAATCCTGAACAAACTCAGGTAGAGTGTTCACCTCCTCAGGGAGAGAAATAGAATTAACAGAAAAACATGACGTCATGCATTCATTAGCCCATTTGGTAAGATCCCCAGTATTCCAATTAAACGTGGGATTATGCATCTGCAACCAGGGAAGGCCTAAAACCAAATCGGACGATAATCCCTGCATCACCAGTACAGAGCACTGCTCAAAATGCATGGAGCAAACAAGGAGTTCAAAAACAGGGGTATGCTGCGTAAAATAACCATTAGCAAGAGGAGTGGCATCGATAACCACTATCGGGACAGCTTTAGGCAAATCAATCAATGGCATAGCTAGAGATATAGCAAATTCCACAGACATAATATTAGCAGAAGACCCTGAATCCACGAAGGCACTGCCGGCAGCAGACCTACCACCAAAAGAGACCTGAAAGGGAAGCAAGATTTTATTTGGTTTCATATTTACGGGAAATACCTGTGCGCCCAAGTGACCTCCCCGATGATCACTTAGGCGCGGAAGTTTTCCGGCTGCTTATTCTTACGCCTAGGACAGTTGTTCACTTGATGCTTGTCATCCCCACAGTAGAAGCAGAGACCATTCTTCCTGCGGAACTCTCTACGTTGTTGGGGAGACATGGAGGCCCCGAGTTGCATAGGTTCATCCGAGTCTTCCGTGGAAGAACGAAGCAACGGAACCTCGGGAGCCATCATGGGGGAGTCAGAGTAGAGGGCACAAAAACGTTCAAGTCGTCGTTCCCTGAGACGTCGGCAAGACGTACCGCTAAAGCCATAACCTGATCTAGAGAGTCAGAAGAGGGATAGCTAACTAACAGGTCTTTCAGTGCGTTCGACAGACCCAATCTAAACTGGCACCTTAAGGTAGGGTCATTCCACCGAGAAGCTACACACCACTTCCTAAAATCAGAACAGTACTCCTCAACAGGTCTCTTACCCTGACGCAAGGTCACCAGCTGACTCTCGGCAAAGGCAGTCTTATCAGTCTCGTCATATATGAGCCCGAGAGCAGAAAAGAAAAGATCAACAGAGGAAAGTTCAGGGGCGTCAGGAGCCAAGGAGAAGGCCCATTCTTGGGGCCCGTCCTGGAGCCGGGACATAATTATACCCACTCGCTGGCTCTCAGAACCTGAGGAGTGGGGCTTTAAGCGGAAATAGAGCCTACAACTCTCCCGAAAGGAGGCAAAAGTCTTCCGGTCCCCTGAGAACCGGTCAGGCAACTTGAGGTGGGGTTCAAGAGGTGAGGTGAGGGGCACTACCAGGGTAGCATCACGCTGGTTGGCCCTCTGAGTCAGGGCTTGGACCTGTAGGGAGAGCCCCTGCATTTGCTGTGCCAGGGTCTCAAGGGGGTCCATAGTTGTGTCAGGGACCAGGGTACAAAAGGTATATGTGATTAAGTAGCCCCTGCAGTGATAGCAGGGGCTACTTCTGGAGCAGAATCTCCAGCCAGGGCACTGCCGATGCTCTGGCAGGGGATTCCGCTCTTAGAGAGAGCCCCTGACGTCACTGTCCTTTTATGAACAGAGACATCAGGGGCTCCCTCTAGGAGTGGAGTCCCCAGCCAGAAAGATTCCACTCCTACAGGGAGCAACAGTGGTGCTATCTACAGGAAGGGGGTACCATTTACGGGGAGGGGGGTTTACAGGTGGAGTGGCGCTATCTGCAGGGGGGTGGTGCTATCTACAAGGGGCTGGTGCTATCTACATGGGCACTGTGTGTGGCACTATGTGGGCACTAACTACAGTGGGAACTGTGAACTGTGGTACTGGGCACTATCTACAGTGGGACCTGTGGCACTATGTGGGCATTGTGGCACTATTTACAGTGGGCACTATCTATGTTGCAACTGGCAGTATCTACGGTACAGTGGGCAATGTGGCACTATCTACAGGGGTATTGCGGCACTATCTACATAGGCACTGTGGTGTTTTCAGGTGGCTGGGACAAAAAAAACCTAACAAATAAAATTCAACCATTTTTTTAATGTCTATGAAAAACGGATGTAAGTGGCGGTTAAAAACTTCCAGACGGCTGGGAAATAGATTTAAATTTTGAGACACACTGATGCAAAACAGCCATGAAAAATTGATCCAGTGTTAAATGCCCTTTTATTTCATGCTGTGTGAACATAGCCTTATAGCCCTCTTCACTCTCCCCTCACAGCAATCCAGGGTGACGGAGACAGAAGAAGACTAATTGCAACAGAGCTGCAACAACGTGTGTGTGTATATATATATATATATATATATATATATATATATATATATGTAACCAAAAAGACAAATATAGTAGTAATCACCCACCGAATACAAGTAATATGTGTCAAAAAAATTGTTTTGTTAGGGGGTTGATCAAGAAAGATAATTATTGTATATTGCCTGCATCCAGACTATGTGAACGAACCAAAGGCGAAAAATGATGCAATAAGCAATTATGAGGTATCAAGATTAAAATCAATCTTTATTAATAAATCTAAGACATAATATATAAAAAGGTGCACAGACACACTAAAAAGAGGACAACCACATCACCAGCTCATACATATGAAGTGATGATAAAAGCATGGACATGAATCAGAGAATAAAGTGGGTCAGACAGAAATATACAAACGTTTGTATGTGAACAGATATTCAATAACAGTCTGCACCAATCAGATATCAACTATCTAAAAAATAACCATACTGACCCATAGATTACTGGAGCAAGAGATAGGCATCCACCACGACGTGCGTTTCGGCGCCCTTGCCTTCGTCTGGGGGTCGACCCATCTGGGACCCACATCTTCTGGGACCCACACCTTAGATACATCCTGTGGATATGCCATTAATGTCCCTGATGGGCGAACATCTTTAAAGATGATTTTTGAAGAAGATTGGTGATTCACAAATTAATGTATAGCTGCAGCATCACTCACTCACATCACTGGCTGCCTGTGCCTGCCTAACTAACACACTGACACTGAGTGACTCCTATCTCTCCCAAATTCATCTCTCTATCAAATGATTGTAAATCAAACTATTCTCTTCTCCGCTGTAAAGGATCTGCCAGACACAGCTTCTGTATCGACGCCCATGGTTAATCAGTCTGCACCTGCTCCTAAGTCTGATAGAGTGACTCAATCGACTACCATTCAGGCTGGGAGGCTGAGGAGTGGGAGAGCCTATCACAGCCTGGCCAGATGGAGCTAGCTCCCGCCCTCTGTCTATTTATACCTTCATTTCCTGCTCCTCCTTTGCCTGTGATTCTGTCTGGTTTCCTGGCTCTGCTGCTCCTGCTAGTACTATTTACCTCTGCTTCTAATTGACCCTGGCTTTACTGACTACTTTCCTGCTCTGCGTTTGGTACCTCGTACACTCCTGGTTTGACTCGGCTCGTTCACTACTTTTGTTGCTCACGGTGTTGCCGTGGGCAACTGCCCCATTTCCCTTAGCTTCTGTGTACCCATGTCTGTTTGTCTGTCATGCACATATTGAGCGTAGGGACCGTCGCCCAGTTGTACGCCGTCGCCTAGGATGGACCGTGCAAGTAGGCAGGGACTGAGTGGCGGGTAGTTTAGGGCTAACCTGTCTGTCTCCCTACCCCGTCATTACATCCGCACTATGAAACACAATCAGTGACACTAATCCACTATCCATCTGCAGCATCAGATAGTGACAATGAGTCATATGACTGTCATCAGTGACACAACTTTACCCCTTATGACTGGCTGTGCTAGAGGAAGGGATGCCTGCAGGACATTATGAAAAATGTGCAGTATATTTTTAAGCCTCACCCCCGATTCACACAGGAACGCACACAAAACCTCACAGAAATACCCTCTTTGAGGCACAGTTTGCATAAGTCCCTCCCCGTTTGAGGTCAGTTTCACGGGACAGTAGACAGGTATGTAATATTCTTGTAGACTTCAAGATGAGGGTGAAGGCATAACTGTGAACTATATCCGACTGTTGCTGAAGGCAGGGACCATGCTGAGCTATATTGTCTGGCAAAACGACAGACACCATGATGGATACTCGTCGGAACACATTAAAGTCAATGGGTTTCATCGGGTGCTGTTGGTGTCCGTCGGGCAACAGATCCACGCTTACGGTTTTTCGTTGTTTTGCTCCTATGATGCAGCAAAACAACAGAAAACCCTGATGCAGTGGTGAACAGACCAAAATATCAATATACAAGTATCTATCCACAGGAAACCTAGATTCTACAATGAGGTGACAGGTGTTACCCGAGAACCGATCAGGCAGGTTTATCTTGGGTTCAGGAGTATGAATCAGGATGGAAGCACCCGGAGCTTGTAACGCCTCTTGTTGAGCCAGGCTTTCAGTCAGTTCATGCACCAGGGAATGATCCAAGATAGAAGTCAGGGACAGAAACAGGTCACAACAAAGCACAAATTCAGAATAGAAAAACCAGATTAGGAAACTTAAACTAATAACTGGTCCTGAGCACAGCAGGCAAATGATTTAAACATAGGACCCAGCGCTCTACCTGATTGGGCGGCCGTGCCCTCTGTTGCAATGACAGCCGGCAGAAGGAGACAGCACTGGACTGTGGCGAGGAGAAGTGCATTACAACATGTTTGCTATGAGTTAGTTATCTCAATATTAACACTTATGCCACATGCACATGTAAAAGTTTCCTATGCCTTTATATCACAGAGAATGCTGCCTTTTGATGCACTGTATATTGGAGATATTCTCCCCTACGAGCAATGGTTCTAGGAGAGAATATCTCTATAATATGGTATTTGATGGAACATGGCACTATTGTTTTCTTTCGGTTGCAGTATGCCCTCATAAGGCATACTGCGGTGCACTAGGGCTGTATAGAAGTCTATGGAGGTTGTAAAAAGCCGCAGTAGTGTAGCTATAGGGGTCAGAGCGGATGACCGGGCCCGTAGCCAGGGGGGCCCATGGCCCCCCACACGACGTCTATTAAAAGTTACTATAGTAACTGGGGCCTATGTAATAAACGACACTGGCCACTGTTACTATAGTAACAGTATACTTACCCTCCTCGTTTGCGGCGCAGAGGAGGTCCCAATGTATTTGACGTCATGACGTCACAATGCTGTGAGCTGCACACAAAGTTGTAACACTGGATGGCGTCAGGACCTCCGCTGCGCCGGGAGCCGAAGAGGAGGGTAAGTATAACTTTACTGTCTGCTGATGTTCCGTCTCTAAGCCTACCTTGTGGCGGCCATAGATACAGGGTTCAACAGACAATCTCACACATGCTGTAGAAGATTACTGCCTGCTGGGGCCCTGTATCTAAACCTACTATGTGGTGGGCTTAGACTTGGCCTAATACATGATAGGCTTAGATACAGGGCCCAGCAGACAGTAATCTTATACTGTATAAGATTACTGTCTCATGGGGCCCTGTATCTAAGCCTACCATATGGTAGGCTTAGATACTGGGCCCATCAGACAGTATCACACATGGGCCCTGTATTTAAGCCTACCACATGCCTTACTACTGTAATGTGTTTTTTTGTGTTTGTCCTTTTTTTACAGGTTCGGTTGTTGGACTACGTTGGATTCAAGGACTACTTTGATGCCGTTTTTTTTATTTTCAGTAAAATGGTTAACGAGGATTGTGTGTTTTTTTTTTATTTCAATAAAATATGTTTTTATTCCTTTTATTTTTGTAGAAATTTTATTACTACTGCCTTAGTAATGGCCGCTAACTGATTGACGGCGTCCATTACTTAGGCGGTGCTTAGTGTTAGCCAGTGCAGTGGCTAAGACTAACCCCCATTATTACCCCAGTCCCCTCCGCCACCAGGGGTATCGGGAAGAGCCGGGTGTGATCTAGTGCCCGACCATCTGTAGTGATGTTCGGGCACTGGGGTGGCCGCAGGCTGCTATAATAAGACTCGGAGAGCCCAAGAACAGTGGGCCTTCCCACCCTGGTAATGCCAGCTTGCTGCTATGTTGTATCTTTTAAAATGAAAAAAATTAATTTTAAAAAACGACGTCCGCCCCCCATTTGTCATAAACAGCCAGATACACATAGCAGCAGCAGGCTAGCATTACCACTGTGGGAAGGGCCAAGGATTTTTGCCTTCCACAGTCTAATACCAGCCTGCGGCCGCCTCAGTGCCCGACCATCACTGCAGATGGTCGTGTACTGGATCGCATCTGGCTCTTCCTCTTACGCCTGGTTGCGGTGGGTACCAGGGTAATAATGGGGGTTAGTGTTGGTCTTTTCACTGGCTAACATTAAGCCCAGTCTTAGTAATGGAGGCTGTCAATCAGCCAGCGGCCATTACTAAGGCAGTAGTGGTAAATATTGTATTGAAATAAAAAAAAAACACTCAATCCTCGTTAACCATTGTATTGAAAATGAAAAAAGCCGTCATCGAAGTAATCCTCGAATCTGAAGTAGTCCAACAACTGAACCTGTAAAAAAACACAAACACAAAAAAACTTAGTAATGCATAAATAAGCAAAGCAATTATTATCTTACCTTTCCTGGGTCCAGCGCTGGAGCCACAATGTCAGCAAGCTGGGCCCTATATCTAAGCCTATCATATGTGATACTGTCTGCTGAGCCACTGTATCTAATCCTATTCATAGCTTTAGGGTCTTAGTGCTATGTGCTTATATGCTGTCTCCCCTGACGTTTTAAGACCTTAGTGACGCCCCTGGGTGCTAGTGCTGCATTGTTGGGTCACCTAGGAGACCCAGCAATGCAGCTGAAAGCTGCGGGCCGTCGGGCTTGAGAAGAAGTTGGTGGGACCCAAGAAGAACTTTTGCATTGGGGCCCATGAGCCATTAGCTACACCCCTACAGAGTCATAATATGGCCATGTGCGTAAGGCCTTATAGTATGTCTGGTGGGGGTAAAGGAGCTTCTGACAAGTGCGCGGGCGTGGGGGGGGGGGGGCGTGTTGCCTGATTCAACGTTCTGATTCCTGGAAGCCCAGGAAGTTAGGAAAGTGTGAATACATATGCAACTAAATACGTGTAAACTTTTTTTTTCTCACATGAGCTAACTAATATTTTAAACAGTGTATCTGTTACTCATCTCACCCCAATCCAGTGCGCTATCTGCACACAGCCGGTCACCAACTGCATCCATGATGATCTACCTGCTCTGATGATATTATGCAGCAGCAGCTTTAAAGGAGGAGATTCACATGGATAACCTTGCCTTTAAATTAAGGTACACTGACTTTAACTTTGATCCTAACCTTAGTGGTACGTCTGGATTTCACCTTCATCCTGCTTTTTAGTCGTCAAGTACCAATTCTTTTGACCTCCTGCTTTTGACCTTGGCCCGTCTTCCAGTTAAATGTCGCATTTTGACCACTCACTTGGTGATGACCCCTGGCTTCACTTTAACTCTGATTTCGCATCATTCGTAACATTCCTAGAGCACACTTACGGTCCATTGGTAATTACATTGGGGACCGCGACCTGGGAAAGATCATACCCCAGAGGTTCTAGCGTGTAGAAGAGAGAGATTCCTTAGACCCCGCACCGCAGCTTAGCCCTTGTCAAACCAATTGCGGTTAAAGAAACCACTTCCTGGTGAGAACGTAACAGTATCATAATTCTAAACATGATCATTTTCAATTTCTCTTACTTAATAAATAACTAATGGAGAATCTTTATTTTTTCATTGGCACAGTTTATTCAGTGAAATAGCACACATGGCTCTGAGCCCTGGAGGAAATAAATTGCAATTGCTAATAGTTGAGAAGAAAGATTTACTGCGTAATAATACATCAGAAAAACAATACTTCTGTCAACAGGATACCAGCAAATGTGTTAGGCTTCACATTCTGCTTTATTGATCTTTAATGATAAATCTCCCATAAGGTTAACTTTTAAAGTGAAATGTAATTGTAGCATTTTAATGATTATCCTGCTTTTAAAGCATTTTAGAAGTTCCATCTCTGAGTTCTCAAATGTTTTTTTTTATCTCTTACCTCGGTTCAGGTGCTTATGTAGATGCAAAATAGTTCAACATTATTTTTAATAACTGTTCCATATTAACATGTTGGACTCCTCGATCAGTGATGAGCAAAACTTAGTGTTTCAGTGTATTTGGACGTCCTTTTCTATTCATGGGGTAAATTGAACTGGGGAAATGCAAATTAATATGTGTTTTTGGTTCTTAATTTGCCAGGGTGATTTAAGCAGTACAACCAGAAGTAAAATAATGGAGTTTTACTGCCTTTGAATTGTTATGGGATGCCAATTATTTTGGTGATTCACAGTATGACGACTGAGCTCTTTGGAGCAGGGTGCGGTCAGCTTTTTGGAATCCTTCCGAACCTTGACTTGTTGTCAAATGGATAAAGGCAGGAGATGTCCAAATCATATCCCTGCAGATGTGCGGAGAACATGTTATGTGGGCCATAAAAGACATATACTATTCCTGTAAGTAGTTACTTCTCCCAATGTCGCAAGAAATGCTGAATCCGCACATTGTTACCGGCAACATGGTTGTTCAGAACAGGAGCTGCTTTATTAGAGAATTAGTTGCATGTGGGCATCTTCCCCCTTCGCTGAGCTAGTGCCATGAACTTGCAGAATACACGTTCTTGAATGGAAGGGACTGTGCCACCAACAACTTAGCCGGATAGTTGACACTTCAGTGAATGGCTGCAGATGTGCTATTTGCGAGTCTTCAGCATTTCATTCCAAGAAACAAATACAAAAGCTGAATACCAATGTGGAAAGATTTACATTAATCAAGATGAATGAGTCTTGGATATGTGACAATGATTTTTAACCACCTCTGGCACATGAAGGAGACTAACTAGGCACCATCACTTGCCAAGGCTTTTGCCAGTGCTACCTTTAATTCTGTTCAATATCATCTGCTGCAGCTCTCACAGGCAGACACTGATAGCATTTTCTGACACCCTGACAAAAAAATCTCCTGCTGCTCCTGATATTATTCCATTTTCCCAGTGGTGCAACTGCAAGAGCGGGGCCCCATAACAAAGATCAAAATGTGCCTTCCATGAAGGAGGAACGGTTACTTACATTACCTTTAAATCTGATTGAACATTCATTCTGGCCCCCCATTCTCTAAATTGATCATTGGTAGGTGTCTACCAGTAATAGTCACCCAGCCCCTGTTCCTTGTGACTTCTCTATCCTGCATCCGCTTCAGACTGGAGTGGGCAGGCAGACGCTAAAGTGTGACTTCCTCCATTCACCTAGATGGTGCTGACAACGGTTGTACTACTTAAAGCACCAGGGCAAAAGAAGCACACAGAAAATATTTTGATCCGCATATCATCAATTCATTTTTTGCTACAAATAACAATGGGTCCCTCGATTTGTCAATGTACAAATTTAACACATGCCATTCTTAGCACAAATTTTCGGATAAATGACATGTCAGTGCATGATGTGCTTACTCACAGAATTTGTGGCCACTTCCATCACTTGGCAAGTGCCTACAGAACATTGAAGGAAATGCATGGCACTTTTTCGCTAAAGAGGACAGTTCACCTCTCCTGACATGTCTATTTTAGTAAATAGTTGTATTCCCTATGAAGTAACAATTTCTGGAATATATTTTCTTAGAACACTGCGTAGTGCCGTTCCTTTGTTATTCCTCCTAGAAATTTATGAATAAATTGATAACTGGGTGTTACCATTCCCCTTGTCAAAAGGGGTGTTTCCCTACACACTCTGTTAGCACTGATTGGACATTGTCAGCCTGTGTAGTGACACATCCCCAACTTGTAAAACCCAGTTTTCAATTTAGGAGGAAAAACAGAAACGGTACAACACAGAGTTTTAAGAAAAGATGTTCCAGTATCGTTATTTCATGGGGAATCACATTATTTACTAAAACAGACATGTCAGGAGAGGTGACGTCCTCTTTAAAAATGTAACAAAGTGGAAATAAGCTGTTTGCATGCTTTAAGTAGACACAACAAGTCTCAAACATAAAGCCATATAATAGGTAGTCGAGGAGCAAATCCCCTCACACCAGCACACCAGAAAATATCTGTTCTGTTCAAATTCTTCCACACATTTGAAACACTAAAGGCCAATTTACTCAGACCAATGATCAGCTGAACAAGCGTTCTTATGAAAAAAACGGGGCAGCAATCAGCCACCGATCGAGCAAATGCTTGTTTGTTGGCTGTTCAGATCTTTTATGCAGTCTTAAACATCATGTTACTGACAATATGTAAACTGTATGAGGGCCGAACTATTGTATTAATGCTAGATTGTCATCATACCGTTTACATCAGCCCACGTAGAGGGCCTTGAAATGAGCGCTGATTCACCTGTTATTACCGGCGGTCATTATGGGTCGAAATCTGCCTATGTAAACCAGCCTTCACACTCAAAGTCAGTTCTGCCACTGCCAGCCTGAATCAGCTCATCTTTCTCATTAAACTACTAGAGTAGAAACTAGAAAGGTTGTAGGAGTAAAAAAAAAGCACAAAAAATGTTGATCATATATATTAGTCTTGTAGACCCACTGCTTTCCTTACTGTAGCAGGACCTGAAGGTTTGCAGCAGATTGTAAAGCAATAGTACCTCTTAGCAATCATGTCTGGACATGAAAGTCAACCACCTGTGCCTCTGCCTAGCGCTTTTAAAGGATAGGACTCCAATGTTTTACTCTCTGAAAACCCCAGTGCCCAGGGAGCACTGTGAGTGATCACAGCACAAAGTTGCTGCCCAGAAATATAGATCAACTTTTTTTTACGGAAAAATTAGTTTCAAGTTTGAATATAAAAAGTTTGAAAATAAGCAAGGAAAATCAAAACGAAGGATAAGTTTATAGTGATAAGCTACAATGCTGACAATGTTAGTGGTGATAATGGTGATAACAATAAATGGCTATCCACACCGTCACTCCACTTGAGACACCAGATAGTTAGGTAAACTCTACATAATTGCTCTTTTTAAACAAGTAGGGTACAGTCCTACGCATGCGGCCACAACCCTATAACACATGTGGTTGCCAATGGGCACACAATTTGGCTGGTAATACCTGGCAAAAACATGAAGCCACTGCCACTGCAAGTGAGTGGGGTTATGCCTGTATACGGATGCCTCTACGTAGGACCATATTCTAACACTGATATATTGAAAAAAAACTGAAATTAAAAAAAGCTAAAATTTTTTTTTTTACTTGAGTTAAAATTAAATACCAAATCAGAGCCTAATCAAATCCAATGCAATGGAATTAGGACCAATAAAACATGATTCACATGAG
Source organism: Rhinoderma darwinii (assembly GCF_050947455.1). Lineage (NCBI taxonomy): Eukaryota > Metazoa > Chordata > Amphibia > Anura > Rhinodermatidae > Rhinoderma > Rhinoderma darwinii. Next base: position 349,306,025 of record NC_134688.1, read on the forward strand.
ACGGAAATAATGTGGAAAATCCGCAGCCAATTACAGTCCCATCCGTTTAGATGTGATTTGAACAAATCCCATTCACATGCTGCTAAACATTTTCCGCACGGAAATCAGAGCATGCTGCGTATTTTCAAACTCGCAGCATGCTCTTTCTGTTCTGGATGTTTATTGTGGGTTTCACCCATTTCAATGTAGAAGAGGTGAAATCTGCAGCAAAATCCGCATAAATGCTTCGATATGTTGCGGATATGCTGCGGAAAATCCACAGCATTTATGTCCTGTGTGTATTCAGCCTAAGGGTATGAACACACCGCGGCAGCTGCAGGCAGCTGAAACCACACCCACATGTGGTGGTGAATGGGCGCATGATTTTGCCAGTATTACCAGTTTTACCTGCTAAACTATGTGGCCATTCGTCACCCATGTGGGCGTGGTTTCGGCTACCTGCTGCTACCGCGCTGTGTGTACACACCCGGATGGCGTATACTTTAGCATTATCACATGGAAGCAATTACAATCTAAAGATGTCCAGTTTACAACATCAGGTCTGATTGTAGATTCAGGTTTGTCTGTCAGAAGAGGAGTTAAGGAGTTAAAATGTAATCAATCACACAAGCTATTTTCTAGCTGGAAAATCTCTAACATGATAAAAGGTGTGTGTACTCGATCAATACCCGGCAGAGTGCCAAAATCAAAGAGCTGCTAGGCTGGGCAAGCCTTCTACCTGGGAAAGGAAAGCTCCTGTCCCTTTAATTTCTGTGTGGGGAACGAGAAGTGACAACCACAAATAGTTGTCTCGTCTTATCCCCTTGGACCATTTGGGAGAAGGGGGGACGGGATCTGTGCTACAGTTCAGGTTAGATTCATGCTTTACAATATACACTAGCATGTGGTGCAGATCATAATGCAGGCTGCATTGCAATTCTAAATCCAATTTTTCCTCACTATTCCTCTGTAGGCCAGTCACTCTACAGTAATCTGATATGGAAAACAAACTAACTCTCCTACTGCATTTAAGGAGCTGAGTTAACACAGGTCGCACAGCCAAATATCGCTGTGTTATAGCTTTGTCGTGCTGCGAGGATCGATGTAATGTAAGTGAATGTGGCCAAGTTATGACCCGCAAGATGCCGTGACCGCAACTTGAGTCACAAGAAATTCTTCAAGTTTGGATTTCTTGCGATGATCACAGCAACTTGTGGGTCGCAACGAGACGACATTCACTTATATTACTGCAACATATACAGCGCAACACAGAGATCTTTGGGTGAGCGACCTGTGACGTGGCCAAAATTGCCGTATATTCCTTGCCTTATACAGGCTGTAGTTCAGGATCAGTGCAAAACAAGAAATGCATTGTATGTACAAAGCAACTCGACTTTTCATGCAGTTAACTATATATATATATATATATATATATATATATATATATATATATATATATATATACACACACACACCCTTAAATCTTCCTAGAACTTTATGTTAGTCTTTCACATCATGGTAAGGAGACCTTAACCCATTCTTCTTATCAGGATTTAGGACAACTCCAGTTTACATGCCCTCTTCCTACTCAGAATATCCCTGTATTAGCCACAACAATAAGAGACTCGGCAGGACCGTGTATTACTTGGTCACTCATTTATTTGAATGGGCGCCATGTAATACCACATTTCTCCATTAGTTGCTATTGCTAATCGCTAGGGATTTTAACTGCCCAACCGTAAAGAATGGAAGAGCCAGCACTGTTGTCTTTTTTTGTTATGGTGGCATTTTGTTATTTTTCCTATCTCCAGAAGTTGTGAAGGGTGTATTTTTTATACATGTATCTATATATGAGGTTTTTTTTTTAATATTCCTGTGCTGCTTGTTTCGCCCATGTGTTTTGAAAAGACTTAGAACAGATCTATGAAAAAAGTCCAAACCTGGTAGTGTTAAAGATCTTATGTGTGGTCATAAGTGTGGTGCTTACTGACTGTTTCAAGCGGTCCCGCAGAACACCGAACGTAATCTGAACCTATTTAGTTTGAAGGGCCAGTTACTCTTCCCTTGGCTGATATTGATATTGAAAAACTTTGTTCCTTGAATTGATGATTCACCTCTGCATATCTTTTAACATGGCGGATCAGTGAGGGTTCGTGAACTAACACCATTACCGATTGCTAGAATAAAGGGTCTGCGGCATTCCCTGAGACAAATACTTTCACAACACTGTAAGAGCCTTGTTGCTGTGTCTTTTCTACTAAAGTGGATTCACACTGTGTGGTCAAATCCTGGTTGCCGCAAACTAACAATGGCTATGCCATTTTGCAACAATTTCACGGTAATCGTGGCAATAAACCTTGATTTGACCCCACCCTGTAAAAAGATCATTACAACTGCACTACTTAGACTCATATGGATCAAATTGATTTGTTTTTTGGTATTTATGATAAAAGGAACACTGTGGACAAATACGACACGCCGGTTACGCTTAGTGCAGGGCTCGAAGGACGATGCATGACACAGGGATTCTCTCTTTGGTGTTCTTTGAATCACTATGTAATGCACCATCCCGTCAAGCCCTGCACTGGGCAAAATACAGTTTTACCCAGAGTGTTCTTTCATTTCTTTTTGTTTGTATTAATATTTGATATTGTTATTATAAATCTTTCATAATGAAAGAGCATCTGCAGAACTATATATGGCATTTTGGGTGCATGCAGAGCATGGAGCCTATATAGTGGCACACAGTGAGATATGCAGTCGAGCAATTGTATGGTTCCCCTGTATGGCACCGTATCACCGAGATGCTTCTAGGGGAGAATATGGCACCTGATGGATAAGTCTTTTTGAATTTGACAGTAAAAAGTCCCTTGAATGCCATCTATATGAAAACAAAAGGAAGCGAAGATACAGTATGGCCCCATAGACTTCTATGAGTGCTGTATTACGGTTCCATACGACTTGAAAATGGCACAAAGCAATATTATGCCCATGCGAAGGAGGCCTAATTCTTTTATTTTAAAGTCCACTTAGTCTTTCAGGTATCGAAAGGAGGACGTGCAGCCTAAAGGCCATATATACAATATCAATGATCAATTATTATAACCTAATTTAACATGATAGAAAATATATGAGCAATAGAAAGAAAGATTCACCAATGGCACAAACAAGTAGTGAGTATTGTAGTGAATTGATATAAAAGCTCCATTCATTTAGGCAATCTGCTGTCAGGCGCTGAGAGATACTACAGTGCAGTGAGGTCTTTATGTATGCACTGCATGCCTTACTGCAGAACCAATTGTAAGTTTCTGCTCCCCCATTAAGCAAAGGTTTACCACAAACTGGGAAAATAAATGCTACGGAATTCGGATAAAAAGGGTAAATCAAACATGGCAATTACCTCATTGCATGCGGCTTGTGACCGCTACTTGTCTGTAAGAAAGAATTAGTAACTGCATGTATAATAAGGGAGGCCAAGTGCCTGCAACGTGGTTCATTATCATCTACAGCGGGCATGCTGCTGGGAGGAAACACTACATTAAGGCCATTGCATAGGAGAAGCCAAATTAAAGGTACACGGGCCATATGTGTGGCTATTACATGACATAAAACCTTGAATCAATTTCTTGCAACAGGGACATGTAATGTCATGGAAGACGGTTCTTACAGGTAGTGTTCCTTGTTTTCCAATGGGAGGTGAAATGGGAATACTGAACCTTTTATCCAATATTCTTTTTAGGTTTGTATTTGTTATATGTTTTTTATGTATGTTTATGTTACTATATGTTTTGATTATTGTTTTTATATTACAATAAATTACGTTGTTTTTATATTACTCTATTTTGTATCTGTTGATACATGTATCTCATAAAAAAAAGGTTATGCATAGAAAGTGGCGTTCCGGATTTACGTCTTTTGGGTTGCAGGTTGTATCCAGCTGTTATTGAATTAGAAGAACATGGCTCATTAATGGAATCTGTAGACTATACTTAATACGGAATTCCAGCCTTCTGTGCAGTGGACTGTAAGGAATGTACTATCTGTCTAATGATTAGGAAAGGACTGGATAAAGGATTGTCACTGCTCCTTCTTCTCCAATAGAAAATGGTCTATTATGTTAAAGAATCCTATGACCCGAGGTAAGAATACTGGCATTTCAAGAAAATCTAGTGGCCAATTTTAAAGGTGGAATCCATGAAGAAATCTTGTAGAGCCCAACCTGTCCCTAGACTAATTCTGTACTCCTTGTGCTGTGAAGACATAGCTGTGTAGATGCTGTAGGTAGAACACTAGAGGGATTTACTTTAACCTCTTAAGCACTGAGCCACTGAATTGTGTAAAAAAAAAAAAAGAATCAATGCATTTACTGGAATCCCCAGCAGTGAAATGGTAGAAAAAAAGGAGGAAGAACTTGGGATCCCCCCATTACAGCGTCAGCAATGAGACTCCTGTTGTGTTAAAAAGGCTCCGCAATGATCTATATATAGCACATAATATGTTACAGCTAAGTTATCTGCATTTTACATGCGGTGCCATACCTGATGACACATTTTACAGCAGGGTGTATCTTAAATATGCAGTATTAGATTTGCTAAGATTCCTTTTGCCAGCGATCAAATATCAGCTTGCTGTCTGCTGTCAGTAAACCTACCCAATTGATTCAAGGCTCAATACCCTGGCAGCTCATTTGTTATGCAGAATACACTTGAATACACATTTCATTTGTCTTCTCTCTGAGCTGTGTGACCTGGGCAAGAGACAAAAAGCCTTCTTTATTGTTGAGGGGTGGGGATCCACAACATCCTCCGGGAACAGTGGTCGAATAGATGGCAGGCAGTGCCCCTTGTATTGTTGTCATGAGAGACATAGAGGACTTTCTCCCCTAAAATATTGACAGCTCATATAGTGCCAACTATATATCTTCTTATAGCTTTGCCAACTGCGCCCATTACTGCTTCTGAATGACTTCTATGGCAGAGATGAAGGACATGCATGGATTTATATTTTGTATTAAACAGTCTCTGCACTCTGGATAGGGAAAAGTTAAAAGATGGTTAATGGAAAGTACATACGGCAGAGATGCGCCCTGCTGTTATTGCAGACATAGATGTTTTGTCCTTACATTCAAAAGGTCATATATATTTTTTTTTTTAAGTTAACATTATTTCAGCATTAGTATAGTGTCTTTATATGTAATTGGTGGTTCCCGGCTATAACCCAGTACATGCCTTATCCATAATGTAACTGCACTAGCAGTATATTTGCACGAGGCACATTTTAGTAGATCCAGGTATATCCACAGACATACATAACATGTGTTTATGTTTCATTCTAGGTGGATTCCAATGTTCCATCTATTCCGCTCTCCCTGTAATGTGGGATGTGCTGTGAATGTTGCCTCTTGCTTTGTTGCAGTGCAGAATAGCGAAGCATCATAACGCAGGCTGACAAGGGGGAAGGCTGTGTGACTACTGCATCTGGAAACTGGGTCTCTGCAGATGTTTCATGATGTACCAGCGTTACCTAGCTCCTGTTTTTTTATTCCTTACCACCAGGCAACGTCACACCTCTTGAAGACACCAGACCCTTTTTTCTTCTTTTTGCTGAGCTTAGCATCTATCATCTATCACATTATACGTTTTAAACAGAGGTTTTCAAGAAAGGATACCTGCCAGACCAATCCTACCCTTTCACTTCAAGAAGAATGAAGTCCTCGTACCAAGGAATCCCCCATTTTTAGCAACAGCTGATTTCATTTTTTGGAATCTTATTACAAATAAATTTATAGGATGCCACAAAACCTGTTTTTCTTCATTGTATTCCCTGGAGAACGGATTATACCTAGTCTGGTTACTAAGAAACCTGGAGGATTGTTTCTCAAGGTAATGTCTTGTTTCATTGCTCTCACACAGGAAGGCACTGCTACTAATAAAAATGACACTGGATTTTGATATTCTCAAATTTTATGATTATTATATTGCATGGTATAAGCTTTAGGTGCTTGTTTTATGGTATTTTTACTTTAGACTATACACCTATATGTATTTCCAAATAAAATATAATTTTGAATTAATCTGTTTCACAATTTGTCATTGCTTTGCAACATTGAATAGTTTCTTGATGATGACAGATATTAATAATCCATATATACAGTAGCATGATGTATGATGTGCCATATATACATTTCTTATTTTGATAAACACCTGTTTACACTGTACTAATTGTGTATGTGAAATATTTATTATTTCTACAATATATATTTTTTATTACATGATATCAAATTTGAGTTTAATGTTTATGTACAGAAAACATATGCTACACCCTTACAGGAAGCAATCTTTACTGGCCTTGTAATGTATATTACTTTTAATGCTCCTGGGATCTCATATGTATTGAATGCAATTGGAGAACAATAGTACGCTGCCCTAAATTGTATATTTGATGCTATAATGTAGGATGAGGATGCACACCTTTAATCTATACAATGCCACGGGGATATGTATATTGATCTATGGAGCATTCAGCACCTCAGCCTACTTGGTATTAGTAGTTTTCTCTAAGAGTTTCTGTGCAAAAGATATCTAGCAGCCATTCTGGTGCCAAGGTATGGAAAAAGGTGACCGTTGTTTTAACTATTCTCTCCTCTTTTCTAGGCGAGAGGTTTTATGCCTCTCATTTTCCGAAAGCCTTTCCTATCCTGAGTGTATATATCCACACTGCTTCATTGTAGTCACATTTCAACAGCCAACCAGATCTAGGTTGTGCACTAATTTGGACGAACTATGACAGTTGCCACTGGAGATCCCACAGATGAAGCGTCAGCTTTGCCAGGTCACCCACAGGACAGTTATGAGCCTGATCCTGATCATGAATGTTGCGAGAGAGTTGTTATTAACATTTCTGGCCTTCGGTTTGAGACTCAGCTCAAAACCTTATCCCAGTTTCCTGAAACATTGCTAGGGGATCCTAAAAAGAGGATGAGATACTTTGATCCATTGCGGAATGAGTATTTCTTTGATAGAAACAGACCAAGTTTTGATGCCATCCTGTATTATTACCAGTCTGGCGGCAGATTAAGGAGACCTGTGAATGTGCCCTTGGACATCTTCTCCGAGGAAATTCGGTTCTATGAACTTGGTGAAGAAGCTATGGAGATCTTTAGGGAAGATGAAGGATTTATTAAGGAAGAGGAACGCCCTTTGCCAGACAATGAGTATCAGAAGCAAGTATGGCTTCTTTTTGAATACCCTGAAAGCTCTGGCCCTGCTAGGATTATTGCAATTATATCAGTTATGGTGATATTAATCTCAATTGTCAGTTTTTGCCTTGAAACTTTGCCTGTGTTTAGGGATGAAAACGATGACATGCACGGGAGTGCTGTCAATTACTATCCATATTCCAATAGCACAGGCCGTTACCAACAATCTAATACCTTCACAGATCCATTCTTTATTGTTGAGACACTTTGCATCATATGGTTCTCATTTGAGTTCTTGGTTCGTTTTTTTGCCTGTCCAAGCAAAGCTGGATTTTTTACCAATATTATGAACATCATTGACATAGTGGCTATCATTCCTTATTTTATTACACTAGGTACAGAACTGGCAGAAAAAACTGAAGATGGGCAACAGGGTCAGCAAGCAATGTCTTTAGCAATTCTTAGAGTAATAAGACTGGTCAGAGTGTTTAGGATCTTCAAACTTTCCAGGCATTCTAAGGGCCTTCAGATTTTGGGTCAAACCCTCAAAGCAAGTATGAGGGAACTAGGACTTCTAATATTTTTCCTCTTCATTGGTGTTATTCTTTTCTCCAGTGCTGTGTATTTTGCAGAAGCTGATGAGAAAGAATCTCAGTTTCACAGCATCCCCGATGCCTTCTGGTGGGCTGTGGTTTCCATGACAACAGTAGGATATGGAGACATGGTCCCTACAACAATAGGTGGCAAAATAGTAGGCTCCCTCTGTGCGATTGCAGGCGTGTTAACCATTGCCTTACCAGTTCCTGTAATAGTGTCCAACTTCAATTACTTCTATCACAGAGAGACGGAGGGTGAGGAGCAAGCACAATATTTGCAAGTAACCAGCTGTCCAAAGATCCCTTCTACCCCTGACCTTGAAAAAAGCAGAAGTGCCTCCACGCTAAGTAAATCTGATTACATGGAGATCCAAGAAGGAGTTAATCATAGCAATGAAGATTTTAGGGAGAAGAATTTAAAAACGGCAAATTGCACATTAGGAAATACAAATTATGTAAATATAACCAAAATGCTGACTGATGTTTGACGAATCTGCTCCTTTCAAGTGTATGGAGCAGCTGCAGAATTTGTGTAATGCAATAATCTGCTAGGTAAAACTTTTTCTAGATGTGTCAATTCTGCATGGAAAGCAATAGTTGTGTAAGTGATGTTTTATTGCATCTGCAACAAATACTTATTCACGGAACATCTATTGTCAGTGGTAGGCCAGAATAATCTGCTAGAATTTTTGACTAGGGGGTAATTAAATTATGGTGTGGCCATCAGTAAGCTTCACTTTATATGCTACTATAGGCATTTAAGCCAGAATTGTGTGTATAACTAAAAGAGCTGCACAACCTCTTGCAACACATGGTGTCCCATAAGACACAAGACGTAGCATCATGAAGAACACTTGTATTGATAATTTTTCCCAAGAGGTTCTGCAGCAACGACTGGCTTTACTGCACTGGAGACATTGATGGTATCACTTAGATTTATTGCATTGCGGAGGAGCTAAACTGCTCCCGTTAATTACAACTAAAAGATGGCGGTTTCCAAAGAAATGTACTTCACAATGAATTCACGGATACTATATGACCATGGCAAGAAACTATTAGTACAATATTATCCAACGCTATAGGATGTGCACCGCATATTCTGTAGTGATGTAAACTATAATTGCACTTAATTGATCAATGCACATATGTACAGCTCTACATTTCATGCTTTAAGAATTAAATAGCTGTTGAAAAAGGCCTTCCATATTTAAATGGGGAACATATATATTTTTGTGTTAAGGTTCTATTATTTGTATATCAAAGCTTCAATATTTGGAATTTATTTTTGAAAAATTCTCGAAAAATGATGCTATGCTGCAACTGCATTGTGTCTCTGCTGGGATGTATAACACAATGCTAACGGGATATTAATGTGTACTTTGATCTGCAGACCACTGAGAAAGAAATATGGCGCCATGGTCTACTGCTTCTTAGTTATGAGAATCACATCATTAGATGATGGGAAGGGTCGTAGCTGGGATGGATGGATTAATGTTAAAAAGAACCTTAGAGGGGACATGATGCACAGAGAGCCGGGGTTAAATATGTCATGGAATTTTTGTGGGACTGCAATAAGACCATGGTTAGGGTAACCCACGTATATCATTCCAAGTATATGTAAATTAACTGCATGCATATGTTAATAGTCGTCGTTCTTTAACTACTCCTGACAATCTTGTTAGGTAGTAGTTCTCTGTAAAGTGGATACTGTCCACTTGAAAACGTTTCTACTTCAGGCCTACATATGGAGAGCCCCTGATTTAACACTTTGCTACATATCAGGTTATTATTAATGTATACAGTACCTTGCAGGATAAAGTGTAACAGGCCTCCTCTGATGTGAAGGTTTCAGGTGTCGTGTTAGAAAATTTAGTATTCTATCACACTACTATATTCTTGATTACATTCCATTTATAAATTAGTAACTGTGAAAAAATGAATAATGCATGGAAAAGTATTGCATGCACACACTATCTATCTATATACATATGTATTCAAACACACATGCAGACGTACATGAATACTCGCACAATACATGCACATTTCCATTTTAGCTGGAATTTTCCTGCTATTTATTTCGTTGTATCACTATTTCTTCTAGAACTGCATTTGTGTAATAACTTCCTTATAGGAATACAAAACTTAGATCAGGAAAAGGGACACACTGAATGTACGAAGTAGAAATCAAATATGCTTGCACCAAGGATTGTACATACATTCAGGGAAACTTTGTTACACTTGAAAGTATATCTGTTGTATTGTTCTAGTAATATGTTAATAACAAGGACAACTGCATCGAAAATGGTAAAATAACGGACATGGGAAAAAGTTTATATCATGTGATATAAAAATAATATGGCAGCCATTGATACATCATTTGATCGGCCATAGGCACAAGTGGCATCCTAAGCATTGCACAAAATATATGTTTACATGTGAGCATGTATGGGTGAGTGTAAATGTTTGCAAAGGTAGATCAAATATATATATATACAGTAGATATATATATATATATATATATATATATATATACATATATATACATATATATATATATATATATATGTATATATATATATATATATATATATATATATATATATATAGTTTCTTGTGTTTATCTGGAAATATACACAAATATGAACTCACAAACATGTACAATTCAATAATAATATGTATAGCTTAAAAGTTGGGACAGTCCTATGGCAAACGTTCTATGCATATATGATGGCATAAAGCAATGGGTAATTTAAATGATATATTTTCCACTCAAGAGTCAGAATTGTATAATTTTAAAATATTAGTCATATAATATACTTTAAGTATATATGTAAAATAAATGCATTGATAGCTATATATTTATAGGGTATCTATCTAGTTATGGAGTTCCCGGCATTGTAAACATAAATACAGACACTAAAATGTGTCCACAGTAGGGCCGTCTGATATCGGGCTAAGGCTTCATTCACACGGCCATATGAACGGTCTATGTGAGCACATTATTCTATGTGTTTTCCTCTGATGGGATCCGATCCTGCTTTTGGCATATAGCACATGGCTGTACTATAAACGGTCCATGTGAACGAAGCCTACAAACTACAAGAAGCTTTTCAATGTGACTATCAGTGTCTGTAGTCTGCACATAAAAGTACTGTGTGATAAAGTGATACAGAAAATGAATTATTGTTTCAAGTAAACTTATAAAGTTGACTTTTTTTTTTAACAAAGTCAAATTCAGTTAATGCGTCTACAAACTGCCAAATCTGCTGCTTCTAGGGATTGCTAAAGCAAATATACAATTATTTTCAGAGGCATTGTGTGCAATTTAACCCCTAAAACTCAAAAACAGCAATACAGCAAAACAGCAATACAATGCTAACAATGGCTTTGTTACGGCTCTACATCCGTTAATGCTGACACAGACCTGTGGCAACCTCAAATTTGCATATGTGTAGAAACCATATTTTACAATACATCAAAGATGTTTCCCTTTCATTTTATGTTAATTGAGCCATGTTATGCCAGTGTGCCTGTACCTAGCCTTCAGGGTTTATCTATTGCTTTCGTTTTTTATTTAAAATTGATAAAAATACATAAAAACCTTATTCCCTTAGAGTACTTAAAGGAGTATTATGATTTTTTTTTAGCAAATAAAGTTTATTTATTGTATAATAAAAAGTTAGAACATTTTTAACGACCTCGACACATTTTTATCTACTGGGGTAAAACATTATGGTTCTTATTAACTGACCGCAAGCCGGAATCTTAAACAATTTGAGGTATTAATTTAGAAAGTATTTTGGAAAATCATATACAGGAACTTTCATTATAACACTCATGTAGATAGTAAAAACAGTATCCACTTTAAACATTATATTGTCCCAAGCCGGATTCCATTAGCGCCTGTTCACATCAGCATTAGGTTCCATTGATGGGTTCAGTCAGATCTTTCCGTCAGGGGAACCCGTCAACTGAAAGGCAAATGGAAACCAAAGCTTTCCGTTAGCATTACTATTGATTTCAATGGTAATGCTTCCGTTGCTAATGGTTTCCGTTTTTCTCTGTTCCGTAAGGTTTCCGTTTTTGTGGCGGAAACAATAGCGCATTTGACAGGCAGATTTTCTGTGGATTTTTCTTCTACATGTGGACCCACCAAAGAAGTAACCTCCAAGTGTAAATACCAGCTGGGCCGCTGGTTTAGATTGCATTCTCACGCTGCAGCGACTGCATGCGGATGAAACAACGCCCACATGCAGTGACTAATGGGCGCATGATTTTGCCAGCAATACCGCATTGTTACCTGCAAAATTACAAGGACATTGGCCACTGCGTGGTAACCTTAGCTATGACAAGGTTTATACTGCCTGCATGCACAATAAATAAACACGTTTTTTGTGCTGCCAGACCTATCTGTAACCGTTTTCATGACTCTCAGTGCAACCCACGGCAGGGGTACCGCCCTAAAAAGAGCGCCATAGAATTGCCGACCTAGCGCCAAATTTGTCCTAGCAAACTAAAGTAGTAAATTCTAGCATAACCTCTCACTACTATAGTTTGCAGGGACAAACTAGGATGAGTTATCAGATGGCCGCCCGTAACGGAGTGAATCCGGCTTAGGACAGTGTGTTGCTCAAAGTGGATCCTGTATTTACCATCTACATGAAGTTTTAATTCATAAATAATAAAAGGTATTTTTTAATACATGTTGTGGGCATCCTTCTCCAGAGTGTTATACAGAGTGAGACTAGAAGGGCGGCGAAGAGCCAGTGATAACTTTTTATTATACAAGTAAAACCTTTAGTTGCTGAAACCATCATACCTCTTTAAATTGTTCATTGAATGGTATGTATTGCTGGATGCATGAATTAGATCATCCCTGTGCCAGAGTTATAAAATACAGTACCCACATTGTGGCCTGCCTCAGATGTTTTTATGGGTTTGTAAGTTCAAAGAAGATTTCTACCCAAAAATATATTGCCCTTCTGTAAGTAAATTAGTTAAAGCCCATGTTTAGTTATTATTTGCTTTATTGTGGCGGAAGTGCAGACATATTGGTAGGCACTTAAGAACCATCAGTTTTCAGGAAGCCTATTCAGAAGGACAACCAATATGGTTTACTACTATATGGCCAATTTTATGTTTTAGATAAAAATCAAAACGCAAAAAAATACACTAAGAGTACGAACCTTCTAATATGGACCACATTCATATTTCATCCACAATAGTTGATCTTGTGAATCTTGAGGGAGTCAGGGCTTGTTTACATGCATATCTCCATACCGCCTGCTATATCGATGTAATACATGAATAGTCATCTACGTATGTATCATGTTTATATAGCATACTGTATGCACATAGAAACAACCAATAAATCCCAATTGCAGCCACAGTGCATTAGATTACCGTTGGGGGGTTATCCGGGTTTTTAAAATTGATGGCCTAACCTTAGGATAGGCCTTCAGTATTAGATCGGTGGGGGTCCGACTCTGCACCCTCGCCGATCAGCCGTCAAGTGACTGGGACAGCGGTGCAATATTGCTACAAATGTAACCCGACTTGCAAGTATGAACCAAAAGGAGAACCATGTAAATAGTGAAGAGGCTGCACTGCTCGTTTGAACGCCGCAGACCCTTTAGAGAGTTGATCAGCGGGGGTGCCGCGAGACGGACCCCTATCAATCTAATATTAATGCACTATCCTTAGGATAGCCCATCAATTAGAAAAATCAGAACAACCCCTTTAATACCAAAAATCCGAGAGAGCTACGTGTGTTTCATTTTTGAGTGCTGTGAAAAGAACTCCTTTTCACATATTCTGTGTTATTGCATATTATTTACTAGTTTGTGATCTTGAAATAAAATGTAATATTAAGCAAAATAAACCTAAATAAACATATAATATAGCTTGGAATTAATGCTGCATTAATTTAGGGAACAAAGTTACCCAGAAACCATATTAATCTTGTAAAAAAAGTAACTGCCCACTTCAGCGGAATAGCAGATTACACCCCCTCGATCAGTGGGAACTGTAATTGAATATTTCCTATAATTTGACATCTCTATTTAGGAATTGTAGCCCAGTCTTGTTCATGTGCAGCGGTGTAGTGTCTTTTGTATGAACTGCTTATTTCAGGCCCTCAACATCTCTGTTGGACTGAAAAAAGGACTAGGTCAATTCAAAACTTTTATTTTGTTGCTCCTATGGAGAGTTGCTCAGACGGAGAGTTAAGTTTTCTGCTTTATATCATTACTGTTACTGCAAAGATATTTGTGATCCTTAATAAGATGGTTTTAAAATAGTGATGTCACTCCTGAAAAACCGCACTTTTAGGCTAGCTACCGCCATGAATCTCATTGGCTGAGGATAGAGGGGCCTGCAGTCCTTTGAATGTTTTGAGAGTTCCTGGATGAGTTGCTGCATCTCGGAGTAATGTTTGATATACCAGCCACTCCTAAAAGATTCTACACTGTTCCATGTCTTCTCTAACTGGAGACTATGGCTTTCACTGAGGTCCGATTGAGTGCCAGAGACATCTTTGTAAAAATGTCCATCAACTTTTTGTTGTCAATGGTTGTGGAGTTTTTTGGATTGTGATATAGTGTTCTCTTAGAAACGTTCTGGTGTCTATCTCACTCTCATGATAAGGATTTTTTATTCAACAGTGATGTAAAAGACCAATATGAAATTATAGAAAGCGGTTGGATGTAAAAGACCAATATGCAAGATAGTGCAAAAGATCCTTTGAGGCTGGGTTCACACGACCTATTTTCAGACGTAAACGAGGCGTATTATGCCTCGTTTTACGCCTGAAAATAGTGCTACAATACGTCGGCAAACATCTGCCCATTCATTTGAATGGGTTTACCGACGTACTGTGCAGATGACCTGTAATTTACGCGTCGTCGTTTGACAGCTGTCAAACGACGACGCGTAAATGGACTGCCTCGGCAAAGAAGTGCAGGACACTTCTTTGCCACGTAATTTGAGCTGTTCTTCATTGAACTCAATGAAGCACAGCTCAAGATTTACGAGCGTCTCAGACGGCTCGCAAAATGCGAGGAGGAGCATTTACGTGTGAAACGAGGCAGCTGTTAACAGTCTGTCTTTTCACACGTAAATGCCTCTCATCGTGTGAACATACCCTGACAGTAAAATGTCTTTTTCTGGCTATGTGAGGTTTATTGTCTTCCTATAAATTGCATTGTTATTATCATGAATTTCATTTGTGTGTCTTAATCAAAATGCTGCTAATTAATTACTATCCAGACGTTTTAGAAAACATCATTTAGCAGCCTCCTCTACATGCTTAAAGCTGCCTGGCCTGCCATGTGATCACACATTTACCTATGAGCAACAGTCAACATCTGTCTTCGTTAAAACTAGCATTTCCTTCAGATAACAATGCTGGAGCATCTTTTCTTAGAACTCTATGTTGTGCCATTGCTCTGTTATTCCTCCTGGAAATGTGTAAATAAATTGACAATTAGTTGTTACTTTTCCCCTTGTAAATGATGTTTGTCCCTAGACTGTTTTACACTATCAGTACTGATTAGAAAATGTCACACTGTGTAGGGATACACCTTAAGGCCCCCTGCACACAGCCATAGCCGTGTGTATGGTCCGTGATTACGGCACGGATGGGCCGCGGACGGTCACCCACATTTGCGGGCCATGCTCTCATTAAAAAGTATAGGAGCACGGTCCATAAATGCAAAAAATAGGACATGTCCTATTTTTTGCCCTTCACTTCTAGGGTCCGGACACTTACCTGTAAATATACGTGAAGGTGTCCGTGACCCATAGAAATGAATAGATCAGTATTCTTATCAGCCATTACGGATCCGTAACTGCAATTAATAATTACGGTTGTGTGCATGAGGCCTTACTCACAAGGGGACTGGTAATACCCGTCAATGTTATTTAAGGGAATGCAAGAGTTTACTAAAACAGACATGTTTGGAGAGATGACAGGTTCCCATAATGGCGCAAACCCTTACACTCCAGAAAACGTCTCAAAATACCCATTTCAATATAAGATTGTAACAAAACAAAAAAATGGGGACAGATGCTTTTTTAAGTTTACAGTTGCTTTCCAACATGGATTATATGTATTGATAATGATAACTTTGTTTTTATGATTTTTTTTTTAACTATTACGTTATTTTTAAAGTAATTGAGTAACATTATATTTTGTATAAAGATCAGAAACCGTCTATAAATTTATACTACAAAAGGTGACACATGGAGAGGGGAAAATACTTTTTTATTGGTCAGTGCAAACTTTACATATAGAACCCCTACAAATTATAGCCATAAGTTTCCCAATGCGCTCTGCTTAGATTGTATAGAAGTATCAAAGATATTAGGTATATTTTTGACAAAAAACAGCAGTGCTCATCACAATGGACTGCTTTTATTGAAACTGAAAGATTAGCTGTGTTGCCCAGAGCAACCAATCAGAGCTCAGGTCCCATTTCTCAGTGTGCTTAAAAAAAATTAAAGCTGCGCTGTGATTGGTTGCTATGGGCAACAAGCCCAGATTTTCCATCAGACAGTTTTGCTGAATGAGGCCTAGTATGTTTATTCAGATTCTGATATTTTTAATTAATTGTTAGACTGGGTTCACACGACCTATTTTCAGACGTAAACGAGGCGTATTATGCCTCGTTTTACGTCTGAAAATAGGGCTACAATACGTTGGCAAACATCTGCCCATTCATCTGAATGGGTTTGCCGACGTACTGTGCAGACAACCTGTCATTTACGCATCGTCGTTTGACAGCTGTCAAACGACGACGCGTAAAAATACAGCCTCGTCAAAAGAAGTGCAGGACACTTCTTTCAGACGTAATTTGAGCCGTTCTTCATTGAACTCAATGTAGCACAGCTCAAAATTTACGGCTGTCAGAGAAGCCTCGAAAAATGCGAGGAGGAGAAATTACGTCTGAAACGAGGCAGCTGTTTTCTCCTGAAAACAGTCTGTCTTTTCAGACGTAAAAGCCTGCTACCGTGTGCACATACCCTTATGTTAGAACTAAAAAAAAAACATATTTTCTTTTGTACAGATACTACACTTATATTTCTGACCACATATTCTTTGCAAAAATGATTGTATAATGTAAACTATATTAGTTTAAAGTTATAATATAATTTAGAATGTGGTTGCATGAAGGAGTTTGCACTATATGCCTTTTAGGTGCATCCACAAATCCACAAGGTTAATAGATACCGTAATTCCACAAAACATGGGTGTCCACTTTGTTATCCCATCGTAGGAAACCATACTTACGCCCTTAAGGGGTTTTCTTACTAAAGTAAGTGCTGAGATAACACTAGAATATGCCATCAATAACCGATCACTTACTGATATGATCACTAAAGATCCAGGTAGTTGGACCCCCATGCACCTTCCCTGATTTTCCCTGCAGACCGAACACCCGCTGTGCAGGGAACTAGAACATAGCCCCATTCACTTGAGGGCCTGGGAGCACCACTGTGCAGGTGTCAGGCCCCCACAATCAGAATGTTATAGCATATCTTAGCAATATGCTATAATATTTCATGTTGGTAATATCCCTAAAGGAAGTATATTTGCTGCTACCAAATGAACTTCTAATGAGAAGTATCTAAAAAGAGAACACACGTCAAAATCTATCAAGTTTAGAGAATACTTACAGTCATTGTATTTGTGAATATTGTGATTTATGCATTGTCTTATTGCTTCAGACTATATATCTGTGATCCTTGAAGAGATAGTGCATGACACACAAGAGAGGAATAACACAATGTATCTATTTTGTCCACAGTGTTTGGCCGGATTCACACGAGCGTGTTTAGTCCGTGATATACGGTCCGCAGCTCGGCCGCATTTCCCGGACTGAGCACACTGCAGGGAGCCGGGCTCCTAGCATCATCGTTATCTATGACGCTAGGAGTCCCTGCCTCTCCGCGGAACTACTGTCCCATACTGAAAACATGTTTTCAGTAAGTGACAGTTTTCCCGCAGCGAGGCAGCGACTCCTAGCGTCATAGATAACGATGACGATAAGAGCCCAGCTCCCTGCAGTGTGCTCAGTCCGGGAAATGCGGCCGAGCTGCGGACCGTATATCACGGACTAAACACGCTCGTGTGAATCCAGCCTTTCTTTAAGACTTCGTTCACATCTACGTCAGGCATTGTTCTGACCTTCCGTCTGAGCTTTCCTTCAGAATGGAGCCCTGACTGACATGAACGGAAACCATAGGTTTCTGTTTTCATCACCATTGATTTCAATGGTGACGGATCCGGTGCCAATGGTTTCCGTTTGTCTCCGTTGTGCAAGGGTTCCGTCGTTTTGACGGAATCAATAGCGCAGTCGAACATATATTCTCACAAAAAGTTTATTTTACGTTCATGATTGAATATGTCAGGAACAGCACATATATTCTTCTGATGGCCCTCCAAAACAAAGGTGGGGATGTGAAACTAACTTCAATGGTGGGGATTTGAAACTAACTTCAATGGTGGGGGATGTGAATATTTTATCTCTTCATCTTGTAAGGGCTAGTTCACACTGAGTTTTTTTGGTGCGGAAACCATGTTTGAAACTGCATCAAAAACCGCGCCAAAAAATGGCTGAAATCGCCCATGGTTGATTTCAACGGGAGGCGGAGGCATTTTTTTCCCGCAAGTGGATACAAAAGCGACATGCTCTTTCTTCCCGCGGTTCTGTCTCTGACCTCCCATTTTTTGCATGTGGCGCTCAATGACCACAGCCGAAAAACGCCACAGAATACGCAGCAAGTGCAGGCAGGTCAAAATCTGCTTTGAGGAAGATTTTTTTGCCTGTAAAAAAACTCTGTGTGAACATGGCCTTATGGGAATATCTGTTGGTTAAAAACTGGAACTTTATTATAAATATTAATAAATGAAAAAACATATTTGGGGCTTGGTCAAAGGCCAACCATTCATTTTCATATCTGAATACTATACTACAATGTTAATTTTGGGCAAAGCAGTTGGGTCCTCTACAATGGTGGCTTAAATAAGCAAGTGTGAAATTTGTTTAAAGAATAGTGATGATTTACAATCAATGTTTAAATGCTGAATATACAACAGGACAATTTATATCCACGTTTTTGGATCATATTCATGGCAATATATTGTACAGTGAAACAAATTGAAAAAATGTCATTACATAACATGTGTTAATTCTGGATGTTTATTTCAATCTTTTTTTTTATTCCTTTTTATGTGTAACCTATTTTTATGTTATGCTATAAAAATGTATTTAGTTCAGATAAATATACATCAGGTATATAAGCTTTACAGTAGGGCTGTGTTTAGAAATGCTATAAGCATCCTTAAGCCTCAATTAAACAAAACTGTGTTATTTTAGTAAGGAAAGACGTTACTAAGGGAAAATAAACAAAAAAATGTATTATGCATTTCCCACAAATAACAGATGCCAGGAAATATATGTTGCCCTTGTGTCTATTGATATTCTATTTCATATTGATATTCTAGTCTATTGGTATTCTATTTATCTCATACACTAATGATGCTGACAAACAACTAAGTAGGCATAGGGGAGTTTTCCATATACCCTGAATGGTATTTATATATAAAAAAAAATTTGCATTCCCATTTGTTTAAATGGCATTTAGGGTCTTTGGAAAGCTGTGTAATGAACTGATATAGTAGTTGTCACTTATAATTTGTTTACCACATATGAGACAAGGATAAATAGTGGAAACATATCTAAAATACATTACAGAAAATGGGACTTATATTTCCTGCTATTTTTTATTTTTGGGGCAAATGTTTATTGTGTTGTCTAGGATTAGAAAAGAGGATCTGCTTTGTTTTCCCCCAGAAATAGCACGAGTCTTGTCTGTGAGCTTTGTCTTGTATTGCAGCTCAACCCTATTCACTTAAATTGGGATAAGCTGCAATACCAGACACGGCCCATTGACAAGAGTGGCACTGTTTCTGGAAGAAAAAAAACCAGACTCTTTTACAGTTCCAGGCAACCCCGTTAAACAAAGAGAATTAAATGTAAGTCTGTATGAAAATCACTGCCCTATGCATTTGCCTAGTTTGCCTGCTAAATACAGCCCTGCCTACAAGCAGAACATAAGTATTTGCTTAAATGCTTTGTATATCTCTTCAAAACCATCTTTTCTCTTTATTACAATGTAAAGAGTTTTTTTCTTGCTAGACATTCTAGAAAAACAGGTTTAAGTGTAAATGTTTATGTTTTATAGGCATATGCATATACACTACATATACAATCACATCTACATACATACATGTTTTTAAACACAGATCATTTTATTCTTACATACCATATGTAAGATTTATTTACACCATATTGGTCCATTTTAAGTAAAAATGATGTAATAATAGATGACAATGACAATGTATTCTATTGATGCTGTGTATAAAATGCTCAGTTTGATCAATGACCTTGTGTTGTCTTGTAATATTCTTTCACTCTGCACCACAGAAGGTTTTGTAGCGATGGCGAGGGTAAAGGGGGTTTTACACTGGACGATTATCGGTCAGACGAACGTTCTAGGAAAAACGCAGCAAATGGCGTGCAGGCAGATCAAAATCTGTCCTCAAAATTCCAGACAGAATTTTGAGGCAGAATTTTCTGCCTGCAAAAAACACAGTGTGAACAGGGCCTAAGGGAGTAATTACTGTGGATGTCACACAATAAGGCTGGGTTCACACGACCATGTTACGTCCGTAATGTACGGAACGTATTTCGGCCGGAAGACCCGGACCGAACACAGTGCAGGGAGCCGGGCTCCTAGCATCATAGTGATGTACGATGCTAGGAGTCCCTGCCTCTGCGTGGAACTACTGTCCCGTACTGAAAACATGATTACAGTACGGGACAGTTGTCCTGCAGCGAGGCAGGGACTCCTAGCGTCGTACATCACTATAATGCTAGGAGCCCGGCTCCCTGCACTGTGTTCGGTCCGGGTCTTCCGGCCGAAATACGTTCCGTACATTACGGACGTAACATGGTCGTGTGAACCCAGCCTAAATATCTTCACTACTCTGGTTCCCATGTTACCTATCTTCAAGGAAAGTAAGAAGGGACTGTATTGAAAGCTGCCAGGGAAGGAAGGAGACTGATTCTGTTGAGAGCCCCTCCCCCAGCAGCACATAGCAGCAGCACCAAGGGGGACATGGAAGTAAACAAAGATCAAAAAGTAATTGTATACATAATATATAATATTGCTTTTAATATGATATTAACATACATTTTATTTATATGTGTTCTCATGTTCTACTTTTTACTGTGTTTTTACTTTTACTTCTCTATGGGGGCTGCCATTTTTTTTTTCATCTCTGTATGTGTCGATTAACGACACATACAGAGATGGAATACGGCACATACAACCCATAGAGAATGTGAACGGGAGCTGTTCCATGGTAGCACAAACCCCACAATACTCAATCAAAATGAAATAAAACATGACAACAGTTTCTTTGGATAAAAATGGCCACGGTGTTTATTAAGGGTAACCTAAGATAAAATAATTCGAAGAGAATAACCATAAATAATCGAATAAATAATAAAATATAAATATTTTGACCAATAAAAACCAAGTCCGCCCAGCATTAGCTGGGTGACAAACCCCTCTAACAAACAACGTGACACTGCTTCCTCTATGTCGTCTTCCAGCCCAGTAAGTTCGCTTCTTCCCTCGACTTCCCTCGACGGCGCTGCTGCTAGGCATTGCCTCAGCCAGTTTTCTCCTCCTTCCGACTCTGCTCTTCTGATCAGCTCCATCAGCAGGACATCCATGGCGACGGTCCAATCTTCAAAAACTGGCTGCTTGACCACGATGAACTGCTCCTTTTATGTCCAATTTTCCCGCCTTTAGGATTTTATCAATGACCAATCAGCTGGCCTTCCACAAAACTGCCTGGAGATAGAATCTGCCAGAACCTGCTCATGCAATTGCACAGCTGACCTAGGTCCAATCAGCTGGGACCAACTCCAAACTGCCCAGAGACAGAAACATCTGGAAACCGGCTCGTGCCACCAGCACAGCTTACCCGGGGGACACCACGATGGTAAGTACCATTCTAATATAAAATAACAAATGGAGAAAAGAGGGAAAGGGGGAGAGAAAAACATACCAAGCAAAAAAACATATTTTATTAACAACTTATGGGGGGCCGTGCGACCATGTGTCCCCCAGGCAATAGCCTGGGGGGCCCCTGACATGGTAGCACAAACCCCACAATACTCAATCAAAATGAAATAAAACATGACAACAGTTTCTTTGGATAAAAATGGCCACGGTGTTTATTAAGGGTAACCTAAGATAAAATAATTCGAAGAGAATAACCATAAATAATCGAATAAATAATAAAATATAAATATTTTGACCAATAAAAACCAAGTCCGCCCAGCATTAGCTGGGTGACAAACCCCACAAGCCATGACATTACCAAGACATGGCCCCCCCAAAACACCGCAGCCATTCTTCAATTAAATTCTGCAGGCCCAAATTGAAAATGTCGATACCCACATCAGAAAGATGTATACAATCATTTCTGAACAGCCCGTCTGTGAGGTCTTCAAGGTCACTGTGTCTATAAGAAAGACCACCGAGGACCGACATGTATTTAGACATGGCTCTATTAATCCTTTTACGGATTCGATTCAAAAACGTATAATTTCCAGAGGACCATAGCAGTCTTGGAATAATCTCTGAAAAGGAAATAGTAGCGTCAGGGAAAAGACATTTTATCAAGGCTATATCCCTTCTCATTTCCCAAAGTAAGTCCAAAGTCTTTTCTTTACCTAGGTCATTGCCTCCAGCATGGATGATAATTAAATTCGGATCCGGCCAATAAGAACTCAGTGATTTAACTAAAGAAAACACGTTCTTCCATTGCAAACCCCTTACCCCATGCCAAAAAACCGAAAAAACTAGCGGATCCATAGACAAATTTTCTGTATAGGACCTTCTCGCGGCTCTCTTCTGTGCCCAAAATATAAAAGAGTGGCCAAGGATCCAAACAACCAAACGCTTACCTGTGGATATATAATTACACTACTAACAAGTCTGGTCGAACATAAAGTTTAAATCTATTAGACTCCCACCTTCCAATTCTTTTTATAATCCCTTCATCAATTCCTAACTGTGCAGCTTCCGTAGCTGCACCTATTCTAAACGAATGGGAGGATATTTTTAAATGCTCCAACTTCAGGGACTTCAAACATTTCTTTAAAACAGAGTTAAACTGAAATCTGGACAGCTGATCCCCATTCTGATGAATCAGGAAAGCAACCCCAAGACTCGGCCTGATTGACAACCAATGTTTAACATTAGAAACTGGGCAAAGAACAGAACCCGAAAACTGATTAATTCTAACCAAACGACCTTTTCCTAATTGATCTGTCTTAGATTTTTTTAACAATAACAAAACATGGTCAATTTTGCAACTAACATCCTGAAATGAAAGGCCCGGGACTGAAACTTTACTCTCTGCCACCAGTTCGCTTATTCTCAAGGCTGCAAAGAACATTAACACAAATGCTGTTCTAAACAAACACACTTCAAAATTACTAAAACAAACTAAATGTAACACATTGAATAATTTTAACAACAAATCTAATGAAATAGGCCTTCGTCTTTCCACAACCGGAGCTGACCTATGGTAACCTTTCAAAAGCTGCTTAACTGGGAAGAGCGAAGAAATAGCCGGACAACTGTTTAATTTAAGAAAGAAAGAGATGCCTGCCAGAGACTTAGAAATGGAGGCAAATGACAGCCTCCTACTAATCAGGCTACATACAAATTTTAAAACTAGACCTACCTCATTATGAAAGAAATTACAGTTCTCATTAACACAGAAATTAACCCACTCCTTCCAAGCAGCTGAATAATCAGCCCATGTTCTTGGAGCCAAGGATCTCTGAATATTAACATAGATTAGTCCCAAATCAGATTCCATAAATGAGGAGGACACGGAATTCCACAAAGCTCCGCTTCTGGTGCCATCGTTCTGAACCTCCGCCACTGACAACGAGATAATGAATCTGCTATATCATTCTTTTTTCCTTCTATATAGCTAGCTTTCAACCAGATGTTCAACTTCAGACAACATAAAGTTAAATGTCTTAATATCTTAACTACTAATTCACATTTTGAAGATAATGTGTTAATTGCAAAGACCACACCTTTGTTATCCGTAAACAACAAAATTCTCCTATTCTTAAAATAATGACCCCATACAACTATGGCTACCAAAACCGGAAATAATTCCAATAAGACAATATTTGAAGTAACTTTGCTTACACGCCAAGCACTGGGCCATAACTCAGCCGACCATTGACCATTAAAGAATGCCCCGTAGCCCATACTACCGGCTGCATCCGTAAATAAAGACAAAGAGTCAGAATCCTCAAAATTAAACTGCCAGCAACTGCGTCCATTAAATTTAGATAAAAATTCTAGCCATACAGCTAAATCTTCTTTTAGCTGAACCGTTAACCTAATATGGGACCTAGGTGACTTAAGACCCCTTGTTGAAAAATACAGTCGCTTTGAAAAAACTCTTCCCATAGGAATAACTCTAGAGGCAAAGCTCAACAACCCTAACAGTGACTGCATATCACGTAATGAACATTTCTTCCTAGCTAACATACTGACTAAAGAAACCCTTAACTTTAACAATTTTTCCTCTGGTAAACTAAATTCCATTCTCTCAGAATCTATTCTAATACCTAAAAATTCTAATGACCTACATGGAAACACAGTCTTCTCTTCAGCTAACGGAACACCAAAAAATTTCATAAACTCGACAAATTTTAACAATAAGGAATAACATAACTCAGAACTAGCATCACCTATAAACAAAAAGTCATCAAGATAGTGCAGAACACCTCCATCCGGAATTTGCTTCTGCACTACCCAATGTAAAAAGGATGAAAATGCCTCAAAATAGAAACAAGATAAAGAAAAACCCATTGGTAAACATTTGTCATAAAAATAATCACCTTCAAATTGAAAACCTAGAGAGTTGAAACCTGCAGGGTTAACTGGTAGTAAACGGAAAGCTGATTTGATATCAGCTTTTGCTAAAAAAGCATTTTGACCAAACTGTCTCAATAAAGAGACAGCCTGATCAAACGAAGCATAGTGTACTGTCGCTTTAGACTTGTCAGCATCATCGTTTAATGAAGCCTTAAACGGGTAAGAAAGGTGATGTATTAAACGGAATGAATTCAATTCCTTCTTAGGGACAAATCCTAAAGGTGAAAGTCTAAAGTTTGTAAACGGCGGATGTATAAAAGGACCAGCGATCCTGCCAGTTTCAAGCTCTTTCAGGATTTTCTGATGCACAATATCCTTATGCTGCTGGATGGATTTCAAATTATCCACCCAGCAACAACCAGATCCTTTGAAAGAAGGGATATCAAAACCAAACTTAAAACCGTTAAAAATTAAATTAGCTTTCTCCCTGTCTGGGAACATTTCTAGCCAAGGCGCCATTCTTATTAATTTCACTGGCGTCCATGCTTTTGGATAACTGTTCTTTGGAACTAGGGGGTTGAGACTGGTTTGCTCTTTTAAAACAGCGACACATTGGGTGCGAACCCCCACAAAAGGAACATTCATGTTTATACCGACAATTGTTCAACCATTTACACTGAGCTTCATTATAAGCAAAGCAAACTCCTTTCCTCAACGTATTCTGAGAACTAGGCTGCTGCTTGGGCACTGACCTTTGTGGAAGCATTAAACTAAGCCACAAACCAACATCCTTAGTGCCCCATTTTAATGAAGGGTACACTGCCATCTTCTGGCGAAACATTTCATCATAATTGTACCATGCTAAACCACCAAACTGGCGGTAAGCCTCAAGAATAATGTCTACATGCTGAAATAAATTACTAGAATTAATGAAAGACTTTTCCCCTAAAACTGAAGCATAGATACAGAACGCCTGTAGCCAGTTAAAGAAAGACTTAGGAGGAGAACGTTTTTTATCCTCATCTTTATCAGACTTACCATCCTGCTTGACAAGAGTCTCCTTCGCAGATGGTAATAAAGAAAATAAATCTATAAACTCGTTCCTCCAAATACGCTCCTTAATTGCTGGCTGTAAATGAAAACCTAATGGCGAAATATCGCAAGACATCACTTCCTTACAACAAGTTTCCGAAACACCAATTCCTTTCTCTAAAACAGGAATATTATTAAAACCAGCATTCTGTAAATGCTGACTACTATGCTTCCATACATCAGCGGGGGAACTAGCAGGAACAGCCGACTTACTGACCAAATCAGCTAATAATTTTAAAATATCAAACATTACATTAGAATTGAGGGGAGGGGGGATGGGGTGGGACAGATAAGGGGTAGCTGGCATCTCACCACTCTGTTCCACCTGTCCTGGGTCGTGCACCGCTTCTGCTACCTCCTGCTGCGTGCCTGTAGATCCTGGGGAAACTTGCTGACAGGAAAGTTGACTCCTGGGACCTCTTCTTCTCCTTGATACTGGCGGGGGTGGGGAATAAGCCACCCTAGTCTTCCGGCTCCTCTTCCTCGGTTGCAGCTCTGAAGAAAAGTCCTGCGCCGCCTCTAAAACCAGTGAGGCCGGCGCTTCCGCTGTGTCCTCCACACCATCCTTGGAGCAGGAGGGGGTACCCGACCAACCTGTTGTCTCCCGTTCTCTGACTAAACTTCTGGCCAGCGGGTTAGCCAATTGCGCCGGCACTTGCTGCGCACTTCCGGCACTGTGCGCCACCTTCTTTGATGACACGGTCGGCCGCCTCCTCTCAAGCTCCGGCACCTGGAGCGAACGTCCGGAACTGCGCTCCACCCTCAGTGATGACTCTGCTGCAGACTTCATCCTCTTGGCTGCAGCTGATGACGGCACCTCGAGCGACGACCCAGCAGGAGACACTGCTTCCTCTATGTCGTCTTCCAGCCCAGTAAGTTCGCTTCTTCCCTCGACTTCCCTCGACGGCGCTGCTGCTAGGCATTGCCTCAGCCAGTTTTCTCCTCCTTCCGACTCTGCTCTTCTGATCAGCTCCATCAGCAGGACATCCATGGCGACGGTCCAATCTTCAAAAACTGGCTGCTTGACCACGATGAACTGCTCCTTTTATGTCCAATTTTCCCGCCTTTAGGATTTTATCAATGACCAATCAGCTGGCCTTCCACAAAACTGCCTGGAGATAGAATCTGCCAGAACCTGCTCATGCAATTGCACAGCTGACCTAGGTCCAATCAGCTGGGACCAACTCCAAACTGCCCAGAGACAGAAACATCTGGAAACCGGCTCGTGCCACCAGCACAGCTTACCCGGGGGACACCACGATGGTAAGTACCATTCTAATATAAAATAACAAATGGAGAAAAGAGGGAAAGGGGGAGAGAAAAACATACCAAGCAAAAAAACATATTTTATTAACAACTTATGGGGGGCCGTGCGACCATGTGTCCCCCAGGCAATAGCCTGGGGGGCCCCTGACATGGTAGCACAAACCCCACAATACTCAATCAAAATGAAATAAAACATGACAACAGTTTCTTTGGATAAAAATGGCCACGGTGTTTATTAAGGGTAACCTAAGATAAAATAATTCGAAGAGAATAACCATAAATAATCGAATAAATAATAAAATATAAATATTTTGACCAATAAAAACCAAGTCCGCCCAGCATTAGCTGGGTGACAAACCCCACAAGCCATGACATTACCAAGACATGGCCCCCCCAAAACACCGCAGCCATTCTTCAATTAAATTCTGCAGGCCCAAATTGAAAATGTCGATACCCACATCAGAAAGATGTATACAATCATTTCTGAACAGCCCGTCTGTGAGGTCTTCAAGGTCACTGTGTCTATAAGAAAGACCACCGAGGACCGACATGTATTTAGACATGGCTCTATTAATCCTTTTACGGATTCGATTCAAAAACGTATAATTTCCAGAGGACCATAGCAGTCTTGGAATAATCTCTGAAAAGGAAATAGTAGCGTCAGGGAAAAGACATTTTATCAAGGCTATATCCCTTCTCATTTCCCAAAGTAAGTCCAAAGTCTTTTCTTTACCTAGGTCATTGCCTCCAGCATGGATGATAATTAAATTCGGATCCGGCCAATAAGAACTCAGTGATTTAACTAAAGAAAACACGTTCTTCCATTGCAAACCCCTTACCCCATGCCAAAAAACCGAAAAAACTAGCGGATCCATAGACAAATTTTCTGTATAGGACCTTCTCGCGGCTCTCTTCTGTGCCCAAAATATAAAAGAGTGGCCAAGGATCCAAACAACCAAACGCTTACCTGTGGATATATAATTACACTACTAACAAGTCTGGTCGAACATAAAGTTTAAATCTATTAGACTCCCACCTTCCAATTCTTTTTATAATCCCTTCATCAATTCCTAACTGTGCAGCTTCCGTAGCTGCACCTATTCTAAACGAATGGGAGGATATTTTTAAATGCTCCAACTTCAGGGACTTCAAACATTTCTTTAAAACAGAGTTAAACTGAAATCTGGACAGCTGATCCCCATTCTGATGAATCAGGAAAGCAACCCCAAGACTCGGCCTGATTGACAACCAATGTTTAACATTAGAAACTGGGCAAAGAACAGAACCCGAAAACTGATTAATTCTAACCAAACGACCTTTTCCTAATTGATCTGTCTTAGATTTTTTTAACAATAACAAAACATGGTCAATTTTGCAACTAACATCCTGAAATGAAAGGCCCGGGACTGAAACTTTACTCTCTGCCACCAGTTCGCTTATTCTCAAGGCTGCAAAGAACATTAACACAAATGCTGTTCTAAACAAACACACTTCAAAATTACTAAAACAAACTAAATGTAACACATTGAATAATTTTAACAACAAATCTAATGAAATAGGCCTTCGTCTTTCCACAACCGGAGCTGACCTATGGTAACCTTTCAAAAGCTGCTTAACTGGGAAGAGCGAAGAAATAGCCGGACAACTGTTTAATTTAAGAAAGAAAGAGATGCCTGCCAGAGACTTAGAAATGGAGGCAAATGACAGCCTCCTACTAATCAGGCTACATACAAATTTTAAAACTAGACCTACCTCATTATGAAAGAAATTACAGTTCTCATTAACACAGAAATTAACCCACTCCTTCCAAGCAGCTGAATAATCAGCCCATGTTCTTGGAGCCAAGGATCTCTGAATATTAACATAGATTAGTCCCAAATCAGATTCCATAAATGAGGAGGACACGGAATTCCACAAAGCTCCGCTTCTGGTGCCATCGTTCTGAACCTCCGCCACTGACAACGAGATAATGAATCTGCTATATCATTCTTTTTTCCTTCTATATAGCTAGCTTTCAACCAGATGTTCAACTTCAGACAACATAAAGTTAAATGTCTTAATATCTTAACTACTAATTCACATTTTGAAGATAATGTGTTAATTGCAAAGACCACACCTTTGTTATCCGTAAACAACAAAATTCTCCTATTCTTAAAATAATGACCCCATACAACTATGGCTACCAAAACCGGAAATAATTCCAATAAGACAATATTTGAAGTAACTTTGCTTACACGCCAAGCACTGGGCCATAACTCAGCCGACCATTGACCATTAAAGAATGCCCCGTAGCCCATACTACCGGCTGCATCCGTAAATAAAGACAAAGAGTCAGAATCCTCAAAATTAAACTGCCAGCAACTGCGTCCATTAAATTTAGATAAAAATTCTAGCCATACAGCTAAATCTTCTTTTAGCTGAACCGTTAACCTAATATGGGACCTAGGTGACTTAAGACCCCTTGTTGAAAAATACAGTCGCTTTGAAAAAACTCTTCCCATAGGAATAACTCTAGAGGCAAAGCTCAACAACCCTAACAGTGACTGCATATCACGTAATGAACATTTCTTCCTAGCTAACATACTGACTAAAGAAACCCTTAACTTTAACAATTTTTCCTCTGGTAAACTAAATTCCATTCTCTCAGAATCTATTCTAATACCTAAAAATTCTAATGACCTACATGGAAACACAGTCTTCTCTTCAGCTAACGGAACACCAAAAAATTTCATAAACTCGACAAATTTTAACAATAAGGAATAACATAACTCAGAACTAGCATCACCTATAAACAAAAAGTCATCAAGATAGTGCAGAACACCTCCATCCGGAATTTGCTTCTGCACTACCCAATGTAAAAAGGATGAAAATGCCTCAAAATAGAAACAAGATAAAGAAAAACCCATTGGTAAACATTTGTCATAAAAATAATCACCTTCAAATTGAAAACCTAGAGAGTTGAAACCTGCAGGGTTAACTGGTAGTAAACGGAAAGCTGATTTGATATCAGCTTTTGCTAAAAAAGCATTTTGACCAAACTGTCTCAATAAAGAGACAGCCTGATCAAACGAAGCATAGTGTACTGTCGCTTTAGACTTGTCAGCATCATCGTTTAATGAAGCCTTAAACGGGTAAGAAAGGTGATGTATTAAACGGAATGAATTCAATTCCTTCTTAGGGACAAATCCTAAAGGTGAAAGTCTAAAGTTTGTAAACGGCGGATGTATAAAAGGACCAGCGATCCTGCCAGTTTCAAGCTCTTTCAGGATTTTCTGATGCACAATATCCTTATGCTGCTGGATGGATTTCAAATTATCCACCCAGCAACAACCAGATCCTTTGAAAGAAGGGATATCAAAACCAAACTTAAAACCGTTAAAAATTAAATTAGCTTTCTCCCTGTCTGGGAACATTTCTAGCCAAGGCGCCATTCTTATTAATTTCACTGGCGTCCATGCTTTTGGATAACTGTTCTTTGGAACTAGGGGGTTGAGACTGGTTTGCTCTTTTAAAACAGCGACACATTGGGTGCGAACCCCCACAAAAGGAACATTCATGTTTATACCGACAATTGTTCAACCATTTACACTGAGCTTCATTATAAGCAAAGCAAACTCCTTTCCTCAACGTATTCTGAGAACTAGGCTGCTGCTTGGGCACTGACCTTTGTGGAAGCATTAAACTAAGCCACAAACCAACATCCTTAGTGCCCCATTTTAATGAAGGGTACACTGCCATCTTCTGGCGAAACATTTCATCATAATTGTACCATGCTAAACCACCAAACTGGCGGTAAGCCTC
This sequence comes from Rhinoderma darwinii, assembly GCF_050947455.1. Classification (NCBI taxonomy): domain Eukaryota; kingdom Metazoa; phylum Chordata; class Amphibia; order Anura; family Rhinodermatidae; genus Rhinoderma; species Rhinoderma darwinii. Next base: position 349,336,949 of record NC_134688.1, read on the forward strand.
AAGAATAATGTCTACATGCTGAAATAAATTACTAGAATTAATGAAAGACTTTTCCCCTAAAACTGAAGCATAGATACAGAACGCCTGTAGCCAGTTAAAGAAAGACTTAGGAGGAGAACGTTTTTTATCCTCATCTTTATCAGACTTACCATCCTGCTTGACAAGAGTCTCCTTCGCAGATGGTAATAAAGAAAATAAATCTATAAACTCGTTCCTCCAAATACGCTCCTTAATTGCTGGCTGTAAATGAAAACCTAATGGCGAAATATCGCAAGACATCACTTCCTTACAACAAGTTTCCGAAACACCAATTCCTTTCTCTAAAACAGGAATATTATTAAAACCAGCATTCTGTAAATGCTGACTACTATGCTTCCATACATCAGCGGGGGAACTAGCAGGAACAGCCGACTTACTGACCAAATCAGCTAATAATTTTAAAATATCAAACATTACATTAGAATTGAGGGGAGGGGGGATGGGGTGGGACAGATAAGGGGTAGCTGGCATCTCACCACTCTGTTCCACCTGTCCTGGGTCGTGCACCGCTTCTGCTACCTCCTGCTGCGTGCCTGTAGATCCTGGGGAAACTTGCTGACAGGAAAGTTGACTCCTGGGACCTCTTCTTCTCCTTGATACTGGCGGGGGTGGGGAATAAGCCACCCTAGTCTTCCGGCTCCTCTTCCTCGGTTGCAGCTCTGAAGAAAAGTCCTGCGCCGCCTCTAAAACCAGTGAGGCCGGCGCTTCCGCTGTGTCCTCCACACCATCCTTGGAGCAGGAGGGGGTACCCGACCAACCTGTTGTCTCCCGTTCTCTGACTAAACTTCTGGCCAGCGGGTTAGCCAATTGCGCCGGCACTTGCTGCGCACTTCCGGCACTGTGCGCCACCTTCTTTGATGACACGGTCGGCCGCCTCCTCTCAAGCTCCGGCACCTGGAGCGAACGTCCGGAACTGCGCTCCACCCTCAGTGATGACTCTGCTGCAGACTTCATCCTCTTGGCTGCAGCTGATGACGGCACCTCGAGCGACGACCCAGCAGGAGACACTGCTTCCTCTATGTCGTCTTCCAGCCCAGTAAGTTCGCTTCTTCCCTCGACTTCCCTCGACGGCGCTGCTGCTAGGCATTGCCTCAGCCAGTTTTCTCCTCCTTCCGACTCTGCTCTTCTGATCAGCTCCATCAGCAGGACATCCATGGCGACGGTCCAATCTTCAAAAACTGGCTGCTTGACCACGATGAACTGCTCCTTTTATGTCCAATTTTCCCGCCTTTAGGATTTTATCAATGACCAATCAGCTGGCCTTCCACAAAACTGCCTGGAGATAGAATCTGCCAGAACCTGCTCATGCAATTGCACAGCTGACCTAGGTCCAATCAGCTGGGACCAACTCCAAACTGCCCAGAGACAGAAACATCTGGAAACCGGCTCGTGCCACCAGCACAGCTTACCCGGGGGACACCACGATGGTAAGTACCATTCTAATATAAAATAACAAATGGAGAAAAGAGGGAAAGGGGGAGAGAAAAACATACCAAGCAAAAAAACATATTTTATTAACAACTTATGGGGGGCCGTGCGACCATGTGTCCCCCAGGCAATAGCCTGGGGGGCCCCTGACATTCTCTGAAGCATACGCCATCTGTGTGGGAACGACACATGCGCCGCTCCCACACAGACCAAATCGAAGCTTGTTCGCAGAGAGAAATCCGGCTCCATTTTAATGTGGACCGGAAGCCGCTGCCGGACAGTAAGATGACGACTTCTGGCTGCGGCTTCCGGCCATATGTTCAAGGAAGCGAAGGTGCAAGGAATAGGAGCGGAGGCGGCGGCAGGAGCAGGTCATTTATGTTCGTGTACGTGATGTGTGTTTTATGTTCGAGTATGTTCGTGTTATACTATATGCTGAGCCCTGTATCTAATCCTCCTAAACTGTGCAGTCGCTCAAAAAATGGCGGCACACAGTGTAGGAGGTTTGAAGATTCAAACCCCTCCTTCTCCTGGCATTAGCCAAAAGAAGGGAGGGGGGGATTGTGTGAGGACACTAGAGGAGAGTGCGTCCACCCCAAATTTTCAGCATAAATCAATGAGGTTGCTTTACCACAATGACCATGCTGCAATTTTGGGAACTGCTCCCTCTAGTGCCCAGCACATGGAAATGTAATAAATTAGAATCTAATTTATAATATTTCCTGACTTGTGAAAATTTTTTAAAAATGAAAACAATGTGTAATCACGCAAATACTTATTGTTTAACTGAAAAAACTAAAATAAAAATTCTAGCGACACATTCCCTTTAAAGAGAACCTTTCACCTGCCCATACATGTGCAGCTGAGCGAAGCATGTAATAGGCAGGGCTGCACAAACCCTGGGGCACTTTAACATTTTTTCCCTGTCCTCCGTTATTTAGATATCGGTGTCGGTCGTTATATTTGGTGTCACAGCAAGAGCTGGGGTGAGGAGAGCGAGAGTGTGTGCGCACGCACAGCTCCGCCGCTACCTCGGGACAGAAGAGAAGAATGTGATGCACGCACACGCTCTCACTCTTCAGCTCTCGGCAGAGATAACACAGTCTTGTCATCCTTGTCTGCCAAGAGCTGAAAAGTGATTGAGAGCGTGCGCGTGCGCCCACACGTACGCTCGCGCACAGCTCCGATGCAGGAGCCGAAGATACTCCCACCGCCATGGAACGCCGTGGTGGCGGCGGAGCTGCACGTGCACACACGCTCTCGCTCTTCTCTTTCCAGCTCTTGCTGTGACACTGTCCGTATCTAATTGGACAGTGCCACAGCGATGTTGCACGCCCCCTTGCCAGTTACATGCCCCATTGACAAATCAGGGGTTTATTTAAATATCAAGGACACTAAATATAATGGCACCGATCTCTAAATAGCGGGGAAAGATAGGACATTTTTTTATAGTGAGACAGGGTTTCTACAGCTCTGCCCATTACATGCTGCACTCAGCTGCACATGTATGGGCAGGTGAAAGGTTCTCTTTAAAGAGGCTCTGTCACCAGATTCTCAAATCCCTATCTCCTATTGCATGTGATCGGCGCTGCAATGTAGAGAACAGTAACGTAAACACGCCCAGTTAAAAACACAATACACGCCCAGTTGGACATACGAAAAAAAACACGCCCAGTTGTCCATTTCAAAGCTAATTTGCATATATATAATATAGCTCATAACTTGGCCAAAAATGAACGTTTAAAAAAAAAAACAAAAAAACTTTACTGTTCTGTACATTGCAGCGCCGATCACATGCAATAGGAGATAGGGATTTGAGAATCTGGTGACAGAGCCTCTTTAAGCTTAGGAGCTCACTGCATACTGTCATAACGCAGTATGCAGTATGCTACCATGCTCCCTCTAGTGGTGGTTGCAGGCAGCAATGCTATGTTTTTAATCCAAGTAAGGGTATGTTCACACGGCCTATTTACGGACGTAATTCGGGCGTTTTTGCCCCGAATTACGTCCGAAAATAGCGCCTCAATAGCGCTGACAAACATCTGCTCATTGAAAGCAATGGGCAGACGTTTGTCTGTTCACACGAGGCGTAATTTACGCGCCGCTGTCAAATGACGGCGCGTAAATAGACGCCCGCGTCAAAGAAGTGACCTGTCACTTCTTTGGCCATAATTGGAGCCGTTATTCATTGACTCCAATGAATAGCAGCGCCAATTACGTCCGTAATGGACGCGGCGTTCAAGCGCCTGCACATGCCGTTACGGCTGAAATTACGGGGATGTTTTCAGGCTGAAACATCCCCGTAATTTCAGCCGTTACGGACGCCCTCGTGTGAACATACCCTTAAAGTTTGCTACACCTGTATGTCTGTGCAGGGGATCTGGAGGTTTGCATCAGAAAAATAAAGCCAAGATCATAATAATGATATATTAAAAAATTAGTTAGCACAGAATTTTGAACCTAAAAACAACATCATGATAAAAGTGGGGGATTTATTTTAAAGGGGTTTTCCACCTTCTGACAACTGATGACCTATCCACCGGATAGGTCATCAGTACATCATCTGTGGGAGTCCGACACCCAGGTCACGCACAGATCATCTGGTCTGGTGTCTCCGTGCCCCTGACGTACATGCCGGAAGCAAATGAATAGGAGCAGACCTGCAGTTCTGCAGCACGGCCGCTTTGCTATGTAAGGAGCCAACTGATTCCAGCTTCGTACATAGCATTATGTGACATAACATCTGGTGCCCGCAGACCATCGGAGCGGCTTATCGGTGCGGGGTCCGCGCGTCGGACCTGCACTGATTATATACTGATGACATAGGTCTGATATACTGATAGGTCATCAGTTATCAGAAGGTGGACAACCCCTTTAAGACTAAGACTGCCCATGTTAAGCGGTTAAGAACTCTGGTCAGGTGTTGCGTTAGTGTCCCATTTTAAACTAGCATTTTTTATAACATACTTTACATGTGAGTAGACTTTTACAGCATTTGAATTATAGAATGGAAACACTAGGCTGGTCACCGCTGGTGCTAGGGTCTGTTGCTAGGCAGCACTCTGAATTCATTCCGGTGCTACCTAACAAGCTCAGCACTTGCTCAGCACTTGCATAGATTATTCATTATTCATTGTAATGAACAATAAGAAAGAGAAATTCTGAGTTTGGTCTGCAGGATTAATTCACACCTGCGGATTCACATGAGCGTGTGCATTTTGCGCGCGCAAAAAACACTGCGTTTTGCGTGCGCAAAAGGCTCTTAACAGCTCCGTGTGTCACCCTCGTATGATGCGTGGCTGCGTGATTTTCATTATGACACTCTGTATGTTTGTAAACAGAAAAGCACGTGGTGCTTTTCTGTTTTCATTCATACTTTTTACTGATGTTGCGCGAATCACGCGCGTCACACGGAAGTGCTTCCGTATGGGAGCCGGACGGCCGGGTAAACGGCCGAAAATAGGGCATGTCCCATTTTTTGAATGCCAGGTTTCCCGGGTCGTCAAAAAATCGGTCATGTGAATAGCCCCATTAGGGGTCTATTGTTCCTACTGCAGCCGGGTGACGGCCGATTTATGAACGGCCGTCACCCGGCCGGGAAACCCTGTCGTGTGAATAAGGGCTGAGGCTGCGTTCACACTGAAACCGCGCCGCAAAACTCGCCAAAAACCAGCCGAAAATGATTTCAATGGGAGGCGAAGTCGGTTTTCTCCCGGAAGCGGTAAAACTGGCTCGCAGGAGGAAGAAGGGTCATGCCCTATCTTCGGGCGTTTACACCTCTGACCTCCCATTGACATCAATGGGAAGCAGAGAAAGCGTATTTCGCGGCGTATTCCAAACGGAATTTTAAGGCAGATTTTCAGCCTGCAAAAAACTCCATGTGTACCCAGCCTTAGGGCTTATTTACACGAACGTGATATACGTCCGTGCAATGCGCGTGAAAATTTTCACGCGCCTCGCACGGACCTATGTTAGTCTATGGGGCCATGCAGACAGTCAGTGATTTTTGCGCAGCGTGAGTCCGCTGCGTAAAACTCACGATATGTTCTATATCTGTGCATTTTTCGCGCATCACGCACCTATTGAAGTCAATGGGTGCGTGAAAATCAAGCGCACCACACGGAAGCACTTCTGTGGGACGCGCGTGATTCGCGCAACAGCAGTAAAAAGTATGATTGAAAACAGAAAAACACAACGTACAAAATGAGTGTCATAATGATGGCGGCTGCGCGAAACTCACGCAGCCACGCATCATACGAGGCTGACACACAGAGCTGTTAAGTACATTTTGCGCGCACAAAACGGCACGTTTTTTTGCGCTCGCAAAACACACACGCTCGTGTGAATCCGGCCTTAGGGTGGAAAAATAAAAATAAAGAACAAAAATAAATATGCACACGCTTAACCCCTTCGCGCACCCGGACGTGCCAGCACGCTCCATATGCTGCGGGTGTCGGCTGTATTTTACAGACGACACCCGGGACTAACAAACAGCCGGTAGCAGCGATCGCGCTGTTCCTGGCTGTTTAACCACTCAAATGCAGCTCATCACCCCCCCGCAGTGAGATCGGGGGGTGACGACATTTGTTATGACTGCCCAGGGGCCTATTGAAGGCCCCCAGCGCTGCCTTCACTCTGCCTCTATTAAGCCCTGATAAAACGACGATATACTGCAATACGTTAGTATTTGAACAATACAATATATCGTATCGCTGGTTCAAGTCCCCTAGGGGGGCTAATAAAGTGTGTAAAAAAACAAGTGAAAAAAAGTTTTTAGTAGTGAAAAAAAAATAAAAAAATATTAAAAGTAAAAAAAAAACCTTTTCCAATTTTCCCCTAAAGTAATGTAAAAAATGAAAAAAGTAAACAAAATTGGTATCGCTGCGTCAGTAAAAGTCTGAACTATTGCAATATAGCGTTATTTAACGTGCACGATGATCCGCGTAAAAAATAGAAAATGTAAAACGCCAAAATCGCTTTTTTTCGTCAAATTAGGTGTAAAAAAAAAAGTTCTACGTAGCAAAAAATGGCACTGATAAAAACTATAGCGAGTCCCGCAAAAAATAAGCCCTTACACCTCTTAATCTGTGAAAAAATAAAAAACTTATGGCTCTCAGAATGTGGCGATGCAAAACTTTTTTTTTAACAAAAAGTTTATTATCAATATAAGTAGTAAGATATAAAAAAAAAACTATATAAATTTGGTACCACTGTAATCGTATTGAGCCACATAATAAAGATAAGTTGTCGTTTTTACCGCACGGTGAAAACTGTAAAAACGAAACCCCAAAAACAATTGAGGAATCACAATTTTTTCCAACTTCAGCCCGCAAAGAATTTTTTTTCAGTTTCCCAGTAAATTATATGGAACTATAAATGGTACCAAAACAAACTACAACTCCTCCCGCAAACAATAAGCCCTCACACCACTCTATTGATGGAAAAATAAAAAGCTATGGCTCTTGGAATGCGTTGAGTTAAAAAATGAAAATGAAAAATAAAAAAATGGCTTCTGTAATGACAGGGATAGGGAAACAGACAAGTGAGCCCTAATCTACCCGCCACTCAGTCCCTGCCTACTTGCAACGACCCGCCCTAGGCGACGGGGTACAACTGGACGACGGTCCCTACACTCAGTACGTGCACGACAGACAACCAGACAAGGAAACACAGAACAAAGGGAAACGGGGCGGTTGCCCACGGCAACACCGTGAGCAACAAGAGTAGTAAACGAGCCGAGTCAAACCAGTAGAGTACGAGGTGCCAAACGCAGAGCAGGAGAGTAGTGAACAAGCCGAGTCAAACCAGGAGTGTACGAGGTACCAAACGCAGAGCAGAAGAGTAGTCAGTAAGCCAGGGTCAATACGTAGCAGGGACAAGTAGTTCAAGAAGCTGCAGCAGAGCCAGGAAACCAACAGAGAAGAATCACAAGCAAGGAGGAACAGGAAAGGCAGGTATAAATAGACAGAGGGCGGGAGCTAGCTCCGTCTGGCCAGGCTGTGATAGGCTCTCCCACTCCTAAGCCTGCCATCCTGAGTTGTGGAAGATGGAGTCAGTCTCACAGACATAGAAGCAGGTGCAGACTGATTACCTATGGGCGTGGATACAGAAGCTGTGCCTGGCAGATCCATAACAGCTTCATCCCGAAGGGGTCAAACTAATACTTTGTTGAATTACCCTTGACTTTATGACAGCATTCAGTCTTTTTTGGGTATCTATTAGCATGGCACATCTTGACTTGGCAATTGTTGCCCACTCTTCCTTGCAAAAGCGCTCCAAATCTGTCAGATTGTGAGGGCATCTCCTGTGTACAGCCCTCTTCAGGTCACCCCACAGCTTTTCAATGGGATTTAGGTCTGGGCTCTGGCTGGGCCATTCCAAGACTTTGATCTTCTTCTGGTGAAGCCATTCTTTTATTGATTTGAAGGTATGCTTTGGGTCGTTGTCGTGCTGAAAGGTAAAATTCCTCTTTATCTTCAGCTTTTTAGCAGAGGCCTGCAGGTTTTGTGCCAATTTTGCATGATATTTGGAACTGCTCATAATTCCCTCTACCTTGACTACAGCCCCAGTTCCAGCTGCAGAAAAACAGCCCGACGGATAATGCTGCCGCCACCATGTTTCACTGTGGGTATGGTGTTCTTTTGGTGATGTGCAATGTTGGCTTTGCCCCAAACATACCTTTTAGAATTATGGCCAAACAGTTCAACCTTGGTCTCATCAGACCATAACACATTTTTCCACATGCTTTTGGCAGACCTGATGTAGGTCTTTGCAAAACATTACCGGGCTTGGATGTTTTTTTTTTTTTTTTAGAAAAGGCCACCCTACCCCACCGCCCAGACATATGAAAAATACGGGAGATTGTTGTCACATGCACTACACAACCAGTATCTACCAGAAAGTCCTGCAGCTCCTTTAATGTTGCTCTAGGTCTCTTGGTAGCCTCCCGGACCAATTTTCATCTTGTCTTTTCATCAAGTTGAGGGACGTCCAGTTCTTGGTAATGTCATTGTTGTGCCAAATGTAATCCACTTCTTGATGACCATCTCCACTGTGTTCCATGGTATATCTAATGCCTTGAAAATTCTTTGGAACCCTTCTCCTGACTGATGCCTTTCAACAATCAGATCCCTTTGATGTGTTGTAAGCTCTTTACGCATCATGGCTTTTGCTGTCACATGCAACAAAGAAAATATCAGAAAAATCCTAATAGAAAAGCTGAACTTTATATGGGGTTACTTAGAATCACTTTAAGTAATGGCAGCTGTGTACTGACTACTATTTAACATGAGTTTAAGGCCTGATTCACACGAACGTCCCACGGACCTATGTAATTCAATGTGGCCATTCACACAGCCGTTGTTTCAACGGACCGTGTGAAGGGTCCGTGCAAAAATAGGACATGTCCTATCTTTTTACGCATCACGCATCCCTCCATAGACTCTCAACTATGGGGGATGCGTGACATCGCGTCCCGCAACGCTAAGCAGGGATGCACCTCGGACGTGAAAAACTGCAGATTTTCACGTCCGAGATGCACAGCGCTCGTGTGAATCAGGCCTAAATGTGATTGGCTAATTCTGAACACAACCACATCCCCAATTATAAGAGGGTGTTCACACTTATGCAACCAAATTATTGTAGTTTTGTTATTTTTATTTTTCCCCTCTAAATGATTTCAGTTTGTTTTTCAATGGAATTGTACAGATTATGGGTCACATTAAAGGTGGAAAAAGTTCTGAAACGATTAATCTTGTACTGATTTTTTGACATGACAAAAACCTGGCATTATAACAGGGGTGTATAGAATTTTATATCCACTGTAACCATCCCACACACTACGGAACACTGTTTATAAATTACCACAGAAGAAAAACCATATATAATAAGTATAAACATAACTATCTCTATCTATCTATCTATCTATCTATCTATCTATCTATCTATCTATCTATCTATCTATCTATCTATCTATCTATCTATCTATCTATCTATCTATCTATCTATCTATCTATCTATCTATCTATCTATCCATCTATCTAGAAAGTCAGATGTCTTTAAAGATTTTAATTTGTATTTAACCATTTTATACTGGAACTCATGTGAAATCACCCCTCTTGAACCAACACAGTAGGGATACTAATACCAACACAACTTTTACTGTACATAAGTCCATTTATAGGATCCTCCTTTTCCCTCTATTACTTAACTGCTGTAATAACCGTAATAGTATAGTATAGTAACACACACACACACACACACACACACACACACACACACACACACACACACACACACACGTATAAAGAAATAATAAAAAACTTAAATGTAAGCATACAAATAGTAAAAATATTAGGTTATCTACACTTCTGTGGTCTCCTTGATCTTAAAGTGGATCTGTCACCATACTATGCTGCCCTTTAAAGACTGGCTCCTACATGGCCAAGCCTCTACACGTACCATGTGGGGTTCATCAGAGGCCAAGCCCACTTGTGGATCACTTTGTGCTAGGGGTTATCACTTGTTTGAGTTATTTTACAAATACCCAGTCAGTCATTTTTGGAATATTTGGACTGTGTGTTCCAATGATGACAGCAGAGTTTATGTTAAAATCATAAACAGATGTACTTGTTCTGCATAGCAGGTTGGTGGACTCTTAGGGTATGTTCACACGTAGTCAACCAAAACGTCTGAAAATCCAGAGCTGTTTTCAAGGGAAAACAGACCCTGCTTTTCAGACGTTTTTTACCAACTCGCATTTTTACCAACTCATTTTTTTACCAACTCGTTTTTGGAGCTGTTTTCATTGGAGTCTATGAGAAAACAGCTCCAAAAACGTCTGAAAGAAGTGTCCTGCACTTCTTTTGACGAGGCTGTATTTTTACGAGTCGTCGTTTGACAGCTGTCAAACGACGACGCGTAAATAACAGGTCGTCTGCACAGTACGTCGGCAAACCCATTCAAATGAATGGGCAGATGTTTGCCGACGTATTGTAGCCATATTTTCAGACGTAAAACGAGGCATAATACGCCTCGTATACGTCTGAAATTTGGCCGTGTGAACATACCCTTACATTTCTTGCCTCTGGTAAGCCCAATGAATGTCAGTCCCACACTGTTTTGATGAACTGTATAGCATAAATCAATGGTAACTAATGCATACATACAAAGGTTTACAATGTTTAAGACTAACGTGACCTGGCAGGCTACAAAAAGGGTTTATGTTATATACAGAACAGTACTGTATATGTTTCTAAAATATACATCCATTAAAGGGGTATTCTCATCTCAAACATTTATGACATATTCATAGAATCTGCCATAATTGTTGGATGTGGATCCCAGCTCTGGGACCCACTCCTATCTTGAAATTGGTGGTCCTCATCCGGGTGAGGTATCGATGCAGAGGTGGTCGGTGTTCCAGAAACAGCCCAGCTCGCTAAACTATGCTGTTTACACAACTCCCATGGAAGTGGATGTAATTGCGGAAACAGCGTAGCACAGCGAGATGGTCTATTTTGGCAATTTTTCCTGAATTCTATTAAATCTGTATGATTTTCCATGTCTTATCATACAGGTTTATGCATCCAGGAGGAGGTCAGTAGAAAGGTGACTGGGATTACAGAAACTGCGTAAATCGCAGTGATTTGCTGTTTTCGTAACGCCTATTCACTTCTACGGGAGTCACGGAAACAGCATATCTCAGCAAGGTTAGGTGTCTCTGTAATCGTGGCCACTTTGCTGCTGAGTCTCCACCTGGATTCGGTTTAAAGTACGTAAGCTACGAGGTGGCGTAAGGTAGACAAAAGTGTCTAACATGTCTACCAAGATGCACCAGATGTATTATACAGTGTATGCCACTGTGATAAATTTGGCGCATCTCCTGCATATTTGGTCTAATTTTATCCTGTCTAAATTTAGGACAGTATTAATAAATCTCCCCCTATGTCTATGTGGATTTGAAGAGCTTTATCAGAAAAATGGAGCTCTAATTATTACTAAGCTATATTAGGAAATGAATCAACATAGAGCGTAGTTTTCAGCATTAGGCTGAATACACAGCGTTTTGGTTTGTGGCATATTTGTAGCGTTTTTTGGGTCAGTAGGGTTTTTTTCAAAATGCAGCATGCTCTAGGACTGCATGTACGAAATTACGCTAAATAAAAAACGCCACCAAAAACACAAATAAGAACATCATAAAAAACACGTTACATTAAAAAAATCCGGGCAATTTTACATGCTTTTTTTCATGCTGTCAAAGCACTTAACCCATCATGACGAAACTGTACGTCATGATGGGTGAGGGGAAGTATGTAAGAGAAGCTGAACCTGCTCTGAATGCAGGGGGTGTCAGCTGTTTAACCACTTACAGTAAATGTAGCGGTCATTGCATCGACTCCCCCTCGGCGGCGTGTTCGTGGGGTGACGAAGATTGTTGTTGCAGCAGGTCTGCCATGCCTTTTTTTTTAAGCCCTGTCAAAGGCAGCGTTTATTTTTACAATTATAATTATATTTATTTTAAATATATAGCACCAACATATTTCACAGAGCTGTACATCACTCACTGTCCCAAGTGGGACTCACAATCAAAATTCCCTATCTGTATGTTTTTGGTTGTGGGAGGAAACTGGAGTATCCAGAAGAAACGCAAACACGGGGAGAAGATACAAACTCTATGCAGATGTTGTCCCTGATCAAATTTAAAACCAGAACCCCAGTGCTGCAATACTGCTAACCACTGAGCCATTATGCTGCCTTAAAGGGTTATTCCCAACTCATGCATTTATGGCATATCTACAGTAACTCCCATAGAGCATAATAAAGATGGCCCCCTCTCCACTTAGTTCTCATCTAGAATCGGCAGCTTGCGGCCACCTCACCAGGCGAAACCGGGGTCGGGTGATCCCCACTTTTGATATAGGTGATGGTCCGAGAGCGGGGACCCACATCTATCAGACATTTCTGGCATATCATGACAACAACCCTTTAATAAGAGGGCGTTAAAAGTCCTATACACTGCAATACATAAGTGTTGCAGTTTATTGTACCAGCGATCTAACAACCTCATGCCTGAGTCCCCTAGTAGGACTAAAAAAAATGTGAAAATAAATTGAATAAAGTTCTTAAAAACTATTCTGTAAAGTTCTATGAAAAATATATCAAAAGTAATATTGAACTATCTAAATATGTCCTTATTTATCCCACACGCTGTAAAAAAAACAAAACCACACCAGAGTTGCTGTTTTTTTTTTGTCACCTCACCTCCCCAAAAAAATGGAACAAAAAGTAATTAAGAAGTCGTATGTACCCCAAAATGGTGCTTATAAAAACTGCAGCTTGCCTCGCAAAAAAAATAAGCCCTCACACATCCCCATGGACGAAAAAATAAAAAAGTTATGGGTCTCAGAACATGGTGATACAGAATTTATTTTCTAGCAAATTTTTTTATTTTGTAAAGGTAGTAAAATATAAAAACAACTATATGAATTGGTATCGCTGCAATCACATTGATCCGCAGAATAAAGTTACTTTTTCGCTGCAAAGGTTATGACAGTCGTGTACTGACAGGAGGGGGCATTTCTACCGATAGAAAATGTATAGAAATGTAGCATGGTCTAGCAAGGTGAACTTTTCTAAAATGTATAGTCATGGGATGTATGATGTAAGATGAATTGTTCATTCAATAATTCCTGCTTTAACTAGTCTAGTCAGAGCTGTATAAAATGCCTCAGTCCCCAGAGATGTAAAAAAAACAAAAACATCAATACTAGTAAAATCCATATAGAGTTCTAATACATTTCTTAGAACAATTAAAGGTAGAAGACTTATATTTAATTCTCAAATGGGTTATGTGATACATTGTATTTACTGGTGTTAATTTGATTGTTAAAAATGAACTTGGTTAAACTAGCTGTGGGACAGTGATTTATTGGTTTGACATTGTTTAAATGCTGACAATGAGAATTCAGAGCTACAGACTCCTGTGCTTCCCTGACACTATTATGTATAACAGACTGACCTGGCCAAGACACTCTTGTTAACCCCGTCTGCCTGTAATCCTGCCGCTTTCAATCTCAATAACAATTTTGTAAAGTGAAAAAATTATTGATGTTTTTGAACTTTAACAATACAACACTAATGAGAATGCCATTTTGTTTTAGTCTCTGTTAACGCAGACGGCATGACTTCCGTTATTACAGAAGCCATGACGAATATGATGGATCCATTGGGCAATGGATCTTGATGTCATGATTCCATTGACTTATAATGTGTTTATCAGGTAAGCACCGACTAAGCTATTCTGGCTGGCTGGGAGCAAAGGGACATTATTATTTTTAATCATATTTATCATTCTTATCAGGCATTGTACTGATGTCAGTACCTCTCCATACGGGTGCTGTATAATGAACTGTCTTTCCTCATAGAAGCACAAAAAGCACTACTTCTATGAGGAAATACAGTACGAAATCTGATGAGACATGCTACATATGGAAAAATACACAGTGCGTGTGGGCAAAGGTCTGTGCAGGATATAGTAGTTATCGGAGGTGTCTATACAGACAGAATAGGGAGTGAAACTTAAAGGGTATTCCCATCTAAGATATTTATGGCATTTCCACATATCCACCTCAGGGACCCACACCTATCTCAAGAAGGGGATTTCCCCCCATCCTGTTCAGTGTGGTGGACGACTGCCACTACGTCCAAGCAGAAAGAATGAATGGAGTCGTGGCCGTTTGCTCTGCGGTTTCCGTAACTCCTACATGCGCGACCACCTCTCCATTCATTCTCTGCCTGAACCTCCATTCTCCAGCTATCTATTTCCATCCTGTGGATATGCCATAAATGTCTGAGATGGGAATACCCATTTAAACCATATACAGTAACTTCACAATAGGCAATTTGGACACCAATGGCGTTGCTAGCACCTGGCACTAAAATAGTTTTTCCTGGTTCAAAATTCTACATGGAGGGAGATCGCACAGGTGCAAAATACATATGAACAGCCACTCTCATGCCTACTATTCATCAGGGGGTGGCTGCTTAGTATTACCATTGCACACAGATATAGCTTCTATAAAAGTGTACGTCACACGGTTACATGTAGTGCACCATGCTGGCTTGAAGCAGATTAGTTACGTCCATAGTATTAGATTAGGCGGGCTGCCCAGCACCTTCTAAGTGTACCACACAAAGTACTGACACATTATTCTCCCCCAGCATTATAAGGCATGGCTGCATCCTGAAAAGATATTTCAAGCTTGAAAATGTCCTCATTGAGAGGGTGAAACGTTGCTGCTGTGAACACTTGGTGAATAAAATAATTTTTACTGAACAATATCTTTGGAATGCTGCTTCCATTCATAGTTCACCTATACCCATTAAGGTCCAGCTTCTGAATAGTTGGTAAAACTTTGAAGATTTGTAAAGTTGAGGGGTTAACCTAAATGCAGTAAATGCAATAAAAATCCAGGAAGAAACACTCTGCAGTCTGCAAGAGAACTGAAGCTTAGGAGATATCTTTTCAAGTTAGACAATGAGCCCAAACATAAAGCCAAAGATACACTGGAATGACACACCAAAAAAATAATGCCCACTTATCAGCACAACAGATCTGCAATACAGAATACAGAAAAGTTGCAGAAGTGTAATGAATATAGGCATTTGTTTTGACTTTTACTCATAAGGACAGTCCCTGTCTATTTGACTTCTTAGGGCACATGGACGTCATAGAGGGTGAAAATGGGTCAACATTTTCTCAAAATGGAGTGCTGTTCTTACAGAGCGTCTACCACTGTGGCAGATCCAGTGCAATATATGGTCGGTCAGGGTCGCTGCAGAAAAAAATTATGATAAGACGGGCCAGTGGTAACAACTGATTGCCGGGGTTAAGGAAGCTGAACCTGTGACAATCCCATCAATTAAAGTGTAATATCTGGATTACAGCAGAAAACCAGCAGCACGTGATTACAACCCAATTCTGAAATTTATGGCTATAAAACACAATTATAAGTTTTAGAAGAGAAAAAAACAAAAACATTCCTAATGCTCCAAGATCTGTATGTAAGTAAAGTGGGAATTACATTAAAATGTAACACTTTAGGCCGTTTTTTTGTGTTTGAAAATTATATTGTTTGGTGGATTGGAAGCAAAACAGAAATGTTCCCATAGCTTTTCGTATTTAGTTTTTACAGTGTTCACTCTGCGGGTCAATATGATTATGGCTATACCAAATTTATATCGCTTTTTATGTTTCACTACTTTTACAAAATAAACATATTCTGAGACCCAGAACTTTTTGATTTGTCACCGATGAAGCTATGTGAGAGCTTGTTTTTTTGCGAGGCGAGCTGTAGTTTTTATTGGTACCATTTTGGTGTTCATACAACTTGATGAGGTGACCAAAAACACAGTAATTCTGGGATCTCTATTTGTTTTTTTCTGGCCTTCACCGTGTGGGTTAAATAATCTTGTATTGTAATATTTCGGACTTGGCGATACTAATTATGTTGTTTTTTTTACATCGCTTTTGGGAATAATGAAGGATTTTTTAAAATTTTATATTTTTTTGTAAATAAAAAAAACTTCAACTGCTTTTTCCTTGAACCAGCGATTATTGGATCGCTTGCAAAATATACTGTAATATACTGTAAAAAGCTTTGCCTCTGGCAAAGCTTTACGGGCATTAAGATGGAAGAGCCTGGCAGATGGCAAATATGGCAGACCTTCATTGAGCTCCCACGCTGCCATGACAACCATTAGCATACAGCGATCACGTCACAGGGGGCAAATGGACTGGCGGGGACTGCCCCTCTCTTTATAACGGCTTAGATGCTGCAGTCTCTATTGACCATGGCATCTTAGTGGTTAAACAGCTGGGATCAGAGCAGGGGTGGGATCCAGTCAGTTTGCCCCGGTTCTCCAGAAACGGTTGTTAAAATTACAGCCGGTTCACAGAACCGGGTGAAGCAGGAAGCCGGAGCTGGTCCCTGCACTCAATTGTATTCGCGTCCTTAGGACGCAGATACAATTGAGTTCACTAGCGCTGCCCTGGCGAGGCACATGATGCCTCGCCATTCGACACTTTAGTGATGATGCAGTCAGCGATGACGTCATCGCGCCGCTGCATCGTTTCGCTGGAGGAGGACTGACGTCGCTGGTGGATGGAGCTGGAATGGGACAGGTAAGAAATGTTTTTTTTCTTCCCTCTACCGTGGCCAACGTTGTATATAGTCCCCAGTAGCTACAGGGGACTATATAGAGAATAGTAACTACAGGGGACTATTTAGGGAACAGTAGCTACAGGGGACTATATAAGGAACAGTAGCTACAGGGGACCATATAGGGAACAGTAGCTACAGGGGACTAGGGAACAGTAGCTACAGGGGACTATATAGGGAACAGTAACTACAGGGGACTATATAGAGAACAGTAACTACAGGGGACTATATAGGGAACAGTAGCTACAGGGGTCTATATAGGGAACAGTAGCTACAGGGGACTATATAGGGAACAGTAACTACAGGGGACTTTATAGATATCAGTAACTACAGGGGACTATATAGAGAACAGTAACTACAGGGGACTATATAGGAAACACTAACTACAGGGGACTATTTAGGGAACAGTAACTATAGGGGACTATATAGAGGCCCTTATCTACAGGGAACACCTTAGAGGGCCCTATCTACAGGGACCACCACAGGGAGCTCTATCTACAGGGAATGCCACAGGGGGCCCTATCTACAGGGGGAACTATACAGGGAACACTACAGTGAATGCCACAGAGGGCACTATCTACAGGGAATGATACAGTGGGCCCTGTCTGCAGGGAATGGTATATGGGGCCCTATCTACAGGGAACGCTACTACCTACAGAAGGCTCCATGGGGAGCACTATCTACAGAGGGCTCTATGGGGAGAACTATCTATAGAGGGCTCTACTGGGAGCACTATCTACAGAGGACTCTATGAGGGGCAATATCTACAGGGGGCTCTATGAGGGGCACTATCTACAGGGGTCACTGTGTGTGTGGTGCATTACTTTACAGTGCTTGACAAAATTTTATTCATGGGCACAGTGTACGGTACTATTATAATCAGGGGTACAGTGTATGGTACTATTATATTCAGGGGCACAGTGTGTGACACTATTATATTCGGGGACACAGTGTATGATACTATTACATTTAGTGGCATAGGGTGTGGTAAAATAAGAATTTGCTCTTCATTTATAGGTGCATAAATGTTGAAAAAGTCAGCTTCCGAAGACATCTGATTGAGCAAATTGACCCATTTCCGCAGAAATGGGTCATGGCCAGGAAGCATCATAGATTTCTGGACCAGATGGAAAAGTAAAGAGAAAAAGAATGAATCTGAGAAGTCATTACCGGTGAATCACTAAATGTAAATGTTTATTCTCCGTGTGACTGCTCAGTACTGTAGCCACTGTATGATCTGCAGCGAGATGATGCGTGTATAGTTTTTTTTTGTGAAACCGCAACTCTCAGCATATCCTTACCATCGTTCTGGCTATACTGGGAGCTGTAGTTTTATTCCGTACAAACTTATATGGCAGGGGTTAAACTAAATTTGCTAATTATCTCTGTACTGAGCTGTATTTTCACTGGTGCTGTATATATGTACTGAACTTTGTTCTGGTGCTGTATATATATATATATATATGTACTGAGCTTGGTTCTGGAGTTGTATTCATCATAACAATAAAGCTCAATACATATATACAGCACCAAAGAGAAGCTCAGAACATATATACAGCACCAGAACAAAGCTCAGAACATATATACAGCACCACAACAAAGCTTAGTACATAAATACAGCACCAGAACAAAGCTTAGTACATATAAACATAAGAGCCAAGCTCAGTACATATATACAACATCAGAACCAAGCTTATACACATATACAATGTAGCGTTCATGGCCGCGGGCCGTCAGGTTTACTCACCTCCCGACGCCCGCAGCCATGGATCCGTGAGCGCTGGTCCCCATCTCCTTCCTAGGAGACGCCAGCGCTCACTTCCGCTCCGTTCTGCTGTGTCCCGTAGGGTGCGCGCGCACGCTCGTGCCTGACCTTAAAGGGCCAGAGCGTACACTTAGGAAAACGTCATCATCATCAACGGCCACGATTTCCTGGTCTATAAGAAGGCCCCAGGCCTTCTGATCCTTGCCTGAGCATTGTTAGTTTTCCCAGTCTGTCTTGCAAATGGTCCCTTAGTGTTTCCCGTTCCAGTTGTTACCTGTGCCTTGTTCCCTGTTCCTGTTTCCCATGCTGTGCCTTTAGTATCAAGTCGTGCCACGTCCGGAGGTATCCACCACGTCCTGTGTCATCTGCCACATCCGGAGGAATCCACCACGCCTGGCGCAACCTGCGGCACCTGTGTCATTCGCCACGTTTGGCGTTATCTGCTGCAAACATCTCCATCAGTGCCGGACCTGCGGCCACCGTCTGGATTATCCAGGTACCCTTGTGCAGGACATTGTCATTCTGGGGTTTCCTGATTGTTTGGCCAGCCGGCTCCCCGCTACGGCGGTACGGCCTAGTGGGTCCACTAACCCGCTTCGTGACATGCAACACCAGAATCAAACTCAGTACATATATACAGCAACAGAACAAAGTCATACACATATACAACACCAGAACCAAACTCAGTACATAATTACAGCACCAGAACAAAGCTCAGTACTTAAATACAACATCAGAACCAAGCTCTGTACATAAATACAGCACCAGAACAAAGCTCAGTACATATATATCAGAACAACCAAGCTGAAAACATATATAATTCAATTCAAAAAGTGAAACTCACATATTCTACAGATTCATTACACACAGAGTGATCTATTTCCAGGATTTTTTTTTCTTTTAATGTTGATGATTATGGGAACAGTTAATGAAAACCCAAATTTTGGTGTCTCAGAAAATTGGAATATCATATAAGCCCAATTTCAAAAACAGCACTCCACACTGTCCTCCACCCTTCTCATGTGCACAGCCTAAGTAAATGGCCTTAGGATATTGAATGTGCGCATATAGGCCTATACGTAATGGGTGAGTTTAATATAATGTGTGTGTAGGTATGTACGATTATGTAATTATATACATAGTGTGGCAATCCACACTAATGCATTCTGGACAGGTAATTTCTTTATTTAGAGTCCACTTTAAAGTAGGGAGCATTTGGAATATCGTAATTGTTTTATTTTATTATTAGAATAATTTTCAATGGTGCGATACACTGCAAAACACTGTGACCCTCCCCCCTGCGTCGCGTATGTCTTTGTCCGAAAAACAAGGAACCTGTTGTTAAAAATTTGAATCCCACCCCTGGATCAGAGTAATATACAGCTAACACCCGCAGCATATGGAGCGGGCTCAGCATGTGAGCCCACTCCATACAACCCCCCTCCCCTTATGAGTTACATGAACCATGTTTGGTCTTTAACCCCTACCCGCACCAGGACGTAACTGTACGTCGTTGCGGGAAGTTACTTCCCGCACGAGGACGTACAGTTACTGAGTTAATCCCGGTGCACACTGTCGGCGACAGTGTGCACCGGGAACCAGGAGGTCAGCTGTCGCCGACAGCTGACACTCCCCTCTTGCCGGCCAGCGGTCCTTTGCCGCTGATTTCGGCGCATTAACCCCTTAAATTCGGCGATCGGGTGCAATCGCCGAATTTTAGGGGTTTCTAACATATCGGCAGACCCCCGTCCGAAATCGCGGGGTCTGCCGATAGTTAGTATGGCAAACGGAAGCCAAACAATGGCTTCCGGGTCTGCCATGGACAGAAGCCCATCAGGACCAACCTTCGGCTGGTCCTGATAGGCTTCCTGTCAGAGTGACAGAAAGTCACTGTGCCGTTCCCGATGCACACTGTCGGCGACAGTGTGCATCGGGAACTTGGAGATCAGCTGTCCCCGACAGCTGACACTCTCCAGTGTTGCCGATCAGCGGCTCATCGCCGCTGATTTCGGCAATTAACCCGTTACATGCGGGGCTCGATTGCGATCTCCGCATGTAGCGGGTTTGTAGCGCATCAGCAGCCCCCATGCAATCGTGGGGGCTTCTGATGCTTGTGATGGCACCCGGGGGCCAGACAACGGCCCCCAGGTCTGCCATGTATGTCAGCCTATGAGGATCAGCCTCTGTTGATCCTCGTAGACCAACTGTCAGAGTGACTGTGACGTCACACTGACAGTTGGAATACGTTACACTACCTAGGTAGTGTAATGTATTCTAGCAGCGATCAGAGCTGCAGGTCAAAAAAGAAAGTGTAAAAAGTAAAAGAAAAGTTAATAAACAAAAATATAAAGTGTAAAAAGTAAAAAAAAGTTAATAAAAATGTTTTATAAAAGTGTAAAAATAAAAGGTTTTGTTTTCCTATAATAAGTCATTTATTATAGGGAAAAAATGAAAACGTTAAAAAAAAAGTACACATATTTGGTATCGCCGCGTTCGTAACGACCCAATCTATGAAACTATAATGTTAATTTTTCCGCACGGTGAACGCCGCAAACAAAATAAACGGAAAACTGTCAGCATCGCTATTTTTTGGTCACCACCCCTCCCAAGATATAGAATAAAAAGTGATAAAAAAGTCGCATTTACCCCAAAATGGTACCAATAAAAACTACAACCCGTCCCGCAAAAAACAAGACCTCCCACAGCTTTTTTGACGAAAAAATAAAAACGTTACGGCTCAAAATAGCGTGTCCCAGAAAATAAATTATTTTATAGAAACTTAATTTTATTGTGCAAATGCTGCAAAACGTAAAAAAATCTATACACATATGGTATCGCCATAATCGTACCGACCGGCAGAATAAATTAAAACGTAATTTATTGCGCACGGTGAACGCTGTAATAAATAAAGAATTTAAAGCGCCAAAATCGCTGTTTTTTGGTCACCTTAGCTCTAAAAAAGATCCTGAGGGGCCAAAATCTCACTATACCCCTAGAAAAATTCCTTGAGGGGTGTAGATTCCAAAATGGGGTCACTTTTGGGGGGTTTACACTGTTTTGGTCCCTCCGGGGCGTTGCAAACCCGACATGGCACTGAAAACCAATCCAGCAAAATCTGCGCTCCAAAATCCAAAAGGCGCTCCTTCCCTCCTGAGCCCTGCTGTGGGTCCAAACATCAGTTTACGACCACATATGGGGTATTGCCGTAATCGGGAGAAATTGCTTTACAAATTTTGGGGTGCTTTTTCTCCTTTATTCCTTGTAAAAATGAAAAAATTCTATGTTTCCACAGAAAAATAGGTGATTTTCATCTTCACAGACTAATTCCACTAAATTCTGCAAAAAAACTGTGGGGTCAATATGCTATCTATACCCCTAGAAAAATGCCTTGAGGGGTGTAGTTTCCAAAATGGGGTCACTTTGGAGGGGTTTCGGCTGTTTAGGTACCACAAGACCGCCTCAAACCTGACATGGTGCCTAAAATATATTCCTAAAAAAAGGAGGCCCCGAAATCCACTAGCTGCTCCTTTGCTTCTGAGGCCTGTGTTTCAGTCCATTAGGACACTAGGGCCACATGTTGGATATTTCTAAAATCTGCAGAATCTGGGCAATAAATATTGAGTTGCGTTTCCCTGGTAAAACCTTCTGTGTTACAGATTTTTTTTTATTACAAATGAATTTCGGCAAAAAAAATGAAATTTGTAAATTTCACCTCTACTTTGCCTTAATTCCTGTGAAACGCCTAAAGGGTTAAAATATTTTCTGAATGTGGTTTTGAATACCTTGAGGGGTGCAGTTTTCAAAATGGGGTGATTTATGGGGACTTTCTAATATATAAGGCCCTCAAAGCCACTTCAGAACTGAACTGGTCCCTGAAAAAATAGCCTTTTGAAATTTTATTGAAAATATGAGAAATTGCTGCTAAAGTTCTAAGCCTTGTAACGTCCTAGAAAAATAAAAGTACGTGAAAAAAAAATGATGCAAACATAAAGTAGACATATAGGGGATGTTAACTAGTAACTATTTTGTGTGGTATTACTATCTGTTTCACAAGCAAATACATTTAAATTTAGAAAAAAGCAAATTTTTGCAAATTTTTGCTAAAATTTGAAGTTTTTCACAAATAAATATTGAATTTATCGACCAAATTTTTTCACTAACATAAAGTACAATATGTCACGAGAAAACAATCTCAGAATCGCTTGGATAGGTAAAAGCATTCCGGAGTTATTACCACATAAAGTGACACATGTCAGATTTGAAAAAATAGGCTGTGTCCACAAGGCCAAAACAGGCTGTGTCCTAAAGGGGTTAACAGGTTAGATTGTAAGAGAACAATAATAAAAGCCAGGTAACATTCTTATTACATTGGGAGACTAAAATTACCTGCATGAAACTACACAGTGATGATCTAATTATAAAGCTAATAATAGCATATGATTTTTCTAATGTTAATGATAATGATAATTCAGATCCAGCAAAATTGATTAGAGTTGAGACAGTCGGCAAAACTGTCTTGTAAGCAGTTCTTTAGGTTAACAGACTACAGAGCTCATGATTGATCATTTTACCATGAAAAGTAATAATTTACAAGAATTTGTCTTTGCATTTTTTATTTACGCCTTTTAATACTCGAAATATATTAATGTTATTTATAAATGTTTAAACCATAAGAAGAAACAATTGGCTGCTTGTAGAAGAAAAAGAGGGTGGATCCAGCGCTGTGGTAGTTAAAAAGAAACTATTTCTATGTTTTAATTATATCCATTAAAATTAGGATCGGTGGCAACGTAATGATGATGTCCTGGAATGCTGAGAGTGTGGAAATAAAGGTAGCCTACGCGTTTCGAACGCTGCCTGCATTCTTATTCACGGCTTGACACCTCAAGCCATGAATAAGAACGCAGGCAGCGTTCGAAACGCGTAGGCTATCTACCTTTATTTCCACACTCTCCGCATTCCAGGACATCATCATTACGTTGCCACCGATCCTAATTTTAATGGATATAATTAAAACTTAGAAATAGTTTCTTTTTAACTACCACAGCGCTGGATCCACCCTCTTTTTCTTCTACAAGCAGCCAGTTATTCGTGTGCCGTCACGAGGACCCGTGCGCAGAGGACCATTCAATACAGGTCCGTTTATAAGGTGAGCTGGAGGCATCTCTCTCTCTTCTTTGTTTGTTAAGAAACAATTTGGTAAGATTGCTTATGATGGCCTTTTTGTTTGATAGAATTTGAGATTCATATATATTTTTGGATGTATAAGTAGTCTTATTTCTTCCTACACAAATCATACTGGCAGCTTAGGCTAGGTGTACACCACATTTGGCTATTGCATACAGCGGGTCTTTTTGAAATGGTCTACCAGATGTATGCCATTGTCGTATGCAACTGTATGCCTATACGATTGACTCCCATTAATTCCTTCCCAAAAAAGTTATAGCAAACTGACATACATGTATGTACATCGTATACGTACATCGTACACGTACATCGTACGTGATCGTATGGGCACAGAAGCTGTGGTGGTTGATAGCTGGGCTCTAGTTGTAATGGCTGGGATCAGAGAAACCGGCACCAATATATGCCATGTGTGAATCCACCCTATCCGTCCTGGTCATGTGATAGACAGGTGCTGAGCTTTCTCTTGTTATGAACCAAGCATCGGTGCGATCGTGACATGACAAGGTTTTTATCCACTTAATGTAAACAGTGAAGGTTCCCATTCAATGACTACAATCAGAGATCTTGAAAATAGTCAGGAATTGTTACACAAATTAATTTAGAATATTGCATGTCTTGTCATTATAATAAAAATGCTTTATTTGGTCAAAATGGAATACCCCTTAAATTAAAATGTTCTCCTTAATTTACAATTCTGCTTACCTACATATACTATGCCCACAATATCATAAATATATTTGTCATTTTCTATATTATAATATAATATGCAGGATGTGTAAAGATTGCTTAACCTGCTAGCATTTCTATAGAGTTAGGAATAAATTACTAATGTATTACATTTATAAAGTGTCAAAGCACCTATATTGTTGATGTTTAACATCTGCAAACTACACTTAGATCAAAATACATTAATTTTCAGTTACAATGGGCGCTATCCTAATCCCTGGGTTCTATGCTGTTCATTGACTGCTTTTTGCTATGTCCTTGATACAAGTCCTGCAATAATACTTAGGGACTTAAATCTGAGTTTCAGCACAGGTGGCTGGTTCAGAAGAGCTGACCTGGTAATTATCTGTATGAGCTCAGAGGACTAACTGTAAAATCTGTTCTTTTTACAGCCAACATACATACATCAGAGGTGGGAACCTATAACCAAGAGTGCAGAATCAGATGATTCATAGGAAAAAAGGTCTTGTCAGCGTATTTTGTAAAAGATTTCAGGGACTGGAAACAATTGAACTTGTACAAATACTATGATGTTAGCAATTCATTAAAACAATTAGATTACAAAATATTATTATTATGTCATTTTCATAGCACTATTGTATGTCACAGCCATGTACGAAGAGAACATCAATGCAAAGGTTTCTCTCCGCTTTAAACAGAAAATTGCATAAACAGAAATTCCCTGATACAACCTCATTATCAGAAAACCCCCCGTTATGAGCAGAAGCAATTTGGTGCTAGGTGGCAATAGCTACACGTAGCTCAAATTTTTAATGGCCAGTCTCCCTGACATCAGATCGGTGAGGGTCCGACTTCCAGCACCCCCACCGATCAGCTGACTGAGGGAGTCGGGGCGACAAATGCCACATCCTATTCAATCTTTTGCAGGGACAGTACTGTATTTATCCATGGCGGCTGTGCCTGGGATTGCCGCTCAGTCCAATTTACTTAAATGTGACCGGAACTGCAATACTTAGTCAGCTGATCGTCGGGGGGTACCGGGAGTTGGACTCCCACTGATCTGATATTGATGACCTGTCCTAAGGATAGGCCATCAATATAAAATGCCCGGAGAACCCCTTTAATAACATAATGGCCTTTTTTTTTCCAAAAAGTAAACCAACATTCAGAAACCAGCTGGAAAAAATAATAAGCACACCCTTCCTATTCCCACAATCATTCGGAGAGGAAGTAGTAGGGCAGTACTACACCTTCACATTTTGTTATGAGATTTTTCAATTATACTGTAATTATCGAGCTGCAGCTGGAGTCCAGGGGAATACATTAACCCTTTCCCACTGCAGCCACTTTTGACCATCCTTATTTTTCAAATCTGAACTGTGTCAATTTATGTGGTAATAGCTTTAAAATTCTTTTACCTATCCAAGAAATTCTGAGATTTTTTTTCTCGTGATACATTGTACATTAAGTTAGTGGTAAAATTTGGTCGATACATTCAGTATTTAATTATGAAAAACACCAAAAACTTGCAAAAATTTGTATTTTTATCAATTTAAATGTATCTGCTTGGAAGATAGATGGTAATACCACACACAATAGCTGTTAATTAACATTTCCCATATGTCTACATTAGACATTAGATTGGCATCGTTTTTTGAACATCCTTTTATTTTTCTAGGAAGTTACAAGGCTTAGAACTTTAGCAGAAATTTCTCACATTTTCAAGAAAATGTCAAAAGGCTATTTTTATGGAGACCAGTTCAGTTCTGAAGTGGCTCTGAGGGGCTTATACAATACAAACCCCAATAAGTCACCCCATTTTAAAAATTGCATGCCTCAAAGTTTTCAAAACAGCATTTAGAACATTTCTTAACCCTTTAGGCGTTTCACAAGAATTAAAGCAAAGTAGAGGTGAAATGTACAAATTTTTTTTTGAGGAAATTCATATCTAATTAATTTATTTATGTAACACAGAGAAACGTAACTCAATATTTATTGCTCAGATTCTGCAGATTTTAGAAATGTCCCATATGTGGCCCTAGTGTGCTAATGAACTGAAACACGGGCCTCAAAAGCAAAGGAGAACCTAGAGGATTTTGGTGCCTTTTTATTAGAATATATTTTAGGCACCATGTCAGGTTTAAAGAGGTCTTGTGATGCCAAGACAAAGGAAACATCCCAAGAAAGACCACATTTTGGAAACTACATCCCACAAGGAATTTATCTAGGGGTGTAGTAAGCATTCTAACCCCACAGGTGTTTCATAGATTTTATTAGAATTTGGACATGAAAATGAAAAATTTTATTTTTTTCCAATATGATGTCGTTTTAGCTAAAAAAAACAACAATGTCCACAAGGAATAAAGAAGAAAATGCCCCCACTGTAATGATAGGGGTAGGGAAACGGACAAGTGAGCCCTAATCTACCCGCCACTCTGTCCCTGCCTACTTGCAACGACCCGCCCTAGGCGACGGGGTACAACTGGGCGGCAGTCCCTACGCTCAGTAAGTGCACGAGACAAAACATACAAGGGAATAAAAGCAAAGGGAAAGGGGCAGTTGCCCACGGCAACACCGTGAGCAACAGAGTGGTGAACGAACCAAGTAAAAACCAGGAGAGCACGAGGTACCAAACGCAGAGCAGAAGAGTAGTCAGAAAGCCAGGGTCAGAATGGAGCAGGATCAAATTGTTAGGAGCTGTAGCTGGGCCAGGAAACCACACGGAAAGAATCACAAGCAAGGAGGAAAAGGAAAGGCAGGTACAAATAGACAGGGGGCGGGAGCTAGCTGAGTCTGGCCAGGCTGCGATAGGCTCTCCCACTCCTAAGCCTGCCAGCCTGAGTGGTGGAAGCTGGAGTCAGTCTCAGAGAGATAGACTCAGGTGAAGACTGATTACCTAAGGAAGTTAACCCTGAAGCTGTGCCTGGCAGATCCTTTACAGTACCCCCCCTTTTATGAGGGGCCACCGGACCCTTTCTAAGCGGACCTGGTTTACAGGGAAACGAAGGTGGAACTTCCTGACCAATACCCCAGCGTGAACATCCCGGGTGGGTACCCAAGTCCTCTCCTCAGGCCCGTATCCTCTCCAATGGACCAGGTACTGGAGGGAGCCTTGGACCATCTTGCTGTCCACAATATTGGCCACCTCGAATTCCACCCCCTCAGGGGTGAGAACGGGAACAGGAGGTTTCCTCGAGGGAGCCAAGGCCGGGGAGCAGCGTTTAATGAGGGAGGCATGAAAAACGTCGTGTATACAAAAAGATGGGGGTAACTCCAGCCGGAAGGAGACAGGATTGAGGACTTCAATGACCTTATACGGCCCAATAAACCGGGGAGCAAACTTCTTGGACGGGACCTTAAGACGCAAGTTCCTAGATGATAACCACACCAGATCCCCGACCATAAACAAGGGGTTAGCAGAACGTTTTCTATCAGCCTGAGTTTTTTGTACGCTCTGGGACGCCTCTAGGTTCTTCTGAACCTGGGCCCAGACTGTGCACAGTTCCCGATGAACGACCTCTACCTCAGGATTGTTGGAACTACCAGGTGAAACGGAGGAGAACCGTGGATTAAACCCAAAATTACAGAAAAAGGGGGAGACCCCTGACTAGTTACTGACCCGGTTATTAAGGGAAAATTCAGCGAGGGGAATGAATGAGACCCAATCATATTGACAGTCAGAGATAAAACACCTTAAATATTGTTCTAGAGATTGATTAGTCCTTTCAGTTTGGCCATTGGTTTCAGGATGGAAAGCAGAGGAGAAGGACAGATCAATCTCCAACTTCTTACAGAAGGCTCTCCAAAACAAAGAAACAAATTGTACCCCTCTGTCCGAAACAATATTGACAGGGACCCCATGGAGACGCAGGATGTGTTTGACAAACAAGGTAGCTAACGTCTTGGCGTTGGGTAGTTTCTTGAGGGGCACAAAGTGGCACATCTTACTGAAGCGGTCTACTACCACCCACACCACCGACTTGCCTTGGGATGGAGGCAAATCGGTGATAAAATCCATGGAGATATGTGTCCAAGGTCTCTGGGGAATAGGCAACGAACGTAGTAAGCCCGCTGGTCGGGACCTGGGAGTCTTGGACCTAGCACAAACCTCACAAGCGGCGACGTAGGCCTTAACGTCTTTAGGCAAGCCAGGCCACCAATAGTTTCTGGCAATGAGGTGTTTGGTACCCAGGATGCCTGGATGACCAGATAGTGCGGAGTCATGATTTTCCCTAAGTACCCTTAGCCGGTATTGCAGGGGAACAAACAGCTTGTCCTCAGGAAGGTTCCCGGGGGCTGAACCTTGATCAGCTGCAATTTCAGAGACTAAATCAGAATCAATAGAAGGAATGATTATACCGGGAGGCAAAATACAAGCAGGATCTTCCTCCGAAGGAGGGCTGGCCATGAAGCTACGCGACAGTGCATCGGCCTTAATATTTTTAGACCCAGCCCTATAGGTAACCAAAAAGTTGAATCTGGTAAAAAATAGCGCCCATCGAGCTTGTCTCGGGTTTAGCCTCCGGGCAGATTCTAGGAAAACCAGATTCTTGTGGTCGGTAAGGACCGTTACCTGGTGCCTAGCCCCCTCCAGGAAGTGGCGCCACTCTTCAAATGCCCATTTAATGGCTAAGAGTTCGCGGTTGCCAGTATCATAGTTACTCTCAGTGGGCGAAAACTTCCTGGAGAAGTAGGCACAGGGACGGAGATGGGTGAGGGACCTGGTACCCTGGGACAAGACAGCCCCCACTCCCACCTCGGATGCGTCAACTTCCACGATAAATGGCTCCATTTGGTTGGGCTGAACCAGCACCGGGGCCGAGATAAAGCACTTCTTAAGGACCTCAAAAGCCTGGACAGCCTCTGGAGGCCAGTGGAGGAGATCAGCACCTTTGCGAGTGAGGTCCCTAAGAGGCTTAACGATGACCGAGAAGTTAGCAATGAATCTCCTGTAATAATTAGCGAACCCCAAAAAACACTAACGCCTTCAGGGAGGCAGGTTGGACCCATTCTGCCACAGCCTGAACCTTGGCGGGGTCCATGCGGAATTCATGAGGAGTGAGGATTTGACCCAAAAATGGTATCTCCTGTACCCCAAACACACATTTTTCGGTTTTTGCAAACAGTTTGTTTTCCCGAAGGACCTGGAGCACCTTCCTGACGTGCTCAATGTGGGAGGGCCAGTCCTTGGAAAACACCAGTATGTCATCAAGGTACACTACAAGAAATATCCCCAGGTAATCTCTCAAAATCTCATTTATGAAATTCTGGAAGACCGCCGGCGCATTACACAACCCAAAGGGCATGACGAGGTATTCGAAATGACCTTCGGGCGTGTTAAACGCAGTCTTCCACTCATCCCCCTCTTTGATACGGATAAGGTTATACGTCCCCCGTAGATCAAACTTAGAGAACCATTGGGCCCCCTGAACCTGATTAAAGAGATCAGGAATCAAAGGAAGGGGATACTGGTTCCTTACAGTGACCTTATTCATGTTCGGTAGTCAGTGCATGGCCTAAGACCACCATCCTTCTTCCCTACGAAGAAGAAGCCAGCACCTACCGGAGAAGTAGAGGGGCGAATGTAACCCTTGGCCAGGCATTCCTGGATATACTCTCTCATGGCTTCACGTTCGGGACAAGAAAGATTAAATATCCTACCCTTAAGAAGCTTAGCTCCTGGTACCAATTCGATAGCGCAATCGTATTCTCTATGAGGAGGTAACACTTCGGAGGCCTCCTTAGAGAAAACATCAGTGAAGTCCCGAACAAACTCAGGTAGCGTGTTCACCTCCTCAGGGGGAGAAATAGAATTAACAGAAAAACATGACGTCAAACATTCATTACCCCATTTGGTAAGCTCCCCAGTATTCCAGTCAAACGTGGGATTATGCAACTGCAACCAGGGAAGGCCTAAAACCAAATCGGATGATAATCCCTGCATCAACAGTTCAGAGCACTGCTCCAAATGCATGGAGCCAACAAGGAGTTCAAAAACAGGGGTATGCTGTGTAAAATAACCATTAGCAAGAGGAGTGGAGTCGATACCCACTACCGGGACAGGTTTAGGCAAATCAATCAAAGGCATAGCAAGAGACATAGCAAATTCCACAGACATGATATTAGCAGAGGACCCTGAATCCACGAAGGCGCTGCCGGTAGCAGACCTACCACCAAAAGAGACCTTAAAGGGAAGCAAGATCTTATTACGTTTCATATTTATGGGAAATACCTGTGCGCCCAAGTGACCTCCCCGATGATCACTTAGGCGCGGAAGTTCTCCGGCTGCATTCTTACGCTTAGGACAGTTGTTCAATTGAGGCTTGTCATCCCCACAGTAGAAGCAGAGACGATTCTTCCTGCGGAAATCTCTACGTTGTTGGGGGGACACAAAGACCCAGGGTTGCATAGGTACCTCTGAGTCTTCCGGGGAAGAACGAAGCAACGGAACCTCGGGAGGCATCATGGGGGAGTCGGAGGAGAAAACACATAAACGTTCGCGTTGTCGTTCCCTGAGACGTCGGTCAAGTCGTACCGCTAAAGCCATAACCTGCTCTAGGGAGTCAGAAGAGGGATAGCTAACTAGCAGGTCTTTCAGGGCATTCGACAGACCCAACCTAAACTGGCACCTTAAGGCAGGGTCATTCCACCGAGAAGCTACGCACCACTTCCTAAAGTCAGAACAATACTCCTCAACAGGTCTCTTACCCTGATGTAAGGTCACCAGCTGACTCTCGGCAAAGGCAGTCTTGTCAGTCTCGTCATAAATGAGTCCGAGAGCAGAAAAGCAAAGATCAACGGAGGAAAGTTCAGGGGCGTCAGGAGCCAAGGAGAAGGCCCATTCTTGGGGCCCGTCCTGGAGCCGGGACATAATTATACCCACTCGCTGGCTCTCAGAACCTGAAGAGTGGGGCTTTAAGCGAAAGTAAAAGCCTGAGAACCGGTCGGGCAATTTGAGGTGGGGTTCAGGAGTTGAGGTGAGCGGAACCACCAAGGTAGCCTCAGGCTGGTTGACCTTCTGAGCCAGGGCCTGGACCTGTAGGGAGAGACCCTGCATTTGCTGAGCCAGGGTCTCAAGGGGGTCCATAGTAGTGTCAGGGACCAGGGTAGACTAGGTATATGGGCTTGTGATTATGTAATGATAGGGGTAGGGAAACGGACAAGTGAGCCCTAATCTACCCGCCACTCTGTCCCTGCCTACTTGCAACGACCCGCCCTAGGCGACGGGGTACAACTGGGCGGCGGTCCCTACGCTCAGTAAGTGCACGAGACAAAACATACAAGGGAATAAAAGCAAAGGGAAAGGGACAGTTGCCCACGGCAACACCGTGAGCAACAGAGTGGTGAACGAGCCAAGTCAAACCAGGAGAGCACGAGGTACCAAACGCAGAGCAGAAGAGTAGTCAGAAAGCCAGGGTCAGAATGGTGCAGGATCAAATTGTTAGGAGCTGTAGCTGGGCCAGGAAACCACACGGAAAGAATCACAAGCAAGGAGGAAAAGGAAAGGCAGGTACAAATAGACAGAGGGCGGGAGCTAGCTGAGTCTGGCAAGGCTGCGATAGGCTCTCCCACTCCTAAGCCTGCCAGCCTGAGTGGTGGAAGCTGGAGTCAGTCTCAGAGAGATAGACTCAGGTGAAGACTGATTACCTAAGGAAGTTAACCCTGAAGCTGTGCCTGGCAGATCCTTTACACCCACATTTGTAAAACAACTTTTCTGGAGTACAGAAATACCCCATATGTGGGCATAAACTGCTGTTTGGGCACACGGCAGGGCTCAGAAGAGAAGGATTGCCATTTGGCTTTTGGAACACAGATTTTGCCAGATTCGTTTCTTGGCACCATGTCGCTTTTACAAAGCCCCCAAGGTACCAGTACAGTGGAAACTACCCAAAAGCAACTCCATTCACAAAACGACACCACTTGAGGAATTCATCTAGGCAAGCATTTTGATCCACAGGTGTTTCATAGACTTTATTAGAATTGGGCAGTGAACATAAAAAAAAAATCCTTTTTCTTCAGTAAGACCTAGGTTTAGCTCAAAATTTTTAATTTTCTCAAAAAATATAGGAAAAAAAGAACCTCAAAATTTGTACAGCAATACCCCATATGTGGTCAGAAACGGCTGTTTTGGGGCAAACGGCAGGGTTCAGAAGGGAAGGATGGCCATTTGGGTTTTGGAGTGCAGATTTTGCCAGATTGGTTTCTGTGCACTATGTCGCAATTTCAAAGCCCCTGTGGAACCAAAACAGTGGAAACCCCCCAGAAGTGACCTAATTTTGGAAACGACACCCCTCAAGGTATTCACCTAGGGGTGTAGTGAGCATTTTAACCTTGCAGGTGTTTTGCAGAAATTAGTGTGCATTCGATGTTGCAGAGTGAAAAAGGGAATTTTTCCATAGATATGCCAATATGTGGTGTCCAGCTTGTACCACCATAACAAGACAGCTCTCTAATTATTATGGTGTATTTTCTGGTTTTAGAAACACCCTACATGTGGTCCTAATCTTTTACTTGGACTATCGACAGCTCTCAGGAATAAAAGAGTACCATGCGAAATTGAGGTCCAATTTGGCGGTTTACAGTATTGATTCACAATTGCAGAGGCTCTGATGTGGAATAATTAAAAAAAAAAACTGAGAAGTGACCCCATTTTGGAAACTATACCCTTCAAAGCATTTATTACCGGGTGTAGTGAGCATTTTCACCCCACGGGTCTTTTCCATAAATGAATGCGCTGCGGATGGTGCAAAGTAAAGATTTCAATTTTTTCCTAGAAATTGCCAATTCAGGGGCAAATATGTTGTGCCCAGCTTGTTCCACTGGAGACACAAATCCCAAAAATTGTTAAAAGGGTTCTCCTGGGTATGGCGATGCCATATATGTGGAAGTAAACAGCTGTTTGGGCATACAAAAGGGAGGGATCGCCATTTGGATTTTGGAGCGTGGATTTTGATGGCAATAGTTTTGTTTGGGGTTTTACTGGTATTTCAGTTTATAATGTGGGGGCATATGTAAGCTGGGCAGAGTACATCAGGGGCATAGTCAGGTGGTATAATATTGGGGTAAAAAAAAACTATAAAATAATCCATAGATGTTTGTTACGCTGTGAAGCAATCCTTTCTGCATAGGCTGGTGTGGCACTGATTAATGGTGTCCTTTCTTATCCCTTTTTGGTCCACACTCTGCACCTTTGCAGTTTAGGGAATTTTGCTGGGAAGTGTTATCCTGGTATAAGAAGATATGTTTGGGCCCTACCCTTCCTGGTTTCCTATGTAATTTTAGGGCCTTGATAAATCGCCTCTTGATACAGAAGAAATGTTCCCCTCGGGCCGGCACAACTGCATATTCTTTTTTTCCTGACTTATTGGAGCCTTAACTAATTTTATTTTAAGATATACGTAGTGGTATGAGGGCTATTTTTTTTGGGATCTGTAGTTATTATTGGTACGATTTTGGGGTACATGCGACTTTTTGATCACTTGTTATCCTATATTTTTGAGAGGCAAGTTGATCAAAAACAGCAATTCTGGCATAGTTTTTTTTTTGTTTTTTTTTAGACAGCGTTCATCATGCGTTATAATATAACATGTTAACTTTACTCTGCGTATGAGTGATTCCGGCGATACTAAATTTATAGCACTTTTTTATGTTTTACCACTTTTTGCACAATAAAATTACTTTTGTAAAAATAATGTATTTTTTCTGTCATCATGTTGTTGGAACCATAACTTTTAATTTTTTTAGTCGACGATGCTGTATGAGGGTTTTTTTTTTTTCTACCAGACGAGCTATAGTTTTTATAAGTACCATTTTTGGATACATGCGACTTTTTGATCACTTTTTATTGCTTAAAACTTTTATTATATGTTTTTCAACTTTTTTTTTTCACTTTTTTTTTACACTTTTTTACACTTTATTTTAGTCCCACTAGGGGACTTGAAGGTCCAACTGTCTGTTTTTTTTTTCTAATACATTACACTACCTGTGTAGTTCAATGTATAAGATCTGTGAGTCATTCACTGACAGTAAGCTGATTAGGCTTCGCCTCCGGGCGGGGCCTAATCGGCTTCCACAATGGTAGAGCCGGAGGCCATTGTTAGGCCTCCTGTTGCCATAGTAGCAGTCGGCAGCCCTGCGATCGCATGGCGCCATATTGCCTTCTGCTTTGGAAACCTTTTAGTCCTCTGGGTGTGGACTGAAAGGATTCCATACTAGGCAGACCGGGAGGCCAGTATTAGGCCTCCGCTTGCCATTGCAGCCACCGGCACCCCGGCAATTTCATTGCTGGGGTGCCGATGGGCTGCAAACCGCTTAAATGCAGCAATTGCTTTTGACCGCTGAATTTAAGGGGTTAATGGCGGGCATCAAAGCTAACTTCGGTCCCCACCATTACAGCAGGCTGTCAGCTGAGCCGGTGTCCACCATTTGTCGTATGGTTACAGCAAAATGTGGGAAGCACTAGCTTTCCATGACTTATCCATATGACAAATGTCGGGAAGGGGTTAAGTTGCATGAAAACTCCTGTGAACTGCAGCTGTCACTCAATAGTTAAAATTAAAACATCTCACTGCAAAAAGTCTTTGTGTAGCCCTAGTCTAAGGCCACTTTCACTTGGCAGTATTTAGGTCAGTATTTTGCATCAGTATTTGAAAGCCAAAACAAAAAGGGGAACATAAATTGAAAATTATAATGACTTAGGTTTGAAAAATGACATCTGAACAAACCACAAAAGTACTGGACAATATCATACATTCCAACTTTGAAGCATCGCAAAGAGGCATAACCGATGCTGCTAATTTTTGTCGTTTTAAGTCACACCTCCGACCCCACCCAATCCCCGCCCATACACATTCATTTCAGCCCACACAGTATCATGCTCAAATAGTGCCTCCCCACAGTATAATGCCCCACCCAGTATAATGCCACTATAGCTGCCCCCCAACAGTATAATACCCCATTGTGCCTCCCACACTGTAGAATGTCAAATAGCTGCCCCAACACATTATAATGCACTATACAGTATAATGCCCCTATAAAGTATAATGCCCCATAGATGCAACCATACAGTATAAAGTCAATACTGATGAACCTATACAATATGATACCCACAAAGTATAATGCTCGATAGCTGTCCCCATACAGTACAATGCCCCATAGCTGTTCACATACAGCATAATGCCCCCATAGCTGCCCAAAAACAGTATAATGCCCCATAGCTGCCTCCATACAGTATAATGCCCACACAGATGCCCCCATACTGTATAATGCCCCTGTAGATAGTGCCACAGTGCCCACTGTAGATAGTGCCCATGTAGATGGTGCCAGTGCCCACATACCACCACAGTACCCACATAGTGCCACAGTGCCCACATATTTTGTTCCAGTGCCCACATATTAAGTGCCAGTGCTCACATATAAAGTGCCAGTGCCCACATATAATGTGCCAGTGCCCACATATATTAGGATGCAGATACAGTTGAAACAGGAACATACCTTTGGCCGCTCAGGACTGTGGGACACCGCCCGAAATCTGGGATTGTCCCGCTGAATCCGAGATGGTTGGGAGGTATGGACAATATTCTTTGCACTGATGAGACGAAGATGGAGAAATTTCATCATGTACAAAAACTAAACACAGCATATGACCACAAACACCTCATACAACTGTCAAGAATGGTGGTGGAGGGCTGATAATTTGGCCTTGTTTGAAACCCTAGGAAACTTGCAGTCATTGAGACAACGATGAACTCCACTTTATACGATATTCTTAAAGTAATTGTTAGGCGATCTATCCAGCAGCTTATGCTGGGATGAAGTTCATGCAACAGGACATTAAGCCCAAGCACCCCAGTAAAATGACATCTGAATTGCTAAAGAAAAAAAAAACAAGGTGTTTTTAATTGCCTAGTCAAAATCAGATCTCAACCCAATTAAAATGCTGTGACAGAATCTTAAGGGGTTATTTGGGTTCCTACATTTTTTTCCTAATGACTGCCAATTACATAAATTAACAAAACAAGCAATACTCACCTATCCTTTCCTCCGGCGATCTAGCGCTGATTCTGTGGTGGCACTATTTTGTTTCTGTGGTGGCACTGTTTTGTTTACATGCAGCTAGCATGTGACCGCTTCAGCCAATCAGAGGACTCAACGGTCATGTGTTGTATTTGTGGCATTGTGCCAGAAATACAATTTATCAGTGCTGAGCCCTCTGATTGACCACAGAGTTGGATCGGCGGGGGAAGTACATGAGTGTACTGCTTGTTTTATTAATTAGTGTCATTTGCCGACATTAGGGAAAAAAAATTAGGAATCCAGGTACCCCTTTAAGTGAGCTGTGAATAAAGAATTGCCCTCAAACAAAGCAATCCAAGAGTGGCCCAAAGATTTTCTTGTTGTCACCAGGGGGTATTTGTTTGTTTATAGAAGTTAGTAAGCTCCGCAATCACTGTTTAGACCCTGATAAATACAAGCATAGATTTGAAAGAGTTTGCACTTTATTTTTCCCCTAACTGAAAGTCCATAGTGAAACATTGCCAATACAAAAGGGCACAGACAAGCAAGGTCCCCCAGAAGAGGATCACACGATCAGAAAAAGGATCACATGACCTTGGGCAGACTTCTCCATAATGTCGTGCAGGCAGCCTTCCCTGAAATGCACTGCGGTTATTTACCCATACCCATATATGGTGCACTTACTTTGACATTACTAACGCTGACTTGGTGTTAAAGAACTTGAGAGAGATTGGATAGAGTCCTAATAGACATCAGAGAGTCAGAAGCGTGTTTTTAGGGTGATTGGGGCACATGTGGTCTGTAGCAAATTTATTCAGACCGAATAGGACGGCCGATTCGATGCTATCAGAGACCCATGGAGAGGAGGAAAGCAGGATACTGTGAATGATGGTTTATTTGCTTATATTCACTGTATTAAATTACATTATCAAGCAGGATGCCGAATTACTAAGATATGTATTCTCCATTTTGTAATGTCCTTTCCTCTATATAATTCTATAGGAGTCTCAAAGAAGTGTCTTATCTTTTAGTGTTCTTTGAATGGTCTTCATACATCTATGGTAGCAGGTTGGCTGAACGCCCAAGCATAAAATGCAACTGTTTCTCCTTAGCGCAACAAACTTCCTCATGGGAAAGAACATCTAAAACCACACTATTGTATGTTTGTCTCCAGGTGTTACCTGATGTCAGCATTTTAATGAAGATGTATTTGAAATATTCTTATGGTCTGCTATTAGCTGAATAAGAAATTTTGTCACATTGCCTCTGATTGGTTAACCCCTTTCGGACACAGTCTGTTTTTGCCTTGTGGACACAGATGATTTTTTCAAATCTGACATGTGTCCCTTTATGTGGTAATAACTCCGGAATGCTTTTACCTATCCAAGCGATTCTGAGATTGTTTTCTCGTGACATATTGTACTTTATGTTAGTGAAAAAAATTTGGTCGATAAATTCAATATTTATTTGTAAAAAACGTCAATTTTTAGCAAAAATTTGAAAAAATGTGCATTTTTCTAAATTTAAAGGTATTTGCTTGTAAAACAGGATGTAATACCACACAAAATAGTTACTAGTTAACATTCCCCATATGTCTACTTACGTTACAAGGCTTAGAACTTTAGCAGCAATTTCTCATATTTTCAAGAAAATTTCAATAGGCAATTTTTTCAGGGACCTGTTCAGTTCTGAAGTGGCTTTGAGGGCCTTATATATTAGAAAGTCCCCATAAATCACCCCATTTTAAAAACTGCACCCCTCAAGGTATTCAAAACCACATTCAGAAAGTATTTTAACCCTTTAGGTGTTTCACAGGAATTAAGGCAAAGTAGAAGTGAAATGTACAAATTTCATTTTTTTTGCCGAAATTCATTTGTAATAAAAAAAATCTGTAACACAGAAGGTTTTACCAGAGAAATGCAACTCAATATTTATTGCCCAGATTCTGCAGTTTTTAGAAATATCCAACATGTGGCCCTTGTGTCTTAATGGACTGAAACACAGGCCTCAGAAGCAAAGGAGCACCTAGTGGATTTTGGGGCCTCCTTTTTTTAGGAATATATTTTAGGCACCATGTCAGGTTTGAAGAGGTCTTGTGGTACCTAAACAGTCGAAACCCCCCAAAAGTGACCCCATCTTGGAAACTACACCCCTCAAGGCATTTTTCTAGGGGTATAGTTAGCATTTTTACCCTACAGTTTTTTTGTAGAATTTAGTGGAATTAGTCTGTGAAGATGAAAAACACCTTTTTTTCTGTGGAAACATAGAATTTTTTCATTTTTACAAGGAATAAAGGAGAAAAAACACCCCAACATTTGTAAAGAAATTTCTTCCGATTACGGCAATACAGCAGGGCTCAGGAGGGAAGGATTTTGGATTTTGGAGCACAGATTTTGCTGGATTGGTTTTCAGTGCCATGTCGGGTTTGCAACGCCCCAGAGGGACCAAAACAGTAGAAACCCCTCAAAAGTGTCCCCATTTTGGAAACTACACACCTCAAGGAATTTTCTAGGGGTATAGTTAGCATTTTGACCCCACAGGATCTTTTTTTAGATGTAAGGTGACCAAAAAACAGCGATTTTTGCACTTTAAATTCTTTATTTCTTACAGCTTTCACCGTGGGCAATAAATTAAGTTTTACTTTATTCTGCGTATAGTTTTTTTAAAGTTTTGCAGCGTTTGCACAATAGCGTTTTGCGGGACACGTTGTTGTTTTTATTGGTACTATTTTGGGGTAAATGCGACTTTTTGATCACTTTTTATTCTATATCTTGGGAGGGGTGGTGACCAAAAAATAGCGTTTATTTTGTTTGCGGTGTTCACCGTGCGGAAAAATTAACATTATAGTTTCATAGTTTGGGTCGTTATGAACACGGTGATACCAAATATGTGTACTTTTTTTTAACATTTTCATTTTTTCCCTATAATAAATGACTTATTATAGGAAAACAAAAACTTTTATTTTTACACTTTTATAAAACATTTTTATTAACTTTTTTTTACTTTTTACACTTTATTTTTTTGTTTATTAACTTTTTTTTTACTTTTTAAACTTTATTTATTTGACCTGCAGCTCTGATCGCTGCTAGAATACATTACACTACCTAGGAAGTGTAACGTATTCCAACTGTCAGTGTGACGTCACAGTCACTCTGACAGTTAGTCTACGAGGACCAGCAGAGGCTGATCCTCATAGGCTTGCATACATGGCAGACCCGAAGGCCGTTGTCTGGCCCCCGGGTGCCATCACAAGCATCAGCAGCCCCCACGATTGCATGGGGGCTGCTGATGTGCTACAAACCCCCTACATGCGGAGATCGCAATCGAGCCCCGCATGTAATGGGTCAATTGCCAAAATCAGCGGCGATGAGCCGCTGATCGGCAACACTGGAGTGTCAGCTGTCGGGGACAGCTGATCTCTCAGTTCCCGATGCACGCCTTGTCGCCGACAGTGTGCATCGGGAGCGACACAGTGACTTCCTGTCACTCTGACAGGAAGCCTATAAGGACCAGCCGAAGGTTGGTCCTGATGGGCTTCCGTCCATGGCAGACCCGTAAGCCATTGTTTGGCTTCCGTTTGCCATACTAACTATCGGCAAACCACGCGATTTCGGACCGGGGTCTGCCGATATGCTAGAAACCCCTAAAATTTGGCGATTGCAACCGATCGCCGAATTTAAGGGGTTAATTCGCCGAAATCAGTGGCAAAGGACCGCTGGCTGGCAAGAGTGGAGTGTCAGCTGTCGGCAACAGCTAACCTCCCGGTTCCCGGTGCACTCTGTCGCCGACAGTGTGCACCGGGAAAAACTCAGTAACTGTACGTCCTCGTGCGGAAAGTAACCTCCCGCAATGACGTACAGTTACTTACTCGTGCGGATAGAGGTTAACCTCA
This sequence comes from Rhinoderma darwinii, assembly GCF_050947455.1. Classification (NCBI taxonomy): domain Eukaryota; kingdom Metazoa; phylum Chordata; class Amphibia; order Anura; family Rhinodermatidae; genus Rhinoderma; species Rhinoderma darwinii. The sequence continues at coordinate 349,377,183 of NC_134688.1, forward strand.
AGCCTACACCCCTTTTGAATGATATTATTGTAATTGAGTTTAGCAATAAACCCCCAGAGGAGTATTTTGAGCATACCAGTAGCGTCTGTGTGTTATTTCTCCTCTCTCGATATATATCAGTAGGAAATCTCCTGCTTATGGTAATGGATAAAGTTCCTGGCGTGAGTGTCTGTTGGAACACTCGTCTAAATTTCAGTCTAATATATTTTGAGTCATTGACTTCCACGACAATACATAGGACACGTGCTGCACATGTGACACTCACATGCTGGACGGAGGCCGCACAAATGACACTCATACATTATCACACTACATACCAATCATTTGTTAGATTTTTTTTGCCCAGTGTTGACACGTGGTAAAATCCCTGCAAGAAAAAAAAGTTGCGGCACTACTACTGGTGAGCCTCAATCTCTGCCCAGGCAGTTACCTGCTACTAGCCCTATTGTGGCAGAGATGGACCCCTCTACTCACTGGGCTCATGTGCAGCTGCACTAGCAGCTATAAGGCCATGTTCTCAGAAGATTTGATGAGGGATGTTCACAACTAAAAAGCAGCAAAAAATGTTTTTAGTGCTTGTGGTTTTGCTGCGGCTTAGCATATACAGTGGATATAAAAGTCTACACACCCCTGTTAAAATGCCAGATTTTTGTCAAAAAATCAGTACAAGATGAATAATTTCAGAAATTTTTCCACCTTTAATGTGACCCATAGTCTTTACAATTCCATTTAAAAACAAACGGAAAAAATTTAGAGGGGAAAAATAAAAATAAAACTACAATAATGTAGTTGCATAAGTGTGAACAGCCTCTTATAATTGGGGATCTGGTTGTGTTCAGAATTAGCCAATCACATTTAAACTCATGTTTAATAGTAGCATAGCTGCTATTATTTAAAGTAATTCTGAGTAACCCCATATAAAGTTCAGCTTTTCTATTAGGATTTTCCTGCCATTTTCTTTGTTGCATGTGACAGCAAAAGCCATGGTCCGTAAAGAGCTTACAACACATTAAAGGGATCTGATTGTTGAAAGGCATCAGTCGGGAGAAGGGTACCAAAGAATTTCCAAGCCATTAGATATGCCATGGAACACAGTGAAGACGGTCATCAAGAAGTGGATTACATTTGGCACAACAGTGACATTACCAAGAACTGGACGTCCCTCAAAACTTGATGAAAATACAAGACAGAAATTGGTCCAGGAGGCTACCAAGAGGCCTACAGCAACATTAAAGGAGCTGCAGGACTTTCTGACAGGTACTGGTTGTGTAGTGCACGTGACAACAACCTCCCGTATTCTTCATATGGCTGGGCGGTGGGGTAGGGTGGCAAGACGGAAGCCTTTTCTGGCAAAGAAAAACATCCAAGCCCGGCTGTTTGCAAAGACCTACATCAAGTCTGCCAAAAGCATGTGAGAAAACGTGTTGTGGTCTAATGAGACCAAGGTTGAACTTTTTGGCCATAATTCCAAAAGGTTTGTTTGGCGCAAAGCCAACACTGCACATCATCAAAAGAACACCATACACACAGTGAAGCATGGTGGCTGCAGCATTATGCTTTGGGGCTGTTTTTCTGCAGCTGGAACTGGGGCTTTAGTCAAGGTGGAGGGAATTATGAACAGTTCCATATATTAGTCAATATTGCCACAAAACCTGCAGCTAAAAAGCTGAAGCTGAAGAGGAATTTCACTTTTCAGCATGACAACGACCCAAATCATACCTCCAAATAAACAAAAGAATGGCTTCCCCAGAAGAAGATCAAAGTCTTGGAATGGCCCAGCCAGAGCCCAGACCTGAATCCCATTGAAAATCTGGCCTGAAGAGGGCTGTACACAGGAGATGCCCTCGTAATCTGACAGATTTGGAGTGCTTTTGCAAGGAAGAGTGGGCAACAATTGCCAAATCAAGATGTGCCATGCTGATGGATACCCAAAAAAGACTGAATGCTGTCATAAAGTCAAAGGGTAATTCAACAAAGTATTAGTTTAAGGGTGTGCATATGTATGCAACCACGTTATTTTTGTTATTTATTTATTTTTTTCCACCCTAAAAAATTTCATTTGTTTTTTCAAATACAATTGTACAGATTATAGGTGTAAAGGATCTGCCAGGCACAGCTTCGGGGTTAATGCCCATAGATAATCAGTCTGCACCTGCTTCTGTGTCTGTGAGACTGACTCTGTCTTCCACCACTCAGGGTGGCAGGCTTAGGAGTGGGAGAACCTATCACAGCCTGGCCAGACGGAGCTAGCTCCCGCCCTCTGTCTATTTATACCTGCCTTTCCTGTTCCTCCTTTGCTTGTGATTCTTTTCGTTTGGTTTCCTGGCCCTGCTGCAGCGTCTTGTACTATTGTCCTTGCTTCATATTGACCCCGGCTTGCTGACTACTCTTCTGCTCTGCGTTTGGTACCGCGTACACTCCTGGTTTGACTCGGCTTGTTTACTTCTCTTGTTGCTCACAGTGTTTCCGTGGGCAACTGCCCTTTTCTCCCCCTAGCTCTGTGTACCCTTGTCTGTTTGTCTGTCGTGCACTTATTGAGCGTAGGGACTGTCGCCCAGTTGTACCCCGTCGCCTAGGGCGGGTCATTGCAAGTAGGCAGGGACTGAGTGGTGGGTAGATTAGGACAGAAAAGCAAATTGTGACCCTGGGTAGTCAGCAGGTACAATATATATAATCAAAAGAAGGAATGCCTGCAGGCAAACAGAACCCTTTTCCTGACTACCCAATTTGGGAATAGAAAATAAATTATAAACACTTTTACATTTTTATTAAGCTACGTATAGCAAGGAAACAGACCACATATATGGTTTAAAATTATCACTGCCTAATGCCGATGTGAAGTGGATTCAAAAGCTGGCAGAGCACAGCATGATGTGCACGGCTAAAGGTAAATGCTGACTGACATCAACAGGACAGTCACAGAGCAATGCTAAATGGTCCCAGGCTATGCCCGGATTCTCAAAGCAGTGTGATCGGCTACAGCAGGAATTAAAAACAACTATTAGATCCCCCCCGACATGTTTCGCTACCTAGTAGCGTCCTCTGCTTTGAGAATCCGGGCATAGCCTGGGACCATTTAGCATTGCTCTGACTGTCCTGTTGATGTCAGTCAGCATTTACCTTTAGCCGTGCACATCATGCTGTGCTCTGCCAGCTTTTGAATCCACTTCACATCGGCATTAGGCAGTGATAATTTTAAACCATATATGTGGTCTGTTTCCTTGCTATACGTAGCTTAATAAAAATGTAAAAGTGTTTATAATTTATTTTCTATTCCCAAATTGGGTAGTCAGGAAAAGGGTTCTGTTTGCCTGCAGGCATTCCTTCTTTTGATTGTGGGTAGATTAGGGCTCACTTCTGTTTCCCTATCCCTGTCATTACAATAGGTGACATTAAAGGTGGAAAAAGTTCTGAAATTATTCCTCTGGGACTGATTTTCTAACGTGACAAAAACCTGGCATTTTAACAGGGGTGTGTAGACTTTTTATATCCATTGTAGTTGCTGTGGTTTTCCCCCATTGAATTAAATTGGGAAAACTATGACAAATGATGCACTGTGTAATGCTTAGTATAGGACCTAAAGAGGGTGGTGTATGACACAGGGATTCAAAGAACACAAAGATAGAATGCCTGTGTCATGTACCACCCCCTTTAAGGCCTGTACTAAGCATTATACAGCACATCAGTTTTGTGCAGTTTGTTCCTAATCACCAAATCAGTAGAATTGTTAAAAATGGGGTAGGCAGGCATAGAAGACATTTTATTTGAAAAAAAAAAGAGCTGTCCTAGGATGGGTAATTTTATTTATATTAGACCCTGCCTTATGAGATTTAACATTTTCTTACCAATTTCATGGAACACTTTTTTTCCCTACATGTGATTTTCTTCATTATGGGCAGAAACTCACATAGACACCATGCAAACACCATGCAAAGCTTGGCCTATATATACTGTGATAACCATTGTACTGTAAATAAAACGACATGATATACAAATAGTAATTAAATATAACATCTCGTGATGACAGTTTAGTATACAACATGCTGTAAGGAGTTTTCAGAAGACTAGAGATCTATAATTTCCAGTGTTCCAGGCCGATGCAATTTTAACCTTAAAAAAATGACAGGTTCATGTTTGTGATGGGGAAAAAAAATTAATTGTCTCAACGGAGAGAACACAAAAGCTCTGAATAATTAACATCACGCAGGGAGATGTATTATTAATAACTTCGTTCCTCATGACCTGATAAAGATAAAAGTCACACAGCAAGAAAAGCTGGCGAGTAAAAGAAAGTTTTATAACAACATTTCTTCCCATTAAAAAAAAATAGCCAGAAGTGGAAATAATAACTATTCTTATGATAATTAATTATAATGCTGGCATAATGATTACAATAAATACTATTAGTTATTGCACTTTTTACGATTAAATGGGTTTTCCGGGATTTTCGGTAGGTGGTCTATCCTTAGGATAAACCATCAATGTATAATAATAATAAAGTACAATATCTGAACCCCAGCGATCACCTACCATTACAATGTTTATTCAGGCACAGCGACAGTGTGACTGAATGGGGCTGAGTTGCAGTACTAGGACCGGCTACACTCACAACAACTCTGCGCCTGGATAAACAATGAAGTGCACGTCCGCTTTGTTCTCCTAAACAGTGGTGTCTCAGAGGTTGGACACGCACCAATCATACTTTGGTGGTCTATCCAATATCCAATATATACACGGTTTACAGAGGAAATTTCGACCACTGGCCGCCACATTAGTCTTAGGGATATGTGTCACTTATCTTCCCTAATTATTCGTTATGTAGTGTGATCGCATTATGATCATTTCAGACATTGTAAACACCATTTTCCTGTATACAATTAACAGTCGGTGTCTACACATTAAGGCCACTATGCCAGCTTACTGCAGTTTTCTTTTAAATAGTAAATTCATCCATGTCACATAACCCTTACAACATATATTGCAAAATAAAATTTGCTGTATGAATTTATTCTAACTAAAGAACTGCATGACTTGCCTAAGTAGAGTCATGTGTTATTAAACCTTTTATTAGTCCTTTTTTTTCCCACCCATTCACTCAAGACAAAAGACACGTGACAACCGAGGTTGGATGTGAAATGGCCACAGCAGCCGTTTATTAATTTACATTGTTTATAAAATGCAATTTAATCCGAAACATTCAGAAAACTATTTTGGAATTCAACCAGAGAATTCCTCCTATAATTCACATGACCCAACATGGGTCAGAATCAGTAAAACCAATCAACATTAACACTAAATCAGAGCAGGGGAAGTCCTTGAAGCCATTTTTTCGATATGTTTACCATGAGTTAGCCATCTGCAACCACCACCAACTATTTTACCTCCAGCCATAAACCAGCTCGGAGGCACCGCTCACCTCTGCAGATGGCTCCAACCATCAGAAGACCCCTTCAAAGGGATAACACCCTATGAAGTCTTCAAATAATGTACCTTTTTTGGGGGACGCATACCCCCGATGGGACCCCCCCACCATTTCGTACTGTCCAACCTCAAGGACTCGCCCCGCCAGCCGCTATGACACCTGGACCTGCTCCTAAAATTTAAAAACCACAAGTTACATGAGCATACAACAGAAACACGAATAAGCATAGACAAACACACACATAAAAGACAAAACAAAAGGGACACAACCCAATTAAAAAGGGCGGGAGGGTGGGAGCTTGTGATTTTTACTTGCTCTTCCTCCCGCTGCTTCCGGCTCAATGCCGAAAACAGCGGGAAGAACAGCTAACCGTCCCCTAACTCCTCCCTTCCCCTACTCATCCCTAACTCCTTAACCCTTTCCCTCCTATGTCAGTCATGGAGGCTTCCCTCTAAGCCCTCCGTGCTGCGTCCATCCTCTTCTTGACTTGCCTAAGTAGAGTCATGTGTTATTAAACCTTTTATTACTCCTTTTTTTTCCCACCCATTCACCCAAGAAAAAAGACACGTGACAACCGAGGTTGGATGTGAAATGGCCACAGCAGCCGTTTATTAATTTACATTGTTTTTAAAATTCAATTTAATCCGAAACATTCGGATAACTATTTTGGAATTCAACCAGAGAATTCCTCCTATAATTCACATGACCCAACATGGGTCAGAATCAGTAAAACCAATCAACACTAACACTAAATCAGAGATGACCAACCTCAAGGACTCCCCCCGCCACAGCGAAACAGGCCTTGACCACCTTAAGCCTGTGAGTTCCACCAAACCACCACCGCCCTTTCAATTCCTTCTGCTGATAAGCCTATACCGCCGACGTTCCTCTTCTCCCGCTTGCCCTTATCCAGATTGAATTTAGCAAGCAGCAGAAGAGAAAAAATTTCCACGTACTCGTCTTTCCAAATCCGATCGCGAACCTCCTGTTTTAGATGTGCCCCTAAAGGACCCTCGAAGCATACATAAACCTCGCCACGAGCACGAGCACGATCATCAAGCCGAATTCTATCCCCATCCTTTTGCGCCTCGGTTTGAACAGACACTGCGACCGCCTCCCTAGACGCCGCCAACACTTCCCCAACCATGGGACACGACTGTAACACCCTAACCTCACGAGGACCTTCCCAAACTACCGCCGGAGAACCCGCCGGAACTACAGGCGCCGCAGCCCTATCTAAGCGCCCGACTAACTCCCGCAAGCAACCCACTAAATCCGATAAGCCGTCGCCATCGCGCCCGGCAATGCCACTACCGACAGCCGATACCGCGCTCGCTGCCCCACCCCCGACACCCGACATAAATATCGCTGGATACGGCAAAGAAGGAGTTACGCACTCACCAGGCTGCCCAGGCGCTGTGTTCCCGCCAGCTGGAAAATCCTGACCGCGCTGAAACTCGTCCAACTCGCCATCCTCCAGGTCTCCTCTCGCCGACGACTGGCCATCCCACCAACATCTCCGACACGGGGACACCGGCATGCTGACAGATGGGCCGGCAACCTGCCGCCCGACCGCAGGGACCCAGACTTCCGACCGGACCTGTTGCCTCGTCGCTGCTGATGATCTAGGCGTCCTCCCTGAAGGTCTCGAGGAAGCCAGCCCCCTGGCCGGAACATGACCATGCGGGGCAGCCGTGGACTGCTCCCTGGATACAGCGTCAGAAGGAGGTGGGGTGACAGGGAGCCCGGCCTGCGACCCCCTGTGGACCGCCGGACCTCGTCGCGGCTGGGGATTCCTGCCAGGACGCAGGACCTGGGAGGAGGCGGCCTTCCCAGCTGCCTGGCCTGCAGCATCCTTAGAAGGGCTCCCCCTGTGACGCCGTGCCCGCGGGACCACCTCAGGACTGAGTCGTTCTGGCGGGCGACACCGCCGGGAGCGGCGGGGATACAGGGCCTGAGCCACCGCCGCTCCCGACGACACCCTCTGCTTCATCCGAGCAGGAGCACTGGGTGCCGACTCCCCCCTCGCCGCCATAGCACCAGCACTAGAGAGGGGGCTGGGGGAGGGGAGCCTGTCCCTCATATTCACAGACCCTGAGCGCCGGGCCTGGCGTGGAGACGAGCTAGCCTCTGGCATCCTGGACAGTGCTGCCACGGTCTCCTCCAACCACCCCGGACCGTGAAACGCAGCTGCCGCCCGCAGCTGTTCCAACATGCAGACCTCAGGCGACATGGCACAGGTAAGCGCAGGAGCAGAGGGAGCTTGTGATTTTTACTTGCTCTTCCTCCCGCTGCTTCCGGCTCAATGCCGAAAACAGCAGGAAGAACAGCTAACCGTCCCCTAACTCCTCCCTTCCCCTACTCCTCCTTAACCTCCCTCCTTCTCTAACTCCTTAACCCTTTCCCTCCTATGTCAGTCATGGAGGCTTCCCTCTAAGCCCTCTGTGCTGCGTCCAGCCTCTTCTTTATGATTGCTAAAAAAAAATAAGCATTTCATAAAGTTAGATAAGTTTGATTTGATAAGGTTAAAACTGTGGCCAAAAAAGACCATAAATCAGAATGACCTGAATAGCAAATGGAACTTCATGTGCCAAGACGTCAAGGCAAGGGGTACACCTATAATGAGGCATGTTGAGACTCAGGCGGTGGGCTTATAGAATGCTATGGGGCAGCAAAATCTTTGCTACTGGCCTCAACCAGAAGCTTCTACCCTCACACCCCACATTCAAGTTGCCAAGCTGCGCACCACACCCTGCCACTCCGATATGCTATATTAAATGAAGGACATATCTCTTACTACTCACACAGGCAGTGCTAAATTATAAGCACGCTTTACAGTGAGCTGACAATGAGCCTATGATATGCAGGGAATTGGGAGGTCGTGGCAAAGAACAAAGTGCAGGGCAAGGACCGCCAACCAAAGTGACATGTTATTCTGTTCTGTCCCTCTATTTCTCTTCCGTGCTCTCTACTGGCTGCTGGCTGACTGACTAAGTTGCTGACTCCTGCCTCAGAGGATATACTGCTGCTGTGTCAGATTTTGGAGGTAATATTAGTAAAAAAAGCATGGGTTACTAATGGATGACAAATAGATTACTCGCCTGAGATTTTTCCGCAATGAATCTGCCGCGTGTGAATTAAGCCTTTTAGGGCTTAGGAAGATAACAACATTGCTTGTAAAAAATTTTTGCCCTCTTTTTCTGCTCCGTCCTTTCACATACACACAACACACCAAAACAGATTTATATTTCTTTTTCCTTCAATACCAAAAAAAGTCCTGTTTTTTAGTTTTATAAATCCAGCTAGTTGGGGTATATACACACACAGAGATTTGTTACAGAAATTTCTGTGACTTAAAAAATCCATCCCAAATTTCTGCTTGTCTTACATTCCTCTTTTATAGAAAACAAAATTTTCATCATCACAATCAAGGAGTTGTTCTCTTAGCATGCACAGGGGCACACACAAGAACTATGGGACACATTAGAGGTCATTCTTTAACTTGGCAGTGAAATCAAATCAATTTAAAAAATAAACAACATCTCTTAGGCCCTTTTCACATGGCAGAATATGCACACTGATTCCGACACATTTCCCACATCGAAATCATTGTGAAAACAATCTCTTCAAAAAACGCGTTGGGTAACCACTGGCAGATTAGCCTAATTGAATGTGCGTGCCGAAACATGGCAGTTTTTACTGCAAAACTATGGCAGAAATCCGAGGATCTCTCTCGGATTTCTGCTGCACTCTCTTGGCCAATTTCACTCTAGATTTTTCCACATACTCTTGAATGTGTCTTAGCTGCAGTACCAGGCAAAGCTACAACCGTATCTATGCCGCCATAAGGATAGGCCATTTGTATTAAACCCCTGTAAACATGTATTGGAAGAAGACCTGAAGAAATGTACTTGTCCACATATATAGTGATTTTTCATAAACTTAAAGAGGCATTTGATAAATACGATGAAATATTAAAAAACATGGTGCTCAGTAGCTAACTAACAAGCTGCTACTGTCCGGTGCCAAAAAAATGGATGCAGCGATGTAGTGTTTCATATATCCTACACACACTGCGGCTGCCTTGTTTTGTTACTCAAGTCCCCTGATGAACCACCGTGAAGGACAGGCGATGAGCGACTGAGCATAAGGCTGATGTTATTTGGATACAGCGAAAAGAGTATATTCAAAGTAACTTTTATTTCTGGGAGAAATGCAGAATGTTTTTATTTATTTTTGTTTATTCTCTACACTGGTTGTAAAATATTATGTTATAAACACGGCTCAAAAGTTAACATTTTTGTTGAAATTGCGACTTTTGGTCATTGTAGACCGCCCTCACCACAATTAAAAAAAAGTCTCAGTGCTTTGCTTCGCTTCTCCCTCTTGAGTCTGCTAAGGCTCCCTCAACATGTTGCGGCTCATACAATGCACTGACGCCGGGCAGCATCATTATGTTGTAATGTGATGCAGCACACAGGACGTTGAGTGCTGTGTCGCATATAAAGTCCTGACCCTGCTCAGCGTCATGACATTCTTCTGAGCCGCGGCATGCTTAGGGAGCCTAAGGGGACTCGGAGGGGAGAAGCAAAGAGGCGTGGTGAGGTGAGAAAATGTGTTTTACGTCCAATGGTCTGCTGTTGTTTCGGTTGCGGCACATGGCCAGCGTAAAGATCCAACAGATTTATTAAGAGGCATGCGCTTCTTAATAAATCTGTCGCATCTTAATCGAGCGGAGCAGAAAGCTGACTGGAGTATGAAGGAGATATCAATCGAAAAGCGATATGCCAAAGCAACTTTGAGAAAATGCAGGGCGTAGTCTGCAGAATATTGCTCGCCTGGAGAAGGTTTCTGTTGGTGGCATGTAGTGTATCTTCAAGAAATACGCTGAAAACAAGAGTGTACGTGATTGACCGTGACCTGGAGTGACCACAAAACAGGAGTTTTTTCCAAATGGGGCAGATTTTGTGAGGTCAGTGCTGCTCTGATGGAAACGAGGAAGAAAAGTGCATCAATCAGGACTGTTAAATGCCATCCTTGTAGCCAGAGGCTGGAAGGGATGTGTTGCAGCCTGAAAACAGTTGATTAGGCCCATTAATAAAAAGAAGAGGCTATTGTGGGCCATAAAGCACAGGAGCTGTACCACTAGTCAGTGGAAGAGGATTCTTTTTGCAGACTAATCAAAGTTTGAGGTGTTTGGATCCAAGAGGCGAAAGTTTGTTTGTCGTGTGACATATGAGTGCAGGCTTCCTGCTCGTATTCATCCACAGTCAAGCATGGAGGAGGTTCTATTGGGGTCTGGAGAGGTGTGATTGGTGACTTACTAAAAATGGAAGGAGTTATGGACTCCAAGTGTTACCACAACATTTAAGTGCCCCATGCCATCGCTTTCGGCAACCATCTCATTGGTCGTGGTTTCACACTACAGCAATATAATGACCCAAAACACACCTCCTGTCTTTGCAAAAAGTGTGTTCAGTTAAAAGAATGACAACAGGTGCTGAAGAAGATGGTTTGGCTACCCCAGATTCCTGATTGCAATCTAATTGAACTCCTTTGGGATTATCTGGACAGGTGTGCTCAAGATATGCAAGGTACGAGCCAAAATCGTCTTTGGAAGTTACTACAAAAAAAAGTAAACTGTAATCGGAGCTGAAGCTTTAGACAAGTTGACCGTCAGTATGTCCCGCGTTTGTACTGCTGTGATCACTGCTAAGCGTGGATACTATGATGAGAGAAAAATTGAAGGAAGGTCAGCCTCAATTCATTTGTAAACAATGTTTATGAGTACAAAACATGTTTATTCGCTTAAATACAGTAAATCCATATTCATCAGAAACTAGTTTTTCTTAATTTCCCCAAAAATCTATGATTTGGTTGGTTATTAAAGTTAATGTATAACACAGATTATGTCAGAATTTTAGAGCATTCGAACATGCTTAACCCCTTCCCGCAAAATGATGGGTCTGGTACGTCGGCATTGCAAGTAACTTACCGCAATAAACAAGAGCTGTGTTCGCTTCATCTTTAGCGGGTGTCAGCTGTAATATACAGCTGACATCCCGCTTCAATGGCGGCGATTGCAGTAACCTCCGACCGCCGCCGTTTAACCACTTCAATGCGGCGGTCAATGGCGTCCGCGGCATTTTAAGTGGTTGACAGAGGAAGGGGCTGTACCCCACAGCCCCCCGCCCCCGCGAGAGATTGCGGGTGCCGATGGTTGCTATGGCAACCAGGAGGCCTAGCAACGGCTTCCTGGTTGGCCAGGTACGGAAGCCTATTAGGTCCTGCCCAAGGCATGTCCTAATAGCTTAACTGTCAGGTGAAAAATGACAGTTACTATACACTTCACTACATAAGTAGTTCAGCGTATTGTACAGGGGATCAGAAGATCAGATCTTCAAGTCCCCAGGTAAGTATAAAAAAAAAAGTTAAAAAAAATGATAGGTAATAGGTATCGTTGCTTTCGGAACGGACTAAACTATAAAAATATTTGTTTTTACTGCATGGTGAACACCGTAATTTTTTTTTAATGAAGAACAATAACAGAATTAATTTTTTTAGTCACCTTGTCTCAGAAAAAAAAAAAAAGAAGTGATCAAAAAGTCGCAAGTACTCCAAAGTACACACAAAAACTACAGTACGTCATGCAAAAAACAAGCCCTCCCACAGTGATATCAACTGAAAAATAAAAAAGTTATGGCTGTCAGAAAATGGCGACACTAAAACACTAAAGTATTTTTATTGTGGGAAAGTAGTAAAACGTAAAAAAACAATATAAATTTGGTGTCGCTGTAATCGTATCGACCCACAGAATGAAGTTAACACGTTGTTTATACTGCACGGTGAACACTGTAAAAAATAAAAAACAGTGCTAGAATTGGTGTTTTTTTTTTGTTTACTCGTATCCCAAGAAATTTAATAATTACTGATAATAAGAAAAATTGCATGTACCCTAAAATGGAACCAATAAAAATGACAGCTCGTTCCACAAAAAACAAGCCCTCACACAGTGCCATCAACGGAAAAATAACACGTTATGACTCTCAAAACGCAATGATGCTAAATGACGGCCCAGACCAATTTTTTTTAGGTCCAGTAGTTTTTCACTAAAAACCCCACATCATCATTTGCTAGACCCCACAGGTGGACCGCGTAGATTCATTAGAGATGAGGAAACTTTAGGCCTTCTGCTGCTTATAGGGCTAGTGAAGAAGTCAAAGATTAGGCAATACTGGAGCGCAGATATTTTGTACAATACCCAAAAACCCGGCCTGTGCATAAGATTGGTTCTAAGCGTACCACACCAATCCATGTATTATTAATTTTATTATTCATTCACCCCATTATAACATCATCCTATTATGCCCTGATGTACTCCGCCCAGCTTACATATACCCTGATGTACTCCGCCCAGCTTACATATACCCTGATGTACTCTGCACAGTTTACATATACCCTGATGTACTCCGCCCAGCTTACATATACCCTGATGTACTCTGCACAGATTACATATACCCTGATGTACTCCGCCCAGCTTACATATACCCTGATGTACTCCGCCCCCATTTTACATCTGCTCTGATGTACTCTGCCCAGCTTACATATACCCTGATGTACTCCACACAGCTTACATATACCCTCATGTACTCCATACAGCTTACATATACCCTGATGTAATCCACACAGTTTACATATACCCTGATGTACTCCTCACAGCTTACATATACCTTGATGTACTCTGCACCGTTTATATATACCCTGATGTACTCCACACAGATTACATATACCCTGATGTATTCCGCACTGCTTACATGTACCATGATGTACTCCGCAAAGTTTACATATACCCTGATGTACTCTGCACAGATTACATATACCGTGATGTACTCCGCCCAGTTTACATATACCCTGATGTACTCTGCACATCTTACATATACCCTGATGTACTCCGCCCAGCTAACATATACTCTGATGTACTCTGCACAGATTACATATATCCTGATGTACTACGCCCAGTTTACATATACCCTGATGTACTCCGCCCAGCTAACATATACCCTGATGTACTCCGCACAGATTACATATATCCTGATGTACTCCTCACAGATTAAATATACCCTGATGTACTCCGACCCAGTTTACATATACCCTGATGCACACCGCCCAGCTTACATATACCCTGATGTACTCTGCCCATCTTACATCTGCCCTGACGTACTCCGCCCAGCTTACATATACCCTGATGTACTCCGCACAGCTTACATATACCCTGATGTACTCCACACAGTTTACATATACCCTGATGTACTCCTCACAGCTTACATATACCCTGATGCACTCTGCACAGTTTATATATATCCTCTATAGCGGATCACCATAGGACGTTTTGGGCCACCGCCCGGGGCCCAAGGCTCCCCCCCCGCCCATGGCCGCCCAAAGTACAATGTAGTTTTGTTGCGTTTTTGCTGCGATTTTGCCGCGAATCGTGGCAAAACCCGCGACAAAACAGCATTGTATATGTCCTGCAAAACGACCTTTAGACATAAGGTCACATGACATAATCTCTGAAGTTCTTACTACTGTTTAGGGACTTGCTGGTCACATGACCGCATGAGCAGCATGAAACAAGACTCCACAGAGAAGACTGAGGTGAGCTGCTAGGTTTAAGGGGTCTGTATTTAGGGGGTCTGGGGTGGGGATTGTATTTAGGGGTCTGGTTTGGGGACTGTATTTAGGGGGTCTGGTCTGTATTTAGGAGGTTTGGTGTCTGTATTAGTTTAAGGGGACTGGGGTCTGTATTTAGAGGGTCTGAGGTCTGTATCAGTTTAAGGGGTTTAGGGTCTATATATTTAGGGGTCTGTGTTAGTTTAAGGCGTCTGGGGTCTGTATGTAGGGGGTCTGTATTAGTTTGACGTCTGGGGTCTGTATTAGTTTATGGGGTCTGTATTTAGGGGGCCTGTTCTAGGGTCTGTATTAGTTTAGGGGTCTTTATTTAGGGGTCTGTATTTAGGGGTCTGTATTAGATTAGGGGGTCTTGTCTGGGGTCTGTATTACTTAAGGGAGTCAGGTCTGGGGTCATTATTAGTGAAGGGGGTCAGGTTTGGGGTCTTTATTTAGGGGATCTGTATTTAGGGGTCTGGGGTCTGTATTAGCTTATGGGGTCTGTATTTAGGGGGCCTGGTCTAGGGTATTCTATGATCTAGTCTGGGGTCCAAATTTATTAGTCTGATTAAAAGGGGTTGTCCGGGCACATCGATAGGTCATCAGTATAAAAACCGGTCTGTGCCCAGGCAACCCCTTTAATGTATGGTTCTGGGCCTTGGTGTCTAAATTTGTGTGTTTCTATAGAGGCTGGAAATGGCTGCAGAAGTGATGAGCAAAGATGTCTCATCAGGAGAAGTCGCCATAACAGTCTGCGTCAGATGAAGAAAAAAAAACGACTCCCATCAGAGAAGACATCAGCTGTCTGTCACTGGATCTATAGGGGATCTGTCCTCTCTCCTGACATGTCTGTTGTAGGAAATTCTTGTATTCTACATATCTTTGTGTACCCAGGACTAATAGACAAATGTTTGTTACCATTCCCATTGTCAAGAGGAAGACCCCATTCACACAAACGTGTTTTTGCGGCCGCAATTCAATTCCCCCGAAAATCCGCGGGATAATTGCGGCCCCATTCACTTCTATGGGGCCATACACACGACCGTAGTTTTTACGGTCCATGCATGGCCCAGGAGCCCGCACCGCAGAAAGAACGGACCTGTCTTATTACGGCCGTGTTCTGCGGTCCGGGCTCATTGAAAATAATGGCCGCGGCCATGTGCATGTCCCGCGATTTGCGTGCGGCTCGTGACTGACTGTCCGCAGCCGGCCGACCCGAAAATCACGGCCGTGCACACGGCTACGGTCGTGTTCACGAGGCCGAAGTGTTATACAGTCAGCGATGGTTGGAGACTGTCAGTATGTAGGTACGCAGCCCTTTGACAAGGGGAATCGTAACACTCATTTGTCAATGCACGCACAAAAAGGTGGTGTTCACTATAGACACGGCAGAGCGGCAGTGGGGAAGGGGGGCCCAAGTTTGGGGAACAGCCCAGGGCCTATGCTCTACTTAATCGGCCACTGTATACCCTGATGTACTCTGCAAAGATTACATATACCCTGATGTATTCTGCACTGCTTACATATACCCTGATGTACTCCACACAGCTTACATATACACTGATGTACTTCGCACAGATTACATATACCCTGATGTACTTCGCAAAGCTTACATATACCCTGATTTACTCCGCACAGCTTACATATACCCTGATGTACTCCGCACAGCTTACATATACCCTGATTTAGTACGCACAGATTACATATACCCTGATGTACACTGCACAGATTTTATATACCCTGATGTACTCCGCATAGCTTACATACACATTGATGTACTCTGCACAGTTTACATATACCCTGATGTACTCCGCCCAGCTTACATATACCCCCACATTATAAGCTGAAATGCCAGTAAAACCCCAAACAAAACTACTACCAAGCAAATCTATGCTCCAAAAACCAAATGGCGGTCCTTCTGAGCCTGACAGTGTGCCTAAACAGCAGTTTGTGACCACATATGGGAAATTACTGCCGTGCACATGGCTACAGTCGTGTGCACGAGGCCGAAGTGTTATACAGTCAGCGATGGTTGGAGACTGTCAGTATGTAGGTACGCAGCCCTTTGACAAGGGGAATCGTAACACTCATTTGTCAATGCACGCACAAAAAGGTGGTGTTCACTATAGACATGGCAGAGCGGCAGTGGGGAAGGGGGGCCCAAGTTTGGGGAACAGCCCAGGGCCTATGCTCTACTTAATCGGCCACTGTATACCCTGATGTACTCTGCAAAGATTACATATACCCTGATGTATTCTGCACTGCTTACATATACCCTGATGTACTCCACACAGCTTACATATACACTGATGTACTTCGCACAGATTACATATACCCTGATGTACTTCGCAAAGCTTACATATACCCTGATTTACACCGCACAGCTTACATATACCCTGATGTACTCCGCACAGCTTACATATACCCTGATGTAGTACGCACAGATTACATATACCCTAATGTACACTGCACAGATTTCATATACCCTGATGTACTCCGCATAGCTTACATACACATTGATGTACTCTGCACAGTTTACATATACCCTGATGTACTCCGCCCAGCTTACATATACCCCCACATTATAAGCTGAAATGCAAGTAAAACCCCAAACAAAACTACTACCAAGCAAATCTATGCTCCAAAAACCAAATGGCGGTCTTTCTGAGCCTGACAGTGTGCCTAAACAGCAGTTTGTGACCACATATGGGAAATTACTGTACTCTGGAGAACCCGCAAAACAATTTACGGGGTGTGTCTCTCCAGTGGCACAAGCTGGGCACAACATATTGGTCACTGAAATGGCATATCAGTGGAAAAATTACAATTTTCAATCTGCAACATCCACTGTGCACAAATTTCTGCAAAATACTTGTGGGGTCAAAATGCTCACAGTACCTCTAGATAAATTTCTTCAGGGATGTAGTTTGCAAAATGGGGTAATTTTTCGTTGCTTTCCAATGTACTGGTACCTTAGCTCAATACAACATGGGCAGCACAGTGGCTCAGTAGTTAGCACTGTTGCCTTGCAGCGCTGGGGTCCTGTGTTCAAATCCCTGTGTTTGTGTGGGTTTCTTCCGGGTACTCCGGTTTCCTCCCACACCCCAAAAACATAACAATAGGGAATTTAGATTGTGAGACCCAATGGGGACAGTAAAAAAGAGGAACTCTGTACAGTGCTGTGTAATATGTTGGCGCTATATAAGTAACTGAAATAAACATGGTGTCAGAAAACTAATTTTGTAAAATCTACACTCCAAAAAACAAATTGCGCTCCTTCCCTTTAGAGCCTTACTTTGTGTCCAAATAGCAGGTTATGACCACATGTGAGGTATTGTTGCACTTGGGAGGAATTGCTTTACAAATGTTGGGTGGCTTTTTTCTCCTTTATCCCTTGTTAAAATGAAAAACTGCAACTTTTTAGTGGAAAAAAATGTTATATGAATTTTTACGGCCTAATTACAATAAATTCTGCAAAAGACCTGTGGGGTCTAAATGTTCACTATACCACTAGATATATTCCTTAAGGTGTGTAGTTTATCAAATGGCGTCACTTTTGAGGAGTTCCTACTATTTTGGCCTTTGAAATGCGACATGGCACCCGAAAACCATTCCAGCTAAATTTGAGTTCCAAATGGTGCTCCTTCCCTTTTGAGCCCTGCAGTGTGTCCAAACAGCAGTTTACGACCACTTATGGGGTATTGCTGTAATCGAGAGAAATTGTTTTTCAAGTGTTCGGGTGCTTTTTCTCCTTTATTCCTTGTAAAAATTGAAAATGTCCACGTTTTATCTGGAAAAAATGTTGCATTTCAATTTCATGGCCTAATTCCACTAAATTTGGCAAAAAACCTGTGGGGTAAAAATGCTCCCTATGCCCCTAGATAAATTCCTTCAGGGGTGCAGTTTCCCAAATGGGGTCAGTTTTGCAGGTTTCACTAATTTTGTCCCGCAGGGGCTTTGCAAATGTGACATAGTGCCGCCAACCATTCCAGCAAAATTTGAGCTCCAAAAGCCAAATGGTGCTCCTTCCATTCTGAGCCCTGCCGTGGGTCCAAACAGCAGTTTATTGCCACATATGGGGTTTTGCTCTTCTCAGTAGAGGTTTCTTTACAAATTTTGGGGTGCTTTTTCTCCTTCTATTGTGAAAATCTAAAAATCTGAGCTAAAACTACATTTTATTAGAAAAAAACATAGATTTTCATTTTCATGACCTAATTCCACTAAAGTTCGCAAAAAACCTGTGGGGTCAAAATGCTTACTATACCCCTCAATAAATTCCTTGAGGGGTGTAGCTTCCCAAATGGGGTCACTTTTGAGGGTTTTCCTCTGTTTTGGTCCCACAGGGGCTTTGCAAATGCGACATGGCACCCGAAAACCATTGCAGCAAAACTTGAGCTCCAAAAGCCAAATGGTGCTCCTTCACTTCTGAGCTCTGCCGTGTGTCCAAGCAGCAGTTTATTACTACATATTGGGTATTGCCATAATCGGGAGAAATTGCTTTCAAATATTTTTTGTCCTTTATGCCTTGGAAAAATTTAAAATGTCTACGTTTTATTGGAGAGAATTTAGATTTTCATTTTCACAGACTCTTTCCACTAAATTCAGCAAAAAACCTGTGGGGTCAAAATGGCCACTATACCCCTTGATTCCTTGAAGGGGTATCGTTTGCCAAATGGTGTCTTTTTGGGAGTGTTTCCATTGTTTTGGCCCCACAAGATCTCTTCAAATCTGACATGGTGCCTAAAATATATTCTAATAAAAAGAAGGCCCCAAAATCCTCTAGGTGGTCCTTTGATTCTGGGCATGTGTTTGAGCACACTAGGGCCATATATGGGATATTTCTAAAAAACTGCAGAATCTGGGCAATAAATATGGAGATGTGTTTGAATATGTGAGAAATTGCTACTAAAGTTCTATGCCTTGTAACGTCCTAGAAAAAGAAAAGAACATTTAAAAAAACAATGCCACATAAAGTAGACATATGGGATATGTGAAATAGTAAATATTTTGTGTGCTATTACTATCTGTTTTAAAAGCAGATACATTTAAATTTAGAAAAGTGCAAATTTTTGCACATTTTCTCAAAATTTTGGTGTTTTTCACAAATAAATATTTCATTTATCGACCAAATTGTTTTAATAACAAAGTACAATATGTTACGAGAAAACAATCTCAGAATCGCTTGGATAGGCAAAAGCATTTTAAAGTTGTTACCACATAAAGTGACACATGTCAGATTTGAAAAAATCGGCTTAGGTCTTTAAGGCCAAAACAGGCCTGAAGGGGTTAATCAGCAATGTTTATAAACAGTATACGATTTCCTGCATTCGCTAAAACATTTGCACTAACCAAAAGTCTTTAAAATTAAAATATTTTTTTAAAAGTTAAAAATACAGACTTTTTTATTTTCTAGTGTAATAGTACTAAGAAATTGTAAACAGAGACCAGATTACCACTTAATATTATCTGTATACACCTATAGCATGAATAACTAATGGTCTCTATCATTGACCTAGTTTTAGATTTTGAACATAATGGATACAGCTGTATGCTGTGATAAGTGGCCCTCTAATGTAGCGCTCAGGGCACGTTAGCAGACTAACATTCATCATGAATGTGTTATTTAATGATGGATTACAGCACGGTTTCCGTTATTCTGATTAGTAGAAGAGACCAATCTTGAGACTGCTAAAGAGGCAAATCAAAGTTTAAAGGACAATTTCTTAATTCTTCCTGAAATAATCAATTAAAAAAAAATCTTGTTTATCCAAGAAGTGTGCGTGTTCTAGTTTTGTTTCATTGTCATAAAATTCTAGGAATTACTTTTTAGCAATTCCTACGGTACAATTATTAAGAGTCCATTACCCAATAGTCAGACTTCTGAAACATGAAGACTAGCAAGTTGTAGGGTATTTTTTCGGTGCCAAAGGAGTAATATATAACTGTGTGTGTTTGTGTGTTTGTGTGTATATATATATATATATATATATATATATATATATATATATATATATATAATACACACACAACCACACACAATTACACACACAAAATTCGCTAACATGTAGAGTTTGGATAATAGAGGTTGGAAGCCGTGAGGATAAAAAATTTAGCATGACTACTTTCAACAGCATTGTCAACCAATAGAAAGAGGAACAGGCCATTTTGATATGCCCAGAGCTAGATACTTGGGATAGTTTTGCTAGTTTTATTGGATTATAGAATTTAAACTGTATCAGTACACTGGTTCTGGTTTTTTTTTCAAAGATCAAAGCTAGTCCATGAGGGGTAATTTACAAGAAGCGCTGTCTTAGCATATTAGTTGTTGAATTTAGTTTCAAAAAGACTATAACCTGTGCAGTGGATTCTATACATGCTATTCAATGCAATGGGGGAAATCCATGGCTAAACCCGCAACAAAATCTGCATGTAACATTATTATGTACTTATTACCGAGTGACACAAAATCAGGATTTTGTCAAGGGCGGCGTACACATTCAAAAAGAAGCACACATGCTTGAAAGACACAGTTAGTGCTCTCATTATAAAGTAAAATAAGCCAGTAAAGAGGTGGCGTAAGAAAGAGGAAAGTCCCTAACATGTTCTCCACTATGATAAATTGGTCTAGTTTGCAATCAAGTTTCCATCTATTAATAGAAAAATAAGAAAGTTTGGGCTCTCAGAATATGGCAACACATTTTGAAATAGTTTTTTCTTTGTAAAACTAGCACAACCTAAAAAAAAACAGTATCAATTTTGTATTGCTGTAATTGTATTGACCCACAGTATAAAGTTAACATTTTGCTTTTACCGCCTGATGAATGCTGTAAAAACGAAAACCAAAAAAGGAGGAATCTCTGTTTTTTTTTCTATTTCACCCCACAAAGATTTTTTTTCACTTGCCCTGCTGAATACAGCTGGGGTCGGAAAACATTCCAACCCCAGCTTTTTAACTCTTTGATCGCCGCGGTCAGTGACCGCGGCATGATCAAAGGGAACTCCCCTCTTTGATCTCATCATCGAAAACCCATTGACGTGATCAAAGACTGGGGAATCCTTTTGCAGTCAGCCCTGGGGACCTAGAAAGGACCCCAGGGCTGTCTGTTCTGTAAGCCTGCTGTTTGGGCACACTATGTGCTGCCCTAACAGAAGCTTGTGTCAAAGTGACCTAATGTTAAATAATGGTACAATTGATAAATGGGAGACCTTAAAATCTACTTTGTATAATTCTAGTGCAAAATTTATTCCAATAGGTAACAAGCATAAACGACCAAAATTAAACCTCACATGGCTTACACCTTCTGTAATAAGGGCAATATATGACAAAAAAAAGGGCATATGAAAAATACAAATCTGAGGGTACAGCTGTAGACTTTGTAAATTATAAAGAGCTTAATATAATCTGTAAAAAGTTAATAAAATCAGCAAAATGAAAGGCAGGTGGTCAATGATAGTAAAACAAAGCTCAAAAAATTCTTCAATTTTGTAAATGCAGAAAAGCCAAGGTCTGAACATGTAGGACCCCTAAATAGTGATAACGGTCACAGGGGATCAAGAGAAGGCAGAGTTACTAAATGGGTTCTTTAGCTCTGTATATACAACAGAACACAGAGCAGCTGATGTAGCTGATGCCAGTGCTGTTAATATATCAGTTGATATACTGAATTGGCTGAATATAGATATGGTCCAATAGAAGATAAATAAAAAAAATGTGCACAAGGCCCCGGGACCAGATGGGTTACACCCTAGAGTTCTTAGAGTTTAGTTCAGTTATTTCTGTTCACTTCTTCATAATATTTAGGGATTCTCTAGTGACTGGTATAGTGCCAGGGGACTGGCGCAGGGAAAATGTGGTGCCTATTTTCACAAAGGGCTCTAGGTCTTCCCCAGGTAATTATATATCAGTTAGCTTAACATCAATCGTGGGAAAAATGTTTGAGGGGCTATTGAGGGACTAAATACAGGATTATGTGACAAAACATAGTATTATAAGTGACAGCCAGCACGGTCTTACTAAGGACAGAAATTGTTACACCAACCTGATTTGTTTTTATGAAGAGGTGAGCAGAAGCCTAGACAGAGGGGCCGCTGTGGATATAGTGTTTTTGGACTTTCCAAAGGCATTTGAAACTGTCCCTCATAGACGTCTAATGGGTAAATTAAGGACTACAGGTTTAGAAAGTATAGTTTGTAATTGGATTGAGAATTGGCTCAAGGACCGTATCCTGAGAGTTGTGGTAAATGATTCCTACTCTGAATGGTCCCCGTTAATAAGTGGTGTACCCCAGGGTTCAGTGCTGGGACCACTATTATTCAACTTATTTATTAATGATATAGAGGATGGGATTAATAGCACTATTTCTATTTTTGCAGATGACACCAAGCTATGTAGTATTGTTCAGTCTATAGAAGATGTTCGTAAATTGCAAGCTGATTTGGACACACTAAGTGTTTGGGAATCCACTTGGCAAGGAGGTTTAACCCCTTAATGACCGGGCATGTTTGTACCTTAATGACCAAGCCAGATTTGTCAAATCTGGTATGTCTGACTTTATCAGAGAATAACTCTGTGAAAGTTTTGAATATCCAAGTAATTCTGACATTGTTTTTTCGTCACATGTTGTACTTTATTTTAGTGGTAAAAGTAGACTGATACGATTTGCGGAAATTAATTAAAAAATATAAAAATGGAAGAAATTTTGTAAAAATTACCATTTTCCCCTATTTTTAACTGCAATATGTCACATATGTACACACATACTGTACAATTTTTTTAATTAAATATATATTTCTATCTCTTTACTCCATTTTGGCAGCACTTTTGAAAAAATAAAATAAATTTTCAGCAATTTAGAGGACTTACAAATTGAATAATAATTTTATAAATTTTGAAGTACATTTTGTTTTCCTGCACCAAGCCAGGTTTTCAGAGGCTCATAGGTGTCAGAATGGTGGAAACCCCCACAAATTACCCCATTTAGAAAACTAGACCCCTTAAGGTATTTACCTAAGGGTATAGTAAGTATTTTGACCCCACAGTTTTTTGCTAAATTTAATACATAGCAGGTGAAAAAAAAAAAATTTCACTTTTTTTCATAAAAGTATCAGTTTGAAGACCAATTTCTTTGTAAAGCGACCATGAGAATGAAGAAACACGCCACAAAATCTATCACCCTGTTTCTCCTGTTTTCAAAAATACCAACATTGTGGCCCTAATGCGCTGCCTGGACACACGGCAGGACCCAAAAGGAAGGGAGCACCCGGAGTCTTTCAGGACTCATATTTTGTTTGAAAATGTTTTAGGCCCCACTGTACATTTGGAGAGGCTTTGAGCTGCCAGAACGATAGAAACTCCCCATAAACGACCCCATTTAGAAAACTAGACCCCATAAGGTATTTATTTAGGGGTATAGTAATTATTTTGACACCACAGTTCTTTGCTAAATTTAATGCATATCAGGTGAAAAAAATAATAATTTCACTTTTTTCATAAAAGTATTTGTTTGAAGACCGATTTCTTTGTAAAGCGAGCATGAAAATGAAGAAACACACCCCAAAATCTATCGCCCTCTTTCTCCTGTTTTCAAAAATACCCACATTGTGGCCCTAATGCGTTGTTTGGACACACGGCAGGGCCCCAAAGGAAGGGAACACCCGGAGGCTTTCAGGACTCATATTTTGCTTGAAAATGTTTTAGGCCCCACTGTACATTTGGAGAGGCTTTGAGCTGCCAGAACGATAGAAACTCCCCATAAACGACCCCATTTAGAAAACTAGACCCCATAAGGTATTTATTTAGGGGTATAGTAATTATTTTGACCCAACAGTTCTTTGCTAAATTTAATGCATATCAGGTGAAAAAAATAATAATTTCACTTTTTTCATAAAAGTATTTGTTTGAAGACCGATTTCTTTGTAAAGCGACCATGAAAATGAAGAAACACACCCCAAAATCTATCGCACTCTTTCTCCTGTTTTCAAAAATACCCACATTGTGGCCCTAATGCGTTGTTTGGACACACGGCAGGGCCCCAAAGGAAGGGAACACACGGAGGCTTTCAGGACTCATATTTTGCTTGAAAATGTTTTAGGCCCCAATGTACATTTGGAGAAGCTTTGAGCTGCCAGAATGATAGAAACTCCCCATAAACGACCCCATTTCGAAAACTAGACCCCTTAAGGTATTTATCTAGGGGTATAGTTAGCATTTTGACCACACAGGTTTTTCGCTAAATATATTGAAATTAGTCTGTAAAAATTAAAATGTACTTTTTTTCTGAAACAACATAGAAATTTTTATTATTTACAAGGAATAACGAAGAAAATGCACCCCAACATTTGTAAAGCAATGTCTCCCGATTACGACAATACCCCATATGTGGTAATAAACTGCTGTTTGGACCCACAGCAGGGCTCAGAAGGGAAGGAGCGCCATTTGGATTTATGATTTTGCTGGAATGGTTTTCGGTGCCATGTCGCAT
Source organism: Rhinoderma darwinii (assembly GCF_050947455.1). NCBI lineage: Eukaryota > Metazoa > Chordata > Amphibia > Anura > Rhinodermatidae > Rhinoderma > Rhinoderma darwinii. The sequence goes on from NC_134688.1 coordinate 349,401,750, forward strand.
TTGCAATGCACTGGAGGGACCAAAACAGTGGAAACCCACCAAAAGTGACCCCATTTTGGAAAAACCTTCAAGGAATTTTTCTAGGGGTATAGTGAGCATTTAGACCCCACGGGTCTTTTGCAGAGTTTATTGGAATTAGGGCGCGAAAATTAATATCAACATTTTTTCCACTAAAATGTTGCATTTTCTCATTTTCACAAGGGATAAAGGAGGAAAAAAACAACAATTTTTTATAAATCAATTTCTCCCGAGTACGGAAATACCCCACATGTGGTCATACGTTTTTTCATTAGAAATGAATTAACCCTTTCAGGACTGATCCATTTTTTGCTTTCATATTTTAGATTTTCACTCCCCGCTTTCCAAGAGCCATAACTTTTTTATTTTTCCATCAATAGAGCGGTGTGAGGGCTTATTTCTTGCGGGAGGAGCTGCAGTTTTTATTGGTAACATTTTTTGGTACATAAAAAGTGATTCAAAAGTTGTATTACATTTTTTTTTTAGAGCGAAGGTCACAAAAAAAAAAAAAAGCGGTTTTGGCGGTTTCAATTATTACATTTTTTTATGGTGTGCACTGTGCAAATTAAATAATGGTATATTGTAATAGTTCGGACTTTTACGGACGTAGTGATACCAATTTTGTTCATTTTTTTACATTACTTTAGAAGAAAAATGCGAAAAGGTGTTTGTTTTTTTTAACTTAAAAAAAAAAATTCTCACTACTAATTACTATAATTCTTCTACACATTTTATTAATCAATCCCCTTAGGGGACTTGATCCAGCGATCATTGGATCACTGGTACAATATACTGCAATACTAATGTATTGCAGTATACCGTTATTCTTACAGGCTTCTGTAACAGAGCGATCCCTGTACCTGTCCGTTAGTCCCGGGTGTCAGCTGTAATACACAGCCGACACCCGCAGCGTATGGAGCGGGCTCAGCACGTGAGCCGGCTCCATACATCAACCGCCGCATCATGACGGGCAATTAAGTCATGGTGCGCAAAGGGGTTAATGCGCAGCGGATGGTTCAAAGTGAAAATTGCAATTTTCCACTGATACGCCATTTTAGTGCATAATATGTTGTGCCCAGTTTGTGCCACAGAAGACAAATATCTCATAAAACGTTAAGCGGGTTCTCTCGGGTATAGCGACGCCATATGTGTGGGCGCAAACTGCTGCTTGGGCACGCTGCAGGGCTCAGAAGGGAGGGACGCCATTTTGCTTTTGGAGTGCAGATTTTGCTTGGTAGGTTTCTGTCTTGGGTTTCGCTGGTATTTCAGTTTATAATGTGGGGGGCATGTGTAATCTGTGCGGAGAACATCAGGGCATAATAAGACGGTATAATAATGGGCTAAATAAATAATAATCCGCAGATATGTGGCCGGTGTCGCACTGATAAATGGCGCCCGATCTCATCTGCTTTTGGACACTCTGCACATTTTGCATCGCCATATTCTGAGAGCCAGAACTTTTTTATTTTTTCACCACCGGAGCGGTGTGAAGGCTTATTTGTTGCTGGACAATCTGTAGTTTTCATTGGTACCATTTTGGGGTACATGCGATTTTTTTTGATCACTTTTTATTCAATTTTTTTGCAATCCTGAGCAAAAAACAGGAATTCTGACACCGTTTTTTAGGTTTTCTTTTTGCGGCGCTCACCGTACGCTATAGGTGACATTTTTACTTTATTCTGCGGGTTGGTACGATTACGGCGATACCATATGTATATAGGTTTGGTCCTTTTTATTTGCGTTTGCGCAATAAAATGACTTATTTATAAAAAAAAAAAATTCTGTGTCACCATATTCTGAGAGCCGTAATTTTTTAATTTTTTAGTCAAAAAAGCTGTGTAAGGGCTTGTTTTTTGCGGGACGGATAGAAGTTTTTATTGGTACTATTTTCGGGTACATGCGACTTTTTGATCACTTTTTATTCTTTATTTAGGGAGCGGTGGTGACCAAAAAAATTGCGATTCTGTCGTAGTTTTTTATTGATTTTTTTTTGGGGTGTTCATCGTGCGGGAAAAATAACATTATAGTTTTATAGTTGGGTTCGTTACGAACGCGGCGATACCAAATATGTGTACTTTTTTAACGTGTTCATTTTTTTTCTATAATAAAAGTCTTATTATAGGAAAAAAAGCATTTAGTGTTTATAGAACTTCTAACTTTTATTTTTACACTTTTTTTAAAACATTTTTATTACTTTTTTTTACTTTTTTAACTTGTCCCACTAGGGGACACTTAGTCTTGCAGCTTTGATCGCTGCTAGAGTACATTACACTACACACGTAGTGTAATGTACTCTAACTGTCATTGTGACGTGACTGTCACACTGACAGGAAGCAGAGGAGGAACGGCCGGAGGCTGTTCCTCCGAGGCTTCCGTGCATGGCAACCTGGAGGTCATTATCTGACCTCCGATTGCCGTGACAAGCATCGGTAGCCCCCACGATCACTTCGTGGGGGCTGCTGATGTGCTTCAAACCACTTAAATGCGGCGACGGCAATCCGTCGCCGCACTTAAGGGGTTAACTGCCGAAATCAGCGGCGATGGTCCGCTGTCCGGCAAGACTGATGTCTCAACTGTCGGGGACAACTGTCAGCGCGGGTCTGTCACTCTGTGTTTACACAGAGTGACAGTTTGAAATGCGGACGAAAATGAACGTCATGGTGCGGGAACTAGCAGCCGACCATGACGTTCATTTTCGTCCTTGGTCGTTAAGGGGTTAATGTAGATAAATGTAAAGTTATGCATCTGGGTACCAACAATCTGCATGTATCATATGTCCTAGGGGGAGCTACACTGGGAGAGCCCCTTGTTGAGAAGGATCTGGGTGTACTTGTAGATCATAAACTAAATAACAGCATGCAATGTCAATCAGCTGCTTCAAAGGCCAGCAGGATATTGTCGTGCATTAAAAGAGGCATGGACTCGCAGGACAGGGATGTAATATTACCACTTTACAAAGCATTAGTGAGACATCATCTAGAATATGCAGTCCAGTTCTGGGCTCCAGTTCATAGAAAGGATGCCCTGGAGTTGGAAAAAATACAAAGAAGAGCAACAAAGCTAATAACGGGAATAAAGAATCTAAGTTATGAGGAAAGATTAAAAGAATTAAACCTATTTAGCCTTAAAAAGAGATGACTAAGGGGGGACATGATTAACTTATATTAATATGAATGGCACATGCAAAAAATATGGTGAAATCCTGTTCCATGTAAAACCCCCTCAAAAAACAAGGGGGCACTCCCTCCGGCTGGGGAAAAAAGGTTCAATCTCTAGAGGAGACAAGCCTTCTTGACCTGCCTAGGTAGAGTCGTGCGTTAACCTTAGATCATCCTATCCCCCCACCCCCACTTTAGTAAAGACACGTGACACCGAGGTTGGATGTGAAATGGCCACAGCAGCCGTTTATTAATTTCACAGTTTTATAAAAACAATTTAAATCCGAAACATTCGGATAACTAGTTAGGAATCCGCCATAGAATTCCTCCTAATAATTCACATGACCCAACATGGGTCAGAATCGTAAATAACAATTTAACGTTAACATTAACCCGAGCAGAGGAAGTCCTTGAAGCCCCTTCAGATGTTCCTTTTTAAGAACACACCGAATTAGCCATCTGCAAACCACCAATTACCTCCAGCCGTAAACCAGCTCGGAAGCACCGTTCACCTCTGCAGATGGCTCCAACCACTAGAAGTCCACTTCAAGGGGATAACACCCGATGAAGCCCTCAAGTGATATACCGACCACTAGAAGTCCACTTCAAGGGGATAACACCCGATGAAGCCCTCAAGTGATATACCGACCACTAGAAGTCCACTTCAAAGGGATAACACCCGATGAAGCCTTCAAGTGATATACCTTCTACCAGAAGACCACTTCAAAGGGATAACACCCGATGAAGTCTTCAACCATGTACCTTTTTTGGGGGACGCATACCCCCGATGCGACCCCCCCACCATTTTGTACTGACTGGCCTCAAGGACTCCCCCCGCCACAGCGAAACAGGCCTTGACCACCTTAAGCCTGTGAGTTCCTCCACACCACCACCGCCCTTTCTATGCCTTCTGCTATCGCCAAGCTCCAAAGATCAATGCCAACCTCGGTCAGATGAACCCCGTCACTTCTCCAAAAATTCCCCACTCCTGACTCCAAATCCCTATGCCTCACGCAAATGCCCCCGTTCTTTGCCACAAAACGGGACACCGCCCGGTTAACTTTTATACGAGCCTTATTGACTCTCTCCACCGATCTAGCTAACCGCCAATGCTTTCTTGGGACTATGTCCGACCACACTACCACCAACTTGGGATAAGATACCCACAAACACAACATATCATGTTTGATATCCCGCACCAACTCACGAAAAGGGCGGACTCCTAAGTCATTCCCACCCACGTGCAACACTAAAACCTCCGGAACCCTATCCAGCCGCGCATATGTCTGGAATTCCGCCAACACCCTGCTCCACGACATACCTCTAAAACCCAGCCAATGCACAACCGCATCCTGTCGCGGAATGCGCAACTGGCGACCATCCGGGCGGACGTCCGCCCTCAAAGCCCCCCAGTGCACGTACGAATGACCCATCAACCACACCAAACACGGAGGCGAATCTGAAACGGAAAAAACAATTAGGCACCACCAATATAACATTTGCAAAGCGTACACAACCAAACTCATAACATATGGGGGCGGACATAGGACTTAAACCTTTTAGACTCCCAACGACCAATACGCCTCACCCCTTCATCATCCAACCCCCAGCGCCCCGCTTCCGTTGCTGCGCCAATCCTGAAGGAATGAGATGAATATGAGCCTGCCGCAACACCAACCGCCGTCAAACATTTTTTAAATACAGCTCCAAACTGAAACCTGGACAAAAACGACCCGTCCACATGACGTAACAAAGGCAAATCTGGAGACCCCCTGTTTTGCGTAAAACCCCGCATGCACTCTACTGGGCACATGACCGACCCCGGGAGAGCGAACAAAACTATCAGTTTTCCCTTCCCTACTTGGTCAGTTTTAGATCGACGCAACCATACCTCTAGCCGATCTGCAACAACTCTCTTACCCACTCCTCCCACTGCCTCCAACAAGCAGCATACGCACTCCACGTCGCGCGCGCCAAAGACCTTTGTAACAGCTGCTCTACGGGACCGATACCAGATCCCAAAGATGCTCCGGACAAGCCAAACCGAGACGTTCCGCTCCCGGTGCCAATTGCCGAAACCGGTCCCACTGCGAGCGAGAAAGAGCATCAGCGATACCATTCCGTACACCCGGGACATGCACCGCCACCACCCACGCGTTCAATGACAAACACACCAACACTAAATGCCGCAACAATTGAACTACCGGAGGAGAGGACGCCGTGATGTTATTAATGGCAAGCACCACCCCCATGTTGTCGCAGTAAAAACGGACCTTCTTATCCCTGAGCCTGTCCCCCCAAATGGTAGCCGCCACCACGATGGGAAACAGCTCGAGCAGGGCCAGATTCCGCGTGAGTCCACTGGACACCCAGCTAGCCGGCCATTGACCCGCGCACCACGGACCTCCCCCGTAAGCTCCAAAACCACCCGCCCCAGCCGCATCCGTAAAAATATTCAAATCACTCGTATCCTGCGCAGGGGCCATCCATAGCGAGCGACCATTGTACTGGCCCAATAAGTCATCCCAAACCTGAAGATCAGCTCGGTGCTCCTCCTTGAGCCGCACAAAATGATGCGGCGCGCACACTCCCGCCGTTGCCGCCGCCAACCTCCTGCCAAACACCCTCCCCATCGGCATAATCCGGCAGGCGAAATTCAACTTCCCCAGCAGCGACTGAAGCTCCCTCAGCGTCATTTTCTTCATTCTACAAGCCCGTCGAACCTCCAGCCTCAAAGCACCCAACTTATCCGCCGGGAGCCGACACTCCATTGCCACCGAGTCTATTTCGATTCCCAAGAAACAAATCGTCGCTACCGGGCCCTCCGTTTTTTCCGGCGCCAAAGGAATCCCAAAATCCCTCGCCACCTTCTGTAGTGCATGAAGCAAATTACCGCAAACCGGCGAACCCCCCGGGCCAACGCACAAAAAATCATCTAAGTAATGGATCAACGAATCGACCCCGGATACTCCCCTCGTTACCCACTCCACGAAGCTACTAAACGCCTCGAAGTATGCACAAGAAAGAGAACACCCCATCGGAAGGCACCGATCCACGTAAAAGGCCCCATTCCAAAAACAACCCAACAGCCGTTGGCTTTCTGGATGGACCGGCAACAACCTGAACGCCGCCTCGATGTCGGTTTTTGCTAGCAGCGCCCCTGGACCCGCAGCCCGCACTAACCCCACCGCCTTATCGAATGAGGTATAAACTACGGAACACAACTCGTGATCAATCCCGTCATTTACAGACGAACCTTTGGGATACGATAAATGTTGAATCAAACGAAACTTTCCGGGCTCGCGTTTAGGGACAATACCCAACGGGGACACAACTAAATCTTTTACCGGTGACTCAACAAATGGCCCCGACATGCGACCCAAAGAAACTTCTTTTAACAACTTTTCCGACACGACTTCCGCATGCAAGTAAGCCGATTTTAAATTCCTCCGCGTAACCGGAACCTCATAAGGAGGCGGAGGAATAACAAAACCAACACGAAACCCTTCATAAAGCAACTTAGCTGCCGCCCTATCCGGATACTCATTTAGATAAGGGGCCATCCTTTCCACCCTCACCGGCGACACCCCCTTGACCAGCCCCGTGCTGGTTCCCTGACCTCTTTTTTCGCAGACATTTTGCCGCCCCGTGTGATGCACCATTACACTCGGAACACACGTGCTTGAACTTGCACGTGGCACCGAACTTGCACTGACCTTCATTAAATTGCCAGCAAAACCCCGCCTTTCCCCCGCCGCTTTGTCCAATCTGACTAGACTGGCCTCCCTGGCCGCCGCTCCCGGGAAAGGACTGCCTAACCGGAGCCGTAACCCGTAACCAGAGAGCAATATCCTTCTGGTCCCACCGAATCGCCGGCCGAACCGCCTTCCGCTGACGGAATTGCTCATCATATCGCAGCCACGCCTGACCCCCATACGCCCTATGAGCCTCCCCAATGGCATCAAAATAACAAAACAACGCCGAACAATTTTCCGGCGCCTTTTCCCCTATCACACTAGCCAATATGGCGAACGCCTGCGACCAATTAACGAACGTCTGCGGGATAAGCCTATACCGCCGCCGTCCCTCCTCGTCCTTTTTACTCTCATCCCGCTTGCTCTTATCCAAATTAAATTTAGCCAGCGGCAAGAGAGAAAAAATTTCAACATATTCGTCTTTCCAGATCCGATCACGCACCTCCTGCTTTAAATGCGCCCCCAACGGACCCTCAAAACACACGTACACCTCCCCCCGAGCACGATCATCCATACGCACTCGATCGCCGTCCTTCTGCGCCTCGGTCTGTACCGACACCGCGACCGCCTCTCTAACCGCCGCCACCGGACGCGCCTGTAACGATCCCACGTCCCTGGGGCCTTCCCAAACTACCGCAGGGGACACTTCCGTTACTACCGGCGCCGCAGCCCTGTCCAGGCGCCCCACCAGCTCCCGTAAGCAACCCACTAAGTCTGCCAAACCCACTCCGTCGCGTCCGCCCGCGCCACTACCGGCCCCCGATGCAATGCTAGCAGCCCCCCCGCCGACACCCGACATAAAAATCGCTGGATAAGACAATGATGGAGTTATACACTCACCGGGCTGCACAGGCGCTGTGTTCCCGTCAGCCGGACCATCCTGACCTCGACGATACACGTCCAGTTCACCTTCCTCCAATTCTTCTCTCGCCGACGACTGTCCATCCCAACGACATCTTCGGAACGGGGATGAGGACGCGCTGACCGATGGGCCGGCGACCTGCCGCCCGACCGCCGGGACCCAGACTTCCGACCGGACCTGTTGCCTCGACGTCGCTGCAGATCTAGGCGTCCGTCTAGACGATCCTGACGAAGCCTGCCCCCTGGCCGGAACATCACCATGCGGGGCGGCCGTACCTTGTCCTCCAAATCTTCCATCTGATGGGGGAGGGGTGACAGGGAGCCCAGCCTGCGACTCCCTGCTTACCGCCGGACCCCGTCGCGGCCTGGGATTCCTGCCAGGACGCAGGGCCTGGGAAGGGGCGGTCCTCCCAGCTGCCTGGCCTGCAGCGTCCGGGATCGGGCTCCCTCTGCGACGCCGTGTCCGCAGGACTGCCTCCGGACTGAGGCGCTCTGGAGGTCGGGACCGCCGAGAGGGACGGGTCGACCCGGCCTGCGTCGCCGTCACCCCTGGCAACGCTCTCTGCCCGCCCAGCGCAGGAGCGGTTGTTGCCGACTCCCCCCCCGCCGCCATAGCCATGCTCGTGAGGGGGCCGGGGGAGGGGAGCCTGTCCTTTGCAACAGACCCCGAACGCCGTGCCCGACGTGGCGAAACGGCGTCCGGGATCCTCGTTATGGCAGCCACGGTCTCCTCTAGCCATCCGGGACCGTGGTGCACAGCAGCGGCACGCAGCCGCTCTAACATTAAGGCTTCTGCCATCCCTAAAAGCACGGGCAACGGGGAGCTTACTGTTCTTGTGTTACTCCTCCCGCTGCTTCCGGCTCAATGCCGAGAAACAGCGGGAAGCGCAGTAACGGCCCCCCCGTCCCCCTTAACTCCTCCCCGTCCCTCCTCCAGCTCCTTCCAACTCTCCCTCACCTAATTAACCCTTTCCCTACCAGGACGGTCATGTCGGCTTCCCTTAATCCCTGCGGGCTGCGTCCAGCCTCTTCTTTACTGTGAGAACGGTGAATCTATGGAATAGCCTACCGCAAGAGCTGGTCACAGCAGGGACAGTAGATGGCTTTAAAAAAGGCTTAGATAATTTCCTAGAACGAAAAGACATCAGCGCCTATGTCAATGTGTAGAAATTTTTCCCTTCCCTTTTCCTATCCCTTGGTTGAACTTGATGAACATCTGTCTTTTTTCAATCGTACTATGTAACTATGTAACTATGATGGATGGTCTATCTGCTTATATTCTCTGTATTAAATTACATTGTGATTTATCAAGCAGGATGCCGGACCATGCAGAGATGTAATTTGTATTCTACCTGTAATGACCCCCCCTTCTATTTCAGAAATATATGCAATCTTTGAATGTTGTTTGCATAACCTTGACAAATCTAGCAAATAGCAGTCTGTCTGAACGCCCAGACGTAAAGATATACAGGGTGGGCCATTTATATGGATACACCTAAATAAAATGGGAATGGTTGGTGATATTAACTTCCTGTTTGTGGCACATTAGTATATGCGAAGGGGGAAACTTTTCAAGCTGGGTGTTGACCATGGCGGCCATTTTGAAGTCGGCCATTTTGTATCCAACTTTAGTTTTTTCAATGGGAAGAGGGTCATGTGACACATCAAACTTATCGAGAATTTCACAAGAAAAACAATGGTTTGCTTGGTTTTAACGTTACTTTATTCTTTCATGAGTTATTTATGTCATTATGGGTGTCAGGTCCGAGCATTCCTAGATGAACAGTTTCCTGGAAAGTGGATTGGTCATCGTGGGCCAGTTGAATGGCCCCCTAGGTCTCCCGATCTGACCCCCTTAGACTTTTATCTTTGGGGTCATCTGAAGGCAATTGTCTACGAGATGTGCACCAACTGAAACTACGGATACTGGAAGCCTGTGCTAGCATTTCTTCTGCGGTGTTGCTATCAGTGTGTGAAGAGTGGGAGAAGAGGGTTGCATTGACAAACCAACACAATGGGCAGCACTTTGACCCACATTTTATAAGTGGTAAGAAACTTGTAAATAACTCATTAAAGAATAAAGTAACGTTAAAACCAAGCACACCATTGTTTTTCTTGTCAACACCCGGCTTGAAAAGTTTCCCCCCTCCCATATACTAATGTGCCACAAACAGGAAGTTAATATCACCAACCATTCCCATTTTATTTAGGTGTATCCATATAAATGGCCCACCCTGTACATTTTCAACTATTTCTCTTTATCCTTATATTCTCATATGAATGTGAGTATGACTCCCCCATCTTAGAACAGACTGTTATATTCTTGCCAAGAGAAATAAGCCACCTGCAAACCTGACATAGGTTTCATGAGAATTATAATATTACATTTGAAATGTATTGTATGTCTGTGATTGGCTCAAAATGAAATATCATTCCGTGTATGCTATTGGCTGAATCAGAGTTATTGTCATATTGTAAATGATTATTTGAAATTAAACCTACTCCCTTTTATAAATTATATTACTGTAATTGTTTTGGCAATAAACCTACGAAGGAGTATTTTTGAGCATACAAGTAATGTCTGTGTCTCTAACTTCTCTCTGATATATCGATATAATCAATGATCAGGATCTGGATAAATCTCCTGGAATGGGTGTCGGTTGAAACACTCGCCTAAATTTCAGTCTAATATATTTTGAGCCATGATTTCCTCAACACCAGTATATCATGTCTAAATATTATCACTACATTAGTTATGAACTTAGATGTAATAGTTTACAGGTGGATCCTGCGTGTCTGCGGAAGTGACAGATTCAGTGAATAGCGCCAGATACGTTTCAGTCCTCTATACGGGGGCCTTTCTCAAGCAACAGCATGGTGCATGCAGTGAGTATAAATAGTATCACAGTACATATTAATCAATTAACAATTAATCATAATAAAGGTGCATTATAAATATATCGACAAGTCTAAAATGTCATATATAGGCCATACTGTCCGCATAAGCGGGTTAGTGCCATATAGCATAGTTTTTAAATAAAGTGCTCCGTGCATATACAAAAAGAGTATTTTCATAAATACAATAATGAAATTAATCATTCCAACCTGTGAACATATGTGTTATAATAATTAGGTGGTAGACTCACCCGATATAGAATCCAATTAGAAACCACAATCTATAAATGTTGGTAAATATCGGCGTGTTGAAAGTGCTACTGCGCATGTCGCTGTCCTTTTCCAGAAAGCATAACGACCCACGATTTGCGGGCGCCCCGCAGGTGACACTCTGCGGCCGTCCGACCCGAAAATTAAGGCCGTGCACATAGCTACGGTCGTGTGCATGAGGCCTAAGACCAACAACGCCATGTTAAGAAAGAGCAAAATATGCCCATATAGTTTATACAATGCTAAGATTAATTCACTAGACCAGAGGACAACTATTATATTGTGCTGTACATACAGATTAAGCATGTCACCTATTAGGTCCTAAAAACCATCTCACAGCATACCAGGCTCACCCATATATGACAGGCAGGCCACTCTATAAATCTGAGAGACAAACTTATCAAGTCAGATATTGGTACAAATAACGTGAATCCACAGTCCTATACAGTCCGCTGTCTAGTGAATTAATCTTAGTATTGTATAAACTATATGGCCATATTTTGCTCTTTCTTAGGGTATGTTCACACGCTGAGCCAAAAACGTCTGAAAATACAGAGCTGTTTTCAAGGGAAAACAGCACCTGATTTTCAGACGTTTTTTGAGCAAGGCTGGGTTCACACGACCTATTTTCAGGTGTAAACGAGGCGTATTATGCCTCGATTTACGCCTGAAAATAGGGCTACATTACGTCGGCAAACATCTGCCCATTCATTTGAATGGGTTTGCCGACGTACTGTGCAGACAACCTGTCATTTACGTGTCGTCGTTTAACAGCTGTCAAAACAGGACGCGTAAAATTACAGCCTCGTCAAAAGAAGTGCAGGACACTTCTTGGGACGTTTTTGGAGCCGTTTTCTCATAGACTCTATTGAAAACAGCTCCAAAAACAGCGCGAAAACGCAGCGAGAAACGCAGCGAAAAACGTGAGTTGCTCAAAAAACTTCTGAAAATCAGGTGCTGTTTTCCCTTGAAAACAGCTCCGTATTTTCAGCCGTTTTTGGCTCAGCGTGTGAACATACTCCAACTCACGTTTTTCGCTGCGTTTTTCGCGCCGTTTTCGCGCCGTTTTTTCGGCAGCTTTTGGAGCTGTTTTCAATAGAGTCTATGAGAAAACGGCTCCAAAAACGTCCCAAGAAGTGTCCTGCACTTCTTTTGACGAGGCTGTAATTTTACGCGTCGTCGTTTGACAGCTGTCAAACGACGACGCGTAAATTACAGGTCGTCGGCACAGTACGTCGGCAAACCCATTCAAATGAATGGGCAGATGTTTGCCGACGTATTGGAGACGTATTTTCAGGCGTAAATCGAGGCATAATACGCCTCGTTTACGCCTGAAAATAGGTAGTGTGAACCTAGCCTTAGGGTATGTTCACACGAGGGCGTCCGTAACGGCTGAAATTACGGGGATGTTTCCGCCTGAAAACATCCCCGTAATTTCAGCCATAACGGCATGTGCAGGCGCTTGAACGCCGCGTAAATTACGGACGTAATTGGCACTGCTATTCATTGGAGTCAATGAATAACGGCTCCAATTACGGCCAAAGAAGTGACAGGTCACTTCTTTGACGCGGGCGTCTATTTACGCGCCGTCATTTGACAGCGGCGCGTAAATATACGCCTCGTGTGAACAGACAAACGTCTGCCCATTGCTTTCAATGGGCAGATGTTTGTCAACGCTATCGAGGCGCTATTTTCGGACGTAATTCGGGGCAAAAACGCCTGAATTACGTCCGTAATTAGTGCGTGTGAACATACCCTGAAGATGGCGTTGTTGGTCTTAATAATATTTTTACACGTGTCAATACATGCTGCATGACAGGAGTCTCTTAACAATGTAGTTGATTTAGTACGCTGGCACTGACATGCACAGAGCATATTTGCTTATATAGTTGGATACACCTCTCGGATAGGGACAGCGACATGCGCAGTAGCACTGTCAACACACCGACACTTACCAACATTTATAGATTGTGGTTTCTAATTGGATATTATGTGGGGGCGAGTCTACCACCTAATTATTATAACACATACACTATACACTATATATATATACACCCCTTACTCATTGAATTCAGGTGTTTCATTCCGTCCCATTGCCACATGTGTATAAAATCTAACACTTAGCCATGCAGTCGCCTTTATAAACATTTGTGAAAGAATGGGACTTTCTAAAGAGCTCACTGAATTTCAGCGTGGTACTGTAACAGGTGATTCGTCAAATTTCTTCTCTCCTAGATCAGCTAAAAATGGTGTTATTTCAAAGTGGAAATGTTTAGGAACCACGGTAACTCAGACATAAATTGGCATTATAGTGCATAAAGACATCTGCACATCCGCACTGGGAGCTTCATGGCATGGGTTTCCACAGCTGAACAGCTGCTTGCATGCCTTACATCACCAAGCACAATGCCAAGCGTTGGATAGAGTGGTGTAAAGCACATTGCCACTGGACTCTGGAGCAGTGGAAAAGTGTTCTGTGGAGTGACGGATCATCCTTCTATATCTGGCATAGATGCCAACATTTTCTTTTTCCAAGGACATTTAGAGTGTGGCTTCTTTGGTGTCTTAGGGGGCGTGGCTCATATGTTGGTTGTGGCTAATGGGGCACGGCTTTCTTCCCTGAATTTCTGCATACAAATAAACAAACAAAAATGTCTCCACTAGTCTGGCTGACGACTACTATGGTGGCCGGTGTCTCTCTGGTTATCTGGTTGTATACAAGCAGGTGATGTCTCACTTTATCACTAGGGCAAGGCGATATGTGCTGATCACTACTGGTAGTGTAAAAACTAGCGTAGATAGTGCCACACTCAGTGCCCCTTGTAGATGGTTCCCTACACTGCCCCCAGTAGATAGTGCCACACTCTGCTCCATGCAGATATTGCCAAACACTTCTTCCAGTAGATAATGCCACATGGCCACCCTGTAGATAGTATCTCACAACCCCCCTGTACATAGTGCCACAGTGCCCTATGTAGATAATGCCACAGTGCCCTTTGTAGATAGTGCCACCCCCTGTAGATAGAGCCACAGAGCCCCCTGTAGATAGAGTCACTGTCATCTGCAGCAAGTAGTAAGTTTTGCTGCTTATATATATATTGCTGCAGCGGTTTTACCTGCAGATTTAGGCCTTATTCACACGAACGTGTGCGTTTTGCGCGCACAAAAAATGCTGCGTTTTTTGCGCGTTTAAGTTCCGTGTGTCATTAGTGTTTGCTGCATGGCTGCGTGATTTTCACGCATATGCCATCCTTATGACAAGCGGTTTTGGTGTTTAGAAAAAGAAATGAAGGAAGTGCTTTTATTTTTTCCTTCATTTGTTTATCTACTGTTGCGCGAATCACGCGCGACACACGGAAGTGCTTCCATGTGCTGGGCGTGATTTTCACGCACCCATTGACTTCAACGGCCAAGTATAGGACATGTCGTGAGTTTTACGCAGCGGAGATACGCTCATGAACGACCCCATTGACTAACATAGGTCCGTGGGACGTGCGTGATTTTCACGTGCGTATCACGGATGTAAAATACGTTCGTGTGAATAAGGCCTTAGTTTGAAGCATTGATTATAGCAAACATTATGTGCACCTGCTGATTTTCTGATGTATTTCCTGCAATTCTTCTGTGGAATCGCTGTACAAACAGCAACACACCTCAACGTTCGATTTTCAGAGGGGAATTTATGCTCCTTATTGAAGTCTATGGGACAAACACGCAGCATCTCTACTCAGAATACACAGCATGCTGCAGATTTGAAGGTCGCACCGCAAAACACTACCGTAAAAATTTTTGCAATTTATTTCCGCAGTGTGGGCCTGAGATGTGCAAAATCTCATCCGCTTTGCTGCTGCTGTAAATGCTGCAGAATTTTGGCACAAAATTCCGTCGCAGAAATTCTGCAGTTTTTACATTGTGTGGGAAACCAAACTAATAAACATAATTATTAAAAAGAAAAAAAGTAAACATCTGTTTGATGTGGAAGTGAATTTTTTTTTCTTTTTTAAAACATATACTATGCAAATGTACACCCATATATTTATGTCCACCCATTATTGACTTCCATTATAAAAACAACTTCTACTTTTTTTGTGACTCTATAATGCATAGTAGCCTACGGGATTCAGTACGTTAATAATAAACCGTATCCAGTCTTAAGCCTTCAAACATTTACCAAAAATTCACACGTTTGACATGCCTATACTTATGGGTACACTACAGTTTATGTTTGTATGTTGTAGACCCAAAATGTAAGCCTTATGTACATAATACATTTATATAATTTTTAGGTCAGCAGCTATGTGGACATTTTGTGTTACAATGCATTGGGGCAATTGTGAAGTTCCTACTAGCTACCAGTATATTTCTATATAAACAGGGGGATTCAAAGGTCCCATAGAGTGGCATCCGTAGTGCCCAGACTTCAGCACACTACATTTTTACTTTTTATTTACCAACATGATTACTCTAAATGATATTGAGACATTTGGATGGTGCCACTGGATGCTTTGTGGAAGTAATTAATTTCTGTGTAATTAGGAGTCTGGCACAACTGTCAAATAATATTCAAGGTATTAATTAAAAAACAATTCTGTGGTTTACAAATGGGCATAAGACAAGCTCAAAAGGATAGAAAGTTAAAAGCTTTTTATTTTTACAGGCAGCAAATTGCCAATAATAGTCAATCAGAAATCTCCATTTACTTCATAATAATAATAATAGACAACAAGTAGCACAACCAGAGAGGTGTGGAACTGTTGGGCCTAGTTCACACAGAGTTTTTTTTACAGGCAGAAAAAATGTGCCTCAAAATTATTTTTTTAATTGCCCGCATTGTTTGACACTTTTTTTGCAGCGTTTTTGGACCACGACAGTTGCATCTAATACAAAACGTAGCAAAAAAGTGCACCAAACAAGCGCTGCAGGATTTTTCTGCCTCCCAATAATTTGAATAGGAAGTCAGAGGCAGAAACTGCTTAAAGAAAGAGCATAGCGCTTTTTTTTTTTCACTGCGAGCCGCCAAAAGCTGCCTGGGAAAAAAAACACATCTGCCTCCCATTGAAAGCAATGGGGTACGATTTGAGCCGTATCATTGTGCTGATTCTGGCACGGTTTCCGCATCAAAATCAGAGCCAAAACACTCTGTGTGAACTGACCTATATGATATATCGATTATTTATCAGTCTCTATTGTAATAAATACACCTGCTGACTGTGATCTTTGGGGTAGGGAAGGGCCTACATTTTAGAATTTTTCTGATTCTTGTCTTGTTGTTCGTAAGTAGAGATGAGCGAACCGGGACAACCGAACCCGGTTTCGGTCCGAACTTCCGGAAAAGTTCGGTTCGCAGCGAATCCGAACTTCACCGGGTTCGGCCGAACCCGTTTTGACCGAACCCGGTCAAAAACATTATACAAATCGGCAGCCACTTGTCTCTATCAATCACTGATAGAGAAAAGAGGCTGCTGATTAAAAATAAAATAAAAAGCATTTCATACGTACCCGGTCGTTGTCTTGGTGACGAGTCCCTCTTCTTCCTCCAGTCCGACCTTTTCTGACGCGGCAGCCTGTGATTGGCTGCAGAGGCCTCTGCAGCCTGTGATTGGCTGCAGAGGCCGCGGCAGACTGTGATTGGCTGCAGCGCTCACATGGGCTGCATCGTCATCAAGGGATGTCGAGAGGGACGCGTCACCAAGGCAACGGCCAGGAGACCGGACTGGAGGAAGCAGGGAGTTCCCGGTAAGTATGAACGTCTTTTTTTTTACAGGTACTGTGATCGGTAGTCACTGTCCAGGGTACTGAAACAGTTACTGCCGATCAGTTAACTCTTTCAGCACCCTGAACAGTGACTATTTAGGGTATGTGCACACACACTAATTACGTCCGTAATTGACGGACGTATTTCGGCCGCAAGTACCGGACCGAACACAGTGCAGGGAGCCGGGCTCCTAGCATCATAGTTATGTACGATGCTAGGAGTCCCTGCCTCGCTGCAGGACAACTGTCCCGTACTGTAATCATGTTTTCAGCACGGGACAGTAGTTCCACGGAGAGGCAGGGACTCCTAGCATCGTACATAAGTATGATGCTAGGAGCCCGGCTCCCTGCACTGTGTTCGGTCCGGTACTTGCGGCCGAAATACGTCCGTCAGTTACGGACGTAATTAGTGTGTGTGCACATACCCTTACTGACGTCGCCTAGCAACGCTGCCGTAATGACGGGTGCACACATGTAGCCACCCGTCATTACGGGGCCTCATGCACACGACCATAAAAACACCCGTTATCACGGGTCGTAATTACGACCCGAAATAGCGGGCCCATAGACTTCTGTTAGCCACGGGTACCTTCCCGTTTTCTCACGGGAAGGTGCCCGTGCCGTTAAAAAGATAGAACATGTTCTATTTTTTTATTTTACGGGCCGTGCTCGTAATTACGACTCGTAACTACGAGCACGGCCGGCCGGCCACGGGCAGCCGGCCGCTTTTGCGAACCGTGCTGTCATTATAATTATAGCAGCACGGCCCGTAAAATAGAAAAATAGAACATGTTCTATTTTTTTAACGGCACGGGCACCTTCCCGTGAGAAAACGGAAAGGTACCCGTGGGTAACAGAAGTCTATGAGCCCGTTATTGCGGGTCGTAATTCCGACCCGCAATAACGGGTGTTTTTACGGTCGTGTGCATAATGGGAGCACGGCTCGGAAAAACGAACGGCTGCCCGTGCTCATCTCCTGAAATACTCTGTGCTGCCTTAAACTCTGTGGACAGGTCAGGATCCTGTTTATTTTAAATGCTGCTAGGGAACCCGCTCGATCCACTATATAAGGCTACGCTACAGTGCAGCTTTTAAAAGAAACAGGATCCTGACCTGTCCACAGAGTTTAAGGCAGCACAGAGTATTTCAGGAGATGAGCGTGCAGATTCAGTGCTGCTGTGAACTCTGCTCTTACCATTACGTAGCTCTCAGTCTGTTACCTCTCCTCCACTCCTGTCCTCAAGAACACCTTCACATGATTGGCAAGTCACCACGTAATGGTAAGAGCAGAGTTCACAGCAGCACAGAGTATTTCAGGAGATGAGCATGCGGATCTTGTACGTGGTGGTGACTTGCCAATCATGTGAACGTGTTATAGAGGACAGGAGTGGAGGAGATGTAACAGACTGAGCTACGTAATGGTAAGAACAGAGTTCACAACAGCACAGAGTATTTCAGGAGAGGAGCTTGCAGATTCAGTGCTGCTGTGAACTCTGCTCTTACCATTACGTAGCTCAGTCTGTTACCTCTCCTCCACTCCTGTCCTCAATAACACCTTCACATGATTGGCAAGTCACCACCCCGCACAAGATCTGCACGCTCATCTCCTGAAATACTCTGTGCTGCTGTGAACTCTGCTCTTACCATTACGTGGCGACTTGCCAATCATGTGAAGGTGTTCTGGAGGACCGGAGTGGAGGAGAGGTAACAGACTGAGAGCTGCGTAATGGTAAGAGCAGAGTTCACAGCAGCACTGAATCTGCATGCTCATCTCCTGAAATACTCTGTGCTGCCTTAAACTCTATGGACAGGTCAGGATCCTGTTTCTTTTAAATGCTGCACTGTAGCGCAGCCTTATATAGTGGATCGAGCGGGTTCCCCAGCAGCATTTAAAAGAAACCGTGTTTGTGTATGTGTGTGTTTGTGTATATATGTGTGTTTGGGTATGTGACTTTGTCTGTTTTTGTTTTTATATGTGTGTTTGTGTATATGTGTGTGTGTGTGTATATATGGGTGTGTTTGTGTATATGCGTTTGTGTATATGTTTGTGTATATATGGGTGTATTTGTGTATATGTTTGTGTGTAGATGTTTGTGTGTTTTTGTATATGTGTGTGTTTGTGTATATGGGTGTGTGTTTGTGTGTATATATGGGTGTGTTTGTATATATGTGTTTGTGTATATGTGTGTTTGGGTATGTGTGTTTTTGTTTGTATATGTGTGAGTTTGTGTATATGTGTGTGTGTGTTTGTCTGTTTATGTGTGTGTGTGTGTGTGTGTGTGTGTGTGTGTGTGTGTGTGTGTGTGTGTGTTTGTATATCTTGTTGTGTTTGTGTATATATGTGTGTTTGTGTATGTTTGTTTGTGTGTGCGTGTATATATGTGTGTAGGTGAGTAGAAGTATTGTTATTGTTCACATTGATAACTGTTTTTTTATGTTGTTGCAGATTTTGATGTACCGATTGGACTACATCTTCGATTCGTTGGACTACTGCGTAGATCTACGTTTTTTCAAATTTTAATAAAATGGTTAACGAGGGTTTTGTTGGGGATTTCTTATTTCAATAAAAAAGAATTGTCTTTGTGGTTTTTTTTAAACTTTATTAGTGCCTAGATAATGGCAGTTGGCTGATTGACAGCGTCCATTATTAAGGCGGTACTTAGTGTTAGCCGGTGCAGAGGCTAGCACTAACCACCCATTATTACCCCGGTACCCACCACCACCAGGGGTGCCGGGAAGAGCTTGGTACGATCCAGTACCCGACCATCTGTTGTGATGGTCGGGTACTGGGGCGGCCGTAGGCTGGTATTATGAGGCTGGGAAGGGCCAAAATCAGTGGACCTTCCCACCCTTGTAATGCTAGGCTGCTGCTGCTGTGTTGTATCGGGCTGGTTATAAAAATGGGGGGGACCCCCACGTCGTTTTTTTTTTTGAATTTAACAAATTTAGCAATAGACGGGTCCCCCACATTTTTAATAACCAGCCATATACAAGGCCGCAGCAGTCTGGCATTACATTGGTGGGAAGGGCCACTGGTTTTGTCCATTCCCAGGCTAATAACACTGTGTTGTATGTGGCTGGTTATGATAAATTGGGTGGAACCCCATGTCTTTTAAAAAGAAAAAATGTAAATAAATAATTTAAAAAAATGACGTGGGGTCCCCCCCACTTTTATAACCAGCCAGATACAACACAGCAGCAGCAGCCTAGCATTACAAGGGTGGGAAGGTCCACTGTTTTTGGCCCTTCCCAGCCTCATAATACCAGCCTGCGGCCGCCCCAGAGCCCGACCATCCCAATGAGATGGTCGGGTACTGGATCGTACCTGGCTCTTCCCGGCACCCCTGGTGGTGGTGGGTACCGGGGTAATAATGGTGGTTAGTGTTAGCCTCTGCACCGGCTAACACTAAGCCTCGCCTTAGTAATGGATGTTGTCACTCAGACAGCGGCCATTACTAAAGTGGTAGTAATAAAATTTGAAAAGAAAAAGACAAAGATATAGATAAAATATTTTATTGAAATAAAGCACCCCCAACACAACCCTCATTAACCATTTTATTGTAGAAAAAAAACACGTCATCTAAGTAGTCCTCGAAACCGACGTAGTCCAAACACCAAACCTGTGAAAAAAAAAAAATAAATAAAACATGTCGTAGGCTTAGATTCAGTTTAATGTGTGATACTGACTGTTATACCATGTATAGAAGCCTGCCGTGAAGTTGACTTAGATACAGGGCGCCAGCAGACAGTATCATACATGGCCATACATACATATATACAAACATACATACAAGCATGCACATATATACATGCAAATATACATACATGCAAACATACACACATATATACATGCAAACTATCATACATACATGCATACACACACACACATGAAAACATACATACAAACAAACATGCAAAGATACATACATACATATATACAAGCATGCACAAATATACATGCAAACATAAATACATGCAAACATAATTACATACATGCACATATATATAAACATACATGCAAACATACATGCAAAAATAAAAACATGCAAACATACATACATGCACATATATACATACATACATGACAACATACATACAAACATACATGACAACATACATACATGCAAACATACATACATACATGCAAACATACATACACACATGCAAACATATATACATGCAAATATACATACAAACATGCACATGTATACATAAATGCCAACATACATGCAAACATACATGCACATATATACATACATACATACATACATGACAACATACATACATGCAAATATATACATGCACACATGCACATATATACATACATGCCAACATACATGCACATATATACATACATGACAACATACATACATGACAACATACATATATATATATACACACATGCAAATATACATACAAACATGCATACATACATACATGCAAACATACATTCATGCAAACACACATACATGCAAACATACATACATTCATGCAAACATACATACAAATATACATACACACATATATACATACATACATACATACATACATACATGACAACATACATACATACATGACAACATACATGCAAAAATACATACATGCAAACATACATACATGCAAATATATACATGCAAATATACATACAAACATGCACATATATACATACATGCCAACATACATGCACAGATATACATACATGACAACATACATACACAGATATACATACATGACAACATACATACATGCCAACATACATACATACATACATGCCAAAAAAAATAATAATACGTTCATACTTACTTTCCTCCTGTCCGGCCTCCAGCGATGACGTTTCATCCATGTCGCCGCTGCAGCCTGTGATTGGCTGCAGAAGCGGTCACGTGGGATGAAGCGTCATCCTGGCGTGCGTGACCGCCACTACAGCCTGTGATTGGCTGCAGCGGCGAAAGGGATGAAACGTCATCGCTGGAGGCCGGACAGGAGGAAAGTAAGTACAAACGTATAATTTTTATTTTTTTATTACATTTATTAAAATTGTATTTTCCGCGCGCCGAGCATGTACTGTGAAGGTTGCTGAAAGAGTTAGTGCAGCCCATTAACTCTATCAGCACCCCGGACAGTAGCATGCTCGGCGCACGGAAGTGACAGGTTCGGTCAGAACTAGTTCGGTCCGAACCGAACTTTTTTGTGAAATTCGGCAAACTAGCCGAACCGAACTTTTGATAAGTTCGCTCATCTCTATTCGTAAGGGAACCAATGCACACAGTGCATAGAAATACTTAGACTTGTAGTACTCCAGAGAATGGAGTCCTTTTTTTTTTTTCTTACACAGGCAATAAAGAAATATTTTTCCCACGCCAATAATATGCACAGCTGCGGCACACAAACATTTAGACTTATTTAGTGATGGTCACCACAGGTCTGGCTTCAGAAACCCTTAGGGTATGTTCACACGATGAGAGGCATTTACGTGTGAAAAGACAGACTGTTTACAGCTGCCTCGTTTCACACGTAAATGCTCCTCCTCGTAATTTACGAGGCGTCTGAGACGCTCGTAAATCTTGAGCTGTGCTTCATTGAGTTCAATGAAGAACAGCTCAAATTACGTGGCAAAGAAGTGCCCTGCACTTCTTTGCCGAGGAAGTCAATTTACGCGTCGTCGTTTGACAGCTGTCAAACGACGATGCGTAAATTACAGGTCGTCTGCACAATACGTCGGCAAACCCATTCAAATGAATGGGCAGATGTTTGCCGACGTATTGCAGCCCTATTTTCAGACGTAAAACGAGGCATAATACGCCTCGTTTACGTCTGAAAATAGGTTGTGTGAACCCAGCCTTAGTGATCCATTGTTATCTCTCTGGAAACATAAGGTGGGTCATATAAATGAGTGGCCAATGATGTACTATTTGGACAAAATTGGTATGACAGAGTGAGATCCACTCTCCATTTTGTCTAATAGAGGAGGGTCCTGAGCGGTGGAGGGGATAGAGTATATGAGAAGAGGTTGTTTTTACTAGACAAATCCTTTAAACTGCCAATGCAAAATAAGCACAAAAAAAGTTATATCAATTTTCGCTTCAAATTTTGCCACAAACAGAAATGAGCACATCGATTATTTTTTTTGCAGAAGCATTCCCTACTAACTAGAAAGGTTATTGTATTATTTTCTTTCCCTGTTCTTTTCTGAAAAAACCCAAAAAACCCACAGAGGTTGAAACAAGCATGTACCCTTACAAATATCTCATTATGGACATTATATTGATAAATCTAGACCCCGATGGATAATTTCTTGCATATCTTAACTTGCTAGGTATGCTCACTGGCACAGACAATAGGGATCACATTGGCAATGATTCTTTGATTTTTCTATTTTTAACCCAGTGTACACCTTAGTAATAAAAAAATTAACCAACTTTGTAAATAGTCTTAACTAAAAACATCCTGTTATTTTGTGTCTACAGCTCATGTAAATTTCAATATACATACTATTATATTTATTTTGTTGCTGTTGTTTGATACTCTGGTTTTCACTCCTGGGGGATGCTCAGTAGTTTGTGTTGCATGCTCAGCAATTTTCCGGGGTGCGACTAGTTTTACCAATGATGTTAATAAACTCGTTACTTCAATCTGTTATGTTTTTTGTTAGATAGTATTGGAGCGTTACTCTATCATACATCATCAAACTGGGTAAGAACCTTATTTGGGTAAGATATAATTTCTGTATCTGGGTACTTACATATTTAGACCCATGCATGTACTGTGCACTCTCTCTCTCTCTCTCTGTCGTTATCTTTACATATATACACTCAGTGGCGTAACTACCGCCATAGTGGCTGCTACAGGGCCCGCGGCATGAGGGGGCCCGTGTCGCCCGCCGGCACGGGCCCCCACCATGGCCGGAGGCTCCGCTAGCAGCCGCTATCGCTGCTACAGCGCCACGCCACTAAACACTACGGCAGAGCAGGGAGGTATCTCCCCGCTTTGCCATTAAACAAAATACATGTATCCCCTATCCACAGGATAGGGGATACATGTATAATCTCTGGCAGTGATAGGGAGAACGGGGGACCGAAAGTCCCCTGAAGTTCTCCATCACAAACCTCGGACTTCTGGGGTCTGTGTCGGCAGCTCCGTAGAAATGAATGGAGTGCCGGTCGCGCTTGTGCGCATGCGTGAACAGCGCTCCTTTCATTTTTATTGAGCTGCGCAGACGCCGGAAGTCAGAGGTTAGTCATGGAGAACTTCGGGGGACTTTCGGTCCCCCGTTGTCCTTATCAGTGCCAGCGATCACACATGTATCCCCTATCCTGTGGATAGGGGATACATGTCTTTTGTAGGACACACTGTAGGTCAGATTTTTTTGGGGGGTTGGGGTTGCATGGCGTTACCTATAGGAGGGCTGTATAGCCTTACCTACAGGGGGGCTGTATAGCGTTACCTACAGGGGGGCTGTATAGCATTACCTACAGACGTATTTTGCTACTGCGTGTGAACATACCCTTAGTGGGACATAGACCATAAATAGGGAGTGGACCATCGTATTCTGATGTATCCATTTTTTGTGTTATAGTAGTGTTTATTGGTCTAATAACATTTTCTACTTTGAGTGTGTCTACTTTGTCTCCTCCTCTCTTTTTTTCTATTGCCTGATAGATTTTATCTTTGAGAGCAATTGGTAGAGCATCTTTATAAACTAGCAGTGTATATATTATTCCCTTTGTTTATTGCCTGTCCGTCTTTCTTATTATATTTCCTATGCAGACTTTTGTGTTTCCATGGTAACAGACTACAGACAGAAACCCCGTGGAGCCTGATCCTGCAGTCATACTCCCATCCATCTGTTCCCTACTTGTTGCTAACATACATTTGGAAAGTTAGACAAATAGACCTGTATAAGGGCTGTGTAATCTGCCTACAAAAAATGGACATTTGTAATCTGGTTAATTGTTTTAAAGGGATCCTGTCATCAACATCTTACCTGTCAAACTCGCCTGACCCCTCAATGGCCGCAGCTGTCCAGAGTGCATTCCTGTTCTCTTCTTTCCTGAAGTCCTCTTCTGTCTGTAAATGTAGTCGTTTAAACTCTTCCCGCCTTTTATGGTAATTAGTTTTCCCTCTGGGACTCAGCTTCTTAACCCCGCCCACCGCCGGCACTTGTCCGGCCCTGACTAGCTAAGGAGCTGTCAATCAAAAAGAAGGAGGTGGAGTCCACTCTGAGACGCTGGAGGAATGAAAATCTGACTCTTTTCAGATGAAGATTTGACTCTTTTCTGCTCATTTGCATACGGCGTGGGACCGCTGAAAAACTGAATACTAAAGGTACAGAGCTTACTTAGAACATATTTATAGCTTAGATGACAATGATTTTTCACCCACTTTCACCAGGTATTGCTGGCTTTACAGCTAAAATGCTGGTGACAGGTTCCCTTTAAGCATTACTTTGTTTTACAGCATTTTTACTTGCATTAATGTACTTTTAGACCGGAACATTTTGGCCCAGGCAATGAACGCCATTCAACGAGAGCCGATCAACGAGACAGCTCACAAGGAGCTAGTATGGGGACGAGCGCTTGTTACACCGATCACTCATCCCCATACATTTGTATCATGTAGGCAGCGCGTCTCCCTGTTTACACAGGGAGATGTGCTGTCGACAACGATAATATTTTGCACTTTTAAAACAATACGATCAGCCGATGAACGAGTGTTTGCTCTTTCATCTGCTGATCGGTGCCCTGTTTACACAGGGCAGTTATCGGGAACGAGCGTTCTTTGAACACTGGTTTGCCTGATAATGCTCCAGTGTAAAAAGGCCTTTACTTTGTAGGTATACAAAGGTGCGTCAATATCGATTACTAAATGCTGTACGCCAATTAATAATTATAATGAAGCTACAAAATTGATCAGCATATGTGTCATACTATATGTTGTCTTTAAACTATATGCTACCACAATTCTGCTTTAGAAATCTCCTCTCTGTTGACCTTGTCTTACAGTTGAAATATGAGTATCAGTATATGTAATGGTTAGCTGTTTTTACCCATAATATTAAATTTCAGCAAGATTAACAGTATATATTTGCAGTTTATTGTGGCCAGCCTCGTATGTTGCTATTTAGCAAATAATCCAGGAAATGATGAAACAAAGTGGAAATATTCAGAATTATAGTATATAAACTCGTCCACACATCAGATTAGACAAAGGCCTTATGCAGAAGGCAGGAGTGTGCAGGTGGCTGTACAGCGGCACATATAGTGGCTGAAGCTCCATACTACGGCACGACGGCCACTCCTTGTGCTTCCATATGCATATGGTACCTCCATACAGTGCCATATATTGGAGATATTATTTCCTAGAAGCAATGCTTCTAGAATAATAGCTCTGCAATACTGCCTGTGGTAGAGCATGTTTATAGAAGTGCAGTAGGGCCCCAAAGAAGCCACAATGTGGTTTAGGTTACCAAAAAAAAAACACTTGAAAAAACTGTACCAAGATTGCCCTGTGCAGCAATGTACAATACTGATCATCTATTGGTTTATGTTTAATAATTCATTATGGTGCATTCGCATTGGGAAGCAGTAAAATTTGCCATGGCTGCATTGTGATAGTGGTTTCAGTGTATGGCAAATACCGCCCGGACAGTGGCGTAACTACCGCTATAGCAGCCGTAGCGGCTGCTACGGGGCCCGCGGCATGAGGCTCCGCTAGCTGCCGCTATGGCTGCTACAGCGCGACGCCACTGAACACTACGGCAGAGCAGGGAGGTATCTCCCCGCTCTGCCATTAAAGGGGCTGTTCCTACATAAGACATGTATCCCCTATCCACAGGTCCCCCGTTCTCCTTATCGCTGCCAGCGATCACATATGGATCCTGTGGATAGGGGATACATGTCTTTTGTAGGACAAACTATAGGTCTGATTTTTTTGGGGGGTTGGGGCTGTACGGCGTTACCTACAGGGGGGGCTGTATAGCATTACCAACAGGGGGGAGCTGTATAGCGTTAACTACAGGTGGGCTGTATAGCGTGACCTACAGGCGGGGCGGTATAGCGTGACCTACAGGGGGGCTGTATAGTGTTACCTACAGGGGGGACTGTATAGCGTTACCTACAGGGGGGGATGTATAGCGTTACTTACAGGGGGGCTGTATAGCGTTACCTACAGGGGGGCTGTATAGCGTTATCTACAGGGGGGCTGTATGGCGTTACCTACAGGGGGGCTGTATGGCGTTACCTACAGGGGGGCTGTATGGCGCTATCTACAGGGGGTCTGTATAGCGTTACCTACAGGGGGGCTGTGTGGTGTTACCTACAGGGGGGCTGTATGGCGTTACCTACAGGGGGTCTGTATAGCGTTACCTACAGGGGGGGCTGTGTGGTGTTACCTACAGGGGGGCTGTATGGCGTTACCTACAGGAGGGGCTGTATAGCGTTATCTACAGGGGGGGCTGTATGGCGTTATCTACCGGGGGGCTGTATAGCGTTACCTACAGGGGGGCTGTATGGCGTTACCTACAGGGGGGCTGTAAAAAAAGGCACTATCTACAATGGGGGGGTTGTGTGACACCCAGGGGAGGGGGGGCCCAGTCAAAAGTTTGCTGTGGGGCCCAGTCTTTCCTAGTTACGCCCCTAGCCCGGTGTGACTATACCCTAGGCCTCCTGGGCAAGGTAGAGTCGTGTATTAGGGCCTGTACCGAGGCATATAATCCCTATGTCTATGAAATTAGAGGCATACAAAAGGTACAGTAGAGCCCCATAGATGTCTGTGGGTGCCATATTACGGTTCCGTACAACCCGTAGTTTGTACGGAGCCATAATTCGGCAGTGTGCAATACCTCTTAATGGCTGTCCTCAATTCCAGGTGCTTTGGTGAGTCCTCAGGCTGCCTTTTTTGTTTTTTACCAGGAAGCGTACTTACTTGTGCTTTCTTTATCAAAATTAATAAAAAATCGAGTGGAATCTAGAACTCCTCGAATTAGACACGTCACACATGCCCCAGAGGAAGCCGGAAGGGCGAAACCCAGGGTCGGGCGAGAGTGTTTGGCGTGCCGCCTAGAAATTTTAAAGATTTTTACTTACCTTGATGCTTTTATTTCTTGTTACTTCTGTGAGTACGGATTAAACTTGGCGTGGAGCAATCTTTTTGCAGAGGGTGTTGCACTATGTGTCTTCCTTTTTCCATCTATTAGAGACATAAGATCCTTTTCCTACCAGGAGTTCTTTGAATGTGGAGAGAGACGATAAGGAGCTTGGTGGAACTACAAGGATAAGAATTACCATCCACACCCTCATTGGATTGCGGACTGTCCACTGCATTTTTCTGGGAGAGAGCCCATACTGAATGATATTGGACTGTTACCAGTGCCGTCTGAGCGGTAAACTTCACTGTACTTTATATATGTTATTTAGGGTATTTGTTGGATCATACCCAATTTAGTTTTGCCTGCTCCGGTCTGAGAGAGATTTTGTGGATATTTGAGCCAAGAGAAACCACCATTATATTAATAAAAAATCTGTTCTGCTTTTGTTTGTTAAACTTAAGCCTAAATTCGACTATTTTTGCTATATATACTACCGTTCAAAAGTTTGGGGTCACCCAGACAATTTAGTGTTTTCCATGAAAACTCCCACTTATATTTATCAAACGAGTTGCAAAATGACTAGAAAATATAGTCAAGACATTGACAAGGTTAGAAATAATGATTTTTATTTGAAATAATAATTTTCTCCTTCAAATTTTGCTTTCGTCAAAGAATGCTCCATTTGCAGCAATTACAGCATTGCAGACCTTTGGCATTCTAGCTCTTAATTTGCTGAGGTAATCGGGAGAAATTTCACCCCATGCTTCCAGAAGCCCCTCCCACAAGTTGGATTGGCTTGATGGGCACTTCTTGCGTACCATACAGTCAAAATGCTCCCTCAACAGCTCTATGGGGTTGAGATCTGGTGACTGCGCTGGCCACTCCATTACAGATAGAATACCAGCTTCTTCCCTAAATAGTTCTTGCATAATTTTGAGGTGTGCTTTGGGTCATTGTCCTGTTGTAGGATGAAATTGACTCCAATCAAGCGCTGTCCACAGGGTATGGCATGGCGTTGCAAAATGGAGTGATAGCCTTCCTTATTCAAAATCCCTTTTACCTTGTACAAATCTCCCACTTTACCAGCACCAAAGCAACCCCAGACCATCACATTACCTCCACCATGCTTGACAGATGGCGTCAGGCACTCTTCCAGCATCTTTTCAGTTGTTCTGCGTCTCACAAATGTTCTTCTGTGTGATCCAAACACCTCAAACTTCGATTTGTCTGTCCATAACACTTTTTTCCAATCTTCCTCTGTCCAATGTCTGTGTGCTTTTGCCCATATTAATCTTTTCCTTTTATTAGCCAGTCTCAGATATGGCTTTTTCTTTGCCACTCTGCCCTGAAGGCCAGCATCCCGGAGTCGCCTCTTCACTGTAGACGTTGACACTGGCGTTTTGCGGGTACTATTTAATAAAGCTGCCAGTTGAGGACCTGTGAGGCATCTATTTCTCAAACTAGAGACTCTAATGTACTTGTCTTGTTGCTCAGTTGTGCAGCGGGGCCTCTCACTTCTCTTTCTACTCTGGTTAGAGCCTGTTTGTGCTGTCCTCTGAAGGGAGTAGTACACACCGTTGTAGGAAATCTTCAGTTTCTTGGCAATTTCTCGCATGGAATAGCCTTCATTTCTAAGAACAAGAATAAACTGTCGAGTTTCACATGAAAGCTCTCTTTTTCTGGCCATTTTGAGAGTTTAATCGAACCCACAAATGTAATGCTCCAGATTCTCAACTAGCTCAAAGGAAGGTCAGTTTTATAGCTCCTCTAAACAGAAAACAGTTTACAGCGGTGCTAACTTAATTGCACAAGGGTTTTCAAGTGTTTTCTAATCATCCATTAGCCTTCTAACACAGTTAGAAAACACAATGTACCATTAGAACACTGGAGTGATGGTTGCTGGAAATGGGCCTCTATACACCTATGTAGATATTGCATTAAAAACCAGACGTTTGCAGCTAGAATAGTCATTTAGCACATTAACAATGTATAGAGTGTATTTCTGATTAATTTAGTGTTATCTTTATTGAAAAAAACTGTGCTTTTCTTGCAAAAGTAAGGAAATTTCTAAGTGACCCTAAACTTTTGAACGGTAGTGTATATTTTACCCATCAGTAATGCAAGCGACAGCAGTAATACAAGCAAACCTGAGCACTATTATTTGTGTTTGCATTTGTACTTTCAACAAAGAGAAAAAAGTAAGTCTTGCATTAATAATTGATTGAGTATGAAGGGAGCGATTAATATGATAAAGAGGGAAACGGTCTAATATGTTCTAAATCACTATAAGTGATGTTATAGATGACCCAGAGCTAGGAGCTGTACATCTAGAAAGATTAACATCTCAAACTGTTTGTCTTCAATGATGTGGAAGATACAGGCTCCTGAGAGTAAATTTAGCTGCTTCATAAAAGCGTTGAAGATAATGTGCTGGCTACACGTCTCCTTATTGATCTACAAGATAAAAGTAGTATTGAGGTTTTGTGATTGATATGCTGGCCTCCTTCCTTGTGTTAAGGCTTCTGAAACGATTACAACTGTACTGGAAAAAAAAACGGACTTATCCAAAAGTAGCAAATCAATAGTTTCTCCTTCAGTATAACCTGAAAAATCAACCCCTTGTTCTGAATTGTGCATGTTTCCTTTTACAGCTTATTTAAGCAATGGGTAATGACTGTATTTGACATTCAGATGTTTTGTATCAGACATATATTGATGCATATACAGTACAACTACATAAACACTTGCATGCAAAGGTTCTGAATCACTAAGAAGTTTGCTTTTAAAAATAATAGAAGTTTTTGAAGTTGTTCTAAAGAAATTTCAAAAATGCTATTCTTAACCTGTATTAGTAAGACAGCCTTCAATATCCTCTGTTCACACTATGGAATTCCACTTTCCTCATGGCAGACTGTAGGAGCAGAACAGAGCTGTGATTTCCTAAACCAGGTTGTCTCATGATGACAACTCCTTTCTAAATGGAAGTCGGCACGGTGATCAGCTGATCGGTGTGGAACCAGCTTCTTGAACCCAGCTTATATTCACTGTAGAGGAAATGTACCAGTATTTGGCGGTCCATTAAATGCATGAACAGGCCGGGTCCTCCAGAGTGGCTTTCCAATCTGGCTCATAGAGGAGAGTTCAGAGCCGAGGACCTGTTTTATGACGTCCATATGCACTAATAAAAAATATGGAATAATAGAGACATTAAAGAGGCTCTGTCACCAGATTTTGCAACCCCTATCTGCTATTGCAGCAGATAGGCGCTGCAATGTAGATTACAGTAACGTTTTTATTTTTAAAAAACGAGCAAGCCTCATTAGCATAAATACAAAAATGGTCATAACTTGGCCAAAAATGCTCGTTTTTAAAAAATAAAAACGTTACTGTAATCTACATTGCAGCGCCTATCTGCTGCAATAGCAGATAGGGGTTGCAAAATCTGGTGACAGAGCCTCTTTAAGAGACAGTAGAACAAAGGACAGTGGAATTTCTGTTCAACTGGCAAAGTTAGAAATGGGTAAAATGTTTTGACCAATGTTTATGTAATGGAGTAAAGGATATTTTTAATAGAATATGTACCTGAATTTAATCGCATTCTGTCTCTTTGGCCAGTTTCAGACAACCACAATGTGGCTGCATTTTAGCATGGCTGCAATACCCAGACCACATGCCGTTCTAGTGCACAAAATTTAGATCATATTGTGGCCTGGAAACAAGCTTTACAGTCATGGTCCATGAAATCTGCACTCAAGGACCAAACTGAAGCACATATGATATTAAAATATTGTATTAAGTCCTGTACTTATTTACTTTGCCTTACTTACATTACTTTTTAGTATTTACTATTTGTAAAAACGTTGCATCTCCTGTCTTGTTATATTGCTGATTGGTCACAAAGTAAAACGCAGTGGGTACACAAACAATTATTAATTGGAGTATGAACGCATATGCGGTGACATCCACATATGAAATATGACACTTGCTTATGACATTAATGGCTCTAGTTTGTAGATGGAGGCGAGCCTGCCTTTTATATAAATGTAGGCTTTGCATTCGCCAAATTAATTCTCTTCCTGCAAGGTGTATGGACCCAAGTGACCTTTTTCATAGAGTGTACAGCAGTGTAAGTGGTTCTCTTAAAGAGGTGGTGTCCCTATTAAAGTACTTAGACTTGAGCTACTTTGGACCACCTGATGAGTACGGGCTGGACTCTAGGTAGCGCTAAGTGTTGGGCGGTGTACACATTTATACATACAGTACCCATTCAAGGTGGTCAGAAGGTAAAGCCACGAAGTTTAGCAATACAGGACCCACGGAGGCCATGAGCAATCATAGACAAGTGGGTGGTTGAACCCCATAAAATTTGCCAAGGCGGGGTAAGCTGGGGCAGGGAGTAGTCTCCTGGAGACCCACAGTGGCAAACTAGCCATTCGGGTGAATCCTAAATCAATTTGGTGTTTATGCAACCATTCAGCTATTAAAGTCTACGATCCCACTACGTTTTTGACCCACAACCATTAAAATTAGCGTGCCGGTATGGGTACTAAGGAAAATAAAGTTCAACTGTGACTGCATCATCTTCTAGCAAGGTGCCATGCCACCATTACACCCTCAGCCATATCTGTGCAAGCAGCCCCTCCATGTCCAAGAGCAGTGTAGAAGTTGACAGAGAAACTGGCCTGTAGCACTGGGTCTACAGAATGAGGCATCCTGAGGATGGCACAAACACCAATCGAAGACCCCCTCTCCCGCCCTCTCACTGGAGAGCCAATAGGAAGCTAAACAGTTTGAACTGATAAACTAAAATACTGTAACTGAGATGGGGTTTTGAAATAGTTATGAGCCCAATTCTTTATGATGCCCAGGCAGTCATAGCAGACATGTAAACTAGTCATAGTACATGTGTGCATCTGTCTGTCAGTCAGTGTCCTGTGAAAACTACAAGTTCTATCAGGCAGTGAGGAGAGCAGTTGAGGTTCTCTCAGTGGAAAAAAAAAATAATATGCAGGCAGTGTTTGTCTGCACTCTGCATACATAAAAAATTTACAGTAAGCGTCTTTGGGGTTCTCTCTTATTTTTCAGCAGGCAGACACCGTCAGTAGTTATCTGCACTTTTTTCTATGTATCTCCAAGGACTGAAGTCAGCCCATGAAATAGCATGGAGACATGAAATGTAATTTGACTGCCCCCATAGGCTAGGAGCTACCTTCTTTGCGAAGAGATGCTATGAACGCCTGCTGTATTCCACATTAAACAATACAACTGGAATCAGAAGGATTTCTAAATTAAGGTCCATCACTGGTCCAAATATTGCAGTCGCCAAGCAGAAAACTTCCTTAGCTTCGAAACTAAGCATAAAAAAATAATATATAAATAAGATAATATGCATTTCACCAGTTTGGATTTTGTTTTAAACTCTAAACTTTAAAAACTGATGACCAAATTCAGCCTGTTTTTTTTACATTTTTCTCATCTCTAAATTACGCTATTGTTATTGTTTAGAATGTAATTGTAACGTTATATTTATATTGTTATAATTGTATATCTAGGAAAACAGTTAATCTATTCCAGTGGAATGAAATAGTAATAGCAGCACTTGGTAAAATGATCCACAGACATATAATACATTATGACGTGGGGATACAACTCTTTTACAAGGTCATTATCCTGGAACACAGCTTTCATTCTGTATGAGATTGGTCAGGGAAGAGGAACACGCTGAACTAGCCTTTCTAAATTTTGCAAAGACAGCATTTTATTTCATAATTTATTATCACCAGGCAAAGTTGTCCTCAAAACCAAATCTGTACGTAGATAATACGTAGATAATAAATGAAAAAAAAAGCTGATCTACTTGTTTGTCTGTTTTAAAGTTTACTCGGCCACTAACAATGCATCCAGGCTGCAGAATTTGCATTAAATCAGAATATTGTATCGAATTAATATAATTTACTTTTCACTATAAGAAACAATAACAGAGTATTATTAAAATCATTTGCATGTCAGACTATATTGGTGGGGGGAGAAACAGAATGTGGGGAGAGGACTAGACAACAAGATAAGGAGATCCTTTCGTTACAAAACATCAGTG
The DNA here is from genome assembly GCF_050947455.1 of Rhinoderma darwinii. NCBI lineage: Eukaryota > Metazoa > Chordata > Amphibia > Anura > Rhinodermatidae > Rhinoderma > Rhinoderma darwinii. The sequence goes on from NC_134688.1 coordinate 349,435,641, forward strand.
TAAATAAAAAGGACCGATTAATGTCAAATCACATTTCTGATAATAAAAGTGAAAAACTGACAGGCAAGTTAAAGTGTATGTTCACAAATGCCAGAAGTCTAGCAAGCAAAATGGGGGAGCTGGAGGCCTTGATACTGGAAGAAAATATAGATATAGTTGGTGTTGCTGAAACATGGCTGGACTCTTCACATGACTGGGCTGTAAATCTACAGGGTTTTACACTTTTTCGTAAAGACAGGACAAATAGGAAAGGTGGTGGTGTATGTCTGTATGTGAGAAGTGATATGAAGGCGAGTGTGAAAGAGACAATAGTGGGTGAAGACTGTGAGGAGGTTGAAACCTTGTGGGTGGAACTAGAAAGGGAGGTAAACACTGAAAAAATTACTTTTGGTGTAATCTATAGACCCCCCAATATAACTGAGGAGATGGAAGGTCAGCTATATAAACAGATGGAGCGGGCTGCACAGGCGGGTACTGTAGTGATAATGGGAGATTTTAATTTCCGGGATATTAATTGGTGTCATGGTTCGGCTTCAACTGCAAAGGGGAGACATTTCCTCAACCTGTTGCAGGAAAATTTTATGGGCCAGTTTGGTTTGTGGAAGACCCGACTAGAGGTGAAGCTCTGTTGGATCTGGTCATTTCTAATAATGCAGATCTTGTTGGGAATGTCAATGTTCGTGAAAACCTCGGTAACAGTGATCACAATATAGTTACATTTTACCTATACTGTAAAAAACAAACGCAGGCTGGGAGGGCAAAAACATTTAATTTTAAGAAAGCCAATTTCCCCAGGATGAGGGCTGCAATTCAGGATATAGACTGGGAAGAACTAATGTCAAATAATGGAACAAATGATAAATGGGAGATTTTCAAATCTACTTTGAGTTATTATAGTGCAAAATTTATTCCTACAGGTAATAAGTATAAACGACTCAAACTAAACCCCACATGGCTTACACCTTCTGTGAAAGGGGCAATACATGACAAAAAAAGGGCATTTAAAAAATACAAATCTGAGGGTACAGCTGTAGCCTTTGTAAAATATAAAGAGCTTAATAAAATCTGTAAAAATGTAATAAAATTAGCAAAAATACAAAATGAAAGGCAGGTGGCCAGGGATAGTAAAACAAATCCCAAAAAATTCTTCAAGCATATAAATGCAAAAAAGCCAAGGTCTGAACATGTAGGACCCCTAGATAATGGTAATGGGGAGTTGATCACAGGGGATCAAGAGAAGGCAGAGTTACTAAATGGGTTCTTTAGCTCTGTATATACAACTGAAGAAAGAGCAGCTGATGTAGCCGGTGCCAGTGCTGTTAATATATCAGTTGATATACTGAATTGGATGAATGTAGAGATGGTCCAAGCTAAATTAAATAAAATAAATGTGCACAAGGCCCCGGGACCAGATGGGTTACACCCTAGAATTCTTAAAGAGCTTAGTTCAGTTATTTCTGTCCCCCTTTTCATAATATTCAGAGAATCTCTAGTGACTGGTATAGTGCCAAGGGACTGGCGCAGGGCAAATGTGGTGCCTATTTTCAAAAAGGGCTCTAGGTCTTCCCCGGGTAATTATAGACCAGTAAGCTTAACATCCATCGTGGGGAAAATGTTTGAGGGGCTATTGAGGGACTATATACAGGATTATGTGACAATAAATAGCATTATAAGTGACAGCCAGCACGGTTTTACTAAGGACAGAAGTTGTCAAACTAACCTAATCTGTTTTTATGAAGAGGTGAGCAGAAGTCTAGACAGAGGGGCCGCTGTGGATTTAGTGTTTTTGGACTTTGCAAAGGCATTTGACACTGTCCCCCATAGACGCCTAATGGGTAAATTAAGGACTATAGGTTTAGAAAATATAGTTTGTAATTGGATTGAGAATTGGCTCAAGGACCGTATCCAGAGAGTTGTGGTCAATGATTCCTACTCTGAATGGTCCCCAGTTATAAGTGGTGTACCCCAGGGTTCAGTGCTGGGACCACTATTATTCAACTTATTTATTAATGATATAGAGGAAGGGATTAATAGCACTATTTCTATTTTTGCAGATGACACCAAGCTATGTAATATAGTTCAGACTATGGAAGATGTTCATGAATTACAGGCAGATTTAAACAAACTAAGTGTTTGGGCGTCCACTTGGCAGATGAAGTTTAATGTAGATAAATGTAAAGTTATGCATCTGGGTACCAACAACCTGCATGCATCATATGTCCTAGGGGGCGCTACACTGGCGGATTCACTTGTTGAGAAGGATCTGGGTGTACTTGTAAATCATAAACTCAATAACAGCATGCAGTGTCAATCAGCTGCTTCAAAGGCCAGCAGGATATTGTCGTGTATTAAAAGAGGCATGGACTCACGGGACAGGGATGTAATAATGCCACTTTACAAAGCATTAGTGAGGCCTCATCTAGAATATGCAGTTCAGTTCTGGGCTCCAGTTCATAGAAAGGATGCCCTGGAGTTGGAAAAAATACAAAGAAGAGCAACGAAGCTAATAAGGGGCATGGAGAATTTAAGTTATGAGGAAAGATTGAAAGAATTAAACCTATTTAGCATTGAAAAAAGACGACTAAGGGGGGACATGATTAACTTATATAAATATATTAATGGCACATACAAAAAATATGGTGAAATCCTGTTCCTTGTAAAACCCCCTCAAAAAACAAGGGGGCACTCCCTCCGTCTGGAGAAAAAAAGGTTCAAGCTGCAGAGGCGACAAGGCTTCTTTACAGTAAGAACGGTGAATTTATGGAATAGCCTACCGCAGGAGCTGGTCACAGCAGGGACAGTAGATGGCTTTAAAAAAGGGTTAGATAATTTCCTAGAACAAAAAAATATTAGCTCCTATGTGTAGAAATTTTTCCTTCCCTTTTCCCTTCCCTTGGTTGAACTTGATGGACATGTGTCTTTTTTCAGCCGTACTAACTATGTAACTATGTAACTATGTAACTATGTCATATTCTTTACTACTACATATGTGTTTTTTGTCCCTTAAAGGGGTTTTCCAGGATATTATATTCATAATATCCAGGATAGTACACGGCTGTGTACTGTACTGCAACTCAACCAGGCTCAGCTCCATTCACTTTCAGTAGAAAGCACAGCCACACTGAAATGGATGTCAGTGTCAGGTACTGCAGTGAAGGTGTCACAGCGCTATAACAATCACTGTAGCTCTTCTTTCTGCTGATCAGTGAGGGTCATACATTAATAGCCTATCCTATGTATAAGCCATCAATGTAATAACCTAAGAAAAACATTCAAGGTTATACTCTGGGCAAAAGCAGAAAAAATAGCTATTGCCTGGAGTGGAGGTGTCCATCCCATACACAAAGTGTTTCTTACACGGTTCCAGACAATCAGGGGGTCCACAGATTTTTCTGGCAGGCCACTTTTGCAGCCTACCAGTATGTTGAGTAGTCAGGATCCAGGAAGTGCTACTCATGACTTGCCTAGAAACCTGAACAGGAAGTGATTTACTCTAAAATCTACTCTTGCATCACATTTCCAGACAGGTCTTAACTAATATACCATAATCCTTTGTAGCTAGTGAGCGTGGTTTAACGTCTAAGGCCGTGGACCGTCGTCCTGACTTACCCTCTGATTGCCATGGCCATGGACGAGTGAGTTCCTGGCGGCATCTCCCTCCTGAGAGACGCCGACACTCACTTCCTGGTCCAGGCACTGTCTCCCGCAGGGCGCGTGAGCACGGCCTCAAAGGGCCAGTACGCGCACAGTTGCAGAATACTGCAATCAGCCCAGAATGGTTCAGGGCTATAAAAGGGGCTCTGCCCTCTCGATCCTTGCCTGAGCGTTGTCAAAAAATTGCATTTAATCTCTAAACTTTTTGATCGCATACAGGGGGCAATTTTTTTTTTCCAAACTAGACCTGCGGGGGGCTTACAATCTAATCCAGATTCGTCACGGTGACGAGTGTAAGATGTCATTTCATACACGTGATAGGCACTACGAATACCTGGTTATGCCCTTCGGCCTGTTTAACGTCCCCGCGGTTTTTCAAGAATTCGTCAATGACATTTTCCGTGGTCTCCTCTATGTCTGTGTTGTGGTGTATCTCGATGACATTTAGTTTTTTTCCCCAGATCCAGTAACTCATCAGAGACATGTTCGCCAAGTTTTGCTTAGATTAAGGGAGAACCTATATGCCAAGCTGGAGAAGTGCGTGTTCGAGAGAAAGTTTCTACCCTTCCTGGGCTATATCATCTCCAATCAGGGCCTCAAAATGGATCCTGAGAAGGTAAAGACTGTCATGGAATGGCCACGCCCTCAAGGCTTAAGGGCCATACAGCGCTTCCTGGGATTCGCCAACTTCTACCGGCTGTTCATTCCTAACTTCTCACTGAGAGCTCCCATCTCTACCCTCACCAAAAAGGGCATGAATGCCAAGGTGTGGACTCCAGAAGCAGAGGCTGCGTTCAAGAGCTTAAAGAAGGCCTTCACGTCAGCCTCAATCCTTCATCATCCTGATGTGTCTCTACAGTTTTCGATGGAGGTGGATGCCTCCTCTGTTGGTGCTGGCGCACTTCTGTTCCAGAGAGGGTCCAAAGGCAAGACTGTGGTATGTGGCTACTACTCTAAGCTTTTTTCTCAGCAGAGTGCAACTACTCGATTGGGGATCAGGAGTTACTGCCCATCAAGCTGGCTCTGCAGGAGTGGAGACACCTACTAGAAGGCGCAGCTCATCCATTCCTGGTCTTCTTGGACCACAATAACCTCAACTATCTCAAGACGGCCCAACGGCTGAACCCTCGTCAAGCCAGGTGGTCGCTATTCTTCGTTCGGTTCCAGTTTGAGCTCCACTACCGCCCTGCTGACAAGAATGTGCATTGTCTAGGTCATTCGAGACAGAGGACACTGTGGAGTCCCCACAGAATATCATTGACCCTGCCTGCATCATCTCTGTCAACCCTCTGCAAGTTAGAGACATTCCTCAGGGAAGGACCTTTTTACATCTGGCAGACAGAGGAAGAATCCACCGCTGGGGACACAGTTCCAAGCTGGCAGGTCACGCGGGTGCCGTAAGACCCGAGACCTAATTGCCCGTCAGTTCTGGTGGCCCACGCTGCCTAAAGACATCACAGATTTTGTCTCCTCCTGTACGGTCTGCGCAGCAAATAAAGTTGGTCACTCCAGACCAGCTGGTCTGCTCCAGCCACTGCCTGTGCCCGATGCCCCGTGGCGACATATTGCAATGGACTTTGTCACAGATCTGCTTCTCTCTGCTGGATGCAGTGTGGTCTGGGTGGTGGTGGATCAATTTTCCAAGATGGCTCATTTTGTTCCATTGACTGGTCTGCCTTCTGCTTCCCCACTGGCCGGTCTCTTCGTCCAACACATCTTCCGTCTCCATGACTTGCCTCTGCATATTGTCTCGGATCGAGGGGTACAGTTCACCACTAAGTAAAGGAGAGCACTCTGCGGTCTTCTCGGTGTAAAGTTGGACTTATTCTCGGCCTACTATCCCCAGTCCAATGGCCAAGTCGAGAGGGTTAATCAGATTATGGAGAACGATCTGCGGCACTTTATCTCCAGGCAGCATAATGACTGGGTGCAGCTGCTTCCTTGGGCGGAGTTCTCTTATAACAAACATACTAGTGAGTCCACCACCTCCCGCCCGTTTTTCATTGTCTACGGCCAACATCCATGAATACCTCTTCCTGTTTCCACTATGTCCCAGGTGCCTGCAGCTGACTCTACCTTCAGGGACTTTCTGCAGATATGGCAGCAGACCCGATCTTCTATTCTGCTGGCGGTCGACTGCATGAAGAAAAAGGCAGACACTAGAAGCTCCCCAGTTTCTTCCAGGTACTAAGACCTGGCTGTCTTCCAAGAATATCCGGCTGAAGGTGCCATCTTGCAAGTTTGCCCCCAGGTTCCTCGGACCCTTCGAGATTATGCTGCAAATAAATCCTGTCCCTTACTAGCTTCGGCTGCCTCCTACGCTCAAGATCCCAAACTCCTTCCATGTCTCCCTGCTGAAGCCGGTGGTCCTGAGCCGCTACTGCAGGACTCATAGTTCCGCAGTGGCTCCTGGTGGCTTGTCAGGGACTTTTGAGGTGAGGGAGATCCTGGCCACCAAGAAAGAAGGAGGAAGGACGTTTTATTTGGTGGATTGGAGGGGATTTGGTCCAGAGGAGAGGTCATGGGACCCAGAGGAGAACATTGATTCTCCTGCCCTCATGAAGAAGTTTCTCTCCCGCTCTGGCCCCAAGAAGAGGGGGCGTAAGAGGGGGGATACTGTAACATCTATGGCCGCGGACCGTCGTCCTGACACCCTCTGACTTACTCGGCCATGGACGAGTGAGTTCCCAGCAGCATCTCCCTCCTGAGAGACTCCGGCACTCATTTACTGGTCCGTACACTGTCTCTCGCAGGCCTTAAAGGGCCAGTATGTGCACAGTTGCAATCAGCCCACAATGCTTCAGGACTATAAAAGGGGCTCTGCCCTCTCGATCCTTGCCTTAGTGTTGTTGTGTTAACTAAAGTTTGTCATTGCAAATGGTCTCCTAGTGTTTTCCAGTTCCCAGTGTTACCCGTTCCTGCTGCCTGTACCCTGTGTCCCGTGGTACCGTGCCTCTGGGCCACCAAGAGTTGGAGTCGTGTTGTGCCCTTCGCTGCATCTAGTGTGTCGCACCCCACCGGGTGTCTGTCTACTGTGGGAGCCTCATCTTAGCCTGAATCTACCGCTGCTGTCTTCATTGCCTCAGGTACCCTTTCTGAACTATAGGCTTTGCATTGTACCTGTTTGGCCAGCTGCTATCCCGCTACACGGTACGGCCCAGTGGGTCCACATCCCTGGCCGTGACACATGGCAGTTAGGGATTTGCTCACTTCTACATTTAAGCAGGGCAATGCAGAGCAGCATAAAATAAATATTTACCTACAGCACCCTAATAATTTGCCAGACACACAGGTTCTCAAAGAAACCAGGTAAATAGTATTATACACCATCTAGGTCTAGGACAGTGATGGGGTTAAGGTTTGCTTACCTGGTGGTCTAGGGTATTGAAAGGGTTACTGTTAGTCTACCTAGTGGTCTAGGGCAATGAAGGGGGTTAATTCTTGGATCCCTTGTGGTCTAAGGGCAGCGAAGGCATTCACTTTAGTGGAGGGCAGTGAAGAGGTTAATCTTTCATACCTGGCTCCAGTGGTTACTCCCAGTGACAGATCATCACAAGAGTAGATCGGGCGGCCGTCCGGGCCCAAGGCTCCCAGGGGGCCCATGGCCCCCGGCCAATAACATTTATATAGCGAGGGCCCCGGTGCGAGCGACACATTTAGGCCTCATTTACACGAGCGTGTGCGTTTTGCGCGCGCAAAAAACGCTGCGTTTTGCGCGCGCAAAAGGCACTTGGCAGCTCCGTGTGTCATCCGTGTATGATGCGCGGCTGCGTGATTTTCGCGCAGCCGCCATCATAGAGATGAGGCTAGTCGACGTCCGTCACTGTCCAAGGTGCTGAAAGAGCTAACTGATCGGCAGTAACTCTTTCAGCACCCTCGACAGTGAATGCCGATCACAATATACACCAACCTGTGAATAAAAAAAGATGTTCAAACTTACCATGAACTGCCTGCTTCCTCCAGTCCGGTCTCCCGGCCGTTGCCTTGGTGACGCGTCCCTCTCTCGTCATCCGGCCCCACCTCCCAGGATGACGCCGCAGTCCATGAGACCGCTGCAGCCTGTGATTGGCTGCAGCCTGTGCTTGGCCTGTGATTGGCTGCAGCTGTCACTTGGACTTAACTGTCATCCCGGGAGGTCGGACCGGAGTTATCGGTAAGTCAGAACGTCTTTTTTTTTTTACAGGTTCATGGATTTTCGGAGCGGAAGTCACTGTCCATGGTGCTGAACCAGTTTAACGCTTTCAGCACCGTGGACAGAGACTGTCTCCTGACGTCGCGTACCCGAACATTTTTTACCGGTTTCGGTCAAAACGAGTTTGGCCGAACCCGGTGAAGTTCGGTGCGCTCATCTCGAATTTGACACTCCGTTTGGATGTTTGTAAACAGAAAAGCACGTGGTGCTTTTCTGTTTACATTCAGGAGTTTGACAGCTCTTGCGCGAATCACGCAGTTCGCACGGAAGTGCTTCCGTGCGGCATGCGTGGTTTTCACGCACCCATTGACTTCAATGGGTGCGTGATGCGCGAAAAACGCACGATTTTAGAACATGTCGTGAGTTTTACGCAACGCACGCGCACTGCGCAAAATTCACGCATCGTCTAAACAGCCCCATAGACTATTATAGGTGCGTACGACACGCGTGAAAAGCACGCGCGTCGCACGCGCGTATAATACGCTCGTGTAAATGAGGCCTTACTTGTATCTGCATCCTTAGGAGGTAGATACAAATGAATACTATAGGCTATACTATACTAGGCTATACTATAGGCTGCAGGCCACGTTAGGCCTGCAGCCTATAAGGCACTGGGAAGACTCCCTGCGTGGGTCAGCGTGATGATGTCACTGCATCAAGCTGGTCTGCGCAAGCGTCCCACCCGCAAGGCTGTGAAGCGCTCTGACCATCGCAAGAACGGGGCAAGGTAAATACAATATTTTTTGGGGGGGCTGTGTGGCAATATGCCCTTTGGGATTGCTGTGTATCACTATATACAAGGGGGGAGCTGTGTGGCACAATATACAAGAGAGGGGGCTGTGTGTCACTACATACAAGGGGTGCTGTGTGGCACTATAAACAAGGGGGGCTATGTGGCACTATTTACAAGAGGAGGAGGGCTGTGAGGCGCTATCTACAGAGGGCTGTGTGTGGCGCTATCTACAGAGGTCTGTGTGTGGCGCTAGCTACAGGGGGTCTGTGTGTAGCGCTATCTACAGGGGGCTGTGGCGCTATCTATAGGGGGGCTATGTGTGATGCTATCTACAAGAGCGCTGTCCCTGGCTCTATCTGCAGGGGGCTGTGTGTGGCGCTATCAACAGGGGTGTGTGTGTGTGGTACTCTCTACAAGGGGAGCTGTGTGGCGCTGTCTACAGGGGCTGTATGTGGCTCTATCTACAGGGGCTGTGAGTGGTGCTATCTCTAGGGGCTGTGTGTGGCGCTATCTACAGGGGGTGTTTGGCGCTACCTACAGGGGGTTATGTGTATGTGGTGCTTTACTTTACAGTGTTTGACACAATTATATTCAGGAGCACAGTGTTTGATACTATTTTATTCTTAGGCGCAGTGTATAGTGCTATTATATATAGGGGCACAGTGTATAGCATCATGATAATTGTATCTTTGTTTATAGGTGTGGAAATGTTGAAAAAGTGAGGAGCCGAAGTGGCAAATTCTGCAGAAATGGGTCATGGCTGGGAGAAGTTGGCATGGAGTCTGGACCTGATGGAGAAGAAAAGAGGATAAAAAAAATAAGTCGTCAACTGTGAGTCACTGGATTTATAGAGAATCTGTCACCTCTCTTGACATGTTTATTATAGGAAATCCTTTTCACAAAAAGTCTTTGTGCAGTCCAGGAGGATGTGTCCCTGCATAGTGTGATACTGTCAGTATGTAGGGACACAGCCCTTTGACAGGGGGAATCGTAACAGCCATTTGTTAATGCTTGCACAAAAAGGTAGTGTTAACAATAGTTACGACGCGGCGGAGCAGCGGTGGAGAAGGGGGGGCCAAGTTTGGGCAACAGCCCAAGGCCTATGGTCTATTTAATCTGCCACTGGTTACTCTGCAACAGGAAGCAGAACTCTGATCATTCATCTTCCAGTTCACTCCCTGCACTGATCATAAAGATAAGAGCAGGGAGGTGATAGGGAAAATAGAGCAGCTGTAACTTTTCAGCTGTAAAGTTTTCTCTGTGATCGGGCAAAACGTTTCAGAAGCGATCCTCCAGATCATTAAGGGGGAATCTCGGGGAGTCTGTGTGAGAGCAGACTTTGACTGAGCTGTGGTAGCTTCTGAGCTGTGTGGCTGCACTGCTGTGATTGACAACCACTGCCAGGCAAATGACCATACAGAAAGACTTGCTAGAAAACCCCTACGGATCCTCCAATCGGTGGGGACCATGTAGGTAAGTCTTTGTGTCTGAGATTGGCAGCTCCTCTCCAGGGAACAGCTGTATTTTGATTTTGACCAGAGTATCACTTTAAGTGGTTTGCTATATACCAGTCCTGTTGAACATATCCTCTTCTTAAAAGTATTGTCCAAATTGGCCAACCCAATTCCTTATGCCCTTTACAGGTATGTGGATGTAATAGAGATGAAACCCCCAACCATGGCTTGTTACAGTTACAGTATGTGAATCAGAGCTGTGTCTTGTAACAATCCCAGCAACGTTGTCATTACATGACCATGGACCATATAACATTTAATTATACAAAAACTAACATGAATTTTCTGAAACAGGACAACCACTTTGAAGCCTTAACCTTCATCTATAGCTGCACATCTTGAAAAAAAACACACAAATAATTTATTGCAATAAATCAGTGTTTTCCTAATTTCTGACCATGTAATCAGGAAGTGGCCCGGGAGGCAGCGGGAACCAAGAAGAGTAGGGGGCCCTCTTCTAGAGATAGGTGCAGATCCCAGAGCTGTGGATATGCGATAAATATCCATAATGGGCAAACCCCCTTTAATACTGACCAATGATCGGGTGAACGAGCCTTTATACGAATGCTTGTTCCCGATCGTTGCCCTGTCGCTTGTCGGCAGCACATCTCCCTGTGTAAATAAGATATTGTGCTGCCGACAAGATGAAAAATGTATGGGGACGAATTATCATAATAAGTTACAATTATTTCTCCATGTAAGTGGACAAAACGAGCACCGATCAACAAGCTATATTGTCGATCCGCACTCATTTAATGATCATAATAGCTTCCCGTGTAAAAGAACCTTAACAAGCAGGCGTTGTCTAAAGCAAACAACTTCTTTAAGCCCTCTCTTACAAAACTGTTATCTGAAATAATTATCTCACTTTAGTGATTAAACAGAGCTCACTAGACTTAGTTAGTGCATAAACAGTTAGTGTATAGGTGATTAAACATTGTTCTAATTTTTTTAATTTTTTCACGAGTCAGGAAATATTATAAATTAGATTCTAATTTATAACATTTCCCAGCGCTGGTCACTAGATGGAGCAATTCCCAAAATTGCAGCATTGCATGTGGTAAAGCAACCACATTGCTTTATGCTGCAAAATTTGAGAAAACTCACTCGCTCTAGTGAGCTCTCAGAATCCCCCCTCCTTTATCCTGGCTAGTGCCGGGAGAAACGAGGGGATTGAACGGTCAAACCTCCTACACTGTGTGTCACCATTTTTTGAGCTAACACACGGTGTAGTAGGTTTACATACAGTAGTAAACACAGTAAAACACGTACATACACAGACCTAACTTACCTGCTCCTGCCGCCGCCGCTCCCTCCGGTCCGTCCGCTCCGTCTGCTCCCTCCGCTCCAAGTGCACAAGTCCGGAAGCCGCGACCGGAAGTAGTAATCTTACTGTCCGGCCGCGACTTCCGGTCCACAAGAAAATGGCGCCGGACGTCACATAGTTCAATTTGGACTGTGTGGGAGCGGCGCATGCGCAGTTCCCACACAGATGGCGTACAGCATAGTGGATGGAACGGGCCCCGTTCGCATTCACTATGGGACTGTATGTGCCGTATTCCATGTCTGTATGTGTCGTTAATCGACACATACAGAGATGGAAAAAAAGATGGCAGCCCCCATGGACAAGAAAAAGTGAAAAAATAAAAAAAAGTAAAACACAAACACACAAATAAAGAATTTTTTTTTTAATAAAACACCAAAAGAAAATTGATGTCAAAATTTTTTTTTTCGTGACACTGGTCCTTTAAGGTCGTTTTACACGGGGAGATATTCGCCCCTGTTAACAAACCTTTAATGAGTGCCGATCGTCAATACAGTTTGTCGATCAGTGCTTGATTACTCCCTTCAAATGGAGCAAAGGTCGTTTAGGATGGGGATGAACAATCGTTCTACGATCGCTCGTTCCCATACATTGGCATCATGTCGGCAGCACATCTCCATATTTACACTGGCAGATGTTCTGCTAACTAGCGACTAACTTTCTCTTGAAAGTTCCAAGAAAGAGCTCCATACAGATGGGACATACCGTTTAACTGTTATTTTGAAAAGAATAAACAAAAATAATATAAATCATGTTGCACATGGTAACACATGATTTGGATTACACTTGATTGAATAATAATAATAATAATAATAATAATAATAATAATAATAATCATCATCATCTATATTATAATACTAAATACAGGACATAAGGGGGAAAGTAGAACTTTTTATTAACAAAAAAAGAAAATAATTCAAACTTGTTTTTGCAAATGCCAATCATACATTTCTTCCATTTCTTTCTTCTGACATACCAGACATAAGAACCAAGCAGTGTGTGCTTACATTGCTATTTCCTAATTTATACCTTTGTGCTATGAAAATAGAAACCATGTGAATAAGCATGAAAGAAATATTATATGCAGAATGTTTTGTTCTGTATTAAATACAAGGTCAGCATGATTTTTCTAATTACACCCAAAAGCATCAACGTTCCTACATCAAGGACAAATCCTACTCTTGACAAATACAGGAATATTGTACATATCTTAAGAATTAGAAACAAAAATTAGAAGTTCTGTTCTCAATATGTTAGGTGCTTTCTTTTTTTACTCAACACTCTTTATAAACAGTACATATTTTTCATCAGACTTGGAAAAATATTAAAAATCCTTTAAATACATACTATTCTGGTCCACTAAAAGTAAAAAAAAAAAAAAAGAGATATCAGTTTAATTATAAATTATTTTGGGAATTAAAACACTTAGTTGTATACTAGATATTAGAAATGTTACATTTATCATTTTAACTGAGGGGATTGGAACTATCTTGGGTAGCTGTGCTAAGACGAATGACGTTACCAAACCCAAGAAGCTACTGTAAGTGGAGCTCTTCTGAAAGGTTTGTTTTTATGCTAACTAAATGTCTAGTTATACTTGTATTCCCCATAAAATAACAGTTCTGGATCATCTTTTCTTAGAACACTGCATTGTGTCATTCCTTAGTTATTCCTCCTGGAAATTTATGAATAAATTAACAACTAATTATTACCATTCCACCTATCAAATAAGGTCTATCTCTGCACAGTTTAACATTGTCAGCACTGATTGAACAGTGTCAGAGTGTGTAGGGACACAAAGAATGGTAGATCCCGCTTTATTCATACATTTCAAGGAGGAATAAGAGATAAAAGGTACAAAGTTCTAAGAAAATATGCAGAATCCTAAGAAAGGATGCTCCAGATGTCCCAAAAAAACGAACTCTTTTAGTTTTTAGAAAGAAAATTAATTTCACCTTAAAGGTTAGTTTTTAACTGATTCTCTTTTATTTTTAAATTATGGGATTATTATTCAGTATTGATAATTCAAAGTATGGTATGCACAAGCCGAGAAGAGATTGAGTGGAGAACACCACATACCAAAAATCTTCTGAAATGTATCTGGACTACCACGATTTTTATATACAATTTTCTCATAACCAAGGGCAGTGTTACCTATAGTTTTCCAAAATATTAAAGATGGACGTCATAGTCTCATCCACCTCATTGAATTCACTTCACAAGTTAGAAATAAAGTGCTTTTTAAGAAAACACAAGTATGGTGGGGCCACAACACCTGATCCAGCAGACACAGTAAACACAACTTGGAGGTTAAAACACACAGGGGCACCCACCACCTTTGACAGCACCGCGGTTACTCCTGCCCAAAAGGTTGAGTTTGATGAGCAGAACCACATAAGGTGGAAAAAGTCTGCCCTTTCAGATGAGCATGTGTGGTGCAGCACGTGTCAGACATTCTACACATCTCATGCAGTTGGACCGGAGTTAAAGGGGTTTTTACACCAGGGAGATTTATGACATATCCACAGGATATGTTATAAATGTCAGATAGATGTAGGTCCCACCTCTGGGACCCACACCAATCTCTAGAATGGGGCACCCTAAACCCCGTTTTACCTTCTTCTGCTCTCGCTGCCTCCCAGCCCCTTCTTGACTTTATGGTTGGGAGTTACAAAAACAGCGTAGCTCGCTGAGCTACGCAGTTTCCCTAAGTCCCATAGTAGTGAATGTCGGTAATGGAATCTGCGTAGCATGCGAGCTATGCTGTTTCCATAACCACTATTCAGTTCTATGGGACTTACGGAAACAGCGTATCTCGCGGGGTTGGGACCCACATCTATCTGACATTTATGACATATCCTGTGGATATGTTATTAATGTCCCTGTTGGGAAAACTCCTTTAAGTAGCATTGGTGTATGATAAATAATTGTACTATTTTATTATTTGCTGCTAGTGATACATATTTGAGACCCTATTCATTTAGCCCGTTTCTTAGTGTAGGGATAAGGTCTTTCCATCTAGAAGTTTGCGGGATATCTGTGCCCATTTATCTAGCTGTAATCAAATGCAGTTTTAGACTTGAAATCAGACCTTTAGGTCCTTGTGTTCTATGTACTCTGATTAATCGGTAGGGCGAGACCACGGTGTTGTCATTATAAAATTGTGAACTGGGGGCTTGGGAAAGGCAGAGATATCTGTAAAAGGCTGTAGGTAACTGAAATTGTATTTGTAATTCCAGGAAAGGCAGAGGTGGAATAAAGTTAACCTAAACTTATAGCCCCATATAGAGTCCAGAATTCAGCACCTTGGGATTAACAATTTATACTGGATTGTTCCATAAGGGTAGCTCAGCAATCATGTCTTGGAAGTGGGCCATCGATTTGGCACGTTGTCAAACCTGCCTCGTGACTTTACATATAGGAATCAGACCCGTTCCCCTATAAAAAGGCCTCTAGAAAACAGACCATAAGGATTCAGTACCCAAGTTGTGTAATAAATGGTGTTCAGCATTTGGGAGAGGAACATCATTCACCCACTATCTAAGGTATCACATTTTTCCAGAGATATTATGCCCTAAAATCCAGCAGGGTTGCCCCTACCAACATTCTTGGTCTTTGCAAGATTGGCTTCAATAAAATTCATTTGAGGAACACACATCACTTGCATTTATTTCTTTATTTCTTTATTTAGTTAAATGCATAAACTTTGTCCCACAATCCGCCTATTTTTTCTTGATCTGCTAACAATCTATTGTCTATGAGGTCTTGCAGACCTTTATTTAAGGGCAGCCATTGGTAGAAACAAGAATCCAACATGGAATATTCCTGTCTGAACATTTTGAGAGATATCGAGCAGCAGTGGCATAGCTATAGGTAACAGTCACACCCAGGCTCTGATGCCCGAGGGGCAAAAAAAAAGGTTGTACTGTATTTATATCCCATGTCTATAATAAACTTAACCTGTCCTAGTTCCAAGGGACCATACAACAATACAATGTAATTTAAATAATAATGTTATTAATGTTACCTCAGCATATTCCATTCTCAAGTGGTACAACAGATGTTCACAGATATTTATTTTATTACAAACGTTCAATTTAGCTTCAAAAAGATGAATTACTTTGAAATTATACAGCCATCTTACAATAAACAGACTGTAGTAAGGTGCAATGATGAGCACAAAAACATTCACATTTCTTAGATATAAGCCAATGGTAGTTTAATAATTACAAAGAAGATGCTGAGAATATTATAAAAGTTATTATTTGTATTAGTCAAGAGTTCAAACTGTGAACCAATACTGAAACAAAGTACCCTAATTTATCATATAAATATATTTAGTAAACGTATTACTATATGATTCAATAATAACACGATTAATGTTTATGTATTTATATCCTATTCCAAATTTATCACTAATCTTTATAGGCCTTATGCATATCGTCGTATTACAGCTTTGTTCTACCACCGAGTTGTCTTCAGCCAGAATTCTATGGGGTTCTACTGTACCTGTCACGCCTGTGGGGTATGTGGACCCACTAGGCCGCTCCGCCATAGCGGAGAAGCAGCTGGCCAAACGACAGTCTATAAAAGTCTCTAGGGCAAGAGTACCTGGGAAGATTATCTGGCAGATACTCGGAGTAGCAGACACGTGGCATAGAAGACACTTGGCACAGTTGATGCTTGACGTTCAGATGACACTGGACGTGGCAGATGAGACATACATGACTCCCACAATAGACTTTTTCTTAGGAACAAAAACAGCAACATAATACAGGATAAGGGGAACACTGGGAGCAGGATACAACTAAGGGACAATTTGCTAAACGAATGTGGGAATACAACAACAATGCTCAGGCAAGGGGTGGAAGGGCAGAGCACTCTTTATAGTCCAGGGTGATCTGGGGAACAGTTAGGGAACTTTTTACCGATGCGCACGCTGGCCCTTTAAGGCTGGGGACGAGTACCCTAGGAGAGGCTGCAGGACAGTACGGCCATGTGTACTGGTGTCTCCGCGGAGGGAGATGCCGGCATGAGCTCAGAGGTCTGCGGTGAGAAAAGGAGGCAGTCCGCAATCGCGGCCGTTATAGTACCTACGTATGACTCCTTATATCATACAAACTGAGTTTTTCATGTCAAAACTTATAAGAAATCAGAAAAGAAAAAGTGCTTCGCTCGATCGGATGTCATATTACAGAGGAGTTCTCTCCTAGAATCGTTAATTCTAGGGGAAAATATCTACAACATGCGACGCCTCACAACAGCACCAGCAGTCCTTACAGCTTTGTAACAAAGAATCACAGGGGACTCAATGTCTACAGCTTCTTGAACACGGCTTTTCTGTTCCTTCTCTTGTAAGATGTGCTGCTTGTGTGTACAGCGTATGACATTACTGATTGTGCACCACTGTGCCAAGTCTTATCACTTATGCATGTTTTTTCCCAGATGGAATTGGTATTTTTTATTATTTTGATTTGTCCTATTTGATGATTTATTATATTTTAAGCTGGTATCATTAACCCCTTCCCGCTCCTTGACGTAACTGCATGTTCAGGCGAGCAGTTAGTTAGCGCACCTTGATGTGCAGTTACGTCTGGACTTTAACAGTTAACCGCCGCGCGGTACTACACCGCAGTGGCGGTTAACTATGCAGCATGTCTGCCCTGCTCTCCCTATTGCCGATCAGTGGCACAACGATTGCGATCACCGCATTTAGTGGGTTTGTAGCACATCGGCAGCCCCCACAATGCGATTTTGGGGACTACCGATAGTTGGCATGGCACCCGGAGACCAGATAATGGCCTCCGGGGCTGGTCCTCATAGGCTTCCTATTACGTCACCATCAGTATCAAACTGACAGTTACTCTACCTAGGTAGTGTAATGTACTCTAGCAGCAATTGGTGCTGCAAGTCTTCAAGTTCGGTAGTGGGACAAAAAAAAAGTTTAATTTTTTTTTATAAAAATGTTTTAGAAAAGTGTAAAAATAAAAGTTATAAGTTACAAAAACAAAAAATGCTTTTTTTTCCTATAATAATTCTTTTATTATAGGAAATAGATTAAAACGTTAAAAAAATACACATATTTGGTATCACCGTGTTCGTAATGACCCAGACTATACCCCGCTATCCCAATCTACTCTATCACCCACACGGTGAACACCGCAAAAAAAAGAAGTAAAAAACAATGGCAGAATTAAAAAAATTTTGTCACCACCCCTCCCAAAATAAAATATAAAAAGTGATCAAAAAGTCGCATGTACCCCAAAATAGTACCAATAAAAACTACAACCTGTCCCGCAAAATACAAGCCCTTACACAGCTTTTTTGACTGAAAAATAAAAAAGTTATGGCTTTCAGAATATGGTGACAAATAAAATAAATTATTTTATAAGTGATCTTTTTGTGCAAACGCTGCAAAACAAAGAAAACAACTGTACACATATGATATCACTGTAATCCTATCGACCCGCAGAATAGTAAAGTAAGATTGACATTTATAGCCAACGGTGAACAATGTAAAAAAAAAAGAATAAAAAACATTGTCAGAATTTATGGTTTTTGGTCACCTTGCTTGCCAAAAATGGAATAAAAAGTGATCAAAAAAATCGCATGTTCCCTAAAATGGCAACAATGAAAACTGCAGATTTTCCTGCAACAAATAAGCCCTCAGACAGCTCCGGTGGAGAAAAAATAAAAAAGTTCTGGCTCTCAGAATATGGTGATGCAAAATTTGCAGAGTGTTCCAAAAGCAGATAAGATCCGGCGCCATTTATCAGTGTGACACCGGCCACACATCTGTGAATTATTATTTATTTACTGCATTATTATACCCTCTTATTATGCCCTGATGTACTCCGCACAGATTACATATGCCCCGCATTATAAACTGGAATACCAGTAAAACTCCAAACAGAACAACCACCAAGCAAAATCTGCGCTCCAAATGCCAAATGGCACTCCCTCTCTTCTGAGCCCTACAGCATGCCCAAACAGCAGTTTACGTCCACAGATATGGCATCACCATACCCGGGAGAACCCGATAAACATTTTATGAGGTATTTGTCTTCAGTGGCACAAACTGGGCACAACGTATTGTGCACTAAAATGGAATATCAGTGGAAAATTTTAATTTTCACTTTGCACCATCCGCTGAGCATTAACCCCTTCGTATACCATGACTTAATAGCATGTCGTGGTGCGGGGGGTGTTGTACGGAGTGAGCTCATGCGCTCAGCCCGCGCCATATGCTGTGGGTGTCAACTGTATATTACAGCTGACACCCGGGACTAACGGACAGGAACAGCGATCTCGCTGTTACAGAAGCCTGTAAAAATGACAATACACTGCAATACAATAGTATTGCAGTGTATTGTACCAGAGATCTAATGGCTGCTGGTTCAAGTCCCCTAGGAGGACTAATAAATTGTGTAAAAAAAAAAAGTAAATAAAGTTATTATTAGTGAAAAAAATTAAACACATATTTAAAGTCCAAAAAAAAAACCTTTAACCATTTTTCCTCTAAAGTAATGTAAAGAATAAAAAAATAAACAAAATTGGTATTGCTGCATCTGTAAAAGTCTGAACAATTACAATATACCATTATTTAACTCTCGTAAAAAATAAAAAATGTAAAAAAATTTTGGTCACCTAAGCTCTCAAAAATTGTTTTAAATCAATACATTTTTATTAAACATTTTGTAAAAGTTTTTGACAAAACATGAAATGTATAATTAGATACAATGTCGGACAGCAATACAAATACTCGTTTAGTGCCAAATAATGTCGAGCATTCATGTCTTGTAAAAAGATTATACATCAATGATATAATAAATGATAATGAAGTGTACAATACAACTTCCAATGTTAAGTTACCTATGTATCGTCTATAAATGTATATCAGAATGAAAGAAAGAAGAAAACCATCAACACACATTACAACTAAACAGGTAAAAGTAAGCTTTCAGATGTCATGGACTAGAATTAAAAATAGTGATGCAAATGTTCTAGGGAGTGACAGTTATATAGGAACACACTTATGAGCACTACGGAGCCAAGGACCCCACATTTTCAGAAACTTCGGAAAAGTGTGATCTTTGTACGTTAATTTTTTGTTCGTGAGAGCACGTAGTGTTGATATGAGCTATAATTTCTTGTAGGGGAGCTATTGTCGAACTCTTCCAATTCTAGTAATAGCCAATTTAGTCGCCAGAAAAATATGCGCTTCTATGACCCTTAGTGCTTATTCAGACGAACGGGATATACGTCCGTTCAACTATATTAGTCTATGGGGCCGTGCAGACAGTTGTGTGATTTTTACGCAGCGTGAGTCCGCTGCGAAAAACTCACGACATGTCCGTTCTTTGTGCGTATTTC
Source organism: Rhinoderma darwinii (assembly GCF_050947455.1). Classification (NCBI taxonomy): domain Eukaryota; kingdom Metazoa; phylum Chordata; class Amphibia; order Anura; family Rhinodermatidae; genus Rhinoderma; species Rhinoderma darwinii. Next base: position 349,455,431 of record NC_134688.1, read on the forward strand.
GCGCATCACGCACCCATTGAAGTCAATGGGTGCGTGAAAATAACGCGCACCCCACGGAAGCACTTCCGTGGGACGAGCGTGATTCGCGCAACAGCTGTCAAACGATGAATGTAAACAGAAAAGCACCACGTGCTTTTCTGTTTACAAACATACAAAGGGATTGTGTCATAATGATGGCGCATCATACGGGGCTGACACATGGAGCTGTTAAGTGCCTTTTGCGCACGCAAAACGCCGTGTTTTTTGCGTGCGCAAGACGCACACGCTCGTGTGAATCCGGCCTTAAATTAGACAGCCAAGAATTAATACCTAAGAAGAGCAGTGCCAGGGACGGGGATGGGTCTATTTGAACACCTACCATATGTGAGATTAGGTCTAAGGAAGTGGTCCAAAGATTCGTGAGCAATGAACATCCCCATAGAATGTGAAGCAGGGTACCTTTACATCCGCAATCCCTCCAACACATGTGTGATTCCCCTGGAAACATGTGCTGAAGTCTATCAGGTGTATAATACCATCTAAGTACAGATTTCATAGCGGATTCCTAATGAAGGGAGTATTTCAAATTTTTTGCAACAAAGGCAAGAGAAGTAGACCATAATGATGAGGGGAATACTTGTGTGAGCTCTCTCTCCAAAACCAGAAATGGATGTTATTTTTCAAATTTTGTTTTAGAACCTAATAGGGCATAAATGGGCCGCAGACCCTTGATTTGCGTGATAGGCTTAGACCAGTATTGTAAGATGTCCACATTTTCTGTAAAGGGATATTCCTTTTGTAATAAATGTCTAATGCGGAGATACTTATAAAAATCCCTAAGTGGAATACGAAATTTGTCATGCAATGAGACAAACTGAAGCAATTGATCTTTGTCCATGAGAGAAATCACTTGGGTCACTCCCCCATGCCTCCAACTTTGAAGGGTGAGGGAGAAAGAGCTCCAAAGCCTCTAAAGGAACACAAGAAAGCAGTGAAAATTCAGAGTGCGTACAGTTAGAATGGAATTTTTTCCAGTTGTAAATACATGTCAACAAAAAGTATGGTAGAGATATTTCAGGTAAACTGGGACTTAAACTTGCTATCAGAAGTGCCTTTAAATTATGTGTGGGAGCTAACGTTGATTCTATATGGAACCAATGTTGGGACGTATCCCCTAGCCACCATTTATGCAATTGTGAAAGTTCTTCCCCATATGCAATATTAAAGCAGCAATACGTGTCCTACCTCTCTTCCAGATATATGAATTCAGCAGTTTATTTGTTGAGTTAAAAAAAGATAAAGGGATTTTTATCGGCAGTGTTCTGAATAGGTAAAGTAATTTAGGGAGAACCCAAATTTTTTAAACATGGCTATTCTGCCTGTCCAAGTAACCTCATGAGTAGCCAGGTGTGACAGATCATGTTCCATTACTGACAACATAGGGAGATAGTTCGTTCGGAATAAGTGAGAGACATTATTAGTAATGTTAATCCCCAAATATTTGATTTCATCGTGTTGCCAATGCAGGCAAAAACTAGATCTCACGGATAGCATATCTGTATGCGTGCAATTTAAGGGTAAGGCTTGGGACTTTCCCTTATTGATTTTATATTGCAATAATGTGCTAAACTCTTCTATTAGCTTTAAGGCTGCGCCCAGAGATGATTTTGGCTCCTCCAAAGTCATAATTATGTCATCAGCATATAGAGAGCGATGGAAGCGATCCCCTATTCGTACGCCATGTATTGCAGAATTTTGTCTAACGGCTTGTACCAATGCTTCGATAGAAAGGATGGAAATTAAAGGGGACAGAGGACCCCCCTGTCTAGTCCCATTAGTTATTAGGAATTAATCTGAGAGAGTTCTATTCACCCACACCCTCGCAGAAGGAGATGTGTATAGGGCTTAAACCGCACCCATAATGGGTCCCAAAAATCCCATCTCCTCCAACATCGAAAAGACGAACGACCATTTCACTTGGTCGAACACCTTCTCAGCATCTTAAGTGACCAGGACAGCTGGGATTCCTCCCTCTACCAGGCGATCCAAAATATTTAGGGCCCTGATGCCCCCTAACAAACCCGACCTTGTCCTGATGGACCAATGATGGTATTACAGGGCTAAACGATTCGCTATAACCTTAGCCTATATTTTCAAATCGGAGTTGAGTAGAGATATGGGACGAAAATTCGGGGGGATGTCTGGTGATTTGCCTGGTTTTGGGAGTGTCACTATTACTGCATTAAGCATTTCTTTGGGGAAGGATCCCAGATTGATAGCTTGTTGTAAAGTGTCATACAGATGAGGCAAAAGAGAGTCCTCAAATATCCTATAATAAATACCAGAGAGGCCATCAGGACCAGGTGCCTTGTGTATCGGAAGTGAATGAATTATTCTAGAAATTTCCGTTTCGGTGAGAGGGAGGTTTAGGTCAGCTAGTTGGTCAGCTGAGAGCCGTGGATTGTTAAATGAGTGTAAGAAGTCTACAACATTCTATTGGGGGTCATGTGGATGTGTAGGCGAAGGATCCAGAATATATAGTGAGTGATAGTACTCTTTGAATTTATTAGCTATGTCCCCAGGAATATACAACTTAGTGGAATGAGGGGAGTTAATACGAATGGTATTTTAGGTTTTAGAGCTCGAGCTTTTAGTTTATGCGTTAGCCTTGTTATCCTGGGAATAATACTGTGCTTTAGCAGACTGTAAGCATTTCTCATATTTATATAATAAACAATCTTTTAGTTTTATACAGAGATTTTTTAATTGTCTTGTATTATCCAAATAAATGGAAGATTTATTGATAGATTCCAAGGTGTGTATCTGTACCATTATGTCATCAAATTGCCGATCCCTCTCTTTCTTGGCTCTATAACCCCATTTTATAAATAGCCCTCTCATATAAGCCTTGTGAGCATTCCAAAGTATAAAGGGGTCCTGAACAGAATTAACATTCAATAGGAAGTATTAATCCAACCCTTTCCGGAGTTCCTCCCGATATTGGGGATTAGCGATGAGGAATGAATTATTACATCATAGTGAGGAGGGGGTTTTCGGATGTGCTTCATCTACACACATGGGGATGGCTGCGTGGTCGGACCATATAATTAGTTCTATAGTGGCTTTTTTGACACTCTGTAAGAGGGATATGAGAAATAGATCTATGCGGAAATAAGATTTATAAACCGGGGAGAAATAAGAGTAGTCCCTTTCCGAATCATGCAAAATCCACCAGATGTCATAAACATCCTCTCTATGCAGGATAGGAGCTAAAGATTGGTATTGGATCCGCCTTGATGCTGTAGAATCTATATGGGTGTCATGTACATTATTAAAGTCCCCACAAAAAAACAGTTCTCCCCGTTTGATCTTATTAATTTTGCGGAACAACTTATCGTGGCATAAACAACCACTATTGTATACAAAACATTATTGACTTCTCCTATTTGAACGCTAACTCTGCCGCAAGGATCTATCATAGATGAAATTTGTGTTTATGCTATTGTGTTTTTGATAGCCAGAAGGACACCTCGCTGCTTTTTACTATGATGTGAAAAGATGATCGTGGGGAACTAAGGATGTTTTACTCTATGGGCATCTTTATCTATAATGTGGGTTTCCTGTGCGCAAAATACATCACAATGTAGAGAAAGTGGGGGCTATACAGGCCTTTGACATTTAAAGAGGCAAATTTAAGCACCATGGATAAACAGATAACACGTTATAATATAGACATTCAACGTATATGACCACTGAAAAAAGGAATCTCCCATTTTGCACATTAAAGCTGTCATGTAGCGGGTTGGTGGACCCACTAGGCCGTACCGCTGTAGTGGGGAGGCAGCTGGCCAAACAGCAGGAAACCCCAGCAATACAATGTCCCACACAAGGGTACCTGGATAGTCCAGACAGTGGCCGCAGCTCTGGCACTGATTGAGATGGGTGCAGCAGATAACGCCAAACATGGCGGATGACACAGGTGCCGCAGGTTGCGCCAGAAGTGGCGGATTCTTCTGGACGTGGCAGATGACACAGGACGTGGCAGATTTCTCTGGACGTGGCAAATGACACAGGACGTGGCTGATTCCTCCGGACATGGCAGATGACACACGACGTTGCATGACTCGATACTAAAGGCACAGCACTGGAATAAGGAACAGGTAACAAGGCACAGGTAACAACTGGAACGGGAAACATTAAAGGACCATTTGCAGGACAGACTGGGACAACTAACAACGCTCATGCAAGGATCAGAAGGCCTGGAGCCTTCTTATAGACCAGGAAATCATGGCAGTTGATGATGATGATGATGATTTCCTTTGTGCGGGCGCTGGCCCATCAAGGCTGGGCACGAGCCTGCGTGCGCACCCTACGGGACACAGCAGACCGGAGCAGGATTGAGCGCTGGTGTCTCCTAGGAAGGAGATGGGGACCAGCGCTCACGGATCCATGGCTGCGGGCGTCGGGAGGTGAGTAAACCCGATGGCCCGCGCCCATGGACGCTACAAAAGCTGAGACAGAATCCTCATATGAAGAGAAATACAATATGGTAGGTACATCATCACATTTTGTTCGTAACGTAGTGAGACTCAGAACATTGCAATAGATCATGAACACTATTGAAATAGAAATCCAAAAACATAATACCAGGTAGAACATGGAGAACAATATGACCCATACGTTAGAGTCAAACAAACAAACTGGACAGATGTGCAGCTTTATAAGCTGTAACAGAATAATGGGACAAACACTCAGGGGCTTTGACATGGCCGAGCTCTTATGGCACTTACTACTCGATATATCAGCTCTTCAACGATCGTTTCTTCTTCTTGGAGTCACCTCCTGCCAGTTCTATTCCACCCGCAAAGGTGTCTGCGAGACCCCCTCTGCAGTTTCGGAGAACAGGAGATTCCACTTACAGAGGAGACTCTTCCCTTCTGCCAATGATGTGATGACATGCAGGGATCCGTTGTAGCGCACCAAAATTTTCACTGGGAATCCCCATCTGTATGTGATTTTATGGTCTCGTAATGTAAAAGTGATAGGAGCTAAGTGTTTGTGACAACATGTAGAAAAGAAGACGGCACGGCACTCACCATTTGCAAAAGGTTTCTCTTTATTCCAAGATTAAGGCAGGCAACACGGGATTCAAAAGACAACAGAGCCAACTGTTTCACGTCCTTCAGACGCTTTATCAAGGCATACTGGGATTCAGTGCACACACACTTAAATAACCACACCTTGTCTCATCATAGCACTTCCTCTTCTCACAGTAATACAAATAAAAACATCAAATATTTCTAGAAACACATACATGTTACAAGTATCAGATTGATAAACTAAGTACAATGTGTCAAGCATACCTATTTCAAGGTTCTATTTTATTTTAAAAAAGCTGATAGGTCATTCCTATCATTCAGACCCAGGGGTCCTAGTGCCCCTGTTTTTATTATCCAATTTGCTTCACAGTGAAGTAGCTTAATGTGTCGGTCTCCACCCTCACACGGGGCGAACACACGTTGTATTCCAGCAAAAGATAAACATTTTGGATTTCCTCCATGTACTTCCCGTATATGGGATATCAATTTTGGGGAACCCTTTCCTGTCCCAATGGAACATTGTGATGATGGAACGAGAATATTATGTAGCAGAATCTATGCGACAATTGAGCAATCCAGATACTTACACTAAATTGAGAGGAGATCCCACAAGTGGATATATCCAAAAACTCCGCTCCCTTTTGAGAAAAGGAATGATATTAAATGTTTTCTCCAAACGCCAGGCAGAGCGATTATTACTTGAAAATCCTGTCAAACCATACTGGTATTTTTTACCTAAAATCCACAAGACCTATGTTAATCCACCAGGAAGGCCCATCGTGGCGGGCAGAGGTTCAGTAACTGAACCTCTTTCCAGCTGCCTAGATTGGTATCTACGCCCTCTATTGAAAAGTGTTCCCTCATATTTGCTAGATACAAAAGCACTATTACAAGACTTCATTGATTTCCAGTGGAATAAAGGTGATAGCCTTGCCACTATTGACTTGACAAGTCTATACACCAGAATCTGCCACACTGATGGCCTAGGTGCTATCAGATCCTTTTTAGATAGAGCAGGGAAAAGTGAGGAAACCATAAATTTTATTTGTGAGTCACTTGACTTTGTGCTCACTCATAATGCTTTTTTCTTTGGAGAGCAATGGTTTGCACAATGTACTGGTACAGCAATGGGGACCCCAGTTGCTCCTACATATGCAAATTTATTTTTGGCCAGATGGGAAGAAAAATATATATATAACGTTAACAATCCGTACATTAAATATATTAGACACTGGTCAAGATTTATTGACGATGTCATAATAGTGTGGTCTGGGACACAAGAACAGTTTGGTGAATTTGTGGAGTACATTAATATCAATGATGTGAATATGGAATTTACAGCTCAATTTGGAGGTACTACTGTAGAGTTCCTTTATGTTAGAATAACAGTAGATAAGAATGGTTTGCATACAAGTGGTTTTCGCAAACCCACAGCTACTAATGCCCTCTTACATCATAAAAGTATTCATCCACCTCATATTAAAAGATCATTACCTTATGGTCAATTTCTTAGGCTAAAAAGAATTAATAGTGATCATAACAAATTTTCGGAACAATCTATGGAATTAATGGAACGATTGAGAGCTAGAGGATATAATGATATATTACTGTCAGAATCTTTCTCTAGAGCACTTCGGTGCGATCGTAATACATTACTTTTCAAAAGAAGACAGAAAAATAGAAATATAGGATTTGTGTTCTCTTTTCAGTATAGCCCAGTTGCAGATCGCATAAATAGTGCCATTAGGAAACATTGGCACATTATAGAGGCAGATGTGGATTTAGCGGAGAAAGCATGTTATCTCCCTGTGGTCTCATTCAGACGATGCAAAAACCTGATTAATTAGTTACAGGCCGTTTTTCGGCAACTCAAAGTAATAAAAAAAGTAAATGGCTCAAAGATATGGCCCCAATAGGTAACCACAGATGTGGTGACTGTTCATTTTGTGGACAGATGAAAACAGGGACAAATGTCCAAATGGGTGCAGTCAAACATTATGTTAGCAGCCTGATCACGTGAAAATCGAATTACCTGGTATATGCCGTGTTTTGTCCTTGTCAATTTTTCTATATAGGGAAAACTATTCGCCCATTATTCAAACGCATTCGTGAACATATGTATTCCATTGTTTATCTTTTGCTGGAATACAACGTGTGTTCGCCCCGTGTGAGGGTGGAGACCGACACGTTAAGCTACTTCACTGTGAAGCAAATTGGATAATAAAAACAGAGGCACTAGGACCCCTGGGTCTGAATGATAGGAATGACCTATCAGCTTTTTTAAAATAAAATAGAACCTTGAAATAGGTATGCTTGACACATTGTACTTAGTTTATCAATCTGATACTTGTAACATGTATGTGTTTCTAGAAATATTTGATGTTTTTATTTGTATTACTGTGAGAAGAGGAAGTGCTATGATGAGACAAGGTGTGGTTATTTAAGTGTGTGTGCACTGAATCCCAGTATGCCTTGATAAAGCGTCTGAAGGACGTGAAACAGTTGGCTCTGTTGTCTTTTGAATCCCGTGTTGCCTGCCTCAATCTTGGAATAAAGAGAAACCTTTTGAAAATGGTGAGTGCCGTGCTGTCTTCTTTTCTACATGTTGTCATTTGCTGAAACTAACTTCAACAAGCACTGAGCACCACCAGACAAAGACTGTCGAACTACAGGTCCCAGCGAGCTGAAGCACAAAGTCTGTGACATTGCAAGCTAAGGCAGTGCCAACCATTTTTCATTTCTACATGTTGCACGCTAAGTGTTTATGCATGCGCAATGTTGCCAAAGATAAATACGCAAAAAGCTTGATGTGTTGGTACGATACCGGTAGCTCATCGTGTTTCCTAGCTGCAGTCATCAGGAATTCTTTAGTATCATAAAAATGAATGTGGGTGAGTACATCTCTAAGCAAGGTATCTGGAAGTTGCTTAGGCCGAGGAACCCTATGTGCTCTATCAATAATAATTTCAGTGGGAGAACTTGATGGCAGTAAAGCTATCATGAGGCTTTGAACATACTGTTTAAGATCATTTGGATGGATATCTTCTTATATTCCACGAAACGTCACATTGTTCCATCTGGAACGGACCTCAAGATCTGTGACTTTAGCTCTCAAGCTATCAATCTCCGTAGATAAGTCATTGGGAATAAGAGGGACAGCGTCTTCGCTTACCTCCGGCTGTGGTTGGAGCTTAAGACGTTGTTTTGCAGGACTCAAAGATGGAGAAGATGGCGCCGGCAGCATGGTGAGTTTGGTGCTAAAATTCGCATCCATTCCCCCAGCCTGAGGACTGTATCTTGAGCCGGGGACAAAGGTAGCACAGACATCTCTTGATTTTGCCGGACTCCGCAGACGGTCCTGCCATCCCGGAGAGGAGCCAGCCGAGATCTACTAGTATGTTATCTCAATCAAACCTAATAAGACTTTCCTGTTGATTTTTTTGTCCTCCATATCTCTCTCCATTTTTTTTAGATGAAAAAGTAAAATTATCCAGGACTTATTAGCTTCCCTTTACTTAATACCTTGGCGATATTCAACATACAATTACATCACAATATATGGTGAGGGTCCACGAGCTTAGCCCACACCACACATGCAGGGTGCCAGCTGTTTCAAACAACTGACACCCGTCTGCAAACGCTGGGATCAGACATAACTCGGATCCTGGCTGTTTAACCCCTCAGCAACCGCAGCATCTGAGCAGTTAGGTAGAGGGTATTGCCACGTCTGTAATAATCCAGAATATTAAAATATCACTTTATTTTACCCGCCGGATGAACACGAAGGAAAAAAAATAATTAAAAAAATCGTATATTACCTTGAAATGGTGCCGATAAAAACTCCAGCTCATCCCACAAAAAAAACAAACCCTTGCAACACTCCATCGACAAGTTGTTTTATCTTTGTAAAAGTAGCACATCAGAAAAAAAGACTATATAAATTTAGTATCACCATAATCATAATGTTATTTTTACCGCACTGTTAACACTGTCAGAACAAAACCTAAAAACAGGAATCGCTGTTTTTTTTTTATCCCATTCCACTCCACAAATAATTTTTTTACAATTTCCCAGCACACTCTATGGTACATTTAATGATACCGTTAAAAACTAAAACTCGTCCCGACAGAAAAATTAAAAAGTTATGGCTCTTGGAGGGCAATGAGGGAAAAATAAGAAAAATTGTGTGTGCCTTCAAGGGGTTAGAGCAGATCTGTCATAAGACTATGCTGCCTGCACTATATGAGTTCAGCATAGTATGGAGACAGGTCTGTTGTCCAATTAGCCAAAATGGCAAAAAAAATTATTATACTGCTTGCCTAATAGGCGCAGTCAAAGAATAGGCACTCCTATTAGCCAAATGGAACAAATTTTTTTTACCTATTTTGGCTAATTGGAGAGTGGGCCTGTTTCCTTTCTATGCTGGCCTTATATAGGGCAACATAGTCTTATCACAGTTCCTCTTTATCCTATGTATCAGAGAATTCTGCTTTATTTCAAAGCTTTTGCAGCTGAACCTCCTCTGGATCATATTGTACATACTCTATAAAAAGCAAATCTTTGCAGAACCGTGTGCTCTATCCCCAATGTTCCGGTATTCAGTCTAAGAGCTTTTTTGTAGTAATAATAATAATAATAATAGAATAAAAAAGGATTTATTTAAAAGGGCCATTCTATGATGCTTCATTCCAATAAGAGTTGCACAGTAAGGTTGCGGCACTTAATGCCAGAAACTTGGAGACAAGACGTAACCATATCTTAGTTTTAGCTTTTCAATGAACTTGATAAGATGACAGCGCGATATAGGGGATGGGCATTTTAAGCATACCTCTTGTCTCAGTCATGCAAGTTGCATGAACGGGAAACCTGCATTTGATTCCTCCGACACGGCAGTCGCAATTGCCACTCTCTGCTTTAAGTGAGGGCTCTAGCAGACAATCAGGACACCGCTAGAACTGTCACTCAGAGCAGAAGGGTGGGGCTGGCAGGGTGCAGTAATGAGAAGCCAGGAGCACTTTTACATCAAATGCCCGCCTTAGTGGCACTTGCGACCGCGGCGCCCGGGGATTAAACAAGATCGAGGATCGAGGCAAGAGGTAAGTTTACAATGTCTTCCCCCTCTCCAATATACCTCTTTCAGCAGTTTTGATACCTCAAAACTGCTGACAGATTCCTTTTAGTAACCTAATAATCTACATAATAGTGTGACAACTTGGGTCAAGTTAGTTCACAGGATCGCCTTCTCCATGGTAAAATGGTTTGCTGTTTTACAAGGAGATTCCACAAATAAATAGGTACACACACAATCACTAAGTGAATACAGATAGTTTAAGTACAAAATATACATATTAAAAGGTACAAAGAAGTAAGTAAACAGACAAAACATCTAAAAGTATCTGAGTACTGAACTAGCTTAGGCTTCGTTCACATTTGCGTCGGGGTTCCGTTCGACCTTCCCGTCAGGGAGCCCGTAAACGTAAACCAAACGGAAACCATAACTTTCCATTTGCATTACCATTGATTTCAATGGTAATGCTTCCATTGCAAATGGTTTCCATTTGTCTCCGTTCTGTAAGGTTTCCGTTTTTTTTTGGGTGAAATCAATAGCGTAGTCGACTGCGCCATTGTCTCCACAAAAAAATGGAAACCTTATAGGACGTAGACAAATGAAAACCATTTGCAACAGAAGCATTAACATTGAAATCAATGGTAATGCAAACATAAAGCTATGGTTTCCATTTGGTTTCCGTTCACGGGTTCCTCTGACGGAAAGATCTGACAGAACCCATGAACGGAACCCAGATGCATATGTGAACGAAGCGTTATCTGGGGAGAGCCCGCTGTTTTTCTTTAAAAACACCCAGAACTTCCAATGAGAGTAGCGCAGGAGTTCTGGACACAGTAGTTTCAGGGGAGGTCTGCTTTCTTTGTCTATCCCATGTTTCTTATTAGCCTGACTATTTCTAGTTTCCCCATATACAACCCATGGCAAATCCGTAGATTCTAGACGTTTTAAGACTACCCAACTTTAATAAGCATACATTCCTGTACATGCTTGCTCTGGACTCTTAGGCCTTATTTAGATGGCCATGTTCTGTCTGTGATATACGGACCATGCGTCGGTCGTATTTCCAGGACCGACCCGAGTTCAGGGGGCTGGGCTTCTAGCATCTATGATGCTAGGAGTCCCTGTCTCCCTGCGGGAATACTGTTACATTGCATTGACACACTGTCACTGTCACGATGGGTGTGTGGACCCACTGGACTTTACTGCCTTAGCGGGATAGCAGCTGGCCAAACAGTATAGCAAGGCAAATTCTATAGTTTGAATAAAGGTACCTGTGGCAATACAGACAGTAGCGATGGCAGGCTCGGATGCTACCTTGGCAGAAGGCAGACTCCAGGCGCAGTGAAATACAGCAGGCATAGTATACGACACAGCACGACTCCAACTCTCTATGGCATAGGAACAAGGTAGCATGTGATACAGGATACAGGTAGCAGGATGGGAACACTGGGAACTGAAAACCACTAAGGGACCATTTGCAAAGACTAACACGGGTAAACACAACAACGCCCAGGCAATGAGTAAAGGGGCAGGGCCCTTCTTATAGTCCAGGGTGATCTGGGAGCAATCAGTCAAATCTAAAACGTGTGTGCTCTGGTCCTTTAAGGCCGGGAATGGGCTAGAGCGCGCACCCTAGTGGTCACTGCAGGACAGGACGGCCGCATGTGCTGGCATCTCTGGGGTGGAAGATGTCTGCAGGATGATAGGAGTCTGCTGCCTGCGCCTGCAAACGTTACACACACTAAGAAAATGCTCACTCTAATAATTGGTTTTATTATATTCAAACACGTCAAAGCAGCTTTACAACACAGTGCAAGATAGACCCTAGGCCGTCCTGCCTCTGACTAAACACATACAGTGTCCCTCACTATGAAAAGCTAGGCCTACTACCCAGTACCTCAAAATAAACACTGTTCATGCCATCATGGTTTAGACTCCTGCAGACTTTGCAATGCCTATCGTGCTCAGGTTGAGAACCCTGTGGGAACAGCTCACAGATTATTTACCGAGCTCTCCCAGATTACACCTTGTTAGTCTCAAAGCATGGACGGTTGGGATGGAGCGGGAGCTCACCGATTTCTCCCCCTACTCCAGCAAACCAGGCCCTATTCCAGGTTTTGGACTCCATCCACTCCAGCAGCTGCACTGCCACAATAACTACTGCATTCAAATTTGTTGGTCTTAATATCTAACACATAATCTATAATTTATTAATGTATTCAACATCTACACTAATAACTTACCGAAAGTTATTAAACATCAACATGTACCTCACAATTCATCATTTTATAAACACTAATTTTCTTGCTACAACAAAAGTTTTTTATCATAGTTGCCCTTCTTAGCAAATAATGATTGTGCTGAGCCTATGTGTCGCTGCTATTAATGATATCCTCTTGAGTTTTTAATTATTTCTCCTGCAGTGTGTTATTCTATGAATTATGCATGGCTTAAAAGTACAGTTACATTTTGTATTTTAATTTATGCTGATCAAAAAGTTTTGCTTCTGCATCCCAATTACAGCAGTTACCTAATCAGGGTAAATATGTATATTAATTCAGATTGTTGTGGCTGAGTTCATTAAGTATTCAAATAGTTACTGTAAGTTAAATTAGTTATTTAGTTAAAATTTATAAAATAAAACAGTAACAGTCAATAACCAACTCAATATTTGGAAAGCATTACCTAAGGTAAGGAAATATTTTTCATGTGTATGCAAACTTTTACATTATATATATGTGTATGGTATATTGAACCACCGGCTATAAATTATATAGAGCATTAGGACTCACTTAGTTCCATGAACTGTATAAATGCCCTCAGCTTGCAGCCTTGTGCTTTTATATGGTAATTTAAATCCTTGGTGACATTTAATATTTGTAAAATTCACAGTAAACAAGCCACATTATCCCATTTATAAAGTAAAGGTTTGCACACACATTAAAAAAACAAAAACCTTACCTAAATTTGATTCTAGTAACGTCATATATAGTACGGGTAATTAGTTACACTTCACTAATTTTGATTGACCGAGCCAAAATGTTATCTCTGCTCTACCATTACTGCTGCCAGCTTTTAGTAAATAATGTGATGAGCACTTCATGAAAAATTGAGGTGGCAAATAATTGGAGGAAAAAAATTAAACGTTTCCTTCAGATAATTTTATCATCTATTACTGACCCTCTCAAATCTGATACAAATTCTCTGCTTAATAATGGGTTTCAAGTTGTAATTACTTATCATTTGGGATATGTAAATTGCAGCATTTCTAGAGTTATCCTTCCTTATATTGATCTTCTTTATTCTCCTCATAAGATGCGCGCAGAAGGTCATGTTAATCTATAAATATTCTCTTCCGCTATATGCTAATTAAATAAAATAATTTCAGACACTTTAAAGAAAGCTGAAAGATCTTTGCAACAGAATATTATAATTAAATGTATTATTTTATTGGTGAAAATAGCATTTTATGGGCATTAATAATCTTCATAGTTGCAGGATGAGTTTAATTTATTGGTACTATTCTGTGGTAAATATTTTTTTATAATTTTTTGGGGAGGGGGATGGGGAGAAAATGACAAATCTGCAATTTTTTTAGTTGTTGTTTTTGTGTTTTTTTGTAAAGACATGTGCGGTATAAATAATATGATCACTTTAGTCTACTGGTCAGTTCAATTGTGGTGATATTATATACGTATGTATTTTTTATGGTTAACTTTTTTTTTTAATGAACAAATGGCTTATTTTTTTGTGGGGGGATTATTGTTTTTTAAAATAAACTTTATTGAACTTAACTTTATATATTTTTTTGTCCCGCTAGGGCACTTGTAGCTGTGATCATTTAATTGCTTACAGAATGCTTTGGAATACTTTCCAATTCCGTTGCAGGTGCCGATGAGTTACCATGGCAGCCAGGGGCCTTACAGGACTGCCATAGTTATATGTCAGTGATACACTGGCAGACAATAATACTTTGGCAAGTATTACAAAGCATTTGTAAGCAATCAAATGATTGTAATAGCTTTGTAGATGTCGAAGGGCTGACAGAGGGAGCCACCTCCCTCTGTCAAGCTCTTTAGATGCCGCAGTCGGTATTGACCTTAACATCTAAGGGGTTAAATGTTCAGTGGTTTCTCTCATCCTGGCCATTAGAGTGGTAGCCTGGCTGTCATGTGTGCGATCATCCTGATGTAAGTGTACATCATGGAGCCTTCAGGGAAAGAAATCCATGAAAAACATTTACATTACAATGTGCCAAAGGGTTAAACAGTATGCATAAACATTATACCTTAAAGAGGCTCTGTAATCAGTTTATATGTGCCCTATCTCCTACCCAGGGCCGGCCTTAGGCTAGATGGTGCCCCGTGCGAAATTATCTTTCGGCGCCCCACGCCATTATAAAAAATGCCCCATAAAAAAGCATGAGAGGAAGCAAAAAACACGGCGCCACATAGTGCAGGTTACCCAGGTGTAAGGTGGTAATGAAAGAGCGATACTAACCTGGTAACGGGTGATAAAAGCAATTAAAAGATAAAGGTGCTGCTCTGCTGCCAGGACTCGAGGCCGGTGATTCAGATGAAAGACCGCAAAGGATGTGCTGGATAAGCAGGAAAAGGAGTCACCGCTGGCGCTGCTGCACTTCAATGGGACAAAGGGACTAAAGGTTCAGAATATTGATAATATTGATAAATGATGTACGGGAGAGTATAAGATGAATGGAATTTATTGGTAATATGACTACGCGTTTCAATGCCGTACCGGCATCTTCATCAGGTCATCAAGATGATAGCATACCCATAAAAAAGCATTATTCCTCCCCACAGTCTAATGCCCTATATAGTGCTCCCACACAGTGTAATGCCCCTTTAGTGCCCCACACACAGTATAATAATATTCAATAATGTAATATGTTATAACGCCTTAAAGGACACAGTATTTTGTCCTCTAATTGTGCCCACACACATTATATTGCCCCCTGTAGTGCCCCTACACAGTATGATGTCCGCTTAGTGGCCTCCACAGTGTATAATGCCCCCACAGCCCCCCTTGTAGAAAGTGCACCCTGTAGATTGTGCCGTACAGTCTCCCTGTAGACAGTGCCATAATCCCCCACCTCCTCCTTGTAGACAGTGCCATACAGCCCCGACCTGCCCCTTGTAGAGTGTAATACAGCCCCACCTCCTTCTTGTACACAGTGCCCCCACCTCCCCCTCGTAGACAATGTCCTACAGCCCCCACCGCCCCTTTGTAGACAGTGTCATACAGCACCCACCTCCCCCTTGTAGAGAGTGACATACAGCCCCCACATCCCCCTTGTAGACAGTGCCATACTGCCCCCACCTCCTTGTAGACAGTGCCATACAGTCTCCCACCTCCCCCTAGTAGACAATGTCATACAGCCCCCACCGCCCCTTTGTAGACAGTGTCATACAGCACCCACCTCCCCCTAGTAGAGAGTGACATACAGCCCCCACATCCCCCTTGTAGACAGTGCCATACAGCCCCCCACCTCCCCCTTGTAGACAATGCCATACAGCCCCACCTCCTTGTAGACGGTGCCATACAGCCCCCATCTCTCCTTTGTAGACAGTGCCCCCAAACGAAAAAAATTGTACTCATCTAGGCCCCGTTCCCACGACGAATGGAGCTTATCCACAATGCTGATGACAGGATCCTTGCGTAGGCCGGCTTGATCCAGAGATGTCATAATGCCGACTGCGCAGGGATCCTGTCCCTGCGCCTCATAGGCTGCAGGCACCTCCGTAGCCTGGTACAGAGTTTCCCAACCTTTTCGGACTTGAGGCACCCCTGGAAAAAAAAAATCCTCAGGGCCCCCCTACCAAAAATTGTTTAGAGAAAGACAGAAAATAGCTAAAAATAAGCACTATATTCTTAGGGTTTGTTCACACAGCATTTTTTGTAAGGCAGAAAAAAATCTGCTTTTGAATTGACAGCGTTATTTGATGGGGGTTTTTTTTGCGTTTTTTTTAAGCCGTTGAAGCGAATGCAAAAGACGCAGCAAAAAAAGCTCCAAACGAGCGCCACAGCTATTTTCTTCCTACTATTAATTTCAATTGGAGGTCAGAGGTGGAAATCACTTGAAGACCATCAGCCCCCCCGACTCACAGTGAAATAACCATCAGCCCACCACACACAGTAAAATGACCATCAGCCCCTCCACTCACAGTAAAATGACCATTAGCCCCCCACTCACAGTAAAACAACCATCAGCCCCCCACTCACAGTAAAATGACCATTAGCCCCTCCACTCACAGTAAAATGACCATTAGCCCCTCACTAACAGTAAAACAACCATCAGCCCCCCACTCACAGTAAGACGACCATCAGCCCCCACTCACAGGAAAATTACCATCAGCCCGCCACTCACAGATGCCCCCTGTAGATAGTGCCACACAGCCCCCTTGAACGTAGTGCCACTCACAGATCCCTGTAGATAGTACCACACAGCCCCCTGTAGATAGTGTCACACAGCCCCTTGTAGGTCGTGCCACACAGCCCCCTGAAGGTCGTGCCACACAGCCCCCTGTAGGTCGTGCCACACAGCCCCCTGTAGGTCGTGCAACACAGCCCCTTTGTAGGTGGTAAGGATGTCACGATACCTGAATTCGGACTTCGATACCGATACTTCGTGTAGTATTTGCGATTTCGATACCAAAACTATACTTTGCCAACAGTAATAAAAAGAAAAAAGTTCTTCCATTTTCTGATGTGAGGCACGTGGTGTGATGCTGAATTTAACCTCCATTTGCCTCACATTAATAGTAATTAACCCCATCATGTTTCTCAGTCATAATGGGCTAATATGTAAGGTACATGATGGGGTTAATTACTATTAATGTGAGGCACATGGAGGTTAAATTCATCATCACACCTTGTGCCTCACATTAATAAGTGAAAGTGAAGTTGTTATTTTCTTTTTTTTACAGCGTACACATCATAAATGAGGCAAAAAAATTGTTGTGCAGGTTATTACGGCCGCGCCAATACCGAATATGTGTATGTTTTATGTATTGAGACTTATTTTAATGGTTATTGTAAAAAAAGGTGTATGTGTATTTTTAAAAATGTAATACTACTTTATGTTTTTACTTTATTTTTAAACTTTAATATACTGGCATATATCAGATATATGCCTGTACATTATCCTGTGTATGTATAGTACACAGGCAGTTGTTAGGACATACCTAAGTATGCCCTAACAACAGGAAATATGGTAAGACGGCCCTGGGGTACTTCAATAGAACCTGGGCTGTCAGCCCATATATGGTATGGCCCTCGATCGCGTCACAGGAATTCCCTGTGACGCGATCCAGGGGCATCCCCCCTTCTCACTTTCCACTGAATGCTGCAGTCAGATGTGATCGCAGCATTCAGGGGAATAGCGGCGGATATGAGAGCTTTCTCTGATCTCCGCCGTTATAGAGCGGGACTGCGGCTGTGTAATACAGCCATTGCCCCGCTCCTGACATTAAGTGCACGCGCGGTCAGCATGAGGTGATGCGGCCGGCGCTGCACTAATGAGCGGTGGCGCAGACACCGAAGACAGAACACGGGGGTTTTTTGCAGTGCGGCCGCCATGTTCTGTCTTCAGTGCCGTCGCTCATTAGTGCAGCGCTGGCCGCATCGCATAATCCAGACGGTGCGCACTTGTCAGGACTCAGGAGCGGGGCAATGGCTGTATTACACAGCCGCAGCCCCGCTCTCATTCATCATGTATTACTATACTTAGCTGTATGGTATTGAACCATTTGGGGATGCACAGTATCGAAACTAGTAAGTAGTGCCACAAATCCCCCCCTTGCTGCACAGCTTCCTTGTAGGTAGTGCCACACAGATCCCTTGTAGTGCCACACACCCCCTTGTAAGTAGTGCCACACAGCCCCCGTGTAGGTAGTGCCACACAGCCCCCATGTAGGTAGCACTCCCTTCCTGTAGAAAGCGCCACTGTAGCTCCCTGTAGCTGGGGATTCCGCTCCTTGACGGAGTGCTTGATGTCTCTGTCCATATATGAACAGTGACATCAGGGGCAACTAACTCCTGAAGCGGAATCCCTGTCCACAGCATTGCCGACGCTGTGACCGGGGATTCCACTCCAGGAGAAGCCCCTGACGTCTCTGTCCATTTAGTCGGGGGGTGCTATCTACAGGGGTTCTGCAAAAAAATCTCCTCCTCCTCACATCCACTTCGCGCTATGAGGAGGAGAGAAAGCACGTCCGTGGCAGTTGTCCAGAGGAGTGTCGCGGCACCCCTGGAGGGTTCTCATGGGAACCTCATGTTGGGAACCATCAGCCTAGTAGATCACAGAGCAGGGAGATACCTCCCTGCTCTGCTATAGTGTTGAATAGTATCTACATCTCACGCTGCCCTAGGCACTAAGCCTGAATATACTCCCATTAAAGGCCTATTTAGTTTAGCCAATTATCATCATGATTCGTTAGTTTCTGACCAATTATAATGATATTTGGTCAGTGTTAACAAAGGGGAAGAACAATGATAAAAACTTTGCTTATCGTTAATCTCAAATGAGAAAAAAAAAAGGTAATACACCCGGCCGTAGTCATAGCGATGCGTATTCTGTTCTGAGCATAGCCCGGCCTCCAGGGATGACGATTCATCCCATGTGACAGCTGCAGCCAATCAAAGGCTGCAGCGGTCACATGGACTACTGCTTCATCGCAGGAGGTCGGGCTACGCTCAGAGAGAGAGAGAGGGACGACGGCTGGGAGTATTAGCTTTTTTTTAAAATTTATTTCTGCAGTCTTTCTGCCCAAAAAACTGCACCAAAATTTCGTGCCGTTTTTCAGGTGAAATTCCCTGCGGTTCTCGGGACGTATACACTGTGTAGTTTTACGTATCCACCCTGTGTGTTCCTACCCTTATAATCAAGTTGCTCTCCCCCACAAATATTATCTCTAAGGGTAAGGCCACACAGAGCGGCCCTGACACGGTCGCAACACAGCTAACAACCACACCGGAACCATGTTCGGTGCGGCTGTCAAACAGCCTGTTAGTGGCCACACGTATTCCAGTTACATTCGCATGCGCACTGCCGCTCCATTCATTCTCTATGGGAGCGCCGGAGATAGCCGAGTGCAGTGTTCAGCTTTTTCCGGCACTCCCATAGAGAATGGATAGGGGGTAAGTTGTTGTAATTTGCAAAATCGTGCGGCCATAAAGGGTGTATTAATTCATGGCTGCACGATTTTGCAGATAAAGAGATGGTTTACCCGCGTTAACGTGCGGCCATGAATTCATACACCCTTTATGGCCGGACAATTTTGCAAATTACAACAACTTACCCCCTATTCATTCTCTATGCGAGCGCCGGAAAAAGCAGAACACTGCACTCGGCTATCTCCGGCGCTCCCTTAGAGAATGAATGGATCGGCAGTGCGCATGCGAATGTAACCGGAATACCCCTTAACGAGGTATTTGACAGCTGCTCCTACATAGTGCCAGCGCGGTTGTTGGCCGCGTTGCGACAGTGTGAGGGCCGCTCCGTGTGGCCGCACCCTAAAGAATCCTTTCTCCCCATACATAACGCCAAGTTCCCCTCCCCATGATTCATAATAAGCTCCTACACCACAAAATAAACTATACAGAAGTCCCCCTCCCCACAAAATACATTTATAAAGAATCCCCCCACACTCCTATAGCATTTAAGGCAATGTCCCCTCACCTTCAAAATCGATCTGTAAAAAATACACACACACACAAAGCACCTATAACCTAGTCTCCCCTCCCCCACAAAATCGATCTTTGCAAAAAAAAAAAAAACATCCTGTTACACATCACTTAAAGCTCCCTCTTTCCTGCTCCCTCACACAGCACATAGATAAACATGGATTAACCTAAAGCTGCTGCTCTTACCTGACACCGGAGCTCCATGAAGGAGTCTTCACCGTGGCAGCAGCACAGCAGGAATGAGCTGCGGGAGGCTCTGAGTCTGTGTGACTGTTCAATACAGGCTGTGCTGATTGGTGGAGCAGACAGAGGCCCCTGCTGCTCCACCAATCAGCGCTCACTTCACACAGCAGTGGAGAGGAAGGAACATTTCTCCTCTCTGATGTGCGGCTCGTACCCGCTGGCGCCCTCCTTACAGCATGGCGGCCAGCGCACTGTGTGACCGCACTTGTCGCACATAGCTAGCCGGCCATGCTCCTAACTAATCTGATATGCGCTGTAATGTAGATAACGACAGTGGTTTTTATTTTGAAAATCGATCATTTTTTAGGAAGTTATGAACAATTTTAGATTTATGCTAATTAGTTCTTAATAACCAACTGGGCCTTTTTTTACTCTTTACCAAGTGGGCATTGCAAAGAGAAGTGTATGACGCTTACCAATCAGCGTCATACACTTATCTTCATTCCAGCCCAGCTTGTTTCACTGCACAGCGTGATCACGCTGTGACGGGACTTCCTCCCACAGGTCCTTCACCGCAGCAATGGAAGAGTCAACAGACATCGCATCCAGCTGTGCCAGGACGTTTATCTGAATCTGCAGCGGCTGGAGGCGATGTCTGTTGACTCTTCCATCGCTCCGATGAAGAACCTGTGGAAGTCCCATCACCATGTGATCTCGCGAGATCACACTGTGCAGTGAAACAAGCTAGGCATGAATGAGGAGAAGTGTATGATGCTGATTGGTCAGCATCATACACTTCTCTTTACAACGCCCACTTGGTAAAAAAGTTTAAAAAAAACGCCCAGTTGGTCATTAAGAAACTAATTAGCATAATTCTAAAACTGTTCATAACTTTCTCAAAAATGATCATTTTTAAAAATAAAAACCACTGTTGTTATGGCACAAAGGGCACGGCCAGACGTGGTGGAATTGCTGTGGAATTCCGCTGCGGACAGTCCGCAGTGGAATTCTCCAGCGGCCGTTTTTTACAGTTGTTTCAATACATTTTTAGGCAAGTTAGTTCAGACGTTGCGGAAAACTCCGCTGCGGACCATAGGCTGTGGAGCAGAATTTTCCCTCCGCAGCATGCACTGTCTGTTGCGGAGAAGAAACGGAATTTCACTGCGGATTTCAGCCTTTGCAATGCAAAAACTGAAATGTGTGGCAAGTCCGCTGTCTTTTCTGCAGCGTCTGAATTACCTGTCAAATATGCAAATGTTGGTGCAGATTCGTTGCGTAATTGCCCCAAATCTGCACCAACATTTGCAGCGGAAAAAATCTGCCACGTCTGGCCGTGCGCTTATAATCTGGTGACAGAGCCTCTTTAAGCTTCTCCTGGTGGTCGCAGAATTTTATCATTTACCTCTATAGCTAAGCAAGGGATTTGGAGCTCTGTATGAGAAAAATGGAGCTCCAACACAAAAAAATATATATTAAGAAATTAATCAGCACAGAATTTTGGACCTATTAAGACTTCATAAAGAGTTAACATTCACTAAATTGAGGCGTTTAACAGCTGCATTAAAAAAAAAAAAAAAAAGTTCAATTAAAACATACTTTATGAAAAGAATATAGGTTAAGCAGGTTTAAAATGGTAAGAAGAAAAATTGTACATATTTTTTCTTATTTTTAAGATGTACTGATATGAGCTCATCCTAAGGGTTCTTCTAACGGAATCCACCATGCTAAATATGGAACGCTTTGCAGGATAAAAGTACGGCATAAATATTTAATAATTCCATCTATATTCCCTTGGCTGCTGTAAATATTTAAATGACAGAATAACTGGAGGTATGGTATTACTCAGAAACAGATATTATCAATGTTGGAAACCAAATTGTTTTACCTATTGATCAATACTAATAGTTTGCAGATTAATGCTTCCTTTTAGAATGACCAGTGCTGGTAAGTAGCTTTCAAACCTACTTGTGTGGGAGAATCGGCTTCAGGAGAAACCATAATGGACTTGTCTTAAAATGCATTGAAAGAACAGATTGTTTAATGGCACATTACCTTACAAATCCATTACAAAGTTAATGAAGCCGGAGGTTTGGAAATGTGAATATCTTATTTCTTCCTTTAGAGTGTCAAAACATACATATAGACCAGGATTTATTTGCTTTTCCGCTTACATTCCTTTTAAAGAATGTGGAATCACAACCTCTATAGGCACCAAAAAGCACTAAGGTATGAAAACTAAGATTATACTGCAAATCATGGGGCACTAAAACCCCAACCATTGATTGACAGCCTTCAATGTATGAGTGTTAATACATAAAAAGCTGCCAATCACTAAAAAAGACCGCCACGGGACTCATAAGCCCACAGAGATCAGGGATTGAAATCAATAAATTATAGTTTATGCTGAAGGTTCTACCACAAACTATATACAGTATCAATCTGCTCCTCTCCTCCTGCTCTATGGCATGCTGCCCACAGATGAGACAGAATTATTACTTTTATATATTACAAGGTGTGTTTAGGGATTTCATTTGGAAGAAAGTGACCACTCAGATTAAATATGAGATATTACAACTTGGGAAGGAGAGAATTTTCCTACCCTGATCCCCCGAATCCGGATTTCTGCACAAAATTTCTCCTCCCATTAATTTCAATGGGAGGCGGACGCTTTTTCCCCCCGCTAGCTGATTTTATCAGCTAGCGGACAAAAGAAGGGTCCTGCCCGATCTTCAGGCGGATTACGCTCAAACCTTGCATTGAAGTGAATCGGAGTAGGAATCTTCCTGCTGATGGCAGGAATAAATCTGCAGGGGATTTTGCAGCGGGACCCGTCAAGCAAATTTGTTGACTGTATTGGATTGTATGCATCATAGCCGGGTTCGGGAAGTATGGAACAGGCTCATGGAGTGAACCCGCTCCATACGATGCGGGTGTAGACTGTATGTTACTTCACAGAAACTCGTTTAACCCGTTAAATGCCGTAGTCAATAGGAACCGCGGCATTTAAATCGTGAGAAAGAGGGGGGAGACCCCCTCTAACAGCTCATCACGCCCCCTGTAATGCAATCGCGGGGTGGTGATCGTTGCTATGGCTGCCTGGGGACCTAAAAAAGGCCCCCAGATCCGCCATCTTTGTGCTCCTACTAAGCCCTGCCTCTGGCAGGGCTTAATAGAAGCCTGTCAGAGAAACAATATACTGCAATACATTAATATTGCAGTATATTTTGCAAGCGATCCAACGATCGCTGGTTGAAGTCCTCTTGGGGGACTAATAAAAAAAGTTACAATTTGTAAAATAAAGTGTTTTTTTATGTAAAAAAAATTAAAAATTAAAAGTAAAAAAAAAAAACTGCTTTTCCCATTTCCCCCTAGATCATAGTAAAAAAATAAATAAACATAATTGGTATCGCCGCATCCGTAAAAGTCTGAACTATTACAATATATCATTATTTAACACGCATGGTGTACGCCGTAAAAAAAAATGTTGTAAACGCCAGAATCCCTATTTTTTGGTCGCCACATCTCCCACTAAAAAATTTAATAAAATGTGATCAAAACGTCGCATGAACCCCAAAATGGTATCATTAACCCCTTCCCGACGCAGCCCTTTTTCAGATTTTCATTTCCGTTTTTTCCTCCTCACCTTCCAAAAGCCATAACTTCTTTATTTTTCCGTCGATATAGTCCTATGAGGGCTTGATTTTTGCGGGACGAGTTGTAGTTTTTCGTAGCACCATTTATTGTGCCATATAATGATCTAGTAATTCACTGTATTTCTACGATATATATTAACTTGTGCTCCCACAAAGTATAGGAAATTGTAATTCACTGAAGTGATATATGAGTAAAATGTATAAATTTTATTTCATAACTCTCTAAAAACAGGGGTATAGTCACCACTGTGAAAAGCCCCACCGTGTGCATTAAAAACGTATTAAACACATACTCCAAGTCCTGGTTCGTTTGTGAACCCTCTCTGACTGGGTATACTTGAAAGATGCATTATGGGATCAACGTTTCAACATTGGTGTAACAGTGGATTAGACCCTAAAACACACCAGAGCCTGCAGTTACCACTCCTAAATCTCCTGGCGCTAAGGTACACAACAGTGCCACTGTCCCCTACGCTATGATCCCTCACTAACCTGACCCTACGCGTTTCTATACATATCATCAGGGGTCTGTAACTTGGTCATTCTGGCTAGGATGCCAGCGATATTGATTCATTAGCAGATATTCTGCTGTACAACATGGGAGCGTGCACGCATAGATGTCAGCGGCACGCTTCACTCGGGACTCAAAGTTGATATAACTAATACTCCTCCCCCGGGCCTCGGCAGCGCACTTCGAAACAGCCAATCACACTAGCCAACCTCATTCGTGACGCCTGACCATGTGACTCCCGGCCGTCAGCTGACATACCCGGAAGTAACATCGACAACATCAGACGAACGCGCAGGCGCAGTGGGAGGCTGTAGGCGCATCTCCTTACTGCACATAAGACCATTCTCATCGAGGATGGAGTGTAATAATAGCAAATAGGGTAGATATTGCGGATAGATAAAGCACCTTCTCTGTAAATACACTTGGTATGGATAAATAAGCGATATTTATATTTGCCACACTTTAGAATTTGAAACACTTCTCTTGAAAGGAAAGACTATACCTGTTAGCAATAAATGGTGTACTGCAAGTAACTGTATTGTAACCAGGAATGACAGCTACACACATACTTTAACAACCATAAATAGTAACATTGAGATGTGTATTTAAATGAAACAGGTATAGTTTGTTTGCTCATTTAGACCTTCAGGCTGTACACAAGCCAGTCTATAAATCCACTGGGCCTCTTTACGCAGAATAAGATTGTCCCAGTCCCCTCCCCGTTTTGGAGGACGTACCAGTTCAATCGCCTGGAATTTTAAGCATTCTGCTCTGCCTTGATGTTTTGCATGTACATGTTTGGATATGGGAGTATCTCTTTCATTTGTAACATCTCCAACATGTTCTCTAATCCGGCGCCGAAACTGCCGCACCGTTTTGCCCACATAATTCAGTGGGCATGGACATGTTATCAAATAAAGCATCCCTGCTGTTTTGCAATTGACAAAGTCTCGAATATCATACTCGACCTTGGTGGTAACACTTTTGAATTTTCTCCCATTCTGGATAAAGTCACAAGCCTTACAACTGCCACATCCATGTGTGCCCGGTATCTGCCTATCCAGCCAGGTTCCTTTTGTATTATAGGGTCAAAGCAGCTGTGCATCACCCTATCTCTGATGTTTTTGCCTCTACGGAATGTGACTGAAGGCCATTGTGTAATCTGATCCACCAAATCCACATCTGCACTTAGGATACATCTGCACTTATCTTAATATTTGCATGATCTCAGATTGTTTGGAGTCATAAGTACCTATAAGTCTCGTAACCCTTTCCTCTTTACGTTGTCTAGGGACTAAAAGACTCTACCTGTCTGCATCCCTCGCTCCCTCATAGGCCTTTCTAATTACCCCCTTCGGGAAGCCTCTCTCATTCAATCTACTTGTGAGATCCTGTGCCTGTATCTCAAAATCATCCATCGAGCTACAGTTCCGGCGTACTCTCATGAATTGGCCTCTGGGGATACCTCGTTTGAGGGGATAAGGGTGACAACTATTCCATTGTAAAAAGCTGTTAGTTGCTGTCTCCTTTCGGTGTACTTTAGTACGTATTGTGCCTTCCTTAGTTTTCAAAATCTTTAGATCTAGAAAAGATAATTCCTGATCACTGATTTCACATATAAACCTCAGCCCTAGATTATTTTCATTAAGGGCTGCCACAAAGGCATTGAATTCCTCCACTGTGGAATTCCAAAGCAACAACACGTCATCAATGTATCTAATCCAGATGTCTATTGATGAAGTCCACTTTGCAAATTTATCCCCAAACACTACTGTCTCTTCCCACCAGCCAAGATATAAATTGGCATAGTTAGGAGCAGTAGGACTCCCCATTGCTGTGCCACGTTGCTGATGAAAAATGCTGTCCTCAAAAATGAATACATTCCTTTCTAACACAAAATGTAACAATTGCAACACAAGCTGGTTGTGAGCCACATATTGAGTGCCTCGAGATTTTAAAAAATATTCCACTGCCTCATAGCCAAGTCCATGTCGAATAGAGGAGTACAATGCCTCCACGTCCAGGCTAGCCAAAAATGTATTTTGTTCCAGCGTAATACCATCAATTTGTTTTAAAACATCCATAGTGTCACGTACATATGATGTAAGATCTATCACAAAGGGACGCAACACCTCGTCTATGTATGTACTCACATTCTGGGTTAGATTATTGATACCTGATACAATAGGTCTGCCACGTAAGGGAGGGTACCCTTTATGAATTTTGGGCAGGCTATGAAAACATGCCATGATGGGAAATTGTGGAAACAGAAAGTTAAATTCACTAGCACTAATCAGGGAACTACTCTTTGCATCACGTAGGATGCCTAAAAGCTCCTTTTTGAACAGTGCTGTGGGGTTCTCCTTTAAAATGGTGTAACAGTCAGGATTGAGCAAGATGTCCTCACACATCCTCTTATAGTCTTCTCTACTCATAACCACAATATTCCCACCCTTATCGGATGCTTTCAGAATAATGTTTTGTCTTTTTTCCAAAGTGGTAAGAGCTACACGTTCAGACCAAGACAGATTGTTGTCTATTCCACTCACATCCTGACCCAAAGCCTTAATCTCATCTCCCACCAAATCAACAAACAGATCTACATCTGTAAAGTCTCCCAGTGGCGGTAGTCTCCTACTTTTAGTTTTTAAATTGGTAAATGGACCTAGTCCTGGAGCTCTACCTGATTCCTCAAGCAACCCTTCCAAGGCTTCTAGGCCTTCCAAATCAAATTCTTCTGAACCCATTTCCAGACATTTCTTTCTATTGTGATGCTTAAAAAACTTTATCCATTTCAATTTACGAGCAAACAAATTCAAATCCTTCACCCAGGTAAATGAATCAAATTTCACTGTGGAGACAAATGAAAGCCCCTTCTCCAGAAGCATGATCTCAGATGGACTTAAATTGTATTCAGATAAATTAATAATTTGTAACTTATCTGTTCCTCTTCCCTTTATAAATCCTTTTGCCCCCTCAGCATGTAGCGGGAAATGGGGGGATTGTTGGATAAAAAATTACTGCCACTGTTGGAAGAAGCTCTTGCCTGGCCTCTATTCCTGCCTCTGGCACCCCCCCCCCTATATTTTTGTCTACCGCCACTAGTCCCAAAGAATGGGCCCACTCTTTCAGAGTCTGTAGTTTCACTCTCAGATGTGGAAGGGTCAGATTCTCTTAAACCCCTACTTTGCTGCTGCTGTTGTTGTTGTTGATTTACAAAATCATAAGCTTTTTTCTCCCTGAACTCCTGCAGATCTCTCTGGAACTGGAAGTGCTTACGCTCTTTTAGATGATTAGTAAACCTCTCTAAGGATTGTTGCAAGGTTTTGTCTTTCTTGTCAAAGCCTGGGGTATCTACCAGAGTCTCAATCTCCTTTTTCAATTCAACACTGATATATTCAAACTGGATTTTCTCTTCCTCTACCAGAATTTGCATTAGTCTCAGCGAACTCCCTGTGATCTCCTGCTCCCACCTCTCTCTTATATTAGGTGTCTTTAATCTAGAGGCTGGAGCAATTGGGACTCTCACGCCTCTAGGTACTATTTTGTTCTTGAGATAGTTCTCCAGACTCTGAATTTCCCACCAACTCCTTGTATAATCCATGTGCAATCTAGTGAGGTTTTTAAAGGTGGATTTAAGGGACGCACCTTGCGTCGTATACACGAGTTCACGAGTTCACACTCAGAAAAGACGCTTTTGGCCTCACTCATCCATCCTTCTGTACTCAGATCAGAGAGTGCAAAGGCTGCCATACCCAGATATAATATATAATGAACTGTACTAATTCGTAATAATTCACTGTATTTCTACGATATATTAACTTGTGCTCCCACAAAGTATAGGAAATTGTAATTCACTGAAGTGATATATGAGTAAAACGTATAAATTTTATTTCATAACTCTCTAAAAACAGGGGTATAGTCACCACTGTGAAAAGCCCCACCGTGTGCATTAAAAACGTATTAAACACATACTCCAAGTCCTGGTTCGTTTGTGAACCCTCTCTGACTGGGTATACTTGAAAGATGCAATATGGGATCAACGTTTCAACATTGGTGTAACAGTGGATTAGACCCTAAAACACACCAGAGCCTGCAGTTACCACTCCTAAATCTCCTGGTGCTAAGGTACACAACAGTGCCACTGTCCCCTACGCTATGATCCCTCACTAACCTGACCCTACGCGTTTCTATACATATCATCAGGGGTCTTTAACTTGGTCGCTTATTTATCCATACCAAGTGTATTTACAGAGAAGG
The DNA here is from genome assembly GCF_050947455.1 of Rhinoderma darwinii. Classification (NCBI taxonomy): domain Eukaryota; kingdom Metazoa; phylum Chordata; class Amphibia; order Anura; family Rhinodermatidae; genus Rhinoderma; species Rhinoderma darwinii. The sequence goes on from NC_134688.1 coordinate 349,483,889, forward strand.
TGCTTTATCTATGGCAGCTGAGTTGCGGTTTTGAGCTGATCCGCAATATCTACCCTATTTGCTATTATTACACTCCATCCTCGATGAGAATGGGCTTATGTGCAGTAAAGAGATGCGCCTACAGCCTCCCACTGCGCCTGCGCGTTCGTCTGATGTTGTCGATGTTACTTCCGGGTATGTCAGCTGACGGCCGGGAGTCACATGGTCAGGCATCACGAATGAGGTGGGCTAGTGTGATTGGCTGTTTCGAAGTGCGCTGCCGAGGCCAGGGGGAGGAGTATTAGTTATATCAACTCTGAGTCCCGAGTGAAGCGTGCCGCTGACATCTATGCGTGCACGCTTCCGTGTTGTACAGCAGAATATCTGCTAATGAATCAATATCGCTGGCATCCTAGCCAGAATGACCAAGTTACAGACCCTTGATGATATGTATAGAAACGCGTAGGGTCAGGTTAGTGAGGGATCATAGCGTAGGGGACAGTGGCACTGTTGTGTACCTTAGCACCAGGAGATTTAGGAGCGGTAACTGCAGGCTCTGGTGTGTTTTAGGGTCTAATCCACTGTTACACCAATATTGAAACGTTGATCCCATATTGCATCTTTCAAGTATACCCAGTCAGAGAGGGTTCACAAACGAACCAGGACTTGGAGTATGTGTTTAATAAGTTTTTAATGCACACGGTGGGGCTTTTCACAGTGGTGACTATACCCCTGTTTTTAGAGAGTTATGAAATAAAATTTATACATTTTACTCATATATCACTTCAGTGAATCACATATAATGATCTAGGAAATGGGAAAAAAATTATTTGTGGGGTAGAAAATGAAAAAAAAAACAGCAATTCCTCCATTGTTTTTTGCGCGTAGTTTTTACGGAATTCACTGTGCAATTAAAACATGTTAACTTTATTCTGTGTGTCAATATCAGCATCATGCACGTCTCTCCATTCATGCATTCAGCAGATAGTGTACATTAACGTTACTGAAGTGTCTTGACAGTGAATAGACATCACCTTCAGCCAGGACGGGATGTCTATTCACAATCTCGACACTTCGTTAACGTTTGTGTGTAACTTACAGCACAGCAAGCGTAATCTCGCGAGATCTTGCTGTAAATGACAGTACATCGTTACCGAAGTGTGGGGATTGTGAAAAGACAACCCGTCCTGGCTGGAGGTGATGTCTATTCACTGTCAAGACACTTCAGTAACGTTAATGTGTGTGTATGGGACTGCACATAGTGAACAACGCAGGATCACTATGTGCTGAGTAAATGAATGGAGAGAAGTGTATGACGCTGATTGGTCACTGATTGGTCAGCGTCATACACTTCTCTCCACAATGCCCACTTGGTCAAAAGTAAAAACAGGCCCAGTTGGGCATTAAGAAAGTAATTAGCATAAAGCTAAAATCGCTCATAACTTGGTGAAAACAGATAGTTTTTTCTAAATAAAAAACACTGCTTTTACCTACATTACAGCGCCTATCACATTATGTAGGAGATAGAGCACTTAGAATTTGGTGACAGAGCCGCTTTAAGGTGAGGGAGGGTTAAGGAAAGAGTGTTTTTTTTTAAATTTATTTTGCTTTGTATTGTAAAACTGTTCAACAAAAATTAGATTTACATTTTTTTTTATCTATTGTTATCAGGGAACCGCCACATATCCCCTGCTCTGGAACCTCCAGAAGCATTTATATACATATGTGTGAAGGGTTCTTTTAAGTACTATTTTTTTTTATTTATTTGTCATTAGAATAGGGAGCCATACAACTTTATAATATACCTGTATTTGAAATTCATCTCACGTACCTTTCTAATACCAGTTCAGTAGTATTTGTAAAAAAACAAAACTTGGTCTAAAGTAGACCAGATTAGTCCTGTGTAATGCATTCATGAGTTTACTGAATAGGCCTAAACATCGTGTTAATCATGTGACCTCACCCAAATTAACAAATAACTGTATTAAAAACATGACACCATCACCTAGAGATAGGCAGCTATGTTATACAAGTAAAAATATTCACAGTGAAGTAGCTGTTGCAATAACCATAATAATAATAATACTAATAATAATAATAATAATAATAATCATTATTCTACCCTAAATTCTATTCAGTAACATAACATGTATGTCATGTAACCCTAATGCTAACTAAATGCACGGGTTCACGACGGATGCCATGTTTAGACCTATTCAATAAGCCCAGGAATGCAATACACAGGACTGATCCATGGGCCATACCATTCTATTGTACATACAAGGCTCAACTGCACTAATTTAAGAAAGTTACATGTGTCAAATTTTAAATACATGTTTATTAGACAAGTGTATAATCTAGTCTATAAATAAATAAATGTAAAAAAATGAAAACTGGAATACCCCCTTTAAGCGGAAATTCACATATGGCAAATTTGTTGAAGAAATTTCTACAACTGTTTCATACATGTAAATGGGGAAAGTAAAAATTTGTGCACATACTACAGAAACAACACCATGTATAAAGAACGGATTTTCTGCAATACATCTGCCATGATTAAAAAATTAATTATAATTACCAGATCCTTCTATAAGCTGCACTTTTCTTGACTCCTGAATGTACATATTTAAGATACTTAATATGTATTAATTCCACCCTTGTGCCATATTCCAGAATACCCACAGAGCAAAATGTACTCAATACAGACATGGGATAAGCTTGTCAATATGATGTCTGTAGAGTCCATGGCCGTGGACCGTCGGGTTTACTCACCTCCCGACACCCGCAGCCATGGATCAGTGAGTGCTGGCTCGCATCTCCTTCCTAGGAGACGCCAGCTTTCACTTCGTCTCCGGTCCGCTGTGTCCCCCGGTCTTAAAGGGCCAGCGCGCGCACATGTGAAACAATCATCATCATCAACTACACAAGATTCCTGGACTATAAGAAGGGCCCTGCCCTTCTGATCCTTGCCTGAGCATTGTTAGTGTATCCCAAGTCTGTCTTGCAAATGGTCCCTTAGTGTTTCCCGTTCCAGTTGTTACCCGTATCCTGTATCCTGTGCTGTGTTCTCGTTTCTGAGCCTCTTAGTGTTGGAGTCGTGTCCTACTGCACCTCCTGTTGTTTGCCACTGTCCAGAGGATTCTCTCGTGGGCCCAGGCTCTAACACAATAATGGGCCTTAAAGATCCAGCAGAAGACAACCCCATTTGGAGCTCTTCAGATCCAATCACTTTCCACTATGATCTGTTGCTTTTGGGATGATTCACAAACTTATTGATGATATGTCCTGTGTGTACAATGATAACAACAAGGACTATGATGAAATGAAAAGTAGACATGTACAAGTTCTATATAGATGGAGGGTGGGCCCTCAGAGTCATCTCCTCTGGTGGACCCAAGGAACCCCAGTCCGACACTGGGCCTGTACCCCTCTGTGGCACACGTGCTACAGGTTGAAAACCTAGGATATAATATGCAATTTCACTATGGTGTGCAGAACGAGATACTTGCAGCGTAAATATCTGCCCATGTGAAAACTGTAAAATTGAATGTTATATTTAATTATTTTTTTTGATGATAGTTTCCCTTTAGAGTATAATTCCAGCTGAAACTACTCTTTAACTTAGCTTAAAGAGGCTCTGTCACCAGATTTTGCAGCCCCTATCTGCTATTGCAGCAGATAGGTGCTGCAATGTAGATTACAGTAACGTTTTTATTTTTAAAAAACGAGCATTTTTGGCCAAGTTATGACCATTTTCGTATTTATGCAAATGAGGCTTGCAAAAGTACAACTGGGCGTGTTGAAAAGTAAAAGTACAAGTGGGCGTGTATTATGTGCGTACATCGGGGTGTGTTTACTTATTTTACTAGCTGGGCGTTCTGATGAGAAGTATCATCCACTTCTCTTCAGAACGCCCAGCTTCTGGCAGTGCAGATCTGTGACGTCACTCACAGGTCCTGCATCGTGTCGGCACCAGAGGCTACAGTTGATTCTGCAGCAGCATCAGCGTTTGCAGGTAAGTAGCTACATCGACTTACCTGCAAACGCCGATGCTGCTGCAGAATCATCTGTAGCCTCTGGTGCCGACACGACGCAGGACCTGTGAGTGACGTCACAGCGTGATCTCTGGAGAACACGGCTGTGTCTGCACTGCCAGAACCTGGGCATTGTGAAGAGAAGTGGATGACACTTCTATACACAACGCCCAGCTAGTAAAAGTAGTAAACACGCCCCGATGTAACACACATAATACACGCCCAGTTGTACTTTTACTTTTCAACATGCCCAGTTGTACTTTTGGAAGCCTCATTTGCATAAATACGAAAATGGTCATAACTTGGCCAAAAATGCTCGTTTTTTAAAAATAAAAACGTTACTGTAATCTACATTGCAGCGCCTATCTGCTCCAATAGCAGATAGGGGCTGCAAAATCTGGTGACAGAGCCTCTTTAAGTATATTATAATTAATGTCTTGAAACCTTTTAGGTTATTGATTGAATCCTGGTTAATGCAGTCAGAAAGCAGTAAACCAGACAAAAAGTCTCTAACATACTTCATCATCCACTAATATAACGTTCTGCGGACAAGAATGCACACAAGTCATCCAAAAATCTATTTATTTAAGTAGTTGTACTTTCAGGCTTCCATATTTAAAGGTGTTATAAAAACTAAATTGGAAGTTATCATGAGTAACTCCTTACTTCAGATGTAGTTCTTAACCAATTCGATAGAATTATGCAGGACATAATATTTCTTCCAATATAAAACAAAAATGTTTATTAATTGCTTTTAAAAATATGCAAAACAGTGCATACAAACTGTCATGGAGGACACCCACGCACAAAAAAAGTATACAAATAAGGTGGACTCCCCAAATACAATAACCCCTTCCATCTTTGGCCACTTATGACCTTCCTGACCGAGCCTCATTTTTCAAATCTGACATGTTTCAATTTATGTGGTAATAACTTTGGAATGCTTTTACCTATCCAAGCAATTCTGAGATTGTTTTCTCGTGACACATTGGACTTTATGGTACTGGCAAAATTTGCTCGATACATTCAGTATTTAATTATGAAAATCACCTATTTTTTGCGAAAAATTGCGAAAATTACCATTTTTCTAAACTTAAATGTATCTGCTTGTAAGACAGGCAGTTATACCACACAAAAACGTTGCATCCCCATATGTCTACTTTAGATTGGAATTGTTTTTTGAACATCCTTTTAATTTTTTAGGACTTTACAAGGCTTAGAACTTTAGCAGCAATTTCTCACATTTTCAAGAAAATTTCAAAAGGCTATTTTTACAGGGACCATTTCAGATGTAAAGTGGCCTTATACATTAGAAACCCCCAATAAGTCACCCCATTTTAAAAACTTCACCCCTCAAAGTATTCAAAACAACATTTAGAAAGTTTCTTAACCCTTTAGAAGTTTCACAGGAATTAAAGAAGAAATTCATTTTTAATCCATTTTCTTTTTGTAACACAGAAGGTTTTACCAGAGAAATCCCACTCAATATTTATTGCCCAGGTTCTGCAGATTTAGGAAATATCCCACATGTGGCCCTAGTGTGGTAATGTATTGAAGCCCAGGCCTCAGAAGCAAAGGAGCACCTAGTGGATTTTGGGGCCTTCTTTTTATTAGAATATATTTTAGGCACCATGCCAGGTTTGAAGGGCTCTTGCGGTGCCAAAACAGTGGAAATCCCCCAAAAGTGACTCCATTTGGGAAACTACACACCTCAAGAAAATTATCTAGGGATATAGTGAGCATTTTGACCCCACCGGTTTATTGCATGAATTATTGGAAGTAGGCCATGAAAATTAAAATCTACATTTGTTCAAAGAAAATGTAGGTTCAGCTAATTTTTTTCATTTCAACAGGGACTAAAGGGGAATGTAAAGCAATTTCTCCCGAGTAAAACAATATCCCATATGTGGTCATAAACGGCTGTTTGGACACACGGCAGGGTTTAGAAGGGAAAGAGCGCAATTTGGCTTTTGGAGCTCAAATTTATCAGGAATGGTTTGCGGAGGCCATGTTACATTTGCAAAGCCCCTGAGGGGACAAAACAGTGGAAACCCCCCACAAGTGACCCCATTTTGGAAGCTACACCCATTGAGAAAATTACACCCATTGAGGAAGTTATCTAGAGGTATATTGAGCATTTTGACCGCTCATGTTTTTTGCAGAAATTATTGGAAGTAGGCCGTAAATATCTCCCCCTGAGGAAGCAATTTGTCAGCGAAACGCGCGTTGGGGCTTATGTGCTGGAGCGAGCACTGATTATCACTACATTATACTATGGGTAAGCTGCTGCCATCTGTTTCATCTATTCTAATTATGCACTAGCACTTTATAAGGATTTTTGAATCCTCTTGGTTGCTTTAAACTTAAACATAGATTGTGTACACTTTTTCAATTGATCCTCTACTCTTTAAAAGGGGAATCCTGTATTTGAATGTATGACAGGATAAGATATTTGGTAGCACTGCTAACCTACTCTGTATTATAATTGATAGTAATCGCTCCTAACCTTTTTTACTAGGGTCTTGTCCTTTCAATATATTGTTTTAAAAAAATTGTTTGTTTATATATGTTAATAAAGTATCTATTTTCTATATATATTTTTGGCTATAAGCTCTTTTCTCTGTTCTGTGTTTAGATGGGTGTATAGAGGCCCATTTCCAGCAACCATCACTCCAGTGTTCTAATGGTACATTGTGTTTGCTAACTGTGTTAGAAGGCTAATGGATGATTAGAAAACACTTGAAAACCCTTGTGCAATTATGTTAGCACCGCTGTAAACAGTTTTGCTGTTTAGAGGAGCTATAAAACTGACTTTCCTTTGAGCTAGTTGAGAATCTGGAGCATTACATTTGTGGGTTCGATTAAACTCTCAAAATGGCTAGAAAAAGAGAGCTTTCATGTGAAACTCGACAGTATATTCTTGTTCTTAGAAATGAAGGATTTTCCATGCGAGAAATTGCCAAGAAATTGAAGATTTCCTACAACGGTGTGTACTACTCCCTTCAGAGGACAGCACACACAGGCTCTAACCAAAGTATAAAGAGAAGTGGGAGGCCCCGCTGCACAACTGAGCATCAAGACAAGTACATTAGAGTCTCTAGTTTGAGAAATAGACGCTTCACAGGTCCTCAACTGGCAGCTTCATTAAATAGTACCCACAAAACGCCAGTGTCAACGTCTACAGTGAAGAGGCGACTCCGGGATGCTGGCCTTCAGGGCAGAGTGGCAAAGAAAAAGCCATATCTGAGACTGGCTAATAAAAGGAAAAGATTAATATGGGCAAAAGCACACAGACATTGGACAGAGGAAGATTGGAAAAAAGTGTTATGGACAGACGAATCGAAGCTTGAGGTGTTTGGATCACACAGAAGAACATTTGTGAGACGCAGAACAACTGAAAAGATGCTGAATGCCTGACGCCATCTGTCAACCATAGTGGAGGTAATGTGATGGTTTGGAGTTGCTTTGGTGCTGGTAAAGTGGGAGATTTGTACAAGGTAAAAGGCATTTTGAATAAGGAAGGCTATCACTCCATTTTGCACCGCCATGCCATACCCTGTGGACAGCGCTTGATTGGAGCCAATTTCATCCTACAACAGGACAATGACCCAAAGCACACCTCCAAATTATGCAAGAACTATTTAGGGAAGAAGCAGGCAGCTGGTATTCTATCTGTAATGGAGTGGCCAGCGCAGTCACCAGATCTCAACCCCATAGAGCTGTTGTGGAAGCAGCTTGACCGTATGGTATGCAAGAAGTGCCCATCAAGCCAATCCAACTTGTGGGAGGGGCTTCTGGAAGCATGGGGTGAAATTTCTCCCGATTACCTCAGAAAGTTAACAGCTAGAATGCCAAAGGTCTGCAAAGCTGTAATTGCTGCAAATGGAGCATTCTTTGACGAAAGCAAAGTTTGAAGGAGAAAATTATTATTTCAAATAAAAATCATTATTTCTAACCTTGTCAATGTCTTGACTATATTTTCTATTCATTTTGCAACTCATTTAATAAATATAAGTGTGAGTTTTCATGGAAAACACAAAATTGTCTGGGTGACCCCAAACTTTTGAATGGTAGTGTAGGTTTAGCAAATTTTTTCTCATTTCCACAAGAACTAAAGGAGAAAAAACACACAAAATTTGTAAAGCAATTTCTCACAAGTAAAACAATACCCCATATGTGGTCATAAAACGGCTGTTTGGACACACAGCAGGGTTTAGAAGGGAAAGAGCGCCATTTGGATTTTGGAGCTCAAATTTATCAGGAATGGTTTGCGGAGGCCATGTCGCATTTGCAAAGCCCCTGAGGGACCAAAACCATCAAAACACCCAAAAAGTGACTCCATTTAGAAAACTACACCCATTGAGGAATTCATCTAGGGGTGTAGTGAGCATTTTAACCCTACAGGTGTTTCATAGAATTTATTAGAAGTGGGCAGTGAAAATTTAAATAATCCCTTTTCTTCAATAAGACGTAGCTTTAGCTCAAAATTATTCATTTTCTCAACAAATAAAGGAAAAAAAGAAGCCCAACATTTGTAAAGTAATTTCTCCCGAGTACGGCAATACCCCATATGTGGTCATAAACTGTTGTTTGGGCACACCGCAGAGCTCAGAATGGTAGGAGAACCATTTGGCTTATGGAGTGCAGATTTTGCTGGATTAGTTCCTGGGCGCTATGTCGCATTTGCAAAGACCCTGTGGGACCAAAACAGTGGAAACCCCCCAGAAGTGACCACATTTTGGAATCTACACCCCCTAAGATATTCTCCTAGGGATGTAGTGAGCATGTTAACCCTGCAGGTGTTTTGCAGAAATTAGTGCGCGCTTGATGTTGCATAGATATGCCAATATGTGGTGCCCAGCTTGTGCCACCATAACAAGACAGCTCTCTTATTATTATGCTGTGTTTCCCGGTTTTAGAAACACCCTACATGTGACCCTAATCTTTTGCCTGGACATTTGACAGGGCTCAGGAGTGAAAGAGTACCATGTAAAATTGAGGCCTAATTTGGTGATTTACAGTGTTGGTTCACAATTGTAGAGGCTCTGATGTGAAATAATAAAAGAAACCCCTGAGAAGTGACATTTTGAAAACTGTACCCTTCAAGACATTTATAAAGGGGTGTAGTGAGCATTTTCACACTACAGGACTTTTCCATAAATGATTGTGCTGCAGATGGTGCAAAGTAAAAATTAAATTTTTCCCTAGATATGCTATTTCAGTGGCAAATATGTCGTGCCCAGCTTGTGCCACTGGAGGCACATCCCAAAAATTGTTAAAAGGGTTACAGATATGTGGAAGTAAACAGCTGTTTGGGCACACTGTAGGGTTCAGAGAGGAGGGAGCCCCATTTGGCTTTTGGAGCACAGATTTTGCTTGGTAGTAGATTTGTTTGGGTATTGCTGGTGTTTCTATTTATAATGTGGGGGGCATATGTAAGCTGGGCAAAGTATGTCAGGGGCATAGTCAGGTGGTATAATGATTGGGTTAAAAAAAAAGTTAGATAATCCATAGATGTGTGTTACGCTGTGAAGCAATGCTTTCTGCACAGGCCGGTGTCGCACTAATAAATGTCCTTCCTTATCCCCCTTTTGGTCCACACTCCGCACCTTTGCAGTTTGGGGAATTTTGCTGGGAAGTGTTGTCCTGGTATAATACGGGCGCCGTTGCTTCCAGCAGATAAGTTTGGGCCCTCCCCTTCCTGGTTCCCTAATTTTAGGGCCTTGATAATTCGCCTCTTGAAACTGAAGAAATGCTCCCCTCGGGCCTGCACAACTGCATATTTTTTCTTTCCTGACTCATGGAAACCTTAAGTAGCAGTAGTATACGGGCTGTTTTTTTACGGGACGAGCTATAGTTTTTATACGTACCATTTTGGGGTACATGCGACTTTTTGATCACTTTTTATCCTGTTTTTTGGGAGGCAAGGTGACCAAAAAACTGCAATTCTGGGATAGTTTTTTTGACACAGCATTCACCATGCGTTATAAATTACATGTTAACTTTATTCTGCGGGTGAGTCTGATTCCGGCGATACCTGTGGTAATTTATAGCACTTTTTTATGTGTAAAAAGAATGCATTTTTTCTGTCACCAAGATGTGAGAACCATAACTTTTTAATTTTTTCGTCGATGGAGCTCTATGAGGGCTTGTTTTTTGCGAGACGAGCTATAGTTTATATAGGTACCATTTTTGGACACTAGGGGACTTGAAGGTCAAACTGTCTGATTTTTTTTTGTAGTGCAATGTAGTGCAATGTATTATATCTGTCAGTCACTTACTGACAGCAAGCCGATTAGGCTTTGCCTCCTGGCGGGGCCTAATCGGCTTTTGTAATGGCAGAGCAGGAGGCCATTGTTAGGTCTCCTGTTGCCATAGCAGGTGTCGGCAGCCCTGATTGCATGGCATGGCTGTCGAACTGCTGGCAACCTCTAAGGGGTTAATTGCAGGAATCGGAGCTAGGAATCGGGATAATAACCCCAAGTAGATATAACAAATATATGATACATGAAACCGTTGTATACAGTAATGTACATACAAACTATAGGATATGGCTTGTTCATCTAAGATAATATAGTAGCACCCACTGTGGAAATAAAGACATGAACAAATTAAATTCAATGAAATAGTATAGTACCACAAAGTAAATGGCCAAGCTGCAAGCAAAGGCCAGAGAGAGAGTGTGTCAGGGAATCCACCACACCGACATGCGTTTCGCAATGAATGCTTTCTTAGTTCAATGATCACTATTGATACATTTTCTTCCTCCTGTTGTTGTTTTGTCTTCTTTACTTAACCCCTTCAGGACACAGCCTGTTTTAGCCTTGTGGCACAACCGATTTTTTCAAATCTGACATGTGTCACTTTATGTGGTAATAACTCCGTAATGCTTTTACCTATCCAAGCGATTCTGAGATTGTTTTCTCGTGACATATTGTATTTTATGATAGTGGAAATATTTGGTCGATAAATTCAATAATTATTTGTGAAAAATACCAAAATTTTGAGAACATTTGCAAAAATGTGCATTTTTCTCAATTTAAATGTATCTGCTTGTAAAACAGATAGTAATACCACACAAAATAGTCACTAGTTACCATTTCCCATATGTGTACTTTATATTTGCATCGTTTTTTGAACATCCTTTTATTTTTCTAGGACGTTACAAGGCTTAAAACTTTAGCAGCAATTTCTCACATTTTCAAGAAAAATTCAAAAGGCTATTTTTACAGGGACCAGATTAGTTCTGAAGTGGTTTAGAGGGCCTTATATATTAGAATCCCCAAATAAATCACCCCATTTTAAAAACTGCACCTCTCAAAGTATTCAAAACAGCATTCAGAAAGTTTCTTAACCCTTTAGGCGTTTCACAAGAAATAAAGCAATGTAGAGGGGAAATTTACAAATTTCTCTTTTTTTTGCGGAAATTCATTTGTAATAAAAAAAAATTGTGTAACACAGAAGGTTTTACCAGGGAAATACAACTCAATATTTATTGCCCAGGTCCTGCAGTATTTAGGAATATCCCACATGTGGCCCTAGTGCCCTAATGGACCGAAACACCGGCCTCAGAAGCAAAGGAGCACCTAGTGGATTTTGGGGCCTGATTATTTTTAGATTATATTTTAGGCAACATGTCAGGTTTGAAGAGGTCTTGTCGTGCCAAAACAGTGGAAACTCCCCAAAAGTAACTCCATTTTGGAAACTAGACCCCTCAAGGAATTTATCTAGGGGTATAGTTAGCACTTTAACCCCACAGGTATTTTGCTATATTTATTGGAGTTAGTCTGTGAAAATGAAAATCATAGAAACATAGAAATTTGTAATATTTACAAGGAATAAAGAAGAAAATGCCCCCAACATTTGTAAAGCATCTTCTCCCAATTACGGAAATACCCCATATGTGGTAACAAACTGCTGTTTGGACCCACGGAAGCGCTCAGAAGGGAGGGAGCGCCATTTGGATTTTGGAGCGCAGATTTTGCTGGATTGGTTTTTAGTGCCATGTCGCGATTGCAACGCCCTGGAGGGAACAAAACAGTGGAAACACCCCAAGAGTGACTCCATTTGGGAAATTACACCCCTCAAGGAATTTTTCTAGGGGTATAGTAAGCATTTAGACCACACAGGTTTTTTTGCAGAATTTAGTAGAATTAGGCCGTGAAAATGAATATAAACATTTTTTGTCCACTAAAATGTTGCATTTTTTCATTTTCACAAGGGATAAAGGAGAAAAAGTCACCCTAAATTTGTAACGCAATCTCTCCCCAGTATGACAATACCCGACATGTGGTAATAATTTATTTTTTTAATAGAAATTAATTAACCTTTGCAGGATTGATCCTTTTTTGCTTTTCCATTTTAATTTTTCACTCTCCGCCTTTCAAACGCCATAACTTTTTTATTTTTCCATGAATTGAGCGGTGTGAGAGCTTATTTTTGGCAGGACGAGCTGTAGTTTTTATTTCTACCATTTTTTGGTACATGCGACTTTTTGATCACTTTTTATTACATTTTATTTAGAGCTTTGGTGACCAAAAACAGTGATTTTGGCGTTTTCAATTCTTTATTTCTTACGACGTTCATAATGTGCTATAAATGACAATTTTACTTTATTCTGCGGGTCGGTACGATTACGGCGATACCATATGTATATAGTTTTTTTATGCTTTGCAGCGTTTGCACAATAAAATCACTTCTTTATAAAATAATTTATTTTCTGTGTCACCATATTCTGAGGGCCGTTACTTTTTTATTTTTCAGTCCAAAAAGCGGTGTAAGGGCTTGCTTTTTGCGGGACAGGTTGTAGTTTTTATTGGTACTATTGGGTACAAACAACTTTTTGATCACTTTTTATTCTATATTTTGGGAGGGATGGTGACCAAAAAATAGTGATTCTGGCATCGTTTTTAGTTAGGTTTTTTTGCGGCGTTCACCGTGTGGTAAAAATAATATTATAGTTTTATCGGGTCGTTACGAACGCGGTGATACTAAATATGTGTACTGTTTTTTAACGGTTTTATTTTTTTCCTATAATAAGAGACTTATTATAGGAATTATTTTTTTTACACTTTTGTAAAACATTTTTATTAACTTTTTTCTTTACTTTTTACACTTTCTTTTTTTACCTGCAGCTCTGATCGCTGCTAGAATACATTACACTACCAAGGTAGTGTAATGTATTCCAACTGTCAGTGTGAAGTCACAGTTACTCTGACAGTTAGTCTACGAGGACCAGCCAGAGGTTGGTCCCCATAGGCCTCCGTACATGGCAGACCCTGAGGCCGTTGTCTGGCCCCCGGGTGCCATCACAAGCATCAGCAGCCCCCATAATTGCATGGGGGCTGCTGATGTGCTACAACCCCCCTACATGCAGAGATCGCAATCGAGCCCCCCATGTAATGGGTTAATTTCCGAAATCAGCGGCAATGAGCCGCTGATCGGCAACAGTGGAGTGTCAGCTTTCAGGGAGAGCTGACCTCCTGGTTCCCGATGCACACTGTCACCGACACTGTCACAGACACTGTCATCTACAGTGTGCATCGCGAACGGCAGTGACGTCCTGTCACTCTAACAGGAAGTCTATTAGGAAGCATTGTGAGGTCTGCCGATGTGCTAGAAACCCCTGAATGCGGTGATTGCACTCGATCACCGCAATTAAGGGGTTAATTGCCGAAATCAGAGGAAATAAGCCGCTGATCCTTATACAGTGGAGTGGCCTCCCAGTTCCCAGTGCACACTGTCGCCAACAGTGTGCACCAGGAACTACGCAGTAACTGTACGTCCCTGTGCGCTAAGACACTGGCCACATGGACGTACAGTTGCGTTGTGGTGCGCCTAGGGGTTAATAACAGCCTGTTATTGTATAAATGTTAATAATCTCACCCCAGTGCAACTCCATAGTATGTATCCTGAGGTTAGCACCAAGTGCTGGAGATGTTTATCTGAAATGAGATTTTTTTTTTGCATATTTGATGGACTTGCCGAAAAATGGCTGCCTTTTAGATTGTTGTATTCCAAAATATCTCTGATGGTAGCCTTGGGATGACTCCAGGAGAATTATAATGTCTTGACATGGGTTGGGAGACGTGCTTGTTGGTGGTCATATATCTACTTTATTAAGTACAAATACTATTGTTCAGAAATATGTTTGGGAAGATCCTAATTTTCACCAATAAATATTGAAAGCTTAGATTGGCTGGGGGTGAAACATGGGATAACAAATGGAGCCCCTTCCCTTTGTTGGCACTATTAGCAATTGCAGTGGCAATTAAAAACTTCTGTGCCAGCATTCTCAACCTATATCTGTGGAGCTATGTAGCAGATTTGGAGTCCAGTGGCTAAAACAATCAGGCAGGAGGTTCTAATAGCTAGAGTAGTCAGGTGCACAGATAAGCGGTGACAGGTTGTAGCATGAGGCAGAGACGTGGTTAGGAAAAAGTCCAAGTTCAATACACATATAAGCGGCAACAGGTTGTAGCATGAGGCATAGATGGTGTCAAGAAACAGTTTGGTACACAAATGAGCAGCAACAGTTTGTAGAGAGGCAGCAAGGAACCAGACACAGACAGTAAGCTCAATAGTCTGGCAAGGAGGAAGTGCAAGGTCCAGGCTTATATAGGTGCCAAAAGCATGAGACTAATTGGGCAATCAAGGTAATCAAGGCAAGGAAGTTCAATAGGCAAAAATGAAGAGTAGCTAGACATATTCAGATTCTGATAGCTGCAGCATTGGAGCTGTCCAGCAGCACCATCAATAGCTCAATGAGAAAAGTTACTATCTGGGAAACAGGATTAAAATCCTGACATGTATGGCACTGAGCAAGAACTATTGTACATAACTGTACTACCCACCTGTGCCTTACCAGTGACTATTTGTGGCAGTTTTTAAAATATAATTTGGTGCAGATTTGTCCACTAATTGATAAAGGGAGATCAGCCCTTCTGTTCCCATACAGTATAAACTATTAATTACATAACCTCAGCTTATACTGAGCATCTTTGCAATTAGGAGACAGTAAAAATATTAGATGGCAGATACTGAATTGTGCAAGAAGAGAGAGAAACCTGTCCATAACAGCTTACAATCTAAAGATGAGGGAGTAACACACTGTAAAGAATTGATTTTGTTTAGTGGACCAGTGGCTTTTACAGTACCTACAATTGGGAAGTGTAAGATACAAAAGATTGCTGTACAGATATAAAGATAGCAGAGTGATAACCATTGAAAGGTCAACTTGGCTGCTGCTTTATTCGTGATGAATGGAAGCACAGCCAGGTTGGTTAATGGAATACCAATTAGCATTGATTCACAGTACTATGTTAGAAATGTAACTTATTCTTGGACCAGACAGTTGTGAATCATTGTGAATGCCTGAAAAGGGTCTTGCATGAACATGTTGCAAGTTGACATTTGATTTGAGCTTTCTATGCAGTTATTTATTAAAAGTTTTTATTTACACAAGCCTGCCGCAGTACTCCATTTAAGATACTGAGTTTTGCTCTTCTCTCATGGCAAGATTAAAATATGAAGAGTTGGACTATTTTGTTTTAGGCAGTATCTCTTATTATTGAGCTACTGGTGATGATGGACAGCCCCAATGCTGAATCTATTGTCTAGCCTTATGTTAAAAACCGTTGCCATTTATCCCTGTACGAAACCTGTATTGTTTCCTGACCATGTCTTTGCCTTATGCTACAAACGTTTGTTTGTCGGTCCCGACACATTTATTATAATTTAGCCACAAAACTGGCATAAATTATAGTGTAAATCTACGCCATCTCCTAGGTGGCATAGTTTTCACTCTGTGGGGCATAACAAGGTAGAGGCTTGTGCCGGGCCCAGTACATCCCATCCCCCGATCTGACAACCCACCCTCCCTCCGGACAATTAAATAAATTTAAAAAAAAATGATTTTCACCTCTCCGCTCCTCTACTCCCTTCTGGGTCCCTTCAGCATGACATGATTCGTACAACGTGCTGATGCTGGGCAGTGTGACAACATTGAATGTGATGCAGCACTAATGACGTTGAGTGCTGCATCGACATCTAAGGCCCTGACACTGCTCTGCATCTGGAACTTGTATAAGAGGCAGCACACAGAGGGGACCCAGAGGGGAAAAGTGAAGAGGAGTGGTGAGGGGAGTATATATTTTTTTCATTTTATGTCCCTTTGTGGGGTGGAGGGTGAATGGATGTCGCACTATCACAATTATGACGTAGGGCCACGGTCACCAGGAACATGTGACAGATTTATTAAGAGGCTTAATAAATATATCATATCTTACTTCAGCGGAGTAGATAGCTAAACCTGGCATATAAAATGCCAGTCTTAGTAAATCCGTCCCATGCAGTTTTCGATGCAGTTTTTGGAGCCTTTGCTAGAAGTGCATCCAAAAGGTAGCAAAAGTGTAAAGTAGGACTGATACACCTTCTCTGTTTTGCATCTACTCCCGTTTAGCTCTTGAACCTGCATAAAAAAAACTGCATGCGTGGTTCCAGCCTTATATAACATTTTAAGCAAATGGAATTGTATGTATGAGCAATCCATATTTTTATTGTTTCCTGTAAAATGACGATACCGTATCTGAGTTGTATGTTTTCAGAAATGTGAATTTTTACTGGAATGGGGAAAAAAGCAACCAAGGACAGGCAAGCAAGAATAAGGAAGGGTTAGAATGAAGGAGATAATATTCTGCAGTTGTGTCATAATAAAAGGTACTCATTTCTTATGGGATTATCTTAATTTTTTGTGCTGAGCCTTGTAAGAAATTGACAACATTAGTTTTAATCCAGTTTATTTTAATTAAATATATAAAGAAAGTCTGTATGTACTCAAAGCTTAAAGGATATGTCCACCTTTGGAATTTTTATTTAATTTTTCTAATGTCACTTAAATGAAAAATGAAGCAACTTTGCAATAGGCTTTAATAAAAAATATCCTATCATTTTGTGTCTACAGCTTCTATGCAGACTTGTAAATCTCCATGGTAACAGACAACAAACAAACTCTGTGTAGTCTGATCCTGCACTCATATTGCCATAGTCCCAAAAATCTTGCTAACCTACCAAATGTACATAGGGGACAGTGGAGGAGAGGTAGAAGAGAGTATGACTGCACGTCCAGACTGCATAGAGTTTAAAAGTTATTGTACCATGTTACCATGGGGTTGCATTATTGAATAGGTCTGCATAGGAGCTGCAGACACAAAATGGTAGGACATTTTTAATCAACACAATTTGAAAAGTTGCTTTATTTTTAATTTGAAATGCCATGGGACAAAAATGGTTTACAAAGGTGGACATAACTTCACATGTAAAATTACTTTTTTATAATATAAAATTTTTCTGCTGCTGCGCATTTACGTCACCATTCCCCTTTCTACATGTTCTGATGCCTCATTCAGCAGTCAATCACTTCCTGTATCAGTGACTACTCTCTCTAGACATGTAACAGGCAATATATGCTGGACACGAGTAGTGGCAGTTGGAATATTTCCAAAACAAAACTCCTCAGTGGCACGCTGCTCATTCTAAAATACCAAGAAGGGGTCACCGCACCAGAATATGTAAAAAATAAAAGAGTGCAAGCCCAACAGGACCGGATCCATCTGTCCCCAGCAATGGCAACAAAGGAGATTCAGGCAGCACTTCCAAAAAAATGTAACTTTTTTGCAAGGGTGAATACTTTTTGGAAGTGCTGCCTGAATCTCCTTTCTTGACACTGCTCATTTTGTCACCGTGCATGATTCTGCTGACAGTTGAAGTATTTTCTATGCTGACACCCAAGTGGTTCATGACAAAGTTGCTTCATTTTCAAGGACAGCTCTGGCTTCGTAGAAGACAGCAGTTCAAGCAAATTTTGGGGGCAAGAAAAACTCCATAAGGTTGAGTTCACACTGAGTTTTTTGACGCGGAAACCGCGCCACAAAACGCGTAAAAAAAACTGCCAAAAATTCCTCCCATTGATTTAATGGGAGGCGGAGGCGTTTTTTTCCCGCAAGCGGAAAAACCGGCTTGCGGGAAAAAGAAGGGACATGCCCTATCTTCTGCCGTTTACGCCTCTGACCTCCCATTGACATCAATGGGAGGCAGAAAAAGCATTAGTTGCGTTTTATGCCCGCGGCGCTCAATGGCCGTGGGCGAAAAACGCTGCAAAAATTGGCGTGCAGGCAAAGGAAAATCTGCCTCAAAATTCCAATTGGAATTTTCAGGTAGATTTTCCTCCTGCAAAAAACTACGTGTGAACCCAGCCTAAATCTTTAGATATGACCTATCATGGGAGGGAAAATGCATCTATAAGGCTATACAATTCTAGCTCATCTGTGCAAAGGATACTGGGAACATGCTGTGGCATTGTCTTGGTTGTCCTATTTAGAAGGCCTTTTTCTTCCCCTTCTATTAACATTTGCGCATATGTGAAAGGTTTTCTTTCAGAGTATCTAAATAAGAACATATTTAGAAATAGATGATTAGTTAAATACATGTATAAATAAAATATAAGGCTCTTCAGAAAAATCCAATAAACTCCATAATTAATTAAACATCATTTAAGATATGAACACTCATCAGGGATTTTTGTGATTTAAGAACCTTGTTCGACATTTAGTTATTGACATTTTGAACTGTCACTGATGGATTAGTCAAATTGGAAGGTCACCTTCAATTGACATTGAGAAAAATAAATCAGCATTAAGTGAACGTGTAGTCTGACAATTATGTGCTCTATATGGGATTTTTAAAGAGGGTTAAACCAGGTCGAAAAAATTGCCGTTTAAGCAATCATGAATAAACAATTGTCCTTGAGACAAATGAAGAGAAAGAGTTTTAATAAATGCTTTGTGAAGGTTATTTAATGGAGATAAAACAGCACATATTTTTGGAGAAATAAAAACTGCAAAAATGTAATGCAGAAAAACATAATTGCATAACTACATCATTAAATTAAACCAAAAGTTATCATA
Organism: Rhinoderma darwinii; assembly: GCF_050947455.1. NCBI lineage: Eukaryota > Metazoa > Chordata > Amphibia > Anura > Rhinodermatidae > Rhinoderma > Rhinoderma darwinii. The sequence continues at coordinate 349,502,865 of NC_134688.1, forward strand.
CATTATGCAATATATATATTTTTTCAAATAAATCATTGTAAGCGAATATGTTGGCACTATATAAATAAACATTAATATTTTTAGGCTGGATTCACATCGGTTGGAAATGCTGTGGTTTTCCGTGCTGAAATTCCGTGCGGAAAATCCTTTGAACAAGTCTGAAATTTTTTTAAATACATAGCATTCTCATTCTATTCTGAGTGTCCACTGCGGATTTCATCCTTTTCAATGTAGAAGGGGTGAAATCTGCAGCAAAACACGCATGCAATATGTGCCATATGTTACATTGTACAACATGTTCAACATGTACAACATTCAGTTTCTTCACATCTCAAAAATGTTATCGTTTTGCAAAAACAGACTTGCAAATCTGAGTAGAAATGCCTTTACAAATGAATTTGATGACATTGTGTGCCCACGGCCACATATAGCTGCGATCTCTTCGCTGTACAGAGTGCTGAGCACACAAGTTCTCAAAATGTTGGCTAACTAGTTATTTGTTAAGTGGGAATTAATAATACAGAGAAATCCGGCATAAATTCTGGAAGAAAGGTCAAAAGTACACAAAATCATAGTTAACAATCATTGAAGGGAATCCTTCTCTATGCTAATCCACCATGAGATTTACAGTTTTAATTTTCTGGCTACACCGCATTTTTATAGCTCAGATGGTAACCTGTCCTACTAACCTCTGCAAGGAATATGGTCATGCCCAAGGGTGATCTGAATTCGTCAGGAGATTCGGTCATATATTAATACCCATTGGTCAATTTCATTGCCTTTGGAGATCTAATTTCTTCCTTTCCACTTTATACACCCAAAAGGGGTCTATATACTAGGCCAAGGGGTACTCCCATGTTCATTAACATTGGGCCTCTAATTGCCAAACAGATTCTCCTACAGAGCTGGCTTTCCCCAACCATAGAAAAAAAAAAGGGGGGGGGGGGAATCCTCCAGCTCACCTGACACAGTGTGTGTGTCGCTGTCTGCGCCCGGGTCCTTTTCGTGTCGGTACACGTAGCAGAAGCAAAAAATAGGAGATGGGTTGGATCCAGCGCTTGGGTAGAGGTAAAATGGAAGAGATTTCCAAGTTTAATGAAATAATGTTAAAAGGTCCATTGTAGTATGGTCCTGGTGTGTGGGTAATAAGAGGATGATCCTGCAGAAGCCTACGCGTTTCGGACGGTGTCCACGTCCTTAGTCTTGGCTGTAGTGTAATTTAAAACTGGCGCCCTAGTCTATTTATACTATGTCCGGTATAGAACAGCTGGGTCCTGATTGCGTTCCACTGCTAGACACGTCATCTGGAACGCAAACCGGAAGTGGGAATACGTTCGTTCGTAACATGGTAAGTAATGCTCTTATATAGTTTTAAGTATGTGGCCAATAGAGTATTATAATGGTATTGAAGATCGATATCTTGATTATGCCATATTACACTGGAGGTGAGAGTTTTGGAATGTAGAACATAATTGATGGTCATGTGTGCGTTTCAGGGTTCATGGTCATGTGGAACGCAAGATGCTGGACGAATCACGGGAAGCCATCTGATCGGGCAAAAGATTATCCCATTCCGGCTAACATGATGGGTAAGAAAATGATTAATTGATATTGCGGTAACTATTATGTTTGTATTTAATGATGCTTTTTATACGACATTGTTCATGGGGTGGCCGGAACTTTAGGTTTTAATTTACCTTATAAAGGATGGTATATTGTAGTATAGGTGACGTGGGGGAAAGCCAGTTAGACATGTAAGGCTTGTTAATGGTTCAGATTGTCGCTGACTCGTATCATAGGATCATGGGTGCATGTATAAGTAAAAGGAAAGTGAAGTGAAGGCTAAAATCGGAAATATGGGGAAGTAGTGTATGTCAATGAACATATGTTGTACAAGCACTACGGAGAGTGAAATTAAAATCAAAATTGCGGGTGAATGGAGACTCTTTTAGTTTGAGACATTGTCACATATATTTTATGAAAACGTTGTGATGCAGATTATTAGTATTGTATGGTTTGGGATGAAAATGCGCTATCTTGGATTTCTTAATATTGGAACATGAGTTCCTTTTTTAAATTAAGGCCATCCGGAAATCTTGTCTTTAATCTATATATCCAGAAGGCTTCTCTGAGGTGTGTTTTGTTAATTATATCTCCTCCTCTTTTAGGCAAATGAATTTTTAAAAATTCATTTGCCTAAAAGAGGAGGAGATATAATTAACAAAACACACCTCAGAGAAGCCTTCTGGATATATAGATTAAAGACAAGATTTCCGGATGGCCTTAATTTAAAAAAGGAACTCATGTTCCAATATTAAGAAATCCAAGATAGCGCATTTTCATCCCAAACCATACAATACTAATAATCTGCATCACAACGTTTTCATAAAATATATGTGACAATGTCTCAAACTAAAAGAGTCTCCATTCACCCGCAATTTTGATTTTAATTTCACTCTCCGTAGTGCTTGTACAACATATGTTCATTGACATACACTACTTCCCCATATTTCCGATTTTAGCCTTCACTTCACTTTCCTTTTACTTATACATGCACCCATGATCCTATGATACGAGTCAGCGACAATCTGAACCATTAACAAGCCTTACATGTCTAACTGGCTTTCCCCCACGTCACCTATACTACAATATACCATCCTTTATAAGGTAAATTAAAACCTAAAGTTCCGGCCACCCCATGAACAATGTCGTATAAAAAGCATCATTAAATACAAACATAATAGTTACCGCAATATCAATTAATCATTTTCTTACCCATCATGTTAGCCGGAATGGGATAATCTTTTGCCCGATCAGATGGCTTCCCGTGATTCGTCCAGCATCTTGCGTTCCACATGACCATGAACCCTGAAACGCACACATGACCATCAATTATGTTCTACATTCCAAAACTCTCACCTCCAGTGTAATATGGCATAATCAAGATATCGATCTTCAATACCATTATAATACTCTATTGGCCACATACTTAAAACTATATAAGAGCATTACTTACCATGTTACGAACGAACGTATTCCCACTTCCGGTTTGCGTTCCAGATGACGTGTCTAGCAGTGGAACGCAATCAGGACCCAGCTGTTCTATACCGGACATAGTATAAATAGACTAGGGCGCCAGTTTTAAATTACACTACAGCCAAGACTAAGGACGTGGACACCGTCCGAAACGCGTAGGCTTCTGCAGGATCATCCTCTTATTACCCACACACCAGGACCATACTACAATGGACCTTTTAACATTATTTCATTAAACTTGGAAATCTCTTCCATTTTACCTCTACCCAAGCGCTGGATCCAACCCATCTCCTATTTTTTGTTTCCCCAACCATGCCTGGCCTAGCAGAGGTTATATCCCAACTTAAAAAGTTACTGGGAACTGATTGAGAAACGCAGGGAAAGTAGTGCCTGTAAAAATTTTTAAAAATGTTTTTAACTCACAATAGATTAGTAGGTAAGTAGACTAGGTGATCTTCCCATTTAAATATATCCCACCTGGTATCACATGGCTATCTAAAAGGGTTTCTGGTAGCACTAAAGTTGCCAGTTCGGTGGCAGAGACTATGTTGAGTTTGCCTTTGCATCATTCATTCTGGATATATTAGTGTCTGGGCTTTTACCTTGCCTTTCTTATTTGTAATAATTAGTAGGTACCTTGTACTATTTTCCCCGTTTTTATTATTGTGTTGTGGTACTCTGTTGCATAGCTTTAATAAAAATATATTTTAAAAAGACTGCAACTCTAATGTTTTTTGCGTTGCAGTTTTTGAAGATTTTTGCTGGCTTTTTTTCTGCATGTTTTTAAGAATTTAAAACTTCAAAAATATATATATTTTTTAATAAGGCTATGTTCACACTGCCATCAGAAACTCAGTTCGAACCCTCCATTCTAGTGTCCCGCCAGATTAACTCTGCATGCAGCGCTAATCTTCCCGTCAAAAGGACAGAACAATTGTTGTGACCCGACAAATCTCATCTTAAATCAAGAAGGCCCAAATCGGTTGCCAGCCTCCACTTCAGAAATTTCTGGACAACTGAGCTAAAATTCACGGACAGACCAAAATTTTTACGGACACATTACAAAATCGTTGCATGTGCACTGTATAGTGTGCTAGGAGTGACTCACCACTCACCGCTCTGCTTGTAGCTTTCCCCCGCTAACTTAGGTCATGTTTTCTCTGATTAGAGTCATTTAATTTCTCTTTTTTTCTCAATCCGGCCTATACCACTGTAACGACTGATTCCAGCCACGACTCATCTCTGCAGAATTTGAGACACAGACATGTTGGTTTCTCGCTTTTCCAGCATCCTCCACATCTATACCCAATCCTCTAAACAAACTCTTAATCCAGTGATCCAGATGGTGATAATGATCCCTCTGTGCTCGACACAATAAAAGTGCCCCATCAGTACCCGTGCCCCTTGCAGATAACACCACACACAGCCCCCCTTGTAGATAGCACCACACACAGCCCCCCTTGTAGATAGCCACACAGCCCATCCTTGTAGATAGCCACACAGCCCGCCTTGTAGATAGCCACACAGCCCCCCTTGTAGATAGCCACACAGCTCCCTTTGTAGATTGTCACACAGCCCCCCTTGTAGATAGCCACACAGCCCATCCTTGTAGAAAATCACACAGCCCCCCTTGTAGATAGCGCTACACAGCTCCCCTTGTAGATAGTCACACAGCCCCCCTTGTAGATAGCCACACAGCTCCCCCTTGTAGATAGCCACACAGCTTTCCCTTTAGCCACACAGCTCCCCCTTGTAGATAGCCACACAGCTCCCTTTGTAGATTGTCACACAGCCCCCCTTGTAGATAGCCACACAGCCCATCCTTGTAGAAAATCACACAGCACCCCTTGTAGATAGCGCTACACAGCTCCCCTTGTAGATAGTCACACAGCCCCCCTTGTAGATAGCCACACAGCTTTCCCTTTAGCCACACAGCTCCCCCTTGTAGATAGCCACACAGCCCCCTTGTAGATAGCCACACAGCTCCCCCTTGTAGATAGCCGCACTGCTCCCAATTGTAGATAGCCATACAGCCCCCCTTGCAGATAGCCACACAGCTCCCCCTTGTAGATAGCCACATAGCTTCCCCTTGTATATAGCCACACAGCCCCCTTTGTATATAGCCACACAGCCCCCTTGTAGATAGCCACACACAGCCCCCTTGTAGATAGCCACACACAGCCCCCCTTGTATATAGTCATACAGCCCTCTTGTAGATAGCCGCAAAGCCCGTCCTTCTAGATAGTCACACAGCCCCCCATGTAGATAGTCACACAGCTCCCCCTTGTATATAGCGCCACACAGCTTCCCTTGTAGATAGTCACCCAGCTCCCCTTGTAGATAGCCACACAGCTGCCCCTTGTAGATAGCCACACAGCCCCCCTTGTAAATAGCCACATAGCACCACCTTGTAGATAGCCACACAGCTCCCCCTTGTAGATAGCCACACGGCTCATCCTTGTAGATAGCCACACAGCCCCCCTTGTAGATAGCCACACACCGCCCCCCTTGTAGATAGCCACACAGACAATCCTTGTAGATAGCCACACATCTCCCCATTGTAGATAGCCACACAGCTCCCTCTTGTAGATATCCACACACAGCCCCCCTTGTAGATAGCCACGCAGCTCCCCCTTGTAGATAGCCACACAGCTCACCCTTGTAGAAACCTACACAGCTAGATAGCAAGGTGGTCATGAAGTGAAGCGACACCACGGAGGATCACTTCTGACTGGGGTAGGTGAAGGCACATGAGTGGACCAGTCTTTTTCTGTAAATTTACAGATTATTGGCAACCCTGGCCCAAATAGAAAGAAATGAAAACTCTTTGTTTGAAACACTCTCCCATTTTTCACTATTTATATTATCCATGGTGGGTGGCTGGGTAGAAAAAACCTATTTGGGCCAAAACTTGTTACAGTAAACTATTATCACATATTCTAATAAAGTGATTATACACTTTGACACAACAAAAAAAAATAGCAAATAATCTAGACTTAATTTAGGTTTTTATCTAAAACTACCACGCAGTGTCATATCATCATACTTTTGAGTAAATCCATTATTATTACTGATATTGAAGAGAAGTACTTGTGGCACAATAGAGCTAATGTGATTAATTGGTAAAGCTGGATGATAAAAATAAAGATTTAAAGAGGTTGTCCAGTCTTCACTGTCCCGCATTTCTATTGCCACTTGGCATCTATGTGAAAATTTCTTGTTGTACTATGATATACTTAATATGGTTTTAGCTTGGAGAACTGCATGCATACCGTATGAAATATGGCTTTTTGTTTTCCCACTTTTTGGACTTGCAATTCTTTTAATCTTTTGATTAATGGCACGTAACATTCTGTAAGTAACAGGTTGTTTGTTTTTTTGGTCTTTAGCATGTGCTCCTCACATGGATTATTTTCTGTTATATGGATTCTAATAATAATAATGAATTTGTATTATAAATAACTGAGCTGTATATTTGTATGGCATATCTATATGGTGTTGCTACTAGCCAGGTAGTTACATTTTCAGATACATTTGTTTATTATTATATTGGCGTTCAGGGGATAGACTTAAATTGGTTTGTTTTATATGGTAGCTTATTCATTAAAATAAGCACAATGTAATACCGTTATCTCTGGGATTTTCAACTACTAAACCCAGGGAAATAAGCTGATCCCCAGAAGGCATCCTAAAAAGACCTTAATGACCAGCTCAACTTTTCTGTTTTTGCCTCTCTGCGTTTCAGAAGCCATAACTTTTTATTTTTTTATTGACGTGGCTGTATGAGGCCTTGTTTTATGCGAGAGAAATAGTATTTTTTTTTTCCCCACAGTTTGGGGGTAAAAAAAAAATTTTTCACGCCGTGAATATAGGAAAAAGCGATTCTCGGAATAGTTTTTTTGTTTCTTTTTTATCCCTTTCACGTTTCACGCTAAATAACCCATTCGATTAATTCTTCAGGTTATTACGGTCGTGTAGATACCTAATATGTGTAGGTTTTTTGTTTTTATTTAGTGTAGGGGCAATAAAATGTATTTAATGCAAAATAAAGACTCTTTTTGGGACTTTTTTTTATTTATTTGTTTTGTTACTTTTTTTTTTTAATCCCATCAAGGGATAACTTTATTTTTTACTTGTAATGTATTAGCATACTTCTGTACGCTAATACATTACACTGTGTCACTATGACACAGGCTGCTGATCGTGCAGCACATAGTGTGCCCGAACAGCAGGCAAACGGAAAAGACAGCCCTGGGGTCCTTTGTATGTCCCCAGTGCTGACTGCAGAGGGATTCCCCATTGTTTGATCGCATCACTGCAATCCCGGTGATGCGATCATAGAGGGGAATTCCCTTTGATCTTGCAGCGGTCACGGACCGCGGTAATCAAAGGGTTAAACAGCTGGGGTCCGAATGTTTGCCGACCCCAGCTGTGTTCAGGAGGCTGCACTAAGATCAGGAGCTGTTAGTTACAGCTCCTGCTTAGAGGACGAGCGCTCTTACGAGCGCTCATCAGCCTGATCTACAGCGACGCCAAAAGACGTCTCTGTAGACTAAGCACCCGCACCGCCTGACGTCAAAAGACAGTGGGCGGTCGGGAAGGAGTTAGAGAAGGGGTTGTCCAAATAAGATCACTGCTTTAAATTCACCTTTCGAATTATACTTCTAAACTGAAATTGATGGACTGCTACTTTTATGGATTAATGTTTAACAAGTATATCCATAAATTAGTGAGAGACAATAAAATAAATGACTAATACACACTAGAAGCACACACCATGCTGAGGAAATTAGAGAGAACTGAACTGTGAAATTATCTCCATCATATTGTAGTTATACTTGATTGAACTTTTCTTTCATTGTTTCTCTGGTTTACTTAGCACTTTGTTAACAGATTAGGACTAAATTATACATATGACTTAATTTATTCTGGCATTGAAATATGATGCGGTGTCTTTATCAATTTCTAACAATACTGATTTATGACAATGAATTACAAAATATTGTCTGTGATTGATAGAACTAAGATTAACATTACTTAGTCTTGAAGTAATATGGTTTGCTGCAAATAGTATACTGTATGTTGCACAATTTGATATGACAGTCAATAATAGGTAAGTAGAGCATACTGTATATGGGTTAAAATTCCTATCATGACTTGCTGTATGTTGATCCCTACATCCAGATCTTTGATGGTGATTATTGCAGCGCACGATGGAGCACATTTGGTGAGGTTTTTCTACCATACAAAATTGATGGAAAGACATTTCGAAGGCTGTTGGGATTGACCTACACTTTCTTGTGGTATCCCAGGTCTTGTGTTCTCAAACATTGTCTACATGTAGAATGATTCACCATCAACAATGATCCTACATGCTCCCTTATACACAGGGCCGTAACTAAAGTGTGCTGGGCCCCGCCATGAACATGGACCCCTGGATCATACCCAGACCTCTAAATCAGACCTCAGATCAGACATAAATAATACACCACTCTTAGCTCCTTGTTTCTTTTTTTGCTGGGCCACATCACGATGTTGTATGCGCCGAAGCACACAACGTCCTGACACTGCTTAGCGTCAGGACCTTGTATGCACTGTGGGACAGAACTTGTGCTTAGTGGCCTGATGTGGCAGGTGGACCTGTGGGTATCCATGTGTGGCTGGTCATTACACCACTACATCTACCTTTCCTGTTGTGTTACCAATCAATATTCCCAAGTATAGAAATCCTTAATTGCATGAATACATAAAGCCAAACCAATAAAGGTCATGCAGGAAAAAATGAAATTTAAAATATCTAAATTTTAATAGGTAATAAAAGATAAAACACACATCTTAAAATAAGAGGCAGCATAGTTCGGCCTGCTACCAGGCGTCTGGGCTTTGCCGCATGCCACTCCTCCTCTTGTAGGCGGTCTGGCGCGTCTGTGCAGATTGTGGGAAGATGACCTGTTCATCGATGTGCTCCTTCTCTGCCTTATTCTCTGAACAGGTACTGTACATGCACATATCTTACATTGATCACATTAGGACCAGCTGCAGCTAGTCTCTTCCTCTCCCCCTCCCCCTCCCTCGCCACATTCTCCTCCCCTCTTTATTGCTTCCCTCTCTTGATTGGCCTAGAGTTATTTAAATAGTAATTGATAGCCATGTAAAAATTACACCCGGACGAAGCACATTTGGTGCGAAACTTATGTCAGGCTTGGTTGGATCCCCTGGTACTTATTTGTCTTGTGGTCGCCCCACTATTCTTATTCTCTTGGTACAATTCTCAGCATGGCCTTTGGTGGCCCTGTTCATGGTATAAAGCATTACCTTGGCTGATGCACGCATTATATATCTATGTGGGGTTACCATTTCTTGCTATATTCTTAGACCAGTGTATATTACTCATTTCTTCTGGCATTGTCCACTCACTTTTGAATATACAAACGTTTGGTTGATACACTGTATATGTACATCCTACCAGGGTGATCCAGCCTTTAGTTTTATGTATTTGTGGGTCTGCGCGTATTTTCTTGTCTCTTACTTTATGATGTGTTTTATCTTTGATTACCTATTAAAATTTTGATATTTTAAATTTCATTTTTTCCTACATGACCTTTATTGGTTTGGCTTTGCTGTTGTATTGTTAAATGTCATTTTCCTTATCCTTTGTTTTGTGGTCTCCATAGTTATTCCAAAGTGTTTCCATATTTTCTTTGATTTTGCGTTATATCCAAAAAAGCTTTCCATTTGGACAGAATGTGACAAAAATAAACATGATATTTCACATTTTGCTCTTGTTTTTCTTGCAATATGTACAAAATTCTTATAAATCTATGACTACACACAATAGAAGTTTACCGTATTTTTTGGACTATAAGACGCACCTGACTATAAGACGCACCCAGGTTTTAAAGAACAGAAAATAGTAAAAAATGTCATATTTTACTTCTTTTACAAAGAAAAAACTATTGGTTAAAAAAAATAATTTGTTCAGTTTCACCACATTCTGAGAGCCATAACTTTTATTTTTCCATAGTTTGAGCGGTGTGAGGGCTTATTTTTTGTGGGACGAGCTGTAGTTTTAATTAGCACCATTTTTTTGGTACATACGATTTTTTTTATCACTTTTCATTTCATTCTTTATAGCGCTATGGGGACCAAAAGACAATGATTCTGGGGATTTAAAGAGGCTCTGTCACCAGATTATCAAATCTCTATCAACTATTGAATGTGATCGGCGCTGCAATGTAGATAACAGCAAAGTTTTTTGTTTTTTTTAAAACGATCATTTTTGCCCAAGTTATGAGCAATTTTATATTTATGCAAATGAGCTTTTCAATGGACAACTGGGCGTGTTTTCTCGTTTTACCAACTGGGCGTGTATTGTGTTTTTACCAACTGGGCGTGTATTGTGTTTTTACCAACTGGGCGTTGTGAATAGAAGTATATGACGCTGACGAATCAGCATCATACACTTCTCATCGTTTCCACCCAGCTTCTTTCACTGCAGAAATACAGCGTGACGTCACCCACAGGTCCTTCAACATTGTCGTCGGACAAAGAAGATACATCGGCTCCAGGCATCCAAAAGGTTAATATGCTCGTCTCTAGGGAGTTTTCTATGCTTACCTGCACATACTCTGCACTTTCCCCTAAGACGCCTGGAGCTGATGTGTCTTCTCTCTTCCGACGCCAAGGTTAAAGGACCTGTGGGTGACGTCATCATTCCCAGCCAGCTTCTTTCACTGCAGACACAAGGCGTGACATCACCCACAGGTCCTTCACCTTCAACCTTGGCGTCGGAAGAAAGAAGACACATCAGCTCCAGGCGTCTTAGGGGAAAGTGCAGAGTATGTGCAGGTAAGCATAAAAAACTCCCTAGAGACGAGCATATTAACCTTTTGGATGCCTGGAGCCGATGTATCTTCTTTGTCCGACGACAATATTGAAGGACCTGTGGGTGACGTCACGCTGTATTTCTGCAGTGAAAGAAGCTGGGTGGGAACGATGAGAAGTGTATGATGCTGATTCGTCAGCGTCATACACTTCTATTCACAACGCCCAGTTGGTAAAAACACAATACATGCCCAGTTGGTAAAAACACAATACACGCCCAGTTGGTAAAACGAGAAAACACGCCCAGTTGTCCATTGAAAAGCTAATTTGCATAAATATAAAATTGCTCATAACTTTGGCAAAAATTATAGTTTTAAAAAAAAAAACAACTTTGCTGTTATCTACAGAATATGATCGGCGCTGTACATTGCAGCGCCGATCATATTCAATATTAGATAGGGATTTGATAATCTGGTGACAGAGCCTCTTTAAATATTTTTTTTTTACGCCGTTCACTGTGTGAGTCAAATAATGCTATATTCAATGGTTTCGGACTTTTACGGATGCAGAGATAGCAATTTTTTTTACAAATTTTATTTTTACATTGTGCTTAGGAAAAAATGTGTTTTTTTTTTTTTAACTTTTAAAACATTTTTACACTCCTGAAAATGTATCTAACTTTTTTCTTTTTTTACACATTTTATTAGTTCCCCTAGGGTACATGAACCAGCGATTATTAGATCACTGGTACAATACACTGCAATACATGGATGAGTTACGGAAACAGCGTAACTCGCTGAGCTGCTTCTGTAACTCCCATAGTAGTGAATGGCGGTTAAAGAAGCAGCATAGCATTACGCTGTTTCCGTAACTACTATTCAGTTCTGTGGGAGTTACGGAAACTGCATAGCACAGCGAGTTACGCTGTTTCTGTAACTTGACCATGTAGCCAGGAAGTGGCTGGAAGACAGCAGAGCCGAGTAAGATGGAACAGGGTTTAGGGGGCCCTGTTCTAGAGGTAGGTGCGTGTCCCAGGCGCATCTATCTGAAATTTATGACATATCCTGTGGATATTTCATAAATGTCCTTCATGGGAAAGCCACTATAAATGCCACGGCCGCTATTGACCGCGGAATTTAACTAGTTAAACGGCCAGGAACCACGCCTTCACATTTCCTGGCCGTTAGAGCAGCGGGTCAGAAGTTGACAACTGCAGTGTATGGAGCGAGCTCAGCGCATGAGCCCGCTCCATACATCTACCCCTCCACACTCCATGACATTCCGGCACATCATGGGTCAGGAAGGGGCGGTCAGGGGGCCTCGTTCTGACGGTTTCCTTTACTGCCGACTATAAGGCGCAGGGACTTTTTAGCAAGATTTATTCTTGCTAAAAACTAAGTCTTATAGTCCGAAAAATAAGGTAATTTAAAAAAATGGTATATCATCTATCTATCTACACATACCATTCAGCCATAACATTAAAACCACCTACCTAATATTGTGTAGGTCCTCCTTGTGCCGCTAAAACTGTTCTGAGCCATCGTGGCTTGGACTCCACATGACCTCTGAAGGTATCCTGTGGTATCTGGCACCAATACGTTAGCAGCATATCCTTTAGAAGTTGCGAGGTGGGGCCTCCATGGATTGGACTTGTTTTTCCCGCAAATCCCACTAATTCTCAATTGGATTAAGATCTATAGAATTTGAAGGCCAAATCAACAACTTGAAGTCTTTCTCATGTTCCTCAAACCATTCCTCAACAAATTTGCAGTGGGCATGGGGCATTATCTTTGCCCAGAGCATCAAACTGCCTCTGTCGGCTTGCTTTCTTTCTATAGTGCAGCCTGGTGCCCTTTTCTCTAGATAAGCAAAGCACACACACTCCTGTCCACATCATGTAAAAGAAAGCATGATTTATTATGCCAGGCTACCTTCTTCCATTGCTTCATGGTCCAGTTCTGATGCTCGCATGCTTATTGAGGATGCTTTTGGCAGTGGACAGGGGTAGGCAGGGGCACTCAGACTGGTTTGAGGCTATGCAGCCCCAAATGGAGCAAGCTGCAATGCAATTTGTGTTCTGATGCCTTTCTATCATAGCCTGCAATAACTTTTTCTGAAATATGTGCTACAGTAGCTCTTCTGTGGGATCAGACCACATGGGCTAGCCTTCGCACACTACGCACATTAATGACCCTTTTGGTGCACCCATGGCCCTGTCACCAGTTTACTAGTTGCCCTTCTTTGTACCACTTTTGAAAGATACTGACCACTGTATAAACCTGCTATTTTGCAGATACTTTGACCCAGTCGTCTAGCCATCACAATTTGACCCTTGTCAAAGTGGCTCTGAGCCTTACACTTGCCCATTTTTCTTGCTTTCAACACATCAACTTCAAGAACTGACTGTTCATTTGCTGCCCAATATATTCCACCCCTTGATAGGTGTCATTCAATGTTATCATATTTGTTTCAACTGTCAGTGGTTTTTTTTTTTTAAACATATTTTTATTGAATTTTTTCACCACACAAAAAAAAACCACAAATCATACAGTAATGCATTGCCATAATAATAAACATTACAAAAAATGTATAAATGAACATGTGATAGTGAATGCTTCCCAGCAAACTAGGTTTGATCTTGGAAGTTATTCCCCATGGGCTATCAGCCCTCCTTCATCTCCTCTATCTCCTCTATCCTTCCCTTCCTTTAACCCCACCTGTCGGGTATTCCTGTAAACATTGTTACATAACTTTGCATATCTGCCTAACTTACATAACTAAACAATACACAGAACAAATAAGAAATTGGAGCATACATAACAATTGGAGCTTCGTGAAGCAGTTCACCAACTCAGGCAGCTAGTCCGCAAGAATAAAGAAATCCCAGTGGATATATATGCTTTACTCCCGTGATATTTTCAGTGCCCCTAAAGTGCCCTTAAGATCTTCAATCAAGTACCATGACGTTCCCGTAAACGGATCTATGATGTCCCTTCGTTCTTCACTGGTGAAATATTTTGTGAGGAAAAGCTTCCATTTCTCAAAGAATTTTTTGCTCTGCGTGTCTTTATTCTGTAATATACCAATGCGGTCTAGATAAAACAGTTTCCTCAACCCCTGGACCACCATGTTCTGAGTCGGTACTTCAGCTACCAGCCAGTTTTGGAGTATGCACCTCTTTGCCACTATCAGTGTGGCATGGGCCATGGGAGCTAAATGTGTCGTTTCTGTCTCTTCTAATTCTCCATCATGTTGTATATGGAATAAGACCTCCATTGGCCCTAAATTCCCATGGAACCTGCCCACCTGCTGCAATAAGGATGTTATCTCCCCCCAGAATGGCTGAATATGTGCACACGCCCAAAGGCCATGATACATGTCTGTCTTTGAGATATTACATCTGGGGCATGACGTTTTCCTATCTGGTTGTGAGGCGGAGGGGGCCAGGGTAAATGCATATATTGCTTGGTGAATGATCTTCAGATGAGTTTCCCTCCAGTTTTCGTTGTGCACGTGTGCCCTGAAATCCACCAGCCCTTTTTCAATATGCTTTTCAATGCCTGGTAAATTAAACAGTTTTTCCCATCTCCCAAAGGCCTGCCCCGGGGACATCTTCACTAGTGTTGGTCTGAGTGTACTATATAATTGGGAAATGGAGTGTCTGTGATTGTCCGTGAACCATGAATCAAACAGGTTGGGGGGGACCTCATCCGCTACATCCGCTAGTTTAGTTTTACAGTGATTAACTATTTGTAAGTACTGTAAGTGCTGATGCCGAACAAAAACATATTTATTCTGGAGCTCCTGCAAGGTTAACCACCTCTTATCCTGCGCGTGGAACATATCCCCCAGAGTCGCTACCCCTTTCTCCCTCCATTCTGACATTAGTTTGTTAGATCTTCCTGCTGCAAACTCTGGGTGCTGCCATAAGGGCATATGTTTTGAAATGCGATAAGAGAGGTTATAGTGTTTGCGCAATACCTTCCAGGCAATGATGGTATCTCGTAACAGAGATGATTTCTTGACGATCTTTGGGAGACAAGTGAACGTTGTGTGTACCAGAGCCATGAGATCCCAAGGTTTTGCTAGCTGTCTCTCCAGTCTAGTATTGGAGTGGAACTCTGTGTTGTGTTTCCAATCTAGCAGATGTCTACTCAAGCAGGCCAGGTTATAACCCCGAATGTTAGGGAAATTGACCCCTCCTTCCGCCTTCCTCATCATGAGTTTCGTGAGCGCTATTCTTGGTTTCTTCCCCCCCCATATGAATTTGGTAAATGATGAGTTGAGTGTATTGATATCTGAGTGCTTGACCAGAAGTGGGATAGTCTGGAGCGGGTAGAGTAATTTCGCAAATCCTGACATTTTGACCAAACAGCTCCTTCCCATCAGTGATAGAGGTAGACTGTGCCATCTCAGAAGATCTGCTTGGATATCTTGTATAAGGGGGGGATAATTTAGATCATACAGCGAGTTGGGTGCCCGACCCACTTTAATACCCAGATAAGTAATGTTTGACTTAGCCATCTCAACATCCAGGGAGGCTAGGGACCGCCTATATGTTGGGTCCTGCGTTCCCAAATCTAATAACTGGCATTTTAACGTGTTAACTTTGTACCCTGAGTAGCTCCCAAAGTCGTTCAATGCCTGGAAGATACGCGGAACATCTTTAAGGGGGTCTGCGAGAAATAACAAGATGTCATCTGCAAACAGCGTTTCCTTGACCTCCATCTCCCCCACCCTTATGCCCGTATATAAATTGGATGACGCCAGATAACGTGCCAGCGGCTCCAAAGCCAGATTGAACAGCAGTGGCGATAGCGGGCACCCCTGTCTTGTACCTTTACATAGACGGAATGGTTTAGACAGAAAGCCTGGTGTGGAGATTCTAGCCTTAGGGTCTTTGTATATGTGGTGTAATAATATCCTGAATGCCCCCGTTATTTCCATCTTATCCAGGACAGCATCCAACCAATTCCAACGGACATTGTCAAAAGCTTTCTCCGCGTCAAGTAAAAGTAAAGCCGAATGTTCCCCCGGAAATGGGTTATGCTGTACTCTATCTAGCACTGCCAGAACCGTCCTGATGTTGGTGACCGCCGACCTACCTTTAATAAAACCTACTTGTTCTGGGGCTATGAGGAACGGCATTATATTCGCTAACCTATCAGCTATGATTTTGGAAAGGAGTTTAGCGTCCACGTTTATGAGCGATATGGGTCTGTATGATCCTGGTAGTAGGGGGTCCTTTCCAGGTTTAAGCAATAATTTCACATAAGATGTGTCTGCTGATGGTGGTAACCCCTCCTCTCCCAGAGCATTGTTAAACAAGGAGACCAAAGTCTCCGTAATCTGTTCCCGCATTACTTTAAAAAATTCGCCGGTCAGTCCATCTGGACCAGGCGCCTTACTATTTTTAAGGTTTCTTATTGCCTCATCCACCTCCCCCCTTGTGACCCTGGCATTTAGAAGTTGCAACTGTTCCGCGGAGATGACCGGTAAAGTGACCTTGTCTAACAGTGTGTCTGTCAGCGGAAGGGAAGATGTATCAGAGTACAGCTCCTCATAAAATTTAGCCAAGA
The DNA here is from genome assembly GCF_050947455.1 of Rhinoderma darwinii. Classification (NCBI taxonomy): domain Eukaryota; kingdom Metazoa; phylum Chordata; class Amphibia; order Anura; family Rhinodermatidae; genus Rhinoderma; species Rhinoderma darwinii. Next base: position 349,519,304 of record NC_134688.1, read on the forward strand.
TGGAATTAATACTAGTTGGATCGCATGTTTCTCGCCCATTATGATCCCTTAATTTCGCTATGTGCTGCACTGAGCGCTTTCCTCGAGCCATATTGGCCAAAAGTTTACCCGCCTTACTTCCGAACTTATGTAAAGTAGCTTCAAAGTCTCGAGTATATATTGTTTCTTTCTGAGCTGCCCACTCGTCAAAAGAGTGTTTTGCCTGAATCCAGGCCTGTCTGGCATCTAATGTAGGGTGTGCCAAATATGCTGTATAGGTTGCCCTCAGTGCAGCACTAGAAGCATTAAATTTTTGTGTTATTTCCCGTTTTTTTCTGGCAGTATACGCCATTATCCTTCCCCTCAGCACTGCCTTGGCCGTATCCCAGTACAGTGAGGGGTCATCTCTGTGTTCTGAATTCGTCGACGTGTATTCTAACCACCACCCTCTTAGCTGTCTCACAAAGGTGTCATCAGTTGCTAAATGAGCCGGGAATCTCCATATGAAGTCTGATCCTCTGGGATATATTTCCTGAAAATCTACTCGTACCGGGGCGTGATCTGAGATCACTAGGTCCCCTATCTCAGCGGCTCTCAGCCTCGGTTGTAGTGTTGGGGATATTAAGAGGTAGTCAATCCTGGACCAGGACTGTTGAGCGTGGGAGTAATGTGTAAATTCCCGGGCATCCGGGTTACCCCTTCTCCAGGCATCTATTAAGTGTATTCTTTCCATCAGAGGTCCCAACACTCGGTCCTGTTTTCTGGGAGCCCCTGTTGGAATGGATCCCGTGCTTTGTGAACTGTGTGTGCGTCTATCCTCCTTGTGATCAGAAACTGAATTAAAGTCACCTCCCACTATTTTGTGCTGGACATTATCTGACATAAGGGCCCTTTCCAAACCATTGAAAAACTCAATATTATCACTATTAGGTCCATACACATTATAAATGCTTAATACCCCACATGGTGTGCTTAGAGTAATATGGAGCAGTCGCCCTTCCTTATCTGCATCAGTATGAATTACCTCGTGTACCAGGTTTCTATTTATTAAAATAAGTACCCCCGCTTTACGGCCACAAGCTGAAGAGCCGTATACTTGGCCCACCCACAACTTTTTCATGCGGTGGAAGTCGCTCTCCTCCAAATGTGTCTCCTGAAGAAGAGCGATGTCCGTATGGAGTTTTTTTAAGTGACGGAGTACCATCATTCTCTTGTTAGGGGACCTAAGCCCCTTTACATTCCACGAGGTCAGCTGCATAAAGTGGGCGTTCCGAAAAGGTTCACAATTGACTGGTCATAAATATCTAATTCTAGGCAAGCGTGCTTTGCTGCCTTGGTAGCCGCCCGGCGGCGTCTGCTCCAGATTGCTCCCAACATTACAATAACAACATTTACATTCGGTGCCAGAAAGTTGGCACAACCTTTAACAACAAAATGCCCATCCAGGAATGTCACCAGCATTTCCTGTGAGACAAACTTTAAATTGGCATACATAACTTCACTTTTTTCTGGTCTGTGACCCCTCCCCCCCTCCCCTTCCCGCCATCTTTTCGTGATATATTGGAACTTAACATTTTAATTTTTAAAGTATCAAAAAATAAGTTGTGCTTCCTATACAACACGGGTACAAGTGCTTATGCCTATTATAGCAGGAATTTTGTCGGCATAATATCCCACCAGAACCAATTGCCACATTAATATATAAGGCACAATCAAATGCGCTCATGGAGCCTCTATGCAATACTTATCAGTCCGGGATGGTTGCAAGCCGGTTTTCTGAGCGTTGTCGATGTGGCATCTTCGACGATTCTGCCCGTTGTTGCTTGGGTGAGGAAGTGGAATTGCGGGCGATATCTGACCATGTACAGTCCCTCGATGAAGAAACTGGTGTACGGGGACCTTCACCTCCTGTATCTTGACTCGCCGTCTCCTCTCCCGATTGTCTAGGGCCCCGAAGTCCAGGGATCTTGTCTACATATAATGCCGCCTCCTCAGGATTGTGGAATACCTTGGTGGCGCCATCCGTCTGCATGATCCTCAAAGTGGCCGGATACTGTAGCTGAAATTTAATTTTGCGTTTGTAGAGGGAGGTGCAAACCCCTCCAAATGCTCTCCGCCGCCTTGTGACTTCTGCCGAATAATCTGCAAACAGGATGACTTTTGCCCCCCTTATATGCAAAGGGGTATTGCGGTTCCTGAAAGTGCGCAAAAGTTCCTCTTTGTCATTGTAATCCAAGTACCGCATGATCACCTGGCGCGGTCTGCTTTGCGGCTCTCCTTTGGCGTTGGCGCTCGGACCAGGGGGGCCCACTCTGTGTGCCCTTTCCACTCTGCAAGATCTGGTCAGACCTAGCGCTTCTGGTAACTCCGTCTCGCAGATGCCCTGGAGGAGCTGCGGTCTAATATGCTCAGGCAGTCCCACTATCCTTAAATTGTTTCTTCTGGACCGATTCTCAAGATCTTCTAAGCGGTCTCTGAGTTTTGTGTTATCTCGCATTAGGTCTCTAATGCAGGTATGTGCCCCTGCTGATTCATCCTCCATGAGGCCAACCCGCTGCTCCAATTCATCTAGTCGATTGCCATGAGATGTCACCTCATTTTGGAGTTTTTGGAGCGTTGTTGTGACTGTGGCTATTAAGGATTCTCTGATGTCGGGGGCCAGTTGGGTAGCTACCTCAATTGCCAGCTTCCGATAATCAATCTGTGAGTCAGTCATTACCGACGGCGATAGCATTTCCCTCTGAATTTCTGGGCTCTGAGACCGGCTCTGTGAAAGTGGTGGCTGCAGCGGCGCCGCCATCTTGGATGGCCCCTCACCTCGTGTGCTGTGCTCGGCCGGACAGGAGATCTCTCTGCTGCCGCTCCGGAGGAGATATCTCTCCATAAACCTCCCGGTTCTTGTCCCCCACCTCTCCTCCTAATGCCTGGGTGTTTATATCCTGCGGGTGTGTGGCGTAGATGGGTTAGGGGATCAGGGCTTCAGGAGCTCATGCAGCTCCGTCCTCACATCCCAGCGCCGGAACCGGAAGTCTGTCAGTGGTTTTAATGTTATGTCTGATCGGTGCAAGGATGGGCATACCATATGTGCGACACTGGCGTAGCTATAGCGGTCGCAGCGGTCGCAATTTCGACCGGGCCCCAAAGCCAGGGGGGCCCACAGCCCCCCGCACCACATCAATAAAAAGTTACTATAGCCACTCGGGCCGCGGGCCCCTGTTACTATAGTAACAGACTGTACTTACCTTCCTGGTTCCGGATTGCAGCGGAGGTCCTGACGTCAAGGGCTGTGCGCAGCGCATTACGTCACAGCGATATGCGCCGTGCACAACATCGAGAGGACAGAACTTCCGCCGCGGCTGAAGAGGAAGGTAAGATTAGTAGCCCTGACTGGCGGGGTCCGACTCCCGGAACCCGCCAATCAGCTATTTTGAAGGGGCCGCAGCACTCGTACGAAAGCTGCTTGCCCTTCATTCCGGTCACTTCATTCCGATCACACTGTGAATCCGTGTCGGCGATTCACAGTGTGAGCGAGTAGTGAAATGAAGGGGAAGCAGCTCTCGTACAGATGCTGCGGCCCCTTCCAAACAGCTGATTGGCGGGTCCCCGACACATCAGCTATTGATGGCCTATCCTAAGGATAGGCCATCAATGTTTAGGGACTGCACAACCCCTTTAAGCCTACGATGTAGCAGGCTTAGAGGGCCCTTGAGACGGGATCACAGATTGTGTGATGCTGTCTGCTGGGCCCTGTATCTAAGCCAATCACATGGTAGGCTTAGATACATGGCCCATGTGTGATCCTGTCTGATGGGCCCTGTATATAAGCGTACCACACTGTAGGCTTAGATACAGGGCCCCAGAACACAGTAATCTTATACTGTAAAAGATTACTGTCTGCTAGACCCTGTATCTAAGCCTACCTTGTGGTAGGCTTAGATACAGGGTCCCACAGACAGTATCACACATGGGCACTGTATCTAAGCCTAACACGTCTTACAAATCAGTTTTTTTGTGTGTTTTCTTACAGGTTCGGTCGTTGGACTACGTTGGATTCCAGGACTACTTCGATGACTGCTTTTTTTAATTATCAATAAAATGGTTAATGAGGGTTGTGTGTTTTTTTTTTATTTCAATAAAATATTTTTTCTATGTCTGTGTTTTTTTTTAAACTATATTACTACCGCCTTAGTAATGGCCGCCGGCTGATTGACAGCGTCCATTGATAAGGCGGGGCTTAGTGTTAGCCGGTACAGAGGCTAACACTAACCCCCCTTTATTACCCCGGTACCCACCACCACCATCCATCTGCAGTGATGGTCGGCCACTGGGGTGGCCGCAGGCTGGTATTATCAGGAGGGGAAAGGCCAAAAACAGTGTCCCTTCCCACCCTGGTAATGCTAAGCTGCTGCTGCTTTATTGTATCTGGCTGGTTATGAAAAATGGGGGGGACCCCACGTCATTTAAAAAAAATAATTGGAAAGAACGATGTCGGGTCCCCCCCCAATTTTCATAACTAGCCTGATACAACACAGCAGCAGCAGGCAGCATTACCAGGGTGGGAAGGGCCACTGTTTTTGGCCTTCCCCAGCCTAATACTACCAGCCTGCGGCCGCCCCGGTGCCTACCCATCACTACAGATGGTCGGGTACTGGTTCGTACCCAGCTCTTCCCAGTACCCCTGGTGGCGGTGGGTACCGGGGTAATAATGGGGGTTAGTGTTGGCCTTTGCACCAGCTAACATTAAGCCCCGCCTTAGTAATGGAGGTTGTCAATCAGCCAGCGGCCATTACTAAGGTGGTGATAATAAAGTTTAAAAGGATACAAGCACATAGAAAAATATTTTATTGAAATAAAAAAACACAACCCTCATTAACCATTTTATTGAGAATAAAAAAACGCCGTCATTGAAGTCGTCCTCGTATCCGAAGTCCAACAACCGAACCTGTAAAAAAACACAAACACAAAAATAATCAGTGAGGGTATGTGCACACGATAGCAGGCATTTACGTCTGAAAAGACAGACTGTTTTCAGGAGAAAACAGCTGCCTCGTTTCAGACGTAAATGCTCCTCCTCACATTTTGCGAGGCTTCTCTGACAGCCGTAAATTTTGAGCTGTGCTTCATTGAGTTCAATGAAGAACGGCTCAAATTACGTCTGAAAGAAGTGTCCTGCACTTCTTTTGACGAGGCTGTATTTTTACGCGTCGTCGTTTGACAGCTGTCAAACGACGACGCGTAAATGACAGGTCGTCTGCACAGTACGTCGGCAAACCCATTCAAATGAATGGGCAGATGTTTGCCGACGTATTGTAGCCCTATTTTCAGACGTAAAACGAGGCATAATACGCCTCGTTTACGTCTGAAAATAGGTCGTGTGAACCCAGCCTGACACATAAAGAAGCAAAATTATTCTTACCTTTCCTGGGTCCAGCGCTGGAGCTGAGTCCTGTATCTAATCCGATCATGTGTGATACTGTCTGCTGGGCCCTATATCTAATCCAATCATGTGTGATACTGTCTGCTGAGCCACTGTATCTAATCCTATCATGAGTGATACTGCCTTCTGAGCCACTGTATCTAATCCTAGCATGTGTGATACTGTCTGCTTAGCCCCTATCTCTATTCCTATCATGTGTGATACTGTCTACTGAACCACTGTATCTAATCCTATCATGTGTGATACTGTCTGCTGAGCCACTGTATCTAATCCTATCCATAGTTTATAGGGTCGTAGTGCTATAGATATGCTATGCTGTCTCCTATACACACATTTTTTTTGGACAGACACATATGTATTGGGGCTATTTCCCCTGACATTTTAAGCCCTGAGGGTCTGTTCACACGGCAGCGTCCGTTACGGCTGAAATTACGGTGCTGTTTTCAGGAGAAAACAGCACCGTAATTTCAGTCGTAAAGGCATGTACAGGCGTCTTTCGCTGCGTCCATTACGGACGTAAGTGGAGCTGTTTTTTCATGGAGTCCATGGAAAACGGCTCCATTTACGTCTGAAGAAGTGACAGGCACTTCTTTGACACGGGCGTCTTTTTTACGCGCCGCCTTTTGACAGCGGCGTGTAAAAAAAATGACCGTCGGCACAGAACATCGTAAGACCCATTCTAATGAATGGGCAGATGTTTGCTGACGCTTTTGAGCCGCATTTTCGGACGTAATTCGGGGCTAAAACGCCCGAATTACGTCTGTAAATAGTGTGTGTGAACCCAGCCTTAGTGACGCCCCCGGCTGCTAGTGCTGCATTGTTGGGTCACTTAGGAGACCCAGCGATGCAGCTGAAAGAAGCGGACCGTCGGCCATGAGAAGTTTGCGGGGGGGGCCCAATAAGAACTTTTGCATCGGGGCCCATGAGCCTTTAGCTACGCCCCTGATGTGCGACCTCTGCATCTACACAAGGGCCTAGAAAGTAAGCGGTCCCTTTGCTTCCTCAAAAGCAGCTAACATAATCCTTCTGTCTAGAATTGTATTCTGCACACCTTTATGGTATTCAACATAGATTTTATTTCTTTAGGTAAATGCCAGTGGCTACAAGTGCAACGTTTCGGTCATGAGACCTTCGTCGGACACTGAGGAAACATATATATGTAGTTATAGCATATAATATGGGTTTAGAAAAAATACAGGAATACAATATTACAGGACATGTCATACATAGACTGTATAGAACATTGTATATACAAGATAGGTCAATATTTGAAAAATAAAAAAGGAAGGTACAGTTTTAGTCATCTTGGTACAGAAAACGCATAAGAGGGAATGGTAGTCATTATATATGTGTATACACACCAGGGGTTGTGTAAGTGCAACTCCCAATTTGTGTTGTTATAAACGTGCATAAATTGTGTCCGGAGGTCACAGGGGCTGCAGGACACCAGTATTGTATGTTCCATGTGGGTGGATAGGGGTGTTCCTGGTAAACAGTGGTCTATGAAGCAGTTAAGGAATAAACACAAAGTTTATACTGGACTCAAAGTGCAAGAGTAGAGGTTCATAGTGGAAACAATGGGACTACGTTATAGCTTTAAGGTAGGGTATTCAAATTACAAGCGGTGTATCAATAAATATCTCAACAGGGCGATAGGCAAATCAGAGGCGTAGCTAGGTTCTCCAGCACCCGGGGCAAAGATTCAGTTTGGCGCCCCCCCCAACCTCTTTCCCGACATCTCCTTCCCCCTCCTTCCCTTTGTTTTCTCTACCAATCGACGTGTCATTTATTTTTATGTAACGCGAGCATAAAAACATTTGTACATATTACAAGCAATATGGTTCTATACACAACACCAGAACCAAGCTCAGCACATATATACAGCCCCAGAAGCAAGCTCACTACATATATACAACACCAGCACAAATACAGCTCAATTTAGTGCAACCCCTGCCGTATAGGTGTGTACGGCGTAAAACTACAGCTACCAGCATGGGCCGAACAATGGTAAGGATATGCTGGGAGATGCCGTTTCACAAAAAATAAATCCTATCATAATCATCTCGCTGCAGATCATACAGTGACTACAGTGCTGATTAGAGGCAGAATAAACATTTACATTAAGTGACTCACCGGTGACGTCTCAGATTCTAGTTCTTTTTCTCCATCCGGTCCAGACCTCTATGGTGGCTTCTCCCGGTCACAGACCATTTCTGCAGTTGCCACTCAGCTTCTCACTTTTCCAACATTTCTGCACCTATAAATAAATATAAAGTTATCATTATACCACACACTACGCCCCTAAATATAATAGCGAAATACACTGCACCTCTAATTATAATAGCACCATACACCGTGTCCTACATACATACACACACACTGTGCCCCCTGTAGATAGTGCCTGCCATAGAGCCCCCTGTAGATAGTGCCTGCCATAGAGCCCCTGTAGATAGTGCCCCCATACAGACCACCCCTGTATAGTGTCCCACAAATAACTTCCCCTATAGTGCTCTACAGATAGCCCACCCCTGTATATAGCCCCCTGTAGATATAGCCCACCCCTGTATATAGTACTCTACAGATAAACCCAACCATGTATGTAGCCCCCCTGTAGATATAGCCCACCCCTGTATATAGTGCTCCACATATAGTCCACCCCTGTATATAGTGTTTCACAGATAGCCCACCCCTGTATATAGCCCCCCTTGTACATATAGTCCACCCCTGTATATAGTGCTCCACTAGATAGTCCACCCCTGTATATAGTGCTCCACAGATAGCCCACCCCTGTATATACTATATACTAGGGTGGGCTATCTGTGGAGCACTATATACAGGGGTGGACTATATGTACAAGGGGGGCTATATACAGGGGTGGGCTTTCTGTGGAGCACTATAGGGGGAGCTATTTGTGGGATACTATATACAGGGGTGGGCTATATCTACAGGGGGACTATATACAGGGGTGGGCTATATCTACAGGGGGACTATATATACAGGGGGACTATATACAGGGGTGGGCTATCTACAGGGGGACCATATCTACAGGGGGACCATATCTACAGGGGTGGGCTATATCTACAGGGGTGGGCTATATCTACAGGGGTGGGCTATATCTACAGGGGTGGGCTATATACTATATAGCCCCCCCTGTAGCTATAGCCCACCCCTGTATATGGTGCTCCATAGATAGCCCACCCCAGTATATAGCCCCCCTGTAGATATAGTCCCCCTGTATATAGCCCACCCCCTGTAGATATAGTCCACCTGTATATAGCCCACCCCCTGTAGATATAGTCCACCTGTATATAGCCCACCCCCTGTAGATATAGTCCCCCTGTATATAGCCCACACCCTGTAGATATAGTCCCCCTGTAGATATAGTCCCCCTGTATATAGCCCACCCCTGTAGATATAGCCCCCCTGTAGATATAGCCCCCCTGTATATAGCCCACCCCTGTAGATATAGCCCCCTTGTATATAGCCCACCCCCTGTAGATATAGCCCCCCTGTAGATATAGTCCCCCTGTATATAGCCCACCCCTGTAGATATAGCCCCCCTGTAGATAGCCCACCCCTGTAGATATAGACCCCCTGTAGATATAGTCCCCCTGTAGATATAGCCCCCTGTAGATATAGTCCCCCTGTAGATATAGCCCCCCTGTAGATATAGCCCCCCTGTAGATATAGTCCCCCCACAGATACAGCAACACACTTTTACAATTAAAAAAAAAAAGAAAAATATTCAAACTCACCTTATTCCCGCTCCCACGCCGTCCGGCAGCCATGGGGACCTGCTCTCTTCTGCGCAGGTCTCCAGGGGGTTGAACACAGCGTCTATGAAAGGCGCTGATTGGCTGGGCAGGATGACTTTCTCTGCCAGTCAGTCAGCGCCTTTCATCGACGGAAGCGTCACTGGTACAAAAGGTACCAGTCGCTTCATTCGTGGAGAGGCGCTGAATGGCCGGGCATGGAACGTGCCCCGTCATTCATTGCTTCTAATTGTACCTGTGTTCTTGCGACACCAGGTACAATTATAGTGCAGGAGGAGGGGGCGCTGGCGCCCCCCTCTGAACTGCGCCCGGGGCACGTGCCCCGCTTGCCCCACCCTAGCTACGCCCCTGGGCAAATGAAACAAATGAAATGCACAGGGAGGAGAGTCATGACTGAGCAAAAGATGCATTGAGAAATAAGGTCCACCGTATAAGATACGGTTTAAACATACCTGAGCCGTGCTGGGGACTGATTCAGCGATTATTTTGCGATTGTGTTGGCGCAGCTACAATTGAATATGGCAGCTTACCGCTCTATGGGGTGCTAGAAATCCCTAGTAACTTCCTGCCTTATATATGCTGCTATGAGGGGGCGCCTGTGTGGGAGGACGTCATCAGAGGCGGCTGTGCTAACGTTATGGGACGCATCGGCCAAGATGGTTGTGCGTTCCACCATGGAGTGAATGTGAGGCGTGGAACGCATGTGCATGCGCAGAACAATCAAGAGGCCGACGTTGTCCAGGTAATCGCTGTTGCAAAGCAGGAAGACACTGTGTCATTGCAGACTCGTGATAAAGAAAAAAACTGTTATTTGTAAGTAGAGATGAGCGAACCGGGACAACCGAACCCTGTTTCGGTCCGAACATCGGGAAAAGTTCGGTTCACAGCTAATCCGAACTTCACCGGGTTCGGCCGAACCCGTTTTGACCGAACCCGGTCAAAAATATTATACAAATCGGCAGCCACTTGTCTCTATCAATCACTGATAGAGAAAAGAGGCTGCTGATTAAAAATAAAATAAAAAGCATTTCATATGTACCTGGTCATTGTCTTGGTGACGAGTCCCTCCTCTTCCTCCAGGCCTCTTCTTTTCTGATTGGCTGCAGAGGCCGCGGCAGCCTGTGATTGGCTGCAGCGGTCACATGGGCTGTATCGTCATCCAGGAATGTCGGTCCGGATGTCGAGAGGGACGCGTCACCAAGGCAACGGCCAGGAGACCGGACTGGAGGAAGCAGAAAGTTCTCGGTAAGTATGAACGTCTTTTTTTTTTACAGGTTACTCTATATTCTGATCGGAATTCACTGTCCAGGGTGCTGAAACAGTTACTGCCGATCAGTTAACTCTTTCAGCACCCTGGACAGTGACTATTTACTGACGTCGCCTAGCAACGCTGCCGTAATGACGGGTGCACACATGTAGCCACCCGTCATTACGGGGCCTCATGCACACGACCGTAAAAACACCCGTTATTACGGGTCGTAATTACGACCCGAAATAGCGGGCCCATAGAATTCTGTTAGCCACGGGTACCTTCCTGTTTTCTCACGGGAAGGTGCCCGTGCCTTTAAAAAGATAGAACATGTTCTATTTTTTTATTTTACGGGCCGTGCTCCTATATTTTATAATGGGAGCACGGCTCGGAAAAACGACCGGCTGCCCGTGGCCGGCCGTGCTCATCTCCTGAAATACTCTGTGCTGCCTTAAACTCTGTGGACAGGTCAGGATCCTGTTTCTTTTAAATGCTGCTGGGGAACCCGCTTGATCCACTATATAAGGCTGCGCTACAGTGCAGCATTTAAAAGAAACAGGATCCTGACCTGTCCACAGAGTTTAAGGCAGCACAGAGTATTTCAGGAGATGAGCGTACAGATTCAGTGCTGCTGTGAACTCTGCTCATACCATTACGTAGCTCTCAGTCTGTTACCTCTCCTCCACTCCTGTCCTCAATAACACCTTCACATGATTGGCAAGTCACCACGTAATGGTAAGAGCAGAGTTCACAGCAGCACAGAGTATTTCAGGAGATGAGCGTGCGGATCTTGTGCGGGGTGGTGACTTGCCAATCATGTGAAGGTGTTATTGAGGACAGGAGTGGAGGAGAGGTAACAGACTGAGCTACGTAATGGTAAGAGCAGAGTTCACAGCAGCACTGAATCTGCACGCTCCTCTCCTGAAATACTCTGTGCTGCTGTGAACTCTGCTCTTACCATTACGTAGCTCAGTCTGTTACCTCTCCTCCACCCCTGTCCTCAATAACACCTTCACATGATTGGCAAGTCACCACCCCGCACAAGATCCGCACGCTCATCTCCTGAAATACTCTGTGCTGCTGTGAACTCTGCTCTTACCATTACGTGGTGACTTGCCAATCATGTGAAGGTGTTATTGAGGACAGGAGTGGAGGAGAGGTAACAGACTGAGAGCTATGTAATGGTAAGAGCAGAGTTCACAGCAGCACTGAATCTGCACGCTCATCACCTGAAATACTCTGTGCTGCCTTAAACTCTGTGGACAGGTCAGGATCCTGTTTCTTTTAAATGCTTCACTGTAGCGCAGCCTTATATAGTGGATCGAGCGTGTTCCCCAGCAGCATTTAAAAGAAACAGGATCCTGACCTGTCCACAGAGTTTAAGGCAGCACAGAGTATTTCAGGAGAGGAGCGTGTGATTGGCTGCAGAGGCCGCTGCATCCTGTGATTGGCTGCAGAGGCCGCTGCAGCCTGTGATTGGCTGCAGAGGCGGTCACGTGGGATGAAGCGTCATCCCTGGAGGCCAGCCTTCTGACGTCATCCTGACATGCGTGACCGCCACTACAGCCTGTGATTGGCTGCAGCGGCGACATGGATGAAACGTCATCGCTGGAGGCCGGACAGGAGGAATGTAAGTATGAACGTATTATTTTTTTTTTTTTATTACATTAAAATTGTATTTTACGCGCGCCGAGCATATACTGTCAAGGTTGCTGAAAGCGTTAGTGCAGCCCATTAACTCTATCAGCACCCTGGACAGTACCATGCTCGGCGCACGGAAATTACAGGTTCGGTCAGAACTAGTTCGGTCCGAATCTAACTTTTTCGTGAAATTCGGCGAACTAGCCGAACCGAACTTTTCATAAATTCGCTCATCTCTATTTGTAAGTATCAGGAGACATATGTAGTCCAAGTTTAGACAGATGTGAAAGGATTATAAGGAAATTATAGAAATCGGCTATATGCTACCGCCATCTAGTGTATGTATCAGTTAGTGGACATAATGGAAGGTTGTGGACAGTATAGACAGTAACAGTATAAAAGCTTGTTGGCTCTAGTATGCCCTATTATATAAAGGATACCGTGTCAATTGGGGTGGTTCGCTGGTCGTGAAAGCAGTCCCCCTTGTGGTACATATAGGCTCAGAGAGATTCATCGGGTCTGAGATGAAAAGAAAATGCAGATTGTAATATTATCTATCTCGTTAAACTGTTAAACATCTTAAACATCAACATTAAGATACAGTCAAGTGATGAATCAACACAGTACTCAAGGTCACAAATGACCAAACGCCAAAACTATTGCTCGTATTTATAGAAAACTGCTGATTTCATACTCCCTATTTAGACCCCTAGGTTCCAGGGTCTGGAGTTTGTGTATCCAGTATGCTTCTCTACGCTTAAGTTGTTTTATTCTATTACCCCCTCTTCTTGGTGCTGGAACATGTTCGATTACTTGGAACATTAACTGGGATATGTTGTGTTTGTGTTGGGCAAAATGTGCGGGAATGGGAAGTAGTGTTTTGCTGCAACGTATATTGGATTTGTGCTGGCCAATTCTTTCTTTGATCCGCTGGGTGGTTTCGCCTACATATGCCAACCCACAGGGAGATTTGATCATGTAGATTACGTAATTGGTGTTGCAATCGAAATGGTCTCGTATCGGGATGCTCTGACCGGATAGGGGATGATGCATTTTATCTCCCTTGATAATGTGCGAGCATTGTAGACATCTACATGGAAAGGTGCCCATCTTGGGTGTGTTCAGGAACGTCTGTCTAGATGGTTTTTTGGACGATCCAATGTCTGCTCTGACAATTTTATCTCTGAGGTTCTTGTTTTTTTTTGAACATGGTAGGAAGGGGGATTTAAATTATGTGACTTGCGGGTAGGCCTCCCTCAATAAGGGCCAGTGCTTCCTAATAATATGATTAATCTTATATGCAAATGGGTGGTAGACGTGAATGAAGGGGATATGTTTAGGTTTTTCCTGGGTACGGGGGAAGCTCGGTAATTGTGCTGACTCTAAGACTCTTTTGGGGTATCCCCTTTCCAGGAATTTTGTCGTCATGTTATCTTTCCTTTCTTTGCGTAGTGATGGATTGTCCACAATACGGTTAACACGTGTATATTGTGATCTTGGTAGGGAGTTTCTAGTTGCTAGTGGATGGCAGCTAGAATAGTGTAGATGGACGTTTTTTTCTGTTTCTTTGGTGTAGAGATCAGTACTAAGTTTGCCATGTACATCTTTCTCAACTGTTGTGTCTAGAAAATGTATTTTGCATCTGACATGGCTCAAGGTGAATTGTAACTCTGGCCAGATGCTATTAAGTTAAGCTGTAAAATTCTGGAGGCTAACAGGTGGACCCTCCCAGAGGCAGAAGATATCGTCAATATATCTTTTCCACAGACGGGCATGTTTTTTTAAAAGGATGTTTGGATAAATGTGATGTTCCTCAAAGAAGGCCATGTAGCAGTTGGCGTATGGAGGGGCAACACTGGAGCCCATAACCGTTCACTGTAGCTGTATGAAAAAGCTATCCTCAAAGAGAAAATAGTTTTCAGTTAGTATTAGATTGAGTAGATCATCACAGAGATTCATGATGTCTGGATGTGTGTCAGCGTTCATAAGCATATCGTGTACTGCTCTCATGCCCTTGGTGTGTTGGATCGATGTATAAAGGCTGCAGACATCAAATGTGACTAGTATGGTTTCCGTTGGTAGTTGGTCTTGTGTTCTAATAGATGTTAAAAATGCTGAGGTGTCAAGAAGAAATGATTTAGTTGTTTTGACCAGAGGTGTTAATAATTTGTCAAGAAATTTGGAGATAGGTGAAAAGATGGAGTCGGTAGATGCTACTATTGCACGGCCTGGGGGCTTGTCAAGTCTTTTATGGATCTTTGGAAGGATATAGAATACTGGTGTTATTGGGTGTCTATTAATCAGGAATGATACTGTCTCCTGATCTATAGTTCCTTGGGCCATGTATCTGTCTAGTATATCAATGACTTTCGTCATTATTTTACTTGTTGGGTCATGGTTAATGGGTTTATAGACTGTCCTGTCTAGAAGCTGTCTATTTACTTCCTCCATGTAGGTGGCCCTATCTATGATGACAATGGCCCCGCCTTTATCTGCTGGTTTAATGATTAAATCTCTATCACCTGTAAGTGAGAGTAGGGATTGCCTATCAATATTGTTAAGGTTGGTCGGGCATTTAAAAAGGCCTAGGCCAAAGTCATGGCGGAAAGCCTCCATGTCTCTGTGGACCAGTCCAATGAATGTTTCCAGTGGGGGTGAATTCTTAGGGCGAGCGAACAAACTCTTGTTCCTCCGTCCAAGTTCTTTGGAGGTGACCATAGAGGTCACACTTGTCGTCATGGGGTCCTCTAGTCTTCGGGTTTCCCCCTTGTCTGAGAAAAAAAAATGTAGGCGTAGGGTTCTGAAGAAGCGGTTCAGATCCATATCCAACTGGAATAGATCATATCTGTAGGTGGGGCAGAAGGAAAGACCTTTCCGCAGCAGAAGGAGTTCTGCTGGGCCTAGGGATTTCGAGGAAATGTTCACTACCAGTGATTGTGGGGTGCGAGTCATACCTGTGACCTCGTTGCCATCGATCGACTTGTGTCTTCTGGTCCCACCTCTCCTCGTCCTCTTCTTGGGTGTCTGCCTCTGCGCTGGACTAAAAAATGATGTCTGCCTTGATTTTGATAGCCAGGATAGTGGTAGTCTGACCCTTCTCCGCCTGATCCGGACTGTGACGAGCCCGATGACTGGTATAGTCCTCTGTCATGATTATATGAATCCTTCCTGCCATCTGTAGACTCTATTTCTCAAGTAGTCGTCTTGGTCTCTTTGGAATTTTCTTCTTTTAAGCGCCTCAACCTCACTCCGATGAGTGCTGAGGTTGGATTTTAATTTATTATCAAACTCTGTGAAATCCGAGGTGGATAGGGTGGCTCTCAATTGCTGTTCGGAGGCTGCAATTTTGTTGTGGAGCTCTGTAATATTCCGTTGTAGATATGACACTGTCAGTGTTATAAGGTCAAAGGAGCATTTATTCAGTATGTGCTCGAATTGTGTGCAGTATTCCGGGTCGTCCTTGAAAATGGTAGGCTTGATGGGTACACATAGTCCTCTTGGGATGCGTTGCACCTTGATGTACTCTGCCAATGTGGCACTGTGTAGTTCTCGATTGATGAGTCTCCTCGTGGTTTTCTCATGGTCTCTATTACTAATTTCCGTCGGGGGGATCTGAAGGAAATCCCTGGATGTGGTGACTGTAGACAAGATGCTGTCTGTTTCTTCCTTATTAAAGGAGAAGGTCGGATTTGACATCCTTACCGTGCTGGTCTGAAGGGGAGGTGCATGTATGGTTGTGTTCAGACAGCACCAGTTTCTTCGGGTGCTCAAGATAGGGTCCCAACCCAGTTATAGGTCAAGAATTGTATTCTGCACACCTTTATGGTATTCAACATAGATTTTATTTCTTTAGGTAAATGCCAGTGGCTACAAGTGCAACGTTTCGGTCGTGAGACCTTCGTCGGGCACTGAGGAAACATATGTATGTAGTTATAGCATATAATATGGGTTTAGAAAAAATACAGGAATACAATATTACAGGACATGTCATACATAGACTGTATAGAACATTGTATATACAAGATAGGTCAATATTTGAAAAATAAAAAATAAAAAAGGAAGGTACAGTTTCAGTCATCTTGGTACAGAAAACGCATAACAGGGAATGGTAGTCATTATATATGTGTATACACACCAGGGGTTGTGTAAGTGCAACTCCCAATTTGTGTTGTTATAAACATGCATAAATTGTGTCCGGAGGTCACAGGGGCTGCAGGACACCAGTATTGTATGTTCCATGTGGGTGGATAGGGGTGTTCCTGGTAAACAGTGGTCTATGAAGCAGTTAAGGAATAAACACAAAGTTTATACTGGACTCAAAGTGCAAGAGTAGAGGTTCATAGTGGAAACAATGGGACTACGTTATAGTTTTAAGGTAGGGTATTCAAATTACAAGCGGTGTATCAATAAATATCTCAGTATCTTGTATATACAATGTTCTATACAGTTTATGTATGACATGTCCTGTAATATCGTATTCCTGTATTTTTTCTAAACCCATATTATATGCTATAACTACATATATATGTTTCCTCAGTGCCCGACGAAGGTCTCACGACCGAAACGTTGCACTTGTAGCTACTGGCATTTACCTAAAGAAATAAAATCTATGTTGAATACCATAAAGGTGTGCAGAATACAATTCTTGACCTATAACTGGGTTGGGACCCTATCTCGAGCACCCGAAGAAACGGGTGCTGTCTGAACACAACCATGCATAATCCTTCTGTCTATTAGAAATCTAAATCAAATCAATATTTGGTGTGACCACCCTTTTCCTTCAAAAGAGCATCAATTCCCCTACGTACACTTGCCCAAAGTCATGGATTTTGTAGCATTATAGTCAGGTATATGATTAACCAATTATACCAAACAGGTGATAATGATCATCATTTTCATATGTAGGTTGAAACACAGTCAAAAACTGTAACAGAAACAACAGTGTAGGAGGTTTAATACTAGGTGAGGAACAGCCAAACTCTGCTACAAAGGTGAGGTTGTGGAAGATAGTTTCATATCACAAGTCCACCATGGCAAAACTAAGAACAGCAACAAGACACAAGGTAAGTATACTGCATCAGGAAGGTCTCTCCCAGGCAAAGATTTCAAAGCAGACTGTAGTTTCAAGATTAGAGATGAGCGAACCGGGACAACCAAACCCGGTTTCGGTCCGAACATCGGGAAAAGTTCGGTTCGCAGCGAATCCGAACTTCACCGGGTTCGGTTGAACCCGTTTTGACCGAACCCGGTCAAAAATATTATACAAATCGGCAGCCACTTGTCTCTATCAATAACTGATAGAGAAAAGAGGCTGCTGATTAAAAATAAAATAAAAAGCATTTCATACATACCCGGTCGTTGTCTTGGTGACGAGTCCCTCTTCTTCCTCCAGTCCGACCTTCTTTTCTGACGCGGCAGCCTGTGATTGGCTGCAGAGGCCTCTGCGGCCTGTGATTGGCTGCAGAGGCCTCTGCAGCCTGTGATTGGCTGCAGCGGTCACATGGGCTGTAACGTCACCCAGGAATGTCGGGCCGGATGTCGAGAGGAACGCGTCACCAAGGCAACGGCCAGGAGACCGGACTGGAGGAAGCAGAAAGTTCTCGGTAAGTATGAACGTCTTTTTTTTTGACAGGTTACTCTATATTCTGATCGGAATTCACTGTCCAGGGTGCTGAAACAGTTACTGCCGATCAGTTAACTCTTTCAGCACCCTGGACAGTGACTATTTACGGACGTCACCTAGCAACGCTGCCGTAATGACGGGTGCACACATGTAGTCACCCGTCATTACGGGGCCTCATGCACACGACCGTAAAAACACCCGTTATTACGGGTCGTAATTACGACCCGAAATAGCGGGACCATAGACTTCTGTTAGCCACGGGTACCTTCCCGTTTTCTCATGGGAAGGTGCCCGTGCCGTTAAAAAGATAGAACATGTTCTATTTTTTTATTTTACGGGCTGTGCTCCTATACTTTATAATGGGAGCACGGCTCGGAAAAACGACCGGCTGCCCGTGGCCGGCCGTGCTCATCTCCTGAAATACTCTGTGCTGCCTTAAACTCTGTGGACAGGTCAGGATCCTGTTTCTTTTAAATGCTGCTGGGGAACCCGCTTGATCCACTATATAAGGCTGCGCTACAGTGCAGCATTTAAAAGAAACAGGATCCTGACCTGTCCACAGAGCTTAAGGCAGCACAGAGTATTTCAGGAGATGAGCGTGCAGATTCAGTGCTGCTGTGAACTCTGCTCTTACCATTACGTAGCTCAGTCTGTTACCTCTCCTCCACTCCTGTCCTCAATAACACCTTCACATGATTGGCAAGTCACCACGTAATGGTAAGAGCAGAGTTCACAGCAGCACAGAGTATTTCAGGAGATGAGCGTGCGGATCTTGTGCGGGGTGGTGACTTGCCAATCATGTGAAGGTGTTATTGAGGACAGGAGTGGAGGAGAGGTAACAGACTGAGCTACGTAATGGTAAGAGCAGAGTTCACAGCAGCACAGAGTATTTCAGGAGAGGAGCGTGCAGATTCTGTGCTGCTATGAACTCTGCTCTTACCATTACGTAGCTCTCAGTCTGTTACCTCTCCTCCACTCCTGTCCTCAATAACACCTTCACGTGATTGGCAAGTCACCACCCCGCACAAGATCCACACGCTCATCTCCTGAAATACTCTGTGCTGCTGTGAACTCTGCTCTTACCATTACGTGGTGACTTGCCAATCAGGCTGCAATATTACAACCACCGGGTGGTCACACACAGACATCTCAACACAGAGTATTGCAATATCATGTTTTTTTTCAAAGCTGGTTATCTCATGCCACACATCTCAGGATATGTTGAGATATGAGGAAAGGTGAGGAAGGACACATCTGTATATATATACAGGGTGATTCAAATAGGATGGTGCAAAGGTAAAGGCCTGTAGTTAAGGTAACATCAGTGGTAAATGGGCAGTGACTGAAAATCATAGCAAAGCTGGCTTAGTTGCCCATAGCAACTAAAGCCAAATTTGAAATGTGCTTACATTGTGTGATGTAAAATGGTGACATCAAAGCAAGAAAAGGCTTTTTGCGTGTTGGAATTTCCAAGAAGGGGGTCTATTGTGACAGTACAATGAAACTTTCCAAATACATTTGGTAAATTTGCTCCGCGTAGAAACTGCATTTCGCGTTGGGTGAAGAAATTCATGTATTAGAATAAGAAGTTTCTTGCTTATTATACTGTTAATCTAATTTGCTATTACTATAATGATTTTAGTAAATCCAGGATTAGCATTAACTGGAAATTTAGTTAGATTAACATTGCATTTAGACAGCATTACTTTCTGGAAACACATCATTTATTTTATAACACTGCTCATCTGCCATACAAATAGACAAGATTTATTATAAAGCTATAGAGGTTTGCTTTACAGAAATTTATCATACATAGATATTAAAGGGAGGACAGAACTTCCGCCGCGGCTGAAGAGGAAGGTAAGATTAGTAGCCCTGACTGGCGGGGTCCGACTCCCGGGACCCGCCAATCAGCTATTTTGAAGGGGCCGCAGCACTCGTACGAAAGCTGCTTGCCCTTCATTCCGGTCACTTCATTCCGATCACACTGTGAATCCGTGTCGGCGATTCACAGTGTGAGCGAGTAGTGAAATGAAGGGGAAGCAGCTCTCGTACAGATGCTGCGGCCCCTTCCAAACAGCTGATTGGCGGGTCCCCGACACATCAGCTATTGATGGCCTATCCTAAGGATAGGCCATCAATGTTTAGGGACTGCACAACCCCTTTAAGCCTACGATGTAGCAGGCTTAGAGGGCCCTTGAGACGGGATCACAGATTGTGTGATGCTGTCTGCTGGGCCCTGTATCTAAGCCAATCACATGGTAGGCTTAGATACATGGCCCATGTGTGATCCTGTCTGATGGGCCCTGTATATAAGCGTACCACACTGTAGGCTTAGATACAGGGCCCCAGAACACAGTAATCTTATACTGTAAAAGATTACTGTCTGCTAGACCCTGTATCTAAGCCTACCTTGTGGTAGGCTTAGATACAGGGTCCCACAGACAGTATCACACATGGGCACTGTATCTAAGCCTAACACGTCTTACAAATCAGTTTTTTTGTGTGTTTTCTTACAGGTTCGGTCGTTGGACTACGTTGGATTCCAGGACTACTTCGATGACTGCTTTTTTTAATTATCAATAAAATGGTTAATGAGGGTTGTGTGTTTTTTTTTTATTTCAATAAAATATTTTTTCTATGTCTGTGTTTTTTTTTAAACTATATTACTACCGCCTTAGTAATGGCCGCCGGCTGATTGACAGCGTCCATTGATAAGGCGGGGCTTAGTGTTAGCCGGTACAGAGGCTAACACTAACCCCCCTTTATTACCCCGGTACCCACCACCACCATCCATCTGCAGTGATGGTCGGCCACTGGGGTGGCCGCAGGCTGGTATTATCAGGAGGGGAAAGGCCAAAAACAGTGTCCCTTCCCACCCTGGTAATGCTAAGCTGCTGCTGCTTTATTGTATCTGGCTGGTTATGAAAAATGGGGGGGACCCCACGTCATTTAAAAAAAATAATTGGAAAGAACGATGTCGGGTCCCCCCCCAATTTTCATAACTAGCCTGATACAACACAGCAGCAGCAGGCAGCATTACCAGGGTGGGAAGGGCCACTGTTTTTGGCCTTCCCCAGCCTAATACTACCAGCCTGCGGCCGCCCCGGTGCCTACCCATCACTACAGATGGTCGGGTACTGGTTCGTACCCAGCTCTTCCCAGTACCCCTGGTGGCGGTGGGTACCGGGGTAATAATGGGGGTTAGTGTTGGCCTTTGCACCAGCTAACATTAAGCCCCGCCTTAGTAATGGAGGTTGTCAATCAGCCAGCGGCCATTACTAAGGTGGTGATAATAAAGTTTAAAAGGATACAAGCACATAGAAAAATATTTTATTGAAATAAAAAAACACAACCCTCATTAACCATTTTATTGAGAATAAAAAAACGCCGTCATTGAAGTCGTCCTCGTATCCGAAGTCCAACAACCGAACCTGTAAAAAAACACAAACACAAAAATAATCAGTGAGGGTATGTGCACACGATAGCAGGCATTTACGTCTGAAAAGACAGACTGTTTTCAGGAGAAAACAGCTGCCTCGTTTCAGACGTAAATGCTCCTCCTCACATTTTGCGAGGCTTCTCTGACAGCCGTAAATTTTGAGCTGTGCTTCATTGAGTTCAATGAAGAACGGCTCAAATTACGTCTGAAAGAAGTGTCCTGCACTTCTTTTGACGAGGCTGTATTTTTACGCGTCGTCGTTTGACAGCTGTCAAACGACGACGCGTAAATGACAGGTCGTCTGCACAGTACGTCGGCAAACCCATTCAAATGAATGGGCAGATGTTTGCCGACGTATTGTAGCCCTATTTTCAGACGTAAAACGAGGCATAATACGCCTCGTTTACGTCTGAAAATAGGTCGTGTGAACCCAGCCTGACACATAAAGAAGCAAAATTATTCTTACCTTTCCTGGGTCCAGCGCTGGAGCTGAGTCCTGTATCTAATCCGATCATGTGTGATACTGTCTGCTGGGCCCTATATCTAATCCAATCATGTGTGATACTGTCTGCTGAGCCACTGTATCTAATCCTATCATGAGTGATACTGCCTTCTGAGCCACTGTATCTAATCCTAGCATGTGTGATACTGTCTGCTTAGCCCCTATCTCTATTCCTATCATGTGTGATACTGTCTACTGAACCACTGTATCTAATCCTATCATGTGTGATACTGTCTGCTGAGCCACTGTATCTAATCCTATCCATAGTTTATAGGGTCGTAGTGCTATAGATATGCTATGCTGTCTCCTATACACACATTTTTTTTGGACAGACACATATGTATTGGGGCTATTTCCCCTGACATTTTAAGCCCTGAGGGTCTGTTCACACGGCAGCGTCCGTTACGGCTGAAATTACGGTGCTGTTTTCAGGAGAAAACAGCACCGTAATTTCAGTCGTAAAGGCATGTACAGGCGTCTTTCGCTGCGTCCATTACGGACGTAAGTGGAGCTGTTTTTTCATGGAGTCCATGGAAAACGGCTCCATTTACGTCTGAAGAAGTGACAGGCACTTCTTTGACACGGGCGTCTTTTTTACGCGCCGCCTTTTGACAGCGGCGTGTAAAAAAAATGACCGTCGGCACAGAACATCGTAAGACCCATTCTAATGAATGGGCAGATGTTTGCTGACGCTTTTGAGCCGCATTTTCGGACGTAATTCGGGGCTAAAACGCCCGAATTACGTCTGTAAATAGTGTGTGTGAACCCAGCCTTAGTGACGCCCCCGGCTGCTAGTGCTGCATTGTTGGGTCACTTAGGAGACCCAGCGATGCAGCTGAAAGAAGCGGACCGTCGGCCATGAGAAGTTTGCGGGGGGGGCCCAATAAGAACTTTTGCATCGGGGCCCATGAGCCTTTAGCTACGCCCCTGATGTGCGACCTCTGCATCTACACAAGGGCCTAGAAAGTAAGCGGTCCCTTTGCTTCCTCAAAAGCAGCTAACATAATCCTTCTGTCTAGAATTGTATTCTGCACACCTTTATGGTATTCAACATAGATTTTATTTCTTTAGGTAAATGCCAGTGGCTACAAGTGCAACGTTTCGGTCATGAGACCTTCGTCGGACACTGAGGAAACATATATATGTAGTTATAGCATATAATATGGGTTTAGAAAAAATACAGGAATACAATATTACAGGACATGTCATACATAGACTGTATAGAACATTGTATATACAAGATAGGTCAATATTTGAAAAATAAAAAAGGAAGGTACAGTTTTAGTCATCTTGGTACAGAAAACGCATAAGAGGGAATGGTAGTCATTATATATGTGTATACACACCAGGGGTTGTGTAAGTGCAACTCCCAATTTGTGTTGTTATAAACGTGCATAAATTGTGTCCGGAGGTCACAGGGGCTGCAGGACACCAGTATTGTATGTTCCATGTGGGTGGATAGGGGTGTTCCTGGTAAACAGTGGTCTATGAAGCAGTTAAGGAATAAACACAAAGTTTATACTGGACTCAAAGTGCAAGAGTAGAGGTTCATAGTGGAAACAATGGGACTACGTTATAGCTTTAAGGTAGGGTATTCAAATTACAAGCGGTGTATCAATAAATATCTCAACAGGGCGATAGGCAAATCAGAGGCGTAGCTAGGTTCTCCAGCACCCGGGGCAAAGATTCAGTTTGGCGCCCCCCCCCAACCTCTTTCCCGACATCTCCTTCCCCCTCCTTCCCTTTGTTTTCTCTACCAATCGACGTGTCATTTATTTTTATGTAACGCGAGCATAAAAACATTTGTACATATTACAAGCAATATGGTTCTATACACAACACCAGAACCAAGCTCAGCACATATATACAGCCCCAGAAGCAAGCTCACTACATATATACAACACCAGCACAAATACAGCTCAATTTAGTGCAACCCCTGCCGTATAGGTGTGTACGGCGTAAAACTACAGCTACCAGCATGGGCCGAACAATGGTAAGGATATGCTGGGAGATGCCGTTTCACAAAAAATAAATCCTATCATAATCATCTCGCTGCAGATCATACAGTGACTACAGTGCTGATTAGAGGCAGAATAAACATTTACATTAAGTGACTCACCGGTGACGTCTCAGATTCTAGTTCTTTTTCTCCATCCGGTCCAGACCTCTATGGTGGCTTCTCCCGGTCACAGACCATTTCTGCAGTTGCCACTCAGCTTCTCACTTTTCCAACATTTCTGCACCTATAAATAAATATAAAGTTATCATTATACCACACACTACGCCCCTAAATATAATAGCGAAATACACTGCACCTCTAATTATAATAGCACCATACACCGTGTTCTACATACATACACACACACTGTGCCCCCTGTAGATAGTGCCTGCCATAGAGCCCCCTGTAGATAGTGCCTGCCATAGAGCCCCTGTAGATAGTGCCCCCATACAGACCACCCCTGTATAGTGTCCCACAAATAACTTCCCCTATAGTGCTCTACAGATAGCCCACCCCTGTATATAGCCCCCTGTAGATATAGCCCACCCCTGTATATAGTACTCTACAGATAGACCCAACCATGTATGTAGCCCCCCTGTAGATATAGCCCACCCCTGTATATAGTGCTCCACATATAGTCCACCCCTGTATATAGTGTTTCACAGATAGCCCACCCCTGTATATAGCCCCCCTTGTACATATAGTCCACCCCTGTATATAGTGCTCCACTAGATAGTCCACCCCTGTATATAGTGCTCCACAGATAGCCCACCCCTGTATATACTATATACTAGGGTGGGCTATCTGTGGAGCACTATATACAGGGGTGGACTATATGTACAAGGGGGGCTATATACAGGGGTGGGCTTTCTGTGGAGCACTATAGGGGGAGCTATTTGTGGGATACTATATACAGGGGTGGGCTATATCTACAGGGGGACTATATACAGGGGTGGGCTATATCTACAGGGGGACTATATATACAGGGGGACTATATACAGGGGTGGGCTATCTACAGGGGGACCATATCTACAGGGGGACCATATCTACAGGGGTGGGCTATATCTACAGGGGTGGGCTATATCTACAGGGGTGGGCTATATCTACAGGGGTGGGCTATATACTATATAGCCCCCCCTGTAGCTATAGCCCACCCCTGTATATGGTGCTCCATAGATAGCCCACCCCAGTATATAGCCCCCCTGTAGATATAGTCCCCCTGTATATAGCCCACCCCCTGTAGATATAGTCCACCTGTATATAGCCCACCCCCTGTAGATATAGTCCACCTGTATATAGCCCACCCCCTGTAGATATAGTCCCCCTGTATATAGCCCACACCCTGTAGATATAGTCCCCCTGTAGATATAGTCCCCCTGTATATAGCCCACCCCTGTAGATATAGCCCCCCTGTAGATATAGCCCCCCTGTATATAGCCCACCCCTGTAGATATAGCCCCCTTGTATATAGCCCACCCCCTGTAGATATAGCCCCCCTGTAGATATAGTCCCCCTGTATATAGCCCACCCCTGTAGATATAGCCCCCCTGTAGATAGCCCACCCCTGTAGATATAGACCCCCTGTAGATATAGTCCCCCTGTAGATATAGCCCCCTGTAGATATAGTCCCCCTGTAGATATAGCCCCCCTGTAGATATAGCCCCCCTGTAGATATAGTCCCCCCACAGATACAGCAACACACTTTTACAATTAAAAAAAAAAAGAAAAATATTCAAACTCACCTTATTCCCGCTCCCACGCCGTCCGGCAGCCATGGGGACCTGCTCTCTTCTGCGCAGGTCTCCAGGGGGTTGAACACAGCGTCTATGAAAGGCGCTGATTGGCTGGGCAGGATGACTTTCTCTGCCAGTCAGTCAGCGCCTTTCATCGACGGAAGCGTCACTGGTACAAAAGGTACCAGTCGCTTCATTCGTGGAGAGGCGCTGAATGGCCGGGCATGGAACGTGCCCCGTCATTCATTGCTTCTAATTGTACCTGTGTTCTTGCGACACCAGGTACAATTATAGTGCAGGAGGAGGGGGCGCTGGCGCCCCCCTCTGAACTGCGCCCGGGGCACGTGCCCCGCTTGCCCCACCCTAGCTACGCCCCTGGGCAAATGAAACAAATGAAATGCACAGGGAGGAGAGTCATGACTGAGCAAAAGATGCATTGAGAAATAAGGTCCACCGTATAAGATACGGTTTAAACATACCTGAGCCGTGCTGGGGACTGATTCAGCGATTATTTTGCGATTGTGTTGGCGCAGCTACAATTGAATATGGCAGCTTACCGCTCTATGGGGTGCTAGAAATCCCTAGTAACTTCCTGCCTTATATATGCTGCTATGAGGGGGCGCCTGTGTGGGAGGACGTCATCAGAGGCGGCTGTGCTAACGTTATGGGACGCATCGGCCAAGATGGTTGTGCGTTCCACCATGGAGTGAATGTGAGGCGTGGAACGCATGTGCATGCGCAGAACAATCAAGAGGCCGACGTTGTCCAGGTAATCGCTGTTGCAAAGCAGGAAGACACTGTGTCATTGCAGACTCGTGATAAAGAAAAAAACTGTTATTTGTAAGTAGAGATGAGCGAACCGGGACAACCGAACCCTGTTTCGGTCCGAACATCGGGAAAAGTTCGGTTCACAGCTAATCCGAACTTCACCGGGTTCGGCCGAACCCGTTTTGACCGAACCCGGTCAAAAATATTATACAAATCGGCAGCCACTTGTCTCTATCAATCACTGATAGAGAAAAGAGGCTGCTGATTAAAAATAAAATAAAAAGCATTTCATACGTACCTGGTCATTGTCTTGGTGACGAGTCCCTCCTCTTCCTCCAGGCCTCTTCTTTTCTGATTGGCTGCAGAGGCCGCGGCAGCCTGTGATTGGCTGCAGCGGTCACATGGGCTGTATCGTCATCCAGGAATGTCGGTCCGGATGTCGAGAGGGACGCGTCACCAAGGCAACGGCCAGGAGACCGGACTGGAGGAAGCAGAAAGTTCTCGGTAAGTATGAACGTCTTTTTTTTTTACAGGTTACTCTATATTCTGATCGGAATTCACTGTCCAGGGTGCTGAAACAGTTACTGCCGATCAGTTAACTCTTTCAGCACCCTGGACAGTGACTATTTACTGACGTCGCCTAGCAACGCTGCCGTAATGACGGGTGCACACATGTAGCCACCCGTCATTACGGGGCCTCATGCACACGACCGTAAAAACACCCGTTATTACGGGTCGTAATTACGACCCGAAATAGCGGGCCCATAGAATTCTGTTAGCCACGGGTACCTTCCTGTTTTCTCACGGGAAGGTGCCCGTGCCTTTAAAAAGATAGAACATGTTCTATTTTTTTATTTTACGGGCCGTGCTCCTATATTTTATAATGGGAGCACGGCTCGGAAAAACGACCGGCTGCCCGTGGCCGGCCGTGCTCATCTCCTGAAATACTCTGTGCTGCCTTAAACTCTGTGGACAGGTCAGGATCCTGTTTCTTTTAAATGCTGCTGGGGAACCCGCTTGATCCACTATATAAGGCTGCGCTACAGTGCAGCATTTAAAAGAAACAGGATCCTGACCTGTCCACAGAGTTTAAGGCAGCACAGAGTATTTCAGGAGATGAGCGTACAGATTCAGTGCTGCTGTGAACTCTGCTCATACCATTACGTAGCTCTCAGTCTGTTACCTCTCCTCCACTCCTGTCCTCAATAACACCTTCACATGATTGGCAAGTCACCACGTAATGGTAAGAGCAGAGTTCACAGCAGCACAGAGTATTTCAGGAGATGAGCGTGCGGATCTTGTGCGGGGTGGTGACTTGCCAATCATGTGAAGGTGTTATTGAGGACAGGAGTGGAGGAGAGGTAACAGACTGAGCTACGTAATGGTAAGAGCAGAGTTCACAGCAGCACTGAATCTGCACGCTCCTCTCCTGAAATACTCTGTGCTGCTGTGAACTCTGCTCTTACCATTACGTAGCTCAGTCTGTTACCTCTCCTCCACCCCTGTCCTCAATAACACCTTCACATGATTGGCAAGTCACCACCCCGCACAAGATCCGCACGCTCATCTCCTGAAATACTCTGTGCTGCTGTGAACTCTGCTCTTACCATTACGTGGTGACTTGCCAATCATGTGAAGGTGTTATTGAGGACAGGAGTGGAGGAGAGGTAACAGACTGAGAGCTATGTAATGGTAAGAGCAGAGTTCACAGCAGCACTGAATCTGCACGCTCATCACCTGAAATACTCTGTGCTGCCTTAAACTCTGTGGACAGGTCAGGATCCTGTTTCTTTTAAATGCTTCACTGTAGCGCAGCCTTATATAGTGGATCGAGCGTGTTCCCCAGCAGCATTTAAAAGAAACAGGATCCTGACCTGTCCACAGAGTTTAAGGCAGCACAGAGTATTTCAGGAGAGGAGCGTGTGATTGGCTGCAGAGGCCGCTGCATCCTGTGATTGGCTGCAGAGGCCGCTGCAGCCTGTGATTGGCTGCAGAGGCGGTCACGTGGGATGAAGCGTCATCCCTGGAGGCCAGCCTTCTGACGTTATCCTGACATGCGTGACCGCCACTACAGCCTGTGATTGGCTGCAGCGGCGACATGGATGAAACGTCATCGCTGGAGGCCGGACAGGAGGAATGTAAGTATGAACGTATTATTTTTTTTTTTTTATTACATTAAAATTGTATTTTACGCGCGCCGAGCATATACTGTCAAGGTTGCTGAAAGCGTTAGTGCAGCCCATTAACTCTATCAGCACCCTGGACAGTACCATGCTCGGCGCACGGAAATTACAGGTTCGGTCAGAACTAGTTCGGTCCGAATCTAACTTTTTCGTGAAATTCGGCGAACTAGCCGAACCGAACTTTTCATAAATTCGCTCATCTCTATTTGTAAGTATCAGGAGACATATGTAGTCCAAGTTTAGACAGATGTGAAAGGATTATAAGGAAATTATAGAAATCGGCTATATGCTACCGCCATCTAGTGTATGTATCAGTTAGTGGACATAATGGAATGTTGTGGACAGTATAGACAGTAACAGTATAAAAGCTTGTTGGCTCTAGTATGCCCTATTATATAAAGGATACCGTGTCAATTGGGGTGGTTCGCTGGTCGTGAAAGCAGTCCCCCTTGTGGTACATATAGGCTCAGAGAGATTCATCGGGTCTGAGATGAAAAGAAAATGCAGATTGTAATATTATCTATCTCGTTAAACTGTTAAACATCTTAAACATCAACATTAAGATACAGTCAAGTGATGAATCAACACAGTACTCAAGGTCACAAATGACCAAACGCCAAAACTATTGCTCGTATTTATAGAAAACTGCTGATTTCATACTCCCTATTTAGACCCCTAGGTTCCAGGGTCTGGAGTTTGTGTATCCAGTATGCTTCTCTACGCTTAAGTTGTTTTATTCTATTACCCCCTCTTCTTGGTGCTGGAACATGTTCGATTACTTGGAACATTAACTGGGATA
Organism: Rhinoderma darwinii; assembly: GCF_050947455.1. NCBI lineage: Eukaryota > Metazoa > Chordata > Amphibia > Anura > Rhinodermatidae > Rhinoderma > Rhinoderma darwinii. Next base: position 349,548,432 of record NC_134688.1, read on the forward strand.
TGTTGTGTTTGTGTTGGGCAAAATGTGCGGGAATGGGAAGTAGTGTTTTGCTGCAACGTATATTGGATTTGTGCTGGCCAATTCTTTCTTTGATCCGCTGGGTGATTTCGCCTACATATGCCAACCCACAGGGAGATTTGATCATGTAGATTACGTAATTGGTGTTGCAATCGAAATGGTCTCGTATCGGGATGCTCTGACCGGATAGGGGATGATGCATTTTATCTCCCTTGATAATGTGCGAGCATTGTAGACATCTACATGGAAAGGTGCCCATCTTGGGTGTGTTCAGGAACGTCTGTCTAGATGGTTTTTTGGACGATCCAATGTCTGCTCTGACAATTTTATCTCTGAGGTTCTTGTTTTTTTTTGAACATGGTAGGAAGGGGGATTTAAATTATGTGACTTGCGGGTAGGCCTCCCTCAATAAGGGCCAGTGCTTCCTAATAATATGATTAATCTTATATGCAAATGGGTGGTAGACGTGAATGAAGGGGATATGTTTAGGTTTTTCCTGGGTACGGGGGAAGCTCGGTAATTGTGCTGACTCTAAGACTCTTTTGGGGTATCCCCTTTCCAGGAATTTTGTCGTCATGTTATCTTTCCTTTCTTTGCGTAGTGATGGATTGTCCACAATACGGTTAACACGTGTATATTGTGATCTTGGTAGGGAGTTTCTAGTTGCTAGTGGATGGCAGCTAGAATAGTGTAGATGGACGTTTTTTTCTGTTTCTTTGGTGTAGAGATCAGTACTAAGTTTGCCATGTACATCTTTCTCAACTGTTGTGTCTAGAAAATGTATTTTGCATCTGACATGGCTCAAGGTGAATTGTAACTCTGGCCAGATGCTATTAAGTTAAGCTGTAAAATTCTGGAGGCTAACAGGTGGACCCTCCCAGAGGCAGAAGATATCGTCAATATATCTTTTCCACAGACGGGCATGTTTTTTTAAAAGGATGTTTGGATAAATGTGATGTTCCTCAAAGAAGGCCATGTAGCAGTTGGCGTATGGAGGGGCAACACTGGAGCCCATAACCGTTCACTGTAGCTGTATGAAAAAGCTATCCTCAAAGAGAAAATAGTTTTCAGTTAGTATTAGATTGAGTAGATCATCACAGAGATTCATGATGTCTGGATGTGTGTCAGCGTTCATAAGCATATCGTGTACTGCTCTCATGCCCTTGGTGTGTTGGATCGATGTATAAAGGCTGCAGACATCAAATGTGACTAGTATGGTTTCCGTTGGTAGTTGGTCTTGTGTTCTAATAGATGTTAAAAATGCTGAGGTGTCAAGAAGAAATGATTTAGTTGTTTTGACCAGAGGTGTTAATAATTTGTCAAGAAATTTGGAGATAGGTGAAAAGATGGAGTCGGTAGATGCTACTATTGCACGGCCTGGGGGCTTGTCAAGTCTTTTATGGATCTTTGGAAGGATATAGAATACTGGTGTTATTGGGTGTCTATTAATCAGGAATGATACTGTCTCCTGATCTATAGTTCCTTGGGCCATGTATCTGTCTAGTATATCAATGACTTTCGTCATTATTTTACTTGTTGGGTCATGGTTAATGGGTTTATAGACTGTCCTGTCTAGAAGCTGTCTATTTACTTCCTCCATGTAGGTGGCCCTATCTATGATGACAATGGCCCCGCCTTTATCTGCTGGTTTAATGATTAAATCTCTATCACCTGTAAGTGAGAGTAGGGATTGCCTATCAATATTGTTAAGGTTGGTCGGGCATTTAAAAAGGCCTAGGCCAAAGTCATGGCGGAAAGCCTCCATGTCTCTGTGGACCAGTCCAATGAATGTTTCCAGTGGGGGTGAATTCTTAGGGCGAGCGAACAAACTCTTGTTCCTCCGTCCAAGTTCTTTGGAGGTGACCATAGAGGTCACACTTGTCGTCATGGGGTCCTCTAGTCTTCGGGTTTCCCCCTTGTCTGAGAAAAAAAAATGTAGGCGTAGGGTTCTGAAGAAGCGGTTCAGATCCATATTCAACTGGAATAGATCATATCTGTAGGTGGGGCAGAAGGAAAGACCTTTCCGCAGCAGAAGGAGTTCTGCTGGGCCTAGGGATTTCGAGGAAATGTTCACTACCAGTGATTGTGGGGTGCGAGTCATACCTGTGACCTCGTTGCCATCGATCGACTTGTGTCTTCTGGTCCCACCTCTCCTCGTCCTCTTCTTGGGTGTCTGCCTCTGCGCTGGACTAAAAAATGATGTCTGCCTTGATTTTGATAGCCAGGATAGTGGTAGTCTGACCCTTCTCCGCCTGATCCGGACTGTGACGAGCCCGATGACTGGTATAGTCCTCTGTCATGATTATATGAATCCTTCCTGCCATCTGTAGACTCTATTTCTCAAGTAGTCGTCTTGGTCTCTTTGGAATTTTCTTCTTTTAAGCGCCTCAACCTCACTCCGATGAGTGCTGAGGTTGGATTTTAATTTATTATCAAACTCTGTGAAATCCGAGGTGGATAGGGTGGCTCTCAATTGCTGTTCGGAGGCTGCAATTTTGTTGTGGAGCTCTGTAATATTCCGTTGTAGATATGACACTGTCAGTGTTATAAGGTCAAAGGAGCATTTATTCAGTATGTGCTCGAATTGTGTGCAGTATTCCGGGTCGTCCTTGAAAATGGTAGGCTTGATGGGTACACATAGTCCTCTTGGGATGCGTTGCACCTTGATGTACTCTGCCAATGTGGCACTGTGTAGTTCTCGATTGATGAGTCTCCTCGTGGTTTTCTCATGGTCTCTATTACTAATTTCCGTCGGGGGGATCTGAAGGAAATCCCTGGATGTGGTGACTGTAGACAAGATGCTGTCTGTTTCTTCCTTATTAAAGGAGAAGGTCGGATTTGACATCCTTACCGTGCTGGTCTGAAGGGGAGGTGCATGTATGGTTGTGTTCAGACAGCACCAGTTTCTTCGGGTGCTCAAGATAGGGTCCCAACCCAGTTATAGGTCAAGAATTGTATTCTGCACACCTTTATGGTATTCAACATAGATTTTATTTCTTTAGGTAAATGCCAGTGGCTACAAGTGCAACGTTTCGGTCGTGAGACCTTCGTCGGGCAATGAGGAAACATATGTATGTAGTTATAGCATATAATATGGGTTTAGAAAAAATACAGGAATACAATATTACAGGACATGTCATACATAGACTGTATAGAACATTGTATATACAAGATAGGTCAATATTTGAAAAATAAAAAATAAAAAAGGAAGGTACAGTTTCAGTCATCTTGGTACAGAAAACGCATAACAGGGAATGGTAGTCATTATATATGTGTATACACACCAGGGGTTGTGTAAGTGCAACTCCCAATTTGTGTTGTTATAAACATGCATAAATTGTGTCCGGAGGTCACAGGGGCTGCAGGACACCAGTATTGTATGTTCCATGTGGGTGGATAGGGGTGTTCCTGGTAAACAGTGGTCTATGAAGCAGTTAAGGAATAAACACAAAGTTTATACTGGACTCAAAGTGCAAGAGTAGAGGTTCATAGTGGAAACAATGGGACTACGTTATAGTTTTAAGGTAGGGTATTCAAATTACAAGCGGTGTATCAATAAATATCTCAGTATCTTGTATATACAATGTTCTATACAGTTTATGTATGACATGTCCTGTAATATCGTATTCCTGTATTTTTTCTAAACCCATATTATATGCTATAACTACATATATATGTTTCCTCAGTGCCCGACGAAGGTCTCACGACCGAAACGTTGCACTTGTAGCTACTGGCATTTACCTAAAGAAATAAAATCTATGTTGAATACCATAAAGGTGTGCAGAATACAATTCTTGACCTATAACTGGGTTGGGACCCTATCTCGAGCACCCGAAGAAACGGGTGCTGTCTGAACACAACCATGCATAATCCTTCTGTCTATTAGAAATCTAAATCAAATCAATATTTGGTGTGACCACCCTTTTCCTTCAAAAGAGCATCAATTCCCCTACGTACACTTGCCCAAAGTCATGGATTTTGTAGCATTATAGTCAGGTATATGATTAACCAATTATACCAAACAGGTGATAATGATCATCATTTTCATATGTAGGTTGAAACACAGTCAAAAACTGTAACAGAAACAACAGTGTAGGAGGTTTAATACTAGGTGAGGAACAGCCAAACTCTGCTACAAAGGTGAGGTTGTGGAAGATAGTTTCATATCACAAGTCCACCATGGCAAAACTAAGAACAGCAACAAGACACAAGGTAAGTATACTGCATCAGGAAGGTCTCTCCCAGGCAAAGATTTCAAAGCAGACTGTAGTTTCAAGATTAGAGATGAGCGAACCGGGACAACCAAACCCGGTTTCGGTCCGAACTTCGGGAAAAGTTCGGTTCGCAGCGAATCCGAACTTCACCGGGTTCGGTTGAACCCGTTTTGACCGAACCCGGTCAAAAATATTATACAAATCGGCAGCCACTTGTCTCTATCAATAACTGATAGAGAAAAGAGGCTGCTGATTAAAAATAAAATAAAAAGCATTTCATACATACCCGGTCGTTGTCTTGGTGACGAGTCCCTCTTCTTCCTCCAGTCCGACCTTCTTTTCTGACGCGGCAGCCTGTGATTGGCTGCAGAGGCCTCTGCGGCCTGTGATTGGCTGCAGAGGCCTCTGCAGCCTGTGATTGGCTGCAGCGGTCACATGGGCTGTAACGTCACCCAGGAATGTCGGGCCGGATGTCGAGAGGAACGCGTCACCAAGGCAACGGCCAGGAGACCGGACTGGAGGAAGCAGAAAGTTCTCGGTAAGTATGAACGTCTTTTTTTTTGACAGGTTACTCTATATTCTGATCGGAATTCACTGTCCAGGGTGCTGAAACAGTTACTGCCGATCAGTTAACTCTTTCAGCACCCTGGACAGTGACTATTTACGGACGTCACCTAGCAACGCTGCCGTAATGACGGGTGCACACATGTAGTCACCCGTCATTACGGGGCCTCATGCACACGACCGTAAAAACACCCGTTATTACGGGTCGTAATTACGACCCGAAATAGCGGGACCATAGACTTCTGTTAGCCACGGGTACCTTCCCGTTTTCTCATGGGAAGGTGCCCGTGCCGTTAAAAAGATAGAACATGTTCTATTTTTTTATTTTACGGGCTGTGCTCCTATACTTTATAATGGGAGCACGGCTCGGAAAAACGACCGGCTGCCCGTGGCCGGCCGTGCTCATCTCCTGAAATACTCTGTGCTGCCTTAAACTCTGTGGACAGGTCAGGATCCTGTTTATTTTAAATGCTGCTGGGGAACCCGCTTGATCCACTATATAAGGCTGCGCTACAGTGCAGCATTTAAAAGAAACAGGATCCTGACCTGTCCACAGAGCTTAAGGCAGCACAGAGTATTTCAGGAGATGAGCGTGCAGATTCAGTGCTGCTGTGAACTCTGCTCTTACCATTACGTAGCTCAGTCTGTTACCTCTCCTCCACTCCTGTCCTCAATAACACCTTCACATGATTGGCAAGTCACCACGTAATGGTAAGAGCAGAGTTCACAGCAGCACAGAGTATTTCAGGAGATGAGCGTGCGGATCTTGTGCGGGGTGGTGACTTGCCAATCATGTGAAGGTGTTATTGAGGACAGGAGTGGAGGAGAGGTAACAGACTGAGCTACGTAATGGTAAGAGCAGAGTTCACAGCAGCACAGAGTATTTCAGGAGAGGAGCGTGCAGATTCTGTGCTGCTATGAACTCTGCTCTTACCATTACGTAGCTCTCAGTCTGTTACCTCTCCTCCACTCCTGTCCTCAATAACACCTTCACGTGATTGGCAAGTCACCACCCCGCACAAGATCCACACGCTCATCTCCTGAAATACTCTGTGCTGCTGTGAACTCTGCTCTTACCATTACGTGGTGACTTGCCAATCAGGCTGCAATATTACAACCACCGGGTGGTCACACACAGACATCTCAACACAGAGTATTGCAATATCATGTTTTTTTTCAAAGCTGGTTATCTCATGCCACACATCTCAGGATATGTTGAGATATGAGGAAAGGTGAGGAAGGACACATCTGTATATATATACAGGGTGATTCAAATAGGATGGTGCAAAGGTAAAGGCCTGTAGTTAAGGTAACATCAGTGGTAAATGGGCAGTGACTGAAAATCATAGCAAAGCTGGCTTAGTTGCCCATAGCAACTAAAGCCAAATTTGAAATGTGCTTACATTGTGTGATGTAAAATGGTGACATCAAAGCAAGAAAAGGCTTTTTGCGTGTTGGAATTTCCAAGAAGGGGGTCTATTGTGACAGTACAATGAAACTTTCCAAATACATTTGGTCAATTTGCTCCGCGTAGAAACTGCATTTCGCGTTGGGTGAAGAAATTCATGTATTAGAATAAGAAGTTTCTTGCTTATTATACTGTTAATCTAATTTGCTATTACTATAATGATTTTAGTAAATCCAGGATTAGCATTAACTGGAAATTTAGTTAGATTAACATTGCATTTAGACAGCATTACTTTCTGGAAACACATCATTTATTTTATAACACTGCTCATCTGCCATACAAATAGACAAGATTTATTATAAAGCTATAGAGGTTTGCTTTACAGAAATTTATCATACATAGATATTAAAGGGATTTCAGAGGAATTACTTTTTAAGAATATCCCCTGGATATATCACAAAATACATTAACGGGGGCTCAAAGCTCGGAGAAGGGGAAAGCCCAGTCTATGTTATTGTCAAAGAAAGGGCCATGCGTGTGTGGTCAGTCTTCACAAAAGATATGGAAGCAGCTGACCACTACCAAAAGTTTTTTTTTTAAGGCATACTCAATGCATATGCCACATTTCCTTAAGTTGCTTTAACCCCTTTTCAACATATAACATACAGTTTAGTTATAGCCGGCAAAGGAATGTATGGGGCGGGCTCACAGGCTGAATCCACTAAATACTAAGGGGGTGTCAACTGTATGTTACAGTCGACACTTTAAAGTAATCGAACTCTGATTCCGCTCGTTTTATCCCTTAGATGCCTCAGACGATAGTGATTGCGGCATTTAAACCATTAGAAAGAAGGTTTCATGGCAACCTAGGAGCCTCATGAAATCCCCCAGGCCTGCCATCTTTCTGCTCCTATTAAGCAGTGCCTCTGTAGTATATCGTGCAAGCGATCCAACAATCGCTGGTTAAAGTCCCCTAGGTGGACTAACAAAAAAAATGTATAAAAACTGTTAAAAAAATTTTTATGTACAAAAAAATATTAACCCCTTAACGACATGTCACGTATTGGTACGCGGCAGCCATTAAAGGGAAGTATGGTGCGGGCTCACGGGCTGAGCTCGCTTCGTACACAGCGGCTGACGGCTGTGTTACACAGCCGACACCTCACTGCAACGGGCGGAATCAAAGATCACTTTGATTCCGCCCGTTTAACACCTTAAATGCCGCGGTCAATTGCGACCGCGGCATTTAAATTGTTAGAATCAGGGGTGCGCCCCATCAAACACACCATTGCGCCCCCCGGCTGCACGATTGTCCGTTTACAGTGGTTGTTATGGCAGACTGGGGGCCTATTGAAGGCCCCCACGTCTGTCATCTTTGTACACTTTTGAAGCTCTGCCTCTGGCAGGGCTTCAAATGTGACTGTCAGAATCACGATATACTGCAATACATTAGTATTGCAGTAAATCATGCAAGCGATTTAGTCCATAGTGGGACTAATAAAAAAAAGTAAGAAATAGTTAAATAAAGATTTTTATAATGTTCCAAAAAAAAATTAATATTAAAAGTTCAAAAACCGACCTTTTCCCATTTTTTCCTAAAGCAATGTTAAAAAAAAGAAAAGTTAACATAACTGGTATCGCCGCGTCCGTAAAAGTCCGAACTATCACAATATAGCATTATTTAACCCACTCGGTGAACGACATAAAAAAAATATATAAAACATGCAAATTGCTGTTTCTTTGGTCACTTTAGCGATCCAAAAAAAATGAATAAAATGTGATCAAAAAGTCGCATGTAGCCCAAAATGGTATCGGTGAAAACTACAGCTCGCCCCACAAAATGTAACCCTCACACCTCTAAATTGATGGAAAAATAAAAAAGTTAGGGCTCTCTCAGAATATGGCAACACAAAACATTTTTTTTTTAGCAAATATTTAATTTTTTTTAAAAGTTGTATAACATAAAGCAAAACATATAAATTTGGTATCACCGTAATCATATCAACATGTAGAATAAGGTAAGTATGTAGTTTTTAACTCCTGATGGATGCCGTGAAAACAAAATCCCCCAAAAAATGGTGCAATCACTGATTTTTACCCATTTCATCCCACAAATAGTTTTTTTTTTCAGATTCCAAGTACATTATGCAGTACAATAAATGGTGCCATAAAAAACTAAAACTTGTCCCTCACAAAACAAGCCCTCATACGGCTATGTCGACAAAGAGATAGAAACGTTATGGCTTTTATAAGGCAGGGAGGAAAAAACGAAAATGAAAAACTCAAATTGGCCTGGTCTTTAACCCATTCCCGCTCCTGGACGTACTATTAGGTCATGGCAGCTGTATCGTTCGCGCTCCATGACCTAATAGTACGTCTCGGGAGTAACGGCCATTTCGGCCGTCCTCCCGACACATACAGGAGATGTGACAGCTGCTGTCTCGTACAGCAGCTGTCACAGCTCCTACAGCGGGGACCGATCGCTGTGTCCCCGTTGATTAAACCCTTAAAAGCCGCGTTCTATAGAGATCGCGGCTTTTTAGGGGTTAAGCTGCCATCGCCGGCCTGCTACACGATAGCGGCCGGCGATGGTGACTATGGCAACCAGACACCAAACAATGGCGTCCGGCTATGCCATAGACGGAAGCCTAGTGGGTCCTGACAAAGTCAGGACCCACTATGCTTGCTGTCAGTGAGTAGCTGACAGTTCTAATACACTGCACTACGCATGTAGTGCAGTGTATTAGAATTGCGATCAGGGCCTCCTGTCCTCAAGTCCTCTAGTGGGACAAAGTAATAAAGTAAAAAAAAAGTAAAAAAAAGATGTGTAAAAATAAGAAAATAAAAGTTTTAAAAGTATTAAAAGTAAAAATCCCCGTTTTTACCTTATCAGTCCTTTATTATTAATAAAAATGTATAAACAAACAAATAAACTATACATAATTGATATCGCCACGTCCGTAACGGCCTGAACTACAAAATTATTTCATTATTTATCCCGCACGGTGAACGCCGTAAAAGAAAATAATAATAAACCGTACCAGAATCACAATTGTTTGGTCACTTCACCTACCAAAAAATGGAATAAAAAGAGATCAAAAAGTCGCATGTACCTAAAAATGGTACTGAACGAAACTACAGTTCGTTACGCAAAAAATAAAAAAAAGTTCTGGCTCTTAGAATAAGGTAACACAAAAAGTGAATGATTTTTTACAAAACGTATTTTATTGTGCAAACGCCATAAGACATAAAAAAACTATAAACATCCGGTATCACCATAATCGTATCGCCCCGCAGAATAAAGTGAATATGTCATTTATAGCGCACGGTGAACGCTGTAAAAAAAATAGAATAAAAAAACAATAGTAGAATTGCTGTTTTTTAGTCACCACGCCACCTAAAAATAGAATAAAAACGGATCAAAAAGTCGCATGCACCCCAAGAAAACTACAATGGATTCCTCAAGGGGTTTAGTGTCCAAAATGGGGTCACTGTTGGGGGGTTTCCAATGTTTTGGCACCGCAAGACCTCTTCAAACCGGACATGGTGCCTAATAAAAAAGAGGCCTCAAAATCCACTACGTGCTCCTTTGCTTCGGAGGCCAGTGGTTCAGTCCATTACCGCACTAGGGCCACATGTGAGATACTTGTCAAAACTGCAGAATCTGGGCAATACGTATTTAGTTGCGTTTCTCTGATAAATCCTTTTGTGTTATAAAAAAAATGGTATAAAGAGGATTTTATGACAAAAAAAAAAAGTTAATTACATTGCTCTAAATTTCTGTGAAACACCTAAAGGGTTACATAGTTTGTACGGTTGAAAGAAGACATATGTCCATCAAGTTCAACCAAGGGATGGGAAAGGGAAAGTGGGATGGGAAAGGGGAAGTAAAAAATTTCTACACATAGCAGTTAATATTTTTTAGTTCTAGGAAATTATCTAACCCTTTTTTAAAGCCATCTACTGTACCTGCTGTGACCAGCTCCTGCGGTAGACTATTCCATAAATTCACCGTTCTCACAGTAAAGAAGGCTTGTCGCCTCTGCAGGTTGAACCTTTCTTTTTCCAGACGGAGGGAGTGCCCCCTTGTTTTTTGAGGGGGTTTTACATGGAACAGGATTTCACCATATTTTTTGTATGTGCCATTCATATATTTATATTAGTTAATCATGTCCCCCCTTAGTCGTCTTTTCTCAAGGCTAAATAGGTTTAGTTCTTTTAATCTTTCCTCATAACTTAGATTCTCCATGCCCCTTATTAGCTTCGTTGCTCTTCTTTGTATTTTTTCCAACTCCAGGGCATCCTTTCTATGAACTGGAACCCAGAACTGGACTGCATATTCTAGATGAGGCCTCACTAATGCTTTGTAAAGTGGTAATATTACATCCATGTCTCGCGAGTCAATGCCTCTTTTGATACACGACAATATCCTGCTGGCCTTTGAAGCAGCTGATTGACACTGCATGCTGTTATTTAGTTTATGATTTACAAGTACACCCAGATCCTTCCCAACAAGTGAATCCGCCAGTGTAGCTCCCCGTAGGACATATGATGCTTGCAGGTTGTTCGTACCCAGGTGCATAACTTTACATTTATCTACATTAAACTTCATTTGCCAAGTGGACGCCTAAACACTTAGTTTGTTTAAATCTGCCTGCAATTCACAAACATCTTCCATAGTCTGAACTATATTGCATAGCTTGGTGTCATCTGCAAAAATAGAAATAGTGCTATTAATCCCATCCTCTATATCATTAATAAATAAGTTGAATAATAGTGGTCCCAGCACTGAACCCTGGGGTACACCACTTATAACTGGGGACCATTCAGAGTAGGAATCATTGACCATAAACTTTCTAAATGCTGTTCTGAATACTTTGAGGGGTCTAGTTTCTAAAATGGGGTGTTTGATAGGGGTTTCTAATAAATGGGCCCCTCAAAGCAACTTCAGAACTGAACTGTAACCTAAAAAAATAAATAAATGAGGCAATACTTCGCTTCTTACATTATACTGATAATGAGCCGTGCCCACCCTGAGATGACCCCAGTTTTGACCGTTTGTATAAACGGAGACCCCTATTAGACCGTTTCAGTGCCCGGTTTTCCCAAGCATACACCCCCGAGAAGTGTATTTCTATTGATGAGTCCCTGGTACATTTTAAAGGGAGGGTTCAATTCCGCGAGTACCTGCCGGGTAAGAGGGCAAGGTATGGCGTGAAGATGTATAAGCTGTGCGAGAGTGCATCAGGGTATACCTACAGATTTAGCATATATGAAGGAAAGGCCACCCCCAAACCAGACTGCATCCTGGACTACAATAGGTACATGGGAGGGATGCACTTGTCAGATCGAGTCCTGAAGCCCTACAGCGCCATGCGGTGTGGTATAAGAAGCTGGCCGTGCACATCATACAGATGGCATTGTACAAAGCGTACGTGCTACATCGATGTGCAGGCCAGAGGGGAACTTTCCTGGAATTTCAAGAGGTGATTATCAAGAACCTAATCATTAGGGACCAAGAAGGGGGGGGGGGGCACCCAGTACTTCTGGAAGCGGGGCCACACGCATCGTACCAGGGTGGCAACACTTTCCAGGAGAAGTTCCCCAAACTGGCAAGAAGGGAAAAAGTCAAAAGAGGTGCAAAGTCTGCTATAAGATGGCGATAAGTGATGACACAATATATCAATGTGACACGTGTCCCGAATAACCAGAGCTCTGTATGAAAGAGTGTTTTAAAATGTATCATACATCCCTTGGTTTATAATTTACCCCCATTTTACTTACCCTGATGCACTCCGCACAGCTTATCCCCCCTCGTCTTTCCCCTCTGGGCCCTGCTGTGTGCCCAGGCAGCTGATAACAGCCACATGTAGGGTATTGCCATACCCGGGAGAACCCACATTACAGTTTATGGGGTGTAGGTCTCCGGTCAAAATGCTCACTACACCTCTAGATGAATGCCTTAAGGGTGTAGTTTTTAAAACGGGGTCACTTCTTGCGGATTTCAACTGTACTGGTACCTCAGGGGCTTCTGCATAGATGACTTCGCACTAGAAAATCCCCAGTAGGCCAAATGGTGGTCCTTTCCTTCTGAGCCCTCCCATGGGCCGAAACGGCAGTTTATCACCACAAATGGGGTATGTCGGCACTCAGAACAAATTGCGCAACAGAATGGGGTATTTTGTTTCTTGTGAAAATAAGAATTTTTCAGCCAAAACTACATATTATTTGAAAAAAATAATTTTGTTTTAATTCCCAGCCCAATTCAAATAAGTTCTGTGAAAAAAACTATGGGGTCAAAATGGTCACAACACCCATAAATGATTTCCATGAGGGGTGTAGTTTCCAAAAATTTGTGGTTGGTTTCCATTGCTTTGATACCTCTGGGGCTCTGCAAATGCGACATGGCACCCGAAAACCAATCCAGCAAAATCTGGACTCCAAAGAACGAATAGCGCTCCTTTCCTTCTGAGCCCTTCCATGGGCCCAAACGGCAGTTTATCACCACAAATGGGGTATTGCCGCACTCAGGACAAATTGGGCAACAAAATGGAGTATATCATTTCTTGTGAAAATAAGAATTTTTGAGCTAAAACGACATATTATTGGAAAACATTTTTTTTTTTTAATTCCCAGCCCAATTCAAATAAGTTCTGTGAATAAACTATGGGGTCTAAATGGTCACATTATCCATAAATAAATTCCTTGAGGGGTGTAGTTTCCAAAATGGGGTCACTTGTGGTAGGTTTCCATTGCTTTGATACCTCTGCGGCTCTGCAAATGCGACACGGCACCCCGAAAACCAAACCAGCAAAATCTGCACTACAAAGAACACACAGCGCTCCTTCCCTTCTGAGGCCTCCCATGGGCCCAAACGGCAGTTTATTGCCACAAATGGGGTATTGCTGCACTCAGGAGAAATTGGGCAACAAAATAGGGTATTTTTTTCCCTGTGAAAATAAGAAATTTTGATAAAAAATGACATCTTATTGGAAAAAATGACATTTTTTTCATTTCACAACCCAATTCAAATAGGTTCTGTGAAAAAACTGTGCGGTCAAAATTGTAACAACAACCATATTTGAATTCCTTGAGGGGTGTAGTTTCCAAAATGGGGTCACTTCTGGTGGGTTTCCATTGCTTTGATACCTCTGAGGCTCTGCAAATGCGACATGGCACCCGAAAACCAATCCAGCAAAATCTGGACTCCAACAAACACATAGCGCTCCTTTCCTTCTGAGCCCTCCCATGGGCCCAAATGGCAGTTTATCACCACAAATGGGGTATTGCCGCACTAAGGACAAATTGGGCAACAAAATGGGGTATTTTGTTCCCTGTGAAAATAAGAAATTTTGATCACAAATGACATTTTATTGGAAAAAATTAAATTTTTTTCATTTCACAGCCCAATTCAAATACGTGCTGTGAAAAAACTGTGCGGACAAAATGGTAACAACAACCATAAATAAATTCCTTGAGGGGTGTAGTTTCCAAAATGGGGTCACTATTGGGGGATTAATACTGTTTTGGCACCTCAACACCTTTTCAAACCTGGCATGCTGCCTAAAATATATTCTAATAAAAAAGAGGCCTCAAAATGCACTAGGTGCTTTTTTGCTTCTAGGGCTTGTGTTTTATTCCACGAGCGCAGTAAAGCCACATGTGGGACATTTCTAAAAACTGCAGAATCTGGAAAATACATATTTAGTAGTGTTTCTCAGGTAAAAACTTCAGTTTTACAGAAAAAAAAAATTAATAAAATTGAAATTCAGCAAGAAAAATGAAATTTGCAAATTTCACCTCCACTTTGCTTTAATTCCTGTGAAATGCCTGAAGGGTTAAAAAACTTTCTAAATGCTGTTTTGAATACTTTGAGGGGTCCAGTTTTTAAAATGGGGTGTTTTATCAGGGCTTCTAATACATAGGCCCCTCAAAGCCACTTCAGAACTCAAGAGGTACCTTAAAAAAAAGGCTTTTGAAATTTTCTTACAAATATGAGAAATTGCTGTTTATGTTCTAAGCCTTGTAACGTCCAAGAAAAATAAAAGAATGTTCAAAAAACGATGCCAATCTAAAGTAGACATATGGGAAATGTGAACTAGTAACTATTTTGGGTGGTATAACTGTCTGTTTTACAAGCAGATGCATTTAAATTCTGAAAAATTCTATTTTTTTTTAATTTTCTCTAAATTTTGCAATTTTTCACCAATAAACACTGAATATATCGACCAAATTTGACCACAAACATGAAGCCCAATGTGTCACGAGAAAACAATCTCAGAATCGCTTGGGTAGGTTTAAGCATTCCGACGTTATTACCACATAAAGTGAAATATGTCAGATTTGAAAAATGGGCTCTGAGCCTTAAAGGGAACCTGTCACCAGCATTTCACCTATTAAACCAGCAATACCTGGTGGTAGTGGGTGAAAAATCATTTCTATATAACCTATAATTGTCTTCTTAGTCGGCTCTGTAGCTTTAGTATTCAGCTTTTTAGTGTTCCCACACCGTATGCTAATGAGCAGAAAAGAGTCATATCTTCATTTGAAAAGAATCAAATCTAAATTCCTCAAGTCTTTCCGAGTTTACCCCACCTTCTTACTTTTGATTGACAGCTCCTCGCCTTCCCCCAGCACACAAAATCCCACGCTTGTGCATTGACGTCCTCTTCTGGGGTGTGCGCACAAAAGGACACCGGATTACTATGATAAAAGGCGCAAAATGTTTGCAGACCGTTATTTACAGTCGGAGGAGGAGTTTAGGAGAGGGGATAACGGCAATTAACTTTTTATTGCAGCGGCCAGTGAGGGATAAGTAAAGTTCAATAGGTGAAATGCTCTTGACAGGTTCCCTTTAAGGCCAAAACTAGGCTGAGTCCTTAAGGGGTTAAGGGGTTAAAAAAGTGAAAAAAGAAAAAAAAAAGTTGCCCAATTTCCCCTAAAAACAATGTATTTTTTAAAAAAAAACATAATAGGTATTACCGCGTCCATAAAAGTCCACATTAACCATGAGAAAAAATAATAATTTGAAATTGCTAATTTTTGGTCACCTCTACTCCCACAACAAAAATGGATAAAAAGTAATCAAAAAGTCTTTTGTACCCAAAAATAATACCAGTAAAAACTACAGCTTGACCTACAAAAAAAGATCTTTGCCACCATTCAGTCGACAAAAAAAAAGTTATGGATCTTAAAATATGGCGACACAAAATTCGTTTTTTTTTTACAGTTTTTCTTTGTAAAAGTCGTAAAACATAAAAAATATATACATTTGGTATTACCGTAATTTTATTTACCCACAGAATAAAGTTAACATGCCATTTTTAACTGCACAGTGAATGCTGTAAAAACAAAACCCCCAAAAAACAATGGAGGAATCACAGTTTTTTTCCCATTCCACCCCACAAAGAATGTTTTTCCAGCTTTCCAGTACATTATGTGGTGACCTCATCTCCCAAAAAAAAAATGAAATAAAATTTGATCAAAAAGTCTTATATGCAACAAAATGGTACCAGTAAAAACTACAGCTCGCCCTGCACAAAACAATCTTTCTCACCATTCAGTAGACGGGAAACAAGAAAGTTAGAATGAAGACACAAAACCAATTTTGTTTAAATTTTTTTTCTTTGTAAAAGTATTAAAACATAAAAAAAACTTTATCAATTTGGCATCACTGTAATTGTATTGGACGACAGAATAAAGTTAACATGCTGTTTTTAACTGCACAGTGAATGCTGTAAAAACAAAACCCACAATGTTTTTCCAGTTCCCCAGTTCATTATATGGTACAATAAATGATGGCATAAAAAAACTACAATGCATCCCGTAAAAACAAGCCCTAATACAGCTATATAGATGGAGGAAAATACGAAAATGGTAAACAGAAAAATGGCTGCGGCGGCATGGGGTTAAGAAAATGTGTTATTTTGCCTTGTACTACCCTATGCTTACTATTCGGTGGTCTTTGTGTACTGAGCTGCACACGTGATAGCTGAAATCAATCACTGGCGACAGCATTGACTGCAGAGGTCACCGGTGTGGAGAGTCAAAACAGCAGCGCTTGAGCGACGGAGAACATAACAGGTAAGTTACGCTTTTTTTAAATATTTGATGGCATTTCCCCCCTTGGTCCATTTTTCGGCAATCTTAAACAACCCCTTTAACCCATACAAGGAGCTATGGACTTTGCTGCAGGAATATCCCCAGGTCATGGCAGTCAAGGGTCAGAGCCGGTTGCCTTAACAAACTGATGCTGCTGAGCATTCAGAGCAGGAAAGTCACGACCCGAACCAGAAGAGCTGCAGCGGAAGTTGAGGGTCAGAGCAGCAGTGAAGTAGTTGTCCAGTTGCCTAGGAACTGGATGCAGCCAGAAAGGTGTACTAGAACCAGACAAGGAGAGTAACGGGGATAAGGTAAGGTCAGGGCTGAATCAAAGTTCATGGAGACCTGCTTAACTTGTTTGAAAAGGAAGGAGACAGAATAGCTCTCAAAATAAAACAGGGTCCACGACCTAGTCATAAAATTATGTTTGTGACTAATATACCTCAAGGTCTAAGGTAGCTTAGAGGTAAATTATTATATTATTAGTTGTCTAATGTAATATTCATGGTGGTCTTCGGTGGTTTAGTCGTTAATAACTACGTAAGTATTCCTGGTGGTCTAGGATGATTTAGGGGTTTATACCTTATATCACTGGTGGTCCAGGGCAGTTAGGTTTATATCTAACTTCCCTAAAGTCTAGATTGATTTTATGAGTTATTACCTAATATCTGTGGTGGCTCTGGGGGTAATTATAATACTACTGGTGGTCATGGGTGGTTGTGGGTTAATAATAATTTGAAGTGTAGGGTGGCCGAAAAATGTGCTAAACAGTTTTTTGTGAATCGCTGTTCACATCTGCATTGTGGCTTCTGTTAGCAGAAGCCACGATGCAGTGCTTGATCGGTCGCACAGAGCCTCCAACGCAAATGTCAACACAGCCTTACATTTAGACAGGCAGAGCAGAATAGTAACTACTATTTTAAACATTTTAAATCTAAAATAATAAGTTGCATTGATAAGGTTTTTTTAACCACTACCCGCACTGCACAGTACATTTACAGCACAAATGAAAAGGGGTATCCACAGGGCCGGCCTTAGGGTAGATGGCGCCCCGTGCGAAATCTTTCGGCGCCCCACGCCATTATAAAAAATGCCCCATAAAAAAGCATAATTCCTCCCCACAGTATAATACCCCTTTAGTGCCCCACACACAGTATAATAATAATATTTAATAATGTAATATATTATAACGCCTTCAAGGACACAGTATTTTGTCCTCTAATTGTGCCCACAAAGTGTTATGCCCCCTAAGTGGCACACACATTATATTGCCCCCTGTAGTGCCCCTACACAGAGTATAATGCCCCCACAGCCCCCCTAGTAGAAAGTGCCCCCTGTAGATTGTGCCGTACAGCGTCCCTGTAGACAGTGCCATAATCCCCCACCTCCTCCTTGTAGACAGTGCCATACAGCCCCCATCTGCCCCTTGTAGTGTCATACAGCCCCCATCTGCCCCTTGTAGTGCCATACAGCCCCCATCTGCCCCTTGTAGTGCCATACAGCCCCATTACAAAAATTGTTTAGAGAAAGACAGAAAATAGCTAAAAATAAGCACTACATTCTTAGGGTATGTTCACACAGCGTTTTTTGTAAGGCAGAAAAAATCTGCTTTTGAATTGACAGCGTTATTTGATGGGGTTTTTTTAGCAATTTTTTTTAAGCCGTTGAAGCGAATGCAAAAGACGCAGCAAAAAAAGCTCCAAAAGAGCACCAAAGCTATTTTCTTCCTACTATTAATTTCAATTGGAGGTCAGAGGTGGAAACCACTTGAAGACCATCAGCCCCCTCCCCCACTCACAGTAAAATGACCATCAGCCCCCCACTCACAGTAAGGCTGGGTTCACACACACTATTTACGGACGTAATTCGGGCGTTTTAGCCCCGAATTACGTCCGAAAATGCGGCTCAAAAGCGTCTGCAAAGATCTGCCCATTCATTTGAATGGGTCTTACGATATTTTGTGCCGACGGTCATTTTTTTACGCGCCGCTGTCAAAAGACGGCGCGTAAAAGAGACACCCGCGTCAAAGAAAAGCCTGTCACTTCTTGAGACGTAATTGGAGCCGTTTTCCCTTGACTCCATAGAAAAACAGCTCCAATTACATCCGTAATGGACGCAGCGAATAGCGCCTGCACATGCCATTACGTCTGAAATTCCAGAGCCGTTTTCTCCTGAAAACAGCTCCGTAATTTCAGCCGTAATGGACGCTGCCGTGTGAACATACCCTAAAATTACCATCAGCCCGTCCACTCACAGTAAAACTACCATCAGCTCGTCCACTCACAGTAAAATGACCATCAGCCCGTCCACTCACAGTAAAACTACCATCAGCCCGTCCACTCACAGTAAAACTACCATCAGCCCGTCCACTCACAGTAAAATGACCATCAGCCCGTCCACTCACAGTAAAACTACCATCAGCCCCCACTCACAGTAAAATGACCATCAGCCCCCCACTCACAGTAAAACTACCATCAGCCCCCCACTCACAGTAAAATGACCATCAGCCCGTCCACTCACAGTAAAATGACCATCAGCCTGCCACTCACAGATGCCCCCTGTAGATAGTACCACACAGCCCCCTTGTAGGTAGTGCCACACAGCCCTCTTGTAGTTCGTGCCACACAACCCTCTTGTAGGTAGTGCCACACAGCCCCCTTGTAGGTAGTGCCACACAGCCCCCTTGTAGGTAGTGCCACACAGCCCCCTTGTAGGTAGTGCCACACAGCCCCCTTGTAGTTCGTGCCACACAGCCCCCTTGTAGTTCGTGCCATACAGCCCCCTGTAGGTCATGCCACACAGCCCCTTTGTAGGTAGTAGGGATGTCACGACACCTGAATTTGGACTTCAATACCGATACTTCGTGTAGTATTGCAATTTCGATACCAAAACGATACTTTGCCAACAGTAATAAAAAAAAGTTCTTCCATTTTGTGATGTGAGGCGCGAGGTGTGATGCTGAATTTAACCTCCACGTGCCTCACATTAATAGGAATTAACCCCATCATGTTTCTCAGTCATAATGGGTTAATATGTAAATTACATGATGGGGTTAATTACTATTAATGTGAGGCACATGGAGGTTAAATTCAGCATCACACCTCGCGCCTCACATTAATAAGTGAAAGAAGTTTTTTTTTAGTTTTTTTTTACAGCGTACACATCATAAATGACGCAAAAAAATTGTTGTGCAGGTTATTACGGCCGCGCCAATACTGAATGTGTGTATGTTTTATGTATTGAGACTTATTTTAAGGTTTATTGTAAAAAAAAGGCGTATGTGTATTTTTTAAAAATTTAACATTACTTTATGTTTTTACTTTATTTTTAAACTTTAATGTACTGGCATATCAGATATATGTCAGTACATTAGCCGGTGTATGTATAGTACACAGGCAGTTGTTAGGACATACCTAATTATGCCCTAACAACAGGAAATATGGTAAGACAGCCCTGGGGTCCTTCAATAGACCCTGGGCTGTCTGCCCATATATGGTATGGCCCTCAATCACGTCACAGGAATTCCCTGTGACGCATCCAAGGGGCATCCCCCTCCTCACTTTCCCCTGAATGCTGCAGTCAGTTTTGATCGCAGCATTCAGGAGAATAGCGGCGGAGATGAGCGGTTTCTCTGATCTCCGCCGTTATAGAGCGGGGCTGCGGCTGTGTAATATAGTCATTGCCCCGCTCCTGACAGAAGTGTGTGCGCGGTCAGCATGAGGTAATGCGGCCGGAGCTGCACTAATGAGCGGCGGCGCAGACACCGAAGACAGAACATTGGGGTGTTTTGCAGTGCTGCCGCCATGTTCTGTTTTCAGTGCCGCCGCTCATTAGTGCAGCACTGGCCGCATCGCATCATCCTGACAGCTTGCACTTGTCAGGACTCAGGAGCAGGGCAGTGACTGTATTACACAGCCGCAGCCCCGCTCTCATTCATCATGTATTACTATACTTACCGGTGTGGCTCGAACCATTTGGGGATGCACAGTATCGAAGTTTCGATGCATTGTGCATCCCTAGTAAGTAGTGCCACAAATCCCCCCCTTGCCGCACAGCCCCCTTGTAGGTAGTGCCACACACACCCTTGTAGGTAGCACTCCCTTCCTGTAGATAGCGCCACTGTATCTCCCTGTGGCTGGGGATTCCGCTCCTTGACGGAGTGCTTGATGTCTTTGTCCATATATGAACAGTGACATCGGGCAACTAACTCCTGAAGCGGAATCCCTGTCCTCAGCGTTGCAGACGCTGTGACCGGGGATTCCACTCCAGGAGAAGCCCCTGACGTCTCTGTCCATTTAGTCGGGGGTGCCATCTACAGCGGTTCTGCAAAAAAATCTCCTCCTCCTCCTCACATCCACTTCGCGCTATGAGGAGGAGGAGGACGAGAGAAAGCACGTCCGTGGCAGTTGTCCAGAGGAGTGTCGCGGCACCCCTGGAGGATTCTCATGGGAACCTCATGTTGGGAACCACCAGTCTTAGTAGATCACAGAGCAGGGAGATACCTCCCCGCTCTGCTATAGTGTTGAATAGTATCTGCGTCTTTAGCAGAGCCGTATTTACAACTCACGCTGCAATAGGCACTAAGCCTGAATATACCCCATTAAAGGCCTATTTAGTTTAGCCAATTATCATCATGATTCGCCAGTTTCTGACCAATTATAATGATATTTGGTCAGTGTTAACAAAGAGGAAGATCAATGATAAAAACGTTGCTTATCGTTAATCTCTAATGAGAAAAAAAAAAGGTAATACACCCGGCCGTAGTCATAGCGATGCGTATTCTGTTCTGAGCGTAGCCCGGCCTCCAGGGATGACGATTCATCCCATGTGACAGCTGCAGCCAATCAAAGGCTGCAGCGGTCACATGGACGACAGCGTCATCGCAGGAGGCCGGGCTACACTCAGAGAGAGAGAGAGGGACTACGGCTGGGAGTATTAGCTTTTTTTAAAATTTATTTCTGCAGTCTTTCCGCCCAAAAAAACTGCACCAAAATTTGGTGCTGTTTTTCAGGTGAAATTCCCTGCGGTTCTCAGGACGTATACACTGTGTAGTTTTACGTATCCGCCCTGTGTGTTCCTACCCTTATAATCAAGTTGCTCTCCCCCACAAATATTATCTCTAATGGCTTATTCAGACGAACTGGATATATGTCCGTGCAACGCGCGTGATTTTCATACGCGTTGCACGGACCTATATTAGTCTATGGGGCCGTGCAGACGTGTGCGTGATTTTAATGCAGCGTGAGTCCGCTGCGTAAAAGTCATGAAATGTCCATTCTTTGAGCGTTTTTTGCGCATCACGCACCCATTGAAGTCAATGGGTGCGTGAAAACCACGCATGCCACACGGAAGCACTTCCGTGCGACCAGCGTGATTCGCGCAACAGCTGTCAAAAGGATGAATGAAAACAGAAAAGCACCACGTACTTTTTTGTTTACAAACATCCAAATGGAGTGTCATAATCATGGCGGCTGCACGAAAATCACGCAGCCGCGCATCATATGCTGCTGCCGCACGGAGCTGTCAAATGCATTTTGCGCAGACAAAACGCCGTGTTTTTTGCGTGCGCAAAAGGCACACGCTCGTGTGAATCCAGCCTAAGCGTAAGGCCACACGGAGCGGCCCTGACACGGTTGCAACGCAGCTAACAACCACGCCGTCACCATGTTCAGTGCGGCTGTCAAACAGCCTCTTAGTGGCCGCACGTATTCCGGTTACATGCGCACTGCCGCTCCATTCATTCTCTATGGGAGCGCCGGAGATAGCCGAGTGCA
Organism: Rhinoderma darwinii; assembly: GCF_050947455.1. NCBI lineage: Eukaryota > Metazoa > Chordata > Amphibia > Anura > Rhinodermatidae > Rhinoderma > Rhinoderma darwinii. Next base: position 349,570,511 of record NC_134688.1, read on the forward strand.
GTGTTCTGCTTTTTCCGGCGCTCCCATAGAGAATGGATAGGAGGTAAGTTGTTGTAATTTGCAAAATCGTGCGTCCATAAAGGGTATATTAATTCATGGCCGCATGATTTTGCAGATAAAGGGACGGTTTACCCGCGTTAACGTGCGGCCATGAATTAATACACCCTTTATGGCCGCATGATTTTGCAAATTACAACAACTTACCTCCTATTCATTCTCTATGGGAGTGCAGGAAAAAGTAGAACACTGCACTCGGCTATCTCCGGCGCTCCCATAGAGAATGAATGGAGTGGCAGTGCGCGTGCGAATGTAACTGGAGTACCCCTTAACAAGGTATTGGACAGCTGCTCCTACATAGGGCCGCTCCGTGTGGCCGTACCCTAAAGAATCCTTTCTCCCCATACATAACGCTAAGTTCCCCTCCCTCATGATTCATAATAAGCTCCTACACCACAAAATAAACTATACAGAAGTCCCCCTCCTCACAAAATACATTTATAAAGAATCCCCCCACACTCCTATAGCATTTAGGGCAATGTCCCCTCCCCCACAAAATCGATCTGTAAAAAATACACACTCAAAGTACCTATAACCTAGTCTCCCCTCCCCCACAAAATCGATCTTTTAAAAAAAAAAAAAACAGCCTGTTACACATCACTAAAAGCCCCCTCTCTCCCCCTCCCTCACACTATAAATAGACATAGATAAAGCTGCTGCTCTTCTTACCTGACTCTGGAGCTCTGTGGAGGAGTCTTCACTGGGGCAGAAGCACACCAGGAAGGAGCTGCGTGAGGTGCTGAGTGTGTGTGACACTGCAGTACAGGCTGTGCCGATTGGTGGAGCAGACAGAAGCACCTGCTGCTCCTCCAATCAGCGCTCACTTCACCAGCAGTGCAGAGGGAGGAACATTTCTCCTCTCTTCTGCTCGTACTCACTGACGCCCCCCTTGCAGCATGGCAGCCGGCGCCCTGTGCGACCGCACGTGTCGCACATAGCTAAGGCCGGCCATGGGTATCCACACAGTGCAGTATATGTACGGCAATGTGATGGTGCGGGCCCAGAAGCCTAACAAAAGGCCCCTAGGCCAGCAGTTAGTATATGCTTATTTAGCATGGCTTAATAGATTGCCTGTTTGTATAATACAATAGGCAATAGTTCTTTGGAATGCTAAACAGAGATTGCAGCTTGTGAAATAAAGTTCTGTTTTTTAAAAAAAAAAAAAGAAAAAGAAGTGAGCAAAGTAAGAAAAAAACAAAAAACAACAAAACCTTTTCCCACCAAATTATTTATTTGGATAAATAATTTAAAGATTTAAAATAGATTTTAAAAAAGATTTCAAAAGATTTAAAAGCTAATCAATAAATGTACCCCAAAAATAAAGCTAGTCACAAAAAACAAGTCTTTATACATAGACTTTCTATACAGAAAAATAGACAAAGTTATGGCTTTTGAATTACAGTTAGGCCTGATGCACACGACCGTGTTCGGTCCGTGATATACGGTCCGCATGTCGGCCGCTTGTCCCGGACCGTACAAAGTACAGGGAGCCGGGCTCCTAGCATCATACTTATCTATGACGCTAGGTGTCACTGCCTATCCACGTAACTACTGTCACACACTAAAACATGATTACAGTACGGGACAGTAGTTCCGCGGACAGGCAGTGACCCCTATCGTCATAGATAAGTGTGATGCTAGGAGCCCGACTCCCTGCACTGTGTTCGGTCCGGGACATGCAGCCGACATGCGGACCGTATATCACGGACCGAACACGGTCGTGTGCATGGGGCCTTTGGGTATGTTCACACGGCCAAATTTCAGACGTATACGAGGCGTATTATGCCTCGTTTTACGTCTGAAAATACGGCTCCAATACGTCGGCAAACATCTGCCCATTCATTTGAATGGGTTTGCCGACGTACTGTGCAGACGACCTGTTATTTACGCGTCGTCGTTTGACAGCTGTCAAAAGACGACGCGTAAAAATACAGCCTCGTCAAAAGAAGTGCAGGACACTTCTTTGGACGTTTTTGGAGCTGTTTTCTCATAGACTCCAATGAAAACAGCTCCAAAAACGGACGTAAAAAACGCAGCGAAAACGGCGGGAAAACGCCGCGAAAAATGCGAGTTGGTAAAAAAACGTCTGAAAAGCAGGGTCTGTTTCCCTTGAAAACAGCTCTGGATTTTCAGACGTTTTTGTTGACTACGTGTGAACATACCCTCATGCAAAAACAACAAAAAATAATAATTGCTGAATGCACTGAGCATCCAGAGCAGAACAGCCGTGGCATAAGACAGGTGCTAGAGCAGCAGTAAAGGAGGCATGGCAACCAGGCGTGGCCGAAGCCGCTTTCCGGAATGCGAAACTGGAACAGGGCGAGGTGAGTAACAGAGATAAGGTTCAAAATAGGCCACAATTTTGCCCTTAATAAATATAAAAAAAATACCACTTTTTTTAAAAACATTTTTTATTAAATTGATAGTGACTGAATCATTTTAAAATGTAGAAGGGTGGCAAGTTTACGAAACAGGTGATGTATGACAAAGCGAAAGCCTTTTGGATTGACAGACGTGTGAGCTGGAATTTGGCAGATCAGGAAGTTCAGCAGAAAGATTTTGTATTGGAGAAAATACTCGAAAACCCCTAGAAATCTGTCTCGAGGAAACCTTATCCTCTTTGAAGACCTAAAGTAAAAGTTAGTGAACGTTTAAACACGGCTACTTGATAGAGAGCTTCTATTATTTTATTATTAAAATATACAATCTTAGACCTCATGCACACGATCAGGTAATTAAGGATGAAATTGCGGCCCCATTCATTTCTATTGGCCACGGACAAGCTTCCGTATATTTACGGATGTGCGTCAGGGCCGTAGAAATGATCCTCAAAATATGAAACACGTCCAATTCTTGTCCGTAATTACAGATGACACCAAGCTATGTAGTGTTGTTCAGTCTATGGAAGATGTTCGTAAATAGTAAGCTGATTTGAACACACTAAGTGTTTGGGCGTCCACTTGGCAAATGAGGTTTAATATAGATAAATCTAAAGTTATACAACTGGGTACCAACAACCTGCATGCATCATATGTCCTAGGGGGAGCTATACTGGGGGAGTCACTTGTTGAGAAGGATCTGGGTGTACTTGTAGATCACAAACTAAATAACAGCATGCAATGTCAATCAGCTGCTTCAAAGGCCAGCAAGGTTTTGTCGTGTATTAAAAGAGGCAGGAGCTGGTCACAGTAGCTACAGTAGATGGCTTTAAAAAAGGCTTAGATAATTTCCTAGAACAAAAAAAATATTAGCTCCTGTCACGAAGGATCTGTGGCGGTAAGGTAGCTGGCCAACAGGGAGCAGGTGAATTTCTATAGTTCTATAGGTAACTGTGGCAGTTCAGAAAGCAGCAGGGCAGGCTCGGCTGGGACTTAGGTAGCAGGCGGACGTCAGGCGAGGTGAAGCAGGTCAGACGTGGATGCAGCATGGCACGACTTTGGCACAGCTCCGTGCTAGACCAGGAAGGTATGTATTGCTAGGAACAGGAACTGGAAACAAGTATAGGTACAGGGACAGGGACTGGAACAGGGACTGAAACAGGAAACACACTAGGAGGCCATCACATAGACAAACTATAGGGAACACAACAATGCTCAGGCATAGAACTAGGAGGCTGGACCCCTATTATAGTCCAGGGTACTCATGGGTCAAAGTTTGTCCATGAGGTCATGTACGCGCGCTGCCCCTTTAAGAGCGGGCACGAGCATGCGCGCAAACCCTACGGGATCCTGCAGAGGTAGTGGACGCGGGCGCTGGCGTCTCCTGAGGAGGAGGCTGGGGCCAGCGCTTGCCGACTCGTGGCTGCGGCTGTCAGTGGGAGGTTGGAGCTGACAGCCTGCAGCCACAGACATTACAGTATCCCCCCCCCTTACACCCCCTCTTCTTGGGACCAGAGAAAGAGTAGGGGCATTGAGGCTCTCCTCTTGCTCCCAGGACCTCTCTTCAGGACCAAACCCCCTCCAATCCACCAAATAAAAATTCTTTCCTCTCACTCTCTTGGTGTCCAAGATCTCCTTGACCTCGAAGATGTCCGAGGGGCTGCTGGAGGCAACCGCAAGGCTTGGAGTCTTGGAATAGCGGTTCAGGATTACAGGTTTCAGGAGGAAGACATGGAAGGAGTTGGGAATCCTGAGGGCAGGAGGCAGCTGAAGCTTGTAGGCGACAGGATTGATCTGCTGCAGAACCTCGAATGGTCCGAGGAACCTGGGGCAAATTTACATGACGGCACCCTCAGTCGGATATTCCTGGACGACAGTCAGACCTTAGTGCCAGGAAGAAACCGAGGAAGCTCTCTTCCTTGTGTCAGCCTTCCGTTTCATGCAGTCCACTGCCATTAGGATGGAGGATCGAGTCTGCTGCCAGATCTTCAAAAAGTCTCTAAACGTGAAGTCAGCTGCAGGTACCTGGGAAGTATCAGGCACCAGGAGAGGAATTTGTGGGTGCTGGCCATAGACAATGCAGAACGGTGTATTCCTAGTAGACTCGCTGGTGTGATTATTGTAAGAGCAGCTGCACCCAGTCATCATGCTGCTTGGAGATGAAGTGGCGTAGGTAGTTCTCCAAAATGTGGTTGATCCTCTCGACCTGATCATTAGATTGAAGATGGTAGGCAGAAGAAAAGTCCAACTTAACGCCAAGAAGTCCGCAGAGGGCTCTCCAGAACATCGAGGTGAACTGAACCCCCCGGTCAGACACAATATGCTGCAGCAAGCCGTGCAGGCGGAAGATGTGTTGCATAAATAACTTGGCCAACTGAGGAGCAGAAGGAAGACCGGTCAGAGGAACGAAGGGGCCATCTTTGAAAATCATTCCACCACCACCCAGACAGCACTGCATCCAGCAGAGAGAGGTAGGTCCGTGATAAAGTCCATCGCTATATGCTGCCAGGGAGCATTGGGCACAGACAATGGCTGGAGCAGACCAGCAGGTCTGGAGTGGGAGGCCTTGTTGGCTGCACGTACAGCACAGGAAGAAACTAAGTCCACAATATCCTTGGGCAGAGTGGGCCACCAGAAATGACGAGCAATCAAATCCCGGGTCTTACGTAACCCCGCGTGACCTGCCAGTCTAGAGGAGTTACCCCAGCAGAGGATTCTTCCACGATCAGCCAGGCGCACAAAAGTCCTCCCTGGAGGAATGTCCCCAATTTGCAGATGATTGACCAAGACAATGCAAGATGGATCGATAATGTTCTGTGGACTCTCAATGGTGTCTTCTGTCTCGAAAGACCTGGACAAGGCATTGGCCCTCACATTCTTGTCGGCCGAGCGATAATGAAGCTCAAACTGGAACCTTGCAAAGAACAGTGACCACCTGGCCTGACGAGGGTTCAGCCGTTGGGCCGTCTGGAGGTTGGTCAGATTCTTGTGGTCCGTAAAAATCAAGATCGGATGAGCTGCGCCCTCTAGTAGATGTCTCCACTCCTCCAGAGCCAATTTGATTGCCAGTAACTCCCGATCCCCAATCGAGTAGTTGCGCTCTGCGGAAGAGAAGAGCTTGGAAAAGCATCCACATACCCTTGACTTGCCCTCGGGACCACTCTGGAACAGGAGTGCACCAGCACCGACAGAGGATGCGTCCACCTGTAACGAGAACTGCAGAGAGACATCCGGATGATGCTGGATAGAGGCTGACGTGAAGGCACTCTTCAGGCTATTGAATGCAGACTCAGGAGTCCAAACCTTGGCGTTCATACCCTTCTTAGTAAGGTTAGAGATGGGAGAAGTCAGTGAGGAGAAGTTCGGAATAAACTGCTTGTAAAAATTAGCAAATCCCAAAAAGCGCTGTATGGCCCTCAAGCCTTGAGGCCGTGGCCACTCCAGGACAGACTTTACCTTCTCAGGGTCCATCTCGAGACCACGATTCAAGACGATATAGCCCAGGAAGGGTAGAGCATAAACATAAAGGTACAACACAAACATAGAGGAGGTCACGGAAAATGTCATTCACAAACTCCTGGAAGACCGCGGGGGCATTACACAGGCCGAAGGGCATTACTAGATACTCATAGTGTCCATCACAGGTGTTAAATGCAGTCTTCTATTCATCACCCTGGTGAATCCGGACTAGGTTGTAAGCCCCACGCAGGTCTAATTTAGAAAAAAAAATTGCACCACGTATGCGATCAAACAGTTCGGAGATCTGTGGCAATGGATACTTATTCTTCACCGTGATCTGGTTGAGACCACGGTAGTCGATGCAAGGACGAAGAGAGCCATCCTTCTTTTTGATGAAGAAGAACCCGGCTCCTGCTGTGGAGGAAGACTTTCATATGAAGCCCCTTTCTAAATTCTCTTTCACATAGGAGGACATGGATAGAGTCTCTGGCAATGAGAGAGGATACACCCTCCCACGGGGAAGGGATGCACCAGGGATCAGTTCAATAGGGCAGTCATACGCCCGATGTGGGGGCAATGTCTCCACCTCCCTCTTGCTGAAGACGTCCGAAAAGGCAGCATAATGACCCGGCAATCCTGCCAATGTCCGAGGCAGAGAAGGCTGCACCGAACGAATCCGCACCAGGCATCGACCTTGACGCTCAGAGCCCCACTGGAGAACCTCTCCACAACTCCGGTCCAGAACTGGGGCATGCAGTCAGAGCCAAGGCAGGCCCAGCAACACAGGGTTAACAGCTTTGAGCAGGACATAGAACGACAGAAGTTCGGAGTGAAGGGCTCCCACTTGGAGCCTCAGCGACTTGGTCACGGCTATAACTGGGTCTGGCAGATGTAGTCCATTTACTGAAGCAACTGTCAACGGGCTCTCCAGAGGGGTGGCAGGCAATTGCAGAAGATCCACCAGATCTCTGCAGATGAAATTAGCAGCTGATCCAGAGTCCAGATACGCAGAGAGACCTGATGCGTCCTCTCGCCGGACACTATGGTCACAGGTATGGACAATTTAGACGGAAGTCCATCTTTACCCAAGGTGGTCACTCCAAGCAACCCTAGGTTTTGGGATCTTTGGGGGCACAGGCGCACAAGATGGCCATTGAGACTGCAATAAAGACAGAGTCCAGATGTGCGTCTGCGTTATCTCTCTTGAGTAGATAATTTACACTGGTCCGTTATTACCGACTTCTTATGAGGATCGACATCGGGGGACAACAGGGGTTGCTGCAAAGTAGGAACCAGACTAGGAAGGGCTCTCTCCCGTTGAACCTCTTGGAGGCGTTCACGGATCCCTATATCAATCCGGGCAGACAGAAGCATGAGGTCATCTAGGGTAGACGGTAGATCCCGGGCGGCAAGTTCGTCTTTAATTCTGGAAGATAGTCCATGCCAGAATGCAGCCACCAGAGCCTCATTGTTCCATAAGAGCTCTCCCGCCAGGGTGCGGAAGTGGATGGCGTACTCACGGAGGTGTCTCCTTGGCGCAGGTTAATCAAAGCTACAGATGAGACCCGTCCAGGCTCCTCAAACACCATGCAAAAAGTCCAGAGGAAGGCAGGGAAGTCACAGGTCTCTGGTCTTTGTTTCTCCCAGATAGGGTTCTCCCATGCAAGAGCCTTGCCGGTGAGGAGAGAAATGATGAAAGCGACCCTGGCACCATCAGATAAAAAAGTCCTAGCATACAGGCTGAAATGGATCTGGCATTGATTAAGAAAACCACGACAGGTACTTGCTTCTCCATCATAGCGGTCAGGAAGTGGCAAAGAATCACGTGGGTCAATACTGCTAAGAGGTGTAGACTGAGGATCCACATTGCCAGGAGGTGTAGTAGGAGGAACGGCAGCTTGTGCCTCCTGCCGACGTGCAACAATGTTCAACGCCTGGAGGAGTTGGTCCTGTCGAGACCGGAGGTCCAGCATATCCGCTTGCATCTCCTGTGACGTCGTCATAATCTTGGATCGACCAGCGGGATCCATCGCCTGAGCGTACTGTCACGAATGGTCTATGGACCCACTGGGCCATACCGCTTTGGCGGTAAGGCAGCTGGCCAATAGGGAGTAGGTGAATGTCTATAGTTCTATAGATACCTGTGGCAACTCAGACAGCAGCAGGGCAGGCTCGGCTGGGACTTTGGTAGCAGGCGGACGTCAGGCGACGTGAAGCAGGCCAGACGTGGATGCAGCATGGCACGACTCCGTGCTAGACCAGGAAGGTATGGATTGCTAGGAACAGGAACTGGAAACAAATATAGGTACAGGGACTGGAACAGGAAACACACTAGGAGGCCATCACATAGACAAACTATAGGGAACACAACAACGCTCAGGCATAGAACTAGGGGGCTGGACCCCCCTTATAGTCCAGGGTACTCACGGGTCAAAGTTCATCCATGAGGTCCGGTACGCATGCTGCCCCTTTAAGAGCGGGCACGAGCGTGCGCGCGCACCCTACAGGATCCGGTAGAGGTGAGTGGACGCGAGCGCTGGAGTCTCCTGAGGAGGAGACTGGGGCCAATTGCTCGCCGACTCGTGGCTACGGCTATCAGTGGGAGGCTGGAGCTGACAGCCCGCAGCCACGGACATTACAGCTCCTATGTGTAGAAATGTTTCCCTTCCCTTTCCCATCCCTTGGTTGAACTTGATGGACATGTGTCTTTTATCAACCATACTAACTATGTAACTATGTAACCAGTGGCGTAGCTATAGGGGTCGCAGCGGTCGCAGTTGCGACCGGGCCCCTAAGCCTGGGGGGCCCACGGGCCCCCGTTGCCATACAGCATGTTTCCTAACTAAATCTTCTGTTCCTGGTTACGGTCACATGGTACACTTAGTGTACCATGTGACCGTGTTGTCATGTGGCACGTCTTCCAGACAGAGCAGAAGAGTCGGTGCAGAGGACTCCAGGTAAGCTGCAGTGTAATGTAATTTATTGTGTTGTAATGTAATGTATTGTGTTGTGATGCCTTGTAATGTATTGTGTTGTATTGTGTTGTTTGCGGTGGAGAGGGGGGGCGTTAAATCACAGCCCCCCCTCCTCCACCGCAAACTGCACAATACAACACAATACAGTATACTGTAGTACACATGACTATGAGAGCGGGGCTGCGGCTGTGTAATACAGTCACTGCCCCGCTCCTGAGTCCTGACATGTGCGCGCCATCAGGATGATCCGATGTGGCCGGCGCTGCACTAATGATCTGCGGCACTGAAGACAGAACATGGCGGGCACGCTACAAAACACCCCCATGTTCTGTCCTCAGTGCTGAACCGCCGCTCATTACTGCAGCGCCGGCTGCATCACCTCATGCTGACCGCGCCCGCACTTCCTGTCAGGAGCGGGGCAATGGCTGTATTACACAGCCGCAGCCCCGCTCTATAATGGCGGAGATCAGAGAAACCTCTTATCTCCGCCGCTATTCTCCTGAATGCTGCGATCACAGCGGACTGCAGCATTCAGGGGAAAATGAGAAGGGGGATGCCCCTGGATCGCATCACAGGGAATTCCCTGTGACACGATTGAGGGACATACTATATACGGGCAGACAGCCCAGGGTCCATTGAAGGACCCCAGGGCTGTCCTACCATATTTCCTGTTGTTAGGGCATACTGAGGTATGTCCCAACAACTGCCTGTATACTATCAGTACACAGGCTAGTGTACTGGCATATAGATATAGGCCAGTACATTGAAGTTTAAAAATAAAGTAAAAACAAAATAATGTTAAATTAAAAAAAATACACATACACCTTTTTTAAAATAAACATTAAAATAAGTCTCAATGCATAAAACATACACATAATCAGTATTGGCGCGGCCGTAATAACCTGCACAACTATTTTTTGGCATCATTTATGATGTGTACTCTGTAAAAAAATAAAATAAAAATTGCTTTCTATCACTTAGGCCCCATTCACACAACCGTGCCCGCGATTGCCACCCGCATTTTCGGGCCGTGCTCTCATACAAAGTATGGGAGCACGGCCCGCAAAATGCAAAAGAACGGACATGTTCCATCATTTTCAGAACATTTCTACGGCACGGACACCCATCCGTAGCGCTACGGAAATGTGTCCGCGCTCAATGAAAGTGAATGGGTCAATTTTTGCGCACCGCAACTGCGGTCCGCAAAAATGGAGGTTATTCACGGTCGTGTGCATGGGGCCTAATTGTGAGGCGCGAGGTGCGATGATGAATTTAACCTCCATGTGCCTCACATTAATAGTAATTAACCCCATCATGTACCTTACATATTAGCCCATTATGACTGAGAAACATGATCTGGTTAATTACTATTAATGTGAGGCACATTCAAAATTCATCATCACACCTCGTGCCTCACATTAGAAAACGAAAGAACTTTTTTTTTGTTTTGTTACTGTTGGCAAAGTAAACTAAGTATCGGTATTGAAGTCCAAATTTTGGTATCGTGACATCCCTACACTGTGGGTCGCGTCCCCCTGGTGGTTCGTGAGTCACTCACCGAGGTCCCGGTTCTAATCAATGCTGGAGCAAGGAGCTGACATCTCCTTGATCCAGCATTCACTGAGCCCTGAGCGGCTCGACGCAGGCAGGCGGGATGTAGCGACATAATCGAGTCACTCATAGCACAGACCGGAGGAGGCGAAGGAACTGGGATAGGTAAGTAATTATGCTATTTTTATATTATGCACATATGGGGGCATTATACTGTATGGGGAGCTGATATTGCGGGGGGGGGGGGAAATTATACTGTATGGGGGGCTGATATGGGGAGCATTATACGGTATGGGGCTGTTATGGGGGGGCATTATACGTTATGGGGCATTATACTGTGTGGGGGCAGCTATGGGAGCATTATACTGTGTGGGGGCATTATACTATGGGGGCTGTTGGGCAAGGCGTCTGGGCATAGGCGCGCACAGGGGTCTGATGATGATGGTGGTGTTGGAGAGGGGTAGGGGGCCCAAGCTGAATTCTTGCACCCGGGCCCATGAGCCTTTAGCTACGCCCCTGTATGTAACTATGTCCTGCCGTATTCTGAGAGCCATAACTTTTTTATTTTTCCATAAATAGAGTGAGGGCTTGTTTTTTGCGGGGCAAACTACAGTTTTAATTGGTGCCATTTCTTACTTTTTGATCACATTCTATTCCATAATATTTTCCACGATAGCGTCACATGGGTGCCTATTGAGTGACAGAGGGGGCTCCCGCTCTTTCTAATGGTTTAGATGCCAGGGTTGCTGTTAAACGCAGCATCTAAGTGGTTAAACAGGTGGGATCTGAGTTATTTTTGATCCCGGTTGTTGCAGGGAAGTGTCAGCTATAACATACATGCGACACCCGCTGAATATGGAGCAAGCCATACATCCCTTCTACACACTATGATTTACTATGATGTTGGTAAGGGGTTAAAGATAGAGCTATTTTGCATACCTTTTTCCCTGGGAACATTGCCTTGAGGACGCCCTATCAGCTGAATCTTTGCAAGGAAAATCAGTACTGTTCATAAAATGACTTTTTACTATTTTATATGGGAAAAGGAAAACTTCTTAGCAGTAGTAACAGCGCCACCACATGTCTGGTATAGGTACTGAACAAGAAGAGGGAATTGCAAAAAAAAGCTAATTACTAAATAGAAAATTGTGACAAGACATATAATGAATAACAGTGATTCCCAGCCGTATTACCATGTGGAAACACCTGAAAAATGCTTTTACTCCCAGGGAACCTCTACTCCCATTCTTACGTCAGGGAAGTCTGGTGTAGAGGAGTGTAAAGCATTATATCATTTATATTTTGGCTGAGGCTTGTTGACTGCTTTGCCTGTATATATATATATATATATATATATATATATATATATATATATATATACACACACCTATAAAAACAACATGAGACCAAACACTGCCATAAATAACAAATTGTCAAAAGCTTTATTTGTTTTTTGCATATAGGGCAGATCAAAAATGTCACACAATGGACATCATCGCTTCAATGAACATATGGAATATAAGTAAACCGCAATGTGGGAAAATGGATGCTAAATAAAGTGCATGGTGCAAACAGCAGACAAGGGAATAGATGAAACAAACCCAGATTGTAAAGTGTCCCTAGGGATATTTGATAAGTATGCATGATTGAGGACCTAAGTACACATGGATGTAAAAGGATAGCAATGTATAAAATAAGTGTCAATAATCAAAGCAATTACACCAACCAAAGAACATTCTGAGAATACATTTCCTCAATACATAGCCATGATTGATTCAAACTGGGATGATGCCAGCCCACTGTAAGTAGGCAAGTAAGCGCAAACTCAGTGGGTGTTTTACTCAAAGCTTTATTTTTCTTAGAATGTTTGATTCTTAATGTTCTGGCTGAGTCGAACTGTTGCAGAAGTTAGCTATCAGTCGGAAAATTGTTAACGGACAGGCTCCTCTATGGGTCATGGTGGTAGCCAACCACTACCCAGAGCCTATCCAGAGGTGGGAGATATGCCTATGAACCTCTAGTCGTGACCTCAGTGGGTGTACACATAATGTCTGGGAACCCTGTGGTACTATACAGCATATGGTACTATGGGTGCAATATTTTTACTGCTGAACAACAGTCTCACTTGCAAAGTATGCAACATAGTTTATTACCTTGTACCGTCACTTTAAATCAGACCCACCTAGTATATCACAACAAGGGTCTCAACAGGAACATAGTGTAAGCTTAATAGCAACAATACAGTATCCAAATGTATTGGTTCAGCTTGCCCTCATTAGGATACCCCTTGATACTTTCTGACCTCTGCCCATCAGCAGGAGGGGGACCTAGGAGCCAAACTCACAAGACTTCTGAAGTAGGGGCTATGTATTAAACCTGACACTCCAAACAATATTTTTAGGGCACCATGACCCTTCTCACCTATTCAGAAGAGAAACGTCACCCCACTGTAATCACTGAATAAACACACAAAGAGGGGCAGAAAATATCAGACAGGGGATAGACAGACAAACATAGCATACAGGAGATTGTAGGGTGGTGTACTAATCCACACTTCCCACCTACAACTACCCTGTTACGATTAGCAGCCGGATGATTTCTGTTATCTCTGTGTTTGGTCGTTGCTAGGCAATGCCTTTGGTCTGAGTCTGGATTTGGTCATCATTTAGCTTTGCCAGGTTTATTAGAGTGGAGTACTTTTCTAGGACCTATATATACTTCAGGCCTGGATTACTCATGTGCTGGTTATACTGTTTCCGGCATGTGCTAAACTCTTTCCAGATTCTAGTTGGTGACTTTGTTTTTGTCCTGTGTTTCTTTGTATTTTGGGACCTGTTGGTCCTCTGAGAGATCTAGGCTTTGTATAGTGGTTTTATGTGTATTCTGGGATTAATAGTTACACTGCTTTATTTGCCTTTCCTGAACGTTTGGTCTGCTGCCCAGCTGTTGTCTTACCCTGCTATGGGATAGTATTCAGTGAGTGCTGTTAATTCTTGTCCACTGGATATTCATCTGTTAATTGCTTGCATTCTATTCATCTGCCTTTCACTCCATTTATGCATCGTCTCCATCTTCTACTACCTTCGGTGTTTGGTTGCGCTCGTCGTATGGAGAGTTGCTTGTGCCTTCTGTTTTCTGTCAGTGTTGATGCGTGCTTCACCTATGTGATAGCGATTGTCTAGTGGTGCGTTCTTGAGCGCCACCAGCACCTTAACATACCCATGCTAAGCATTTACAGTATAATCTGGCTGGGTAGTGTGACTACTGTTAAAATGTGAAAGCTCCTGCTTCTGCTGTCTTTTGGGGTACCCCTAACAAAATTTGCAGGAACCATAGTTATATATTAATGCTTAACACATTTTGCTTTGTTTCTTTATGCTTCTCGCTACATCTTTAAATATGAAAGCCACACCGTCAATACAAAAAGGAATGTAAATGTGCAACACAGAAACACCTAATCACAGACTCAGGGGCAGGCATAAACTCACTCTTTCAGTTAGCCTGCACTATGCAAAGACCAATATAACCCACAAAAACGCCATACACTGACTACAGTATTTAATGGTCAAACACCAGAACTACTTACAGTAGGTGGTCTGCAGAGTATCATTTTGCTGAAGACTATATTCAAGAGAATACAGTACGGATCTGACACAGGCCGAATAAAGAACAAAAAAATCCAATGACTCACAGGTGATGTCGTCTCTGATTGGAGTCGTTCATTTTCCTTTTCTTCTCCATCAGGCCCAGACCGCTATGATGACTTCTCCTGACAATTGCAAAATTTTGTGCCCAGACATCTTTGGCCCTTGCTTCATCCCTGCCGTCTATAGCACCACAAATTCAGACCCCAGACAAGAACCAGACCAGACGCTAAATCAATTTAGACCCCAAACTACACACCTTAATTAATTTAAACCCCATGCCAGACCCTTCAAATTTTATTCAAATTCTAGACAACAGGCCTAAATTAATTCATACCCAAAACCCCTAACTTAAATCAGACCCCAGAGCAGACTGCTAAATAAATTAAGACCTCAGAGCAGACCCCTACACTAATTCAAACTCCAGACCAGACCCTCTAAATTAATTTAGACTCCTAGACCGGAACCCTAGATAGATTCATACCTCAAACCAGAATTAAACCAAATAATTCAGTCCCTAGATGACACCCCTAAATTAATTTTGACCCCAGACCAAACCCTGTAAATTAATTTAGACCCCAAACTCCTAACTTAATTCTAACTACAGACCATAGCCCTAGATACATTCAGACCCCAAACCAGAATCCTAAATAAATTCAAACCCCATATCAGACCCCTAAAATAATTTAGACCCCATAATTTAATTCAGACCCTAACCCTTGATTAATTCAGACCCCAAACCCCTAACTAATTTCTAACAGCAGAATAGACCCCTAAATTTATTCAGACCCCAGACCAGACCCCTACATTATTTGAACCCCAGACCAGACCCCCTTAATGAATTCAGAACCCAGACTAGACCCCTAAATACATTCAGACTCCAGACGAGACCTCTAAATAAATTCACACCTCAGACCAGACCCCTACATTTACTCAGACTCCAGAACCCTATATTTACTCAGACTCCAGACCCCTACAGTTGTTCATACTCCACACCAAATGCCTCTATATACCAGACCCCTCTTCTTGCTCTCGACAGTATGCAGAACTGACATTTTTTGCAATTCTTCCTCTCACTACTTTGATGATAATGTATTCAAACTTTTTAGCTGAAAATACATTTTACAGACCATGCTTGGAATGCTTTTATCCTCTTCAAATTAAAAGGCTTTATTGAAAAGTGTCAAACATGAAGTAATCCCGCTAGTGCCAGGGGCAATCCATGAACTCGTACAGTCTTCAAGCTTTCAGTGTCTGGATCAAGTCTGGAGTTGGTACTTAATTATTGACAATATTATAGAATTTCTGTCACCAAAATGCTGTTTTTCTTTGTTTTTGGAGCAATCATTTTGGAATTATTTGATAAATATGCTCTGTACTATGTGACTGATTTTCTTTCAGTAACTTACACTACAGCTGCCATTAATTTGAATATTTATTAAAGAGGTTGTCCACTATTTTTTATTTACTAATTTATTTATAAAAATAGAAATCATACAGATTTCTAATACATGTACAAACATGTAATAAAAATTATGCTCACATTTCTTATATCAGTGCAGTTGTCTCTGTGTAAAACAAAAATTATATAGCCCGAAGATTTGTCTATAGTAATGCATCCATATAATGACTGAATAGACTTCAATCATATCACCCACCGCCCCCACATCATATGACACCTGGCATTAAGGTAACAATGTCCAGGTATATAATAATTGAATAATAGGTTATTGAGGTGCAGACAATATAAAGTATTTCTACCTACAGCAACATCTCAGCATCATGTCTGTCAGTGTCTCTCTTACATTCTTCTACCTGTCTCCTGTCTCCTAAACACATGAGCAGTGAAGTAGCTGTTCATCATTATTCCACCATTATTCCTATTCACTTTGCCCATGGATGTTTCCTCTATGCTGCCCCAACATATATATGCCATGTAACCCTATTACTAACTAAATGTTAGGGGTGACATGATGTGTTTGTGTGTGGCGGTCACATGACTGACAACATGTTTAGTCATACAGTTAGCCTGTGGAAGCATTACAAAATACTAATCTGTGAGCTATACCATTCTACTGTGACAGGGGCCTTATGCACTATAAAAAAAGGTATGTGAGCAAAATTTCTAATACATGCATAAAGAAAATCTGTATGATTTCCTATTCTATAAATAAATACAAAAATTAAAAAAATCTGGACAATCCCTTTAAGGGTTCCGCCTTTAGAATACAGGATTTAGCAGCTGAACAGTTGATCATGTCACTGAACATAGTCTGCTGAATATGGTTAGTCAGAGCCCTTAAAGAGCCTCTGTCACCACATTATAAGTGCCCAGTCTCCTACATAGTCTGATCGGCGCTGTAATGTAGATAACAGCAGTGGTTTTTATTTTGAAAAACGATCATTTTTGAGCACGTTATGAGCAATTTTAGATTTATGCTAATTAGTTTACTGAAGTGTCTTGAGAGTGAATAGACATTGCCTCCAGCCAGGACGCGATGTCTATTCACACTCCCGACACTTCAGTAAAGTTTTTGTTGGACTTACTCACACAGAACAGAGTGATCTCGCAAGATCACGCTGTGCTGTGATTAAGTCCCACACAAACTTTACCGAAGTGTTGGGAGTGTGAATAGACATCGTGTCCTGGCTGGAGGCAATGTCTATTCACTCTCAAGACACTTCAGTAAAGTTAATATGGGTGTATGTGACAGCACAGCATGATCTTGCGAGATCACGCTGTGCCGAGTACAAATGGACATGAATGGAGAGAAGTGTATGACGCTGATTGGTTAGCGTCATATACTTCTCTTTACAATGCCCACTTGGTCAAAAGTTTAAAATTGCCCAGTCACACGGCCGCCGCACGGCCGTTTTCAGAACAATGGTGTTTTATGCGTGTAATAATGGCCGTCAAAAAATAGGATATGTGGCATGATATACAGGGAGGTGTGTGGCATCATATACAGGGAGGTGTGTGGCATCATATACAGGGAGTTGTGTGGCATCATATACAGGAGGGTTGTGTGGCATCATATACAGGGTGGGCTGTGGGGCATCATATACAGGGGGCTGTGTGGCATCATATACAGGGATGTGTATGGCATCATATACAGGGAGGTGCGTGTCATCATATACAGGGAGGCTGTGTGGCACCATATACAGGGGGGCTGTATGGCATCATATACAGGGAGGTGTGTGGCATCATATACAGGGAGGCTGTAAATAGTGTCTAGGTGAACATGTGACCTTCTTTTGGGTGTTTTCAGGGGGTTGGAACAAAAAAAGCCTGACCAATGAAATTCATCAGTTTTTTTAATGGTCATGAAAAACGGATGCAAAACGGATGTCAAATTGCCTGGAAATGGGTGAAAATTTAGAGACACACTGATGCAAAACGCCCATGAAAAACTGACTGTTGATCAGTTTTTAATGGACATTTTTTTTCACTGTTGTGTGAATGTAGCCTAAGTCCTACCAGCAACACAATAATGGGGTATTTCTGCCCCTGTGTACTAGTAGAACAGATGGAATTTTTTATTTAATCAAATTAAACATTAAACATTCTGTCCCTTTCAGAAGGACATCTAGCCCCACCCATCTTGTGTTTTTTTTTCTGTCCTGTGTAGACTTGGACGGATGTTTTGCTCTGCTTGTTTGCTTTGCAATGTTTCTATTTTAGTTTGTTATGCTGCACTTCCTAGATTGAAGTGTACAAATGGTGTTTCTTAACCCTATATAATCTGCTTGCAGCCTGCTATTGAATGTTCTAGCTTGCACTAATGCACATTAACCTTTTCCTCCCTTCAGGCAGTCCCAGTCAGCGTCCCTTAGGACATTCCACGTGTTGGGGCGGAGGCGCCCTGCGTTTTCAGCGTTTGACAGATAGGAGTTTTCCTGAGAAAATTTGTATTTGTATGAAGAGGAAGCTTCTTTTTTTGTTTTATTACTGCATCCTATTTTTGTAAATATTTTCTGTTTTGGAACTAGGTTTGGAGGTGCAGTAGACGAATTTTCGCCTCTATTTTGCTCCAGTTCCCACTACTTAAACTGAGCATAGTGCTGCACTGCCTCATTGAGCACAGGTATCACTTTGGTTTATACTTATTTTCTGTGAAACCAGAAATATATATTTTTTCTTGACCTGCCTAGGTAGAGTCGTGTGTTAACCTTAAACCATACTATCCCCCACCCCCATTTAGTAACGACACATGACACCGAGGTTGGATGTGAAATGGCCACAGCAGCCGTTTATTAATTTCACAGTTTTATAAAAACAATTTAAATC
Organism: Rhinoderma darwinii; assembly: GCF_050947455.1. Taxonomy (NCBI): domain Eukaryota; kingdom Metazoa; phylum Chordata; class Amphibia; order Anura; family Rhinodermatidae; genus Rhinoderma; species Rhinoderma darwinii. Next base: position 349,588,863 of record NC_134688.1, read on the forward strand.
CGAAACATTCGGATAACTAGTTAGGAATCCACCAGAGAATTCCTCCTAATAATTCACATGACCCAACATGGGTCAGAATCATAAATAACAATTAAACGTTAACATTAACCCGAGCAGAGGAAGTCCTTGAAGCCCCTTCAGATGTTCCTTTCAAGAACACACCGAATTAGCCATCTGCAAACCACTAATTACCTCCAGCCGTAAACCAGCTCGGAAGCACCGTTCACCTCTGCAGATGGCTCCAACCACTAGAAGTCCACTTCAAGGGGATAACACCCGTTGAAGCCCTCAAGTGATATACCGACCACTAGAAGTCCACTTCAAAGGGATAACACCCGATGAAGCCTTCAAGTGACATACCTTCTACCAGAAGACCACTTCAAAGGGATAACACCCGATGAAGTCTTCAACCATGTACCTTTTTTGGGGGACGCATACCCCCGATGCGACCCCCCCACCATTTTGTACTGACTGGCCTCAAGGACTCCCCCCGCCAGCTGCCATGACAACAGAACCTACTCCGGAAAAAAGAAAAACATGTTAAATAAACACACAAAATAAAACACAACGCTCATATACGGACGTACAGAAGACCTAAGGAGTAACAAAACAAGGGTGGGAGGGTGGGAGCTTTGCTTCTTGTGTATTACTCCTCCCGCTGCTTCCGGCTCAATGCCGAGAAACAGCGGGAAGCGCAGTAACGGCCCCCCCGTCCCCCCTAGCTCCTCCCCGTCCCTCCTTCAGCTCCTTCACCTTTCCCTCACCTCTTAACATTAACCCTTTCCCTACCAGGACGGTCATGTCGGCTTCCCTCAAGCCTGCAGCTGCGTCCAGCCTCTTCTTGACCTGCCTAGGTAGAGTCGTGTGTTAACCTTAAACCATACTATCCCCCACCCCCATTTAGTAACGACACATGACACCGAGGTTGGATGTGAAATGGCCACAGCAGCCGTTTATTAATTTCACAGTTTTATAAAAACAATTTAAATCCGAAACATTCGGATAACTAGTTAGGAATCCACCAGAGAATTCCTCCTAATAATTCACATGACCCAACATGGGTCAGAATCATAAATAACAATTAAACGTTAACATTAACCCGAGCAGAGGAAGTCCTTGAAGCCCCTTCAGATGTTCCTTTCAAGAACACACCGAATTAGCCATCTGCAAACCACTAATTACCTCCAGCCGTAAACCAGCTCGGAAGCACCGTTCACCTCTGCAGATGGCTCCAACCACTAGAAGTCCACTTCAAGGGGATAACACCCGTTGAAGCCCTCAAGTGATATACCGACCACTAGAAGTCCACTTCAAAGGGATAACACCCGATGAAGCCTTCAAGTGACATACCTTCTACCAGAAGACCACTTCAAAGGGATAACACCCGATGAAGTCTTCAACCATGTACCTTTTTTGGGGGACGCATACCCCCGATGCGACCCCCCCACCATTTTGTACTGACTGGCCTCAAGGACTCCCCCCGCCACCGCGAAACAGGCCTTGACCACCTTAAGCCTGTGAGTTCCTCCACACCACCACCGCCCTTTCTATGCCTTCTGCTATAGCCAAGCTCCAAATATCAATGCCAACCTCGGTCAGATGAACCCCGTCACTCCTCCAGAAATTCCCCAATCCTGACTCCAAATCCCTATGCCTCACGCAAATGCCCCCGTTCTTTGCCACAAAACGGGACACCGCCCGGTTAACTTTTATCCGAGCCTCATTGACTCTCTCCACCGATCTAGCTAACCGCCAATGCTTCCTTGGGACTATGTCCGACCACACTACCACCAACTTGGGATAAGATACCCACAAACACAACAAATCATGTTTGATATCCCGCACCAACTCACGAAAAGGGCGGACTCCTAAGTCATTCCCACCCACGTGCAACACTAAAACCTCCGGAACCCTATCAAGCCGCACATATGTCTGGAATTCCGCCAACACCCTGTTCCACGACATACCTCTAAACCCCAGCCAATGCACAACCGCATCCTGTCGCGGAATGCGCAACTGGCGACCATCCGGGCGGACGTCCGCCCTCAAAGCCCCCCAGTGCACGTACGAATGACCCATCAACCACACCAGACAAGGAGGCGAATCTGAAACGGAAAACACAGTTAGGCACCACCATATAACATTTGCAAGCATAAACAACAAAATTACAACATATGGGGGCGGACATAGGACTTAAACCTTTTTGACTCCCAACGACCAATACGCCTCACCCCCTCATCATCCAACCCCCAGCGCCCTGCTTCCGTTGCTGCGCCAATCCGGAAGGAATGAGATGAATATGAGCCTGCCGCAACCCCAACCGCCGTCAAACATTTTTTTTAAAAACAGCTCCAAACTGAAACCTGGACAAGAACGACCCGTCCACATGACGTAACAAAGGCAAATCTGGAGACCCCCTGTTTTTTGTAAAACCCCGCATGCACTCTACTGGGCACATGACCGACCCCGGGAGAGCGAACAAAACTATCAGTTTTCCCTTCCCTAATTGGTCAGTTTTTGATCTACGCAACCATACCTCCAACCGATCTGCAAAAAGGCTCACCTCCCCAGATCTCAGCCCCCCTGCCTGTTTAGTACTTGGCGACACCAACTCACCTATTCTAAATGCTCCGAAGAACGCCAACGAGAAAGCCAACCGAAACAAATCCATTTCATCTGAAGAACGACATACCGATGCCAATGAACCGCCCAACAAGCCCAGCAAAGCAAACGACACCGGCCTTCTACTATCCGCCTCCACCCTACCTCTGCGCAACCCCTTCAAAGCCTGCGATACCAGAAATTCCTTCGATACATCCCGCAAGCCCCGCAACTTAAGCCCAAACGCCACCGCGGATATAAACCGGTTCACCTTCGCTACTGAAAACCCCCCCTCCCAGGCATCCCCTAACCAATACAAAAGTGCCACCAACCTGTCTCTATCCGTATTAACATCACCCAACTCTCTTACCCACTCCTCCCACTGCCTCCAACAAGCAGCATAAGCCCTCCACGTCGTGCGCGCCAAAGACCTTTGTAACAGCTGCTCTACGGGACCGATACCAGATCCCATAGATGATCCGGACACGCCAAACCGAGACGTTCCGCTCCCGGGGCCAATTGCCGAAACCGGTCCCACTGCGAGCGAGAAAGAGCATCAGCAACACAATTCCGTACACCCGGGACATGCACCGCCACCACCCACGCGTTCAGCGACAAACACACCAACACTAAATGTCGCAACAATTGAACTACCGGAGGAGAGGACGCCGTGATGTTATTAATGGCAAGCACCACCCCCATGTTGTCGCAGTAAAAACGGACCTTCTTATCCCTGAGCCTGTCCCCCCAAATGGTAGCCGCCACCATGATGGGAAACAGCTCGAGCAGGGCCAGATTCCGCGTCAATCCACTGGACACCCAGCTAGCCGGCCATTGACCTGCGCACCACGGACCTCCCCCGTAAGCTCCAAAGCCACCCGCCCCAGCCGCATCCGTGAAAATATTCAGATCACTCGTATCCTGCGCTGGGGCCATCCATAGCGAGCGACCATTGTACTGGCCCAAGAAGTCATCCCAAACCTGAAGATCAGCTCGGTGCTCCTCCTTGAGCCTCACAAAATGATGCGGCGCCCGCACTCCCGCCGTTGCCGCCGCCAACCTTCTACCAAACACCCTCCCCATCGGCATAATCCGGCAGGCGAAATTCAACTTCCCCAGCAGCGACTGAAGCTCCCTCAGCGACATTTTCTTCCTTCTACAAGCCCGTCGCACCTCCAGCCTCAAAGCACCCAACTTATCCGCCGGGAGCCGACACTCCATTGCCACCGAGTCAATTTCGATTCCCAAGAAACAAATCGTCGCTACCGGGCCCTCCGTTTTTTCCGGCGCCAAAGGGATCCCAAAATCCCTCGCCACCTTCTGCAGGGCATGAAGCAAGTTACCGCAAACCGGCGAACCCCCCGGGCCAACGCACAAAAAATCATCTAAGTAATGGATCAACGAATCGACCCCGGATACTCCCCTCGTTACCCACTCCACGAAGCTACTAAACGCCTCGAAGTATGCACACGAAAGAGAACACCCCATCGGAAGGCACCGATCCACGTAAAAGGCCCCATTCCAAAAACAACCCAACAGCCGTTGGCTTTCTGGATGCACCGGCAACAACCTGAACGCCGCCTCGATGTCGGTTTTTGCTAGCAGCGCCCCCGGACCCGCAGCCCGCACTAACCCCACCGCCTTATCGAATGAGGTATAAACTACGGAACACAACTCGTGATCAATCCCGTCATTTACCGACGAACCTTTGGGATACGATAAATGTTGAATCAAACGAAACTTTCCGGGCTCGCGTTTAGGGACAATACCCAAAGGGGACACAACTAAATCTTTCACCGGCGACTCCACAAATGGCCCCGACATGCGCCCCAACGAAACTTCTTTTAACAACTTTTCCGACACGACTTCCGCATGCAAGTAAGCCGATTTTAAATTTCTCCGCGTAACCGGAACCTCATAAGGAGGCGGAGGAATAACAAAACCAACACTAAACCCTTCATAAAGCAACTTAGCTGCCGCCCTATCCGGATACTCATTTAGATAAGGGGCCATCCTTTCCACCCTCACCGGCGACACCCCCTTGACCAGCCCCGTGCTGGTTCCCGGACCTCTTTTTCCGCAGACATTTTGCCGCCCCGTGTGATGCCCCATTACACTCGGAGCACACGTGCTTGAACTTGCACGTGGCCCCGAACTTGCACTGGCCTTCATTGAATTGCCAGCAAAACCCCGCCTTTCCCCCGCCGCTTGGTCCACTCTGACTAGTCTGGCCTCCCTGGCCACCGCTCCCGGGAAAGGGCTGCCTAACCGGAGCCGTAACCCGTAACCAGAGAGCAATATCCTTCTGGTCCCACCGAATCGCCGGCCGAACCGCCTTCCGCTGACGGAATTGCTCATCATATCGCAGCCACGCCTGACCCCCATACGCCCTATGAGCCTCCCCAATAGCATCAAAATAACAAAATAACGCCGAACAATTTTCCGGCGCCTTTTCCCCTATCACACTAGCCAATATGGCGAACGCCTGCGACCAATTAACGAACGTCTGCGGGATAAGCCTATACCGCCGCCGTTCCTCCTCGTCCTTTTTACTCTCATCCCGCTTGCTCTTATCCAAATTGAATTTAGCCAGCGGCAAGAGAGAAAAAATTTCAACATATTCATCTTTCCAGATCCGATCACGCACCTCCTGCTTTAAATGCGCCCCCAACGGACCCTCAAAACAAACATACACCTCCCCCCGAGCACGATCGTCCATGCGCACTCGATCGCCGTCCTTCTGTGCCTCAGTCTGCACCGACACCGCGACCGCCTCTCTAACCGCCACCACAGGACGCGCCTGCAACGATCCCACTTCCCTGGGGCCTTCCCAAACTACCGCAGGGGACACTTCCGTTACTACCGGCGCCGCGGCCCTATCCAGGCGCCCCACCAGCTCCCGTAAGCAACCCACTAAATCTGCCAAACCCGCTCCGTCGCGTCCGCCCGCGCCACTACCGGCCCCCGATGCTATGCTAGCAGCCCCCCCGCCGACACCCGACATAAAATTCGCTGGATAAGACAATAATGGAGTTATACACTCACCGGGCTGCACAGGCGCTGTGTTCCCGTCAGCCGGACCATCCTGACCTCGACGATAGACGTCCAGTTCACCTTCCTCCAGTTCTTCTCTCGCCGACGACTGTCCCTCCCAACGACCTCTTCGGAAAGGGGATGAGGACGCGCTGACCGATGGGCCGGCAACCTGCCGCCCGACCGCCGGGACCCAGACTTCCGACCGGACCTGTTGCCTCGACGTCGCTGCAGATCTAGTCGTCCGTCTAGACGATCCTGACGAAGCCTGCCCCCTGGCCGGAACATCACCATGCGGGGCGGCCGTACCTTGCTCTCGACATCTTCCATCTGATGGGGGAGGGGTGACAGGGAGCCCGGCCTGCGACTCCCTGCTTACCGCCGGACCCCGTCGCGGCCTGGGATTCCTGCCAGGACGCAGGGCCTGGGAAGGGGCGGTCCTCCCAGCTGCCTGGCCTGCAGCGTCCGGGATCGGGCTCCCTCTGCGACGCCGTGTCCGCGGGACTACCTCCGGACTCAGGCGCTCTGGAGGTCGGGACCGCCGAGAGGGACGGGTCGACACAGCCTGCATCGCCGTCACCCCTGCTACCGCTCTCTGCCTGCCCAGCGCAGGAGCGGTTGTTGCCGACTCCCCCCCCGCCGCCATAGCCATGCTCGTAGGGGGGCCGGGGGAGGGGAGCCTGTCCCTTACAACAGACCCCGAACGCCGTGCCCGACGTGGCGAAACGGCGTCCGGGATCCGCGTTAATGCAGCCACGGTCTCCTCCAGCCATCCGGGACCGTGGTGCACAGCAGCGGCACGCAGCCGCTCTAAAATCAGGGCCTCTGCCATACTAAAAAGCCGGGCAACGGGGAGCTTTGCTTCTTGTGTATTACTCCTCCCGCTGCTTCCGGCTCAATGCCGAGAAACAGCGGGAAGCGCAGTAACGGCCCCCCCGTCCCCCCTAGCTCCTCCCCGTCCCTCCTTCAGCTCCTTCACCTTTCCCTCACCTCTTAACATTAACCCTTTCCCTACCAGGACGGTCATGTCGGCTTCCCTCAAGCCTGCAGCTGCGTCCAGCCTCTTCTTTCTTGGTATAAATTTCTAATTAATCTATTTCTTAGATGTCTTCAGCAGGTTCTGGCAACAGAGGTTGGAAGGAAGCTTCCCAGCAGAAGTGGTCGCCTGCCAGGGAAGGAGCAATATACTCAGACATATTGGAGCATTTATACTGTTTAATAGGGGTCTGTGTACAGCCCCAGTTATGGTTTTTAAAAGAATAAAAATATCTAATTGAAAACACTGTAGCTTGTGATATCCCCCCTGCCTGTTAGCTATGAGCTTTAAAAGTGTCAAGATGTTTGCCCTTGTGACCTTGCTGGTGAACTATCTATACAAGATGAGCTGATGTGATTTAAGGACTCAGACTCCTTTCTATCAGGAATGTCTAAGTGTTGCCATGGGCAATGCCCGAAGTCAATTTATCATTCTAATGGAAAATGTTGAAGTCCATCCAGTCAATGGACCAGGATGTTGACCAGGGGGAAGCTCTAGTCTCCACCTCTAGGGGCCTAAGGCCTTCAAAGTGGATGCAGCATTGAAAAAAAAACTATGATGGTAGAAGTGGAATTATACTGAGTACGGTCCATGTTTCCTAGGGATGAGGTACACTTGAGCAATGGGGTCCTCCTCCAAAAATGTATATTGCCAAGATTGCCTAGGCATACTATTGTACCTGCTGAGGTCAGGCAAATCTTTAAGTACGTGCTTTGCAGTGCTTACTTTGCTGAGCAGGGCCAGTGGCGCAATGGGTTACGCATCTGGCTACGGATAAAAAGAAACAGGCTTAAAACCCACCAAATCTAAGCTGGGTAGACAGAGTGAGGAGGCCATTAGTTTGGCTTACATTGTTAGAACTAACTCTGATCCACCTCATTTTTCTAAAGCCCACTCTACTAGAACAGTGTCCACCTCTTGGGCTGAATAAAGTCTGATCGAACTGGATCAGATTTGCTGTGCAGCTTGGAGATCACACTTAATAGTTATCAACCATTATAGGCTGAGTTTTTGGTTCGCCGAGGAGACGGTGCTTGAGAGGTCAATTTTGAGTTTCACCAGACAAGACGACCCTTTCCTATGGGGTTACTTCTTGCTAAATCCCCATTATTGTGCTGCTGGTAGGACGTAAGGGAAGTGTAGATTTCTAACGTTAATCTGTTTTCCCTTAGTCCTAGCGGCAGCACAAGCTTCCCGTCCTAAGTAAGCCCACTACTTAAGAATACATACAAGGTCGAGCATCCAGACGTCCTTATGTAGAGAGTGGTCTCTAGTTAACTAGTGTTTAATTTGATTAAATTCAAAATTCCATCTGTCCTGCTAGTACACATGGGCAGAAATACCCCATGTTTCTGTTAGGACTAAGGGAAAACAGATTAACGTTAGAAATCTACACATATACCTGAATGTCTCAAAAATTGGTGACATACTAGTATACACTTTAATTATTTAATGCACAGAGTAACATATTAAAACTTGAAGTTCCATCACCAGTACCAACATCTGACCTGATATTTCAGCAGAGTCCTCAGGGAACGTATTTTACATGTTCTTGAGAAAATAACTCATCCAATGGAAGGAGTAACTCTCAAAGACATTTCTTAACACAGCAATGTTGCCCATTGTGTAATTTGAAAGAGATAGCAAGCAAGTTTTGGGATTCTGCACCCAAATTGGGTGCACCTGCTGCCAGTAAATGATTTACTGCAAGAATCAGCCAGTGGCCATTACTAAGGCGGTAGAAATAAAGTTTAAAAAAATACAAAGACATAGAAAAAACATTTTATTGAAATAAAAAATCCCACACAACCCTCGTTAAACATATTATTGAAAAAAAAGCCATCATCGAAGTAGTTCTCAAATCTGACGTAGTCAAACAACCGAACCTTTAAAAAAACACAAACACAAAACAAAAGCATTAGTAATAAAAAAGCAAAACAATTATCTATTACTAAATTTTTTATTGAGTTATTTTGAAAAAAAATTAAAGATAACAAAATCAACAAAGGGAGGGTACTCAACATGAGGATCTCCTTAGAATATATAAACAAAAAATAACACATACATTAAAAAACAACACATACATTACAGGGATTCATATGCATAAATCAAATTATACAATAGAACAGCTCTAGTCTACATATAACATCTATATATATAACAGGAGACATTTTCATATAACAGGAGACAGAGCGATACAAGTATACTGACAACGATCAAAGTATCAACCCTATATACGGAATCAAGCAGAAGAGGAAAGTGGAGCTCAGGTCAAATCTGGGGCTAAAGCAAATTCTCTCCAAGGTTTCCATGCTCTTTCAAATTTAACTGACAAGAGGGTCTTAGTAGCCCACGACTTCTCCATAAGGTAAGAAAACTGGACCTGATTAACTAATTCTGCCTTAGTCAAAGGATCCGACAACTTCCATTTACGCGCTATAATGAGCCTCGCAGCGAATATGACATGGGACATAACTATACGCCCCGAGCAGGGATAAGTTCCACCCCAAGGAAACACAGAGCCAATCCAGGAGAAGCAGCTAAAATTAGCTTTCAGAATGTTAGAGATGAGTCGGAAAGTGATCAACCAGAAGGAAAAAACAATTGGGTATTCTCACCACATGTGCATGTACGTGCCCTTTGCTCCACAACCCCTCCAACAAGACTCCGATACTGAGTCAGACATTTTAGCCACACGTACAGGTGTAAGATACCATAGGAAAGCAATTTTCCTAGACATCTCCCAATGTATTGAACTCTTAGACACCCGTCTCACTCAAGCCAAGGCCTTAAACCAATCTGGAAGAGATATATCTAGACCTAGATCACCATCTCATGTTGACATATACGATAATTTAACATTAGGGATGGGGGAAGTAAATAAGCTGTAAAATAAAGAAATGCCTTTAACCTTAGGGAGTTTATTAGCGTAAAACAGTATGGCTTGACGTGGGAGAAACGGGCTTGACACATCCACTGAGGAAAGCGCATGTCTGATACAGAGGTACTTATAAAAATCTGTTTCAGGAATACCATAACAAGCGGATAAATCCTGAAATGATCTAAAGGTAAAGTCGTTATGAAGAGAAGAGATAGTCTTCTTACCTGCAGACTCCCAGGCATCGATAGTAACATTATCTAGCAAAGAATACAAGTACCTAAGAGGAAAATCTTTCAATGACCCATCTTCATCCGTTGTATGGCAGCGGAGCAGATAAGACCACGCTTGAATAGAAGCTTTTATCCCCAACAAAGGGACCTGCAAAGGGGCCCCAGAGAAAGAAGCTTTGGTCAAGCGGGCTATGAGGGAAGTACCCACCGCACAACGTTCTATCCCCGTCCATCGCTTCCCATTAGCCATCCATCAAGTTTTAACTTGGTCTAAAATAGTCGCCATATAATTATTATGCAAGTCCGGAAGCCAGAAATAGAACTCTAGCCGAAGGGTTGGAGTATAACGCTAAAATGGCAGATTTAATATAACCCGACAGACCAAATTTCTCCAAGGTGTTAGAAAGATATATCCAATTCACTCGGTCAAATGCTTTTTCTGCGTCCAAGGCTAATAATAAAGAAGGAATTTTTTTATGCTCAACCCATTGAATTAGATCAATAAACCGTCTGGTACCATCAGGTGCCTGTCTCCCTGGTATAAAGCCCACTTGGTCAGAGGAGATAATGTCTGGAATGACATGAAGCAACCTATTAGATAATACTTTGGAGAATATCTTAACATCTGAAATTAACAAAGAGATAGGTCTAAAATTGGCTGGGGTGTCAGGATCCTTTCTGGGTTTAGGAATAGTAACAATAGTTGCCGAGAGCATTTCTGCTGGGAAAGATCCCTCGACTGCCGCTTTGTTAAATACCGCTACTAGATGAGTAATATGCATTTATAAAACCATCCGGCCGTGGTGCTTTAAATGGTTTGAGTGAGAAGACAGCCTTAGAAACCTCTATGCTAGATATAGGGTCAGATAGGGATCTCAGAGAATCTGAACTAATCTAAAGCAGCTATACGCTATCTAAAAACGAGGAAATCTCCTGTTGTAAGGTTGATAGGTAAAGGGGTCTGAGGACAAATTATATAGCTCCTCATAGTATAAGTGAAATTGTTCCACTATCAACCGCGGGTCCACCACTTTCCTTCCCCCTTCCCCTTTAAGTGTGCAATTTTAGATCTCCCAACAGACTACTTTACCTACTTAGCCAAGAGAGCACCTGCTCTATTGTTATGTACATATGAGCTTAATTGAAACTTTATCAGGGTATAATCAAACCTGGATTGTAACAAAATTTGTAAATGCGTCCATAAACTATGTAAAGTATGCATGTGAGATATCGAAAAGGAAGCTTTATTAAGGCTCTCTATTTGAGAAATCTTAGTGACCGTATCTGTCACATCTTTTTCCCTTAGTCGCTTCGCTTGAGCAGAGGCCTGGATGAGGATACACCTCATGTAAGCCTTGTGAGCACTCCACAAAGAATAAGGGTTAGTAACAGATGGAGCACTAATATCAAAATAAGTAGTGAGAGAATCCTTAATCCTAGTCTGGTAAACTGGGTGAGATAGTCATTAAGCTTACACTGAGAGGGCGGAGGAGATTTAAACCTTTCCTCAAGAGTTAATGAAACTGGAGCGTGATCAGACCAGGTAATGTCCCCTATGGAGGATGATCTTGCCAACAATAGCGTTTGTCAATCAGTGAGAAAGTAATCTATTCGGGAGTAAAATAATCTAGGAGAGGAGAAGAATGTGTAATCCCGTTCAGAGCCGTGTTGGCACCGCCATACATCAAATAACCATTCCACCAATACCTGGCGTGAAAGGAAATCACTCCGCCTGCCAACCCTAGTAGAATCCAAGTCACCATCTAATACTGTAATAAAATCCCCCGCAATTATAAAACGGCCCTGTTTAAGTTCCTCCACCTTTAAAAGCAAAACAATTATCATACTTACCTTTCCTGGGTCCGTTACAGTTAACGAACCAGTGACCGCTCATTGGTTAGTTTACATTACATGGTCCCAGGTTATTCCTGGGTCATTGGCCTACTTTTAGGGGAGCAGGGTCAACACGAGATGTGCCAGAAATTTGGTGCTTCTCGGGCGTGTGTGCCACTAAAAAAATCCTAGTACTGGGAATCCTTCAGATACAAAGGAGTCCCTACGCTAGGAATTAGCATTAAGTTATTAGGCATTAGGTTATTAGCCGGTCATTCACCTATTTTTAAAAGTAGATGAATGATAACTGGTAACCAGGTAACTCCCTGTTCACATCTGCATTTGGCATTCCATTCTTCTGCTCCACCAGAGGAGTAGAACAACAAAAATGCAGGGTGCAGGAGACAACCGGCACCCCATGGAACCCATTGACTTTAATGGGCTCCGCCGTAGTTTTACTGAAAGCAAAGGCGCAGCATGCTGCGCTATTGTTTCTGCCATTTTCGGTGGAATCTGCGACGGAGTCCCCTAATAGAGCCTCCAACGTAGATGTGAATTAAGCCTGGGAGCCTATGGGTGACGGATGCAACTGTATGGCATCTGTCACAGGTATACGTTAATCAAATACCACGGGGAGCTCCCAACATCACTGTCCATATATGGACAGTGACATCGGGAGCAGTGCTGGAGTTCCCGGGCAGAGCACTAGTGCCTAGTGGCAAATACAGGCCTGGATACAGGGCGAACAGACAGTACCACACCATATGTGATACTGTCTGCTGGGCCCTGTATCTAAGCCTACCACATGGTAGGCTTAGATACATGGCACATGTGTGATCCTGTCTGCTGGCACTGTATCTAAGCCTACCACATAATAGGCTTAGATATAGGGCCCATGTAGGATACTGTCTGTTGAATCCTGTATCTTAGCCTACCACAAGTTAGGCCTAGATACAGGGCCCAGTAGACAGGATAACACCATGGTAGGCTTAGATACAGGCCCCAGCAGACAGTAATCTTATAATTACCCTCCTCTTCGGCTCTAGGCACTGTGGAGGTCCTGTCGCCATTCAGCATCACAACGTTGTGCGGTGCGCATAGCGTCGTAACGTCATGACATCATGACGCTAAAGGATGTCAGACCTTCGCTGCGCTCGGGAACGAGAAGCGTAAATATAGTAACTTTTAATAGACGTGGTGTGGTGGTCCGCGAGCTCCCTGGCTTTGGGTCGCAATTGCGACCGCTGCGACCCCTATAGCTACAACCCTGCATGGGTATGCAAAGAAGAAAAGATGATCTATACGAATTCACTTAGGTACAGTTAGGTCCAGAATTATTTGGACAGTGACACAATCTTCATGATTTGAGCTCTGCATGCCACCACATTGGATTTGAAATGAAGACTTTCAGGTTTAATTCAAGGGGTTGAACAAAAATATCCTGTGAAACGTTTTTAGGAATTGCAACCATGTTTCTACACAGCCTCCTAATTTCAGGGGCTCAAAAGTAATTGGACAAATTAACATTACCATAAATAAAATGTTTTTTTTTTTTTTAATACTTTGTAGAGAATCCTTTACAGGCAATGACTGCCTGAAGTCTGGAACCCATGGACTTCACCAAAAGCTGGGTTTCCTCCTTTGTGATGCTTTGCCAGGCCTTTACTGCAGCGGTCTTCAGTTGTTGCGTGTTTGTCGGTCTTTCTGTCTAAAGTTTTGACTTAAAAAGGTTCTGTCACCACATTATAAGTGTCCTATCTCCTACATAAGGAGATGGGCGCTATAATGTAGGTGACAACAGTGTTTTTTATTTAGAAAAACAATCTAGTTTTACCACTTTATGAGCGATTTTTAGCTTTATTCTAATTAGTTTCTTAATGCCCAAGTGGGCGTGTTTTTACTTTAGACCAAGTGGGTGTTGTACAGAGGAGTGTATGACGCTGACCAATCAGCGTCATACACTTCTCTCCATTCATTTACACTGCAGATAGCGATATAGCTATATCGCTATGTGCAGCCACATACACAAAGACTAACGTTACTGCAGTGTCCTGACAATGAATATACATTACCTCCAGCCAGGACGTGATGTGTATTCAGAATCCTGACACTTCTGAATCTTTTCTGTGAGATTTCCAGCAAGGCAAACGTAATCTCGCGAGATTACACTGTAAACTGTCATTTAAAACGAGATTACGTTTGCCTTGCTGGAAATCTCACAGAAAAGATTCAGGAGAGTCAGGATTCTGAATACACATCATGTCCTGGCTAGAGGTAATGTATATTCATTGTCAGGACACTGCAGTAATGTTAGTGTTTGTGTATGTGGCTGCACATAACGATATAGCTATATCGCTATCTGCAGTGTAAATGAATGGAGAGAAGTGCATGACGCTGATTGGTCACTGATTGGTCAGCGTCATACACTACTCTGTACAACGCCCACTTGGTCTAAAGTAAAAACACGCCCACTTGGGCATTAAGAAACAAATTAGCATAAAGCTAAAAATTGCTCATAAAGTGGTAAAAATAGATCGTTTTTCTAAATAAAAAGCACTGCTGTCCCCTACATTATAGCGCTCATCTACTTATGTAGGAGAAAGGCCACTTATAATGTGGTGACAGTGTCTCTTTAAGCAAGTGGAATGCATGCTCAATCGGGTTCAGGTCTGGTGATTGACTTGGCCATTGCAGAATATTCCACTTCTTTGCCTTAAAAAACTCCTTGGGTTGCTTTTGCAGTATGTTTTGGGTCATTCTCCAGCCGTACTGTGAAGCGACGTCCAATCAACCTTGCTGCATTTGGTTGAATCTGAGCAGAAAGTATATCCCTGAACACTTCAGAAATCATCCGGCTGCTTCTGTCTTCAGTCACATCATCAATAAACACTAGGGACACAGTGCCTTTGGTAGCCATGCATGACCATGCCATCATACTGCCCCCACCATGTTTTACAGAGGATGTGGTGTGCTTTGGATCATGAGCCGTTCCAAGCCTTCTTCATACTTTCTTCCTCCCATCACTCTGGTACAGGTGGATCTTAGTTTTATCTGTCCAAAGAATGCTGTTCCAGAACTGGGCTGGCTTCTTTACATGTTGTTTTCTATTTTTGAGGCTGATTAAGGGTTTGCACCTTTTGGTAAACCCTCTTTATTTGCTCTCATGAAGTCTTCTCTTTATGGTAGACTTAGATACTGATACATCTACTTCCAGGATAGTGTTCTTCACTTGGGTAGATGTTGTGAAAGGGTTTTTCTTCACCATGGAAGGGATTCTGTGATCATCCACCACTGTTGTCTTCCGTGGACGTCCAGGCCTTTTGAAGTTCATGAGATCACCAGTGCGCTCCTATTTTTCAAGAATGTACCAAACTGTTGATCTGGCCACTCCTAACATTTGTGCTATCTCTCTGATGGATTTCTTCATTTTGTTCAGCCTATCGATGGCCTGTATCACTTGCTTTGAGAGCTCCTTTGACCTCATGTTGTGGGTTCACAGCAACAGCTTCCAAAGGCAAATGCCACACCTTGAATCAACTCCAGACCTTTTACCTGCTTAATTGATAATGGATTAATGAGGGAATAGCCCATGTGTAGCGTCATCACTATCAACTGCCACGATTTCCTGGTCTATAAGAAGGCCCCTGGCCTTCTAATCCTTGCCTGAGCCTTGTTAGTCTTTCCCAGTCTGTCTCGCAACGGTCCCTTAGTGTCTCCCGTTCCAGCTGTTACCCGTGCCCTGTTACCGTTCCTATATTCTGTATTGTCCTATTTCCTGTGCCTACCAGCGTTGGAGTAGTGTCTTCTGCCACGTCAAGTGTCTTCTGCCACGTCAGGTGTCTTCTGCCACGTCAAGTGTCTTCTGCCTCATCGGATACTGCCCGCCACGTCTGGCGCCACCTGCCGCACCAGCCTCCATCTGTGCTGAAGCCACAGCCACCGTCCGGACTATTTCAGGTACCCAAGCATTACTGTCTGCCATTTGACTTTCGCATAGACTGTGACCTGGTCAGCTGCCTCCCCGCTACGGCGGAGCGGCCTAGTGGGTCCACATACCCTGTGTCCGTGACACCATGCAGCCCATTAAATAGCTTTTGAGATAATTGTTCAATTACCTTTGGTCCCTTGAATAAGAGGAAGCTACATATTAAAAAGCTGTAATTCCTAAACCTTTCCTCAAATTTTGATGTGAGTACCCTCAAATTAAAGCTGAGAGTCTGCACTTTAAGCCCATATTGATTATATAACTGTATATTCAATATGTTTGGGTAAACTGCTAAAATGCCAAAACTTGTGTCACTGTCTAAATAATTCTGGGCCTAACTGTAAGTTTGTACAATTGCCACTAGATGTCACTTCACACATAGTTTAAACCCAGTGTACAATCAGTCTGACCTTATAATGGTGTAAAAATGTAAAAAATAATGAAAAACAGTGATAGAATTTTACATTTAGTACAGAAATACACAAACTATACAAATAAGACAACAATAATATAAAATTTCAAGGAATATAATACTGTGATGCATTGCCTTAAAGAAGAGGAGGACGGATTCACCTCAACGTGTCATATAATATTTGTGGTCTTGTTATTGTAGAGACCTATGTAAGGCCAATATATAGGGGCTGGCTGAAAATCTTTAGCCTGGGGGGCAAAAACACAGCACTGGCCCATAATTAGTGGCCCATCCTTAAAGTGAATATGTCAGCAGTTTTGAGGCGTTAAAACGGCTGACAGAGCGATAATGAGGAGGGGGAGGGCAAAGTAAACATGCAATGTTTAATTCCCCCGGTACCGCGATTGCAAGTGCCACTGAGGTGGGCACTTTATTTGCAAGTGCTCCTGCAGTGCACGTTGTTAGAAATGCCACTCTTGTTCTGAGCAGTGTGCTGCTGATTGGCCGCTATAGCCGTCATACAGAACAGAGTGGCACTTGAATCAAACGTCGATTCGTACAAAAGCTATGTTTGGAATACACTTCCCCTCTCCTTTATCGCGCTTGAGGATTTAAAACTGCTGACAGATTCGCTTTAACTTGTATCCCTCTGCCTGCAGCTGGTGGTGCGGTTTCGAGTTTCATAAGTGATTGCTGTTAGCGAAAGGGCGATCATTTTAGAGAGATCAGGAAATAAAAACTACTGGTTCCTGCTGCTGTAATTGCTGTGATAACAAATTTAATTGCTTCTATTAGCCAAATGGCACTATTTTTTTGGTGCCATATTGGCTAATATGAGTGCGGACATGCCCCCACATAGTGTTGCCCTTATATATGGCAGCATAGTCTAAGGACAGATACTCTTTAACATATGTATTAGAGAATACTGCTTTGTTTCAAAGCTATTGCAGCCGTACCTCCTGTAGCCCATGTTGTACATACTGGATCACACACATGAAGTTTTGGGTGAAGTTTTTGGCTCAGTTTTATATTCAAAGCCAGAAGTCTATCTAAATGAAAGAAGGAAAGGTTATATAAAAACATTGATGCATCTCCTTTATTTTTGTGTTTCGCTCATAAAGCCAACCGCCAAAGAGTGAGTGATCCTGGCCTAAACAGCAAATCTTCACAAAGCCATGTGCTCTGTCCCCAATGTTCCTGTATTCTGTCTGAGTCTTTTTGTAATAATAAGAAAATAATGAGGTGTCCATTTAAAATAGGCCTTTCTATAATGTTTCATTGCAATGAGAGCTGCACAATAAAGTTGCTGCTCTGAATGCACTTAAAAAGAATAACATAGCTGGCTCTCTGAACATTTGCGCAGTTATATAAGAATATTCAGCATGGATCATAGGATATTTAGCCACTTTAAATTTGAGACTAATCCGTAGGGGCAGATGTACTGAGACCGGCGTTTAAATATGTTGCATCTTCGGAATGGCAGTGGGGTGCAACGACCGCAGCCATGCGTCACGATTGAGTCACAATGGTCTGTGCCGTGCATCTGCATGCCCCACCCCACCGGACATAAAATTAAAATAAGTATACTCACCTCACCGCTCCTCTTCTCCCCTGATTAAAGTAGATTTTAGTGGCAGCAATGGAAGAAGTATCGAGGTGCCTCATCTAGCAGAGGTGGCTGACATCCATCACATATTCCAGTCTCATTCATTTTAAATGTTCCCCAACAGCAACATGGTGTAAAATTAGACGTGGACTGTTACCTTCCTCCAAATTTTGCCATGTAAAAGGAAGCATCGTCATAATCATAATTAATCATTAATCGAAAGACAGAGATGAAGAAGATATTGGACGTGCTCAAAAAACAGGTGGCTTCCTCAAAATCTCAAAAAGGAAACAGGAATATACGATGAGTTACTCCAGGCACATGTTCTCTGCTCTTGTACAGTATGAGGTAATCATTGACAGCTCTATATTGCTCATACAATCTGTCCAGTATGTGGAGTGTTCCACCACAAAACGGACAGTAATTTGAAAGCTGCCCTGCTGCTACATGTCCATTTTTGGCTACATAGGATCTGTTAAAACTGAAGCATGGAGCATACTATACACTGACAAGACCTTTTACATTGACAGATAGAGCCTTACATATGTCTACACCATTAGGTTGTACACATGAACAAAGCAGGGAGCATGCTTCAGTATCCTTAAATGATGGGAAAGAGTGTCAGCTGTATGTAGTAGCTGACACACGTTACTGGCTACTCCTGAGCCCATGCCATACATTTATGTATGGCAGGTTGCAGGATGTACTTCCCAACAGCGCCGTAACTGTACGGTGGACGTGGGGAAGAGGTAATCACGCATTTCAGCAGCAATAATATGTTAAAAAATGTCAGAAGTTGTATAAGGCCTTGTTGTATGCAGAAGAAATCTTTTTTTTTTTAAGGCTTCATTTAGGAAAACATTTACATTCGTGTGTAATTGAAATCATTTTTTTAGGAGCGTATGCTGCGATTAGCAGCATGACTGCTACTAAACACAGATTTCTGTTATCTCTGTATTTAGGTGTTGCTAGGCCTTTGGTCTGAATCTAGATTTGGTCATCATTTAGCTTTGCCTGGTTGATTAGGGCGGAGTACTTTTTTTGGGTCAATATATTCTTCAGGCCTGGATTACTCAGGTGCTGGTTATACTATTCCTGGCATGTGCTAACGCTTTCCAGATTCTTGCTTCTGAGTTTGTTCTTGTCTAGTGTTTGTTTGTACTGTGGGACCTGTTGCTCCTCTGAGTGATTTCGTTTTTGCATAGTGGTTTTATGTGTATTCTGGTATCTGTAGTTCCACTAGTTTGCTTGTCTTTCCTGTGCGTTTGATCTGCCAAGCTGTTGTCTTACCCTACTGTGGAATAGTATGTAGATAGTGTCAGTGAGTGCTGTAAATGCTTGCCCACTGTCTATTTGTTTGTTAACTGCTTGCATGCTATTCATATGCCATCTACTACATTTATGCAACGTCTCCATCTTCTACTACCTATGGTGTTTGGTTCTGCTCATCCACTGGTGAGTTACTTGTGCCTCTTGTTCTCTGTCGGTGTTGATGTGTGCTTCACCCATGTGGTAGCGATGGTCTGGTGTTGCGGTCTTGAGCACCACCAGTGGCGTAACACATACACAGAAAAAAGCAATTTCATCATTGTGTTTTGTTGTTTATTTTTTTACTGTTTACAGTCCACACTAAATCTTCAGATTATTTGTGGTCATTAAGGGGTTAACTGTTATACCTTGTAGAATACATTTACTAACTTATTTAAGCTACTTTAGGTGTTTGGTGAATGGGAGAAAAATATAATTGTTAAAAAACATTGTTGGAACTTTATTTTCCACTTTCACAACTAGTAACAAAATAAATCATCATAGTTCTATGTGAACATTTTCTGGAATGATAAAGGTTCAAAATTAAAACTAATTCTGGACCTAAGGCCCAAAATCAGTCTGGCTCCTGGGCACCAGGAAATATACACATATTTGTTATTATTTGAACTGTAAGAACTGGTAGAATAAAGGTTAAATCTTACTTTTGTTGTTTGTGAATGACAAAAACATTTTCTAAAAACATTGGCATTGTATTGAATGTCTACCATTTACTCAAAATATATTTACTATGTAAATTTATATGTGATTCTCCCCTCTAAAATGTAAAACCTTTTCCAAAGGCATCTTACACCTACAAAGACTAAAAAATAAAAAAATAAAAAAATAACTATGATCCTAAGTTGAAAAGTTATCCTTCCCTAAGATGACCTAAAAATCCAACTCATTCTGCAAAACCCAAGGTACGTCATCATTTATTTTTTTGATGTTTTGGCTGGCGAAATAGTATGAGGCAAAAGCAAAAAAAAAAATGGCTATGACCTGAAAGTGCTTATAAACCTTTATTTTTAGGTAACATCTGAATTTCTAGGTTTTTTCATGTCCTTTCACATTCACAGTACACAACTTTAGGTTGGTATATTTTTACGGTCAGTTAACATTGCTAGTGGTCAGTTGATATTACTAGCGGTCAGTTGATATGTTCCAGTACAATTTAAATAATTAACAAGTAGCCTAGATCACTGTGAAACACGTGGAAAAACTGGAACCTTTGTCTATGCATATTAATGCATGTTAAGTTTTAATATTAATGTGTCTGTGTGCATGGACAATAATTATTAGAAATGTTGTACAGAGACTATTATTTTACTGTGACATACAAAACATTTAGTTTGATCTATTTTTATATACAAGATTGATTTGGAATTCTCTTTTTTTTACTGACTTATACATTTGGTATAGTAAGGCTTGAGTCACATTGGAAGTTTTTGATGCCTTTTTGAAATGCTGGAAAGAAACATCTTAGGGCATGTTCAGATGCGTTGGAAATTTTCCATTGGATTTTGCAGAAAATTTGGGGCAATTAGGCAGCAAATCTACTCCAACATTTGCATATGTGAGCGTTCATCCAAATGTGACGGATTTCACAGCGGACCGCTGGTTTCAGCCTTTGCATTGCTGCTTCTCTGCAACAAATTGAGCATGCTGCGAATGTAAATTCTGCACCGCAATATATTTTCCACAACATTTTGTTTTGTAACATTTGCACTAAATAAACTAAAAAGCTATAGAAACCAAAGAAATAAAAGTCTGCTGCGGAGTTCCATTGTGGTCTGTCCACAGTGTAATCCCGCAGAAAATACACCACATCTGAATGTGCACTTAAAAAACACATGCGTTATTTTAATACCCGTGCATTTTTTATTCAGCTGTAGTCTCCTATCATCAGGGGGCTCTACAGGGGTTCTATCTACAGGGGGATCTGAGGGGTATTATCTATGGGGGATTCTATGGGGAGCACTATTTACAGGGGCCTCTATGGGGAGCACTATCTACAGGAAGCTTTATGGGAAGAACTATCTACAGGGGATCTGAGGGGTACTATCTACATGGAGCTCTAAGAGGGCACTATCTACAGGGGACACTATGGGGTCACTATCTACAAGGGACTTTATGGAAAGCACTATCTACAGGGGATCTGAGGGTCACTATCTGCAGGGGACTTTATGGGGCACTATCTACAGAGGACTCTATGGGGTCACTATCTTCAAGGGACTTTATGGTAAGCACTATCTACAGGGGCACTATCTTTAGGGGGATTTATGTTGGCACTATCTACAGGGGGATATATATGGGGCACTATCTACAGAGGGCATTGCAAATGGCACCATCTACAGAGGACATTGTGAGTGACACTATCTACAGGGGGCTTTGTGAGTTGCACAATCTACAGGTGGCACTGTGTGTATTTTCGCTTTGCTTTACAGTGTTCAAAGCACAGTGTATGGTACTATTATATTAAGGGGCGCAGTATATGGTACTATTATATTTAGGGGCACAAAAAGCCAACCAAGCAATCAAGCGGCCCTGTGACAAAATCCTAGGTAGATATATGGGAACAGTGTACTTGTTATACTACATAGTAGGTCACAAGCTAGTATATGACGCTCCTCTCTTTGCTTATGGACTGTGGACTATTTGATACTGGTTCGCATTATTGCCTTGAAGTGCTGCGGTCTTGGGTTTGAATCCAACCAAGGACAACATCTGCAAGGAGTTTGTAAGTTCTCCTCCGGGCACTCCGGTTTCCTCCCACATCCTAAAACCATGCCATAGGGAATTTAGATCGTGAGCCCGAATAGGGACAGTTAGTAAGGACAACTTCTGTACAGCGCTGCAGAATATGTTGGCGCCATATAAGTAACATAGTTAAATAAATGCAATGAGAATAATTTTCTTCTCAGCTGTAATTTAACTAGTGTGTGGAATCACTTATCTGACTTCATAAAATTATCTACGGTGTCCTTACTGTGTCTTTCTCAATTTCTATGTGTGCAATGTACCACTGGTTGTAAATCTCTGAATTTTACTATTGTTCCTCACCTAAGGGAGATAATGGCTGGAATAGGAGGGAGGATCTTCCTTTATTTTTGTTATTATTTTTTGTATAGTTTAAAAATGCTATTAAAAAAAATATTGGATCACAAAGTTGCACTGTTTTATTGTCAGTTGTTAAGAAAATGTATTAATAAAATTCTAATACTTCTTGCCAGGGAATAAGAGGATGATAAAATTTCAAATAACCTCTACTTTTATTAACATGCTTTGCGTGTGAAGACCATTTAGATCTGAAACATGTTAGCCATTTTTTCTGAATGTTTTTGTCATGAAATCTTATTGATAGTTTTCTGAATTCAACACAAGTACAGCATTATACATCTCTGGTGATATAGATCTAGTTTTTCAAGTTGTAACTACAAGAAGAATCTGACCCATGCATAAGAATGTTGGAATGATCCGCATCCTTAAAGGCTCACCAAGAATACTTATTTTGCACTGAATATATGGATGACTTAAACGTTAATGAGTAGAGATGAGCGACTTTCCCCAAATTCATTTCGGGGGTAATTATATTGAATCGTCTGACCAATTTGAACCAAATAAATTTGCCACTAATCACAAGTGCCTCGATTGCCTTGTATGACTCTCTGATTTCTTTTAGGACTATATCCAAGTTGGATACAGTTCTGGAAGACATCAGAGAGTCAAACAGGGCAATTGTGGCACTTGCAATTCCACCCCTAAAATAAAAAAAATGTCAAACTCACCTCCCCTGGTCTAAGTGGGTGCTGTATGACATCTATTGTAACACAATTGAACTTCAGAGAAAAGGACATATCTTTGATAGACCTGTTTTGGTGAAACTATGGGTCAGAGTTCTACTCAGGATAAATTGAGGCAGAACCTAAGGAATCTCTAGCTTTCACTTGTAAGGCTCTGTTAACATTTGCGTTGTGTTTTCCGTTATTCTTTTTCGTCATAGGAAATGTAAAACATGTTTCCTTTAAAGTACTCATTGATTGTAATATTTTTTTATAATCAGTTGTGCACAGTTTGGCTCCATTCCGTCAGGTTTCCATCTTTTTGCAGGCAATAATAACCTAGTTTACTTTACTATTTTTACTGTCTAAAATTAGGGAACGTTGACAGAAAGGAGCTTTCCGTTTTTTTTTAACATTGCAGTCAATAGATGATTGATACAAATGGAATGTCTTCCATTTGTATCCGATAGACCCGGTTCACATCTGCGCTGGCATTTCCGTGTTCTGCTCTGTCAGAAAAGCAGATGTGAACGAGGCCTTATCTATTCCATTTGATGGATCCATTTTTTTCCAATTGCACATGCGCATCACTTCCTGCATCCAAAAAAAGGGGAAAAAAGTTAATAAATACAGAAAAAATGGATCTGTTAAAAACCGAGTATAAGATCTTGTTCATATCTACACTGGTGGCTCTATTAGGGGGCTCCGTTGCAGATCCAGCCGAGAACACCATAAACAATAGTGCAGCATGCTGCAATATTGTTTACGGTAAAACCACGTACATCCCAATGGAAACCAGACAGAACCTATTAAAATGGGTTCTGCCAGCCGCCGTGTTGTTCGTGGTGCAACGGAACCGGCGCTTCCATTTATTCCCTTGTTATGCTCCTGTAATGGAGCAGAACAAGGGAATGTTGAACGCAGATGTGAACGAGGCTTAACAGATGCCAAACTGAAACAAACACAACATGAAGTTTCAGCTTCTTTGATGGATACGGCCAACAGATTAGTGAAAAAACTGAACGTTTTTTTTTCCATTTCTTTCAGTTTGGCATTAGTTTTTGCATCCGTTTCCAGTAAAGGGCCAATGTAGATGTGAACAGACAAGGCACAGTCCTCTAACAGTAGTGACAGTCCTCAGAGTAATTGAGAAACCCCTGTTCTGACTCTCAACGCCTAAAAAAGACGAATGATCTATTCTGAACAGGAGTTTCCAGGTTGATGGAGGCTACCACACTACACAGGAGGCAAAGGTAAGACTGGAGACAGGTTTCAGAATGACATCTACCTGGAACTGGCAGAAGCAAAGTCAAGATTAAGTAACCATGAGTCAAATCAGAATCAGAAAGACATAGTCATAATTTAAAAACAGAGAACATAACAAAACCAAATCACGGAGCCAGAGGGGTCAATGTAGACTAAAAATGCTGTGGGCATCAGTAAATACTAGAGCAGGCTAAAAAAACACCTCCACTTAATAATATTATTATGCAATGTATTTATTATTTATTTCAGTTACTTATACAGCACCAACATATTACGCAGCGCTGTACAGAGGTCCTCTTTTACTGTCCCCATTGGGGCTCACAATCTAAAGTCCCTATTGGTATGTTTTTGGGGTGTGGGAGTACCCAGAGGAAACCCACAGAGAACATACAAACTCCATGCAGATGTTGTCCTTCGTTGAATTTGAACCCAGCGCTGCAAGGCAATAGTGCTAACCACTGAGCCACCATGCTGCCCTCTAATGTAACTACATGTGGCAACCATGACTTGCCTAAGTAGAGTCGTGTGTTGTTGAACCTTCCACTTATCCCTTCTTTTCCCACCCCCACCTCTGAGAAAAAGACACGTGACAACCGAGGTTGGATGTGAAATGGCCACAGCAGCCGTTTATTAATTCACATCGTTTTATAAAATACAATTTTGATCCGAAACATTCGGATAACTAATTAGGAATCCAACCAGAGAATTCCTCCTATAATTCACATGACCCAACATGGGTCAGAATCATAAATAACAATTAACATTAACATTAATCCGAGCAGGGGAAGTCCTAAAAGCCATTTTTAGATATGCTTTACCTCGAGTTAGCCATCTGCAACCACCACCAACACATTACCTCCAGTCGTAAACCAGCTCGGAGGCACCGCTCACCTCTGCAGATGGCTCCAACCACCAGAAGACCACTTCAAAGGGATAACACCCTATGAAGTCTTCAAACCATGTACCTTTTTTGGGGGACGCATACCCCCGATGCGACCCCCCCACCATTTCATACTGACCGACCCCAAGGACTCCCCCTGCCAGCTGCTATGACACCTGGACCTGCTCCGAATGAAAAATAAAACAACACGTTAAATAAGCAAACAATAAAACAAAACAATCATAGACAAACGCACATCAAGAACAACACGAGGGACACACCAAATAAGGGCGGGAGGGTGGGAGCTTATAAATTTGTGTGTTTCTCCTCCCGCTGCATCCGGCTCTATGCCGAAAACAGCAGGAAGACTGGTAACGTCCCCTGACTCCTCCCTACCCCTCTTCTACCTCCCCCTGCATCTCCCTCTTGCTTAACCCTTTCCCTACTAGGTCCTGTCATGGAGGCTTCCCCCTGAAGCCCTGCATGCTGCGTCCAGCCTCTTCTTGACTTGCCTAAGTAGAGTCGTGTGTTGTTGAACCTTCCACTTATCCCTTCTTTTCCCACACCCACCTCTGAGAAAAAGACACGTGACAACCGAGGTTGGATGTGAAATGGCCACAGCAGCCGTTTATTAATTTACATCGTTTTATAAAATGCAATTTTGATCCGAAACATTCGGATAACTAATTAGGAATCCAACCAGAGAATTCCTCCTATAATTCACATGACCCAACATGGGTCAGAATCATAAATAACAATTAACATTAACATTAATCCGAGCCGGGGAAGTCCTAGAAGCCATTTTTAGATATGCTTTACCTCGAGTTAGCCATCTGCAACCACCACCAACACATTACCTCCAGTCGTAAACCAGCTCGGAGGCACCGCTCACCTCTGCAGATGGCTCCAACCACCAGAAGACCACTTCAAAGGGATAACACCCTATGAAGTCTTCAAACCATGTACCTTTTTTGGGGGACGCATACCCCTGATGCGACCCCCCCACCATTTCGTACTGACCGACCTCAAGGACTCCCCCCGCCACAGTGAAACAGGCCTTGACCACCTTAAGCCTGTGAGTTCCGCCACACCACCACCGCCCTCTCAATTCCTTCTGCTAGCGCCAGGCTCCACAAATCAATCCCAACCTCGGTCAGATGAACCCCATCACTCCTCCAGTAATTCCCTACTCCTGACTCCAAATCCCTATGCCGCACACAAATGCCCCCATTCTTGGCCACAAAATGGGACACCGCCCGATTTACTTTAATGCGAGCCTTATTGACCCTCTCCACTGACCTAGCCAGCCACCAATGCTTCCTTGGAACAATGTCAGACCAAACAATCACTAATCCGGGATAAGAAACCCACAAACACAAAAGATCATGTTTGATATCCCGCACCAACTCTCGAAAGGGGCGAACCCCCAAATCATTTCCCCCCACGTGCAAAACCAGGACTTCCGGAACCCTATCCAGCCGAGAGTACGTCTGAAACTCTGCTAACACCCCGCTCCACAACATACCTCTAAATCCCAGCCAATGCAAAACCGCGTCCTGCCGCGGAATGCGCAGCTGGCGACCGTCAGGGCGGACGTCCGCCCTCAAAGCCCCCCAATGCACGTAAGAGTGGCCCAACAACCACACAAGACACGGAAGCTGATCTGAAACGGAAAAGAAAATTAAATACAAGAACACACACATTTTCACCCAATAACGACATGACTCATAACAAATGAGGGCGCACGTAGGACCGAAACCTGTTGGACTCCCAACGGCCAATGCGCCGCACCCCCTCGTCGTCCAACCCCCAGCGCCCCGCCTCGGTTGCTGCGCCAATCCTAAAGGAGTGAGATGAGTAAGGGCCCGCCACGACCCCGACCGCCGCCAAGCATTTTTTAAATACTGCGCCAAATTGATATTTTTCTACAAAAATGACCCATCCTCATGACGTAGCAACGGCAACTCGGGCGACCCCACCTGTGGCTTAAAAGCACCCATACAAGCGACCAGGCACATCGCCGATCCCGGGAGGGCAAACAAAACTATGCGCTTTCCTTTGCCCGTTTGGTCAGTTTTTGACCGCCGCAACCATACCTCGAGTCTATCCCCATATAGACCCACCTCCTCCAGTCTCAACCCCCCTGCCCGCTTGGTACTAGGTGAAACCAGCTCGCCAATTCTAAGTGCACCATAAAACGCTAAGGAAAATGCTAACTGGAATAACTCAACCTCGGACGAAGAACGACAGACAGACACTAGCGATACGCCCAAAGACACGAGGAGAGCAAAAGACACGGGCCGTCTACAATCTGCTTCGACCCTACCTCGACGCAGGCCCTTTAAAGCTTGTCCCACTAAAAATTCCTTAGACACATCCCGAAAGCCCCGCAACTTAAAACCAAAAGCCAGCGCAGAAATGAAACGATTGACCTTCGCCAACGAAAACCCTGCCTCCCAGGCGTCCCCCAACCAATACAAAAGTGCCACCAACCTGTCTTGATCCGTGCTGACGTTACCTAACTCTCTTACCCACTCCTCCCACTGTTAGAATAAGCACTCCATGTCGTACGTGCCAATGACCTTTCCACCAATCGCTCTACGGGACCGAAACCCGATCCCAGAGATGTTCCGGACAAACCAAACCGAGACACTCCGCTCCCGGTGCCAATTGACGAAATCGGTCCCACTGCGAGCGAGAAAGAGCATCAGCGATACAATTCCGCACCCCCGGCACATGCACCGCCACCACCCACGCGTTCAACGACAAGCACGCCAAAACTAAATGTCGCAACAACTGAACTACCGGAGGAGAGGATGCAGTGATGTTATTAATGGCCAGCACCACCCCCATGTTGTCGCAGTAAAAACGAACCTTCTTATCCCTGAGCCTGTCCCCCCAAATGGTTGCCGCAACCACGATAGGGAACAGCTCGAGCAGGGCCAGATTTCGCGTGAGTCCACTGGACACCCAGCTAGCCGGCCAGTTACCTGCGCACCAAGGACCACCCCCGTACGCACCAAACCCACCTGCCCCTGCCGCATCCGTAAAAATGTTTAAGTCACTCGTATCCTGCGCTGGAGCCATCCATAGAGAGCGACCATTATACTGACCAAGAAAATCATCCCAAACCTGCAGATCAGCCCGATGTTCTTCCCTGAGCCATACAAAGTGATGTGGCGCATGAACCCCCGCCGTCGCTGCCGCCAAACGTCTACTAAAAACCCTCCCCATCGGCATAATCCGGCAAGCAAAATTCAACTTCCCCAGCAGAGACTGGAGATCGCGCAACGTCATCTTCTTCAACCTACAAGCCCGCCGTACCTCCTGACTCAATGACCCTAGCTTATCCACGGGAAGTCGACACTCCATTGCCACCGAATCAATTTCAATTCCCAAAAAACAAATGGTAGATACCGGGCCCTCAGTCTTTTCTGGCGCCAAGGGGATCCCAAAATCCTTCGCAACCTTCTGCAATGAATGAAGCAAATTACCGCAAATAGGCGAACCCCCCGGGCCGACGCACAAAAAATCATCCAGGTAGTGTATCAAAGAGTCGACCCCGGCTACGCCCTTCGTCACCCATTCCACAAAGCTACTAAATGCCTCGAAATACGCGCAAGAAAGGGAACACCCCATCGGAAGACACCTATCCACATAAAAAGCCCCGTTCCAAAAACAACCCAACAACCGTTGGCTCTCTGGATGAACCGGCAACATCCGGAAAGCCGCCTCAATGTCGGTTTTAGCTAACAGCGCGCCGGGCCCCGCAGCACGAACTAGCCCCACCGCCTTGTCGAATGATGTGTACACTACGGAGCACAACTCGTGATCAATCCCATCATTCACCGACGAGCCCTTGGGAAAGGATAAATGCTGAATGAAACAAAATTTTTGGGGTTCTCGCTTTGGCACAATACCCAATGGGGACACCACTAAATCCTTTATTGGCGGATCAACAAAAGGCCCCGCCATGCGACCCAACGAAACTTCTTTAAACAATTTTTTCGACACGACCTCGGCATGCAAGTAAGCCGACTTAAGATTGCGCCGCGTCGCCGGGACCTCATAAGGAGGCGGAGGAATAATGAAACCAACACGAAAACCTTCATAAATTAACTTGGCCGAAACCCTATCTGGATACTCATTTAGATACGGGACCATCCTTTCCACCCTCACCGGTGACAACCCCTTGACCAGCCGAGGAGGACTGGTTCCCTGACCGCTTCTTCCGCATACATTTTGCAGCCCCGTGGGATGAACCATTACATTATGAACACACATGCTTGAACTTACACGTGGCCCCGAACTTACACTGGCCATCATTAAATTGCCAGCAGAATCCCAGTTTTGCCCCTGAACCTTGCCCGGCCTGGCTAGACTGACCTCCTTGGCCAACGCTCCCGGGAAAGGACTGCTTCACCGGAGCCGTCACCCTCAACCAAAGCGCAATATCCTTCTGATCCCACCGAATCGCCGGCCGAACCGCCTTTCGCTGCCGGAATTGCTCATCGTACCTTAACCACGCCTGACCCCCGTATGCCCTATGAGCCTCCCCGATGGCATCAAAATAGCAAAATAACGGCAAGCAATTTTCCGGCGCCTTCTCTCCAATCACGCTGGCTAAAATGGCAAACACTTGCGACCAATTGACGAACGTCTGCGGGATAAGCCTATACCGCCGACGTTCCTCTTCCTCCTTCTTACTCTCGTCCCGCTTGCCTTTATCCAAATTGAATTTCGCAAGCGGCAGAAGAGAAAAAATCTCCACATACTCGTCCTTCCAGATCCGCTCGCGGACCTCTTGTTTTAGGTGTGCCCCCAACGGACCCTCTCAGCATACATACACCTCGCCACGAGCCCGATCATCAAGTCGCACCCGATCGCCGTATTTTTGCGCCTCGGTCTGCACGGATACCGCGACCGCCTCCTTAGACGCCGCCAACCCTTCCACAATCCCGGTACGCGACTGTAACGATCCAACCTCACGGGGACCTTCCCAAACTACCGCCGGGGACCCCGCCGTAACTACCGGCGCCGCAGCCCTATCTAGGCGCCCGACCAACAGCCGCAAGCAACCCACTAAAACCGCTAAGCCAACGCCGTCGCGCCCGACCGCGCCGCTACCGGCAGCCGATGCCACGCTTGCTGCCCCCCCACCGACATCCGACATAAAAATCGCTGGATACAGCAAAGAAGGAGTTATGCACTCACCAGGCTGCCCAGGCGCTGTGTTCCCGTCAGCCGGACAATCCTGACCTCGCCCGTGACGATGCTCTCTTCTTCATGCGAGCAGGAGCACGGGTTGCCAACTCCCCCCCCCACCGCCACAGTACTAGCACTAGGGAGGGGGCCGGGGTAGGGGAGCCTGTCCCCCTGAGCAGCTGACCTCGCGCGCCGGGCCTGGCGTGGAGGCGATTCAGCCTCCGGGATCCTGGACAGTGCAGCCACGGTCTCCTCTAACCACCCGGGACCGTGGAATGCAGCTGCCGCACGCAGCTGTTCGAGCATGCCGACCTCCGACATGGCAGGTAAGCACGGAGCGGGGCAGCAGAGGGAGCTTATAAATTTGTGTGTTTCTCCTCCCGCTGCTTCCGGCTCAATGCCGAAAACAGCGGGAAGACTGGTAACGTCCCCTGACTCCTCCCTACCCCTCTTCTACCTCCCCCTGCATCTCCCTCTTGCTTAACCCTTTCCCTACTAGGTCCTGTCATGGAGGCTTCCCCATGAAGCCCTGCGTGCTGCGTCCAGCCTCTTCTAACTTGTTGCTGAAGTTAGATAAGTTGGGTGATGTCATACCTGATGTTCATGGTGTGGTGCCAGCTACAGGTAATAATATACGGGTGCCAGAGTGGGCACCAAAGAATACCACTTTTTATTGTGGCCCTTGAGAGTGGTACAATCTGATAATGTGACACTGGGACCAGAAAAGGTTGTAGACCCCTGGCCTAGATGTTAGGTGGAAATTATCTTTAAAGGCTATGTACACCTTTGAAAGGAAGGTCTCACGGTCTCATTCCAAGAGTCGTAACTTTTTTTTTATTCCGTTGACATAGCTTGTTTTTTGCGGGATGAGTTGTATTTTGCAATTGCACCATTTTTGGGTGCATATAATATATCGATTAACTTTTATTAACTTTATTTTAGGAGAGAATGGAAAATAAGCAGTTATTCCAGCATTGATTTTCACATTATAAATTTACGCCGTTTACTATGCAGCTTAAATAACATGTTAACTTCATTCTATGGGTCGGCACGATTACAGGGATACCAAATATGTATAGGTTTTATATGTTTTCCTGCGTTTGCACAATAAAATCCCTTTTAGAAAAAAATGACTTGTTTTTGCATCACCGCATTCCAATTTTTTTTTTTTTTAAAAGGCTTTATTTTTCCAAAACTTTTACAATTTGTTACAGTACAAACAAGTACAGTAAATAAAACAAAAGAAACAATACAAATGACATGGCATCTGGTAGGCACTATAATGCAAGAGAGGTAGCATATATAGAACATACCTCCCCAATGAATTAGGAATAGTGAAGTGTGCCCTTGCAATGCCTCACAAGTAAACAACATTCACACCACATTCATCCCATGCCCTATTCTTCGCAACCCCCCCAGTCCAATCAGAATTCCTTCCCCCGACCTTTAAACCACAAATTCGGATGACTACAACCATCTGGACCAGATCTTATCAAATTTATCAGGACAATTTCTGTTTAAATATAATTTACGATACATGGGTACATATTTATTCACCATTTGCTTCCAGTGAGCCAAACCAAGGCCCTCCGTGGCCTTCCACGCCATAATCACAATTTTTCCAGCGCAGAATAGAACAAAACAAAAAAACATTTTTTCATAGTTTTTCTGTGCGACATGATTTATGATACCCAAAAGACACACCTAAGGTGCAAGAAGCCTTGGAAATTCAAAGTGGGTATGAAGAAATTCTACTACCGCCGACCAAAAGGGGGCAATCCTGGGTCACAGCCATACACAGTGTATATATGTACCTACTTCCCACTGGCATCTAAAACAGCTATCCGAAGACAGCATCCCAATCCTCTGGAGTCTAACTGGTGTATAGTAAATCCAATGCAGAAACCGAGATTGTATCAGAAAATCTCTCGCACTAGTGACCGAAGCAAAAAACGACAGTTCTACCTCCCTCCACTCCTCCACTTCTAGATCAGGGATATCCCCCTTCCACCGAGTAAAGGCTTTATCAAAAGGTAGTTGGCCAAAGGACAGCAATAATGCGTATATTTGAGCAAGGACCTTTGAAAGGGCCGGGGTCCCCAGAAGCTCCTCCAGTCTAGAGAACCCCGACTAAGGCGACACAGAACCAAATTTGGCAAACCAAGCATGACGTAACTGGAGATAGTGGAAAAAGACCTTCTGCGACAGCTCAAATCTATCTCTAAGTTCAGAAAAGGATAGAAAGCCAGAGTCTTATGCAGAAAATTGACCCAGGAACTTTACCCCAGCGCTTGCCCACATTCCCGCCCCTGGCAAAGATTAAAAATGGGGCAACCAAGGAGTATTTCATATCGGAGTTCTAGGTGAGTACAATGGGACTGTTGTGACCTTTACCATAGCATGAGCTGCCTTCCATGCTACAGCCACAGTCTGAAGCGTGAGAGGTACACTATCCTGGGATTTAAATCTATAAAGTAAATTCGTAAGACTTTCATAAGATGTCATAAGTGCCCCTGCAAGTGCAGTGGCTGCATTACTCAAATCAATATCTATCTACCACCGTGCAATCACCAGTTTAGATGCCAGGTAATACAGGTAAAGGTTAGGTGCCGCCATTCCCCCGATGTGTTTAGGAGCCTGTAGTAGACCAAGACCAAACCTGGGGATTTTACCTTGCCAGTAAACAACCGTAAAACACTGTCCAGCCTTTTAAAAAATTGTCTAGACAATAAACTAGGACAAGCATGAAATAAATGAGAAATTTAGGGAGGTACACCATTTTAAATAATTGAATCCTACCATATAGTGATAAGGGGAGATTGTTCCAAGTGTTTAGCCATTTTTCAGTAGCAACAACCAAAGGGTCAAGGTTAAGGACCGACTTAGACCAATTTACAGATAAACCTGAAAAGGCACCAAAGGTATCAATCAGTTTTAAAAGAGAAGCCAGAGAACGACCATCATCCTCTAGATATACCAGTGTGTCATCTGCGTACAGGGATACTTTTTCAACTATGTGGCCCCTAGATAGGCATTTTATGGATGGAAATTTGTGTATAGCCACTGCAAGGTGAGGGTGAATAACAAAGTGGAGAGCGGGCATCCCTGCCGGGTACCAGAAATATCCATATTCGTTCTCACTCTGGCACTCGGTCCCTCATATAAGAGACGAACCAGAGCCAAGAAACGCGGACCAAAATTTAAACTAGAGAGAAGCGT
Organism: Rhinoderma darwinii; assembly: GCF_050947455.1. NCBI lineage: Eukaryota > Metazoa > Chordata > Amphibia > Anura > Rhinodermatidae > Rhinoderma > Rhinoderma darwinii. The sequence continues at coordinate 349,622,137 of NC_134688.1, forward strand.
CCAAAGATAACACCATTCGACCGAGTCAAAGGCCTTATAAGTATCCAGAGAGAGAACGAAGCCAGGAGATACTGCCCGCCTCACCGCATCTAGATTGTAAAAAAGTCTGTGTATATTAATGTCCGTTCCCTTCCCGGGCATAAAGCCAGTCTGATCTGGGTGAACTAAAGACAAAACAACCTTCTTTAATCTAGTAGCTAAAAGTTTGGCCAATATCTTAGCATCTGAGTTAATAAGTGAAATTGGATGATAGGAGTCTGGGAGAGTAGGGTCCTTCCTTCGCATGGAGGCCGGCATGATGCCCATCTCGTAAGCACTGGAATACATGTCCGGAAGTCTAGGAATCAAGGTATCACTATTAGCCCTATACCACTCACCCCCCAACCCATCAAGACCAGGGGTTTTGCCAGAAGGCAGAAACTGAATAGCACTCTCTATTTCTTCAGCTACAATTGGCCCATACAATTCAATCACCTGAGTGGCTGACAGACGCCATAAGGGCAGTGAATTTAAGAATTGTTCTATATCACTTGATGGAACACAGCACCTCGAGCCATACAGCTTGGCATAAAATTCACGAAACACCTTATTTATATCTTTCAGGGCAGTACACAACATACCCAGTGCAGAGACAATGTAAGGAATAGACACACAAGGACGCTCCGATCGCGACAGATATGCCAGAAGTTTACCATTTTTATCTCCAAATTTAAAAATCCGCCTTGGTAGCCAGCACTCGCTTCCTTGTCTGTTCAGTATGTAGAAGCAACAGTTCCCTTTGAATCCCTGCCCAGTGTTTTTTGGTTTCAAATTGGGGATTTGCAATAAACTCCTGCTCCGCCCATTGGACCTAACTCACCAAGAACCTCTCTTTGTCCCTGGAATCCCTTCTACATTTTTCCAACCTGGCTGTGAATGCTCCTCTCACTGTGGCTTTATAAGCATCCCACACAATCAATGGATCTGGATGGGAGGAGTTGTTTTCCCAGTACATAACATGAGAGGCTTAGATCTCCGAAGTGACCTCAGGAGAGGCAAGCCATGCCGGATGTAAACTCCAGACTTTAGAGTCAATGGGAGGCCCAGTTATAAATGTCAAACGCAGAGCTGAATGATCTGAAATACCCCTGGGTGTAAGAGCAATAGAGGTAATTGCAGGCAAGAAATCTTGGGAGGCCATAGCAAGGTCAACCCAAGAAAATGTTTAATGAGTAGATGAATAAAATGAGTAAGATGTATCCGTCGGAAATTTCCAACGCCACACATCAGTGAGACGGTGCGCCGAAGACCAGGCATTAAGATGGGCAGATGCCGGATCCAAGCCTCCCGTGTGGTCCACCGAGGCATGCGGTACAGCATTAAAGTCGCCCACACATAAAATCTGGCTCACCGGAAATTCTGACAGCTGATCGGCCACTAAAGCTAGCAGTGCCGGATCCAGAGGTGGAGGGACATATAAATTGATTATAGTAAATACTGACCCCTGCATCAGACAATGTACAATAACATATCTACCAAAATGGTTGCATGCCACCTGCAGCACCTCCAGATGCAGACTCTTGGCTATGAGGAGAGATACCCCACGGGAGTAGTTGGAATAAGAGGAGTGATATCCTTTTGCTATCCAAGCACGTTTAAGTGCCAAGACTTTTTGGCCGGTCAAATGCGTCTACTGTAAACAAACAATATGCGGAGAATGCTTCTTTACAAAAGTAAATACAAGAGCTCTCTTAAATTTAGAATTGAGCCCATGGACATTCCAACTTAATACCTTAATCGAAGCCATAACGCATCCAGAGGCAGGGCCGCCATCAGGGGGGTATTAGGGGTACTGGTGTGAGGGGCCGGGCCAAACCTAATTGAAAGGGAGGCCCGGCAACTGCCGCGACTTGCCTTTGGTAGAAAAAAATGGGCCCCTGCAATGGGGCCCGTTTTTTTCACCACAGAATGTCGTGAGCTGTGGGCCCTCCCTCTCGTCATGGGGGCCGTCGAACCGCCCGCGGGCGCGACCGATCGCGCACACAATGAAACTCCCGTGCGTGCGCACTCGCGAGCGCGCACCCACGAACGCCCGCACTCGAGACCGCCCGCACGCGCATCCGCGAAAGCCCGGAAGCGCGCACCCGCGACAGCCCGGGCTCTCCCAGATGCGACAGCCCGGGCGCTCCCAGATGCGACAGCCCGGGCGCTCTCAGATGCGACAGCCCGGGCGCTCCCAGATGCGACTGCATGCGCGCACCCGCGAACGAAGCGCGCGCAGCCGCGGACACACATGGACAGAACTTACCTGGAGCCTGGCTGGAGGTGAAGGACTGGACGTCTGGACCGAAGACATCGCCTGGAAGACATCGCCTGAAGAGGACTGGAGTGGGAGCAGCTCTTCTGACACAGTGAGTAAAATGTCTCAAAGTGCTGTTTAAGTATGGCCCTGTTCACACAGAGTATTTTGCAGGCAGAAAAAAAATCTGCCTCAAAATTCCTTAAAGAATTTTGAGGCAGATTTTGACCTGCCCACACTTTCTTGCCGCGTTTTTTTGCTGCGTTTTTTGCCCGCGGCAATTGAGGACAGCAGACAAAAAACGCAGGGAAAAATGCATTTTCTGCCTCCCATTGATTTCGATGGGAGGTCAGAGGCAGAACCGCGGCAAGAAAGGACGTGCTGCTTTTTCTTTTTTCCCGCGACTGGCTCCCATTGATTTCAGATTAAATCAATGGGAGGCGGTTTTGGAAGTTTTTTGGTGCTGATTCTGACGTAGTGTCCGAGTCAATATCAAGGCCCAAAAACTCTGTGAACTGGGCCTTATTGTTAGGGCTTATTCAGACGAACGTGTAATACGTCCGTGCAACGTACGTGATTTTTCACGCGCCTCGCACGGACCTATGTTACTCTACGGGGCCGTGCAGACTGTCCGTGATTTTCACGCCAGAGGTGATACAGTAGCCCAGGAACTCCTGCGGCCACAGAGTGAGGGAAGAGCGAAAAAAAGCAGGACCACATTCACACACACATTCATCATACGTAGCATACAAGTAATACAATGCAACCAGCAATATACCCGAACCCCTGCCAGACACTAAACTGGCTAAGTGCAGACCTTTACCGTGTAACTATAGAACAGCTAGAGAACAGTGGTTCTGTCTAAACTAACAACTACCCCACTAGCATAGTCCCGAGACCTGACTCCTTGTATGGGATAACATTAGAAAAGATTTATCACGGGGGGGCGTGGCCTGGATGCTGACCGTGGCGGACGCTTGATTCGGAGCTCCGTCCTCAGACCTCTAAGCGACACTAAATAAACGACAGAAAGCCGACTTACCTGACCTGTACCGGAGTCCTGGAGGGCAGGCGAGATGATGACCAGGAAGAGGGGCAATAAAACCGGTCCGAAGCGCCTAACGGACTTCTTCTCCACCCGCAGCATGAGGCGGGACGACATCCAAGATGGCGCCGGCGAGACTTCTCCAGGAGATTCCGGCGCCTGTGGCAGAGGCTCCGGACCAGCTTCTCCTACAGCTTCTCTGGGTGAGTCATTACACACTCCGGTGTGCCCCAGACAGAGATCTAAGGAGAGAGAAAGAGATGGGGTGCATACAGTTAGCCCTTTGCCGATACCGCATGCTGACAGGGCAGAAGATCAGATTCTGGAGAGGGAGGAAGATGGGCCTATAGTAAACCCTGACAGACAGAGTCCAGGGGTTTTGGAGGAAGAAGCTGCAAGAGAAGGGGACCCCATATCTAATCTGCCTACCACAGATCAGGTGGCGTCAGAAAAGTTTATTAAAGGCATTGTAATGGCGCTTAGAGGATCTTTGCAGCAGGATATGGCCAAAATCACTGCCACGCTAAATACTTCCATAGAAGATCTGGGTACTAGAGTGGATCACGTGGAAAACAAGATGGGAGATTTCAAACAGGCCCATAATGACCTGGTGGATGCGCACTATGTGTTAGAAGAGGAGGTGGAAGCTATGAAAAATAAAATGGCGGATATGGAGGACCGAAATAGACGGAACAATGTTAAGTTTCGAGGCATTCCGGAGTCAGTGGCACAAGCAGATCTTCAGGGGTATCTCCAGAAGCTGATTAAAACCTTATTACCCGACACCCATCCTCCGGATTGGATCATTGATCGTGCTCACCGTCTGCCTAAACCCAAAGCTCTGCCGGCTGACATACCACGCGACGTGATCTCCCGCATTCATTTTTATCATGTCAAAGAGGCCTTGATGTTCGCTGCGCGGAAAAGGCAGCCTTTACCAGATCCATTTGGAGGTGTTCACTTATATGCGGATCTCTCGCAAGCTACGCTGCAAGCAAGGAGGGCCTTCTCTCCGGTAACCCTGGTACTTCGGAATCATAAAATACCTTATAAGTGGGGCTTCCCTACGAAGCTGTTGATAAGGAAAGATGAACGCACCCATGTATTGTTCAAACCCGCTGATGGAGAAAAATTGATGTCAGACTGGGGTTTCCTACTCCCTGGTCCACAGCGGAAAATATCTCCTAGGGGACCGGCGAGGATCTCCCCAGAGTGGTCCAGGAGTACTGAGACTAGATGAAAGACTGGCTTTATTGGCTAAATGAGAGGTCGAGTCTCATCTAGCCGAACTTTCACCCCCGAAATCTTTACGGGATCGCCAAGGTTGATGGGATCCTACTGGAACTGTTCCTGGTTCCGGGGAATGTGGTTTTTCAAAAACGTTTGCAGTTTTTTATGTTTTTGTTTTTCCCGGTTGTCTTCCCGGCTGTTTTATCCAAACAGCTTTTTCAAGAATATCCTTTTCAGTACAGTCCAAGGATGTAATGTAAAAATGATACAGTGCCTTATGTATGTTATATTGCAGCTCTGTAATAGGGATTATGGCGGTTAAAATAATGTCTCTTAATGTTAAAGGTCTAAATAGCCCTTTCAAAAGGTCGTTAGCCTGGAAAGAGGCTCTGAAATCTGGGGCGGATATTATGTGTCTGCAAGAAACGCATTTTCAGCAATTGAAATGTCCGGCCTTTACAAATGCTAAATTTCCTCATGTTTTTATGTCTAATGCGGGAAAAAAAAAGGCGGGAGTTTTGATAGCTATCAGGGATACGATAGATTTTAAACTGGTGGACTCCCGGGTGGATGTGGGGGGGAGATTTCTTGCTCTGATATGCTCCATTAATGATACCCTAATCACACTAGTCAATATATATGCTCCTAATGCTTCTCAGATTAGATTTCTAAACAAAACCATAAGGAAAGTTTGCAAAATCCAGCAGGGACAGCTTATTTTCTGTGGAGATTTCAATATCATTCCAGACAGAACTTTAGATTCTACTAGTAGGAGCAAGAGGTCTCTCCCCACTTTGTCAAAGTGGGTTCAGCAACAGGACATATATGATGTGTTTAGATGTCACAATGCTTCGTCAAGAGAATTCTCCTTTTACTCGCCTTGTCACCACACTTTCTCTAGGATAGACTTGTTTTTGGTAGATAAGTGGTTGCTGAATTCAGTGATAAAAGCTGAGGTGGGAGACATTACGTGGTCGGACCATGCCCCGGTCTCCATGCAGGTTGCGCTGTCACCCTGGAGTCGGCCGCATAGGTCATGGAGGAACAATACTTTTCTGATGGCCTTGACCCAGTATAGAGGGCGTATTTCTTCCCAGATAAAGGACTATTTTGACCTAAACGATTCACCGGACATAGACCCATTTGTGCTGTGGAACGCCCATAAGGCGGTGATGCGCGGTCTGTTGATCCAACAAAGCTCCCATTATAAAAAACAAAAACAGCTGAACACAGATCGCATACTAGCACAGATTAAATCCCTGGAGATGCAACAGCAATCCTCCCCGTCTTTTACGGTCCACGATGCTCTGGCTAAACTAAGACGGGAATTGAGAGAAATACTGATAGCAGATTTTGATAAAAGTTTAACCTCCCTCCGCATGACATACTACACCTCACACAATAAGGCGAGTAAATATATGGCAAATAGAGTGAAACAAAGACGGCAGAAGTCGAAGATACCGTTTTTGATAGCGGAAGGAAGTGAGCCAAAAATCTCGAATCCCCAAGAGATAGCGGATAGGTTTAGCCAGTTCTACTCCAAATTATACAACTTACAAGGAGACCCCAGTATAGTGCCACCTACAGCAGAGGCAATAGATATATTTCTGGATCAAATTCAGTTGCCGAAAATAACTCCTCTTCAACTAGAGCAGCTAAACGCTCCTATTTTGCCAGGCGAAGTGTCCAAAGTTATAAAATTAGTTAAACCAGGTAAGGCCCCGGGGCCGGATGGGTTTTCATCCGAATATTACAAATTTAACGAATCTATTTTGACCCCTTACTTAGCTCGTATTTTTAATGTAGCCATAGATAGGGGAAGCCTCCCGGCCGAGATGTTGCAGGCTACTATTGTAACAATACCTAAACAGGGGAAACCCCCGACTCTCCCAGCCAATTTCCGACCAATCTCATTGTTAAATTGCGACACGAAGCTGTATGCAAAAATATTGGCCCAACGTCTTCTGACAATACTCCCCACAGTAATTCATAACGATCAAGTGGGATTTACTAAGGGGAGGCAGGCGCCAGATGGCACAAGGCGCATTATAAATCTAATTTCCAGGGTGGAGGCAGGATACACTGGGGATTTGCCTTTGAAACTATGAGGAGATTTGGATTTTCAGGAGCCATACTGGGGGCAATCGGGGCTTTGTACTCTGCACCTTCAGCCCGGGTGTTGGCTAATGGGATGCTGTCTGAGCCATTTAGTATCACCAATGGAACAAGACAAGGTTGCCCATTGTCTCCTTTGCTCTTTACTATGGTGATGGAGCCGATGGCGGAACTGATACGAATGGATATGGGGGTGCGAGGGATTTCTGTAGGACATAGACAGCATAAAATTGGATTGTTTGCGGACGATGTCATACTGACTCTTACAGAACCGTTGTCCTCTCTTCGCAGAGTAGCAGAGATTTTAGCACAATTTGACAACGTGTCCTATTATAAGGTGAATGCCTCCAAGTCTCAGATTTTGGGAGTGGCCATACCATTGACACTGCGACAAGATATACAGAGGGAATTTCCGTTTGGCTGGGAGGAGATGTCGATCCCTTATTTAGGCATAAAATTGTGCTCGCAAACATCTAAATTAGCTCATATTAATCTTCTCCCTCTTCAGGATAAACTACAAGACGAATTAAATCGTTTGTCAGATACAGAACCATCCTGGACGGGCAGCATAATCCTGTATAAAATGCTTATCCTCCCCAAGATACTCTATGTGTTTAGGACTGTGGTGGTGCCTATACCGGCCTTTATTCTCCGTAAGTTACAAGATCAACTGATGCGGTTTATATGGAAGAATAAGAAACCTCGGGTAGCCAGACAAAGTTTATACATACATAGACAGAGAGGAGGAATGGGAGTACCGAGCCTAGGGGCCTACCATAAGGCCATAGTAGTACGACAATTGCGATACTGGTGCACCGCATCCTCTGGCTCTAGTTGGCCGACGATTGAACAACACCTGATAGGGGATATTCCTCTGACCTCGCTACTATTAATTCATGCAAAGTTTCCTGGGAAGGTACTACCTAAATCTCCTACAGTAAGAGTGTCGCTACAAGCATGGAGGCATATCCTGACAGTGACACCCTCCTCTAATTCGGGGTACAAACTCTTTTTACCAGTAGATGCTCTTGGACTGTTAATACCGGATCTGAATCTACGTAACTGGGTTAGGTTAGGAGTAGCAACGCTGGCAGATCTGTATGGAGAGGATAGTATTAAACCCTTCTCAGAATTAAGAGAAGAATTTGCCTTGGCTCATTCCGAGTTCTTTAAATACTTGCAGATTCGGCATCTCCTCCCGACAAGGGCACACGCACAGGTTTGCATCCCCTCCAGGATACATCATCTGCTATTTGAGGCATCAGTTATAGAATCTAGCTTAACAAAGTCCTTCTACGAAGTGCTATTGGGAGATACGATGTTGGCCAAAAATAAGCACATGCTACAATGGGAGAGGGACCTGGGATCCATTTATACCATGGAGGACTGGTCTAGGGCCATTAAGTGGACGTTAGGGTCCACCATGAACTCAAACCTCCTGGAAGTCCATCACAAACTGGTGTTGCGTTGGTATTATACTCCCCTGCAGATCTCCAAGATATATCCAGGGGCTAACACGGAGTGCTGGAGGGGGTGTGGAGGGCTGGGGGACCTACATCACATATTTTGGGAATGTCCCATTATCGCTTCGGTATGGGTTTCAGTGTTCAATCTGGTCTCCAGATTGTTGGAGGTTCAAGTGACACCAAGTGCAGATCTAGCCCTTCTGTCCCTAAATATGGGAATAATTTCACCGGAAGATAGAGCCTTGGTTTGCCATATCTGTCTGTCGGTTAAACTATTGGTGGCCAGAAAATGGAAGTCAGTCTCGGTACTGTCTTTGAGGGAAATTATAGAAGAAGTCTCATCCCATTGTATATATGAAAGATTATTCGCACTCCGTCAGAACAGAATGAATAGATTTGAAGCTCAGTGGCAAAGGTGGACTGACATGTTCCCAGGTTAGGACAGACGAAGGTAAAAGGGGACTTACACGGGGATTACAATGCAATAAGAGGAGAAGGGGGTTAATAATAATGGTGGAACACAATAAAGGATATGAGAATGTGCTGAGAAAGCTTTCCCTGTTTCCCTATCCCTCCCTTTCCTCCCCACCTTCCCTTTCGAGATAATGTTATCAGGTTGCCTACCTCAGTTGTACAGGATGATATTACTCTGTTTTGTGATCATCTTCTTGATGGTATAATTTATATGCTTATGTACAACAATGTTTTCTATGTTTTCTATGTTTAAAATCAATAAAAATTCAATGTTGAAAAAAAAAAAAAAAAAAGATTTATCACATAATCAAACTAGAGCAATATCACAATGCAAAATATAATTAGACTGTAAGAAAAGATTCTGTCAAAAGTTATATGCGGTTATCAGCGCTGAGCAAGAAAGCATGTAACAATCAATACTGAATCCTGTCAATCAGGAGACTGCTCAGTCCGGAAGAGAAGCTTCTCCAGGAGCATGCGGCGCACCGTTCGCCCAGTCAAAGGCCTCAGCAGGGGAGAGAAAGAATTTAGATGGTGGATCCATCAATCATTCTCAGTTTGGCAGGGTAAAGCATGGCATACTTGTATCCCTTTTCCCAAAGTTTATTGCGGACCTCTGTAAATTGAACTCGCTGCCTCCGTATGTTGACGGAGAAATACGGGTAGATTTAGACTCGTTGGGCATTATAGACAATAGTTCCTTTCTTCCGTGCCGCTTGTAAAAATCTCTATCTCTGACATGTAGCATGCGTGCAAGTAACGGACGTGGAGGTCCTTCTTGCGGATCCAGACGAGCGGGGACCCTGTGAGCCCGTTCAATGGCAAAAAAGGCAGAAAAGTCCGTAACATCTAGGGTGTCCCTCAACCACCGCTCCAGAAACTTTTCTGGGTCTGGACCCTCTGATTTCTCCGGCAGTCCCACAATGCAGATGTTATTTCGCCGAAGCCGGTTATCAAAGTCATCCGCTCTCTCCACCGAGACCCCCACCTGTCTTCTCAACTCCGCAATTTGAGCCAGAATAGGGCGCATAGTGTCCTCCACCTCAGAAATCCTACGTTCTGTTTCAGTAGTACGTTCACAAATTTTTTACATATGATGCCTCAGTATAACAAAATCTTGCCGCAGTTCATCAACTTTAGTAACAAGCTTAGATTGACACGAATTGATAGCAGTGAGCAGTTCTGCAAATTTTAAGTCCATATGTGAGGAGGAAACAGGCTGATACTGTGGGGACACCGGTCGAAGCGGACTCATGGAATCCTCAAACATTGACAGGGAGGAAACAGGGGAGGCAGGCGGACGCAGAGGTCTGGAGAACTGTTCAAGCTTCTTCGCTGCATGAGCTTTAATTTTAGATATGGTGGCAGAAGTGGGATCAACGTCCAGATCATCCAGTGAGCGGAATGGAGGATCATCCACCACAGATTCATCATCAGAGGGGGGGACAGGGCACCCAGCTAGGGATTTACCTTTCCCTTTCTTTCCCCTATTACCTCCCATAGTAGGAGTCCTGGTGTTCAGGGTGTACACAAAATGGTGGATGAACTAAGAAAGGGGGGCCAGCACCGTCCGTGGAGCGCTATAGAGGGATTTGTACAGGGAGCAAAGCAGAGTACACAGGGTTATCCACACACCTGCTCACTCAGCAGCCTCGTGTATTTCAGACGCTGTGAAAGTCTGTCAGTTATCAGGGTCCCTGAAGCACAGAGGGGATTCCTTTACTACAGGGTCTCATACAGTTGCAGCCACAGCCAACAGCGTGGGCGAAGGGGGGGGGGGCACCTCCACGCACCTACCTCCCAGTCAAACTCAATGTCCAAGATAAGATGATAACTCCAGTCCAAAGGGTCCTCTGCCAGCTCACTCCTCCAGTCCAAAGCAGTGGAATCAGTCAGAGGCAGCACTCTGTCAGTTTCTATTCTCTCCGAGCACCACCCGCCATCCACACGCGCCAACCGGAAGCACCGGACTTCTCCTCGTGCTTCGCTCCAGTCAGGTTTAATGGAGCCAGACACCATAAATTTCCTAACAACAACCTAAAAAATAGAGTCAAAACCGAACTATTATGAAAAATGTCATTTTTATTAATACATACCAAGACAACAATAAATATGAATGCTCACATGTTAAAAGACAAGGATGACTACCACTGTGTGGAAAAAAGGGAGGCCAGACACATGTATATAATGGGGCTAATATTGTAGCATATGCATGAGATGAATGGTACCAAAGTGCAATAAATAAATAAATAGATAAATTACTAACACCTGGAAACCATCAGAAGGTATATGCTTATCAAAAGGACTGTACAAGGTCCCAGTTAATAGTATATAGTTGTAACCATTGGTGCAGCTTGGCACCTAATTTGCATAAGTCATTAATATAAAGTACACATGCAGATAGATGTGAGTAGCTTACTCATTTTATATCACATTGTTGTCTGGCGTCACACCCGACGCACGTTTCGGCAAAAAACGCCCCCAGACTAAGGGGGACTTTATATTAATGACTTATGCAAATTAGGTGCCAAGCTGCACCAATGGTTACAACTATATACTATTAACTGGGACCTTGTACAGTCCTTTTGATAAGCATATACCTTCTGATGGTTTCCAGGTGTTAGTAATTTATCTATTTATTTATTTATTTATTTATTTATGCACTTTGATACCATCCATCTCATGCATATGCTACAATATTAGCCCCATTATATACATGTGTCTGGCCTCCCTTTTTTCCCACACTGTGGTAGTCATCCTTGTTGTTTAACATGTGAGCATTCATATTTATTGTTGTCTTGGTATGTATTAATAAAAATTAAATTTTTCATAATAGTTTGGTTTTAACTAAATTTTTTAGGTTGTTGTTCCAATATATTGCATGAGTCACCGCTAGTGTTACTAGTAGTCATGGGCATCCACTGTGTTTTATGCCCTCCCCTTATATATAATATCATATTTGTAGCAATTTATTTTCTATGACTTTAAAGGGGTATTTAGGTTGTCCTCCTCATTGGTTGTGGCCATAAATTTCGTCACTGACAGAGACAGTGGAACATGAGATCACGTCCCTGCACTGGAAATCACTCAGGCTTGCAGGATGGATGAGATTTAATCAGGATAGGGAGTCAGGGGACTCGGGAGCTCTGTGAATCACGTCTGCTCAGTCAGACCTCCGGCCATGCCCCACGCATTCCAACTTTTTTATTTTTCCGTCAATGTGGCCGTATGTGTGCTTGATTTTTGCAGGCCCAGGTGTCGTTTTCATTAGTACTTTTTTTTTAGAACATAGAACTTATAGATTAACTTTTTTAATTTTTTTTATGGGGGGAATGGGAGAAAATAAAGAATTTTAACATTGTTTTTTTGCATTTTTTTTGGACGGCGTTCATCTGGCGGTTTAATTAATGTGTTAATTTTATTGTTCAAGTCGTTACAATTACGGGGATACCATTTATGTGTATGTGTTATTTATTTTGACACTTACTAAATAAAACCGCTTTTTGGGGAAAAAAAGTGGTTTTATTTTATTTTGACTGTAATATATATATTTTTTTTCATAATCTTGTATTAACTGCTTTAAAAAAAAATGTTTAGTCCCACCAGGGGACTTCACCATGTGATCTGCTCATCACTGATATAATGCTTTGGTATACTTAGTATACATTATTGCATTTCAGTGTAAAACTACTAATCGGCAGTTGCTGAAGGCAGACGTGGGGGCCTTTGTTGAGGCCCCCGGCTGCCATGGAAACCCGACGGCACTCCAAAATTTCTTTGCGGGGGCGCCGATAGGTTGACAGAGGGAGCTCCCTCCCTCTGTCAAACACATTAGATGCTGCTGTCGGTATTGAAAGCGGCATCTAATGGGTTAAACTGCCAGAATCGGAACGCACTTCGATTCCGGCAGTTGGGGCAGGAGCCAGGCTGTATATAACATCTGTGCTCCTGCAGCTGATCGCGTGAGTACACTGGCAGTACCCATGTGATCAGAGGATGGATATATCCGTCCTTTTGCGGGAACTAGCACCTGCACAGGATGGATATATCCGTCCTTCGTCGTTAAGTGGTTAAACAACTTTTAAATTGACACATTTTTCACTTTTTAAGATACAACTTCCATGTATGTTGTATACATAGAAGCTGTATCTTGCCATCAAAGCTGATTTTGTCAGGTCAGCTGAGCTAATGCCTCAGCTGAAAGCTGGTCCTGCTTGTCTAATATTGATCACATCTAAGTTTTGAAAATCCCATGCACATACAGTCATGGGAATTATGTCAATTGTACATCAAAAAAGTGTTTTTATTTGTCGGGACATAAATAACAATTGTTAACAAAAAAATAAAAATTTCCCCAAAAAGTCAAGCAACATTTAGATACGAGGAGAGAGAAAAAAACCTTAGAATTCAGTGACATGTAGAATATCATTTAGCAACAATAACAAAGTAAATGTGTTCTGTAGAAAGTTATCTCTCGCATAATTTTAGATAAATATTAGACCACTTTTCTTTATAACATTAATGTTTGAGGGCATTGGTTTATGCATAGCTCACTCTAAATCCTGCCACAGCATTATATTTAGGTTGGGGTCTGAACTTGGCCATTCCAACGCCTTGATTTTATTTCTTCTTTAGCCATTCAGATCTCGATTTGCTCTTGTGCTTGCGCTTTAATATATATCAAAATATTAAAAGTAAAAAAAAACTACCTTTTCCAATTTTCCTTCAAAAGCTATGTAAATTCTTTTATAACATAATTGGTATTAGCGCATCTGTAAAAGTCGGAACTATTACAATATAACATTATTTACCTGCACGGTGAATGCAATAAAAAAATAAAAATAAATGACAGAATCGCTGTTTTTTGGTCACCTCATCTCCCACAAAATAAAAAAATGGAATAAAAAGTGATCAAAATGTTTTATGTTCCTCAAAATGATACCAATAAAAACTACTGCTCGCTCCTGCAAAAAAAAGCCCTCGTATTGCTCAATCGACGGAAAAATAAAAAAGTTATGACTCTAAGAATATTGCGACACTAAGAAAATTTTATTTTCAACAATCAGTTTTTTCCTTTTAAAAGTAGTAAAACATAAAAAAACAATATCGATTTTGAATTGCCGTAATCGTATTGACCCGAAGAATAAAGTTAGCATGTCGTGTTTACCGCACGGTAAATGCCGTAAAAACAAAAAACAATAAAGGAATCCGTTTTTTCCCATTTTACCCCACAAGGAAGTTTTTTTCCATTTTCCAACTACATTATATAGTAAAATTATTGATGGAATGAAAAACTACAACTCGTCCCGCAAATAAGAAGCCCTCATATGACTATAATGATGGAAAAATGAAAAAGTTATGGATTTTGGAATGTGGGGAGGAAAAAGCGAACATGAAGGAGGTTGAACTGGTTCCCGACCGCTGGCTGTATTTTTACGGCCAGCGGTCAGGGTCCTTAAAACCCGAGCCATAGACTTTTTACAGCTCAGGTTTTAACTTGCTGCCCGAGCGATCGGGTAGCTGAATGTCGGGTCTCCGGCTGTCAGTGACTGTCGGGAACTCTGAGAGGGAATAGAAGCAGCTTTCGCTGCTTCTGTCTTCTCTGACCACTTGTATACAGTGCTGTGTATAGGAATAGAGGCAGCGGCCGCGCCGCTGTCCCTATTTCTCCCGGTGTTCCTGTGACTGGTCACATGATCGCTGGGTGCCATTACTGACAGACTGCTGCTGGGTCTTACTAGACCCAGCACAGCCTTATTAGTGGCAATCGTCACTATGAGAGGGCTGATTTCCCCTGTAACTGGGGCTGCTGTGCAGCTCCAGTCACTGTGGAAAAGCATGGTGTAAAAGAAAGAAAAAACATATATAAAGTTCCCCAAAGATCTTTTTTGACCTTTGAGGGACAGACCATAGTAATAAAAAAATAGTAAAGTAAAGTGCAAATTTTTTTTAATAATAAATACACATAAAATACCCACCCCCCAAAAAAATGTTCCCCCTGCCAATCACTGTTGTAACGCTAGCGCTGACCCAATTACCCTAATATAGACATGTAATATATTAAAATTTATGGTAGACAATGACGATCACAAATAAGAGGCCTATTTTAGGGTAAAACTATGTTATTACCAAAAAAAAATAACTGACACGTAAAAAAGCTTATTTTTTTTACTATTATTTTCAAACTTTAAGAATAAAAATTCTAAAATAGCAAAAATGGTGTGTATAAAAACGATAAAAAAGAAACCTGCATTGTCTACGGAAAAAACATCGCAAAAATCACGTCGTTAGCGCAACAAATTAAAAAGTTATAGCCATTTAACTAACACGTGCTAAAAAGGGCTAAACGGTGTCTGGTCCCGAAGGCTCAAAATAGCCCGGTCCTGAACTGGTTAATAATTCTGCCCCAATGCCTTTCTTTTACAGTGCATATTTATTACAGCCAGCCTTATCCTGGACTGTGCAAATATACGCATTATGCCAATAAACAATATTATATTACATTACAATGGTAAAAATACAATATTGTTTGTGTAATGTATAATTTATCATTAAATCTGTACCCTCTGTCTATAAATGTTAAAATGGAAAAAAAAGACATCTATAATAAAAAAAATAATAATAAATTTTTATTTTATTAATTTGAATGTACTTTGTAATTATAAATGGTTCTTATAAGTTGTAAAATGAATGAAACAATTTGATAATGTTGAAAATGGAAAGAATAATAAAACATTATAATGAAACTGAGAACGTCTAATTCAATGCATCATTAACTCGTTTACATATAAAGTTAATACTGATCCTCATCGTGTAGTGAAATGTCATCTGCCACTTACAGTAATATATCTCCAATTCATTGTAGGGGGTTATTTGCCGGTTATTCCACAGTGCCCATTTTTTCTAACGGTTTGACATCTGCTTAATTACCTTAATTATATTTCTCCTGCACAAGGCTAAAAGGTTTTAACTTGGGTTAACTTACAAATGTATGGCTAGATTTACTATTTATCCGACAGGGTGTGAAATTCCAGCCAGTGACAGGCAATATCTAGTAGTCAGCAGGGCAGCTAAGTGATCCCATGGAAACAGACTGCATTGTGTTGTGGGATCTTTTGAAGATGAGTCTGACTTCAGCTTTTTGGATGTAAGCGTTAATATCTGACTGTTAGTTCATAATAAATTCAGGTAACAATATATATATATATATATATATATATATATATATATATATATATATATATATATATATGCATTAAATATATATTATGACTATATATTATATATACTAAAACATTTTAAAATTATGGTGTATAGGTGTCCATACGTGCATGCATCATATACAACATTTTTTTATTATGTTATAATAATAAAAGCACAAATGATATGATAACAATAATGAGAGGAGGATTGGAGTCTGACTGACAGCTTTGATCTTGTTATTCCACAGCCATGGGTTAGGAGATCATCAGTATAAATATATTACACTTCCTGTAATGGGGTATACAGATGGAGCAATCTTTATCTTGACTCTGATAACTAATCACTTAAGCCATTGAAAACCATTAAAAAGTCAAGTTAAAGTTTCTTGCCACTGTGAATTTGACGTGTTAAAAGTTAAGTTAAAGATCTCTACATCTGTATGTCCCATTTCTTACCAATTTTCTTAGCTATAAAATTACCGCCAAAATGCACATTTTATAAATATGCCCCATTAAGTTTTATGGCCAGCAGGTGGTGGTAATACAGTGCAGCACCACTTGATAAGCCATGACCATCACTTTGTCAGCATACTGTAGTAGATGCCAATAAGCAAATCCGCATCATAGCTCTATTCTGGAAATAATCTGTTTGGAGATATTTTATGTTCTTCAGTGCAGTTCCCTTAATGGAGCACTTTGACACAAAAGTAATGCAGTATAATGTGAAGTTTTTTTTTTTTTATAAATCAATTGTTTTTAACAAAAATGATGTAGACACTGAGGGTATGTTCACACGCACTAAATACGGACGTAATTCGGGCGTTTTTGCCCCGAATTACATCCGAAAATAGCGCCTCAATAGCGCTGACAAACATCTGCCCATTGAAAGCAATGGGCAGACGTTTGTCTGTTCACACGAGGCGTAATTTACGCGCCGCTGTCAAATGACGGCGCGTAAATAGATGCCCGTGTCAAAGAAGTGACCTGTCACTTCTTTGGCCGTAATTGAAGCCGTTATTCATTGACTCCAATGAATAGCAGCGCCAATTACGTCCGTAATGGAGGCGGCATTCAAGCGCCTGCACATGCCATTACGGCTGAAATTACGGGGATGTTTTCAGGCTGAAACATCCCCGTAATTTCAGCCGTTACGGACGCCCTCGTGTGAACATACCCTAACATGTAAGACTCAATTATCGCTCTCTTTTGGATTTCTTAGGCGTTTATCTTCAAGACCACATGGCAGAGAAGGCACCTCTTCACGGCACCATATTACAGATATATTCTCCCCTAGAAGCAGTCCTCGGATCCTTTTAAGAAGGTCTGTCAAATATACAGTACTCCCTCATTTTCTAAATCCAGAAATGTCTACAATGGAGCTTACTCCTGTATTAAATTAGTATTGCTAGTGTCTGCATACTACTGTACAATTAAACATAAAAGCTAACACCAGCTGGATTATGGCCAATAACCAGTACAGATATTATGAATGACACTTGAAAACAATTTAAGAAGATACAGTGCTTTGAAAAGGTATCCCCCCCCCACTTAGAGATGTTCCCATAATTGCATATTTCAACATCTAAGCAGCATGTAATATTAGACAAAAATAAATGGAACAAACACAATTGAAAAGAATCAACCCTTTTACTGGGTTTGAATCTTGCAGTGACTGGTCTGTTTGAGAGGTTCAGCAGACATAGAACTTTCGCCGATTTGCCAATTTTGCCAATTTTGCTGGGAATTGGCAAAAAGAACAGACAATCGGAAGTCTACTTTTCAATCATGTCAAGCATAACACAGGCTTAGGCCCCATGCACGCAACCGTAATTTTGGTCTGCAATTACGGACCGGAATTGTGGATCAAAATACGGTTGCATTGATTTCTATGGCTCACGTGTATTTACGGGAAGGTGTCTGGGCCGTAAAAAGCTTCCGTAAAAAATAGTAAATGTGCTCCCTTACTTTATAATGTGAGAATGGCCCGCAAATGCGGGTGACTGTCCGCGGCCATCCATGGCTGTGCCCGTAATCACGAACCGTGATTACGGGCACGGTTGTGTGCATGGGGCCTTAGGCTGGGTTCCCACACAGCATAAACACTTCAGAATTTCCGCAACGGAATTCTGTGCAGAAATTCTGCAGCAGTGACAGCAGCAGCATAGTGGATGATATTTTTCAAATCTCAGCCACATGCTGCGGAAAAAAAATGCAGAAAAGTTGTGTGGAGAGTGTTCTGCGGTGCAACATTCAAATCCTCAGCATGTCAATTTCTGCTGCGTATTCTGAGTGGAGATGCTGCGTGTTTGGTCGGTCTATAAACTTAAATAGGAAGCATAAATTCTGCACTAAAAATCGCAAGTTGGGTTTTGTTGCAGTATTTACCGTGGAAAACGGAAGAAAATTAGCAGGGGCACATAAAGTTTGCTATAATCAATGCTTCACACGCAATGAAGTCCGCAGATGTTATGTAGATGTTATGTAGATGTTATGTGTGCTGCGGAGCGTATTGGTTTTACTAACATGACATGACATGACATGACATTTCTTCATTCTGGCTGGACCTATGTATTTCTAGGTCTACAGCCAGACTGAGGAAGTCAATGGGGCTCCCGTAATTACGGGTGTCTACGTGTGTGCACCCATAATTACGGGTGATTACGTGTGTGCAACCATAATTACGGGTAACTACGTGTGTGCACACGTAATTACGGGAGCGTTGCCAGGCGACGTCAGTAAATAATCACTGTCCAGGGTGCTGAAAGAGTTAAGCGATAGGCATTAACTGTTTCTGCACCCTGGCCAGTGACTACCGATCACAATATACATCAACCTGTAAAAAAAATTGAAGTTCATACTTACCGATAACTCCCTGCTTCTTCCTCCAGTCCGGCTTCCCAGGATGACGTTTCAGTCTAAGTGATGGCTGCAGCCAATCACAGGCTGCAGCGGTCACATGGACTGCCGCGTCATCCAGGGAGGTCGGGCTGGATGTCGAAAGAGGGACGCGTCACCAAGACAACGGCCGGTAAATATGAAATTCTTTTACTTTCACTAGGGAAAGTGCTGTCCCTTCTCTCTATCCTGCACTGATAGAGAGAAGGGAAGTACTTTGACCTCAATACGCAACGGCTAGTCCGCATCAATTTAATGCCCATCTTGGGCAGAGCCGCAACAGAATCTGCAATGCAGATTCTGTGCGGCATTGATGCGGACAGTTGCGGAAGAAATACGCCATGTCTGGGCATGCCCTAAGGCTATGTTCACAGAGGGCGGATTCACTGCGTAAAGGTACACAGCGTATCTGCCCTGGGCCATGCAGGGAATTGCAGCCAAAAAAAAGCACCAAATTGTGGTGCAGTTTTTCAGCCAGAATGTCTGCTGCGGAAAACAGTAGGTAAAAAAAAAGGGAAGGCTATACTTACCCATAGCCATGACTGACCCGTCCCTCTGACATACTGAATCTCAGCCTCCTGGGATTACGTTTAATCCCTTGTGACCGCTGCAGCCTGTAATTGGCTGCAGCAGTCACATGGGATGAAATTTCATCCCTGAAAGCAGGACTGGACGCAGAAGCAAAGAGATGAGGATAAGTATCACCTTTTTTAAAAAAAAGATTGGTGTAATTTTGTACTTTTGTTAACAGTTTTTTCTCACATTTTTTTATTACTCAGCCTAGCTTGCATGTGCAAAAAATTAGTCATTTTTTTAAATGTGAAAACAGAATTCATCTTCCATTTCTGTTTCACCATGGCACTGTGCAGTTGGATAACACCTTACCTTTTGGATCCCCTTCTGGTATTAGCTCTAAAAAAACAGCCAAAAACTGCATCAAAACTCTGTGTGTGTGATCCTGGCCTTACGGTGTATTTACACGCGATGGTTTTGTGGCCACAATTTTCGTAACTGCTTTTTTTTGTAACAATTATGTGCAAATCACTGCAAAAATAACGCCACATGTAAATACACTTTTATGCCACTTTGACACGACAGTATTTTGATCAGTATTTTTCTTCAGTATTTGCATACCTCCCAGCCGTCCCAGATTCAGCAGGACAGTGATGTCGGACTTTCAACTATGGGGTCCCTGGCCAGAGCAACACAAGCACTCTGTCAGGGGGCTCCTGTCTTCTAAAATCCCTTGACGTCACTGTCCAAAAGGGATGAAAATTTGGAGAGGCACTGATGCAAAACAGCCATGAAAAACTGACAGTTGATCAGTTTTTAATAGCCTTTTATTTTATTATTTTTTTATTAGGCACTATGGGGAATTATACTGTATATGGCAGCTAAGGTGGCATTATACTGTATGTAGAAAGCTATGGGGCATTATACTGTTTGGGGGCATTTGTGTGGGCATTATACTGTATGGGGGCATCTGTGTGGGCATTATACTGTATGGGAACTGCTATGGGGGAATTATACCGTATGGGGCAGCTATGGGGAATTATACTGTATAGGGGCAGCTAAGGGGGCATTAAACTGTATGTAGAAAGCTAAAGGGACATTATACTGCGGGGCATTTGTGTGGGCATTATGCTGTATGGGGCAGCTATGGGGGCATTATACTGTATAGGAACTGCTATAAGGCATTATTCTGTATGGAGGCAGCTATGGGGGCATTATACTGTATGTTGGCAGCTGTTTGGCATTATAATATGCGAGAGGCACTATGGGGTACTATACTGTGGGGGGCAGCAATACGGGAATTATACAGTGGGGGGTTCTATAGGTGCATTACATTATGCTATGGGAAGGCACTGTGGGAACATAATTGTAAAGGATTTGCCAGGCACAGCTTCTGTGTATACGCCCATAGATAATCAGTCTGCACCTGCTTCTATGTCTGTGAGACTGACTCCATCTTCCACCACTCAGGATGGCAGGCTTAGGAGTGGGAGAGCCTATCACAGCCTGGCCAGACGGAGCTAGCTCCCACCCTCTGTCTATTTATACCTGCCTTTCCTGTTCCTCCTTGCTTGTGATTCTTCTCGTGTGGTTTCCTGGCCCTGCTGCAGCTTCTGAACTATTTGACCCTGCTTCATACTGACCCTGGCTTACTGACTACTCTCCTGCTCTGCGTTTGGTACCTCGTACACTCCTGGTTTGACTCGGCTCGTTCACCACTCTTGTTGCTCACGGTGTTGCCGTGGGCAACTGCCCCATTTCCCTTAGCTTTGTGTACCCTTGTCTGTTTGTCTGTCGTGCACTTACTGAGCGTAGGGACCGTCGCCCAGTTGTACCCAGTCAACTAGGGCGGGTCGTTGCAAGTAGGCAGGGACTGAGTGGCGGGTAGATTAGGGCTCACTTGTCTGTTTCCCTACCCCCACCATTACATAATCACAAGCCCATATACCTAGGCTACCCTGGTCCCTCACAATACTATGGACCCCCTTGAGACCCTGGCTCAGCAAATGCAGGGTCTCTCCCTACAGGTCCAGGCCCCGGCTCAGAGGGTCAACCAGCCTGACGCTGAGGGACACCTCACCTCTTGAACACCACCTCAAGTTGCCAGACCGGTTCTCAGGGGACCGGAGGACTTTTCTCTCCTTTCGGGAGAGTTGTAGGCTCTACTTTCGCTTAAAGCCTCACTCCTCAGGTTCTGAGAGCCAGCGGGTGGGTATAATTATGTCCCGGCTCCAGGAAGGGTCCCAAGAATGGGCCTTCTCCTTGGCTCCTGACGCCCCTGAACTTTCCTCCGTTGATGTTTTCTTTTCTGCTCTCGGACTCATTTATGACGAGACTGACAGGACTGCCTTTGCCGAGAGTCAGCTGGTGACCTTACGTCAGGGTAAGAGACCTGTTGAGGAGTATAGCTCTGACTTTAGGAAGTGGTGCGTAGCTTCACGGTGGAATGACCCTGCCTTAAGGTGCCAGTTTAGGTTGGGTCTGTCGAACGCCCTGAAAGACCTGCTAGTTAGCTATCCCTCTTCTGACTCCCTTGACCAGGTTATGGCTTTAGCGGTACGACTTGACCGACGTCTCAGGGAACGACAACTTGAACGTTTTTGTGTTTTCCCCTCTGACTCCCCCATGATGCCTCCCGAGGTCCCGTTGCTTCGCTCTTCCACGGAAGACTCAGAGGTACCTATGCAACTCGGGGCCTCCGTGTCCCCCCAACAACGTAGAGAGTTCCGCAGGAAGAATGGTCTCTGCTTCTATTGTGGGGATGACAAGCATAAAGTGAACAACTGTCCTAAGCGTAAGAATGCAGCCGGAAAACTTCCGCGCCTAAGTGATCATCGGGGAGGTCACTTGTTCGCACAGGTATTTCCCGTAAATATGAAACGTAATAAAATCTTGCTTCCCTTTCAGGTCTCTTTTGGTGGTAGGTCTGCTACCGGCAGTGCCTTTGTGGATTCAGGGTCTTCTGCTAATATCATGTCTGTGGAATTTGCTATGTCTCTAGCTATGCCTTTGATTGATTTGCCTAAACCTGTCCCGGTAGTGGGTATCGACTCCACTCCTCTTGCTAATGGTTATTTTACACAGCATACCCCTGTTTTTGAACTCCTTGTTGGCTCCATGCATTTGGAGCAGTGCTCTGTACTGTTGATGCAGGGATTATCGTCCGATTTGGTTTTAGGCCTTCCCTGGTTGCAGTTGCATAATCCCACGTTTGACTGGAATACTGGGGAGCTTACCAAATGGGGTAATGAATGTTTGACGTCATGTTTTTCTGTTAATTCTATTTCTCCCCCTGAGGAGGTGAACACGCTACCTGAGTTTGTTCAGGACTTCGCTGATGTTTTCTCTAAGGAGGACTCCGAAGTGTTACCTCCTCATAGAGAATACGATTGCGCTATCGATTTGGTACCAGGAGGTAAGCTCCCTAAGGGTAGGATATTTAATCTCTCTTGTCCCGAACGTGAAGCCATGAGAGAGTATATCCAGGAATGCCTGGCCAAGGGTTACATTCGCCCCTCTACTTCTCCGGTAGGTGCTGGCTTCTTCTTCGTAGGGAAGAAGGATGGTGGTCTTAGGCCATACATTGACTACCGTAACTTGAATAAGGTCACTGTAAGGAACCAGTATCCCCTTCCTTTGATTCCTGATCTCTTTAATCAGGTTCAGGGGGCCCAATGGTTCTCTAAGTTTGATCTACGGGGGGCGTATAACCTTATCCGCATCAAAGAGGGGGATGAGTGGAAGACTGCGTTTAACACACCCGAAGGTCATTTCGAATACCTCGTCATGCCCTTTGGGTTGTGTAATGCTCCCGTGGTCTTCCAGAATTTCATAAATTATATTTTAAGAAATTACCTGGGGGTATTTCTTGTAGTGTACCTTGATGACATACTTGTGTTTTCCAAGGACTGGTCCTCCCACATTGAGCATGTCAGGAAGGTGCTCCAGGTCCTTCGGGAAAACAAACTGTTTGCGAAGACCGAAAAATGTGTGTTTGGGGTGCAGGAGATACCATTTTTGGGTCAAATCCTCACTCATGAATTCCGCATGGACCCCGCCAAGGTCCAGGCTGTGGCGGAATGGGTCCAACCTGCCTCCCTGAAGGCGTTACAGTGTTTCTTGGGGTTCGCTAATTATTACAGGAGATTTATTGCTAACTTCTCGGTCATCGCTAAGCCTCTTACGGACCTCACTCGCAAAGGTGCTGATCTCCTCCACTGGCCTCCTGAGGCTGTCCAGGCTTTTGAGGTCCTTAAGAAGTGCTTTATCTCGGCCCCGGTGCTGGTTCAGCCCAACCAAATGGAGCCATTTATCGTGAAGGTTGACGCATCCGAGGTTGGAGTGGGGGCTGTCTTGTCCCAGGGTACCAGGTCCCTCACCCATCTCCGTCCCTGTGCCTACTTCTCCAGGAAGTTTTCGCCCACTGAGAGTAACTATGATATTGGCAACCGCAAACTCTTAGCCATTAAATGGGCATTTGAAGAGTGGCGCCACTTCCTGGAGGGGGCTAGGCACCAGGTAACGGTCCTTACCGACCACAAGAATCTGGTTTTCCTAGAATCTGCCTGGAGGCTAAACCCGAGACAAGCTCGATGGGCGCTATTTTTTACCAGATTCAACTTTTTGGTTACCTACAGGGCTGGGTCTAAAAATATTAAGGCTGATGCACTGTCACGTAGCTTCATGGCCAGCCCTCCTTCGGAGGAAGATCCTGCTTGTATTTTGCCTCCAGGTATAATCATTTCTTCTATTGATTCTGATTTAGTCTCTGAAATTGCGGCTGATCATGGTTCAGCTCCCGGGAACCTTCCTGAGAACAAGCTGTTTGTTCCGCTGCAATTCCGGCTAAGGGTACTTAGGGAAAATCATGACTCCGCACTATCTGGTCATCCAGGCATCCTGGGTACCAAGCACCTCATTGCCAGAAACTATTGGTGGCCTGGGTTGCCTAAAGACGTTAAGGCCTACGTCGCCGCTTGTGAGGTTTGTGCTAGGTCCAAGACTCCCAGGTCCCGACCAGTGGGCTTACTATGTTCTTTGCCCATTCCCCAGAGACCTTGGACCCATATCTCCATGGATTTTATCACCGATTTGCCTCCATCTCAAGGCAAGTCGGTGGTGTGGGTTGTAGTAGACCGCTTCCGTAAGATGTGCCACTTTGTGCCCCTCAAGAAACTACCCAATGCTAAGACGTTAGCTACCTTGTTTGTCAAACACATCCTGCGTCTCCATGGGGTCCCTGTCAATATTGTTTCTGACAGAGGGGTACAATTTGTTTCATTGTTTTGGAGAGCCTTCTGTAAAAAGTTGGAGATTGATCTGTCCTTCTCCTCTGCCTTCCATCCTGAAACTAATGGCCAAACCGAGAGGACTAATCAGTCTCTAGAACAATATTTAAGGTGTTTTATCTCTGACTGTCAATATGATTGGGTCTCATTCATTCCCCTCGCCGAATTTTCCCTTAATAACCGGGTCAGTAACTCGTCAGGGGTCTCCCCCTTTTTCTGTAATTTTGGGTTTAATCCACGGTTCTCCAGCGTTTCAACCTGGTAGTTCCAACAATCCCGAGGTAGAGGTCGTGCATCGGGAACTGTGCACAGTCTGGGCCCAGGTTCAGAAGAACCTAGAGGCGTCCCAGAGCATACAAAAAACTCAGGCAGATAGAAGATGTTCTGCTAACCCCTTGTTTATGGTCGGGGATCTGGTGTGGTTATCGTCAAAGAACTTGCGCCTTAAGGTCCCGTCCAAGAAGTTTGCTCCCCGGTTTATAGGGGCGTATAAGGTCATTGAAGTCCTCAATCCTGTCTCCTTCCGACTGGAGTTGCCCCCATCTTTTTGAGTACACGACGTGTTTCATGCCTCCCTCCTTAAACGCTGCTCCCCGTCCTTGGCTCCCTCGAGGAAACCTCCTGTCCCCGTTATCACCCCTGAGGGGGTGGAATTCGAGGTGGCCAAGATTGTGGACAGCAAGATGGTCCAAGGCTCCCTCCAGTACCTGGTCCATTGGAGAGGATACGGGCCTGAGGAGAGGACTTGGGTACCCACCCGGGATGTTCACGCTGGGGTATTGGTCAGGAAGTTCCACCTTCGTTTCCCCAATAAACCAGATCCACCTAGAAAGGGTCCGGTGGCCCCTCATAAAAGGGGGGGGGGGTACTGTAAAGGATCTGCCAGGCACAGCTTCTGTATCTACGCCCATAGGTAATCAGTCTGCACCTGCTTCTATGTCTGTGAGACTGACTCCATCCTCCACCACTCAGGATGGCAGGCTTAGGAGTGGGAGAGCCTATCACAGCCTGGCCAGACGGAGCTAGCTCCCACCCTCTGTCTATTTATACCTGCCTTTCCTGTTCCTCCTTGCTTGTGATTCTTCTCATGTGGTTTCCTGGCCCTGCTGCAGCTTCTGAACTATTTGACCCTGCTTCATACTGACCCTGGCTTACTGACTACTCTCCTGCTCTGCGTTTGGTACCTCGTACAATCCTGGTTTGACTCGGCTTGTTTACTACTCTCCTGCTCAGCGTTTGGTACCTCGTACACTCCTGGTTTGACTCGGCTCGTTCACCACTCTTGTTGCTCACGGTGTTGCCGTGGGCAACTGCCCCATTTCCCTTAGCTTTGTGTACCCTTGTCTATTTGTCTGTCGTGCACTTACTGAGCGTAGGGACCGTCGCCCAGTTCTACCCCGTCGCCTAGGGCGGGTCGTTGCAAGTAGGCAGGGACAGAGTGGCGGGTAGATTAGGGCTCACTTGTCTGTTTCCCTACCCCCACCATTGCAATAATGCTGTGTGGGCTGAATTGGGTGTGTATGGATGGGGTTAGAGGCATGGCTTAAAAGGAAAAGAATTTGTATCGGGAAAATGAAAAGACATCACCTCCAGCCAGGAGGCGATGTCTTTTTATTCTCCCGACACTTCGGTAAATTTACTGTGGGAGTGACAGCACAGCGTGATCTCGCGACATCACGCTGTGCTGTCACTTACTCCTACAGTAACTTTACCGGAGTGTCAGGAGAATGAAAAGATATCGCCTCCAGCAAGGAGGCAATGTCTTTTCATTTTCCTTACACTCTGGTAAAGTTAATGTGGGAGTAAGTGACAGCGCAGCGTGATCTCGCGAGATCACGCTGTGCTGTGAGTACAGCTGAACATGAATGAAGTGTATAACGCTGATTGGTCAGCATCATACACGTCTCTTTACCACGCCCACTTGGTGAAAAGTAAAAAAACGGCCACTTGGTCATTAAGAACAAATTTGCATAACACTTTAAATGCTAATAACTTTGTCAAAAATAAATGTTTTTTTTTTAAAAAAAAAACAACACATTACTTATCTACATTAAAGCGCCTATTAGATTAGGTAGAAGATAGGGTAGTTATAATCTGGTGGGGCGGAAAAAATTAAAACGAAAATCCCAAAAATTGTTAAAGATTTGTTCCTCTTCTGTGTTTTGGACTCACGATTGGTTTTGCCTTAAAAATACTGATGCAAAATACTGACCAAAATACTGCCTTGTCAAAATAGCCGAAGGTTGGGTTCACACGCTTCAGCAGTGGGCTACATGGCCAAAAACCACATAGCAAAACTGTAGCAATTTGCAGTACAATGTAGGTGGTTTTTGTTGAGTGGTACACTACCACAATGTGTGAACCCAGTATTAGGGCTCACCGTAGTGGTGTGCACGGCCCATGATTTGCGGCTCGGACAGCCGCGGAGTGTCACCCACGGGCCGCCTGCAAATCACAGGCCGTGCACATTCATTTCAATGAGCCTGGACCGCAAAATGCGGCCGTAATAAGACATGTCCTATCTTTTTGCGGTCCAGGCTCCCGGGCAATGCACGAACCTTGGAAACCACTGCCGTGCACATGGGCCCATAAAAATTAATGCGACCGCAATTCACCCGCAGATTGCGCTTGATTTGCGGAAACAAAAACACTTTCGTGTGCATGATGCCTTACCCTGTTTTAATCATTTACACCTGATCTGCTGTACCTGTATCTAATTTTATGTCTTCAATATAAATGTGTACTTACTTTTTGCTATATTTTTTTAACATTACTTTTTTATTTATTTACATTTTTTATTACAATGTGCGATTTTTTAAAAACGATATCTATATCAATATATCTATATGTTAGTACATTAATACACAGGAAATGAATATGCCCTAACAATAGGGACTATAGATAGACAGCCCTGGGGACCTTCAATGGACCCTTGGCTGTCTGCCCACACAAGATCCCCCTCTCATGTGATTCTTAATACGACTTAACAAGACTCTGTTCACACCACATTTTTTACATCCTGTTGAAAGGTACTGTTTTTTATGTTGGGCAAATTTACCATTAAATCTGTCCTATTTATTAACAATTCAAGTCAATGACAACAGGATGCAACAGGATATACATCCTGTTGCCTCCCGTTTTTAACTGGTTCCCGACCGCTGGCTGTATTTTTACCCTAATATAGGCATGTAATATATTAAAATTTACGGTAAACAATGACGATTACAAATAAAAGGTCAATTTTAGTGTAAAACTATGTTATTAACAAAAAAATAGCTGAAACGTAAAAAAGCTTTTTTTTTTAGTATTATTTTCAAACTTTATGAATAAAAATTCTAAAATACCAAAAAAGGTGTGTATAAAAATGATAAAAAAAGAAACCTGCATTGTCTACGGAAAAAAACGTCGCAAAAATCACATCGTTAGCTCAACAAATAAAAAAGTTATAGCCATTTAACTAATAAGTGCTAAAAATGGCTAAACGGTGTCTGGTCCTGAAGGCGCAAAATAGCCCGGTCCTGAACTGGTTAAGATAACTTTATTCCTTATCCTAAAAAAAAAACACAAAAAAAACAATACATTTCAACAGGTTCCAAAATGTGGTTTGAACAGAGCTTAAGGCATACATGAATGTCAAAGACAGTGTGTGCTGTTGAGCTTTCTGGTGTTCCCTTTCCCTTTGGCCTTGTCCCAAATACTTGAGACGGTATCTTGTCACCTAAACTGATAGGTCCTGGTGACATGAATCTGATAAGTGTAGCTGGACTTAGCATGCCTAGATTTATTGATGCTTTCTTGTGTGATTGAAAATCATGTACCTTGCAGCTCTCATTTGCCTCTGTGTTGTCATGATATAGTACACCAAAGTAAGTTAACACTAACTGGCATTAGTAAGGCAATGCATGAGTGCCACAGTGATTATTAGGGACAGCCAAAATAAGTCGGCAGAAAACAACTATAATGCATTGTCAAAAAACAACGATAAAGAAGAAAATGTTCTATATAAACCTATATAATTATATCTAAAGGGTAATCCCAAATCATTGATATTCATGGCATATCCACTGGATGTCCCACACATGTTTGATAGATGTGGCTCCCAGCTCTAGGACGCGCCTACGCGTTTCAGACGCTTCTTGCGTCCTTATTCATGGCTAATACATTAGCCATGAATAAGGACGCAAGAAGCGTCTGAAACGCATAGGCGCACTTTACATACGATATTTCTCCTTATACTATGGGATTTTTCAATTCAACTAAGTCCTATTTTTTAGACTTTAAATAAATTAAACTTGGAACGATTTTTCCATTTTATGCATCCACGCTGGATCCAACTTTTTCTCCCTAGGTGGCCACCACATCATGGCAGAGAATAGTTGGAAGAGGTGGCAGCGCATTTGGCCGGCTCTCGGTACTAATTTCTATGGAAGTTATGGCAACAGCTGAGTAAGCATGTTTGGCTGTTTCTGTAACTCTAATTGTGCAGAATGGAAAGTGTGCTCATGTGCACAATCTCCATTCATTCACCGCCTTGATGCGGAGGCTGACTCAACAAGCAGAACTCTGGGACCCTGGGACCCAAATCTATCAGTTATTTATGGCATATTCTGTGAATATTCCATAAATGTCTAAGATGGGAATAACCCTGTAGGTCGGGTTCCCATGGGTCAGATAAGCTGCAATAAACTAGCTCATATCGTCTGAAAAACCGCACCACGATAAAGCAGCCCTAGAAAAAAAATAATTCATATTTACTCTGGTTGTGGTCATGGTGACGCGTGCCTCCATTGTCGTGCAGTTCGGCCTCCGAGGATGACACTGCAGTACATCGGACAGCAGTCACATGGGATGAAATGTCATCCCAGGAGGCCAACCTGGAAAAAAACCAGAAGAAAGTGTCGCTATGACAACGCCCGGGTGGTAAGTATAAGCTTTTTTTTTCTGAGTTGCGATTTTTGCGCTGTGCATCTGACGCATAAATCGCAACACTTGACATTCCAATTGAACTCAATGGCGAAAACCCGCAAGAGAAAAGCAACAAAAATGCAGCATGTAAAATCCGCACCGCGGTTCAATTTATCAACGTTTTAACTGCGTTTTTTATTGCAGTGTGAGCATTAGATTTTCTAAATCTCATTCACTTTGCTGCTACTGTAATTTGCACACAGAATTCCATTGTTACACTAAGTGGGAACCTGGCCTTAAAGGTCCCTGTCAGTTTATACAACATCTGACAAGTCATAAAGTCATAAAGGGAACATTGCACCAAAAAAAAATAATTCATGCATATTGAAAAAGTCGAAAATCGTTATTAGATATAAATTAAATACAATTCATAATATAGAAATAATACCAACATACACATACAAACTAGTCCTTTATATTTATTCCCACTTGTGTTTAAAAAAACATTTAAAAAAATGTTTTTTCTGAGAATTTTTCCCAACAATACAGAATAAGGGCTCATTTACACGAGCGTGTTATACGTCCGTGCAACACGCGTGATTTTCACGCGCGTCGCACGGACCTATGTTAGTCTATGTGGCCGTGCAGACAGGTGCGTGATTTTTACGCAGCGTGAGTCCGCTGCGAAAAACTCACGACATGTTCTATATTTGTGCGCTGTTCGCGCATCATGCACCCATTGAAGTCAATGGGTGCGTGAAAACCATGCATGTCACACGGAAGCACTTCAGTCCAGGGATGCGTTCCACTTGGCGTATTTCCGGTAATCCGCCATCTTGCGCATGCGCATTGTTGATCGCGGGACGCTGTTGTTTGCTCCACGCACCTCTGAGAGCTGACACAGTAAGTTCTACTTTTCTAATTATTACAATCATTTTTGAATACATTATTTGCCTCTGCTCCTCCTCCCCTTCATTGTGAGTTAATGCTACTGATTGAGATAATTATAATCTTTCTTATTGATTTCTTGCACTATCTATTTAGTATTGAGAGCTGTTGTACTTAAATATACTTATCATGTTATATTGATTCACATATTTTCACTGTTTTTATGATCATGTCTCTAGATGGATTGATTTATAATATATGTATTGTTAATTGTACTATATACTGTATATCCTGTGTACCCCTATATATATACCTGACACTGTGCACTTTTTGAATTAGCTTGAGAAAGGTTCAGGTGTGAACCAAAACGTTGCTCATTCTTCCCACCTTATGGTGAATAAACCAACATCCCCCCAACTTTGAAGTCCTGGTGCTGTTACTTGTCTCCTGCTGTTTATATATTTATATATGGGGTACATATATTTAATGATGATGGGGATCACATTAGATATCTGAGGTGCGGTCACAGGATTCTCTGACCACACCTCAGATAAAGCAGGTGGGCGTTATAAACTAAATGGGAAGAGAGAACTAGTGGGGAGGGCCAATAGACACAGAGGGGGCGGAATAATTAGTAAAGAACAGACCTGTGTCGTTACGTAGGTCAGTGAGGTATCGACACAGGTCTATGTGCATAGTAAGGGTATGTTCACACGCACTAATTACGGACGTAATTCGGGCGTTTTTGCCCCGAATTACGTCCGAAAATAGCGCAGAAAATAGCGCTGACAAACATCTGCCCATTGAAAGCAATGGGCAGACGTTTGTCTGTTCACACGAGGCGGAATTTACGCGCCGCTGTCAAATGACGGCGCGTAAATAGACGCCCGCGTCAAAGAAGTGACCTGTCACTTCTTTGGCCGTAATTGGAGCCGTTATTCATTGACTCCAATGAATAGCAGCGCCAATTACGTCCGTAATTGACGCGGCGTTCAAGCGCCTGCACATGCCGGTACGGCTGAAATTACGGGGATGTTTTCAGGCTGAAACATCCCCGTAATTTCAGCCGTTACGGACGCCCTCGTGTGAACATACCCTTACTCTCGTGCATGAGCCTGTGTCGAGAGAAAAAAATAGACAGATGAAAATCAGAACTTCCGGCGGGGCAGAGCTAGGGAGAACAGGAAGGAGAGTGTTCAGATTTAATACAGACTATATATTAGGAACTTTATTAAATAGTTACATAGAATATTAGGTAAAAAAATGTTGTGTCCCTGGAAAATCCCCTTTAACGGGGTTGTCCAGGATTAGAAATAAAATATTTTTTTCCCAAAACAGTGCCATTCTTGTCTATAGGCTGTTTCTGTGCAATACTGGACATAGCTCACGGACAAGAGTGCCGTTCTTTTATAATATGAAAAGAACTGGATAACTCTTTAACTGAGAGCAAGAGATTTTGAAAGGTTAAAATAATTAAAGCACAAAATACAGCACTTTATTAAATTGTATAACTTTTGTTTAAATAATGACTTACCTTTAATTACATCAAGCCGGAAAACCCCTTTAAATGTTTTGTTAAAACAGGAAATCAAGGATTGCTTATTGGTATTTTAAAGTGTACCTATACTTTCAAAAAACTTTTGACATGTCATAGTAAATATCAGAAGTTTCGATCGGTGGGGTGCGAGCACTGAGACCCCCACCGATTGCTAAAACTAAGCGGCAGAAGAACTCAGATGAACGCTGTGCCGCTTAGGTTCTGCTCAACTCTGCTTGGCTTTCTTTAGAAAGGGCTCAATAGAAAGTCTATGAGTCCCTACACTGCCCGCTTGGCTTTCCGAGGAAAACCAAACAGAGCCGAGCAGAAAGGAAGCGGCACAGCGCTCACCTGAGCACTTCTGTCGCTTCGTTTTAGTGATCTGTGGGGGTCTCAGTGCTCGGACCCCCACCAATCAAAACTTCCGACATGGCATTATAACATGTCAAAGGTTTTTTGAAAGTATAGGTACACTTTAAGAACATTTTTATTTTGCAAAATTCTATGCACAGTGATTTTTATGTACATGGCTTTATCTTTATCTTACATAGTACATGCATTGACACCGTAAAATTCTATGTTTTTTTTTTAACAAGGGTAAACAATGTCAACAGGAGATAAAAATAGCAGCAGTATGATCTCAGACTGGAAGTTACATAGTGGAAGCAGATGCAAAAGGATTAAACACACATACAGTGTGCTGTCACTACATACCGGTTAGCTTAAGCTTGCCAAGATTACTCAATTATGACAGCTATGGAATCTTTGACTATCTATTGTATATGTATGAGGTTCAGTAGAATCAACAGAAACAGAATGATTGGAACTTGCTATACACATTTTAAAAGAACATCAGACAGGCAACTTAAAAGATGTACAACTGTGTAAAAACATGGGCTGGATTTCTGTAATAACCTTTATGATAATGTAACAAGATGAGCTGCAGCAGCTGCGGATGAAACAGAGTAATGTTCCAATACCGCTATGATAGTCTTAAACATAGAAAACGTAAGGCATATTTGCTTAGACATATGTAATGTTAGACTATATACTCTTATCCTTTACCTTATTTTTTTTATATCCCTGTGTGTAACATTTCTATATAAGTTACATGGAGCTGTCCATTGATTAGATATTCTTGCTTGTTTCTGCATGTTGATTTATGGCATCATCATAGGCTGCATTATACAATGTAGGCACTAAAGAGGAACTGTCAGCTCTCCCGACATCTGTTTTAGTAAATACATGTATTCCTCTTAAAATGACAATTCTGAAGAATCTTTTCTTTTAGAACACATCCGTATTGTACAGTTCCTCAGTTATTGCTCCTGGAAATGTAGGAATAAATTGACAACTGTGTTTTACCATTCTCCTGTCAATAGGGTGTGTCCTTACACAGTCTGACAAACACTGTCCAATTAAAGCTGACCGTCAGACTTTGTAACAATACACTCTTTTAACAAGGAACAAGGGGAATGATACTGCCTAGTTGTCATTTTATTCATACTCTTCTAGGTGGAATTTAAGAGGAACAACACAGAAAAGATGTTCCCAAATTGTCATTTCATGGTGTGATG
The DNA here is from genome assembly GCF_050947455.1 of Rhinoderma darwinii. NCBI lineage: Eukaryota > Metazoa > Chordata > Amphibia > Anura > Rhinodermatidae > Rhinoderma > Rhinoderma darwinii. Next base: position 349,655,550 of record NC_134688.1, read on the forward strand.
GATGATAAATTTGCTTATATTCTCTGTATTAAATTACATTATGAATTATCAATCAAACCGAATTACGAAGATATTTATCCTCCATTTTTTAATGACCTTTCCTCTACATATCTCTGCTTGAGTCTGCAAAAATATGTTATTATTGTGTATTATTCTTATGGCCTTCAAAATGTTCAAATGGCGGTCTGGCTGAACGCCCAGACATAAAGTGCAACTATTTCTCTTTATCTTATGTACTCCTTCTATGGAAAGAACAGCTCTATTGTATACTTGTCTCCAGGTGTAATTTTGATGTCAGCATTTTAATGATGAATTATAATAATGCTGTAAAGGATCTGCCAGGCACAGCTTCGGGGTTAACGCCCATAGGTAATCAGTCTGCACCTGAATCTACGTCTCTGAGACTGACTCCATCTTCCACCACTCAGGATGGCAGGCTTAGGAGTGGGAGAGCCTATCGCAGCCTGGCCAGACGGAGCTATCTCCGCCCTCTGTCTATTTATACCTGCCTTTCCTGTTCCTCCTTTGCTTGTGATTCTTTTCGTGTGGTTTCCTGGCCCAGCTACAGCTCCTAACTATTTGATCCTGCTCCATACTGCCCCTGGCTTACTGACTACTCTCCTGCTCTGCGTTTGGTACCTCGTGCTCTCCTGGTTTGACTTGGCTCGTTCACCACTCTGGTTGCTCACGGTGTTGCCGTGGGCAACTGCCCCTTTCCCTTTGCTTTGTATTCCCTTGTATGTTTGTCTCGTACACTTACTGAGCGTAGGGACCGCCTCCCAGTTGTACCCCGTCGCCTAGGGCGGGTCGTTGCAAGTAGGCAGGGACAGAGTGGCGGGTAGATTAGGGCTCACTAGTTCGTTTCCCTACCCCCGTCGTTACAAATGCATTTGAAATATTCTCATGGTCTGCTATTGGCTGAATAATAAGTGTAGAAGTACCTCTTGGAGGGCTCTTGGCCTCTAATTGTGCCCTGATGTACACCTCCAATATGATTTAGGTACAAAGAAAAAAGGGGGAAAAGGGAATTGTGAGGAAAAGAAGGGCAAGGAGCATTAGGATCAAAGGATCTCTAGATAAAATAGATAGACCGGCTTAGGACGGTATATTGTACCTAACAGGGATAGGGTGAGCGGTCCTTCATTGAGAACACCCAATTGTATTATCAAATCCCATTTGACGTGTGCCACCAAATTGATAGTTAAATGGGAATAGAGGGGGAAGGTGCATAGATCAAATTGCTGCAGTAAGGTGCTTACAGTGGCAGAACCGGATTAATACGTTTATCTCCCTGGAGCGCAACACCACATTTGTGTAATGGATTGCTCCAGAATTGAGCTATTATCCGATTGTGTTCCTCAGACCTACACTTGATGATGTATGGTGTAAATTTCTCAAATATGCCTATAGGCAATTGACTGCATAGCCCAGTATTGTGGCTCTTATGAGTGAGCAATGAGTCTGTTGTTTAGTTACCAGTTGTAAATACTTTTGAATGCCTCTTTATTGATTCTGGAAATCTGGCAATATAAGTCTGTTAGTCAATTTCCCGTGGGGAGATGCCTGTGAGTGCACTTTATTTTTTATTTTTAACAATAGCATTATTTATTGTAAAGATCTGGCAACATAGATCACTATAGATGACATCTTTTGTAGAACATAAAATGTGTTCTTTGATCGTATAGGACTTCCCTGCACCATCTTCAAACACCTTCATCTTCATTAAGATTTGACATGCCGTACAGGCCCCACATGGGAAAAATCCCGGGAATTTTTGAGGCTTTCTGTGAATACATTCTCTTTAGAAGTGGCTCTTGACTATATGCTGACCAATTGTATTATTCTTTCTGTAGCCTATTGAGGCTTTAGGACCTAGATGTTTTTGTACATCTTGGTCAAGAAGCAGGATCTTCCAGTGGTTGCTGCCCACTCCAGCATTGCTGCCAACATCACTGTCACTGTCCACATATGGACAATGACGTCAGCAGCAGTAGTGGAGTCCCCAAGCAGAGCAACAGCTGTTGCTCTGCCTGGGGACGCCTGTACTGCTGCCGATGTGACTGTCCATATATGGACAGTGATGTTAGCAGCAATGCTGGAGTCCCAAGGCAGAGCATCAGCTGATGCTCTGCCTGGGGACTCCCGTACTGCTGCCGACATCACTGTCCATATGTGGACAGTGACAGTGATGTTGGCAGCAATGCTGGAGTCCCCAGGCAGAGCATCAGCTGATGCTCTGCTCAAGAACTCCAGCGATAGGAAACCCCTGAAGTCACTGTCCATATATGGACAGTCACGTCGGCAGCAGTAGTGGAGTCCCCGAGCAGAGCATCAGCTGACGCTCTGCCTGGGGACTCCCGTACTGCTGCCAACGTCACTGTCCATATATGGACAGTGACGTGTTGGCCACAATGCTGGAGTCCAGAGGCAGAGCATCATCTGATGCTCTGCTCGTTAACTCCAGCTATAGGAAACCCCTGAAGTCACTGACCAAATGTCCGGAGCAGTGCTGGAGTCCTGAGCAAAGCGGGGACTCCAAGAATAAGCAATGTGACTGCCCTTTGCAGTCATGCCATTGATAACATGCCGACACGGCCCCACGTGGCTTTCTTCCTGTGCTGTTCGTGTTGGCCCGTCATCAATATTAGAAAAGCTCCAGGACACCCGGGAGCAATTCACCTGCCTTGATTGGCACCATTTAGTACCGAATTTTTAATTAAAGAACATTATTAAGTGACTTCTTTTTACATAAAAATATAAATGCAGAGCGCTACGTGAAATTTTTGGTGCCCAGGTAAGCTCCACTCCACTCCAAACATTTTCTACAGACTAGTACCTTCTAGTTCTTTTTATTTTCAGTCAGTTCCCTTCACAACGCTCAGCACACACCACACAGTAAAACCAGCGGCAGGCTCAGGGGGGCGGAGCAAGAAGAACCCTAACACTGATTGGCTGAGAGGCACAGCCAACCAGTATTAGGCTTAATTTCAGCAGCGCCGCTATCCCAATTCATTAACTGATTGCGATTCTGCTTGCTAGGCACGCTCTATCTGGTGGTCTTGGTCACCTAGTGGGCATCACTGTCAGATGTTGCACTGCATCTGACAGGGGGTGGAGCAAGAAGAACCCTAACACTGTTTGGCTGAGAGGCTCAGCCAACCAGTATTAGGCTTATTTTCAGCAGTGCCGCTGTCACGGATCATTAACTGGTCCGAAGATAGCGATGCTGCTTGCTAGGTCGGCGCCCTCTATCTGGTGGTCTTGGTCACCTAGTGAGCGTCAGTGTCAGATGTTGCACTGCATATGACAGTGACGCTGATTACTAGGTAATGAAGACCACCATACAGAGTAAACCTCGCTAGGGCCCTCCCCTCCTAATAAATTTTCTAAGTAATAGATTGGTGCGGGCACGCGGCAGATGGAGGGGCCTCCTACCACTCTGTGCTGTCATTGATAGCATCAATAACATATGTGAAGGAAGGGTGCCCAATCTGTGAGTTGCCGAAAATGCACAAGGAGGGTAGGGGGGCCCCTCCATATGCTACACGTCCATGTCGATCTATGTGCCGACCTGTGCGCACAGCGCTTAGGGCGGCTGAGCTGGCCCACACCCACTCCGGGCCCGTTTGCAGCCGAACCAACTACACCGGCGATATGTCCGCCCCTGATACCTTCCTATAACATCCAATTTCATACAAAGTTTTGTTTCTTCAGGTTTCATGTTGATTCATGTGGAATTTGAGAGAAAAACATTATGCAATGTTACATTGGCTATTGTATTATGGAGTTATTCTTCTCTGGAAACATTGCTCTACTGAGCTCTGAATATCTGAATATATTCAGAAATTGAATGGCTGGAATGCCAAACACCTGCAAAACTGTAATTGTTGCAATTAGACGGTTCTCTGAATAATTTAAAGTATAATGAACAGCTACTGTATATAAAATATTGGATTGTTGAATCTTACAGAACTATTTCTTAGTTAAATGCCGACCGTAAAATTTTTGCCAAAGTTTTAGCTATAAGATTGGGGAGGGTAAATAAGGCAAATTGTGGACGAAGACCAAATGGGATTTATGTCACAAGGTTCGAATATGTTTACTTTGAGAAAACTAGCTACAAGTCACCTGGACCAGTATTGTCTGTATGACTATAACTAGCGCTAAGTGTATTTATATTGTCTTACATTGATTGTGTTTGTGATATTTATTTATACTATATTGGTTAATATATGCAACACAATTTTAGATGTTATTGAATAAATATTCATAATTTCTATTTATCTTTCTTCCATAATCTAAAATGTCTGGAGGGCCGGTAAATTTTAATTTCATCCATGAATTACATAGACAATCATTCATCTGAATGACTTCATACAATTCTTCATTTCCCCTGCTGTGCCACGCCAAGGGAAGTATCTGTCTTGCCACGGTTTGCCCTGGCAAAACCAGCTGTTTGCCGGATGTATCATGAGCCAAAACAGCTGATCGCTGATACGGCTCCTATTAGAAGACAGTTGTCTGTATTGAGAAAACCCTTTAAAGCTATGACAAGTGGGTGGTACGTTTGGAAATTATATAGTTCTTTTAAAAATTAGGATTACCAATAAAATCACTGCTTGTTTATATTATCAGGTACCTTATTCTCAACAAGATAACCCCTTTTTTAAAAAGAAACCACCATTGTGATCTGTATAAGTTGCTGCCGCTTATGTCATACAGAACATCAAGTCCTCTATTTTAGAGTGTTTATATCTGAACGGACTTGAAGATTAACTGTTTTCTTAAGGAAAAGTGCCCATAGCTCAAAGTATCCAATCAGATGAAAAAATTAAAGCATGAATTTTATTGGTTGCTGTGGGCAACACTGACATTTTCTCCTAAAGCACTTTTATGTATAAGTACAGAAAATCAATGAGGGGATGTATAGATAGGACTGTTGGGTGCCAAGATTTTTAGGTTTTTTTTAAATCTTTTTGACAGCACAGAGAACATTGGGATAGATTTATCAATGTATTTTATGCCAGTTTTCTGATACAAGTATGTTGAAAAATATGGCATTCAGATCCTACACCATATTTATGAAGGCCCTGCACCACATTTTTCTAACACATACGAATGTATCAACGCTGGAAGCCGGCACTTAATAGCTCCAATCCTGGTCGTTTAACTCTTTGAGATACTGCAAAAAAAGAGAAAAAATACGTATGTAAAATATAGATCTAACACAAATATTTTGAATAAAAACTGTTTCTTTTTTTAATTAAAAGTCATTAAATATATAAAATACATAAATTATATTTTCCATAATCGTTACAACCCATACAATTTATTTAAAACATAATTTCAGAAGTTCGGAAAGCGACGAGAAAAAAAACCCACAAAAAACGATGGCGGAATTTTTAGCAAGGTCAACTTAAGAAAAAATGTATATAAATGAAAAGTAAATTTTTCTGTAAAAAAAAATATTTTTCAAATAAATACACCCCAGAATGCAAAAAAACAAGACGTCACACAGTAACGTCAGCTTAAAAATTAGGCTTTTCAGAATGCAGTGAGGCAAAAACAGAAAAATTAGCTACGTCCTGCTGGCCAAAATGACTTGCATCGGTAAGAGGTTAACCAATCTTTCCCAGTGTGCTCAGGATCCTCTAAAGAACAAACTGCAGATTTTTCTTTTAGTAATTTTCTTTCTATTATCTATCTTTTTTATCATCTTGATCGTTTATTTTTGCGGCCAGGCATTGATGTATAACCCTTCTGTTCTTATGCATTGGCTTGACTTGTTCCCAAATAATTCGTTTTGACAGCAGTCTACTGTAGTTACTTATGTCCAAAGATATTTAGACTAACATTTATTAAAACTTTGAAACTTGTACCCCTTTCCCTGTAGAGGAGAACCAAGACTTTTACCTGACTGTGCAGGCACTCAGAGCATGGATACAACAAAGCAAGATAGAGTTTCATTCAAGGGTAGGATTTCTGAATCTGAGTCTTGGTGGAGTCAAACACATTTTGTTCTTCAGTCTACTAGTTAACTAGATTCACGTCAGTGCTCTGAAAAGCCTTAATGTAAATATTCTGCAGGTCCAATTTCTAGAGAATACAATATTAGAAACAGGTAAGGTGTAATATTTTTTTGACTGTATATATTATACTATATATTTATATATATATATATATATACTATAATGCAAATAATTTAAGATAAAAATATTGAATTCTGATATTTGTCTTTCCTAGTTTGGATGAGTTTGTTTTATACTGTGCAATATTAATTTTGGGAAGATTTTGTTTGTGGCTTTTTCAATAAAAGATAATTAAAAATGTTTCACAAACATATGAATAACCATAAAAACAACAAATGACAATAGGACCAGGAATAATTTAATTTTAAAAACGACTTGTACTATTAACGCTTATTAATTGGAATAATTATCATTATAGCTATTAATAACATTATTATTATTATTATAACAGTAGCAGTAATGTTTTAAAATATTTATTTAATTACTAATTACGTTTTATTTTGTAGATGAACAATATGTAAATTTGCTAACATTACACTGTACAATCTGGGAATAAATTGAAAGAACAATCATATCCTGGTTACCCGACAAGGTCTGCCGTAAAGATTATTACAGGTAAGGAAAATATAGGAAGCTACATTCATAGAAATGCTAGCTATAAATTTCATAGAACGCCTGCTTAATAAACCCTCCTTAATTGTAATACATTACTGGGGGGCTTTGGACACATCATGATTCTTTGTTATGCAGTGTAATCATTTTTATAAAAACCTTGGAATAGCCATCATTTTTTGGGCTTTACCCAAGTACTTCCATAACATGGAAGCCAGAACAACACTAACGTTTCAAATGCCAGGTTACATTAGTATGCTGTATTAGGCTTTCCTTCATAGAAATTCGGAGACAAATCAAAATATAGAAAAAAATATGTTTTTATACTTTGGAAATTATTAGAACATAGTCTACATTGTGATTTAACTTTTTAAGTATTCGTTTCATGATTTGGAAATATTAATGTTGAGGATATTTTACTGTGGAGCTGATGCTAATAACATACCAGTAAGACACATAATGTTAGGCAGAATATTCATTGGTAATACAACCTGTTTTTATAAATGCCTTAAAAGCAGACATGTGTGTGATCATGTTTAAAGTTCTAATGACCACATCAAATTTACAAGGTCAAAAATTAAGAATGTTCATGTATTACAAGAAAGGCTTTGGGGATAATAAATTGGTAAAATAAGTTTATCTGTTATAGAGCTCCTATTTCTGCATTTATGGAATAATTTATGAATACATTTGTTATTATAATAGTTCTTGCAAGACATGTGCCTAATTAAAATTAAGGGAAAGTATCTATATTATTAAAATATTACTGTAATTTATGTATTTAGTATTACCACCTGTTAAGTACTTTAGAGAGGAAATGATAGATAGATAGATAGATAGATAGATAAATAGATAGATAGATAGATTTAAATATATGCCATAATTAGAATTTTGGACTAAATATATTATACAATATATGCTAAAACAATATTATAAGGGGCCTGAGTAATATTTAGGTTATAATTTTCTACTCATTCTGGGGAATTTATGAACTTTTTTACTGTAGATTTATGGAGTAGAAAAGTCACAAAGGGGTCCAAAAGTTGCAATTTGCCCTTTTATGACCCACCCACGGCACTTTTGTCCCGACAAGTTTATTATGATTTACGCAAAAAAACTGGTGGAAATTATAGTGGAAATCTACGCTAAGCTCCTAACTGGCGTAGATTTCACTCTGTGGGGCATAGCAAGGAATGATTAAATAAATAAAAACTAAAAAATTATACTCACATCTTTTTCCCTCTGGGTCCCCTCAGCATGATGCTGCTCATACAACATACATACGCCGGGTAGCGTCAGGACGTTGTACAGTGAATATAAAAAGTCTACACACCCCTGTTAAAATGCCAGGTTTTTGTGGTGTTACAAAATCAGTACAAGATGAATAATTTCAAAACATTTTCCACCTTTAATGTCACCTATAATTTGTACAATAGTATTGAAAAACAAACTGAAATCTTTTAGAGTGGAAAAATATAAATAAAGAACAAAAATAATGTGGTTGCATAAATATGCACACCCTTAACCTAATACTTTGTGGGATTAGCCTTTGACTTTATGACAGCATTCAGTCTTTTTGGGTAGAAGTCTATCAGCATAGCACATCTTGTTGGCAATTGTTGCCCATTCTTCCTTGCAAAAGCGATCCAAATCTGTCAGATTGTGAGGGCATCTCCTGTGTACATCCCTATTCAGGTCACCCCACAGATTTTCAATGGGATTCAGATCTGGACCATTCCAAAACTTTAATCTTCTTCTGGGGAAGCCGTTCTTCTGTTGATTTGGAGGTATGCTTTGGGTCGTTGTCGTGCTGAAAAGTGAAATGCCTCTTCATCTTCAGCTTTTTAGCAGAGGCCTGCAGGTTTTGTGCCAAAATTTAGTGATTTTATGGAACTCTTCATAATTCCCTCGACCTTGACTAAAGCCCCAGTTCCAGCTTTCTGAAAAACAGCCCCAAAGCATAATGCTGCCTCCTCCATGCTTCACAGTGGGTATGGTGTTCCTTTGGTGATGTGCAGTGTTGGCTTTGCGCCAAACATACCTTTTGGAATTATGGCCAAAAAGTTCAACATTGGTCTAATCAGACCATAACACGTTTTCGCACATGCTTTTGGCAGACTTGATGTAGGTCTTTGCAAAACATAGCCAGCTTGGATGTTTTTCTTTGTTAGAAAAGGCTTTTGTCTTGACACCCTACCCCACAGCCCAGACAGATGAAGAATACGGGAGATTGTTGTCAGATGCACTACACAACCAGTACCTGCTAGAAAGTCCTGCAGCTCCTTTAATGTCACTGTAGGCCTCTTGGTAGCCTCCTGGACCAATTTTTGTCTTGTCTTTTCATCAAGTTTTGAGGGATGTCCAGTTATTGGTAATGTCACTGTTGTGCCAAATGTAATCCACTTCAGGACCGTCTTCACTGTGTTCCATGGTATATCTAATGCCTTGGAAATTCTTTGGTACCTTTCTCCTGACTGATACATTATTGCAGTTTTGTTATTTTTATTTTTATCCTCTAAATGATTTTAGTTTGTTTTTCAGTGGAATTGTACAGATTATGGGTCACATTAAAGGTGGAAAAAGTTCTGAAATGCTTCATCTTGTTGTTAGGGATCTGCCAGGTACTTCATCTAGGTATACTCCTGGGATTAATCAATCCACACCTGAGGCCAGACCTGTTCGACTGACACCATCTCCCACCAACCAGGGTGGCAGGCTCGGGAGTGGGAGAGCCTATCGCGGCCTGGTCTGTCGGAGTTAGCTCCGCCCCCTGTCCTTTATTACCTGCCCTGTTCTCTCCCTCAGTGCTTGTAATTCTTTTGGATTCCTGGCCCCACTGCTGCTTGCTCCAGCCTGCTTCTGCCGTGCTTCTGCCTTGCTGCAGTTCTGCTTGTCCTGCTTTGCTTTGCCCCTGGCTTGCTTCTGTCTCCTTGCCCGCTTGTGTGTACTCACTTCGTCCTGGTCCTGACTGTCCGTTCGCCGCTCCGTTTCCTCGTGGCGTTCCGTGGCTACTGCCCCTTCCCTTGCATGTTCCCTGTTTGTTTCCCTGTGCACTTAGACAGCGTAGGGACCGCCGCCCAGTTGTACCTCGTCGCCTAGGGCGGGTCGTTGCAAGTAGGCAGGGACAGGGCGGTGGGTAGATTAGGGCTCACTTTCCCTTCACCTCCTTCCGGCCATTACATAATTACAAGCCCTTACCTAGTCTACCATTTCTCCTACGCTGACGCTATCATGGACCCCCTTGAGACCCTGGCCCAGCAGATGCAGGGCCTCTCCCTACAGGTCCAGGCCCTGGCCCAAAGGGTCAATCAGGGTGACGCTGCTTTAGTAGTACCCCTCACCTCTAGAACCCGACCTCAAGTTACCTGACCGGTTCTCAGGGGACCGTAAGACGTTTCTCTCCTTCCGGGAGAGTTGCAGACTGTATTTCCGCCTAAAGCCCCACTCCTCAGGTTCCGAGAACCAGCGGGTGGGTATCATCATATCCCGACTCCAGGAAGGGCCCCAAGAGTGGGCCTTCTCCTTGGCTCCTGACGCCCCTGAACTTTCCTCTGTTGATCGTTTTTTCTCTGCCCTCGGCCTCATTTACGACGAGACTGACAGGACTGCCTTAGCCGAGAGTCAGCTGGTGACCTTACGTCAGGGTAGGAGACCGGTTGAGGAATACTGTTCTGATTTTAGGAAGTGGTGCGTAGCTTCTCAGTGGAACGATCCGGCCCTAAGGTGCCAGTTTAGGTTAGGATTATCTGACGCCCTGAAGGATCTGCTGGTTAACTACCCCTCGTCTGACTCCCTTGACCAGGTTATGGCCCTAGCAGTACGACTTGACCGACGTCTCAGGGAACGTCAGCTAGAACGCTTCAGTGTGCTCCCCTCTGACTTTTCTGCGATCCCCCCCGAGGTCCCGTCTCCTCGCCCCTCCACGGAGGACTCGGAGGTACCTATGCAACTCGGGGCCTCCATGTCCCCTCGACAACGTAGGGAGTTTCGCAGAATGAATGGTCTCTGCTTCTACTGTGGGGACGACAAGCATCTACTGAACACCTGTCCCAGGCGCAAGAATAAGAAGCCGGAAAACTTCCGCGCCTAAGTGATCATCGGGGAGGTCACTTGGGCGCACAGGTATTTCCCGTTAATGTGAAACGCAATAAAATTTTGCTTCCCTTTCAGGTCTCGTTTGGTGGTCGGTCTGCCACGGGCAGTGCTTTCGTGGATTCAGGGTCATCTGCTAATATCATGTCTGCGGAATTTGCTATGTCTCTAAAGATGCCTTGTATTGATTTACCTTATCCTATCCCTGTAGTAGGAATCGACTCAACTCCCCTTGCTAATGGTTATTTTACTCAGCATACTCCTGTTTTTGAACTCCTTGTTGGCTCCATGCATTTGGAGCAGTGCTCTGTACTGGTGATGCAGGGATTATCGTCTGATCTGGTTTTAGGCCTTCACTGGTTGCAGTTGCATAATCCCACGTTTGATTGGAATACTGGGGATCTCACCAAATGGGGTAATGAATGTCTTATGTCATGTCTTTCTGTTAACTCTATTTCTCCCCGGGAGGAGGTAAACACGCTTCCTGAGTTTGTTCAGGATTTCGCCGATGTGTTTTCTAAGGAGGCCTCCGAGGTGTTGCCCCCCCATAGAGATTACGATTGCGCTATCGATTTGGTGCCTGGTGCCAAGCTTCCTAAGGGTAGGATATTTAATCTTTCATGTCCTGAACGTGAAGCCATGAGGGTGTATATCCAAGAATGCCTGGCCAAGGGTTTCATTCGCCCCTCGACTTCTCCTGTAGGTGCTGGCTTCTTCTTCGTGGGGAAGAAGGATGGTGGTCTTAGGCCGTGCATTGATTATCGTAACCTGAATAAGGTCACCGTAAGGAACCAGTACCCACTTCCTTTGATTCCGGATCTTTTTAATCAGGTTCAGGGAGCCCAATGGTTTTCTAAGTTCGATCTACGGGGGGCATATAACCTTATCCGCATCAAAGAGGGGGATGAGTGGAAAACTGCGTTCAACACACCCGAGGGTCATTTCGAATACCTGGTCATGCCCTTTGGGTTGTGTAATGCCCCTGCTGTCTTCCAGAATTTTATTAATGAAATCCTGAGAGAGTACCTGGGTAATTTTCTTGTTGTGTACCTTGATGACATACTGGTGTTTTCCAAGGACTGGTCCTCCCACGTGGAGCATGTCAGGAAGGTGCTCCAGGTCCTTCGGGAGAATAATCTGTTTGCTAAGACTGAAAAATGTGTCTTTGGGGTACAGGAGATACCATTTTTAGGGCAAATCCTCACTCCTCATGAATTCCGCATGGACCCTGCCAAGGTTCAGGCTGTGGCGGAATGGGTCCAACCTGCCTCCCTTAAGGCGTTACAGTGTTCTTTAGGGTTCGCCAACTATTACAGGAGATTTATTGCCAACTTCTCGGTCGTCGCTAAGCCTCTTACGGACCTTACCCGCAAGGGTGCTGATGTCCTCCATTGGCCCCCTGAGGCCGTCCTGGCCTTTGAGACCCTCAAGAAGTGCTTTATCTCGGCCCCCGTGCTGATTCAGCCCAACCAAGAGGAGCCATTTATTGTGGAGGTTGACGCATCCGAGGTCGGAGTGGGGGCCGTCTTGTCCCAGGGTACCAGCTCCCTCACCCATCTCCGCCCCTGTGCTTACTTCTCTAGGAAGTTTTCGCCCACGGAGAGTAACTATGATATTGGCAACCGCAAACTTCTAGCCATTAAATGGGCTTTTGAGGAGTGGCGGCACTTCCTGGAGGGGGCCAGACACCAGGTAACGGTCCTTACGGATCACAAGAATCTGGTTTTCCTAGAATCGGCCCGGAGGCTTAATCCTAGACAAGCTCGGTGGGCACTATTCTTTACCAGATTTAATTTCTTGGTTACCTATAGGGCTGGGTCCAAGAATATTAAGGCTGATGCTCTGTCACGTAGTTTCATGGCCAATCCTCCTTCTGAGAAGGATCCTGCTTGTATTTTACCCCCTGGTATAATCGTCTCTGCCACGGATTCTGATTTAGCTTCTGATATCGCGGCTGATCAGGGTGCAGCTCCCGGGAACGTCCCTGGGGACAAACTGTTTGTTCCCCTGCAATACCGGCTGAGGGTACTCAGGGAAAACCATGACTCCGCTCTATCTGGTCATCCTGGCATCTTGGGCACCAAACACCTCATTACCAGAAACTATTGGTGGCCTGGGTTGCCTAAAGACGTTAGGGCTTACGTCGCCGCTTGTGAGGTTTGCGCTAGGTCCAAAACCCCTAGGTCCCGACCTGTGGGTCTACTACGTTCCTTGCCCATTCCCCAGAGACCTTGGACCCATATCTCCATGGATTTTATCACCGATTTGCCTCCATCTCAGGGCAAGTCGGTGGTGTGGGTGGTAGTCGACCACTTCAGCAAGATGTGCCACTTTGTGCCCCTTAAGAAGCTACCTAACGCCAAGACGTTAGCTTCTTTGTTTGTGAAACACATCCTGCGTCTCCATGGGGCCCCAGTCAATATCGTTTCTGACAGAGGGGTACAATTTGTTTCCTTATTTTGGAGAGCTTTTTGTAAAAAGTTGGAGATTGATCTGTCCTTCTCCTCCGCCTTCCATCCCGAAACTAATGGCCAAACGGAAAGGACCAACCAATCCCTGGAACAATATTTAAGATGTTTCATCTCTGACTGTCAATTCGATTGGGTCTCATTCCTTCCCCTTGCTGAATTTTCCTTGAATAACCGGGTCAGTAACTCGTCAGGGGTCTCCCCGTTTTTCTGTAATTTCGGGTTTAACCCAAGATTCTCCTCCGTCTCCCCTGGTTGTTCCAATAATCCTGAGGTAGAGGATGTTCATCGGGAACTGTGCACTGTCTGGGCCCAGGTTCAGAAGAACCTAGAGGCGTCCCAGAGCGCACAAAAGATTCAGGCGGATAGTAGACGTTCTGCTAACCCCCGGTTTGTCGTCGGGGATTTGGTCTGGTTGTCGTCCAGGAACTTGCGCCTTAAGGTCCCGTCCAGGAAGTTTGCTCCCCGATTTATTGGACCTTATAAGATCATTGAAGTCCTCAACCCTGTATCCTTCCGTCTGGAGCTCCCCCCATCATTTCGCATACATGACGTCTTCCATGCCTCCCTCCTTAAACGCTGCTCCCCGTCCTGGTCCCCCTCGAGGATACCTCCTGTTCCCGTTCTCACCCCTGAGGGGGTGGAATTCGAGGTGGCCAAGATTATGGACAGTAGGATGGTCCAGGGCTCCCTCCAGTACCTGGTCCATTGGAGAGGATACGGGCCGGAGGAGAGGACTTGGGTACCTGCCCGTGATGTTCACGCTGGGGTATTGATCAGGAGGTTCCACCTTCTCTTCCCCACTAAACCGGGTCCCCTTAGTAAGGGTCCGGTGGCCCCTCATAAAAGGGGGAGTACTGTTAGGGATCTGCCAGGTACTTCATCTAGGTATACTCCTGGGATTAATCAATCCACACCTGAGGCCAGACCTGTTCGACTGACACCATCTCCCACCAACCAGGGTGGCAGGCTCAGGAGTGGGAGAGCCTATCGCGGCCTGGTCTGTCGGAGTTAGCTCCGCCCCCTGTCCTTTATTACCTGCCCTGTTCTCTCCCTCAGTGCTTGTAATTCTTTTGGATTCCTGGCCCCACTGCTGCTTGCTCCAGCCTGCTTCTGCCGTGCTTCTGCCTTGCTGCAGTTCTGCTTGTCCTGCTTTGCTTTGCCCCTGGCTTGCTTCTGTCTCCTTGCCCGCTTGGGTGTACTCACTTCGTCCTGGTCCTGACTGTCCGTTCGCCGCTCCGTTTCCTCGTGGCATTCCGTGGCTACTGCCCCTTTCCTTGCATGTTCCCTGTTTGTTTCCCTGTGCACTTAGACAGCGTAGGGACCGCCGCCCAGTTGTACCTCGTCGCCTAGGGCGGGTCGTTGCAAGTAGGCAGGGACAGGGCGGTGGGTAGATTAGGGCTCACTTTCCCTTCACCTCCTTCCGGCCATTACACTTGTACTTATTTTTTCACATGGCACAAACCTGGCATTTTAACAGGGGTGTGTAGACTTTTTATATCCACTGTATGTGATGATGTTGAATGCTGTATTGCATATAAGGCCCTGACACTGCTTGAGGTCAGGACCTTGTATGAGCCACGCTGGAATGCTGAGGGGTGGGAAAGGATGGCGAAAGGCTGCGGTTGTTGCGCCTCAATTATGATGCATGGCCGCAGTCATGGCCAGCGGGAAGATGCTACAGATGTATTAAGAGGCGTGTCACTTCTTACTCCAGCAAAGCAGATGGCTAAGACTGGCGTATGAAACGCCAGCCTTAATAAATCTGCTCCTTTGTGTCTTTTCAATAAATTATTTTTGCCTAATTTTAGGAATTCATTATCTCAGTAGGAATTTTTGTCAAGTGCTGTAAACAACATTGTGCCTCTCCCCATCCTCTGGTGTCTTAAATACTGTATGTTCGCCATGCTAGATTGTTGGTTTTGCAGGCTCTCCCCTCCCAGGGGTAGATTCATTCACAATTTTTCTAACAAGGCTGCTATTTACAGTCATGTTGCAGGAAATGTGAAGTGTTGCCTACATTATATTTATGTCCACATGCAAACCTACATAGACAACAGAGCTGTAACTATCTATGTCTTTCACAGACCATTGGGTCAACCTAGTGGTAAATACTGGCATTGATGAACCTTAACGACAAGGACGGGGAATAGAGCTGGTGCGACTGCGACTGCGACTAGAGTGCTCTCTAGTGGTTGGAACATCTTTCTTGCGGGCTAACCTGTTGTGATTATTTGTGTTTTTATTATTATTGTTACAGTAAGTGATACCATCCCGCTTTTTTTTATGAAGTACATATTGGGGAGACTAGAAGATGAAGCTGACCTCAGCTTTTTATTCAGGAGGAGGAATAGTATGGGGTACAGGCCTGTAGTGTAACTTTTATTTTCTGAGTTTTAATACGCTTTTCATGATGTGCTTATTTAACTTGTGGTAACAAGAACAAAAGTCAGGAGCATGCTTCAGAAAGCATAGTACCAGAAAATCTATATTTAATTTAATAGTACTGTTAAGTGGCATCATCGGATTATCCTGTATGGGGTTTGCTAACATGATTTAGGTCTCTGTAAATCAGTCATGGAATGCTGCAGATACCACAGAAAGAATTGACCCAACTTGGAAACAAGGCTA
Organism: Rhinoderma darwinii; assembly: GCF_050947455.1. Taxonomy (NCBI): domain Eukaryota; kingdom Metazoa; phylum Chordata; class Amphibia; order Anura; family Rhinodermatidae; genus Rhinoderma; species Rhinoderma darwinii. The sequence continues at coordinate 349,671,382 of NC_134688.1, forward strand.
CTACCTCATCATGATTTCTAGACAAATGACGTGTTACAGGCTTCTTTATCTAGGTAAGGGCTACAAAAAAGGGCAATAGTTATGTGTCACCAATGAATTGAACAACATTCGACAAAATATTAGTCATTATCCCTATTACACTGGCAAAAATATTGACTTACTTACACAACTAGGCAACAACAAACACATTGAAATGCTTGTAGCCATTGTGAAACCCCAAATGTGCACATTTGGAGAAATTAAATTCAAGCAATATATATAGCTCTCTGCAGGAGACACTTAAATGGTCAGTACATTTTTTAATAAACTTTGCATAAATCAATAGTACAAGTGAATATAGGAACATTTGCAATATATCTTATTAAAGAAAATGCCTTTATTTACTTATCAGACTCCTTTCCACCCCTCCATTCCAACTGTTCACTCTGAATTCACTGATCAGGCTCCAGCTGCCCATAGAAGTCAGTGGGAAGGGGAGGAGGGAGCGCACACACACACACACATGCACGCACACACACACACACACACACACACACACACACACACACACACACACACACACACACACACACACACACACTTATATCTCAGCCCAGTGCTGGATTCACAGCTATGCTTCTCCTTTCTGCTGTATGATGTCATCTGTGTTGCTGCTGCTTTTATACATGTGATAGATAGCGAGCAGGATTCTCCTCTTGTCTGTGTGCAGTGTAGAAAAGACATGATAACAGAGGTTCCACCCATGTTGCTCAGGGAAAACTGGGAATTAGAGGAAGAGCCTGCAGAGGGGAAAACTGCTAAAAAAAAAGTCATATAAACAAGTTATACAAGTCATATAATGGCCAGAGATAGTGTAATTCCTCATGTACACACATATGACAGCTTATTCTGAAAACTACTACGAACTTGCAAAACACTGTAAATCTCAGATAAGATTGTTGCTAAATGTACCCATAAGATTGATTGCCACAGTACTCCCAAGAAGCATTAGCCCTAGTGTTCTCATAACTGTGGCTGTACCAGGGCTCACATAGCACTGCTCTGCCACAGTACCTGCATAAGTGTCATGTCAAAGTGCACCCATATCAATAAGGGCCTGTTCACATCAGCGTTCAAGTTCCATTCATCGGCTCCATTCTAACTTTCCGTCAGAGGAAACGAAGAACGGAAAGCCAAACGGAAACGATCACTTCCGTTTGCATTACCATTGATTTCAATGGTAATGCTTCCGTTTCAGTATGTTTCCGTTTGTTTCTGTTCCGTTAAATTTCCATTTTTTTTCATGGACACTATAGTGCTGTCGACTGCGTTATTGGTTCCGTGAAAAAAACCTGAAACTTTACGGAACGAAAACAAACGAAAACATACTGAAACAGAAGCATTACCATTGAAATAAAAGCGGAAGCAATAGTTTCTTCGGTTCCTCCGATGTAAAGGCTGAAGGGAACCAATGTACAGAACCCGAACGCTGATGTGAGCAGGCTCTAACTGCTAGCCATACAGTAGTTTTCCCCTCATGAGTTCCAGTCGTAGTTCTCTAACAAAGCGTACTAGCCGAAGTGCCCTTTTTGGGACCATGCCACAGTGCCCCCATGAGTACTAATAACAGTGTCCCCATAAATAACAGCCACTTTTCCCCATCAATGCCAACCAAATTTCTTCAGTTCTAGCCACAGTGCCCCCATGAGTTCTAGCCGTATTAAGCACTCATCTGCTCCCTGCTCTGGTGCGGTTCATGGTTCTTGACATGCACTGAATTGAAACTTTCTGCTCCTGCACTAAAATCAAAAGATAGAACATAGAAGCCATAAATTAATGGTATCTCTATTCCAATTTCTGCTTCTAAAAGATACAGTTGTCTTTTGAGTGATACTGCCTGTCAAGGTAGGAGGGCAAAGTAATGCATGTCCCTCCAAGGAAGAGGAGGTAGCAGCACCCTCGGCAGCTGCCTATCCTGACTATCTCTTGTCCCAGTCCTGAGGATTCCGTACTGAGGGTCCCCCTTCTCCATTACCTCTACAAGTTGTAATATGAATAGGGATAGTTTAACAAGAACAAATCCATTAATGTTTTAAATATGCCTTCCCACATTTCGATGTACATGTACATAATTAGCGAGAGGTATTCCCATAGCTGAACATACATATACGTGCTAGTGATTCTGTGGGTATAGCAGCTGTGCCCGTTTAATCACAAGACACACTCTCCCAGTAACAGCTGGGATCAGAGAAACAACCAGACCCGATCATTTAGCCCTATCAGTACCACAGTTAATGGGTTGCTTCCTTTGTTAGGATCTATGACTGCCTTTAAATAGTGACAGTTCAGGGACTTACAAACGCCTCCAGGGTTGTCCTAACAGTAAAAAAAAAAATAGAATAAACACATTTTTTTTCTAAAATAATTTGTATTAAATTAAGTCAACAAACAGTAAAAAAACACATGCATATTCCTCCTTAGTATTATATTAACAACTTCTGTGTTACTTTTTTTTAATGAGCCTTGTATTATCTACAAAATGTAACACTATAATCAAGTTACATAGTGCATAATAACATTGTATATTAAAAATAACTGGGTCCTAGTAACTGGGATCGAATACAAGTTTTACATATTTATGATTAAACACATCGAGGGGAGGATAAAATCCAATTAATAGAGAGGAAAGTGCTAGGGTATATGCATTAAATGGTAAAACACTGAGTAAAACTGCTACTGAAAAGAAGGACTTGGGGATATTGTGGCAATACATATACCTTTAGCATCCAGTGCCAGGCAGCTGCTTATAAGTCAAATGAAATCTTGGGATGCATCAAGATAGCCATAGATGCTCATGACAAGAACATAGTTTTGCCTCTATACATATCCCTAGTCACACCACACATGGAATATTGTGTACAATTTTGGCCACCTGTGTATAAGAAGCACATGGTAGAACTAGAACAGGTGCAAAGAAGGGCGACCAAGGTAATTAAGGGAATGGGTGGATTGCAGTACCAAGAAATGTTATCAAAATTAGGGCTATTCAGTTTAGAAAAAGACCAGGGACTGATCTAATTACAATGTACAGATATATAATTGGACAGTACAGAGATCTTTCTAATGATCTTTTTAGACCTAGGCCTGTAACAAGGACAAGGGGGCAACCTCCATGTCTAGAGGAAAAAAGGTTTCACCACCATCAGACATGGGAATTCTTTATTGTGAGAGCAATAAGACTATGGAACTCTCTGCCACAGGATGTTGTGATGGTTGATTCTTCGAAAAAGTTCAAGAAGTGCCCTGATGCCTTTCTAGTTTGGACTTGATGGACCTGTGTCTTTTTTCAACCTTATCAACGATGTCCATAACTATGTAATTATATAAAAGGGGAATGAGTAGAAGGTTCTGAAGACATTTTGTGGTGAAAACCCAAAGTTAATAATCTCCCGTCCACCTCCTTGTGATGTTTAGTTGTGGGATACGTTTAACCCTTTCACGACCAAGGACGAAAATGCACGTCCTGGTCGGCTGCTACTTCCCGCTCCAGGACGTGCATTTTCGTCCGCATTTCAAACTGTCACTCTGTGTAAACACAGAGTGACAGACCCGCGCTGACAGCTGTCCTAGACAGCTGAGACATCAGTCTTGCCGGACAGCGGACCATCGCCGCTGATTTCGGCAGTTAACCCCTTAAGTGCGGCGACGGATTGCCGTCGCCGCATTTAAGTGGTTTGAAGCACATCGGCAGCCCCCACGAAGTGATCGTGGGGGCTACCGATGCTTGTCACGGCAATCGGAGGTCAGATAATGACCTCCGGGTTGCCATGCACGGAAGCCTCGGAGGAACAGCCTCCAGCCGTTCCTCCTCTGCTTCCTGTCAGTGTGACAGTCACGTCACAATGACAGTTGGAGTACATTACACTACGTGTGTAGTGTAATGTACTCTAGCAGCGATCAAAGCTGCAAGACTAAGTGTCCCCTAGTGGGACAAGTTAAAAAAGTTAAAAAAAGTAATAAAAATGTTTAAAAAAAAGTGTAAAAATAAAAGTTAGAAGTTCTATAAACACTAAATGCTTTTTTTTTCCTATAATAAGACTTTTATTATAGAAAAAAAATGAACACGTTAAAAAAGTACACATATTTGGTATCCCCGCGTTCGTAACGACCCCAACTATAAAACTATAATGTTATTTTTCCTGCACAATGAACACCCCAAAAAAAATCAATAAAAAACGACGACAGAATCACAATTTTTTTGGTCACCACCCCTCCCAAAATAAAGAATAAAAAGTGATCAAAAAGTCGCATGTTCCCAAAAATAGTACCAAAAAAACTTCTATCCGTCCCGCAAAAAACAAGCCCTTACACAGCTTTTTTGACTAAAAAATAGAAAAATTATGGCTCTCAGAATATGGCGACACAGAAATTTTTGGGGTTTATAAATAAGTCATTTTATTGTGCAAACGCTAAAAAAAGGACCAAACCTATATACATCTGGTATCGCCGTAATCGTACCAACCCGCAGAATAAAGTAAAAATGTCATTTATAGCGTACGGTGAGCGCCGCAAAAAAAAAACCTAAAAAACGGTGTCAGAATTCCTGTTTTTTGCTCAGGATTGCAAAAAAATGGAACAAAAAGTGATAAAAAAAAAAATCACACGTACCCCAAAATGGTACCAATGAAAACTACAGATTGTCCTGCAACAAATAAGCCCTCACACAGCTCCGGTGGTGAAAAAATAAAAAAGTTCTGGCTTTCAGAATATGGCGATGCAAAATGTTCCAAAAGTGGATAAGATCGGGCGCCATTTATCAGTGCGACACCAGTCACATATCTATGAATTATTATTTATTTACCCCATTATTATACCCTCTTATTATGTACTCCGCACAGATTACATATGTCCCCACATTATAAACTGAAATACCAGCGAAACCCAAAACAGAAAAACTACCAAGCAAAATCTGCGCTCCAAAAGCAAAATGGCGTCCCTCCCTTCTGAGCCCTGCAGCGTCCCCAAGCAGCAGTTTGCGCCTACACATACGGCGTCGCCATACCCGAGAGAACCCGCTTAATGTTTTATGAGGTATTTGTCTTCTGTGGCACACACTGGGCACAACATATTATGCACTAAAATGGCATATCAGTGGAAAATAGCAATTTTCACTTTGAACCATCCGCTGCGCATTAACCCCTTTGTGCACTATGACTTAATTGCCTGTCATGGTGCGGTGGTTGATGTATGGAGCCGGCTCACATGCTGAGCCCGCTCCATACGCTGCGGGTGTCGGCTGTGTATTACAGCAGGTCCCCTCGGTACTAACGGGCAGGAACAGCGATCGCGCTGTTACAGAAGCCTGTAAGAATAACAATACACTGCAATACATTAGTATTGAAGTGTATTGTACCAGCGATCCAATGATCGCTGGATCAAGTCCCCTAAGGGGATTGATTAATAAAATGTGTAGAAGAATTATAGTTATTAGTAGTGAGAATTTTTTTTTTAAAGTTAAAAAAACAAAACACCTTTTCGAATTTTTCTTCTAAAGTAATGTAAAAAAATGAACAAAATTGGTATCGCTACGTCCGTAAAAGTCCGAACTATTACAATATACCATTATTTAATTTGCACAGTGCACACCTTAAAAAAATTTAAGAATTGAAACCGCCAAAATCTCAGTTTTTTTTTGTCATCTTCGCTCTAAAAGAAAAATGTAATACAACTTTTGAATCACTTTTTATGTACCAAAAAATGGTACCAATAAAACCTGCAGCTTTTCCCGCAAGAAATAAGCCCGCACACCGCTCTATTGATGGAAAAATAAAAAAGTTATGGCTCTTGGAAAGCGGGGAGGGAAAATCTAAAATAAGAAAGCAAAAACTGGATCAGTCCTGAAAGGGTTAATTCATTTCTAATGAAAAAACGTATGACCCCATGTGGGGTATTTCCGTACTCGGGATAAATTGCTTTATAAAAAATGGTTGTTTTTTTCCTCCTTTATCCCTTGTGAAAATGAGAAAATTCAACATTTTAGTGGAAAAAATTTTGATATTAATTTTCGCGCCCTAATTCTAATAAACTCTGCAAAAGACCCGTGGGGTGTAAATGCTCACTATACCCCTAGAAAAATTCCTTGAAGGTTTTTCCAAAATGGGGTCACTTTTGGGGGGTTTCCCCTGTTTTGGTCCCTCCAGTGCATTGCAAATGTGACATGGCAACGAAAACCATTCCAGCAAAATCATAAATCCAAATGGCGCTCCTTCCCTTCTGAGCCCTGCTGTGGGTCCAAACAGCAGTTTATTACCACATATGGGGTATTGTCGTAATCGGGACACATTGCTTTACAAATGTTGGGGTGCATTTTCTTCGTTATTCCTTGTAAATAATAAAAATTTCTATGTTGTTTCAGAAAAAAAGTACATTTTAATTTTTACAGACTAATTCCAATATATTTAGCGAAAAACCTGTGTGGTCAAAATGCTAACTATACCCCTAGATAAATACCTTAAGGGGTCTAGTTTTCGAAATGGGGTCGTTTATGGGGAGTTTCTATCGTTCTGGCAGCTCAAAGCTTCTCCAAATGTACAGTGGGGCCTAAAACATTTTCAAGCAAAATAGGAGTCCTGAAAGCCTCCGGGTGCTCCCTTCTTTTGGGGCCCTGCCGTGTGTCCAAACAACGCATTAGGGCCACAATGTGGGTATTTTTGAAAACAGGAGAAAGAGGGTGATAGATTTTGGGGTGTGTTTCTTCATTTTCATGTTCGCTTTACAAAGAAATCGGTCTTCAAACAAATACTTTTATGAAAAAAGTGAAATTATTTTCTTTTTCACCTGATATGCATTAAATTTAGCAAAGAACTGTGGGGTCAAAATAATTACTATACACCTAAATAATTACGTTATGGGGTCTAGTTTTCTAAATGGGGTCGTTTATGGGGAGTTTCTATCGTTCTGGCAGCTCAAAGCCTCTCCAAATGTACAGTGGGGCCTAAAACATTTTCAAGCAAAATAGGAGTCCTGAAAGCCTCTGGGTGCTCCCTCCCTTTCGGGCCCTGTCGTGTGTCCAAGCAATGCATTAGGGTCACAATGGGGGAATTTTTGAAAACAGGAGAAACAGGGTGATATATTTTGGGGTGTGTTTCTTCATTCTCATGGTCGCTTTACACAGAAATCGGTCTTCAAAGTGATACTTTTATGAAAAAAGTGTTTTTTGTTTTTTTTTCACCTGCTATGCATTAAATTTAGAAAAAAACTGTGGGGTCAAAGTACGCACTACACCCCTAGATAAATACCTTAAGGGGTCTAGTTTTCTAAATGGGGTCGTTTATGGGGAGTTTCTATCGCTCTGGTAGCTCAAAACCTCTCCAAATATACAGTGGGGCCTAAAACATTTTCAAGCAAAATATGAGTCCTGAAAGCCTCCGGGTGCTCCCTCCCTTTCGGGCCCTGTCGTGTGTCCAAGCAATGCATTAGGGTCACAATCGGGGCATTTTTGAAAACAGGAGAAACAGGGTGATAGATTTTGGGGTGTGTTTCTTCATTCTCATGGTCACTTTACACAGAAATCGGTCTTCAAAGTGATACTTTTATGAAAAAAGTGAAATTTAATTTTATTACGCCTGCTTTGCATGAATTCTTACAAAAAAACTGTGGGGTCAAAATACTTACAACACCCCTTAATAAATACCTTAAGGGGTGTAGTTTTCAAAATGGGGTCACTTGTGGGGGTTTCCACCATTCTGACACCTATGAGCCTCTGAAAACCTGGCTTGGTGCAGGAAAACAAAATGTACTTCAAAATGTATAAAATTATTACTAAATTTGTAAGTCTTCCAAATTGCTCAAAAAAAAATTTTTTTTTTCAAAAGTGCTGCCAAAATAGAGTAAAGAGATGGAAATATATATTTAATTAAAAAAATTGTGCAGTATGTGTGTACATATGTGACATATTGCAGTTAAAAATAGGGAAAAATGATAATTTTTACAAAATTTCTTCAATTTCTCTATTTTTTAATTAATTTCCGCAAATCGTATCAGTCTACTTTTACCACTAAAATAAAGTACAACATGTGACGAAAAAACAGTGTCAGAATTACTTGGATATTCAAAACTTTCACAGAGTTATTCTCTGATAAAGTCAGACATACCAGATTTGACAAATCTGGCTTGGTCATTAAGGTACAAACATGCCCGGTCATTAAGGAGTTAAAGGGTTGTAATAACATAAGAATGGTATGGCTTGACTGGCAGTGGTGATGCGTTTCCGTCACTGCAGTTTGTGGTAGTGTAATTAAAGAGGGCTTGTAGTGTATAAAATTGGCAATACCCGTGTCATGTATCTGTGAGAGTAAGGGTCATACAAAGATCAGGGAATGTTCACATGTGGCAGATTTTCATTGCAGAAATGTCAGCTATTAAAATCAATCCCATAAATCTGAATAGAGTTTGTAAAAATCACACACACTGCTGCATAAACAACCCTATTCAGAGTTATGAAATGGATTTTTAGCCATTTAAATTTTTGCAATGAATCTGCCATGTGTGAACATATCCTAAGGCCACTTTCAACCGCTTATGATACAGGATTTAATGATGGGAGGTCCGGGTGTTGCAGCAATAATATGGACGCTAATGTGCTCCTGTATTGAGGGTATATGTAAATGAAGAGAATACTTTGCACTGATTAAACTATGGTTTCCCACAAACTTATATGTCAAGTGTATTCTTATATCACAGAGAAAAATAAGACTTAATGTTACTATCACACGGCAGAATTTAGGTCAGTATTTTGCATTAGTATTTGTAAGCCAAAACCAGGATTGGGTTCAGAACACGGGAGCGGTACAAGTCTTTCTATTATACTTTTTCTGTCTGTTGGTTCACTCCTAGTTTTATCTTACAACAAATACGGATGCAAATTCCTGAATTAAATACTGCCGCTTGAAAATGGTCTTACAAAACAACTATACATTTTATGGCAATCATATAATTCAATGCAAAGATGACATAGTAAGGGACAAAACTTGTATTAAACATTTAAGAAGTGAAAGAATAGAAGAAAAGAATCATTAAGAGATGCATTCGCTCTGTACTGTGCCAAAACTTTTTTTCATACATTCTATTGTTCATTGCACCTGTTAGGTCTCACTTGAAAATTGTTTATGTCTACCAGATGGTGCCCATTCAATTTGAAGATATTGCCAAATGCTATTGCAGTATTGAGGCAAATGTATTTTATCTAAATTAGGTTTGGGTCAAGTAAGAATCTACAATAAAAACATCTCTTTTCAGAAATATTAGAAAATGAGTGCACATAGATTCACGGAGATGCGCGTAGATTCATTTATTATGTTAATTTAACTTTTGACTGACAGCTAATTGAGGAAGTTGAGAGAGCCAGTGGTTATTTACATATGACTGTCAATACTGGCCATTTCTCTATTGATGTTCTACAGTCATGTGAAAAAGTTAGGACACTCCATGTAGATATTTTTATTTATTATTTTTAATATATGGACATCTCTTTATGTGTTCTTCATTTAAATATTATATCAAGGGGTTGTGATTTAAGAAAAAACAATAACATATTGACTCTTTATTAAACCTATTACTAACAGATATTTCATTTATCACTATGTTAAAGAGGTTATCCGGGTTGTAAATTTTTTTTACAGCAGTCCTCCTGCATCAGAGAGCTCAGCGGTGATGTGTCGTATTCTTGGCATCCAAGCGGCCATCGCTGAGCTTTTATGCGGGGAATATAAAACATGACCACTGAGCCTTCTGATTGGCTACAGCAGTCATATGCTGTCCACATGTAAACAAACAACGGGAGGACTGCTGAAATGTCAGTGTTGATTCGATGGGGAAAAAAATAGGTGAGTACTGATTTTCCTTTTTTTCAGGACATTTGCAGCCATTGTTAAAAATTGTAACAACTTACAAAACACATTTAACCCCTTCCCGCACAAAGCTGTAAATTTACAGCGCTGGCAGGATGTACTGTAACTGTACAGTGCTCTGGATAGCACAAGTACAGGAGCTGTGTCAGCTGTAACATAAAGCTTTCGGAAATGCGGAGATAAATAAAATGCTCGATCCCTAAAGCCCGAAATATGCTGCGTCTTTAAGGGGAGTAAAACCTTGCATCACAGAACCTCGTCACGTGCTTTACATTTTTTTCCCTACATAAATCAATAGTACAAGTGAAGATAAGAAACGTTGTACTTTCTCCATTTATCAGACCTCAGTACTGCCCACCCTGAGTCCTGCACTGATAACTTACTCTAAACTAACTGATATAATTCTTACACAGGAGTACATACACTGAGGGATCAGTTTACAGTTGCTATCAATAGAAGTCCATGGGGAGGGGGAAGGAGAATGGAGCTGCTGGAGTGAAAAAGATGCAGAGAGACAGACGCTGCTGCAGCTTCTAGTAAGTGTTTTATCTAATCCCAGTGCTGGATCCACAGATACACTGCTCAGTACTGCTGTATAATGTCCCCGATACTCTTGCTGCTTCTGAGGTTGTTCTACAGAAGATACAAATGTAGCCATCTTTATCTTGACTTTTAACGCATTAAATATACAGTGACAAGAAACTTTAACTTGAGTTTTTCAATGGCTGTTCAATGGCTTTTGTTGTGTGATATCATGCTGCAGCAAGGTATCAGTCAAGATAAACTTGGCTACATTTGTAGGAGAGCAGGATCTCCTCCACTCTGTGTGTGCAATGTATGAGAGATCTCATAGCAGGTATTCTCCATTCCCTAAGGAGCTAAGCTCAGTTAGGCTAGGTTCACACAGAGTTTTTTTACGAGTTTTTTTTATGCGGAAACTGGGCCGCAAAACTCGTAAAAAACGGCCCGAAAATGCCTCCCATTGATTTCAATGGGAGGCGAAGGCGTCTTTTTCCCGCGAGCGGTAAAACCGTCTCGCGGGAGAAAGAAGGGACATGCCCTATCTTCGGGCGTTTACGCCTCTGACCTCCCATTGACATCAATGGGAGGCAGAGAAAGCGTATTTCGCAGAGTTTTATGCCTGCCGTGCTCAATGGCTATGGGCGAAAAACGCAGCGAAAATCGGTGCGCAGGGAGAGGAAAATCTGCCTCAAACTTCCAAACGGAATTTTGAGGCAGAATTTCCGCCTGCAAAAAACTCTGTGTGAACCCAGCCTTAAACTGACAATTAAAAATAGAGTCTACAGAGGGGGAAAACTGGTGAATGCAGGATACAAGTCATATAATGGTCAGATATAGTGTTATTCCCTATATATTATATTGTCACTGGGAAACTGCTTCACCCTTATACTGCCAAGGACGTATGTTATATGTGATGACATTAAATGCATTCCGCAGCTAGAATATAAGGGCTTAAGCCTAGTTTTGTGTTTGTGCTTGTATAAAAGAGGGCTGGGAGCGGGGAAGCTGCAAGTGAGAGTAGTAAGAAATATCTAAACCTGTTACTGTCATCTCTTTCCCTGTATATACAGGAACTTATCTTACCACCCCTCTTACCCTCTAACTAATCGATGAGGACATTTCAGGGGGGTCTTTTTTTTTTGTACTACTGGGGGATGAGCAGTTACACATCCAAGCACATGCACCTAATCAGGACTTTTGTGGAATCCATGACTCGGATATTTACTGACATCTGGATCGCAGAGATTGAGTTCTGGTGATTATGTGATGATATGTGCATGTAGGCATAAGTGGCATGTAGGAACTCTGCACATCTTAAAGGTTATGTATACCTATGACAATTTTTTTTTTGTTTAAATAACAATGTTTATCAGTTTGATTGGTGCAACTTTCAAAATACTTTTTATTAAAAATTATTTTAACTTTTTGAGATACAGCTGCTTTGTATACTGTATACAGAGCAGCTGTATCTAACACTGAAACCTGTATCCTACAGGTTAGCGGCACTGATGGGTTCATTTACAGTAGGGACACGCAGGATCGAGCTATTATCGATCCCATCTAAGTTCATACCTTAGATGTGATCGATAACAGGTGGATCACATCGCAGGACCCACTTTCACTGAACCTGTCAGTGCTGCTGACCTGATAGATTCAGGTCTTAGCGCATGATACAGCTGCTCTGTATACAGAATACAAAGCAACTGTATTTCAAAAAGTTAAAATAATTTTTAATAAAAAGTATCTTAAAAGTTGCACCAATCACACTGATAGATATTTTTGTTTAACAAAAAGAAAACAACATTATTTCAAAGGTGTTTATAGCCTTTAAACTTTTTTTTTTAGAGTGGTTGAGCATCTCTAGCTCTGTTTGTGTCAGAGACTTTTAGCCACAAACATAAATTTGATGCATTTTTTTGACAACTTTACGCATTGATCGAAAATGACATGATGATGCCCATCAGTGTAAGGTGCTGACTGGCATTTACAATGTGCCAGTAACTACTCTTATAAAATATATGGGTGTGAGGGTATAACAAGATTTTTATTTGTTATAATTTTGGTTTTATTTGTGTACAGATGTGTCCACCTGACTTTCTCTCTAAACCCGAGATATCTCGAGATGTGGTGCGAGATGTTAAACAAACATGTAAAAGAAACGTATACCTCCAACGGAAGCCTCTGACAGTTCCATCCATCAGCCATCGATCGCCCATAGATTGGTAAAAAATTTATATGACACAGCCATCCAGTAAAAAAAATACACGTTAAATGTATACTATTTTTTAAAGAAATAGAAATCTATGCGTGACGGATTGCCTACAGATGGCATCCATCATATGTATCCCGTTGCCAATCCGTCGCCCACAGACACCCATGTTTAATGGATGGTGCGAGAGTGTATTGAATTAGTATCATGACAAATTGTATTACTTTACGGCATTCAAGAAAAATTAAGGGTGGAAACATCTGTATGTCAAAAGTGTGAAAATTTTCCGGGCAGTAAAAGGGTTAATGAATACAATGATCTAGGACACTTCTAATTGATCATAAACTGTTTTATCTCAAACATCTTATATGTCTCTAAATTTTAATCACTACCCATGATCTTAGTTTCATCTGTCCAAAGAATGCTGTTCCAGAACTGGGCGGCTTCTTTAGATGTTCTTTGGCAAAGTCCAATCTGACCTTTCTTTTTTTTGAGGCTGATTAATGGTTTGCCCTTGTGGTGAACTCTCTGTAGTTTCTCTCATGAAGTCTTCTCTTTATGGTAGACTTAGATACTGATACACCTACTTCCAGGAGAGTGTTCTTCACTTGGGTAGATGTTGTGAAGGGGTTTTTCTTCACCGTGGAAAGGATTCTGCGATTATCCACCACTGTTGACTTCCGTGGACGTCCAGGCCTTTTGGAATTCACGAGATCACCAGTGCGCTCTTTTTTTTCAAGAATGTACCAAACTGTTGATTTGGCCACGCCTAACATTTGTGCTACCTCTCTGATGGATTTTGTTATTGTTTTAAGGCTAACGATGGTCTGTTTCACTTGCATTGAGACCTCATGTTGTGGGTTCACAGCAACATCTTCCAAATGCAAATGCCACACCTAGAATAAACGCCAGACCTTTTACCTGCTTAATTCATGATGCATTAATGAGGGAATAGTCCATGCAGCCCATTAAATAGCTTTTGAGATAATTGTCCAATTACCTTTGGTCCCTTGAAAAAAGAGCCAGCTACATATTAAAGAGCTGTAATTCCTAAACCCTTCCTCAAAGTAGGATGTGAATACCCTAAAATTAAAGCTCTGAGTCTGCACTTTAAGCCCATATCGATTATATAACTGTATATTCAATATGTTTTGGTAAACAGCTAAAATGGCAAAAACTTGTGTCACTGTCCAAATAATTCTGGATGTAACTGTATATCAAACAGTGTGCTTGTCATTGAAAAATTTGGCACATATTCAGCCTAACACCTCTAGCTTTAGGCTAGCTATCTTTAAGCCATTTTTAACAGATCTGCCCTTATACGTTCAATTAATAAATATTTAAATTAGGGGCATAACTAGAAAGTGCCACCCTAAGTAAGATCCCAGACCAGACTCATTAATAGATTTCAGACCCCAGACCAGACTCCTAGATTACTTTGCATCCCAGACCAGACCCCTATAATACTTTAAAACAATAGGCAGCACACACTTTTCATACAATCTTCCCTCTCAAGTGGTTAAAATAGGGAGGCAAAGTAGTGGTAGGGAAATTTCTCGCCTTGTTAACTAATAGCAAGGTGTACATTTTAACCATTTCTTATACCACAGGTACATTCTTATAAAACAAGATGTACATTTTATCCATTTGTTATACCACAGAAGTTTAATGTTACTTTGGGTCTGCTTCTTTGAGCTTCAGTAGATAACCAACTGTATAACATAGAGAGTTATTGACATGCCCTTAGCTGGCTGGCATTGCCAAGTAGCCCTGATACGAGATTGGTCCTCTCCTGGGCATGCGCAGTAAAGAGTGAAGGATGCCAGTACATGTGCAGTGGAGGAGTCATAAATGTATGACACAGACTGGAACAGTATGTTCCTATTTAAATGCAAGTTATATTATGTCGCTTGTATAAAAATGTACCTGTTGTATAAGAAATGGTTAAAATGTACGCCTTGCTTTTTACTAGAGTAAATTTACCTCTCCATCTAGAAAAATGTGTGTACTTGAAACAAAACTGTGCTAAGAAATTTGCTGAAATCTGGGGAGCCTGGTTGGGTTCACCTAGTCTAGAACGTCTAACACTAGTTCGAGATCAGAATCTGGTATGATCATAGATGTATTATTGTGGACAAGTGACGGTGTATGACTTTCCTATCTTCTTCACCATGTTGCTATGTATCTTCCTGGCTGGAGGGGTGCTCATAATTTTGATATATAGTCTGTTTTGATGTGGATGCTCACTTATATGTAATTCTGCTATACTGATGGGAGGGGAGGGTTTGAGGGGGGGGGGGGGTTACAGATGTTTGTATTCTTGTACTATTTTAACCACTTTCCGACCAGAAGCTTTACCCCCTTCCTGACCAGGCCCATTTTCAAGTTTTAGCCATGTGCCAATTTAAAAGTAAATTATTCTTCTATTCCTACATGTATTTGGTCTTGTTTTTGTCAGAAAATATTGGGCTTCCACATGGTGTAAAAAATAATAGATATATTTAACTTTTTTTAAAAGAAGTTTTTTGACATTCGTGCATGGCACTGGGTAAACACATGAATACATCTTTGGCAACTACTGCCAACTTCAGCGATAACAAATATGTGTGAATTTCTTACACGCTGGGCGCAAGACTGAACTTACAATGAATAGTGCACAAACTGGCTTTTGGACAGCAATTTTCCAAAGCTGGTATGCTGACACCATACGATCATTACAGATGTTGTGAAGTGCCAAAAACATGATTAAAGGCTATGTAAATGTTCGAAAGTGTACTTTTAAAAAAAAAAAAAAATGGGTATTAGGCCTCATTTACACGAGCGTGTGCGTTTTGCGCGCGCAAAAAACGCTGCGTTTTGCGCGCGCAAAAGGCACTTGGCAGCTCCGTGTGTCATCCGTGTATGATGCGCGGCTGCGTGATTTTCGCGCAGCCGCCATCATAGAGATGAGGCTAGTCGACGTCCGTCACTGTCCAAGGTGCTGAAAGAGCTAACTGATCGGCAGTAACTCTTTCAGCACCCTCGACAGTGAATGCCGAACACAATATACACCAACCTGTGAATAAAAAAAGACTTTCATACTTACCAAGAACTTCCTGCTTCCCCCAGTCCGGGCTCCCGGCCGTTGCCTTGGTGACGCGTCCCTCTCTTGTCATGCGGCCCCACCTCCCAGGATGACGCCGCAGTCCATGAGACCGCTGCAGCCTGTGATTGGCTGCAGCCTGTGCTTGGCCTGTGATTGGCTGCAGCTGTCACTTGGACTTAACTGTCATCCCGGGAGGTCGGACCGGAGTTATCGGTAAGTCAGAACGTCTTTTTTTTTTTACAGGTTCATGGATTTTCGGAGCGGAAGTCACTGTCCATGGTGCTGAACCAGTTTAACGCTTTCAGCACCGTGGACAGAGACTGTCTCCTGACGTCGCGTACCCGAACATTTTTTACCGGTTTCGGTCAAAACGAGTTTGGCCGAACCCGGTGAAGTTCGGTGCGCTCATCTCGAATTTGACACTCCGTTTGGATGTTTGTAAACAGAAAAGCACGTGGTGCTTTTCTGTTTACATTCAGGAGTTTGACAGCTCTTGCGCGAATCACGCAGTTCGCACGGAAGTGCTTCCGTGCGGCATGCGTGGTTTTCACGCACCCATTGACTTCAATGGGTGCGTGAGTGCGCGAAAAACGCACGATTATAGAACATGTCGTGAGTTTTTTTCTGCGCACACGCGCTGAGCGCAATTCACGCATCGTCTAAACTGCCCCATTGACTAATATAGGTGCGTACGACATGCGTGCAAAGCACGCGCGTCGCACGCGCGTATATTACGTTCGTGTAAATGAGGCCTTAGTGTGTGTTAATAAACTTTGTAAATACTTTTTTATTAAAAATTATTTTACTTTTTTTTAGATACAGCTGCTCTGTATTCTCTATACAGAGCAGATGTATCCAGCGCTATTCACTGAATCCGTCAGTCCCATAGACCTGACGGATTCAGCGACAGCAGGCCCTGCGTGTCTGACACACAGGATCCACCTGTAAACTATCATTTCTAAGTTAGGAACTTAGATGTAATAGTTTACATGTGGATTCTGCGTAACATAAAAATAATTTTTACTAAAATATATTTACAAACTTTATTAACACACATTATACACATTTATTTTATATATATATATATATATATATATATATATATATATATATATACACTACCGTTCAAAAGTTTAGGGTCACCCAGACAATTTTGTGTTTTCCATGAAAACTCACACTTATATTTATCAAATGAGTTGCAAAATGACTAGAAAATATAGTCAAGACATTGACAAGGTTAGAAATAATGATTTTTATTTGAAATAATAATTTTCTCCTTCAAACTTTGCTTTCGTCAAAGAATGCTCCATTTGCAGCAATTACAGCATTGCAGACCTTTGGCATTCTAGCTGTTAATTTGCTGAGGTAATCGGGAGAAATTTCACCCCATGCTTCCAGAAGGCCCTCCCAGAATTTGGATTGGCTTGATGGGCACTTCTTGCGTACCATACGGTCAAGCTGCTCCCACAACAGCTCTATGGGGTTGAGATCTGGTGACTGTGCTGGATAGAATACCAGCTGCCTGCTTCTTCCCTAAATAGTTCTTGCATAATTTGGAGGTATGCTTTGGGTCATTGTCAGTGTTGTAGAATGAAATTGGCTCCAATCAAGCGCTGTCCACAGGGTATGGCATGGCGTTGCAAAATGGAGTGATAGCCTTCCTTATTCAAAATCCCTTTTACCTTGTACAAATCTCCCACTTTACCAGCACCAAAGCAACCCCAGACCATCGCATTACCTCCACCATGCTTGACAGATGGCGTCAGGCACTCTTCCAGCATCTTTTCAGTTGTTCTGCGTCTCACAAATGTTCTTCTGTGTGATCCAAACACCTCAAACATCGATTTGCCTGTCCATAACACTTTTTTCCAATCTTCCTCTGTCCAATGTCCGTGTGCTTTTGCCCATATTAATCTTTTCCTTTTATTAGCCAGTCTCAGATATGGCTTTTTCTTTGCCACTCTGCCCTGAAGGCCAGCATCCCGGAGTCGCCTGTTCACTGTAGACGTTGACACTGGCGTTTTGCGGGTACTATTTAATGAAGCTGCCAGTTGAGGACCTGTGAGGCATCTATTTCTAAAACTAGAGACTCTAATGTACTTGTCTTGTTGCTCAGTTGTGCAGCGGGGCCTCCCACTTCTCTTTCTACTCTGGTTAGAGTCTGTGTGTGCTGTCCTATGAAGGGAGTTGTACACACCGTTGTAGGAAATGTTCAGTTTCTTGGCAATTTCTCGCATGGAATAGCCTTCATTTCTAAGAACAAGAATAGACTGTCGAGTTTCACATGAAAGCTCTCTTTTTCTAGCCATTTTGAGAGTTTAATCGAACCCACAAATGAAATGCTCCAGATTCTCAACTAGCTCAAAGGAAGGTCAGTTTTATAGCTCCTCTAAACAGCAAAACTGTTTACAGCGGTGCTAACATAATTGCACAAGGGTTTTCAAGTGTTTTCTAATCATCCATTAGCCTTCTAACACAGTTAGCAAACACAATGTACCATTAGAACACTGGAGTGATGGTTGCTGGAAATGGGCCTCTATACACCTACGTAGATATTGCATTAAAAACCAGACGTTTGCAGCTAGAATAGTCATTTAGCACATTAACAATGTATAGAGTGTATTTCTGATTAATTTAATGTTATCTTCATTGAAAAAAACTGTGCTTTTCTTGCAAAAATAAGGACATTTCTAAGTGACCCTAAACTTTTGAACGGTAGTGTACCCTAACAGAATTTGTAGTTAGGATAATGAATATATGAGGAACATCGAAAAAATAACAAATCAACTTGTTGAAACGGGACGTGATGTGTATTTGAAACAGGACGTGGCGTGGCTCGATTTCCCAGACCAGGTAAAAAAAACTGTTTACTGCAACATATGAGAATCACACCAAACTAATTTGAAGTACTATTCTTAAAATTCAATAAATGCTGAAGCAGGACCCAAAATATGGGGTCGCGGTCAGGGATATCGCAAGATTTGTGTACCACAAGAGTGATTCACTAGCTATTTCCAAATGATGTCAATGAAACCTGCAGTTTCAGCATGTTTGCATAGGTTCTGCTTTACCCGGACAAGCAGGCAAGTCGGTACTGGTTGTGCACCTAGAAATTTGCATAGGAAGGTGTATAGTTGCACTTGTAGTGATTTTAAGTATGTAGAAGAAATAAAGGAAATGTTCATGAATGTTTCATTATTTATTAGTCTTGTCTGAGCGATAACTAAAAAAAATTAGAGGCTCAGCTGGTCTCTCTGGTTGTGATTTCTCTCTCCCCGTGGCTACAGAGAAATAAAAGGTGGCCTTAAACTTGACTGTGACCTGACAGCACTCCTTCTCCATAAGCATATGTGTGAGCGTACATATTTATTTCACTAGGGAAAAGCGGCTGCCAGACACCTTTAGCATGGATTCTCTCCTCGGTAGAACAATGGATCAGGCAATTTAAAATCCAACCTCTCCGATCCTTCTCTTCTCTGACAGACGATGTTGGGGGAACAATGAGCAGTCTTCATTTCTAATACATACCGGTTGTATCAGGTAACCCCTATGAGAAAAACAAAAGAAAGGGGTTATTATTATTATTTTTTTTTTTGTTTTTTTTATTTGCTCATAAATGTTTTCTCATAATGTTTTTTTTTCAATCATGTCTTAAGTTTTTCTGTTCTGTCTTATAGTACAACAAAAGATATTACATATCAAATCAGACATATAAAATACCCCAACCCCCACCCCCCAAATATAAGTGGAGATAAAAAAATAAAAATAAATGAATAATAGTAATAAAATAAAAAAATAAAAAAAAATAAAAGAAAGACCTTTATTCGAGCTCAGAACATAGGTTTTTTTCTTCATCAGTTAAGTTAATAAACCAGGGTTTCCATTTACTATAAAATTTGTCTCTTATAAATTTACCAAAGTAATATGATTTTTCATATAGCAAAATCTTATAGACCCGCCCTTTCCATTCACGAAGGTGGGGAGATCTAAATGAAATCCATCTTTTCAGGATTTCCAAACGTGCTAAAAAAAGCAGTTGAAGAATCAATTGAACTCTAACTTTATTATATACTTTATCAATTTCAATAGAATCACCCTTTTTTTTTTTTTTTTTCTCAGAATGTGTTTTTTTTTTTTTGTTTTTTTTTTTTACATTTGTGCACCAATCTGTGGTACATGGGAATGTATGAAACTTTGTAATATATCTTATTAGGGGAAACTTACATCGTCCTCACCTTTCAACAGCCTGTACTTCCACTTTCCCTTCATGCAAGCTCTCTATAAATGTTAAGAAACTTTTTCAGTCCCCAAAAATCTAAAGTAAATAGCAGACAGGGGGAAAAGGGAAGAGGAAGATTCATGGATCTATTAGACAGGGGGATTCTTTCATTAACAAGCGACAAGCGGTGATTTATCGAGTTGGTTGCGTTTTAATTGTCATGACAATAATTGCTAAAGATTTTTGCTATTTAGTCATTACTGTGATAATTTCTCGTTCGCCCATACAGCAATTACTCACAAATATTATTGAGCTTGTAGGTGGAGTGCAAATGACTGATCTGCTAACGACTGCAAGATTTCTGATTAGATGAAGGGATGCGGCAGCGAAGTACGATAATCTTTCACTCAGGTAGTTGTTGCCGATCCATGGGATCCCAAAGTTTTATCTTTCATCGTTCGATCGTTCCACGCTATGCCCATGGCGATCATCTCGTACATTTGAACGATTATATGAAAATTCAGACGATAATCTATTAGGGCCTTCAGCTGTCTTTTCCTCAGTGTGACTGTGAGACTGCATGTTGTGAAAGGGGCAGTAAAAGCGGCAGGATGGTGGTATTTGGTTGTACAGTATTTGGTTGGCTCAGAGCACACAAGATAACTACAATCAATGAATTCAAAGGGAACTATGTTATACAAATTCAGGGAAACATATACTGCCCTTGCTACTTTTATATATCCCTTAGCTGTTTTTAAAATGTATAAGACAGGAACCTGGGTGAATTGTATACACCTTCAATCCCTTTTTCCCTGGTCCTGTTGCATATCCGCCCCCCTTGTGGGTGGAACACTCTTTGCCTCTAGAAAGTAGAACCTAGATAGGGCATCTGCATTCACATGCAAGGGTCTAGGCTGTGCGGAAAACGTAAACTTTTTCATGCCATGAACCCTCTGTTTAATCTTACCCGTCATTTGGGACAACACAGCTCCGACTCCAATGAAAAATAATCTAGTATAATTAACATTGGCTTGCTCTGATGGCAAAATGTTCAATAAACCATTTTCTTAAGCCCTGGAATGCCCTCGTTTTTGTTTACAGACCTGGGCCAGTTCTGATTGTTCTCAATTTTCTTCATTTAAAGCTTACTAACAATTTGCACAGTCGTGTACCCCAGTATTTGCTGCCATGCTTGCTTCTCTAATAGAGTTTAAAATTGCTTCAACCCTGGTAGAGGGTTCTCCAAATCAGGACTACAGTATGTATGATCACATCACCGTCTTTTAGATGTGGCATTAAAATCCTGCCTATTAACCACATGAATTTGACTGAAGCCCTATGCAAATCAATTAGAAGGACAACATATTGAAGATTTCCTTTCGAATATTTTTCATTAGGATGTTGCTCTAGAATGTTTTTTCTTTGGCTTTATCTGTCAAAGGCAAGGTCTAATGTAGTAAAATACATGACATTGCCCAGTCTATCAATCAGCCATCCACTCGAGACATTAGATAAACAGCTTCCTAAAGTCATTACAACAAACTTACACTGCCATCAGGTTTTAGGATTAGGACAAGTTTCTATGTGAATCTTCTATAACCTTCAGTTCTAACATCATTTGCACTACAGAAATCGCTTTACGACTAACCTCGGGTACTCTGTAAGGCTTGTGGTCTGACCACTGATTATGTTATGATGTTGGATCAACTTTGATTAACCCAGTAGTTCAGAAAACACATCTCTATTGCTCTGTACAAACTGCTTTGTCTCTTTAATGTTTTTAACCCCTTAATCACCAGGCCAATTTGAGTTTTTTCATTTTTGTTTTTAACTTCCCGCCTTCCAAAATCCATAACTTTTCTATTTCTTCGTCAACATAGCAATATGAGGACTTATTTTTTGCGGGAGTTGTAGTTTTTCATGGCACAATTTATTGTACCGCATAATGCACTGGGAATCTGAAATTATTTGTGGGGTGAAATGGGCAAAAAAAAGCAATTACACTATTTTTCGGGGGGTTTTGTTTTTACGTCGTCCACAAACGACATATTAACATTATTCTACAAGTTCATACAATTACGGTGATGCCAAGTTTATATGTTTTGTTTTATGTTTTACCACTTTTTAAAAAAATAAAACTGTTTGCAAAAAAAATATGTTTTGTGTCGCCATATTCTGAGAGCCATAACTATTTTAATTTTCTATCAATTTAGAGTTGTGAGGACTTCAATTTTGCGGGGCAAGATGTAGATTTCACCGATATAATTTTGGGGTACATGTGACTTTTTGATCACTTTTTATTCCTTTTTTACTTTTTTTATTAGTCCCCCTAGGGGACTCGAATCGACGATCGCTGGATCGCTTGCATGATATACTGCAATACTAATGTATTGCAGTTTATCGTGATTCTGACAGTCTCCTTTGAAGCCCTGCCAGAGGCAGAGCTTCAATTGAGTACAAAGATGGCAGCCCTGGGGGCCTTCATTAGGCCCCCAGGCTGCCATAACAACCGTCGTCACCAGCCGATCCCGTCGCGGAGGGCGGGGTGCCATGTTCGAGTGGTTGCCCCCTGATTGTAACAATTTAAATGCCGTGGTCGCGATTGACCATGGCATTTAAGGTGTTAAATGGCGGAATTACCCTCTTTGATTCCACCCGTTGCAGTGAGGTGTCAGCTGTATAACACAGCCGTCACCCGTTGCAGTGAGGTGTCGGCTGTATACAGCCGTCACTCGCGGAGTATGGAGCGAGCTCAGCCCATGAGCTCGCTCCATACTTCCGCTTAACGGCTTCCGTGTACCGGTTTGTGACATGTCGTAAAGGGGTTAATGTTGAATGTTTTTCTGTCTGATGTTTGGGCTAAAAATAAGTTTGATAATATCTACAAACTTTTGGAATCAGGTACATTGAGGACTTGCGAATTCCCAACAGGAGTAATGATGGACAGGGCAGGTTTTAGAAAAAATGTGGCCCTGGGCAAGGCTAAAAGTGGGGCCCCAAATGCTGAATTAGGGACTGTTTACATCTGCATAGGGGTTCCATTGATGGCTTCTGTCAGACCTTTCCATTAGAAGAACACATGAACGCAAACCAAACGGAAACCATAGCTTCTGTTTACATTACCATTAATTTCAATGGTAATGTTTCCATTGCAAATGGTTTCCGTTTGCCTCCGTTCCGCAGGGTTTATGTTTTTATGACAGAAACTGCGCTATTAATTCTGTCCAAAAAACGAAAACCTTACAGAACGGATCAATAATGCAGTCAATTCAGAAGGCGGAGTGCAGAGAACTGCATCACTGATTTCTAGCGCGTCCAGGAGTGTTGCAATACCCAAAGCATATGTCTACCCTCACACAGAAAAAAAATATCTATATGCATATACAGTTATTAAATCATACCACTATACCAGATAAAATATTACCTGCATACTGGAAAGATTTGTATTCGGCACACTCTTAGATAGGTAAAGTGAATTGTATTTTTATTTTATTTTTTCGTGACGCCAGTGGCTATATGTTCAACTTTTCGGTCGTTAGACCTTCATCGGGCACTGAGCCGTACTAGGGACAGTTTTCACGAAGCTGGCACTCTGTAAATAATGGCGGCTTGCCGCTTTCAATGGCGCCATTGAAAGTGGCATGCCGCCATTATTTACAGAGCGCCAGTTTCGTGAAAACAGTCCCCAGTACAGCTCAGTGCCCGATGAAGGTCTATCGACTGAAACATTGCACATATAGCCACTGGCATCACGAAAAAAATCAAAATAAAATTCACTTTACCTATCCAAGAGTGTGCCGAATACAATTCTTTCCATTCCTTCAACTGGGTTGGGATCCTATTCTGAGCACCTGAGAAAAACTAGTGCTATCTGAACAACTCCACACAGATTACCTGCATACCGTTACTGAATAATACCTCCACACCATAACCACATACTGTTACTGAATAATACCCCCATACTGAATAAAAACCACTATACAAAGGCCAATATTACCACCATGTAGTGACCATATAGAGGTAGATGCCAGTTATACACAGGAGCTCTGCAGATGATATAATTGATTACAGCACATTTATATCCAGTGACTCACAGGTGATGTTTTCTCTAATTAGAGTCATTCGCTTTCCCTTTTTTTTCTCCATCCGGCCCGGATCACTGTGATGACTTATTCCAGCCACAACTTGTCTCTGCAAAATTTGACACACAGACATGTTGGTTTCTCGCTTTTCAAGCATTCTCCACACCTATACCATATCCCCTAAACAAACTCGTAATCTACAGTGCTCGACACAATAAAAGTACCTCATCAGTAACTTTGCCCCACAGCAATAATGCCCCCTTTGTGCCCCCTGTAGACAGCGCCACACACAGACCCCTGTAGATAACGCCACACTCCTCCCCCCTTATATATAGTGCCGCACAACCCCGCCCTTAGTAGATAGTGCCACACAACCCCCCCTTAGTAGATAGTGCCACACAACCCCCCTTAGTAGATAGTGCCACACAGCCCCTCTTCTATATATTGCCACACAGCCCTCCTCCCTTCTATATAGTGCCACACAGTGCCTTGTATATATATATATATATATAGTGCCTTGTATATATAGTGCCACACAGCCCTCCTTGTATATAGTGCCACACAGCAATTCCCCCTGTATATTGCCACACAGCCCTTCACCCTTGTAGATAGTGCCACACAGAACGCCCCTTGTATATAGTGCTACACAGCGCCCCTCCTTTGTATATAGCACCACACAACCCCCTCCCTTGTATATAGTGGCACACAGCGTGCACCTGGTATATAGTGTTACACAGCGCCCCCTTTTTATATAGTACTACACAGTGCCCCCCTTGTATATAGTGCTACACAGCGCTCCCCCATTGTATAGTGCTACACAGCGCCACCCCCTGTATATAGTGTTACCCAGCACCCCCCTTATATATAGTACTACACAACGCTCCTCATTGCATATAGTGCTACACAGCGCTCTCCCCGTTGTATATAGTGCTACACAGCCCCCCCTTTTATATAGTGCTACACAGCACCCCCCCTTTTATATAGTGCTACTCAGCACCCACCCTTGTATATAGCGCTACACAGCTTCCCCCCATTGTAAATAGTGCTATACAGTATCGTCGTCACCTGTTGTATATAGTGCTACAAGCTCTCTTCTTATATATAGTACATGATTCTTGTGGTATCAAATTTTATTTATTTTATTTACTTTATTCCACCATAATATACAGCGACGTTTCTACCCTAGGTGTGGGTCTTTTTCAAGCAGTTAAAAAAAGTGCAGAGTGCAGTTTATATAGGGGATATGACATCACAACATCAATTCCATATGCAAAATAGTGTTAACAGCAATCAAGTTAATATAAACATTACAAGAAAAGTATATACTCAGCAGTTTACATAGAAATCACTTACATAGCAATAACTGAGGGAAGCCTGGAGTTGTACTTCCAAAAAACAACACGATCGTAGAAATAAATTAATGTATAAAGCCTGGTAAATGTTATTTGATTAAACATAATTTTACTTGTAAATCAGAATATGTTGTCTACTTAATACAGTGCCCTTGTGGGCTACTATATGTGGGTGAGACTACCCAAGAATGCAGGAACAGATTGAATTAACATAAATACACCATTTGAAAAAAGA
Organism: Rhinoderma darwinii; assembly: GCF_050947455.1. Lineage (NCBI taxonomy): Eukaryota > Metazoa > Chordata > Amphibia > Anura > Rhinodermatidae > Rhinoderma > Rhinoderma darwinii. The sequence goes on from NC_134688.1 coordinate 349,696,973, forward strand.
AGTTGGAATTTCCCATTCCACATCATTTTGATAGTCATCATCACAATGTTTCTCAATTGAGATTTAGGCTCATTGATGGAGTTCCAATGTTAAATGTCCTAAACAACCCATATATATCAATGATTCGTGTGAAACGAAGAATCAAAATAACCTAATGAGAACCAACACAACCTTTTTATGTAAAACTCAAATATAAACTTTATTGTGAAACATAGTTCAAAAATTCAAAAATAAATTTAAAATAGAGCATACAGCCTTCACAAAAAGAGAGGGAGTCAGAAAAATCATGTTAGATGATACGGATATACAGACTGTGTCAAGGTCTTTCATGACGGGTATATAATGATATAGATTGTTGGTACATAATAGTATAAATGAATCTTAGTAGCCATAAACAATAATCAAGTACACAGGTATGAATACATAGTATAATGAACAAATGTGTGTAGTTAATCCTAAATAGGAAATACATATGTGGTACACTAAAAGAATGCCAACGCCAAAGAAAAGAACAGGAACCAAATACACCACCGCACACCCGACACGCGTTTCGCCGAAGCTTCGTCAGCGAAGTAGCCCTTGTGAGCTACTATATGTGGATGAGACTACCCAAGAATGTAGGGACTTTTAACATAATCAACATAAATACACCATTCGAAAAAAGAAGTTGTAATTGCACATTCCACATAATTTTGATAGTCATCGTCACAATGTTTCTCAATTGAGATTTAGGATAATTGATGGAGTTCCAATGTTAAGGAGGGGAGGTGATAGAGAAGCCATGCTAAAAAGGCTATAGTTACGCTGGATTTACGAGTTGGATTGTTTGGAACGTAAGGGATAGAGGATGGGCCCTCTCTTCTAGTTGTCTACCCTTTAGGTTGTGTATGTATCACAACCTAATTGCTGTAGGACTGAAGTTTAAACATAAGTGTCAAGTAACTAAGTTTGGTACCTTAAAGGACATTTCTTCTAAATTGGCCTGTTATGATATAATTTTTTTTTAAAAAAGTTATTAATAAAACTGATGCTTTCCCCCTTTTTTTTTTTTTTTTTTATTGATTATGTGTATATACTGGTAAAAGTCTCCACACTGAGGAAATGTGAAGATGGAACTCCGGACTGTAATTTAAAACATTAATTTGCATCCGGCGGTCATTGCCCCTGTGCCTTGTGAACTGTATCTAAGCGTTAATATTTTTTTTATAATTTGACATAGTATTTGGAGACATTTAAACTATTGAATAAAAATTATCCTCTCTTCCCCTGGTACCTTTTCCTTGAGGAGGTTACCCATGATCTCTAGATATATTTGGTTTTGGTACAATTTCCACTATCCTTGGGTTCCCTGTGGATGGGACGTCATCCAACCTTGGTGCCCACTCTGTGGTATTCCTGGGTGGTTCCTGCTGGTACCTTACCTCGATAGTTATCACCTTATTGGTGATTACATCGTGGGGCTGCTGGTATATACAATCCAGGTCTACAGTTCGTTGCTTTCACCCTTTTCCTATTATAGTGACAGGTGATCGCTGAATGAGTTTCCCAGGATGGCAGGAGCTGTGGGGGTTCTGAGGTTTTTTAACTACTAGTTACGCCCTCCGGTGCTAGCGACACCACCAGACATGAGGGGGCCTGTGCCGCCCAGCCCTTAAATGTTATGGGCTGGGCGGCGCGGGCCCTGTAGCAGCCGCTGGCAGGGGGCCCTAAGAGGATGGGGCCCTGGCTAATTGCCCAGTTTGCTACCCCCTAACACTGGCCCTGATGATGGATCGAGCATGACCTTGTGCAAAAAGGATGCTTTAACAAAACATACTCTTTTGGTACAATTTACTGTATATCTTTAAGGAATAAAAGAAAATAAGGGAGGAACATATTTTGGGTGAAAAAAGGTATAGTGAAGTTAATAAAGATTAAAGATACAGAGAATTATTAGAAATTTTGAGCACTATAAAAAAAAACTTTGCACTTAGCGATAGTCATGTATCATGCATTAAATTCGGAAAAGAAGAAAAATAAATGGATTGACAATTTTTGAGTGTATAGAAAAATGTCAGTTGAAAAAAGGTATTATTAGTAAACTATATACTAAATTATGGAATGACTGTTTGAAATAGTATAATAGTGATTCAAAAAGGTGAATATTGGTGGCAGAAGTTGGGGACATTTGCACCTTTACAATGGGCTGATAGATGATAAAATCACTCAAAAATACAGTACAGTAGTACAATTTAATGTTATGCATAGATTATATTTCACACCTAAATTTTTACATAAAATTAAGAAATGAGATTGTTCAAAATGACCAAAACGTAAAGAGGAGGGCGTAGATCTGATACATCTCCTTTGGCGATGCCTAATTTAAAATGCTATTCAATGAATATTAGATAAACATTAATAATACTTTTGGTTTTACAATGTACCCAAAACAGCGTTTTGTATTCTGGGATTATTGGAAAATGTTAATGGTTCTGGAAGGTAAAAAATATGTGTACCTATCATGTTATTAATTTCGAAATATGTTATTGCTAAACATTAGATGTCATATTTATCTCTGGGTGTAATGCACTGAAAATAATTGATGAATTGTATTAAAATGGAAGGCAGAGGAAGGAGATAATAAATAGTATGATCAACCATATAAAAAAAATGAAAGTTTGAAATATATAAAAAAAAAAAAAATACTTTTTGACCACATGGACACGGGGAGGAGGGTGGTGTATATCATGTGAATTAATTCTATAATCTATATTTAAAGATCATATAAAAAAAAAATTTGGGGCAGGGCTTATAACTTGTAAACTGCCTGATAGATAAGACAATTTACCTCTTCAACCTTCTCCACATTTTCTCAAGTCCCTTGCCATTTTGCCAGAATTTACTTTCCACCGTGGGCACGAGAACCAAGATCCTATCACCAGGGTTGACAATAATTTTCAAAGCATCCCTTTTAACGTTTTATTACCCATCTCTACTAAGAAGCTGCTATTGTGACCGGCGATATGCATGGGGTTGTCTGTTCCCACATGATCTCAGAGCCACCTCTATTTTTTTTCTGATATACTACTGGCCTTATATGACTATTAGTACACTTTATTTATTTTCAAATTTTTTTTGTGGGACCATACCAATTGTTTACTACGGTAGTATATTTTCACTACAACATTTATTTTACCATATACTGTAGTGGGAAACCGGAAAAAAATTATTTGCAGTCCGGAATGGGAAAAAAACAGCAATACCTCAATTTTTTGGACGTCATGTTAACTTTATTCTGTGGGTGAATAGGATTACAGTGATATTAAATGTAGATATTTTTTTTAATGTTTCATTACTCTTATAAATGAAAAAACTGATTGTTAAAAATAAAATTTGTGTGTTTGTCACCATATTCTAAGAGCCATACGTTTTTTTTTGAGTCGATTGAGCAATATCAGGGCTTATTCTTTGTGGGGCGAGCTGTAATTTCTATTGGTACCATTTTGGGGCACATGAAACCTTTGGATCATTTTTTATTCCATTTTTTTGTGAGAGATGAAGTGACCAAAAAACAGCAATTCTGGCGTTTTATAAAAAAAAATCTGAAAGCGCTCACCGTGCAGGTTAAATAATGTTATATTGTAAAAGTTTGGACTTTTATGAATGCAATTATACCAGTTATGTTATTATTATTATTATTATTATTATTATTATTATTATTATTATTATTATTATTATTATTATTATTATCATTATTTTACATTGCACTGAAGGGAAAATGGGGAAAGGTTTTTTTTTTTACTTTGAATATTTCTTTTTTTATATTAAGAAAATTTCATTCAACTGTATTTAACTTTTTTGTTACTAGACACTCCTAGGTGACTTGAATCAGCGATCATTGCTTGCACTATATACTGGAATACTAATGTATTGCAGTAGATCATTATACTGACAGTCTGCTATAAAGTCCTGCCAGAGGCAGGGCTTCATAGGAGTACAAAGATTAGGCCTCCAGGCTGCCATGTCAACCATCGTCACCCAGCGGTCTGGCCACTGGGGAGGCAATGGCACGACAGTGGGGGCAGTCCCCCTGTTTCTAACGGCTTAGACTCTGAGGTGGCTATTGATTTAAATGATTAAACGTGCTGGGTCCTGCTCGTTACACTGAAGTGTCGACTGTTACACACAGCTGACACGCTCGTTCTATGAAGCGGGCTCAGCCCGTGAGCCCGTTCCATACTTCCCCACCTGACCCCCGCCGTATAAATACGGCAGATATCAGGAAAGGGTTAAGCATTATAAAGATCACCCCTTAAAGTTGTGATATTACATTTGAAAATATTGAAGTATTGCTCACCAATCTCCAGTTTTTGGCATAGCAAACAAAACACAACAGTTGCCTTTTCTCACAACAGTTTTGTCGCTTAGCCCGCAGCTCGCAAACTCTTTGCCCTTTTAAAGCTCATCTCAGGTTTGCAGGTAATTAGCCACAATCAATGCAAATACCCAAAGAACCTTAATGGAGCCCACTCAACTCCCCCTACTCCAACAGCCTGACTCTTTTAAACGTCACAAATCCTGTGAATATGCCATACATGTCTGAGATGGACATGTCACTTTAAGTTTTGAAATGTATTTTAAAGAGCACACAGGATAAAATGTACTGATAATGTCTACACTTAAAAAATTAAATGTTAATTTTTATATTTCTTTATATGCACAATAGAATGGATGAAGATGATAAAGATGCAGCAGTCGTTTCTTCTATTCAGAAACCTCCCAGCTGATGAGCACACATGGGTAAGTAGATACAGATTGATGAAGTAAAATCATCTCCAAATAATTATAGGTGGTACATTTCATGGGTCAGTTTTATAGTCAAATGTACAATTCCAATACAACATCAGTGGGACATTAATGATCTATAATTTTTGTATAATTCTGTGAATTTTGTCAAAAATTGATTTTTACAAAATGGAAAATATAAAGTCTTGCTCAGGGATTTCAAACAAGGTCTCATGCACACTACCGTATTTGGGTTCTGTACAACCTCAGAATTGTATAAAGTAGAAGTCTAAAAAAGTCTATGGGGTCCTTCTGAACAAATGAAAATGGAGGCATCCAGAGGCATCTTCTGTTGAATTCCGTATGAATTGCATTGCTTGTAGCGGAGAATGTATTTTTAGTACAGTAGCTTATGGAGGAACCATACTGTGACCCATATAGTGCCAGCAGCTTCATAAATTGCTGTAAGGACACCGTATGCATTCATATAGGCGCCCTTCACATAGCTCTACTCTGTGTATGAGGCCTAAAAGGAATGTCAGATAGAACCTAATAAAAATGGATGAAGAGATGAACATTTTTATAAAAAGAGAGATGAAAAACTAAGCATAAAGATTATGTAAACCTTTGAAGACGTTGAACTTGCTCTGAAACCTGAACCTGTCAGGTCAGCAGGACTGACGGCTTCGATGACAGCGGGTCCTGCATGTTACTAACATGCAGGGTCCACCTGTTATCGATGACATCTAAGTTCATAATACTAAACACTAAAACACTAACTTTAAAATACACTGCTTTAGTAAAAAAAACAACAACGTCAAAGATTTACATAGCCTTTAAGATTACCTCTTTATTGAAACATAAATTAATAATGCTGTTTTAGAAAGCCTATATAATAAATGATAAAACTAATAATAATGAAAATAAATCTTAGAAAAAATGTAAATACAAAATTAGTATAATAACAGCACAGCTGTCCCCAAAATACTGTTCTACTATGTGCTTCAACCAATAATTGTAGAATAATATAGTAAATATATTCTCCAGTACACGAAGGCTATTTTCTTTATATATCGTAAATTAAATTGTGATTCATCTGAATTTTATCTGTGTATCTTTATCAAAATTGCTGCTTATATTCATTATATATTCTACCCCTGTCCAGCCCTCTTAGAATACACAAATAAGCAACCTCCTCTACATGCTGACTGCTGATTCATCCATAATGCAACCTGAAATTCACTACTAGGCTATTGAATGCATTTGGTCAAAGCCCTTAAAGAGAACCTATCACTAGATTTTAAGGCACCAAACTACCAGCATGACGTTTTACTGCTGAGAAATAGGGTCCTAAACATAATCCTCTCAATACTGTCCCTTTTAGCATTTAGTCTAAAAAAAAGTTATAATACAGTGTGCACTAAATGCAAATTACCAGAGAATTGTCTTACGATGAGTCCAACGGCATACTGCACATGCTCAGATGAAGTCTAGGCCTGGTCACACCTGGTCTTACCTAAGAACTCATCTCTGGTAATTTATATACAGCACCCACTGAATTATAACTTCATTTTAGGACACTATTTCCCAACAGTATAATGACATGCTGGTGGTTTAGTGCCCAAAAAAATTGAATTTCCCCATGAGAAAATATTGTAATAAAAAATTGATTGTAATAAAAAAAAAAAAACTGTGACCGATACCCTTTAAAGGGATTGCCTGTATAATGCATGGAAATGCTGGAGTAGGCAAAGTAGGCAGCTGCCTAGGGCGGCATTGACATGTGGTCGAGTGCAATTTATTAATTCTTCATTTAAAAAATAACTAAAAACTGCAAAATCTAAAAAAATCTTTTTCCTTTACGCTTAACGTTTACAATGCACTTGCAGTGAGTGCAACTTAGTTAATGTAGTAATTACCTCAGTGTATGCTTGCTTTTCTTTCCAGTACCTCACTCCACCTGCTGCCACATGCTAATTTTACTTTTGACAAACAGAATTTTTCTTTCATAATAAGTACTGAAATGAAAGCGGTTAGCGGAAATATAATGCTGTCATGTGATATAAATATCAGAGTATGTGTTGTGTTTCATGCTAATGGAATGGTAGCCATAAACAAAGTTGGATTCTATGCTTTAATCATAAAGCAGCTGACAATTTCACAGTCCATGTGCCCTATAAAGAGTATCAATATATAGTATGTTGTTATGTATGATGGACAAAAGACTCATTCGCTATACTACTTCAACTCTAAACATTTTTGTTTTGAATGCTGCAGAAAGTCAAACTAGATTGTAGATTGTAGATTTTGTTTAAAAATTACATACGTTTGAATTCCATATCTACGTACCTAAAAATAGCCAACTGACCAATCCCTTGCACGAATCGTAATGTTGTCTCGGATTAAAGCTTTGGTGCCATGCAAGGCAGGTCCAAATCAAGATTTTCTGCTGGCTAAAGTGAAAAAAGTGACAATTTAAATGCCCCCCCTAGACCTTCATTGACATCCCTTGGCCATTCTACGTCACTACCAGCCTCCTCTAGCCTTCGTGGATGCGCCATTGCCTTGTACTCCCCAAGCAGTACCATAACCAAGCTCAGTACATAAATACAGCACAAGAACCAAAATCAATACATTAATACAGTACCAGAACCTAGCTCATTACATATGTATACAGCATTCCAGGGAACTGGTGCAGCATGAGAGAAATCTTGGAGATGGGAGTGGGAGGTTCGGATTATGGTGAATGTTAATCTAAGGTCGTTGGCAGAACGTAGAGCGCGAGTCGGGTGGTAGACAGATGAGGCAGTACACGAATACAGCTCAGAACCAAGATCAGTACAGAAATACAGCTCCAGAACAAAGATCAGTACATAAATACAGCAACAGAACCAATCTCAGTACATAAATACAACACTAGAACCAAGCTCAGTACATATTTACAGCATGAGAACCAAGTTCAGTTCATAAATACAGCTCCAGAACAAAGCTCAGTACATAAGTACAGCACCAGAGTAAAGCTTAGTACATATGTATACAGGACCACAACCAAGTTCAGTACATAAATACAGAACCAGAACAAAGCTCAGTACATAAATAAAGTACCAGACCCAAAATCAGAACACAAATACAGATCTAGAACCAACCTCAGTACATACTGTATATATACAGCACCAAAATCAAGGTCAATACATATATAGAGTACCAGAACCAAATGCAGTATATATATATATATATATATATATATATATATATATATATATATACAGTTCCAGAACTGAGCCGAGTACATAAATACATCACCAGAACAAAGTTCAGTACGTAAATACACTACCAGAACCAAGTTCAGTACATAAATACAGCACCAGAACAAAGCTCAGTACATATATAAAGCACCAGAACAATACTCATTTCATATATACAGTACCAGAACAAAGCTCAGTATATAAATACAGCACCAGAACCTAGCTCATTACATATGTATACAGCATTCCAGGGAACTGGTGCATCATGAGAGAAATCTTGGAGATGGGAGTGGGAGGTTCGGATTATGGTGAATATTAATCTAAGGTCGTTGGCAGAACGTAGAGCGCGAGTCGGGTGGTAGACAGATGAGGCAGTACACGAATACAGCTCAGAACCAAGATCAGTACAGAAATACAGCTCCAGAACAAAGATCAGTACATAAATACAGCAACAGAACCAATCTCAGTACATAAATACAACACTAGAACCAAGCTCAGTACATATTTACAGCATGAGAACCAAGTTCAGTTCATAAATACAGCTCCAGAACAAAGCTCAGTACATAAGTACAGCACCAGAGTAAAGCTTAGTACATATGTATACAGGACCACAACCAAGTTCAGTACATAAATACAGAACCAGAACAAAGCTCAGTACATAAATAAAGTACCAGACCCAAAATCAGAACACAAATACAGATCTAGAACCAACCTCAGTACATACTGTATATATACAGCACCAAAATCAAGGTCAATACATATATAGAGTACCAGAACCAAATGCAGTATATATATATATATATATATATATATATATATATACAGTTCCAGAACTGAGCCGAGTACATAAATACATCACCAGAACAAAGTTCAGTACGTAAATACACTACCAGAACCAAGTTCAGTACATAAATACAGCACCAGAACAAAGCTCAGTACATATATAAAGCACCAGAACAATACTCATTTCATATATACAGTACCAGAACAAAGCTCAGTATATAAATACAGCACCAGAACAAAGCTGTGTACATATATACATTAAAAGAACCATACTTAGTACATACATACAGCACAGAACCAAGCTCAGTACATATATACAGCACCAGAGCGAAGCTCAGTACATAAACACAGTATCAGAACCATGCTAGGAACATAAATATAGCACAGAACCAAACTACGTATATAAACACAGCATCAAACTCAGTACATAAATACAACACCAGAAACATGCTAATAACATTAATACAGCACCAGAACAAAGCTCAGTACATAACTACAGTACAAGAACAAAGCTTATAACATTAATACAGCGCCAGAACCAAGCTCAGTACATATACACAGCATCAGAATCAAGCTCAATACATATATATAGCAACAAGCTCAGTACATAAACACAGCACCAGAAACACGCTAATAACATTAATTCAGCATCAGAACCAAGCTCAGTACGTAACCATACCTCCCAACTTTCTAGTATCACAAAGAGGGACAACCCATGCGGCATGCGCAGCGCTCTGCAGCAACTTTTTTTCTTTTAAGCCATGCCTCTAATCCCACTTATTCCCCACCAATACACATCCGGTTCAGCCCTCACAATATCATGCTCCCATAGTGCCTCCCACACAATATAATACCAAATTGCTGCCCCCATACAGTATAATGCTCCCATAGCTTCCACCATACAGTATAATGCCACCATTACTTCCACCATACAGTACAATGCCCACATAGCTGTCACCATACAGAATAATGCCCCATTGCTGCCCCATGCAGCATAAAACCCCCATAACTATCCCATGCAGTATAATTCCCCCGAACAGTATAATGCCCACACAGATACCACCATACAGTATGATGCCCCCATAGATGTCCCATACAGCATAATGCCCCCTAGATGTCCCATACAGTTTAATGCCCCCAAAGCTGCCCCATACAGCATAATGCCCCCATAGCAGCCCCCATACAGTATAATGCCACCCCTAGCTGCCCTTATACAGTATAATGCCCCATTAGCTGCCCCCATTGACAGTGCCCTTGTAGATAGTGACACAGTGCCAATGATAGTGCCCATGTAAAGAGCACCACAGTGTCCCCTGTATATAGTGCCCCTATATAGTGCCACAGTGTCCATGTAGATAGTGCCACACCCTTTGAAGATAGCGCCACCCCCTTTAGATATCGCCATTGGGACTCCCTCTAGAAGCCGAATAACCTGCCAAAGCATAGGCCGGGGATTCTGCACCCAGAGGGAAGCCCTGATGTCACAGTCCATCAGGCTACCCCTTGAGTGGAATCCCCATTGCCGACTCCGGCGGCGACTCTGCTCCAGTAGGAGCCCCTGACGTCACTGTTATATATGGACAGTGACCTCAGGGGTTTCCTCTAGGAGCGGAATCCCCAGCCAGATCATTGGCAACGGGGATTGCACTCAAGGAGTAGCCATTGACGTAACTGTCCATATATGGATAGTGACATCAAGGGCTTCCTGGAGCACAGCGCTTAAAGTGCATAGCGCTGTGCCCGGGGAGTCCTTGGAGAGCGGAAAAGCTCCATCTGCTCCTCCGCTCTAAACTAATTTTGAAGCCAGGAGCTGACGGTTCCTTGCTTCAGAATAGGGTTCAACTGTATTTGTGTCCAGAGGAAGCAGATATAGTTAACAGCGGGACAAACCCCCAGCCGCCCAGGACAGCGGGACACCGCCTGGAATACAGGACTGTCCCTTTGAATGCATGACGGTTGGGAGGTATGCATAATTACAGTACCAGAATCAAGCTCATAACTTAAATACAACACCAGAACTAAGCTAGTAAGTTCATTACATAACTACAGCACAAGAACAAAATTCAGTACATAAATACTGCATCAGTACTGTCACGGCTATGGGGTATGTGGACCCACTAGGCTGCTCCCCCATAGTGGAGTAGCAGCTGGCCAAACAACAGTCAATGACCGTCTTTAGATTATACCGATATGGAGAAAAACCACAATCCCTCTCCACATCAAAGAGAAAATCACATGATTGTAACATATATCATATATGGGGGAGGGCATAATAGCCCAATCTACACATGATATAAGAGGTGGAAGACTCATTATATTGAAATAATAACCTAAAAAAAGGAGTCTATAAATCTCCAATAAGATGTAAAACGTATAAATTTTATTAAGTACAAAACATAAAAAAAACACATATATAAAATCAAGAGATGAATACCACAATTGTGATGGATGGATACCAGGCAGTATAAGGTTTAGATGGACATAGGCACTAAGCAAACCATTCCATGACAACAATAAACCAGTGTTGAAGAGTGAGAAGAAATCCAGGTAAGATGCACATTATCCATATAATACCTGTGTAGGATGACCCCAGTATGACCACACTGTTCAACAGATGGTTGCTGCCCAATAGAGTAACAAAAGTACAAGTAACACAAGGTGCATCATAGCCTGCCTGGCGTTGTAGGGGTGTGACGCCAGGCAGTTTTTCCATACTCATGGGTAAGATGCTACGATGCACCTTGTGTTACTTGTACTTGTTACTTTGTTTTGTACTCAATAAAGTTTAGACGTTTTACATCTTATTGGTGATTTATAGACTCCTTTTTTAGGTTATTATTTTAATGATAGTCTTTTGGACAAGAGTACCTGGGTAGAAAATTTGTCAGACTCTTGGCATGGCAGACACTTGGCGTAGCAGACACTTGGCAAAGAAGATACCTTAAACAGATGACACTTGGCACAGATGACACTTGGCACAGTTGATGAACTTGACTCCAATACTATACTTCGCACTGGAACAAACACAATTAATGGATACAGGATACAGGACACGGGAAGACATGACACAGGATACAACTAAGGAACCATTTGCAATAACGAACATAGGCAGACACAAAAATGCCTAGGCAGAGTCATTTTTATAATCCAGGGTGCAGTGGAGCAGAGCGGCCACGTATGCTGGCTTCTCCAAGGAGTAAGACACCGGCTGGAGTTTATCAGTCTGCAGCCGCTGGAGAGTAAGAGATGCTGGCAGTCCGCGAGCGTGGCCATTACAAGTACCAAGCTTAGTACACATATACTGTACTAGAACCATGCTAAGTACACATATACAGCACCAGAACAAAGCTCAGTACATATGTATACAGCACCAGAACTAAGCTCAGTAATAAAAATAATAACCTTTATTTATATAGCACCAACATATTCCGCAGCACTTTAAAATTCAGGGGATACATTGTACAGACAATATCAGACATTGCATAATGACAAAACTAATTTACAATTCAAACAAGTGGAGTGAGGACCCTGCTCGCAAGAGCTTACTGTAAAGGATCTGCCAGACACAGCTTCTGTGTCGACGCCCGTGGTTAATCAGTCTGCACCTGCTCCTAAGTCTGATAGAGTGACTCGATCATCTACCACTCGGGCTGGGAGGCTGAGAAGTGGGAGAGCCTATCACAGCCTGGCCAGACGGAGCTAGCTCCCGCCCTCTGTCTATTTATACCTTCATTTCCTGCTCCTCCTTTGCCTGTGATTCTGCCTGTTTCCTGGCTCTGCTGCTGCTGCTTGTACTATTGACCTCTGCTTCATATTGACCCTGGCTTTACTGACTACTCTCCTGCTCTGCATTTGGTACCTCGTACACTCCTGGTTTGACTCGGCATGTTCACTACTCTTGTGGCTCACGGTATTGCCGTGGGCAACTGCCCCATTTCCCTTAGCTTCTGTGTACCCTTGTCTGTTTGTGTGTCGTGCACATATTGAGCGTAGGGACCGTCGCCCAGTTGTACGCCGTTGCCTAGGACTGGCTGTGCAAGTAGGCAGGGACTGAGTGGCGGGTAGATTAGGGCTCACCTGTCTGTCTCCCTACCCCGTCATTACACTTACAATCTATGAGGAAATAAGGGAGAGACAAAATGTGAAAAAATTCTTGGTAAGTACAATGGTCCAGCCATCTTTTATACATATGGGGTAGTACAAATAAAGCTGCATGTGCTGGTCACCAACCAGTGTCTGTGTATGACAGACATGAAGTGTATTAGGGTGCAAGGAGTGTGGGGGATACTGCTGAATGAAGGGGTCAAGTTTTCATGACTAATGTAAAAGGGGGGCCAGGGAATGTAGTCAGATTAGGGAATGTTATAGGCCTGTCTTAAAAGATGTGTTTTCAGGTGCACGTTTAAAACTGTGGATGTTGGGAATTTATCTGATTGTCTGGGGTAGCGCATTCCAGGGAACTGGTGCAGCATGAGAGAAATCTTGGAGATGGGAGTGGGAGGTTTGGATTATGGTGAATGTTAATCTAAGGTCGTTGGCAGAACGTAGAGCGCGAGTCGGGTTGTAGACAGAGATGAGGCAGTACACGAATACAGCTTCAGAACCAAGCTCAGTACATATATATACACAGCACCAGAATCAAGCTCAATACATAAATACAGCACCAGAACCAAGCTCAGTACATATACACAGCATGAGAACCAAGTTCAGTTCATAAATAAAGCTCCAGAACCAAGTTGAGTACATAAGTACAGCACCAGAAACAAGCTCAGTACATATGCATACAGCACCACAACCAAGTTCAGTACATAAATACAGCACCAGAACCAATCTCAGTACATGAATATAGCACGAGCACAAATACAGTTCAGTACAGAGATCATTTGCAAAGTTAGGTGAGCCCCTGCCACATACTGTAAATTTGAAACTATCTACAGGGGGTATTGTTTGTGGCACTATCTACAGTCCCCCCTGTAGATAGTGCCACCTACAATGCCCCCCTGTAGAGTGCCACATACAGCGGCCACTGTAGATAGTGTCCCCTGTAGATAGTGTCACACAGTGCCCCATGTAGATAATGCTACAGACAGTGTCTCCTGTAGATAGTGCCACAGATTGTGCTCCCTGTAGATAGTGTCACACATTGCCCCTTGTAGATAGTGCCCCCTGTAGATATTGTGACACACAGTGCCCACCTGAAAAAAAAACATAATTACCTGTCCTGCTCCCACGCCACTGAAAAGAGGAGGGTGGCAGGGCAGCGAAGCAGATACAATTGGAGTACAGGGAGGCCGGAAACAGCGGCTGTTAGTTGAGCTTGTGCCCCACTCAAAGACTCTGTAAGCCGTCACCTGAGGTGAGATGCTAAGTGAGTTTGTATGGCTACGGCACTCCATGTAGTTGAATTTATACGGATGCCTATAGAAACTGCATTTACAATAGGGCCCTAAAAACATCTATGAGTGACATACGTATTACAGATCTGTTCAACTCAAAGTTTGTATTGAACCCTAATGAAGCATGTGGCCTAAGCCTGTTATATTGCATTTCTCTTAATAATTATTATCTACTACTTAATGGTCTTGTTATATATAAATATTTCTTTTCTAGAAAATACAATAAAAATAAATTGAAATCAAAAGTTACAACATGGACACCCTTCACAAGGTTTTGCCAAATTCTGAAGACTTTTCTCCAGATGGTCCTGCTGATTCGACATGTACCAAAGCTACTGGAGGTGAAAGTCCAATTCCTGCAAATCAAAATACTAACTGGAAACTGTATATGAATGAAACATTAAATGAGACTGAACTTTCCAGATTTTCTAAAGAATGTCATGACAACCTAGTTACTGAGCAAAGGAGAGTGGAAGAAGGGAACCAAAGGGTATTTATCAATATAGCAGGCCTAAGATATGAAACCCAACTTAAAACACTTAGTGAATTTCCTGACACTCTCCTTGGAAATCCTCAAAAAAGAATTCATTATTTTGATTCCATGAGGAATGAATACTTTTTTGACAGAAATCGTCCTAGTTTTGATGGAATTTTGTATTACTACCAGTCTGGTGGAAAAATAAGACGTCCCGCAAATGTACCAATAGATGTGTTTGCAGATGAAATTGTTTTCTATGAGCTTGGAAATGAAGCTTTAGAACAATTTCGAGATGATGAAGGTTTTCTAAAGGATCCTGAAATACCTTTACCAACTAATGATTACCATAGGCAATTCTGGTTACTCTTTGAATACCCGGAGAGCTCCAGTGCAGCAAGAGGCATGGCATTGGTTTCTGTTTTGGTTATTGTCATCTCCATACTTATATTCTGTTTGGAAACATTACCAGAATTTAGAGAAGAAGGGCTATTCAAATTTTCAGGCAATTTTACGAAGCAGGCTGCATATATTAAAACCTTCACAGATCCGTTCTTTCTTATAGAGACTACCTGCATTATTTGGTTTTCATTTGAACTTGTTGTTCGGTTTATTGTTTGTCCAAGTTCATCTGAATTTTTTCAGAATATTATGAATATAATTGACATTGTATCTATCATTCCATATTTTGTAACACTTATCACAGAACTTGTAAAGCAAACAGAGCCCAATGGACAGCAAAACATGTCTCTAGCTATTTTAAGAATTGTTCGGCTTGTTAGAGTGTTTAGAATTTTCAAGCTCTCAAGACACTCAAAAGGACTTCAAATATTAGGACAAACCCTGAAGGCCAGCATGAGAGAACTGGGGTTGTTAATATTCTTTCTTTTTATTGGTGTAATTTTGTTTTCTAGTGCAGTATATTTTGCAGAAGTTGATGAACCTAAGACTCAATTCATCAGCATTCCTGATGGCTTCTGGTGGGCTGTAGTAACTATGACTACTGTTGGATATGGAGAGTAGACATGTGTCCAATCACTCTAGGAGGTAAAATGGTAGGTACTCTTTGTGCTATTGCAGGAGTGCTGACTATTGCCCTTCCAGTTCCAGTTATTGTATCAAATTTTAATTACTTCTATCACAGAGAAACAGAGAATGAGGAACGGCAAAGTTTACCTACAGAAATAGACAAAGTTAGTCTAAATAATTTAACACGATCGTTAAGCACTTCTTCTCTGAAGAAAAATAATGGATCCTGTATTCCAGACAAGAATGGTAAAGCTTAAAACTGTAATTTTTTAAAATTTAATGTTAATGTATAAATATTTCACCAAATATAAATATTATTAATGTAAAATTTTTAATATAGATATTTTTGTAAATTATTGTAAATTTGTAAAAGTTTATAAGACAATATTACACATGTTATTATAATTTAGGATGAATCATAATCAGTATAGGTAATGCATAGTAGGTTCAACTTCTCCTCGCCATTCTCCATACAGCTAAATAATTAAGGGTTGGACAAAAGCAAGGTTGGACAAAAATAATAAAACAAAAAAATATAAAGCAACAGCAATTCTACAATATTATACTGTATGTATGCACATGCTCTACAGTTTACAGTTTTACAAATGGGTTTCTGTTAGGGCACTTACACCTAGTTAGTATGAATGTGTTGTTTGAGCAAGTAAAAAAAACAACTTTAAAACTAAAAGTATAGTAACCGATTGCCATTTTAGATGTTATAGTTCTCAAATGGACTGTGACGTACAAGCAGAAGAGAAAGTTTAGATTTCAAAATGGACCATAATCAGCATTTTCCAGAAGGTAAATTATTCCAGAAGTTATTCCAGTTGTTTAATATGTTTGGGTTAATTTACATTTTGATACAAATTTGGAAACATGATGGGCTTTCAAGATTTGTCAAGAGAACCAACCTTGTGTAAATGTATAAATGTTAGCTGTTTTTGTGAAAATAAAACATATTGTAAAAATCTTTTTTTTTCTCTTATTTTCACATTTTATAGCAATAAATCCCCAAAATATTCCTCCTGGAACAATATAGACAATTTGAGACCATAAGACCTCCTTCACACACACTTTTTGTCTGCATTTTAAAATCTATAAACAGTGCCATATTTTAAGTGACTTTTTTATTTACTTTTTTACATGCTTTTTATTTACTTTTTTACATGCGTTTTTGCCCCGAATTACGTCCGAAAATAGCGCCTCAATAGTGCTGACAAACATCTGCCCATTGAAAGCAATGGGCAGACGTTTGTCTGTTCACACGAGGCGTAATTTACGCGCCGCTGTCAAAAGACGGCGCGTAAATAGACGCCCGCGTCAAAGAAGTGACCTGTCACTTCTTTGGCCGTAATTGGAGCCGTTATTCATTGACTCCAATGAATAGCAGCGCCAATTACGCCCGTAATTGACGCGGCGTTCAAGCGCCTGCACATGCCGTTACGGCTGATCTTACGTGGATGTTTTCAGGCTGAAACATTCCCGTAATTTCAGCCGTTACGGACGCCCTCGTGTGAACATACCCTTAGCTCTCCTCCAGAAGAAGTAAAACTATCCAACTAGTGTCACCTATTGGAGGTAGCTTCCCTGTAAGACAATATCCGACCCACAGAAGAGCCTCGAAATATGATTTCAGTCAGACCAGAGTGTCATCTAAAAGGAAAAGAAACCCATCTGTAGACAGCTGTTTTGGGGGTTTTGACCCTCATCATTGTAGAGCAGGGAGCTATCTGGATGGGCGAGAGGCCTTTGACGTAGTGTTTGGGGGTGCTGGCTCTCATTGAAGCCAGCTCCTTGCTCTGTATTATAAGGGGCAAAAAAATAAAATAAAATCTGTCTGGTTTCTCTTTCTTTTGGAGGAGACTCTGACTTGAGCAAAAATTCCCAGTGTTTTCACTAGACAATCTTAAAAGGTAAGCACAAGACCATTTTTACCAAATCTATCATGTGGTCCCCTACAGTACTGCATTACAGGGGGGGCGCTCGTATTTGTTTTTCTTCACTATAACCAACTTAAGACACACTTAAATACAAATACTATTGAAATTTTTTTATCTGAAGATAATAAACATTTGTTTTTACATCCTTTGCAAAATATATGATTAATAATTATCACTTTTAATTCAAATTTTTGAATGCACAGTTTTCATCTTCATGTTTATTCTGCTCCTTAATTTGTATTGTTATTTTGTCTATCTTGATATTGATTTTATGTAAAACTAAATTATCAGTGTCCGCCCTTGAGCATTATTTATATTTTAACTACTCGGCTCCCCCGGCTGCTTGCCGTACAGCCGGCCTCCTGAAATGACATTTCATCACATGTGTTATGTGTAGTAAAATGTCATCACAGGAGGCCGGCTGACCACAGAGGAGCCAGTAGAACAGGAACAAATTGCTATGGGAGCTCCAGGAAAGGTAAGCAAAGTTTAAATTTTTTTTAAAGAATATTTAGTACCTGCTGATTTTGCAGCGATTAAATAATGTAATCGCAGCAAAATCTACAAAAATTAACATTTGTTGCGAAATTTGACTTCCCTATTAAACTAAATGGGGACTTTTGAAAAAAAATCTGCAGCATTTCAGTTTTCTGTGCGTATAGCTTTTTTAAAAAAAATAAAATATAATCTGCTGAGTTGCTACTGCAAACGCTGTGGAATTTCTGCACTGAAATATCCGGTCATAAATTCTGCAGTGTATACGCCATCTATGAGCATACCTTCATAGCGGTTGGAACTGCATTTCTCTGATGCAGAGTTCCAAATCTCCTGCGTAGACATAGGAGGAAATTTAACAACGCTTCTATGCTTGTTTTCTGGCGTAGAAAAGTTCCAAACGGCCCAAAACTTGCAAAAATCTTGCATTTTAGGCTATTTCGGACACATTTTAAAAGTGGTATGGAGTTTAGCTGAAGGGGCGTGGCCATCTGCAACTCACTGTGTTTCCTATAAATTAAGCCAGAAGCTGGTGTAAATTGTAGCAGTAATATATGCTAGCTCCTGGGTGGGATCTCCCTCTCTAGGGCCTGGACAGCTGGCAATGAAACAAAGTTTGAAGGAGTTGTCAAAAAAATTATGAAAAAAAAGATAATCAGACATAATATAGTGCATGACAATCCCTTCCTAACAAAGCTAGAACCAGCCCTGCATCTTACATGAATTCAGAGATCTCCCCATTCATTGCGCCAATTGCTCTGCTAGATTTTCTTCAGGCTAGCAGCTCAGGGGGCATGTCCTTTCTGGTTAAGCTCCTCCCCCTCCCTGTCATAGCTTATATAGGCAGATCGTTTTGTTTCCCTGCCTCTTCTGTCTAGTAGAAGCCTCAAAAAAATGCCCCATCACGTCTTTTTAGAGGGAGAGCTCAGTCCTATATAACTCAAGAAGAGGGAGAGCCTGCAGCTTACACACAGTGAGAGGCTGAGTAGGAGAAGGAAGAGCTCAATGCTGTATGTAAGCATTGCTGTATTCAAACTCCCTATTTGTTTAAGCAAATGGCTGGCTCTCCTGTGTGTTTCTTACTGTGTGAGTCTCCATCCACACTACAATCTGTTCTCCTGAATAAAAGCTTCTTCTCTACTAGAAGGCATTTTCTATTGGTTGGTGGCAGTTGGAGGAGTAGAACTAAGCATGTGCGTCTTTCCTCATTCAGCTCAGTATGAAGACATAGTTACATAGTTACATAGTTACATAGTTAGTACGGCTGAAAAAAGACACATGTCCATCAAGTTCAACCAAGGGAAGGGAAAAGGGAAGGAAAAATTTCTACACATAGGAGCTAATATTTTTTTGTTCTAGGAAATTATCTAACCCTTTTTTAAAGCCATCTACTGTCCCTGCTGTGACCAGCTCCTGCGGTAGGCTATTCCATAAATTCACAGTTCTCACTGTAAAGAAGCCTTGTCGCCTCTGCAGCTTGAACCTTTTTTTCTCCAGACGGAGGGAGTGCCCCCTTGTTTTTTGAGGGGGTTTTACAAGGAACAGGATTTCACCATATTTTTTGTATGTGCCATTAATATATTTATATAAGTTAATCATGTCCCCCCTTAGTCGTCTTTTTTCAAGGCTAAATAGGTTTAATTCTTTCAATCTTTCCTCATAACTTAAATTCTCCATGCCCCTTATTAGCTTCGTTGCTCTTCTTTGTATTTTTTCCAACTCCAGGGCATCCTTTCTATGAACTGGAGCCCAGAACTGAACTGCATATTCTAGATGAGGCCTCACTAATGCTTTGTAAAGTGGCATTATTACATCCCTGTCCCGCGAGTCCATGCCTCTTTTAATACACGACAATATCCTGCTGGCCTTTGAAGCAGCTGATTGACACTGCATGCTGTTATTGAGTTTATGATTTACAAGTACACCCAGATCCTTCTCAACAAGTGAATCCGCCAGTGTAGCGCCCCCTAGGACATATGATGCATGCAGGTTGTTGGTACCAAGATGCATAACTTTACATTTATCTACATTAAACTTCATTTGCCAAGTGGACGCCCAAACACTTAGTTTGTTTAAATCTGCCTGTAATTCATGAACATCTTCCATAGTCTGAACTATATTACATAGCTTGGTGTCATCTGCAAAAATAGAAATAGTGCTATTAATCCCTTCCTCTATATCATTAATAAATAAGTTGAATAATAGTGGTCCCAGCACTGAACCCTGGGGTACACCACTTCTAACCGGGGACCATTCAGAGAAGGAATCATTGACCACAACCCTCTGGATACGGTCCTTGAGCCAATTCTCAATCCAATTACAAACTATATTTTCTAAACCTATAGTCCTTAATTTACTCATTAGGCGTCTATGGGGGACAGTGTCAAATGCCTTTGCAAAGTCCAAAAACACTAAATCCACAGCGGCCCCTCTGTCTAGACTTCTGCTCACCTCTTCATAAAAACAGATTAGGTTAGTTTGACAACTTCTGTCCTTAGTAAAACCGTGCTGGCTGTCACTTATAATGCTATTTATTGTCACATAATCCTGTATATAGTCCCTCAATAGCCCCTCAAACATTTTCCCCACGATGGATGTTAAGCTTACTGGTCTATAATTACCCGGGGAAGACCTAGAGCCCTTTTTGAAAATAGGCACCACATTTGCCCTGCGCCAGTCCCTTGGCACTATACCAGTCACTAGAGATTCTCTGAATATTATGAAAAGGGGGACAGAAATAACCAAACTAAGCTCCTTAAGAATTCTAGGGTGTAACCCATCTGGTCCCGGAGCCTTGTGCACATTTATTTTATTTAATTTAGCTTGGACCATCTCTACATTCATCCAATTCAGTATATCAACTGATATATTAACAGCACTGGCACCGGCTACATCAGCTGCTCTTTCTTCTGTTGTATATACAGAGCTAAAGAACCCATTTAGTAACTCTGCCTTCTCTTGATCCCCTGTGATCAACTCCCCATTACCATTATCTAGGGGTCCTACATGTTCAGACCTTGGCTTTTTTGCATTTATATGCTTGAAGAATTTTTTAGGATTTGTTTTACTATCCTTGGCCACCTGCCTTTCATTTTGTATTTTTGCTAATTTTATTACATTTTTACAGATTTTATTAAGCTC
Organism: Rhinoderma darwinii; assembly: GCF_050947455.1. NCBI lineage: Eukaryota > Metazoa > Chordata > Amphibia > Anura > Rhinodermatidae > Rhinoderma > Rhinoderma darwinii. Next base: position 349,718,241 of record NC_134688.1, read on the forward strand.
TTTATATTTTACAAAGGCTACAGCTGTACCCTCAGATTTGTATTTTTTAAATGCCCTTTTTTTGTCATGTATTGCCCCTTTCACAGAAGGTGTAAGCCATGTGGGGTTTAATTTGAGTCGTTTATACTTATTACCTGTAGGAATAAATTTTGCACTATAATAACTCAAAGTAGATTTGAAAATCTCCCATTTATCATTTGTTCCATTATTTGACATTAGTTCTTCCCAGTCTATATCCTGAATTGCAGCCCTCATCCTGGGGAAATTGGCTTTCTTAAAATTAAATGTTTTTGCCCTCCCAGCCTGCGTTTGTTTTTTACAGTATAGGTAAAATGTAACTATATTATGATCACTGTTACCGAGGTTTTCACGAACATTGACATTCCCAACAAGATCTGCATTATTAGAAATGACCAGATCCAACAGAGCTTCACCTCTAGTCGGGTCTTCCACAAACTGGCCCATAAAATTTTCCTGCAACAGGTTGAGGAAATGTCTCCCCTTTGCAGTTGAAGCCGAACCATGACACCAATTAATATCCCGGAAATTAAAATCTCCCATTATCACTACAGTACCCGCCTGTGCAGCCCGCTCCATCTGTTTATATATCTGACCTTCCATCTCCTCAGTTATATTGGGGGGTCTTTAGATTACACCAAAAGTAATTTTTTCAGTGTTTACCTCCCTTTCTAGTTCCACCCACAAGGTTTCAACCTCCTCACAGTCTTGACCCACTATTGTCTCTTTCACACTCGCCTTCATATCACTTCTCACATACAGACATACACCACCACCTTTCCTATTTGTCCTGTCTTTACGAAAAAGTGTAAAACCCTGTAGATTTACAGCCCAGTCGTGTGAAGAGTCCAGCCATGTTTCAGCAACACCAACTATATCTATATTTTCTTCCAGTATCAAGGCCTCCAGCTCCCCCATTTTGCTTGCTAGACTTCTGGCATTTGTGAACATACACTTTAACTTGCCTGTCAGTTTTTCACTTTTATTATCAGAAATGTGATTTGACATTAATCGGTCCTTTTTATTTACACTGATGTTTTGTAACGAAAGGATCTCCTTATCTTGTTGTCTAGCCCTCTCCCCACATTCTGTTTCTCCCCCCACCAATATAGTCTGACCCCTCTCTAACCTGGCTACCCCTTTTTTTTCTACATTGACCTCCCTCCTCAGCCCTAGTTTAAATACTCCGCCACCCCAGCTAGAATTCTCTCCCCCAGCACAGCGGACCCCCTTCCATTTAGGTGCAAATCATCTGCAGAATACAGTTTGTACCCCAATGAAAAGTCAGCCCAGTGCTCTAGGAACCCAAATCCTTCTCCTCTACACCAAGACTTCAGCCATGCATTTAACTCCCTAAGCTCCCGCTGTCTTTCCTGTGATGCACATTACTATACAGATTGAACACCAGGGTGCGCCATTATAATAAAGTAAAGGTGATATCTCGCAAACTAAGCATTTTTGTATCATAAATTACAAAACAAATTAATTTTTAATGCTGATTTATATTGCAATGGAATTTAATGCTGGAACAACACTTTTAAGAGGTGTGCGTCCCTTAATAACTTTGTTGCATTTTACTTCTGCTTGCTTCTTAAGACTGGCTTTATGAAAAGCCAGTCTTAATAAATCACAAAGTAGAGTCATATGATAACTTTCAGGCAGCCACCACAAGGGGGGTTAAGAGCTTACTACATACTGTTTATACTTTAAGCTTAAAGAGGACCTGTCATCTGCCCAAAAATCTGCAGTTGACACCTCAGTTAGATTGCAGGAACCTTACAGTTTCTGATGCTTTTTATGCCGTTAGTTTTGGTGCCCGATATGTGGGCGATTACCCCTTATCAAGTGACAGGTGTTACCCACCCACTTGACAGTTAAAGGCCTTATTTGCATATCGGGCACCAATACTAACGGCACCGATATCTGAGCTACGATGGGGGCTAGAAGAAAAAGATAAAAATCAGCAGAACATGTGAGGCAATCTAACTGAGTTGTCAGCTGCAGCTTTTTGGGCAGGTGACAGGTTCTCTTTAATAATAAAACATTATAAAGTAAGATCCTGATCTCCCTTTAGTGGTGGCAACAAGAATTTTATAATTTAACGCTATGTCTATGCAGGATACTTGTTGCTCTATATCAGGCTCTGTATCCTTTTCATTTAAATGTATTAGACCAATAAAAATCAGATCGCTCTGATCCTGGCCGTTTTAACCACTAAGATGCTGCGGTCAATAGCGTCGCGGTATCTAAGCCATTAGAAAGAGGAGGGCGACCCACTCCAACAGTCCACGCCCCTCCCACATGATGGAGGGGTGCTGATGGTTCTCAAGGTTGCCCAATGGTCTAATGAAGGCCCCCAGGTCTGCCTTCTTTCTTCTTCTTTTAAGCGCTGCCTCTGGCAGGGTTAAACTGGAACCTACAAAAAAATGACAATATACTGCAATTCATTAGATCAAAAATATCTATTTGCCCAAAAATGGCACCAATAAATACTACAGCTCGTCTCGCAAAAAATAAGCCCTTTTTTTTAAATAAAAAGTTTTCTTTGTAAAGGTAGTAAAACATTAAAAAAATATATACACTACCGTTCAAAAGTTTGGGGTCACCCAGACAATTTTGTGTTTTCCATAAAAACTCACACTTATATTTATCAAATGAGTTGCAAAATGACTAAACTATAGTCAAGATATTGACAAGGTTATAATTATAAATAATGATTTTTATTTGAAATAATAATTTTCTCCTTCAAACTTTGCTTTCGTCAAAGAATGCTCCATTTGCAGCAATTACAGCATTGCAGACCTTTGGCATTCTAGCTGTTAATTTGCTGAGGTAATCGGGAGAAATTTCATCCCATGCTTCCAGAAGCCCCTCCCACAAGTTGGATTGGCTTGATGGGCACTTCTTGCGTACCATACGTTCAAGCTGCTCCCACAACAGCTCTATGGGGTTGAGATCTGGTGACTGCGCTGGCCACTCCATTACAGATAGAATACCAGCTGTCTGCTTCTTCCCTAAATAGTTCTTGCATAATTTGGAGGTGTGCTTTGGGTCATTGTCCTGTTGTAGGATGAAATTGGCTCCAATCAAGCGCTGTCCACAGGGTATGGCATGGCATTGCAAAATGGAGTGATAGCCTTCCTTATTCAAAATCCCTTTTACCTTGTACAAATCTCCCACTTTACCAGCACCAAAGCAACCCCAGACCATCACATTACCTCCACCATGCTTGACAGATGGTGTCAGGCACTCTTCCAGCATCTTTTCAGTTGTTCTGCGTCTCACAAATGTTCTTCTGTGTGATCCAAACACCTCAAACTTCGATTCGTCTGTCCATAACACTTTTTTTTAATCTTCCTCTGTCCAATGTCTGTGTGCTTTTGCCCATATTAATCTTTTCCTTTTATTAGCCAGTCTCAGATATGGCTTTTTCTTTGCCACTCTGCCCTGAAGGCCAGCATCCCGGAGTCGCCTCTTCACTGTAGACGTTGACACTGGCGTTTTGCGGGTACTATTTAATGAAGCTGCCAGTTGAGGACCTGTGAGGCATCTATTTCTCAAACTAGAGACTCTAATGTACTTGTCTTGTTGCTCAGTTGTGCAGCGGGGTCTCCCACTTCTCTTTCTACTCTGGTTAGAGCCTGTGTGTGCTGTCCTCTGAAGGGAGTAGTACACACCGTTGTAGGAAATCTTCAGTTTCTTGGCAATTTCTCGCATGGAATAGCCTTCATTTCTAAGAACAAGAATAGACTGTCGAGTTTCACATGAAAGCTCTCTTTTTCTAGCCATTTGGAGAGTTTAATCGAACCCACAAATGTAATGCTCCAGATTCTCAACTAGCTCAAAGGAAAGTCAGTTTTATAGCTCCTCTAAACAGCAAAACTGTTTACAGCGGTGCTAACATAATTGCACAAGGGTTTTCAAGTGTTTTCTAATCATCCATTAGCCTTCTAACACAGTTAGCAAACACAATGCACCATTAGAACACTGGAGTGATGGTTGCTGGAAATGGGCCTCTATGCACCTATGTAGATATTGCATTAAAAAACAGACATTTGCAGTTAGAATAGTCATTTACCACATTAATAATGTATAGAGTTTATTTCTGATTAATTTAATGTTATCTTCATTGAAAAAAACTGTGCTTTTCTTTCAAAAATAAGGAAATTTCTAAATCACCCTAAACTTTTGAACGATAGTGTGTATATATATATATTTATATATATATATATATATATATATATATATATATATATATATATATATATAGAAAAATAAAAATAGAAGCAGCACCGTAATTTGAAGTATCGCGTGCACAGGTTCCTGTTCAGACACTCGACCAGTGTCCCAAATAGCCAGCAACAATTCCAAAAGACAAGACAGCACTCCAAATTCAGTGATAGATGGGATCACATTTAATCACCTCTTGCAACGTTTCAACCCTGCTCAATGGGGTCTTTTTCAAGCAATACATTTCAGTGAACAGTGCACATATATATACATGCTTTACAAAATTTGTATAATGAAGCAATAAAAATTCAATATTGCATAATTCTCTGAGTTCAAACGCAAACATTGCAGTGCAAAAACATCAACATGCTAAACACACTTTTCTTGTGTACTTCGTGTACAAACGATTATAAGGGCATATTCCCGTACTGTATAAAAGTTAAAATACAATATAATTGGCTAACTGCCAATCAGTGTAAGTGCAGGTGCAAAACATTTTAAATATTAAAAACTATTTGATTTCTTAATTCGGCTCACCGTTCAGTGGATCCCCTCACTTCTTCCATGCTGATCATCGTTCTCGGCTTCTTCCGGGAATGAGTGCGCATGCGTCAACCAAAACGTCACCTAAAGGGCTGTTCTTGCTCTTGGCTTGAGAACGAGTCCTGGTACGCTGTGATTAGATGGAACGCATCTCGCGCTAGTTCAATCCTTTTGGTTGTGTTTTGTGAATGTTAACCCTACATGTCCCTTTCCGGAACACTATATTACGATCATAGGTTATCTTTTTCCATTTTTTAAAAAAAGAAATAGTAATAAATATATACTCTATCCTCTGGATTAATTTAAGTCCTTAAGGTTAAGGGAATCCCATAAACACGGGCACACCCAACCTATATCAGTGTATGTTTGTAGTGCTAGATCCGTTATCCACAGATTCTGCACATTACATCCCTACGGACTATAATAACCACATTCTGAGGACCATTAGAGCTATATCACACTTGATCTTCATATTCGTTTAGGGTTTTATCATAACACTTCGATTACAATATATGCATTCCATTTATTTTTCACATTTTTTCAAAACATAGCAATAAATAAGCCGATTTTTCATATATAACGTATGCATGATATTAGAATGAGGGGATCCATATTTGGTGAGTCTTCACAGTTTATCTGTAATAGACAGAGAAAGAATTTGTTATGTTAGTCCAATAGAATATACATTCTGTCCTCTTAAAATACCCCTCGACATGTCAAATACATAACCAGGTCATGGGCAAAACACTTCCTAACACACACCACTCAACTTAAAGTCAACATTTAATCCGTATGGTCGTAATGTGTTTAATCTGTAGATCCACTCTAGCTCACGTTTTTTTTTTAAAAGGAAACTCTGTCCCCACCTCGTCTTGGTTTAGTAATTTGATCTATAATTCTAAACCGTAAATCCTTTTCTGTGTGATTTGCTTCCACAAAATGTTTTGACACTGGCAAATACAGTCTCTTGCCTCGTATGGTAAACCTATGGTTGTTTATGCGTGTTTTGCAGTCCAATGTTGTCTCTCCTATATATAGAAGGTTACATGGACATTGCAGCATGTGGATAACCCATTCTGATGTACAAGTAAGAAATTGCTTTATTTTATATTCAGTGCCAATTATAGGATGAATGAAAGATTCCCCTTTAATCATATATTTGCAATTCACACAACCAAGACAGGGAAAACATCCCAATTTCTGGCTGCCAAAGAAGGTCTGTGTCTTTTTCTTATTAGAGCCCACATCTGCTCTTACTAATTTATCCTTCAGATTGAAGTTCCTTCATATATAAGAGATACCTCTGATTTTTTGCTAAAAATCAGAGAAGTCCAGATTCCCACCACGGCCCTGCTGTGCTCTTTTGACGTAGTAAGTTTGTACACGTCAATAGACCACAGTAGAGGGATTTCCTCCATCTACAAGGTTCTACGTGACAGTGAATATACACCTGCGTGTATAGAATTTATACTCGCTTTATTGGATATTATCCTGAGGCACAACTACTTTTTGTTCCAAGATCAATTCTTTATACAACTGAGAGGGACAGCCATGGGTGCTAATGTGGCACCAACTTATGCCAATATATTCATGGCGGCTTTGGAGAGGGAGTTCGTCTATGTGTCCCACCACTTCAGACAAGTGCTGAGGTGGTGGAGATACATAGATGACATCTTTTTCATCTGGTTGGGGACAATAGAGGAACTGCACCTGTTCCATGAATACATCAACCAGATTGATGCAGACATCAAGTTTACGCTGGTACAGTCCAGCAACTCTATAGAATTTTTGGATACCACAATAACCAAATTAGGATCAAGACTCACATCAGACATATTTACGAAGATAACGGATAGGAATAATCTATTGCGATTCGAAAGTTGCCATCCTAGGGGCCTAATTCGGGCCCTTCCATACAGTCAGCTACTGAGGGTTAAACGTATAGTAGATACAGAAGAGTTAAGCACTAAAAGGTTGGATGAAATGGGTGAAAAATTTATGTCACGGGGGTACCCAAAGAAACTAGTCCAACAACATAAAAATAAGGTATTAATGTCTGACAGAGAAATACTTTTGTCTACACAGAGAACCAAAAAGAACCTTGACAAAATACCATTTGTGTCCACATATATCGAAACAAGTAAAGAAGTAGCAAAGATAATCAACAAACACTGGTCGATACTTGGTAGTAATCTAAAATATGTTCCAGAATTTTTAGCCCCCCCCTCTCATGTCATACAAGCGTACTAAAAATCTGAAGGATAAATTAGTAAGAGCAGATGTGGGCTCTAATAAGAAAAAGACACAGACCTTCTTTGGCAGCCAGAAATTGGGATGTTTTCCCTGTCTTGGTTGTGTGAATTGCAAATATATGATTAAAGGGGAATCTTTCATTCATCCTATAACTGGCACTGAATATAAAATAAAGCAATTTCTTACTTGTACATCAGAATGGGTTATCTACATGCTGCAATATCCATGTAACCTTCTATATATAGGAGAGACAACATTGGACTGCAAAACACGCATAAACAACCATAGGTTTACCATACGAGGCAAGAGACTGTATTTGCCAGTGTCAAAACATTTTGTGGAAGCAAATCACACAGAAAAGGATTTACGGTTTAGAATTATAGATCAAATTACTAAACCAAGACGAGGTGGGGACAGAGTTTCCTTTTTTAAAAAACGTGAGCTAGAGTGGATCTACAGATTAAACACATTACGACCATACGGATTAAATGTTGACTTTAAGTTGAGTGGTGTGGGATAGGAAGTGGTTTGCCCATGACCTTGTTATATATTTGACATGTCGAGGGGTATTTTAAGAGGACAGAATGTATATTCTATTGGACTAACATAACAAATTCTTTCTCTGTCTATTACAGATAAACTGTGAAGACTCACCGAATATGGATCCCCTCATTCTAATATCATGCATACGTTATATATGAAAAATCGGCTTATTTATTGCTATGTTTTGAAAAAATGTGAAAAATAAATGGAATGCATATATTGTAATCGAAGTGTTATGATAAAACCCTAAACGAATATGAAGATCAAGTGTGATATAGCTCTAATGGTCCTCAGAATGTGGTTATTATAGTCCGTAGGGATGTAATGTGCAGAATCTGTGGATAACGGATCTAGCACTACAAACATACCCTGATATAGGTTGGGTGTGCCCGTGTTTATGGGATTCCCTTAACCTTAAGGACTTAAATTAATCCAGAGGATAGAGTATATATTTATTACTATTTCTTTTTTTTTTTAAATGGAAAAAGATAACCTATGATCGTAATATAGTGTTCCGGAAAGGGACATGTAGGGTTAACATTCACAAAACACAACCAAAAGGATTGAACTAGCGCGAGATGCGTTCCATCTAATCACAGCGTACCAGGACTCGTTCTCAAGCCAAGAGCAAGAACAGCCCTTTAGGTGACGTTTTGGTTGACGCATGCGCACTCATTCCCGGAAGAAGCCGAGAACGATGATCAGCATGGAAGAAGTGAGGGGATCCACTGAACGGTCAGCCGAATTAAGAAATCAAATAGTTTTTAATATTTAAAATGTTTTGCACCTGCACTTACACTGATTGGCAGTTAGCCAATTATATTGTATTTTAACTTTTATAAAGTACGGGAATATACCCTTATAATCGTTTGTACACGAAGTACACAAGAAAAGTGTGTTTAGCATGTTGATGTTTTTGCACTGCAATGTTTGCGTTTGAACTCAGAGAATTATGCAATATTGAATTTTTATTGCTTCATTATACAAATTTTATGTGCACTGTTCACTGAAATGTATTGCTTGAAAAAGACCCCATTGAGCAGGGTTGAAACGTTGCAAGAGGTGATTAAAAGTGATCCTATCTATCACTGAATTTGGAGTGCTGTCTTGTCTTTTGGAATTGTTGCTATATATATATATATATATATATATATATATATATATATATATATATACTTGATAAAGGTCCCATTGCAGGACGGAAACGTTGCAGCTTGTGCTGGCTTAATAAACCACCATTTTTTTTCACTAACACGGAGTGCTGTGGGAATTTCTTCAATATTGATCTATATCCCCTGGATCGGGATTACCTGCTTGCACCTGAGACCATCTTGGAATTGCATTGTGAGTGCTGCTGCTTTTCCATTGTATATATATATATATATATATATATATATATATATATATATATGTATATATATATACAGTATATATATCTATATATATATAACTCAGCTCTCTACTCACTAAAATATCTCAACAAGGAGATGAACAACCGGAGCAGTTAAAAAAAGAGGCGAAATCCTTTGCTGGAGATCTAGAACATCAAGTACGAAGGTATACACAGCAAGCAGTTGGATTGCTGTGTGGAACTACAAGTACCAGCGAGATACACACACCGGTGGAGATTTGGATCGTTCTTTCTGCATGCTAGCTGGGGGAAGGTCAAGCCAATGATGGATACTTCAGACTTTACATCCACAAACCGTCTGAACGGTAAAAAACTATCAATATATATAATTTGGTATCACTGTAATCGCAGGATAATGTTAAGTTGTTGTTTTTGTGAAAAGTCTTTAAAGTCTGAGACATTTTTCTTTTTTTACGTTTTAGTTTGTTACTTCCTGTCTTCCAAGAGCCATAACGGTTTTATTTTTCCATCAATAGAGTGGTGTGAGGGCTTATTTATTTTTTTGCAGGGGGAGTTGTAGTTTCTATTGGCACCATTTAAGGTACCATATAATGTACTGGGAAACGGAGAAAAAAACCTCAACTCCTCCATTGTTTTTTGGGTTTCGTTTTAACGGCTTTCACCGTACGGTAAAAACGTCAACTTAACATTATTATGTGGCTCAATATGATTACGGTGATACCAAATCTATATGTTTCTTTATATTTTACTACTTTTACAAAGAAAAAAACAATTGTTAAATACCAAATTCTGAGAGCCATAACTTATTTTTTTTTTTTGGTCGATTGAGTTGTTTGATGGCTTATTTTTTGCGGGACGCGCTGTAGTTTTTATTGGTACCATATTTTGGTACATACGATTTTTTGATCACTTTTTATTACATTTGATTTTAGCTCTACTGTGACCAAAAAAATTATGATTTAAGGTTTTTACTCCGTTCACTGTGCTAGTTAAATAATATATTGTAATAGTTCAGACTTATATGGATACCAATTTTGTTTATTTTTTACATTGTGCTTAGGGAACAATGGTAAAAGAGTTTTTTTAAACTTTTAATAATGTTTTTAAAATGTATTTAACTTTTTTTTTAATACTTTTTGTTAGTCCCCCTAGGGGACTTGAACCAGCGATCGTTAGATCGCTGGTACAATACACTGCAATACAAATGTATTGCAGTATATTGTAATTTTTACAGGCTTCTGCTAAGTCCTGCCAGAGGCAGAGAGAAGGCAGACCTGGGGGCCTTGACTAGGCCCCCAGGCTGCTATGACAGCCATCGGCGCCCCTCTATTGCCGATGGGCTGTCGGAGAGGGCTTTCCCCTCCTTCTAACGGTTCAAATGCCATGGTGGCTATTGACTGTGGCATTTAACTAGTTAAATGGCCAGGAACAGCATGAGCCTGCTCCAAACTTCACACCCCCGCTCCATGACGTACAGTTTCGTCATGGGGTGGGAAAAATGTTAAATAGTGCCAATAGAAACTACAACTTCTACTGCAAAAAATAAGTCTTTACACCACTCCACTGACAGAAAAATAAAATAATTATGGCTCTTGGAATGCGGGGAGAAAAACTAAAATGAAAAAACAAAAAATGGCTTTTTCCTGAGAGTGTTAAGGGTAACCAAGCAATTATTTTATAATTATTAAAAACATATTATAAGCTTATTAAAAACACAATTATATAACCAATCAGCTTTGACCAAGATATTTAAACAAGTCCACCCGGCATTAGCTGGGAGACTAAACCCCACTAATAAACATCATGATGACAAGAATAAGTCGCAGATTAAGGCGCAGGGCGTGTGGGGCTCTTTTCTTCAGTCTTCTTTACAAATATCCTGAGCGTCGCTTAATCTGCTGCATACAAAGGGAAACTCTTCCCATCACTGACAGCCGTTAACCAATCAAGGATTACTTTAAAACCATGTGACTACAGGTAGAATATTCTAGAACCTTCTCGTGCCTTCTACACAGCTGACATTCAGATGACCTAAGGACAGGTAAGTACCGTTTGTATCAATAAAAAAAGTGGGGGGGGGGCGGAGAAGCTAAATATAACTGGAAACATAGACACTGGATAAATCATTGAAAATACTATAGCACTGTGTCACCATGTATCTCCCCCAGCTAAGCGCTATGGGGGGCCCTAGGCATTTGTCACACAATGCCCACTTTTACTTTTCCAGCTATACATGATCTTCCATTGTGTGCAGAACAACATTAGTTCTTAGTAAGAAGCTAGACAGTCTGCAGCTTTTCTAGAATGTGTAAAACAAAAGAGCTGGAGCTTTGCTGACATGCCTAATTCCTTGGAAAGTCTGTTAGGGATACTTTAATTTCACATAGGTTTCCAATGGAGCATTACGACAGGTGTGGTGCGTCCGTGCTCCGTGGACCTGGCAAGGATGCTTTGATGATAATGTATTCAGTCACATGAATCTGAGCTATGTCTGGTTAGTCATGTGAAGCATTCTGGCATGAGATTCTGTCCCTGGCCTTTAACATATGCTAGGACAAACTTTCCCAACTTAATTAACCACTTGGCAACAGCGATCACAATGAACTTCTAAAACGGTGTTTCAGAAAACCTATTGTGTACATTTGTTTTTTTGGACACAGCAGCATTTGAATACCTTACATTGTAGTAATATGGAACATGAATCACTTGTGTGCGTCAAAACCAAGCAAAGTTCATAATCCAGACACAGCTAAAGGTCCCTGCATAGCAGGAGCCCAATTTAAAGTCCATCGAGGGAATAATGAAAGCGATAGCATATGCCAGGATGTCTGCCGTAATCTCAGTGAACCACCCTAGAATTATCATGACCGAGTGTCTTAGTAATAGAAGAAAAGATAGAAATAATAAATGTTATAATGCAAATAAAATCCCATTATACTGCCCAAACAAATTCGCAGGACTAAAAACATGAAAAAGGCAAAGGCCTAGTATATATGAATATCATATAGCCAAAAAGTTCTAGCTTCTTCCAGCTTAAAATTAAGCAGCCACCTAAAAAAATTATTGCAGTGGTGCCAATTTGTGGTAAAAGAAAAATTTCTGGTGCAAGGTATACATCATATTATATTAAGGAAATTATCTGGAGTGATGGATCTGGATGGATTGTTATTATGTATAATGTAAACCTAGGGCCATGCATGGTTGTACATTGATTTTTATTGGGTTGCAGTATGCAGCAAACTTTGAGTTCCTGCTGGACTGAAAAAAATTGTTGGAAATAAATATCAGACAGAAATTTTTTTATTACACTTTTCAAGTTGCTACTCAAGTACTTTAATGTGGTAATTGACCTCAGTTAAGTCGACATTGACAGTCTCTTGAAAGTTTGATTCAATAAATACTAAATAGCCTTTATTGAGGCATAAGACACAGAACGACAGTGTAAGTGGTCAGTCCGATTGATGTTTTTGAAGGTGGCCTTTTAAAAAGTTCACCAATAACTATGAATGGATGATTGTGCATTGGTATAAGGCTGTGTTCACATCAGTGTTACCCTTCCGTTGAGGGGTTCCGTCAGAGATTTCCATCTGGTTAACCCCTCAATGGAAAGGCAAACTGAAACCTTAGTTACCGTTTCCTTCACTATTGATCTCAATAGTGAGGGGTTAACCCGACGGAAACCTCAGATGAAACCCCTCAATGGAAGGCAACGCTGATGTGAACAGGCCCTAATGTGTTGAATATACTAATGTAACAAGGTATGTACCAAGGGTGCCTGGCTACCTGGATTTAGTAGGCGCAACAATGGCTACTTGCAGTTCGGGGGCCTCAATCATGTTAGCACAGAAGCATGTGACAGCAGATATGTAAGTTTTATGTCCCACTCCAACTATTGAGACCATAGGACAATCCATTGTTCCCCGCATGAGTGCCTAGCGTTAGTAATGGAAATGACCCCATATATTGTTCTAAAAAGTGGTTCTTACCAGGGGCATCGCTAGCACCGGACCTCAGGTGCCCAAGCCCCGGATCTTCGTCCCGCTACCCCGGATCCCCGGGCGACTGCCGCTACACGGGTCGCAGCAACACCGAGTCTATAGAAACACTATAGTAACTGGGGCCTATGTCATAAAATAATGTTACTATAGTAATGACACAAATCCTTACCCTCCTTTCCGAGTGATTGTGTTTTTTTACAGGCTTGGTCATTGGATTCCAGGAGTACTTCGATGAAGTTTTTTTTTAATTTTCAATAAAATGGTTAATGAGGGTTGTGTGAGGGTTTTTATTTCAATAAAATATATTTTTTCTGTCTTTGTATATTCTTTTAAACTTCATTACCATTACCTTTAAAACCATTTTATTGAAAATATAAAAGCCGTAATCGATGTAGTCCTCGAATCCGACGTAGTCCAACACTACGGAAATATGGGTAAGCACATTATGGAGACTATGTCAGGTGATTTAGATACTATTCACACTGTTTATGCTTATTAGGTGTAGACTTCAATTTTATTGTTGGTTTTACCTGACATATACCCTCTATTTTTGAATACCTTGCATACCTTGCTGTTTTGGGATACTATGTTAATGTGTTCCTGGGTGTACTTTACATTGTTCACCTATCTGTGATATATGGTATTATATTGTGATCCAGTTATAAAGACTTGTTTTAGATTCTCATGTTTTTTGATTTGTAATAAAGATTTTCTACTTTCAACTTCTTTTTATATTTATGGACTTCTTGTTTCTCTTGTTTATATACTAATGATTTGGAGTCTTTATCTTTGATAAAGTGGGTGGTTGCTACCTCTGTTTCCCACCCTTACATTCATATGTCCTGCGAGACTGTCTTGTCTAACAGAAAAAATTAGTAGCACATAAAACAATTATTATTCTTATCTTTCCTGGGCCCAGCGCTGGAGCCACAATGTCAGCGAGCTGGGCCCTATATCTAATCCTATCATGTGTGATACTGTCTGCTGAGCCACTGTATCTAATCCTATCATGTGTGATACTGTCTGCTGAGCCACTGTATCTAATCCTATCCATAGCTATAGGGTCGTAGCGCTATAGATATGCTGTCTCATATATATATATATATATATATATATATAAACACACACACACACACACACACACACACTCATACATACATACATACATACATACATACACGACACACACACATTTTTTGGGGGGGTCAACATATGTTAGTACAGGGGTACTTACTGCTGGGGCCCTCTATCTAAGTATCATGTGTGATACTGTCTGCTGGGCCATGTATCTAAGCCTATCATGTGTGATACTGTCTGCTGGGGCACCGTATCTAAGTCTATCATGTGTAATACTGTCTGCTGGGCCATGTATCTAAGCCTATCATTTGTGATACTGTCTGCTGGGGCCATGTATCTAAGCCTATCATGTATTATACTGTCTGCTGAGACAAGGTGGGTATGTGTGACTACCTACAGGGGACTGCATAGCACTGTCTACAAGGGGGATGACACTATATACAGGGGGGTTGTGACACTGTATACAGGGGGGTTGTGACACTATATACAGGGGACATTGTGTGGGGAACCCTCTACAGGTGTCTTTTATTAGAGCCCCAAGACATAAATTTGCTTGGGGCCCCAGAAATGCCAAATTTGCAGCTGAGGGTTAGTGCAAGAATACTTACTGCTGGGGCCCTGTATCTAAGGCTACATTCACACAAGCGTGACAGATTCAGTGTGATTTGCGTGTGGCATGTGTTTTTTACGCACTTGCAAGCACTTTTTTTCAGTGTAATTGATGCGTGAAACACGGACAGCACACGGATGTCGACCGTGTGCTCTCCGTGGTTTTCACGCACCCATTGACTTCAATGGGCGGCTAGGTGCGTGAAATACACCAATATAGGACATGCAGTGAGTTTCACGCAACAGACACTCGCTGTGTGACAACTCACGCAAGTGTGAATGGTCCCATTGTTTCAACGCACGACACACGGACAAGAATCACGCTCGTCTGAATGAGCCCTAAGCCTATCATGTATGATACTGTCTGCTGGGACAATGCATCCAATTCTATCCAACGATAGGAGCCTTAGTCTTATAGATATGCTATCTCCGATATGTATGTAAAAATGTATTTATTTTTCGTGGGTGGGGGGGAGTGATAAATATATGTCTTGGGACTTGAGCCCCTGATCTTTTAAGACCCTAGCAACGCCCCTGGTTATTACAACAAATGGTCCCTTCATTAGGGCCACACAGTAAGTGCACATTTGTGCCGGTGCAGAAATTCTTTGTTCCATAACATCAACATGCGACACAGAAAAAAAAACCATATTGTGCCAGCCACAGCAATGCTGTGCATCCGGAAGCAAGTTAAAGCCGATCTGTCATCATACTATGCTGCCCTGCTTAAAGGGTTATTCCCAACTCAAACTTTTAAGGCATATCCACAGGCAGGGCCCCCATCAGGGGGTATTAGGGGTACTGGTGTGAGGGGCCCGGCCAAACCTAATTGAAAGGGGGGCCCGGCAACTGCAAAATGGTAGGAAAAAGCAGCAAGTCCTTTCTTGCCGCGGTTCCGCCTCTGACCTCCCATCGAAATCAATGGGAGGCAGAAAATGCATTTTTCGCTGCATTTTTTGTCTGCTGTCCTCAATCGCCGCGGGCAAAAAACGCGGCAAGATAGTGTGGGCAGGTCAAAATCTGCCTCAAAATTCGGTGTGCGGTTCCAGGCGGTCGCAAGTGCGCGCTCGTGGACGCATGCGCGGGCGTTCGCGGGTGCGTGCGGTCGCGGGTGCGCGCTCGCAAGTGCGCACGCGCGGGAGTTTGCGAGTGCGCACGCGTGGGAGTTTGCGGGTGCGCGCGATCGGTCACGCGGGCCATGTTTGACGGCCCCCATGATGAGAGGGGGGGCTCCGCAGCTCACGACATTCTTTTGGTGAAAAAAAACGAGCCCCATTGCAGGGACCTGTTTTTTTTTCTACCAAAGGCAAGTCGCGGCAGTTGCCGGGCCCCCCTTTCAATTAGGTTTGGTCGGGCCCCTCACATCAGTACCCCTAATACCCCCCTGATGGCGGTCCTGGGTAGCATGATATAGTGCTGGACGGAGTACCGTTAACAGGCGGTGCCACGGTAGGGGGGCCCAGAAAATGTAGCTGTATGGGGCCCTGAAATTCCTGATGGTGGCCCTGTCCACAGGACATGTCATAAATGTGTGAAAGGCGTAAGTCCCACCTCTGGTTCTGCATCCAGGTGGAGGAACAATGGAGAGATGGCCACACAAGACTTATATCGCCTGCACATTTTACTAAAGTTAGTTGTTTTTTTTTTCACTTTTAGAAATACACACTGAAGTGCTCACCCTATCTCCTGCCTGT
Source organism: Rhinoderma darwinii (assembly GCF_050947455.1). Lineage (NCBI taxonomy): Eukaryota > Metazoa > Chordata > Amphibia > Anura > Rhinodermatidae > Rhinoderma > Rhinoderma darwinii. The sequence goes on from NC_134688.1 coordinate 349,734,578, forward strand.
GTTTTACCTCAGCTTGTCCTTTAGAAATGTATATTAATATCTGTAATCAAATGTAAATAAATTGTACGTAGCTATAAAGACATAATGTTAATTGTCAATTACTGTGATTATAATTAATACATAAATAAATATGAATTAACAATAGAAAATTCGTAAAGGTTTGTTCTTATAAAGCCACTGACATGTCCAAAGAGTAACATTTCCTACATATCTTGTTCAAGTCACTACCGATTATATTTTTCTTATACTGTAGATGCAGCTTTGTTCTGTGGATAGATTCAGTCAATTACCACCATATACAAGACTTAGGGGTACTGCAAGCACTTCAAAATGTAGAAAATGTAAGGAACTAGTAATATACAAGGCAATGTACTAAACACCTTCTACTTGTAAACCAGTGAGAGCATCCTTCTAGATCCTTCTGCATCAATCTAGAATGACTGTGTCACCCAAAAGGAAAAAAAATATTTAGGGATAACAGAAAAATGGCGCTACTTGGGGAGAATTTTACTGATAATGAACCTTCTTTTCAGTGTGCAATCTGTATAATTGTTGTTTACGTTGTTTATCGATTGTGCTGGGGAAAGTCTTGTGTCCTCTCTGTAAATATCATCAACTTTCCCAATTTTTGTCCACAGCCAAAGTCAAAACATGAGAGTTGCTATGTCCGCTTAAGAACACACTCTTCATCTCATAATTTATTGCAATATGGTGCAAATACACTTGTACCGTTTGTTTATCTGATTTTAATGATACAAATAAAAAAAAATTATTGGCGCAATCGTGTCCGCCTCTAAATAATTTGTAAAGTAGAGGCGCTATAGGGGTAGATAAAATAAATGCTTCCCAGAAAATATACAAGCAGAAGCACAGGTAAGGTATTTTATGGACCTATGGTATTATTTATAAACTTTCCAATGCAATGTTGTAATTGATAATGTTGTAGAATAATAGGCTAGTTTTGTGGTGCTGTATAGATGATTGACGACTAAAGAATATAGAACATACATGTACGTAAAAGTTAATATTTTCAATGAAGCTAAAACATCTTTTTTTGAACATCTGTCATATATTAGCCATAAAATGTTGTTATATAGTGCACTCATAAAAATTCCATAGAGTGCTCAAATAACACCGCCAAAATGTGTTTAAATAGTAGTGCCATACAGTGCCCAAATTACATTGCCATTCCGACTCAAATAATACTGACATACATTGTTCACCTCCATAGGAATTGGTGACAGTCTGGAGTAGGGGTGTGAGAACCTGGACCTACAAACACAAGTTAGGTTTATACAAAGCATGGAAGTTGCCAGCACTCAATAATAAAATAATATAGAAAATAAAGTAAAATTTTGTCTGCAGCTGACCTACATGTGAACCACTGGAGCCTACAACATTTGCAGCTAACCTACACTTGGGCCTCTATCATTTACAGCATCTACACACTAGAGGACCACATATACAGTATGTCACTATTTTAAATCACAAATAGATTTTCTGATGTGGACAAAAGAGCAGATGGTGTTGGGATAGTGGCCAAAAGGGAGGATGTGGAATACACAACAGGGGAGGAAAGTTGCAATGTGAGGGGTCTCAGTGTAATGGTTGAGGCAGTGAGAGATCAGTTAAAAAAATTAAATCTAAGAAAGGCACAGGGTCCAGATGAGATCAATACTAAAGTTCTGAGAATTTGTGCTGATGAATTACGTGGCCCACAGGCTAATCTGTTTAAATTAAGTTTAAATCAAGTGATAGTTCCAAAAGTGTGGAAAACATCTTGTGTAGTTCCAATATCAATGGTTGCGAAACAGTCACTACCAAATGACTATGGTCCGGTGGTATTGACCTCTCACATTATGAAGGTCCTTGAAAGGCTGATGTTAGTGTATCTTAAATCGGCTGTGTCAAGATATGTGGATTCTTTGCAGTTTGCTTATAAACCAAAAATGTAAGTTGAGGATGTAGTGCTGTATTTGTTGCATAGGGCATACTCTTTTCTAGAAACAAATGTGGTGGTATTTAGAGTAATTTTTTTTATTTTTTAAGTGTGTTTAATGTTATAATTCTGCAAATAATGAAAAATGGAGAGCATGCACATTGATGGTGAAGTTTCCAACTGAATACTTGATTATTTAACTGGGCGTAGTGGCACTTGTGTGTCAAGGATAGATATTATTGATATTGGGGCCTCAGGAAACGGTTTTATGGCCGTTCTTATTTGCGTTATACCCGTCAGATTTTAGGTAGTTATGCGGGCCATAAAAGATGGTTTTGAAAAATAATATAAGGATCTGAACAGGGATTTTGTTAGTTGGAGTACTGGGAACGGATTAGAATTGAATATTGGAAAGACTAAGGAATTGATTGTTGACCTGCGTAGGAAACCAGAGATTGTGGTGCCAGTGTCTATTTTTTATCAGGGAGTTGAATGGTGACATCATATAAGTATTTGGGTGTATTTCTGCATCATAAGTTAAATTGGATAGAGAATACAGACAGGGTGTATAGAAAGGCAATGAGCCGGTTGTATTTCTTGCGTATTTTGCGATCTTTTAATGTTTATAATAAACTGTTAGTAATGTTTGTGGCTCTGTAGTGTCGACTATCATTTTTGACAGAGCGGTCTGTTTGGGCGGTAATATCAAACTCAGGTGCTCAAACAGGGAAGAGCAATAATAGATGGAGGAGTGCCATAGTTTGAAGAGGTATTGAGAAAAAGAACAATAGGGAAGATTTTTACAAATATGTTGGACGAGTCACATCCGTTACATAACATAGTGGACGTGCGATGTAGTTGTTTTAGTCATCGTCTCTTACAGTTTTGGTGTATAAGGCCCCATGCACACGACAGCAAAAAACCTCCGTTTTTGCGGACCGCAATTGCGGTCCGCAAAAACGGAGCCATTCACTTTCATTGAACACTGACACCTTTCCGTAGCACTACGGAAGGGTGTCAGTGCTGTGGAAATGTTCCGGGAATTATGGAACATGTCCATTCTTTCGCATTTTGCGGGCCGTGCTCCCATACTTTGTATGGGAGCACGGCCAGAAAATGCGGCTGTCAGTCAGCGGCCGGCCGTGCCCGCAATCGCGGGCCGTGATTGCGGGCACGGTCGTGTGCATGGGGCCTTAGGGAAAGGTTTAGACGTTCTTTAATGCCAACTGCAATAGAACTTTATAATATGACTTTCTTAAAGGGGTAGTATTTATTTATTATCAGGATTTTTAAATGTATTTATGTATGTTATTTGTGTGTTGTCACAGAAATAACTATGTTTGATTATGTATTGTGAAATATTTGGAGTTGTGAATAAGAAAATATTTTCCCTGCAGGGATAAATAAAGTTTTATCTATCTATCTATCTATCTATCTATCTATCTATCTATCTATCTATCTATCTATCTATCTATCTATCTATCTATCTATCTATCTATCTATCTCATATCTATCTATCTATCTATCTATCTATCTATCTATCTATCTATCTATCTATCTATCTATCTATCTATCTATCTATCTATCTATCTATCTATCTATCTATCTATCTATCTATCTATCATCTATCTATCTATCATGGGTGCTGCTAAGGTAGGTCCTGTGCTTTTCATTGGTTCCAGAGCAGTGGGAGGATGTTTCTACTATGTACCAACCAGATAAAGTACAAAGCAGTCTAAGCCCCACTCTCTTTTCTAAATAAAGTCTCATAGGCTAAACTCAGCAGGAGGGATGAGGAGGGGGAGGAAAAAAAATTATCCTAAGGCCTCATGCACACCACCATAAAAACTCCCGTTATTACGGGTCATAATTACAAGCCGAAATAACAGGCCCATAGACTTCTATTGGCCACGGGTTCCTCCCCGTATGCTTACGAGAAGGTGCCCGTGCCATTGAAAAAGATAGAACATGTCCTATTTCAGGCCGTAATAACATCACGGGCAGCCCATAAAAGTCTATGGAGCTCCCGTAATGACGGGTGGCTACGTGTTTGCACCCGTCATTACGGCAGCGTTGCTAGGCGACGTCCGTAAATAGTCACTGTCCAGGGTGCTGAAAGAGTTAACTGATCGGCAGTAACTCTTTCAGCACCCTGGACAGTGAATTCCGATCAAAATATAGAGCAACCTGTAAAAAAAAGACGTTCATACTTACCGAGAACTTCCTGCTTCTTCCTCAAGTCCGGCCTCCCGGCCGTTGCCTTGGTGACGCGTCCCTCTCTTGACATCCGGCCCGGCATCCCTGGATGACGTTTCACCCCATGTGACCGCTGCAGCCAATCCCAGGCCAATCACAGGCTGCAGCGGTCACATGGACTGCCGCGTCATCCAGGGATGTCGGGCTGGATGTCAAGAGAGGGACGCATCACCAAGGCAACGGCCGGGTATGTATGAATTTCTTTTACTTTTACCTCGGAAAGGGCTGCCCCTTCTCTCTATCCTGCACTGATAGAGAGAAGGGGCTGCCGATTAGTGCAGTGCAATTTTGCCCGTAAATACGGGTGGAATACTGGTTACACCGGTACCGAATTTATGGGCACGGGTCCGTAAATACTGGTGCAAAACGGGTCGAATACGTGTAACACCGGACCTGTATTTACGCCAGTATTTACGGGAGGGAAAAAATACGTTCGTGTGCATGAGGCCTAAGGCTATGAAAAAGTAGAATATAAAAAACAAAAAGAAAATGGTAATCCTTGGATTGCGATATGTAACAGAATAGGATCAATTAAGAATATGAGATCATGTGAGTATCTCTAGTGACCTTAACCTTCAACATATTAAAAAAAGATTGACAATTCATTTTTAAATAAATAAATTGCAAGCTTTGTAACTTGCTAAATCTTTAAAATGTATTTGTAATAACCGACGCACAATATTATATAGCAATCAGTTTTGTAGAAGAGAAAAAGCTAATGACTGCTGCCTTTCAAGAATGAAAATGCTCCTGCCATGCTTATAAATGTACACTATATGTACTGCCAGCATCTTCTGAAGGCAAGTTTGGTCATTCATTGTTAATCCAAATTAAGTCATGCCAGTGATCAAGATCAAGGATCAAAATGGCAACTAGGCATATTTATTTACAGACATTTATGGAATAGGCTCATGCAGGAATACGGCTGTCCCCTCCCTTAGATGTCAACTAATTCATTAAGAAGTCACTCCATAAAATAAAAAGAGAAACTAAAATATAGACTATTCAATGTTAAGATAAATGGCAAATCTAGAACAAGAGAATTTTGATTGAAACCAGAGAATGAATATAGGGCATACTCTACAGTAACTCAGCTGATATTGATTCCTTGTTTGAATGAGAAAGGCATCAAGAATAAGACAGTATTACATAAATTATATAGGCGCCCAGAAGTTTTTGCTCACGGGTTCAGAAAATCATGACATATTTAATCACCTGCTGGTTTATGGAGTTATTCTTGCTACAGTGCTATACAGAGGCACCATATAGCAACACAGAGTGCGTATGGCTCCATAATAGGAATCCATAATTGACATCACAACCCCTGGGTGGCCACACATAGACACATATAGTAGACATCTCGTGACAGAGTATCGGAAAATCGTGGGTTTTTGTTTTTCAGCGCCACACATCTCAAGAGATGTTAAGCTAAGAGGAAAGGTAAAAAAAACCAACACAAATGTAAGATGATAGGTTTATATTTTAACTCCTTAAGAAACACTATAATCTAAAATAGCTGAAATACTTCCTTATTTGTTAAGCCCTTTCTTATCACATTCTACATGATGTGCTTCTACTGAATTCAGTAAAATAAACCGATTGAAGGGATATTTTGTTGGTTTGGTTCCTTAACATCAGTGACCACTGTGACCTTAAACCATGATCATATCTATTTTACCATGCTCTACAGTGGCTTTGATGTATTTTGATATTCTTCCTTCATAGAACCCTGAAGTGCGCCATGGATTGGTCCTCAGAAATAATGTACGGAGGAGAATGTCAGGGTTTGGAGTAAGAGCAGCGTTAAAGGGTAGCTAGCAAGTTTAAGCAGAGAGGATTTGGATAGAAGGGAAAAAATTTGCAGTGTAAAAGAAAGGGTGCCAATTGAGCGGGTAATGCATATCAGGAAGCTCACCTCTTCTGTAGAGTTGTTGTTTAAGAAGTTGCAGGTTGCAGACCAGTCCCTGTACACTGTCAGGTTTCTGAAGATCATGTGAAATTGTTAGAAACAGATGTAATGTAGATTGTCTTAACATTTTTATATATAGTTTTCTGTTATTTGCCCATTCAAGAGCAGCTGCAGGGTGTTTTTCATTTGGACCCGTTCCCTCTGCACACTGGTCTTGAGCTCTGCATTTCAGTCTGCTAGAGCAGATTAGTCTGGAAATCACATTGCGGGTTTGGTGGCGCACTACGAGCCCAAGTCGCAACTCCCCTTCCCCACCACTAAGCGCATGTCTGCAGCCAGAAAGGGCCTGCTGAGGTGCCAGATAGGAAGCAAGCACGACGTGGTCAAAATGCGGAAACTGTTGTACCTAGAGCAGATAAACTCTTCTGAGCATTGTCAGGCACCTCATCCTGTAGTAGTGTATGGAGGAAGGCTTGATGCGGCTGAGGTGGGCTTTTCATGAGTTCCACCGCCGCGGTCCCTCATACTGAAAGTGAGGTCCCATCAGTCATCCTTACCTAATCTGTTCCAGGAGTAGGGGAAATTGTCAGCTCCGCCTTCAGCGATAACAGTGCTGCGCAGGCAGTTGTTCTCATTGCTTGGCGCCGGTGGAGATCTCCATCATGGCATGATTTTTTTGTGGGCTGAAGCACAGGTTCACACGGTGTGCTGGGGCGGATTTAGGCCGGCTAGTGTTGTAAATGCCGAGGGTATGGTATGTGCCGCTCTAGAGGCTGTGGGTGGTGGGGAGATTGCTCCTAAGCTTGTGGATGATATACACTTGACTGATGTGGCAAGATGGGAAGCATATGTGTGCTTTGAGGGCCCCAAAGGAGCATCTAAAACAGGAACTGATGAAGAAAATATGGAAGGACAAGTATATTTTTGCTTCTTCCTCTCAAAAATTTTAATCTTGTTAAACACATTAGGCATAACAAGAGTAAGAAGGAGGAGGAGGAGAAGTGGGGTTACCGCTTAATTCCCTGGATGCTTTTCAACGGGCTACAAGCTTTTGCATTTTGCCAGAGTGGCTCTGGTATGACAACCAGTTTCAACAGCAGAAGCTGTGCACTTTTTGCTGCATTGGGATCATAACAAAATTATCCTGTGAATGCGGCTCATGACTGCCCCAATGGGGGGTCACATCGGAAGTATTGTCCCACTAGAATGAGTGTATACTGGAAATTATCCAACTGGAGCGGTTTGGTCTCCATTGGGCAAATGGGAGTGTCGGCCCTCAGAATTGTGTCCTCATGTCATGTGACCATGACTGAGGGCAATTGTTTGATGCCATAATTAGATGTATCAATTGAGATATGTAAGAGATAAGTGTTCTTAAGGACCCCTTCTTCCCCCTTTTTATCTGGTAAGGCTATATTCTATCAGGAAGGTTGATTGTTTGGAAGTTATTTATGAAATGTTAAATACTTTTGTGTCAAAAAAGACAAAAGTATAATAGGTATGATACCTTTATTGGCTAACCATAAAAGTTCTATATGCAAGCTTTCAGAGCACAGAGGCCCCTTCTTCAGGCAGTTTACAAATGAATGACTTAGAAAAAAGCACAACATTTAGATGTTACACAAAGACAATTAGTACATGAGGTGATACATCATTAAGATAAGCCGGGGCAATAAAACTGAGGTTATAGGGGTGATGACTTAGGAGTTAAGGCATCTGGAGTCAGTCTGATGGGGGACGTGACGTGTGTCCATGTAGTGGCTCATAAATCCTGGTGTTAGATTGAGGCCTTGTGTCAATGACTGGAATTTTATCATCATCTTGAATTCCCAAATTTTTCTTTCTCTGTTGTTTTTAAAATGACCCTTCAGAATGAGTACCTTTAGATCTGCCAAACGGTGGTCTGGTCCAGAGAAGTGTTTTCCCACGGGTGATCATTTTGTTATTGGATTCATAAAGGTTTGTTTTAAACCCCTTTTTCCCCCACTCATGTAGTCGTCTTTATTTTTGGGGTGTGGTGGGAAGGGGTTTACGGTGTAGACATCTACAATGACACTAAAGGCCCATTTATATGAGCAGATGATTAGTCAGATTCCAATGCTAACGAGCGATCATGCACAATATTTTCTTGTAGCGACAGAATGACTAGCGATAAAACTCTTGTTGATCATACAAATAGTTGTTCATGCAAACTTGAATATAATCATTGGTCGTTCTGATGTTGTGGTAGGTAAATAGTTTGATAGCGGAATGTCCTATAATTCAGCATGTTTAGAACTAGCATGATGAAAATAACCGGTTGTTGTTTTTTTTTTTTTGATTTTTAAATCGGATAATTTTTATTGAATTTTTTAAAAAATTGTCTCCACAAGCCATACAAACAAACCTTCTTCAATGCAAAAATGTCAGAATAATATATATATATATATATATATATATATATATATATATATATATAATTAGTCAATCAAAAAGTTCATTTATTTCAGTAATTCAATTCAAAAAGTGAAACTCATATATTATATAGATTCATTGCACACAGAGTGATCTATTTCCAGCATTTGTTTTCTTTTAATGTTGATGATTATGGCTAACAGTTAATGAAAAGCCTAAATTTAGTCTTTCAGAAAATTTTAATATTGGGTAAAAGTTGAAGATCGTAGACTCATGGTGTCACACTCTAATCCGCTAATCAACGCAAAACACCTGCAAAGGTTTCCTAAGCCTTTAAGGCCATGTTCAGATGTGGCAGAATTTTTCCGCTGCAAATGTTGGTGCGGATTCGGAGCAATTATGCAACGAATCTGCACCAACATTTGCATATTTGACAGGTAATTCAGACATTGCGGATATCACAGCGGACTTGCCACAGATTCCAGTTTTTGCATTGCAAAGGCTGAAATCAGGTAGTGAAATTCCGCTTCTTCTCCGCAACATAATGAGCATGTTGAGGAGGGGAAATTCTGCACTGCAGCCTAATTTCCGCACAGTTATTTTCCGCAACGTCTGAACTAAGTTTCCTAAAAATGTATAGAAACAAATGTAAAAAACGGTTGCTGCAGAATTCCACTGCGGACTGTCCGCAGCGGAATTCAACATCAATTCCACCACGTCTGAATGTGCCCTAAATGGACTGGTCTGTTGCTCTGTGGTCCAAAGTCCTTTTTTCAGATGAGAGTAAAATTTGCATTTCATTTGTAAATCAAGGTCCCAGAGTCTGGAGGAAGAGTGGAGAGGCATCAATGAATAGACTACCAACTATTATAAGATCCCTATAAAAACCAAGCATCTGTTCATAGAAAGAGAGAGAAAAAAACACGCTGCAAATTTTATCCCCTGAATATAAGAGGGCTATTTTTCTATGTTGAGAACTATACTATATAAAAAGATTCTCTCCAAAGAAACATTACCAACCACTTGAAATAGGAACTCTGGCCACTCTCTGGATAAAATAATATATATGGTTGAAAACCGCAAGTGTGAACATAACCCAGCGGTTTTCTTTGAATTTCTTTCTTTTCAAAACGTTGTTAAAGAAATATATATATAATGAATGTTATTTATCCATTAGGTGATTTGACTTATGCATAGAGGTTCTATTGTATGTTCTCATTTCCTGGCCAGGAGATTTTTTCAACTTTTGTTGTATATATTAATATTGCCGGTATTATCTGGAATTTAAAATAAAGTATTTTGATAAATTTCTATCTAACCCAAGAGTGTCTAGTTATATTTCTGGATCATTTTCCTTTTTTCTTTTTTTAATAATCTTTATCAGAAATGGCACCGTGCTATATTATATTGCAATTTTGGGTTCTCTAGGTATGGTTTAGTAATAACCACATCTTTTTTCTATATACATTTCTAAGTGACCCTAAACTTTTGTACGGTAGTATATATATATATATATATATATATATATATAACAGATCGGTGTTCTGTCATCTTAAACTAATACATTCTACAATTCCTGCACTAAAAAAATTTAATCATCAATTGATGGACCTGACAGAGTGTACATCTGAGAAGAAAGTGCAATAAAAATGCCTGTTACAAGCCACCTACAGTCGGAGCCTTGATCTGATTAGATGCGTGCAACAACAACACTGATTCAATGCTTGCTAACTAAACCCTGATAGTCTATCCAAGTTGCCCATTGAAAGTGAAATTGTTAAAAAGAGCTAATTAGTATATTGTAGACACGTGAGAGGCTCCAGTAGTATGTGTAGATCCATTACATCTATTTTGGGCAATTCTGTTTTCCTGATTTCTGGAGTTTTGAGCTCCAGGTTTGCTGAAAATCGCTAAATGACCTCATGTGCATGGCCATCTTACAGATCCATGCTGTACGGATTCATATTATGTTATCCAAACAAATCTATGCATCCATACTTTACCTCTATATAACTTTGATTGAATCAAAATAGATATTGTGTGCATCAGGTTAGGTTTAAGGCATTCGAACTCCGGGTTGGGTTCCACCTAGATCCAGAATAGAAGTCCAATATGCAATAATGATGCAAGGCACCGCCAGCTAAATCTTATAATGCCTTATTGTGGAGCACAAAAGCACATAACAGCTGATATGTGCTTTTTTGGTCCACAAAAAAAGCATTAAAAGATTTAGCTGCCAGTACCTTGGTCTTTTCTTGCATATCTGATTTCATCTTAGGCTACAGAGAGTTTTTTTCTCATGTAATCATATAGAATCTGTAAGACAAAAAATGGTGGCATGTTCCATTGCATGCTGTATTATGGAGATATTTTTCCCTAGAAGCATTGCTACTTGGAGAGAATATGGTAGTGTATGGAGGTACATACCTTACAGTGACAAAAAGAGTGCCTATGGCTCCATTATATAGATCAGTAAGGACTCCGAATGCTATCATACAGGTTTCGTGCACACAACTCCACGCAAACTGAATACTATATTGAATACTTTTAGTTATGCATCTGTTTTAAACTATTGCAGTGATGAAACAAACCATTATGTGTGTATATAGACATAGAAAAAGAGAAGCAAATCCCTTGAGTCTATGCTCGAACTCTATTACAAATTAAGGTACATAGGTCAAGTTTCGTTCTTAGATTCAGTACAGAATTTCCACTGGTGTTTTGAAATGTGAACCTTGTGGTGGTTGCCTTCTTGAAGCAAACATTGCTAGTACTTGTCATTGATAGCTACACAGCTAAATGAACGGAGTTCTTAAAATAGCCTAAAGGAACAAACTTTGCCCAGGACTACAACTTGCAATGTAAAATGGTCTTCTAAAACTGTTCTCAGAGACTAGTACAAATATATACATTTACCGGTCCTGTTTTTACAGTTTATCTACTTTTCCTACCGATTTTACATGATAAACTGCTAATATTAGCAATCAAAGAAAATATTTAAATCTTTAAAGTGGTTGTCCGGGAATTAATGAAAGAAAAATAAAAAAATAAAATCAGACATAATATAGTGCATGACAATATATTTCTAACAAGGAAACAGTCCTTTATCTTACAAGGATCCGAAGATCTCCCCATTCATTGCTCCACTGTGGCAGAAACAAGTTCAATTTGCTGCACTTGTGGCTTGATTGTTGTCTGAGCTGCGGGGTTTTGCTGAGTGGAGCGAGGTGTGCGAGTGTGCAGTTAGGGTATGTTCACACGCACTGTTTTCAGACGTAATTCGGGCATTTTACGCCTCGAATTACGCCTGAAAAAACGTCTCTAATATGCCTACAAACATCTGCCCATAGCTTTCAATGGGTTTTACGATGTTCTGTTCCCACGAGTTGTAATTTTACGCATCGCTGTCAAAATACGGCGCGTAAAAAGACGCCCGCGAAAAAGAAGTGCATGTCACTTCTTGGGACGTTTTTGGAGCCGTTTTTCATTGACTTAATTGAAAAACAGCTCCAATAACGGCCGTAAAATACGCCGCGAAAAACGCGAGTTGCTACAAAAGCGTCTGAAAATCAGGAGCTGTTTTCACCTGAAAACAGCTCCGTAATTTCAGACGTTTTTGGTCACTGCGTGTGATTTTGCAGACAAGTGCATAGTTGAACATAGGGCCACGGTCTAACAAAAGGACATAGGGTATTACGGTTTGGTCATTTTTCTTTGTGTATTGTTGTTGTATTCTGTACTAAAAAAGTTTTCACGTTAAAAGGGGGAAGTATATATATATATATATATATATATATATATATATATATATATATACTACCGTTCAAAAGTTTAGGGTCACTTAGAAATTTCCTTATTTTTGCAAGAAAAGCACCGCTTTTTTCAATGAAGATAACATTAAATTAATCAGAAATACACTCTATACATTGTTAATGTGCTAAATGACTATTCTAGCTGCAAACATCTGGTTTTTAATGCAATATCTACATAGGTGTATAGAGGCCCATTTCCAGCAACCATCACTCCAGTGTTCTAATGATACATTGTGTTTGCTAACTGTGTTAGAAGGCTAATGGATGATTAGAAAACACTTGAAAACACTTGTACAATTATGTTAGCACCGCTGTAAACAGTTTTGCTGTTTAGAGGAGCTATAAAACTGACCTTCCTTTGAGCTAGTTGAGAGTCTGGAGCATTACATTTGTGGGTTCGATTAAACTCTCAAAATGGCTAGAAAAAGAGAGCTTTCATGTGAAACTCGACAATCTATTCTTGTTGTTAGAAATGAAGGCTATTCCATGCGAGAAATTGGCAAGAAACTAAAGATTTCCTACAACGGTGTGTACTACTCCCTTCAGAGGACAGCGCAAACAGGCTCTAACCAGAGTAGAAAGAGAAGTGAGAGGCCCCGCTGCACAACTGAGCAACAAGACAAGTAGATTAGAGTCTCTAGTTTGAGTAATAGACGCCTCACAGGTCCTCAACTGGCAGCTTTATTAAATAGTACCCGCAAAACGCCAGTGTCAACATCTACAGTGAAGAGGCGACTCCGGGATGCTGGCCTTCAGGGCAGAGTGGCAAAGAAAAAGCCATATCTGAGACTGGCTAATAAAAGGAAAAAATTATTATGGGCAAAAGCACACAGACATTGGACAGAGGAAGATTGGAAAAAAGTGTTATGGACAGACGAATCGAAGTTTGAGGTGTTTGGATCACACAGAAGAACATTTGTGAGACGCAGAACAACTGAAAAGATGCTGGAAGAGTGCCTGACGCCATCTGTCAAGCATGGTGGAGGTAATGTGATGGTCTGGGGTTGCTTTGGTGCTGGTAAAGTGGGAGATTTGTACAAGGTAAAAGGGATTTTGAATAAGGAAGGCTATCACTCCATTTTGCAACGCCATGCCATACCCTGTGGACAGAGCTTGATTGGAGCCAATTTCTTCCTAAAACAGGACAATGACCCAAAGCACACCTCCAAATTATGCACAAACTATTTAGGGAAGAAGCTGGCAGCTGGTATTCTATCTGTAATGCAGTGGCCAGCGCAGTCAGCAGATCTCAACCCCATAGAGCTGTTGTGGGAGCAGCTTGACCGTATGGTACGCAAGAAGTGCCCATCAAGCCAATCCAACTTGTGGGAGGGCCTTCTGGAATCATGGGGTGAAATTTCTCCCGATTACCTCAGCAAATTAACAGCTAGAATGCCAAAGGTCTGTAATGCTGTAATTGCTGCAAATGGAGCATTCTTTGATGAAAGCAAAGTTTGAAGGAGAAAATTATTATTGAAATAAAAATCATTATTTCTAACCATGTCAATGTCTTGACTATATTTTCTAGTAATTTTGCAACTCATTTGATAAATATAAGTGTGAGTTTTCATGGAAAACACAAAATTGTCTGGGTGACCCTAAACTTTTGAACGGTAGTGTATATATATATATATATATATATATATATATATATATATTACTGCTTATGTCCATTTAACCCCTTAATGACCGGCCCAATTTTCGGTTTTTAACTTTAGCTTCTTCCACCCTGCCTTTCTAAAACCATAACATTTTTATTTTTCCGTCAACATAGCCGTTAGGGCTTGTATTTCTGCGGAACGAGTTGTAGTTTTTCATGGCACCACTTAACCACTACGCGTAACACGACGTAATAACACTTCGTGGTGCAGGGGGTGATGTTTGGAGTGGGCTCACCCGCTGAGCCCGCTCCGTACGCAGTGGGTGTCAGCTGTCTATTACAGCTGTGCGCTGTTCCTGACCGTATAACCCCTTAGATGCTGTGATAAATCACAATCGCAGCATCTAAGACATAAGAAAGAGGGGATGCACCACTCTGACATAACGTTGCCCCCCCTTGCGATGAGATTGGTGGGTGTTTATGGCTGTCATGGCAGCCAAGGGGCCTAATAAAGGCCCCCAGGACTGCCTTTCTTCATATTCTGTTAAGCTCTGCTTCTTAACAGGAGCCTGTAAAAATGACAATATACTGCAATACATTAGTATTGCTGTGTATTGTACCAGCGACCTGACAATCACTGGTTCAAGTCCCCTAGGGAGACTAAAGAAATGTGTAAAAAAAAAGTTAAATAAAGTTCTTAGTAGTGTAAAAACATTTAATAGATTAAAGTTAACTTGCCATTTTTACCGTATGGTGAAAGCCGTAAAAATGAAACCCCTCAAAAGATTGAGGAGTTGCTATTTTTTTTCCTATTCCACCACACAATTTTTTTTCCAGTTTCCCAATAAGTTATATGGTAAAATAAATAGTGCCGTGAAAAACTACAACTCGTCCCACAAAAAAACAAAAAAAAACCTCATATGGCTTTATCGATGGAAAAATAAAAAAGTTATTGCTTTTGGATGGTGGGGAGGAAAGAACTGAAAACGAAAATCAAAAAAATGGATGCGACCTGAAATGGTTAATGTATACATTCTGAGATCCATAACTATTTTTTTTTTCATCGATTGAGCGGTCTTAGAGGTTATTTTTTGCGGGGCAAGCTGTAGTTTAATTTTGGGCTACATGTGACTTTTTAAAAACTTTTTATTACATTTTTTGGGGGAGCTAAAGTGACCAAAAAACAGCAATTCTGGCATTTGAATATTTATTTTTTACATCGCTCACCACATGGGTTAAATAACATTATATTGTAACAGTTTGGACATTTACGCAATACCAGTTATGTTAGTTTTTTTACAATGCCCTTGGGGGAAAATGGGAAAAGTTTTTTTTTTTATCTTTCAATATCTTTTTTTTCTTACTGTCGCAAATTACATCGGCAACTAAGGTGTTAAATGGGCAGAATAAAAGTGATCAGTTGCAGTGAGGTGTCGGCTGTATTATACAGCTGACACTCGCTGAGCATGGAGCGTGCTCAGCCCGTGAGCGTGCTCCCTACTTCCCTTTAACGCTTATCACGTACATGTATGTGATAATGGGTTAAGGGGTTTAACAGGTGCTCCATGAACAATGCTACCAGGTGTGTTTGTCTTGTGCAATGTATGCTTGCCTTGAATAGACGTTTCAGGCCCCATGCACACGACTGTAGATTTAATCCGTAATTGCAGACCGTGATTATGGTCTGCAATTACCGACCCATTCATCTTATTAACCGCGGACACTTTCCGTATATTTGCTGGGAAGGTGTCTGGGCCGTAGAAAGCCACTGCAAAAGATAGGACATGTCCTAACTTTTGCTTTTTACGGACCATGCTCCCATACTTTATATGGGAGCACAGGCCGAAAATGCGGGAGGCTGTCCGCAGCCGCCAGCGTCCGGCCGTCCCCTTAATCGCGGACCGTGATTATAGGCACGGCCGTGTGCATGAGGCCTAAGGGTGTATATGTCTGCAATAGATGCACGCATGCTGTGTATCTGGAAGCCCAGGTATTGGATCTAGATAAGCAGCTTGCAACACTCCTAAGTGTAAACCTGGAGAGGAGTTTAGAACTCACTGAGCAAACGCTGGCTGGGGCCAGCAAAATGGAGGTGGGTGGAGGTGGGCAAGCTCAGGATCCTGAGATTAGTAGCTGGGTAACAGTTAGAAGAAGGGGTAGGGGAAATATTGCCAGTGAGGCTAGTCCTGGACTGGCACAACATAGTAAATATGCTTGTTTGGCTGATATTAGGGATGCAAGTCCAGAGACAGCATCACTACAGCAGGGCGTTCTTCCTAGCAACCAGGACAAGGACTGCTGTAAGAAGGATGGAAATAGGAGTGCCACAAAGGTCAGACAGATGCTGCTGGTAGGGGATTCTATTATTAGGCAGATCCCGATCTGTTTTGTCCCCTATATCACCGGGTTGCACCAGATTCCTTTGAGTCTAAATGATTCCATTTCCTTTGTGCCATTTATCTAATTCCTCGCTCACTTTGGGATTTTTCCAGTGGATGTGAGATGAATCAGTTTTCCATAGGTTAGGAAATAAATAGGACGTATATATTTAAAGCGTATTTCATATATTATAGTAGGGTATATTGATGTAGGTCCTTATTTGGATGTGCAGGTTGACTTTATGTATTGCACTGTAGTTTTGCAGGTTGAATATTCAGTATCAATGTCAGACTATAACTGTTCTTTTTGCTCCATATAGCATCTAAGGGTGCATGCTGGTTAATGTATGGAGGTTAGACATGTATACATAATTATCTAGCATGATAGAAGATCAAATTTTATGTTTGTAATATGTGAGCTGGGGAGCAGGGTTCATATCTAGTATAAGACTGGGCTGGAGTAAACACTCCTCAGTATATGCGTATGATAGGAAATGAAATAGTAATCTATGACTGTTGAACTGGATTGACCGTACCCCCCTTTAAATATAGATCATGCTGAATATATCTCCCTATTATCAAAGTTGGTTTGCATCGGCTACAAGCACAGTGTTTCATTGAAATATTAATATCTTAGCCTAGGTCTGTGATGTTTACCGGGGCAACAGCTTAGTCTCTTGCGATGTTTACTATCACGCGCACCGTGCCTGCGATCTCAATGGCTCAGATCGAGAGGTGGGAGGAAGTCCCGGCGCACGTCACTCTAGTGAAGGCTGGGCTTAGCTCCTATAAGCTCGGCATCCATGGCGCCGCGTGCAGCTCTCATTGTGGCCGCTGGAGTTTGAATATCAGAACTCCGGCGCTCGTATCAGTTTGAATATCAGAACTCCAGCGCTCGTACTAGTTGATATTATCTTAACGTCTAATCGAAAATAGTCTCCTGAGGTGTTTGTGGGTCACACTACAGACGAAACGCGTTGAGACGTTTATAAATACGTTCATGGACGTTCCTGAGTGCCACGCTAAATGTGAGGCAGTAATCATGTTGCTAGATTGAATGCAAAACTGTGAGTTTAGACTGAGATGCACTGTCTCCTGGTCTGGTCTCTTTCTGCATCTACTCCCCCACAGAAATTATTTTAGATGTAATAGAGAAAGGAAGCTAAGCGCTATCTTTATTTTTAATGCATATTTCATCCCAGGAGACCGCTGCAGCCTGTGTTTGGCTGCAGCGGTGGTCACATGGGATGAAGCGTCAACCCAGGAGGCCGGCGCTCTGACGTTATCTAGGCCGGCCTCCTGGGATGATGTTTCAACCCATGTGACCGCCACTACAGCCTGTGATTGGCTGCGGTGGTCACATGGAATAAAACGTCATCCCAGGAGGCCACGTTGTAGGGAGGAACACAGACTTCTGGTTAGTATGAGTTTTTTTTATTTTTCTGAACTGCGTTTCTTGCGTCGGCATCGCTGCGAACCTGCCGCAAGAAACGCAACAACTGCTATTTGTTGCGGGATTTACCTCCCTATTAAATTCAATGGGAAAAACCCACAACAAATAGGCAGGGTTTACACAAATACAATTGACATGCTACAGAATAAAATTCTGCACCGCAGGTCAATTTCTTATCATTTTTTCCGCTCAGTATTTACACAGCGTGTGGATGAGATTTGTTTTATGTCATCCACTATGCTGCTACTGTATTTGCTGCGGATTTTCAGCAACAAATTCCGTTGCGGAAAAAATGCAGTATTTACGCAACCTGTGAACAGGCCCTTATTCTAAGTTTCTTTTTACATATTCTTACTCTAACTCCCTCAACCGTCATCACCTCACACTTTCCCGCCTCACACTAAGGCTGGGTTCACACGACCTATTTTCAGACGTAAACGAGGCGTATTATGCCTCGTTTTACGTCTGAAAATAGGGCTACAATACGTCGGCAAACATCTGCCCATTCATTTGAATGGGTTTGCCGACGTATTGTGCAGACGACCTGTAATTTACGCGTCGTCGTTTGACAGCTGTCAAACGACGACGCGTAAATTGACTGCCTCGGCAAAGAAGTGCAGGGCACTTCTTTGCAACGTAATTTGAGCCGTTCTTCATTGAACTCAATGAAGAGCAGCTCAAGATATACGAGCGTCACAGACGCCTCGTATATTACGAGGAGGAGCATTTACGGCTGAAACGACGCAGCTGTTTTCTCCTGAAAACAGGCTGTCATTTCAGCCATAAAAGCCAGCTAGCGTGTGAACATACCCTCACTCTGTGCCCTTCCCTCTTTCTCTCTCTCTCTCTAACCTCTTCCTATACAGTGACCGCACCAATCACTTTGACCAGTGCGGTCACCTGTTCTGTGCACTAATACAGGGCTCAAAGGGAATCCCCCTTAGTTCAGGCAACTATATTACCTTGGAAACTGTAATGACCGGGGGGTAGGGAAACGGACAAGTGAGCCCTAATCTACCCGCCACTCTGTCCCTGCCTACTTGCAACGACCCGCCCTAGGCGACGGGGTACAACTGGGCGGCGGTCCCTGCACTCAGTAAGTGCACGACAAACACGACAAACATACAAGGGAATACAAGCAAGGGAAAGGGGCAGTTGCCCACGGAAACACCGTGAGCAACCAGAGTGGTGAACGAGCCGAGTCAAGCCAGGAGTGTGCGAGGTACCAAACGAAGAGCAGAAGAGTAGTCAGTAAGCCAGGGTCAGTATGGAGCAGGAACAAAATAGAAGGAGCTGTAGCTGGGCCAGGAAACCACACGAAAAAGAATAACAAGCAAGGAGGAACAGGAAATGCAGGTATAAATAGACAGAGGGCGGGAGCTAGCTGAGTCTGGCCAGGCTGCGATAGGCTCTCCCACTCCTAAGCCTGCCAGCCTGAGTGGTGGAAGCTGGAGTCCGTCTCAGGGATGTAGATTCAGGTGCTGACTGATTAATTAAGGGAGTTAACCCCGAAGCTGTGCCTGGCAGATCCTTTACAGTACCCCCCCTTTTATGAGGGGCCACCGGACCCTTTCTAAGTGGACCTGGCTTACTGGGGAAACGCAGGTGGAACCTCCTGACCAATACCCCAGCGTGAACATCCCGGGCGGGTACCCAAGTCCTCTCCTCGGGCCCGTAACCTCTCCAATGGACCAGGTACTGGAGGAAGCCTTGGACCATCTTGCTGTCCACAATCCTGGCCACCTCGAATTCCACCCCCTCAGGGGTGAGGACGGGAACAGGAGGTCTCCTCGAGGGAGCCAAGGACGGGGAGCAGCGTTTAAGGAGGGAGGCATGAAACACGTCGTGTATACGAAAAGACGGGGGTAACTCCAGCCGGAAGGAGACAGGATTGAGGACCTCAATGACCTTATATGGCCCAATAAACCGGGGAGCAAACTTCTTGGATGGAACCTTGAGACGCAAGTTCCTAGACGACAACCACACCAGATCCCCGACCATAAACAGGGGGTTAGCAGAACGTTTTCTATCAGCCTGAGTTTTTTGTACGCTCTGGGACGCCTCTAGGTTCTTCTGAACCTGGGCCCAGACTGTGCACAGTTCCCGATGAACGACCTCTACCTCGGGATTGTTGGAACTACCAGGTGAAACGGAGGAGAACCGTGGATTAAACCCAAAATTACAGAAAAAGGGAGAGACCCCTGACGAGTTACTGACCCGGTTATTAAGGGAAAATTCGGCAAGGGGAATGAATGAGACCCAATCATATTGACAGTCAGAGACAAAACACCTTAAGTATTGTTCTAGAGATTGATTAGTCCTCTCCGTTTGACCATTGGTTTCAGGATGGAAGGCAGAGGAGAAGGACAGATCAATCCCCAACTTCATACAGAAGGCTCTCCAAAACAATGAAACAAATTGTACCCCTCTGTCAGAAACAATATTGACAGGGACCCCATGGAGACGCAGGATGTGTTTGACAAACAAGGTAGCCAACGTCTTGGCGTTGGGTAGTTTCTTGAGGGGCACAAAGTGGCACATCTTACTGAAGCGGTCTACCACCACCCACACCACCGACTTGCCTTGGGATGGAGGCAAATCGGTGATAAAATCCATGGAGATATGTGTCCAAGGTCTCTGGGGAATGGGCAACGAATGCAGTAAGCCCGCTGGTCGGGACCTGGGAGTCTTGGACCTAGCACAAACCTCACAAGCGGCAACGTAGGCCTTAACGTCTTTAGGCAACCCAGGCCACCAATAATTTCTGGTAATGAGGTGTTTGGTACCCAGGATGCCTGGATGACCAGATAGTGCGGAGTCATGATTTTCCCTAAGTACCCTTAGCCGGAATTGCAGGGGAACAAACAGCTTGTTCTCAGGAAGGTTCCCGGGAGCTGAACCTTGATCAGCAGCAATTTCAGAGACTAAATCAGAATCGATCGAGGAAATGATTATACCTGGAGCCAAAATACAAGCAGGATCTTCCTCCGAAGGAGGGCTGGCCATGAAGCTACGCGACAGTGCATCAGCCTTAATATTTTTAGACCCAGCCCTATAGGTAACCAAGAAATTGAATCTGGTAAAAAATAACGCCCATCGAGCTTGTCTCGGGTTTAGCCTCCGGGCAGATTCTAGGAAAACCAGATTCTTGTGCTCGGTAAGGACCGTTACCTGGTGTCTAGCCCCCTCCAGGAAGTGGCGCCACTCTTCAAATGCCCATTTAATGGCTAAGAGTTCGCGGTTGCCAATATCATAGTTACTCTCAGTTGGCGAAAACTTCCTGGAGAAGTAGGCACAGGGGCGGAGATGGGTGAGGGACCTGGTACCCTGGGACAAGACAGCCCCCACTCCCACCTCAGATGCGTCAACTTCCACGATAAATGGCTCCATTTGGTTGGGCTGAACCAGCACCGGGGCCGAGATAAAGCACTTCTTAAGGACCTCAAAAGCCTGGACAGCCTCAGGAGGCCAGTGGAGGAGATCAGCACCTTTGCGAGTGAGGTCCGTAAGAGGCTTAGCGATGACCGAGAAGTTAGCAATAAATCTCCTGTAATAATTAGCGAACCCCAAAAAACACTGTATTGCCTTCAGGGAGGCAGGTTGGACCCATTCCGCCACAGCCTGAACCTTGGCGGGGTCCATGCGGAATTCATGAGGAGTGAGGATTTGACCCAAAAATGGTATCTCCTGTACCCCAAACACACATTTTTCGGTTTTGGCAAACAGTTTGTTTTCCCGAAGGACCTGGAGCACCTTCCTGACATGCTCAATGTGGGAGGACCAGTCCTTGGAAAACACCAGTATGTCATCAAGGTACACTACAAGAAATATCCCCAGGTAATTTCTCAAAATCTCATTTATGAAATTCTGGAAGACCGCAGGGGCATTACACAACCCAAAGGGCATGACGAGGTATTCAAAATGGCCTTTGGGCGTGTTAAACGCAGTCTTCCACTCATCCCCCTCTTTGATGCGAATAAGGTTATACGCCCCCCGTAGATCCAATTTAGAGAACCATTGGGCCCCCTGAACCTGATTAAAGAGATCAAGAATCAAAGGAAGGGGATACTGGTTCCTTACCGTGACCTTATTCAGGCTACGGTAGTCAATGCATGGCCTAAGACCACCATCCTTCTTCCCCACGAAGAAGAAGCCTGCACCTACCGGAGAAGAAGAGGGACGAATGTAACCCTTGGCCAGGGATTCCTGGATATACTCTCTCATGGCTTCACGTTCGGGACAAGAAAGATTAAATATCCTACCCTTAGGAAGCTTAGCTCCTGGTACCAATTCGATAGCGCAATCATATTCTCTATGAGGTGGTAACACTTCGGAGGCCTCCCTAGAGAAAACATCAGCGAAGTCCTGAACAAACTCGGGTAGCGTATTCGCCTCCTCAGGGGGAGAAATAGAATTAACAGAAAAACATGACGTACAACATTCATTACCCCATTTGGTTAGCTCCCCAGTATTCCAGTCAAACGTGGGATTATGCAACTGCAACCAGGGAAGGCCTAGAACCAAATCGTACGATAATCCCTGCATCAACAGTACAGAGCATTGCTCCAAATGCATGGAGCCAAGAAGGAGTTCAAAAACAGGGGTATGCTGTGTAAAATAACCATTAGCAAGAGGAGTGGAGTCGATACCCACTACCGGGACAAGTTTAGGCAAATCAATCAGAGGCATAGCAAGAGACATAGCAAATTCCACAGACATAATATTAGTAGAGGACCCTGAATCCACGAAGGCACTGCCGGTAGCAGACCTACCACCAAAAGAGACCTGAAAGGGAAGCAAGATCTTAGTACGTTTCCTATTTACTGGAAATACCTGTGCGCCCAAGTGACCTCCCCGATGATCACTTAGGCGCGGAAGTTCTCTGGCTGCATTCTTACGCTTAGGACAGTTGTTCACTTGATGCTTGTCATCCCCACAGTAGAAGCAGAGACCATTCTTCCTGCAGAATTCTCTACGTTGTTGGGGGGACACGGAGGCCCCGAGTTGCATAGGTATCTCTGAGTCTTTCCTGGAGGAACGAAGCAACGGAACTTCGGGAGGCATCATGGGGGAGTCGGAGGAGAAAACACATAAACGTTCATGTTGTCGTTCCCTGAGACGTCGGTCAAGTCGTACCGCTAAAGCCATAGCCTGGTCTAGGGAGTCAGAAGAGGGATAGCTAACTAGCAGGTCTTTCAGGGCATTCGACAGACCCAACCTAAACTGGCACCTTAAGGCAGGGTCATTCCACCGAGAAGCTACGCACCACTTCCTAAAGTCAGAGCAATACTCCTCAACAGGTCTCTTACCCTGACGTAATGTCACCAGCTGACTCTCGGCAAAGGCAGTCCTGTCAGTCTCGTCATAAATAAGTCCGAGAGCAGAAAAGAAACAATCAATGGAGGAAAGTAAAGTTCAGGGGCGTCAGGAGCCAAGGAGAAGGCCCACTCTTGGGGCCCTTCCTGGAGCCGGGACATAATTATACCCACCCGCTGGCTCTCAAAACCTGAGGAATGAGGCTTTAAACGAAAGTAAAGCCTACAACTCTCCCGAAAGGAGAGAAAAGCCCTCCGGTCCCCTGAGAACCGGTCGGGCAACTTGAGGTGGGGTTCAAGAGGTGCGGTGAGGGGAACTACCAAGGTAGCATCAGGCTGGTTGACCCTCTGAGCCAGGGCCTGGACCTGTAGGGAGAGACCCTGCATTTGCTGAGCCAGGGTGTCACGGTGGTCCATAGTGGTGTCAGGGACCAGGGTAGACTAGGTATGGGCTTGTTATTATGTAATGACCGGGGGGTAGGGAAACGGACAAGTGAGCCCTAATCTACCCGCCACTCTGTCCCTGCCTACTTGCAACGACCCGCCCTAGGCGACGGGGTACAATTGGGCGGCGGTCCCTGCACTCAGTAAGTGCACGACAAACACGACAAACATACAAGGGAATACAAGCAAGGGAAAGGGGCAGTTGCCCACGGAAACACCGTGAGCAACCAGAGTGGTGAACGAGCCGAGTCAAGCCAGGAGTGTGCGAGGTACCAAACGAAGAGCAGAAGAGTAGTCAGTAAGCCAGGGTCAGTATGGAGCAGGAACAAAATAGAAGGAGCTGTAGCTGGGCCAGGAAACCACGCGAAAAAGAATAACAAGCAAGGAGGAACAGGAAATGCAGGTATAAATAGACAGAGGGCGGGAGCTAGCTGAGTCTGGCCAGGCTGCGATAGGCTCTCCCACTCCTAAGCCTGCCAGCCTGAGTGGTGGAAGCTGGAGTCAGTCTCAGGGATGTAGATTCAGGTGCTGACTGATTAATTAAGGGAGTTAACCCCGAAGCTGTGCCTGGCAGATCCTTTACAGAAACATGAGAAAAAGGAGTCATGAGCCAAAAGTACACAAAAAATATATATATGATTTTATTATTACATCAAACAAACAAAATATAAAAACACAACAAGGTATTAAAACTGAGAGTAAGCCAGCGGATCAATCATCCAAAACACCTCAACACAGGTATGCTAAAGATACTATGTAGGGATTACCAATCTTTCCAGATGGGTCAATAAATCTTCTTATTCATTTTATATGCTCATTTATATTTTTATTTATATTTAACGGCACTGTTTAAAAGATATATATATGTGTAGTTCAGATACGGAAAATCGGACCATTGGATGTTTTATTTCGTATTACGGATGTAGTCTGTTGTATAGCTCCAGATCCAAATGATTTCCGTGGCAACTTATTATAAATTTTATCACTTTGTGTATTTTAGACAAATATCTATTGACTATGGTAGAACATACTTATATCTTTAATGGAAGTGGATTCGAACGACTATATAAAAAATAGTAACAATCTGGTTGAGTCGGGATCAGACAGGGGTGGTCTCTTTATTCCTTTGTTGTTTTTATTTTGTTTTTGTGTTTGGTTTTCTATTTTTTATTTATGAAAATGCTATATATATATATGAATAAGAAGATTTATTGACCCATCTGGAAAGATTGGTAAAGCCATATTCTATTAAGAAAGTCAGTTTTTCTACCAACATAATCTAAACATAAAAAATTAAAAAACACAACCTGGAAACCCGAAAACATGAAATAAGAATAAAAAAATATTAAGAAGAAATATACCAGTTTTTTGTTATTTTAAATGTACGTCTTTTTGATCTTTCACTTTTTTACATAATCTATCGTTCTCTATCTAACTCAATAGCAGGCGTCATCTCACTTTTCAAGCCAGTCTTCCGTTGTATTATGTCTCCACAGAATGATATTTTTCCGCTAAAACAACAATAATCTTCATAATGAAATAATATTTAAATATCATAGTCACCTCATATGAGCCACTCTGAAACGAAATCTTCCGATTTTCTTGTCCCTTCTTGTGCTTCTGTGAAAAAAGAAACAACTCAAAAATCATCTCGCCTAAATCGAACTACAAATACGGAGTTCCCCGTCCCTCCTGATACAGGTTTACGATATAAACAAAAAAACAAATATTGTATATACAAATACATACGGACACTTCTCCCAGCACCCAAATATTTGTCTGCATATATAAAAGATCTTTTTTGCACACAACAACATTAAAGGAAATCTTTACATACCTTATAACCATTCCTTCTCTACTGAGGAAGTAGACAAAAGATTGCGTTCCACAGGGCTCCTCCTTTCTCTTTTGCTCTGAACCGCAATTAACCAATTAACCACGAGACTGACTGGCTACAAAAGGTCTAGACTGCACAGTCAGACAAATCATAAGCCATGACTAAGGACCCAGCGAGGGTCTGAAACGCGTAGGCTACCGCCTATCTCCTCTTTTCTATCTGTACCTTGGACATTACCTGCCCGTCACCAATATTTGTTCATAGTCTATTGTTCTGGTTTTAACCAAGACACATTAAAACTTGGAAGAAGATTCCCGTTTTTAACAGAATTTGCACTCTCAGCGCTGGTTCCAACCCCCCTTTTTCTGCTGTATCTCTTGCGTGTGCTGACACGAGGATCCATGCGCTGACTTTCATACCCTTCTTGTGACAAGGTGAGCTGGAGGATTTTTTCCATATTTTTTCTGTCAATCGGACAGCACGGGGTTGAAGGCCTTGGGCAGGACAAACAGGGAGATAAGCTCAGTGTGAAGAGCTCCCACTTGAAGTCTCAATGGCTTGGTCATGGAAAAAACTGGGTCGGGTAAAGGCAGTCTATCAACCGAGGCGACGATCAATGGCCTTTCCAGGCGGACAGTAGACAACTGGAGAAGATCCACAAGGTCTTGACGGATGAAATTAGCTGCAGAGCCCGAGTCCAGGTAGGCAGAAACCGGATGGAGCCTCTTGCCAGCGACGATGGTCACGGCCAGTTTGGAAGAGAGTTCAATGCCTCATTGTTCCTGGACAGCTCTCCCACCAGGGTCCGGAACTGGATGGTGTATTCGCCCACGGAGGTGTCCTCGTGGCGAAGGTTGAAGATAGCCGTGGCTGCCGACAATACACGTCCTGGCTCCTCAAACACAGTACGGAATAACCGTACGAAGCCCTGGAAGTCTCGAGTCTTGTGTCCCTGTCATTCCCAGATTGGGTTCGCCCATGCCAGGGCCTTGCCAGCAAGCAGCAACACAATGAAGGCGATCTTGGTTCCGTCCAACGGAAATGCTCGGTCGTGCAGGGAAAAATGGATATAACATTGGTTCAGAAATAATCTGCACATACTTGCGTCTCCATGGAACCAAGAAAGCTGCAAGAACCGGGAATCCAAACTGGAACCGCCTGGAGAAGTAGCAGAAGGGTCGGTCGGAGGAGCTTGTATAGAGGCAATGGAAGCAGTTAGTGCCCCTAGCTGCTACGCCATGGAGTCCACTGCCACAAGGAGTTGAATCTGTCTTGTACGGAGATCCTGCAGATCCGCCTGCATGGCCTGGGAGGGCGATATAACCTTAAATTGACCAGCGGGGTCCATGGCCTGAGTGTACTGTCACGAGGCGGGGTGTGGACCCACTGGACTGTACAGCGTAGCGGGACGGCAGCCGGCCAAACAGGTATGGTGTAAAGTCTATAGTTCAGAAAAGGGTACCTGAGGCGATCTAGACAGCAGAAAGGCAGGCTCGGCTGGGACCTGGTAGCAGGCGGATGTCAGGCGAGGTGAAGCAGGTCAGACGTGGATACAGCACAGCACGACTTTGGCACAGCACAGTGCTAGACCAGGAAGTTATCGAATGCTGGGAACAAGAACTGGAACCGGTATGGGAACAGGAACGGGTACAGGTACAGGTAACACACTAGGAGGCCATCACATAGACAAACTAGGGAACAACAACAACGCTCAGGCGTAGAACTAGGGGTCAGGACCCCTCTTATAGTCCAGGGTACTCACGGGTCAAAGTTCATCAAAAGTTCCGGTGAGAGCGGGCACGAGCGTGCGCGCGCACCCTACGGGATCCGGCTGAGGTGAGTGGACGCGAGTGCTGGCGTCTCCTGAGGAGAAGGCTGGGGCCAGCTCTTGCCGACTCGTGGATGCGGCTGTCAGGGGAGGTTGGAGCTGACAGCCCACAGCCACAGACATTACACAGTGCCAGCACCAAGCTCAATACATATATGCAGTGCCAGAACAAAGCTCAGTACATGTGTATATATATATATATACATATATATATATATATATATATATATATATACAGCACCAGAACTAAGCTCAGTACATAAATACAACACCCGCACAAATACAGTTCAATTTAGTGCAAACTCTGCCGTATGGTTTTGCACTAAACTGTATACAGCGCCCAGCATGGCACAAACAATGGTAAGGATATGCTGGGAGATGCTGTTTCACAAAAAAAAATCATTCCACCCATCATCTCGCTGCAGATCATACAGTGACTACAGTGCTGATCAGGGGCCGAATAAATATTTACATTAAGTGACTCAAAGGTGATGTCAGATTCTAGTGGTTCTGTTTCTCTTTTCTTCTCCATCTGGTCCAGACCTCTATGACAACTTTTCCCGGCCAGAGCCCATTTCTGCAGTTTGCCCCTCAGATGTCTTCAGCTTCTTACTTTTCAAATAGTTCTGCACCCATAATCGAAGATAAAATTCTCATGATGCCACACACTACGCCCTAAATATAAATATAATAGTGCCATATACTGCACCTCTAATTATAATAGCACCATACACTATCCCTGATTATAATAGCACCATACACTGTCGGGGGGACAGTGTATGGTGCTATTATAATCAGGGATAGTGTATGGTGCTATTATAATTAGAGGTGCAGTATATGGCATCTCAAAGCCCTTAACGTCACTGTCCCCCCCCCCCCACACACACACACACACACACACACACACAGTGCTCCCTGTAGATAGTTCCCCCATAGAGCCACCTGTAGATAGTGCCCCCCATAGATAGTGCCCTACATAGATCCCCTGTAGACAATGCCCTACATAGATCCCCTTTACATAGTGCCCCACATATAGCTCTTCCTGTAGATAGTGCCCTACTTATAGCCCCTCTGTAGATAGTGGCCCACATATAGCTCTCCCTGTAGATAGTGCTCTACATATAGCCCCCTGTAGATAGTTCCCTACACATAGCCCCCTGTAGATAGTGCCCTACATATAGCCCCCTGTAGATAGTGCTCCACCTATTGCCCCCTGAAAATAGTGCCCCACATATAGCCCCCTGTTTACAGTGCCTCACATATAGCCCCCTGTATATAGTGCCTCACATATAGCCACCTGTATATAGTGCCTCACATAGCCTCCTGTATATAGTTCCCTACATATAGCCCCCCACTGTAGATTGTGCCCAACATATAGCCCTCCTGTAGATAATTCGACGTACACTTTTTAAAGAAAAAGACAACTTTACATACTCACCTTGATCCCGTCCCCGCGCCGTCCTGTGTCAATGCAGACCTTCTCTCTTCTAAGCAGGTCTGCTGGGGCTGAACGATGCAAGCGACACGATGACGTCTTTGCGCCGCTTGCGTCGTTGAAAGGCGCTGATTGGCGGGCAAGTTATTCTTCACTGCAAATCAGCGTCATTGTAAGGCACTGAATGGTCGGGCACGGAACGTGCCCGGCCATTCAGTGCTTATGAATTTAATTGTATCTGCGTCATATAGTTACAATTAGTGCAGGAGGGGGTGGCGGCTGCTGGTTTCAGTGGCGCGGCCACCCCCTCAGAGAGGCAGCACAGTTTAACTATACCTTCCAACTGTCCTAGATTCAGCGGGTTAGTCCCTGATTCTGGGGGGTGTCCCGCTGTCCCGTGCGGCTGGTGGTAAGTCCCGGTGTCAACTGCAGAATCCAATGCTAAAGCAAAGACCCATCACCTCCCTGTTTCAGTATTAACGATCCACTCGTTGAGGACTCCCCGGGCACAGCTCTACTTTAAGCGCTGAGCCCGGGGAAGTCCTGGATGTCACTGTCCATATATGAACAGTGATGTTGGGTTTTCAACTATGGAGTCCTTGGCCAGAGCAATGCAAACTCTGTGGCTGGGGACTCCTGTCTTGGGAAAGGCCTTGACGTCACTGTTCAAATAGGGACAGTGACTCTCAGTGGCTTCTCCAGCAGCAGAAGCCCCGGCCAGAGCGATGCCGACGCTCTGGCTGGTGAATCCGGCATCTCAAAGCCCTTAACGTCACTGTCCATATATAGACAGTGATGTCAGGGGCCCTTCCTGGAGCGGATTTCCCGGCCAGAGCATTGCTAACGCTCTGGCCAGGGAGTCCGCTCCGAGAGGGAGCCCCTGATGTCACTGTCCATATATCCACAGCGTGGCCGATGCTCTGAATGGGGATCTGCTCCTAGAGGGAGCCCCAATGGTGCTAGCTACAGAGGGATGGCGCTATCTTCAAGGGGTGTGTGGCACTATCTACATGGGCACTGTGGCACTATATGGGCACTATCTACAGGCGATACTGTAGCTCTAACTACATGGGTACTGTGTGAGGCATTATCTACATGGGCATTGTGGCACTCTCTAAGTGGGCACTGGAATTTTATATGTAGCTAAGGGGGCATTATAATGCATGGGGGCAGCTAAGGCGGCATTATACTGTATGGGGGCAGCTATGGGTTATTATACTGTATGGGGGCAGCTAAGGAGGGGCGTTACACTGTATGGTGGGAACAAAGGAGACATCATACTGTATGGGAACAGCTAAAGTATGGGTGCATTATACTGTATGCAGGCAGCTATAGGGGCATTATTCTGTGTGGGCCAGCTGTGTGGTATTATACTGTATGGGGGCAGCTATGGGGCATTATACTGTATGGTTTAGCTATGGGGCATTATACTGTATGGGGCAGCTATGGAGGAATTATACTGTATGGGGACAGCTATGGGGGTATTATGTTGAATGGGGGCAGCTATGGTGCATTATACTGTATGGGGCATCTGTGTGGGCATTATACTGTAAGGGACATCTGTGTGGGCATTATACTACATGGGGGCATCTGTGTGGGCATTATGCTGTATGGGGCAGCTATGGGGGCATTATACTGTCTGGGCAGCTATGGGGGCATTATGCTGTAAGGGAACAGCTATGGGGCATTATACTGTATGGGGGCATGTTTTGGGGAAATATACTGTATGGGGCATCTGTGTGGGCATTATACTGTATGGGGGCATCTGTGTTGGCTTTATACTGTATGGGGACATCTATGGGGAATTATACTGTATGTGGGCAGCTATGGGGGCATTATAATGTGTGGAGGCAGCTGTTTGGCATTATACTTTGTGGGAGGCACTATGGGGTATTATACTGTGTGAGGGCTGTCATAGGGGCATTATACTGTGGGGAGGCATCATGGGAGAATGATAATGTGTGGGTTGAACCGGGTGTCTATGGACGGGGATTGCGCGGGGTTAGAGGCAAAGCTTAAAACAAAAATAATTGCCGCGCTACGCGCGCCACATCGGTTTTCCATTTTTGCAATACTTGAAGGTTGGGGGGTATGGTTTAACAAATTAATAATTCATCTATGATGTATGACATCAGTTCGCGCGTGCTCACAAGCGCCTATGAATATATCAGGCGCCATGTTTGTAATGGGATGGAGCACTGTGTCTACCTCCAATCAGCTGACCTGATGGAGCCAATCATATGGCTGTGGGTGGAAACACATAATAGCCATCTTACTAGTTGTGCATACTACATCATTCTGACTTGTTATGTTGTTAATATATATAAATATTTTTGGCCCACATAGATATAGATATAATGAGTTATATAGAGCACATCTATTCTATATAACAAACGTTAAAAGGTCTATGTGGGAATGGAAAAGTATTAGCAGTGTTCTCACTGCAGTATGTCAGTACACTGCTAATATACATTCCGGTCCCTTCGCGCTGATTATGAGATTTTAATCGATTTTTGCTGTAAAAATCTGGTGGCACAGTTTAACTTCATGACGACACGACTCGTCATCATGTGATCGGCCCCACTGTATTCTATGTAATCGCTGTAGCAGTAGTACAGCGTAATACTTTTCCATCCCCACATAACCCTTTTAATTTAACTATATAACATAAGGTGGCCCTCTAGTGACCAATTAGTGAAGTTCAGGCATAGAAACAAACCATGTACCAATCGCCTGTTAGTTATTATCCCAATGTGGGGTATATTAACCATATCCCCTCACCATTCAATTTATGGCTCACCACCCCCTAAATCTCTCCACAGACACCATATATTATGAAATCCATGTAGGGTCGACCTACTTATATTTATATATCTTTTGATCTAGTGTTGCTGATACCCATTGAATTTACAATAACTGGTGGGTGACCAGGAAAGACCCCACAATATTGTTGGGGGGGGGGGGGGGGTTAGGGAAGACCAGGAGGTTATGGTGCACATCAGTACTAATGACAAAGTCAGTGGGAGATGGAATACTCTTAAAAATTATTTCATGGAACTAGGAGAAAATTCCAGGACCCCCAAGGTAATGTTTTCAGAATTTCTACCAGTGCCACGATCGCCACTTGAAAGACAGCGAGAGATTAGGGGTAAATAAGTGGCTTCGAAAATGATGGTGGACTGAAGGGGTTGGGTTAATGGGGAACTGGGCTTACTTTTCTGTCGGCTACAGGCTCTATAGTAGGCATACCTCCCAACTTTTGAATTTGGAAAAGAGGGACATATTAAGCCACTCCCCCTAACCATGCCCGCTATCCTGCATAAGCACATCAAATCACGGGCAGATCCTTCTTCAAATAACAAGGGAATATTCTCACTGCGGAACTCTAGACTTAAAAAAACAAAACCTGTGGATATCACTAATATTATGGATCAGTTTATGTCTTCTTTATGTTACTTTTCCTAACTTGGGTATAACATTTGCTCTTCACGGCAGCAGCTGCTGTACAAACCAAAATGCTGAGAACAACGAAAGTCAAGAGGGAGATCCTGTACTTTTTTATACACAATTCAAGGCACATTTCACTCAGTTGCTTGATAAACCAACCAGAGGGGATAATGTGCTGGATCTGGTCTTATCTAATAGACCAGATACAATATCAGATGTGGAGGTCCGGTACCACTTGGGCAACAGTGACCACAATATGGTAAGTTTTAATATAATATTCAATAAAACATTATGAAGGGGAGCTACAAAAACCTGGTACTTTAGGAAAGCAAAATTCAATCGACTGAGGCAAGCCCTTAGTCTTGTTGACTGGGATCATGTAATGGTTAATAGTGATACCGAAGCTAAATCGGGAATTTTTAAAGATATATTACATGAATCGTGTAGCAAGTGTAGCGCCGGCGGCCGTGGGTCTCACTCACTCCAGCGGCCGTCAGCTTGCTTTTTCGCATCGGCAGCATCTCTCTGCCCAGGGACGCTGGTGCGCTCTGCTTTCTCCTCCTTCTCCGGCCTATGCCTGTAGGGTGCGCGCGTACACCAGGAATATTGCTCCCACCCTATCCCAGCACACAGTGGACCATTTAAGGAATTCCTCCCACTTCCTCAGTGCCTGAGCAATGTTAGTTCTAACTCACAGTTAGTCTGCAAAGGTTCCGTATCCAGTTCCCTGTAACCTGGGTCCGTGACTATCTAGTATCCATGTTCAGTCCTGTATCCTGAGTCCAGTGTCCATATCGAGTCCAGTGTCCCTGACAACTCCAGTATCAGTGTCTAGTGTCCATGATGAGTTCAGTATCTGTGATGAGTCCAGTGTCTGTGACGAGTCAAGTATCCATGTCCAGTATCCATGACGAGGCCAGTGTCCGTGACCAGTTCTGCTTCCGATAATCCTGCACATGCCAGTTTCCGATAATCCAGCACAAGCCAGCTTCCGATAATTCAGCACAAACCAGCTTCTGATAATCCAGCACAAGCCACCTTCCAGTAATCCAGCACAAGCCTGCTCCCTGCTATCCAGCACAAGCCTACCTCCAGTAATCCAGCACCAGCATGCCATCAAGGTGCCATCAACCAGTGACTGTCCTATATTTGTCTGGCCAGCTGCTACTCCGTTACAGCGGACTAGCCCAGCGGGTCCACTTTCCCAGTGGATGTTCCAGTTTGCTCAGGCCATAGACCCCACTGGCAAACCAAAGACAGCGGTTCAAGTTATGCTGGATGATATGCGAGACCTCCAATTATGCCAGGATCAGCTACTGCAGACGGTTAATACCATCGCCAGTCATCCGGACATCTCTCTGTTCCTACTCCAGAAGCTCCAGCTACTCCTCAGCCAGCCATAGTTCCAGTCAGTTCCAGAGCCGGAATTCAATTGGTACTTCCACCCCGCTATGTTGGGGACTTAAAAACCTCTTGAGACTTCCTCAATCAATGTAAAATCCACTTTAAATTGCATTCCAATCTGTTTCTGTCAGACCAGACGAAAATAGCCTTCATTGTCTACCTGTTGTCCTGCAAGGCCTTGGCATGCGCAAACCCTCCGAGAGAATGTGAGGGTCTGGAGTCTTTGAACTTGCAGCTCTTCATAAATACCTTTCATACCATCTTCGAGGATCTGCCGCTGCTTCCCTACTGTCCCTTCGTCAAGGAGGTTCGACGGTAGGAGAATATGCCATACATTTTCGGACTCTCGCAGTGGAGCCATCTTGGAACAACAACGCTCTAGTAGCAACCTTCTGGAAAGGATTGGTCATGAGGATTAAAGATGAGCTGGCAGGTCGTGATCTCCCGTCCACTCTGGATGCCCTGATTATCTTGGCTACCCGCATAGACCTGAGGTTCTGAGAACACTCTCAAGAAACCCTCAGAGAGAGAAAGCCCTCTAGAGTGGCACCTCATTTTCAGAGACCCCTTCTACTTCCTTCCGCTACTACCTCTGAAGAACCAATGAAGGTTGACCGGGTCAGACTATCAGACCAAGGGAGGCAGCATAACCTATGCATGTACTGTGGAAGAAAGGGTCATTTTGTGCTGCAGTATCCTCAGAAGCCAGGAAACTCCAGCACCTAGGGTTGATAGGAGAAACTACCCTCGGAGGAACCTGTGTCTTCTGTAAAATTCTGTCATAAACTCTCAATTATAGTCTCTATCCTCGCTGGTGAAGCATCACATTCTGTCTCGGCCTATCTGGATTCTGGAGCTGTCAGGAACTTCATACACCAGGCCTTAGTAAACCGTCTCCACTAGCCCACGACTCCTCTAAAGAAACCTCTAGCCATGGCTTCCTTGAATGATCATCCGTTGCCAGACCCAGCTCTCTTCATCACTGAACCATTGAAGCTACAAGTGGGTGCTCTACACTCTGAACAAATAGCCCTTTATGTTTTACCTGTGGCTATTAATACTATTCTGTTGGGACTACCTTAGATTCGCAAGCACGCTCCAGTGCTTGATTGGGATTCTGTCACTTTAACTATCTGCCTGTTGTT
Organism: Rhinoderma darwinii; assembly: GCF_050947455.1. Lineage (NCBI taxonomy): Eukaryota > Metazoa > Chordata > Amphibia > Anura > Rhinodermatidae > Rhinoderma > Rhinoderma darwinii. The sequence goes on from NC_134688.1 coordinate 349,769,174, forward strand.
CGTCCTGCCTGACCTCCAATGTCTCAGTCCCTTCCTGGTCTACCTCCGCAGTAAGCCTGCTATGCAGACGTGTTCAGCAGGAAGGAGGCTGAGACCTTAAGGCCACATTGTCCATATGATTGTCCGGTCTAATTACTTGGAACTTCACCTCCTCGTGGATGGGTACATTCTCTCTCTGTACCCGAAATGCAAGCCATGTCGGCATATCTCAAGGTGAACCTCGAGAGGGGGTTTATTAGATAGTTAACTTCTCCAGCCGGAGCAGGATGTTAGGAAAACACCTGTTCCCTTAAGGTCGCTATGACATCTTCTGTGCGGTTCTGCTTGTACCTTGAGCCTATCACACTTCTCTGTCCTTCTGCCAATCAGCTGTGGGGTTGTATTTATACCTGTCTTCCTCCACCTATCTGTGCTTGTGAATTTTCCTGTCTTCAGGTATTTTGATCAAGCTTCTGACACTCCCTGCACGTCTGACTTCTGGACCTTTTGGAAACTGAACTTAACTTGTCTATTGTTAACCCCTTGTTTGCTGATTTGGATTATGTGCCCCAGGCTGGTTTTGACCTTTGCTTTTCTCGATATCCGCTTGCCTTCTGTTTTGGACTTTCTGTTTAACCTCTGGCTGTCTGGTTTCCTGCCCAAGTTAGTCTGCATTGCACCTCCTATCCAACGCTGAACTCTGCTAAGACAACCTGGGTCCTAGCAAAGACCATCTCACCTTGCAGTCAACTCTGGCGAACACTTTAGGGTTGCCTTAGACACTGTTGATCAGAGTTGTGAAGGATTTGAGGTTGCGGTTTTATGTGCACTCTCCAGCAGTCTTTGGAGAATCGCTCAAATTGCAATTCCATAACACTGGATTTTTTTTTTGTCGAGAAAAAAAAAGGATCCCTCCGGCCTTGCATAGGACTATTGTGGTTTTAATAAGATAACTGTAAAAAACAAGTACCCCTTACTGTTGATCTCTGAGCTATTCGACCGTATTCGTGGAGCCAAGTTTTTCACTAAGCTGGATCTTCGTGGGGCTTATAACTTGATACCTATCCATAAAGGTGGAAGAGTGGAAGACTGCATTCAACAAGGGGGGGGGGGGCTGTATGGCACTATCTACAAGGGGAGGTTGGGGGTGCTATTTACAAGAGAGAGGTGGGGGCACTATCTACATGGGGTCCTATCTACAGGGGGCTATATTGCACTATCTACAAGGGGTGGTGGGGGCACTATCTACAAGTGGGGGCTGTATGGCACTGTCTACAAGGGGAAAGGGTGCACGATCTACAAGGGGGTGTGACACTAACTACAGGGGAGCTGTATAGCACTGTCTGCTGTATGGCACAATCTCCAGGGGGGGGGCTGTATGGCACAATCTACAGGGAGAGTGTGTGGCACTATCTACAAGAGGGACTGTATGGCACAATATACAGGAAGGATGTATGGCACAATACAGGGGGCAATATCTACAGGGAGCAGTATCTACAAGGGGGGCTGTGTGTAGAACCAAGGGGAGGGGGGGGGGGCTATCAAAAGTTTGCTATTGGACCCAGTATTTCCTACTTACGCCCCTGATCTTGATCTACTCACCTGATCTGATGACACACCGAAAGCATGTTCGCCAAGTCCTGTCGCGGTTAAGGGGGAACAACCTTTTTGCCAAATTGGAAAAATGCAGCTTTGAAAAAAAATCCTTATCCTTCCTGGGTTATATTGTTTAGGATCTCAGGGTCTCCGTGCTATACAGAGGTTTCTGGGCTTTGCAAATTTCTACCTTCAGTTCATCCCTAATTTTTCTTCACTTACTGCTCTCATCTCTGCTCTCATGGGGCGAATGCAAAGAATTGTACCACGGAAGCCGAGTCTGCATTCATAGATCTAAAAAGATCCTTCATCCTCCATTCTATGCTATCCAGATGTCTCCCGACAGTTCTCGTTGGAGGTTGACGTTTTGTCCATTGGTGATAGAGCACTTCTCTTCCAAAGAGACCCTAAGGGAAAAGATGTCGCCTGTGTTTTTTTTTCTCCAAACTCTTCTCTGCTGCGAAAAGGAGTTATTCCATTGGTGATTGTGAGCTCCTAGCCATCAAGCTGGCTCTATAAGAAAGGAGACATCTGTTAGATGGTTCCATACATCCAGTTGTCATTTATACTCATCAAAAGATCCTCACCTCCTTACAGTCAGTTCAACGTCTGAATCCATGTCAAGCCAGGTGGTCTCCATTATTTTCCAGATTTGATTTTCAACTCCATTTTCACCCAGCTGACAAAAAATGTCAAGGCTGACACTCTTTCCCGTTCATTTGAAACAACCGACCATGAAGAGGACCCTCAGCATATTGTTGACCCCTCACGCACAATAGATGTTGCTCCTCTGCAGATTAGAGACATTTCTTCAGGGAAAACTTGGAAGATTCTCTTCTGGTGCCAAAACTCCAAGTTGGTAGGTCATTCTGGCATTCGTAAGACTCGGGACTTCATCACTCGCCACTATTGATGGCTCACACTGCCCAAAGTTGTTTAAGATTATGTCTGTGCCCAAAACAAAGTTGCTCATTCCAAACCTATGGGTCTACTCCAGCCACTGCCGGTCCCTGAAGGTCCTTGGCAACATATTGCATTGTTTTTATTTACAGATCTTCCTTCCTCTGATGGCTGCACCACTGTCTGGGTAGTTGTTGATCGTTTCTCCAAAATGGCTCATTTCACTCCTCTGTCTGGCGTTCCCTCAGCTCCTCTCCTGGCAAGTCTTGTTATTCATCATGTGTTTCGTTTGCACGGATTACCACTCCACATGGTCTCTGCATAAACTCCTGGACATAAAACTGGACTTCTCGTCTTTGTACAATCCGCAGTCCAGCGGTCAAGTTGAATGAATTAACCAAGTACTCTAAACAATCTCCGCCATTTTGTATCGGCTCAACAAGATGACTGGGCACGTCTGCTCCCGTGGGCCGAATTTTCAAATAATAATCATACAAGTGAATCCACGGCTACTTCACAGTTTTGTTTTTTTTAATTACAGCCAACAACCTCATGTGCCTCTCACCGTGCATGCTAACGCCGACGTTCCTGCAGCTAATGTGTCCTTTGGAAGTTTCCTTCAGATCTGGTAGCAAACCAAGTCAGCGATCTTGCAGGCGGTGGCTCAATTGAAGAAATGCCCTGATAGGAGGAGAAGGCCGTCTCCTCAATTCTGTCCCGGAGTTAAAGTGGTTTTCCGAGATAAAATTACTATGTGTTAATGGTTGTAATTTATTAATGTAAATACATTTGTAATATACTTACATTTTCCAAATTGGCCCCGTTTCCAGATGCTGCCGTGGGGTACTCGACGGGTGACGTCACTCTCTGGCCGCTGTGTTGATCTTCAATTCTTTTCCGGGTATACGACACGTCACTTGTGACGTGCCGTGTATGGGCTGTTCTGTTGTACCGCCCGAAACGCGCATACGCGGTCCCTTCTCTTATATTGAGAACAGCAGGGACCTCAAGAACAGCAGGGACAGCGCATGCGCGTTACGGGCTGTACGTCAGAATAGCCCATACACGGCACGTCACAAGTGACGTGTCGTATACCCGGAAAATAATTGAAGATCAACACAGCGGCCAGAGCCAGTGCAGAGAGTCAAGTACCCCACGGAAGCTTTTGAAAAATGTAAGTATATTACAAATGTATTTACATTAATAAATTACAAACATTAACACACAGTCATTTAATCTCGGAAAACCCCTTTAGTCTTTTTTTATCCTCTAAAATATTTGCCTAAAAATTTCTTCCTACAAATTTGCTCCTAGGTTTCTTGAACCCTTTGAAGTCTTACAACAAATCAATACAGTGTCTTACAAACTACATCTGCCTCCTACTCTCAAGATTTGTGACTCCTTCCATGTTTCTCTCCTGAAACCTGTAGTCCTCAACCGATACAGTAAGTCCTCTAATTCTTCATCTGCTCCCAAGGGTTCTTCAGATGTATTTGAAGTCAAGGAGATTCTGGACTACAAGAAGGTTGGAGGGAAGACTTTCTACCTTGTGGACTGGAGGGGTTTTGGCATGATGAGAGATCAAGGGGAGCCTCGAGAGAAAATTGATGCCCCTGCGCTCATCAAAAAATTCCTCATACGGTCTGGACCTAAGAAGAGGGGGCATAAGCAGGGTACTGTAGCGTCGGCGGCCGCGGGTCTCACTCACCCTAGCGGCCACCAGCTTGCTTATTCGCATTGACCTAAAACTATAGTTGTTTTCTTGAATCACAGAAGCCAGAAGACTAATTATTATTGAATTGGCCTGATACATGAATATGGAGCTTAGCTCTTATTTATTCAAGGATTGCTTTTAATCATAAGCCACTTCTAATCTGTATAGCCTGCTCAAACAAAATAGAACTCACCCTGTAATTGAATATTTTGTATACAGACTTGATATAATATGATTCACCACTAGATGTCACCAGAGCAGCAAAAATAAATCAGCAATACTTGGCTACTCTGTTAGTTTACCAGGAAATTAGGGGTTCTGATTGCCTTTTCTCCACTTGGAGCCACATCAGATGGTATGTGCATGTGTTATCAGTCCTACGCTGCCAAGATTAGAGATCAGTGCAGCAAAAATTGTATCAGCACTTCAGCACTGTAAAGCATCAAGTTAGATGCAATACCACATTATATCCAAAAGACTAATAGTAAAAATCACGTCACCTATTATGTTCTTGAACTAAATACTCTGATGTTAAATTCTTTCATGTTCTCTTTATACCTCCCATATCTGCTTAATGACAAATTTACTCAAAAATATCCTTCTAGTCATAATAAACTAGCCACTAGTTGTATATACACTGTCTGTAGCTGTTCTTTATTTTTTATTGGAAATTTCATTGCATTTTGGATTTATTTCCATTGAAAAAAAATGTAAAATTGCAAACTTTTACCTCTGTAGCTATTCTAAACTAACAAATCCAATATTTTCCTGACTACAGTTATCATGGAATACAGTTGTTAATTTACAATAGCGGATTATAGACCTGATTTAAGGGTGAAGGATTAAGGTTTTACATGCATTCCTGTATGTAGTTTCTTGCATAGGTATATAGTTTGGGTTTGTTTATAACACTCAGAACATTAAAAGTAAAAGATTCAAGATTCTCAATTAATAGAGCCGCCCTTTTCTCCCCGGCTTCACCTCTTATTTGTGGCCACTGTCATTCACCTTTTACAAGGAATCCTTGTTCTCCAAGTAGGTGTCAATTCTTGATTTGACATGTAGATGCTTATGCCATACATTTTCTTTGGTCTGGATACCACTTCAATAAAGTATGCTTGTGACTCAAGAGCTCCCATTTCTGTTGTAGTATGGAAATTCAGATCTACGTACACTATATGATTATAACAAACATTTTACATAGGTCTCCGCAGTCCAATCATTTCAATATAGGCCAGAACAGGTGGAATCTTGAAGTACTGAAGCCCATTACTTATTCCTTGAAAAGAGAGGGAGAGAAATAGAGAGAAAGAAAAAGAGACAGATGGCTGCAGCGTCCTCTCTGTGTACAGACCTTTGCAGGCGCTAAGATATATATATATATATATATATATATATATATATATATATGTATATATACTTTGTTTATTATGCATTTTTATTGCATTACTACTATAGTTATTATGTTAATAAATGTGAGGTTCTTAACGATCAGTTTGATCAAATTGTGCGAGCACACCTGCCACATCATGGCGACCCCTACACTAAGCATTATATCCCTATTTTGGAGACTTACCTCTCTCTCTTGGGATTGAGCCCACAGTGAGCTCAGGATAGGTAAGAACCAAATATATTCTGTTCTAATTAAAAACAGCCCAGGACAGGTGGGAGGAGAGCACAACCAAAATGGAGGCAGTCACCACCCCCATACAAATACTACTAACAAAGAGAGTTAGTCAGTTCCCCCCCTGATAGAGGTTGCCTTGTCGTGGCAGGTGGGCTCACACAATTTGATCAAACTGAACGCTAAGAACCTCACATGTATTAACATAATAACTATAGCAGTAATGCAATAAAAATAATAAAAATGCATAATAAACATAAAGTATGTGTACATATATGTCTTTATCTGCATTCTTCTGTTACTAGTAATACATAAGTCACGGCAGATTAGCACCTGCATATCCATTTTATGTTTAAAAAAGGAGGAACTGACTAACTCTCTTTGTGTACAGACCTTGTCTAACTGTTATAGGCCAGAAGCATCAGGGACTGATATCTACTGCTTCCGGGTCAGCTCTGCTGCAGAGCATCTGAGCATGCTCACTAGAGTCCACAGAGGCTGATGGGAATAAACAAGTTGACGATCTCTCATAAATTTGTTTCTCCTGAACAGTGGGTGTCACAAAGCAAGCCACAGTGCTGTGCTTCCTCAACGGGAAACTCAGTCACTATGAGCTCTGTTTCAATATGGTGGTTCCTATAATTAGAAAAAATTACATGGTTTTGAAAAATGTACGATAAATAAAGTAAAAACAATAATAAAATTACATAAATCCACAGGATATGTCATAAATGTCAGATAGATGCGGGTCCCACGTCTGAGAACCGCACCTATCTCTAAAACGGGGTCCCCTAAACCCCGTTCTAGCTTTTTGTGCTCATGCTACCTCATGGCCACTTACTGAATACATGGTCAGTAGTTCCGGAAACAGCGTAACTCGCTTAGCTACGCAGTTTCTGTAACTGCCATAGAACTGAATAGTAGTTTCGAAAGCAGTGTAGCTTGCATGCTATGTTACTTCCGTAACTGAAATTCACTACTATGGGAGTTACAGAAACAGCATAGTACCGCAAGTTACGCTGTTTCCATAACTCCCGATCATGTCCCGACCATATAATCAGGAAGTGGCCCGGAGTCAGTGTGAGCACAAAAAGCTAAAACAGGGTTTAGGGGACCCCGTTCTAGCGTTTGGGATTGATTCCAGAGGTGGGACCCACATCTATCTTGACATTTATGACATATCCTGTGGATATGTCATAAATGTCCCTCATGAGAAAACCCCTTTAAATTGCTTATTTACATTACTGAAAAAAAAATTGGAAACATTACACTTTATATTTAAAGGGTTGTCCAGGCATGGGGCGTCATTTCATACTGATAACCTATCCACAGTATATGATCGGTGGGTTTCCGACACCCCAACCCTGCACCGATCAGCTGCTCCGACTGCCTCCTGGGCAAATGATGATATGCAGTGGTCTGTGCCGGAAGCAGATGGCGGGGACCGGGTGTCAGAACCCCACCGATCACATACTGAAGACCTAACCTGTGGATAGGTCATCAGTATGAAAAACTGCCCCCTGCCTGGACAACTCCTTTCACATGTTTGTGATGCAGGTTTATCATGTACACGAGTAAAGCTCCTGGTGCACATGCAAAACATGTCCATGTGGCTCCAGTAGCCCGACAGACCAAAAGAGTGTCCTTTTAGACTTAGTCTGTCTGGTATACGTCAATATACTTTTTTTTTTTGTGGATGGAATAACGCAGTGGACTACACTACTGTTTCCCACGGGATCTTAAAAAATATATATATACTGCACAATATACTCTTTTTGACATGGGAACGTATGGGTGACATATGCCACTGTATATGTCACAGATATGTCACAGATATCTGTTATACAAATGCGTCATGGCAGACAATGATAACAACTTCCTCTCAGTGAATTAGCAATAAGTAGAGGTCTGCAGCACAAATGGCTGAGTTTAAATTGGAAAGGTTTCAAAAAGATGCTTCACTGCAGGTATGCTTTAAAGGGAACCTGCCACTATTTTCATGCTGCCCTATGTGTGCATAGGAGGAGATCTGTCAATCACAGGGAGCAGGATGGGTGGGAGATACACTAAGCAGTTGCCAAGGTATAATATGTTCAGAATAAAGTAGATCTTTACTTATCTAAGCTCAACGTCCCTGTAATTACCTCATACTGCCATCAGATAGGGCAGCATGAAGGTGGTGACAGGTTCCCTTTAAAATTGTCACACTGTCACAGATGTTTATTGAAGATTATTTTTCTCATAATGTTTTATTTTCTTGAAACAATTTATCAAATTTATAAAATGTTCTCAAAGTAATTTCCAGTTGAAATGTGATGCAATCTGGTACTAATCATAATACCTATTTTTACGTTGGGCTTTTCGGTAAAACAGTATTTAGAGCCATTTCAGCTTTTTGATTCACAGATTTACTTTTTTGTTCCAGCCCCTGACTATTAAAAGAGTAATTATTAGGTTAGGCAGGTAGAAAAGAGTTTCTGGAAATGCATATACACTGTAACCCAACATCCTTGCTAAAGTCTAGCATTAGAGGGTTTTGTTTGATAATGTTAGAAAATGAAAAACTGATGACAAGTAGCATAATCGTAATGAATATATTAGAAAAACTATAGGGGTCATTCGCTTCCAAACTGTAGTCAAATACTACCTCATTAGATCTGCAGTGGAGATATATAAATTCATGAAAGAGGCTTATTCAGTAGAGAACATAAAGCTGAAGTATAGAAAATGGATACATTTCCTTTTTTAATGCTATTAACAATCCTATATGCTAATGCAAATTAACTGTACTGTGACGAAAGCTCAATTCTTACATAGAACAATATGTATGTTATAATTAATGTTAATAGACACTTCACATAGGCATTTATGGATATAGTTATTGGCATGTTCTCACGTGAAATGTTAATACCCAGGACCGTAACAATAGCAAAGGGGATCCTCTATGTATAAAGGGTCTATTTTCTGTAAGAACAGCAAAACCATTGAACTCTCTGCCACAGGATGTTGTGATGGTTAATTTTTTAACATTTTCAAAACGGCCCTGAATGCCTTTCTTGAAAGAAATAATATTCTAGATTATGGCTACTAGATTACTGGAGAGGGTTCAATGATCCATGGATTTATTCTGATTTTCTTTTTGCATTCGGAATATAATTTTTCACTTAATATATACAAATATTTTGTAGGGATTTTTAGTCGTCTTCTAGATGAAAACACACCTTGTAAGACAGGATAATAGGCTGAACCGTACTATGTTACTACCGTGCAGTGGCGGATCATCATTAGGGCGGTTCGGGCGGCCGCCCGGGGCCAAGGCTCAGGACTCAGATATAAATAAATATTATAGGCTGCAGGCCACATTAGACCTGCAGCCTATAAGGCGCTGGGAAGACTATCTCCGCAGGCCAGCATAATGAGGTACTGCAGCACGCCGGTCTGCGCATGTGTCTAGTCAGGAGGATTCATATGCGTCCAGCTGGTGCGGCCGCCATGATGCAAGGTAAGTAAAATATATATATTTTTTTTTAGGTGGGGGTAGCACTGTGTATATATTCAAGGAGGGGGGGGGTGCTCCGTTACACTATATACAAGGGGGAGTGCTGGGTGGCCCTATATACAAGGGGGAGGGTAGTGCTGTGTGGGCCTATATACAAGGGGGAGGGGAGCGCTGTGTGACACTATATACAAAGGGGGAGTGCTCTTTGACACTATATAAAAGGGGGGAGTGCTGTGTAGCCCTATATACAAAGGGGGAGCGCTGTGTGCACTATATACAAAGGGGGAGCGCTGTGTGCACTATATACAAAGGAGGATCGCTGTGTGCACTATATACAAGGGAGGAGCGCTATGTGGCCCTATATACAAGGAGGGAAGCACTGTGTAGCCCTATATACAAGGGGGTAGTGCTGTGTGACCCTATATACAAATGGGGGAGCGCTGTGTGCACTATATACAAGGGGGAGTGCTATGTGGCCCTATATGCAAGGGGGAGCACTAAGTGGCCCTATATGAAAGGGGGGAGCGCTGTGTGGCCCTATATACAAAGGGGGGAGTGCTGTGTGACACTATATACAAGGGGGAGTTCTGTGTGACACTATGTACAAAGGGGAAGAGCTTTGTAGCACTATATACAAGGGGGGGCTGTGTTGCGCTATCCCCAGCGGTATGTGTGTGGCGCTCTTTACAGGGGGGCTCTGTGGTGCTATTTACAAGAGGGGGAGGGCTGTGTGGTTCTCTTTACAGGGGGACTGTATGGCGCTATCAATAGGGGGCTGTGTGTAACACTTTCTACGGGGGATGTGTGTGGTGCTAGCTATAGCGGGGATGTGTGATATATACAGGGGCTGTGTGTGGCACTATGTACAGGGGGCTTTGTGTATGTGGTGTTTTACAGTGTATGGTATTATTATATTCAGGCGTGCAGTGTTTGGTGCTATTATATTTAGGGGAACAGTATGTGGCACCATGATAATTTTATTTTCGTTTATAGGTGTGGTATTGTTGGAAAAGTGAGGAGCCAAAGACATCGGAGTGGTAAATTCTGCAGAAATGGGTCATGGCCGAGAGAAGACGTCATGAGCTCTGGACCGGATGGAGAAGAAAAGAGGAAATAAACTACTAGAATCTGAGACATCGTCACCTGTGAGTCAGTAGATTTATAGAGAATCTGTCACCTCTCCTGACATGTTTATTATAGGAAATCCTTGTATTTCACAAATAGTCTTTCTGCAGTCCAGGACTGATAGACAATTCCCCTTGTGAGAAGGATGTGTCCCTTCACAGTGTGATACTGTCAGTATGTAGGGACACAGCCGTGTGACAAGGGGAATCGTAACACCCATTTGTTAATGCTTGCCCAAAAAGGTAGTGTTAACAATACTGCGGCAGGGTGGTAGTGCGGAAGGGGGAATCAAGTTTGGGTAACAGCCCAGGGCCTATATTCTACTTAACCCGCCACTGCTACAGTGGCTTCTTCCCCTTACGCTACTCCTTCTACCAGCTTCAGCATGCATTTGTCAGGCCTTATTCACATAAATGTGTGTCAAATTGTCCATGAATAACTGTTCGTGTGAATTAGACCTTTATTTCTTAAGACTTTTATAGAAGTTGGGACAACACCAAGCTGCTATAAGGCAAAAACATTTGAGAAGCGGGAGCTAAACCATATGAAACCTTGAACCCTCAGGTTCATTGAAGACATAAAACTTTGAGGTGGCTGCAGCAGAACATTTACTGTATGATTGATCTGGCTGACATGAATATTCTCTTACCAGAATAAGTTTTATAAAAATATTTGTAATTTGCTCAATTTATGAATGGTTTTGAGCGCATGTTCAAATCTCATCCACTCTGCTGCTACGGTAATACACTGTGGATTTTCCGCAATAATATCCATTGTGGAAAATCTGCTGTGTTTACACAACGTATAAACATGCCCTTGTAGTATTAAATGTTAATATCCTCTTAGACTATGTAATTTCTAAATGACAGACTATTTTGAGAGCCAACATTTGACTGTAATTGTCTATAAAGGCTCAAAGGAGTGTTACGTATGGCTCTTATGATGGTGTTGAGATCCCAAGAGAGAATTTTTGATGACATTTACTGGCTGCTTTAATAAAACTCATTACTCAGGGATTTCATATAATCCCTTTTTAAAAATATTTGCATGGCCCAAATTCAAAGTTTCCTGGTTACCCACTTTTTAAAGATAGTCTTGACAACAGGTCTGAGAGATATTTCACCTTCAATATGAGCCTTATTTTCATTCAGACAGTAAGGTTTTCCTTAATATTTGGAAAATTAACATGGAGGTGTGCAATTGGAAGTTTCCTTATCCAGGAGAACAAAGCTCTATTTGTCCAGATGTGATCTGTTAATATCACTGTCATTCTGTCCTCCAATATCTTCATTATTACTCTGGAAATAAAGGTTACAAGGGGATAAACATAAGCTACCTGGAAATTCCATCTGTGGATTGACTGCCAATGGATCATCTGCAGGGCAGAGGGAATACAATTTCTCCATGTGACAATTTTTTCTGGTCTTAAATAATTTTATTTGTGGAACCCCCCCCCCATTAATCATTAAGTTTGCCTTGTAATTTTCTCTTCCCTTTAGATAAACAATTATAAGGTGGGTGAACCAAGTGCCCGTCCCCCTCCCCTTCATCTGCAACCTAGGGACTGTGTACATATCCTTTTATGTAAATAGCTGCCTGGCACTTGGACAGAATAACAGGACAGCTGTGCAATGATGCTTTGTAGATGTGCTGTTTGTCTTGCTGTTTTGTCTTGCAGGTCCGTGAAGTCAATGTTTTGCAGTGCTGTCGATTGTGTGGTGTGCTGACATCAGTGAGGGGAGGCTTCAGGAAGCAGTAACAGAAGGTGAGGAAGCTACTAGAAAACCTTCAAAGAGTCTAGTACTGGCAAAAAGGGTAGCGTGGTAAGGCGAATGCGCTGCCCCACTACCCTTATAGAAGGAGGGATAAGAAGAAGTCCATGAAAGGGAGTGTTTTGGTACCTAAAGGGAGAGGGAGTGGGTGAATCACGTGAGGTGCAGAGAAGACTGCAGGTGTTGTGCAGTGGCAGAGAGATTCGAAGACCAGGGTGGGCTTCTTTTACTGCAGAAGGGCGAGAAAAAGGCTGGAGGCTGAAGCTTCTGGGTTGGATGGCGGAGGCTGACACAAGTCTAAGCGGAATTAAAGCAGGGACTGCTGTTGTGTAGAGGGAAGCAAGAGGCAAAAGTCACTGTGAGCTATGAAAGACTAATATAGTCGAATGGAAAGAAGGAAGCTGGTCTGGCGGGGTACAAGCGGTTCATCGCTGAAGCTGTGACGGCGGCAAAGTATTTTGTCAGCTGGAGTGGTAGCTCTGGGGAATATGCTGTGGCTCTGGGGAATCTGCTGTGGAGATAAACAATTACAGATAAATAGACTCTAATCGCATATTTGTTACAGGCTGGGTAAAGTTTAAGAAACCAACTTCCCCCCATAATTTATCGGATCGACTGCTCCATAATTATTTAGACCATACCAACGAAAAAATAGAGCTTGTAGTCAGAAAGTATAAGAATATACAAATTTTATTATACAAAAATAACACACATTTAAAAACACATAATAGTGAAGACTCTAGTACTAACGCTGTGGTACATGGTTAAGCACGGAGACATACTAGATGTAGCGGTATAATGGCATAGAGTGCAGACTATATACACTGCCCATAATACTACAATGTTACATCCAAGTGGATTATGTATTGATGACCCACATTGTCCTCGTAGTATTATAAATTTGAAGGCTAATGCCAGATATAAAGAAAGATCCCAGGGGAACTAAACGCTTTTTATAGTGAGCAATATAGAGATGCAATCTTACCCATTTTAGAAAGAGTGAGGGTTGTCTATGCACATCCGTGCAGAATCGACCACAGGGAACCCCAACGCGCGTTTCGCTGTTGCTTCCTCAGGGGACAACCCTCACTCTTTCTAAAATGGTTAAGATTGCATCTCTATATTGCTCACTATAAAAAGCGTTTAGTTCCCCTGGGATCTTTCTTTATATCTGGCATTAGCCTTCAAATTTATAATACTACGAGGACAATGTGGGTCATCAATACATAATCCACTTGGATGTAACATTGTAGTATTATGGGCAGTGTATATAGTCTGCACTCTATGCCATTATACCGCTACATCTAGTATGTCTCCGTGCTTAACCATGTACCACAGCGTTAGTACTAGAGTCTTCACTATTATGTGTTTTTAAATGTGTGTTATTTTTGTATAATAAAATTTGTATATTCTTATACTTTCTGACTACAAGCTCTATTTTTTCGTTGGTATGGTGTGGAGATAAACAGCCTGGTTGTGGGAACCACTGGGTGGATGAGTGGTACATGTTAAAACCCGGGGAACATTTGTAGAGGGGCCTAGACGGGAAAAGAGAGATTCCTGGAATGGTGGGCCTCTGAGGAACGCTATAGGGGAGAGTTGTTGCCATGTAGGCCTGAAGATGGGGCCTAGTGATTAAAGTCCTCGGAAAGGCTGGACTACTCAAATAGTCATTCAAGTAGGTAGAGGCAGGGCTGGGAAAAGGAGTAGGTGACTGCTTGACAAAAAGGCCCCAATTTTCTAAAAGAAAAAAGCAACTGTAGCGGCAAAAGTCAAAGGTTTACCTGCTTTGCCTGTGTACAGCTCCAGCACTGTACTGCGCCGGGTGCAGGCAGCAGAACAGGAGCATGCCATGCAGAAGGAGGGGGAAAAATAGCCGATGAGTGCTTCCATCAGTCTAAAGAGGGAAGCGCTCATTAGCGAATGTTCCTCTCCTGCTGCATGACACGCCCCTTTCTGATCCTCGCTCCCAGCACTATGGTCCCAGCTAATTCACATATTGCAGTACAGGGCTGGGGCTGTGCGCAGGCAGAGCAGGCTAACCTCACAAAGCAACATTGCCACTGCCCTTCCCTTACACTCAGTGCGCTGCTGTTCTGAAACTTGGTGCCTCTCTCAGAAGCTCCTGCCAGCCCAGAAGCTTTCCAAACCATGCCACCATCACCACGACGCTCAGCTCCACAAAGGAAGGAAGGACAGGACAGACATGGAAAACACCACAGGGCAAAACTCAAGAAGTAACACAAAACAGTAGACTACAGGGGTGGTGAGTCCAGGGGTTGTCCCCCTTACATCAGGGGGGGCAGGTGGGGCATGTGCCCCGGGCGCAACTAAGAGGGAAGGTGGGGGGCGTCAGGAGCACACCGTCCATGACAGCGGCCTGCTGCCTCTCTGAGGGGGCAGCGGCGCCACTGAAACCAGCCGTCGCCACCCCCCCTGCACTGTAGGTGATGATCAGCCGGGAACATTCCATGCCCGGCATTCAGCGCCTTTCAACGACTCAAGCGGAGAGATTACCTCTTTGCGCTGTTTGCATAATTAAAAGGCGCTGATTGACAGGGGGTAAGTCATAGTGCCCTGCCAATTAGTGCCTTTCATAGACGCAAGCGGCGTGATGACGGCATCGTGCCGCTTGCGTCCATGAAAGGCGCTGATTGGCAGGGCATAATGACTTGCCCTGTAAGTCAGCGACTTTTAACAATGCAAGCGGCGCGAGGATGCGTCAGAAGAGAGTTGGTCTGCATTGACACCAGATGGCGCGAGAACGGGATTAAGGTGAGTATGTAAAGTTTTTGTTTTTTTTATCCTAATAAAAATGTAAGTGACATTATCTAGAGGGGGGGCTCTATCTACAGAGGGCAGGCTCTATCTTCAGGGGGGGGGCTATATACAGAGGTCACCTCTTTCTACAGAGGGCTATATACAGAGGTTGGCTCTAACTACAGGGGGCTATATACAGGGGTGGGCTATATGTGGAGCACTATAGGGGGAGCTATATGTGAGGCACTATATACAGGGGTGGACTATATATGCAGCACTATTTATAGGGTGAGATATATGTAGGGCACTATCTACAGGGGTGGGTTATATGTTGGACACTATATACAGGGGCGGGTTATATATGGAGCCCTATAGGGGGAGCTATATGTGAGGCACTATATACTGGGGTTGGCTACATGTGGAGCACTATTTATAGGGGAAGATATATGTAGGGCACTATCTACAGGGGTGGGTTATATGTGGGGGACTATCTACAGGGGGCTATATGTGGGGCAATATCTACTTGGGGGGCTACATGTGGGGCACTATCTACAGGGGTGGCTATATGTGGGCACTATCTACAGGGGTGGCTATATGTGGGACACTATCTACAGGGCGCTGTATGAGGGATACTATCTACAGTGGCTCTATGGGGGTCACTATCTACAGGGGGATTTATGTAGGGCACTATCTTCATTGGGCTCTATGGCGGTACTATCTACAGGGGGCACGGTGTGTGTGTGTGGGACACAGTGTATGGTGCTATTAAATAAGAGGTGGAGTGCATGGTGCTATTATAATCAGGGACAGTGTATGGTGCTATTATAATTAGAGGTACAGTGTATGGTGCTATTATAGTTAAGTATATTCAAGTGTCTGGCACCATGATAACTTTATATTTGTTTATAGGTGCAGAAATTTTTGAACAGTGAGAAGCTGAAGACATCCGAGTTGCCCAGAAATGGGCTGTGGCTGGGAGAAGTCATCATAGAGGTATTGACAGGATGGAGAAAAAAAAAGAGAAGAACAACTAGAATCTGAGATCGTCACCGGAGAGTCACTTAATGTAAATGTTTATTCTGCCTCTAATCAGTACTGTAGTCACTGGATGATCTGCAGCGAGATGATAGGTGGTATGTTTTTTTTTTGTGAAACAGCAACTCCCAGCATATCCTTACCATTGTTTGGGCCTTGATGGGAGCTGTATACAATTTAGTACAAACCTATACTACAGGGGTTGCACTAAATTGAGCTGTATTTGTGCTGGTGTCGTATTTATGTTCTGAGCTTGGTTCTGGGGCTGTATTTATGTACTGAGCTTGGTTCTGGTGTTGTATTTATGTACTGAGCTTGGTTGTGGCACTGTATATATGTACAGAGCTTGGTTCTGGCACTGTATATATGTACTGAGCTTGGTTCTGGTGCTGCATATATGTACTGATCTTGTTTCTGGAGCTGTATATATGTACTGAGCTTGGTTCTGGTGTTGTATATATGTACTGAGATTTGTTTTGGTGCTGTATATATGTATTTCATTTGGTTCTGGTGCTATATAGATGTAATGAGCTTGGTTCTGGTGCTGTATATAGAACTATATTGCTTGTAAAATGTACAAATGGCTTTATGCTCGAGTTACATTAACCCCTTCAGGACTGAGCCTGTTTTGGCCTTCAGGACGAAGCCGATTTTTCAAATCTGACATGTGTCACTTTATGCAGTAATAACTCCGGAATGCTTTTACCTATCCAAGCGATTCTGAGATTGTTTTCTCGTGACATATTGTACTTTATGTTAGTGAAAAAATTTGGTTGATAAATTGAATATTTATTTGTAAAAAACACCAAGATTTGGAGAAAATTTGCAAAACGTAGCATTTTTCGAAATGTAAATGTATCTGTTTGTAAGACAGATAGTTATACCACACAAAATAGTTACTAGTTAACATTTCCCATATGTCTACTTTAGTTTGGCATCGGTTTTTGAACATCCTTTTATTTTTCTAGGACGTTACAAGGCTTAGAACTTTAGCAGGAATTTCTTATATTTTCAAGAAAATTTCAAAAGGCAATTTTTTTCAGGGACCAGTTCAGTTCTGAAGTGGTTTTGAGGGCCTTATATATTAGAAAGTCCCCATGAATCACCCCATTTTGAAAACTTCACCCCTCAAAGTATTCAAAACAGCATTCAGAAAGTATATTAACCCTTTAGGTGTTTCACAGGAATTAAAGCAAAGTAGAGGTGAAAGTTACAAATTTCATTTTTTTTTTACAAAATTCATTTGTAATAAAAAAAATTATATACCACAGAAGGTTTTACCCAAGAAATGTAACTTATTATTTATTGCCCAGATTCTGCAGTTTTTAGAAATACCCCACATGTGGCCCTAGAGTGCTAATTTACTGAAATACAGGCCTCAGAAGCAAAGGAGCACCTAGTGGATTTTGGGGCCTCCTTTTTTTTAGCATATATTTTAGGTACCATGTCAGGTTTGAAGAGGTCTTGTGGGGCCAAAACAATAAAGACCCCCAAAAGTGACCTCATTTTGGAAACTACAACCCCTCAGGGAATTTATCTAGGGGTATAGTTAGTATTTTGAACCAACAGATTTTTTGCTAAATTTATTTGAATTCGTTTGTGAAGATGAAAATCTACTTTTTTTCTGAAAAAACGTAGACATTTTTAATTTTTTGAAGGAATAAAAGAGAAAAAACACCCCAACATATGTAAAGCAATTTCTCATGATTATAGCAATACCCCATATGTGGTAATAAACTGCTGTTTGGACCCACAGCAGAACTTAGAAGGGAAGGAGCACCATTTGGATTTTGAAATTCTGATTTTGCTGGAATAGTTTTCAGTGCCGTGTCGCATTTGAAATGCACTGGAGGGAACTAAATAGTGGAAAGCCACGGAAAGTGACCCCATTTTGGAAACTACACTCATCAAGGAATTTTTCTAGGGGTAAAGTTAGCATTTTGACCCCACGGTTGTTTTCCTGAATTCATTGGAATTATTCTGTAAAGGTAAAAATCGATATTTTTAATTTTTACAAGGAATAAAGGAGAAAAAGCACCCCAACATTTGTAAAACAATTTCTCCCGATTACGGAAATATGCCATATGTGGTAATAAACTGCTTTCTGGACCCACAGCAAGGCTTAGAAGGGAAGGAGCGCTATTTGGCTTTTGGAGCTCAAATTTAGCTGAAATGGTTTTTGGGTGCCATGTCGCATTTGCAAAGCCCCCGAGGGACCAAAACAGTGGAAACCCCCCAAAAGTGGAAATTAGAACCACTTAAAGAATCTATCTAGGGATATAGTGGGCATTTAGACCCCACAAGTCTTTTGCAGGATTTATTAGAATTAGTGTAATGATGGGGTAGGGAAACAGACAAGTGAGCCCTAATCTACCCGCCACTGAGTCCCTGCCTACTTGCAACGACCCGCCCTAGGTGACGGGGTACAACTGGGCAACGGTCCCTACGCTCAATAAGTGCACGACAGACAAACAGACAAGGGTACACAGAAGCAAGGGAAAAGGGGCAGTTGCCCACGGCAACACCGTGAGCAACAAGAGTGGTGAACGAGCCGAGTCAAACCAGGAGTGTATGAGGTTCTAAAACGAAGAGCAGGAGAGTAGTCAGTAAGCCAGGGTCAATATGAAGCAGGGTCAAATAGTTCAAGAAGCTGCAGCAGGGCCAGGAAACCAAACGAGAAGAATCACAAGCAAGGAGAAACAGGAAAGGCAGGTATAAATAGACAGAGGGCGGGAGCTAGCTCCGTCTGGCCAGGCTGTGATAGGCTCTCCCACTCCTAAGCCTGCCATCCTGAGTGGTGGAAGATGTAGTCAGTCTCACAGACATAGAAGCAGGTGCAGACTGATTACCTATGGGCGTTGACACAGAAGCTATGCCTGGCAGATCCTTTACAGTACCCCCCCCTCTTATGAGGGGCCACCGGACCCTTTCTAGATAGACCTGGTTTATTGGGGAAACGAAGGTGGAACCTCCTGACCAATACCCCAGCGTGAACATCCCGGGCGGGTACCCAAGTCCTCTCCTCAGGCCCGTATCCTCTCCAATGGACCAGGTACTGGAGGGAGCCTTGGACCATCTTGCTGTCCACAATCTTGGCCACCTCGAATTCTACCCCCTCAGTGGTGAGAACGGGGACAGGAGGTTTCCTCGAGGGAGCCAAGGACGGGGAGCAGCGCTTAAGGAGGGAGGCAAGAAACACGTCGTGTACTCGAAAAGATGGGGGCAACTCCAGTCGGAAGGAGACAGGATTGAGGACTTCAATGACCTTGTACGGCCCTATAAACCGGGGAGCAAACTTCTTGGACGGGACTTTAAGGCGCAAGTTCTTTGACTATAGCCACACCAGATCCCCGACCTTAAACAAGGGGTTAGCAGAATGTCTTCTATCTGCCTGAGTTTTTTGTATGCTCTGGGACGCCTCTAGGTTCTTCTGAACCTGGGCCCAGACTGTGCACAGTTCCCGATGAACGACCTCTACCTCGGGATTGTTGGAACTACCAGGTGAAACGGAGGAGAACCGTGGATTAAACCCAAAATTACAGAAAAAGGGGGAGACCCCAGACGAGTTACTGACCCGGTTATTAAGGGAAAATTCGGTGAGGGGAATGAATGAGACCCAATCATATTGACAGTCAGAGATAAAACACCTTAAATATTGTTCTAGAGACTGATTAGTCCTCTCAGTTTGGCCATTATTTTCAGGATGGAAGGCAGAGGAGAAGGACAGATCAATCTCCAACTTTTTACAGAAGGCTCTCCAAAACAAAGAAACAAGTTGTACCCCTCTGTCAGAAACAATATTGACAGGGACCCCATGGAGACGCAGGATGTGTTTGACAAACAAGGTAGCTAACGTCTTAGGATTTTTGTAGTTTCTTGAGGGGCACAAAGTGGCACATCTTACTGAAGCGGTCTACTACAACCCACACCACCGACTTGCCTTGAATTGGAGGCAAATCGGTGATAAAATCCATGGAGATATGGGTCCAAGGTCTCTGGGGAATGGGCAAAGAACGTAGTAAGCCCGCTGGTCGGGACCTGGGAGTCTTGGACCTAGCACAAACCTCACAAGCGGCGACGTAGGCTTTAACGTCTTTAGGCAACCCAGGCCACCAATAATTTCTGGCAATGAGGTGCTTGGTACCCAGGATGCCAGGATGACCAGATAGTGCGGAGTCATGATTTTCCCTAAGTACCCTTAGCCGGAATTGCAGGGGAACAAACAGCTTGTTCTCAGGAAGGTTCCTGGGAGCTGAACCTTGATCAGCCGCAATTTCAGAGACTAAATCAGAATCAATAGAGGAAATGATTATACCTGGAGGCAAAATACAAGCAGGATCTTCCTCCGAAGGAGGGCTGGCCATGAAGCTACGCGACAGTGCATCAGCCTTAACATTTTTAGACCCAGCCCTATAGGTAACCAAAAAGTTGAATCTGGTAAAAAATAACGCCCATCGAGCTTGTCTCGGGTTCAGCCTCCGGGCAGATTCCAGGAAAACCAAATGCTTGTGGTCGGTAAGTACCATTACCTGGTGCCTAGCCCCCTCCAGGAAGAGACGCCACTCTTCAAATGCCCATTTAATGGCTAAGAGTACGCGGTTGCCAATATCATAGTTACTCTCAGTGGGCGAAAACTTCCTGGAGAAGTAGGCACAGGGACGGAGATGGGTGAGGGACCTGGTACCCTGGGACAAGACAGCCCCCACTCCCACCTCGGACGCGTCAACCTCCACGATAAATGACTCCATTTGGTTGGGCTGAACCAGCACCGGGGCCGAGATAAAGCACTTCTTAATGACCTCAAAAGCCTGGACAGCCTCAGGAGGCCAGCGGAGGAGATCAGCACCTTTGCGAGTGAGATCCGTAAGAGGCTTAGCGATGACCGAGAAGTTAGCAATAAATCTCCTGTAATAATTAGCGAACCCCAAGAAGCACTGTAACGCCTTCAGGGAGGCAGGTTGGACCCATTCCGCCACAGCCTGGACCTTGGCGGGGTCCATGCGGAATTCATGGGGAGTGAGGATTTGACCCAAAAATGGTATCTCCTGCACCCCAAACACACATTTTTCGGTCTTCGCAAACAGTTTGTTTTCCCGAAGGACCTGGAGCACCTTCCTAACATGCTCAATGTGGGAGGACCAGTCCTTGGAAAACACAAGTATGTCATTAAGGTACACTACAAGAAATACCCCCAGGTAATCTCTTAAAATCTAATTTATGAAATTCTGGAAGACCGCGGGAGCATTACACAACCCAAAGGGCATGACGAGGTATTCGAAATGACCTTCAGGCGTGTTAAACGCAGTCTTCCACTCATCCCCCTCTTTGATGCGGATAAGGTTATACGCCCCCCGTAGATCAAACTTAGAGAACCATTGGGCCCCTGAACCTGATTAAAGAGATCAGGAATCAAAGGAAGGGGATACTGGTTCCTTACAGTGACCTTATTCAAGTTACGGTAGTCAATGCATGACCTAAGACCACCATCCTTCTTCCCTACGAAGAAGAAGCCAGCACCGACCGAAGAAGTAGAGGGGCGAATGTAACCCTTGGCCAGGCATTCCTGGATATACTCTCTCATGGCTTCATGTTCGGGACAAGAGAGATTAAATATCCTACCCTTAGGGAGCTTAGCTCCTGTTACCAAATCGATAGCGCAATCGTATTCTCTATGAGAAGGTAACACTTCGGAGGCCTCCTTAGAGAAAACATCAGCGAAGTCCTGAACAAACTCAGGTAGCGTGTTCACTTCCTCAGGGGGAGAAATAGAATTAACAGAAAAACATGACGTCAAGCATTCATTACCCCATTTGGTAAGATCCCCAGTATTCCAGTCAAACGTGGGATTAGGCAACTGCAACCAGGGAAGGCCTAAAATCAAATCGGACGATAATCCCTGCATCAACAGTACAGAGCACTGCTCCAAATGCATGGAGCCAACAAGGAGTTCAAAAACAGGGGTATGCTGTGTAAAATAACCATTAGCAAGAGGAGTGGAGTCGATACCCACTACCGGGACAGGTTTAGGCAAATCAATCAAAGGCATAGCTAGAGACATAGCAAACTCCACAGACATGATATTATCAGAAGACCCTGAATCCACGAAGGCACTGCCGGTAGCAGACCTACCACCAAAAGAGACCTGAAAGGGAAGCAAGATTTTATTACGTTTCATATTTACGGGAAATACCTGTGCGCCCAAGTGACCTCCCCGATGATCACTTAGGCGCGGAAGTTTTCCGGCTGCTTATTCTTACGCCTAGGACAGGTGTTCACTTGATGCTTGTCATCCCCACAATAGAAGCAGAGACCATTCTTCCTGCGGAACTCTCTACGTTGTTGGGGGGACACGGAGGCCCCGAGTTGCATAGGTACCTCCGAGTCTTCCGTGGGAGAACGGAGCAACGGAACCTTGGGAGGCATCATGGGGGAGTCAGAGGAGAAAACACAAAAACGTTCAAGTTGTCGTTCCCTGAGACGTCGGTCAAGTCGTACCGCTAAAGCCATAACCTGGTCTAGGGAGTCAGAAGAGGGATAGCTAACTAGCAGGTCTTTCGGGTGTTCGACAGACCCAACCTAAACTGGCACCTTAAGGCAGGGTCATTCCACCGAGAAGCTATGCACCACTTCCTAAAATCAGAGCAATACTCCTCAACAGGTCTCTTACCCTGACGTAAGGTCACCAGCTGACTCTCGGAAAAGGCAGTCCTGTCAGTCTCGTCATAAATGAGTCCGAGAGCAGAAAAGAAAACATCAATGGAGGAAAGTTCAGGGGCGTCAGGAGCCAAGGAGAAGGCTACCATGGTAGCATCAGGCTGGTTGACCCTCTGAGCCAGGGCCTGGACCTGTAGGGAGAGACCCTGCATTTGCTTAGCCAGGGTCTCAAGGGGGTCCATAGTAGTGTGAGGGACTAGGGTAGACTAGGTATATGGGCTTGTGATTATGTAATGATGGGGGTAGGGAAATAGACAATAGAGCCCTAATCTACCCGCCACTCAGTCCCTGCCTACTTGCAACGACCCACCCTAGGCGACGGGGTACAACTGGGCGACGGTCCCTACGCTCAATAAGTGCACGACAGACAAACAGACAAGGGTACACAGAAGCAATTGAAAAGGGGCAGTTGCCCACGGCAACACCGTGAGCAACAAGAGTTGTGAACGAGCCGAGTCAAACCAGGAGTGTACGAGGTACCAAACGCAGAGCAGGAGAGTAGTCAGTAAGCCAGGGTCAATATGAAGCAGGGTCAAATAGTTCAAGAAGCTGCAGCAGGGCCAGGAAACCAAACGAGAAGAATCACAAGCAAGGAGGAACAGGAAAAGGCAGGTATAAATAGACAGAGGGCCGGAGCTAGCTCCGTCTGGCCAGGCTGTGATAGGCTCTCCCACTCCTAAGCCTGCCATCCTGAGTGGTGGAAGATGTAGTCAGTCTCACAGACATAGAAGCAGGTGCAGACTGATTACCTATGGGCGTTGACACAGAAGCTGTGCCTGGCAGATCCTTTACAATTAGGCCGTGAAAATGAATATCAACATTTCTGCCACTAAAATGTTGCATTTTTTCAATTTCACCAAGGATAAAGGTGGTAAAAGCTGCCCAACATTTGTAAAGCAATTTCTTCCGAGTACGGCAATACCCCACGTGTGGTCATAAATGGTTTTTCATTAGAAAGTAATTAACCCTTTCTGGACTGGTCCATTTTTTTATTTTCCTTTTTAGTTTTTTCCTCCCCGCGTTCCAAGAGCCACAACTTTTTTATTTTTCAGTCAATAGAGCGGTATGAGGGCTTATTTATTGAGGGACGAGCGGTCGTTTTTATTGGTACCATTTTTTGGTACATACACCTTTTTGAGCACTTTTTATTACATTTTTAGGTAGAGCCAAGGTGACCAAGAAAACAGCGATTTTGCCATTTTAAATTCTTTATTTTTCACGTGAGACACTCCATACATCACCCCCCACGCTAAGACATGCTATGTCGTGGTGCGCGAAGGGGTTAATGCGCAGCGCATGGTGCGGAGTGAAAATTAAAATTTTCCACTCATATGCCATTTTAGTGCACTACATGTTATGCCCAGTTTGTGCCACTGAAGACAAATACCTCATAAAATATTAACCGGGTTCTCCCGGGTATGGCGATGCCATATCTGTGGACGTAAACTGGTGTTTAGGCACGGTGAAGGGCTCAGAAGGGAGGGAGCGCCATTTGGCTTTTGGGGCGCAGATGTAGCTTGGTAGTTGTTCTGTTTGGGATTTTACTGGTGTTTCAGTTTATAATGTGGGGGCATATGTTATCTGTGCGGGGTACGTCAGGGTATAATAAGAGGGTATAATAATGCAGTAAATAAATAATAATCCGCAGATATGTGGCCGGTATCGCACTGATAAATGGCACCCGATCTTATCTGCTTTTGGACACTGCACATTTTGCATCGCCATATTCTGGGAGCCAGAAATGTTTTATTTTTTCTTCACCGGAGCTGCGTGAGGGGATTATTCGTTGCGGGACAATCTGTAGGTTTTCATTGGTACCATTTTGGGGTACCAGAAATTTTTTGGATCACGTTTTATTCCATTTTTTGGCAAGCAAGGTGACCACAAACCATCAATTCTGACAATGTTTTTTATTCGTTTTTTTATGGCCTTCACCCTGGGCTATAAATGACCATTTTACTTTATTCTGCGGGTCGATACGATTACGGCGATACCAGATGTATATAATTTTTTTATGTTTTGCAGCGTTTGTGCAATAAAATCACTTATTTATAAAATAAATAATCTTTTTTGTCACCATATTCTGAGAGCGATAACTTTTTTATTTTTCAGTCAAAAAAGCGGTGTAAGGGCTTGTTTTCTGCGGGACGGGATGTAGTTTGTATCGGTACAATTTTGGCGTACATGCGACTTTTTGATCACTTTTTATTGTATATTTTGGGAGGGTTGGTAACCGAAAAAATTGTGATTTGGGCACAGTTTTTCGTTTATTTTTTTCGCGGTGTTCACCGTGCGGGAAAAATAATATTACAGTTTTATAGTTGGGGTCGTTACGAACGCGGTGATACCAAATATGTGTACTTTTTTTTTACGTGTTCATTTTTTTCCTATAATAAAAGACTTATTATAGGAAAAAAAGCATTCTTTGTTTATGTAACTTATAACTTTTATTTTTACACTTTTTAAAAAATTTTTATTATCTTTTTTTTACTTTTTTTACTTGTCCCACCAGGGGACACTTAGACTTGCAGCTTTGATCGCTGCTGGAACAAATTACACTACACACGTAGTGTAATGTGTTCTAACTGTCATTGTGACAGGAAGCATCGGAGGACCGGCCGGAGGCTGCTCCTCCGAGGCTTCCGTACATGGCAACCTGGAGGTCATTGTCTGGCCTCTGGTTGCCATGATAAGGATCGCCAGCCCCCGCAAACACATGTGGGGGGCTGCCGATCCGCTGTAAACCTCTTCAATGTGGTGATCGCAATCGACCACCGCATCGAAGGGGTTAATTGCCGATTTCAGCGACGACAGGCCGCTGATCGGCAACAGGGAGAGCAGGGCAGACGCCCCGCACAGTTAACCGCAGCTGCGGTGTAGCGCCGCGCGGCGGTTAACTGTTAAAGCGCCGACGTAACTGCACGCCCAGGTGCGCGAAGTTACTGCTCACCTGGACGTGCATTTACGCCAAGGTGCGGGAAGGGGTTAAAAAAATGTGGAAAAAAATGACACCTCATTGATTATTAGGGAAAACAAACATGACAGTACCGTTTAACCCCTTCCCGCTCTGTGCCAAAATAGAACGTCACGGTTCACAGTTAGTTAACGTGAGCAGCCGCACTATTATGACACTGTGATGGTGCGGGCTCAGGAGCTGAGCTGGCGCCATCACTTGCAGGAGTTTGCTGTAATATACAACCAAACCCTGCTCTAACTACCAGGATAAGAGATAACTCTGGCATCTAAGTGGTTAGACAGAGCGAAGGGGCTCAATCTGTCACCCTACCCAAAATTATGGGGTGCCAATGGGTTTCTAAAGCAGCCGACCCAGGGTCCCCCAGGTCGGCCACACACATAAGCCTATTAGACCCTGACAGAGGCAGGGTCTAATTGGCTGCCTGCCAGTTTTACATTGACACATATATTACGTTACATAGTTACATAGCTAATAAGGTTGAAAAAAGAAACAGGTCCATCAAGTCCAACCTATAATCCTACCAGCTAACCACAGAAAAAAAGTGGAACATATAATAAGATTAAAAACACACAAATTGGGCAGGTATAATCCCAACAGGATGCAGCCAGGTCAAAAATGCTGCTGAAGGAAAGTGCTCAGGTGTGTTAAATAATAATAGTCACTCCCACTAGCCTTGAGGGGAGTGGCGTGTGGTGCATGGGATATGTAGTAAAAAGTAAATGAATAGCGTATAATGTGCAAGTAGTAATAATATGTGTGAAATATAGGGGGCAGTACTGAGTATAGTGAGTGGTGAATAAAGTGTAAAATATAGGGGGCAGTACTAAAAGGGTCAGGAACGTGAGTGATGCATGAAGTGTGGGTGCAGGATAAGAGATAACTCTGGCATCTAAGTGGTTAGACAGAGCGAAGGGGCTCCCTCTGTCACCCTACCCAAAATTATGGGGTGCCAATGGGTTGCTAAAGCAGCCGAGCCAGGGAGCCCCAGGTCTGCCACACACATAAGCCTATTAGACCCCGACAGAGGCAGGGCCTAATGGGCTGCCTGCCAGTTTTACATTGACACATATATTACGTTACATAGTTACATAGCTAATAAGGTTGAAAAAAGAAACAGGTCCATTAAGTCCAACCTATAATCCTACCAGGTTGTTTCAAAGTCTCACTGCTCTTGCGAATATGGTGAAACCTTCTTTCATCTAGACGTAGGGGATATCTGCTTGTCATGGTTACAGGCCTATGTGTAAAAAGATCATTAGAAATATGTCTGTACTTTCCATTCATTTGTACATTGTAATCAGATCGCCCCTAAGTAATTTTTTTTCTAAACTGAATTACCCCAAGTTTGAAGTACAGCAATCCATCAATTCCCTTAATAACCTTGGTTGCCCTCCTTTGCACCAGCTATAGTTCATCTATGTCCTTCTTATACACCAGTGCCCAAAATTGTACATAATATTCCATGTGTGATCTGACTAGTGATTTGTAAACAGGCAAAACTATGTTCTTGTCAAGTGTATCTATGCCTCTATTGATGCATTCCATGATTTTATTTGCCTTGTAAGCAGCTGCCTGGCACTGGTTGCTAAAGTTAAAGGGAAGGGGTCATGATTTTTTATTTTTTTTATTATATTGCTTTTAATATACTGTAGACAAAACTTTTATTTATTTGTGTTGTCACTTTCTACTTTTTACTGTAGTCATACTTTTACTTCTCTATGGGGGCTGCCATTTTTTTTTCATCTCTGTATGTGTCGATTAACGACACATACAGAGATGCTATATGGCACATACAACCCCATAGAGAATGCGAACGGGAGCCATTCCATTCTCAGAAGCGTGCTCCATCTGTGTGGGAACGGCGCATGCACCGCTCCCACACAGACCAAAACGAAGCTCATTTGTAGCACGAAATCCGGCGCCATTTTCATGTGGACCGGAAGCCGCTGCCGGACAGTAAGATGACTACTTCCGGCCGCGGCTTCCGGCCATATGTTGAACTAAGCGAAGGCGCAAGGAAGAGGAGCGTAGGCGGTAAGAACTTTGGTAGACCAGCGGAGGTGGCGGCAGGAGAAGGTAATTTATGTTCGTGTATGATGTGCGTATTATGTTCGTGTATGTTCATATTATGTTCTAATCCTCCTACCATTGTGCAGTCGCTCAGAAAATGGCGGCACACAGTTTAGGAGGTTTGAAGACATTCAAACCCCTCCCTCTCCTGGCACTAGCCAGAAGAAGGGAGGGGGGATTGTGTGAGGACACTAGAGGAGAGTGTGTCCACCCCAAATTTGCAGCATAAATCAATGAGGTTGTTTTACCACAGTGAACATGCTGCAATTTTGTGAACTGCTCCCTCTAGCGGCCAGCACATGGAATTGTTATAAATTAGAATCTCATTTATAATATTTCCTGACTTGTGAAAAAATTAAAAAATTAAAACAATGTGTAATCACTTAAATACTAATTGTTTAACTGAAAAAAAATAAAAAAATTCTAGCGACACATTCCCTTTAAGTTTACTGTCCACCAGTATGCCAAAGAATTTTTCAGTGGCAGTTTTTCCACAATGTTTTACTATTTAATACATTATTGTAAAATTTGTTTCCTCTGCCCAATTGCATAGCCTTACATTTATCCACATTAAAATTAATTTGACATTTCTCCGCGCAAACCTCTAGCTTCCCAAATCCTTTTCAAAGTTTTTAACCCATTTACACATATTTTCCCCCAGTGCCAGCATTTGATTTTTTTGTACCAACCTTTTATGCGGATAATTATCAAATTCTTTTGAAAAGTCTAAATACACCACATCCACAGTCTTACCCAGGTCCAGTCTGGAATTTACCTTCTCATAGAACAGATTAATTTGACAGGACAAATCCCTCATAAACTCATGATGATGCTGTGTTATAAGTTTATTTTCATTGAGATACTCCAGGTTAGCAACTCTTAGAAAACCTTTAAATATTTTACCCCCATTGGAGGTTAAACTTACAGTTTCCTATAGCTCCCGGGCTCACTTTTTGACCTCTTCTTAAAGGGGTTGTGCCATCAATAGAAATAACAATATATAAACTCAATATAATACATTTTAGAGTAACTTTGTAAAGTACTGTTGTCGCGTTGGGTTCGTGGACCCACTGGGCCATACCGCCTTGACGGTATGGCAGCTTGTCAGCAGGGCGCAGGTCACAGTCTATAGTTCGTATAGTGTGCCTGTCGCAGCTCGGACAGTAGCAAGGCAGGGTCGGCTTGGACTAGGCAGCAGGTAGACGTCAGGCGTGGAGTAGCAGGACAGGCGTGGAATAAAGTACAGCATGACTACATCTCAGCACGGCACTTGACCAGGATAGCACGGGATACAGGATACAGGTACGGGGAACACTGGGAACTGGAAAACACTAGGAGACCATTTGCATAGACAAACTTTGGATACGACAAACAATGCTCAGGCATAGCATGGAGGGGCACAACCCTTCTTATAGCCCAGGGTGCTCTGGGAGCAATCAGCTCAATCTCCCACCTGCGTGCGTCCGGACTGAGCTCGCAAGCGCACCCTGGTGGTCACTGTGGAACAGGATGACCATATGTGCAGATATCTCTGGAGAGAAGGGCGTCGACTGGATGGAAGGAGTTCGTGGTCAGCGACCAAGGACACAACTGTTATGAAAAAAAAAGGTTCTCACAGAAATATGGTAATTATCTGTTGTAATTTGGTTTTCAAATGTATATGTTTCTGCCCATCGTTCTAGGGAATGTCAGAATATTAGATGTGCATGCACAGTACAATACAGTTAAAGAACGAGGCGTATGGCTAGACATATGCCTTATTTCTACATCTCAGAGTATACAGACTTCAAGCAGTAAGGATTAAAGCCATTAGATAACCTCCTTACCAGTCCGTGCTGCTCTTCTCCTTATCAGGGACAGGTATAAGAACTATCGTTCAGCACAAGCAGTAAAGTACTTATCTAATGGCTTTTTCCCTCACTACTTGCAGTCTGCATGCCTCTTACTGCCCATGCTGGGCTTTCTTTCTCTCTGCTTGTTTCACTTATATGAGCAGAAGCTGCACATCTAACAGAGCTTTACTAGAATGACATGCAGAGACCTACACATTGTCATATTTCTGCGAGGAAACATTTTTTTTTTAAATTACAATACTTTACAAAGTTACTCTAAAATTTATATTGAGTTTATATATTGGCATTTCTATTGATGGCACAACCCCTTTAAATATTGGCACCCCACTGTCTATGAACCAGTCCAGTGGAATAGGCCCTGTCATGATAGAATCCTTAAGTATTAGAAATAAGGGACTGTCTATCACGGCACTTAATTCTTTCAGAACTCGGGGGTGTATGCTATCCAGACCCGGTGATTTATCTATTTATCTTTTTAAGGTGGCGTTGCACTTCTGGATGAGATAAGCAGGTGAAATTTAATGGAGAACTTACTTTATCCCTAATTTTCCTTGGATTTTCATGTGTAAATACAGTAGAGAAGAAGGCATTTAGATTGGCCTTTTCCTCATCCTTTTCAACCACTACACCCAGAAGTATTGCAATATACTAGATGAGTGTTAAGAAGGTTAGATGTTCAAGTCCCATAGTGGGAGTGGAAAAAAAAAACACTTTGCTTCTAGTACATAGTCTTTTATTTTAATATAAAAATGAAAAAACAAATATATATATACATACTTGATATTGCCACATTCATAACGACCCGTACAATAAAATTAAGACAATATATACATTTGGTAGCACCGTAATCGCAGTGACCCACAGAATAAATTCTTCATGTCATTTATACTGCTCTGTGTTTT
Source organism: Rhinoderma darwinii (assembly GCF_050947455.1). Taxonomy (NCBI): domain Eukaryota; kingdom Metazoa; phylum Chordata; class Amphibia; order Anura; family Rhinodermatidae; genus Rhinoderma; species Rhinoderma darwinii. The sequence goes on from NC_134688.1 coordinate 349,799,694, forward strand.
TTTTCCTACATCCTACAAGTTATAAAATACATTATATGTACCCCAAAATGGTGTCATTAAAAATACATCTTGTTAAGCAAAAATCAGGAACCTTATATGGCTAATTTGATGGGGGGAAAAAAGTTATGGCTTTCGGGTTTCGTATTATAAAACAAATTTCCCTAACACCCTGTTTTGTTTTGTTTTTATTGCTACTGATTGTAAGTTCCTTGAAAATAAATCGTTGCATATTATCTACTTTGGCAAAACCCTACCTACTAAGAAGCTCCCTGACCTGGGCTGTAGCCTCTGCACTCTTTAATCTCATAATTCCTACTGTTTTTCACCCTACCTGGTTCACATGCGGATGAATACATTTGGTCCTTTAGAATGGGCTAGAATTGTTACAGGGTGTGCTCAATGAGGAGTGATTTATCATTCTGGCTTTTGTTATTTTTTCAAGACTGAGGACTCCAGGGAATAGACATGAACGAATTTCCCAAAATTCATTGTGGGTCCAATTCAGTCTGATTCGATTTAGTCCAAATAGATTAGTTGCAAATCGAAAGTGCCGCGATTGCCATGAAAACTCGTGTCTGTCATTCTGATGTCTTCTAGGATTGTTTGAGAAAGGCTTTCTTGATCACGCAGCACTCCGTGTTTCAAGGGTGCGTGAGTATGCTTCCACGCCAACGTATAAAAAATGGGAACTCAGCACTCCAAGGTATTATGCAATAAGTAATGGCCATTACCTAACAGCGACCGAGGTCGCAAGCGCCGCATATCTTTATCCACGGACGTAATCCTTGTCTGAAGAAGGTCGAATGTATTGACGAAACGTTAAACCTATTTTTGGATTACTACTTTTCGATATATGTGAAATAAAATATCACTTATTGCATAATACCTTGGAGTGCTGAGTTCCCATTGTTTGAGAAAAGCTCCTGGGTGGGTCAAATCGTTGCTTTTTATTTTGGATTAATAAAGAATATTTGGAGTATTTGAACACCCGAAGCTGTCACTTTATATAATTTGTCTCTTTGCAAGGGCATGCAGAGGTTTACAAAATATATTGGGAGTCCTTCTCCTCTAAGGATATGGACCCCTTTGGTGTAAATTTTTTAATTTTTATTCTATTGCATGTATTTTGTCTTTTTGTATTAAAAATTGTGTACTGTTTTCATTCTGATGTGGGCAATCTGATTGGTTCGAACTCCAGCGGTTCCTGTGATGTCCTGATCTAAACTGAAGTATGATCAAATCAAAGTTTATTAAAAAAAATACCTATTACCTATAAAAAACATTATTTTTAACACAAATACATACAATAAAAGAATACAAATAAAATAATAAAAATAATAATTGAACCAAAGGTGTCTATAGCCTATACGTACTGTATATATGGCACTAGCTGTTTATTGAATAAACAATTGATTTAGAGTATATTCTGTTATTTACTCGTAGCAAAGCAAAATCTGACATTACACAATTACACAATCTAAAATTTAACAAGATAATAGATTGACCAGAGCTGAAATAAATATCCACCTGTTACATTTCCAAGCCTCAGTGTTTGTACAAGATGATTAATCTTTGGATGATGTTAATTGATTTTGAAAAGTGCCGCATTAATTTTTTTTCAAGATAAACATTATATTCAGATAAATCTTGGATTTTGAAAGGCAACATTATTGAATATGAGAGAATTTTTAAATTATTGTTCCGATAATGTTCTGATGATAAACCACCTCCAAGCATTACTATGTTAAGGCAACAGACAAATGACCGTATTATAACTCTGTTTTGTGCAAAGTGGCAATAGGCCATACATTTAAGTAGCTGGAGCCTCTTCTGTACCTCCATACGACTATGATTTCATATGGAGGCATGCAGAGGTTTATTTTTATGGATTTCATATGAATCTGACAGACAAGAAAAACAAGAAATGCTCCATCGCATGCCTAACTTACAGAGCTTGTCTCCCCTAAAAGCATTGCTCTGCCTCTAAGTCACCTGCTCCTGGTCTGCCTCCTACTTGTTTTGAAAGAGATCACAATTCCTGTTGGAGCATTTTTAATCAGTGCATTAGACCAATTGAAATTTCCCCACTGAAAGTTCCAAGGTGATTTAGGCTTCGTTCAGATCTGTGTCGGGACACCATTCATGGGTTCCGTCGTACCTTTCCGTCAGGGGAACCCCTGAACGGAAACCAAACTGAAACAAATGGAAACCATAGGTTTCTGTTTGCATTACCATTGATTTCAATAGTGATGGATCTGGTGCAAATGGTTTCGGTTTGTCACCGTTGTGTAAGGGTTCCGTTGTTTTGACGGAATAAATACTATAGTCGACTGCGCTATTGATTCCGTCAAAACAACGAAACCCTTACACAATGGTGACAAACAGAATCATGAACGGAGTCCCGACGCAGATGTGAACGAAACCTTATATAGCTCAGTGTGTAAAGTGCAGATGGACTGGCACCAAATGACTAGGCAGATGTTTAAATCAACTCTTTCTTTACTGAACTGAATGCAGCAAACGCACTTTAAGGCCTTATTCACACGAACGTGTGCGTTTTGCGAGTGCAAAAAACGCTGCATTTTTTGCGCGTTGCAGTTGCGAGTGTCATCACTATGTGCTACGTGGCTGCGTGATTTTCACGCATATGCCATGCTTATGATACGCGGTTCGGAAGTTTAGAAAAATAAATGAAGGAGGTGGTTTTATTTTTTCCTTCATTTCTTTATCTATTGTTGCGCAAATCACGCGCGTCACACGGAAGTGCTTCCGTGTGCCGTGCGTGATTTTCACGCACCCATTGACTTCAATGGGTGCGTGATGCACGAAAAATGGCCAAGTATAGGACATGTCGTGAGTTTTACACAGCGGACATACGCTGCGTGAAAATCACGGACTGTCTGAACGGCCCCATTCACTAACATAGGTCCGTGCGATGCACGTGATTTTCACGCGCGTATCATGGACGTGAAACACGTTCATGTGAATAAGGCCTAAGTGCAGCAGCAAAAGCTTAAATATATGCCGTATATATCTTTGTTAGTATGTTACTCCTAGAACAATGATAACCAGGATATTGCAATGCTTTCAGAAGCTCCTCTCTGATTTAGAACAGTCTCTCCATTAAACTGAGGATAATATCAGAATAATCCTACGGGACAACTGAGGTCTCACCATATAGTCTGGGAGACTACTCGCTTTACTTCCCTTTGTATTATGCTCTCTGGACAATACGTGCTCTTTTTTAAATGGATAACCCTTTCTGGCCAAACTGACCTGCAACGCAGTCACTGTTTTGCTGGAGACATTACTTTGGAGCTAACCCCAGCACAGATTTTCTGGCAACCTTGTCTATTCAGATCCAGCTCTGTTTCCACTCAGGGTACTCACTGACCTGCTCCTCTGCAGACAGCTCACACAGGCCACCTCTGATCCAGCTCTGTTTCCACTCAGGATACTCACTGGCCTGCTCCTCTGCAGACAGCTCGCATAGGCCACCTCTGATCCAGCTCTGTTTCCACTCAGGTTACTCACTGGCCTGCTCCTCTGCAGACAGCTCACACAGGCCACCTCTGATTCAGCTCTGTTTCCACTCAGGGTACTCACTGACCTGCTCCTCTGCAGACAGCTCACACAGGCCACCTCTGGAACAGTTCTCCTCACACTTGCACTGACTGAAAACACTTCACACACCCACTACTTGTCTGGACTGAATCCCCTTCCCCGGAAGTTATTTGTTTCCCTCTAGTGGTGACTGTGGGTGACAAGGGGAAGCTCTGGCCAGGGCTATTCCCTTATGGAAATAAATGACTCTGTCATGTTAAATTGGTTTTATTTTTGTCCTTGCTCTCCACAAAGACTTTGAGAAAACCTTCTCACACATCTTTTGCTGTTTCTGAATATACGCCCCAGACAGAAACATATGTACACTGGCATATGTCTGTCATTGCTGCCCATTGTAAAAAGTAGTAGGACACTCTTTTGGCATATAATATATATATATTATAAGGGGCAAACATGATGTAAACAGAGCCTTAATCTTATGTCTGGGATTTATCTGGCCAATCACAGCAATCACTACCATGTACATGCACATCAGGATCATCTATGGAGAGGGGATGAGGGCGCAGTAGGAGGAAGCAGGAGTGGAGAGAGAGTAGACACAGACACGCTGCCCAGAAAAAGTCTATGGGGAGGGGAGGAGGGTGTAGGAAACAGGAGTAGATAGAGAGAGAGGAGACACAGTCGGCTGGTAAGAGTTATATAAAACACTATAGAGAGACAGCGGACCAGGGTGTTCTCTGCTCTGTGTATGCTGTGTATGGGAGACATGCTAGCAGTTAGGCTTCATCCACTAGCTCAGGGAAAATTGAATATTAGAGATAGAACCTGCAGAGGGGAAAAGTGCTAAAAAATGCAGAATGCAAGTCATATAATGGCCAGAAATAGTGTTATGCGTGATGTACACACATATGACAGCTTATTCTGAAAAGTCACCTGAAAGACTCTTAAAAGTATTCTAGTTTTTCTGTCCCAGTGTTTAAAATAAAGTTCCGTAACAATTATTTTCAAATCGCTGCTTTAAACAGTTTTACTGCCTAATTTATGTACTGGCTGTGCACTCCATTCACTCAAGTATAGGGCAAATAGAAGAGGATTTATCTAGAAGTTAAAGTTACCATGGTTTCTAGTTTCTTGGTGAGACATACGGTATATGGACAAAAGTATTGGGACACCTACACATTACACCTACAAGAGTTTTTATGACATCCCATTCTAAATCCATATGCATTAATATGATTAATATGGAATTGGTCCCCCTCTTTGCCACCTATAACAGCTTCCACTCACCTGGGAAGGCTTTCTACAAGATTTTGAAGTTTACCTGTGGGGATTTTTGCTCATTCATCCAGAAGAGCATTATTGAGTTCAGACACTGATGTTGGACGAAAGTGCCTGGCTCGCAATTTCTGTTCTACTTCATCCCAAAGTTGATTGATGTGGTTGAGGTCAGGGCTCTGTATGGGCCAGTCAAGTTTTTTTACACCAAACTCACCCAACCATGCCTTTATGGACTGTACTTTGTGCACTGGGGCACAGTCATACTGGAAATGAAAAGGCCTCCCCAAATTGTTACAACAGAGTTGGAGGCATACAATTTTACAAAATATCTTTGTATGCTGAAGCATTAAGCTTTTCCTTCACTGGAACTAAGGGGCCTTGGCAAACCCCTGAAAAACAACCTCATATTATCTCTCCTCCACCAAACTTTACAGTTAGCACAATGCAGTTAGACAGGTAACGTTCTCCTGGCATTCACAAAACCCAGACTCATCGATCAAACTGACAGATAGAGAAGAGTGATTTGTCACTCCAGTCCAGTGGTGGCGTGCTTTACACCGCTCCATCCAACGCTTGGCATTGTACTTGGTGAGGTAAGGCCTGCATGCACATGCTGCTGCTCGGCAATGAAAACCTATGCCATGAAGCTCCTGCTGTACTGTGTTTGTGTAGGTGTTAATGGCAGTGGAGGTTTGGAACTCTGCAACTATTGAGTCAGCAGAGTATTGCAGAGTTTTATGTACTATACACCTCAGCACTCGGTGACCCTGATCTACAACTATAAATAGTCTGCCACTGCATGGCTGAGTTGCTGTGGGTGTCAGAGAGTAGGCAGAGAGTAGACAGACCAGTCTCCCTGTAGCTGTGTTTAGAGGAGGCCTTGTAATAATCCATTTTGGTCAAAAAACATGCTAAGGTTTAGAATGTTTATGGCAGTTGTTATCTCCTCTATGGAAATGGGAGCATTTCGAACCCTCCCTGTGCTGCAGTCAATTTAAACAGTTTAATTTAATAGTCTACTATAGCAGGTCGAACGTTGCAGGAGGGGTATTTATTTAAATATATGCATAACTAATAAGTTATTTCTCTAACTCAGAAGAGTTACCCCCACTAACTGAAATTTACTCTAATTTATAAAACTTAGCTTTTGTTTATCAACTACAAAACATTTTTTTCAAACATTATTTTTAATGTCCAGCAATGAGCTGTGAAAATTTTAATTCCCTGCAGATGGAGGTATGGAAAGAGTTCTAAGGGCTAGTGCTGATGATTATTAGTTTTAACCCCTTAATGACCAGCCTATTTTGGACCTTAATGACCAAGCTATTTTTTACGTTTTTCAATCGTCGCATTCCAAGAGCTATAACGTTTTTATTTTTTCGTCGACATAGCTGTGTAAGGTCTTGTTTTTTGCGGGACAAGATGTATTTTTTAATAGTACCATTTTTAGGTACATATTATTTATTGATTAACTTTTTTTGGGGGGGGAATAGAAAAAAAGCATAAATTGCGCCACTCTTTTTTTGCGTCCTAAATCTACGCCGTTTACCGTGTGGTATAAATAACACAATAACTTTATTCAGCGGGTTGTTACGATTGCAATGATACCAAATTTGTATCGTTTTTGTATGTTTTACTACTTTTACACAGTAAAAACGCATTTTTTTCAAAATTATTTGTTTTTGTGTCTCCATATTTGAAGAGCCGTAACGTTTTAATTTTTTCGCCAATGCGGTTGTATGAGGGCTTTTTTTTTGCGGGACGACTTTTAGTTTTTATTGGTACCATTTTGGAGTGGATGCGACTTTTTGATCACTTTTTATCACATTTTTTTAAAGTCAGTATTCACAGAAAACAGCAATTTTTCCATAGTTTTTTATTAATTATTTTACGGCGTTCACCGTGCGGGTTAAATAATGTAGTAGATTTATAGTCGGGGTCGTTACGGACGCGGCGATACCAAATATGTGTAACTTTTTAACTTTATTTTGTTTTTTTAATAGTAAAGCAGTTTGTAAGGGGAAAAGCTGGGTTTTTCATTTTTTTTTCACATTTTTCTTTTCATTAACTTTATTCAACTTTTTTTTCACTTTTTTACTAGTCCCATTAGGGGACTATAATATGCGATTCTGCGATCGCATTTATAATACACTGCAATACTTTTGTATTGCAGTGTATTACTGCCTGTCCGTTTAAAACGGACAGGCATCTGCTAGGTCATGCCTGCGGCATGATCTAGCAGGCATTCACTCCAGGCAGACCTGGGGGCCTTTATTAGACCCCCGGCTGCCATTAGAGACACAGACACTCGGCGATCATATCGCCGGGTGTCGGTGGGGGAGAGAGGGAGCTCCCTCCCTCTCTCCAAAACCACTCAGCTATTGAGCACCGCATCTGAGGGGTTAAACGTGTGAGATCGATACTAATATCGATCTCACACGGCAGAGCAGGGACGCTCCCAGCCCTCAGCTGCCTCTGGCAGCCGAGAGCAGGGAGATTTGACAGCTCCCTGCTCTGTTTACTTATTCCGATGCCGCGACGTAAAAAGTCTATGGCATCGGAATAAGGCCCGTTAGTGACCGACGTAGAAACACGATGGGCCGGTCACTAACGGGTTAATATGCCCTATAATTAACAGTGTCTATTTACTTGTATTGTCATCTTCAGCATAGGTTTTATTCATTTGTGTAATATATGTAGTTGCTTCTATCAGACAGTGATTCAATGATATTTGTATTTGTATTAATAGAGAGCTAAATAAGGGCCTGTCCACATCAGTGTTCGGGTTCCGTTCACCTTTTCCGTCAGTGGAACCGATAAACAAAAAGCAAACGAAAACCATAGCTTCCGTTTCCATTACCATTGATTTCAATGCTAATGCTTCCGTTTCAGTTTGTTTCGATCCGTTTCCAATTTTTTCACAGGAGCTACAGCTATGCTATTTTTTCTGTGAAAGAAATGGAAATTTTATGGAACGGAAACAGACTAAAACAAACTGAAACGGAAGCATTACCATTGAAGTCAATGGTAATGCAAACGGAAGCTATATTTTCTGTTCAGCTTTCTGTTCATCGTTTCCTCTGACGGAAAGGTTGGACGGGACCGATGATCGGAACCCAAACTCTGATGTGAACCTAAAGTATATAACTACTGTCAATAATTAGTATCGTCTACAAATGTTAATAGGACTACGCCGCAGTTTTATGTTGATTTCTTCGACCAGTGGTAGTGAAGGCAGGAAATATGCTGAGCTCAAACGCGCTTCTGCCACACACTAAATGCTGATTTTATTACTGCCCTCCACTGACTATGTGACGCAGTTGATTAAATGGTGAGCACATTTAGTCTCCAATTTTAACAGTTTATATTCTTTAAGAAAGTTCAAACTTGTCTACGGGAGGGTGTCCGTGCTGTAGAAACTGGCAGAAAAAAATAGGACATGTCCTATTTTCTTATTTTATGGACCATGCTCCTATACTTTATAATGGGAGCACAGCCCGTAAAAACGTCCGGCTGACTGCGACCGTCCACTACCGGCCGTGCCCGTAATTACGGGTCGTAATTGCAGGCATGGTTGTGTGCATAGAGACTTAGTCTTTGAGTATGGTTCAATTATTTGTTTTCATTTTAATGTTTCGGTCATCAGTATTAATGACAGCCATTTCAGCGCTAATATTTGCATATAAGTTTATCAAATTAGAATCAATAGTAAATTTTTTGAGCAAATTGTGGAGAAAGAGATCATGGCATATAAGGAACTGTCCGAGTCCAAGCGAACATGTCTCCTAAGATGTAGGTATTTTCCTTGGTAAATGCATGATGCTCCCACTCTCTCCTATCTATGTATTTTTATACTCATAATGCTGTGACCGATCCGTCGCACGTCAGACACCAGCGGAGCCCCATGCACCCCATTGACATAAAATAAGGTCTGTTGGGCTCCGCTGAGGTGTCTGTCATTTTAACATGAAAAATAGCACTGCATTCTGCAAGGGAGGTTTCTAATGAAACATACCTTTGTACGCTCCTAGCGAAGCAAACAACATTTTATTTCTTTCCAATTCCATACAAATTTGGTTTTAAAAAAAAATAAATCCTAGCATGCTGCATGAGATGCCATTGGTGCGGAGCTTTTCTCCCCCTGAAGCATTGTTTTTACGGGAGAATATCTTTGTACACACGGAGCCTGTATGGCAGTGCACAGAGGCTGTAGGGCTTTGTTCTTAGGAAGCCGTATAAGCACAATGCACAGAGCTCTACTGTGTGCATGAGCCCTAAGACTAACTTCTACATTTCCCACAGCTATGTCACTGCCCTCCCCATCATATAATACAAAATAAATATTGTTTTATGAGATTTGAGATTATCTAAAAATATATTATGCTGTAAGCAGGCAATGCTGTACTTCAAGATTTTATCTAATGTGCAACAGGAGCTTCATTAAATGTGTGTGTGTGTGTGTGTGTGTGTGTGTGTGTGTGTGTGTGTGTGTGTGTATATATATATATATATATATATATATATACAGTATATATATATATATATATATATATATATATATATATATATATATATATCTACAACATAGTAGTTTTTCAGCTATAACGACCTCAATAGGTGATTTGCTGAGATCATCCAATTATTGATCTATGTACAATGGACAGACCACCAACTTGTACATAGTTCTACTGGATTCAGTTACTACTTCCCAACACTCAAGTTTCACCTTTGCAACATTATACATGGTGGTCCTTAGCAGTTGACATGTTTCCAGGTCATATATTTTTTTAAGCAGAGCATCAATGTTTTCCAAGATAATGGTATTAGACTGGGATGAATTAAAGCTTCTTTGTTTAGCGGGTGTAGATGGTTAATTTCATAACTGAAGGACTTTTTTGTTTAGGAGATTTGCGGTTTGTCAGTTTCTGGTTTGATATAAAAAAAAAAAAATGCAATCCATTGACTTTATGCTGGAAAGGGAAACAGCTAGCTGACTCTTTAAGTTATGTAAACCACAGCTGGGTGGTTGAAAATAATGGAAGTTGCATTGCTAACTTTCTGACAGGGCCCAAGTGTAAACTGAATGATTGCACCTGTAGTTGAACTATGGAAAGTAATACTTCCCTTGGTAGCACAGTAGTTAAAGTGTTGGATTCAGATGTACTCTAAAATTGTTGCATTATGTAATAATGTATCAGCTCCATGGGCTTTTTGAATTGAATGCTTTGTTACGACTGTAGCACATGGGGAATATTCAGCCTTGCACCTTATAGACTCTGACAGAAGGTGTGGTAACGAAAACTGGAATAATCTGCTAAATGCTTCCTGTCAACATATTGTTCTGCTCAAGGGAATTTTCCAATTTTTTTTTTATTTTTTGGTTTGCTCTGCTAAACATTTATATAGATTAAAAAATGTTTTACTTGATAATAGATCAAATTATTGTAGTTTAAATATGTAACCCAGAAAAATGTATTTTCTAATGCATCCATGGCCCCATATTAGTGTCCGTATTAAGCCCGCAACACCAGGACCCCTGCCGCTCTGTGGTTCTATAGCGATATAAATTCAATTCAGTACATCCGCCATGAATTCCAGGTACTGCGGGAACAACCGGGACGCTAAAATACAGGCACATTATTTCTGTGTGAGACCAGCCTTTGAAGTGTTGTTTCACCACGACAACCCGTGTCCATATGCCCATTTAGAACATATGGACTTCTTAAAAAAGGCTTTTGGCAGAGAGACTATAATACAAATCTTCAATTCTCCCGAAGTGAATGGTGGGGTCTTAAAGCCCGGACCCCACTGATGAAAACTTTAGCAGAATTTAGAACTGGACCTATGCATTTACATCTTACTTTTTGATTTTCATAGCATTACTTTGTAAATTACAGTGAAACTTTTCCAAAATACCACTTCTTCAAGAAGATCACCCCTTTATCGATTCCAGATTTCCTGTGACAGATTTCAGTAGCATCATATACTATGTATACTGTTCATCTTTTTTTTAGAGGACCACCACTCTAGGAGACCATTTTTAAATGAAATTGTCTGTGGTCATCTCATAAAGGTTTTACTGTATCTCATTTTACACCTATTATTATACATCAAAATATAAAACCATACATTTTGTTTTATTATAAAATAATGGGAAAAACTTTCTCCATGGTGTAAAATAAGATAATGCTATGAAAATGAGTATTATATTATGTATTTTTTAATATATCGTAGTAAGTTCAGGCAATTTTATGGGATGCAAAAAAGAAACCCAAAAAAGTTATTTTGGACTTTGTTGGGAAATATAACACCGAACCAGAAAAAGAAACAAGTCACGACCAGGTGTTTGGAAAAATACAAATAATCTTTATTAAAGTCAATTAGACACATGGAGACAACGTATAACACTTAGACACCAGCGAAACGCGCGTTGGGTTAAGCAGAGGTCCCCCTCCTGGTCCTGATCTCCTATTCATCTTCTTATACGCAAGTGTAGGTATACTACTTTGCATGTTGTTTTTACTTAGATTGCACTTTATATATATTCTCTATACTTATTTATGTGTTCATCTGTGAAAAGCGTACCTTGCCTAGTACCTGCTCATTAATATGTACTCATGCACTTTAGCCATATATAGGTTGTGTCAGACCATTTTTACATCTGGGGGGCTACTCTGCTTTTACGTTCGGATTCCGTTTGTGTTCGAGGGTCCATGGCATTTTATTATGTCTAAGTGTTATACGTTGTCTCCATGTGTCTAATTGACTTTAATAAAGATTATTTGTATTTTTCCAAACACCTGGTCGTGACTTGTTTCTTTTTCTGGTTCAGCTTAAATTAGTCACTAGGACCACTAGTATCATTCGGGGTATTGTTCGGTTTGCTAAATATAACACCGAGTAAAAATCTATGCTTGAGAACCATTTTCTTGATAAAAATGACTGACTAAATCCAACAATGCCAGGGGGACAATCCCTATTTTTTCCTGATACCTTCCCTAAATATGAACGTCTTGACACTACGTTTCAGTTCGGAACCAAGGCTGCAGCACCTTTTGGAGAAACACGCATATGGATGTTGTTCTCCCAGCACAACAATACCAGGTCAGCACAACTGATCACCTAATTGTTTTTTCTTCCTTTACTAGTTGATGCACTATGTGCGCTCTGTGTACTTCTTCTTCCCCCATTTAGTTACAAGTGTTATCATTAACCTTTTCACTTCCATAGATCGCCAGAGATGTTATAATTAGCCTCTAACTGCACTAGCCCACCAGGGATGTTATGGGTAACCATTTCACTACCATAGACCACCAGGGATAAAACCATGAACCTTAGATTACAAAAGATGTTACCATTATCCTTCACTACCCTAGACCACCAGGGATATTACCCATCTCTGCAGGATAAATTAAGACTACCTGAACATTTCCCAGAGTAATAACAGAAAAAATTATATATTACTACAAACATTATTTTAAATATGAGAAGATGTATGTGGCAGGTTTGCTGGTTGTCACTAAGCTTACTCAGAAATAGAATTATAGACATATTTTTATTGGATGTTTTATATTTTTTGTGAAAGTGTCAGACTGATTGCCACATTGAACAGATAGGTCTATGTACTGTCTGGAGCTCTCTAAAGTCAGCATGAACAGTGAAAAGAAGCATGTATATTCATTGACTATTAATTTTGTTTCTACAAACAAGGGCATGCAGAACATCATAAACAATGACCTCTGAATTTGTTTATTGTTACACAAACTAAACTCTCTGTAACAAGCAGCCCACTCACAGAGGTGACCTTTAAGATTTTGGCTATTTTGGAAACCTACACAAAAAGTGACAAAGAAACTCTCAGATAACAGGAAATCAAATATTTCTACATTTTGTCCTAAGAAAAGCTATACAAAATAAACAAATATTATGTTTTCTTGCTCTAACTTTAAAAAAGATAATATGTCTGTCTTTAGCACCGATAAAAGTATTTATTTTATAAATAATTAACTTAAATTCGGCATATAAGTTAAATGGAAAGTGTTGTGGGCATGCTCTGTACCAAGTGCACAGAGTCACAAGAAGGAGGCGAGTTGTTCCATCTATTGCCAAAAGTGTGATCTTGCGTTAACCACATTGTGGTTTTTGAACTTCTTTATTTGCAAGTTGTTCTTTGAATTGTTTATTATGCTTTTCTTTGCCTCTTGAGTATTCTTTACTTGTTACAGCTCTTGAGTTCTCCACATCCATGCATTTTAATTGTATGTCTTATTTTAGGTCCTGATGGCCAACATGTTTTTATGTATATTTAATAAAGTATTGCCATTATTACAAGTCATACTTGTGTACTTGGTGTTTGGTTTTGTCACTTTTTGGGATGTGTGATATGTCCACACATACAGTTATGGGTATTCATCCAGGACCCAGGAAAGGTAAGTATAATAATTGCTTTGCTTTTTTATGTGTTATTAATTTATTTTTTGTGTTTACGTTTTTTTACATTGATGATGGCGGGGGTTTTTATTCTCAATATAATGGTTAACGAGGATTGTGTGTGTTTTTCATTTCAATAAAATAAAAATTCAATGTATTTTTTTTTCTATCTTTGTTACTACTGCCATAGTAATGGCCGCTGGCTGATTGACAGCGTCCATTGCTAAGGCGAGGCCTAGTGTTAGCAGGTGAAAAGGCTAACACTAACCCCCCATTATTACCCTGGTACCCACCATCACCAGGGGTGCCGGGAAGAGCCAGGTATGATGCAGTTTGCCAACCACCTGTAGTGACGGTTTTGTACTGGGGCGGCCACAGGCTGGTGCTATTAGGCTAGGAAAGTCCAAAAACCGTGGCTCTTCCCATTATGGTAACACCAACCTGTTGCTGCTATGTTGTATCTGTCTGGTTATGAATAACCACATTTTTTTTTTGTTTTTTTCCAATTATTATTATTTTATTTTTTTTAAACACACAAGTTTTAATAACTAGACAGATACAACATAGCAGCAGCAGGCTAGCATTGCCAGGGTGGAAAGGGCCATGGTTTTTCTAGCACTCTATCAGATGCACATGCTAGTGCAATCCCAACGTTTTTTGGACCCATACTTTTGAGCAAAACTTTGGGCCCATACTGTTCCAATGATCAGGGCCCTCATGAAATCTCATAAAAAGGGGTGTAGATAATCTACCCCTCCTCTCCTGTAGAGAGTGCCCCACACAGTGCCCCCTGTAAATAGTGTCACACCCCTAATTAATGGTGTCATACACAGCCCCCTGTAGATAATACCACACAAAGTCCCCCTGTAGATAGTGCCCCACACAGCCCCCTGTAGATAGTACCACACACAGCCCCCTGTAAATAGTGCCACCACAGCCCTCCTTGTAGATGGTGCCACACACCACAGACCCCTTGTAGATAGTGCCCCACACACAGCCCTCTGTAGATGGTGCCACACACAGCCCTTCTTGTAGATGGTGCCACACACAGCTCCCCTTGCAGATGGTGCCACACATAGTCCCCTTGTAGATGGTTCCACACACTGCCCCTCTTGTGGATGGTGCCAAACACAGCCCCCTGAAGATTGTGCCACACAAAGCATCCTGTAGACGGTGCCACACAAAGCCTCTTGTAGGTGGTGCCACACACAGCCTCCCTTGTAAAAAGTGCCGCACATCCCCCTGTTGTAGATTGTGCCACACAGTCCCACAAACAAATAAAACATTTTTTACTAACCTACTGTAGCCCTGTTCCCGTGACGGGAAGAGCTGCTCCACAGCCTCGAAATGCCGAGACGGGACCCTTGCGTAGGCTGGCATCATCTAGTGACGTCATCACGCCGGCCTGTGTGGGGATTCTGTCCCAGCGTCTTATAGGCTGCAGGCCGGTAACCTAGTGAATGGCGGGGCAGGGAGCTGCTCCACCATAGTATTCAATTGTATGTGCGTCCTGAGAATACAATTCTTTTGTGCCGGGCGGCACCGGCACCCTCATGCCACGGGCTCTATAGTGGCTGAGCAACTGTCGGATGTGGCCCTGAACTTTAATTGCCCCTGTCACATGCTGGACAACACAGGTTGTACAAGCAATGTAGAGCTTTTCCCTGTTGCAGCACAAAATGTTCACTTAACTATATTAGAAAGTGGATAAAATAATGGAAAAGAGAATTTCATTATTAACATAGTGGAATTGTAAATGGATGCACAGATATCGGAACACAAATTGAAACATGAAAATGTTGTCTCCTAACAATATAATAGAATAAATCGAATTCCAGTGCAGCGCCTTAGGCTTCTTTTGGAACTAGAAATCCATGTTTTACTTGGATGTATCAGGGCAGCAGGAAGCAACTATTTGAAATGGCATTTACTATGAATGCGGACGCCACATGAATTCCTTTTTTATTATTTTGTCTTTGGAATCTTAGCTCTTAAGTGTCATTCATTTTTTTTTCTCTTCTCTACTGTCCTTACCATCCCTCAAATTGGAAATTTTACACAATGGTGGCTTTCTCCAATCTGCAAACTGACTCTAAACATTACTTCTGTCATTGGAAGCTTCCTTACATTCAACAATCCTATTTGTTTTTTCTTTCCACAATGGAACAACTAATGCATACATCGGTGCAGAGAAATCATGAATGGGCTCTCACACTACTATATTCTCCTTCTTTCTTATAACTTATCTATTTAGCAAATCCATTTTGAAATAGCCTTTTAGATCATTTTGAGTTAATAGAGGGAGATCTCCGAATTCAGGACCCTCAACTATTAGCTAGAGCGTATAGCAAATACAAAATGTATCTCTTGTACTGGAGGACCATGCATATGCGTGAAGACAGCACATTGATTTCAATGATTTCCATTGCTGTGGTGTAGGAGCACACTTGAAGCTGGCTTTCCCTATTTAAATATGACTGAGTTTTAGTACTTTGCACAGCAATAGGACAGTAGTGGCACTGTGCAGAGAAAATGCTTAGGGTCATTGGCCTCTTCGTTCTTATGATCTACGGGTTTCCGTGCAGTCTGACCTTCATGATCAGCAAGTGAAGGCATATCATAGTGATTTGCCATCACATATTAAGATGTTTAAACATCTTTAGTACTTATATCATCATTCAATTAAATAGTGAAATAAACATATTAATTTACATCCCCTGAACAAAATTTAAATAGCCAAAACTTCCTAAACAGCAGTTATTTTTATGATAGTGTTACGATTAGCAACAGGACTGCTGCTAATCAATGATTTATGTTATCTCTGTGTTTGGGCAATGCCTTTGGTCTAAGTCTGGAATTGGTCATCATTTAGCAATGCCTGGTTATCAGGGTGTACTGATCTTTTTTTCCACTTGAGACATTGGGTGCCATTGTGAAAGTACCTACCTATACTATTTGTAGTGCCGACGGCCGCTGACCACTGCCATCTCCCATCCCTTGTCTTACCTTAACTCAATGCCGGCGCCTCCCTTTTTTCCCCCGGAGACATCGTTCTGCTACCTGGCCCTAGCTCCCGTGCAATCTGAAGGGGCAGCACGCACACAACTAAAAGTTTCTCAGCCTATCCCTGTACAGCCTATCCCTGGGCTATACAGTCTGACCTACCCTCTGCCATAGTGCCTGAGCAATGTCGTTTCTTCCCAGTTTTTGTCTTGCAAATGGTTCCTAGCTGTATCCTGTATCCCGTATCCTGAATCCCGTATCTCTGTCCGGTGCCTGTTCTAAGTCAAGTGTTTGTGACGACTTTACCATCTGTGTCCGGTGCTCGAGCCAAGTCCAGTGTCTGTGACAACTGCACTACTCCTTCCTGGTGTCCTAGCCAAGTGCAGTATCCGTGACGTCTGCACTACTCCTGCCTTGTGTCCTAGCCAAGTCCAGTGTCCGAGGCGACTGCACTACTCCTGTCCGGTGTCCTAGCCAATTCCAGTGTCTGAGATGACTGCACTACTCCTGTCCGGTGTCCTAGCCTAGTCCAGTGTCCATGACGACTGCACTACTCCTGCCTGGTGTCCTAGCCAAGTCAAGTGTCAGAGACGACTGCACTACCCCTGGTGGAGTTCCATAGTTCTGCATAAGCCTGCTTCCTCTGATTGTCTGGCTCAAACCCACTTCTGACTATCCAGGTTCTTTTACAACACCGAATGCCATTGACTTAGTTGATCAGCAGCTGCTCCGTTACGGCGGAGTGACCCAGTGGGTCCACATACCTGCTAGTTGTTACACTAATACACTTGATTAAGCATGATAATTCATAACTGAAAAATGCCCTAAAAGGGGTTTTCTGGATCTTATTATTGATTGTCAATCCATAGGGTAGGCCCACAATATTTGATCGGTGTGGGGCCATATTCCGACACCCCCGGTAGTGTCTGTGCCTGTTACTGCCACTTGCTACAGCTCAGTCCCATTCCAGTGTGTGACACTTAGCTGCAGTAGCAGTCACAGCCACATACATATGTGCGGTGCTGTACATGTGCAAACTAAGACGGGGATAGCTCCTTCATTTAGTTAATTGTCGGGGGTGTCGAGAGATGAAACCCCACCGACCAACTATATATTCTGAAGATGGGCCATAAATATTAAAGTCACAAAAAGCGTGTCACAGAGTAAACAAATACAGTACAAATCTTGTATACCTATTTATGTTTAAAATATATAATGACAGTATGCATATTATTTACAATATACAACTAAGTAGAATCTCATTGGAGTTTATCAAAATAAAAATGTGTTAAACTAAAAACTGTCTCGCATACTTTATCAATATTATAAGGAGACATTGCCAAGACATGTCCTGCTATGCTTAACTTCTTTTGCCAGAAACTTACTACGCCCCAATTACCCTTAAAGAGCATAAAAGGAGGATAAACTATTCCTTTGATGTATTCTTCCAAATTTCCTTTTAAATAAAATCTGACAAATATACATTTTTTTTTTTAATCTTATAATACGTGCCTTCTGACAGCCAACATTCTGTGCAGAAGAAAGTAAGATGTATAGGTAATAAAATAATGATTACCTATTGGCATAAGAAAAAGTATTGAGAAAGTATGTAATTACATGATATGAACATTGCATGACGCTTTATTCCACTACTAGGTATGCTTGTACTGTATTCAATACCTTATTTATGTGTCTTCTAACAAAGATATCATAATAATGGAATATATAGTATCTTATGTATTAATTCTAGAAAAATTTATCTTAATCACCTTGAATTTTAAACCTAACAATTCAAGATTTTCAAATATTAAAAAATGTAAATATAAAAAATAGCTTTGAAAATAATCCTAGGCTCTATACTGTAAATCGCAAACCAGCTTTTAATATTTGTTGCACAAATGCTTCTGAATACTAATTATCCCTTAGGGTCGTTTTGAAGACAACCCCTTTTTAAAGAGAAGCTGACCCAGCGGTAAGCTGATTGTCATGACTCCTGGCCATCAGATGTTTTCACTGGAGGAAGCCGCAACTGTCCAGACATATCTGTTGCAGCGGCCGTATTACATGGTAGCTATTCAAATAAATGATCGACCGTGTAACAACAGATAAGAGCCTCGTGCTCACCAGTGCGAGGGAGGACCCCCATCTATGACAACCAGATGCTCTAATTGGATGCATGGAAAGGGAGTGTCTTTATGAAGTAACCCATTTAAAAAAGAAATGTCCCTAAAAAAGGCACTCATGGGTGCCTTTTCCGACCTCTGACTTGTTCAATTTACTTTCCAACTGCTTAAAATAGAAAGTATACTCAGATAACAGAAGCTATCGTAAGTAAAAAAACAACCCAACAAATGGTTACTAAGGTAGATAAAAAATAAATAAAAAACAGAAGATGGAATGTCAACATATTACTATGCATTTTTTAACTCACTTGATCTACTATAACTTTTAGTCTACCCATTTTGCCTACAAGTAAGGGCCCGTGCACATGGTAATGCCTTGTGAATAGATCCCATATGGGCGTACACTTATATAGTTTTTAAGCGTCTACAATGCTTCTAGAGGAGACTACTTCCATAACCATGGCACAAATTTTTTTTTCATCGATTCTCATGAAATATGTCAGAACCCCACCCCCCCATGTGCTTTTTTGTGAAATTACAGACATGTAGATGTAAGTTATGGGGCCATAGAATTCTTTGGGTAATGTTTTATGGTGCATCATATGGAATCCTTGAGAAAAAGATTTCCATGTGCATCTCTATGTTTTTGGCGTCACGTAGAGGTATCGTATGGGCCATAATATGGCCATTTGCATGGGGCCTAAGTATGAATTTACACGCAGCAGATTTTGCTGCAGAAATTTCCATACGGGGTTGTTTCTGCAGCAGGTGCATGGATTTTTCCAAGTTCCATTCAGATGAACGGAACTGATTTTCATTTGCAAAATATTTCTGCAATAAATTCTGCCGCGTTTGAATGCGCCCTTACTCTAGGAAACCCTTCTCTTTGAAAATGGTTCTCCTTTTTTGCTTTGTCTGTAGCTCTAATACTAAATAATGTGATACATTCACTATAAGATTTGTTGCTTTATTTAAGAAACTGGAGAGGTGCCACTCCTACAGAAAAGTCCTAGGGCTATGTAAAAAAAAGAAAAAAGAAAAACACAACTATGGAAGAAGCAGTGATGCTTGTCAGTAGTCTCCAGAATAAATGTGAATGTTGTGATATTTAGGTATTGACTTCCTTTTTAGTCTACTATGGTGTGTATATGAAATGCATGTAAACATACATAGGTCAGGTTTCAGACAAGCATCTTATATTAACACTTTTACTTATATACATTTCAGCAATTTTCCAATCTGTTGTGTATTGCCTTCAGTGTTAAATGTTTTTTTTAATGCAATACAGATTGAACAATTTATGCAAAAGAAAAATAAATGCATTCTTTTATTTTACCCCTTAAGGACAGAGCAAATTTTTTACATTTCCCTCTTTGCATCCCGACGCTCATAACTCTTTTATTTTTTGTCGACGTAGTTGTATGAGACTTTGCTTTTTGCGGGACGAGTTGTACTTTATGTAGGTACCATTTTTTGGTACAAATACATTATCGTTTAATTTCTATAAATTTTTATTTTGGCGAAAATGCAGATAAAAAGCAGTTGCGCAGCAGTTTTAATACATTTTTTTTTTTACACCATACACCGATCATCATAAATAATGTTATACATTTGTTGTACAGGTTGTTACGGTTGGGGCGATACCAAATATGTCTATATTATTTCCTGTTTTGGGACTTATATTTTAAAAAGTTTATTTACTATAAAAAATGTGTGTTTCTGTGTATTTTTTTTACTTTTTATTTATTTATTTATCATTAATTTTTTTTTACATTCATTTAACTTTTTTTTTTTAATCCCATAAAGGGATTTGTCATTTTGATTTTTATTTTGTAACTGTAATGTACTGGCATAGATCTATATGCCAGTACATTAGCCTGTTACTGATTGTACACAGGCAGTTGTTAGGGCATACCTCAGTATGCCCTAACAACAGGAAATATGTTCAGACAGCCCTGGGGTCCTTCAATGGACCCTGGGCTGTCTGGTCATACAAGTTGTGGGCTTTGATCGCGTCACAGTTATCTTCTGTGACGCGATCCATGTGCAGTCCCCCCTCTTTGAACGCCGCGATCAGCTTTCAACGCGGCGTTCAAAGGGTTAACGGCGGAGAGAAGATGTTTCTCTCCTCTCCGCTGTCAGAGCATGGCCGTGGCTGTGTATTACAGCCGTTGCCCCGCTCTCGATCGTACGCAGAGACGGCTGTCACACAGGAAGAGTATGCTCGTCCTAATGCACGAAGTGCTCGCCGCTCAGGACGAGCATACTCGTCCTGTGTCGGCAACCAGTTAATTAATCCTTTCTACTCACAAATACATCCCACTCTTCCAGTCCCTACTGCGCAAAGGTCCCTAACAAGGTGCCTCACTATCACAGTTTGTGGGTATGTGGACCCACTAGGCCACACCGCCGTAGCAGGGAGGCAGCTGGCCAAACAACAGGGAACCCCAGCAATACAAAGTCCCGCACAAGGGTAACTGGATAGTCCAGACAGTGGCCTCATCTCTGACACGGATGGAGGTGGGTGCAGCAGGTAGTGCCAAACGTGGCAGATGACAGCAGTTGCCGCAGGTTGCGCCAGACGTGGCAAATCACCCTGGATGTGGAAGATGATAATGGACGTGGCAGATGACACAGGACGTGGCAGATGACACAGGACATGGCAAACGACAGCAGGTGCAGTAGACAGGACTCCAACACTAGTAGGCACAGGAACAAGAACACAGCCCGGGATACAGGTACAGGTAACGGCACAGGTAACAACTTGAGCGGGAAACACTAAGGGATCATTTGCAAGACAAACTTGGGAAACACTAACAACGCTCAGACAAGGATCAGGGGCCTTCTTATAGTCCAGGAAATCATGTGAGTTGATGATGATGATTGTGTTCATGTGCGCGTGCTGGCCCTTTAAGGGCATGACCAGACGTGGGGTATTTCTTCCGGCACTGTCCGCATCAATGCCGCACATAATCTGTGTTGCAGATTCTGTTGCAGCTCTGCCTAAAATGGGCATTAAATTGATGCAGACTAGCCGTTGCGTATTGAGGTGAAAGTACTTTCCTTCTCTCTATCAGTGCAGGATAGGGAGAAGGGACAGCCCTTTCCCTAGTAAAAGTAAAAGAAATTCATACTTACCCGGCCGTTGTCTTGGTGACGCGTCCCTCTTTCAACACCATGTCACTTGGACTGAAACGTTATCCCGGGAGGCCGGGCTGGAGGAAGAAGCAGGGAGTTCTCGGTAAGTAGGAACTTTTTTTTTTACAGGTTGATGTATATTGTGATCGGAAGTTACTGTCCTGGGTGCTGAAACAGTTACTGCCGATCATTTAACTCTTTCAGCACCCTGGACAGTGACTATCTCCTGACGTCGCCTAGCAACGCTCCCGTAATTACGGGTGCACATACGTAGTCACCCGTAATTACGGGAGCCCCATTGACTTCTTTGGGCCTGCCCGTGCCGTAATAACGGCCCGTGATTACGGCCGTTTTTACGTTAGTATGCATGGGGCCTCAGTCTGGCTGTAGACCTAGAAATACATAGGTCCAGCCAGAATGAAGAAATGTCATATTCGTAAAACAAATAATCTATGCAACACACATAACATCTGCGGACTTCATTGCGGAATTTTGACTCTCCATTGAAGTCAATGGAGAAATTCCGCAATGAGTCCGCAACAAGTCCGCTACACGTCCTCAACAACCAGTGTATGCTGCGGACACCAAATTCCGCACCGCAGCCTATGGTCCGAAGCGTAGTTTTCCGCAACGTGTTAACGAACCTCACTAAAAAGCTGTGGAAAGCAATGGAGAAACGTGTATGCTGCGGATTTCCGCAGCGGACTGTCCGCAGCGTAATTCCAGAGCAATTCTGCCACGTCTGGTCATGCCCTAAGAGCGGGCACGAGCGTGCGCGCCCACCCTACGAGACACAGCGGACTCGAGCGGAAGTGAGTGCTGGCCTCTCCTAGGAAAGCGATGAGGACCAGCGCTCACAGATCCATGGCTGCGAGCGTCGGGAGGTGAGTTAACCCGACGGCCCACGGCCATGGATGCTACACTCAACAGCAACATGGCATGGAGTTAGGCTAGGAATGGTGCCTTACTCCATATTTTGCCGCATTAAAATGACAATTGTACCAAAATAAATATTAACCCTGCTGGCAAACCAGGATGGCCTCCTCCAAGGGCCTTTGAAAACGTCAGGCATCCCTAATAAGCTGCCAATGTTGAGATGCAGATATATGTTTACTGCTTTGCTGATGTGTTACAGGCGGTAATGATTGTATGAGCAGTGCTGAGCTTTTAATCTGCCCAGCATGTGGAGCATGTAGTTCCACCCTACATCACACGAGAGTCAATAATGTAGAAGGTCGTTCTGAACCTTTTGGTCCTTGAGATTATGGGTGCACAACCTTACCTGTCATATAATTCACATTGTTACATATCTACTTAGGTTGAAAAAAGACACATGTCCTTCAAGTTCAACCTCGAATCAATTATACATTATTCATAGCTAACTATTTAACTTACTAGATAAGCATCTTGGCCTTTTTTAAATGCTGTCATTGTATCTTCCATTATTGCCACTTGGGGTTGGGCATTTCATAGCTTGACTACTCTAAGTTTTATCTTTGATTTTAAGTACGATTTATTGTCGCATGACACCTGAAAATACACATATGAAAAAGTGGTGTGTGAAAGGCAGATGAAAACAGCCACAGAACCGCATTTATAACTAGACTGACTATGACCAAGTAGACCAAAAAATACATATTTTGACCTTGTGGTTACTGGTAGGCTAAGCAAATTTCCCGAAATTTTTTTCTGGTACGATTTGATCCTATCTGAATTGAAAGTGTGTTGATAACCCGGAGAACTTGTTTGACTTTCTGAGACTGTAGGACTGTAGCCAGCATGTAATTTAAAAAGGACAGCAACACATATGTGTAGAGGCGGGGATATCTGCAGTGCATTTTGGGGAGCTCATCGCCGGCTACCATTTTGCCGCGATTCGTGTGCCACAAACCCCAAAAGTTTTGGAATTTACCAAATCCGAAACTTATTGGAAGTTCAAACCAAATTAGTGTAGAATCGATTCACTCATCTCTGTTACTGCTCTGTGTGTCAATGCTAATGTGTATGTGGATAGAAACAGAGAAATCCAGGGGCTGGCACAGTTTTATTATAAAAAAGTGAATGATGTTTTGAGTGAAAGCACCATTAAATAAGAACGAAGACTCAACGGACTTGACCATCACCAACAACCTAGTCAGATAGAGATGTCAGCAGATGGCTGGTGGTGTACAATTGCTTACAGGCAGAGATCGATGATGGCATCATCCGATTCATTACCAGAGTAGCATTCAAATCAATGGCACCACTCAGTAGCCCTAACAGAAACTGAAGTAAGAGTAACAGCAGTGGCATCAACAGAATGTGAGGATGATGATAAAGTACCCATATTGACCAGAGAATCAGAACTGAACTACTGAATGTGGACAAGGAAGTGGAAGCGGGAGACTAAAGGTTTTTATTTTCTCCTATACAATGCTGTGATAAGGGCACATGTGAGAGAACAAGGCAGTTATGTTCAAAGGTGTCCTCGTAAACTAAGCTATACATTACATAACCTACAAATGGTAGATTTACGGAAAGGTTTCCCTTCCTTCTTCTGATGCAATCCTGATGATAGTTGATAGTGAGAAAAAAAATCAAAAGTCTCTAGTTAACAATAAAGCGAAAAACCCACTAAAATTCATATATATATTTCTTACAAAATGCGGAATGATGATTTGCCATTATTTTTTCCTCTATATACATAATTTTTTTTGTATTGTTTATAATATATTTTCTTATGTAAAGGAGCAGCTGCATTGTTCAAAATTGACTAAACTATGAAAAGTAATTTCTAATTCTATGACTATTTGTTCTACACAACAGTATCTTAGTACATACCCAATAAAATGGTTTTGATATATCCCAGATGTTTTGCAATGTGACGTGTTTATAGACATTAAACATCTTTATTGCACGTGCTGTCCACCAGCACATATGGTACGCACCTGCATTCTACATTCTGCAGAAGAAGATACTGGTTATAGAAAAGTCTACTGAAATTTACTATATCCACCTTGTTCCTTTCAAAACTGTATCTTGTTGTGACAAAGAAAGTTACTCAGCACCTCCTAATAAGTTGAAATAAATGGGCAGGTGCAAGTCTGTTGTGACAGCAATGCAATAGCAAACAAACACCAAAATGAAGCAGCACTCTGTGAGATATATGTAGATGCTGAAAATGTCTAATTTTAAATGACATTACTGCTATATTTCCTATAGTTATAAATGTGAGGTTCTTAGCGCACATTTTGATCAAATTGTGTGAAACATCCTGCCACGACAAGGCAATCTCTATACAATATATACCTGTACAATAAAAGGAAGCAGTCACCACTCTCAAAAGTAAAATGCAAAAGACTAGATAGTCAGCACCTCCTAACATAAATGGGCAGGTGCAAGTCTGTTGTGACTGCAATGCAAGGCAAACAAACCCAAACATACAGAAGAACTCTGGGGGTACTAAGATATGCGTAAACATTCAATATATGAATTTATTCAAATTACATTATACTTATAAATGGGAGGTTGTTAGCGCTCAGTTTGATTCAATTGTGTGGACCCCTCTGCCACGACAAAGCAACCTCATACAGAGGGTCCTTACACTAAGCATTATAACTGTACAACAGAAGACAAACTTGTTTCTTGGCCCTTTGTCTACAAAATATATATTTAGGAATTAGTTGTAGCCTGCTCTTTGACAGATTGGAGGAACACACGACCAAGATGGACTGTTGATGGTGGTAGCAGCCTCCTTCTTGGTTTCCATCTGTCCAAAATATTTTAGTGCAGATTGTAATTGGTTCCTATCCATCCTGAGTACTTTTTAAATGCCCGGGTCCAAAGAAAAGGTAAGTCTCCTGTTATACAGGTATATTGTTAGTTATGGGGTAAGGTGTCTGTTTCTGTCATGGGTGAATACTAGCTGTGTAATGGAGGCATTGAGACTTTATATGGGAATTGTGATGTCTGTGTCATGGGAATGACTCTAGATTTCATATGGGATGACACTGTGACTAGATATAATATAAGGATTTTGTGGCTAGATTTTATATGTTATTGAGCAGCTGGCTCTGTTATGGGGACACTCGCTGTGTACAGTTACTGCCTATGACAATGGTCAATTATGCAAATTGGGTATCTGAAAAAGATGGTCATCTAAAAAAATGTCAGTGGCACACAAAGCGTTGCATTGTGGGTATGATAGATACAGTAGATAGACAAAATGTCAAGTGACTTTTTATCCTGTTTAAATGAAAAAAATATATAATATTAATATTGTTTATATAGTGCAATCAACTTCACAGTACAATATTGGGGCAACACATAATAAATTCATGCACAAATTAAATAAATACACCAAATACAGTATAATGATAAGATTCACAAATGCATTCATCACTACGTTACAATTTTTATTCATTTGTCATTTCGTTAAAAGTACAGTGGTCCCTCAAGTTACAATGGCCTCAGGCTACAATATTTTCAACATACAATGGTCTTTACTGGGTCATTGTAACTTGAAACCACATTCAACATACAACTCCCCAAAAGGTCTGGATCTCGGGCCCGTGTGATTGGCTAGAAGATCCAGCCAATCAGAATGCACATTTTACTGGTAAAACACCTGTTGTAATGCAATGCATGCCCTGATTGGCTGTCTAGTAGCACCTCTCTACAGTACAGTACTACATGTCCTGTACTGCGCTTTACCTGCGCCAGGATGAGTTGCTCTTTGGACACCACGTGAGGATGGCTCCATGTTATATTTCTGGTACACTGTGTACTGTACAGTCTCCTGAAGAAGCTTCTATCCTCATCGTAGAAAGTGATTTACAGCCTCCAGCAGCTACAGTATTGCTGACTTTTCTATGTGAGAACTTGCTTTATCTGTATTAGTTAAAGAGGCTCTGTCACCAGATTATAAGTGCCCTATCTCCTATATAATCTGATTGGTGCTATAATGTAGATAACTGCAGTGGTTTTTATTTTGAAAAAAGATAATTTTTGAGCAAGTTATCAGCTAGTTTAGGTTTATGCTAATTAGTTTCTTAAAGACCAACTGAGCGTGTTTTTACTTTTTACCAACTGGGTGTTGTACAGAGGAGTGTATGCGGCTGACCAATCAGTGTCCTACACTTCTCATTGTTCCAGCCCAGCATAATCCACAGCACAGTGTGATTGTGCAGTGAAAGAAGTAAACACGCCCAGTTGCTTAACCCCTTGCGTACCTTCGCCGTAATAGTACGTCGCTGGCCGCTTATTCCAGCGTACCTTCGCCGTACTATTACGGCGCAGGAATAAACTGTCACTATGTGAAATCACAGAGTGACATAACAGCGGCGGCAGCTGTCATTGACAGCTAACCGTCTCTGCTACCGGCCTGGGGACCAATTAGCAGTCCCCAATGCCGGCGATTGCTGTGATTGGTCAGTCTCTGAAGACTGACCAATCACAGCCGTCTGTGACGTCGTCTGCAGGAGAAAGCTCCTGTCACTTTCTCTGATCTCCTCACTTCTGTGAGATACGTGAGGAGATCAGAGAAAGCGGTGTAAATAAAACAAAACACTATTTTTATTAACCCCTTCCCGAAAATGGGCGTATAGTAACGCCCTGAGGATGAAGCGGGCACAGGAGCTGTGCTCGCTCCATCTTCATCGGATGTCGGCTGTAATATACAGCCGACATCCCACTGCAACTACAGCGATCACTGTCCTCTCCGATCGCTGTAGTTTAACCCCTTAAATGCCGCTGTCAATAGCGACAGCGGCATTTAAGTGATTGATACAGAGGGAGGGGGCTCCCTCTGCACCCCATTGCCCCCCCCACGAAAAATTGCGGGGTTCTGATGGTTGCAATGGCAACCAGGAAGCCTAGCAACGGCTTCCCGGTTGCCAGGTACGGTAGCCTATTAGGTCCTGCCCAAGGCAGGACGTAATAGGCTCAACTGTCAGTTGTAAAGTGACAGTTACAATACACTGCACTACATCAGTACATACAGAAGTAGTGCAGTGTATTGTGCAGGGGATCAGAAGATCAGATCTTCCAGTCCCCTAGTATGTGTAAAATAAAAAGTGAAAAAAAAGTTAAAAAAAAGTTTTAGATAAATAAATAAATACAAGTTTTACGTAATAAAAACAATAATCGCCTTGTTTCCCTGATCAAGCCCTTTATAATTAGAAAAAAAATGAAAAAAAAGACAAAAACTAGACATAATAGGTATCGCCGCGTTCGTATTGGCCTGACCTAAAAAAATATCATATTATTTATCCCGCACGGTGAACACCGTAAAAAAAATACCATAAAAAACAATGGCAGAATTTCCTTTTTTGGTCACGTTGTTTCCAAAAAAATGGAATAAAAAGTGATCAAAAAGTCGCGCGTAGCCAAACATGGTACCAATAAAAACTACAGTGTGTCACGCAAAAAACAAGCCCTCACAAAGCTCCGTCGACAAAAAAATAAAAAAGTTATGGCTCTCAGGACATGGTGACACTAAAACATTTTATTTAGAAAAAAGTGTTTTGATTCTGTAACAGTAGTAAAACATATAAAAACTATATAAATTTGGTATTGCCATAATCGTATCAAACCGCAGAATAAAGTAAACATGTTGTTTATACTGCAACAAAATTATAAAAAAAATAGTGAAAGAATTTCTGGTATTTGGTCTCCTCACCTCAGAAAAAATGGAATAAAAACTGATCAAATTATCGCATGTACCCCAAAATGATACTAATAAAAACGACAGCTCGTTCCATGAAAATCAAGCACTCACATAGCTCGTCAACGGAAAAATAAAAAGTTCTGACTCTTGGAACGCAATAATGCAAAACGGCGGCCCAGACTAATTTATGTGTGCAGCAGTTCTTCACCTAAAACACCACGTCATCATTTGCAGCCCCCATTGGTAGACCCTGTAAATGCAGCGAAAACTATGACATTTTGGGGTCTGTGCTACATATGGGGCTAGTGAAGAAGTCAAAGATTAGGCAATACTGGAGTGCGGATATTTTGTACAACACCACAGACACCCTTTAGAAGTGCGACTCCTACACCCAAAAATCCAGCCTGTGCATGAAGGATTGGTTCAAAGCGTATGTCACTATCCAGGGATAATTAATTTTATTATTCATTCTCCTATTATGACCTATTGCACTCCGCCCAGCTTACATATACCCTGATGTACTCCACATAGCTTACATATACCCTGATGTACTCCGCACAGTTTACATATACCCTGATACACTCCGCCCAGCAAACATATACCCTGATGAACTCCGCCCAGCTTACATATACCCTGATGTACTCCGCCCAGCTTACATATACCCTGATGTACTCCGCCCAGCTTACATATGCCCTGATGTACTCCGCCCAGCTTACATATGCCCTGATGTACTCCGCCCAGCTTACATATACCCTGATGTACTCTGCACAGTTTACATATATCCTGATGTACTCCGCGCATCTTACATATACCCTGATGTACTCCGCCCAGCTTACATATACCCTGATGTACTCCGCACAGCTTACATATACCCTGATACACTCCGCCCAGCTTACATATGCCCCCACATTATAAACTGAAACACCAGTAAAACACTAAACAAAACTACTACCAAGCAAAATCTGCGCTCCAAAAGCCAAATGGCGCTCCTTCTGGGCCTGGCAGTGTTCCCAAACAGCAGTTAATGACCACATATGGGGTATTACCGTACTCTGGAGAACCGCTTAACAATTTATGGGGCGTATGTCTCCAGTGGTACAAGCTGGGCCCAACGCATTGGGCACTGAAATAGCATATATGTGGAAAATGTAAATTTTCAATCTGCAACATCCACTGTGCACTAATTTCTGCAAAACCTTTGGGGGTCAAAATGCTCACTACACTTCTAGATGAATTCCTTGAGGGGTGTAGTTTCCTAAATGGGGTCACTTCTCGGGAGTTTTCACTGTACTGGTACCTCAGCGCAATGCAACATGGCGTCAAAAACAAATTTTGTAAAATCTCCACTCCAAAAACGAAATTGCACTTTCTCCGTTTAGACCCTTGCCGTATGTCCAAATAGCCGTTTACAACCACATATGGGGTATTTCCGTAATCAGGAGAAATTGTGTAACACATTTTGGGGTGTCTTTTCTCCTGTATTCCTTGTGGAAATGAAAAATTCTGAGCTAAAGCTACAGGTTATTGGAAAAAAAAAATGTTTTCATTTTCACGGACCAATTCTAATAAAATCTATAAAACACCTGAGGGCTCAAAATGCTCACTACACCTCTAATTTAATTATTTCAGGGCTATAGTCTCCAAATTGGGATCACATCTGGGGAATTTCTACTGTACTGGTACTTCAGGGACTCTGCAAATGCGACATGGCCCCCAGAAACCAATTCAGCAAAATCTGAGCTGCAAAATCCAAATGGTGCTCCGTCCCTTCTGAGCCCTGCCGTGGGTCCAAACAGCAGTTTATTACCACATAATGGGGTATTACCGTAATCAGGAGAAATTGCTTTACAAATGTTGAGGTGCTTTTTCTCCTTTATTCCTTATAAAAATTAGAAAATTCTGTGTTTTTTCCAAAAAAAAGTCTCTTTTCATCTTCACAGACTAATTCCAATAAATTCAGCAAAAAACCTGTGGGGTCAAAATGCTAACTATACCACTAGAAAAATTCCTTGAGGGGTATAGTTTCCAAAATGGGGTCACTTTTGGGGGAATTCCACTGTTTAGGTCCCTCCAGGGCGTTGCAAACGTGACACGGCACTGAAAACCATTCCAGTAAAATCAGAGCTCCAAAATCCAAATGGGGGTCCTTCCCTTCTGAGCCCTGCTGTGGGTCCAAACAGCAGTTTATTACCACATATGGGGTATTTCCGTAATCGCGAGAAATTGCTTTACAAATGTTGGGGTGCTTTCTCTCCTTTATTTCTTGCAAAAATTAGACATTTTTAAGTTTTTCCAGAAAAAAAGTAGATTTTCATTTTCACAGACTAACTCCAGAAAATATAGCAAAATACCTGTGGGGTCAAAATGCTAACTATACCCCTAGATAAATTCCCTGAGGGGTGTAGTTTAAAAAATGGGGGTCATCCACTGTTTTGGCACCACAAGACCTCTTCAAACCTGACATGGTGCCTAAAATATATTCTGAAAAAAGGAGGCCCCAAAATCCAAGAGGTGCTCCTTTGCTTCTGAGGCCTGTGTTTCAGTCCATTAGCGCACTAGGGCCACATGTGGGATATTTCTAAAAACTGCAGAATCTGGGCAATAAATATTAAGTTGCGTTTCTCAGGTAAAACCTTCTGTGGCACAGAAGAAAATGTATTACATATGAATTTTGTAGAAAAAAATGAAATTTGAAAATTTCAGCTCTACTTTCATTCAATTCCTGTAAAACGCCTAAAGGGTTGAAACACTTTCTGAATGCTGTTTTGGATACTTTGAGGGGTGCAGTTTTCAAAATGGGGTGTTTTATGGGGGTTTCTAATATATAGGGCACTCAAAAACACTTCAGAACTGAACTCGTCCCTGAAAAAATAGCTTTTTGAAATTTTCTTAAAAATATGAGAAATTGCTGCTAAAGTTCTAAGCCTTGTGATGTCATAGAAAAATAAAAGGATGTTAAAAAAACGATGCAAACATAAAGTAGACATATGGGAGATGTTAATTGGTAACTATTTTGTGTGGTATTACCATCTGTTTTACAAGCAGATACATTTAAAATTGGAAAAATCATAATTTCTTCATATTTTCGCTAAATGTTGGTGTTTTTCACAAATAAGCAATGAATTTATCGATCAAATTTTTGCAATAAACTAAAGCACAATATGTCACGAGAAAACAATCTCAGAATCAATTGGATAGGTAAAAGCATTCCAGAGTTATTACCACATAAAGTGATACATGTCAGATTTGAAAAAATGGGTCTGGTCCTCAAGGCCAAAATGAGCTGGGTACTCAAGGGGTTAAAACACAATACACGCCCAGTTGGAAATAAGAGAAAATACGCCCAGTTGTCCATTAGAAAGGCTCATTTGCATAAATATAAAATTGCTCATAACTTGATCGTTTTTCAAAAAAACAAAAGCTTTACTGTTATCTACATTGCAGCGCCGATCACATGCAATAGGAGATAGGAATTTGATAATCTGGTGACAGAGCCTCTTTAACTGCTAAATCATCTTTTTTTCTTATCTGTGGTTGACATTTTGCGGGCTTTGGAAACAATTCCTAGTTTTCCATAGAGTTATGGTCTCAAGTTACAATATTTTCAACTTACAATCGTTGCCCCGGAACTAATTAATATTGTAACTTGAGGGACAACTGCACATGCTTTATTTGTATGTTTCGGGTGGACATTTTTGGGCTTTGGAACCAATTACCAGTTTTCCATAGGGTTATAGTTTCAACATACAATGATCGTCCCGTAACCAATTAATATTGTATGTTAAGGGACCCACTTGTATTACTGAAACTAATTGTCAAGCACAGGGAGCTTGGTAAGTTTACACTGTCTATTAGACAGCATTAGTGGGCCAATTAGTTTTTTTTAGGTTGCATATGCATTAGTGTATAACTTTTTACACAATGTATAGATTTCATACCAGTTCCAGGCTACAACATATGGCTTTCTGCAGTGTATATGAAATATTTAGTTCTAACAATTGTAAGGATAATTTCATATACATTATGAAGATGAGCGGGTTTCTTACTTTGCTTCCGTTTGAAGCCAAACAAGTACGCTATTTAAGTTGAATCATCATAAAAAGAAAAAAATGAAATCTCTGATGAATTGCCAAAAACACTTTTTGTGCTACACTTCTTTGGGAATTATCCATAACTTAACTTGTCATGTTAAAAGAGACAGAAAAAATAAAACGTGTTCCAAGTCTCGCATTAGCAGAAGGGTTTCTTTCAGTGGACATGTGCCTTGCATCAACCTCAACTATGTTCAGAACTATGTTATCATTGAAAACAAAGAGCTTTACTTTTCAATGTAATCTTTTGGGCCCAAAAATAATAATAGGTGGCTGATGTATAAGGTGTGCATTTTTATTAACTTTTAAATTCTAGACAAAGACTACTGTGAAAATACAATTCCCAGCATATTTTTATCTAGAAAAAAAGAGTGTATCAATAATGTGCCAATGAGGGCATGTGGCTGGCAGGGCTTTGGCAGGTAATCTGTATAGAGGGGCATGTGACAGGCTCTTTGTTGAGGCATTTGATATGCAATTATGGGGGCATGTTTTATGAATCATGGGGACCATGTAGTTGGCACTTCATGGTGGGACATGTTATACTGTCACCAGGGGCGTAACTAGGAAAGACTGGGCCCCATAGCAAACTTTTGACTGGGGCACCCCCTCCCCTGGGTGTCACACAACCCCCCCTTGTAGATAGTGCCTTTTTTATGGCCCCCCCTGTAGATACCATACAGTCCCCTCTGTAGATAGCGCCATACAGCCCCCTCTGTAGATAGCGCCATACAGCCCCCTCCGTAGATAGCGCCATACTGTTCTCCCTGTAGATAACGCCATACAGCCCCCTCTGTAGATATCTACAAAGGGGGCTGTATGGCGTTATCTACAGGGGGGCTGTATGGCGCTATCTACAGAGGGGGCTGTATGGCGCTATCTACAGAGAGGGCTGTATGCCGCTATCTACAGAGGGGGCTGTATGGCGCTATCTACAGGCGGGCTGTATGGCGCTATCTACAGGGGGGCTGTATGGCGTTATCTACAGAGGGGGCTGTATGGCGTTCTCTACAGGGGGGGCTGTATGGCGTTATCTACAGGGGGGACTGTATGGCGTTATCTACAGGGGGTCTGTATGGCATTATCTACAGGGGGTCTGTATGGTGTTCCCTACAGGGGGGGTCTGTAGGGAACGCCATACAGCCCCCCCTGTAGGGAACGCCATACAGCCCCCCCTGTAGGGAACGCCATACAGCCCCCACCCTGTAGGGAATGCCATACAGCCCCCCCCCTGCGGATAGCGCCATACAGCCCCCCCTGTAGGGAAAGCTATACAGCCCCCCCTGTAGGGAACGCCATACAGCCCCCACATAGGGAACACCATACAGCGTCCCCAACCCCCCAAAAAAATGCGACCCTACAGTGTGAGAAGACAAAAGACATGTATACCCTATCCACAGGATAGGGGATACATGTGTGATCGCTGGCATTGATAGGGAGAACGCGGGACCGAAAGTCCCCCAAGTTCTCCCTGACTAACCTCTGACTTCCGGCGTCTGCGCAGCTCAATAAAAATGAAAGGAGCGCTGGTCACGCATGCGCACAAGCGTGACCGGCGCTTCATTCATTTCTACGGAGCTGCCGACACAGACCCCGGAAGTGCGAGGTTTGTGATGGAGAACTTTAGGGGACTTTCAGTCCCCCGTTCTCCCTATCAATGCCAGCGATCACACATGTATCCCCTATCCTGTGGAGAGGGGATACATGTCATTTGTTTAATGGCAGAGCGGGGAGATACCTCCCTGCTCTGCCGTAGTGTTCAGTGGCGTCGCGCTGTAGCAGCCATAGCGGCTGCTGGCGGAGCCTCCGGCCATGGTTGGGGCTACGGCTGCTATAGCGGTAGTTATGCCACTGACTGTCACTATGTAATGTTCATGCATGTGGAAGTTACTCTGTATCAGGGCATTTGGCTGCACTGTTTCAAGAAGGGCAAGTGGCTGGTACTGATGGGGGTTATGTGACTGCTTTATATATAGGGAGCATGTTGCAGGTATCTATGAGGACAGGTGGCTGTTGTGTGTATATATGGGGCATTTGGCAGGCACTCCAGGGAAGATGTACTAATGCAGTCTAAGGGTATGTTCACACGGCCAAATTTCAGACATATACGAGGCGTATTTTGCCTCGTTTTACGTCTGGAAATACGTCTCAAATACGTCGGCAAACATCTGCCCATTCATTTGAATGGGTTTGCCGACGTACTGTGCAGACGACCTGTTATTTACGCGTCGTCGTTTGACAGCTGTCAAACGACGACGCGTAAAAATACAGCCTCGTCAAAAGAAGTGCAGGACACTTCTTTGGACGTTTTGGAGCTGTTTACTCATAGACTCCAATGAAAACAGCTCCAAAAACGGACGTAAAAAACGCCGCGAAAACGGCGGGAAAACGCAGCGAAAAATGCGAGTTGGTAAAAAAACTTCTGAAAAGCAGGGTCTGTTTTCCCTTGAACACAGCTCTGGATTTTCAGACGTTTTTGTTGACTACGTGTGAACATACCCTAAGATTTAGACAGTGTAAACTTAGGCAAGGCAGTCAGAAGATTCACCAAATTCATCACAGTGGTGACTGCTGTATAATAAATTTTTGCACATCTTACTTGCCCTGCTAGACACCTTTCCCTTCTTAGGGTATGTTCACACGTAGTCAACCAAAACGTCTGAAAATCCAGAGCTGTTTTCAAGGGAAAGCAGACCCTGCTTTTCAGACGTTTTTTTACCAACTCGCATTTTTCGCGGCGTTTTTCGCGCCGTTTTCGCGGCGTTTTTTACGTCCGTTTTTGGAGCTGTTTGCATTGGAGTCTATGAGAAAACAGCTCCAAAAACGTCTGAAAGAAGTGTCCTGCACTTCTTTTGACGAGGCTGTATTTTTACGAGTCGTCGTTTGACAGCTGTCAAACGACGACGCGTAAATAACAGGTCGTCTGCACAGTACGTCGGCAAACCCATTCAAATGAATGGGCAGATGTTTGCCGACGTATTGGAGCCGTATTTTCAGACGTAAAACGAGGCATAATACGCCTCGTATACGTCTGAAATTTGGCCGTGTGAAACATACCCTTATACCATCTTTGACTTGGCTTAGTCTGCAACATAATTTTATGCCATTTTTCTTAAACCACGCCCCTTTTCAGTAAGGTCATGCCCCTTTAGAAAAAAGTGCCTGGTTAGGCTCAAACAGCTGGTTTAGCAAGAAATGCGCCAAATTTTCTTAGTTTCTTAGTTTACAAGACATTCGAGCTGCAGACACATTAGTACATCTGCCACTTTATATGGTTGCTTTGTCAGGCAATTTGTAAGCTGGGGAATACCACATAACCACTATCACCATCTAGGTGGCATTGTTAGGGGAGCACCAAAAGCAGCTAAAAGACAAAACTGTGTCATGCAGGTTTATTCATGGACATACACTGTATATACACAAATGCTTTAACATCTTTCACTTGTGTTATATGATGAGTAGCCCTCTTAAGGCCTCTTTTACACCATGTTTTATCATGCCTTTATGCTTTTAAAGCTTATTCCTGAAGTATCTCAGAGTGGTCGCCTGTTGGCAGAGATTTAAAGGGAATACACATAGTGGCTCAGCGGTTAACACTGTTAGCTTGCGTATCTCGAGCCCTGAGTTGGAATCCAACATCTGCATGGAGTTTGCTTGTTCTCTCCGTGTTTGCATGGGTTTTCTCCCACATTCTAAAGATATACAGATAAAGTAATGAGATTGTCACTCCGGACAGTGAGGACAATTTCTGTACAGCACTATGGAATAAATTGGTGCTATATAAGTAACAGAAATAAATAAATAATAAATACATCATGAATACTGTTTTTAGGTATACAGGATGGCAAAAGACTTTAGTACCTTGCATACCGTATAACAGTAGTTGAACACAGTTGACATCCACAAAATATAAAAAGAGGTGACTTTTTTTTTCTATCCTTTCTTAAAATGAATGCAGACATATACCCGTATATTTGTACCAATCTGTCATTGACTTCCATTATAAAGAAAACATATTATTTAATATATGTCTTTGGTAGTTCTGAAAATCTGTATACATGTGTAACATCCGTGGTCGCTGACCACAAACTCCTCCCAGCCTGTCGATGCCCTTCTCTCCAGAGATGTCTGCACATGCAGCCGTCCTGTTCCGCAGCCTCCACTAGGGTGCGCTCACAAGCTCAGTCCAGCCTTAAGGAACCAGAGCACACACATGTGTGAGATTGAGATGATTGCTCCCAGATCACCCTGGACTATAAGAAGGGCTCTGCCCCTCCCTGAATTGCCTGTGCTTTGTTGTTGTTACCCTAGTCTATCTTTGCAAATGGTCTCCTAAGTATTTTCCAGTTCCCAGTGTTTCCCGTTCCTGCTACCTGTAACCTGTATCCTGTGCTATCCTGGTCCAAGTGCCGTATTGGAGTCGTGCTGCGCTGAGTACCATGCCTGTCCTGCTACACCATGCCTGGTGCCTGCCTGCTGTATAGTCCCAGCCAAGCCTGTCTTGCTACTGTCTGAGCTACCACAGATACACCTATATGAACTATAGACTGTGACCTGTGTCCTGTTGGCCAGCTACCATACCGTTAAGGTACCCAACGTGACAACATGTATTAGGCATAGGGCAAAAATGTGGTATGAACAAAGCCTAAAGCTGAATTTACATGACATTTGTGGTGCACTATCAGCATATACATCAGAAAAATCTCCCGACCGACGTATACCCCGACATGTCCTTTTTGCATAAGTTTTGCCGGGACACATCAGCATCCTGCAGTTCCAACTGTATTTTGAAAGCGTAGTCAACTGCACTTTGCAATACAACTGAGAAAACATGTACCATGCGCTAAATGCTTGTTTGTCTTTCAATGCCAGCCTATGGCAGACATGCATATAGTTGCATATGTCTATCTTTATATTTGGTAGTACTGTTTCTGATGGCCCTACTGAACATAATCACCAAATGTGGTGTGAATTTAACCATAAAATCACCAGTTCTAGTGTTAACCTTTACTAAAGTTTCTTGCACAAAAGAGCAGAGTATAAGATATTTTGCTAAATAATGTACTCTGAATTGAACATTAAGGTGTAAAACTTACTACTCTTTGTTTTATACGATGAGCTGCAAGCAATTCCTTTCTTACAGGGAAATTTCTTTTTTTTTACCAGAGATAACAAATATGATGCATCAAACAACGTTTGGGCATGAAGTCCTGTACACATGGCAAATCCGGACACAGAGGCAGTAAAGAGGCACAGGGAGCTCCATACTAAGTAAGCTCTCCGTGTGCGGCCACATTTATTTTCCCCTAGAAACAATGCCATTATGAAACTGCAGACCGGTTAGTAAGCAGACCTTCACATCTGTAATAGAAGCCCCTTTTATGATCGGTAATGTAACAGAAATTGCTTTCTCAGACATTTTATTAGCCAACGTAAGCAGACTCAGTTC
The DNA here is from genome assembly GCF_050947455.1 of Rhinoderma darwinii. Taxonomy (NCBI): domain Eukaryota; kingdom Metazoa; phylum Chordata; class Amphibia; order Anura; family Rhinodermatidae; genus Rhinoderma; species Rhinoderma darwinii. The sequence continues at coordinate 349,837,416 of NC_134688.1, forward strand.
ACATCTGTTTTAAATTCACGCTCTTCAAAGTAATGTTTTATTCACCTATTGTCATCAGACATTATCTCTGTAGACCTGTAAAGTATTAATCAGGCAAAACGGAACCCTATTGTTACATTGTTCTTTATCTAAAATGAAAAAATGGCAACAAAACCAAAATTTCACTGTATTACAACTGTCAAGGACTGACACTAAAAGTCATACTTAAAATCTAGCATGTAATAACAGATTAGCAATATTGTTGGAGACTATCTAGAACATTCCTTTGACATCATGGCGGCTAATAGTATTGAAGTGCAGATGGGTTACATTTAGGTAAATTTATAGCAATGGAAATGTATTGGTTTTCTTTCTTAATACAAAGAACATTCTATTTGTTGCTGTAACAAAGTACAGAACCCTCATGTGAAAGGGAACAGACATATGTAGTCCTACTGAGAGAGATATATATATATATATATATATATATATATATATATATATGCTTTTCATTCAATTTCATTACAAATGCAATATCTGGAGGATTATGTTTTCTATGTAATACAAGAAAATGGGAAACAAAGTATATGGGTGGTCAGTAATCGTGTGGGCAATCTTTATATACTGCATTTGCTGTTTTGTTTTTTTATATGCTATCTACTTTAGTGTTTCGTTTTTTTTTAAAATTAAATATTGTATTGAGGTTCAATAAAAAGTTTACATATTTTACTACAGTTACACAATGCAACCAAATGTCAAATTCGATTTTATTACATCTGAACAATTAAATTAACAATTATTTTTTCTCAAGTGTGCATTATTGATAGTCATGTACATGGATGTATACAAATACGTTCTAGAACTGGACTGTTCTTGCATTATGAATATTGTCAAGACTCATGTTAGTATGCCATAACATTAGCTTCAATATCACATCTATCAAGAACCAATATAAAAATGTAATAACCAATATTTTTTTTTTTCACTTTATTGCACAGCAGCTTGTTGTAGTTTCTATACCTATTATTTTGGAGTACATATACAGTATACGCTTTCTGAATTACATTTTTGGGGAAATTATTTAACCATAGCATTTATATTTTTATTACATTGATGATGTAATATAAGTATGTATATAATAGTATGTGTGTTAGCATAATTATGGTGACACAAAACATGTGGGGTTTATTTTCTAAAGTTTCTATTAAATAAAATGTATTTTATGGAAAACTATGTGTTTTTGTTTTGTCTTTTTTTAGTCACAACGGTTTCTAAAAAAAAATATTGACAGTGGCAATATGAAAAACGCAAGTTTTCGTAACTTAAAAAAACAAACAAACTTATTTTATTACTACAAGGGCATTCCATGGTCAGAACATACTTTTTTAACTGAGAAATAACATTTTTAAATATGGTATAGCTGTTTTATTTAGTCCCAAAAACAATTGCAGTTTATAGAATTTCCCTCTATTACTCTGTGCTTTGATATTTGTATGCAAAAGCAAAAACTAGAAAATAGCAGAAACACCACTTTAAAGCCAGAAGTGGTTAAATGGAATTCTTTAGGAAATACAGGAGGTACATTGTTTCTATTTTAGCATGCATTTTCATTTTGTTTTAGGAATTCCTTAAAATTAGTTCAAACAAGGTCTCCATAGTTCAGAATAAAATGTGATCTGTTTTAAATTACAATGACTATTTTCTGCCAATCAATTCCCTTGGTAGCCTGAAAAAAGAGCAAGACACAATACTGCTCAGAGATCAAATATACATACACCCAAGGAAGTTCATATCTTCTGTGGAATAAACAAAGCGTTTCCGGGAACAGGCTTCAGCTAAACCAAATGTCTTATATAACCGCCTTGTATTTTACTGTAGCAGTGCAGAAGAATGTACGTTATCATAGAAAAAGTCCTTTTAACCTAAAACAAAGTCAGATCCAGAAGCATATAACTAATATGAACTGACACTTTACGTTACTTACAGTTCATCAAACCGGCACACTTTATGATTTTTTAAAAGTTGGACTAACAAGTGGAAAGGAAGTAAAGTATTTTATGAATATAGACTAAATAAGTAATCCCAATTTCTGTAATATCCTTGAAAATATAGCAGATTCCTATCCTTTAATAAATGAGTTGTCTCATCAGAGACAAACCCTTTCAGTTTGGAACCGTTGCGAAGATCAGATGATCGCCAATCGGTCTGGCAAATACGGGCACAGCAGCGGGCGCCTTTTCAGTCTGCAACGGAGTCTGGGGACTACAAATCTCAATCTGGATTCTGTAGATGCATATCCAATATCTGGGACACGCATCTATCAGATTTTTATCACATATCACATGTCAGGAATACCCTTTTAATAGTGCATTTTTAAAAGCAGAAACAGTATTCCTTTTTCTTAACAATTCTTCCTCCCTTACTCCATGTATACACTGCCCTTAGGTGGTGAATGGGGGAAGCGCGCTTATCATGTGTACCATTGCAGTCTTTGCTTTTACCATTGTCCCTGTGCTACAGTTTATTATAATTTATTTGGTATACAAATATGATTATTTTTACCTTTTTGCATCTTACTAAATATTTATGCCTTTATCAATGCTTTATGCAGGCCTTACTGAGGACTTCATATTGAAGCTAACAAGTTCCTTTCACTTTGTGACATATTGGGAAATTTGAATTGCCCTCATGAGCCGCAGTCACTCTTCTCTGTCTGTGGTCTATTACATTTCTGACCAGTTCTGTAACTTAAACTATTATTTCTTCAATACACACATAAAATAAGATAGGGTAGGACAACGTCATAGTGTTCAACTATAGGGCAGCCAGAAACGTGGTCACGTATACTTAATATATGTTAATCACACAGTATGGGGACAGTGATTTTGTGTTTTGAGTTTGTCAGATGATATAAAATTGATGGCACATCCTCAGAATATGTCATCATTATCTAATTAATGGGGATCTGACTCTCAGTACCCCCGCTGATCACTATTTGAAGGATGTAGCTTCCGCTTAATTTCTTTGCTGTACAACTCCGACACATTTGTTGCGCCAGAGCACAGTATTGCGACGGCTGAGCTGTGGAATGTGACGGCGTTGCAAAGTGCTGAGCTATGTAAGAAATGAAGGGGAAGCAGCGCTCGCCGGTGTACTATGGCCTCTTCAAACACTGAACAGCAGGGGTGCGAGAGTCGGACCCCATCCGATCATATATTGATGGTTATCCGGAGGATAGGCCATACATTTTGTTTTGCCTGTCCATCCCATTAACCAGCAATCAGTGGCAGCAGAAATGCCAAATGGGTAATATTTGGCAACAAGTAAGTAATCATGCACGTTCAACATAATCATTCTGCGCGTTGAACATAATCAGCCTCCAAAGGTGTCCTCAAGTAGCTTACTCACCTAGCCATATTCTGTACACATAGATGCTCACAGGATCATAGGGTGCATGTGGTTATAGATGACTTGGTGTAAGAAATAGGTGTATCCAAATCACAATTTGCTTGACATATATTGTACGTGTTTGTATAAATTTTCTATCAATTAGTAAAAAAGGTTCAAAGACAAAATTGTGCTAACGTGCAAGATGTATACAGTTCAATGTTACATACTCTAGGCCAGGGGTCTCAAGCACGTGGCACGCGGGCCGCATGCGGCCCCTGGGGCTGTAATCTGCGGCTCGCGGGACACAGAGTCGCTAGTATCGGCTCTGCTCCGAGACTCTGGAATTCCCTGACATTGCTGTCCACATATGAACAGCAATGTCTGGGGCTTCCCCAGAGCCGGAGTCTCGTGCAGAGCGCTAGTACAGGCTCTGCTCCGGAACTCTGTGGAATTCCCTGACATCGCTGTCTATATATGGACAGTGTGTCAGGGTCTTCCCCAGAGCGGAGTCCCGAGCAGAGTGCTAGTACAGGCTCTGCTCCGGGACTCTGTGGAATTCCCTGACATCGCTGTCCATATATGTTCAGTGTGTCAGGGTCTTCCCCAGAGCGGAGTCCCGAGCAGAGTGCTAGTACAGGCTCTTCTCCGGGACTCTGTGGAATTCCCTGACATCGCTGTCCATATATGGACAGTGTGTCAGGGTCTTCCCCAGAGCAGAGTCCCTAGCAGAGCGCTAGTACAGGCTCTGCTCCAGGACTCTGGAATTCCTTGACATGGCTGTCCACATATGAACAGCGATGTCTGGGGCTTCCCCAGAGCCGGAGTCCCGTGCAGAGCGCTAGTATCGGCTCTGCTCCGGGACTCTGTGGAATTCCCTGCCATCGCTGTCTATATATGGACAGTGTGTCAGGGTCTTCCCTAGAGCGGAGTCCCGAGCAGAGCGCTAGTACAGGCTCTGCTCCGGGACTCTGTGGAATTCCCTGACATCGCTGTCCATATATGGACAGTGTGTCAGGGTCTTCCCCAGAGCGGAGTCCCGAGCAGAGCGCTAGTACAGGCTCTGCTCCGGGACTCTGTGGAATTCCCTGACATCGCTGTCCATATATGGACAGTGTATCAGGGTCTTCCCCAGAGCGCAGTCAGGGGAAGTGCGCTAGTACAGGCTCTGGAATTCCCTGACATGGCTGTCCACATACGAACAGCAATGTCTGGGGCTTCCCCAGAGCCGGAGTCCCATGCAGAGTGCTAGTATCGGCTCTGCTCCGGGACTCTGTGGAATTCCCTGACATCGCTGTCCATATATGGACAGTGTGTCAGGGTCTTCCCCAGAGCGGAGTCCTGAGCAGAGCGCTAGTATCGGCTCTGCTCCGGGACTCTGTGGAATTCCCTGACATCGGTGTCCATGTTCGGACACGCAATGTCTGGGGCTTCCTCAGAACTGGAGTCCAGTGCAGAGCTCTAGTACATGCTCTGCTTAGGGACTCTGTGGAAATCCCTGACATGGCTGTCCATATATGGACAGTGTGCAGGGTCTTCCCCAGAGCGGAGTCCCGGGCAGAGCGCTAGTATAGGCTCTGCTCCGAGACTCTGTGGAATACCCTGACATCACTGTCCATACATCGACAATGATGTCAGGGGCTTCCCCAGAGCAGGAGTCCCAGTGATGTCAGGACCACAGCTGGAGTCCCAGGAAGAGCCTACTAGCGCTCTGCCCGGGACTCCAGCTCTGGGGTTGCCGCTGACATCTCTGTCCATATATGGACTGTGATGTCAGGAGCAGAGCTGGACTCCCAGGCAGAGTGCTAGTAGTGGCTCTACTCCGGGACTCCAGCTCTGGGCAAGCCCCTGACATCACTGTGGCACCATCTGCGGAGGGCACTGTGGCAGCATCTGCGAAGGGCACTGTGGCAGCATCTGCGGAGGGCACTGTGGCAGCATCTGCAGAGGGCACTGTGGCAGCATCTGCGGAGGGCACTGTGGCAGCTTCTGCATAGGGCACTGTGGCAGCTTCTGCAGAGGGCACTGGGGCAGCATCTGCAGAGGGCACTGTGGCAGAATCTACAGAGGGCACTGTGGCAGCATATACAGAGGGCACTGTGGCAGCATCTACAGAGGGCACTGTGGCAGCATCTACAGAGGGCACTGTGGCAGCATCTACAGAGGGCACTGTGGCAGCATCTACAGAGGGCACTGTGGCACTATCTAAAAATGGGCTGCCCAATCTTGATATGTGTGTCTGCCAAACGCTGCCAACTGAGCCGCCGGACTGCATTTAGCGACACTTAAACTGGAAAACTGGATTGTTGAAATAAGCACGTGGAGAAATATCTCAAATTCTAAACCTAGCGGTATTATTATAGTAATGTAGTATTAATTTTATACTAATGTAGTATTATTATTATTATTATAGTAATATAGTGTTATAGTAGTTCAAATAAGTAATTTATTAACAATAATTTTGTATTGTATCAAATTTGAAAGTAATGCGGCCCGTCAACTTCCCATTTTTTCTATATGCGGCCTACTTACCCTGCCGAGTTTGAGAGCAATGCTCTAGGCCATGTTATTGCAATGATAATTTTTTTTATTTTCTTAAACAACGCTATGTTTAATAAAGATACTGGTAAACCTTTTTTCTGCTGTCTGTGCTTGTTCCTGGTTTCGCCACTTCTGCTTCTTGTACACAGGAGATAGATTTTACTACCATCTATTTATCAGAGGCATGCTTTAAAGGGTATTCCCATCTTAGACATTTATGGCATATCCACAGCACTTGCTCAGCAGTTTCTGAAACTCGGCTGAGTCCTATAGCGCTGGCAGCTGTTCTGCAAACGAAAGCCACGGGGACGAGCACGACGCTCTGTCTCTAACTGCAGAATTATGAGAAGCTGGCAACATAGAGTTTACACAGTTTGTGCTGCTGCTAGAAGCATGATAGCTAATACAAAAAGTGATATAGAAAAACGATTATTGTGCACACTCCTGCACTATAATTGTTTTTTCACTGAAAGTGAAGGTAGGCTTTCTTAGTTTGAAATGAAATACTCCTGTCTTATTTATAACTATGCCATGAATGTATAAATATATTTAGGCTTAAATTGTCCCAATCACTTACAGATGTTATGATATTAACCTTGCTAGAAAAGAAAAATAAAATGTTTACATAGTATGGTTGTAAAAAGACACATGTCCATCAAGTTCAACCAAGGGATAGGAAAAAGGGAAGGGATGAAATAAAAATTCTACACATTGACATAGGAGCTGATATTTTTTGTCCTAGGAAATTATCTAACCCTTTTCTAAAGCCATCTACTGTCCCTGCTGTGACCATCTCCGGCGGTAGACTATTCCATAGATTCACCGTTCTCACAGTAAAGAAGGCTTGTCGCCTCTGGAGATTGAACTTTTTTTTCTCCAGACGGAGGGAGTGCCCACTTGATTTTTGAGGGGGTTTGACATGGAACAGGTTTTCACTATATTTCTTGTGTGGGCTATTCATATATTTATATAAATTAATCATGTCCCCCGTTAGTCGTCTCTTTTCAAGGCTAAAAAGGTTAATTATTTTAATCTTTCCTCATAACTTAGATTCACCATGCCCATTATTAGTTCAGTTGCAATTCCTTGTATTTTTTTCCAACTCCAGGGCATCCTTTCTATGAACTGGAACCCAAAACTGAACTGCATATTCTTGATGAGGCCTCACTAATGCCTTGTAAAGTGGTAATATTACATCCCTGTCCCACGAGTCCATGCCTCTTTTAATACACAACTATATTTTGCTGGCCTTAGAAGCAGCTGACTGACATTGCATGCTGTTATTTAGTCTATGATCTACAAGTACACCCAGATCTGTTAGGAAAATGCCTTTTCCCTTAAGATCACCATGACTACTGTTCTAGCTTCTGGGCGGATCTGGCTTTACTTTGAGCCTATCTCTTTCCTCTGTCATTCTGCTTAACAGGTGTAGGGTTAGTATTTATACCTGGCTTCCTCCACCTGTTCTTACTTGTCATTCTCCTATCTGAATGTGTTTTGATCAAGCTACTTACCTACACCCTTTACCTCTGACTTCTTGACTTGCTTACCAATTTTGATTATCTGCTGCCGACTGGTTCTCACATCTGCTTTACTGATATCCACTTGCTTACTGTTTTGGACGTTCTGTTTACCCTCTGCCTGTACGGTTCTTGTTCAGGTTTGCCTGCATGGCACCTCTTATTCAACACTGAACTCTGCTAAGACAACCTGGCTTCTATGCAGCAAAAAACATCCTGCCTTGCAGTCGGCTCTGCTGAAAACCTTAGAGTAGCCTTAGACTTTGTCGATCAGAGTTGTGACGGATTTGAGCTTGCGGATTTATTTATATGCATTCTCCCGGCAGTCTCCAGCAGCCTTTGAGGAATTGCTCAACCTGCAATTCCAAAACAAGATCCTACTCAACAAGGGACTCTCCCAGTATAGCTCCCTCTAGGACATGTGATGCATGCAGGTTGTTGGTACCCAGATGCATAACCTTACATTTATCTACATTAAACCTAATTTGCCCAAGTGGATGCCCAAACAGTGTGTCTCCAAATCTGCTTGTAATTTATGAACATCTTCCATAGACTGAACTATACTACATAGCTTGATGTCATCTGCAAAAATAGAAATAGTGCTATTAATCCCATCCTTTATATCATTATTAAATAAGTGGAATAATAGCGGTCCGAGCATTGAACCCTGGGGTGCACCACTTCTAACCGGTGACCATTCACAGTAGCAATCATTGTCCACAACTCTCTGTATACGGTCCTTGAGCCAATTTTCAATACAATTACAAACTATACTTTCTAAACCCATAGACCTTAATTTAATTTACCCATTAGACATCTTTGAAGGATAGTGTCAAATGCCTTTGCAAAGTCCAAAAACACTATATCCACAACGGCCCCTCTGTCTATGCTTCTGCTCACTTTACCTAAAAACAAATCAGGTTGGTTTGACAATTTCTGCCCTAAGTAAAACCGTGCTGGCGGTCACTTATAATAAATTATTTTTTTTTGTCACATACTCCTGTATATAGTCCCTCAATAGCCCCTCAAACATTTTTCCCACAATGGATGTTAAGCTTACTGGTCTGTAATTACCCAGGGAAGACCTAGAGCCCTTATTGAAAATAGGCACCAGAGTCCCTTGGCACTATACCAGTCACTAGAGAATCTGTGAATATTATGACGAGGGAGACATAAATAACTGAACTAAGTTCTTTAAGAACTCTTGGGTGTAACCCATCTGGTCCAAGAGACTTGTGCACATACATTTTATTTAACTTTGCTTTGACCATATCTACATTCAGCCAATTCAGTATATTAGTTGATGCATTAACAGCACTGGCACCGGCTACATCAGCTTCTCTTTCTTCTGTTGTATATACAGGGCTAAAGAACCCATTTAGTAACTCTGCCTTCTCTTGATTCACCATGTTCAACTCCCCATTACAACTATTTAGTTGTGCATGTTCAGACTTTGGCTTATTTGCATTTATATACTTGAAGATTTTTGATGATTTTATTACTTTTTTACAGATATTATTAAGCTCCTTATAATTTACAAAGGCTAAAGCTGTACCATCAGCTTTTGGTAACAGAAAACTGGTAATAGTTTTATTTTAAGTATCTTGAAACAGAATATTTGTATAGTACTTAACTTTAAAAAAAGTTTTTTAAACTTTTTACAACATCAGAAAATGATTCCAAGATCTGTGTTTGTTTCTTAACATGATCTGCAGTCTGCGGGAGATTTATGTAAAGAAATAATATATACAAGTCAGTCAAGTGGCAAATTGGTTCCTGTCTCATTTACGTCAATACATAGATATAATCAGTTTAATTATAGATATAGTTATAATTAACCATTTTAGGACAAACTGAAGCAAATGTATTTTGAATGGACCAACTAACTTTTTTTTTCCTGGGTGTTTACTTTTTTGAGCTTATATAACATGGCTAAAGCCATCATTTGGATATCTTTAATCTACCATTAAAATACATTGTAAACTAAAATAATAAAAGCATTGCAAGAAAGCAAAAGAGACATATAAAATTTTACTTTTACCTGAAATATATATATTTATACATACAGTCATAGGTAAAAGAAAATCAATGCTTTTATTTATCAGGTCCTAAACAACAATTGTGTGGTGACAACAAAAAACAAAACAGATTTTAAAAAGTAAACCAACTTTCAGAAACCAGGTAGGAAAAATAAGTAAACCCTTTAATTCAATAGCATGTAGAACACCTTTAAAAATAACTAAGTCAATATTGTTCTATAGAATTTATCAGTCGTTCACGTTTTGGAGACATTTTGAGGGCTTACATTTATTTACAGCTCTCCTGAGATCCCGACATAGCATCTCAATAGGGTTCGGGTCTGGACTTTGACTTGGCCATTCCAATACCTTGATTTGTTTCTTCTTAAGCCAATCAGATGTTGATTTGTTGATTTGTTAGTGTGGTTAGGATCATTGTCCTGTTGCATGACCCAATTTCGGCCCAGATTTTACATTTTTATCAATTTTGTTGTGCAACGAAACAAGAGTTAACAACAAAGCAAATAATAACCTCAATATTTATTACCCTGATTCTGCAGTTTGTAGAATTACACCATATGTGGCCCTAAGCTGGGTACAGGTGATGACAGGTGATGACAGGTCAGGTGACACTGATTACCAGATGACCAGTGAGCATCAGAGGTGGTGGTCACTGGTTTATATGTGTCAACAGCTGGGGAGAAGGCTGCTCGGCAGCTTTTTTAGTCTTTACTTAACAAATTGTGCCCTGAGAGACAGAGTATGGCTCTGTGAAGCTCCTTGACACAAGTGAGCTTGACAGAGCCGGAGATCCTGGCAAAACACTCTTTCTGTGCTCTGATTGACCAGTCAGTACAGACTGGCCAATCACAGCAATCGCCTGCATGGTACCATTCCGATTGGTCCCATGTCGGCATCTCCTGCCTGGCAACTCTGCTTTAGAGCTGAGTTGCCGGTTCTGTCACCATGTCGCTCAACACATTGACAGTTTAAAGTACTGACGTGCCTGGTTTGTTGGATTGCACTTGCAATCCCGACTTACCAGGAACTTCGTTTTGCGGGAAGGGGTTAAATGTTGGTATATGGTGTTTGTGGTGTGATACTGTGTTTGGTGTTTACCAAAGATGGCGAAAACATATCTATCTTGGTCTAAACAGTCCAAATGATATTGTTCCAGAACTTTTGTGATTTGTACAGATGCAATTTTGTAGACCAAAAAGTGGTTTTACATGTGCAGATATCGCCCGTGTTTCCCACTTTTAAAACGGCCGCCGATCAGCAATATAGTTTGTTGATCGGCACTCATTGCTCCCTTTAAACGGAGCAATGATCATTAAGTATGAGAACTAAACAGAGACGTGCTGCATAAAAGATGCGATCAGACGATGATTGAGCGCTTCCCAGTTCATCGGCTGATCGCTGCCCTGTTTAAATAGGGCAATGGTCGGGAATGAGCATTCATATAAATGCTTATTTGTCCAATCATTGGCCCATGTAAATGGACCTTAACCCCTTTCGCTTTGGCCACATTCCTAACAGAGCCTCATTTTTCAAATCTGACATGTTTCACTTTATATGGTATTAACTTCGGAATGCTTTCACCTATCCAAGCAATTCTGAAATTGTTTTCTTGTGACACATTGGACTTTATGTTTAAATTTGCTCGATACATTCAGTAATTAAGTGTGAAAAACACCAAAATTTTGCGAAAAATGACAAAAATTAGCTTTTTCTAAATTTTAATGTATCTGCTTGTAAGACAGGCAGTTATACCCAAAAAAATTTTTTCTAATTAACATCCCCCATATGTCTACTTTAGATTGTCATTGTTTTTTGAATATTGTTTTATTTTTCAAGGACGTTACAAGGCTTAAAACTTTTCAAGAAAATATCAAAAGGCTATTTTTACAGGGGCCAGTTCAGTTGAGAAGTGGCTTTGAGGGCCTTATGTATTAGAATCCCCTAATAAGTCACCCCATTTTTAAAATGTCACCCTCAATGTATTCAAAACAACATATAGAAAGTTTCTTAACACTTTAGACGTTTCACAGGAATTAAAGCAAAGTAGAGGTGAAATTTACAAATTAATTTTTTTTTTGTAGAAATTAATTTTTATCCATTTTTTTTGTAACACAGAAAGTTTTACCAGAGAAATGCAACTCAATATTTATTGCCCAGATTCTGCAGTTTTTAGAAATATCCCACATATGGCCTTAGTGTGGTAATGTACTGAAGCACCGGCCTCAAAAGCAGAGGAGTACCTAGAGGATTTTAGGCACCATGTCAGGTTTGAAGGGCTCTTGCTGTGCCAAAACAGGGGAAATCCCCCAAAATTGACCTAATTTGGGAAACTAGACCCCTCAAGGAAATTATCTAGGGGTATAGTGAGCATTTTTACCCCACAGGTTTATTGCAGAAATTATTGGAAGTAGGCCGTGAAAATGAAATTCTATATTCTTTCAAAGAAAATATATAGGTTTAGCTATTTTTTTCTCATTGCCACAAGGACTAAAAGAGAAAAGCACTACAACATTTGTAAATACATTTCTCCCGAGTAAAACAATACCCCACATGTGGTCATAAACAGCTGTATCGACACACGGCAGGGCTTAGAAGGGAAAGAGCGCCATTTGGCTTTTGGAGCTCAAATTTAGCAGAAATGGTTTGCGGAGGCAATGTCGCATTTACAAAGCCCCTGAAGGACAAAACCAGACAAACGCCCAAAAAGTTACTACATTTAGGAATCTACACCCCTTGAGGAATTCATCTATGGGTGTAGTAAGCATTTTGACCTCACCTGGGTTTCATATAATTTATTAGAATCGGGCAGTGAAAATAAAAACAATCCTTTTTCTTCAATAAGACGTAGCTTTAGCTCAACATTTTTCATGTTCTCAACAAATAATGGGAAAAAAGAAGCCCAACATTTGTAAAGCAACTTCTCTGGAGTACAGAAATACCCCATATGTGGTCATAAATTGCTGTATGGGCACACAACAACAATCAGAAGAGAAGGAGTGCCATTTGGCTTTTGGAGTACAGATTTTACTGGATTGGTTTCTGGGCGCTAAGTCGCTTTTGCAAAGCCCCTAAGGTACCAGTACAGTGTAAACTCCCCAAAAGTGACTCCATTCACAAAACTATACCCCTTGAAGAAGTAATCTATGGGGTTAGTGAGCATTTTGACCCCACAGATGTTTCATAGATTTTATTAGAATTGGGCCGTGAAAATAAAAAAAAAACCTTTTTTCTTCAAAAAGACGTAGCTTCAGCTCAAAATTTTTCATTTTCTCAACAAATAAAGGAAAATTATAATGTCAATGTTTGTAAATCAATTTCTTCCGAGTACGGCAATACCACATATGTGGTCATTGACTGCTGTTTGGGCACACGGCAGGGCTCAGAAATGAAGGAGCGCCATTTGGCTTTTAGAGTACAAATTTTGCTGGATTGGTTTCTGGTCGCTATGTCGCATTTGCAAAGCCCCTCTGGGACCAAAACAGTGGAAACCCCCCAGAAGTGACCCCATTTTGGAAACTACACCCTCAAGATATTCACCTAGGGGTGTAGTGAGAATGTTAACGCATGTGTTTTACAGAAATTAGTGTACACTCGATGTTGCTGAGTGAAAATGGGATTTTTTCCATAGATATGCCAATATGTGGTGCCCAGCTTGTGCCACCATAACAAGACAGTTCTCTAATTATTATGCTGTGTTTACCGGTTTTAGAAAGAACCTATATGTGGCCCTAATCTTTTTCTTGGACTATCGACAGGGCTCAGGAGTGAAAGAGTACCATGCGAAGTTGGGGCCTAATTTGGCAACTTACACAGTATTGATTCACAATTGCAGAGGCTCTGATGTGAAATAATAAAAGAAATCGCTGAGAAGTGACCCGATTTTGGAAAGTACACCCCTCAAGGGATTTATTAAGGGGTGTAGTGAGCACTTTAACCCCACAAGTCTATTCCATAAATGATTGTGCTGCAGACAGTGCAAATTAAAATATTTAATTTTTCCCTAGATATGCCATTTCAGTGGCAAATATGTCGTGCCCAGCTTGTGCCACTGGAGGCACACACCCCAAAAATTGTTAAAAGAGTTCTCCCGTGTATGGCGATGCCATATATGTGGAAATAAACTGCTGTTTGGGCACACTGTAAGGCTCAAAATGGAGGGATCGCCATTTAGCTTTTGGAGCGTGGATTTTGCATGGTAGTAGTTTTGTTTGACTATTACTGGTATTTCAGTTTATAATGTGGGGGTACATGTAAGAAGGGCAGATTACATCAGGGGCATAGTCAGGTGGTATAATAATGGGGTTAACAATAAAATAATACATACATTTTTGTTACGCTGTGAAGCAATACTTTCTGCACAGGCCAGTGTCGCACTTATAAATGGTGTCGTTTCTTACCCCCTTTTGGTCCACACTCCACAGTGTTGTCCTGGTATAATACGGGCACCCTCGTTTGGGCCCTCCCCTTCCTGCTTCCCTAATTTTAGGGCCTTGATAAATCGCCACTTGAAACAGAAGAAGTGTTCCCCTCGGGCCTGCACAACTGCATATTTTTCTTTCCTGAATTAATGGAGTCTTAACTTATTTTATTTTTTCATAGACGTAGTGGTATGAGGGCTGTTTTTTTGCAGGACGAGCTGTAGTTATTATTGGTAAAATTTTGGGGTACATGCGACTTTTTGATCACTTTTCATCCTTTTTTTTGGGATGCAAGGTGATCAAAAAACAGCAATTCTGGCATAGTTTTTAAGGTTTTTTTTATATAGCGTTCATCATGCGTTATAAATTACATGTCAACTTTATTCTGTGGGTCAGTACGATTCCGGCGATACCTAATTTATATCACTTTTTAATGTTTTACAACTTTTTGCACAATAAAATTACTTTCGGAAAAATAATTAATTTTTTCTGTCGCCATGTTCTAAGAGCCATAACTTTTTAATTTGTTTGTCGACGGAGCTGTATTGGGGCTTGTATTTTGCGAGACGAGCTATAGTTTATATAGGTACCATTTTTGGTTACATGCAACGTTTTGATCACTTTTTCAGTGTTTTTTATGGTTTTTCTTACTGCGATTTCCCTTCGCGGGACAAATAACATAATATTTTTATATTTCCGGTTGTTACGGACGCGGATATTCCAAATATGTATGGTTTTATTTCTTTTTTTCAATAATAAATGATTTGATAAGGGGAAAAGTGTGATTGTGTTTTATTTTATTACTTGAAACATTTATTTTATTTTTTACAACTTTTATTTTTACAATTATCTTTAGTCCCACTAGGGGACTTGAAGGTCCAACTGTTTGATTGATGTTCCAATACATTGCACTAACTACGTAGTGCAATGTATTAGAACTGTGAGTTGCTCACTGACAGCAAGCCGATCAGCCTCCGCCTCCGTTCGGGGCCTAATCTGCTTCCGTAATGGCAGACAGGAGGCCATTGTTAGGCCTCCTGTTGCCATAGTAGCAGTCGGCAGCCTTGCCATCGCATGGCAAAGCTGGTGATTTGCTACAAGTCACTAAGATACAGCGATTGCTTTGGATCGCTGCATCTAAGGCGTTAATGGCAGGAATCGGAGCTAGCTCCGGTTCCTGCCATTACAGCGGGCACCCACTGCTGATGATGCCGGCTCAGCTTCTGAGGCGGAAGCTGAGCCGGCGCCATTTTGCTGATGGTGCCAGAAGCCTTTTAGGCCCGCCTCAGAGCAGGGCATAGGAGTCTTCCATTCCTGTCAGACCGGGAGGCCAGTATTAGGCCTCCGGTTGCCATTGCACCACTGGCAACCCAGCGATCAAGTTACTGGGGTGCCGGTGGCTAAAAACCCCTCACATGCTTCAATTTCTATTGAACACAGCATCTGAGGGGTTAATCGGCCGGATCGGAGGCTACCTCCGGTCCTGGCCGTTACATAAGGGTGCCAGCTGTAACATACAGCTGGCACCCGGCGGTGATGGTTCAGGCTCAGGTCCTGAGCAAGCACTATCACCGCGACGTAATAGTACTGCGCTTTGCGGGAAGCCCTGCCCGACATATATGGCGGATGTCGGGAAGGGGTTAAGTCATTCTGCCATATTCTTTTTGGAGAAAAGGGGCTTTTTCCTAGTCACGCTTCAATGAAAGCTATACTTGTTCAGTATTTTTCAAATTGTGCTGTCAAGAATATAAACTTTTAATGTGCTTACAAAGGCCTGTAGTCATGTGATGTAGCTCTTTCGGGTTTTCTTT
This sequence comes from Rhinoderma darwinii, assembly GCF_050947455.1. NCBI lineage: Eukaryota > Metazoa > Chordata > Amphibia > Anura > Rhinodermatidae > Rhinoderma > Rhinoderma darwinii. The sequence continues at coordinate 349,853,111 of NC_134688.1, forward strand.
ATATCTCTGAGCATTAATCGGTCTGATCCTGGACTGAATTTTGCATCAGACAGAAATACTTTCAGATTGGAGATACGACGGCAATCAGTTAATCAACGCAGGTTTGGCTTACATCACACAGCTGACTTTGCCAGGGGAACCGGAAGCGGCAGCAGACATTTAGTATTATATGGCGGTCATTCTGATTAGTGGCCGTCCATGTAAGACAAGCGCATTTCAAGTCTGCCGCAGCTAGAATTGATCTGATCCATTCTGGCTCATAGATGGGGGATCCTGGTGGGACGTCTATATTCTCTGATATATTTGGCATATTTAATAGGGTTGTCTTCAATTATCCCAAATGTTCATGTCATGATTCTTTGTCTAGTTTTTACTTCCATAAACAGTCCCATAAAATACTAGCAAAACTGATTTTTGTTTTCTAGAAACATCATTACATTTTAGATCTTTTATTCTAACTTTACCAGGCGCTATTAATTTTTTTTTTTTATAGTTCTTGAATAATGGATTATTTTGTGTTGATAATTTATCCAAGTAGGTAAGGGCTTCCTACTACGTCTGTGTCTTCCCCATTAACTCTAGTTGTTTAGCTGTCTTTCCTGTTGTTGTCATACTGTAACGTCCATGGTCGCTGACCACAAACTCCTTCCATCCGGTCGATGCCCTTCTCTCCAGAGATGTCTGCTCGTGCAGCCGTCCTGCTCCACAGTGACCGCCAGGGTGTACTCGCGAGCTCAGTCCAGCCTTAAGGAGCCAGGTGTAAGATTGAGCTGATTGCTCCCAGAGCACCCTGGTCTATAAGAAGAGATCTGCCCCTCCCGGTATTGCCTGAGCTTTGTTGTTGTTACCCTTGTTTGTCTCTGCAAATGGTCTCCTAGTGTCTTCCAGTTCCCAGTGTTTCCTGTTCCTGCTACCTGTAACCTGTATCCCGAGCTATCCTGGTCAAGTACCGTATTGACTTGGAGTCGTGCTGTGCTTTGTTCCATGCCTGTCCTGTTACACCACGCATGGTGTCTGCCTGCTGCCAAAGTCCCTTCCTAGCCTGCCATGCAACTGTCTGAAGCAACCACTGGTACACCTATACAAACTATAGACTTTTACCTGTGTCCTGTTGGCCAGCTGCCATACCGTTAAGGAGGTACGGCACAGTGGGTCCACAGACCCAACGTGACACATAACTTTGTTTTCATATTTGAATCTTGTTATTAACACATTCATGCCTCAGGATGTAATGGTGCATTGCGGTATGTCTTTGTTAAAATCTGCATCAGGGTCCTGTTTTGGCGTTCCATAGGTTTCCGTTTACATCACCATTGATTTCAATGGTGTCGGATCCGGTGCAAATGGTTTCCATTTGTCTCTGTTGTGCAAGGGTTCCATGGTTTTGATGGAATCAATACCGTAGCTGACTACGGTATTGATTCAGTCAGGGTCCTGTTCTGACGGGAAGCTCTGACAGAATGCCAGAACGGGACCCTGACACAGATGTGAACGAAGCCTAAGCTGGTCATGATGACACGTGCACAGAAGCTGACATCCTACTACAACATGCGGAATATCAGAGATATCTATAATCCCAACTATTTAACCCCTTAGATGTCGTAGCCTATAGCAACTGCGGCACCAGTGGTTTGACAGAGGGAGGGAGCTCATTCTGTCACCTCCATCAGTGGACCCACAACGCTCTAGCAGGGTGCCAATGGGTTGCCATGGTAGCCGGGGCCTAACAAAGACACCCAGGCCTGCCATGTGTATTTGCATAGCTTAATAATGGTGGTAGCCTGTCAGTGTAACACTAACAAGCATAACACAATGAAGTCCATTGGTATTGCTATGTATAACTAAATATCTATATGGGTAATAAACGGCTGGTGAGTCGCTGCGATATTCTCACTATTTACTTATAATGTAATTAGCACCTATTTGGGTACAGTTATCTCTTGAGTTTAGCTTTCCTTTCCCTACCTTAGCTTGTTTTCGACCTTGCGTGTCGATCCTGTCATCGTTGGACCTTGCCTGGACTGTCGATTGTACGCGTCTGCGCGTGCGCGGTTTCCGGAGCCGCGCATGCGTGGTCGGGTCTCGACGGCTCAGATGCATGAGTCTCGCGATACTTGTTTTTGACATGCACGGCCGAATCCATCTTTCATTGGCTGATGCGATCAGCTGACTCCGCGACCTATCGTACATAAGAGGTGTAATCTAAATGATTAAGAACACCCCTTGGAAAAGCCATCCACGCGAAATGCGCGTTGGGGTCTCTCCATACCTGGGAGCTACTACATCCGTGGAACTAGATGGGTTAGTATTAGCGCTACTTTTACTGCGTACTCAATACCTGCAATGCTATCTACACATTTATCGATACACTGTTTGTGCTTGTGCTTGAGACAGGCTTAGTCTAAATACCCTGCGTCTATTTAGATAACAGGTTTGACCATATGGAGATTTTCTCTGTTTACCACTGTGTGCCTTTCTCACTACCTGTTATTAGAAGTATCGTTTTTGATGATATGTAGTAGCATTGTATATGTCTGGAGACAATCTTCGTTTCTTTTTGTATTAACTACATTATAACTACCTAAAGCGATTGTTAAAAGGTGCTCTCTGTATTGTTTTTTGTTCTACCATTATGACCCGAGTTCCCCTCCTATACTATTGGAGATATACAGTTCTGTTTGATTTGTAGTCTATTTTTAATCATGTTATTTGTATTGTCCAATAAAATTTGTATTTTTCTATGCCTTTGGAAATTTATATAAATTTCAATAGTTTCTGACTCCTTCTTTCTCTTGTGTTCTACCTGCTATGTATAATGGAAGCAATCAAAGGATCTCATGTTCAAGTTCCTTTTTTCCATGAAACATATATTTATTGTGGAAAAGTAATAAAATTTAAAAAAAAGGAATAGTACAGCATACATATTTGGCAACATCACAATCAAACCGACCCCTGGAATAAAGGTAGAGTGTTATGCATACCACACGGTGGGCAACAAAATGAGAGATAAGAAAAACAATTAATAAAGGTTAATCAATTCATTTAATACACCCTAAAATGGTGCCATTAAAAAATATAACTCATACTGCAAAACACAAGCCCTCATTCAGCTATATTGACGGCAAAATAAAAAAGTTATGGCTCTTTCAATCCGACTCTGAAGGTCCAAAATAGGCAGTCATTAAAGGGTTAACTTTGAAGTCTATGGGTGAAGTATGTAAACGTAAGGGTCGTTTTTATATGTCAAGATTACATTTTTCACTCCTCGTCTTCAATGAGCCATTACTTTTTTATTTTTCCATCAATGAAGTTGTGTGAAGGCTTAGTTTTTTGCGGGAGGAGTTGTAGTTTCTATTGACAATTTATATATATATATATATATATATATATATATATATATATATATATATAGTAAATCCTTTCAAAATACGAGACAGCACACCTTGATAGTGGAAAAAGTGGATTTATTCACCACATGCGACGTTTCAGCCCTACTCTGTTTCTCAAGGCCCCATGGAGTAGGGCTGAAACGTTGCATGTGGTGAATATATCCACTTTTTTCACTATCAAGGTGTGCTGTCTCGTATTTTGAAAGGATTTACTTGGTATTTGGGACATTGGTCATATGTCCAAACGAGACCTTGCACCCTGGCTGTACGTATTTTGATGAACGGTGCTGCTTGTTTATCCTTTGTATATATATATATATATATATATAGATATATATATATATATATATATATATATATAGATATATATATTGTGAGACAGTGACAGGTAAAGTCATTGAGGGAAGGTATATTTCCCCTAGAATCCTGTCATATGTATTCTAGGCTCCAGGGAATGAGTAGTTCTTGCAATAGAAAGCTCTAGTTTTCCAATCTCGGCTTAAGGAAAAGCCGGAAAAAAGGGCCTGGAGTTGAATTGGAGAAGAGCAGGGCGGGTTCCCCAATCCCTAGTCCATCTCTGTTGTTAGGACAAGGCTGCTGCTCAATTAGCTGCACCTGTAGCCTGTGTATAAAAAGGTGCAGACACAGTGTGTGGGAGTCTCACCCCTGACTCAGACTGGAGACTACTAAGGCTGGAGTAGCCTGTATTCTATGTGAGTAAAGACCTGTGTTACTTTGTGTCCAGTGCCTGGTAGGAAGGCACTTGGTATAGTTAGATAATATCTTGTTTAGTTAGTGCTCAGACGAGCAGGATTTATTTTGTATTTTGCCTTGTTGTACAAGAGGCTGTTTCTTTGACAAGAATAAAAACACAGGCAAAGCCCTGTTATGACTTTTAATGCACGGTGTCCCTGTCTCTGGCTACAAAAAATTATTATTTTGTGTCTCCATATTCTGAGAGCCATAACTTTTTATTTTTCTGTCGTTTGAGCGGTGTAAGGCCTATTTTTTTGTGGGACGATCTGTACTTTTTACTGGTACCATTTTTTGGTACATCTGACATTTTGATCACTTTTTATAACTCAGAAGGGGCTGCCCCCTTCTGTCTAACGTCTAAGATGTTGCAATTGCTATTGACCGCAGCATCTAAGTGGTTAAACGGCCAGGATCAGAGTTCTCTTTGTTCCTAGCAATTGTCAGTAATACACAGCTAATGCCCGCAGCATATGGAGTGGACTCAGCCCGCGAGCTCACTCCATACTTCAACCCAAGCACCATGACGTGCAGCGTTGTCACGGTGCGTCAAGGGGTTAACGCAATGAACTGTTGTTGATGTTTCATCATGATGTTTTCAGGCCTATGTTTCCCAACTAACAGCAATAAGACCTGCCACTATTACGGTGGATATGTCAAACTTAGCTCAGAATTTATTCCTATTTTGAATTTTCTATAAATCAATTTATATTTATCTCCAAGTAGAGGGAAAGAAAGAGTGGCACTCACCCAATGACGTTTTTTTTTTTGTCTTTATTTCTAAGTAGAAAAAGCGGGTAAAAATAGTGAGTACTACATATGCAAAAGCTGTTTTGCGTCAATGCGCTCTCTGAAGCCTAAATTTATATTTATATTCATAAGGCGGCAAAAAAGCATTAACAGCAGTGATAGCGGTACTTTTTTACCTGTTTTTGTACAGTATTTTTATTAAAATATCCTAAAAGTTAAGGGCTAAGTTGTGTTTTATCGCTGCTTGGAGCGAAGACATTGTGCAGCAAACAGAGAGAGGCTTTAAATATGTTTGATTAATTATTACCACATTTTAAATACTTTGAATATGAGTAATGCTTGACCGCAGAGACTATTAGAGATCAATGAAAATATAAAAAAACGTTCACATCCAAAATATTGAAGTCCAGACAAATTTCTAATTAAGAATGATTAATTCACGGTAATACAAACAAAGGAGTGCACAAGGAATTAGTCTCAACATGTGTAGTTATAATATTCTTTTGCCTGGGTCATTTGCAAATTCCTTTATAATGACCAACTGTCCAAAACTGATCCCTTTCGGGCTAATCTTCCCAAGGAAGTCAGATGATGCAATATCTGTATTTAAATTTTTAGATCACAATGTCTTTAACAGGATATGATAAATTTATCAAGTATTTAAAACACTAGGTATTTCAGATCTTTGGACATCCATGTGCTTCAGGTGTTTGGATGTCTCTCAGAGACTCAGTAGGTCAGATGTTAGCACAGTTTTGATGTAATTTTTGTGGCAGTTTTTGGATCAGTTTTTCTAGCCAAACACAGATGTGGACACAAGAGAAAGGAGAAGCATCAGTCTTTTCTTTATACATTTGCTTCCTTTTGGATCCACTTCTGACTTTGACTCATAAAACTGAGCCAAAAACCAGCACAAAAACTGCATTAAAACTGGTTTGTTATCCTGGACTTAGTTCCACTACACACAAGACAAAAATGCTGCGGAATTGCTATCCGTCCGCAAGATATGAATTGCCGTCCCGTGTGCAGAAGGTTCAAATGACCAAACCTCACAGAGTAGAAAACATTTGGTCACTTTTTAGGCTCTGTTCACACTGGCTTCAGGGGTTTCTATTTTCGGATTTATGATGGATATGATGGATTTGTTTTGATCTGTTTCGTAATAGAATAGATTTTAATGGAACCTATTAACTTATCACCACTCGGTAAGGTATTCATCTTTTTAACCAGGCAGAAAAATGCAGCAGACCATAATTCCTGCTAATCTACCTGTACATTTATTTCACTTTGTTAGGAGGTACTGACTAAAGCTTTTAGGGATTTCAGATGGCCTTTTTCTGAATAAGTTGTCGTTCATGGTTGGTCTATGAAGGTTGCCGTTCGGAACAACAACTTAACCCTTGGCACCACAGCCATTTTTTGTTTTTTCATTTTCGGTTTTTACCTCTCGCCTTTCTCACCCTCTCAACACAGCTGTTGGGATTGTTTTTTGTGGGAAGAGTTGTCGTTTTTAATTTCACCATTTAAAGTACCAGAAAATTTACTAGGACCCGGAAAAATGATTTGTGGGGTGGAATTGGATAAAATTGTGATTCCGCTATTGTTCTTTAAAATTTGTTGTTACCGCGTTCACCATAGAAAAAAAACAACTTGTCAATTTATTCTGCGAGTTAATGCGATTACGGCATTACCAAATTGAAATATTTTTTTTTTTATGTACTACTTTTACAAATAAAAACTATTTGTTAAAGAAATATATATTTTTTTGTTGCCATATTCTGAGACCCATAACTTTTTTATTTTTCCAATGATAGTGCGGTGGGGGGGGGGGGCTTGTTTTTTGCGGGCTGAACTGTAGTTCTTAGTGGTAACATTTTGTGGTGCATACGCCTTTGATTTCAATCTTTGAGGAGAAGCGTGGTAACCAAAAAAACAGCAATTCTTACTTTTTCCTTCCTCCAGTGTTTGACTGGCATGTTAAATACACTTACATTTAAAATATTCAGGCTTTTACGGATGCAGCAATACCAATTATGTTTACTTTTTTTATCTTTTACGTTAGGGGAAAAATAGGAAAAGAGGTTTTTTTGAGCCCTTAATGTTTTTTATTTTATTGTACATTATAAAAAAAAAAATTATTTGTTTTATTTAATTACGCAGCACTAACCCTGTTTCAAGAGAGTTTAAGAGACTTAACGGACTATCATTGATCAATAGCTGAATTTCCGTATACCGTTTAATGCTCCCCATATCAGCCCCCACAGTATAATGCCCCACATAGCTGCCCCATACATTATAGTGCCCCCCATATCAGCCCAATACAGTATAATGCCCCCATATCAGCACCCCAAACAGTAAAATGCCCCCCATATCAGCTCCCCATACAGTAAAATGCCCCCATATGAGCTTCCCATACAGTATAATGCCCCCATATGAGCTCCCCATACAGTATAATGCCCCCCATATGAGCTCCCCATACAGTATAATGCCCCCCCATATCAACTCCCCATACAGTATAATGCCTCCCATATCAGCTTCTCATACAGTATAATGCCCCCCATATCAGCCCCATACAGTATAATGCCCCCAATATAAGCTCCCCATACAGTATAATGCCCCCATATGAGCTCCCCATACAGTGTAATGCCCCCATATCAGCTCCCCATACAGTAAAATGCCCTCCATATGAGCTCCCCATATAGTATAATGCCCCCCATATGAGCTCCCCATACAGTATAATGCCCCCCCATATGAGCTACCCATACAATATAATGCCCCCCATATCAGCCCCCATACAGTATAATTCCCCCATATCAGCCCCCATTGTAAAGGATCTGCCATCACAGCTTCGGGGATAACTCCCTTAATTAATCAGTCAGCACCTGAATCTACATCCCTGAGACTGACTCCAGCTTCCACCACTCAGGCTGGCAGGCTTAGGAGTGGGAGAGCCTATCGCAGCCTGGCCAGACTCAGCTAGCTCCCACCCTCTGTCTATTTATACCTGCATTTCCTGTTCCTCCTTGCTTGTTATTCTTTTTCGTGTGGTTTCCTGGCCCAGCTACAGCTCCTTCTATTTTGTTCCTGCTCCATACAGACCCTGGCTTACTGACTACTCTTCTGCTCTTCGTTTGCTACCTCGCACACTCCTGGCTTGACTCGGCTCGTTCACCACTCTGGTTGCTCACGGTGTTGCCGTGGGCAACTGCCCCTTTCCCTTGCTTGTATTCCCTTGTATGTTTGTCGTGTTTGTCGTGCACTTACTGAGTGCAGGGACCGCCGCCCAGTTGTACCCCGTCGCCTAGGGCGGGTCGTTGCAAGTAGGCAGGGACAGAGTGGCGGGTAGATTAGGGCTCACTTGTCCGTTTCCCTACCCCCCGGTCATTACACCCATGCAGTATAATGCCCCCATATCAGCCCCCCATACAGTATAATTCCCCCATATCAGCCCCCATGCAGTATAATACCCCTCATATCAGCCCCCCATACATTATAATTCCCCCATATCAGCCCCCATGCAGTATAATGCCCCCATATCAGCCCCCCATACAGTATAATTCCCCCATATCAGCCCCCATGCAGTATAATACCCCTCATATCAGCCCCCCATACAGTATAATTCCCCCATATCAGCCCCCATGCAGTATAATGCCCCCATATCAGCCCCCATACAGTATAATTCCCCCATATCAGCCCCCATGCAGTATAATACCCCTCATATCAGCCCCTTATACAGTATAATTCCCCCATATCATCCCCCATGCAGTATAATGCCCCATCTTATCAGCCCCCATGACTTATCAGCCCCCTTGCAGTACAATGCCTCCTCCCCGCAATATCAGCCCCCCCATGCAGTATAATGCCCCCCCACGCAATATCAGCCCCCCATACAGTATAATGCCCCATATGTGTATAATAGAAAATTAGCATAATTTCTTACCTATCCCCGTTCTCACGCCGGGTGGAGGATCCTTCGCCTCCTCTGGTGTGTGCTATGAGTGACTCGGCGCAGACAGGCGCGAAGCTGTCGCTACATCCCGCCAGCCTGTGTCAAGCCGCTCAGGGCACAGTGGATCAAGGAGACGTCAGCTCCTTGCTCCAGCATTGAATGGAACCGGGACCTCGGTGAGTGACTCGCGACCCCCCCGGAGGTCTTCACACGAATCCCCAGGGGGACGCGACCCACAGTGTGTAATGTATTGTGTTGTATTGTGCAGTTTGCGGTGGAGAGACGAGGGGGGCTGTAATTTAACGGGCCCCCAGTCTCCACCGCAAACAGCACAATACAAAACAATACATTACAAGGCACCACAATACATTACAAGCCAACACAATACAACACAACACAATACATTACAATACAGACTCTGCAGGTCACCTGGAGTCCTCCACACCGGCTCTTCCACTGCACTGACTGGAAGACGTGTCACGTGACAACACGGACACAAGTGTACCATGTGACCGTAACCTGGAAGTGCTGGCTTCACGGCACAGAAAATGTATTTAACAAGCATGCTGTATGGCAACGGGGGCCCGTGGGCCCCCCAGTCTTAGGGGCCCGGTCGCAACTGCGACCACTTTAGCTACGCCACTGACTGGGGCTTTATCAATATTCAATTTGCTTAGACACAGTTGTACTTCCACATGTCCTTTTTGTGGGCAATATTGCTACATAAGACATTTATTTTTGCCCTCCAACTATTATGCAAAATTTACCAAGCATATTGCGGCATTGCTGACAAGAATCTAAATACATAATAAATATTTTTCAGTTCACTACTGATGTAGAACTGAATGAAAACTAATGCTGAGCATGCTAAACTGTTTATTACACACAATTCAATCATGTGACTTAAGTGATGCTGGAGTGGTCACTTTTGTCGAAGGAGTGGCAGTTCCTGAAAACTCTGTATAATAATTTTTTTCTTTTTTTTTGGTGTTATTTTAGGAATACATAATTCTGTTTAATAACTTCCCCTTCCCTTGGTTGAACTTGATGGACATGTGTCTTTTTTCAGCCGTACTAACTATGTAACTATGTAACTATGTAACTGTTTTACAGGACTGCTGTAGTAAAGATAAAGTTTCTCCCTGCAGCAGCAGCACCACAGAAAAATCACGTATTACAAATGCTGGACCGTACAGGACCTCAAGAGCGAGAGATGTTCTTTGTAATTGCTTCCCACTCTGGCCTAGAGATGAGGATCCTGAACAGAGGACCATCCCACTATCACAACTCAGAATTCATTAATAGGGTACAACTGAACTACCTCTTTAATAATTTATGTGTTTTACTTTATTTAGAAGTCCCAATCCAGTATGACCATTCCACATTTCTAAATTTTTTCTATCTGTATGCACAGTTATATTTTTGCTGGCGTGCTGATGTGCTGCCATGTTGGGCTGAACTAACAACTATCTATTTAGTTGCTAAAGTCCTCCAGCCTAAGCATCCGCAAAACTGTGAGACATAATAATGTGAGGTATTGATGAAAGGATTATTAATATGGACCTGTCAGGTCTCCTGTGCTACGTTATCTGAGGGCAGCATATGATATTGGGGGAGATGCTGAATATGGAACGTATGGTTTTCCATGATTTGATTCCATGCTTATTATGTAAAAAGCTGTTTAAATTGTGCCAGGGGAAGGACTTTTGGGTTATTTTTCCCCTGCCCACAAAATAATCTTTACCTTGCATTTGTTTATTTATTTTTGGAATAGACTTATTGGAATGAAATGATTTTTTGTAAAGTCCTACGTTACCATATATATATACATAATTTTATTATAAAAGTTATAAGACATTAATATTTGTTATTTCTAAATATATATTTTTATTGATGCATAGTAGTACCGTTGAGACTCATGATTAACATAATTGTTTGCACCTTTGTCTGGATACCACAAAGCTTTAGTCATTATGAAGCATATGCTTTCAGCGTGTCTGCTCATATACCGTATGTAATTTTTTCTCAATTTGGCATCCTTCATCTATATACTAGCCCAAAATGATGACATATATAATAATGGCAAGTGATTTCTCAAGGCAAGGTTGTTTTTTTTAATGGAATTGTTCGCTAATGCTTTTGCCTTATTGCCATGCTATAGTAAGACAGCCATTACTAATGATACTACTCCTAATAATAAGGAATAAAGAAAAAGACATAGCAAGACAAAATAAAGGTCGAATACAAACAAAGACCTTAATTAGAGTTATACTAACATCAGTAATGTCAGTTATTCATTTACAAGATTAATTATGGTTAAACATATTTATTAAGTTTCGATGTACTGTAGAATGCAACACCAGTGGGTCAAAGCGTCTGTCTAGAAGATGCATGGTAAGACACAATTACAATAAAATGACCTTTTAGGCAAACACTCACGGTTTTTGGCTCAAATCTACTTATGCTCTGCCAACAAACATTAATGCATTCTGGGTTATGTGTCTTGCTAGAGGGGATAACTTTCTTTGAAACAAGGCATGATTGTGAACATGAGACAGATAATCTGTTATATGTCCTTTTCCTCCCCTCTGTCCTACGTAATCATCTTAGACTCTGTGGTAGGACAAACACATGCAGTCTCTATTCTCTTCTTATGCCCCAAGCTATGGAACATTAAATATCTTGTTCTTAGCAAACTAGAGTTATGCTTTTCTGGCTAGTTGCCTATGGCTCAAAATCAAACACTTTGTTCATGTCCCAGTATATAGCAGATCAATTCTTCCCTTTATTGAAAAGATGTATGGAGTATGACAAGTCATTTTATCAATTAGTTGGACCACTTCTGCATACATAGTTGTTTATGTATGAGTATTAATAACAATACAAATAATATTTAATTGTATTACTGTAATACACTGCTATTAAAATAAAAAAAATGTAAACCGCCAAAATCACTGTTTTTGGTCAACTTACCTCTGAAAGAAAATGTAACAAAAAGTGATCAAAAAGTGATATGTACCAATAAAAACTACAGCTCGTCCTGCAAAAAATGAGCCCCCACACTGCTCAATCGACGAAAAAATAAGAAGTTATGGCTCTCAGAATGTGGCGACAGATCTTCTAAGTGCCCCCCAAAGAAAGAGCACTGGGGTAGCAATTTATTCCAGATTTTGTTATTTTGTCCGTCTTCCAAATAAAGGAATAATATTTAGCTGGAATATATTGTAATGAGTCCACCACCTCAATTCCAGAAACCCCCCTCGGTTTATAGCAGGGGTCAAAAGCCATAATTGTTTACTTAGACCGATTAATTTTAATAACAGAAAAATTCCCAAATTGTTCATATACGCCGAAGATATGCCTCAAATCCCCGAGGTCTCTCAGGAACAGTAGCATGTCATTGGCGTACAAAGAAATCTTCTCCTTTTCTTAAACCAGAAAGCCTCTTGTTAATGGATCAGATCTAATCTTTATTGCCAGGGTCTCTATAGGAAGATTAAATAGCAGTGGAGATAAGGGGCAACCGTGATGGGTCGCCGTGACAAGGGAATAAAGGAACACCCCCATTCCAACCCTAACCCTAAGATTGGAATATAGAAGCTCCACCCATTTGACATAGTTTTCCCCAACTCCAAATCTTCAAAGTGCCCCCCAAAGAAAGCCCCACTCCACTATATCGAAGGCCTTGGCTGCCCCCCTTGGTAATATATCTCTCTTCCATATTCAATATTAGAGAAGGCTTTCCGAAATCCACAGGAGATTGATTTATTTGGAAGAAACCCAGTCTGGTCTGAACCCAGCAGCGAAGAGATTACTGCCAAAAGTCAGTTGGCTAATAATTTTGATAGGATTTTCAGATCAGTATTTAGGAGTGGTATAGGATGATAAGCATCCATATATGTTGGATCTCTTTCAGTTTTTGGTATTAAAATGATGGTAGCCTCCATCGAGGGGGGAAATTACCCTGATCAAAAGAGTCATTATATAGTCGGTACAGATGTTATACCAGCACATCTTGATAGTAAGTATATCCATCATAAGGGATCCTGTCCAATTCGGGTTCTAAATTCTTTGGAAGTTTTTTTAATTGCAACTCGTATCTCCTGCGGAAAGTGTGGAGCCTCCAACCCTCCCCTCTGAACATCTGACAAAACCGGAAAAATTAATGACACAAGGTATGTAGATAACTGAATTTTCGTTTTTCGAGATTTGGATGAGTATAAATCTTGAAAAAAATCCTGCAAATTCGGCCAACACCTCCAACAACACCCCGATATCTCCTTATTGCTAATCACTGGAATAAATGTTTGGGCTCCCTGTTTTTTTTTTTTATTATAGCAGCCTGCATGTTTTAAAATTAAATAAAAAGATGGGAGGCTTACTTTAGGTCCCTGGTTGAAAATATTAGTCTGCCCTGGCAAGGTGATGCCCAGTATCAATAGTGCAGCAGGTAGGATTAATCCATTCACCTCTGCAATGTTTCCCATCATCAGCAGAGGTGAAGGCCTTGGTCCAGCTGTGACTCTCCTCTTGCAGCATCCTGTTTTGGATGTTTCAGCAGCATGGAAAGGTCACTACTGCAGCTGAAGTCTTCCTGGGACTAATAAAGCAAATAGATGCAGGGATGTAGTCAGAAAAAAATAGGAAGAAGATTACGTATGTAACATCGCGGCGTGTGGACCAACTGGGCCATAGCGGGATAGCATCTGGCCAAACAGGTATAGCCAATGTCTATAGTTCTGGAAAGGGTACCTGTCATGGGGTTTGTTAAGTTAACACACGAACAACAGAGCCATTGACGACAGGGCAATTATACAAAGAAAGGCTGCCTGCAAGCAGCCAAGCCCAATTTCCCAACTACCAATTAGTAGTATGAAAAAATAAAAAATGTAAACTTTATTGGGCTACGTATAGCCAGACAGAACACATAATTTTAGAGTTAAAAATTTCACTACCTAGAGACCATACTGGAAAGTGAGTTACCTGTATAATCACAGGCATTAGTAGTACAGGACTTGGGAATAGTGTTCAGTTCCCTAGCCAGTTAAATTGCTAGACTAGCTAATAATAAACAGTGGGTACGGTCAGTGGTAGGTATTAAAATCCTAACAGCCCCCCAGACATGTTTCGCTACAGAGTAGCATCCTCAGGGGTACACGGGGATAATGGCGGCGCGGCAGGAAGGAGATCCTGATAAGGACATGTCAAATGACGTATCTGGAGGTGTGTGAAGGCACATAGCCAATAACGATGATGGAGACACGCCGGCAGATCAGCTGTGAGGAGCCAGCGAATGATCACTGGCATAAGGTGCACCAATAAGGGACAGGGAGCGGCGCATGCGTATAAGGATGAATAGGGGACTTAATACGAGAATCCTCTGCCAAACCATCGCTAACCAAGTATATTTGTCGGCGCATGCGCCGACAACAATTTCCACTCGGCATCAGCACTTACATTCGTCAGACCCGGATTTATGCTGTTAAGTTACAGTGCAGAGTCTTTCAGCACCGAACTAGGAGGTGTTGGTATATATATCATATTGGAATGTGCAAGCTTAAATGTATTAATACAGTGTGAGATGTAGAACAGTGCAACAATGTTAAATATTAAATTATAAAGATAACATCAATACGGGACTGATGACAATGAATAAAGTGATGAGGAAATTCATTAAAGAAGAGCTAATTCTCCCCTCTTGTAAAATACCAAGTATATGATTAAAGCTACCGACACATACACTAGGGATAGGGTTAGGAATAGACCATATCAAATTAGGATCTGTGAGACAAAAAATGGATACGATGCTAGATGTGGACCATATCGTTTAGGGAAAGGAGAGAAACAGAATATGTCACAAAAGAAAAGAAACCGCTCCCCATGCCTGGTTCATATATATAAAAAGCCATAATGCCCATCATTACATCTCCAGATAAAATTTATAGTACGTCTGACCGACAAAATTTATGTCTGGTCTAAGATAGCACGCCCTACCGTTATGTGGTCACAGTCATGTATTGCATCAAAAGCAGGTGTCTAAACTATGACGACAGGGCAACTCCAACACGATTTATTGCATCCAATGCTGACAGAACAAGTAGCCTTCACTGCAGGAACAGCACACAGTCCACAAAATCAGGTAATCACAGTAACATCCTTAGAGCACTGACCTCAGCTTCAGCTCTCCTGAAGGTCTAAATCCAGAACTCCCATCCTCCCCAGGACAAGCCCTTATATACCCCTCAGGGGGAGGAACATCTTGGCAGTTTCTAGTCACCATCATTATAATGACTTTAGATTGTAGTTCTACTGTCTGTATGTGAGTTGAATATAACTGTGGTGTCTCCTGATGACCCCCTGTGGAGACTAGACAATGAGAACACTTTATGTCTTGTGGACTTCACCTCTGACTCGTCTGATTGTCCATAGGCTGGAGACACGACCTGTGGTACCTGATTACAGAATCATTCCTCTCTGCTGAAGACTCACAATAAACCACACATAATGCACGATCACAGTACCTGAGGCAGCGTAAACAGTAGCGGTGGTTTCAGGCTGAGATGAGGCTCCAGCAGTAGGCAGGCACCAGGCGGGGTGCAACACAGCAGATGTAGCAGAGAGCACAACACGACTTCAACACTTTAACCCCTTCCCGACATTTGACGTATCCATATGCCAAAGTCGGGTAGGGGAAGTATGGAACGGGTCGCCTAATCTCCCACAAAAAGTGAAATAAAAAGTGATCAAAAAGTCGCATGTACACCAAAATGGTACCAATAATAACTACAGCTCGTCCCGTAAAAAAACAGCCCTCATACCGCTACGTCTATGAAAAAATAAAATTAGTTAAGGCTTCCATAAGTCAGGAAATAAAAAATATGCATTTGTGCAGATTAGGGGGGAACATTTCATCTGTTTCAAGAGGCGATTTATCGGGGCCCTAAAATTAGGGAACCAGGAAGGGGGGGCCCAAACATATCTGCTAGAAGCGAGCGTGCCCGTATTATACCAGGACAACACTTTCCAGCAAAATTCCCCAAACTGCAACGGTGCGGAGTATGGACCAAAAGAGGATAAGAAACGACACCATTTATCAGTGCGACACTGGCCTGTGCAGAAAGGATTGTTTCACAGTGTAACAAAAATGTTTGGATAATTTTATTGTTTATCCCATTATTATACCCCCTGACTATGCGCCTGATGTACTCTGCCCAGCTTACATATGCCCCACATTATGAACTGAAACACCAGTAAAACTCCAAACAAGGCTACTACCAAGAAAAATCTACGCTCCAAAAGCCAAATGGCGCTCCCACCCATCTGAGCCCTACAGTGTGCCAAAACAGCAGTTTACTTCCACATATATGGCACCGCCATACCCGGGAGAACCCTTTTAACAATTTTTGGGGTGTGTGTCTCCAGTGGCATAAGCTGGGCACGACATACTTGCCACTGAATTGGCAATTCTGGGGAAAATTTTTAATTTTTACTTTGCACCATACGCAGCACATTTATTTATGGAAAAGACCTGTGGGTGAAAATGCTCACTACACTCCTTAATAAATGCCTTGGGGGTGTAGTTTCTAAAATGGGGTCACTTCCGGGTGGGTTTTCTTTTATTATTTCCCATCTGAGCCTCTGCAATTGTGAACCAATTCTGAGTAAATCGCCAAATTAGGCCTCAATTTTGCATGGTACTCTTTCACTCCTGACCCCTGTCAAATATCCAGGAAAAATATTAGGGCCCCATGTAAGGTGATTCTAAAACCGGGAAACACAGCATAATAATTAGAGAGCTGTCTTGTTATGGTGGCACAAGCTGGGCACCACATATTGGCATATCTATTGAAAAATCCCATTTTTACTGTGCACAATAATTTATGCAAAACACCTGCGGGGTTAACATGCTCACTACACACCTAGGTGAATACCTTGAGGGGTGTAGTTTCCAAAATGGGGGTCACTTTTGGGTGGTTTCCACTGTTTTGGTTCGACAGGGGTTTTGCAAATGCTACATAGCGACCAGAAACCAATCTAGCAAAATCTGTAGTCCGAAAGCCAAATGGCACTCCTTCCCTTCTGAGCCCTGCCGTGTGCCCAAAAATTTGTTTATAACCACATATGGGGTATTGCCATACTCGGGAGAAATTGCTTAACAAATGTTTGGGTTCTTTTTTTGCTTTATTTTTTGAGAAAATGAAAAATTTTGCACTAAAGCTAAGTCTTATTGTAAAAAAAATGTAATTTTTATTTTCACTGCCCAATTCAAATAAAATCTATGAAACAGCTGTGGGGTCAAAATGCTCACTACACCACTAAATTAATTCCTCAAGGGGTGTAGTATCACAAATGGAGTCCCTTTTGGGTAGTTTCCACTGTACTGGTACCTTAGGGGCTTTGCAAAAGCGACATGGTGTCAAGAAACCAGCAAAATCTGTGCTCCAAAAGCCAAATGCCACTTCTTCTGTTCTGAGCCCTGCCGTGTGCCCAAACAGCAGTTTATAACCACATATGGGGTATTGCCGTACTCGGGAGAAGTTGCTTTACAAATGTTGGGGTTCTTTTTTTCATTCATTTGTTGAGAAAATGAAAAATTTTGAGCTAAAGCTACATCTTATTGAAGAAAAAGGATTGTTTTTAATTTCACTGCCCAATTCTAATAAATTATATGAAACACCTGTGCGGTCAAAATGATCACTACACCCATAGATGAATTCTTCAAGCGGTGTAGTTTCCAAAATGGGGTCACTTTTTGGGCGTTTTCACTGTTTTGGTCCCTCAGGGGCTCTGCAAATGTGACATGGCCTCTGCAAACCATTCCTGCTAAATTTGAGCTCCAAAAGCCAAATGGCGCTCTTTCCCTTCTCAGACCTGCCGTGTGTACAAACAGCTGTTTATTACCACATGTGGGGTACTATTTTACTCGGGAGAAATTGATTTACAAATTTTGCAGTGCTATTTCTCCTTTGGTCCTTGTGGAAATGAGAAAAAATTAGCTAAACCTACATTTTCTTTGAAAGAATGTAGATTTTCATTTTCACGGCCTACTTCCAATAATTTCTGCAAAAAACCTGTGGTGTCAAAATGCTCACTACTCCCCTAGATAATTTTCTCAAGGGGTGCAGTTTCCAAAATGGGGCCACTTGTGGGGGGTTTCCACTGTTTTGGTCCCTCAGGAGCTTTGCAAATGTGACATGGCCTCCGAAAACCATTCCTGCTAAATTTGAGCTCCAAAAGCCAAATGGCGCTCTTTCCCTTCTAAGCCCTGCCGTGTGTCCAAACAGCTGTTTATGACCAAAAGTATGGTATCCTTTTACTCGGGTGAAATTGCTCTACAAACCTTGTGTTGCTTTTTCTCCTTTAGTCCTTGTGGAAATTAAAAAAAAATTGCTTAACCTACATTTTATTTGAAAGAATGTAGATTTTCATTTCCATGGCCCACTTCCAAAAATTCTGCAAAAAAACTGTCCAGTCAAAATGCTTACTATACCCCTAAATAAATTCCTCAAGGGGTGTAGTTTCCCAAATGGGGTCACTTTTTGGGGGTTTCCACTGTTTTGGTACCACGAGAGCTCTTCAAAGCTGACATGGTGCCTAAAATATATTGTAATAGAAAGGAGTGTCCAAAATCCACTAGGTGCTCCTTTACTTCTGAAGACTGTATTTCAGTCCATAAGCACACTAGAGCCACATGTGGGATATTTTCTAATACTGCAGAACCTGGGCATTAAATATTGAGTTGTGTTTCTCTGGTAAAACTTTGTGTTACAAAAAAAATGGATTAAAAATGAATTTCTGCAACAACAAAATATGAAATTTGTAAATTTCACCTCTAGTTTGGTTTAATTCCTGTGAAACGTCTAAAGGGTTAAGAAACTTTCTAAATGCTGTTTTGAATACTTTGAGGGGTGAAGTTTTTAAAATGGTGTGACTTTTTGGAGGATTCTAATATATAAGGCCCTCAAAGCCTCTTCAGAACTGAACTGGTCCCTGTAAAAATAGCCTTTTGAAATTTTCTTGAAAATGTGAGAAATTGCTGCTAAAGTTCTAAGCCTCGTAACGTCCTAGAAAAATAAAAGGATGTTAAAAAAACTATGCCAATCTAAATTAGACATGTGGGGGATGTTAATTATCGACTATTATGTGTGGTATAACTGCCTGTCTTACAAGCAGATAAATAGAAATTGAGAAAAATGCTAATTTTTTCAATTTATCGCAAAATTTGGGTGTTTTTCCACATTTAAATACTGAATGTATCGAGAAAATTTTGGCAGTAAAATAAAGTCCAATGTGTCACGAGAAAACAGTCTCAGAATTGCTTGGATAGGTGAAAGCATTCCGAAGTTATTACCACATAAAGTGAAACATGTCAGATTTGAAAAATGAGGCTCTGTCAGGAAGGTCAAAAGCGGCTAAAGAGGGAAGGGGTTAAGGAGTATATATATATATATATATATATATATATATATATATATATATATATATATATACACACACATAGTGTTCTCAAACTGCTTGGATAAATTCAATGATTTTCCGCCCGCTCGGCACCAACCCCATTCTGATATATCCTATATCCTGCAGTCGTTTCCGTCCCTCCATCCTTTGTCTGGAGATGGCTGTCTCCATTTTGAGGATAAGATGCACATAGCAAGGGCGTGGCCCTTGATTTGTGCATTGGGGCACAGTCATGCTGGAAAAATAATGGCCTTCCCAAAATTGTTCCCATAAAGTTGGAAGCATAAAACTGTCCAAAATGTCTTGGTATGCCAAGGAAATACAATTTCTCTTCACTGGAACTAAGTGGTCTAAGCCAACCCCTGAAAAACAACCTCATAGCAATAACCCTTTTCCACCAAACTTTACAGTTGGCACAATGCAGTCAGGCAGGTAATGTTCTCCTGGCATTCGCCACAGCCAGACTTGTCCATCAGACTTCCAGATAGAGAAGCGATTTGTCACTTAACAGAACATATGTCCACTGCTCCAGAGTCCAGTTGTGGCGTGCTTTACACCACTCCATCTGATGCTTTCCATTGTGTTTAGTGATGTAAGGCTTGCGTACAGCTGCTTAGCCATGGAAACTAATGACATGAAGCTCTTGTTAATTCCAGAGGAAGCTTGGCAACTTTTATGCACTATGCTCCTCAGCACTCGGTCACTCCGCTCTGTAACTTTATGTAGTCTGTCACTTCATGGCTGAGTTGCAGTGGTCCCTAAAAGGTTCCACTTTGTAATAATGCCACTCACAGTTATTCATGGAATATCCAAGAGGGAAGAAATTTCACAAACTGAATAGATGCAACATCTGTGGCCTCCTATTAAAGTACCACGCTCGAATTCATTTTTTCACAAATGTTTGAAAAGGCGACTGCATGGCTAGGTGCTAGAATTTATACACATGTGACAATGGGACTGAATGAAACACCTGCATTTTATGATTAAGAGGTGAATCCCAATACTTTTGCAAGTTTAAGTCTAAAGAAAGTTTTTACCATAATCTAAATTCAATTATTCCATGTAAATTTGCAGAATTCACTAAATGCTCTGAATCTAGTTTAAAGAAAGCCTGTCACTAAAATACAAAAAGTAATTGTAATTACAGGGTAATAGAAGGTAAGGTATATGGTAATTATAAGATGTAAAGAAAGGTGGAACAAAATAATTGGTCAATATTTAGGTGATTTTTTTGAAAATAAGATTGTATTTCTATTCTCTATTATAATTTTAAAACTGATGAACTTGTGTAATCATTTTGTATTTTTTAATTTGAGGACTTTTATAACATTTTCTTGTTAAAAATTTTATTCCTTGGTTTTCCTCTGCTTCACTAAAAGTCTTAACATATGAAATATCTGTATACACCCATTTAGCTCTGACCTGACTTTGACCTTGGTGTTTTTGGGCCTCAGAATAGGAGATTACAGGAACATATTCATTTTTATAAGTAGATTATGCATGGACTATACTATATATATATTTGTTTAAACATTCATTTTTGTCGTACAAATTTCATTAAAACATAAGAAATGAGATTGTAAATTTCCGGTGTCGTAAAATTTAACGGTACAAATTAGAATGTACTCATATTTATGTATAAAAGTAGAATAATTTAAACAAAAGGAGAGACAAAAACAAAAAGTCAATATTAAGTAATTTTAAAAAAAAGCATAATAATTGTAATAATTTTCAAATTTATTTTTCAATTAAATCTTTTATTTTTGCATATTTAACTGATTTGTGAAAGAAGCAAATGACAGTTACAACATGGACATTTCAAAGGCAATTCTTATCATCTCAAAGTCATTATAACACAGCAGCCAGTAAAATGTTCTCTTTATTTACTGTAACGGAAGTCATCTTATGCTGGAGCTGTAATGATTTATGTCTCTGTCCATTAACTTATGCACACTTCATTGGTTTTTATATTAGAATAGACATGTTCCAATTATTAAAGACCTTATAGTTGGAGGTTACCTGAATCCATTCTTTTTCTTAATTGTTCCAGTTCTTGTTGTTGAACCTTTTGCTACTTTTCTCTAGCTGTATTGCTCCTCTTCACAATATCTCACCAGATTGTTTAACCCCTTAACGACATCCAACGTACTATTATGTCGCTGTCGTTAAAGGAAACCTGTCACCAGCATTTTAGCTATAAAGCCAGCAATACCTGGTGAAAGTGGGTGAAAAATCATTGTCATCTTAGCTATAAATATGTTCTAAGTAAGCTCTGTAACTTTAGTATTCCGTTTTTCAGTGGTCCCACGCCGTATGCAAATGAGCAGAAAAGAGTCAAATCTTCATCTGAAAAGAGTCAGGTTTTCATTCCTCCAGCGTCTCAGAGTGGACTCCACCTCCTTCTTTTTGATTGACAGCTCCTTAGCCAGTCAGGGCCGGACAGGTGGTGGCAGTGGGCGTGGTTAAGAAGCTGCATCCCAGAGGGAAAAATAATTACCATAAAAGGCGGGAAAAGTTTAAACTACTATATTTACTGACAGAGGAGGACTTCAGGAAAGAAGAGAACAGGAATGAACTCTGGACAGCTGTGGCCATTGAGGGGTCAGGCGAGTTTAACAGGTAAGATGTTGATGACAGGATCCCTTTAAGTACTTAACGCAACATTATGGGTACATTGTGTTGCTGGTGCGGGCTCAGATGCTGAGCCCGCAACATCGCCAGCAGGTGTCAGGTGTATATTACAGCTGGCACCCTTCTGCATGGCCATGACCGGAGCAAGCCTCCGATCCAGCCGATTAACCCCTTAGGTGCAGCGCTGAAAAGCAAGCGCTGCATCTATGGTGTTTCCTAGCAGATCGGAACCGCGCAATGCAAATCGCGGTGTTCCGATTGATGTTCTGGCAGACTGGAGGCCTAGCAATGGCCGCCTGTCTGCCAAGTACGGAAGCCTGCTAGGTCCCGTCCGGAGGCAGGGCCTAAAAGGCTTCCAGCCACAAAACAAAGATGGCGCAGGCTCAGAAGCTGAGCCTGCGACATCAGCCGCCGTTGTCGTCTGTATGTTACAGCTGACACCATGCTGTAACGGCAGGGAACTGAACTAGCTCTGATCCCTGCCATTAACCCTTTAGATGCCGCGATCAAAAGCGATCGCAGCATCTTAGTGGTTTGTAGCGATTGGCATCGACACGATGGGATCGTGAGGATGCCAATCGTTACTAAGGCAACCAGAGGCCTAACAATAGCCTCCTGGTCGGCCACGTACGATAGCCTATTCAGCTCCTTCCAGAGACGGGATCTAATAGGTTTGCTGTCAGTGCATGACTGACAGCTCTAATGCTAGTGCAATTGGTAGTGCTAATTGGTAGTGCAATGTATTAGAGTAAAGATCAGAGGCGCAGGCCCCCAAGTCCCCTAGTGGGACTAAAAAAGAAAAGTTGAAAAAAGTTGAATAAAAGTGTAAAAATAAAAGTTTCACATTAATAAAATCAAACACTGCCTTTGTTCCTATACAAAGACTTTTGTTATAGGAAAAAAATGAAACCGTTAAACTAAGTATACATATTTGGTATCGACGCGTCCACAACGAGCTAAACTATAAAACTATAATGTTATTTTTCCCGCAGAGTAAACTCCGCAAAAAAAATCAATGCCAGAATCGCTATTTTTTTATGACTACCCCTCCCAAAAGATGGAATAAAATGTTATCAAAAGTGGTATAATTCCCAAAACAATACCAATAAAACCTACAACCGTTCCAGCAAAAAAAAAGCCCTTACACAGCTTTTTTGACACAAAAAAAGTGATTTTATTGTGCAGACACTGCAAAACTTAAAAAGCTCTGTCACCAGTTTATAAGTGCCTATCTCCTACCTAATCTGATAGGCGCTGTAATGTAGATAACAACAATGGTTTGAAAAACGCTCATTTTTGAGCAAGTTATGAACAATTTTAGATTTATGCTAATTAGTTCTTAATGACCAACTGGGCATTTTTTTTAAACTTTTTACCAAGTGGGTGTTGTAAAGAGAATTGTATGACGCTTACCAATCAGCGTCATACACTTCCCTTCATTCATGCCAAGCTTGTTTCACTGCACAGCGTGATCTCACGAGACCACGCTGTGACAGGACTTCCTCCCACAGGTCCTTCATCGGAGCCATGGAAGACTGAACAGACATCGCCTCCAGCCGCTGCAGATTCAGATAAATGTCCTGGCACAGCTAGAGGCGATGTCTGTTGACTCTTCCATCGCTCCGGTGAAGGATCTGTGGGAGGAAGTCCTGTCACAGCATGATCTCACGAGATCACGCTCTGCAGTGAAACAAGCTGTGCTGGAATGAAGAGAAGTGTATGACACTGATTGGTCAGCGTCATACACTTCTCTTTACAACGCCCACTTGTTCATTAAGAACTAATTAGCATAAATCTAAAATTCTTCATAATTTGAACTAAAATAATCGTTTTTCAAAATAAAAACCACTGTTGTTATCTAAATTACAGCACCTATCAGACAGATTAGGTAGGAGATAGGGCACTTATAAACTGGTGACAGATCCTCTTTAAAATAAACTATATACATATGGAATCACCGTAATCGTATCGACCCAAGAATAACATAAAATTGGCATTTATAGCCCACGGTTGAAGAATAAAAAACATTGTCAGAACTGATGCTTTTTGGTTACCCTGCTTGCCAAAAAATGGAATGAAAAGTGATCAAAAAATTGCATGTACCCCAGAATGCTACCAATGAAAACTACAGATTGTCCCGCAACAAATAAGCCCTCACAAGAGGGAGAAAAAATAAAAAAGTTCTGGCTCTCAGAATATCGCGACGCAGAATGTGCAGAGCGTTCCAAAAGCGGATAAGATTGGGCACCATTTATCAGTGCGACACCGGACACACATCTATTTATTTACCGCATTATTATACTCTCTTATTATGCCCTGATGTGCTCCGCACAGCTTACATATGCCACCACATTATAAACTGAAATACCAGTAAAATCCCAAACAGAACTACCAAGCAAAATCTGCGCTCCAAAACCCAAATGGGGCTCCCTCCCTTCTCAGCCCTACAGCGTGCACAAACAGCAGTTTACGTCCACATATATGGCATCGCCATACTCGGGAGAACCCGCTTAACATTTTATGAGGTATTTGGCTTTGGTGGCACAAACTGGGCACAACATATTGTGCACTAAAATGGCATATTAGTGGATAATTTTAATTTTCAATTTGCAAATCCGCTGCTCATTAATTTTTAATGAAAAAAACTCCTGTGGGGTCAAAATGCTCACTACACCCCTTAAAATGCCTTAAGGGGTGTAGTTTCCAAAAAAGGGGTCACTACTTGGGTTTTTTTTTAACTATTTGACCTCAGAGAAGGGCAATTGTGGGCCAATGCTGTGAAAATCACCAAAATGGACCTCAAATGCACATGGTGCGTTGTCATATGTCCAGGCAAATTCTAAATGCCTTGAGGGGTGTAGTTTCTAAAATGGGGTCACTTATTGGGTGCTTCCACTGTACTCTGGTACCTCAGGGTTTTGCAAATGCCACGCCCAAAAACCAAGCCAGCAAAATCTGCATGCCAAATAGCGCTCCTGCCTTTCTGAGCCCTGCAATGTGTCCAAACAGCAGTTTATGACCACATGTGGGGTATTTCCGTAATCGGGAGAAATTGCTTTTCAAATTTTGGGGTGCTTTTTCTCCTTTATTTCTTGTAAAAATTTAAAATTTTCACGTTTTGTCAGAAAAAAAATAATTTTTAATTTCACAGTATAATTACACTAAATTCAGCAAAAAGCTTGTAAGGTCAGAATGCTCATTATACCCCTTGATACATTTCCTTCAGGGGTGTAGTTTCCCAAATGGGGTCACTTTTGGGGCATATCCACTTATTTGGTCTGGCAGGGGTTCTGCAAACACGACATGGCACCCAAAAACCATTCCAGCAATATCTGCATGCCAAGTAGCGCTCCTGCCTTTCTGAGCCCCGACGTGTATCTATACAGCAGTTTATTACCACATATGGGGTATTGCCGTACTTGGGAGAGATTGGCTTAGAAATGTTGGGGTGCTTTTTCTCCTTTAACCCTTGAAGAAATAAAAAAATATCAAAATTTTTGTGCAAAAAATTTTGATATTCATTTTCCCAGCCTAATTCCACTAAATTCCACATAAAACTGTGGGGTCTAAATACTCACTATACCCCTCGATAAATTCCTTGAGGGCAAATTCCTTTAGTTTCCCAAATAAGGTCACATTTGGGGGGTTTCCACTGATTTGGTCCAGCAGGGGTTTTGCAAATGCGACATGGCACCCGAAAACCAATACAGCAAAACTTGAGCTCCAAAAGCCAAATGGTGCTTCTTCCCTTCTGAGCCCTGCCGTGGGTCCAAACAGCAGTTTATTACCACATATGGGGTATTGCCGTAATCGGGAAAAATTGCTTTTCAAATGTTGGGGTGCTTTTTATTCTTTATTCCTTGTAAATGTTGAAGGTTTATTGGAAAAAATTTGGATTTTCATTTTTACATCCTAATTCCACTAAGTTCAGCAAAAAACCTGTGGGGTTAAAATGCTCACTATACCCCTTGATCAATTCCTTAAGGGGTGTAGTTTGCCAAATGGTGTCTTTTTTTTTGGGGGGGGGGGGGCTCCACTGTTTTGGCACCACAAAACCTCTTCAAACCTGACATGGTGCCTAAAATATATTCTAACAAAATAGAGGCGCCAAAATCCACTAGTTGCTCCTTTGCTTCTGAGGCCTGTGTTTCAGTCCAGTAGCACACTAGGGCCACATGTGGGATATTTCTAGGCAATAATCCGGGCAATAAATATTAAGTTACGCCTCTCTGTTAAAACCTTCTCTGTTACAGAAAAAAAATAATGAAAACAGATTTTCTGCAAAAAAAAATGTAATTTGTCAATTTCACCACCACCTGTGAAACACCAAAAGGGTTAATAAACTTTCTAAATGCTGTCCTGAATACTTTGAGGGGTGCAGTTTTTAAAATGGGGTGTTTTATAGGGTGATTCTAATATATAAGGCCCTCAAAGCCACTTCAGAACTGAACTGGTCCCTGAAAAAAATAGCCTTTTGAAATTTTTTTGAAAATGTGAGAAATTGCTGCTAAAATTCTAAGCCTTCTAAAATCCTGGAAAAATAAAAGAATGTTCAAAACGATGCAAACATAAAGTAGACGTATGGGAAATGTTAACTAGTAAGTATTTTGTGTGGTATTACTATTTGTTTTACATGTAGATACATTAAAATGTAGAAAATGCTAATTTTTGCACATTTTCTCTACATTTTGGTATTTTTCACAAAAAAACACTGCATGTATCGACCACATTTTACCGCTAAATTAAAGTACAATGTGTCATGAGAAAACAGTCTCAGAATCGCTTGAAAAAATAAAAGCATTTTTATCACATAAATTGACACAAGTCGGATTTGAAAGAAATGGCCTGGTCCATTAGACAAAAACAGGTTGCATCCTTAAGGAGTTAACTCCCAAATAATAAAGGCTTTCATCAACTGTTGTCTATACAAGCAAGTTAAAACCAGTTTTTATGTTTATATAACCTTATCAACACCATGTACTAAATTACTATTTATTCCATATAGCACAATATTGACTTGTTATCTGCAATATTGTTATAGTCCATCATTTTTTTTTATGTATCACATTTTTTTTAACCAATAAAAACCCAACCCCCACCCATGTCAAAACGAGTGGAAAAAAATATTTAGTCTATATATTGGTATTTAATGGATTTATGTATTTGACAAACTTGTATTTTGTTAAATGTAAAGAAGAACCATTGATTCAACAATATATCTATGCTAAAATGCAATCTTTACTGTAATCAATCTCTTCAGAATGAGGTTGAAGAGAATAGGTAGTTTCTGAAGCAGTG
The DNA here is from genome assembly GCF_050947455.1 of Rhinoderma darwinii. NCBI lineage: Eukaryota > Metazoa > Chordata > Amphibia > Anura > Rhinodermatidae > Rhinoderma > Rhinoderma darwinii. The sequence continues at coordinate 349,880,339 of NC_134688.1, forward strand.
TATGGGAAATAATATAATAAATCAGGTAATACATTTTATTGTCCTTATACTTTTGGACCATTTGAGTTACTTACTCCAATGTCCTTTGGGGACTTCTTTATATTAGAGAAACGATTGCATAGTATGGAAAATTTTTAATTAACAGCAATACATAAATAGAAATGGACTTATTGGTCCCTACACATTTTTTTGAACATGGTCATAATGTTAGTTAGCTTTTTTGTATTATTGATTACATACGACAAGGATAAGGAGGAGATACTATTTATAATCTTTCTGGTATTTTCACTTACTAGGGATGTTTCCTATTTGGATTAATCATGTATAGGGTATACTGTTGTATTGGAAATCTGTTTATATCATGGGTTGTTCCATGCCATAATATGGCATATGTGAAAATCGATGATCCTTGTCATGTGCAGTGCTAGGGTAAAACATTCAAAGCATCTGCTACTGCCTAGCTCTGACCTAATACGATGGGGTTTTCCCAACATATATATTAATGACATATACTGTAGAATAGGCCATAATAATTTGACTGGTGGGGATCTGACAGCAGGGATCTCCACCAATCACTAAAATGAATCACTTGCTGCCTTTGGCAAAACACTATGCCCAATTGACTCCTGTAAGTTGTTCTTGGCTTTTCTCAGGAGACACATAATTGGCCCTTATACTATAATGGGGTTATAATGTATTCATATTTTGTGTGCTAATATGCACTATACTGGATATTAAAGCTTCTGAGTGGCATAGGAAAAACTGAATTTACATGTACAATTCTTTAAGAAAGACTCCTGGCAAAAGACTGGCAACAACGACTGATGGCTATTTGAAGATGACACAGATTCTTCCTTTGGTACACTTTGAATGCCTGTGTCATGTATAACACAGTGTATATATGTTCCCTAAAATATTTCTTATGGGCTGCATTGTTGCAAAGTGAATTGTTTTAACAAAATTGTATTTTGCAATGTTTTCTGATTATGTTGCAACCATTTTTTTTATTATATTTTTGGCATGATCAAATCACTTGGATTTATGGATTGTTAGTTGCAAAAGTAAATCGATATTTTGTTTCTCTTATGAACTAAAATGTTATGCCAATAATAAAGACAATAATAAAAATAATGATAGCCTATAATTATATGTTGCCGGCATATTCCACAACTCCTTTCAAGCAGGGTTAGGCAATACACACGCAGAGTGATAAATCATAAAAACAAAGATGAAGATCAGCAAATAGAAAGGGCCCTGTCTGTAAGAGCTTATAATCTAAAGAAGTAAAATATCTTTGAGCTAACTGAAACACTGCAGCAACTAAAGGTGTTGAAATTGCCTGGGGAAGTATGTGTGGTTTGCGTTCTTGAATACGTAGAGCGCACTTGGTGTGTGGACTTACAACTACCATTTAAGAACATTCTTCACCATAATTAAGGGTTTAGACATTCCAACTTTTCTGAGGTTATTCTTTTGTACTGAATATATTACTGAGACAAATGTTAGACATTGGCATCTGCATTGTTCAATGACTGTAAATTTCCCATCAGTTTCTAATAAAATGCATTGTTTTGTTTTTTTTCAAGCATTCAACAGTTTTCACATACACAAGACACATTCCCAAAAAGGAAGATCATTTATGAATAGGCTTTAAGTTCAAAAAGTATTTGTTGGATTACCACAAGTAGAGTTGGTGGCTGTAAGTTTTGGCAAGATTGGCATGTTAATTGATACTTGTAGACTTTCTTACATTTCTGGAAAAAACACAACTATGCATAACATTCAGCTTTTTTTTTTTTTTTTTTAAACATATTTTTATTGATTTTCTGAAGATTTTTCACATAACATAATATGCAATAAACTGTTACAGGAATATAATCACCTATTGCTGATGGTATGAAAATCACATTCCCACAATGACACTAAGCTCATAGTTGTTTACATCATTATATGACAGTTACTGAGGGTCATTACAAGAATTTCCATAACATTCGGTGTACAGCGTTAACAATGAATATCCCTGAGAAACAATGCATATAAAACTTTTCTAATATAAGTATAAACATGAATAACCTAAACTGGAGCCACATGAAGCTACATTCCTAACCGAGTTAGCCTAGATATCATTTCAAAGTTACAGATATTATGTTCTACGTGTTCTCAACACTCCTAAGGTGCCCTTGAGATCCTCTATCAGGTACCAAGGCGATCCCGTGAATGGATCGATCATTTTGCATACCTCCTCCCCCGAGAAATGCTCTGTTATGAACAGTTTCCATTTCCCAAAAAATGTCCCCCCTTGTGCATCCTTGTGTTTCAGAACATCCACTCTATCTAAATAGAATAGGTTTTTCATCCCCTGTACAACCTCACTTGATTGCGGGATATCTGGTACCAACCATTTCTGGAGTATGCATCGTTTTGCCACCATCAATGCCGCATGTGTAATGGGGGGCAAGTGGGTTACTTCTGTGTCATCTGACCCTCCACCATGCTGGACATGTAAAAAAACTTCCATTGGCCCCAGGAGCCCCTTAAATCTGCTTATTTGTTGCATTAAAGATGCCATTTCTTTCCAGAATGGCTGTATTTTGGTGCATGCCCAAAACCCATGGTACATGTCTGTGCGAGGTGATCCACACCTCGGGCATGAAGTCTTTCTATCTGGTTTGTTTATGGAAGGGGGCAGTGTGAACGCATATATGGCATGATGGAGGATTTTTAAGTGGGTTTCTCTCCATTTCTCGTTTGTTATGTGTTTTCTGAGATCCACCAACCCCATTTCCACATGTCTGGCAATATTAGGCAAGCCAAATAGCTTTTCCCATTTCATAAATGCCTGAGCTGGTGTCACCTTTAATAGTACTGGCTTTAGGGTGTTATACAGTTGTGATATGGACCTGTGGTATGTGCCTAGGAACCATGAGTCAAACAGGTTGGGGTGGATCTCGTCGGATATGTCCGCCAGTTTCGCTTTGCATGAAGATAATATTTGATAATATTGTAGATGTTGGGGATGTTCGAAATTGTACTTTGTCTGTATTTCCTGTAGGGTCAGCCATCTCCCTTCCTGTTCCTGGAACATATCTCCTAGAGTCGCTATCCCTCTCTCTCTCTCCATCTCTGGAGTAGCTGACTATGCCTTCCCGCCAACAAATCTGGATGCTTCCATATAGGCATGTGTTTTGAAATGCGATATGGAAGACCATAATGCTTACGCAATACTTTCCATGTGATAATGGTGTCCCGTAGTAGGGCAGATCTCTTAATGTTAGTGGGAAGGGACGCAAAGGCTGTATGTGCCAGAGCCATTAGATCCCATGGTTTTGCTAGCTGCCTTTCTAGGTTAATGTTGGAGTGGCATCCGGTACCCTGTTGCCAGTCCAGCAAGTGCCTGCTCAAGCATGCCAGGTTGTATCCCCGTATGTTAGGGAAGTTAATACCCCCCTCTTCTTTTCGTAGCATAAGTTTTGCCAGTGCTATTCTCGGTTTTCTTCCCCCCCATATGAATTTAGTGAAGGACGAATTTAATGTGTTAATATCCCCGTGCTTGATAAGTAATGGAATGGTTTGTAAGGGGTATAGTAGTTTTGCAAATCCCGACATTTTGACCAAGGCACACCTTCCCAAGAGTGAAAGGGGCAATCCGTGCCACCTCAGAAGATCCGCCTGTATGTCCCGTATCAAAGGGGGGTAGTTTAGATCATATAGGGAGCTAGGTGCCCGCCCCACCTTGATGCCCAGATACGTGATCTGTGACCGCACTATCTCCACATCTAGATCATCTAATAGTCGTCCATGTCTACCCTCCTTCGGTCCCAGATCTAGCAGTTGGCACTTCGAATAGTTAATTTTATATCCTGAATATTCCCCAAAGTCACGTAGCGTCTGAAATACCCGTGGAACATCCCGTGAGGGGTTTGCTAGGAATAAGAGTATGTCATCTGCGAACAGTGTTTCCTTGACCTCCATCTCCCCCACCGAGATGCCTCTGAACACCTCTGAAGATTTCAAATATCTTGCCAATGGCTCCAAAGCCAGATTAAACAGCAATGGAGACAGCGGGCAGCCTTGTCTTGTGCCTTTATATAAGCGGAACGGCTGAGATAAAAACCCTGTGGTGCAGATCCTAGCACTAGGGGACTTATAAATGTGTCGCAGTAGGTTTCGAAAAGCCCCAGTAATCCCTACTCTGTCCAAAACCGCATCCAGCCACTTCCATCTAACGTTGTCAAATGCTTTTTCAGCATCCAACAAAAGCAGTGCTGGGCGTTCCCCATGTCCTGGACTGTGCTGCACTCTGTCTAGCACCGCCAATACCGTTCTAATATTGGTGACCGCCGATCTCCCCTTAATGAACCCCACCTGCTCGGGAGCTATGAGGTCTGGCATTATATCCGCCAGTCTATTTGCTATGATTTTAGAGAGAAGTTTCGCATCGACATTTATTAGGGATATGGGTCGGTAAGACCCTGGTAGCAGGGGATCCTTTCCTGGTTTCAACAGCAGTTTGATATAGGACGTGTTTGCCGATGGTGGCAACCCTTCACTGCCCAGGGCATTATTAAAGAGCGAAACCAGGGTTTCGGTCACCTGTTCTCTCATGGCTTTGTAAAATTCTCCTGAGAAGCCGTCTGGGCCTGGAGCTTTGGAGTTTTTCAGGTTTCTGATGGCCCTATCTACCTCCTCCCTAGTAACCTGCGCATTCAGTATTTGCAGTTGATCTTCCGAGATGGCAGGAAGGGTGGTGCTGTCCAGGAGTGTAGCCTCTAACGGTGAGACAGACTCATCGGAGTACAGCTCCTCGTAGAATCTGGCCAGTATGGAATTTATATGTGACGGATCGCCCGTGATTTGTCCCTTGTGGTCCCTAAGTTTGGCTATGTGTTGTGCCGGGCGTTGTCCCCTGGCTACATTTGCTAGCAATCTTCCCGCCTTATTTCCAAATCTGTGTATTGTTGCCTCAAACTCGTGATTTCTGGTCATTTCTTTCTGAGAGGTCCACTCATCAAAGTTGTGTTTGGCCTGTATCCAGGCTTGTCTATTGCCCTCCGTTGATTGGGAGAGGTATGTTGTGTATGCTGACCTCAGCGCACTGCTTGCTGCTTTAAATTGTCTTGCTATTTCCCTTTTTTTGCTTACAGAGTAAGCGAGAATCCTACCCCTCAATACTGCCTTCGCTGTGTCCCAGAAGAGGGAGGGATTATCTTTGTGCCCGTCATTCTCGGATGCGTATTCCAACCACCACCCCTGCAACTGCCTTTTGAATGTATCATCTAGCGCTAAATGCGCCGGAAAGCGCTAAATAAAATCTGTCCCTCTCGAGTAAAACTTTTTTTATAGGTGCATGATCCGAGATCACCAAGTCCCCTACAGTGGAAACTCCTATTCGCTGCCTCAAGGGTGCCGATACGAAAATGTAATCTATCCTTGACCATGACTGTTGAGAGTGCGAATAGTGCGTGAATTCCCTTGCGTCCGGGTTGCCCTCCCGCCATGCGTCTATTAGATGAGTGCTCTCTAATAAAGGTCCCAAGACCCTATCGTGCTTTCTGGGGGTCCCTGCAGAGATGGATCCCAACTCTTGAATTTTGTGTGACCTCCTATCCTCTCTGTGGTCTAGGACAGCATTGAAATCCCCCCCCACCAATTTGTGCGGGATATCGTCTGTTAGTTACGCCCTTTCCAAATCATTGTAAAATTTAACATTATCATCATTGGGTCCGTAAATGTTGTATATGCTTAGGACCCCACATGGAGTGTCAAGAACCACATGGAGCAAACGACCTGCCGAGTCGGAATCTGTGTGTAGTACCTCGTGTACCATATTTCTATTGATCAAAATGAGTACACCTGCTTTACGGCCACAAGCTGAAGAGCCGTAAACTGCACCCACCCACATTTTTTTCATGCGGTGGAAGTCGCTCTCCTCCAGATGGGTCTCCTGTAGGAGAGCGATGTCAGTGTGTAATTTTTTTAGGTGACGAAGAACCATCATCCGTTTATTCGGGGAACGGAGCCCCTTAACATTCCATGAGGTCACTTGCATATTCTAGATTTCTCTATATGGATCAAATTTGAGTTGTTTTGAATATCTATTTCCGGGCATGTGCGCCCCGGTCTTATGGTGGCTGCTCGGAGGTCTCCACTCCATGTTGCTCCTAAACCCATAACATTCTCATGTGAAAACAGTAAAAAAACAGTAGTATAACCAGTATCAACATAATACCCGACCAGCGATATCCACACTCTCTCTTGTGTGTCTCGCGTCATATTGGTATGCCTGACTTCACTTTTTTCTGGGTGAAGGCCCTTCCCCCTCCCCCCCCTCCTTATTTTGTGATTTTAATGACCCTCGGGTGTTTCTGGACCATTCCCTTTGCCAGGGTGTCGTTAATGTACAATATCCTGCCATTTAGATATAGTTATATAACGTCTCTAATATATCTAGCCTTCGCGCCCCACAGTAAAACCACATTTGTGTGTGACATGGGATATGCATATACACTCCTTATTGCAAGTTATACTCATCAGTCCGGTAACGCCTCCATCATCCTATCCATGCGGGATCTTTGCAAGGTTTTGGAGGACTCTGTGCGTTGTTGCTTGGGTGATGGAACCCGAGCAATTGAAGCCCAAGAACTGTCCCGTGCTAATGCTGGGTCCGGCGAGGTCTTTTTCTTTGTCGTTGAACTCTGCCGGGTGTTCGCTATTGTTGCGTCGGAATTCTCATGTCTCACCATCTTGTCCACGAAGAGCGTCGCCTCCTCCGGAGTGTGAAAAACCTTGACAGAGCCATCTGGTCTTGTAATCCTCAATGTTGCCGGGTATTGCAGCTGGAATTTAACTTTGCTCTTGTATAATGTAGTGCATACTCCTCCAAATGATCTTCGTCTCCGCGTGACATCTGCGGAGTAGTCGGCAAATAAAATTAAAATTATTTTAACATTCAGCTTTTAATGTATGGAATTTAGTTTCACTAACTGACACAGAGTTAGCAAAAGATCCCCTCTACTTCTTGGTTTCTCTCTTCCTATTGCTCTCTTATTTTCCATTTTTCCATCTAAGCCCAGTTTTTCAAAGTGCTTATGTTCTTGATCTTTTCCCACCTCACTATGTTTCTTTATCATGCATGAGCTTTTTAATGTTAAGAGGTTGTCTCACTATGGCAACCTGTTTCAATGTGCCATATTAGGGCATATGTGTCACGCAGCGGGTTAGTGGACCCACTGGGCCGTACCGCCGCAGCGGGGAGGCAGCTGGCCAAACAACAGGACACCCCAGAAATACACTGTCTCGCACAAGGGTACCTGAATAGTCCAGATGGTGGCCGCAGCTCTGGCACAGATGAGATGGGTGCAGCAGATGGCGCCAAACGTGGCGGATGACACAGGAGCCGCAAGTTGCGCCAGACGTGGCGGATTACTCCGGACGTGGCAGATAACACAGGACGTGGCGGATTCCTCCGGACGTTGCAGATTCCTCCGGACGTGGCAGATGACACAGGACGTGGCGGATTCCTCCGGACGTGGCAGATTCCTCTGGACGTGGCAGATGACACAGGACGTGGCAGATTCCTCTGGACGTGGCAGATGACACAGGATGTGGCAGATTCCTCTGGACGTGACAGATGAAACAGGACATAGCACGACTTGATACTAGGGCAAAGCACGGGAAACAGGAACGGGGAACAAGGTACGGGTAACAACAGGAACGGGAAACACTAAGGGACCATTTGAAAGACAGACTGGGAAAACTAACAACGCTCAGGCATCGAACTAGGGGGCTGGACCCCTCTTATAGCCCAGGGTACTCACGGGTCAAAGGTCGTTCAAGATGTCCGGTGCGCGCCCTGCCCCTTTAAGAGCGGGGACGAGCGTGCAGGCTTCGGCGTAGGTGAGTGGATGCAAGCGCTGGCGTCTCCTGAGGAAGAGGCTGGGGCCAGCGCTTTCCGACTCGTGGCTGTGGCTGTCAGCGGGAGGCTGGAGCTGACAGCCCGCAGCCACGGACATTACAATATGTATGTAATAAAGGGGGGACCCCATTCAGCACCCCCTCTATGACCATAATAGAGACTCCCAATCAAACAGAAGTTCCTTCTCTGCAGATCTGACATTTTAATGCACTACATGGACAGCCAATCATTTGAAAGTTCGTCATGTCATACAAAATTTTCAATGCAGCATTCAATACTTTTCTTATACATAAGATGCACATTCTTACAATGCAAGAATATGCAGTGTATTAGACATCCTCTATTATCAACTCTACAAGAATTTATTGGTTTGTGGACCCACTGTGCTACTCAACCGCTTTGTCTTTTTTCGTCACCTCTAAGGGCATTCTCTAAATAGCCTCCACGGTATTCACCCTTTAACCCTTATATGAGATCTGGAATTCGCTGTTGGTAGACTACAGGTTGCTACCTGTTGAGTTTGCCCCGGTGTGCGTAGTAGCTGACCCAGCTTCCAAGAGACAACGGTGAATTACACCTTGAGTACAAGCACTGGCAGATGATCTCGTGCTAGGCAGGTTGAGTTTTCAAGTCACAGTTATTACCAGGTAACAGGATACAGATTGGCAACAGGTTGCAGAATACTGACTGGCAGCAGGATACAGACTGGTAGCCAGTAGCAGGATGCGGACTGGTAGCAGGATATGGACTGGTAGCAGGTAGCGGGATGAAGACAGTAACCATCACAGGAACAAATTAATTTTGCATCAAAGTTGCTTAAGGACCTGTTGACCAGAGGAGCTACCTTAAAAAATCACAGAGCATCAGGGATTGGTTGGGGAGCATTGTGAAAGCACGCAAGCTGGCCCTTTAAGAGACAGCCAGGGAGTGCACGCCCTAAGGAACATGAGTATGCAGAGAGGCAGCAGACAGAGAGATGAGGCTGTTTGACAGCCGCACCGGTTCCGGCGTGGTTGTTAGCTGCGTTGCGACCGTGTCAGGGCCGCTCCGTGTGGCCTTACCCTTAGAGATAATATTTGTGGGGGAGAGCAACTTGATAATAAGGGTAGGAACACACAGGGTGGATACGTAAAGTTACACAGTGCATACGTCCTGAGAACCGCAGGGAATTTCACCTGAAAAACGGCACCAATTTTTGATGCAGTTTTTTGGGCGGAAAGACTGCAGAAATAAATTTTAAAAAAAGCTAATACTCCCAGCCGTAGTCCCTTTCTCTCTCTCTGAGCGTAGCCCGGCCTCCTGCGATGACGCTGTAGTCCATGAGACCGCTGCAGCCTTTGATTGGCTGCAGCTGTCACATGGGATGCATCGTCATCCCTGGAGGCCGGGCTACGCTCAGAACAGAATACGCATCGCGATGACTACGGCCGGGTGTATTACCTTTTTTTTTCTCATTTGAGATTAACGATAAGCAAAGTTTTTATCATTGATCTTCTCCTTTGTTAACACTGACCAAATATCATTATAATTGGTCATAAACTAGCGAATCATGATGATAATTGGCTAAACTAAATAGGCCTTAGTGCAGAGGGCAGCGTGAGTTGTAAATACGGCCCTGCTAAGGACGAAGATACTATTGAACACTATAGCAGAGCAGGGAGGTACCTCCCTGTTCTGTGATCTACTAGGCTGGTGGTTCCCAACATGAGGTTCCCATGAGAACCCTCCAGGGGTGCCGCGACACTCCTCTGGACAACTGCCACGGACGTGCTTTCTCTCCTCCTCCTCCTCATAGCGCGAAGTGGATGTGAGGAGGAGGAGATTTTTTTGGAGAACCCCTGTAGATAGCACCCCCCGACTAAATGGACAGAGACGTCAATGGCTTCTCCTGGAGTGGAATCCCCAGTCACAGCGTCGGCAACGCTGTGGACAGGGATTCCGCTTCAGGAATCAGTTGCCCCTGATGTCACTGTACATATATGGACAGAGACATCAAGCACTCCGTCAAGAAGCGGAATCCCCAGCCACAGGGGGCTACAGTGGCGCTGTCTACAGGAAGGGAGTGATACCTACACGGGATATGTGTGGCACTACCTACAAGGGGGTGTGTGGCACTACAAGGGATCTGTGTGGCACTACCTACAAGGGGGTGTGTGGCACTACAAGGGATCTGTGTGGCACTACCTACAAGGGGGCTGTGCGGCAAGGGGGGGATTTGTGGCACTACTTACTAGAATGCACAATTCATCAAAACTTCGATACTGTTTCGATACTCTGCATCCCCAAATGGTTCGATACCATTGTTTCATGTATTTCGATACTAAGCTGTGCGGCCACACAGCTAAGTATAGTAATACATGATGAATGAGAGCGGGGCTGCGGCTGTGTAATACAGCCATTGCCCCGCTCCTGAGTCCTGACAAGTGCGCGCCATCAGGATGATGCGATGCGGCCAGCGCTGCACTAATGAGCGCCGGCACTGAAGACAGAACATGGCGGCCGAACTGCAAAACACCCCCACAATCTGTCCTCAGTGCCTGAACCACCGCTCATTAGTGCAGCGCCAGCCGCATCACCTCATGCTGACCGCGCGTGCACTTAATGTCAGGAGCGGGGCAATGACTGTATTAGACATCCGCAGCCCCGCTGTATAACGGCGGAGATCAGAGAAACCACTTATCTCCGCCGCTATTCTCCTGAATGCTGCGATCAAAGCTGACTGCAGCATTCAGGGGAGAGTGGGGAGGGGGGATACCCCTGGATCGTGTCACAGGAATTCCTGTGACGCGATCGAGGGCCATACCATATATGGGCAGACAGCCCAGGGTCTATTGAAGGACCCCAGGGCTGTTTTACCATATTTCCTGTTGTTAGGGTATACTTAGGTATGTCCTAACAACTGCCTGTGTACTATACATACACAGGCTAATGTACTGGCATATATCTGATATATGCCAGTATATTAAAGTTTAAAAATAAAGTAAAAACATAAAGTAATATTTCATTTAAAAAAATACACATACGCCTTTTTTTACAATAAACATTAAAATAAGTCTCAATACATAAAATATTCACATATTCAGTATTGGCGCGGCCGTAATAACCTGCACAACAAATTTTTTTGCGTCATCTATGATGTGTACGCTGTAAAAAAAATAAAATAAAAACTTCTTTCACTTATTAATGTAAGGCACGAGGTGTGATGAATTTAACCTCCATGTGCCTCACATTAAAAGTAATTAACCCCATCATGTACCTCACACATTAACCCATTATGACTGGGAAACATGATGGGGTTAATTACTATTAATGTGAGGCAAATGGAGGTTAAATTCAGCATCACACCACGCGCCTCACATCAGAAAATGGAAGAACTTTTTTTTTTTATTACTGTTGGCAAAGTATCGTTTTGGTATCAAAATTGCAATATACATGAAGTATCGGTATCGAAGTCCAAATTCAGGTATCGTGACATCCCTACTACCTACAAAGGGGCTGTGTTGCACGACCTACAGGGGGATGTGTGGCACGATCTACAAGAGGGCTGTGTGGCACTACCTACAAGGGGGCTGTGCAGCGAGGGGGGATTTGTGGCACTACCTACAAGGGGGCTGTGTGGCACGACCTACAGGGGGCTGTGTGGCACGACCTACAAGGGGGCTGTGTGGCACGACCTACAAGCGGGCTGTGTGGCACGACCTACAAGAGGGCTGTGTGGCATGAACTACAAGGGGGCTGTGTGGCACGAACTACAGGGGGCTGTGTGGCACGAACTACAAGGGGGCTGTGTGGCACGAACTACAGGGGGCTGTGTGGCACAACCTACAGGGGGCTGTATGGCACGACCTACAGGGGGCTGTGTGACACTATCTACAGGGGGCTGTGTGGTACTATCTACAAGGGGGCATCTGTGAGTGGCACTACCTTCAAGGGGGCTGTGCGGCACTATCTACAGGGGGCATCTGTGAGTGAGGGCTGATGGTCGTTTTACTGTGAGTGGGGGGCTGATGGTTGTTTTACTGTGAGTGGGGGGCTAATGGTCATTTTACTGTGAGTGCAGGGGCTGATGGTCATTTTACTGTGAGTGGGGGGCTGATGGTCATTTTACTGTGAGTGGAGGGGCTGATGGTCATTTGACTGTGAGTCGGGGGCTGATGGTTGTTTTACTGTGAGTGGGGGGCTGATGGACATTTTACTGTGAGTGCAGGGCTGATGGTCATTTTACTGTGAGTGGGTGGCTGATGGTCATTTTACTGTGAGTGGGGGCTGATGGTCATTTTACTGTGAGTAGGGGGCTGTTGGTCATTACTGTGAGTGTGGGGCTAATGGTCATTTTACTGTGAGTGGGGGGCTAATGGTCATTTTACTGTGAGTGGAGGGGCTGATGGTCATTTTACTGTGAGTGGGGGGCTGATGGTCATTTTACTGTGAGTGGGGGGCTGATGGTCATTTGACTGTGAGTGGGGGCTGATGGTTGTTTTACTGTGAGTGGGGGGCTGATGGACATTTTACTGTGAGTGCAGGGCTGATGGTCATTTTACTGTGAGTGGGGGCTGATGGTCATTTTACTGTGAGCGGGTGGCTGATGGTCATTTTACTGTGAGTGGGGGGCTGTTGGTCATTACTGTGAGTGGGGGCTGATAGTCATTTTACTGTGAGTGGGGGCTGATGGTCATTACTGTGAGTGTGGGGCTAATGGTCATTTTACTGTGAGTGTGGGGCTAATGGTCATTTTACTGTGAGTGTGGGACTGATGGTCATTTTACTGTGAGTGTGGGCTGATGGTCATTTTACTGTGAGTGGGGGGCTGTTGGTCATTACTGTGAGTGGGGCTGATGGTCATTTTACTGTGAGTGTGGGGCTAATGGTCATTTCACTGTGAGTGGGGGGGCTGATGGTCTTCAAGTGGTTTCCACCACTGACCTCCAATTTAAATTAATAGTAGGAAGAAAATACCTGCGGCGCTCGTTTGGAGTTTTTTTTTGCTGTGTCTTTTGCATTTGCTTCAACGGCTTAAAACAAAACGCAAAAAAAACCCCATCAAATAACGCTGTCAATTCAAAAGCAGATTTTTTTTCTGCCTTACAAAAAACGCTGTGTGAACATACCCTAAGAATGTAGTGCTTATTTTTAGCTATTTTCTGTCTTTCTATAAACAATTTTTGGTAGGGGGGGCCCTGAGGATTTTTTTTTTCCAGGGGTGCCTCAAGTCCGAACAGGTTGGGAAACTCTGTACCATGCTACAGAGGTGCCTGCAGCCTATGAGGCGCAGGGACAGGATCCCTGTGCAGTCGGTGTGATGACATCTCTGGATCAAGCCGGCCTACGCAAGGATCCTGTCATCGGCATTATGGATCAGCTCCATTCGTCGTGGGAACGGGGCCTAGATGAGTACAATTTTTTTTGTTTGGAGGGCACTGTCTACAAAGGAAAGGTGGGGGCTGTATGGCACCATCTACAAGGAGTTGGGGCTGTATGGCACAGTCTACAAGGGGGAGGTGCGGGGCAGTATGGCACTGTCTACAAGGGGGATGTGGGGGCTGTATGTCACTCTCTACAAGGGGCAGGTGGGGGCTGTATGGCACTGTCTACAAGGAGGAGGTGGGGGATTATGGCACTGTCTACAGGGAGGCTGTATGGCACAATCTACAGGGGGCACTTTCTACAAGGGGGGCTGTGGGGGAATTATACTCTGTGGAGGCCACTAAGCGGACATCATACTGTGTAGGGGCACTACAGGGGGCAATATAATGTGTGTGGCACTTAGGGGGCATAACACTGTGTGGGCACAATTAGAGGACAAAATACTGTGTCCTTGAAGGCGTTATAATATATTACATTATTAAATATTATTATTATACTGTGTGTGGGGCACTAAAGGGGCATTACACTGTGTGGGGGCACTATATAGGGCATTATACTGTGGGCAAGAATTATGTTTTTTTATGGGGCATTTTTTATAATGGCGTGGGGCGCCAAAAGATAATTTTGCACGGGGCGCCATCTACCCTAAGGCCAGCCCTGATTGTTACTGACCCTTACTAATCTGATTACATTTACTCTTCTCCCCTGGTAACACAGATGTATCCTGTTGGACTGCCTGACCTTTCCTCTTTATCTCTTGTATACCAGTCCTGGTATGTTTTAGTAACTTTCACGTTTGTCGTTTGTTGGTACACTGAGTGCCTACGGTTCTATAGTGCCATACAGGACATAGCTCTGCATGGTACATAACACCTCAGATTGGGCGAATAACTAGCAACAGACTAAAAGAGAAAAACAGATATGCAGCTAGCTAAGCAAAAACAAAAGCGGCAAAGAATTATTATTTGTCATTTTTCTTAGAACAGAACATCTGTATTTACTTACACTACACTACATGTCGTACGTTCACACACAACTGCATTTAGCTGTCAAGTGAGAAACTCAAGAGGAACACAAATCATATTTGCCAACTGAGTGGAATAGGCGTATATAATATATAATATCAATATGGCTAACTGCATATCATTACATTTTTCCCCCAGGGAAAAAAATAAGTTATTTTTTACTCTATTGTAGAAGAGGAAGATGAGAGCCCTCATTTTATGTCATGCACGTATGGTTTAAACAGATCTTTATTCAAGTACATTGCTATGGTCCACAAAGGAAATCACATGTAATATCTTCACCATGGGAACACACATCAGTTCAGAAGACAATTAGGCTTATTCAGATCAGCGTTATTAGAACTCTTCCGAGTTCAGTCCGTGAAAAACGGACAATTTTGCCTCAGTTTGTACATTTTTTCCATCCAGAATGTCTAAGACTACGGAGTAACAGAAAATACCATATTAGTCCACATAAATATTTGCACTAATCAAATTTTTTATGTAAAAGAGTAAACATGGGAAATAACACTGAAGTAAAGATATGGCAGCACAGTAGGTAGACAGTCCAAAATAACTTATTTTATTAATATAGGGAAGGTCTATCTACACAACCAACGAGTCTGAAATGCAAAATTAGCAAGTAGTCTAAATACCAAATCCTCTATGGTTTTGTGTTTACAGCTCCTATGCAGGCTGCATCCAGATGGTATTCATAGTCTTCTTTAACTTTTGGGTCTACCGGAAAACCTTTTAAAATATGAATTAAGGGCTATGTACACCTTTTGAAAAATAATTTATCTTATTTTTTCAATAAAACAGTGTATGAGTATGTTTGGAGCAACATCGTAAGTGCTTTTTATTAAAAATTAGTTGTACTTTTTCAGGCACAGCTGCTTTGTATCCTGGATATACAGCAGCTGTATCTAGCGCTGAATCCTGAATACGTCAGGTCAGCAGCACTGGCGGGTTCAGTGACAGTGGGTTCTGCGTGTCTCTCACACGAAGGATGGAGCTGTTATCGATCACATCTAAGTTCAAAACCACACAGCCATGTTTTCATTGTAACAGACTGCAAACAAACTCTGTGTAGTCTGATTTTGTAGCCATACTGTGATCATCTCCCTCAACTTCTTATTGTTCTACTAAATGTAAGGGTGTGATGGCAGGCTTAGATGACACAGAGTTTATTTGTAGTCTGTTACCATGGAAACATATAGGTCTGTATTGTAGCCACTCATGTTCTTCATTTCCTTTCTTAAAGAGGCATAACTTGAAACTCCTGGGCCCCAATGCTAAATCATAGGGCCCTCCAACTATTACACTTAATTTATAGTACTTGTTTCCTTATATTGGGCAGAGAGACCTTTAGGACCCCCTCAGTTCTGGTCCTCTAAGATGTGTACTACTTGGTTTACATTTCTCCTTTGCTCCTTCTCCCTGACCTCCTTCATTGTAGGATTACAATTTTTGGGCACGTAATATATTGATAAACTTTTAGCAAATTTTTTTTGGGAGGGAATTGAAAAAAACAGCTCAAACATTCAAGCGTTTTTCGCGTTTTAAATTTACACCATTCACTATGCGGCATGAATAACATGTTACCTTTGTTCTATGGGTCGGTAAGATTACGGCAATACCAAACACATATTTTTTTTATGTCTTACTACAATTCCAAGAGCCATAACTTTTATGGCCATATGACAGCTTATTTTTTGCTGGACTAGGTGTCTTTTTTTTACACTTTTTCAAATTAAAGTAACTTTTTATGAAAAAAATGTTTTTATTATATTTGTATTGTACAATTTTTGCAAAAAAATTAAAATTATCTTTTATTATAGTTTTTAGTCCCTCTTGGGGACTTCACTATGCGATCTTCTGATCGCTGATATAATGCAATATACCGAAGAATTACTGTCTATCAGTGTAAAACTGACAGGCAGTCTATTAGAACGTGCCTCTGGTATGGCCTAAAAGGCATACAGTCATGGCAGGCCTGGGGGCCTTTGTTAGGCCCTTGGCTGCCATGGCAACACATTGACGACCGGCAATCGCATTCATGGTTCGCCATTGGATGAGGGAGCCCCATCTACCTTTGTCAAAACACTTAAATGCTGTGGTAGCTATTGACTGTGCCATTTAAGGGGTTAAATGGCCAGGATCGGAGTTCTCTCTGATCCCAGCTGTTGCAGTTGGAGCCTGGCTTTCAGTCACAGCTGGGCTCCCATGGTGATCGCACAAGCACAGCTTTTGTGCCCGCATTATCACCATCATGTACATGGACGTCGTAAAATACTTTTTTTAACTTAGAAAATTTTACAGCAAAAATGTCAAACAACATCAAACATAGGCAAATGTGCCATAGCTATGGTGTATGCAACTGCCATGCAGCCTTAGAACAGTAGGGGGGCTCAAACTCAGGTTGGACCCATTTGCCTTCTCCATGAACACAATGTCAAGTAAACCAGTCAAAGTACATGCCAACCTTCTCTCCTACTAGGGATAAGAAGCAAGGGATGGGAGCAGCGTATATGGACGTATTTTTAGAATTAGTCCCTAATCTATAATGTATTTTTATTGAACGTATGCAGAATAAAACCATGTCTATGCTATGTATTCATAACATTATAGCAATTGGGATTAAAATACTTGGAAGGATATAACGGCATCACATCTGTAATTTTTAGGAAGGGTTTATCTTGTTCTTAATCATATCCGGACATCTGGTGACCCAATTCACTTAGATGGTTTTTACATATCATTATATGTTTATATTGCTGGCTATATCATACACTTCAGAAATATCAAGAAAAACTCTATTGTATCATTTGTTTCCTTTTTGTATATTCTTAATAAACATTCAGAGATTGGTAATGTGCTTCAGTTTTTTTGGGGGTGTGTTTTTTTTGTATGTTATTTTGGACATAAACATTAATATTTCAATTATATAACAAAAAATGCAACATGTTTTTGAATTTATTTTATGGTTTGTAATGACTAAGGTAATACCTAAAACATATTTTTTTTTCTTCCCACCACAGCCATTTATCATCTTTTTAATATTTTTTTTTTCCTCCCTATCTTTCAAAAGCCATAACTTTTTTTTTTTTCAATATAGCCATATGAACGTTTGTATTTTGCGGACCGAGTTGTAGGTCCTATTAAGGAGTATTCAAGTCATAAAAAATTGATGGCCTATCCAATGAACTGAGGTAATAGGGCACTACGTGATGTAAACTAACCAATGACAGCTTAGAGCTGTCACTGCTTAGTTTGGCGCAGGAATTTTAGCGCATCTCGGGTTCGAACGCCACAAAAAAAACCTAGCGTGGGGACTCTGACAGATACAAAGGAGTCCCTGTGCTAGGAGTTGTTAGTGGTCATTCACCTACTTTCAAAAGTAAGTGAATGATCACTAATAACAAGGCCCTGTTCACATCAGCATTCGGCACTCTGTGATTCTGCTCCGTCATAGGAGAAGAACAACGAAAATGCCCGGAATGCAGGTTCCGTTAAACAACGGAGACAACCAGCGCCAGATGGAACCCATTGACTATAGTGGATTCCAGCGGGGGCTCCGTCGTCTTACCAGAAGCAAGAGCAGCATGCTGTACTATTGTTTCCGGTATTTTCGTCTGAATCTGCAATGGAGGCCCCTAATGGAGGCTCCAACGCAAATGTGAATTAGGCCTGGGAGCCTATGGGTGACGGATGCCACTGTATCCATCACAGGTGTCAGGACCAGTACTAGAGTCCCCGGGCAGAGAGCTAGTGCCTAGTGGCAAATTAGGGCCTGGATACAGGACCCAGCAGACAGTATCACACATGGTATGCTTAGATAAAGGGCCCAGCAGACAGTATCACACCATGTGTGATACTGTCTGCTGGGCCCTGCATCTAAGCCTACCAGATGGAAGGCTTAGATACAGAGCCCATGTGTGATACTGTCTGTTGGGCCCTGTACCTAAGCCCACAGAATGTAATGGTGCACTACATTATGGAATGATATATAATATATAATATTTAAAAAGTCTTAGTGGTAGTAATATACATTAATTACAGAAATTAATTATAAAGCGATTAGAGGAATATTATATATTATATATCATTCCATAATGTAGTGCATTGTTACGATTGCTATCAACAATACTATTAGTTTTTAAGTGAATTGACATGTTTTAAATTTTACCGTAAATGCCGTTTATCACGTCGCGGTCACACTTTGAGCTTTTTCCTTCTTGGCGGTTTTTTCCTCCCTTTGAATCTGAATACCCTATAGTATATAAGAAGCTTTATTGTACGTGATGTATATAGCCTGAGGAAGACGCTGGTACAGCGTTGAAACGTGTGGCCTCTATTGTTTATAATAAATAGATATATTTCTAATTATTTAGTTCATCATCTCCCGTATTTTCTAACAGCCACGTTGCAGCGCCTAACAAGATCCTCCCTTTTCCTCTTTTCTCCAATCATTTTGCAGGATAGGAGGAATTCAATTACAAAAATAAGCATTTGAAGAAGACCCTGAGCAAAAACACAGGTTTTGGACAATCCCCACCTGATTGTCTATCCAGCTCTGGACTTTTTTCATATTTATTTAACTCACTCCACTGCAATCCAGCATCTGCTTCGAATCAGACACCATCTTAAATTTTAGATTTCACTCTGCTTTCTCTTCCTCTGTGCTATGCTATCAATTCCGTGATTGCATCACATCAGCAGCTAGCAGCTAGCGCCAGTACTAACTCCGCCTACTGGGAGGACATTGAGATTATTCTTCTCTCAGTATTCTCCTATATCACCTTCCCGACCGCCCACTGTCTTTTGACGTCAGGCGGTGCGGGTGCTTAGTCTACAGAGACGTCTTTTGGCGTCGCTGCAGATCAGGCTGATGAGCGCTCGTGTGAGCGCTCGTCTTCTAAGCAGGAGCTGTAACTAACAGCTCCTGATCTTAGAGCAGCCTCCTGAACACAGCTGGGGTCGGCACACATTCGGTCCCCAGCTGTTTAACCCTTTGATTACCGCGGCATGATCAAAGGGAATTCCCCTCTTTGATTGCATCACCGGGATTCCAGTGATGCGATCAAACACTGGGGAATCCCTCTGCAGTCAGCCCTGGGGACCTACAAAGGACCCCAGGGCTGTCTTTTCCGTGTGCCTGCTGTTCGGGCACACTATGTGCTGCCCGATCAGCAGCCTGTGTCATTGTGACGCAGTGTAATGTATTAGCGTACAGAAGTATGCTAATACATTACAAGTAAAAAATAAAGTTACAAATAAAGTTATCCCTTGATGGGATTAAAAAAAAAAAAAAGTAACAAAACAAATAAATAAATAAAAAAAAGTCCCAAAAGAGTCTTTATTTTGCATAAAATAAATTTTATTGCCCCTACACTAAATAAAAACAAAAAACCTACACATATTAGGTATCTACACGACCGTAATAACCTGAAGAATTAATCTAATGGGTTATTTAGCGTGAAACGTGAACGGGATAAAAAATAAACAAAAAAAACTATTCTGAGAATTGCTTTTTCCTATATTCACGCCGTAAAAAAAATATTTTTTACCCCCAAACTGTGGGGGAAAAAAATACTATTTCTCTCACATAAAACAAGGCCTCATACAGCCACGTCAGTGAAAAAATAAAAAAGTTATGGCTGCTGAAACGCAGAGAGGCAAAAACAGAAACATTTAGCTGGTCATTAAGGTCTTTTTAGGCCCGGTCATTAACCCCTTCCCGCTCCTTGACGTACTATTACGTCATGGCAGCTGTATCGTTAGCGCTCCATGCCGTAATAGTACGTCTCGGGAGTAACGGCCGTTTCGGCCGTCCTCCCGACACATACAGGAGCTGTGACGCTGCTGTCTTGTTCAGCAGCTGTCACAGCTCCTACAGCGGGGACCGATCGCTGTGTCCCCGCTGATTAACCCCTTAAAAGCCGCGTTCTATAGAGATCGCGGCTTTTTATGGGTTAAGCTGCCATCGCCGGCCTGCTACGCGATAGCGGCCGGCGATGGTGACTATGGCAACCGGACACCAAACAATGGCGTCCGGCTATGCCATAGACGGAAGCCTAGTGGGTCCTGACAACATCCGGACCCACTATGCTTGCTGTCAGTGAGTAGCTGACAGTTCTAATACACTGCACTACGCATGTAGTGCAGTGTATTAGAATAGCGATCAGGGCCTCCTGCCCTCATGTCCCCTAGTGGGACAAAGTAATAAAGTGAAAAAAAAGTTAAAAAAAGATGTGTAAAAATAAGAAAATAAAAGTTTTAAAAGTAATAAAAGTAAAAATCCCCCCTTTTCCCTTATCAGTCCTTTATTATTAATAAAAATATATAAACAAACAAATAAACTATACATAATTGGTATCGCCGCGTCCGTAACGGCCTGAACTACAAATTATTTCATTATTTATCCCGCACGGTGAACGCCGTAAAATAAAATAATAATAAACCGTACCACAATCACAATTGTTTGGTCACTTCACCTCCCAAAAAATGGAATAAAAAGAGATCAAAAAGTCGCATGTACCTAAAAATAGTATTGATGGAAACTACAGTTCGTTACGCAAAAAATAAGTCCTCGCACGGCTTTATTGATTGAAAAATAAAAACTTTATGGCTCTTAGAATAAGGTAACACAAAAAGTGAATGATTGTTTACAAAACGTATTTTATTGTGCAAACGCCATAAGACATAAAATAAAACCATAAACATCTGGTATCGCCGTAATCGTATCGCCCCGCAGAATAAAGTGAATATTTTATTTATAGCGCACGGTGAACGCTGTAAAAAAAAACGAAAAAAAAAACAATCGTACAATTGCTGTTTTTTAGTCACCACGCCACCTAAAAATAGAATAAAAACTGATCAAAAAGCCGCATGCACCCCAAGAAAACTACAATGGATTCCTCAAGGGGTCTAGTTTCCAAATTGGGGTCACTTTTGGGGGGTTTCCAATGTTTTGGCACCACAAGACCTCTTCAAACCGGACATGGTGCCTAATAAAAAAGAGGCTTCAAAATCCACTAGGTGCTCCTTTGCTTCTGAGGCCGGTGCTTCAGTCCATTACCGCCCGAGGGCCACATGTGGGATATTTCTCAAAACTGCAGAATCTGGGCAATACATATTAATTTGCGTTTCTCTGATAAATCCTTTTGTGTTATAAAAAAAATGGTATAAAGAGGATTTTCTGACAAAAAAAAATTTTAAATTTCACCTCTACTTTGCTCTAAATTTTTGTGAAACACCTAAAGGGTTCATAAACTTTCTAAATGCTGTTGTGAATACTTTGAGGGGTCTAGTTTCTAAAATGGGGTATTTCATAGGGATTTCTAATATATGGGCCCCTCAAAGCAACTTCAGAACTGAACTGGAAACTAAAAAAATAAATAAATGAGGCAATACTTTGCTTCTTACATTATACTAATAATGAGCCGTGCCCACCCCGAGATTACCCCAGTTTTGACCGTTTGTATAAACGGAGACCCCTATTAGACCGTTCCAGTGCCCGGTTTTCCCCAGCATACACCCCGAGAAGTGTATTTCTATTGATGAGTCCCTGGTACATTTTAAAGGGAGGGTTCAATTCCGCCAGTACCTGCCGTGTAAGAGGGCAAGGTATGGCGTGAAGATGTATAAGCTGTGAGAGTGCATCCGGGTATACCTACAGGTTTAGGATATATGAAGGAAAGGCCACCCCCAAACCAGACTGCATCCTGGACTACAATAGGTACATGGGAGGGATGGACTTGTAAGATCAAGCCCTGAAGCCCTACAGCGCCATGCGGTGAGGTATAAGAAGCAGGCCGGGCACATCATACAGATGGCTTTGTACAATGCGTACGTGCTACGTCGATGTGCAGGCCAGACGGGAACTTTCCTGGAATTTCAAGAGGTGATTATCAAGAACCTAATCTTTAGGGACCAAGAAGGGGGGGCACCCAGTACTTCTGGAAGCGGGGCCACACGCATCGTACCAGGGCGGCAACACTTTCCAGGGGAAGTTCCCCAAACTGGCAAGAAGGGAAAAAGTCAAAAGAGGTGCAAAGTCTGCTATAAGAGGGCGATAATGCATGACGCAATATATCAATGTGACACGTGTCCCGAATAACCAGAGCTCTGTATGAAAGTGTTTTAAAATTTATCATCCATCCCTTGGTTTATAATTTACCCCAATTTTACTTAACCTGATGCACTCCACACAGCTTATCCCCCCACGTCTTTCCCCTCTGGGCCCTGCTGTGTGCCCAGGCAGCTGATAACAGCCACATGTAGGGTATTGCCATACCCGGGAGAACCCACATTACAGTTTATGGGGTGTAGGTCTCAGGTCAAAATGCTCACTACACCTCTATATGAATGCCTTAAGGGTGTAGTTTTTAAAACGGGGTCACTTCTTGCGGGTTTCAACTGTACTGGTACCTCAGGGGCTTCTGCATACATGACTTCGCACTCGAAAATCCCCAGTAGGCCAAATGGTGGTCCTTTCCTTCTGAGCCCTCCCATGGGCCCAAACGGCAGTTTATCACAACAAATGGGGTATTGCGGCACTCAGAACAAATTGCGCAACAGAATGGGGTATTTTGTTTCTTGTGAAAATAAGAAATTTTCGTCCAAAACTACATATTATTTGAAAAAAATAATTTTGTTTTCATTCCCAGCCCAATTCAAATAAGTTCTGTGAAAAAACTATGGGGTCAAAATGGTCACAACACCCATAAATGAATTCCTTGAGGGGTGTAGTTTCCAAAATGGGGTCATTTGTGGTTGGTTTCTATTGCTTTGATACCTCTGGGGCTCTGCAAATGCGACATGGCACCCGAAAACCAATCCAGCAAAATCTGTACTCCAAAGAACACACAGCGCTCCTTTCCTTCTGAGCCCTCCCATGGGCCCAAACGGCAGTTTATCACCACAAATGGGGTATTGCCGCACTCAGGATAAATTGGGCAACAAAATGGAGTATTTTATTTCTTGTGAAAATAAGAATTTTTGAGCTAAAATGACATATTATTGGAAAAAATATATATTTTTTGAATTCCCAGCCCAATTCAAATAAGTTCTGTGAAGAAACTATGGAGTCTAAATGGTCACATTACCCATAAATGAATTCCTTGAGGGGTGTAGTTTCCAAAATGGGGTCACTTCTGGTGGGTTTCCATTGCTTTGATAACTCTGGGGCTCTGCAAATGCGACATGGCACCCGAAAACCAAACCAGCAAAATCTGTACTCCAAAGAACACACAGCGCTCCTTCCCTTCTGAGGCCTCCCATGGGCCCAAACGGCAGTTTATTGCCACAAATGGGGTATTGATGCACTCAGGACAAATTGGGCAACAAAATTGAGTATTTTGTTCCCTGTGAAAATAAGAAATTTTGGTAAAAAATTACATCTTATTGGAAAAAATGTCATTTTTTTTAATGTCACAGCCCAATTGAAATAGGTGCTGTGAAAAAACTGTGTGGTCAAAATGCTAACAACAACCATAAATGAATTCCTTGAGGGGTGTAGTTTCCAAAATGGGGTCACTTTTGGTGGGTTTCCATTGCTTTGATACCGCTGAGGCTCTGCAAATGCGACATGGCACCCGAAAACCAATCCAACAAAATCTGGACTCCAACAAACATATAGCGCTCCTTTCCTTCTGAGCCCTCCCATGGGCCCAAACGGCAGTTTATCACCACAAATGGGGTATTGCCACACTAAGGACAAATTGGGCAACAAAATGGGGTATTTTGTTCCCTGTGAAAATAAGAAATTTTGATCACAAATGACATTTTATTGGAAAAAATGACATTTTTTTCATTTCAGAGCCCAATTCAAATACGTGCTGTGAAAAAACTGTGCGGTCAAAATGGTAACAACAACCCTAAATGAATTCCTTGAGGGGTGTAGTTTCCAAAATGGGCTCACTATTGGGGGATTCCTACTGTTTTGGCACCTCAACACCTCTTCAAACCTGGCATGCTGCCTAAAATATATTCTAATAAAAAAGAGGACTCAAAATGCACTAGGTGCTTCTTTGCTTCTAGGGCTTGTGTTTTAGTCCACGAGCGCAGTAGGGCCACATGTGGGACATTTCTAAAAACTGCAGAATCTGGACAATACATATTTAGTAGTGTTTCTCTGGTAAAACCTTCTGTGTTACAGAAAAAAAAATGAATAAAATTGAAATTCAGCAAGAAAAATGAAATTTGCAAATTTCACCTCCACTTTGCTTTAATTCCTGTGAAATGCCTGAAGGGTTAAAAAACTTTATAACTGCTGTTTTGAATACTTTGAGGGGTCTAGTTTTTAAAATGGGGTGTTTTATCAGGGTTTCTAATACATAGGCCCCACAAAGCCACTTCAGAACTCAAGAGGTACCTTAAAAAAAAGGCTTTTGAAATTTTCTTAAAAATATGAGAAATTGCTGTTTATGTTCTAAGCCTTGTAACGTCCAAGAAAAATAAAAGAATGTTCAAAAAACGATGCCAATCTAAAGTAGACATATGGGAAATGTGAACTAGTAACTATTTTGGGTGGTATAACCGTCTGTTTTACAAGCAGATCCATTTAAATTCTGAAAAATGCAATTTTTTCAAAATTTTCTCTACATTTTGCAATTTTTCACCAATAAACACTGAATATATCGACCACATTTTACCACGAACATGAAGCCCAAAGTGTCACGAGAAAACAATCTCAGAATCGCTTGGGTAGGTTTAAGCATTCCGACGTTATTACCATATAAATTGAAATATGTCAGATTTGAAAAATGGGCTCTGAGCCTTAAGGCCCAAACTAGGCTGCGTCCTTAAGGGGTTAAGGGGATATAGGCTAAGAGATTACAAGTACACAGCCAGGGAGGCTGGACCATCATTATAACTTATGCTTGCAAACTTTTGAGAAGGGACATCAGGGAGATTCTGAAAAGCAATATACCAAGTGGTAAAAGTGCTCCCTTATGCCCCGCACATTTATATAGTGCCCTCCAAAATATGGCATTTGAATTACAAATAGCGCTCTAAAACAATTCAGACCAGACTTGCAGATACTCACCTCTTCCCATTCCTGCAGTCCTCTTGTCTCCTGGGCACTGCTGCGAATAATGTCCTGGAGTGAAAAGGACTGCACGATATAGGAGGGGTGAGTATTTTATCTGAACATGGGGCAATCAGAGTAGAGTTTTGATAATTAAAGCTGATTACTTATTTGTCATGAACTTTCGCTGTGGTTCTTGTTTCAGATTTTGTCTCGATTTGCCAGATTTTGCCCATTGCTATGCAAAGGACGAAATTCATGGCCAAATCCACAGTAAAACGCATGCAGATTTTGTTGCAGATTTCAGTTCATTTCCACAGTGAAAAATATCTACTACACATGAACATGACCTTAGAGTGCTATAGAAAGTTCTAACATGTTCCCTTGGCTCCAATATTTTTTACTTAATGTCTAGTTATTTATAACACGTTATAAGCTTGCCAGATGACTTTGTGGAAAAATATTGCTGAAGAATTTATCTAGCCTTCAAGAATTGTAGCTGATATCTTCTATGCATCTGCCAAGAAAAGGCCCTAGCTATACCACTGCTTCCTGGAGCACCACCAAACCTGCTCCTTGCACAGCTCCTCATGTGTAAAGGTTTGGATAAAGTACTCCACTCCATTTAGCAAGAATAAATCATCTATCACCATTTCAAAACAGTAGTTTTAGTACTCTGAAAAAAAGAAAAATGCCTTAGAGGTCCAGAAAAGCAGAATATATTTGCAACTAGAGAAATATGTTTGTTATTTTAATATGTTAACCTCTAAGGCCGGGTTTCCACGTGTCGGATACGCTGTGTAAAAATCATGCAGCGTGTCCGGCCTTGAACCGGCAGTAGAGTCCGTTCGAAAAATCGCACCACATTGTGGTGCGTTTTTTCGACAGATTTTCCACAGCGGAAAGCAGCGGTAAAAAACACTCATACTTACCTAGGCCGTTGTTATCGCGACGTGTTCCTTCTGTGACGTCCGGTTTGGCCTCCCTGGATGACACTGCAGCCCATGTGACTGCTGCAGCCTGTGATTGACTGCAGCAGCGGTCACATTTGATGTAACGCCATCCCAAGAGGCCGGCCCTCTGATGTCATCCAGGCCGACGTCCTGGGATAACGATTCATCCTATGTGACCGCCGCTACAGCCTGTTATTGGCTGCAGCCGTCTCATTGGATGAAACGTCATCCCAGGAGGCCGGACTGGAAGTTGCGATTTTTGTGCCGTAATCGCTGCGAAAACATCGCAAAAGTCGCAACACTTGGCTTTCTTTTGCGGGATTTGCATCCCCATTGAATTCAATGGGGAAAACCTTGCAATCAATCACCGCAATCAAGGGGTTAATTGCCAATATCAGCAGAAATAAGGCGCTGATCGGCATACAGTGGAGTGTCAGCTGTCAGGGACAGCTGGTCTCCCGGTTCCCGGTGCACACTGTCGCCGACAGTGTGCACCGGGAACCATGCAGTAACTGTACGTCCCTGACACTGGCCACATGGACGTACAGTTGCGTCCTGGTGCGCCTAGGGGTTAATATGTAGGCTTTGTTATGTATTTGGGATCGCTGCCTAGTTTTACAACCCGCTTTTGCTTTAGCAAAAGGTAAAAGGACCAGACAAGTCCTGATTTTTTATTTTTTTTTTCGCAAATATTAGACATATGGGATTTCTAGCTCATCGGCAGACCTCACGATGAAATCGTGAGGTTTGCAGATGGCTAGCATGGCGATCGGAGGCCAAGTAATGGCCCCCGTGTCTGCCATGTACGGAAGCCTATCAGAATCAGCCTCCTGATAGACTTCCTGTCAGAGTGATAGGACGTCACTGCCGTTCGCGATGCACACTGTCGATTGCAGTGTCTGTGACAGTGTCGGCGACAGTGTGCATCGGGAACCGGGAGGTCAGCTGTCACTGACAGCTGACACTCCACCAGTTGCCGATTAGCGGTTCATTGCAACTGATTTCGGCAATTAACCCGTTACATGCGGGGCTCGATTGCGATCTCCACATGTACAGGGTTTGTAGCACATCAGCAGCCCCCATGCAATTGTGGGGGCTGCTGATGCTTGTGATGGCACCTCGGGGCCAGCAAACGGCCCCCGGGTCTGCCATGTATGCAAGCCTATGAAGATCAGCTTCTGGCTGGTCCTCGTAGACTAACTGTCAGAGTGAGTGTGACGTCACACTGACAGTTGGAATACTTTACACTACCTAGGTAGTGTAATGTATTCTAGCAGCGATCTGAGCTGCAGGTAAAAAAAGAAAGTGTAAAAAGTAAAGAAAATTTTTTTAAAAAAGTTAATAAAAATGTTTTATAAAAGTGTAAAAATAAAAGATTTTTTTTTCCTATAATAAGTCTCTTATTATAGGAAAAAATGAAACCGTTCAAAAACAGAAAATAAATTATTTTATAAAGAAGTGATTTTATTGTGCAAATGCTGCAAAACATAAAAAAAACTATATACATATGGTATCTCCGTAATCGTACCGACCCGCAGAATAAAGTAAAATTGTCATTCATAGCGCACTATGAACGCCATAAGAAATAAAGAATTTAAAACGCTAAAATCACTGTTTTTGGCCACCAAAGCTCTAAATAAAATGTAATAAAAAGTGATCAAAAATTTTCATCTACCAAAAAATGGTACCAATAAAAACTACAGCTCGTCCTGACAGAAATAAGCCCTCACACCGCTCAATTCATGGAAAAATAAAAAAGTTATGGCGTTTGAAAGGCGGGGAGTGAAAACCTAAAATGTAAAAGCAAAAAAGGATCAGTCCAGCAAAGGTTAATTAATTTCTATCAAAAAAATTAATTATTACCACATGTGCGGTATTGTCATACTCGGGAGAGATTGCGCTACAAATTTAGGGCAACTTTTTCTCCTTTATCCCTTGTGAAAATGAAAAAATGCAACATTTTAGTGGACAAAAATGTTTATATTGATTTTCACGGCCTAATTCTACAAAATTCTGCAAAAGACCCGTGTGGTATAAATGCTTACTATACCCCTAGAAAAATTCCTTGAGGGGTCTAGTTTCCAAAATGGGGTCACTTTTGGGGTGTTTCCACTATTTTGTTCCCTCCGCAATCGCGACATGGCACTGAAAACCAATCCAGCAAAATCTGTGCTCCAAAATCCAAATGGCGCTCCCTCTATTTTGAGCGCTTCCGTGGGTCCAAACAGCTGTTTATTACCACATATGGGGTATTTCGGTAATTGGGAGAAGATGCTTTACAAATGTTGGGGTGAATTTTCTTCATTATTCCTTGTAAATATTAAAAATGTCTATGTTATTTCAGAAAAAAAGTAGATTTTCATTTTCACAGACTAACTCCAATAAATATAGCAAAATACCTGTGGGGTCAAAGTGCTAACTATACCCCTAGATAAATTCCTTGAGGGGTCTAGTTTCCAAAATGGGGTCACTTTTGGGGAGTTTCCACTGTTTAAGCACCACAAGACCTCTTCAAACTCGACATGGTGCCTAAAATATAGTCTAAAAATAAGCAGGCCCCAAAATCCACTAGGTGCTCCTTTGCTTCTAAGGCCAGTGTTTCAGTCCATTACCACACTAGGGCCACATGTGGGATATTCCTAAAAGCTGCAGAATCTGGGCAATAAATATTGAGTTGTATTTCTCTGGTAAAACCTTCTGTGTTAAAATACTTTCTGAATGCTGTTTTGAATACTTTGAGGGGTGCAGTTTTTAAAATGGGGTAATTTATTGGGGTATTCTAATATATAAGGCCCTCAAAACCACTTCAGAACTGAACTGGCCCCTGTAAAAATAGCCTTTTGAAATTTTCTTGAAAATGTGAGAAATTGCTGCTAAAGTTCTAAGCCTTGTAACGCCCTAGAAAAATAAAAGGATGTTCAAAAAACGATGCAAGTATAAAGTACACATATGGGAAATGGTAACTAGTGACTATTTTGTGTGGTATTACTATCGGTTTTACAAGCAGATACATTTAAATTTAGAAAAATGCACATTTTTGCAATTTTCTCTAAATTTTGGTGTTTTTCACGAATAAATATTGAATTTATCGATATGTCACGAGAAAACAATCTCAGAATCGCTTGGATAGGTAAAAGGATTCCAGAGTTATTACCACATAAAGTGACACATGTCAGATTTGAAAAAATCGGCTGTGCCACAAGGCCAACACAGGCTGCGTCCGAAAGGGGTTAATGATTGAGGAGAAACAAAGCTAAAATTTGGGCCAGGAATAGTCAAAGTCCTAACTTGAAACCAGTAGAAATATTTTGGCAGGACCTGAAACAAGGAGTTTATGCACTAAACCTGTCTGAATAAAACAGTTCTGTGACTGAGCTGAAATTCTTCAACCGCAATATAAGAAACTAATATTTAAATCATGTGTTTAATTGCAGGAAGTGTAACCAACTACTACTAAAAAAGCCTGTAGTATAAGTATTTTTATGGCATTTTTACCATACTTTTTCGTGGCGTTTTTTAATTAGTGCTTTTTTATACAATTGATTTTCCTTCCATTTTTAAAGGTTTGAAAAAGAAGCCTATGGAGAAAAACACCTAAAAAATGCCACAACTAGAGCAAGCTGTATTTAAAAAAAAAAGATACTGACCACAAAAAAATGCGACAAACCAAAACACTGTGTATGTAGACATTTTTGTATCTTACTAAAGACATAAAGCGAACATTTCAGCCTCAAAAAACGGCAACAAAAATACTGCACTGAATGTTACAAAAAATGGAGTACCAAACTTCTCCCTCCCTGGTAGTGCCACACAGCCCCCCTCCCAGGTAGTGCCACACAGCCCCCCTTCCAGGTAGTGCCACACTGCCCCCATCTCCCAGATAGTGCCACACAGCCCCCACCTTTCAGGTAGTGCCACACAGCCTCACCTCTGTAGGTAGCGATTTGGGGTTCCCATTAGGAGTGGAATCCCCAGCCAGAGCATTGCCGATGCTCTGGCTGGGGATTACGCTTCAGGAGAAACCCCTGACATCACTGTCCATATATGGACAGTGTTGTCAGGGGCAACCCCAGAGCACTACTAGCACTCTGCCTGGGGCTCATGCTCTGCTCCTGACATCACTGTCCATATATGGATAGTGCTGTCTGGAGCAGAGCTGAAGTCCTGGGCAGAGTGCTAGTAAGGGCTCTGCTCTGCTACTCAAGGACGGGGGAAGCCCCTGAAATCACTGTCCATATACGGCTAGTAATGTCAGGGGTAACCTCAGAGCCAAGGTCCCGGGCAGAGTGCCGCTAGCACTCTGCCTGGGACACTGCTCTGCTCCTGACAACACTGTCCATATATGGACAGTGATGTCAGGGGCTTTCCCAGAGACGGAGTCCCGGAGCAGAGCCGCAAGCGCTCTGCCTGGGACTCCTTCTCTTCCTCTGACTTCACTGACCATATTTGGACAGTGATGTCAGGGGCTTCTGCAATGACGGAGTCCCGGAGCAGAGCCAATAGCGCTCTGCCTGGGACTCCTTCTCTCCTCCTTACATCACTGTCCATATATGGACAGTGATGCTGTGACGACAGCAGCGACAGCATCCGGTGGCCAAGTGGGCCCCCCCAAGGGTAGTGGGTCCCCGGCACTTGCCCGGCTTTGCCTGGTACTGACGCCGGCCCTGTATACACAGTGTGTGAACCGCAATCAAAGCAACAGCACAGTAATATAATGTAGCCTCGCCTGAATATAACGCTGTTTTAATTTTTTCCGATGAGTGTCTCCGTTGCAGCGATAATAACTTTATTCTTCATATGCACCATAGCCTTCTTTGATTGAAGACCAGGCATTGCAGAGGATGCGATCACGCCTGACCCCATATTCTTCTGAGTGCGCCCACGCCTTGGCGCATGCGCAGTCCACCACCCGGGTGTAGTGTGACGTAATCGGCTTATGCGCAATAGAGCTGATTGGTGAAAGCATCGCTGCCATATTGCACCGATTCAGAAGCCGAGGCGCGGGCTCACTCAGAACAATACAGGGCCAAGCTCTAAAGTAGGACAGTCTGAGTAGACACTCTTTGTTAGCGTCCCAAACACTAGCCTGGGTTGCATTCATTGCCCCTTAATGTCAAAGAATGACACGTTTAACCATACAAATAAAATATTGCATATAAAATAATTTTTTCATTAGACAAGTGATTCCAATTTTGATGTTTAGATATTTTGGTGCCCTTACAAAATACTCTATTTAGGTGAGACGATCTGTGACTTCAAAACGAGGTTAAATAACCATAGATTTACTGTCAAAAAAAGAGACACAATTTATCCATCTGAAAACACTATCTAGTAATGGGCCACACTGAGAATACTTGAATACAACATCCACTTAAAGTCATACACTGTCATATTGCACTAAGTATTTACTTTTATGTTTTGTAGATAGTCATCAGGTTGGAGGCCACAACAAGGAAACCTCATCCTGATAAATTCCTACATATATTTTAATTACATCCGGCTGTCACCCTTCTTAACATGTTTCACAACTGGAGTGCACAATCTCCACATTTCCGTACATTCATTTCTATTTTTCTATCTGTGTGTGACAATGTGCTGCTATATATAGTGCCCTGTCTATCTGCGGATGTGTTGAGGATGATGTTCCGCAGAGTGCACTGTGTATGGTGCAGCTGTGGTTCGTGGTTTTGAGACCAGTTATCAAATTACCTCAAAATGATGGACTTTGAGACTAGTGCTTACCCAACTAACACAGGCCCTATAAGGGCTGAGCCACATCATGTTTTGGCCCTACTATTAGCGTGTACTTTGGGAATGCTCCCTACATACACGGTAAAGGTGTCCAAAGGGCTCTTTTAGCCCGACAGAGTCCAAAAGTGTGTCCTTTTGTCCTCCGTCAAGCTGGTATACATCGGTATACCAGCTAAGATTGTTAAGATGAAATGACACAGTACACTACGCTATCCTGGGGGATTCCGCAAAAAAGTATATACCGCACAGTTGTTTTTTTTACGTAGGAGCCTATGTGTGACAGATGCAACTGTATGGCATTCATCACAGGTATACGTTAAAGGTATATATTGGGGAGATTTCCCAGGGTCGGAATCCCTCAGGTAGCATCAGGTAGCGCTCGAACCGGGTACTCTGGGACTGGAGAAGCCCCTGATGTTAGTGTCCATATATGGACTGTTACGTCAGGATCTCCTCCAGTCAAAGAGTCCCCAGACAGAGCTCTTGCAATGCTCTGGCTGGGGACTGCATATTTTAAAGCCCCTGACATCCCTGTCCCTTTATCCCTGCCCAGAACGTTGCCGACGCTCAGGCCATGGATTACAGCTTTTTTAAGCTCCTAATATATGGACAGTGATGTCAGAGGGCTTTCCCAAGACAAGAGTCCCAGGCCAGAGTGCATGTAATTTTCCTGAAAATAGCGCAATATTAAAAAAATATCAAATGAAAGATAATTTTTATGAAGTTTAAAAGAATTCAGACTATTTCAGTTGGCCAATTTCTTAATTAACAGGCAAAACTATTTGTGAACATGTTGTTAAGGGCATTGTCTCATGATAGACAACCTCTTTTAATATCAGAGCTGTCATGGTGATCAGATGCTATGACGTCCATATGTCCTAACAGGGGATATGGACAGGTGTTTTAAAGGGGGCTTTACAGCCATACTATACGGTACATTAATACATACATTAGCAAAAATGCACACACAAATACACACTGTGACACACATGTTCACACATATACTGTATCTATACATACATTCATTCAAACAAACAAACAAACAAACAAACAAACAAACAAACAAACAAACAAACAAACAAACAAACAAATAAACAAACAAACAAGCACACATAAACACTGAAACACACATACTGTATACACACTGTGAAACATACACACCCACTGTGACGCACACACACATACACACTGACCTTTTCTGCTGGAGTGGGGTGGGCACAGACGGACAGGACTACTCCAGCCAGCAGTGATGTGGACACATCGGAGCTGTCCACCCCCTCCTTCATCATTCAACCGATTGCTGTCTCTATGTAACACTTTCTACTATCTGCTGGTGAAAGGTGAATATCTCTATTGTAATGTTCACCTTTCACCAACAGATGGAAGACACTAGATATACAACAGCCTGAGGAGGAGAGCCACCGGGATGTGCTAAGAGGAGTAAGAACAGAAAGGGAGGATTTTAGCCCCATAATTGCCCCCCACACCCTGTGTACCCCCATTAGACAAGCCCTTCCCAGAGTTGTAAGAAAGGTTTAATGACATTACTTTTATATCCATGATATGAACATCTGCAATTATCAAAATTAGTAGAAAAAGAAAGTAGAGACACATGCAGCAAGGTTAGTAACTAGCCAAACTAGGGTATGCTCAATTTCGCCCAGTAAACTCCATGTTTTCCTGAAATTTCTATTTTTGATTATTATATTCATGCTTTGATTAAGGCAAAAAAATGAGAAATTAGTAAATGGACCTAGATTTAAAAAAATGCTACAGAGATTCATCTTGCACATCCTAATCCAGTTTATAATGCATGTATGTTCAAAAGATTTGAATTTCGATTTTTATAATGAATTATTACCTACTTTATTTTTAATTCTCGCTGTTGCTAATGTTTACCTCATTATTGCTAGCAATCCCATTGAGATTTAATCTTAATGCCAGATGTACAGAATGGACAGGAATGCTTGGAAGTGTGATTTAATAAATCCATTATCATAATTTATTAGATTTTTTTATTGTGCTGCATTTAATTGGGTCAAAAAAGGCGGGCACCGCAGGCTGACATTTTACAATGGCAGACTGATGTAATGAGCATCTTCTTTGGGAACGAGTCACCATCTCTTTGGACCTGTCATTGACAGACTTTATAATACTATGTATAAATAACACAGAGGCGCCACACACTTACACATACTATTGTATAAAAAAAAAATCTGATTTACTGGGATATTAATTTCACAGAGCAATTTCTCATCTATACAACAATGCCTACCCCAATAACACATTCAACGTATTACTTGGCCTCCTGTGTGGCTGTCAATACTCCTGGCTGGCTTTTAGAAGGTATAACAGGTCAGTAGGGCGAAGGAGGCTACAATCATTCTACTCAGGCCAGTTTCAGTGTCTGTTGTCTTATGACTGCATTTTAGCGTCCATATTATTAAAGGCGCAAGACCCTTACCCCCTACTGGACCAAACTTAGATCATTTTAAGGTTCATTAGTGATTCTTAGTACAGTAGTACAAGTAGTAGCCCAGGTATTTTGGCCGTAATACAGACGCTATGCATCCATAATAGGGCCATCCAAAACTGTTGGAATTCACTGGATTTTAATGCTCCACGGAAATATATATAAAGGGGTTTTCCCATCAGAGACATTTCTGACATATCCACAACATATGTCATAAATGTCAGATAGATGCAGATCCAATCTCTGTGACCCGCACCTATCTCTAGAACAGGGCCCCCTAAACTTCTGTGTTGTAATTCCCGACCATGAATTACGGAAACAGCGTAGCTCGTAGCTATTAAAGTCGCAAGACCCTTACCCCCTACTGGACCGAACTTAGATCATTTTAAGGTTCTTTAGTGATTCTTAGTATAGTAGTACAGGAGGTGGCCCAGGTATTTTGGCCGTAATACAGACAATATGCTTCTATTATAGGGCCATCCAAAACTGATGGAATTCACTTGATTCTAATGCACCATGGCGAGCTATACTGTTTCCATCACTGGCGTAGCTATAGGGGTCGCAGCGGTCGCAATTTAGACCGGGCCCCGAAGCCAGGGGGGCCCACAGCCACCCGCACCACATCAATAAAAAGTTACTATAGTAACTCGGGCCGCGGGCCCCTGTTACTATAGTAACAGACTTTACTTACCTTCCTGGTTCCGGATCGCAGCGGAGGTCCTGACGTCAAGCGCTGTGCGCAGCGCATGACATCACAGCGCTATGCGCCGCGCACAGCATCGACACAACATAACTACCGCCGCGGCTGAAGAGGAAGGTAAGATTAGCCCTGACTGGCGGGGTCCGACTCCCAGGACCCACCAATCAGCTGTTTTGAAGGGGCCGCAGCACTCATACGAGAGCTGCTCCCCTTCATTCCGGTCACACTGTCGGCGATTCACAGTGTGAGCGAGTAGTGAAATGAAGGGGAAGCAGCTCTCGTCCTGTGGATAAGCCATCAATGTTTAGGGACTGCACAACCCCTAAGCCTACGATGTAGCAGGCTTAGGGGGCCCATGAGACAGGATCACAGATTGTGTGATGCAGTCTGCTGGGCCCTGTATCTAAGCCAATAACATGGTAGGCTTAGATACATGGCCCATGTGTGATCCTGTCTGATGGGCCCTGTATATAAGCCTACCACACTGTAGGTTTAGATACAGGGTCCCAGCACACAGTAATCTTATACTGTATAAGATTACTGTCTGCTGGACCCTGTATCTAAGCCAACGTTGTGGTAGGCTTAGATACAGGGTCCCACAGACAGTATCACACATGGGCCCTGTATCTAAGCCTAACACATGTGTTACTAATCATTTTTCTTGTGTGTTTTCTTACAGGTTCGGTCGTTGGACTACGGCGGATTCCAGGACTACTTCGATGATGGCTTTTTTTTTTCTATTATCAATAAAATGGTTAATGAGGGTTGTGTGTTTTTTTTTTTATTTCAATAAAATATGTCTTTGTGTTTTTTTTTTAAACTATATTACTACCGCCTTAGTAATGGCCGCCGGCTGATTGACAGTATCCATTGCTAAGGCGGTGCTTAGTGTTAGCCGGTGCAGAGGCTAACACTAACCCCCATTATTACCCCGGTGCCCACCGCCACCAGGAGTGCTGGGAAGAGCCGGGTACGATCCAGTACCTGACCATCTGTAGTGATGGTCGGCCACTGGGGTGGCCGCAGGCTGGTATTATCAGGAGGGGAAAGGCCAGAAACAGTGGCCCTTCCCACCCTGATAATGCTAGGCTGCTGCTGCTTTATTGTATGTGGCTGGTTATGAAAAATGGGGGGACCCCACGTCATTTAAAAAAAAAAAATAATAATTGGAAAGAACGATGTCGGTCCCCCCCCAATTTTCATAACCAGCCAGATACAACACAGCAGCAGCAGGCAGCATTACCAGGGTGGTAGGGGCCACTGTTTTTGGCCTTCCCCAGCCTAATACTACCAGCCTGCAGCCACCCCGGTGCCTGACCGTCACTGCAGATGGTCGGGTACTGGTTCGTACCCAGCTCTTCCCAGCAACCCTGGAGGCGGTGGGTACCGGGGTAATAATGGGGGTTAGTGTTCGCCTCTGCACCTGCTAACATTAAGCCCCGCCTTAGTAATGGCGGTTGTCAATCAGCCGGCGGCCATTACTAAGGCGGTGATAATAAAGTTTAAAAAGATACAAGCACAAAGAAAAAATATTTTATTGAAATAAAAAAACACAACCCTCATTAACCATTTTATTGAGAATAAAAAAAACGCCGTCATTGAAGTCCTCGAATTCGAAGTGCAACAACCGAACCTGTAAAAAAAACACAAACACACAAAAATAATCAGTAACACATAAAGAAGCAAAATTATTATTCTTACCTTTCCTGGGTCCAGCGCTGGAGCCGCAATGTCAGCGAGCTGAGCCCTGTATCTAATCCAATCATGTGTGATACTGTCTGCTGGGCCCTGTATCTAATCGTATCATGTGTGATACTGTCTGCTGGGCCCTATATCTAATCCTATCATGTGTGATACTGTCTGCTGAGCCACTGTATCTAATCCTATCATGTGTGATACTGTCTGCTGGGCCCTATATCTAATCCAATCATGTGTGATACTGTCTGCTGAGCCACTGTATCTAATCCTATCATGTGTGATACTGTCTGCTGGGCCCTATATCTAATCCAATCATGTGTGATACTGTCTGCTGGGCCCTATCTCTAATCCTATCATGTGTGATACTGTCTGCTGAGCCACTGTATCTAATCCTATCATGTGTGATACTGTCTGCTGAGCCGCTGTATCTAATCCTATCATGTGGGATACTGCCTTCCGAGCCACTGTATCTAATCCGATCATGTGTGATACTGTCTGCTGAGCCACTGTATCTAATCCTATCATGTGTGATACTGTCTGCTGGGCCCTATATCTAATCCAATCATGTGTGATACTGTCTGCTGGGCCCTATCTCTAATCCTATCATGTGTGATACTGTCTGCTGAGCCACTGTATCTAATCCTATCATGTGTGATACTGTCTGCTGAGCCACTGTATCTAATCCTATCATGTGTGATACTGTCTGCTGAGTCATTGTATCTAATCCTATCATGTGTGATACTGTCTGCTGGGCCACTGCATCTAATCCTATCATGTGTGATACTGTCTGCTGAGCCACTGTATCTAATCCTATCATGTGTGATACTGTCTGCTGAGTCATTGTATCTAATCCTATCATGTGTGATACTGTCTGCTCAGCCACTGTATCTAATCCTATCATGTGTGATACTGTCTGCTGAGCCAATGTATCTAATCCTATCCATAGTTTATAGGGTCGTAGTGATATAGATATGCTATGCTGTCTCATATACACACATTTTTTTTTGGGCGGACACATATGTATTGGGGCTATTTCCCCTGACATTTTAAGCCCTTAGGGTCTGTTCATACGGCAGCGTCCATTACGGCTGAAATTACGGTGCTGTTTTCAGGAGAAAACAGCTCCGGAATTTCAGATGTAATGGCATGTGCAGGCGTCTTTCGCTGCGTCCATTACAGACGTAATTGTAGCTGTTTTTCCATGGAAAATGGCTCCATTTACGTCTGAAGAAGTGACAGGCACTTCTTTCACGCGGGCGTCTTTTTTACCCGCCGCCTTTTGACAGCGGCGCGTAAAAAAAATGACCGTCGGCACAGAACATTGTAAAACCCATTCAAATGAATGGGCAGATGTTTGCCAACGCTTTTGAGCCGCATTTTCGGACGTAATTCAATGCTAAAACGCCCGAATTACGTCCGTAAATAGGGTGTGTGAACCCAGCCTTAGTGACGCCCCGGCTGCTAGTGCTGCATTGTTTGGTCACTTAGGAGACCCAGCGATGCAGCTGAAAGCTGCGGACCGTCGACCATGAGGAGTTTGCGGGGGGGGGGGGGGTTTGGCCAAGTTATGAGCATCTTTATATTCATGCAAATGAGCCTTTCTTAAAGAGGCTCTGTCACCAGATTTTGCAACCCCTATCTGCTATTGCAGCAGATAGGCGCTGCAATGTAGATTACAGTAACGTTTTTATTTTTAAAAAACGAGCATTTTTGGCCAAGTTATGACCATTTTTGTATTTATGCAAATGAGGCTTGCAAAAGTCCAAGTGGGCGTGTTTAAAGTAAAAGTCCAAGTGGGCGTGTATTATGTGCGTACATCGGGGCGTTTTTACTACTTTTACTAGCTGGGCGTTCTGACGAGAAGTATCAGCCACTTCTCTTGAGAACGCCCCCAGCTTCTGGCAGTGCAGACACAGCCGTGTTCTCGAGAAATCACGCTGTGTCGTCACTCACAGGTCCTGCATCGTGTCGGCCACATCGGCACCAGAGGCTACAGTTGATTCTGCAGCAGCATCAGCGTTTGCAGGTAAGTAGCTACATCGACTTACCTGCAAATGCCGATGCTGCTGCAGAATCAACTGTAGCCTCTGGTGCCGATGTGTCCTCGCTCGTCCGACACGACGCAGGACCTGTGAGTGACGACACAGCGTGATCTCTCGAGAACACGGCTGTGTCTGCACTGCCAGAAGCTGGGCGTTCTGAAGAGAAGTGGCTGATACTTCTCGTCAGAACGCCCAGCTAGTAAAAGTAGTAAAAACGCCCCGATGTACGCACATAATACACGCCCACTTGGACTTTTACTTTAAACACGCCCACTTGGACTTTTGCAAGCCTCATTTGCATAAATACAAAAATGGTCATAACTTGGCCAAAAATGCTCGTTTTTTAAAAATAAAAACGTTACTGTAATCTACATTGCAGTGCCTATCTGCTGCAATAGCAGATAGGGGTTGCAAAATCTGGTGACAGAGCCTCTTTAAGTACAACTGGGCGTGTTTAAAGTTATGTCCAAGTGGGCGTGTATTGTGTGTGTACATCTGGGCGTTTTTACTTGTTTTACTAGCTGGGCGTTGTGAATAGAAGTGTATGATGCTGACGAATCAGCATCATCCACTTCTCTTCGTTACCACCCAGCTTCTGGCAGTTTACAGACACACAGCGTGTCCTCGCTCGTTCCTCCTGTGGGAGGAAGTGAGTGACATCACAGCGTGATCTCGCGAGGACACGCTGTGTGTCTGTGCACTGCCAGAAGCTGGGTGGTAACGAAGAGAAGTGGATGATGCTGATTCGTCAGCATCATACACTTCCATTCACAACGCCCAGCTAGTAAAACAAGTAAAAACGCCCAGATGTACACACACAATACACGCCCACTTGGACATAATTTTAAACACGCCCAGTTGTACTTAAGAAAGGCTCATTTGCATAAATATAAAAATGCTCATAACTTGGCCAAAAATGCTCGTTTTTAAAAAAAAAAAAAACGTTACTGTTATCCACATTGCAGCGCCGATCTGCTGAAATAGGAGATAGGGGTTTGAAAATCTGGTGACAGAGCCTCTTTAAGCACACATTTGTGGTATACGACGACGTATATGTTTAACCCCTTTGGGCCTGTTTTGGCCTCGTGGACACAGATGATTTTTTCAAATCTGACGTGTCAATTTATGTGGTAATAACTCTGGAATGTTTTTACCTATCCAAGCGATTCTGAGATTGTTTTCTCGTGACATATTGTACTTTATGTTAGTGAAAAAATTTGGTCGATAAAAGTAATATTCATTTGTGAAAAACTTCAAAAATTAGCATTTTTCTAAATTTAAATGTATTTGCTTGTAAAACAGATACCACACAAAATAGTTACTAGTTAACATCCCCCATATGTCTACTTTATGTTTGCATAATTTTTTTCACGTCCTTTTATTTTTCTAGGACGTTACAAGACTTAGAACTTTACCAGCAATTTCTCATATTTTCAATAAAATTTCAAAAGGCTATTTTTACAGGGGCCAGTTCAGTTCTGAAGTGGCTTTGAGGGCGTTCTATATTAGAAAGTCCCCATAAATTACCCCATTTTGAAAACTGCACCCCTCAAAGTATTCAACACCACATTCAGAAAGTATTTTAATCCTTTAGGCGTTTCACAGGAATTAAGGCGAAGTAGAGGTGAAATTTCCAAATTACATATTTTTTACTGAAATTCATTTGTAATAAAAAAAATTCTGTAACACAGAAGGTTTTACCAGAGAAACGCAACTCAATATTTATTGCCCAAATTCTGCAGTTTTTAGAAATATCCCACATGTGGCCCT
Source organism: Rhinoderma darwinii (assembly GCF_050947455.1). Taxonomy (NCBI): domain Eukaryota; kingdom Metazoa; phylum Chordata; class Amphibia; order Anura; family Rhinodermatidae; genus Rhinoderma; species Rhinoderma darwinii. The sequence goes on from NC_134688.1 coordinate 349,921,044, forward strand.
AGTGTCCTAATGTACTGAAGCACCAGCCTAAGAAGCAAAGGAGCACCTGGTGGATTTTAGGCCTCCTTTTTATTAGAAAATATTTTATGCACCATGTCAGGTGGAGGATAGGGGATTACATGTGTGATCGCTAGCAGTGATAAGGAGACCAAAAGTCCCCCGAAGTTCTCCATGAGAAACCTCGGACTTCCGGGGTCTGCGCAGTTCAATAAAAATGAAATTAGCGCTGGTCACGCATGCGCACAAGCGCGACCGCTGCACAATTCATTTCTATGGAGCTGCCGACAGACCCCGGAAGTCCGAGGTTTGTCATGGAGAATTTCGTGGGACTTTTGGTCCCCCTTTGTCATTATCGCTGGGCATCCCAGCGATCCTACATGTATCCCCTCTCCACAGCTCCATATTTTCAAACGTTTTGGAGTTTGTGTGTGAACATAACCTAAGAGTTCACTGACTGCAGTCTGAAAATCCAGCCTGTTTCCTTCTGCAAGAGCCTCTTATTCAGAGCCCCACGCCTCGGGGACTGTCTGATCACATCAATGCCTTGGAAGCGTGATACTCTTTCATATGTCGTTCTACTGATGTGTCCCCACCTGGATTACAGTATTGTTACCTATTAGGCTGTGTTCACACGACCTATTTTCAGGCGTAAACGAGGCGTATTATGCCTCGATCTACGCCTGAAAATACGGCTCCAATACGTCGGCAAACATCTGCCCATTCATGGGTTTGCTGACGTACTGTACCAACGACCTGACATTTACGTGTCGTCGTTTGACTGCCTCGTCAAAGAAGTGCAGGACACTTTTTTGGACGTTTTTGGAGCCGTTTTCTCATAGACACCAATGAAAACAGCTCCAAAAACGGACGTAAAAAACGCCGCAAAAACGCAGCAAAAAACGCAGCGAAAAACGCGAGTTGCTCAAAAAGCTTCTTGAAAACAGCTCCGTATTTTCAGATGTAATTGCAGTTATCGTGTGCACATACCCTTATGGGCTTAGTAAATCCTGGTGCTGTAATTTAGGGATAATAATTCTTTGCAGATATCAGTTTATGAATTTTGGGTTGAGTTCTATCTTTCATATGAATATGAACAGGTAAAATATGCTCGAAAGTCTAGGAGAAGGATGTATTGATGTATTATGCATGCACCAATTTGGGCCCTCCTTTAACCCCTTAACGCACCATGACGTAACTGTACGTCATGGTGAGCAGTAAGTTTGCGCACCTTGACGTACAGTTACGTCAGTGCTTTGACAGTTAACCGCCGCGCGGCGCTACACCGCAGCGGCGGTTAACTGTGCAGGTTGTCAGCCCTGCTCTCCCCGTTGCCGATCAGCGGCCTGTCGCCGCTGATATCGGCAGTTAACCCCTTAATTGCGGCGCTCGATTTTGAACGCCACAATTAAGGTCTTTAGCGCCGATCGGCAGCCCCCATGTGAAATCACGGGGGCTGGCGATGGTACCCATGGCAACCGGACGCCAGACAATGGCTTCCGGGTTGCCATGTACAGAAGCCTATGAGGACCACCCCGAGGGTGGTCGTCGTAGGCTTCCTGTCAGTGTGACTGTCACGTCACAATGACAGTTAGAGTACATTACACTACGTGTGTAGTGTAATGTATTCCAGCAGCGATCAGAGCTGCAAGTCTAAGTGTCCCCTAGTAGGACAAGTGAAAAAAGTAAAAAAAAGAATAAAAATGTTTTAAAAAAAGTGTAAAAATAAAAGTTATAAGTGATATAAACAAGAACTGCTTTTTTTCCTATAATAAGTCTTTCATTATAGGAAAAAAAATGAACACGTAAAAAAAAAGTACACATATTTGGTATCACCGCGTTCGTAACGACCCCAACTATAAAACTATAATATTATTTTTCCCGCACAGTGAACGCCGCAAAAAAAATAAACGAAAAACAATGCCAGAATCACTATTTTTTGGTCACCACCCCTCACAAAATATGTAATAAAAAGTGATCAAAAAGTCGCATGTACGCCAAAATAGTACCCATACAAACTACAACCCGTCCCGCAAAAAACAAGCCCTTACACAGCTTTTCTGACTGAAAAATAAAAAAGTTATGGCCCTCAGAATACGGTGACACAGAAAATACATTATTTTCGAAATAAGTTATTTTATTGCTCAAACGCTGCAAAACATAAAAAAACTTATATACAAATGGTATCGCCGTAATCGTACCGACCCGCAGAATAAAGTATAATAGTCATTTATAGCCCAGGGTAAACGCCGTCAAAAATAAATAAAAATCATTGTCAGAATTGATGGTTTTTGGTCACCTTGCTTGCCGAAAAATTGAATAAAAAGTGATCAACAAAATCGCATGTACCCCAAAATGGTACCAATGAAAATTACAGATTGTCCCGCAACAAATAAGCCCTCACACGGCTCCGGTGGTGAAAAAATAAAAAAAGTTCCGGCTCCCAGATTATGGCGATGCAAAATGTGCAGAGTGTTCCAAAAGTGGATAAGATCGGGCACCATTTATCAGTGCGACACTGGCCACATATCTGTGGATTATTATTTATTTACCCCATTATTATACCCTCTTATTATGCCCCTGATGTACTCTGCCCAGCCTACATGTGCCCCAGCATTAGAAACTGAAATACCAGCAAAACGCCAGAGCTACTACCAAGCAAAATATGCGCTCCAAAAGCCAAATGGCGTCCCTCCCTTCTGAGCCCTACAGCGTGCCCAAACAGCCGTTTATGTCCACCGATATGGCATCGTACCAAAAAATGGTACCAATAAAAACGACAGCTCGTCCCGCAAAAAATAAGCCCCCACACCGCTCTATTGACAGAAAAATAAAAAAGTAGTGGCTCTTGGAAAGCGGGGAGGAAAAACGAAAAAGCAAAACATGAATCAGTTCGTAAAGGGTTAATTACTTTCTAATGAAAAAACATTTATGACCACATGTAGGGTATTGCCGTACTCGGGAGAAATTGCTTTACAAACGTTGGGGTGCATTTTCTCGTTTATCCTTTGTGAAATTGAAAAAATTCAACATTTTAGTGGAAATAATGTTGATATTAACTTTCACGGCCTAATTCTAATAAATTCTGCAAAAGACGTGTGGGGCCTAAATGCTCACTATACCCCTAGATAGATTCCTTAAGTGGTGTAGTTTCCCAAATGGGGTTACTTTTGGGGGGCTTCCACTGTTTCGGTCTCTCAGGGGCTTTGCAAATTCGACATGACACCCAAAAACATTCCAGCTAAATTTGAGCTCCAAAAGCCAAATAGCGCTCCTTCCCTTCTAAGCCCCGGTGTGGGTCCAAACAGTAGTTTATTACCACATATGGGGTATTTACGTAATCAGGAGAAATTGTTTTACAAATGTTGGGGCGCTTTTTCTCCTTTATTCCTTGTAAAAATTTAAAATTTCCTAATTTTTTCACAAAAAAAGTAGATTTTCACCTTCACATACTAATTCAAATAAATTTAGCAAAAAAACTGTGGGTTCAAAATGCTAACTATACCCATAGATAAATTCCTTGAGGGGTATAGTTTCCAAAATGGGGTCACTTTTGGGGTGTTTCCACTGTTTTGGCAGCACAAGACCTCCTCACACCTGACATGGTACCTAAAATATATTCTAATAAAATAGAGGCCCAAAATCCACTAGGTGCTCCTTTGCTTCTGAGGCCTGTGTTTCAGTCCATGACCGCGCTAGGGCCACATGTGGGGTATTTCTAAAAACTGCAGAATCTGGGCAATAAATATTGAGTTGCATTTCTTGGGTAAAACCTTCTGTGGTACAGAAAAAAATTTATTACAAATGAATTTTTGAAGAAAAAAAATTAAATTTGTAAATTTCACCTCTACTTTGCTTTAATTCCTGTGAAACGCCTAAAGGGCTAAAATACTTTGTGAATGCTGTTTTGAATACTTTGATGGGTGCAGTTTTCAAAATGGGGTGATTTATGGTGACTTTCTAATATATAAGGCCCTCAAAGCCATTTCAGAACTGAACTGGTCCCTGAAAAAATAGCCTTTTGAAATTTTCTTGAAAATATGAGAAAGTGCTGCTAAAGTTCTAAGCGTTGTAACGTCCTAGAAAAATAAAAGAATGTTCAAAAAATGACGCAAACATAAAGTAGACATATGGGAAATATAAACTAGTATGTATTTTGTGTGGTATTACTATCTGTTTTACAAGTAAATACATTAAAATTTAGAAAAATGCTAATTTTTGCTAATTTTCTCTAAATCTTGGCGTTTCTTACAAATAAATATTGAATTTAATGACAAAATTTTTTCAGTATCATAAAGTACAACATGTCACGAGAAAACAATCCCAGAATCGCTTGGATAGGTAAAAGCATTCTGGAGTTATTACCACATAAAGTGACACATGTCAGATTTGCAAAAATGGGGCTGGTCCTGAAGGCCAAAACAGGCTTAGACACTAAGGGGTTAAGAGTAATTCATCACATATAGGTAGGATTGTAGTGGGATAGTATATGTCCGCATGTCGATGTGTGGCCATATGCAGACTATGTCTATCTAGTCTGGTTGGGCCATATATTGACATGTGTAGACTTACGGTGTCCCACTATAGCTACAGGGAGACATTAGGTTTTCTTAATGGTACAGTTCGATAGTTGGCATCAAAATGACATGCCATTTTGTATCTTGACAAATGTCATGTTTTAACATCATGCTGTATCCTGATAAGTAGCATGTCTTATTATCTGAAGTATTTGCCATACTTTGCACCCTGGAGATTCATACAGTAAGACTATATTAGGTAAGCATGCTATATGCAGTAATTATACATGATCCATACAGTAATTATGCAGTAATTATGCATGATCTACACATTAAATGATACTAGGCTTGTACTGCCTTAGTAGTATCAGTACATGCATTACAAAGATGGGTGGTGATTTTTGTTTGTGCTGTTTATTAGAAATACCATAATTACGTCTAAGACTCCTAGGAGGATGGCTATCACAAAGGTATCCAAAGACGCCTGGATACATGGATATAGAGGCTTAATCAAATTTGATTAAAGAATTGGGGTTGAGATGATGACTGTTGCTCCCATTGGCTGCCTAGTTGGAAGCTCAGTTTTTCGGGGGTTTCCATTGGCTCTAGGCAGTACATGTGTATATGATGTCACATTCCCTGATTGACCGAGATCGGGCCTGACCACCATGCGGAGGTCTGGCTAAGAGCATATATAGTCGGCATCCGTGGTTACCATCATTGGCCTATGAACCTATGAATGGCACTTGACCGCTGCAGGACTGTCCGGGACTGTAGAGGCCCTGCTGCCAATTTTGAAAGGTCCAGGATAACCCCTTTAATGCAGTGCCATTTGAGGTTACATGATGCAGCACTGACCCCTCAACTTTTTAATGAATCAAAATATTCTGTTTATCTTTATTTGATATGCAGCTTTATTAAGTGAGAGTTTTGGGTCAAAAGCTGCTTTTGGCAGGCTTTATGTTACAGCAGGTGTACTGCTTCAATATATTTCATGCGTTCAGAATCCTAGGATTAGATAAAAACTTCCAGTCTTTGTTTATTTTGAATACTTTGTACTTCTCTTCTAGAGGATTTCATTTCAGCTTTATGCACATCACTCTTGTCTTAGTGTTTGAATGCTGTTCCCGGTTCATTTCTAATTCAATAAAGTTGACAGCTCTTGAAAGCAAGTTCAAAATGCATTTTTGAAAGACCGGTCCCTTGAGCCTTGAACAGTTCACATATCAGTTTTCTTTTGTGTTATATAATCTACTCAATGCAAACTAAACATAAGACTAAAAAATTCAAGAAAAGTATTTACACATTAAAGATATTAAGAACCCACCAGTCAATTGAGTACTTAAGTAGTATGGGATTAATTACTAAAATATATTTCTTAAATAAAAATAATGTCAAGAGGTATTACACTGATAAACCATGGACTACAGAACTCTAGAATAAGTAATTTGTTCTATTAACATGAATTAGACAATCCAATATATCAATAGATAATAAAGTATGATTGTTATAGGGAACACTATATCAATAAATTGCTTCTCTCTGGAAGGAAGAAAACCACCTCTTAATATATCCCTCTAGAAGGAGTTTAGAACAAGATTTGAGTATTAACTTACCAGAGATACCAATCTATTGGCAGATTTAATGCATTCATTTGGGCCGAAACAACATAAAAGATGTGTGGTTTAGGTTTTAGCTACTGTATGTGAGGTAACGTGGAGAGTGGATATTCCAGTGAGGTTACATACAGAATACTAAAACATAATTTCATCCAAGCTCTTCTGCCTCATGTAGAGGGCTTGCTATTTATAGGATGCGAGTCTAACTTAGCTCTGTACCATGTCCTAGATAAGTTAAATCCTGATCATAATAGATTACACTCCCCTCATCAGCTTGTTAAACTTGTATTCGGTAATGATTTAACTAATGCGTGGCATACCTTAACCCCACCAAACGAGACTATGCCTTTTATTCCTCAGCCCACACAGCATCGAGAGTTGACCATATTATAGTTTTGTCACGCCTGCTGCCGAGTTAGTTTTAGCAAAAATTACCCTGTGTTCTTGGTCTGACCAAGACATGGTCGTGGTGCGGTTAAGGTGTCTTTGGGTCAGTCCAATCCGACTCTTCTGGAGGTTACATTTTATTTTGAAACAAATGCAATAGACTTGGTCTCCCTTGATAGTCTGGGCTGCTCACAAGGCCGCTATCCATGGAAAATGTATCCAGATGACTTACCGTCTTAATAGATCCTTAAAATAAAAACTCCTTTAAAAGGAAAGGTATCTGGCCTGTCTCCTAATAGAGCAGAAATATAATCCTGAAAGGAACTCGAGAGGTAAAATAGAAGACGTGTGGACTAAGAATATGATACTGACCGTTTGTGCGGAGAAAAGTTTGAGATATTTGATATAAACATTATTTTTCTCAAGGGGATAATACAGGAGCTCTGTTGGTGAGGAGACTTCCCCCAAGACAATCTATTGAAGTTAATAAATTTAATCTTATTGGGATGGTCAAACCACTCAGACTGTAGGCATGCTGCTTTAATTAGACTTGAAAAACGCATTTGTTTCAGTTATTTAGAACTATTTGTTTCTGGTACTGAGGAGGTGCGGTTTCTGACCAAACTTCCGGAGTATTTTATAGGGACCCCCATGGCTACAGTTTCAAGAAATACGCTTATGTTTACTGAGCACCCTGGATTTAATACCTTGAAGGACCATTTCGCTAACTGAACTTATTTGTAGCAGTTATATCAATGTAGAATTGCTGGTTCCCTTACTCCTTTCCTTCCCCTTGATTGTCTTGTCGATCCCCATGTTGCTCCATGGCTATAGACCTTGTATTCGGTTTCTTGCTGTATATTTCTTGGTTACAGCTTACTCTTTATAATAATGCTGCCCACGAGATTGTTTTAGGGCCATATAGTCCATTTGTTTATTGCTGAGAGATAGCTCTACAACTGTGTATTGTGTATGTCTTTATTGTTTTCTTGAATGCCTATAGTGAGGGCTTAAAGAGGCTCTGTCACCAGATTATAAGTGCCCTATCTCCTACATAATCTGATCGGCGCTGTAATGTAGATAACAAAAGTAGTTTTTATTTTTAAAAACGATCATTTTTGAGCAAGTTATAAACAATTTTAGATTTATGCTACTTAGTTTCTTAATAGACAACTGGGCATGGTTTTAGGAGTGTATGACGCTGACCAATCAGTGACCAATCAGCTTCATACACTTCTCATTGTTACAGTGTGATTGTGTAGTGAAAGAAGCTGGGCTGAAACAATGAGAAGTGTATTACGCTGATTGGTCACTGATTGGTCAGCATCATACACTCCACTGTACAATGCCCAGTTGGTCGAAAGTAAAAACACGCCCAGTTGGTCATTAAAAAACTAATTAGCATAAATCTAAAATTGTTTAAAACTTGCTCAAAAATGATCGTTTTTCAAAATAAAAACCACTGTTGTTATCTACATTACAGCGCCGATCAGATTATGTTGGAGATAGGGCACTTATTATCTGGTGACAGAGCCTCTTTAGTAACTTATGTATGACAGTTGTGGTTTTATTTTGTGACATTGTACTGTACATTTGAAAAACTTTTATGTGACATAATTTACCTACTATCTCATACATTCAAATACATAGCTTTAGCTCAGCCTATATTGGTCTTGTTTTAAGTTAAGAGGCTGAGCCAGTGCGAGCTGAAGTGGATGCTGTATAGATTTGGAGTTCCTATTTCAGTCTATGTGAATGAATAGAGTGTGGGACAACAGGTATGTGCTGACAATTTGCAGGAAAAGGTGGTTGATCTTTCCCCACATAGCTTTTGATGGCTAATATTTATGTTACCATCACATTTTTTGGGGAAAAGGAGTAGGAAGTTGAGTGGGACTAAATGATTATTTCAAACTAGTTTTACTTAAAATAGGTATTCATTAATAAATTATTTGCAATTATTTTTAAGGGTTAGATTTCCAGCAGCTGCAGCACGCCTGTGTGTTTCTTTATCATTCTGCTCCTGCTTCCTGCTCCCCTCTCCATAGACTTGTTGTGGGCAGCATACCTGTGTCTGACTCACTCTGCTCCTGATCCCTCCTCCTCACTCTCCCCTCCGCATAGACTTGTATGGGCAGGCAGTGAAGAGACATACCCCCAATTTCTGCAGTCCCTCAAATCTGCTCTGTAATTAGGGATGGATTTTGCTTGACAACAAGAGTTGTACAGCAGATTCCCGGAAGAGAGACAGCTAGTGGCAATTACTTCACACAGAATTTGCATGGATAAAATGACAGTAAGTAAAAAAAAAAGTTGATGTATATCAATATCAGGTATACTATTATATTAGCATAATTTGTTTGAAAAGTGAAAATCTATATAAAGGTGGTTGTGCATATAACATATTAACTTGGATTTTCATGCACGGCATGCTGTGTGTTTTCTCAGAAAATGTAGTGTTTGGTATCATAGTAGCTGTTTTAGGGTGGTGTGCACTATATATTTTTCATCACATCTGCTGATGAAGGTGAAATGTTGCATTTCCTCTGTTTCAGCATTTTTGAGAGTACACACTTTTGTTGATTTAAATGCTTGTTGTATATACACAAGCTTTGCAAATCTTGATCTATTATTTTGACATTGTTTATGTTTGTCTGTTGAATGTGACACGATTTATGAGCAAATGTAAGACTTAATGCATTCTATTTGTCACTAATCTGCATGAATGTGGACATGGCTGTAAAACCACTGAAATTTTCAGGTTGTCTGCTTTCAGGAAAACTATACATTTTGAGTGTAAATCCTCTTTTTTGTATTTAATCCCTTTTCACATTCATGATGTCATTATGTCTCCAAAGTTTTTTCTTAAAATCAAACTTTGCTCTCCTACAGTTTAGGTGTTTTATTTTAAAGACAGGTGTGTGTAAATGTAGACATGTAGTAATTTTGTATTTTATAAAAAAAATAAAAATAATAATATTATACTTCAGCTTTTATTTGTACACATCAAAAGTGTGAAATTTGTCCTGGCTATTAGATGTGCAAAGTGTCCAAAAACCACTGGCAGTGAAGGGGTTAACATGTCACTAAACTTTGGACTACTCTCTGTTACTGTTCCTGTAACCTTATAGTAATGCAGTAAGAATCCACATGAATGAGTCTCAGTAGCCTCCGCTTGTCATCAGCCCACAATATAAAATAGAAATGCTAATTGCCTGGAAGCCACATGGAAGGCGCCTGGTCTATAATAGAATGTAAAGGCGTAACTTAAAGCTTCTGTGCCCGAATGCAAAATCTATAAATTGGCCCCCCACCTACGTACCATGTGCCATTTTTCATACAGATGTCTTCTTAAATGGCAGACTGCCGGGGTGCACAAAGGCCAGGGTGCGACCGCTAATTCTTCACCCCCTATAGTACACCATTGGTATAATGTGTTACTACAAAATATATAGTACATAAAGTAGGTAACAAAGAACACATTCTGACATTAGACTTACAATAGCTTTGGACTACTGTAAGAATCACAGTGAGAGAGATAGCCCAAGTTTGTTCCCTATGCAGTAAGAGGCCAGTGTATAGAGTGACTGACAGCTTACATTTAATGAATATCCATTAAAAATAAAAATGAATAAAACACATATATTCTTATTGTAACTTTCTACAAGCCATGAGGCTCTGAGTCAGTACTGTATGTATAGTATGTAGTTCTCTAACCCCTAGTGATCAGTCAGCCAATCGGAATTGGTCTGGCTTCTCTAACCCTCAGTGATCAGCTGCTATAGCTGGAGGAAGCAACGTCTCGCTACACATTACCCCTGTGGTAGACGTTCATGGGATGCATGGATGAACTGGGACCACTCGCAGGGCCAGTTTTAGACAAAGTTTCACCCTGGGCAAAGATAATAGTGGTTATTGTATCAATAATGCAGTCAATTCAGAAGGCGGTGTGCAGAGAACTGCATCGCTGATTTCTAGTGTGTCCAGGAGTGTTGCAAGCCCCAAAGCATGTGTCCCCCTCAGAAAAAAAATTATCTATATACATACACAGTTATTAAATCATACCACTTTACCAGATTAAATATTACCTGCATACTGTTACTGAACACAACTCACTCTTATGAGACCAATATTACCAATAATAACACAATATAAGGTCCAAATCACACCGCCACACCATAACCACATAGTGTCTGAATACCACCATACTGTTACTGAATAATACTGCCACACCATAAGCACATAGTGACTGAATACAGAGGCATAGCTAGGTTCTCCAGCACCAGGGGCAAAGATTCTATTTGCCCCCCCACCCAAACCTCTTTCTTGACATCTCATTCCCCCTCACCTTGTTTGTTTTCTCTACCAATCAATGAGGTGTCATTTTTTTCCAATTTTTTTTATATAACTCGAGCATAAAGCCATTCGTACATTTTACAAGCAATATAGTTCTATATACAGCACCAGAACCAAGCTCATTACATATATATATAACATCATAACCAAGCTCATTATATATATACAGCACCAGAACGAAGCTCAGTGTGACACCCATGGCCGCGGACCGTCGGGATTACTCACCCCCGGCGTTCACAGCCATGTATTAGTGAGCGCTGGCCCACTTCTCCTCCTCAGGAAACACCAGCGCTCACTTCCGCTTCACTCTGCTGTGTCCCGTGGCCAGGGCGCACACCTGAAAAGTATGTTAAATTAGCCCATGATTACCCTGGACTATAAGAAGGGCCCTGCCCCTTCATTCATTGCCTGAGCATTGTTGTGTTTACCCGTGTTAGTCTTTGCAAATGGTTCCTGTGTTTTCCAGTTCCCAGTGTTCCCGTACCTGCTACCTGTATCCTGTATCCCATGCTACCTTATTCCTGTGCCATTGAGAGTTGGAGTCGTATCCTATGCCTGCTGTGTTACACCGTGCCTGGTATCTGCCTGCTGCCAAGGTCCCATCCGAGCCTACCATCGCTATTGTCTGAATTACCACAGGTACCATTATTCGAACATTAGACATTGACTTGAATATCCTGTTGGCCAGCTGCTATCCCGCTACGGCGGTATGGCCCAGAGGGTCCACATACCCACAGATTGTGACACTCACATATATATATATATATATATATACAGCCCCAGAACCAAGCTCAGTACATAAATACAGCACCAGAACAAAGCTCATTACATATATGCAAAACCAGAACCAAGCTCATTACATATATACAGCTACAGAACCAAGCTTAGTACATAACTACAGCCCCAGAACCAAGATCAGTACATAAATACAGCACCAGAACCAAGCTCAATACATAAATACAACACCAGCACAAATACAGCTCAATTTAGTGCAACCCCTGCCAGGTTTGCACTAAAGTGTATACAGCTCCCAGCATGGCCCAAACAATGGTAAGGATAAGCTGGGAGATGCTGTTTCAGAAAAAAATCATACCACCCATCATCTCGCTGCAGATCATACAGTGACTACAGTACAGATTAGAGGTAGAATAAACATTTACATTAAGCGACTCCCTGGTAACGTCTCAGATTCTAGTTGTTCTTTTTCTCTTTTCTTCTCCATCCAGTCCAGACCTCTATGACGACTTCTCCCTGCCACAGCCCATTCTGCAACTCAGATATCTTCAGCTTCTCACTTTTAAAAAATGTCTGCACCTATAAACAAAGATAAAGTTCTCATGGTGCCAGACACTGTGCCCCTAAATATAAGAGCCCCATACGCTGCACCTCTAATTATAATAGCACCATACACTGTGTCCCACACACACACACCATGCTCCCTGTTGCTTGTGCCCCCCATAAAGCCCCCAGTAAATAGTGCCCTACATAAATGCCCCTGTACAGGGTGGGCCATTTATATGGATACACCTAAATAAAATGGGAATGGTTGGTGATATTAACTTCCTGTTTGTGGCACATTAGTATATGGGAGGGGGGAAACTTTTCAAGCTGGGTGTTGACCATGGCGGCCATTTTGAAGTCGGCAATTTTGTATCCAACTTTAGTTTTTTCAATGGGAAGAGGGTCATGTGACACATCAAACTTATCGAGAATTTCACAAGAAAAACAATGGTGTGCTTGGTTTTAACGTTACTTTATTCTTTCATGAGTTATTTATGTCATTATGGGTGTCAGGTCCGAGCATTCCTAGATGAACAGTTTCCTGGAAAGTGGATTGGTCATCGTGGGCCAGTTGAATGGCCCCCTAGGTCTCCCGATCTGACCCCCTTAGACTTTTATCTTTGGGGTCATCTGAAGGCAATTGTCTATGCTGTGAAGATAGGAGATGTGCAGCAACTGAAACTACGGATACTGGAAGCCTGTGCTAGCATTTCTTCTGTGGTGTTGCTATCAGTGTGTGAAGAGTGGGAGAAGAGGGTTGCATTGACAATCCAACACAATGGGCAGCACTTTGAACACATTTTATAAGTGGTCAGAAACGTGTATATAACTCATGAAAGAATAATGTAACGTTAAAACCAAGCACACCATTGTTTTTCTTGTGAAATTCTCGATAAGTTTGATGTGTCACATGACCCTCTTCCCATTGAAAAAACTAAAGTTGGATACAAAATGGCTGACTTCAAAATGGCCGCCATGGTCAACACCCAGCTTGAAAAGTTTCCCCCCTCCCATATACTAATGTGCCACAAACAGGAAGTTAATATCACCAACCATTCCCATTGTATTTAGGTGTATCCATATAAATGGCCCACCCTGTAGATACTGACCCCCATAGATTCCCTGTAGATAGTGCCCCACATACAGCCCGCTGTAGATAGTGTCCCACATATAGCCCCCTGTATATAGTGTCCCACATATAGCCCACTCTGAAAATAGTACCCCACATGTAGCCCACCCTGTAGATAATGCCCCACATAAATCCCCCCTGTAGATAGTGCTCCAGATATAGCCCACCCCTGTATATAGTGTCCAACATATAGCCCGCCCCTGTAGTTAGTGCCCTACATATATCTTCCCCGATAAATAGTGGTCCACATATAGCCAACCCCTGTATATTGTGCCTCACATATAGCTCCTCCTATAGTGCTCCACATATAGCCCACCCCTGTATATAGCCCCCTGTAGATAGAGTAAACCCCTACAGATAGAGCCCCTCTGCAAATAATGTCACTCACATTTTTATTAGGATAAAAAAAAAAAACTTTACATACTCACCTCACCTTAATTCCGTTCCCGTGTCGTCTGGTGGCAATGCAGACCTGTTCTCTTCTGAGCAGGTCTGCTGGTCTGCTGGGGTTGAACGACGCGAGCGGCATGATGACATCATTGTGCAGCTTGCATCGTTGAAAGGCGTTGATTGACAGGGCAAGCCATCCTGCCCTGCGAATCTGCGCCTTTCATAGACGCAAGCAGCGCGATGACATCATCACTCCGCTTGCGTGTATGAAAGGTGCTGATTGGCAGGGCACTATGACTTGCCCTGTCAATCAGCACCTTTCAACTATGCAAGCGGCGCAAAGAAGTAATCGCGCAGCTTGAGTCGTTGAAAGGCGCTGAATGGTCGGGCAGGAGACGGAGTCGGCCATTCATCACCTATAATGCAGGAGGAGTGGCAGCGGCTGGTTTTAGTGGTGCCGCCGCCCCATCAGAGAGGCAGCAGGCCGCCATCATAGACAGTGCGACCCTGGCACCCCCACCTTCCATCTTAGTTGCGCTCCCTAGCTACGCACTTGCTGAATAATACCCCCATACTGTTACTAAATAATACCGCCACACCGTAACCACATAGTGACTGAATAATACCACCATACTGTTACTGAATAATGCTGCCACACCAGGACCACATAGTGACTGAATAATACCCCAATAATGTTACTGAATAATACCGCCACACCATAACCACATAGTGACTGAATAGTACACCAACACTGTTACTGAATAATACCACCACACCATAACCACATAGTGACTGAATAATACCCCATACTGTTACTGAATAATACCATCACACCATAACCACATAGTTACTGAATTATACACCATACTGTTATTGAATAATACCGCCACACCATAACCATATGGTGACTGAATAACACCCCCATACTGTTACTGAATAATACCGCCACACCATAACCACATGGCTCTGCAGACCATATAATATTACCACCATATAGTGACCAGATAACAGATAAATGTTATGTGTCGGGCGGCGCGAGCCACCTCATGCCGTGGGCACTGTAGCAGCTGCTACGGCTGCTATAGTGGGCATGGAGCCCTGAGAGGATGGGGCCCATGGCAAGTTTGGCCTCCTAATGCTGGCCCTGTCCACTCGTACAGAGCAAATCTCTGTTCTGTCTCTTAATAATTGGGACCCCTCTCTATGATGGTTATATGCCCTGATGAGTCTCTTTAACCATTTCAACATTTAAAGCCAACCATATCTTGTATGATGTTCACTATCACTTAAGATTAATTGGATCAATGTCATGCTTACTCAATTTAGTGTACTTGTAGCTAGAGTGATACATTAATGAGCTTCTGTGCTTGAAATTTTGAGCATTGTTTTAGTTAATTAGAACAGAATATTGTGTAACTAATAATCACACCGAAGATTTTATTCTGCGCTGAAATTAGTAAACCAATGAATTTAATATGTTTCCAATCATTTATAAAGCACAAACATATTCCACATGCCTGCACAGAGAGTATCACAACTCACATAAATACAAGCTCATTATAGATGAGGCCCAGTTCACATGCAAATGCATGCAGTTTTAGCTAAAGCAGAAGTGCAGTCTAGGGCCACGATCACACACACAATTTTTATGCAGTCCTTGCGGCAGTTTTTGGCCCTGTTTTTTTTAGCCAAAGTCAGACGTGTGTCCAAAAGAAAGGAAAGGTATAAAGAAAAGACTGATGCATCTCATATTTTTTTGAACACTTCTGTGTCTGGCTAAAAAAAAAACTGCCACAAAAACTGCATCATGACTGTGTGTATGATTCTGGACTTAAGAAAGGTGAAGTATAGTTGACAAATTTGTATTACTCCCTTTCTAGAGCCGTTCAATGAATGTGTCAAATTTGTGCCCCTACACTTAGTTCAAGTTCTTCAGAAAAAAATATAGAAATTAGTTCATTGTCTGAATGCCACTTTTTATGTTTTATGTTATGTGTATGCTAAACAGTGTATGTATATATATATATATATATATATATATATATATATATATATATATATATATACACATACATATATATATATATATATGTATATATATATATATATATATATATACATACATATATACTATTACTTATCATTTTCCACTTGAGATAAAGAGGGGAAAGCAAAGATTTAGAAAATTATAAGATGTTATTTGTAAGGCTAGCAGAGGTCATATAACTTTGACAATAAACACAGCTGCTTTCTTTCATGGAGCTATATTCTAGTTCCCAGGCCATCAGGCAAACATTAATTATGTTCTTAGCTCACAAATAAAGAAAAACAATCCAGAAAGATATTACACTTCTCCCATTTATCCTATAATACCAGACTAACACTAAAATCATTGCAGCATTGTATAGAGCCTATAATGAAATGTACACTTTTTAATGCACTTTTGTGTAGAGAAAATACCTTAGGCATCGTTCACATCTGCGTCAGGGATACCGGTAATGGTTTCCATCTGAGCTTTCCGTCAGTGGAACACATGAACGGAACCCTGACGGAAACAAACAGAAATCATACGTTTCCGTTTGCATCACCTTTGATTTCAATGGTGAGGGATCCAAATGTTTTCCGTTTGTCACCGTTATGTAAGGGTTCCGTAGTTTTAAAGGAATCAATACCGTAGTCGACTGCACTATTCATTCCATCAAAACGACAGAACCCTTAAACAACAGTGACAAACAGAAACCATTTGCATCGGATCTGTCACCATTGAAATCAATGGTGATGCAAGCGGAAACCTATGGTTCCCCTGACGGAAAGCTCCGGTGGAACCCATTAAATGAGCCCTGACGCAGATGTGAACAAAGCCTTATAATGTGTGGTTGCCTCCAAATATAATCAATATTTCAATATTTAGATTTGCATTCTTACTTTACATTAAATCGTTTTTCAAATAACCTGGTCATAGATGTCATTTAGTTGACATTTATTAAGAATGATGCTCCCAAGACCTACCCCAATATTACTAGCAAGCAGAAGTTTAAAAGGGGTTGTCCAGGATTAGAAAAACATGACTGCTTTTTTCCAAAAACAGCTTGCAAACTAAAATGACATACATGAATATGTGAAACAGTTAACAACAAAATGTGAGAAAGCAACAGAAAGACCTATACACAAGTTGTTAAAGTCTTCATAGGTTTTTTGGGGAACGAGGGGAACAATAGTGGCAAACCTCGAAATTGGCTATGACCCAAGAATGTGAACTCATTTCCATTTTTCATATCAGATCATATTTTACACCGTCTTTCTCAGGTTTTTAGAGCTCCCCACCAATTCATTAGATAAGGAGGCTTGTTGTTTTACGGACAGCGAGCTAAATAGAGAGACAAGTCAATATTTATTAAACAGTTGTTTGCCCTTTAATTGATCTAATTTTGCATTCTCTATCTGGTAGAGGAAAAAGATATCGGCCCATTTTTTTAATCTTAACACAGTGCCATCTGAGGCCCCATTTGCACATGTTGGATTGACACAGATTTTCCATGCAAAATCTGCCGACAACTGAAATCCTGTGCATGTAAATATGGAAATAAGTAGCATGCTTATGAATGACAATGAGGCACATCTTTGTGTGGATCTTCCGCAGCAGAAATCTGAAGTAAAGCTTTGGATTCCTGCCGTGAAAATACACATTGGATTCTAAGGCGGTTTGTGAACAGAGCGTTAAGCCGAGTCTTTCCTAGTTATGCCCCTTATTATAGTTTACATGTAAAAGTTTAGGGACATCTTTCTGATTAATACAATCTCATCTATAACAATTTGTTTCTTATTGCACTAATCCAAAATTGTGGTCAGCAGATGATCGCAGTAGTCAGCCAAATGACCCCATGTACATAAATCATGATATGTGACAACTGAATGGATATGACCCTATTTCGCCTGCTTAAATGTGTAGACCAGGGACCATATTAATACCTGAAAAAATTGTTATCAATAAAAACAGACACTAGTGTTTTTTTTTTAGATAGATAGATAGATAGATAGATAGATAGATAGATAGATAGATAGATAGATAGATAGATATAGAATATAGAGTAATAATAATAATAATAATAACGATAATGTTATTGCAGAATTTCTACTTTCTGGACTATTATGGTCATTGATGGCTGTATCCTACAGTATAGTTTTTTCAGCTCTTAAAGGTGCAGGCATATAATTAAAAAACAAAAATCTTTCCTAAGACCTGTCAACGTACACTAAATTTATTTAATTTAATGTTTCACCTTCACCTTTTATTCCAGAATTTGAGTAACATTGGAGCTAATACGCACAGATGTTTTAGTATTGTGGTATCAATGTAAGCAGGAATATTGAAATTCTAATTATTTTGCTGTATTTAAGTTAAATTGACATTCTGGGTTTTTTATGCGGCTTTTAACCTTTTTAAGTCTTAAATAAGATGTTTTTGTCTCAAAAATAAGTGAAATAACAAAAATATTTTTGTGATTTAAAGCTCTGTTCTGGAGTATAAAACATTAAAACAGCAAACTGTGTCAGATGGAGGCATTAACATACATTCAACAGAGTTCTAGTATGGAATCTGATATACCCAGGTAGCTTTACTTAATCTGATAGTGTTGCAGATGGGCTCCATTGTCCCTAATATAACTTTGAAGTTTTATGCTTCTTGTACCAAATGCCTCTGTTTATATAAATGCAGGAACTAGACAAATGTTCTTTGTTAATCGATATGGGTTTAGAACGCAGGTCTTTGTATTATCATCGTATACTTTTTGTTGAGTGTTTGTTGTTAATAGGCATTGAGCTGTATAGGGTCATTGCAGACTGAGATGCCAGCAGACATCTAAAGAGAACTTTATGCTTAGTCCAGATTGTAGACATTATCAGCCACTCAACAGTCCTAAGTAAGCATAGCCTGTGCACCACGAAAGACTGTTACAGTAGCCTAAAATAGAAGCTAAGAAGATGAAGTGACTTCGCTTTCACTGCTAAAACCATTTAATAACACCATTGAAGAGTTACAATAAATATATTAGAATCTGCTTTTAAAATTCTTCAAGAACTTAAATTTTCTATAATGCTATTATTTAGATCCAGGGCATAACTTATTCCTTCTGGAGCCTCAATGCAAAATCTGGTCCAGGACCCTGAATTATGACATGTAATCTATAGTACTAATATCCATTAGGGGGCAGAGGAATTTTTTGGTCCTCCAAAGGTTTTAGGGCCCGAGGTGCGACCACATTCAGTGCCCCTAGTACAACTACAAGTGGCACTGTTTAGATACTTGACTATTACATTGCTATATTGACATTAATACATAATGTCCAAGATGGAAAAATGATATTACAAAACCCACTATAAACAGTGAATAATATGAAATAACATATTAAACTAAATCTAAACTAAATCTTAAATTAGTATAATGTACAACTTTATACCCATATGATTGGATCCGTCTGCTATGTAGCTTATGTAGCATGTCAATTTTTTGCAGTTGAAATACAATATAGAAAAGATATCTAGGTGTAAATCTGCCAGATGTATACCAAAAATAAAAATGTCCTGCCTATAGACGTCTATGGATACTGTACAGTACAAGTCCGGACTACATTCTTTTATTTTTGTTTCAGATGTATATTGCCAACTGTATAGAAAAAAATGTGGTGTGAATTGAGCCTAATACAGTGAACTGCTTGGCTAAATTCACTGAAATATGTTGACTTCCTTCTTTCGTTTTTTTTTGGGCTTTTTCAATTATTCGGCATGCATCAGTAACAACATGACTTGTTCCTCAACTTAACACGAATCCAATTTGTATGTCTTCCAATTCTCATTTAATTTAAGGCCCCAGTCTGTGTTGAATGATCTTTAGCTTGACTTTTCTGGTGAGTCACATGTGATAAATTGTTCAGTCCTTCTTTTTCATTTGGAACATAATTTGACCTCTTCCAAACCTGTAAGCCTCCAAAAAGTTTTCCAAACTTCTTGTAAAAACTTTCTCCATACTTTAAATATTGCATTATAATGATGTTAACTCTTATGATGATACTTCTTTGGCCAGGCCAATCAGGTATTGTCCTCCAGCACTGAAGACCCTTTTCACAGTACTTAAAGGGGTTGTCTTATCACAGATGACCCCTTTCATATGGAAACCAGCGCAGCGATCAGCCGTTTGCTCTGGGTCCCACTCACGACTTCCTCTGGCCATTCAGACATCCTGTGGCTGTTTGGCCATTCAGACATTTCCTCTGCAGCAACTGCTGCAGGGGGACGGTAGTATTACTGTACATGGCGGTCATTCATATGAAGCGGGGTACTCCCATCTATGATGTCCATATGACAATAAATGGGCAGCGTCTGTTTTCATGCAACAACCCCTTTAATAAAGTAATAATTGTCTTAGTTAGAGTTGTCTCTATTAATTATTAATACATAAAATAACATAGAACAACAATGCTCTTTTTTAACCTTTGAGAAACAGACTGTGAAAATAAAATAAAAGGATTAAATAAATAAATAAATGACAAAAAAGTAAACATCGGACCCTTTAAAATCTTCCAGACTACTAATTATTGCTGTACTGACAGCAGTGACATAATTACAATATTTTGTACTATATAAAAATTTGTGTTAATGGTGATAATGGCAAATACAAATATGACACTTATTTTCGTGTAACAATATATGATTACTTGAAAAAAATAGCTAGGATTTCAAAAATAATATTTTCCTTAATCGTTTTACAAACTATAAGTGTAATATTTCCAAAAAAGGGCAAAAACTGATTAAAAACAGAAAGCCATGTTGGTCCCCAAAAAAATGCTGAAGAAATCATGTCGATAGTCCAAAAATAGAAACGTTATAGCTGTTAAATTAACATTTGCTTAATACGGATAAAATGTGACTGCTCCTGGAGGACCAGCATAACCCTGCCCTAAACCGGATAAAGGGGTATTCTCTCACAAACACAGCCCCTGTCTATATTCACTATTAGAGCAACTGAACGTTATAAAGGGGACCCTACCCTATGAGCCAGAGCAGAGTGCCGCTAACAAACAGTGGCTCTAGTTTGAAAGACTCGAGCGCTCTATGTATTAGATAGACAACTATTCATTTGAAAGACAAATGTTTTACTACATTTCTCCTGCAGTGTCCACAGCAGACTAAATGTTTTGCCAGTGGCATCTTTTTTTTAAAAAAAACAAAAGAACCTTTGAATGCCGAAATGTAAGGAGCCGGTTAAAAAAAAGTTATCTTTGTGAGGCAACCCCTTTGAAATCGTATGGTAATGGAAATTAAATTGTACTCTGATAATCATATTTCAGTATATATTTTTTTACATTTCTCACCATCGTATTCCAGTCCACAAAACTTTGTTTCAGTTCATGTGGATGTGGCTTAAAGGGTTATTGACATCTAAGATATTTATGGCATATCCAACTCTGGGACATGCGGATGTTTGATCGCAGCACTGAAAGGGTTAATGGCCCAGATCTGATTTTTCTACAATTCCAGTTGGGGTGCGAGCAGAGGAGCTGTGTATTACAGTGTATTACACTCCCGCCGTTGATCTCAAGATCATCATCATGAAAATGTACTTCATGGTGCGACAAGTGGCAGACTCCCAATTTTCGTCATGGCGGTAACAGGTTAAATGGAGGCAACACAGTTTCTTCTACAGCAATGAACTGAATAAAATAGAACATCATGTGTTGTTTAATTAAACAATTCTTTGCCTACCCATTTAGTTTACTGATTCATAAGTAGTTGATGCATAACTGATCCAGTACTACTTTCACTACATCTAGCTCGTCTAAATTCTGTTTTTATACTGGCAGAATAGGAAGTCAAAGTACATTGCTGAATATTTAATAAAATACTTGCCACGACTTCTAGCATTTCTACATCAACTTGTTGTCTTTGTTAAGAATTGTACACCATACGTGACCTGTTACCTCTCCTGATATTTCTGTTTTATTAAATACTTTTTTTCCCCATGAAATAACAATTCTGGAACATCTTTTATTAAAACTCGGTGTTCTGCCGTTCCTCTGTTATGCCTCCTCGAAATGTATGAATAATTTCGCAACTGTATGCTACCATTGCCCTTGTCAAAGGGACGTGTCCCTATATAGTTTCACTCTAATAGCACTGATTGGACAGTGTCTGTCTGTGTAGGGACACACCCCCAACTGATGACAACCAGTTGTTAATTTATTCACACATTTCTAGGAGTAATAATAGAGGAACGGCGCAATGAATAGTTCTAAGAAATGATTTTCCAGAATTGTTATTTCATGGGGAATACAAGTATGTGCTAAAACAGATTTGTCAGGAGAATTGACAGGTTCTCTGTAACAATGCAAGAGGCTTCAATTGCAATGATTTTCAGATATGAATGAGATTTAATTTAAGGAGAGATCTGGGGAGAGAAATGATAAACACTGAAAACTGAGTAACATGGCAGAATGTCTTAAAGGGAACCCGTCACCAGCATTTCACCTATTAAACCAGCAATACCTGGTGGAAGTGGGTGAAAAATCATTTTTATGTAATAATTATCTTAATAATCATCTTATATAAGTAGGCTCTTTAGTATACAGTTTTTTTAGTGTTCCCGTGCCGTATGCTAATGTAATTTATTCGTTCAAAAAGAGTCATATCTTCATTTCTCAAACCTTTTAGAGTTCACCCCATATATAGTATTTATTTTATTACTCAGAGGGCCTTAATTTGCACAATTAACATATCAAAATCCACAATAATTGATTTACTACATGTAATTGGTAAATCTACATATCTTCTGCAGAATGAACAGCTTCTTTTACAGTAGTAAAAACAGATTTACACAAATGTTTAGCAAATTCATAAACTACGCCGTCATTTTATTGCTAATGGAAAACTTGTAAAAATTTTATGTGAATGTACAACGTATGATCATTTAGTTGGTTTACTACTGAATGCCAGATCACACGAAACTTTTAAACTTTTTGGATGACTCAAAGAAAATTATTGCTACCACAAGTATGCAAAGGTCAACCAGTTACATAATATATGTGTCTCTAACACAGCAGTCTCTACTAATTGTAATTTCCTGTTTAATTATTACCAAATGGATCGCTGAATTTCCAGAGTATTTTCACAAACTGCATCGCATGTAGGATTGGGAACATTTAACCTCTTAACGCTCCATGATGTAAATTTAGGAAGATTCAAGAAGTTTGCCAATAAAAGCTAATACTTATTCTGTAAAAAGCAAGCTCTCATATGTCTACATCAATAGAAAACTAAAAACGATTGGGTCTTGGAATGCAAAAACACATACATTATTTTTTTCCATAAAAAATGACTTTAATGTACAAAAAAAACTAAAACATAAAAAAAGATACATATTTGATAACGTTGTAATCCTACCAACCCGTAGAATAAATGTAACTTTTTTATACTGCACAGTAAACAAAGTAAAAAGAATGCAAAAAACATGTTCTCTTTTTTGCTACCCTCCACTCGAAAAAATGTATAAAAGTTGATCAATAAATGAAATGTTCCCTTAAATAGTGTCAATGAAATCCATAACTCATTCGGCAATAAACAATCTATCATATAGCTATATCGATTTATGAAAATAAAAAAGTTTTGGCTTAGATAGCAGCAGGTTGTCCCAGAATCGACAATTATTACTTATATACAGGATAGGTGATCATTGTCTGATCACTGGGATTTTAAAGTGGAACTTGGGCAAAAACGGAAAATTCAACTTTGAGAAAGGATGTCTTTAATATGGCCTCCAAGAGCACATAATATATGTCTAAAGATTAGAATACTGATAAACACATTAGCAGAATGTATTTTGACCTCTAAAATGATGATAATTTACAGAAAGTTCATTTATAGTACTAGTCCCTTCATATAGGGCAGAGAGACCCCTTCCGCCCCTCAGACTCCAAAGGCCAGGGCACGACCGAAACCTCTGCACCCCTTAGAGTTACCCCCTGTATTTCTCTGTGTAACTCTAAACTCAAGGTACACTTTGAAATTCTATAGACATGCCACTGTGTAACATTACTATTACAAGAAACTGCTTTGGCTCCTGCTTTTTAAAGGTGAATATTTAAATTCATATTTAAACACTTTAAATTTATATTAATTAGCAGTATAGGCTGAAATATTTATCATACAAATTTGACACTGATTATGATATCCAAAAATAACAAAACATTGGCTAAAACATTTGTACATCTGGAAAAATAGAGATTACACTTTGAATTGTCTATTAAGTTGGGAGATTGATTTCTATGGTGTGTTCTGTAACTTGTTTCTTAATTCTTTCAAGCATGACATACAGAAATATGATAAACTGCAGATTTTATTTCAGTTAGAACCTAATTTTATTACATTATTTCTCAGTCTTTCTAAATTCATTCTTTTACCATAGAGATTACAAAAATGTTAAAAGCAAATTATTAGTAACCTCTCTTTGTTGAGGATTCCGTAATCCTATTTTCCTTCCATTAAATTGTCATAACATTTGAATAATGTTCTTAAACTCAAGATTTGTGCAAAGTAAAATATCATGAATTTAAGAGCTTTGATGATTATATAAAAAACAAACATATGAGCAGTAACTAAGGGAATTAGAAAATGTTCTTCCAAAGTTACAAATGATGCAATTTACTATAGTAGTCTTCGAGGAGCTTCATGAGCTTATGATGAGTCTGGTGACATTCTACATTGTCATTTTTATGTTGTTCCTCCATATAATAAGCAGTGAACAATGAACATTAATTTGATAGATCAAGAAACCATTTCCAGTCACCTAGTGTATACGCAAATTTCTGTGACGTGGTCATTCCCAATTTGGTTTCAAGATCTGCCGGACTCTTGGACACTTGGTCAAGAAGAAACAGTTCTGGCAGAAAAATGTCTTCATTTTCTGTACAGATATCAGTATGGAATGCCTATATCTCATGTCCACTAGACAGTTGTTACATATAGACACTGATGTACAAATATTTCTTGCTGTTGATGAACATATTGATTTGGTATTTATAAAACCTGTTTTGCAGTTTGTCTTGAGGACAGCGTTGTGAAATTCAACAATAATTTCCAAAACTATCTATCAGACATTTTTCTCTGAGCAACTTGAGAATGTGCACTTTCCTTCAACATGGCAAGCACACGTTTGTGGCTGTTTGAGTTGCAGACATACTCTATATGGGCAAAAGTGTTAGTCCCACTTTGCAGCTAAAACAGCTTCCACACTTCTGGGAAGGCTTTCTACAAGATTTTGGAGTGTGTCTGTGGGATTTTTTTGCCCATTTATTCATGGCATTTGTAAGGTCAGACACTGATGTTGGATGAGAGGTCCCGGCTAGCAATCTCGGTTCTAGTTAATCCCAAAGGTGTTCATTGGGGTTGAGGTCGGGTCCCTGTTCTGGACAGTCAAGTTTCCAAACTCCCTCAACCATGCCTTTATGGACCTTGCTTTGTGCACCGGGGCACTGTCATGCTGGAATATAAAAGAGCCTTCCCCAAACTGTTCCCACAAAATTAGAAGTATACAATTGTCCAAAATGTCTTGGTATGCTGAAGCATTAAGATTTCACTTCATTGGAAATAAGCGGCCTAGGCCAGCACTTTAAAAAAAAACATAGCTTTGACCCGCTCTGTAACTTTATGTGGTCTGTCACTTCGTCGCTGAGCTGCTGTGGTTCCTAAATGCTTCCACTTTATAATAATACCACTTCCAGTTGATTGCGGAATATCTAGGAGGGAACAAATTTCACAAACTGACTTGTTGCAATGGTGGCATTCTATTACACTACCACGCTTTCAAGAACCGCAAAGAGGCAATTTTTTTCCTTATAAGCCACACCTCTAATCCTGCACATATCATGCTTCCATAGTGCCTCCCACACAGTATAATGCCAAATAGCTGCCCCAACACAGTATAATGACAAACAGCTGCCCCCACACAGTATAATGCCAAATAGCTGCCACCATACAGTGTAATGCTCACACAGATACCCCCATACAGTATAATGCCCAAACAGATGCCCCAATGCAGTATAATGCCCAAAAAAATTCCCCATGCAGTATAATGCCCACACATACGCTTGCATAATGAGCAAACAAATTCCCCCATACAACATAATGCCCCATACATCATAATACCCCCCGTAGCTGCCCGATTCAGTATAATGTTCCCATAATTGCCCCATACAGTATAATGCCCACACAAATCCCCCATACAGTATAATGCCGCCATAGCTGCCCCATGCAGTATAATGCCCCCATAGCTGCCACCATACAGTGTAATGCTCCCACAGCTGCCCCATACAGTATAATGTCCCCATAGCTGCCCTCATACATTATAATGCCCCTTTAGCTGCCACCATATAGAATAATGCCATCTTAGCTGCCCCCATACAGTATAAAGCCCCATAGCAGCCCCATAAAGTATAATGCTGCCTTAGCTGCCCATACAGTATAATGACCCCTTAGCTGCCCCTAGTACCAGTGCCCACATATAAAGTACCAGTGTCCACGTAGATAGTGTCACGGTGACTATGTAGATAGTGCCACATACAGTGCCCATGTAGATAGCGCCACAGTGTTCCCTGTAGATAGTGCCACAGTGCCCATGTAGATAGTGTTCCACCCCTCTTTGAAGATAGTGCCACCCTCCTTGCAGATAGCACTACCCCCCGGGGATTCTGCTCCAGTAGGAGCCCCTGACGTCAGGGGTTTCGTCTAGGAGCGGAATCTCCGGCCAGTGCGTCGGCAACAGGTGGCCGGGGGTATGTTCTGGTATCAACTGTATCTGCGTCCTCAGGACGCAAAGACAGTTGAACCCAATGCTGAAGCAGGGAACAGTCAGCCCCCTGCTTCAGCATTAGTACAGAGGACTCCCAGGGCACAGTGCTACTTTAAGCGCTGAGCCCGGGGAAGCCTTTGATGACACTGTCCATATATGGACAGTGACATCAGGGATTCCCTCTAGAAGCGGAATCCGCAGCCAGAGCATCGACAATGCTCTGGCCAGGGGTTCTGCTCTAGGGGTAGCTCCTGATGTCATGGACACAGACGACAGGAGCTTCTCCTGGAGTTGAATGCCCGGTCACAGCGTCAGCAACGCTGTGGATGGGGATTCCGCTGCAGCTGCAGGAGTTTCCCCTGATATCACTGTCCATATATGGACAGAGACATCAAGGAGCGCTCCAGGAGTAGAATCCCTGGCCACATGGGGATTCCACTTCTTCAGGGAGCTACAGTGGCACTATCTACATAAAGGGGGGGGTTTGCTATATACAAGGGGCTGTGTGGCACTACCTACCAGGGGGCTGTGGGCTGTGGCACTACCAACCAGGGGGCTGTGGGCTGTGTGGCACTCCCTACCAGGGGGCTGTGTGGCTCTCCCTACCAAGGGGCTGTGTGGCGCTCCCTACCAGGCGGCTGTGTGGCGCTCCCTGCCAGGAGGCTGTGTGGTGCTCCCTACTAGGGGGCTGTGTGGCGATCCCACACCAGGGGGCTGTATGGCACTCCCTACCAGGAGGCTGTGTGGCGCTCTCTACTGGGGGCTGTGTGGCGCTATCTACAAGTGAGCTGTGTTCCGCTATCTACAAGGGGGCTCTGTGTCGCTACCTACAGGGGGAATCTGAGAACTAATTGCCATTTTACTTTGAGTGGCAGGCTGATGGTTATTTTACTGTGAGTGATGGGCTGATGGTCATTTTACTGTGAGTGGGGGGCTGATGGTCATATTACTGACAGTGGGGGGCTGATGGTCTTCAAGTAGCTTCCGCCTCTGACCTCCAATTGAAATTAATAGGAGGCAGAAAATACCTGCGTTGCTCGTTTGGAGTTTTCTTTCCTGCGTCTTTTGCATTTGCTTCAACGGATTAAGAAACAAAAAAAAAATGGTCAAACAACGCTGTCACTTCCTGAAGAAATTTTGAGGCAGATTTTTTTTTTTTTTACTTACAAAAAACGCTGTGTTAACATACCCTACGAGTGTAGTGCTTTATTTTAGCTGTTTTCTGTGTTTCTCAAAACAATTTTTGGTAGGGGTGCCGTAAGGAAATTTTATTTTTCCAGTGCTTCTTCGAGTCCGAAAAGGTTGGGAAACTCTGTACCAGGCTACAAGATCCTATCGTGGAGCAGCTCAGTCCATCATGGGAACGGGGCCTAGGTGAGTACAATTTTTGTTTTTGTTTGGGGGCACTGTCTAGAAGGGGGAGGGTATGGGACTGTATGGCACTGTCTACAAGGGGAGGTGGGGGGGCTGTCTGGCACGATCTACAAGGAGGAGGTGGGGGATTATAGCACTGTCTACAGGGAGGCTGTATGGCAAAATCTACAGGGGGAACTATACTGTGTGGGGGCCACTAAGCGGACATTATACTGTGTAGGGGTACTACAGGTGGCATAATACTGTGGGCACAATTAGTGTCCTTGAAGGGGATGTAATATATTATATTATTAAATATTATTATTTACCTGTATGAGGGCACTAAAGGGGCATTATCATTTTTTTATGGGTGATTTTTTTTTAATGATGGGGTGGGGCGCCAAAAGATCATTTCGCACAGGGCGCCATCTATCCTAAGGCCGGCCCTGCACATCTCTACACAGAATGTTTGTGCTTATCAGACTGACCATTACCTAATCTGGGTTCCAAGGGTGGATAAGCTCACTGACATAGATGAGGAACCCCAGTGGCCACTCATTGTTGGGTTTCTTGGGGTTACAAGCAAATTGATCACTACCGATAACATTTTTTGTATACAATATGTATATCAACATCTGTAGTCATTGATTTGTTTTTATTAACAACTTTATGTACAGTGCATTTGGAAAGTCTTCAGACCCTTTCACATTTTTTACATTTTGTTATGTTGACTCCTTGTGCTAAAATAAAAAACAATTAAAGTTTTTCCCCATCATTCTGCACTCAATACCCTATAATAGCGAAGTGAAAAATAATTTTAGACATTTTTGCAAACTTATGAAAAATTCAAAACGTACATTTTGCATGGACATAACTATTCAGACGCTTTGCTATGACACAAATTTAGCTCTGGGGGCCTCCCATTTCTCTAGATCACATTTGAAATGTTTCTACAGCTTGATTGAAGCCCACCTGTGGTAAATTCTTTTGATTGGACATGATTTGGAAAGACATACCCCTGTCTATATAAGGTCTCACAGCTGACAATGCACATCAGAGCAAAAACCAAGCCAATGAAGAGGAAAGCACTGACTGTAGAGCTCTGAGACATGATTGTGTGGAGGCACAGATCTGGAGAAGAGTACAAAACTATTTCCGCTGCACTGAATGTTCCCCAGAGCACAAGGGCCTCGATAATTTTTAAATGGAAGAAGTTGGATCAACGGGCCGCCCCACCATACTATTTAATCTGGGGAGAAGGGCTCTTTGTAAGAGATCCGACCAAGAGCCGAATGGTCACCCTGGCTGAGCTCCAAAGATCCTGTGTGCAGATGAGAGAAGCTTCCAGAAGGTCAACCATCACTGCACCACTCCACAAATCTGGGCTTGACGGCAGAGTGGCCAGAAAGAAGCCTCTCCCCAGTAAAGACACATATAAGCCCACCTGGAGTTTGCAAAAAAGCACCTAAATGATTCTCAGACTGTGAGAAACAAGATTCTGTGTTCTGATGAAACCAAGATTGAACTTTTTGGCCTCAATTCTAAACGTTATGCCTGGTGGAAACCAGTCACTGCTCATCACCTGCCCAATACATCATTAAAGTGAAGCATGGTAGTGGCAGTATCATGCTGGGGGAGTGTTTTTCGGCGGCTGGGACACGGAGACTGGTCAGGGTTGAGGGAAATATGAATGTCGAAGATTCACCATTCAACAAGTCAATGACCCTAAGCACACAGCTAAGACAACACAGGAGTGACTTAGGGACAATACTTTGAATGTCCTTGAGTGGCCCAGCCAGAACCCTGACTTGAACCCAATCAAACATCTGAACTGAAATTGGCTATCCACCAATGATCCCCATCCAACCTGACAGAGCTTGAGAGGATCTGCATAAAATAATGGCAGAAAATCCCCAAATCCAGGTGTGCAAACCTTGTGGCATCATACCCATGAAGACTGGAGGCTGTTATCGCTGCCAAAGGCACTTTAACTAAGTACTGACTAAGGCCTTATTTACACGAGCGCTGCGCATCTCGGACATAAAAAAAGCTGCAGATATTCACGTCCGAGGTGCATCCGTGCTAAGCGCTGTGGGACGCGAGGTCACGCATCCCCCATAGTTGAGAGTCTATGGAGGGATGCGTGATGCGTGAAAAGAACGGACATGTCCTATTTTCGCACAGACCCTTCACACGGTCCGATGAAACAACGGCTGTGTGAACAGCCACATTGAATTACATAGGTCCGTGGGACGGCCGCTGTTTCAACTGCCATCCCACGGACGTTTAACACGCACGTGTAAATAAGGCCTAAAGGGTCTGAATACTTATGTCAATGCCATATTTTAGTTTTTCCTTTTCAATAAATGAGCAAAGATTACTAACATTATGTTTTCACTTTGTCCTTATGGGGTATTGAGTGCAGAATGATGAGGAAAAACGTGATTTTTTTTTTTTTTTCGCACAAGGCCCCAACATAACAAAATGTGAAAAGATTGAAAGGGTCTGAAGACTTTATTGTATGTATGGTAAGTGCAAAAACACATTATGCAATATCCTGCTGTGAAGACAAAGACACACATATAAAACAAATAAACTGCTGGTAGTCCCAAAATAATGGACTGTCTTTTTCAGAGCCTAGACCTCAACAGCACCAAATACGTATTAGATTAATGGTATTATGAGAAGCAAAATGCATCAAACTCCCAAGACTGAAATTCAGAGGTGTTTAGAAGGAACCTGAAAAATATTTCTTCAAGTCACCCAAAAATAAGTCTACCAAACTTCCTCTCTTTCTGCTTTCTTTATTCCTGTTTTACTCTCTCTCCCTGTTTTTTTTTTAACACTTCTTCTCTTTCTGGGGTGTTGAAATTGCAGTAGCAGTAGAATCCTTGGCTTTGCAACAGTTTATTAGGTCATTTATAATACCGTACTTGTGTGGGTTGCAGCAATGGTGCCAATGGTAAGGGTGGCAATTGTAGTGGCATATTTTGGTGAAATGTGGCACCTGCGTTGGTTTTAGACAATCTATATTACCAGCAGATATTTAAGACATCTCTTAAGACGATACTTGGCTGTTATTCATAGTTGTGGAGGTGGTAATAATTTAAGTAGTAGTGGTTTGCCTAGTTGACTTTTTTTTGTCAGAGATGGCTGGAATTCACCACATATTAAGGATTGTCCATCTTAATTAAGCAATTATTTTCAATAGCTCTGGGTAACTTTACAACTTGCAACAGAACTGGGCAGTATCTGCATGGCATATTGGGCGAATTAGGGCCACTACTTCACCCTGACAATTCCTTCCAGCATTACCACATTGTTGAGGGCTCTAGGCTTAATGCGTCAAGGCAGCTAAAAGTATGCCTCTATCATATCCGTACTACTAATTTGGCTGGTGGTGGTATTGGTGCTGTTATTGGCTGTGCTTTTATTGTTCACAGAGATTTGATACTCTGAGAAATCCTCATGTTGACTTCCAGGCCTGTGGTCACGGAACAATAACATGCTGCAGAGTGTGGTTTCATAGTGTGTCAGTTTGGCTATCGTATTGGAAAAAATTCCCAGATTTTGTCAGAGTCGAAAAGAGTGACAATCAGTACTCATCCATGATGTGTTGGATGCACTTATAATTATGCAAGTATGCAAGCAGTCAAGCATAGTATTACATCACTTTGTGCTTTTTCTTTTAAGGCCTCATGCACACGACGGTAGTGGTGTGCACGGACCGTGATTTGCGGCTCTGACGGCCTCGGAGTGTCATCCATGAGCCACCCGCAAATCACGGGCCAGGCACTTGGCCGTGTACATTCATTTCAATGAGCCTGGACCACAAAACGCGCCCATATAGGATATGTCCGGCAATGCACGGACTATGGAAACCACGGTCATGTGCATGGGCCCATAGAAATTAATGAGACCGCAATACACCCGCAGATTTGCGGGTGACTTGCGACTGCAAAAACACGTTTGTGTGCATGAGGCTTAAGGGTACATTCAGATGGGTGAGATTTGCTGTGGAAAATTCTGCAGCAAATCCGACCAAGATTCTGCAAGGAATTCCATTTGAATGCCCAGACCAAATAAAATACATCCGCAGAGTGGATTAAAAAAGACTATAGTCACCTCCCCTAGCCTTTCTGAAGCAATGCGTTCGTACTCCCCCGGCTGGGATGATGTTTCGTCCCATGTGCCCACTGCAGTCTGTGACTAGTTGCAGTCATCACATGGGATAAAAGGTCATCCCAGGAGGCCATCTGCACATAGAACACCCAGAGTAGCAGGGATGGGTGGCTATGAGAGCCCCAGGGGAGGTGAGTATGGTCTTATTTTGTTTTTAAGTGGAAATAGTATTTTTTATATTTTTTACTTTGTGGTTTTTGCTGTGTATATGTAGTTATTTTTCAGCAAAAAATAAATTTACATGCTGCGGATTTAAAACTCTACACCTCAGGCATTTCTGCAGTGAAATTTTACGCAGCTTGTGGATGAGATTTGTTAAAATTTGGCATGCACGTTATCTGAAGTTATATAGTTTTATTATTATGTACTATGCCTCACCCTAATATTTGGTATATGGAAATATTTTGAGATTGGTTATTTAACATGCTTAGGATCTATTTTGCTTGCTAGATACTCATTGAAATACAGTAGTTAGGGTAGTTTACAATACTGTAATTAAAAATATGTAATTGAGGTTTTACTTGCTAGAGTATATATGTACAATAACACTAAAACGTAAGATGACAAATCATTTGCCATTGCCGTTTGCCATTGCCATGTATAAAATTATTTTGCTTGCATCCTAATATTCTTTTTCTAAATACAAATAATCTATACTATTAATGA
Source organism: Rhinoderma darwinii (assembly GCF_050947455.1). Classification (NCBI taxonomy): domain Eukaryota; kingdom Metazoa; phylum Chordata; class Amphibia; order Anura; family Rhinodermatidae; genus Rhinoderma; species Rhinoderma darwinii. The sequence goes on from NC_134688.1 coordinate 349,953,759, forward strand.
TAATAGCCACTAAACAATTTAACCTTAATTTCTTTCATAAAATAAAAATTGTATAATCATTTTTATGATTTACTGAACATCATAAACCTGTTTTTGGTTTTACGGTAACATGTATAATAAAACAAGCTCATGTCAGCCACTTTTGGCTATTCCCAAAAGTGGATCTCTAACTGTTGGGTAGACTTTCTTTTCATTTAAATCCTGTACCACAAGTTTGATGACATCAGCTTCTCTTTCACATGTAGTATCTAACATTTGTAGATCTGGGTTATTGCAGTAAAAACAATTATTAGCATTACATTACCTTTTTTTTAATTTTTTATAATGTGTAACATTCTGGGAAAAGAACAATGATAGGACATTGTTTTCATTTTTGATCAATCGTTAAGTGCAGTATTCCTAACATTGACATCTAAAGAGGCTTAAAAAGACCAGATTAAGGCTTTGTTCACATCTGCGTCGGAGAATCTGTTACGGGCCTCCATCGCAGATCCGTCAGGGATTGCTGGAGACTACCGGAAGACAAAGGCACATCATGCTATTGTGTCCGGTAAAATCACGGACACCCCCAACGGAAAGCCGATTGAACCTATTAAAGAAAAATAGGTTCCATTATTCCTTTGTTGCGCCCCTCTGACAGAGAAGAGCAACGCAACACACCAACGCAGTGTGTGTGTGTGCGTGCGTGTGTGCGCGTGTGTGTGTGTCTGCGTGCGTGTGTGTGTGCGTGTATGTATTATATATATGCAGACAAGCTATAAAACTAAAACTAATCACAGGTGAAGTGTGAATAACATTTGTTATCAAGTTACAATGACACCTACCAAATGGTGGAATATATTATTCAGCATGTGAACAGTCGGTGCTTGAAGTTGATGTGTTGGAAGCAGGAAAAATGGCCAAGTGTATGGATCTGAGTGACTTTGACAAAGACCAAATTGTAATAGCTAGACGGCTGGGTCAGAGCATCTCCAAAACGACAGGTTTTGTGGGTTGTTTCTGGCATGCATGGTTAGTACCTACTAAAAGTGGTCCAAGCAAAGACAATAGGTGAACCAGCGACAGGGTCATGGGCGCCCACGGCTTACTGAGTCATGTGGAGAATGAAGGCCAGCCTCTCTGATTTTATTCACTTTAGAAGAGCTACTGTAGCCCTACTTGCTGTACAAAGTTAATGCTGGCTTTGATAGAACGTTATCACAACACACCGTGCATCGCAGCTTGCTGTGTATAGGGTTGCATAGCCACAAACCATTCAGAAAACCCATGCTGACTCCTGTCCACCGCAGAAAGCTCTTACACTGGACTTGTGAACATCAGAACTGGAACATGGAGCAATGAAAGTAGGTGGCCTGGGCTGATTAATCACATTTTCTTTTATATCATGTGGGCGGCCAGGTGTGTGTGTGTGTGTGTGTGTGTGTGTGTGTCTGTGTGTGTGTGTGTGTGTGTGTGTGTGTGTGTGTGTGTATGGCTTACCTGATGCATTAAGGGAAGTAGGCAAGCCGACAGAGCCAGAGTAATGTTCTGAGCAATGTTCTGCTGGGAAACCTTGGTTCCTGGCATTCATGTGGATGTTACTTTGACACCTAGTACCTACCTAACCATTGGTGCAGACCAAGTGATTCTGGAATCCTGTACCATATTGGTTGTTACTTTTATAATCTAATGACGATAAACTGTAATCTTTTCAGCATGCACTCAGCGCTCTGATAGTAGCTGTATGATGCTTTGTTTGTCCCAGGGCAAATTGTAGAAGCTCTTTGCTGAAGTCCCAATATTATAGAACATAACTTTCAGTCCAGAGACGCATTCAAAGGACCCTAGAAACATGCATCAGACCTAGTCTAGAGGGGAGTGTTATGATGGCCCCTGGAGGCGTGGAGTAAAAGGCACACCCATTGTTGGGCTGTACCATGGACTGGGCAGTCACAAGAGGCACGCCTAACATGCCAAACGACCCGTGACATCACAAATGTTGGCCGGGACCTCATTGGCAACTAGATGCTCCATCCTAAACCAATGTAACTGGCTGGTCTTGGATAATGCATATGTCTTTTTGTTCCAGATGCCCATTTAGCTCGCAACTGTGTTGGTGATAACCATTTTACATTTACTCTTATTTTAATTATAAGTAATAAAAGTTATGCTTAATGCACATGACATTTCAGTACAGAGGTAGTACTGATATTTATCCAACAAATGGCCAATTTGATGCTAGGGCCGATGACTCATAAAAGCAGAGGCGTCGCTAGCACTGGGCATTTTTGGCCTAGTGTCCCGGATCTCCAAGTGACAGCCTCTTTCAACCGCATCTACGTCCTCAGGTTGCAGGTACAATTGAAAACTGCCATAGTTTAGGGAGATGACAGCTCCCTAACCTGTCATTTACTCTCATAGGCTACACTCTACAAGCCCCTTGAGGCTCACAGCCAATGAGAAATCAGGACGTGACTCCTTGGCTGGTCGGTGTGATGCAGTGATGTCATCCTGTCGGTCTGTGCAGGGGTCTCATTCTGACGTCTTAAAGGCTGCAAGCCTAAAGAGACTAAGTGGCTTGGCGTGGTAACGGGGTTAGGTGAATGAATATTAATTAAATTTTTTCATTAACTTATTCCAGAATAATAAGTGTGCCATTATTACTGACTGTGGGTCACTGGGGGGTAGCATTACCAAGTGCGGGGCTGCATTGCTGAGTAAAGGGAAGAATAACTGAGTGGGGCGGCCTTACTGTGTAGGGGGCAACATTATTGAGTGGGGGCTCTATGGAGGCAGCATTGCTGGGGGCAATCTGGGGGCATTATTACTGAGGGGGCACTAAGGGGGCAGCATTACTGTGGGGTCACTAAGGGGGCACCATTACTGAGTAGGGGCAATAAGTGCCACCAATACTGAGTGGGGGGCACAGTTACTGTGTGGAGGGCACTAATTTGGCAACATTAATGGAAGACAATTTTACTGTGTGTGGAGGCATTATTACTGTGGGAGGGAATAGGCACCATTAGAAAAAAAAATAGGCAAAATTTCTTTAACGAATATCAACCTAAATTTTAGCAGAAACTCCATTGGATTTGTATTATTTGTTACACAGTACACAAGTCGCTATACTTTATTTACTAAATTTGCTAAACAGTTTGGTATGGATTGGGGAAATTAAATATTGTGCATATTATTGCATGTTAAACCTTTTTTTGTTATTGTTCTTATTGTGTACTGTGTTCTGTTTTTTTCTATTACTTATTTAGTAATTTATTTTGTACATTTTATTTAAACTTATTAATGGATGTTCAAGTTTAAATTGTTATTTGTAAACTATATGCCAGTAATTTAGCCTGGGTATCACCTAAAAATTCTATAACGACATGTAATAGGTTAAATAGCCCCAGGGTCTTTTCAAAGGACCAAGGGCTGCCCACCCATATCTACAGTAGGATCTCATCACTTAGCATCCCTGGGATACTGACAAAGGAGGCTTCCCTATTTCTTTCTTCTGTGTACGTCATAATCAGTTTATACACTTTTACTGTAAAGAACATCTTCCTATATTGATGATGGGAGCACATTTCTATGTAGTACTATATACTATTGTTGACCTGCCAATTCTCTGCATTGACCCTGTAAATATATATATATATATATATATATATATATATATATATATATATATATATATATATATATATATATATATATATATACACTACCGTTCAAAAGTTTAGGGTCACTTAGAAATTTCTTTATTTTTTAAAGAAAAGCACAGTTTTTTTCAATGAAGATAACATTAAATTAATCAGAAATACACTCTATACATTGTTAATGTGGTAAATGACTATTCTAGCTGCAAACGTCTGGTTTTTAATGCAATATCTACATAGGTGTATAGAGGTCCATTTCCAGCAACCATCACTCCAGTGTTCTAATGGTACATTGTGTTTGCTAACTGTGTTAGAAGGCTAATGGATGATTAGAAAACACTTGAAAACCCTTGTGCAATTATGTTAGCACCTCTGTAAACAGTTTTGCTGTTTAGAGGAGCTATAAAACTGACCTTCCTTTGAGCTAGTTGAGAATCTGGAGCATTACATTTGTGGTTTCGATTAAACTCTCCAAATGTCTAGAAAAAGAGAGCTTTCATGTGAAACTCGACAGTCTATTCTTGTTCTTAGAAATGAAGGCTATTCCATGCTAGAAATTGCCAAGAAACTGAAGATTTCCTACAACGGTGTGTACTACTCCCTTCAGAGGACAGCACAAACAGAATCTAACCAGAGTAGAAAGAGAAGTGGGAGGCCCCGCTGCACAACTGAGCAACAAGACAAGTACATTAGAGTCTCTAGTTTGAGAAATAGACGCCTCACAGGTCCTCAACTGGCAGCTTCATTAAATAGTACCCGCAAAACGCCAGTGTCAACGTCTACAGTGAAGAGGCGACTCCGGGATGCTGGCCTTCAGGGCAGAGTGGCAAAGAAAAAGCCATATCTGAGACTGGCTAATAAAAGGAAAAGATTAATATGGGCAAAAGCACACAGACATTGGACAGAGGAAGATTGGAAAAAAAGTGTTATGGACAGACGAATCGAAGTTTGAGGTGTTTGGATCACACAGAAGAACATTTGTGAGACGCAGAACAACTGAAAAGATGCTGGAAGAGTGCCTGACGCCATCTGTCAAGCATGGTGGAGGTAATGTGATGGTCTGGGGTTGCTTTGGTGCTGGTAAAGTTGGAGATTTTTACAAGGTAAAAGGGATTTTGAATAAGGAAGGCTATCACTCCATTTTGCAACGCCATGCCATACCCTGTGGACAGCGCTTGATTGGAGCCAATTTCATCCTACAACAGGACAATGACCCAAAGCACACCTCCAAATTATGCAAGAACTATTTAGGGAAGAAGCAGGCAGCTGGTATTCTATCTGTAATGGAGTGGCCAGCACAGTCACCAGTTCTCAACCCCATAGAGCTATTGTGGGAGCAGCTTGACCGTATGGTACGCAAGAATTGCGCATCAAGCCAATCCAACTTGTGGGAGGGCCTTCTGGAAGCATGGGGTGAAATTTCTCCCGATTACCTCAGCAAATTAAAAGCTAGAATGCCAAAGGTCTGCAATGCTGTAATTGCTGCAAATGGAGCATTCTTTGACGAAAGCAAAGTTTGAAGGAGAAAATTATTATTTGAAATAAAAATCATTATTTCTAACCTTGTCAATGTCTTGACTATATTTTCTAGTCATTTTGCAACTCATTTGATAAATATAAGTGTGAGTTTTCATGGAAAACACAAAATTGTCTCGGTGACCCCAAACTTTTGAACGGTAGTGTATATATATAAACGAAAGAAATCCCAGAGCACTCCCACAGCATGCTTGAAAAAGGTCCTATAGCAGGAAAGAAGCGTTGCAGCTGTTGACTGAATAAATCACATACTTTTTGGAACCATTGGAGTGCTGTGGGCAGGGGCGTAACTAGGAAAGACTGGGCCCCATAGCAAACTTTTGACTGGGGCCCCCCCTCCCCTGGGTGTCACACAACCCCCCCTTGTAGATAGTGCCTTTTTTACAGCCCCCCTGTAGATAACGCCATACAGCCCCCCTGTAGATAACGCCATACAGCCCCCTCTGTAGATAACGCCATACAGCCCCCCCTGTAGATAACGCCATACAGCCCCCTCTGTAGATATCTACAAAGGGGGCTGTATGGCGTTATCTACAGTGGGGGCTGTATGGCGCCATCTACAGAGGGGGCTGTATAGCGCTATCTACAGAGGGGGCTGTATGGCGCTATCTACAGAGGGGGCTGTATGGTGTTATCTACAGAGGGGCTGTATGGCGTTCTCTACAGAGGGGGCTGTATGGTGTTATATACAGAGGGGGCTGTATAGCGTTATCTACAGAGGGGGCTGTATGGCGCTATCTACAGGGGGCTGTATGGCGTTCTCTACAGTGGGGGCTGTATGGCGCTATCTACAGAGGGGGCTGTATGGCGCTATCTACAGAGGGGGCTGTATGGCGCTATCTACTGAGGGGGCTGTATGGCGCTATCTACAGTGGGGGCTGTATGGCGTTATCTACAGAGGGGGCTGTATCTACAGAGGGGGCTGTATGGCATTATCTACAGGGGGGCTGTATGGCGCTATCTACAGGGGGGCTGTATGGCGTTATCTACAGAGGGGGCTGTATGGCATTATCTACAGAGGGGGCTGTATGGTGCTATCTACAGAGGGGGCTGTATGGAGTTCTCTACAGGGGGGCTGTATGGCGTTATCTACAGAGGGGGCTGTATGGCACTATCTACAGGGGGCTGTATGGCATTATCTACAGGGGGGGCTGTATGGCGTTATCTACAGAGGGGGCTGTATGGCGCTATCTACAGAGGGGGCTGTATGGCGCTATCTACAGAGGGGGCTGTATGGCGCTATCTACAGAGGTGGCTGTATGGCGCTATCTACAGTGGGGGCTGTATGGCGTTATCTACAGAGGGGGCTGTATGGCGTTATCTACAGGGGGCTGTATGGCGCTATCTACAGGGGGGCTGTATGGCGTTCTCTACAGTGGGGGCTGTATGGCGCTATCTACAGAGGGGGCTGTATGGCGCTATCTACAGAGGGGGCTGTATGGCGCTATCTACAGAGGGGGCTGTATGGCGCTATCTACAGTGGGGGCTTTATGGCGTTATCTACAGAGGGGGCTGTATGGCATTATCTACAGGGGGCTGTATGGCGCTGTCTACAGGGGGGCTGTATGGCGTTATCTACAGAGGGGGCTGTATGGCATTATCTACAGAGGTGGCTGTATGGTGCTATCTACAGAGGGGGCTGTATGGAGTTCTCTACAGGGGGGCTGTATGGCGTTATCTACAGAGGGGGCTGTATGGCACTATCTACAGGGGGGCTGTATGGCGTTATCTACAGGGGGGCTGTATGGCGTTATCTACAGAGGGGGCTGTATGGCGCTATCTACAGAGGGGGCTGTATGGCGCTATCTACAGAGGGGGCTGTATGGCGCTATCTACAGAGGGGGCTGTATGGCGCTATCTACAGTGGGGGCTGTATGGCGTTATCTACAGAGGGGGCTGTATGGCATTATCTACAGGGGGGCTGTATGGCGCTATCTACAGGGGGGCTGTATGGCGTTATCTACAGAGGGGGCTGTATGGCATTATCTACAGAGGTGGCTGTATGGTGCTATCTACAGAGGGGGCTGTATGGAGTTCTCTACAGGGGGGCTGTATGGCGTTATCTACAGAGGGGGCTGTATGGCACTATCTACAGGGGGGCTGTATGGCGTTATCTACAGGGGGGCTGTATGGCGTTATCTACAGAGGGGGCTGTATGGCGCTATCTACAGAGGGGGCTGTATGGCGCTATCTACAGAGGGGGCTGTATGGCGCTATCTACAGAGGGGGCTGTATGGCGCTATCTACAGAGGGGGCTGTATGGCGCTATCTACAGTGGGGGCTGTATGGTGTTATCTACAGAGGGGGCTGTATGGCGTTATCTACAGGGGGCTGTGAGGCGCTATCTACAGGGGGGCTGTATGGCATTATTTACAGAGGGGGCTGTATGGAGTTGTCTACAGGGGTCTGTATGGCGTTATCTACAGAGGGGTCTGTATGGCGTTATCTACAGGGGGGCTGTATGGCGCTATCTACAGGGGGGCTGTATGGCACTATCTACAGAGGGGGCTGTATGGAGTTCTCTACAGGGGGGCTGTATGGCGTTATCTACAGAGGGGGCTGTATGGCGCTATCTACAGGGGGGCTGTATGGCATTATCTACAGAGGGGGCTGTATGGCGCTATCTACAGGGGGCTGTATGGCGCTATCTACAGGGGGCTGTATGGCGCTATCTACAGGGGGCCTGTATGGCGTTATCTACAGGGGGACTGTATGGCGCTATCTACAGGGGGCTGCATGGCGCTATCCACAGGGGGGCTGTATGGCGTTATCTACAGTGGGGACTGTATGGCGTTATCTACAGGGCGGACTGTATGGTGTTATCTACAGGGGGTCTGTATGGCGTTATCTACAGGGGGGCTGTATGGCACTATCTACAGAGGTGGCTGTATGGTGCTATCTACAGAGGGGGCTGTATGGAGTTCTCTACAGGGGGGCTGTATGGCGTTATCTACAGAGGGGGCTGTATGGCACTATCTACAGGGGGGCTGTATGGCGTTATCTACAGGGGGGCTGTATGGCGTTATCTACAGAGGGGGCTGTATGGCGCTATCTACAGAGGGGGCTGTATGGCGCTATCTACAGAGGGGGCTGTATGGCGCTATCTACAGAGGGGGCTGTATGGCGCTATCTACAGAGGGGGCTGTATGGCGCTATCTACAGTGGGGGCTGTATGGTGTTATCTACAGAGGGGGCTGTATGGCGTTATCTACAGGGGGCTGTGAGGCGCTATCTACAGGGGGGCTGTATGGCATTATTTACAGAGGGGGCTGTATGGAGTTGTCTACAGGGGTCTGTATGGCGTTATCTACAGAGGGGTCTGTATGGCGTTATCTACAGGGGGGCTGTATGGCGCTATCTACAGGGGGGCTGTATGGCACTATCTACAGAGGGGGCTGTATGGAGTTCTCTACAGGGGGGCTGTATGGCGTTATCTACAGAGGGGGCTGTATGGCGCTATCTACAGGGGGGCTGTATGGCATTATCTACAGAGGGGGCTGTATGGCGCTATCTACAGGGGGCTGTATGGCGCTATCTACAGGGGGCTGTATGGCGCTATCTACAGGGGGCCTGTATGGCGTTATCTACAGGGGGACTGTATGGCGCTATCTACAGGGGGCTGCATGGCGCTATCCACAGGGGGGCTGTATGGCGTTATCTACAGTGGGGACTGTATGGCGTTATCTACAGGGCGGACTGTATGGTGTTATCTACAGGGGGTCTGTATGGCGTTATCTACAGGGGGTCTGTATGGTGTTCCCTACAGGGGGGGTCTGTAGGGAATGCCATACAGCCCCCCCTGTAGGGAACGCCATAGAGCCCCCCCTGTAGGGAATGCCTTACAGCCCCCCCTTTTGGGGAATGCCATACAGCCCCCCCCTGTGGATAGCACCATACAGCCCTCCCTGTAGGGAACGCTATACAGCCCCCCCTGTAGGGAACGCCATACAGCGTCCCCAACTCCCCAAAAAAATGCGACCTACAGTGTGAGAAGACAAAAGACATGTATCCCCTAGCCACAGGATAAGGGATACATGTGTGATCGCTGGCAGCGATAGAGAGAACGGGGGACTGAAAGTCCCCCAAGTTCTCCATGACTAACCTCTGACTTCCGGCGTCTGCGCAGCTCAATAAAAATGAAAGGAGCGCTGGTCACGCATGCGCACAAGCGCGACCGGCGCTCCATTCATTTCTACGGAGCTGCCGACACAGACCCCGGTAGTCCGAGGTTTGTGATGGAGAACTTCAGGGGACTTTCAGTTCCCCGTTCTCCCTATCTCTGCCAGCGATCACACATGTATCCCCTGTCCTGTGGATACATGTCTTTTGTTTAATGGCAGAGCGGGGAGATACCTCCCTGCTCTGCCGTAGTGTTCAGTGGCGTCCCGCTGTAGCAGCCATAGCGGTAGCTAGCGGATCCTCCGGCTATGGTGGGGGCCCATGCCGGCAGGCGACACTGGCCCCCTCATGCCGCGGGCCCCGTAGCAGCCGCTACGGCTGCTATAGCCGTAGTTACGCCACTGGCTGTGGGATTTCTTTCGTTTATGTCTTATAATCCACGGATCTGGACTACCTGCTTGCACCCATTACCGTGTTGGAATCTGTCGCAGAGTGCTGCTTATCTCTACCTATATATATATGTAGGCTTAGTCCCAGTTCTGGGTGTATGTGCAGCGTAGGTTCCCACCTTACAGAGGTCGCCTTGTCGTGGCAGGTGGGCTAACACTTTTTGATCAAAATGTGCACTAAGAACCTCCCTATTTGTAAGTAGATTTAGCTTTAGTGCATATTTATTTATATTTAGTGGTTTAGGTGGCATTAGGGTTGCAGGGTGCTGTCGCCATTTTTTGTCTGCTGTATATCTGCAGTCACAGGTGTTCTTGCACCTGCATACATTTTGTATCATTTAGTTGGAATGTGCTGTTCAAATTTTTGTTGTGTTTATGGGATCCATATATGTGGGGTTAGTGACTGCCTCCACTTGTTGTTCTTGCACTCCTCCCATTCTGCCCTGGGTGATTTTAATCAGTTCAATGCTGGATCCTACCATCCCCAGGTATATATGTAGGCTTAGTCCCAGTTCTGGGTGTATGTGCAGCGTAGGTTCCCACCTTACAGAGGTCGCCTTGTCGTGGCAGGTGGGCTAACACTTTTTGATCAAAATGTGCACTAAGAACCTCCCTATTTGTAAGTAGATTTAGCTTTAGTGCATATTTATTTATATTTAGTGGTTTAGGTGGCATTAGGGTTGCAGGGTGCTGTCGCCATTTTTTGTCTGCTATATATATATATATATATATAGAGAAGCATAGAAACAGTAACGGCACCAAGACTTCAGAGTAGATGAAAGTAGGGTGGATTTATTCACCTCAACACAGCAACGTTTCGGTTCAACAGGAACCTTTCTCAAGCCATCACAAACTAAGCAAAGTGTCAGGTATAAATAGGAGGAGCATACAATAATCGACAATATAGCAATTATATGTACAATTCCCATAAAACATAGAGATAAATGCATACCAATATTTCATAAAAACAACCATGAAGTGCACATATTTCTTCCAATGTAAGGCATATAAGAGCAATATAATATGCATATAAAGTGCAGTATTAATCACAGAAAACAATGTAGATAAGGGCAATTAAGATAATTGGAAACGGGCAGAGGCCAATTCTATTTTAATAGCGATAGACTTACTGTAAATAGTTAGGTCTGTGCAGAGATAAAGATGTACGCCTGACATATTCGCGCGTATCCACTGTGCATGCTCCAAGATGGCGCCCACACCGGATATTAAGTCCGGTGGAAGGCATCAAGCAGCAAATCACCACTGCGCATGCGCCAGCGGCGAAAAAAGTGTATAGAGAAACGAAAAGTCTTAGAAAGCATCATAATTATGGTTAGACATAGCCCTGATGCTATAATGAACTATACAATGCATCACCCAAGAAATTAGATGGGTTTTGTACCGCAGTGTCCAGACATAGGAAAACTGAATGTAGGGACAGAATGGCAATGCTATCAATAAAAAGTTAACCCCCTTATAGTGACATTACAAAAACCAATATCTTTATAACTGAATATAATGTGACTGTAGTCACCATTAGGGCAGGTGAAGCTATTATGATGCAGGGAATATTATCATCCCAAACAGGGATATCAAATGTTCCCAAAAGAACCCCCATAACGAAGAGGGACGCATATTTCAAAATAAGTGATATGCGTTAAATATCAATGCACAGCCCACAATTATTAAAGACGACATTGGACGATTATTCAAGACACAAAGGAGGAGATACCAATATAAATCGCATTTTAACTATACAATCAGCATAAAGACATACTTAAAACATTGCATCGCTATATTTTAAATTGACTATATTATTAGAACTCTGTTGGTATATATTCCAAACGGGACTTTATAGTGTCAGAAAAAAGGCCTCTGCTGCTTTCCAATACCTCTCAAATTGCTTAACATGTAATTGTGTATCTAAAAAGTATGAAAAAGAAAAATGAAAAAACATATTAATATACAGTATTTGTGAATATAAAAACAAACATAAAATATGTATATTCAAAAAAGGTCAAAATAGGACCTCAGATTAGCTATACATCAAAGACACAAGATATACCTTCAAGAACGTCGACCGATCATATCCCTATATTTTTTTGGGGGGGACAAGTTAACCACCACTATCCTAAATATGCGGGCCACAAGAATATTCTATATTCAACCCCTTAGGAGACATAGTTTCCGATTTAAAAATTCACTCTAGCTCTTTTCTTTTGAGTACCAAACCTCTATCACCGCCACGTCTCAGCTGAGACACCGAATCAATGATTCTGAATCTCAGCTGTGACAAGCTATGCTTTTTCTCAACAAAGTGTCTCGACACTGGTAGGTCCTGCCTCTTGGTATTAATGTTTGATTTATGATTTCTCATCCTGAGACGCACTTCTGTAGTAGTCTCACCGACGTAGTGAAGACCACATGGGCAACTCAGCAAATAAATAACATAGGATGATTGACACGTAAAAAAAACCTTGATATTTATTATCTGACCAGTTTGTGGGTGGTTAAAAACGCCACCCTTAATCATATTGTCACAGATGTTACATCCAAGACATGGATAACAGCCATGTTTCGGGGTGGCCAAAAACATCTGACTTTTCCGATAAGACCCAATATCGGCCTTGACCACACTGTTTTTAATTGTTTTGCCTTTCCTATAGGCCATCATAGGCCTCTCTTGAAATTCAGCAACCTTTGGAAAGGCTCTCTCCAATACCTTCCAATCTTTCCTCAGAATCTCACCAATCTGTGAGCTTAATGAGGAGAAAGTGGAAATAAATGGTAACCGGACATTCTTGTTCTTAGCTAACTGTCCACTGAGGAGGTCCTGTCTGTCCAGCAGTTCAACCTTCCATCTGTTAGAATCCAAGACATGACTCGGATAACCCCGATCAGAGAATTTTTTACACATTTGGTCGAGTCTTGAGGATAATTTAACATCGTTCTTGGATGTCCGCTAGTAAAGTGTAAGAGATTGTTTCTGTCTGTTTTTTTAGAGAACAGATCAGAAACCAATCTATTATCAGAAATAGAAATCCGAGTATCCAAAAATTAACTAGAACTTGTGGAAAATGACATGGTAAATAGAATTGTGGAATTCAAAACTTTAAGAAATGTTACAAAATCCTGTAATTGACTAGTTGAACCGGTACAGATGAGGAAGACATCGTCTATGTATCGCCACCACCGCAGTACTTGACTGAAGTGGTGGGACACATAGACAAGGTCCTCCTCCAAAATGTTGGCATATGTGGGGGCCATATTAGACCCCATTGCCGTCCCTCTCTTCTGTAAATAGAATGTGTCCCCTACCAAAAAATAATTCTTCTCAAGAATAAATTCCAATAATGATCGAACAAAACCAATTTTGTCCTCAGAGAAGCCCGACTTCTCCAAATAGAAAAGTGAGGCATCAATGCCCTCCTGATGAGCAATTGAAGTATAAAGACTACCCACATCAAGGGTAACCAGAACCGACTGGTCAGGGATCGTTAGATCTTGGATCCTGACCAGGAAGTCCGAGGTGTCCCTGATGTGGGAGTCCGCACCAATGGCAAACTGCCTAAGGATTTTATCTAAAAACATAGCCGCTGGGACAAACAAGGAATCACTCCCTGAGACAATAGGACGTCCAGGGGGCCGAGTGGAATCCTTATGGATTTTGGGCAGGAGATAGAGTACAGGGGTTACGGGGAATTTCACCTGTAGAAATTCATGTAGATTTCTGTCAATAATTTTTTTCTTAAATGCATTACTGATCAGGGTATCCAGCTCACGTAAATACGTGAACTTAGGGTCACCCGATAAGACAGCATAAACATTAGTATCATTAAGTTGTCTTGTCATTTCTTGTAGATAAAGGGAGGTGTCCATAACAACTATGGCACCTCCCTTATCTGCCGTTTTAATTGTTAAATCACTATTATCCATTAATTCCTTGAGTGACAAATTTTCTGCACGTGTCAGATTTCTTTGATTAAATTGACTACTCTGCATTTTCCTCAAAGAATCTATCTGTTCTTTAACAAGTAAAATATAGGTTTCAACAGCATGAATATTCTGGGGAGGTTGGAATTTACTCTTGTTATATAACCCATAATCTCTAAGATGGAACATCTCATTGGTTGAGGCTATAGAGGTATCATTCACAGATTTGGACTGTTCAGAAAAATACACCTTGAGTCTCAATGACCTAAAAAAACATTCTAGATCTAAGTTTAACCTAAATAAATATATATATATATACGTATTAATTTAAACCCCTTGCCGACGCTGGCCGTTTTTGTCTTAACGCCGGAGCCCTATTTTTCAAATCTGACAGGGTAACTTTATCTGGTTATAACTTTGGAATGCATTTCCCTATCCAAGTGATTCTGAGAATGTTTTTTCATGAAACATTGTATTTTATGTTGGTAGCACATTTTTGGCATTACGTTTTGCGTTTATTCATTAAAAAAATTCAGAATTTACTGAAAATGTAAAACAATTAGCAATTTTCAAAAGACAGATAGTCATACAACACAAGATAGTTGATATTTATTATGTCTGCTTTATATTGGCATAATTATTTGATCATCCATTTATTTTACTAGGACGTCACAAGGCTTATAAGTTTAGCAGCAATTTTTCACAATTTCAAGCAAATTTCCAAAACCTATTTTAGGGACTAGTTAAGTTCTGAACTGGCTTTGAGGGGCCTATATAGTAGAAAACCCACATAAATGACCATTTAGAAACGTTTTCCACAGGAGTTAAAGCAACATGGAGATTAAATTTCAAAATTAACATTTTGTCTTTCGCTTTTGTATACATTTTTTTGTGTAACAAAGCAAGGATTAACAACAAAACAAACCTCAATGTTTATCCTGATTCTGCAGTTTGTATAAATACTCCATATGTGGCCCTAATGCACCATTTGACTCAAACACAAAGCACCTTAAAGAGGCTCTGTCACCACATTATAAGTGTCCTATCTCCTACATAAGGAGATCGGCGCTGTAATGTAGGTGACAGTAATGCTTTTTATTTAAAAAAACGATCTTTTTTCACAACGTTAGGAGCGATTTTGGTTTATGCAAATGAGCTTTCTTAATGCCCAAGTGGGCGTACTTTTACTTTCGACCAAGTGGGCGTTGTACAGAGGAGTGCATGACGCTGACCAATCGGCATCATGCACTCCTCTCCATTCATTTACACTGCACTAGCGATATAGATATATCGCTATGTGCAGCCTCATACACAAACCCTAACATTACTACAGTGTCCTGATAATGAATACACATGAAATCAAGCCTGGACGTCATGTGTACTCAGAATCCTGACACTTCTGACTCATTTTTGTGAGATTCCGGCAAGTGAAACCAAATCTCGTTTAGCTCCGTGATCTCGCGAGATTTCGTATCCGTTGCTGGAATCTCACAAAAAAGAGTCAGAAGTGTCAGGATTCTGAGTACACATGACGTCCTACTGGAAGGGGTTTATCCCCTCCTTACATTTATCCGTTTAACAGTATTCTCTAAAGACTGTTTTACCTTTACCTTGTGCAGGATAGTTACTGCAATTGGGAATTAAATCTGTCTTATGTTTGGAGGGATGGGTAGGGTGGATTGGGGTTTGTTTTAGCTTTCTATATCTTTTTAGTCATTTACGTGTATTGCATAAATGTATGTGAATCAGTGACTTAACTTCTCCGATTGCTGGAATTTATAATCCCTCTTACGGATCATATTTCACTACTCCCTTAAAGAACGTATGCTATTTGGGTATGTCCTGCTACCAATACTGCAAATATGGAGATGTTACAGCACCTTAGGATCATCTACTGGAATGTGAGGGGTCTTAATGATAAATTCAAGATATCTCTGGTATTCAATTTTCTCTCCAATTATAGTGCTCATATGATACTCCTTCAAGAGACTCACTTGATGGGCTCCAAACTAATGGCTATTCATAGGCCTTGGGTTAGATATGGTTATCAAGCCTCTTTTTCCAGCTATTCCTGTGGGGTCTCTTTGCTGGTGCACAAATCTTTACAATGTGTGGTCTTTTCTGTTAAAACTGGTACTGGAGGGGGGGATTTGTTATTATTTTATGTTAGATATATCTTACATCATTTATTATAGTGAACATTTACAACCCCCCTCCGGCGTCTGTCCAGCTACTGAATGATGTGATGGTGTTAGTAACAGATTTCGGCCCTGCGCCCCTCTTGTTATTTGGGGATTTTAATCTCCTGCTCTGTCCCGAGTTGGATAGGTTGGGTGGGACTCTGGGAATTGCTTCTCCTCTAAGTGCATGGCTGACACCAATTATTTGACAGAGATCTGGCGCAAGCACCATCCCTTGTCATGGGCCTACTCATGCCATGCTCTGGTCTACAGATCATTCTCCAGAATGAATCTTGCATTTAGCAAAACAGCCTCTCTTATTTTTGTAGTAGATGCCAAGTACCTCCCTAATGGTATTTTGGATCACGCCCCCCTACTTCTTACTCTAGGGTTCCCTGAGGTGGTAAAATGTAAAAATTTGGAGATTGAGTCCTCTATAGCTCTCCTGTAAACAGGTTATAACTGCTTTAGACTTGGAGTTACCTAGCTTTTGGTCTGCAAATACTGATTCGACAGCATGTGGTTTGGTATGGGATGCTTTTAAGGCGTACACTAGAAGGGTTGTGATAAGAGCCATTTCCTCACACAGATGCGGGCTAACCACTCATCGTATTGCTCTTGAGCCCACCCTCTACCTGGTGGAGGGGGAGTTTCTTCAAACTAGATACCCAGCAACATTTTCTGCCTTCTCTGATAAACAGTGTGAATATAGTCTATTATTAACTGAATTGACTAAGAAAAAAAAACTATACTCTCAGCAAAGATGCTTTGATCAAGGGGATAAAAATGGTCTTTTACTAGAGTATTTAGCCAGAAATGATACAACAGCAAATCCCATTATAGAGATAATTTCCCCTGCGGTTGTACAGGTACAGGATCCCCTAACTATCAATCAGATATTTGCCCAATTTTATCCGGACCTCTAGTCCTCCGAGGTGACATACACTTCATCTGATCTGGAGGATTATCTAAGTACCATTGATTTTCCTGTCTTGGATGGGGAGGCTGTTAGTCTCTTGGAGATTGACTTGACTGTGGAAGAAATCACGGCAGCCATTGGTTCCTTTCCAAACGCCTGGACTGGATAGTCTCCGCATAGAATGATATAAACTGCATGTGGACTTGAGAGCTACTCAGCTCCTCACCCTCTTTCAGTCTCTAGGTGATGGGACAATCCTCCCTCCATCTATGAGAGAAGGTCTCATCGTGTTAATTACCAAACTGACGCCCAAGAGATTGTGGATCCTATAGAGCCATCTCACTCCTCAATTGTGATGTTAAGATATCTCATGCTATTCACCCTGACCAATCTGGCTTTATGCCGCTGACATTAACTTGAGAAGGTTATTCACTAACCTTTCCTCTAACTAACCTCTCCTCCTCATATAATCCATCTGGCTCACGAGTTAATGCGTCCTTCGACTCGGAGAAAGCATTTGATTCCGTAAAATGGCCCTATCTATGGTCTGTTCTGGGTAGATTTGGATTTGGACAACGATTTATTCAATGTGTACGTCTTCTATACTCACCACCACTGGCAACTGTCAAATCTAACTGTCATATCTCCCCCTTCTTTGCTCTGGCCCGAGGGACTAGACAGGGATGCCCATTATCCACCTCCCTGTTTGCTTTAGCGTTTAAACCTCTCGCCCTAGCCATATGAAAAGCTCCAGATATAGCTGGCTATGCTCTAGGACAGGGGTGGGCAAACTTTTTGACTCGCGGGCCACAATGGGTTCTAAAATTTGACAGAGGGGCCGGGCCAGGAGCATTTGGAGGGAGTGTTTGGGCCGGATATACTAAAGCATTAAATGTAGTGTGTGCAAACCTCATAGCACAGTAAGAACACTACAACCCAATTTATTAACTGTCTTTCAAATGTGAAAAATAGCCCTTATCAGTTAATAAATTTGTCTCAAGGAATATGCAAGATATGGCATTTACATACTATTTCGCAGATACTGGGAGGAGGAAATGTAAATAGATTAAAATAACATACGCACTGTGATTTATCAAGAAAAAAGTTCTGTTGACTCTGTAAATTAGCTGCCAACCTCTGAGCAGTAGCCGCCCGTTCTTGTGTTGACTGCTTGCTAGCATAGTTTGCATGCTTCGTGGCAAAGTGACGGCTGATATTGTACTCTTTGAAAACCGAAGGGCTTAATGGTGACGTGAAACGAAGTGAAAATTAAAGTGAAATAAAGAGAAATACGCGCCACATTAACCCCTTAATGACCGGGCCATTTTGCACGTTAATGACCAAGGATTATTTTTTGTTTTTTCATGGTCGCATTCCAAGAGTCGTAACTTTTTTTTTATTACGTCGACATAGCCGTATAAGGGCTTGTTTTTTGCGGGACGAGTTGTATTTTGTAATTGCACCATTTTTAGATGCTTACAATATATTGATTAACTTTTATTAACTTTATTTTAGGAGAGAATTGAAAATAAGCAGCTATTCCAGCATTAATTTTCACGTTATAAATTTATGCCCTTTACTATGCAGCATAAATAACATGTTACCTTTATTCTACGGGTCGGCACGATTACGAGGATACCAAATATGTAAAGGTTTTATATGTTTTCCTATGTTTGCACAATAAAAACCCTTTTAGAAAAAAATTACTTGTTTTTGCATCGCCGCGTTCCAAGAGCCGTCATTTTTTTATTTTTCCGTCGATGTGACCGTATGTGGGCTTGATTTTTGCGGGCCAATGCGTAGTTTTCATTAGTACTATTTTGGGGTACATAGGACTTATAGATTAACTTTTATTTTATTTTTTATGGGGGGAATGGGAGAAAAGAGAGAATTTTGCCGTTGTTTTTTGCGGGTTTTTTGGACGCCGTACATCCGGCGGTTTCATTAATGTGTTCATTTTATTGGTCAAGTTGTTATGATCGCGGGGATACCATATATGTGTATGTGTTATTTGTTTTGACACTTTTACTGAATAAAACCACTTTTTGGGCAAAAAAAGTAGTTTTATTTGATTTTGACTGTAATTATTTTATTTTTTTTCAACAAACTTTATTTAACTGATTGACATTTTTTTTTTAAGTCCCACCAGGGGACTTCACTATGCGATGTGCCGATCGCATATATAATGCTTTGGTATACTTAGTATACCAAAGCATTATTGCCTGTCAGTGTAAAACTGACAGGCAACCTGTTAGGTCATGCCTCCGGCATCGCCAAACAGGCAGTTGCGGAAGACAGACCTGGGGGTCTTTGTTAGACCCCCGGCTGTCATGGAAACCCGACGGCGACCCGCGATTTGTTTGCGGGGGCGCCGATCGGGTGACAGAGGGAGCTCCCTCCCTCAGTCAAACACATTAGATGCCGCTGTCACTATTGACAGCGGCATTTAATGGGTTAAACTGCCGGAATCGGAGCGCGCTTCGTTAGGAGCGATTTTGGTTTATGCAAATGAGCTTTCTTAATGCCCAAGTGGGCGTACTTTTACTTTCGACCAAGTGGGCGTTGTACAGAGGAGTGCATGACGCTGACCAATCGGCATCATGCACTCCTCTCCATTCATTTACACTGCACTAGCGATATAGATATATCGCTATGTGCAGCCTCATACACAAACCCTAACATTACTACAGTGTCCTGATAATGAATACACATGAAATCAAGCCTGGACGTCATGTGTACTCAGAATCCTGACACTTCTGACTCATTTTTGTGAGATTCCGGCAAGTGAAACCAAATCTCGTTTAGCTCCGTGATCTCGCGAGATTTCGTATCCGTTGCTGGAATCTCACAAAAAAGAGTCAGAAGTGTCAGGATTCTGAGTACACATGACGTCCTACTGGAAGGGGTTTATCCCCTCCTTACATTTATCCGTTTAACAGTATTCTCTAAAGACTGTTTTACCTTTACCTTGTGCAGGATAGTTACTGCAATTGGGAATTAAATCTGTCTTATGTTTGGAGGGATGGGTAGGGTGGGTTGGGGTTTGTTTTAGCTTTCTATATCTTTTTAGTCATTTACGTGTATTGCATAAATGTATGTGAATCAGTGACTTAACTTCTCCGATTGCTGGAATTTATAATCCCTCTTACGGATCATATTTCACTACTCCCTTAAAGAACGTATGCTATTTGGGTATGTCCTGCTACCAATACTGCAAATATGGAGATGTTACAGCACCTTAGGATCATCTACTGGAATGTGAGGGGTCTTAATGATAAATTCAAGATATCTCTGGTATTCAATTTTCTCTCCAATTATAGTGCTCATATGATACTCCTTCAAGAGACTCACTTGATGGGCTCCAAACTAATGGCTATTCATAGGCCTTGGGT
The DNA here is from genome assembly GCF_050947455.1 of Rhinoderma darwinii. NCBI lineage: Eukaryota > Metazoa > Chordata > Amphibia > Anura > Rhinodermatidae > Rhinoderma > Rhinoderma darwinii. Next base: position 349,973,922 of record NC_134688.1, read on the forward strand.
TAGATATGGTTATCAAGCCTCTTTTTCCAGCTATTCCTGTGGGGTCTCTTTGCTGGTGCACAAATCTTTACAATGTGTGGTCTTTTCTGTTAAAACTGGTACTGGAGGGGGGGATTTGTTATTATTTTATGTTAGATATATCTTACATCATTTATTATAGTGAACATTTACAACCCCCCTCCGGCGTCTGTCCAGCTACTGAATGATGTGATGGTGTTAGTAACAGATTTCGGCCCTGCGCCCCTCTTGTTATTTGGGGATTTTAATCTCCTGCTCTGTCCCGAGTTGGATAGGTTGGGTGGGACTCTGGGAATTGCTTCTCCTCTAAGTGCATGGCTGACACCAATTATTTGACAGAGATCTGGCGCAAGCACCATCCCTTGTCATGGGCCTACTCATGCCATGCTCTGGTCTACAGATCATTCTCCAGAATGAATCTTGCATTTAGCAAAACAGCCTCTCTTATTTTTGTAGTAGATGCCAAGTACCTCCCTAATGGTATTTTGGATCACGCCCCCCTACTTCTTACTCTAGGGTTCCCTGAGGTGGTAAAATGTAAAAATTTGGAGATTGAGTCCTCTATAGCTCTCCTGTAAACAGGTTATAACTGCTTTAGACTTGGAGTTACCTAGCTTTTGGTCTGCAAATACTGATTCGACAGCATGTGGTTTGGTATGGGATGCTTTTAAGGCGTACACTAGAAGGGTTGTGATAAGAGCCATTTCCTCACACAGATGCGGGCTAACCACTCATCGTATTGCTCTTGAGCCCACCCTCTACCTGGTGGAGGGGGAGTTTCTTCAAACTAGATACCCAGCAACATTTTCTGCCTTCTCTGATAAACAGTGTGAATATAGTCTATTATTAACTGAATTGACTAAGAAAAAAAAACTATACTCTCAGCAAAGATGCTTTGATCAAGGGGATAAAAATGGTCTTTTACTAGAGTATTTAGCCAGAAATGATACAACAGCAAATCCCATTATAGAGATAATTTCCCCTGCGGTTGTACAGGTACAGGATCCCCTAACTATCAATCAGATATTTGCCCAATTTTATCCGGACCTCTAGTCCTCCGAGGTGACATACACTTCATCTGATCTGGAGGATTATCTAAGTACCATTGATTTTCCTGTCTTGGATGGGGAGGCTGTTAGTCTCTTGGAGATTGACTTGACTGTGGAAGAAATCACGGCAGCCATTGGTTCCTTTCCAAACGCCTGGACTGGATAGTCTCCGCATAGAATGATATAAACTGCATGTGGACTTGAGAGCTACTCAGCTCCTCACCCTCTTTCAGTCTCTAGGTGATGGGACAATCCTCCCTCCATCTATGAGAGAAGGTCTCATCGTGTTAATTACCAAACTGACGCCCAAGAGATTGTGGATCCTATAGAGCCATCTCACTCCTCAATTGTGATGTTAAGATATCTCATGCTATTCACCCTGACCAATCTGGCTTTATGCCGCTGACATTAACTTGAGAAGGTTATTCACTAACCTTTCCTCTAACTAACCTCTCCTCCTCATATAATCCATCTGGCTCACGAGTTAATGCGTCCTTCGACTCGGAGAAAGCATTTGATTCCGTAAAATGGCCCTATCTATGGTCTGTTCTGGGTAGATTTGGATTTGGACAACGATTTATTCAATGTGTACGTCTTCTATACTCACCACCACTGGCAACTGTCAAATCTAACTGTCATATCTCCCCCTTCTTTGCTCTGGCCCGAGGGACTAGACAGGGATGCCCATTATCCACCTCCCTGTTTGCTTTAGCGTTTAAACCTCTCGCCCTAGCCATATGAAAAGCTCCAGATATAGCTGGCTATGCTCTAGGACAGGGGTGGGCAAACTTTTTGACTCGCGGGCCACAATGGGTTCTAAAATTTGACAGAGGGGCCGGGCCAGGAGCATTTGGAGGGAGTGTTTGGGCCGGATATACTAAAGCATTAAATGTAGTGTGTGCAAACCTCATAGCACAGTAAGAACACTACAACCCAATTTATTAACTGTCTTTCAAATGTGAAAAATAGCCCTTATCAGTTAATAAATTTGTCTCAAGGAATATGCAAGATATGGCATTTACATACTATTTCGCAGATACTGGGAGGAGGAAATGTAAATAGATTAAAATAACATACGCACTGTGATTTATCAAGAAAAAAGTTCTGTTGACTCTGTAAATTAGCTGCCAACCTCTGAGCAGTAGCCGCCCGTTCTTGTGTTGACTGCTTGCTAGCATAGTTTGCATGCTTCGTGGCAAAGTGACGGCTGATATTGTACTCTTTGAAAACCGAAGGGCTTAATGGTGACGTGAAACGAAGTGAAAATTAAAGTGAAATAAAGAGAAATACGCGCCACATTAACCCCTTAATGACCGGGCCATTTTGCACGTTAATGACCAAGGATTATTTTTTGTTTTTTCATGGTCGCATTCCAAGAGTCGTAACTTTTTTTTTATTACGTCGACATAGCCGTATAAGGGCTTGTTTTTTGCGGGACGAGTTGTATTTTGTAATTGCACCATTTTTAGATGCTTACAATATATTGATTAACTTTTATTAACTTTATTTTAGGAGAGAATTGAAAATAAGCAGCTATTCCAGCATTAATTTTCACGTTATAAATTTATGCCCTTTACTATGCAGCATAAATAACATGTTACCTTTATTCTACGGGTCGGCACGATTACGAGGATACCAAATATGTAAAGGTTTTATATGTTTTCCTATGTTTGCACAATAAAAACCCTTTTAGAAAAAAATTACTTGTTTTTGCATCGCCGCGTTCCAAGAGCCGTCATTTTTTTATTTTTCCGTCGATGTGACCGTATGTGGGCTTGATTTTTGCGGGCCAATGCGTAGTTTTCATTAGTACTATTTTGGGGTACATAGGACTTATAGATTAACTTTTATTTTATTTTTTATGGGGGGAATGGGAGAAAAGAGAGAATTTTGCCGTTGTTTTTTGCGGGTTTTTTGGACGCCGTACATCCGGCGGTTTCATTAATGTGTTCATTTTATTGGTCAAGTTGTTATGATCGCGGGGATACCATATATGTGTATGTGTTATTTGTTTTGACACTTTTACTGAATAAAACCACTTTTTGGGCAAAAAAAGTAGTTTTATTTGATTTTGACTGTAATTATTTTATTTTTTTTCAACAAACTTTATTTAACTGATTGACATTTTTTTTTTAAGTCCCACCAGGGGACTTCACTATGCGATGTGCCGATCGCATATATAATGCTTTGGTATACTTAGTATACCAAAGCATTATTGCCTGTCAGTGTAAAACTGACAGGCAACCTGTTAGGTCATGCCTCCGGCATCGCCAAACAGGCAGTTGCGGAAGACAGACCTGGGGGTCTTTGTTAGACCCCCGGCTGTCATGGAAACCCGACGGCGACCCGCGATTTGTTTGCGGGGGCGCCGATCGGGTGACAGAGGGAGCTCCCTCCCTCAGTCAAACACATTAGATGCCGCTGTCACTATTGACAGCGGCATTTAATGGGTTAAACTGCCGGAATCGGAGCGCGCTTCGATTCCGGCAGTTGCAGCAGGAGCCAGGCTGTGTATAACAGCCGTGCTCCTGCCGCTGATCGCGTGGGTACACTGGCAGTACCCGCGCCATCACAGGACGGATATATCCGTCCTCCTGCGCGAACTAGCAGCTGCTGAGGACGGATATATCCGTCCTTCAAGGAGTTAACAACGGTCAATGTGTTTTGAGTGCGCCATCTATTGGGAAAACGTGGGCATTGCAGGGAAAGGGGAAAAAAAAGGAGGTTTTTACTATGATTTGGACAAGTTCGGCGGGCCGGATTAAAAAGCCTAACGGGCCGTATGTGGCCCGCGGGCCGTAGTTTGCCCATGTCTGCTCTAGGAGGAAGGGAAGAAAGAATTTCACACTCTGCTGACGATACTCTTGTTTTCCTTAATGACCCGGGTCCATCTTTATGAGCGCTACTAACTATATTTGACACATTTACGTCGTTCTATGGTGGTCTCCGGGTTAATTGGTGTAAATTATTAATAATGGCGGTTGATCAGGAAACTAGGGCGGTTGTTCTTCTCTCCCCCCCTACAGTGGGTGGATAAAATCACATACCTTGGCATAGTGATCAACCCCAACACACACACCTTTATATCGGATAACATCACTCCATTACTACAATGGCTTAAAGTGGATTTTGACAGATGGAGACATCTTCCCCTTTCATTAACGGGTCACATCAATTTATTCAAAATGAAGTCCCTCTCTAGATTCCTATATCTGTTCCATAACTCCCCTGTATGGCTACCCCTCACAATCTACTCTAAGATAGACAAGGATCTCAGATTCTTTAACTGGGCAGGAGGGGTCCCTCGGATTGCTCTTGGCATGCCCCAATTACCTTTGGAGCAATGTGGTCTGGCCCTGCCAAACCTGTTTCTATACTTTTTGGGTAGTCATTTAGTATATTCTTGGTGGTGGTTTACACATAGACATCTTATCCAATCTACAGATCTGGAAGCGACCATACTGGGATCTTGTAAGGCCCTAGTCAACTCCTTATATAGACAGGCCGCTCCCCTGGGGCACCTACTCACAGTCCCGATGTGAACAACCTTGAAGGTTTGGCAGAAATCAATCATGCTATTCTGCTCTGAGGAGGTGTCCTGGTCACCTGGGACACCGCTCTGGTATAATCCACTTCTGACGGACATAAGATTACTCCCTAACCCTGGTGAATGGGCAAATCTAGGAATACTGACTCGGGGGGCTGTGGTGATAGAGGATAAGATTGCAACCTTTGCACAACTTAGGGCTAAACACCAGATCCCAACTCATCTTAAATTTTGATACTTCCAACTTAGACATGCCCTCTGGTCACAATTTGCGGGCTATGATGTCAGGATCTGTACAACTTCGGTGAAGAATTGGGTGACCCAGGAGGCATTGGTCAAGCCTATGTCCACACTTTACAAAAATTTATGCGTGCCACCTCTAATAAACAGGACAGAGCCTTGGACAGATGGTCTCAGATTATTCCCTCTATATCAACTGATGGTCATACAGTGATGTTAGGAGCCCTGATTGGACCCTTGATATCAGCAAGATATCATCTCATTCAAATACAATTCATCAAATTTACTATACTCCCTCCAATTTGTTTAGGATGCTTCCTGGTCAGAAAAAAACAGGGATTTGATTACCCTTTCCTGAAATTTTAGGAACGTATCTGTACAAAATATCCGTACAAAACAAAGGCATTGTATAGTGCTATTTGTGTAAGGTGGACAAACTGCTTGTTATACCATACCTTTGTTTTGCGCATGGTGCTGTATGGCTTGATGACTTGTTCCGAAAGATCAACGCCACCCATAAATTTATTGTACTCCCATACGCACAGGGGTTTGAGGGCTTGTGTGGTGGACCTGTGTACAGGGACAAGGCTGCTGCTGCCATCATGAATGGTGGTCAGGATCAGGACATCTGTTTTGTTTCTGTATCTGAGTAGCAGCAAATGTTCGCTGCAGATGGCCCTGCACTCTCCAAAACGTAACTACTGTCCCAGCAGACTTTTAGGGAGGCCTTCCTGTTTTTTCCAATTTGTGCCACAGGCCAATGTGGATCGGGACGCAAGGACTTTGAGCAAAGGGACACTATTATAGAAATGATCTATATATAAATGGTTCCCTTTCCCAAGCAGCGGATGCACAAGGTCCTATAAAATCTTCCCACTGACTCCTAGTAAGGGGGGGCATTCAGTGGGATAAATTTTAGAGTCCTTTCCCTCATAAACTCTGAAGCGATGGGTATAACCAGTGGCATTCTCACAGATTTTTTACAATTTAATACTGTACAGGGCCCTTTTGTTTTGAAGGTACTGCCTAGACCTGAGTTTTCCCTTAAAACAAACAAGGGATTCATCCACCGCAATATTTTGTATAGGGGTATAATATTTGGAAAATGCCTGACAATAATGGTCAATTAATGGCCTTATTTTGAAGAGTCGGTCAAAATTTGGGGCATCTGGGGGTGGGCAGCGACTGTTGTCATTAAAATGCAGGAATTGAAATATCGCCTAAAAGCATGTCCTACTTATTATTGTGCAGTAGAGAGGGGTGCTATATAATATATCGGGGGACCAGTAATCACTAATAGTGGGCTTATTTATAATGGCAAAACTTAAAAATATGCCCCAAAAATTACGCAGCACTGCTGTATTTGTTGGAGTTTAATTTTGGCCTCTGGCATAGTAGGAGTCAGGGTTTTGGGAGATAAACTGAGCAGCATAAATATTCGTCTGCTCAACCATCAAATTCATTAGAGGGCCAGAAAAAATAATGAAAATAAAATCAATGGCCCTGAACCCTGTGGCATCAAATTGTATACCTGAGGAGGCTGTGAAATCAGGCACTTGGGGGCTATAATTCCCCACATCTACCCATGACGACTCCGGCATAGCAGGACCTCTGACTCTTACGTGCCTACTGGGGGGGGGGGGGGTTTACAGTCAGTGTCGCTAGATACAGACTCAGGTGAAAGCACAATCTGTGCTTCACCTTCACTTGCTGAGTCTGTATCTGAGCATACAATTTTGTATTCCTCATCAGCAGTGTAAAGCCTTCGGACATATATTTTTTAACAGTATAGGAGCAACTAGCCGCTAATTATTTATATATAAAAGTATATATATATATATATATATATATATATATATATATATATATACACTACCGTTCAAATGTTTACGGTCACTTAGAAATTTCCTTATTTTTGCAAGAAAAGCACCGTTTTTTTAAATGAAGATAACATTAAATTAATCAGAAATACACTCTATACATTGTTAATGTGCTAAATGACTATTCTAGCTGCAAACGTCTGTTTTTTTTTTGTATAAACTCTTTTTATTGAAAGTAGACACAAAAGTGATTGCAAACAAAGGTGCAGATATAATACACATCCATTTTGCATAGTATATTAACACTGTTTATCAGTGAACTTTCACATCTTATTATAACAGGCCAATTCACATACCATGACATCTATTAATAATGTATATCATCCCATTATCAGAGTGCATGTCTACTGTTTTTCAAAACATACATGTAAACAGACAAACAAACATGAAAACCACTGTGATCGTATCTCAGACATATTCTCAAGTTTCAATTAAGCAAAGCACTGAATTGTAGTAATAAACAGCATTATCTAATTGTCCCTGTTTAGTAGTTAGTCTATGTATGCCTCTAATTCCTTTCCTGACATCTAAACCTTATCTCTATATTCTATCCAGGGTTGCCATATTTTTAGGAAAGAGCTTCTATTTTTATTTTCCCATCCAGCTAGCTCTTCTAATCGGCAGATCTGGTGTATTTTGGCCACAAGGTGAGATCGTGATGGAGGAGAGGTCTCTTTCCACTGAGAAGGGATCAGTAACTTAGCTGCAGATATTATATAAGTAGGTAGATTTCTAGATGAAGGAGAAAATTCCCTTAGAGGCAGCCAAAGTAGCACCAGTTCTCTCGTAAGGGTTATCGAGACAGAGCACACTTCTAAAATTAAAGCTTCCACCTCCCTCCAAAAACATTGTATTTTCATACAAGACCACCAGATATGCGACATGTTGCCTACCTCCTTCTCACATCTCCAACACGTATTCACTGGAGAGACTGAAATGTTATGTAAGTATTCAGGAGTTCTGTACCATCGTGTGAGTGTTTTGTAGGAATTTTCCTGTACTCTAACACATCTGGAGAAGCCATGGGAGTGTCGCATAATGGTAGATCTCTCTTTTTCAGAAAATATGCAGCCTAGTTCCTTCTCCCAAGCGAAAATAAAACCTGGGGTAGAGTTCCACATGGCGGTAACTAGCTCTGTATATATCTTGGAGAGAGATTTTTTGGGGGTTGTGGGAAACAAAGTATAGTTTTCCAACCAAGTTGGATCTGACTTTCGAACCTCCACTGACGTCATCAACTTCTGACACGTAGATTTAAAATCTAGTATCTGTAGAGCGTTAGGCTGTGGTATGTGCAATTCTCTATGTAATTGTTCCAATGAAGGCAAGTCAGCTTTTTCGAAGAGTCTAGCTATTTTTATTGAATGAAGGTGTGACCACGTCTCCGGAACTCGAGTGCATTTCTTATTAACCAGACAAGGTAAAATGGAAAGAGGCATCAGCGTCGAGAACATACTATTCTGTAAGTGTAATGCCGAAGAGGCTTGACATACTCTAATCAGCCCCCTAGTCATGTCGCTCTGAACCAATGTTCTGGGTGGTAGTTGTGTCCCTACCCATAAATAAGAGATTAGACCATTACCCAGTAAGCACCTTTCTATGTCCACATGTGGAAGAGAAATATTGTTATTAGCTAGTTGTGTCCATCTCCCTAATTGTATGGCTCTATGGTAGTTAGTGAGGTCAGGAATTGATAACCCTCCGGTATCTTTTTTCCTTATTAGTTGTGTATATGCGAGTCTAGGACGTTTTTTATTCCACAAGAACTGCATGAGCAATCTTCTAAATCTAGAAAAATAAAATGTTGGTATATCAATGGGCAAGGACTGTAAGATGTAGAGAATTTGAGGTAGGACAAATTCTGTAAGGAGGTTTTTACGGCCTAACATCGACATAAATGGGACTTTAAGTTTCGTTAAGAACTCTTATTTTATAGTATATCGGGTTATAATTTCTATCAAACAGCATCTTTGGATCTGCTGTAATTTTTAAACCTAAATATTTTAGTTCAGACTTCGGCCACTTAAAGGGGGATTGAGTACTGACAGCTAGGAACGTACCTTAAGGAAGGGTAACATTAAGCGCCTCCGACTTGTCATAGTTGATCTTAAAATTAGATACCCGGCCAAAATCCTCAAAGAGCTGTAAAATTTGTGGGAGAGCTTCTAAGGGGTTGGTTATATATATATTAACAAGTCGTCAGCGAAAGCTGCAGTTTTATGTTCAAAATTTCCCACCTTAAGGCCTTTAATGGTGGGGGTTTGTCGTATCTTTAATAGCAATGTTTCCATTGCAAGTATAAACAAGGTAGGAGATAAGGGACATCCCTGATGAGTTCCGTTCCTGATAGGAAAATAATCTGAAAAGGTGCCATTCACTTGGATTCTTGCTGTGGGTACCGTGTATAAGGAAAAAATTGCATCTATGAATTGTTGCGGGAAACCAAATTTATTAAGAACAGCTTTTAAAAAAGGCCAATCAATGCGATCAAAGGCTTTTTCTGCATCTGTGCCAAGCAGCATCAGAGGTATCTTATGTTGTTTTGCAAAAAATAGAGCATGAATGGTTCTTGTGGTATTAAACTTGCCCTCCCTTCCCGGTACAAATCCCACTTGTTCTACTCCTATCAATTTGGCGAGAAAGGAGCTAATTCTTGTCGCTAATATTTTTGCCCACCATTTTAAGTCCACATTTAATAAAGAAATAGGTCTGTAATTACTACACCTTTCCAGATCCCTCCCTTCTTTAGGAATTATCGTGATGTTTGCAGCCAATGTTTGGGCCGGGAAGAATGAACCTTTCAAAATATCGTTACAGACGGATAAAAAGTAAGGTAACAAGGTTTGCTTAAACTTTTTAAAATAAATGATAGGGAGTCCATCAGGTCCAGGACTTTTCCCATTTGGAATAGACATCAAGGTTTTTTCTATCTCCGTTAAAGTGAACGGGGCTACCAAAGAGGATTGTTCCTCTTCTGTCAGAGAGGGAGCCTCAATGGATTTGAAATAATTTTTTACAATATCGACATGTGAAACCTCATTAGTTTGATCAGAATTTGTTTGAAGGTTGTACAGCTCCGAATAATATTTCCGGAATTCTTGCGCTATTTGGGCGGTCTTCGTAAGTTTCCTATCTAATTTGTCTTTAATAGATGATATAAATGTTTTGCCCCTTTGCTGTTTAATAAGGTTCGACATCATCTTGTTCCCTTTATCCCCATGAGCATATGATTTATATTTAAGTAATTGAAGGGATTTAGCTGCACGTACATTCAGGACATTTTTCAGTTTCTGTCTGAGATTCTGGAGTTCTATCTGGTTTGTTTGCAATTGCGATCTTTTGTGTACAGTTTCTAGGGAGGAGATTTGGTTCAACACATCATTTATAAGTTGTGACCTCTGTTTCTTTACACGCGAACCCAAAGCTATAAGTTCACCCCTCACAAATGCCTTATGTGTCTCCCAGAGTATGGGTCTTGAGATGAGAGGGTCATCATTGAATGTAAAAAATTCCTTCAATTTACACTCTATTGAGGCTACATCTTTAGAATTTTCTAGTAGCGTATCGTTAAGTCTCCAGTTCCACCCTCTGGCAGGTAGATCTTTTAAAGTTAGTTTAACAGAGACTGGAGCATGATCCGAAATGGTGATGTTCCCGATTGAGGAGGAACAAACTTGGGGCAAATACTGTTTAGATAGGAATAGGTAATCTAGGCGATGATACGAATCATGTGGGTTAGAATAGAAGGAATAATCCCTCATAGATGGGTGATGAAGTCTCCATACATCTATCAACTGGAGTTTGGTTAACATAGCTTTAAGACGTCTAAGGTTCTTATGGGCAATAGGGGATGTTTTTGAAGAAGAATCCATAATCGGGTCTAAAGTCAGGTTGAAATCTCCTCCCACTATTACTAAACCCTCAAAGAAAGGCTGCAACCATCGTAATACTTTCATCAACCACTGCGCCTGTCTCACATTCGGCGCATAGAGGTTCACCAGTGTAACTTTCTTACTTGAGATAGTACCTTTAAGAAAGATATATCTACCTAATGGGTCAACTTGTGAGGTTTCAAGAGTAAAGGGTATAGTATTTCGTATGGCAATTGAGACGCCTCTGGATGCTGCACGATAAGTGCAGTGGTACCATTTATCATAAGGCTTAGTGTGAAGTGATGGAATCTTATTAGTTTTAAAATGCGTCTCCTGTAAGAAGACCAAGTCGGCATCTTCCCTTCTCATTAAGTTAAACACCTGACTTCTTTTTTGCGGGATATTCAGCCCTTTAACATTAAATGTTACAACTTTGCATGAAGCCATCTATCAACCTTGCTATGAGACAGACGCAATGTTGTCCAAGCACGATCACAGTACAAACTTAACACATTATATACATATATATTTTTATGCACATCTCCTATGCCCAGCAAGCTGTATATAAATGAGCTTACAAGTGTATCAAGACATAGAATTAACCACAATCTGATGGCCATATAGAGGCAATCAACCCCTGTGGCCCACACTGATGTTCCCCTACGAGAACCAGAGTAGAGCAAGGAAAGAGGGGGGGGGAAAGCATAGCGCCATTAGAAAAGGAATCTCCCTCCAGAAACTATATCATCGAAAGTAACATACGGGCAGTTATTAGTAACATCTCCCCTGTCGTTGCTAGAATGAATATAAGCCAGCTGTATAAATTACAGAAAGCAGCAATTTTTACATATTCTCATCTACTTATATGCACGGCAAACAATTTAACTTTTCAAAGTAAAATTACGTGGGTGAGTGAGGCATAATTAAAACAGATACATATCACTCACGCAATCCTCCAATTTCACCGCAATCTGTAAGAATGAGAAAATAATAAAAAGTCCTTCCATCCAGGTCAGGTATCTCGGGGCCTTAAGTCGGTCGCTTGGTAATTCTTATTTCTCGGAGACTTCAATCTAGGAGCTCTCTGCCACTCCGCCTGTTAAGGTAACAACGGGAAATCTGGATCCAATTGTGCAGGTAGCCAGGACGGAATCTCCATGGGTTGTATTTCCGTCTTCTCCCAAAACTTCGGTAAGTCTTCTGGAGAACGGACAGTAATTTGTCGTCCATCTTTTATGGTCGCCAGTCCAAACGGGTATAACCATCGCACAGGTAGTTTCTTACCCCGCAATTTTTCTGTGATGGGCTTCAAAATTCTCCTTTTTGCAAGGTACTAGGAGCTAGGTCTTGAAAAAATAATAATTTTGAATCTTCAAATTGAAAGTCCCCTTTATCTCTCGCCGCTTTCAGCAAGCATGAAGTATCGACGAAACTCAGCAATCCGCAAATGACATCTCTCGGTGGTTCATGCAGTGCAGGTTTTGGTCTAAGAGCTCTATGTACCCGCTCTATCACCATCTTGTCAGCTCTCCCTTGGCCCACTAGCTCCACAAAAATTTGATTCGTCACCTGCTGCAACGCTTCTCCTGATGTCAGTTCGGAGAGGCCTCTAATTCTTATGTTCCGTCTCCGGCTACGATTCTCCTGGTCTTCTATCATCAAGTGAGTATTATTGATGTGGAGTTGATGTGAAGCAAGCGTGGTATTAACCGCGACACTATGCTTCAAGATGGAGGACTGAGCTTCTTCCAGCGCATCCACTCTATATCCAATTTGCCTAATATCGCTTTTTATATCTGCCAACTCCTGCATTATTGGTGAGACCGCCTGTGTCAGAACTTTCTTGAAATACGATCGAGACAGCGTGTCTCTGCTCCTTGCCGTATCCGAGTATGCTGCTGAGCTTTCTTCATCGGAGTTGTCATCTCCGGCGTCGTCTATTTGGCGCTCCAGCACCATTTTAGACGGGGATGAAAGCTTTTTCTTCAAAAATTTATCCATTTTTTTCTGTATTTTCCCCTGTTTTGCGGGACCAGGAGAGTCCTTATATTTATCTTTAGATGTTCTCACCATTCTGTCGCTAATTTCTGCTTAGAAGCTGTCGTTTCTGGAGGTGAAGTGAGGAGCTCCCGAGTTAAGCGTCCATCACGATGCGCGGTAACTCTGCCCCCCAAAACGTCTGGTTTTTAATGCAATATCTACATAGATGTATAGAGCCCCATTTCCAGCAACCATCACTCCAGTGTTCTAATGGTACATTGTGTTTGCTAACTGTGTTAGAAGGCTAATGGATGATTAGAAAACACTTGAAAACCTTTGTGCAATTATGTTAGCACTGCTGTAAACAGTTTTGCTGTTTTGAGGAGCTATAAAACTGACCTTCCTCTGAGCTAGTTGAGAATCTTGAGCATTACATTTGTGGGTTCGATTAAACTCTCAAAATGGCTAGAAAAAGAGAGCTTTCATGTGAAACTCTTGTCTTGTTCTTAGAAATGAAGGCTATTCCATGCGAGAAATTGCCAAGAAACTGAAGATTTCCTACAACGGTGTGTACTACTCCCTTCAGAGGACAGCACAAACAGGCTCTAACCAAAGTAGAAAGAGAAGTGGGAGGCCCCGCTGCACAACTGAGCAACAAGACAAGTACATTAGAGTCTCTAGTTTGAGAAATAGACGCCTCACAGGTCCTCAACTGGCAGCTTCATTAAATAGTACCCGCAAAACTCCAGTGTCAACGTCTACAGTGAAGAGGCGACTCCGGGATGCTGGCCTTCAGGGCAGAGTGGCAAAGAAAAAGCCATATCTGAGACTGGCTAATAAAAAGAAAAGATTAATATGGGCAAAAGCACACAGACATTGGACAGAGGAAGATTGGAAAAAAGTGTTATGGACAGACGAATCGAAGTTTGAGGTGTTTGGATCACACAGAAGAACATTTGTGAGACGCAGAAGAACTGAAAAGATGCTGGAAGAGTGCCTGATGCCATCTGTCAAGCATGGTGGAGGTAATGTGATGGTCTGTGGTTGCTTTGGTGCTGGTAAAGTGGGAGATTTGTACAAGGTAAAAGGGATTTTGAATAAGGATTTTGCAACGCCATGCCATACCCTGTGGACAGCGCTTGATTGGAGCCAATTTCATCCTACAACAGGACAATGACTCAAAGCACACCTCCAAATTATGCAAGAACTATTTAGGGAAGAAGCAGGCAGCTGGTATTCTATCTGTAATGGAGTGGCCAGCACAGTCACCAGATCTCAACCCCATAGAGCTGTCGTGGGAGCAGCTTGACCGTATGGTATGCAAGAAGTGCCCATCAAGTTAATCCAACTTGTGGGAGGGGCTTCTGGAAGCATGGGGTGAAATTTCTCCCGATTACCTCAGCAAATTAACAGCTAGAATGCCAAAGGTCTGCAATGCTGTAATTGCTGCAAATGGAGCATTCTTTGACGAAAGCAAAGTTTGAAGGAGAAAATTATTATTTTAAATAAAAATCATTATTTCTAACCTTGTCAATGTCTCGACTATATTTTCTAGTAATTTTGCAACTCATTTGATAAATATAAGTGTGAGTTTTCATGGAAAACACAAAATTGTCTGGTTGACCCCAAACTTTTGAACGGTAGTGTATATATAGATATATATATATATATATATATATATATATACAGTCCAGGCACAATTGAACACAGCACTCCAACACAGCTAAATATTAGGCCATGTGCACACTACGAGAGGATGAATCACTTCCCCAACTAATTTGAAGAAAAAAAACATAGGACAAGGGAATGGCACCAGGACTTCAATGAAGATGAAAAATGGTTGCTTTATTCACCTCACGTAAGCACCGCTTCGGTTCAACACAGAACCTTTCTCAAGCTTGAAAAGACGGCTCCAATACGTCGGCAAACATCTGCCCATTCATTTGAATGGGTTTGCCGACGTACTGTGCCGACAACCTGTAATTTTACGCGTCGCTGTCAAAAGACGGCGCATAAAATACGCGATCCTGCTCGTTTAACTCGTTCAATGCTGCGGTCAATAGCGACTACAGCATTTAAATAGTTAGAAATCTCATCGCGCCCCCCCACAACGCAATCGCGGGGGAGGGGGGGCGATGGTTGCTATGGCTGCCTGGGGGCCTAATGAAGACCCCCAGGTCCACCATCTTTGTGCACCTATTAAGCCCTGCCTCCGGCAGAATCACATTAATATTGCAGTATATCGTGCAAACGATCTAACGATCGCTGGTTGAAGTCCCCTAGGGGGACTAATAAAAAAAGTATAAATGATTATCCCACAAAAAATAAGCCCTCATACCACTTAATCGACGGAAAAATAGAAAAGTTATGGCTCTAGTAGTAAAATATAGAATAAACTATATATATTTGGTATCGCCATAATCGTATTGACCCACAGAATAAAGTTAACATGTTGTTTTAACTGCACAGTGAATTCCGTTAAAACTGCGTGCATAAAACATGCAGGAATTGCTGTTTTTTTTTCATTTTCTACCCCACAAATATTTTTTTTTCCCGTTTCCTAGTACATTATATGGCAAAATAAATGGTGCTCCGAAAAACAACAACTCGTCCTGCAAAAATCAAGCCCTCATAGTACTATATTGACAGAAAAATAAAGACGTTATGGCTTTTGGAAGGTGGGCAGGAAAAAACGAAAATGACAATCTGAAAAAGGGCTGCGGCGGGAAGGGGTTAAGGAAGCAGCCAGTTTTGGCCTTGCGGACACAGCCCCATTTTTGATGTCTGACATGTGTCACTTTATGTAAGAATAACTTTGGAATGCATTTACTTATCCAGGTAATTATGAGATCGTTTTCTCGTGACACACTGTATTTTATGAAAGTGGTACATTTTGGTCAATACATTCTGTATTGATTTGTAATAAAAAACACCAAAATTTATTGCAAAGTTTTAAAAAAAATAGCCTTTTTCAAAATGTTAAATTCTCTGCTTGTAAGACACAGTCATATCACACAAATAAGTTTTGGCTAATATGTTTAGTAGCAATTTTTACATTTTACGAAAATTTCCAAATCAGAATTTTTTAGGGTTCAGTTCTGAAGTGGTTTTGAGGGTCCTATCTATTAGAAACTCCCATAAATCACCCGATTTTTAAAACAGCACCCCTCAAGGTATTCAAAACAAAATTTACTAAGTTTGTTAACTCTTTAGGCCTCATGCACACGACCGTAGCCATGTGCACGGCCATGATTTTCGGGTCGGCCGTGGTCGGAGTATCACCTGCAAGTCGCCCGCAAATTGTGGGCCATGCACATGGCCGCGGCCATTATTTGCTATGAGCCTGGACCGCAGAACACGGCCGTAGTAAGACTTGGGGGGGGGGCGCCAAACTGAATCTTTGCCCCGGGTGCTGGAGAACCTAGCTACGCCTCTGTTATAGAGTATATGTAAATGTATTTTCTAAACAAGGCAACACCTTTAAGCTGCACTTAAAGGGGTTTTCCCAATGAGCAAAAAAAAATTTGGTGGCAGACTATTCCTTCAAATGCATATTGAAGCTGATCATTCCTCATTTTCTCACTGTCTTTACTGAAACTGGTCTCGGTCAGCAAACTAGCTTAACTTGCTTTCATGGGGTAGTCCAGAAGCTGAGTCTGCGCCTTTATAGACTACAATTCCCATGATTTTTCAATCACTTCATCATGCTCTCTCCCTCCCACCCTCAGTCTAGCTAGCATTGTGAGGAGGATTTAAGCTCCTTTGATCCTTGCATGATCCTGTCGACGCGCAAAAAGAATTAAAGGAACTACTGAACTTCTGTGCGTGCATCGCTGGGAATAGAAATCACAGAAGCAAGGGAAATGGAAGTAAATTATAAAGTTCTGTATTTTTTATGTATTGTCAATTGAAATGTAATTTTGTGTGCCAGAAAATCCCTAACATGGACTTAATTTTCCTTTCTCTTTCTATTTTTTTTTAGTAAGAAATTACAGTAGATTCAAATATCTTGTTATATATCATATTTTTTCTGAATATAGGACGCACTGGACCATAAGATGCACCCATAATTTGTAGCATAAAAGAGGAGAAAAAAAATTTGTTTTTAACTGTACATTTCATGGGTAATATTCAGACAATAGGGTATAGATACAGTACCACAGTGCCCCAGTGCAATGACAGTCACAGTGCCCCAATACAATACCAGTCACAGTGCCTTAATATAATGTCAGCCACAGTGCCTCAATAAAATGCCAACCACAGTGCTTCAATGCCAGCCACAGTGCCCCAGTGCCCCAGTACAATATCCACCACAGAGATACAAGCTATTGGCAGCTATAGTGCGCTCACCCTCCCCTGAACTTACCAGATATCAGAGGCATGGAGAGGCAGAGGTTAATAGTGATGAATTTGATCTTGTTGCGGCTCTGTACATGGGAGGGGGCGTGGCTAGAAGGTCCTTGCAGACCAGTATCTGCACAGATTTACTGTGCTGTGTGTACAAATCTTTGGATTTTTTTCTCACTGAACAGTCAGATTTGACAGAATTCTGTGTGTAAGATGTGACTGTTCAGAAAGCAGATAACCCAGGGACTTTTTTACACACAGCACATGACAATCTGCTGCCATAACAGTGCACTGCAAGGACATTTGAATCACAGAGCTTAGCCTCCTGCTTCTTCATACACTGGCAGCTGCCTGCATTCGGACTATTAGACGCAGCACAAGATTACAGCATAGTTTTTAGGACAATAATAGTCCAAAAAATACAGTAATTGTTGTTTCATAAAATGAAATACAACAGGGCTATGGCTACACAAAAAGTATTTTTTTAGAGTAAGATTTTTTTCTATAGAGTGATCTCAAATTTATTGAGCAATTTTTAAGAGATTTGTAGTTGATTTTCATATTACTCTTTGAAGAAAAAAAGTAGCTTCTACTCTGTTTAATAATTGAGAAATCCCATTAAACGGCAATAAAAAAATTTTTTGCAAAAAGTGCACGGACACAGATGACCATTCCAAACGGAAGCCACGATGCAAATTTGAACAGAGCCAAAAAGAGGTATTTTGGTAAGAATGTTTTATCACCTATTTACTAGATACTATACTTACCTAGGAGTCTGTGTTTCTTCCTCCAAGCCGGCCTCCTGGGATGACGCTTCATCCCATGTGACTGCCGCTGCAGCCAATCACAGGCTGCAGCGGTCTCCTTGGATAAAACGTCACCCCAGGAGGCCAGCCTGCTAGCAGGTCGGTTAATGCAGCAGTTTTCTGCAACGGACATTCCGGGTGAAAAACTGCACCACAGTTTGGTGCGCGTTTTCGCCCGGAATTCCCTGCGGCGCACAGGGCGCATACGCTTCGTGCTTTTACACAGCGTAACTGGCCCGTGTGAACACAGCCTTAGGATTTCACTCAATTTCTATAGAAATTAATTACATTATTTATGCTAAAAGCTAATCTTCATGGTCTAGACTGCAGTTCTAATTATGAATTAAAAAAATACTATAGTTTGACAAAATAAATTGAAGTATTTGTAGGCTAACAAGGAGATCTCCAGCAAAAAGTGCTCTGTATATTAGTCTAATCATAAATCCCCAAAATGTGTAGTTGGCTTGCCAAAAACTGCCTCCTCAGCTGATGAATACAGATTTAACGCGGCACTGCTACTTTTTTCCTTATTTTATTTTTATTGGTTTTATAAAAAGTCATGAAATGGAACATAAAAGTGTAATGTGCACTATTTAGGTTGTACTGCCACACATACTAATTGGCGTTTATGGTATGGTAATTGGAAAATCCCGCATATTTACTGCCCACCATCATTATTTCATGGTACAAAATATGTAGTAATGAATGCAGGAAAACCTGTTAAGAACATTTGTTGCCTGACTTGATAACCCAATGGTAGATTCCAGATCTAATATGTCTAGCTTGTTGTCAGCGCTGTTTAATGAAATGGGCTCCTTCATTGAATTAAAAATATTATTTAAAAGTAAATGTATGATATTTACCTTCATGACGACCTTGCATTATTTTTTAAGTGGAAGCAATAGATCATGCAGATGTTTTTGTGATTTTCATTGAATACATTGCTTTCTGAGCCAGGAATACAGCTAGACCATTTATCAATCTGTAACAGACAAACATTCAGTTTACACTGGCTAAAATGTGAAACTGCTGTCAAGAAATACGTCATTGACTGATATCCAACTGAGGACACAACTGGAAACAAAGATTACTCGTGGGATTTAAAAACAAAAAACAAAAAAAACAATGGTTATAGCTGTTATAGCATTGTCTTCCAAATAATATATATAACTTTATTTATTATGCTTTTTCAAGTTTGCCTTTCAGACCTGAGACCCCCTCAGTTTAACCCCTTTGGCCTTATGTACACAGCCCCTTTTTTCAAATCTGACGTCACTTTATGTGGTAATAACTTTGTTGTGATTTTACTTATCCAAGCGATTCTGAGATTGTTTTCTTGTGACACATTGCAGTTTATGTTAGTGGTAAAATGTGGTCGATACATTCTGTGTTTATTTGTGGGAAAACGCCAAAATTTTGAGAACATTTGCAAAAATTAGCTTTTTTTCTAAATTTAAATGTATCTGCTTATAAGACAGTTATACCCCACAAAATAGTAATTAGTTAATATTTATCATGTCTACTTTATGATGGCATCACTTTTTGAATGTCCTTTGATTTTTGTAGGATGTTACAAGGCATATAACTTTAGCAACAATTTCTCACATTTTCAAGAAATCAATTTTTTAGGGATCAGTTCAGTTGTAAAGTGGCTTTAAGGGTATGTTCACACGCAAACGTAAAATACGTCTGAAATTACGGAGCTGTTTTTCGCGGTGTCCATTACGGACGTAATTGGAGCTGTTTTTCAATGGAGTCAATGAAAAACAGCTCCAATTACGTCCCAAGAAGTGACATGCACTTCTTTGAGGCGGCCGTCTTTTGACAGCGGAGTGTAAAAAAAAAGGCTGTCTGCACAGAACACTGTAAGACCTATTGAATTCAATGTGCAGATGTTTGCCGACGGTTTGGAGCTGTTTTTTCAGCCGTAATTCCAGGCGAAAAACGCCTGAATTACGTCCGTAAATAGTGCGTGTGAACATAACCCTAAGGGGCCTATGTATTAGAAACCCCCCATAAATTATAATTTTAAAAACTGCACTCCTCAAACTATTCAAAACAGCATTTTAGAAAGTTTCATAAGCACTTAAAGAGGCTCTGTCACCAGATTTTGCAACCCCTATCTGCTATTGCAGCAGATAGGCGCTGCAATGTAGATTACAGCAACGTTTTTATTTTTAAAAAACGAGCATTTTTGGCCAAGTTATGACCATTTTTGTAGTTATGCAAATGAGGCTTGCAAAAGTCCAAGTGGGTGTGTTTAAAAGTAAAAGTCCAAGTGGGCGTGTATTATGTGCGTACATCGGGGCGTTTTTAATACTTTCACTAGCTGGGCGCTCTGAAGAGAAGTAACATCCTCTTCTCTTCAGAACGCCCAGCTTCTGACAGTGCAGATCTGTGACGTCACTCACAGGTCCTGCATCATGACGGCCACATCGGCACCAGAGGCTACAGTTGATTCTGCAGCAGCATCAGCGTTTGCAGGTAAGATCGACTTACGCACATAATACACGCCCACTTGGACTTTTACTTTTAAACACACCCACTTGGACTTTTGCAAGCCTCATTTGCATAACTACAAAAATGGTCATAACTTGGCCAAAAATGCTCGTTTTTTAAAAATAAAAACGTTACTGTAATCTACATTGCAGCGCCTATCTGCTGCAATAGCAGATAGGGGTTGCAAAATCTGGTGACAGAGCCTCTTTAAGAGCTATACAGGATTTAAAGCAGAGTGGAGTTGAAATTTACAAATTTCATTTTTTTTCTCAGAAATTCATTTTTTATTATTTTTTTTCTGTTACATAGAAGGTTTTACCAGAGAAACACAACTTAATATATATTGCCAAGATTCTGCAGTTTTTAGAAATATCCCAAATGTGGCCCTAGTATGCTACTGGACTCAAACACAGGTATCTAGTGGACTTTGGGGAACTGGAAAACACCTGTTCCCTTAGGCTTGCTATGACAACCTGTCAAGCTTCTGTGCGGTTCTTCTTTTACCTTGAACCTATCTCTCTTCTCTTTCCTTCTGCCAATCAGCTGTGGGGGTTTATTTATACCCGCCTTTTCCCACCTGTCTTTGCTTGTGAAGGGTTCCATTGTTCTTGATGGAACCAATAGCGCAGTCGACTGCGCTATTGATTCCATCAAAGCGACGGAACCCTGTCGCAACGGTGACAGACGGAAACCATTAGCTAGGTTTCTGTCAACATTGAGTTCAATCGTGAGGGAAACGAAACCTGAGGTTTCCGTTTCCGCTGAGGGGCTAACCCGACGGAAACCCCTGACGGAACCCCTCAACAGAACATAGACGGTGATGTGAACACAGCCTTAGCCATCTTTATCTTGACTGTAATAACTTGTTGCAGATAACTTTGTGATATCACACAAAAGCCATTGAAAAGTTAAAGTTTTTTGACACTATGTATTTAATGCGTTAAAACTCAAGGTAAAGATAGCTACATCTTGTATTTTCAATATGCCACTCTAGTTTGGGAGATAATTTGCCTATCTCGCCATGACCATTGCTCTTTGCTATTCTTTTGGCAACTATAGGTTAGGGTTTCCAAAGATTGCTTGACTTTCCTTGATTTGTCTCTTTTGAAATAAGATAAATGAGAAACTCAAAACTCTGTCCGTATGAATATGCAAGCCAGCTCTCATATAAGTCTGCATTCACACATCGCCTATTTGTTGCAGGTTTTGGTGCAGATTTTTGAGACAGTCAGAAGGGTTTCAAAAGGAATGGGAAATATAAAGGAAAAATGTATACTTCTCTTTTTTCCTGGATGCATTTTTCGCTTAAAAAAATCTGCAAGTAATACACAATGTGTGAATGCAGCCTCAAGCATCAGGGCCTATCACTCTAAGGCTGGGTTCACACGAGCACATTAACGTCCGTAATGGACGGACGTATTTCGGGCGGTAGTCCCGGACCAAACTCAGTGCAGGGAGCCGGGCTCCTAGCATCATAGTTATGTACGATGCTAGGAGTCCCTGCCTCTCTGCAGGACAACTGTCCCGTACTGTAATCATGTTTTCAGTATGGGACAGTAGTTCGACGGAGAGGCAGGGACTCCTAGCGTCGTACATAACTAAGATGCTAGAAGCCCAGCTCCCTGCACTGAGTTCGGTCCGGGACTTCCGGCCGAAATACGTCCGTCCATTACGGACGTTAATGTGCTCGTGTGAACCCAGCCTAAGGGTATGTTCACACGACAGCGTCCGTAACGGCTGAAATTACGGGGATGTTTTCAGGAGAAAACATCCCCGTAATTTCAGCCGTAATGGCATGTGCAGGCGCTTGAACGCCACGTCCATTACGGACGAAATTGGCGCTGCTTTTCATTGGAGTCAATGAATAACGGCTCCAATTACGCCCCAAGAAGTGACAGGTCACTTCTTTGACGCGGGCGTCTATTTACGCACCGTCATTTGACAGCGGCGCGTAAATATACGCCTCGTGTGAACAGACAAACGTCAGCCCATTGCTTTCAATGGGCAGATGTTTGTCAACGCATTCAAGCCGTAATTTTGTACGTAATTCGGGGGTTAATACGCCCGATTTACGTCCGTAATTAGTGTGTGTGAACATACCCTAAGGCTGGATTCACACGAGCGTGTAGCTTTTGTGCGCGTAAGAAACGCGACGTTTTGCGTGCGTTGTAGTTGCGTGTGGCATGCGTTATGGCTGCGTTTCTGCGTTTTTTACGCGCGTATGGCATGCGTTTTTTACGCGCGTTAAAAAAACGGAGGATGGAGTAATGGAGAGGGCAGCCTACAAAAAGGCACCCTTCTCAAACACCTGCTTGATGTGAGCACATGTTCTCATCCTTTTTGCACCTTGCAAACTACTTTTGGTCGTTTACTGTGTTTCTTGGCTTGTTTGCGTCTAAAAAGCGAAATTATGCTGTTGACTCCGCTGGGCCGTGTGCTGATATCGTGTATGGTTTCTCGGAGATTTGGCGACCGCCGACCCATGCTTTATGAGGGAACCCGGAGAAGAGGGAGGATTTGGGTTCATCCTCTTGTGGCACAGCATACCTCCAAAGACCACTTTCAATACGCTCTATGATGACCTCCGCCGTCACCCAGATAAATTTAGGTTGTTTTGCCGCATGTCTGTGGCCACGTTTGATATTCTGCTGGATCTGATTCGTCCTGGAATCACCTACCAGGAGACAAACATGCGGCGCTGCATTTCCGCCGAGGAGCGACTCCTTGTGACGTTGAGGTATGTGTGTTTTATACAATTCCAGCTTACAGGATGTCCTACATAAAGTGTCTTTTTGTTTGTGTGTTTGTTTCTCGCTCATGTAGATTTCTTGCTACAGGAAATAGCTACCATTCCTTACATTTCGAAATCCTTCTGGGAGTGAGCACAATTTCTGGCTTTGTGACAGGCACCTGTGTTGTGCTGTGGCAGAGATTAAAGCCCACAGTGATGTCTCAGCCCACGACAGAGCACTGGCTTACTATTTCTGAAGATTTTCTGGCCACCACCCAATTTCCTAATTGTATTGGTGCCCTAGACAGGAAGCACATTCGTGTGAAGAAGCCCCCCCACTCTGGCTCAAGATACTATAATTACAAACAGTATTTTTCAATAGTCTTGTTGGCCTTGGCCGGCAGTAATTATTGTTTTACCATTGTACACATTGGGTCATATGGAAGCTCTGCTGATGCCCGCATATTTCGCTCATCCCGAATGGGCCATCGTCTTATGGGCAATCAACTTTCTGTGCCAGTACCGAGCATCCTGCCTGGCTCGCGAGGACCAACAGTCCCATATGTCATCGTTGCAGATAAGGGTTTTGGCCTCACAAGCCAAGTAATGCGTCCATTTGCAAGAAGGGGCTTGGATGACCGTCGAAGCATCTTCAATTACCGGTTAAGCCGAGCTCGTAGATGTGTTGAATGTGCATTTGGCATTATGACAACCAAATGGCGGGTGTTTCTCACAACTATGCAACTGACGTCGCAAAATGTGACCCGTGTCATACAAGCGTCTGTCGTTCTTCATAATGTTTGCCGCATACATGACGCAGGTTTTGATGCTCAATATATTAGAAGAAATGCTACCACATCAACCATTCCGGCCCAAATTCCACTTGGAAGGGCACAAACATCTGGTATCTGAGTGCGCAACATATTTGCAGAATATTTTGACAGCCCCGATGGAGCACTGCCATGGCAGGATGATTCTCTGTGAAGGGTGGCTTCGTGGAGATTAGTGCCACAATGTATCATTTGTCAGGGAAAAGTTAGTAATTTAAGGTGGGGAGTTTAGTATTAGGGACTCGCAAGGCATGAGGACCCTTGACGTGAGTTGCGAGCTTATATCTTTTGTGGTTTCGCCGTATTGTTTTGCTGGACAAAAAGTTATTGTGTGTGAAGCACATTGGCATATCCAATGTTCCCAAATACAAACACAAATCTCCTTCGAGCAGGCTTTATCATAGCACTGCAAGGCGCCAGAGAATACTTTTTTGAGTTGAGCAAAACCGCTAAAGATACACTAATACCTCAATTATGGCATGAAACCATCTTGGGCCCTGACCTGAATGTTCCAACGTTACCTAAAGGACCTATTATTGAACGTTTGTTACACCACATAGATGTAGGCAAACACACACACTTTTTTTGCTAAACAAAACCACACTTTATTGTGTAATGTGCGAAGTAAACATTATATATAATGGAGCTCAAAATAATAACACATAAACGCACCAACATGATGCACAATACATTTCCGAGCTTTTGCCCAAAAAAACAACTAAAGCCTATTCTGCCGACACAGCACTACAACTCCTGATATCGGCGGGATGGGGAACTATAGCTGCCTATTTCAGCACCACTATGCTGTCCATGGGCCTGCAGAGGACGTTCCTCAACAGCATAGTGGTGCTAATGCAGAGTGTGGTACCCTGCAGGTGGGCCGTGGCCAAAGGTTTCCAGGGGTCTGCTGTATGGTGGTAAAGGCCGGTCCCACACCGGCACATGACCTGGTGACATTCTGGTCGCCATTGAGCGCTGGTACTGTTGGCGTGGCAAGGGGGTGGCAGGCTGGGAAGGGCCACGTGCAGTGTAGGGCACCGATGGCTCAGGCAATCCACGCCAATGCTCAATTGCCTGGAAGCACTGGCGTGGATTGTTAGGAGGTGTGGCAGAGTCTATTAGGCCGAGGATGGAGCCTTGGACGCGCGCCATCTGGTGCTCTGGTACTCGCCTGAGTAGCGGCGCAAGGCTGCGGCAAAAGGCGTCACAGGCGTCCTCCTCGGTGCAGCGGCGCAGGTACTCCAGTACTCTGGAGTCCACGTGGGCACCTGCCGAACCAACGTGGGTGTGCCTGCGCCTGGCTGGTGGCGTCCTTGGATTTGCTCCGTCCCATGGCAGCAGGGGTTGGCTGATCGCCTGTGTGGCTGGTTGTGGTGCAGTCGCCTCTGGTGTTAAGGGCAGCACGGGATGGTGTTCTTGGGCCGCCTGCGACTCTTCATGCCCAACCTCCTCTTCGGTGTCGAGGAGATTGTCACTGCATCTGTCAGAAACATTTTCCGTTATTCCTTACATTGCCACAAGGGACAAACAACCTGTTTTGGTTGAATGACATGTGAACACACACATTTCTTCAAGGTAGGTACAGTCAGTACTTACGGGCGGATCTCCATAATGTCCTTGAGGAACATCAACTGCTGTGTGTATATGTATTTGCGCTTCTTTGTGGCTCCGTCCCCACTTCGCCCTCTGGCGTCATATTCCCACCAGAATTGATCCCGACTGCTCCTCCAGCGGGTTTTGACATCATCAACTGTACATAGGAACAACAAAAAAAAATGGCCATGTCGGCACTTGTTCGAAACGTTGGCATTCCATACACACCACGATACATTATACACCAGCTCAATGATGCTGTGACACACCCGCTACCTTGCACACTTGGAACATGTTATCACAAGGATACACTACAGCATATGTGTTTGACATGGCATATATAAAGCAATGTACTTACCAATGCTCTTTCGGTCTCGTGTGCTGCCTTTAGCCCACTCCTGGCCGAAATAGGGTCTGTGCGACCTCATCCCAGGCAACCTCCTTGCCCGTGCACTTGTGGTTGGCCTCTGCCCGCGTGTCCCACAACTGTGGCCTCTCCTGGACCAGGCAGATCAGCTTCTCCACATCACACGCACGAGGCATTGCACTTCCTGGTTTGTGCTTGTTTGGACAAGTTTTCTCAACTCATTTACATAGACTTAACAAGTCTTGCGTGAAAAACGCTGTGCGTACGGAAGTGCTTTCGTGTGGCATGTGTGGTTTTCACGCACCCATTGACTTCAATGGATGCGTGATGCGTGAAAAACACCCAAAGAACGGACATGTAGTGACTTTTTCGCTATGGACCAACGCTGCGTAAAAATCACGCACATGTCTGCACGGCCCCATAGACTAATATAGGTCCGTGCGACGCGCGTGAAAATCACGCGCATTGCACGGACGTATATCCCGTTCCTCTGAATAAGCCCTAAGGGTTTGTTCACACGCTAGACTAAAAACGTCTGAAAATACGTAGCTGTTTTCAAGGGAAAACAGCTCCTGATTTTCAGACGTTTTTTAAGCCGCTCGTGATTTTCGCTGCGTTTTTCGCTGTGTTTTCTTACGGCCATTATTGGAGCTGTTTTTGGAGTCTATGAAAAACGGCTCCAAAAGTGCCCCAAGAAGTGACCTTTAATTCTTTTTCGCATCCGTTTTTTTAAGCCCGTTTTTCGGGCGGATGTTTGGAGGCATTCTGATTCTGAAAATAGGCTGTGTGAACATACCCTTAGGTGTGTCCAGTAAGAAAGGCCAGTCTGATTGGATGGTGCATCATAAGACATGTCACACACTACCACCAATCAGTAAATCGAAGGTGGAGCAGCCCGTCTGGCCAAGTTACAAGGAAAACCTAATTGCTCATCTCCTAAGACGGGTAAATAAAGGAATTAAGGGCTGGAGCTTAAATAAAGAAGTCATTTTAGTCTCGACTTTTCAATGAGATAACAAGGGGAAACTTTATTAGAACCAAAAAGCCAAAGAGCCACAAGAATAATGAGAAGATATAAATAGTTTATTGGGACATACAACACAAGAATTGCAATTTAAAATACAAGGAGATCTAAAAGGAACAGTGTGGGATATGGCACCAGTAAATGGAAGGTGTCCTACAGTCATGTTCTACCCTAGCATGGTTTTACATGGCAAATGCACATAGTTATATCAAAGGAATAAAAAGCATATATAAAACAGTCCATCAAGATTACACTGAATGTAGTAGTATACAGGCACATTTGGTGCATCATATAATAAGTATAAGACAAGTGCCCGGGGTCATAGGGTTCTAAATCCTATGCTGCCCAGATGAAAAATGAGTGCAAAACGAGACCGTCATAAGAAGATACAACCAGCCAAGAGAAAGAAATTAAGTAGAAGTTTAAAGATACACGTAGGTCCACAAGGGATCCACTACGAATATAACTGGTTTATAAGGTAGGCTTACCCATTAGAATGAAGGTATGTGTTCCCAGACTGCAGCCTGCAGTGATAGCGCCCCGACGCGCGTTTCGCCAAACTGGCTTCCTCAGGGGATAATGTATAAATGAGATAACAAGGCACAGAGGGGTTAAGAATATTCAGATCATTCATAAAACAACCTATGTGGGCAATCAATCTGATGTGATATTATTCACTGGATTTCCAAAGTATTTCAGGGATGAGCGATCACTCTAATGTCAACTTGTCGAGCTTGTTTTTTTGCAGTGTAAATGGTCACCATCCAACCTTTCGTATAGAACTTTACTGCTAGTTTGACTGAATTTGCATTAGAAAATATCTTCGTCTTCATGCGTAGGATAATTTTAATGTGAATGTCTATCTTATGGTTGCAACATTTTTGTACATCAGGGATTGTTCTTTGGTGGTTTAGGAAAATAGTGACTTTCAAAGAGGTCTTTAGGGACTGATGTGAATGAATTCAGGTGATAAACAATGCTCTAAAAAAAATGAAAAACTTCTAAATTAAATGAATGATGCTAAAAAGTGAGATGTATGCTTAAAATTTCAATGAAAGTTTCTTAGTGGGCATATCTATATACCCAATCATTGCAGTATACTTTTTTTTTCTATTACTTTTATTTAGCAGATTTTATTTGTCTCACATCCATTTTTGGTCATAAACTTCAGTGAACATTCTATTACTATTGGGTTCATTAAATACTGGCAGCATTTTTTCAGTTAAAAAGTTGTACTGTAACCAGTACTGAAATATGAATAATAAGTACAGCATCCAAGCAGTTACTTTGGCAACTCAATTTTTTAAGATTAGACCTGTTTAAAACTGTGAAAATTAGAGATAAGATCCTGCCAAGTATTCTTGTAATGAAGCAAATATGAAACACAGATAATTTCCTTTTGAGCTTTTTGATCCTTTTAAGCAGTGAACTCTGTGTCCTTACATAATATTAATACCGCATGATTGCTAAGGTGATACATAATATTTTGATGTTGAACTTTCTTATTGGCATACTATTTTCATACTTAAACATGCTGAGACGCTTGTCAAACTTTGTTCTCACTTAGACAGCACTTTCATCCTAGGTTATAACTGAATCTATTTTCACTAAAGTGACATTAGTGAAAATTCGGAATGATATTTAAGTAGAAGCTATCTACTTTCCATCAATTTCTTTTTTTTAATCATTGGGGGCAAATAGAGGCATAGAAATATGTTCAATTGTTTTGCTGCCATTCAAAACAACATTCAAATGTGTAGAAAACAATACAAACAGCTTTAAAGAGGATTTACCATTAACCACACTTTTCCATTTCCCTCAGGGTAGGTGATAAATGTTAGATTGCTGGGAATCCCAACTATTACTAGTATGGGGTCCCAAGAAATTGCCCAAATAATTGTGCCATACACAAGTAATGAAAGGTAAGTATAAAAAAGAAGAGAGGGATGTGGAGTGTTATTTGAATAGCAACAGAACAGTTCAATCCACAATAGAACATTGAACTGAATTTTATGAATTCTAGGTGAGTTTTTATGAGTAAAAATAGCTTGAGACATTGGCGTAACTATAGGGGTCGCAATTGCGACCGGGCCGCGAAGCCAGGGGAGCCTGCGCCCCCCGCACCACATCAATGAAGTTACTATAGTTACTGGGGCCTATGTAATAAACTACATGGGTCCCCGTTACTATAGTGACTGACAGTAATTACACTCCTCCTTCCGGAGCGCAGCGACGGTTATGACGTCACAGCGCTGAGCTCAGCGCATGATGTCACAAAGCTATGCACTGCGCACAATATCCCGACCCTGGATGGAGTCAGGACCTCCGATGCGGCCAAAGAGGAGGGTAAGTTTAATACCACTGTCTGCTGGATTTGATTGGTCGGGGTCCGATGCCCGGGACCCCCACCAATCAACTGATTTGAAGGGGGTGCAGCGCTTGTACGAGTGTTACTTCCCCTTCATTCCGCTCACTTTCTCACACTGAATTGCCGACACGGACGTGTCAGCGATTCACAGTGTGAGCAATTGAGGAAAATGAAGGGGAAGCAGCGCTTGTACGAGCTCTGCACCCCCTTTAAAACAGATGATTGGCTGGGGTCCCGGGAGTCGGACCCTGACCCATCAGCTATTGATGGCCTATCCTGAGGATAGGCAATCAATGTTTAGGGACTGGACAACCCCTTTTAAGCCTACCATGTGGTAGGCTTAGATACAGGGCCCCAGCAGACAGTAATTTTATACTGTATAAGATTACTGTCTGCTGAATCCTGTATCTAAGCCTACCTTAGGCTTAGATACAGTGTCCAACAAACCATATCACACATGAACCTGGGGCCCTGTATCTAAGCATCTGTATCTGTATCTGGGGCCCTGTATCTACCATATGTGTTAGGCTGTGTTCACATCAGCGTTTCACTTCTGTTGAGGGGTTCTGTCGGAGGTTTCTGTCGGGTAACCCCTTAACGGAACGGGAAACTGAAACCTTTAGCAATGTTTCCATCACCATGGAGATCAATTGTGTGGGAAACGGAAGCTGAGGTTTCAGTTTGCCTTTCCGTTGAGGGGTTACCCGAAGGAAACCTCCGACAGAAGGGCAGCGGTGATGTAAACAGGCCCTTACTACACTAACCCCCATTATTACCCCGGTACCCACCGCCACCATGGGTGCCGGGAAAAGCCGGGTACGATCCAGTATCTGTGGCGGGCGATGGCATAGCACTGGGGTGGCCGCAGGCTGGTATTATTAGGCTCGGAAAGGCCAAAAACGGTGGCCCCTCCAACCCTGGTAATGCTAGGCTGCTGCTGCTGTGTTGTATCTGGCTGGTTATGAAAAATGGAGGGGACCCCACGTCATATTTTAAAAAAATAATAATAATTGGAGAGAACGATGTGGGGTTCCCGCATTTTTTTAACCATTCAGATACAACACAGCAGAAGCAGGCTAGCATTATCAGAGTTGGAAGGGTCATTGTTTTTGGGCTTTCCCAGCCTAATAATACAGTACCAGCCTGCGGCCGTGCCAGTGCCCAACCATCACTACAGATGGTCGGGTACTGGATTATATCCGGCTCTTCCCAGTACCCCTGGTGGCGGTGGGGACCGGGGTAATAATGAGGATTAGTGTTAGCCTCTTCATGACTAACATTAAGCCTCACCTTAGTAATGGACGTTGTCAATCAGCCAGCGGCCATTACTAAGGTGGTAGTAATAAAGTTTAGAAAAATATAAAGACATAGGAATAATATTTTATTGAAATAAAAATCACACACAATCCTCTTTATCCATTTGATGGAGAATAAAAAAATAAGCAGTCATTGAAGTAGTCCTCGAATCCGAAGTAGTCCAACAACCAAACTTGTAAAAAAAACACACAAAAATAATTAGTAACACATAAAAAAGCAAAACAATTATTATTCTTAGCTTTCCAGGGTCCAGCGGTGGAGCCGCAATGTCAGCGAGCTGGGCAATATATCTAATCTTATTATGTGTGATACAGTCTGCTCAGCCACTGTATCTAATCCAATCGTGTGATACTCTTCTGCTGAGCCACTGTATCTAATCCTATAATGAGTGATACTGTCTGCTGAGCTACTGTATCTAATCCCATCATGTGTGATACTGTCTGCTGGGCCTTATATCTAATCCTATCATGTGTGATACTGTCTGCTGGGCCTTAAATCTAATCCTATCATGTGTGATACTGTCTGCTGGGCCACTGTAGCTAATCCTATCATGTGTGATACCGTCTGCTGAGCCACTGTATCTAAACCTATCCATAGCTACAGGGTCATAGTGCTATAAATATGCGATCTCTTACATACACATATACATACACGCACACAAATGGGGGGGTATATATATTGGGGCTATTTCCCATTACGTTTCAAGACCTTAGTGATGCCCCTGGCTGCTAGTGCTGCATTGTTGGGTCAGTTAGGAGACCCATCGATGCAGCTGAAAGCTGCGGGCCGTCGGCCTTAAGAAGTTTCGGGGGGGGGCAAGAAGAACCTTTGCTTTGAGGCCCATGAGCCTTTAGCTGCACCCCTGGTTTGAGACCTCTCATTAAATCATCAGAATTAAGGTAAAAAAGTGGCTACATGTTTATCTAATAGAAAATGGCATTGAGGGTTATAAAAAACTTAGAATTAAATTATGTACGTTTGATCTGAGAAAGGTTCAATTTTATGGATATGTCTCTTTTTTCAACCTAATTTGTCCTAGGTGGATTACTACAATATTCAATACACAAATAAAAATGCCATGCAAAGCATAAATAATTGTGCCCTGGGGTAGATAAACAATACTGCCTCGCAGTACCCAAATTAAGTGCCATATGGTGACCAAATAATGTCACAGAGCTCCCAATGAACATAGCTATACATAACTTGTAACATGAAGTTCCTATGAAGTACTAAAATAATGGCACTAGACTAACATAATTGTCCCATACAGTGTGCACATAATTGTACTAGATTACCATGTTAATGTCTACATAAAAATCACACAAACGATCACTCGCCCATGCAGCCACTTACTCAATCAGGTGCTTCCAATGTCAGGTACTCACTTATCCACTTGGGCACTCTTATGCTGTGTATTTGGGTGTTGCATCTCAAATTCCAGAAGCAATGACACGATTCACATGCCACACACATTAAAACCACTTCTTTCCAGTGGAAGAGATGTAGTGACCTATACACCCTGTCATAGGTATAGAGAGTTTACAATCCCTAGTGCACTTATGTTTGCATACCATTTGCGAAGTATACATGGTGTAAAATAAACCCATTTTTAAGACTTAATTTTTTTATCTATCATTGAAATGATTAAATATCACTCTTGTTCTTGTATATTCTTTTTTCATTTAACTAGAACATTTTTAATATTTGCTACTTGCTAAAGTGTAAGTGGAGTAAAGCTATTGGCTCCAGTTTTTTCCTGATAAAAGTTTTTTGTTTATAGTACAGAGAAAGAATCCTAGTAATTTTGTATAGGTCAACAAGTTCTTACCATGGTCATAAAATAAAAGAACAAGTTGAGAAAATATCCACATATTAACAAGATTTTATTTAAGACATCCCACCACATTGTGGTGACATATTTTTCCTTAACACTGATCTTTAAAAACCAAGTTCAGAGAGGATAGACCCAAAATACTACTTCCCGAAAATTATAAAATGTCGAATAATATTAAATTATCGGTTAATGTTGCACTTATTTACGTACTACACATTTTTACTTGAAAACAGAGTTTAAAAAACCCATATATTCATAAATGTGACAGAAAACCCCCAAAAGATCACTACTGTCTATAAATAATTTAATAGCAAAATAGAAATTCCCCTTTATGTATGTTATGTTATGTTATTAGAGCGGAAATTATTTTTGAAGTTAGGATTTGGTGAAGTTTTGGCAAATTCAATTGTCTGGTTCGATTTGCCATGAAAATTGTATTTTAAAAAGGTGATAATACAGATGAATTTGGGAGTTTGTTTGCTCTATTGTTTCACATAGATCATCGGTCTGCAACTTGTGGATATCACGATGTGTTGTAAAACCACAACTCCCACCTCACCCTGACACCCAGCTGAAGGGCCTCAGGTTAGTGACCACTGATCTAGAGCCGTAGTTTTTTCATTGCTGGCATATCAAGCGGAGCGGTGGGTTACTTGGTTGATCCTCACCATTCCTGGCAGCTTAGTAACTACTCATGAGGTCCATAAAGCATTTAATAAGTGTGGTAAATTATACAGCACAGACCATAGATGTATGAATTTTTTCGAACTGGAAAAGCATCACCCCATATGCTTGGAATCTATAAGGGATGCACCATAATTATGCTAATTATGTATTTATTATGGAACTCCACCCGTGTCACAAATGAAAGAAAATGGAAAGCCATAAATAGAGTACCAAAATTACACAAACTATTTTTTAGTATGTTTTAAAGATAAAAAAAATCATCAAATGCAGCATGTGCACAAAATTTAATTTACATATTTTTGGGGTATTTGGCAGATTCTCTCTTCCCATGTCAACGATAAAAAAGAAACATGCAATGTTGTGTGTACAGAGCAGCAAAATTACAGTAATCTTTATATGGCACAGTATGTTCTGCCCATGGAAGAAAAAACACATGGAATTTAGCATGTACATAGCAGCAAAATGAAACATTTATTTTCTTCTTTTTTTTTATATGCTCAAAAGCTTCAACATAAATCACTTTGCCTCCATCACAAAAAGTTAATGTTGGATTTTTTTGGGAAACCCATAGGGAAGTCACAGTAACTCCATGATTTTACAGTGATGCTGTGTCTCTAGCCTAGTAGAATACATGGCAGCAATGCATCAGGCTAATGCTATGTTCAGACAGCGTTTTTTGCAGGCGGAATTTCTGCCTCAAAATTCCGTTTGGAAGTTTGAGGCAGATTTTCCTCTCCCTGCACGCCGATTTTCGTGGGTTTTTCGCAGCGTTTTTCAGCCCGCTGCAAAACACTCTTTCTCTGCCTCCCATTGAAGTCAATGGGAGGTCAGAGGCGTAAACGCCCGAACATAGGGCTCAGTGTGAACATAGCCTAACAGGTTTACAAATTGTTAGTGGTATATGGGAACAAAGAACACATTGAACATGGTTGGTCTCATATGTATTAAGTACCTAATAACACCCTTGATTTTTTTCACCTTTCATTAATTTTGATCTCAACCTTTTACCAACACAATGATGTTATGTTTTCTCCTTAGTTTCGTTATTTTAGACCTTAATTTCTCTTAGATTTATTAATAGCGACAAAGGTGAAAAAAAAAGGGTCAGTTTCACACATGTTGCAGCTCAAAAGAGAGTGTCAAGATTTCACTAATCTTTCGGAAGAGCAGATTCCAGAGATATTTCATGGGATGTTAATTGCTGCTGTAACAGGTAACAGAGGTAGTTTATAATGTAAACGTTATAGGCACTTTTGTGGCAGGTTCTGACAAGCAAAATGAATTGCATGAAACGCTTGTGAGGGATAATATATCTTTTATTTCAAAACAAAGTGGCAAGTGTTATTCACCCTCCTGCTATATCGTCCATGTGATCCATTTCACTGTCAGCTTCAAATTGAGCTATCCTCAGCTGGACTTCAAGGGCTCCGCTGAGTTTTGTCATTATTACATTAGATCCTGGGCTGGAATACAGTAAGCGGCGGTTGAGTGGCAATGTACAGTAGTTCTGTTCATTACGATTTTTGTTTCAAGTGGAAAGATAGAATTCTACACATGCATGGTGGGTCATTCAATGATTTTTTAGTTATTTATTGATTTATTTGCATACTTATTGTTCTTAGACCATACCTCACAGGCTGGCATCAGGTGAAGCGTACTGTTTACTAAAATTATTATTTATATGTTTTTTGTTTTTTTTTACATGTAAAGAAGGGGGCCTCAACCTGCAGCTTGTGAGCCACTTTCAGATGAGCCTCAGCACATGGTGTACAGTAAACGACTAGTAGATTATAGATATCCAAGCCCTTCAGTACATTAATATAAGTGGAAAATATTTTTATTCATTTAAAGGGAACCTGTCACCAGGAATTGGCCCATTAAAGCAGCAGCACAGTAATATAGTGTAGCCTCACTTGAATATAACGCTGTTTTCCTTTTTCTGATGAGTGGCTCTGTTACAGCGATAATAACTTTATTCTTCATATGCAAATTAGCTTTTTGGATCAACGAGGGCATCACTGTTGTTCCAAACTGCTCTACCTCCTATCCCCAGCCAACCCTCCCTCTCTTCCTTCTTTGATTGACAGGTCCAGAGAGTGTAGAAACCATGATCACGCCTGGCTCCGTATTCCTGAGTGCGCCTGCGCCTCGACTTCTGAATTGGCGCAATCGCAGTACAGCAGTGAAGTTTCACTGATCAAATCGGCTCTACTGCGCATGCGTTGATTTCGTCACACTACATCCAGGTTCTGTACAACACATGAGCCGATTAAGAAACCGAGGCACAGGTGATCCACTCCTATTCATTGTGTTTAGGTGTTCCATGTGTTTCAGCCAAACCCATTACAAACAGAGGCATTTACACAGCCATGTTATCTCCATAGACAAATATTGGTAGTGGTATGGGTCATACTAAAGAGCTCAGTGCATTTAAACGTGGCAGTGTCATAGGATACCACCTTTGCCACATGTCAGCTTGTGAAATGTATGATCTGCTGTATCTGCCTTAGTCAAATATGGTATTGTGCTATTATTTTAAAATAAAAGCGTCTAGGAGTAACAATAGCTCAGCCACGAAATGGTAGACCATGCAAACTCACAAAGCTCGCTGAGGTGCGTGGCAAGTAAAAAGGCCTATTTTCTATTGTATCACACGCTACAGATTTCCAAACAAGAACTGTGCATCAGGAGCTTCATTAAATGGGCTGCTATGGTCAAGCTGCTCACTATTCTAAGATCAGTATGTGTAATGTTAAGCAGGGGCCGTAGCTAGGGGGGGGCAGGCGGGGCACGTGCCCCAGGCGCAGCTCAGAGGGGGGCGCCAGCGCCACCTCCTCCTGCACTATAATTGTACCTGTGTCGCAAGGACACAGGTACAATTAGAAGCAATGAATGACCGGGCACGTTCCGTGCCCGGCCATTCAGCGCCTTTCCACGAATGAAGCAACTGGTACCTTTTGTACCAGTGACGCTTCCGTCGATGAAAGACGCTGATTGACAGGGAAAATCATCCTGCCCAGCCAATCAGCGCCTTTCATAGACGCTGTGTTCAACCCCCTGGAGACCTGCGCAGAAGAGAGCTGGTCTCCATGGCTGCCGGACGGCGTGGGAGCGGGAATAAGGTGAGTTTAAATAGTTTTGTTTTTTTTAAAAATTGTAATAGAAGTGTGGCTGTATCTGCGGAGGGGACTTTGTCTACACGGGGGGCCTTTATCTACGGGGGGTGTCTATCTACAGGGGTGGGCTATATCTACAGTGGGGGCCTTTATCTACGGGGGGTCTATCTACAGGGGGACTATATCTACAGGGGGACTATATCTACAGGGGGGCTATATCTACAGGGGGTGGGCTATATACAGGGGGACTATATCTACAGGGGGGCTATATCTACAGGGGGTGGGCTATATACAGGGGGACTATATCTACAGGTGGGCTATATCTACAGGGGGTGGGCTATATCTACAGGGGGCTATATCTACAGGGGTGGGCTATATACAGGGGGACTATATCTACAGGGGGGCTATATATACAGGGCTGGGCTATATCTACAGGGCTGGGCTATATCTACAGGGTGGCTATATCTACAGGGGGGCTATATCTACAGGGGGTGGGCTATATCTACTGGGGGTGGGCTATATCTACAGGGGGGCTATATCTACAGGGGGTGGGCTATATACAGGGGGACTATATCTACAGGGGGGCTATATACTGGGGTGGGCTATCTATGGAACACCATATACAAGGGTGGGCTATAGCTACAGGGGGGGCTATATAGTATATAGCCCCCTGTAGATATAGCCCACCCCTGTATATGGTGCTCCATAGATAGCCCACCCCAGTATATAGCCCCCCTGTAGATATAGCCCCCCTGTAGATATAGCCCACCCCTGTAGATATAGCCCACCCCTGTAGATATAGCCCACCCCCTGTAGATATAGCACACCCTTGTAGATATAGCCCACCCCTGTAGATATAGTCGCCCTGTGTGTAGCCCACCCCTGTAGATATGGTCCCCCTGTAGATATGGTCCCCCTGTAGATATGGTCCCCCTGTAGATAGCCCACCCCTGTAGATATAGTCCCCCTGTAGATATAGTCCCCCTGTAGATATAGTCCCCCTGTAGATATAGCCCACCCCTGTATATAGTCCCCCTGTAGATATAGCCCACCCCTGTATATAGTATCCCACAAATAGCTCCCCCTATAGTGCTCCACAGAAAGCCCACCCCTGTATATAGCCCCCTTGTACATACAGTCCACCCCTGTATATAGTGCTCCACAGATAGCCCACCCTTGTATATAGTATATACAGGGGTGGGCTATCTAGTGGAGCACTATATACAGGGGTGGACTATATGTACAAGGGGGGCTATATACAGGGGTGGGCTATCTGAAACACTATATACAGGGGTGGACTATATGTGGAGCACTATATACAGGGGTGGGCTATATTTACAGGGGGGCTACATACATGGTTGGACTAACTGTAGAGCACT
Source organism: Rhinoderma darwinii (assembly GCF_050947455.1). Classification (NCBI taxonomy): domain Eukaryota; kingdom Metazoa; phylum Chordata; class Amphibia; order Anura; family Rhinodermatidae; genus Rhinoderma; species Rhinoderma darwinii. The sequence goes on from NC_134688.1 coordinate 350,011,406, forward strand.
ATACACAGGGGTGGGCTATATCTACAGGGGGCTATATACAGGGGTGGGATATCTGTAGAGCACTATAGGGGGAGTTATTTGTGGGACACTATATACAGGGGTGGTCTATATGGGGGCACTATCTACAGGGGCTCTATGGCAGGCACTATCTAGAGGGGGCACAGTGTGTGTGTGTGTGTGACACGGTGTATGGTGCTATTATAATTAGAGGTGCAGTGTATGGCGCTATTATATTTAGGGGCGTAGTGTGTGGCATAATGATAACTTTATATTTATTTATAGGTGCAGAAATGTTGGAAAAGTGAGCAGCTGAAGACATCTGAGCGGCAAACTGCAAACATGGGCTGTGACCCGGAGAAGTCATCATAGAAGTCTGGACCGGATGGAGAAAAAGAACTAGAATCTGAGACGTCATCGGTGAGTCACTTAATGTAAATGTTCATTCTGCCTCTAATCAGCACTGTAGTCACTGTATGATCTGCAGCGAGATAATGGGTGGTGTGATTATGATAGGATTTATTTTTTGTGAAACGGCATCTCCCAGCATATCATTGTTCGGGCCATGCTGGGAGCAGTAGTTTTACGCCGTACATACCTATACGGCAGGGGTTGCACTAAATTGAGCTGTATTTGTGCTGGTGTTGTATATATGTAGTGAGCTTGCTTCTGGGGCTGTATATATGTGCTGAGCTTGGTTCTGGTGTTGTGTATAGAACCATATTGCTTGTAAAATGTACAAATGTTTTTATGCTCGCGTTACATAAAAATAAATGACACGTCGATTGGTAGAGAAAACAAACACGGCGAGGGGGAAGGAGATGTCGGGAAAGAGGTTGGGGGGGGGGGGGGGGGCGCCAAACTGAATCTTTGCCCCAGGTGCTGGAGAACCTAGCTACGCCTCTGTGTTAAGCATTGGCTGGAGTGGTGTAAACACGTCACCACTGGGCTCGGGAAAAATGGAAACGTTACCTGAGGTATGAAGGCTTATTGTTGTGCCAGCTTGACTGTGCCCTAGTGCACAAAGCGATGTCCATCAAGATATGGTTTGATGAGTGTTGGTGCAGGAGCTCAATTGGCCGCATAGAGACTTGAACTCAACCCCATTGGATAACTTTCTGAATGGACACAAATACCCAGAATCTTGTGTAATGCCATCCCAGAAGAGTGGAGGCTGTTATTACCGCAAAAGGAGGCCAACTCCATATTGAAGTCCATGGTTTTGGAATAGGATGTCCAACAAGCTGGGTGTGATAGTCCTGTGTCCACATCCTTTTTATGACTATTTACTAATTGAGAATGTATGATAATTCAAAATCTATCAGGTACCATTGGTGCTGGATAAAATGTTTTTTTCTTTATTTCCAACTAACCGCCTTATCAGATGTGAAGAAACATAATGGTCAGCTATTTGAACAGATATAATGTATTGGATTTTAGGCTTTTAAAGCAAAACTGTTACAGCGGGTTTTTTTTTCCTGTCCCTAACAGGGCATTATTGAGATTGTTCTCTAGGATGTGTTTAACTATATTAAAGAGAAAACAAAAGGAATACAGTGGAAGATGTGGTAGATTTGAATTACTGTATGTAATAATGCACCTGGTGCCTTTGCTAGTATTATATTGGTTGAGTTATTCACATGAAACCAGAAACAAATTGATAAAGTAGATTTATCTAGTTTACCAACTCTTTTCCCATTAGATGGAGATCCAAAAACATATCCTTTTTTATGTAAACTATACCCGATACAACATAACCAGGTATCTATGGAAAGATAGATTAGACCGACAGATAGATAGATAGATAGATAGATAGATAGATAGATAGATAGATAGATAGATAGATAGATAGATAGATAGATAGATAGATAGATAGATAGATAGATAGGATAGATAGGATAGATAGGATAGATAGATAGGATAGATAGATAGGATAGATAGATAGGATAGATAGATAGGATAGATAGATAGATATTACTAAGGAAGGTCAACTCCGTCCGATGGAAATTTGCCCCATCAGTCAGAAAATACCATTCATGCATTCTTGTATTTTTCTTGGTCATTAGTGGTAAATTAAGCTGGTAGAGTTTAGTTTACTGTCGTGTAAGAAAGGTACATGTGTGAATATGCAAAGATATGATATTACCTACAATAAGAACGGTTTTCAGTTATTCATGTTATTCATGTAATGTATGCCCATTTCCTGAGAATTGGTCCAATAGAGATTTCTACTTTTTGTGTGTTGCAATTCTTTATTTGCCAGCTGTAATAGGTTGATGTTCCTATCGTTATCTTAAATTACAAAGGATCATGGAGAGACTTCAAACAAACAGAAACATTATATCAAACTAAAATAGTTCAATAAAATATAAGATAATATAAAAACCTAAGAATTGTGGATATGTATGTTTTTAAAAACAATAAGGTGTTATATGAGGTGTGTGGGTACACACATATAGAAAGTGAAATAAAAAACACAAATCCTACCAGTATGCAGATTACCGCCAACTTCACCTGTTTATAGACTGTGGTGTATCTAAGATATAGGCAGGGTTTGACTTGTTTGTCTTTCGTAAAATTAAAAATATGAGACACTCCTTTTAAAGGATAAACTGCATAGAAATGAAGTGAATCAAAATGCCTTTCAACTTTAGCACAACAGAAGACTTTGGGGAAAATGAACTATTGGTGTTGAACCAGAATTTTGGCCTAAGTTGCACCTTCTTTTTGGCGCAAATAATTTTTGACAAATTTGTCAATGAAATGCGTCAAACAGAACAGATGGTTGTGACTCACTAGACAAGGGGGTATGACTTAGTGTAAAATGGGGGCATTGCTTAAGCTGTGCCAAATTTGGCCAAAATTTGGGCACAAATAAGTGGACTAAAATTTGCCAACTAAGGAGGTGGAATTAAACGGGTTTTCCCATCAGAGACATTTATGACATATTCACAGCTATGATGTTTCCGTAACTGCCATTCAGTTCTATGGGAATTACGGAAACAGCGTAGCTCAGCGAGCTATGCAGTTTCCTTATTCATGATCGGAATTCACCTGCTTCTGCCGCAACACAGCGTGGCAGAATGGGGTATGGCGGGCCCGTTCTAGAGATAGGTGCGGGTCCCAGAGGTGGGACCCGCATTTATCTAATATTTATGACATATCCTGTGGATATGTTATAAATGTCTCTCATGGGAAAATCCCTTTAAGTTAGACGGAACTGTCTGAAGGTGAACTAAATTCATCATCCAGCATGAGCCACTGTGATAAATTTGGTGTATCTAGTCTAATTGTACGCTGTCTGAATTTAAGACAGCATTAGTAATCTCGCACCATTAAAGGGTTATTCCCATCTTAATAAATGCACCTATTAAGCTCAACCTATTAAAGTTAGTAATTTTTGTAAATACCTTTCTTTATTAAAATGCTGTGGTTTTCTTGATATCCTGTCTCCATGTAGCTCTCAGCCCCTCTTTGTTTATTACTCTTTGCCTAGGGATAAGGCCACCACTGATTTCCTATAGTGGTGGCCACGCCTGTGCAATGATTTCCTCTCCTTCTTTAGGAGAGGAAGGCAGTGTGAGCGTGAACGCGCTTTTACGCGCATGTGCATTAGATGCCGGCCCGGCCAACTCTCAGCTGTATGTAGATTAGCGGTCGGCTACAGATCACGCACACTAGACCTGTAGCCAGTTATCATACTGTAGTACAATTTTCTCTCTATTTATTAGCACTTTTTAACTGCGCCTGCTCTAAACCCACTGTTATCTCCATATAGAGATAACATTGTCCACTATAGAACAAGCACAGTTTTCCACCAGAGAACATGTACGTTTTATATGTCTCAACTTATTTTATTCTTATTTTTTTATTTCCTGTAATTTCACATATCACCTCTATAGATCAGGGGTCTCAAACTCGGCCAGGTAAATGGGCCGCACATAGAAAACATTTGAAGTTGACGCACCGCATTACTTTCAAATTTGATGAAATACAAAATTATTGTTAATCAATTCGTTATTTGAAATACTATAATAATACTACGTTACTATAATAATACTACATTATTAAAATAATACTAATACTATATTACTATAATAATACTACACTACTATAACAATACTACATTACTATAATAATACTACATTACTATAATGATACCGCTAGGTTTAAACTTACCGGAAATTTGTGAGTTTACTCCACCTGCTTATTTTAACAATCCAGTTTTCCAGTTTAAGTGTCGCTAAATGCAGTCTGCCTGCTCAGTTGGCAGCATTTGGCAGACACAAGAATGTCAAGATTGGGCAGCCTCATCTTATATAAAGCCACAGTGCCCTCTGTAGATAATGCCACACACCACTTTGTAGATAGTGCCTCACACACCCCTTGGTAGGTAGTGCCACACACACCCCTTTGTAGATAGTGCCACACACACCCCTTTGTAAATAGTGCCACACACATCCCTTTGTAGATAGTGCCACACATATGTCCCTATAAATAGCTCCATTGGGGCTCCCTCTGGGAGTGGAATCCCAAGCCAAAGCATTACCGGCATTTTGGTATTCCCCTCCTGGAGAAGCCCCTGAGGTCACTGTCCATATATGGACAGTTACATGAGAGGCCTCGTCTATCAGCGGAATTCCCGACCAGTGCGCTCTGGCTCGGGATTCCACTCCTAGAGGGAGCCACAATGAAGCTATCTATAGTGAGGGGGTGTAGCGCTGTCCACAGGGTGGGGTGTGTGGTGTGGCACTATCTACAGGGGGATGTATGCGGTGCTGCTCCTTTGGCTTGCCCTCTGCTTTCTTGCTGTCAGCGGGTCGCAGAGGATAGCTTCATGTGGCCCGCGGCCCGCGTGTTTAAGACCTCTGCTATAGATAGTGGCACACCACCTATAGATAGTGCCACAAACCCCTATAAATAGTGCAACACACATCCACCCTATAGATATTTCCACAAATACACCCCTATAGATAGTGCTACACCCCCACACACCACCCTATGGATAGTGCCACACCCCTATAGATAGTGCCACAACCCCCTATAGATAGTGCCACAAACCCAACACCCTATAGATAGTGCAACACACATCCACCCCATAGATAGTTCCACAAACACAAATTCCCTATAGATAGTGGCACATACACACACCCTATAGATAGTGCCACACACACCACCCTATAGATAGTTCTACTCCCCTATATATATATATATATACACACACTGCCACAACCCCCTATAGCTAGTGCAACACACATTCTCCCTATAAATAGTGCCACAACCCCTACAGATAGTGCAACATACATCCACCCTATATATAGTGCAAAACAACACCCCTATATATACTGCACTCTATAGATAGCGCAATACAAACCCCCACCCCTATAGATACGTCAATTGGGGCTCCCTCTAGTAGGGGAATAGTCAGCCATAGATCTGGCTGGGGATTCCTCTCCTGGAGGAGCCCCTGATGTCACTGTCCATATATACATCCTCTTCACATATGGGTAAATGAAAACCGTTTTTTGAGACCTTCTATTTGGAGTGCTGCCTCTTTTCTTCTGAATTGTCCATATATGGACAGTGATGACAGCGGGTACCTTTAGAAGCGGAATCCCCAGTCAGAGCATCGGAAACGGTCTGGCTGGGGACTACACTTCTAGAGGGAGTCCCAATGGAGCTAGGTACAGGGAGGGAGTGGTTGTAGCACTGCCAACAGGATGAGGTGTGTGGGTCGATATCTACAGGGGGGTGACACTATCTATAGGGAGCTGGGTGGGGCACTATCTACAGGGGCTAGGTGGCACTATCTATCGCCCCCTTTTAGAAAATATAATCAGCACTGGCTGCGTTATCTAGTTGAGAAAAAAGTAGTTAGGAAATTAAGATTACATTTTTTTTAAATCACTATATATTTTTTTTAATTTATATATATATATATATATATATATATATATATATATATATATTTTTAATTTATATTTATGATGCATTAAAAAAAAAAACAAATGACTTGGGAATAACCCTTTACGCTTGCTTCCATCAGATGTCCAAACAACTAGGTCATGATTGTTGGTCCAAAATATAAGGATCTTCATTCTGGGATAGTGCTTAAACATGTACATTTATTTCTTATGTACATGTGGTAAACTATGAATTCAGAGCTGTTGGAGAAACTTACAGATACAACCTTTAAGTACTCCAAGTTTCACACCATGATTTTGGATACGCTTGCTATTTCAGTTTGAGATAAGAAAGTGAAGGCTGCCTGAAGTGGGTTGGCTTGTACCATTATAGTATAGTCAGATTGTGCCGTTTCATGTTAGTCTATAAAGCTAAGGTGAGCAAGCCTCCAGTGGCAGCTTTACAGCGATTTGAAACATTCTTATTAACATTCCAAGGCTTAACACCTTTAGTGATCTCCTCCTGCTCACTCAGCTGCAGTTTATCATGTTGTGTCAGTTAAGGTAAAAGCTATCAGCCTGGAATCCAGATGGACATCTTTGGGTCCATAAGGCCAGGACCACACACACATAATTTTAATGCAGTTTTTGGGTCAGCTTTTTTTTTGTCAACCAAGTACAGGAGTAGACATTAAAGACAGGAGATGCTTCAATCTTTTTTTTATACCTTTCTTTGACTTCGGGCTTTGGCTAAAGAAAAACTGATCAAAACTGTGTGTGCGATCTTAGCCTAAAGGCAATGAAACTTCCTTGCTTCTTTTGATATGTACTTAACAAATTACCACATTTTCACTACAGAACTTAGTGATGGGAAATGCATGACAATCTGCTTGAGCTAATCCAGCACTGGAATAGTTAAAATATTGTCAGGACTAGGAAGTGGCAGAAGACTTCCACATTCTTCTTTACATTTTTGACTTTTTTTTTTTTATCTAAGGTGTTGAGATTAAGATGTATTTTTGTCCCTCAAAGAGGCTTTGCCAAGCCAAAATGTTCTGCACAAGGCAGAATTGTTTCATTGAGCATAAGTCAATTGACTCCAGAATTCAGTACAGCACTCCTTAACCGTATGACTTCTCTACTCATATTTCTGGAGTTTACTAACAGAGCAGAATCACCATGAAGGAAAGAAACTGAGAATTATGATCGTAGCCAAAGCAATATCTTTTAAAAAAAACAACTTTGCATGTATTTTGGTCTTGAGAAAACCAGAGAAGCTAATTCACCTTGGATTTAAGGTCCTCTTTCATGGCACGTCCTGGGCCATGTAAACGAGTGCTGATCAACGAAACAGCTCGTTGATCGACGCTCTTTTTCTCCTTTCACAAGGAGCTGGTATGGCGCGGGCGCTCGTTACTACGATCTGTCGTCCCCATACATTATCATCATGTCGGCAGTGCATCTCCCTGTTTACACAGGGAGATGTGCTGCTGACAACAATAATATTTTAGGCAGCTAAAACTATTCGATCAGCAGATCAAGGAGCGTTTGCTCGTACATCTGCTGATCGTTGCCCTGTAAACAGGACAATTTTCAACAATGAGTATTCTATGAACGAACGTTTGCCCAATAATTGGCCCATGTATAAGGGCCTTTAGGCTCTTCCTCTTATATCCTGAGATTTATGGCACAAGATGACCAGCTTTGAAAAAATATGATTTTGTGATACTCTGTCTCGAGATGTCTATTCTATATGTGGCCACCCAGTAGTTGTGATGTGAGTTGCACTCTGTCAAGGAGGAGAGACACTCTGCACGTTGGGTGGTACTGTTGCCATGTCAACCATACGCTGCCCGGAGAGTATCGTGCATGGGTCCAACTTTAATTGAGTTGACCCTGTACGTTACTCTCCGGGTGTCATATCACGGCAACACTACCGCTCAGCATGCAAGAGCGTCTCTAGACACCCAATGTTACTTGGGGCGAGAGAGTATAACAGGAGGGGCACGTTTAAAAAATAACGCTGTAATTTTTTACAAAAATGCTGGCATTTTCGAATGTATTTTTTCATGAAGATTTATGGCAGAAAAAAATGTGTGAAGGAAGCCTTATTCCACAATCATTTTTAAGTTCATTTACTTCTTGTTCACCTCTGATTATTTTTTAATTTATAAAACAGAACACAAATATATCTCAAGAGCAGAATCCCAGACCACCTCCTAGGAAGACCTTCTGTGTTGTGGAAAGATGTTCTCTAATAGCAGTTGCTGCTCACAAACATTCATTGCTGTCAATGGATTTAACAAAGCCAGAACAAGAGGTAAATAAAGTATCATCTGTTTTAATGCTAAAGGGCTATTGTTCATAAGCGTGCAAAGCAATAGAAAAGCTTTTCTGCATCGAATACAGATGTGACTTCCTCTGTGCTTTGATTAGACACTATAAAAAAAATGAAACCAGCAAAATATATAAAGATGGAGCGATCATTCCTACATTCAATAAAAATACTTAGACAAAATAGGTAGCCATTTATTATTTATTTTAAATTTCTATAGCGCCAACTTTTTTCCTCAATGCTGTAATATATAAATATTTCAATCAAAAGTCAACATCTACAATCAGATAATTTTCTATTAATAAAAATAAATTATTAATATAACATGGATATCAAAGTAGGAATTATTTATCGCAAAATGTCTCTGTTTTTATTTGGGTAGAGAAAGCCAACAAATTAGAGTATAAAGCCAATCTCCTGTATATAATCTTACATAATAATTACTACGGTTGAAAGAAGACATACTATATTTACCTCGAGTTCAACCAGGGGAGGGGCGAGGACATAGATGAAATACAGGGATAAATCATAGGCTCTGTTCACAATTCATCATTTGAATACATTTGGTTTATACGCTTGGGAAAGCCACAGGAGCATATGTCAAACTTATCCATAAGTCCCTATGCATAGTCTGGTGCACCATTCCTATTCAGAGGAGTACAGTAAAAAAACAAAAACGTATACTGTTCAGTATAAGCTTTTTCTTTTACAATGGGAGTCAATACCGCGATGTTTACCTCTCACGAAAGCGAAATAAAAAAGTGTGAACAGAGCCTTAGAACTTTGTTTCACATAAACAGAGGAGAGGAGGGCATGAGTCAAATTTGTCCTAAAAGAGAAAAAAAATTCTGATGATCAGATAGGACCAAATACAGGTTCCATGGAGTCCCATAAGCATTTAAGTTGTTTTGTTTCAAGAAATCATCTAAGTCTTTCTTGTAGGCATCAATTTATTTTTTTTGTTAAAACAATTCCTGAGGTAGTCTATTCCACAGCTTCACAGCTCTTACAGTAAAAAGATTTTTCTAAATCATATTATACTACTAAAAGGAAATGGTTAACTAAAGATATTTTAACAATAAAAGAAGAACTAATTTTTCACCGTGTCTCTTTAAAAACGTGGATTTATTGCAGTTTTTATGACTTCATCCAATTAAATAAAATGGGCAAAATCTGCCACATTTCCACTGGAAATCAGAAGCACAAAAGAACATATTGCAAAACCAGTGTCAGTGTCTGTGTTGTAAAAAAAACTGGGTCCCTGGACAGCAAATAAAGTGTAGCGTTCATGGCCATGGGCCGTCGGGTTTACTCACCTCCCAACACCCGCAGCCATGGATCAGTGAGCGCTGGCTTACATCTCCTTCCTAGGAGACGCCAGCGCTCACTTCCGCTCCGGTCCGCTGTGTCCCGTAGAGTGCACGCACACACTCGTGCCCGGCCTTAAAGGGCTAGTACGCGCACATGTGGAAATCATCGTCATCAACTGCCCATGATTTCCTGGACAATAAGATGGGCCCTGCCCTTCTGATCCTTGCCCTACCATTGTTAGTTTATGCCAAGTCTGTCTTGCAAATGGTCCCTAGTGTTTTTCCATTCCAGTTGTTACCCGTGTCCTGTTACCTGTTCCTGTATCCTGTGCTCTGTTCCTGTGCCTACTAGTGTTGGAGACGTGTCTACCGCACCTGCTGTCGTTTGCCACATCTTGTGTCATCTTCCACGTCCAGTTTGATCCGCCACGCCTGGCGCAACGTGCTGCACCTGCTGTCATCTGCCACGTCTGGCGTAACCTGCTGCACCCACCTCCATCCATGCCAAAGCCTCGGCCACTGTCTGGACTATTCAGGTACCCTTGTGCGGGACTTTGTAATGCTGGGGTGCTCCGTGGTTTGGCCAGCTGCTTCCCCGTGACACAAAGTAGTGGCTCACAGCTTGCCATTTTAAACAGTTTTTTCTCATATTATTATTAAATAATACCACCGTATAATGCCAACATATTGCTGCCATATACATCCTACATATAATTTCCATATAATGCCCAAATATTATGCAGTATACAAATAAGACTCCAATCCCTAAAGAGCCCACATAATACTGTCATAGTTCATACATAATACTGCATCTCGATTCTCTTTAATACCCCCCATACACTGCTAAATAATACCAGGTTTTTAATCTCCTGGGGTTCCTGTTCTTGTAAAATGGATGCCTGGATTATTGCCTTGTTTTCCGCCTCAAAAGTACTGATATATAACATTCAACCATAACATTAAAACCACCTGTCTAATTGTAATGACAGGATAGGGAGACAGACAAGTGAACCCTAATCTACCCGCAACCCACTCCCTGCCTACTTGCACGGCCCGTCGTCCTAGGCGATGGCGTACAACTGGGCGACGGTCCCTACACTCAATATGTGCACGACAGACAAGACAGGGTACACAGAAGAGAGGGAAGTGGGACAGTTGCCCACTGCAACACCGTGAGCAACAGGAGTAGTGAACGAGCCAAGTCAAACCAGGAGAGTACGTGGTAAGAAAAGCAGAGCAGAAGAATAGTCAGTCAATCAAGCCAGGGTCGATATGAAGCAGGTCAATTGTAAGTGCAGGAACAGCAGATCCAGGAACCAGAGAGAATCACAGGCACAGGACAAGCAGCAAATGCAGGTATACATAGACCAAGGGCGGGAGCTAGAACCTTTCCATCATACCCAGCATTAACTTTTTCATAAATTTGAGCTACAGTAGCTCTTCTGTGGAATTAGATATATCCAAAGCAGAAAATTACCACAGCACTGGACCACAAGCAGGTGCACGCCTCAATAGGACCAGATCCGCGGTCCCCAATATCAGATAGACTAAATAGACGAGGAGACAGCACTTCCAACATATGTCAGCTTTTTAATCACCCGTGCAACGTTTCAGTCCAGCAGGACCTTTCTCAAGCATAGTGAACACAGCAGTACAGGACTATTTAAGGCCTCACAGAGTCAACAGTAATAAAAAATGTGATTAATACAAAAACAGTTTAAAAGGATCTGTGTATAATAAAGCAGTGTAATTTAAAATCACAGTCAGACCACCTAGGTGCTTATGCATAGAGCTATATAAGTTTTAAGGGACTGGTACATCAATAAGCAGTCCGAATAAACAAATAATAATAATAAATAACAAACTCACGAAGTGTGTGTATAATCAAAAACGATTACAGGATATTATATCAAGATGCCAGATGGAACTACTCCTAATGGATAACGGCGTCCCGGAAGTCCAGATATCCACGTGTATAGGTTGAATAACATTCTATACTTCCTGTATTCAAAATGTGCATACTCTCGCGAGACTATGCTAATTAGTTCCCGCACATGTGCAGTGCATCTAGTGACTGCACGGCGGCCATTTTGGAAAGTGCCAATGATGAACATTAGAGGAAGAAAAATAGGGAAAAATTGTCAGTATCATTTAAAAAGGGGGGGGGGGAGAATACTCTGTAGGACAACTAGGAGTTAGAGACAATGATATACTAATCAGTATTAAATCGTAAAAAACAGCACATATATGCTAATGTGTAAACATTCTGACAGGGTGTGTGTGTAAAACAATATCATGGAGTATATGTCCCACATAATGTCACAAAAAGTGTCTAATCCCACAAAAATGACAATGTATTATTATATCCCTTGGCCTCATACGTATGGAAAAATTTATTATATCTAGCCACACATGTTTCACAAATATGGTCGCCACAGGAAGAAATGTATTCGCAGGATTCCGAAAACCAGAAAAAGCAGTCCATTCAACAAATCGAATCTGTAATAATAATAAAAAAATATGTATATATATATATATATATATATATATGTATATAGTAATAAGACATCATTAAGAATGTGTTCAATTCACATAAAAAGAGATGATGCATAAAAAAATCAAGCAAGGTACATAAGGGAAAAATACGTTACAATATATGACATACTTAAGTGACTACACCGACTTTAAAATCAATGTTCAAACCATGTGGGGCAAGGCAATTTAACTCGAAAATCCATTCAAGTTCTCTCCATTTGAGTCTGGAGACCCTGTCCCCACCCCTACGGTGTAGGGGAATATGGTCAATGATCCAAAATTTAAGGTCGCTGACCATATGCCCCGCTGATACAAAATGTGCTGACACTTGGAGATCCAATTTTTTAGTTCTAATAGTCGATCCATGTTTATCAAGATGAGCCCGACATTCCTGGGTAGTCTCCCCCACATATAGCAACTTGCTTGGACACTGTAAAACATAAATGACATGAGATGATGCACATGTAAGAAAATGTTTAATGAGGTAAGTCTTGCCATTAGTCGGATGAACCAACGTGTTCCCTTTAATCATATTATTGCAATTGACGCAATTAAGACACGGGAAACATCCCAATTTTTTGGGAGCCAGAGTCAACTGGCGGTTCATTCGAAAGGATCCGATATCAGCATGAACAAGACGATCCCTTAATTTTTTTTGTCGTCTAAATGCCATCCTAGGAGGACAACCAAATTCAGGACCAGATTTAGTAAGATTTTTAAAAATATGCCACTCCTGGCGAATAATACTAGAAACTCTATTACTAATATCTGAATATGTAGAGACAAAAGTTAATCTATCATATGATTCTCGTCTATGTGGTATAAGCAATTCTTCCCTAGTGATGGTTTGAACTCTGTCCCTGATTTCATCTAAACGTAGTGTAAGTTGTTGGGGTTCAGTCAGTACACGTTTAACCCTTAACATCTGACTAAAAGGTAAGGACTGTACCATTCGGCGGGGATGTTGACTATCGTATTGCAGTAAACTGGTACGATCAGTCACTTTGTTGTAAAGATCAGTAATTAACTTGTCACCCTCCCTATAACCTAGGGTATCCAAAAAATTTAGGTTTGTAGTTGATGATTCCATCATAAATTTGATGTCATCATCGATGGAATTAAGGAACCCAAAAAAGTCTTCCAATTGTAATGCATTACCATTCCAAATCACAAACACATCGTCTATGTACCTCCACCACCTCAGAACATGGCTGAAGGGGTGAGATACATAGACGTGGCGGTCCTCGAGGCCATGGCGGTCCCCCTCCTTTGAACATAGAAGGAGTCAGCAAATAGAAAATAATTTTCCGTGAAAATCACCTCCAAGAGGTCCATCAAAAATTGTATGCCTTCAGCCGAGTGTTCTGACCTACCCAGGGTGTCCTTCACTATACTAAGACCCCGGCTATGGCTAATGGATGTATATAAATTACAGACGTCAAAAGACACCAAAATGATCTCACTACTCAGGGAAATGTGTGATAATTTCACTATAAAATCAGATGTATCCTGTATATATGATGACGCTGAAATGGCATACACTCTAAGTATCTTATCCAAGAATATCGCTATAGGGTTACAGATAGAATCTCTCCCCGAATCTATAGGACGTCCTGGGGGTTTGTTTAGACACTTATGGATCTTGGGAAGACAGTAGATGACAGGAGTAACTGGATGTGTAACGACAAGGAATTCTGACAACTCTTTATCAATAATCCCTACTGACAAAGCCTGTGAGAGAATATGTGTGATCCTATTTTGGATCCTGAACTTGGGGTCACCCAAGACCTTTGTGTATACATTAATGTCATGAACTTGGCCTCTGATTTCATCCAAGTATAGCGACGTGTCCATGACGACCAAGGCCCCGCCCTTGTCGGCCAGCTTGATCGTCAGGGACACGTCACCAGACAAGTCCTTCAAAGCACTGAATTCGTCACTGGTTAAGTTAGGGTGAAACAATGATGATTCACCCAACTCATCACGAAGTTTGTTTACTTTTTGTTTGACTATAGTTGTAAATGCATCTATAATTGGTTCACAGACATATGGTTGCCAAACTGATTTTTTAAAAAGCCCTGCTTTACTCAATGCAAATTCACATTGTGCCCCACTACCCTGAGGCATGCTATGGGTGCCAAAAAAATGTTTCAATTTTATCCTCCGGAAAAAGGCATATAAATCTAGTTCTAACTGGAACAAGTCTATTTTAGACGCGGGGCAAAAAGACAGTCCCTTGTTCAACAACTTCAACTCAGTGTCGGATAGAGGACGTGAGGAGATATTTACCGCAAGTGATTCTAATTGGCTTTCTTCTCCTTGCCACGTGCCGACTGCCATTGACGTCTCGTTCTCTCCGGTCTTGGTTTTGTACCTCCTCCTGTGTTTGCGCCCTCCTCTTCTTGTGCGTCCATGATTCCCCCTAAAAAAGAATCTGGAACTTCCATGGGGTCACCAAATGTAGACTGTAGGCGTCTCCTGTTCTGAAGGGCTCCCTTGCCATATATTGCCCCTGTCGTATTTCTGGGCTCCTTCTGCCAGTTATAAATCCTTCCATCAGCATAATCTTCAATATCACGTATTCATTTCAATCTTTTAGTGTTCTCCAGATGCGATCTAAATTTGCCAAAGGATTCCCTAGCACCATCCTTGTATTTCTGCAACTCATCTGTTGATAACAAGGATGCCAATGATGTATCGAGGTCAACAATCCGGGCATTGACACTCCGTAATTCTATTTGCAAAAATTCTATGTTTAGTAGGATGATGTCACGGGAATATCTATTAGATATCTGACGGAAGCGCTGGCAGAAGTCCGCATTATTAGGAAAAAGGTTGGGTGTCAAGCTTGATCTCATTCCCCGGGGTATACGATCCGCTTTAAAGTATTCCCCCAAAGTCACCAAATGCAGATAGTGCTGACACTGGGAGATCCAATTTTTTAGTTCTAATAGTAGATCTATGTTTATTAAGACATAAAATTGGGATGTTTCCCGTGTCTTAATTGCGTCAATTGCAATAATATGATTAAAGGGAACACGTTGGTTCATCCGACTAATGGCAAGACTTACCCCATTAAACATTTTCTGACATGCGCATCATCTCATGTCATTTATGTTTTACAGTGTCCATGCAAGTTGCTATATGTGGGGGAGACTACCCAGTAATGTCAGGCTGGTCTTAATAAACATAGATCGACTATTAGAACTAAAAAATTGGATCTCCCAGTGTCAGCACATTTTGTATCAGCGGGGCATATGGTCAGCGACCTTAAATTTTGGATCATTGACCATATTCCCCTACACCGTAGGGGTGGGGACAGGGTCTCCAGACTCAAACGGAGAGAACTTGAATGGATTTTCAAGTTAAATTGCCTTGCCCCACATGGTTTGAACATTGATTTTAAAGTCGGTGTAGTCACTTAAGTATGTCATATTTTGTAACGTATTTTTCCCTTATGTACCTTGCTTGATTTTTTATGCATCAGCTCTTTTTATGTGAATTGAACACATTCTTAATGATGTCTTATTAATATATACATATATATATATATATATATATATATATTTTTTTTTTTTTATTATTATTACAGATTCGATTTGTTGAATGGACTGCTTTTTCTGGTTTTCGGAATCCTGCGAATACATTTCTTCCTGTGGCGACCATATTTGTGAAACATGTGTGTCTAGATATAATAATTTTTTCCATACGTATGAGGCCAAGGGATATAATAATACATTGTAATTTTTGTGGGATTAGACACTTTTTGTGACATTATGTGGGACATATACTCAATGATACTGTTTTACACACACACCCTGTCAGAATGTTTACACATTAGCATGTGTGTGCTGTTTTTTACGATTTAATACTGATTAGTATATCATTGTCCCTAACTCCTAGTTGTCCTACAGAGTATTCTCTCCCCCCCCCCTTTTTTAAATGATACTGACAATTTTTCCCCATTTTTCTTCCTCTAATGTTTGTCATTGCCACTTTCCAAGATGGCTGCCGTGCAGTCACTAGATGCACTGCACATGTGCAGGAACTAATTAGCATAGTCTCGCGAGAGTATGCACATTTTGAATACAGGAAGTATAGAATGTTATTCAACCTATACACGTGGATATCTGGACTTCCGGGACACCATTATCCATTAGGAGTAGTGCCATCTGGCATCTTGATATAATATCCTGTAATCGTTTTTGATTATACACACACTTCGTGAGTTTGTTATTTATTATTATTATTTGTTTATTCGGACTGCTTATTGATGTACCAGTCCCTTAAAACTTATATAGCTCTATGCATAAGCACCTAGGTGGTCTGACTGTGATTTTAAATTACACTGCTTTATTATACACAGATCCTTTTAAACTGTTTTTGTATTAATCACATTTTTTATTACTGTTGACTCTGTGAGGCCTTAAATAGTCCTGTACTGCTGTGTTCACTATGCTTGAGAAAGGTCCTGCTGGACTGAAAAGCTGACATATGTTGGAAGTGCTGTCTCCTCGTCCTTCTGTGGGATTAGACCAGATGGGCTAACTTTTGCTGCCCATACGTATAAATGTGCACTGGTAGTCCTTCCTTGGTCCACTTTTGATAGGTACAAATCAAGGCATAATGGGAACACCTCACAAGACCTGTCGTTTTGGAGATGCCAATACAATTGTCTGGCTAATACATTTCATAAATTAATTCTTTGTGTTTCTACTTTTCTTGTTCTGTGCTCCTGCTTTTTGCTCTTGTAATCTCTGGTACCTCATTTCATCATCTCAACTTTTCTTGAGTACTTGTCTAATTGCATCTGTTCCATTTGTTTACACTGACATGTGGATGGTGTCCGTCATGCAACAGATCTGGTGCTTCCGGTATTTCCGTTGCTCTGCTCCTGTGACGGAGCAGAGCAACAGAAATACTGAACGCAGATCTGAATGAGGCCTAACTTAAGCAATGCTGTATACCCTAGATTTAACGTTCCTTAAATAAAATTAACAGCAGGAGAGCTTTCCAATTACTAATCCTAGCCAATGTTGTATGTTGTAATGGGAAAAATAGAATTTGAATCCAGTGCTTCAGAGTAAAGCGTCCAATCTTTATATCTTATCGAAGCATGTGTGTGTGCGTGTGCATGTGCATGTGTGTGTATGTATGTGTGTGTGTGTGTGCTGTAGAAAAACAAGTCTCATATAGTGCAGGTGCCCTATCGGATTCAATAAAGGGCGGGAAATAATGTTTGACATAATATAATCTGATTGGTCTGGCTTCAGCATGTGACACTTCCCAATACTGGGCATGCATCATTATGACTAGTAGAGCGCATCACACTATTTTTAAATAAAGATGGGATTATCTGATTGATACAGCCTCTGCTTAATTAGAGCGCACACCTGCATTTTCGATCAGGAGTTGTGGTGACATGTGTTAACATTTGGAACAATGAGAGTGCAATACATCATTGAACAATCCCCTCTTTATTCAAATGTGGTATGATGCACTCTACGCGTCTTAATGATGCATGCCCAGTAATCAGGGCTGGCATCCGCAACGGCAAACCTTGAAAGTGCCGGGGCCCATTGCCCTTGGAGGGGTCACTCCGCCACTGGGTGCTGGCTCCTCCAGGAGCAGAATTCCCGAGCTCCTGACGTCTCTGTCCATATATGGACAGGGATGTCATGGGTTCCTCCTGGACCAGAATCCCCGGCCAGAGCATTGCCGACGCTCTGGATGGGGATTCTGCTGCTGGAGAAGTCCCTGACGTGACTATGGACAGTTCAAAAGTAGAAGGTATGGGCAGCACAGCAGAACAAAATAAGCCTCCGGGGCCCAAATGGGGCCGACTTCCAGGGATCTGATTTGTAGATCCAACAATGTCTAAACGAGAAGTAGAAAAGAGAAGCATCAGTCCGAGCAGATGTTGTCAAAAAAGGTAGATTTATTCTCCCATAAGTGCAATAAACAGTTCAACATTTCAGCTGCTCAATGCTCATGGACCCACTGGGCCGTACCACCTTGGCGGTATGGCAGCTGGCCAACAGGGCGCAGGTTAAAGTCTATAGTTGGTATAGTGTACCTGTGGCAGCTCGGACAGTAGCAAGGCAGGCTGGGCTGGGACTAGGCAGCAGGTAGACGTTAGGCGTGGAGTAGCAGGACAGGCGTGGTATACACCACAGCACGGTAACAGCTCAGCACGGCACTAGATCAGGATACAGGTTACAGGATAAAGGAACAGGGAACACTGCAAGCAGGAAACACTAGGGGACTATTTGCAAGACAAACTTAGGATAGGGACCTTCTTATAGCCCAGGGTGCTCTGGGAGCAATCAGTTCAATCTCCCACATGCGTGCGCTTTGGCTTCTCGAGTCTGGACTGAGCTCGCGAGCGCACCCTGGTGGTGACTGTGGAACAGGACGGCCGTATGTGCAGATATCTCTGGAGAGAAGGGCGTCAACTGGATGGAAGGAGTTCGTGGTCAGCAACCACGGACGTTACAGCAGCCTTTGTCAAGCTTGACAAAGGCTGCATTGAGCAACTGTTTATTGCACTTATGGGAGAAAAAAAAAAAATCTAAATTTTTGACAACATCTGCTTGGAGTGCTGTCTCTCTTTTTTACTTCTTCTTTGCATATGAGGTGCCCTTGACGTCACTATCCCTATATGGGGCAAATCTCCAACCAGAGCGTTGCTGACGCTCTTTTGCCGGGGATTCCGTTCCTAGAGGGAGCCCATGTCTAGGATTGGAATCCCCCCAGAACGTTGCCGATGCTCTGGCCGGCGATTCAGCTCCTAGAAGGATCCCCTGACGTCCCTGTCCATATATGGACAGTGGCATCAGGGGCTCCTCCTGGACCGGCATCCCCGGGCAGAGCGTTGTCGACTCTCTGGTCGGGGATTCCGCTCCTGGAGAAGCCCCTGAGGTCACTATCCATATATGGACAGTGAGGTCAAGGGCTCCCCCAGGAGAGGAATAACCGGCCAGAGTGTCGACAATGCTCTGGCTGGGGATTCCACTCCTAGAGGTAGCCTCAATAGTGCTATTTTCAGGTAGGGGGTGTGGTGCTATCTACAGGCTAGGGTGTGTGTGGCGCTATCTACAGGGGGTGTATGTGGTACTATCTACAGAAGTGTGTGGCACTTTCAACAGGGGTGTGTGTGGCACTATCTACAAGGGGGGGGGTGTGTGTGGCACTATCTACAAGGGGTTGTATGGCACTATCTACTAGGAGGTGTGTTTGGCACCATCTACAGGAAGTGTCTGTGGCACTATCTCCAGGGGGCTGTGTGGCGCAATCTACAGAGGGCACTGTGGCATTATCTACAGGGGGTGTGTAGCACTAACTACAGAAGTCACATTAGCACTATTGATAGATTACACTGTGGCATTATCGACAGAGGACACTGTGGCATTATCTACTGAGGGCACTCTGGCATTATCTACAGAGGTATAACTTCTACATGGCAGCATAAACTGCAGTTTTACTGCTGCCGTGAGCTCCCCTGCAAAGGGGCCCACAAAGTCTGTGTTGTCCAAGGGTCCACATAAACCTGGAGCCACCCCTGTTAATAATGGGAGGTGTCACATGTTAAAGCCAGACCAATCATATTATTTAATGTCAAAGACTATTTCCCGCCCCTGTTTAAATCTGATAAGGCATCTGTATTATATGAGACTTGTTGTTCTACAGTACACACAAGCCATGAGTAAGGACAGAGGAACCGCAGGAAATGCGTAGGGTCTCCATACCCACGCCCCTGATGTCTCTGTATAATATTTTTAATTGATAAGAAATAAAGATTGGACATTTTACTCTGAAGCGCTGGGTTCAACTTCTATTTTCCCATGAATACACGTCAGCCAGGACATAAATCCAAGCGCTACACAGGAAACCCAAGGCAGTAGTGGTGAGCTGGAAAAAAAAGTTTTCTTATTTTAATGCTAATGTTGTAATGCATAATATCACAAGATACATATCAATTCAGCTATTGGAATTCTGCATGAACTATGGAAGTTCATGTTTATTGCTACACTCATTGTGCATGTTGTAAATATACAAAGCCACACAGGAGATATTGGCTGCATTCAAAGAGATTATTACCAAAGGCATTTCTGTGGTTAAAATAATAAAGCAAAGACATGTTTCTTGCATAACTGCTCTTAGCTCAGGGAAATATACATTTTCTAGATTGTTTAATTATAATTTTTTTTAACAACCTATCAGTGTGGACCAGAAGACTTCTGCACGAAAGGTAACTGTATTTTTCAACTATTTGTTGAGTTTGTCAACAGATATGACATTCTCCCCCTGACTAAAGAACAGAATGCTGTTTTCATGAACAAGCAAAAAAGTGTATTTTCACATTTTTAAAATAAATCTGTAATTATTCAAAAACTGTTTGAGATCTAGTAGACAATATGTGCCAGAGTTCTATTGCAAAATGCGAAGTGACCCCATTTTAGAAACTACACCCCTCAAGGCATTTATAATTTGCTTCGACATATGACAGGGCTCAGAAGTGAAGAGCACCATGCGCATTTGAGGCCCATTTTGGTGATTTTCAGAGCATGGAGCGGTGTGAGGGCTTATTTGTTGTGGGACAATCTGTAGTTTTCATTGCTACTATTTTGGGGTACATGTAATTTTTTAATTACTTTTTATTAAAAATTTTTGAAAGCAAGGTGACCAAAAACAAGCAATACTGTCAATGTTTTTCATTCTTTTTTTTTTACAGTGTTCACTGTGGGCTATAAATTACATTTCACTTTATTCTGTGGGTCGATACGATTACGGCGATACCATATGTATATATTTTTTTTTTTATGTTTTTGCTGCATTTGCACAATAAAATCACTTTTTTAAAAAAAAACTAAAAATATTATTTTATGTTTCACAATATTATGAGAACCATAACCTTTTTATTTTCCATCAAAAATGCTGTGTAAGGGCTTGTTTTTTGCAGGAAGCATTGTAGTTTTTATTCGTACTATGTTGGGGTACATGCGACTTTTTGATCCCTTTTTATTCTATATTTTATGAGGGGTGGTGACCTAAAAATAGCGATTCTGGCATGGTTTTTTATTTATTTTATTGCGGTGTTGACTCTGTGGGAAAAAGAAGATTACGGTTTTACAGTTTGGATTGTTACGGACGTGGTGATACCAAATATGTGTAGGTTTTTTTAACGGTTTCATTTTTTTCCTATAATAAAAGATTTATTATAGGAAAAAAGGCAGTTTTTGTTTTTTTTTAACTTATTTTTACACTTTCATTCAACATTTTTATTAACTTTTTGTTTCGTCCCACTAGGGGACTTGAAGGCCTGCACCTCTGATCTTTACTCTAATACATTGCACTACCCAAGTAGTGCAATGCACTAGAGCTTTCAGTTATTCACTGACAGCAAGCCTATTACGAGCCACCTCTGGGCGGGCCTAATTGGCTTCCATACTTGGCAGACCAGGAGGCCATTGTTTGGCCTCTGGTTGCCATAGCAATGATCGGCAACCCTGCGATCACATTGCAGCGATACCGATCGGCTTCAAACCACTAAGATGCCGCAATCGCTTTTGATCACAGCATCTAAGGGGTTAATGTCAGGTATCAGAGGCAGCTCCATTCACTGCCATTACAGCAGGGTGTCAGCTGTAACATACCGCAGATGATGTTGCAGGCTCAGCTTTTAAACATGCGCCATCTTGTTTCTGGGGACGGAAGCCTTTTAGGCCCCGCCTCCGAGTGGGACCTAACAGACTTTCATACTTGGCAGATAGGAAAGGAAATTTATGCTAGCTACGAGCAAGTGACCAAGTTGCGACAAGTGTTTTAAAAGAAAACCCACTATACTCACCACCTCTGGCACTTCTCTGGTCTCGGTCTCTGTACAACCAATTTTTCATTTTAGATGCAATGGAATAGCAAAAAAATTGGTTGCAGAGATTGACATATCCTGTAACTATATTTAGATGTCTCCTTAAGAGTGTAGTAATCCACATTTAACTGGATAATATTTTTTTTCCTCTCTCACTTATCTTCTGTTCTTGATTCTTCTTCTTTACCTTTCTTAGTTTTCTAGTTTTGAGTGCTGGGATTTTTTCATGTGCATTTCTAATTACATTCTAAGCAATTTTTGCCAGAAATAAAAAAAAATATAAACAGTGACAGCTATGTGCAGGTGAGTAGATATACTGCCAACATCATCTGTTTGTGTGTTCTTTATAATCCACTGTTCTTCTATGATTGGGAAATAAAGGAAAGTTTTAAAATCACAACATGAGATTTCAAAGCTCCAAGTTCACCCTCAATATTACAGAAGTATGTAAATTATTTTACTTAAAACATGGCATGCTTAAACTTTGCAATAAAATATATTCAATCAGTGTCTGGTACTGGTGGTGGAGAGGCGCTGCAGCAGTGTCAGACTGGGGTTCTTTGGACCCATCAGTGGAAATTATTTCGAGGGCCTACCTTCCATCTATACAGAAGAAGGGCACGTCCACTTTTATTCATATCATAAACTTTGTTGTTATCATTCCACACACAGGACATATCATCAATAGGATCTTTCGGTGCTTTCCTGGGTTGAAGTGGTGGGTTTCCTGCAACACATGCATAGACCAGGAATATATTAAACTAATGCACTGATTAAATATGGAAAACAATATTAAAACCTATTAATATAATATTATTGCGTATTTAATTTAATTTTTAGTTGTAATTAATAATCTAAAAAAAAAAAATCACTGGAGTGTCCTGATGCCTCTATCCACCTCTCCTAAATAACTTATCACTGACTCTCTTGTGGTTGAATCATTTTTCACTAAGACTTTACTTTTATTAAATATATATTAAAATAAGTTTTCTGAAACTAAGCACTCAATTTCACCTAAAAACCGGTTTGAGAACTGGGCTATTTGAACTTGTCTCAATTTTATTAGAAATCTGTATTAGTCCTAATGTAGGAAAACAGTATTTTTAGCCCCTCTCAGCAGAAACACCTCCACTCATATCTCTAGTATTCCTACACTGGTACTGACATCTAGATCAGGGGTCTCAAGTGGCCCCTGGGGCTGTCATCTGCGGCCCACGGGACACAGAGCCGCTAGTATCGGCTCTGCTCCGAGACTCTGGAATTCCCTGACATCTCTGTCCACATATGAACAGCGATGTCTGGGGCTTCCCCAGAGCGGAGTCCGGTGTAGAGCGCTAGTACAGGCTCTGCTCCCGGACTCTGTGGAATTCCCTGACATCGGTGTCGATGTTTGGACACACGATGTCTGGGGCTTCCACAGAGATGGAGTTCCGTGCAGAGCGCTAGTACAGGCTCTGCTCCGGGACTCTGTGGAATTCCCTGACATCGCTGTCCACATATGGACAGTGTGTCAGGGTCTTCCCCAGAGCGGAGTCCCGGGCAGAGCGCTAGTACAGGCTCTGCTCCGGGACCCTGACGAATCCGCTGACATCGGTGTCGATGTTTGGACACATGATGTCTGGGGCTTCCCCAGAGCGGAGTCCCGGGCAGAGTGCTAGTATCGGCTCTGCTCCGGGACTCTGTGGAATTCCCTGACATCGCTGTCCATATATGAACAGCACATATGAACAGCGATGTCTGGGGCTTCCCCAGAGCCGGAGTCCCGTGCAGAGCGCTAGTATCGACTCTGCTCCGGGACTCTGATTAATTCCCTGACATCCCTGTCCATGTTTGGACACATGATGTCTGGGGCTTCCCCAGAGCCAGAGTCCCCGGCAGAGCGCTAGTATAGGCTCTGCTCTGGGACTCTGGGGAAGCCTCTGACATCGCTGTCCATACATCGACAATGGTGTCAGGGGCTTTCCCAGAGCAGGAGTCCCAGTGATGTCAGGAGCACAGCTGGAGTCCCAGGAAGAGACTACTAGTGTTCTGCCCGGGACTCCAGCTCTGGGTTTACCCCTGACATCCATGTCCATATATAGACAGTGATGTCAGGAGCAGAGCTGGAATCCCAGGCAGATTGCTAGAAGCGGCTCTGCTCCGGGACTCCAGCAAGCCCCTGACATCACTGTGGCAGCATCTGCGGAGGGTACTGTGGCAGCATCTGCGGTGGGCACTGTGGCAGCATCTACGAGGGCACTGTGGCAGCATCTTCGAGGGCACTGTGGCAGCATCTACAGAGGGCACTGTGGCATCATCTACAGAGGGCACTGTGGCAGCATCTACAGAGGGCACTGTGGCAGCATCTACAGAGGGCACTGTGGCAGCATCTACAGAGGGCACTGTGGCAGCATCTACAGAGGGCACTGTGGCAGCATCTACAGAGGGCACTGTGGCAGCATGTACAGAGGACACTGTGGCATTATCTAGGGGTGTGTTGCATTATCTACAGAGGACTCTGTGGCAGCATCTACAGAGGACTTGGTGGCAGCATCTACGGAGGACTCTGTGGCAGCATCTACGGAGGGCACTGCGGCAGCATCCACGGAGGGCACTGCGGCAGCATCCACGGAGGGCACTGCGGCAGCATCCACGGAGGGCACTGCGGCAGCATCCACGGAGGGCACTGCGGCAGCATCCACGGAGGGCACTGCGGCAGCATCCAGAGGGCACAGCGGCAGCATCCACAGGGGGCACAGTGGCAGCACCCACAGAGGGCACTGCGGCAGCATCCACCGAGGGCACTATGGCACTATCTAAAAAGGGGCTGCCCAATCTTGACATGTCTGTCTGTCAAACGATGCTAACTGAGCCGTCGGACTGCATTTAGCGTCACTTAAACTGGAAAACTGGATTGTTGAAATAAGCACGTGGAGAATTCTCTAAAATTTTAAACCGAGTGGTATTATTATAGTAATGTAGTGTTATAGTAGTTCAAATAACTAATTGATTAACAATAATTTTGTATTGTATCAACTTCTCATTTTTTCTAAATGTGGCCCACTTACCCGGCCGAGTTTGAGACCCCTGATCTAGATGAATGTATTATCGTCTCGACACACTTTACCAACTCTCATCGTGGTCACCGGAGTGAAACATCAAAACTCCAGCGCTCAGATCTGTGTTTGTGTGTCATCTAAATAATATTAGTCTCCTGTGGTGCCTGTGGGTTGTACTGCAGGTGAAATGCATCGAGACGATAATAATCCATCTGGATATCAGTACTAGTGTATGAATATGAGTGGAGGTGTTTCCGCTAAGAGGGGGTAGAAAAAGTAGTTTCCTAAATTAGCGTTAATACTGGTTCCCAATAAAATTTAGACCAATTCAAATAGCCCAGTTATCAAACTGTTTTTTAGGTGGAGTAGAATGCTTAGTTGCAGAATACTTATTTTTTATTTTAACGTATATTTAATAAAAGTAAAGTCTTAGTGAAAAAAAAATCTTCCACAAGAGAGTCAGTGATAAGTAATCAATAATCTGGAATTAATCTATAAATTCAATGTTGAAAACAACTTGAGGCTTTCCCACTATTGATTTATAGCCACATACTCTCAAGTGTGCTATTTAAATCTACCGCATGGCCTGAATTTTCTTAAATAACCAAATTAATAGTTGTTGAATTGAGAAAAAAAACCATATTATTGTCTCAATTTGTAGGTGACCAAACCTCTGCTCGTGCAAAATAAAGCCTTATGCATAAGATAAAGTTGACCGAAAACTAACTGAGTACATACTGTTTCATATTACAAGCTGTGTGCACTTTCTCTTCCACCATATGGTGCCTCCATGATGCACTGTATTCTCTCCTAGTAGCAAACAAGAAAAGTTGGGAGGTATAAAACAAGTTGAGAGGTATAAAAAACACCCTTATAAGAAATAATTCAATTTACTTGAGTGGAAAAATACTTCCTGACCCCTATTGGAAATGTTAAAGATTCCTGGATTAGCAGTTTACATTATTTGATTAAGATTAATAATTTTGGGTGTGCTATTTCCGAATGAAAATACTGCACCTTCTCCTGTTCCTGTTGATGTCATCATCGATGGAATTAAGGAACCCAAAAAAGTCTTCCAATTGTAATGCATTACCATTCCAAATCACAAACACATCGTCTATGTACCTCCACCACCTCAGAACATGGCTGAAGGGGTGAGATACATAGACGTGGCGGTCCTCGAGGCCATGGCGGTCCCCCTCCTTTGAACATAGAAGGAGTCAGCAAATAGAAAATAATTTTCCGTGAAAATCACCTCCAAGAGGTCCATCAAAAATTGTATGCCTTCAGCCGAGTGTTCTGACCTACCCAGGGTGTCCTTCACTATACTAAGACCCCGGCTATGGCTAATGGATGTATATAAATTACAGACGTCAAAAGACACCAAAATGATCTCACTACTCAGGGAAATGTGTGATAATTTCACTATAAAATCAGATGTATCCTGTATATATGATGACGCTGAAATGGCATACACTCTAAGTATCTTATCCAAGAATATCGCTATAGGGTTACAGATAGAATCTCTCCCCGAATCTATAGGACGTCCTGGGGGTTTGTTTAGACACTTATGGATCTTGGGAAGACAGTAGATGACAGGAGTAACTGGATGTGTAACGACAAGGAATTCTGACAACTCTTTATCAATAATCCCTACTGACAAAGCCTGTGAGAGAATATGTGTGATCCTATTTTGGATCCTGAACTTGGGGTCACCCAAGACCTTTGTGTATACATTAATGTCATGAACTTGGCCTCTGATTTCATCCAAGTATAGCGACGTGTCCATGACGACCAAGGCCCCGCCCTTGTCGGCCAGCTTGATCGTCAGGGACACGTCACCAGACAAGTCCTTCAAAGCACTGAATTCGTCACTGGTTAAGTTAGGGTGAAACAATGATGATTCACCCAACTCATCACGAAGTTTGTTTACTTTTTGTTTGACTATAGTTGTAAATGCATCTATAATTGGTTCACAGACATATGGTTGCCAAACTGATTTTTTAAAAAGCCCTGCTTTACTCAATGCAAATTCACATTGTGCCCCACTACCCTGAGGCATGCTATGGGTGCCAAAAAAATGTTTCAATTTTATCCTCCGGAAAAAGGCATATAAATCTAGTTCTAACTGGAACAAGTCTATTTTAGACGCGGGGCAAAAAGACAGTCCCTTGTTCAACAACTTCAACTCAGTGTCGGATAGAGGACGTGAGGAGATATTTACCGCAAGTGATTCTAATTGGCTTTCTTCTCCTTGCCACGTGCCGACTGCCATTGACGTCTCGTTCTCTCCGGTCTTGGTTTTGTACCTCCTCCTGTGTTTGCGCCCTCCTCTTCTTGTGCGTCCATGATTCCCCCTAAAAAAGAATCTGGAACTTCCATGGGGTCACCAAATGTAGACTGTAGGCGTCTCCTGTTCTGAAGGGCTCCCTTGCCATATATTGCCCCTGTCGTATTTCTGGGCTCCTTCTGCCAGTTATAAATCCTTCCATCAGCATAATCTTCAATATCACGTATTCATTTCAATCTTTTAGTGTTCTCCAGATGCGATCTAAATTTGCCAAAGGATTCCCTAGCACCATCCTTGTATTTCTGCAACTCATCTGTTGATAACAAGGATGCCAATGATGTATCGAGGTCAACAATCCGGGCATTGACACTCCGTAATTCTATTTGCAAAAATTCTATGTTTAGTAGGATGATGTCACGGGAATATCTATTAGATATCTGACGGAAGCGCTGGCAGAAGTCCGCATTATTAGGAAAAAGGTTGGGTGTCAAGCTTGATCTCATTCCCCGGGGTATACGATCCGCTTTAAAGTATTCCCCCAAAGTCACCAAATGCAGATAGTGCTGACACTGGGAGATCCAATTTTTTAGTTCTAATAGTAGATCTATGTTTATTAAGACATAAAATTGGGATGTTTCCCGTGTCTTAATTGCGTCAATTGCAATAATATGATTAAAGGGAACACGTTGGTTCATCCGACTAATGGCAAGACTTACCCCATTAAACATTTTCTGACATGCGCATCATCTCATGTCATTTATGTTTTACAGTGTCCATGCAAGTTGCTATATGTGGGGGAGACTA
The DNA here is from genome assembly GCF_050947455.1 of Rhinoderma darwinii. Lineage (NCBI taxonomy): Eukaryota > Metazoa > Chordata > Amphibia > Anura > Rhinodermatidae > Rhinoderma > Rhinoderma darwinii. The sequence goes on from NC_134688.1 coordinate 350,039,489, forward strand.
CCCAGTAATGTCAGGCTGGTCTTAATAAACATAGATCGACTATTAGAACTAAAAAATTGGATCTCCCAGTGTCAGCACATTTTGTATCAGCGGGGCATATGGTCAGCGACCTTAAATTTTGGATCATTGACCATATTCCCCTACACCGTAGGGGTGGGGACAGGGTCTCCAGACTCAAACGGAGAGAACTTGAATGGATTTTCAAGTTAAATTGCCTTGCCCCACATGGTTTGAACATTGATTTTAAAGTCGGTGTAGTCACTTAAGTATGTCATATTTTGTAACGTATTTTTCCCTTATGTACCTTGCTTGATTTTTTATGCATCAGCTCTTTTTATGTGAATTGAACACATTCTTAATGATGTCTTATTAATATATACATATATATATATATATATATATATATATTTTTTTTTTTTTATTATTATTACAGATTCGATTTGTTGAATGGACTGCTTTTTCTGGTTTTCGGAATCCTGCGAATACATTTCTTCCTGTGGCGACCATATTTGTGAAACATGTGTGTCTAGATATAATAATTTTTTCCATACGTATGAGGCCAAGGGATATAATAATACATTGTAATTTTTGTGGGATTAGACACTTTTTGTGACATTATGTGGGACATATACTCAATGATACTGTTTTACACACACACCCTGTCAGAATGTTTACACATTAGCATGTGTGTGCTGTTTTTTACGATTTAATACTGATTAGTATATCATTGTCCCTAACTCCTAGTTGTCCTACAGAGTATTCTCTCCCCCCCCCCTTTTTTAAATGATACTGACAATTTTTCCCCATTTTTCTTCCTCTAATGTTTGTCATTGCCACTTTCCAAGATGGCTGCCGTGCAGTCACTAGATGCACTGCACATGTGCAGGAACTAATTAGCATAGTCTCGCGAGAGTATGCACATTTTGAATACAGGAAGTATAGAATGTTATTCAACCTATACACGTGGATATCTGGACTTCCGGGACACCATTATCCATTAGGAGTAGTGCCATCTGGCATCTTGATATAATATCCTGTAATCGTTTTTGATTATACACACACTTCGTGAGTTTGTTATTTATTATTATTATTTGTTTATTCGGACTGCTTATTGATGTACCAGTCCCTTAAAACTTATATAGCTCTATGCATAAGCACCTAGGTGGTCTGACTGTGATTTTAAATTACACTGCTTTATTATACACAGATCCTTTTAAACTGTTTTTGTATTAATCACATTTTTTATTACTGTTGACTCTGTGAGGCCTTAAATAGTCCTGTACTGCTGTGTTCACTATGCTTGAGAAAGGTCCTGCTGGACTGAAAAGCTGACATATGTTGGAAGTGCTGTCTCCTCGTCCTTCTGTGGGATTAGACCAGATGGGCTAACTTTTGCTGCCCATACGTATAAATGTGCACTGGTAGTCCTTCCTTGGTCCACTTTTGATAGGTACAAATCAAGGCATAATGGGAACACCTCACAAGACCTGTCGTTTTGGAGATGCCAATACAATTGTCTGGCTAATACATTTCATAAATTAATTCTTTGTGTTTCTACTTTTCTTGTTCTGTGCTCCTGCTTTTTGCTCTTGTAATCTCTGGTACCTCATTTCATCATCTCAACTTTTCTTGAGTACTTGTCTAATTGCATCTGTTCCATTTGTTTACACTGACATGTGGATGGTGTCCGTCATGCAACAGATCTGGTGCTTCCGGTATTTCCGTTGCTCTGCTCCTGTGACGGAGCAGAGCAACAGAAATACTGAACGCAGATCTGAATGAGGCCTAACTTAAGCAATGCTGTATACCCTAGATTTAACGTTCCTTAAATAAAATTAACAGCAGGAGAGCTTTCCAATTACTAATCCTAGCCAATGTTGTATGTTGTAATGGGAAAAATAGAATTTGAATCCAGTGCTTCAGAGTAAAGCGTCCAATCTTTATATCTTATCGAAGCATGTGTGTGTGCGTGTGCATGTGCATGTGTGTGTATGTATGTGTGTGTGTGTGTGCTGTAGAAAAACAAGTCTCATATAGTGCAGGTGCCCTATCGGATTCAATAAAGGGCGGGAAATAATGTTTGACATAATATAATCTGATTGGTCTGGCTTCAGCATGTGACACTTCCCAATACTGGGCATGCATCATTATGACTAGTAGAGCGCATCACACTATTTTTAAATAAAGATGGGATTATCTGATTGATACAGCCTCTGCTTAATTAGAGCGCACACCTGCATTTTCGATCAGGAGTTGTGGTGACATGTGTTAACATTTGGAACAATGAGAGTGCAATACATCATTGAACAATCCCCTCTTTATTCAAATGTGGTATGATGCACTCTACGCGTCTTAATGATGCATGCCCAGTAATCAGGGCTGGCATCCGCAACGGCAAACCTTGAAAGTGCCGGGGCCCATTGCCCTTGGAGGGGTCACTCCGCCACTGGGTGCTGGCTCCTCCAGGAGCAGAATTCCCGAGCTCCTGACGTCTCTGTCCATATATGGACAGGGATGTCATGGGTTCCTCCTGGACCAGAATCCCCGGCCAGAGCATTGCCGACGCTCTGGATGGGGATTCTGCTGCTGGAGAAGTCCCTGACGTGACTATGGACAGTTCAAAAGTAGAAGGTATGGGCAGCACAGCAGAACAAAATAAGCCTCCGGGGCCCAAATGGGGCCGACTTCCAGGGATCTGATTTGTAGATCCAACAATGTCTAAACGAGAAGTAGAAAAGAGAAGCATCAGTCCGAGCAGATGTTGTCAAAAAAGGTAGATTTATTCTCCCATAAGTGCAATAAACAGTTCAACATTTCAGCTGCTCAATGCTCATGGACCCACTGGGCCGTACCACCTTGGCGGTATGGCAGCTGGCCAACAGGGCGCAGGTTAAAGTCTATAGTTGGTATAGTGTACCTGTGGCAGCTCGGACAGTAGCAAGGCAGGCTGGGCTGGGACTAGGCAGCAGGTAGACGTTAGGCGTGGAGTAGCAGGACAGGCGTGGTATACACCACAGCACGGTAACAGCTCAGCACGGCACTAGATCAGGATACAGGTTACAGGATAAAGGAACAGGGAACACTGCAAGCAGGAAACACTAGGGGACTATTTGCAAGACAAACTTAGGATAGGGACCTTCTTATAGCCCAGGGTGCTCTGGGAGCAATCAGTTCAATCTCCCACATGCGTGCGCTTTGGCTTCTCGAGTCTGGACTGAGCTCGCGAGCGCACCCTGGTGGTGACTGTGGAACAGGACGGCCGTATGTGCAGATATCTCTGGAGAGAAGGGCGTCAACTGGATGGAAGGAGTTCGTGGTCAGCAACCACGGACGTTACAGCAGCCTTTGTCAAGCTTGACAAAGGCTGCATTGAGCAACTGTTTATTGCACTTATGGGAGAAAAAAAAAAAATCTAAATTTTTGACAACATCTGCTTGGAGTGCTGTCTCTCTTTTTTACTTCTTCTTTGCATATGAGGTGCCCTTGACGTCACTATCCCTATATGGGGCAAATCTCCAACCAGAGCGTTGCTGACGCTCTTTTGCCGGGGATTCCGTTCCTAGAGGGAGCCCATGTCTAGGATTGGAATCCCCCCAGAACGTTGCCGATGCTCTGGCCGGCGATTCAGCTCCTAGAAGGATCCCCTGACGTCCCTGTCCATATATGGACAGTGGCATCAGGGGCTCCTCCTGGACCGGCATCCCCGGGCAGAGCGTTGTCGACTCTCTGGTCGGGGATTCCGCTCCTGGAGAAGCCCCTGAGGTCACTATCCATATATGGACAGTGAGGTCAAGGGCTCCCCCAGGAGAGGAATAACCGGCCAGAGTGTCGACAATGCTCTGGCTGGGGATTCCACTCCTAGAGGTAGCCTCAATAGTGCTATTTTCAGGTAGGGGGTGTGGTGCTATCTACAGGCTAGGGTGTGTGTGGCGCTATCTACAGGGGGTGTATGTGGTACTATCTACAGAAGTGTGTGGCACTTTCAACAGGGGTGTGTGTGGCACTATCTACAAGGGGGGGGGTGTGTGTGGCACTATCTACAAGGGGTTGTATGGCACTATCTACTAGGAGGTGTGTTTGGCACCATCTACAGGAAGTGTCTGTGGCACTATCTCCAGGGGGCTGTGTGGCGCAATCTACAGAGGGCACTGTGGCATTATCTACAGGGGGTGTGTAGCACTAACTACAGAAGTCACATTAGCACTATTGATAGATTACACTGTGGCATTATCGACAGAGGACACTGTGGCATTATCTACTGAGGGCACTCTGGCATTATCTACAGAGGTATAACTTCTACATGGCAGCATAAACTGCAGTTTTACTGCTGCCGTGAGCTCCCCTGCAAAGGGGCCCACAAAGTCTGTGTTGTCCAAGGGTCCACATAAACCTGGAGCCACCCCTGTTAATAATGGGAGGTGTCACATGTTAAAGCCAGACCAATCATATTATTTAATGTCAAAGACTATTTCCCGCCCCTGTTTAAATCTGATAAGGCATCTGTATTATATGAGACTTGTTGTTCTACAGTACACACAAGCCATGAGTAAGGACAGAGGAACCGCAGGAAATGCGTAGGGTCTCCATACCCACGCCCCTGATGTCTCTGTATAATATTTTTAATTGATAAGAAATAAAGATTGGACATTTTACTCTGAAGCGCTGGGTTCAACTTCTATTTTCCCATGAATACACGTCAGCCAGGACATAAATCCAAGCGCTACACAGGAAACCCAAGGCAGTAGTGGTGAGCTGGAAAAAAAAGTTTTCTTATTTTAATGCTAATGTTGTAATGCATAATATCACAAGATACATATCAATTCAGCTATTGGAATTCTGCATGAACTATGGAAGTTCATGTTTATTGCTACACTCATTGTGCATGTTGTAAATATACAAAGCCACACAGGAGATATTGGCTGCATTCAAAGAGATTATTACCAAAGGCATTTCTGTGGTTAAAATAATAAAGCAAAGACATGTTTCTTGCATAACTGCTCTTAGCTCAGGGAAATATACATTTTCTAGATTGTTTAATTATAATTTTTTTTAACAACCTATCAGTGTGGACCAGAAGACTTCTGCACGAAAGGTAACTGTATTTTTCAACTATTTGTTGAGTTTGTCAACAGATATGACATTCTCCCCCTGACTAAAGAACAGAATGCTGTTTTCATGAACAAGCAAAAAAGTGTATTTTCACATTTTTAAAATAAATCTGTAATTATTCAAAAACTGTTTGAGATCTAGTAGACAATATGTGCCAGAGTTCTATTGCAAAATGCGAAGTGACCCCATTTTAGAAACTACACCCCTCAAGGCATTTATAATTTGCTTCGACATATGACAGGGCTCAGAAGTGAAGAGCACCATGCGCATTTGAGGCCCATTTTGGTGATTTTCAGAGCATGGAGCGGTGTGAGGGCTTATTTGTTGTGGGACAATCTGTAGTTTTCATTGCTACTATTTTGGGGTACATGTAATTTTTTAATTACTTTTTATTAAAAATTTTTGAAAGCAAGGTGACCAAAAACAAGCAATACTGTCAATGTTTTTCATTCTTTTTTTTTTACAGTGTTCACTGTGGGCTATAAATTACATTTCACTTTATTCTGTGGGTCGATACGATTACGGCGATACCATATGTATATATTTTTTTTTTTATGTTTTTGCTGCATTTGCACAATAAAATCACTTTTTTAAAAAAAAACTAAAAATATTATTTTATGTTTCACAATATTATGAGAACCATAACCTTTTTATTTTCCATCAAAAATGCTGTGTAAGGGCTTGTTTTTTGCAGGAAGCATTGTAGTTTTTATTCGTACTATGTTGGGGTACATGCGACTTTTTGATCCCTTTTTATTCTATATTTTATGAGGGGTGGTGACCTAAAAATAGCGATTCTGGCATGGTTTTTTATTTATTTTATTGCGGTGTTGACTCTGTGGGAAAAAGAAGATTACGGTTTTACAGTTTGGATTGTTACGGACGTGGTGATACCAAATATGTGTAGGTTTTTTTAACGGTTTCATTTTTTTCCTATAATAAAAGATTTATTATAGGAAAAAAGGCAGTTTTTGTTTTTTTTTAACTTATTTTTACACTTTCATTCAACATTTTTATTAACTTTTTGTTTCGTCCCACTAGGGGACTTGAAGGCCTGCACCTCTGATCTTTACTCTAATACATTGCACTACCCAAGTAGTGCAATGCACTAGAGCTTTCAGTTATTCACTGACAGCAAGCCTATTACGAGCCACCTCTGGGCGGGCCTAATTGGCTTCCATACTTGGCAGACCAGGAGGCCATTGTTTGGCCTCTGGTTGCCATAGCAATGATCGGCAACCCTGCGATCACATTGCAGCGATACCGATCGGCTTCAAACCACTAAGATGCCGCAATCGCTTTTGATCACAGCATCTAAGGGGTTAATGTCAGGTATCAGAGGCAGCTCCATTCACTGCCATTACAGCAGGGTGTCAGCTGTAACATACCGCAGATGATGTTGCAGGCTCAGCTTTTAAACATGCGCCATCTTGTTTCTGGGGACGGAAGCCTTTTAGGCCCCGCCTCCGAGTGGGACCTAACAGACTTTCATACTTGGCAGATAGGAAAGGAAATTTATGCTAGCTACGAGCAAGTGACCAAGTTGCGACAAGTGTTTTAAAAGAAAACCCACTATACTCACCACCTCTGGCACTTCTCTGGTCTCGGTCTCTGTACAACCAATTTTTCATTTTAGATGCAATGGAATAGCAAAAAAATTGGTTGCAGAGATTGACATATCCTGTAACTATATTTAGATGTCTCCTTAAGAGTGTAGTAATCCACATTTAACTGGATAATATTTTTTTTCCTCTCTCACTTATCTTCTGTTCTTGATTCTTCTTCTTTACCTTTCTTAGTTTTCTAGTTTTGAGTGCTGGGATTTTTTCATGTGCATTTCTAATTACATTCTAAGCAATTTTTGCCAGAAATAAAAAAAAATATAAACAGTGACAGCTATGTGCAGGTGAGTAGATATACTGCCAACATCATCTGTTTGTGTGTTCTTTATAATCCACTGTTCTTCTATGATTGGGAAATAAAGGAAAGTTTTAAAATCACAACATGAGATTTCAAAGCTCCAAGTTCACCCTCAATATTACAGAAGTATGTAAATTATTTTACTTAAAACATGGCATGCTTAAACTTTGCAATAAAATATATTCAATCAGTGTCTGGTACTGGTGGTGGAGAGGCGCTGCAGCAGTGTCAGACTGGGGTTCTTTGGACCCATCAGTGGAAATTATTTCGAGGGCCTACCTTCCATCTATACAGAAGAAGGGCACGTCCACTTTTATTCATATCATAAACTTTGTTGTTATCATTCCACACACAGGACATATCATCAATAGGATCTTTCGGTGCTTTCCTGGGTTGAAGTGGTGGGTTTCCTGCAACACATGCATAGACCAGGAATATATTAAACTAATGCACTGATTAAATATGGAAAACAATATTAAAACCTATTAATATAATATTATTGCGTATTTAATTTAATTTTTAGTTGTAATTAATAATCTAAAAAAAAAAAATCACTGGAGTGTCCTGATGCCTCTATCCACCTCTCCTAAATAACTTATCACTGACTCTCTTGTGGTTGAATCATTTTTCACTAAGACTTTACTTTTATTAAATATATATTAAAATAAGTTTTCTGAAACTAAGCACTCAATTTCACCTAAAAACCGGTTTGAGAACTGGGCTATTTGAACTTGTCTCAATTTTATTAGAAATCTGTATTAGTCCTAATGTAGGAAAACAGTATTTTTAGCCCCTCTCAGCAGAAACACCTCCACTCATATCTCTAGTATTCCTACACTGGTACTGACATCTAGATCAGGGGTCTCAAGTGGCCCCTGGGGCTGTCATCTGCGGCCCACGGGACACAGAGCCGCTAGTATCGGCTCTGCTCCGAGACTCTGGAATTCCCTGACATCTCTGTCCACATATGAACAGCGATGTCTGGGGCTTCCCCAGAGCGGAGTCCGGTGTAGAGCGCTAGTACAGGCTCTGCTCCCGGACTCTGTGGAATTCCCTGACATCGGTGTCGATGTTTGGACACACGATGTCTGGGGCTTCCACAGAGATGGAGTTCCGTGCAGAGCGCTAGTACAGGCTCTGCTCCGGGACTCTGTGGAATTCCCTGACATCGCTGTCCACATATGGACAGTGTGTCAGGGTCTTCCCCAGAGCGGAGTCCCGGGCAGAGCGCTAGTACAGGCTCTGCTCCGGGACCCTGACGAATCCGCTGACATCGGTGTCGATGTTTGGACACATGATGTCTGGGGCTTCCCCAGAGCGGAGTCCCGGGCAGAGTGCTAGTATCGGCTCTGCTCCGGGACTCTGTGGAATTCCCTGACATCGCTGTCCATATATGAACAGCACATATGAACAGCGATGTCTGGGGCTTCCCCAGAGCCGGAGTCCCGTGCAGAGCGCTAGTATCGACTCTGCTCCGGGACTCTGATTAATTCCCTGACATCCCTGTCCATGTTTGGACACATGATGTCTGGGGCTTCCCCAGAGCCAGAGTCCCCGGCAGAGCGCTAGTATAGGCTCTGCTCTGGGACTCTGGGGAAGCCTCTGACATCGCTGTCCATACATCGACAATGGTGTCAGGGGCTTTCCCAGAGCAGGAGTCCCAGTGATGTCAGGAGCACAGCTGGAGTCCCAGGAAGAGACTACTAGTGTTCTGCCCGGGACTCCAGCTCTGGGTTTACCCCTGACATCCATGTCCATATATAGACAGTGATGTCAGGAGCAGAGCTGGAATCCCAGGCAGATTGCTAGAAGCGGCTCTGCTCCGGGACTCCAGCAAGCCCCTGACATCACTGTGGCAGCATCTGCGGAGGGTACTGTGGCAGCATCTGCGGTGGGCACTGTGGCAGCATCTACGAGGGCACTGTGGCAGCATCTTCGAGGGCACTGTGGCAGCATCTACAGAGGGCACTGTGGCATCATCTACAGAGGGCACTGTGGCAGCATCTACAGAGGGCACTGTGGCAGCATCTACAGAGGGCACTGTGGCAGCATCTACAGAGGGCACTGTGGCAGCATCTACAGAGGGCACTGTGGCAGCATCTACAGAGGGCACTGTGGCAGCATGTACAGAGGACACTGTGGCATTATCTAGGGGTGTGTTGCATTATCTACAGAGGACTCTGTGGCAGCATCTACAGAGGACTTGGTGGCAGCATCTACGGAGGACTCTGTGGCAGCATCTACGGAGGGCACTGCGGCAGCATCCACGGAGGGCACTGCGGCAGCATCCACGGAGGGCACTGCGGCAGCATCCACGGAGGGCACTGCGGCAGCATCCACGGAGGGCACTGCGGCAGCATCCACGGAGGGCACTGCGGCAGCATCCACGGAGGGCACTGCGGCAGCATCCAGAGGGCACAGCGGCAGCATCCACAGGGGGCACAGTGGCAGCACCCACAGAGGGCACTGCGGCAGCATCCACCGAGGGCACTATGGCACTATCTAAAAAGGGGCTGCCCAATCTTGACATGTCTGTCTGTCAAACGATGCTAACTGAGCCGTCGGACTGCATTTAGCGTCACTTAAACTGGAAAACTGGATTGTTGAAATAAGCACGTGGAGAATTCTCTAAAATTTTAAACCGAGTGGTATTATTATAGTAATGTAGTGTTATAGTAGTTCAAATAACTAATTGATTAACAATAATTTTGTATTGTATCAACTTCTCATTTTTTCTAAATGTGGCCCACTTACCCGGCCGAGTTTGAGACCCCTGATCTAGATGAATGTATTATCGTCTCGACACACTTTACCAACTCTCATCGTGGTCACCGGAGTGAAACATCAAAACTCCAGCGCTCAGATCTGTGTTTGTGTGTCATCTAAATAATATTAGTCTCCTGTGGTGCCTGTGGGTTGTACTGCAGGTGAAATGCATCGAGACGATAATAATCCATCTGGATATCAGTACTAGTGTATGAATATGAGTGGAGGTGTTTCCGCTAAGAGGGGGTAGAAAAAGTAGTTTCCTAAATTAGCGTTAATACTGGTTCCCAATAAAATTTAGACCAATTCAAATAGCCCAGTTATCAAACTGTTTTTTAGGTGGAGTAGAATGCTTAGTTGCAGAATACTTATTTTTTATTTTAACGTATATTTAATAAAAGTAAAGTCTTAGTGAAAAAAAAATCTTCCACAAGAGAGTCAGTGATAAGTAATCAATAATCTGGAATTAATCTATAAATTCAATGTTGAAAACAACTTGAGGCTTTCCCACTATTGATTTATAGCCACATACTCTCAAGTGTGCTATTTAAATCTACCGCATGGCCTGAATTTTCTTAAATAACCAAATTAATAGTTGTTGAATTGAGAAAAAAAACCATATTATTGTCTCAATTTGTAGGTGACCAAACCTCTGCTCGTGCAAAATAAAGCCTTATGCATAAGATAAAGTTGACCGAAAACTAACTGAGTACATACTGTTTCATATTACAAGCTGTGTGCACTTTCTCTTCCACCATATGGTGCCTCCATGATGCACTGTATTCTCTCCTAGTAGCAAACAAGAAAAGTTGGGAGGTATAAAACAAGTTGAGAGGTATAAAAAACACCCTTATAAGAAATAATTCAATTTACTTGAGTGGAAAAATACTTCCTGACCCCTATTGGAAATGTTAAAGATTCCTGGATTAGCAGTTTACATTATTTGATTAAGATTAATAATTTTGGGTGTGCTATTTCCGAATGAAAATACTGCACCTTCTCCTGTTCCTGGAGAGACAACTTTTAAGAGCCAATGCCTAATACAGACACTCCTTTTAAAGGGAATCTATATTATTATCTAGGATACTCTATAATGCTTCCATAGCACACGTTAATTTTATGTCTATGAAATTTTGCAGTCTTATTCCAAAAATAGATACTATCAATTCCAGCTTTTGTACCATTAATAGAAAAGTTGAAAATTCCACTACCAGAAGACAAGAAGGTCACTTGATTTCCTTTGGCATATGACGCAGGTGGCACTCATTTCATTTCACATGTTGTCTAGATGTCATTGGTTCCCATTTCTGTTGTGTAGATTCCATTCAAAACGCAAACTCATCTTCTCATGAATTAAATTGATTTTCCTTGCCAGTTTAATCCTATTGGGAAATATTATTTTTTTCATTTATAGCATTTCCAGATACACAAGTGTAAACATGTCTTAGCATCTTTGTTGAGAGCTTAACGGACCATTAAATCAATATAGTTTGTTTTATGGTTATAGCCATTGACTATGTTATCCTACTCCCAGTGAAATGTTACATAAATAGTCAATGCTAAACTCATTTTAGGCTATGCAATACCAATAATAAAAAGGGGGAAAAAAGTGAATGTGTGTGTCTTTTATGTGTCATGAAGATTTTAAACATTTGGAAGACATCATACAGAGTACAATATTCATCAGACCACCATGTAGAGAAATCTGATCTCAAATTTATAGTATTTTCAGTTTATGTGTGACTGGTTTGGACTAATTTAGGTATTGTAAAATATATGACTATGGTGTTTATGCTAAATATCAGTTTTAGATTTTAGATCAATTGCATCATTCTCTGTATCAGTAGTATATATGCAATTGATATGAATATATACATATTCCCTGTAGATAGGGCCCCAAGTGGCATTCCCTGTAGATAGGGCCCCATCTACAGGGAATGCCACATGGGGCCCTATCTACAGGGACCGCGACAGGGGCACAGAGGGCTCTATCTACAGGGATTGCCACAGGGGGCTCTATCTACAGCGAACCCCACAAGGGGCTCTATCTACAGGGAATGCCACAAGGGGCTCTATCTACAGGGAATGCCACAAGGGGACCTATCTACAGGGAACGCCACAAGGGGGCCCTATCTACAGGGAATGCCACAGCGGGCTATACCTACAGGGAACGCCACAGGGGGCACTATACAGGGATCGCTACAGGGGGCACTATACAGGGATCGCTACAGGGGGCACTATCCAGTGAACGCTACAGTGAATGCCACAGGGAGCACTATCTACAGGGAACGCTACAGGGGGCCCTGTCTGCAGGGAACGCTACAGGGGGCACTATCTACAGGGAAAGCTACTACCTACAGAGGGCTCTATGGGGAGAATTATCTATAGAGGGCTCTACTGGGAGCACTATCTACAGAGGGCTCTACTGGGAGCGCTATCTACAGAGGGCTCTATGAGGGGCACTATCTACAGGGGGCACTGTGTGTGGTGCATTACTTTACAGTGTTTGACACAATTTTATTAAGGGGCACAGTGTATGTTACTATTCTATTCAGGGGCACAGTGTGTAGTGCTATTATATTTAGGGACAAAGTGTATGATACTATTATATTTGGTGGCATAGAGTGTGGTACCATAAGAATATGCTCTTCGTTTATAGGTGGAGAAATGTTGAAAAAGTGAGCTTCCGAAGACATCTGAGCAGCAAATTTACCCATTTCCGCAGAAATGGGTTATGGCCAGGAGGCATCATAGATTTCTGGACCAGATGGAAAAGGAAAGAGAACGACTAGAATCTAAGTCGTCACCGGTGAGTGACTAAATGTAAATATTTATTCTCCCTGTGACTGCTCAGTATTGTAGTCACTGTATAATCTGCAGCAAGATGATGTGTGTATCGTTCTTTTTTGTGAAACAGCAACTACCAGCATATCCTTACCATCGTTCTGGCTATACTGGGAGCTGTGCAAACTTATATGGCAGGGGTTAAACTAAATTTGCAAATTATCTCTGTACTGATCTGTATTTGTACTGGTGCTGTATATATGTACTGAGCTTTGTTCTGGTGCTGTATATATATATATATATATATATATATATTGTGACATCATGGGGACCACTTAGCTCATGGGATCGCCATCTCCCGGGTGAGATGGTTGGCACACATAGAAAGTTCACTCCAAAAAGGTTTAAACCAGCAGCAGCTAGCTTTATTGTCTTCACAACAGCAGGTCAGTGGTACAGCAATAAACATCCAGAATAAACCCTGAGCCTTGTGCCCAGCACCTCAAAACCTTCAGTTTTACCTCACACGGTGGTGACTCTCACAGGCTAGCATGCCTGTCTTCCCCAGACTGAGAGCCCTGTGTGGACTGCACACACCTGATATAAAGAGCCGTCTCAGGTGCAGCCTAACTAGGCTCATCAGACAGCCCAAGCAACAGCAGAGCAAAGCCTCTCTGCTGTACATGCTCCCTGGTTGCTTAAAACCTGAGTTTCTGCACCGTCCAGTAGCTGCACTGCTACAATAAATATATATATATATATATATATATATATATATATATATATATATATATACACATACACACACGTACTGAGCTTGGTTCTGGAGTTATATTCATCATAACAAAGAGAAGCTCAAAACATATATACAACTCCAGAACTAAGCACTGCATATAAATACAACACCAGGACCCAGCTTAGTACATATATACAGCACCAGAACAAAGCTTTGTACATATATACAACACCAGAACAAAGCACAGAACATATATACAACTCCAGAACTAAGCTCCGCATATAAATAAAGCAGCAGAACCAAGCTCAGTACATATATAAAGCACCAGAACCAAGCTCAGTACATAAATACAGCCCCAGAACCAAGCTCAGTACATATATACAGCACCAGAACAAAGCTCTGTACATATATACAGCACCAGAACAAAGCTCAGTACATATATATCAGATAAACCAAGCTCAAAACATATATATGTTCGGTAAAGTCAAACCTCCCTGCTCTGTAGGCAGTTGGACTATACCAATGACAATTTGAGGGATTCCACCTGCACAAATAACGGATCTGAGATCCTTGTCTACTTTCGAGTAAAATGTAAGAGGCAAACAAACAGGGGAGTTATGAAAGAGGTATAGGAATCTAGGTAGAGATTTAATATCAAACAGATTGATGCGACCTGTTACCGAGAGGGGTGGGGGTCTGCATTTGTCAAAATCCACCTTAAGCCGCTGTAATAGCGGATATATGTTGTCTGGTATAAAAGTGCGTGTGTCAGGACTAAATACTATACCAAGGTATGTGATTTTATCTGCTCATTGTAGGGGGGATGTAAGAGTGGCTCCCGCATCCACCACCATTATCAATTACTAGGACCAATTAAATTGCAGACCAGAAAATAATGTCAATTTGTCAAATAATGTTAGCAAGGCTTGCAGTGATGGAGCCGGGTCATTAAATGGTTAGCACTATTGCCTTGCAGCGCTGGGGTCCTGGATTCAAATCCAGCCAAGGACAACATCTGCATGGAGTTTGTATGTTCTCCCTGTGTTTGCGTGGGTTTCCACCGGGTACTCCGGTTTCCTCCCACACCTCAAAAACATACCAATAGGGAATTTAGATTGTGAGCCCCAATGGGGACAGTAAAAGAGAGGACCTCTGTACAGCGCTGCGTAATATGTTGGCGCTATATAAGTAACTGAAATAAATAAATAATAATAATTAAAGGGGTTTTCCCATTAGGGACATTTATGACATATACGCAGGACCCACACCTATCTCTAGAACGGGATACCTAAATCCCGTTCTACCGATCTCTGTGTTTTGGATGAAGTGTGTGATTTCCAACCATGAAGAAGAAAACAGCGTAGCTCGCTTAGCTACGCTGTCTCCGTAAGTTCCATAGTAGTGAATGGCAGCTACGGAAGCAGCGTAGCAACACTTCAGCCAGCTATATCCGGGGGTTCTTTATGGCCAGAGCAAGGGGTTCAATCACTAATGCAAATAGAGAAGGTGACAGAGGGTACTCTTGTCTAGTCCCCCAGGCTAGGGCAATACAGGGGATATGACAGATTTAACAATCGCTATGGGCTGCGAATATAGAAGACTTATCCAGTGGATAAAACGTTCTCCAAACCCAAATCTTCGTAATACTGACCATAAATATAACCATTCTACCGAATCGAATGCCTTCTCCAGGTCGAAGGAGGCGACAATCCGGGAGCCCAGGGGGTTAGAGGTGATTAGTAATTAGTGAACAATCTCTGCAAATTGATGTCAGTGCCTTTGCCTGGCATAAACCCAGATTGGTCTGACTGAATAACATTAGATCTGTTTCTGCAAACGCATTGCTAGGATTTTTTAAAGAATTTTGACATCACAGTTGAGAAGGGAGATGGGTCTGTAGGATCCACAGTACCTTGGATCTTTACGGGGGTTAGGGATCAACACTATAGCAGCTTCTCTCATAGAGAGAGGGAGGGCTGTCTCCCCACACAAAGACTGAAAGAGGATAAGTAGTTGTGAAGCAATCAACTCCACATGTAATTTATACCATTCAATGGGGAGCCGACATAAGCCCAGGGTTTTCCTATTCAGGTAAGAGTTAATGGCTGTCGTTAACTCTTTTATAGTTCAGCTTCCAATCAATGACTATTCTGGGGACCACAACCTAGGAATCTGAGCATCCTTAAGGGGATATAGGTTAAAGAACAGAGAGATTTTTTTGGACTCCACACCCTAGTCTAGCCAGCACCAAACCGATTGTGCTTAGAGGGTCCACATTTCTTGTGAGAGACACCAACATCAGTGCCTGACTTCACAAATAAACCTAAAGCAAAAAGATAACCCCAGCAGGCAACAGGTAATAAAATATTTTTAGAATATCAAACAAATTGGCACTAGAGCAAACAAATACCCTGTCCCTTTACTTATTATGAAAGCTTAAAGGGGTTATCCGGGGACCAACAATTGCATTGCAATAATATATTTATGTGAAACAAAGTAACTTACTAATATACTTTAATGTAAAATTCTGTACTAAATGGTGCAGTTCAAACCTCGTGAATTGTTCCCGGAAGTATTGGAGCTTTTCTAATAATGATGACGCTCCGACACGGCCCTACATGACTGAGGGTTTGCTTCATGTACTGTTTGTGAACATGACCGCAAGGGTCTGTCACATTGCCTATTGCTTGAGTCCAGAGCAGAGCATCAGCTAGCGCTTTGCTCGGGACCCCAGCCTTGCTCCCGACGCCCATATTTGATCAATTCAGGGGTTTCCTATCACTGGAGTTCCCGAGCCTGTGGACTCCAGCACTTCTGCCCACGTCACTGTCACTGTCCATATATGGACAATGACGTCGGCAGCAGTACTGGAGTCACCGAGCAAAGCATCAGCTGATGCTCTGCTTGGGAACTCCAGCGGAATGAAACACCTAAAGTCACTGACCATATATGGATAGTGACATCGGGAGCAGGGCTGGAGTCCAGTACTGTTGCCGACTCAAGCAATAGGCAATGTGACAGCCCCCTGCGGTCATGTTCACAAACAGCACATGAAGCAAGCCCACGGTGTCGTAGCGTCATCAGTATTAGAAAAGCTCCAGGACTTCTGGGAATAAATTACAAGGTTAGAACTGCACCATTTAGTACAGATTTTTTAATTAAATTTTATTAGTAAGTTACTTCGTTTCACATAAATATATTATTGCAATACAATTTTTGGTCACTAGATAACCCCTTTAATTGCAGGGTAAAAATCTGACAGGGGTTCTGTGTGAGGATATTTAGAGTAATAAACACATCAGTGTCTGCACTACAACAGTAGAAGATATAAGGCCAGCATATGCCGCTATAGTAGCCACTGTCAGAAGGGAGTGTCTGCAGTCTGCAACAATCGCATGACCTCACAAAAGCTTTTTTGACTGCATAGGCACAAACTCCAATAGACAATCCAAGATCTTGTACAGTGAAACCTCTCTGAGACAACCACCCAAATTTGCAGTGAAAAGTGGTCTCTAAGTAGAGGGTCAATATACATCTACACTGCCGTTCAAAAGTTTGGGGTCACTTAGAAATTTCCTTCTTTTTGCAAGAAAAGCACAGTTTTTTTCAATGAAGATAACATTAAATTAATCAGAAATACACTGTATACATTGTTAATGTGCTAAATGACTATTCTAGCTACAAACGTCTGGTTTTTAATGCAATATCTACATAGGTATATAGAGGCCCATTTCCAGCAACCATCACTCCAGTGTTCTAATGGTACATTGTATTTGCTAACTGTGTTAGGGTATGTGCACACACACTAATTACGTCCGTAATTGACGGACGTATTTCGGCCGCAAGTAGTGGACCGAACTCAGTGCAGGGAGCCGGGCTCCTAGCATCATACATATGTACGATGCTAGGAGTCCCTGCCTCTCCGTGGAACTACTGTCCCGTACTGAAAACATGATTACAGTACGGGACAGTTGTCCTGCAGAGAGGCAGGGACTCCTAGCATCGTATATAACTATGATGCTAGGAGCCCGGCTCCCTGCACTGTGTTCGGTCCGGTACTTGCGGCCGAAATACGTCCGTAAATTACGGACGTAATTAGTGTGTGTGCACATACCCTTAGAAGGCTAATGAATGATTAGAAAACACTTGAAAACCCTTGTGCAATTATGTTAGCACCGCTGTAAACAGTTTTGCTGTTTAGAGGAGCTATAAAACTGACCTTCCTTTGAGCTAGTTGAGAATCTGGAGCATTACATTTGTGGGTTCGATTAAACTCTCAAAATGGCTAGAAAAAGAGAGCTTTCATGTGAAACTCGACAGTCTATTCTTGTTCTTAGAAATGAAGGCTATTCCATGCGAGAAATTACCAAGAAACTGAACATTTCCTACAACGGTGTGTACTACTCCCTTCAGAGGACAGCACAAACAGGCTCTAACCAGAGTAGAAAGAGAAGTGGGAGCCCCCGCTGCACAACTGAGTAACAAGACATGTACATTAGAGTCTCTAGTTTGAGAAATAGACGCCTCACAGGTCCTCAACTGGCAGCTTCATTAAATAGTACCCGCAAAACGCCTGTGTCAACGTCTACAGTGAAGAGACGACTCCGGGATGCTGGCCTTCAGGGCAGAGTGGCAAAGAAAAAGCCATATCTGAGACTGGTTAATAAAAGGAAAAGATTAATATGGGCAAAAGCACACCGACATTGGACAGAGGAAGATTGGAAAAAAGTGTTATGGACAGACGAATCGAAGTTTGAGGTGTTTGGATCACACAGAAGAAGATTTGTGAGATGCAGAACAACTGAAAAGATGCTGGAAGAGTGCCTGACGCCATCTGTCAAGCATGGTGGAGGTAATGTGATGGTCTGGGGTTGCTTTGGTGCTGGTAAAGTGGGAGATTTGTACAAGGTAAAGGGGATTTTGAATAAGGAAGGCTATCACTTCATTTTGCAACGCCATGCCATACCCTGTGGACAGCGCTTGATTGGAGCCAATTTCATCCTACAACAGGACAATGACCCAAAGCACACCTCCAAATTATGCAAGAACTATTTAGGGAAGAAGTAGGCAGCTGGTATTCTATCTGTAATGGAGTGGCCAGCGCAGTCACCAGATCCCATAGAGCTGTTGTGGGAACAGCTTGACCGTATGGTACGCAAGAAGTGCCCATCAAGCCAATCCAACTTGTGGGAGGGGCTTCTGGAAGCAAGGGGGGAAATTTCTCCCGATTACCTCAGCAAATTAACAGCTAGAATGCCAAAGGTCTGCAATGCTGTAATTGCTGCAAATGGAGCATTCTTTGAAGAAAGCAGAGTTTGAAGGAGAAAATTATTATTTGAAATAAAAATCATTATTTCTAACTTTGTCAATGTCTTGACTATATTTTCTAGTCATTTTGCAACTAATTTGATAAATATAAGTGTGAGTTTTCATGGAAAACACAAAATTGTATGGGTGACCCCAAATTTTTGAACGGTAGTGTATATATCACTGAAAAATATGGTCAAGATCATACAGTGTGTGGTCTTCCCAAAGAGGTGGTCTTTGGGAGAGGTGTCAATGTTTTTCAAATCTGCTGTTGGAAAGAAGGAAAAACTTTCTACTGTACGTATAAAAGTAAAATTCACAAATTACTTTCGTGATTGATAGGGGTCAACTATGCAACCCTGTAACTCTTAAAAGTCTATGTGTACAAAAACATCTGCCAATTCCATCTGACCTCTCAGGAATTCAAGAGATAAAAAGGCGTAAGCTTTAAAAAGTTTATAAACGACTAATGTACATTCTTTCATATCCAGTGTTCTTTTGCCAACATTATAAATTCAACTCATGGACATTTTGCTGTTGATGCGAGTGTATCTAAGCCATTTTTCAGACTCTCTGAGATACACACAATGCTATATTTCCCACTGTGTAATGCTCAGCTAATAAAAAATAAATAAAAAATGAAGAATTGTATCAATCGTGTTAAGACAAAAACAGATATCTCTGTAGATTTGCTAATTTCAAAGGCCACAGAGATCACATAAGCAAAATATCATAATCTTGTTACTGGATTTGCTTAAAAAAAAAAATTCGCAGCAGACTTTGGTTTCTATAGCTTTTTAGTGTACTAATTGCAGGTGTTGCAGAAAACAACAATGCGGGAAAATATCTTGCAGTGTGGGATTTACATTCTGCAGCATGCTCAGTCTTTTGAGGAGAAGCAGTGGACTTTAAGGGCACATACAGACGTGGCAGAATTGATGTTGAATTTCGCTGCGGACAGTCCGCAGTGGAATTCTGCAGCAGCCAGTTTTTTACATTTGTTTCTATACATTTTTCGGAAACTTAGTCCAGACATTGCAGAAAATAACTGTGAGGAATTTAGGCTGCAGTGCAGAATTTTCCCTCCGCAGCATGCTCATTATGTTGCAGAGAAGAAGCGAAATTTCACTGCGGATTTCAGCCTTTGCAATGCCAAAACTGAAATCTGTGACAAGTCCGCTGTGATATCTGCAACGTCTGAATTACCTGTATATGCAAATGTTGCGTAATTGTCCCGGATCTGCACCAACATTTGCAGCGGAAAAATTCTGCCACGTCTGAACATGGCCTAACTGCAGATCTCAGCATTTGCCATGCAAAGGTTAAAACCTGGATCAAGTCTGCTGTGAAAAAATCCAACACATCTGGATGAACCCTCACATCTGCAAATTTTCCAGCAGATTCGTTGCGTAAATGCCGCAAATTTGCGGCAAAATCCCCAGCAGAAAATTTCCACCACATCCAAACATGCCCTGCTAGTATTAAGACACATGGTATAAATATTGTTTTGTTATATTTCTGATATCTTGGCGCTCACCTACATTGGTAAACAAATGGAATTGTGGTTTATAAATGCATAATTTTTGTTATGCATGTAAAATATTAAAAGGATTATGGTTAGATTTGTGAACTTTTTTTAATAATTCTGATGATATCAGAATGTATGTAAGTCGATGCAAAATTTCTGTTATAAATACTAAATGTGGTGGTGGTTATACCTATACAATGATCTACTTATTGTCTACATACCTCATTACCCAGAAAAAAGTAATTTATTGTATAAAAAAGTGAACCTCATTTTATATATAATAAATCAACAGATTGTATTAAAGCAACAGTCACTTTGGACAGGATGTCAGGTTTAACGTTTCTCCTATACGATCCTGGCAGTAGTCATGGCAATGGATGATGTCATGACTTTCAGACTAAAGGCCCTATTACACAGGCCAATGATCGGTCAAACAAGTGTTCATATGAAAGCTCGTTCCCAATCATTGCAATTAGGGCAACGATCAGCCGATGAATGAGCAAACGCTTGTTCATCGGCTGATCTGTTCTTTTATGCAGAATTAAAAATCATCCATGTGTAATCAGAGAGATGCGCTGCCAACATGATGAAAATGTATGGGGAGGAGTGGTTGTAGTATAGACCGCTCGTCCCTATACAAATCCAATCATTGATTCGTGTGATAGTAGCAATCGAGCACCCATCAACGAGCTGTCTCATTGATCGGAGCTCGTTAACACGGCCCATATCGGGCCATGTAATAGTACCCTTAGCCCTTTCCCACTGTCAATGTGTGGAAGGGGTAGTCTGGAACTTTGCTGTCTCTCTGACTCCCATAATTAGACATCCACGAAGTCTAACGAATGGAGTAGGCAAGCACAAATTCTGCCCACCCACTCCATTCATAATTGGCGGGACAGAAGAAGAGCCACAGAAATTGAAGGCTAGGTGAGTATTTCCCACCTGCATGTGGGGCCTGGAAAGGTGACTGGCCCAAAATAGAGGACCCAGAATTAGGACTGCTTGCTTTAAAGGAATGGATCTCTAACTGTCAATACTAAGTCATTATATATATATATATATATATATATATATACACATACAGTCCAAGTACAAATGAACACAGCACTCCAACAGACCTATATATTAGGCCATGTGCTCGTTACCAGGGGATGAATCAGTTCCCCAACTTTGAATGTAGAAGAACCATAGGACAGAGTAACGGCACCAGGACTTCAGAGTAGATTAAACAGGGTGAATATATTCACCTCAAGTGAGCGACGTTTCTGTTCGTCACAGAACCTTTCTCAAGCTTGGGAAAGGTTCTGTGATGAACTGAAACGTCGCTCACTTCAGGTGAATAAAGCCACCCTGTTTAATCTACTCTAAAGTCCTGATGCCGTTACCCTGTCCTATGGTTTATATATATATATATATATATATATATATATATATATATATATATATAAATGTTTATATTTATATATATCTCAACATGTCTTTTTATTGCATAGTGATTTATGTGTTTGTTCTCACAAAATGTGAATAAAGCGGAAGTAATATGTCTTAACTGTGATGAACTTTACTATGTTCCTATGAGTGTCATAAACCAATAAACCTTTCAATACCTAAATCCGATTGAGCAATAGACCTTAACTAACCTCACAGGTGGTAATTCTCTTGAAATTCTTGTCAAGCAACACAAACATAACATATGTGATATTTATGAAAGCATGACATTTTTGACCTCTCTGAATGTAAAAGGTTAAGGGCCAGGGTGATACTGATCAACTAATGATTAGCCTGGAGATGATGACTATAACCAAAACATATTCCGCTTACTGGGAGGTCAAACACATTAAGAACCTAAAAATGATGTCATGTTAATTATCTTGAGACTACATATTATTGATACGGAGAAAATATAGGAATATTAATAAGTAAATCACTTTCATGACATTATGCAACTATACTGGTTCATGCCCAAGTCAGAGCTTCAATGATGAGTTACCTTGATATTTGTGAGATAGGTTCACGCTTTACATAGAAAAAGGGTAATCTTATTTAAACGAAAATGTAAAACATTTTACAGGGTGGTTCAAGAGTCTCCATATATTAAAATATATAGCATTCAGCCCAGTCTATCCCTATCGCAATGGGTTGCCTTACCGTATGTCATTACTGAATGGTATATTTGGCATGATGGCAGCGAATTGAAAAGATTCTTAAGGCTTTGTTAACGCTACTTTTGTGCCCTATGTCAGATGTACATTTTTTTTTTTTACACAGCAAAGAAAGGGATGAAATGGATCCATCAAAAAATAGTATGCGGTTTATATACAGTTGCCTACAGTTTCTATTTGTTTGATATTTTTTTCGCTTTTTGTTTTTAAACGGGAATAAAGTTTTTTTACCTTTTTTTTTCAAACAGATCTAAACTTATAATGTACAAACATATAGACAGCCATTTTGCTTGATCTGACATTGACATCATTTGGGCAGCATAGTGGCTCAGTGGTTAGAACTGTTACTTTGCAGCACTGGGTCTTGAGTATTGATCTGTCCTAGAACAACATGTACATGACGTTTGTATGTTCCACCCACGCTCCAAAAACACACAGACAAAAGGTTTAGATTGTGAGCCCCATTAGGGATAGTGACTGATGACAATCTCTGTACAGCACTGTGGAATATGTTGGCGCAATATAAGCAACAGAAATAAGTAAATATAAATCATATTTTATAAAAGTATACAATTCTATAAAAGGTATCCAGACATAAAACGGCCAGAAATATGCGAAAAGGACACGTTTACCCCATAGAAGCATATGGGTACTGTACACTCTACATCTGATTACTTTTTTCTCTGAATTCCCGACGTATACTACTGTGTTGCCAAACATGGTAGTAAGAGAGCCTAGAGGCTAGTTCACACAGAGTTTTTTGGCGCTGATTTTTACGCAGAAACAGCATCAGATTCAGTACCAAAAAATGACCCAAATCACCCCCCTTGATTTCAACGGGAGGCAGAGGCATTTTTTTTTGTCCTGGGAGGCTAACAGATGCTCATGGAAAAATAAAAGTGGCATGCTCTTACTTTAAACGGTTTCTTCCTCTGACCTCCTTTTGCAATCAATGGGAGGCAGAAAAAACCTGTGGCGCTCGTTTCCCTGTATTAAATTCAATGGCCGCAGGAAAAAAAACTGCGAAAAATGCAGAAAAAAAGCAACGCTGGCAGTTCAAAATCCTGAAGGAATTCTGAGACAGATTATTTTCTTCCTGCAAAAAACTCTGTGTGAACTAGGCCTAATAAATAACAATAATGCCACTTAGTTGCAATCTTTGGATGATAGCCTTAAAAGTTCTAAGCCAGAGCATGAACTGGAAGACGAGTCAGGATCATGGGGAAAGTCAAACAGAGCAAAGTGCAGAGCGATCCTTAATGAAAATCGACTCCGGACCTCAGACTGGGGAGAAGATTCAACTTCCAACAGGACATCAACCCATAGGCTGCTTTCACACTGCATTTGCAGCGTACGTTTAATGTACACACCGTGAAAATCTCCCGACACGTACGTTAAAAGGATGTTTATCCATTTAAAAAAACATATACTGTATTGTGCGGTATAATTTTCTTTATTGGATGACTCTATAGTTAATAGCGCAGTCTGCTGCACTATTCCATACAACAAATAATGGTATCACCATTGGATACCATCCCGACAGAGGCCAGAAGGACACTCTTTTGGTCTCCATTAGGTGATGGAGGCCTATGAGCCTGATTAACAAATGCGACAGGAGCTTTCCCGGCGTATACGGTAAATGTACTTTTCAAACGCAGTTTGAAAAGAGCCTAAGAAAATAGCTAAGACTAAGCAAATGTGGCTTCGGGACAAGTCTGTGAATGTCCTTGAGAAGTCCAGACAGACCCCACACTTAAAACCAACAGAACATCTTTGGAGACACCTCAAATTAGCCGTGCAATAATACTCCCAATGGGAGAAAATCCCTAAATACAGCCATGGCAAGTTGTAGCTGTTATGCAACTTGCTGTCCTATTCATGACATTTGATAGGTTGTCACATCGTCACTATCATTAGTGGATATATTTTTGCAGTTATAAATGTATAAACTTCAATGTTTGTTCTATTCCTTAAACCATACATCTGTACATGAGGTCATTTCAAAGCATTACATGACCTGTAATGTGTCATTGTTAAAAGGACAACTGGTCATATTAAATATATTCAAAGTTAAATTCCTACATTATGTATTTTATTTTAATTTTTTTTGTAAAATTATGATTATTGTTTGTAATTTTTTATCCATGGTGGTTAAACTTTGGCATTTTAGTTAGTAATCTCTGCTGCCGTTGTAGGAACCAGGGGTCCTTTGTACATAGGATGTTTCATTTTGTTTAGTGTATGACCTAAAGCAAGATACCAAGAGGGTTTTTTTTAAGTAAGAAAACAGAGCAAAAGATAAGGGCAACCGGCTAAAGTGTAAAAATGTGCCCTTATAGTTTCCAGGAGAATTACTAAAGGCGCATAGGGATGTCTTATTCTATACACAAAGGTAAAAGACAAAACAAAAGGAAAAATATATAAAGGAAACTAGAAAATCAAATATAAAGAAGACAGAGGGTACATACATTTTCCTATTTTCTAATTCCAAGTTAGTTTAATTCAAATAAATATATTACATTTTCCAGCAACTTTAAACAAAATTGTATAAGAGTAAGACACACAAACGTTCTCTAGTAGTGACAAAATTATTCAAGTAAAGAGCTGCACCAAACCAGACAGACATATTTTCTAATCATATTCCAAAATGACATGTTCTTCATTGATATACCACAAATTCCTACCAATAGGAAAGCTTGTGAAAGTTTATAGCAATACTATGCTTTGAGATAATTTTTTAGCATAAGCTGTCATATGTGACTTGTATATGACATCTGCAGGCTCTATCTCTAATTTTCAGTTGTCTCTGAGCTAGTGGCCAGAGCCTAATTGTTATCATGTTTCCTATACATACCACACATAGAAGAGAGGAATCTTGCTCTCCTATCTCTATCTACCACATATAAACTGCAGCAGCATGGAGGAGATCATACAGCAGTAATGGGGAGTGTAGCTGAGAATCTGCAGCATATCTGTTTGTGTTTTTCCGCTTTCTCTCACTCTGCTCCTGACCTCCTTCCGTCTCCATAGACTTCTATGGGCAACTGTGGCCTGATCCCTCATGGAGAACCCGTCTTGTCTAAGTCAAGAGGGGGAAAGCAGTAAATTTGGAGTGAGTGAACAGTTTAGGAGGGAGAGCGGGGAAGGAGCCTGATAAGTAGGGAAAGAGGCATTTTATTTCTAATAAGATATATTACAAAGTTTCTTATATTCACTTATACTATTGATTTATGCTAATTTTGTGTTTGCAAGAGTTGTAATGATGCATTCGTTTTACCATGGGTTTACCGTGATTACGTTTTTCTTAAACATCAGAAATAAGTGCATGTGGTTTAGTCTGCACCATTCCACCCAATTTGAATACACCCTCAGGCTACATTCACACAACAGTGAAAAACAGCCTTGTGATGTCCGTTTTCCTAACGGCCGTCACACGGCCTTTTTCAGAAAAATTGAGTTCTATGGGTGTATTCACATGGCCGTTTTTTGTTAACGGACTGTGAATATTGGCCGTCAAAAAATAGGACAGGTCCTATTTTTGCCCATTTTCATGGCCAGAAGGCTCCCATAGAAATCAATGGATCCGTTTTTACTGGAAGTTTTTCAGGAAACAATCCTTGTTACGGCCAGTAAAAACTGATCCTGGCCGAGGACTTCCCGCACACAGCGCTACTTTGAGCGTTGAGCCCGGGAAGCCCTTGACATTACTGTCCATATAAGGACAGTGAAGTCAGGGCTTTCAACAATGGAATCCCGGCCAGAGCACTGCAAAATCACTGGCCAGGGACTTCAATCTTGGAGATAGCACCCCTCCATGTAGAGAGCACCCCCCCCTGCCTGAAGATAGAAAACCCCACCATGCTCCGTAGATAGCGCCACTGTAGCTCCCTGTAGAAGCGGAATCCCCGGCGACCAGACCCCGCTCTTGCAGGGGATTCCGCTCCTGGAGAAGCCCCCGGCGTCACTATCCATATATGGACAGTGACGTCAAGGGGTTACTCCTGGAGCGGAATCCCCGGCCCGCTCTGGCAGAGGATTCTGTTCTCCTGACGTCACTGTCCATATTTGGACAGAGAGGTCAGGGGCTCTGTCTATGAGTGGAATCACCAGCCAGAGGGATTCCGCTCCTACAGTGAGCTACAGTGGCATTATCTACAGGAGAGGGGGGTGGTATCTACAAGGGGGGTGCTATATACAAGGGGGGTGCTATCTGCAAGGGGGTGGTATTTACAGGAAGCGTGCTATCTACAGGTGGGTGCTATCTACAGGGGGATGGTGCTATATGGGGGGGCACTATCTACAGAGGACACTGGTGCTATCTATATGGGCACTGTGGCACTATCTACAGGGGATACTGTGGCACTATCTACATGGGCACTGTGGCACTATATGGTCTCTGTGGCACTCTGTGGGCACTGGCACTTTATATGTGGACATTATGTCACTTTATATATGGGCACTATAGTACTATGTGGGTACTTTGGCACTATCTATAGTGGGCACTGGGGCACTATATGGGCACTGGCCCTATGTGGGCATTATCTACAGTGGGCACTGTGGCACTATCTACAGGGACATTGCAGCACTATCTACATTGGCACTGTGGTGTTTTCAGGGGGTTGGGACAAAAAAAACCTGACTAATGAAATCTATCCTTTTTTTTTTTAACGTCCATTATAAAAACGGACAGACGGACTGGAAATGGATGAAAATTTAGAGACACACTGATTCAAAATGGCCATGAAAACTGACAGTTGATCAGTTTTTAATGGCCATTTTTTTTTCACTGTTGTGTGAATGTAGCCTTAGAAAAGACTGCTAAAGACAATTAGGGAGGGACCTTGGCTCACAACTCAAAAGATCATATAAAGCATAGGCTAACATCCAAAGCTTACAACGAGGTTATTTGAAAGAAAGAATAGGGAGCTAAAATGCAGAGGAATCTGTGTAATAAGACACCAGATTCTGTTGAAGGCTGGGGTTGTTGTAATTTGATCTTTGACGTTTGGGACTTTTGCACACAGTAAATATTAAGAAATAATAGCTCACGCAATTATTACATTGATTTTTGGTCATAACTCATTTAATTCTGTGAAAATCAGTGTTGAAGCAAATATTTAGCTGATATATTTCTCACTTTCAAGATAATACTCCTTAAAGGCTATGTACACCTTTGAAAGACAATTATTTTTTTTTTTTTACTAATAATAATTATAATAATAATAATAATAATAATATTAAAAAAAGGTGTTTTGTGTAACTTTGTAGATACTTTGTATTAAAAATTAGTTTGATTTTTTCAGACACAGCTGCTCTATATTCTCTACACAGAGCAGCTGTATGTAGCGCTATTTACTGAATCACTCAGTCCCGTGGAACTTAGATGTGAACTTAGTTATGAGCTTAGATGTAATAGTATACAGGTGGATCCTGTGTGTCAGAGACACGCGGGACCTACTGACACTGAACCTGTAAGGTCCGCGGGACTGACAGATTCAGTGAATAGCCCTGAATACAGCTGCTCTGTATAGAGAATACAGAGCAGCTGTATCTAAAAAAGTTAAAATTATTTTTAATAAAAAGTATTTACAAAGTTACACAAAATGATACACTGATACACCTTTTTATTTTAAAAAAAAATTGCCTTTCAAAGGTGTACATAGCCTTTAATTCTTTCACTACTTTGATATGGAGTATGAGTCTTGTAGCACTAGACCTGAGCAATCACTGATACCATTATCTAGATGGACGTTAAACTGGAGTCAATGCCAAACCGTTCTTGAGCTAAAATTAAATGGTGCATGGGTGGTCATTTATACTACATGATCTAAAGTAAACAGTTTAGGATTACCGCAGTAAAATAGATTCCGATTTTCGAATTTGTAATATGCGCCTTTAGCTTGCTATGAGCCCGTACTGTAACTCTGTTTGCCTCTGATTTTATAAGGAGGGACTCAGAAGTGTTTTTGCATTGATTCTGCATGGATATGTAAGATAAAAATATTGCGTAATCTCTCTTAACATATGAGAAGCCAAGGTGAATGCTAGATGTAATCTGGAGAGAACGCCTGGGGAGTTTACTGCAAGCAACCCCTGGGTCTCCTTTATAGTACGAATTACGCTATATGGACAAAAGTATTGGGACACCTACTCATTACACCTACAGGAACTTTTATGATATTTAATTCTAAATCCAAAGGCATTAATATGGAGTCGATCCTCCCTTTGCAGCTTTCTAAAAAAATTTGGAGAGTGTCGGTGGTAATTTTTGACTATTCAAAAGAGCATTTGTGAGGTTAGAGGCTGGTGTTGGACGAGAGGGCCTGGCTCGAAATTTCTGTTGTAGTTCCTCCCAAAGGTTTTCGATGAGGTTAAGGTCAGGGCTCTGTGCGGGTCAGTTATGTACTTCCACATCAAATTCACCCAACCACAGTCATTCTGGAACAGAAAGTGGCCTTCCCCAAACTTTTCCCACAAAGTTGAAAGCATACAATTGTTCAAAATGACTTGGTATGCTGAATAATTAAGATTTCCCTTCACTGGAACTATATGTCCCCCCCAAAAAATATGTGTACGTGTATGTATATGTGTATATAGGAGACAGTATATCTATAGCACTACGACCCTATAGCTATGGAT
Source organism: Rhinoderma darwinii (assembly GCF_050947455.1). Lineage (NCBI taxonomy): Eukaryota > Metazoa > Chordata > Amphibia > Anura > Rhinodermatidae > Rhinoderma > Rhinoderma darwinii. Next base: position 350,068,440 of record NC_134688.1, read on the forward strand.
AGGATTACATACAGTGGCTCTGCGGACATGATACACATGATAGGTGATAGGATTAGATATAGGGCCCAGCTCCAGTGCTGGACCCAGGAAAGGTAATTGCTTTTCTTTTTTATGTGTTAATAATTTTTTTTTTGTGTTTGTGTTTTTTTTACAGGTTCGGTTGTTGGACTTCTTTGGATTCGAGGACTACTTCGATGATGGCATTTTTTTATTCTTAATAAAATGGTTAATGAGGGTTGTGTGATTTTTGTTTTATTTCAATTAAATATTTTTTCTACCGTGTTTCCCCGATAGTAAGACACCCCCGATTGTAAGACGTATCGGGGGTTTCAGGGGGGTCGGCTAATATAAGCCGTACCCCGAAAGTAAGACATATGTCTTACTTTCGGGGAAACACGGGGTATTGCCGCCTCCTGCCCACTTCCGCGCCGCCCCCCTCTCCATACGTCACCCCCAGCACTTGTCAATGCCGCCTCCTCCTTAAAACCCGAGCCATAGACTTTTTACGGCTCGGGTTTTAACTTGCTGCCCGCGCGATCGGGCAGCTGAATGTCGGGTCTCCGGCTGTCAGTGACTGCCGGGGACCCGGAGGAGAAGATAGAAGCAGCTTTAGCTGCTTCTGTCTTCTCCGATGTGTTTTTACACAGCGTTCAATGAACGCTGTGTATAGGAATAGAGACAGCAGCAGCGGCGCTGTCTCTATTCCTCCCGATGATCATGTGACAGGTCACATGATCGCCGGGTCCCGTTAGTGGCAGGCTGCTGCTGTGTCTAACAAGACCCAGCACAGCCCTATTAGTGACAATCGTCACTATGAGAGGGCTGATTTCCCCTGTAACTGGGGCTGCTGTGCAGCTCCAGTTACAGGGGAAAAGATGGTGTAAAAGAAAGAAAAAAATATATATAAAGTTCCCCAAAGGTCTTTTTTGACCTTTGAGGGACAGACCATAGTAATAAAAAAATAATAAAGTAAAGTGCAAAAAATTCGACAATTTTTTTCTAATATAAGACATACCCCGAAAGTAAGACATAGTGGGGCTTTTGGGGATAAAAAGAAAGTAAGACACTGTCTTACTTTCGGGGAAACACGGTATGTCCTCTGCATCGAATAACACTAAGCCCCACCTTAGTTATGGACACTGTCAATCAGCCAGCGGCCATTACTAAGTCGGTAGTTATAGAGTTTGAAGAAAAATACAAATACACCCGTTAACAATTTTATTGAGAATAAAAAAGCTGTCATCTAAGTAGTTTTAAAATCTGGCGTAGTTCAACAACCAACCCTGCTCACACTGTGAATCGCGGTGTGTGAGCAAGTGACCGGAATGAAGCTGAAGCAGAGCTTGTACAAGTGCTGCACCCCCTTCAAAACAGCTGACTGGCAGGGGTCCCGGCAGTTGGACACCGACACATCAGCTTTTGATGGCCTATCCTGAGGATAGGCCATCACTTTTAGGGACTGGATAACTCGGGCTTCAGCAGACAGTATGAATATACTTACCCTCCTCTTTGGCTCCGGCCGCAGCGGCAGTCCTGACTCATCCAGCGTCGGGATGTTGTGTGCGGCACACAACATCGTGACGTCATGCGCGGCACACAGCGTGCTCCGGAACAAGGAGTGTAAGTATACTGTCAGTTACTATAGTAACAGGGGCCTGTGTAGTTTATTACATAGGCCCCATTTACTATAGTAACTTTTTATAGAGATGGTGCCAGGGAACGTGGGCCCCCCTGGGACCAGTCGTAATGTGCTTGGTGATGTAAGGCTTGTTGAAACCCATACCATGAAGCTCTCGGGGCACAGTTTTTGTGTGGATGTTAATCCCAGAGGAGGTTTGGAACTCTGCTGTTATTGAGTCAGCTGAGCGTTGGCGACTTATGCACTAAGCTCCTCAGCATTCAGTGACCTGTTGTATACCTAAAGTTTGTCTTGCAAATAGTCTCCTAGTGTTTTCCAGTTCCCAGTGTTACCCGTTCCTGTACCCTGTATCCCGTGCTACCGTGCATCTGTGCCGTTTAAAGTTGAAGTCGAGCTGTGTCTTCCGCTGGATCAGCTGTGTTACACCCACCGGGTGTCTGCCTGCTGCCGGAGCCTTATCTTAAGCCTGAATCACCGCTACTGTCTACATTGCCACAGGTACCCTTTCTGGACTATAGACATTGTATTGTACCTGGTTGGTCATATGCCTACCCCGCTACGCGCTACGGCCCAGTGGGTCCACACCCCGCACCATGACAAAATGGAGCTCTGATGCCCCATAAAAATAAATTATTAAATTAATTAGGACATCATTTTGTATCTGATATTGCTACCAAACACATGAATAGTATTAACAGCACTTCTTGTTCATATGTATTCTAGTCTTTATTTAAGATTTATTAAACTGACATAGTACCCATTCAGCAACATTGTGGGCTTTCTCAATTTGGGTTTATAGTGATAGAAGTGTGCCAATTTGCTTATAGAGCATGTAATCCAATGTATAGCACATAGAGTCCTATCTTAGGCCTCATGCACACGACTGTATAAAACAACAGTACCATATGGCACTCTCTACAAATGCGCAAACTGCTGCTCTGGTACTATGGGCACTGTATGAAAACGGACAGACAAAATCTAATTTTCCAAGCTGTTTTCCTATTGGTGCAGCAGTAGTTTAGGAATAAAAACTTTACTCGTACGGCGTACACAGATTAGACTTCTATGGGGGAAATAATAATCTATATAGCATTTTGAAGAAGCATGCCACCATGTTTGAGAAATCTGCTACTTTTGATGAACTATTAAATGTGCAGTATTTAAAAAAAGTCACCTACACATAGGTGTTGAGTTTTGTCCCTCTTATTTCCAAAATCCAGCGGCTACATGACAGGTCATGTGACCACTAAATGTCACAAACAGCTGCATTATTTAAATGCAGTTGTAGGGTTGTGTGAACGGGGTGGTAGGACCCAGAAGAAATATTTTAAACCTTTGTATGTTACTTATTTTTCTGAAGACTACACATTTTCACATTGTGAAAGAAAAAAACCTAAAAACCTTTATATAGACTTTTCACATTTGTATATATATATTGTATTACTACTACTATATTTGAATAATTTCCTTGTCATGTGCACCTTGCACCGTACAAATCTCTGTTGTTTCCAGGCTTTTTTGCTAAACTTATAGCCCCTAGCTACTGTATATACTACAATCTACAGTCATTGTTAGGTGGGGCACCCACTATGCAGAAAGCAGGGAATAGATAAATGCAGTTACGGATCCATACAAAGCCAGCAGATAGTTGATGTTTATCCAGTAAAACGACTAATCCGCAGGAGAAAAGCAAAGGTAAATACCACAGTTATCTTCAAATGAGTAGAGAACAAATAAGACTTATAAAAATAACCCAGAAAAATAGAGGTTGCAGCCAGAGGCAACTTATTTGCTTTTAGTGATCAAAAGAATTTGAGCAAGCCATCGAGCCAGCTCCATTTATGTAAATGTTGTTCTCTATTTGATGCGTTGAAAGACATAAGGCTCTGCCTTGAAGAATAAAACTCAAACATTTTGATTTATTTCTTCATATCATTTTCTATTTGAATATTACTCTTTCAACCCAATATCTCCGTAGTGATCCCAAGTCTCTTCATGTATTCCTATTTTGGGGGAACCGTAAGAAGGAATGCTTCAAGTGTTTAGATAAGGATTTAAAGACACACCTGGAGATTTTAAGGGTTGAAAGAGGGAAAAAACCATCAAAAGTGTGTTTTTCTATTTCCTTGTTTTAGACATATAAAAAGAAATAAAGAATACTATGTTTTTATTTTTTATACAGATGCGGCATGTGAGTGTTAGTATGCATGTGTGGTTTTGTGGACCTGCACATTTGAGTGTGCATGAGTAAGCGCATCACAATATAATATAAATGAATAACAGAAAATTTCACATTTCGTCATTTTACAATATTCCACAGTTTTAGTCTACATAAAAAGTTAAGTAAGGCCTTATACACATGGTAGAGTCATGTGCAGGGAAGCTGAACGGAAGGACACTGAGCCCCTCGCACCCCCATACTACAGAGACATGGTGCTCTGTATGACGCTGTATTACAGAAATCTTCTGTCTTAGGCTTCGTTCACATTTGAGTCAGGGCTCCGTTACGACGTTCCATCTGAGCCCTGACTGAAACACAAACGGAAATCATAGGTTTCCATTTCCATCACCATTGATTTCAATGGTGACAAATCCGGTACCAATGATTTCCGTTTGTCTCCGTTGTGCAATTGATCCATCATTTTGTATTAATTCCGTCAAAATGACGGAATCCTTGCACATGATGGTTTCCGTTTGTGTCAGTCAGGGCTCCGTCCCGACGGAAAACTACTGTATCTGTTAAATCTATGTGATGGATGTCTAATGGTGGCATCCGTCACCCATAGACTATTATGGCATTAGTTTAACGTACATGCCATGAACTTTCATGACATTCTCATCATGTATACATAAATATAAATGCCACAATAACCTATGGGTGATGGATGCCACTGTTAGGTATCTGTCACAGGCATCTATTACCCATAAACTATTATGAAATCTGTTTAGTGGATGCGTCATGAAAAGCTATTGAAAAGCTCATTATGTATACGTTCAACAGATGCCTGTCATGTACATATGTCATACAGTGGCATACGCCACCCATAGATTTCCATGTTAAAAAAGGTAGTGTGCCGTATATTTTTTTTGCGGGATATGCTACCACACTATCATGTACCTATAAATCAAAGGTATACCAACATATACCAGCCCAACAGAGGGAAAAAATACACTATTTCTATGGACACTTCTATGGACACTTTTAGTGTTTATGTCGGGAGCTTTCCTGTCGTACACGTTAAATGTGATGTGATCGGAGTCTTAAACAGTTAGGGTATGTTTACTTGTGGACCCGTGGACATGCAGCAGAAACAACTCTTTTCAAATATTTAAGACAGATTTCTGTTGCAGAAAAGTTGTGCAACGGAAATGTGGCATATATGAACATATCCTAAGGGTATGGCCACAGGTGGCGTAAACACGTGCAGAAAATCCCCAGCACTTTTGCAACATAAATTGACATGCTGCAGAATAAAATTCCATAGAGAATGTAAAAAATTGAGCTTAACAACTGTTTAGTCCAGATACAGGCAGCAGAATTCTAAACAGATATTAAAACTACTAAGTAATATATCGGTTACTTACGTTTTTACTTTCGTTTAAACTATGAAATTTATTCAAATGGTGGAACTCAACACAAATTGAAAAGTTTTCCTAAAGGGGTTGCCCCATTAGGGCAGAGCAGAAAGCTGCTGCAGAGAGCAATTCCCGCTAAAGAGGGCTAAGCACCACCAAGTATTTTATGATTCTCCACCAGGGCCGGACTGGCCATCTGGCATTCCTGGCAAATGCCAGATGGGCCAAGGGAAAGTGAGCAAGGCGCCCCGCATAAAATGAAAAAAAAAACATGGTGACCAGCGCTAGATGGCCATTAGTCTCTAGAAAAAGAGAGAGAGCGGATCTGCTGCGCATCAATACTGAGTCACAGACTCATACTAACACTGATTGGCTCACACAGAGGCAGATCATCATAACGGCGGTTTGGGCGGCCCGAACAGCACATCATTTTAAAAATGAATGAAAAACTGATGCAGCACGCTAGCGCTACTGAGGGCCACTGCTGTCACAGACCCCCTCATGCCCGGTGGTGTCGCTATCATCCGATGGGTCCCCGGTGCTAGCGACAGCCACATTCACTTGTATCTGCGTCCTCATGATGCAATGACGTGATGCATTGATGCATCGCGCTGGCCTGTGCAGGGACTGTGTCCCAGCGGTTTATAGGCTGCAGGTCTAACGTGGCCTGCAGCCTATACTATTCAATTGTATCTGCGGATGCAGACACAAGTGAATGTGCAGTTGCTAGCACCAGGGACCCCTCCGGTACTAGTGATGCCACCGGGCATGAGGGGGCCTGTGCTGCCAGACACATAACATTTATGTGCCGGGCGGTGTGGGTCTCCGCATGCTGCGGGCCCCGTAGCAGCCGCTATGGCTACTATAGTCAGCAGGGGTCCCTAACGCCGGACCTGCCTACAAGAGTAAGCAGCAGGGCAGGGAGACAATGTCTCTCTAGTCCACTGCCGGATAAAAGCAGCTCGCTGCCTTGGCCCACCAGAGGATCCTTCGGTCCTCCGGTGGGCCAGTCTGACGCGGTATAGAAAGGTTTTCTGGTCATAAAAGTGTTCGCTACCATACATGTCCAGTAACTCTCCTAGTCGTCTACCAGTTTTAGATCATGTAAGACTTTAAAATGTTCCATGTGTGTTCAGCACTGGTGCTAAAAATTTAAATGTAATAAAATGGAAACTCACATATAGTTAAATGTTATTGGATAGGAACTAAAGAATCCTCCAAGCTATGTCTACCTTGTTGCATAATTTGGTATGTGATCGAAGCCAAATACTTATGCAGATATAGTAATTACAAAACATTCTATCTGGCTAATCCACAAAAATGCAACTAAAAAAAGTATAAAACCAGGCTATCTGTTTGACAAAGTTACTCGATGATATTATAACGTATTGAAGCACATTCTCTTCCCTAGATATTTAAACTCGGCACATGAATATAGAAGAATTTTCTACAAGTTCTTAAAGTTGAAGCTTAGCTACTAGAGCATGAATTGTTTATTGCACGCAGAATCATACCTCTTAGGGTATGTTCACACGCAGTGTTTTCAGGCGTTTTTCGGGGCGTAAACGCCTAGACATACGCCTTAAAAAACGCTACTGAAACAAGGACAAGCTCCTTCCCATTGAAATCAATGGGAAAAACTGTGTTTAGTTCAGATAGGGCGTTTTTTTACGCTGCCGTTTTAAAAGTCGTCCCGTAAAAAAATGCAGCGTAAAAAAAAGGAGCATGTAAATTCTTGAGACATAGGGTCAATTTAAAAACAGCTCCAAAAAAAACTAAAAAAAAGCTTTTAAGCGGTATTCTGCTTTAAAAACGGCTGAAAATGAGAAGTTGTTTTCCCTTGAAAAGAGCTCTATAGTTTTCAGCCGTTTTTACTTGTGCGTGTGAAAATAGGTTGCGGCTCACTTTGACTTTGAGGTCGTGGCTCATTTTGGCTTTGTGGACGCAGTTTCTTTTTCTGTTATTGCATCAGTTCATTTCGAGAGCATTAACTTTTTTTATTTTTCCCAAGATGTTGCTGTGTGATGTCTTGATTTTTGCGTTGCAGTATTTATTTTGGTATCAAATTTTTTAAAAATAACATCTCTTAATAAATTAAGCACATTTCTGGCTGTGCGTGTGCCATAAAAGTGAAATTGATGCAAGCTATGAGCTGGCTTAGATTTGCACCATAATTTACCCCAGTTTTTGGTGTAAATGATGGTAAATGTGTTGGCCTGTGGTTAGTGTTGCAGCCTTCCACTAAGCTCCGCCTACTTTTTGTAAAGTGCCATGAGCGGAAGAAACGGCACAAAAGTTGAAATTTTTTGTGCTGCTTGCAACTTAGCTAGGCAAGAAAACTTAAAAATGTAAAATTATTATTGGCTACACGTTTCAACGCGGTTCTGCCGTTCTGGCACTTTCAATAGGCCACAAAGGCATAATGAAGATGCGATAACGGTGTTGAAACGCAAAGCCGATAACAAAATTACAGTATAAAGTATGACAGTGTCATATTATAATGTTGGCAATGCTGTAAATCTATCCCTCTTTTTGAATACAAGTATTCTGCTTGAAGCGGTGGTCGTGTCCGCCATGCATAGTTTTGGAAAAGCTGCAGACGATATCGTATGCAAAAATCCGTCACCAGTGCTGTGCCTTCGGTTGCACAACACACAAAGGTTAGTTCAATTCTTATAGCTATCTATTTATGACATACAGTACGGGAGGTGATGCACAATGAGCCTCTAGACTAATAGATGTAGATGTTTATAATATTGGTGGTTCAGCTTATTGTAGCATTACCACATT